>NC_136410.1:283995733-288795733 GCF_051521515.1 Lactuca serriola
TAATTTTAAAATTGTAATATTACAATAAATTGAAAATGGTAATATACAATTATTGATTCTCTTAAATTTGTAATAAATCATGAAATTTTGGTCAAAAATGTAATTTTTGAAAATTGGATGACCTGTCGACCGGGTAAAAGAGTTAAATTGAATATGATTATCGGTTTTTGGGACTTCATTGAATAAAAAATAGATATAGAGACTAAATTGATTAAGAGGTCTATATGTAAGGACTTTATTAGAATCGGTGGAGCTTGAAGTGTTGATTTGGGGGATCCGAAAATAGAATATGTATTAAAATTGAAGAACCGGGGGGGGGGGGGGGGGGGGGGGGGGGAAGTCAAATTATATAATTTTAGGCATAGTATATAACTTTTTTAAAAGCTAAGTTCTAATTATAAAAAAATATAGGGGGGGGGGGTGCGTACAGCCCCCTGGCCCTATATAAGCTCTGCCAATGTTTATTATAGTTTTCCCTTATATAAAATCAGGAAACTATATATAAAATTACAAAAGCAATGTGATTGCGTATTTGTGTTTTCTTATTGCATACTCAAAAATCAGAAATCTAAAACAATATATAAACATAGAAAACCAATTGAATGCTCAAAATCAATAATTGAAAATTGCCAGAAAAGCAATTGATTCGGTGATTGTGTGTATATATATATATATATATATATATATATATATATATATATATATATATATATATATATATATATATATATATATATATATAAGGATGAGTTGTTCTTAGAACAAAAAAACATGTGAACTTGTGAACTGACAATCAACTCATCATTTTGAAAATTTCTTTTGTTTATTTTCGAAATTTGCACATATGCATAATCAACACTTGTATGGACTGTTGATGAGCATTATCATCAATCATATAGACTACGGATGCTCACAATCATCAACCTTATTGACTGCTGATGAGCAATCAACACTCCATATGACCTGCTGATTGTGCTCATTAGTAGTCCATATGATTGTTGATTGTGTTTATCAGTAGTTCGTACAAGTGCTAATTGTGTTCATCAGTTGTTATACAAAAAAAAAAAAACAAAAAAAAATCGTCAATTTTTTTGAGCCAAAATATGGATTAGGCACACGATTTGGAGAAGATTAGTGTTTTGGGTTTTGAAAAATGATGAGTTGATTATGAGTTCGCAAGTTCTGACAAATCATTTGGTACTCAAAAGAACCTGACTCCCTCTCTCTCTCTCTCTCTCTCTCTATATATATATATATATATATATATATATATATATATATATATATATATATCTATATCTATATATATATATATATATATATATATATATATATATATATATATATATATATATATATATCATAATCTTTTTTTTCCTTTACATTCCTTTTAAGGCACGTTTTTTTATTGAAGAATAATCAAATATATCATTATTTACGATTTTCCGTTCTCTTTCTGTAGAATCCATGTTGATATATAAAGTACAAACTGTTTTTTAAGAAAAAAAACCCCATTTCCTTTTGTTTTTTTTTTTCATTATTTAAGTTTATTTTATCTAAAAAAAACTAATTATACTTATAATTTCAATTTTTTGTACTCTATTAATAAAAATCAACATCGATCAAAAAAAACTCGATCAATTCAGTATTAAACTGTGAATCTAAACTTTAAATATTTTAATTTTAACGTTCACAAGCTGACTCTGACTTACTATTTCAACTCTTTGATCACTCATAAATTAAGTGAACTTTATATATGGATTTATTCACATCGTGAATCTGAACTTTATATAATTTAGTTTTTAGAATTCTCAATATGAATCTGACTTAATATTTTGCATACTGTGAATCTAGAGCAGATTCACAATGTAAATTTGAATAGATTTACAACGTGAATCTGAGCAAATCACAATGTGAATCCGAACATAAATTTTGATAAACATTGTGAGTCCGAATTGTATATAATTTAGCTTTTAGAATTCAAAATATGAGTCTGACTTAATATTATTCACACTGTGACTCTGAGCAAATTCACAATGTGAATCTGAACTGATTTATAATGTAAATTTGAGTAGATTACAATGTGAATCTGAACATAAATTAGGATTTTTTTAAACATCAATATGAACCTATGTTAAAAGAGTATGAAAAAAATATGAATTTTGAAATATTTATTAATTTTTTTGATAAAAAATAGACTTTAATTTTTCAAAAACAAAGAAAAAGAAAGGACATTTTGAAAAAAAAAATCATTTTTTATATATAAATATAACTCTTTATGGAAAGAAAACGAAAAATCATGAAGAAGACTATATTCGTTTTTTTTTCGATAATAAACATGGCCTAAAAAAATTAAACTGAAAAAGAAGAAGTTGGTTTTGTTATAATATAATGTATATGTGTCCATTGTAAAAAGTTTACAAAATTTCATTTTTCGTTGACTGTTTTAAATTATGACGTTTTCTATTGATTTTTTGGTTTCTTGATTAATAATTGTTATTTGTAAAGTTTTTCAATATATATATATATATATATATATATATATATATATATATATATATATATATATATATATATATATATATATATATATATATTCGTTTAACGAATTTACGATCCAAATGAAATATTTAATAGTTTTATGAGATACAATTGGACTTCATCGAGACTTAAAGAAAATACTATTTGATATTTGATTTAAAATTGACTATGTTACAAAGAAATGGAATTGGGCTTTAAAGGCATTTACCCCACAAACGTTTAACCGGAAACTTAAGTTTTTAGCCCATTTAATTAAATGAAAAAAATCAAATAGAAAATAGTAATCTATTTGTGTTGGGATGGAAATTTCATCCGATCCGGTGGGGAAACCGGTTGACTTACCCCAATCAGAGACAGGTATTCCCTGCCAAAACGGGTACCAGGTACGGGGCCGGAGATCCCTATTATGTTAAAACCGGGGATGGGGTCAAGGCGGGAAAAAAATCATCAATCCATCCTGCCCCCGCTTTTATGACTATATATATATATATATATATATATATATATATATATATATATATATATATATATATATATATATGTATATATATATATATGTATATATATATATATATACATCATTTATTAAATTTGAATTAAATCCACTTAAATTAATAGATTTATATTAGGTCATTAGAGAGAGACTCCGTATATTAAATTATGTTCCCAATTTCAAGAGTTCGTCAATCGTCATTTCGTTCGACAATCAATATACCAAATTGTCACTTTTCGTTTTGATGTTTATTAAACTTTATGATTGATATAAACAGAATCTAATTATGACATCTGGTTTTGATTGTTTATTAAACTTGGTTTTTTTTTGTGTGTAAATTAAGTTTATTATATGGATAGATTGGGGATGGGTTGGGGATGGAGAGGAGATGGGCTGGGGAATAGCCTAAAGTACAAAGGGGAGGCGATTTGATTCCCAACATCCGTCGGGGATGCAGATGGAGATGGGGACGAGGTTAAACACTCAGAGATGGGGACAGAGATGGTCAACCCCGCCCCAAACCTGCCCCATGTTCATTCCTAATTTGTGCGTCATAGATCTGTACACCAAAGAGAGTAGACTGGTGGAAAAAAACATGTGATATACGTCTATCGATCATGAAAGGAATCAGACACATAAATTGTTTTTGTGTTTGATGCATGGTTTGAAAAGTTAATAATAGCTCTTTGATTTGTATTTTACGTCAAAATTTAGTAAAAAGCTGCTTTAGTTTATATTTATATATATATATATATATATATATATATATATATATATATATATATATATATATATATATATATATATATATATATATATTCAAATGTGAATTGATATCTATTGTGTGGACGTGTGGACAAATCCTATTCTATGAGAATGACAAAGAAAGTATGTGGTTTGATAATGTAAATACGTTTAAACATACATAACTATCGACATTATCATGCGTTCTCAATAATTAAATCGTCGATAAAGTTATTATATATATATTTTTTATTATTATTTTCATTCTGTCAGAATGTTTATTGAGTCATACTCTATGAGAATGAAATTAATTGAAAAACGATGAATAAAATCTAAAATAAATAATAATTAGTGACAATGCATAAAAATGACAATAATTATGTGGGATTGAACGTCATCACATTACTAAATAGCTTGTTCTATTAATAATTCTTATAAAATAACATTGTCCACACGTCCGCACAATAGTTGTCCATCCACATTATAACATATATATATATATATATATATATATATATATATATATATATATATATATATATATATATATATATGGTTAGGTGATAATCTGGATGACATATATTGTGTGGTCGTAAGGACAATTCTGGACCAATAGCTGAAAAGTATGAACGACTATGGTACGAAGGTCTATGATATTACAATGGGGTAACATTTATCCTATAATCACTCAAATTTTCATAAAAAGGGTATTTAAGTCAATTAAACGATATTTAGTAAAGGAAATTTTCGAATTTTATGGAATTATTGATTCTCTTAATTTTAAAAATATGATTTTTTTTTTAAATTAATTCGGTTTAAATTTTTAATCATAACCAATTTTTTTACGTCAGAATTATATTCTGTTAGAAAGAAATTTTCTGAGAATATCAACAATAAATAATAAAGAATTTTGAATCATTCTCTTAGAACGAGAACAATAACATATCATTCCAATTTTAAAATGGTAATATGACAATATTCTTTCACAATGTGATAACATTTTTGTGATAATGAATTTAAAATACAATTATAAAGTGAAATAAATCAAAATAATAAAAATCTTAATTTTTTTTAAAATTCTTGAATGAATTCTTTTTTTCTTCTTGGTTCATTTGCATCAGGTATGTAATCAAGCACAAATACAAAGCTTCATTTTTGAAATAATATCCTGTAATTTTTGAATTCTTTTTCAAAAAAAAAGATCGTCATTCTTGAAATAATCATTATTCTCCTTCTTTGTTCGTTCCTAACTGTGTTATGACTTTCTAGTAGAATATCATTCTTGCATAATGACATTCAATGAGAATTACTTTATGCGGGGTGTTGTAGAAGGAGATCAACTCAAGAATGATAGGTGATCCCCAGGTAAAGCTTGAAACCTGTGAAAAACATGAGAAACAAAAATCATGATAAAACATTAGCTACTTGTAAAAGCCAACAAGAAAACGTGTGGTTTAGAAATTAAGTTTTATTGCTGAATTAAGAAAAACTTGACAGCTTCAAACTTATAATTACTAAAAGCTATGTGGGTTATGACCTTTTTAGAAAACAACATTACTCTATTTTCAAGAATTCATGTGGTTCATTCATTGTCTTCTAACACACTTAGAAACACCGTTATGTATATATTCATGTGGTTCATTCCTGAGTTTCTTTATTAAGTTAAAGAACATCTAGAACTCGTTATAAAAACTAGAAGAAAATATTTTTATAAATACATACAACATCAACATGATTTCTATCATCAAAACCATCAATATCCACGACTCGTAGACCATCATCAAAAAGTAATGTTTAAGGCATTAGTTGCAGTTGTTCCACAAGAACAACATTGTTAGCACCATACTTATCTTTAGAAATTGGTTGTCGTTCATCGATCCTCCACACACCATCAACCAAGAATTTGAACTTCATCCGATATTTGACGCCCAAAAAAACAAAAGCCAACAAAAATTAAAACCTTTTACCAAATTAACTTGTGGTAGTACATTATAATCATCCATCACAATCACATTAAATATCATCATTGAAACATCAAACCTTGATTTGATTAATAGATACGGTGGATGAAGAAATTAATTACCTTGTATACCCGGTGGTAGATCGCAAATCGTCATAAAAGTTGTGGATGAAGTGTCGACAGTGAACATCTATTGATATTTGATCCGCCTTCACGTATAACCACCAATTGCATTATAAGTTTAGTGTGTGATCTGTGTGTTCAACAAAATTAAAGTCAAAATCAAAATGAAAATCAGTCAATTACGAAAAAACCAAGTGCAAGAAGTGAAATCACCACATAGAAAGAGGAATAACCAAGATTTTTCTGCTATTAGACAATTCAGAAAAAAAAAAAATAAACTTAAACCAGAAATTAGAAATTGATTTGTGTGAGAGATTACCTTTGCGAAACGAATACATCTTCACATTAAAATTCTGAAAACTGAGAAATTAATCAGAGCATGGGAGGAGTAGGCGGAAGGAAGGAATCGATCGACGGGCTGGAGGTGTGTGTGACATCCCCATTTTCACGGCCAGAAAAGACCGATTTTTTTGTTTATGCTTTATAAAAATCAGACTAATTCTTTTAATAAAAATGTTGCGGAATTTGTTCCCAGTAAA
This sequence comes from Lactuca serriola, assembly GCF_051521515.1. NCBI lineage: Eukaryota > Viridiplantae > Streptophyta > Magnoliopsida > Asterales > Asteraceae > Lactuca > Lactuca serriola. Next base: position 284,002,134 of record NC_136410.1, read on the forward strand.
ACATGATAAATACGTTATCAAAGCATTTCCGAGGAAATGTATTTTTATTCATTTTAAAACATTTGAGATGTCATCGTCAATACAGAAACATAAGCATAAACAGAACTTACATTCATTTACACTAGTGATCTACATCTCTTTAATCTCTCAGTGTAATGTGACTTCATATCAACACCTGTGATAAAAATAAATTGAGTGGGTCAGGTTGGGAAACCTGGTGAGTACATAGGGATTTCAATCACATAATGTTATATCATATATATAATTTAGAACTCACAAAATATACAATTTCACCATATATGCATAAGCAACTCTTACCTCGCCCCGTTAATCCTTACAACGAGACTATCCATACTCTCGGACCTTAAATTTGACCTCTTACTTAACCCATAATCTCGGATCTAATTCCTGCTCTCGGATTAATAATTGTGCCCATTCCATACTCTCGGATTAGGGACAAGTATCTATGTGTAAATCTGTTCTCCCGGATTAACGACGAATGACTATGTCCTATCCATACTCCCGGACTGAGGATGACTAACTATATCTTAATCCATACTCCCGGACTAAGGACAATTGACTATGTCTTAATCCATGCTCCCGGATTAATGACAGTTGACTATGTCCAATCCATACTCTCGGACTAGGGACAATGACTGTGTCTAATCCATGCTCCCGGATCAATGACATATACTAAAGTTCTATTCTCTGAGTATAACTCACTTGTACTCGTAAGAAAATACTACCCAATATTCCTCATAATTAATTTAGGTTTACTCTTTATCCTAAATCATCATATATAACCAGATATGTTCTTTAACACGTATTTCATGCAACATCAATTAACTCACACATAAACATATAATTAATACTTCAATCAATACTTGTATTAAAATCATGTTCATGAAAGGGACTATGAACTCACTTGATAAGGTGGTGATTCCGAACTCAGACAGCGCTTCGCTTCTAAAAAAATAATTTCCTTTGATGAAACCTAGTATTATTACGACTAGAGTTTAGTCTATTATTCGTCGAGACTAATTAATAGTCTAGCTATTATTACTATTGTATAAGCGTTAAACAATACTTATATAACCCATAATAATAGCCAAATTACTTATTATAAGTTCTTAATAACGTTACTATAATTAAATAAACGATATATTAAAAATAGTGTAGGCGTAGCTCACTTACAGCGAGTTTTATAGAAAACCAGGCTTTGCTTGGAGTAGCGTTCCCGAGCCGAAAAGCTCTTCTTCTCGGAGCCATCAAGCACTCCGGGGCTTCCGCCTTGTGCTAGGGAGGTTCCCTAGGCTTTTGGGGGGTTTCGGGGCTAGAGAGAGGTTCTAGAGAGAGAGAGAGAGAGAGTAAAAAGAAGAAAGAATGAGAAAGGTGTGAAGAAAATGAAGGTGAGAGAGGTTCTATTTATAGGGTGAAAATGGCTGAACTTGGTGCCACATGTCACCATCTAGTATCAAGACTTGGGGAGAAAGCAATGGCCAAGATTGTGCCACATCACCAATTTTCACACAACACACTTCCGACTTCTAAAATCCATAAATTTCACATATGACCTCCGTTTTTTGACGTTCTTTATATCCACGCGTAGGTAAAAATAATATCTACAACTTTCATTTTGACTCCGTCGGCTAATTCTCGACCGATTTTAAATTTAACAGTACGAGGAGATTATACTGTTAAATGTCCGCGTAAAATTCATAACTTCTACATACGGACTCTGTTTTCGTCTGTTTTTTTTACCGTTGAGTTCCTATTAATGAGATCTTCAATTCTCATTTAGGTCGCGTAGGCCAAAAACCACTCGAACTAAAATTCGAGTTTCGGGCCATGCACTGCTATGCCAAATCTTAGAAAATTGAAGATCTCAGTTAGGTCGCGTAGGCCAAAAACCGCTCGAACTAAAATTCGAGTTTTGGGTCGTGCACTCCTATGCCAAATCTTAGAAAATTCATAACTTCCTCATACGAAGTCAGATTTGTGCGTTCTTTTTTTGTATGTTCTCGGTTTAACATATACTACAAATTTTATTTGGATCGATAAGGCTAAAAAGTCCTTTATCAAAAATTCACTATTTACATCTCCCGGTGCCGTGCCGGTTTTGCCGTAAAACTTTGACGGGCCATAACTTCTTCGTTATAACTCGGATTTCGGCGTTCTTTATATGTACGGAACCCTTGAGACATATTATAAAGCTTGGTTAAGATTATTTATTCTAAATACTCTTTTGTCGAAAAGTCATTTTTGACTCCTATTATCTCTAAATTGACTAGCCCAGATGTACGGGCGTTACAGTGTGCGTCGTTGGCAGAGGGCGGTTTAGGAGGTACGTGTCGCTGGTATTAGGTGAAGGAATCAACAACAACATCTACGATCAGGAAGGTGCCGATGGTGGAGATAGATGAGGAGTGGTCGGTTGTTGTCTGAGAAAGTAGAACACATTTCTTTTTTAAAGAAGGGAAAACTAGGTTAGGTTAAGTCAATGTAGTTACCATAATTATAGGAGAATATCTGTGGAAGTTATCTTTTTTTTTTTTAAATGAAATTACCAAGTTATCCTTATTAATTTAATTAATGATTATTTTTATTCTGAATTGATTTTGGTCCACACAATAATTAGTCATCTACATTTGAACCTACCTACCTATATATATATACATATATATATATATATATATATATATATATATATATATATATATATATATATATATATATGAAATTGCTGCCTTAAGTCACGTCATACAAACAACATGGTTCATTAGGTCTCGTAAAAATTTGAAATTTGACATTGCCATCAACTAACACCTAACATTATTTAGAACTTTGGCTTCATGTGATCGACAAAGAGCAAGGGAGATGCATAGAAGTTGAACTCAAGAGAAAAGTGGGCAACGTCACAGTTGTTGTTGCTTCCGGTTCTGTGGCACTAAAAATGCCGCTTTCTAGGACGGTGGCTGGTGGTGGTGTTAGTAAAGTCCTGGTGATGATGCAATGTGATTCAATGTTAATGCTTGGAATCATGTCATATTTCAATTTCTCCTAGTGTAATCAGAATTTTTAATGGTAATTCATAAACCTAAGATGCTAGATGATTTCTTAAATTGGTGATTTTAACTCATGAATTTTATTTGGCAAATTAGTATAGAATTATAAAAGAGTCCAACAAAGTTGATTTATTGAGTTTAGTAATTTCACACTAAACTTGTTACAATGGTCAAACAATGATATGAATTTGGAATCATGAATTTCATCCTTCAAAACAAAAGGATTATTAGTAAAAACTTGACTTTTACCTATGAAAATGATTTTAGAACATGAATAAATACAAATATTTTGAAGCTACTATATGATAAAAACACGTTTAGAATATATGGAATTACTTTAGTAGAATATAATTCATCATTGGAATGGAAAGATACATAATAATGGGTAACTTTATAAGTGCAAAATTTTAGTTAAGTATATTTGACAACATGTATTTGAGGCTATAAAACTCTAGCTTAAACATTGTAAATGATTAACTTCTTGATTCTCAGATATAGTAGATATAACAAAAAAAACAGATATATATATATATATATATATATATATATATATATATATATATATATATATATATATATATATATATATATATATACTCAAACTAATCTGACTTCATATGAACGAGATATACTTGTTCAAAGTTGAGTAAAACCTATAACATAAATACTGTAAATTTAATTTATTTAGCTAACAGTTTTAGGACTGCATAACTTGTGTTATATATATACAAATCAGTTCATTCTTGAGACAAAAATGTAGTCCAGAATGAGAAGAAGTTGCAACAATTCGATTCAACTCATACGGAGATTGTACAAAAAGTTACGAGAATTTAATGTTGGTTACATGCTAAATTTTGGTGTTGTCGAAAAGCAATCAGTAGAATGTTGACAAATTTCATTTTTTTTAACAAATTTCGAATCTTGCTACTCTATGTGATAGATTTCATTAGATCTTGATTTTTTTGGATATTTCTTCCCAAAACTTTGTGTCATGTGAGTAGACTTTACTCGAGACCTTTGGAAGATTAGTTTTGTTGTTCTGAGGTTGTTTAGTCATAAGGATGTATTCTTGGCTACTATTTTTCTTCCCTACAAAGGATTTTGGCCATTAAGTGAGCTTAGAAAGTTAGGGTTTGAGTTGGTACTCCCTAAGGCCATGAATGGGAATAAACTCATCAAATTTATGATTCACAACGTTCATTGGGATTAGGTCTAAGAACTTGATGACTTGACTTTACGAGTTAAGAGCTTAATGTGGAATGAACTTATCAGCCCAGTACACGGGGCCTAATCCGAGCTACGCTCAAAGTAGCTCATGAGTAGCCCGCTATTTTATTTATGTGAGATGTACGCCTAACGTAGAAGAGGGTACACAACACATACGCTCTCCTTTGTTTGACCATTGACTTTTCTTTGAACAATTGAGTTTTGGTCAACTATGGAGGGTTGAGGACTCGAAAGGGAAAAATTGTTTTTTTGCCTAATTAGGGTTGGTGTTGTTATGTTCGGTAGGAGAGTCTCCTACTCCAGCACCCCAAGAGAGAGAGAGAGGGAGAGAGAGAGAGTGAGAGAAAGAGAAAGAGATCTGTCCATTGACCAATTGAGGTGAGTGTCTTCAATATACTCATGGGGTCAAAGGAACCAATGCCGGACCTTTGGATTATGTTTGTAAGATGATAGTTGTCGTTGTGACATTTGGTGATATGCATGTATGTGCTTGTTGTCTTTGTGACTCTTGTTGACATGATTGTATGCTTAGCTGTCTGAACTGACATTTTAGCTAGGAAATTGTATTCATGTGTAACCGTTCATCTATTGTAAAACATATACTCTAAGTAAATCTCACTCGATGCTTATTTAGATTCATCAATTATGTTCATCAAAGAGTCTGAAGCTCTAAGATCCATGGTTTGAGTCCATATTGGACTAGGACTTCCATATTGGGCTTAATGGACCAATAAGCATCCAATTCAATTATTTTGGACATGGAAACCATATTTGGATTCTAAATGGACCCACTTCCATAAAACTTAAATTTTGGGCCATTTTGGGACCAAAACAAATTAGTTTACCCTTAATGGGCCTTATTGGGCCATTAACGAATTAATTTGCCCTAATGGGCCATAAACTCCCATCCCATTCTTTTATGCTAATGGGCCGTGAACTACTCTAAAGGCCCATTGGGACAGAAATTTTATGTTTAGGTTCCAAAAATCCTAACTAAATGTTAATGGGCTCAAACTATTCAATCCCTACCCTTGTTGGCCCAAACTCTTGGCCCAACACCATTTAACAAAAAAAAATGAAAATAAAGAGAAATGAAATTGGGGGAGGGGGGTTGACTTTGGAGGTGCCACCTCCATAATGTTCAACATATATCCATCCAAGGACCCCCATACTTCCATGTAAGCCACCTCACCACCTCTCTCTCTCCCCTCTCTTCTTCTACTCTCGGCCGAGAGCCTGTAACGTCCCAAAATTTAAGACTAAACATTTCTTTTAATAAAACATTACTTTAAGTAAATTCATCATTTCAAAACATAAGCAGAGTATTAGTTTCAAAAATACATGTTCGTTATCAGAGTAAAGATTCCCAGTCTGTCTAATATATGGTGTGTTCCATGCGGTCACCCCGAGCTCTTCCCTCCGCTACCGGAAGTACCTGAAACCAAAACTGAAAACCGTAAGCACGAAGCTTAGTGAGTTCCCCACCCTACCACATACCGTGCATAACTACATACTACACATACTGGGCCACGCCCGCTATCCTGGGCCTCCCCCTACCTCGGGCCTCGCCCGCTACAACGACCCCGCCGCTCCAAGCCCCGCCTGGCTTCGAGCCCCGCTCGGATACAGATCTGTTTCACTTAGGCCTCTCCTGTCACAGGGCCTCGACCACTAACATATAATAGCACATAAACATATCACATCACATCACATAAGCTAAACACATACTAACGGATCTTGTCCTAAGGCCTCGCCTATCTCTGGGCCCCACCCTTGTCCTGCTACTACTAAGATGTGGAACACCATCCACACTCTGCTATTGGTGAGATACGGGACCTCGCCCACACTCACCTCCCTACCAGGCACATACAAGTATCACACAGACAACAAGTATCAACTATCACATAAACCATTCCTTGGGCACCCGCCCTCTATCATTGGACCTCGTCCCGAATATCATACTAGCATACTGTGCCTAGGGCTAACCCCCGGGTCTTCTACTCATAACTATATGGGCCGGCATTGTGGCCGTAGACCCATTCATACAAAGGGAAACTCACCTGCACTGGCCGTAGACTCAATGCAACACTGAGTCTAACCGACCCCCGAAAGACAACCAAGTCAACTCTGGTCAAAGTCAAAGTCCTGGTCAAAGTCAACCTTCCAGGTCAACCCTACTCGCCGAGTCACCATATTGACTCGCCGAGTTCATATGTTTAGAGTCCTTCTATTCGCGACTCGACTCGCTGAGTCAGTCCATGACTCGCCGAGTCTACCGATTACCGAGTCCTGACCTGTCGAACTCACCGAGTCTCCATTCGACTCACTGATTCGAGTCTCAACTCGAAGGGTTTGGGGTTTCACGACCTGACTCGCCGAGTCCAAGAACAGATTCGCCGAGTCCAAGACAACCTTCAACAGACTCGCCGAGTTGTTCATCCAACTCGCCGAGTTCCTGTCCAACTTCATTTGACTCGACGAGCTGTTCATCCCACTCATCGAGTTCCTCCTCATCTTCATGCTACTCGCTGAGTCCACTCAAAGGACTCGCCGAGTCCATTCAGATCTCTATACATGCAGAGGACTTTTGAGTCATGCATGGACTCCAAACTGTACATCTACCCTTCCCAAGCCTATTCCTCACGTAAAGTTGCAAACTTTACGTGTAGAAAAGGAGATCTAGGAAAAATACACCATAAACTAGGGTTTAAGGCAAAGAGGCTCCATAATCAACTCAAGGGCTGAAACTTTATGCTTTCTAAGACCAAAATATACTTAGATCTGATGTAGCAACTCCAGATCCGGCTTCTAACTCAAATGGATCACTACTCATGGCTAAAAGCCCCAAAACTCTCAACCAAAATAGATCTAAAGGAAGGGAAACGACTTAGTACCTTCAGATGTTCAGAAATATCTTCCCAATCTCATATCTATAGCCCCCTCCTTGCACCTTCAAGATCCTTCTTCCTTCTCCAAGCTTTAATGCACTCCTTAAGACAACAATTGGCTCAATCAATGGATATGGCGGCTAGGGTTTGACATTCTGGGTTAAAGAGGCAGTAAAGGAACCCTAGGGAAGAGAATGAGGCGCTTAAATAGGCCCCAAGTCCCGAATTTAGGGTTTTCCTCGAACAGACCTGACTCGCCGAGTCTCCTTGGCCGACTCGCCGAGTCGGCCACTTACTCCTCGACCCAGATCCTGCTTGGACTCGTTGAGTTCCTCCTTGGACTCGCCGGGTTCCTCCTTGGACTCGCCGAGTCCCCCCTTAAAGTTACGGTTTTCTTTCCTTTCTTGGCCTTCAAAACTTTCGGTGTTACAGAGCCAAAACACATACACACAGACACTCAAAAATTCTCTCCAAACTTCTCAAAAATCATCCTCTTCCTTCCTCCAAGATCTCGAAAATTTGCTAGGGTTCTAAGGATTTTCATCAAGTCATTCAAATCTTTGGTAAGTTATTGTCAAACACAAGTTTCTTATTTCATCTTAACATGAAAAACTCCTTCTTACATGGTTTTATTCCATGATCACACCTTAGAAGCTTCATAAACTATAGATCCATAACAAAGGTGTGCTAAGACCAAAAATCCATTCCACTTCTTCTTCAAAAACCGAAGCATCAAGTAAAGGTGAGTTAATACCCCCTTGTTCTCGGTTTTCATATGATTTTTGGGGGAGAATGCATGTAAAATGTGTAGATCTATGTGTTATATGCATGTTTTGTGTGAATTCTTAGTTTATTTGGTAAAAATGTGTTAGATCTTAGCAAATCTCGAAATTTTAAGTATTGTTTAGCAAAGATCTATGAGCCATGACATTATATACATCACATTAACAAGCCAAAAGTGATTACATGTTTGAGATACAAAAGATTTCATCAAAAACTTTGTTAAGGGTCAAAATTGTCAACAAAACAAAAGGTAAGGGAAAAAAGTGGCATTTGTGTTTTTAAAGGGACCAAATAGGTCCTACATGTATAAAAAGGTATTTCTATGTTAAACATACTTTCCAAAGGGCCAAAAATGTAAATTTTAGCTTAATGGGCCAAAGTTTTGGGCCTCACGGTTTTAGGCCCAAAATTGCAAAAAAATGAGGTTTTGGGGATTAAAAATGTAAATTGGCCAAAGTTTGAATCATAAATGTAAATAAACCAAATTCAGGGGTGAAAATATCATTTATTTTCAAATTGGACCAAAAATGTAAATTTTTCCAAAATTAGGCCGAAAGTGTAAATTTTCACAAACAAAGGGCTGGAAATGCAATTTTCTGCAAAACCAGGCCATAAATGTCAAAATATAAAATTTTGGATTAAATTTGTGAATTTCAAAAACATTTGGGACAAAATTGCAAATTTTATAAATTATGGACTAAAATGTCATTTTTATAAAAACTTTGAGCCTTAATTGAAAAATTATAGGATTATTGGCCAAAAATGTCATTTTTACAAAACGAAAGCTTCTGATCATCAATCAAGAAAACCTCGAACTAAATTAAACAACGGAACAAAACAAATGAACGAAATATGTCGAGTTTTCCATGACGTTACTTGGTCATTAGGCCCTAAGGGCCCATTTAAGTGTATATTGAGCCCAATGTTTTCCATGACGTGTTTATTGGGCCTTGCGACCCACTTACATGTTAATTTGGGGATAAGTTATGGATTACATGTTTATTGGGCTTTTGTGGCCCATTTACATGCCTATTGGGCCTAAATTACCCTCTTACATGTTATTTGGCCTTTGTGACCTAATTACATGCTAATAGGGCTTGGAATGGAAATTTCACATGGTAGTAGACTGTATCTATACCTTTGCGTTATCATTAAACTTCGTATACTTATATATGTACCTTTTGAATACAAAAACATACCACATATACGTAAACATTAAACATGGTAAAAAAGGGGTTGAGAATCTTGTAACACCCAAATTTTCAAATAAAAACACAACTCAAGATCATAATGTGTAAAAACTCCTAATGTGTGTGCTGATCATGCCGGCGCCTTCCCGCGATCCTCACTGGTACCTAAAACACATAACACCACTATAACACCCAGAATTAGAAAGACTAAGAAAGGAAAAGAAAACCCTAAGTCAAGGAGTCAACTCGTCGAGTCCATAGGTGAACTCGATGAGTCAGAGCGGGATCCGGGTTATGGAATAAGTGACCGACTCTACTAGAAAAACAGCCTTTTACGACGCGCAATTCGTGTCGTAAAACGCTAAGACGCGCAAATACACGTCAAGGAAGGCCCTGTCATAACGAGAGACAACACGCTTTTGCGCGTCGTCTATAGACGACGCGCATTTATGACATGCAATGCGTATCATTAAAACCCCTGTCAAGAAAGGCCATGTCATAAATGAAGACGACACACATTTTTGTGTATCGTAAATTTAAATGTTAAAAAAAATATATTTATATATTTATTAGTTTTTAAATTAAATTTGCATTTAATGTCTCATAATAGAAATAAAATACCATATACAAAAATTACAATCCATTGCATAAAATTTAATGTCATACAATTCTATTTCTTACAATATATAAATTTGCATTTATCTAATCTACATTGTGTTTCATACAAAAAATCTATTTCATGCGGCTTGTTCCAAGCATCCCAAAGACTAGGTCCAAGCATGTCCATGACCTGAAAAAGTTTCAATTTTTTACATGCTGACGAAGCCTTGTATCATCAACATTGTAATGATATCTGTGATTAATTAATAGAAAATAGAATAGCTAAAACAAACAAGGTTTAGCACATATTTGAAGTATAAACATTCAATTAAACCAAATTGGGAATGAAATTTCAACATATAGAGCAAAAAGATAAATGAATTGCATGGGTTTATAAGCATTTGATATGACAAAACACAAAGGAAAGAAAATTTGATCAAATAACCTTAAATATTGGCATGGCTCCAATGTAGAACCTCACTACATAACCATATGCTTCAGATTTGATGCTTTGGTTCTTCTGGCACTCCCATCGGTGAACTGCCTTTCCCTGTTTCTCCTGCCAAACTTAATGTTTTAGGGAAAAAGATCAGATTTTTAATAGTGAGATCAAATCGTAAATATTGATGTATATATCTGAATACTAATATTCAAAAATGTTTATTAAATTTGAAACAGCTTACACTGGAAACACAAAAGATCTTGAGCTGCTGTCTATAGTAGACTGGCAATCTTTTTTATTTTCTGAATTCGTGGGTTCGTGTTCATCTAGGAATTAATCAATTATTATTACAAAACAAGAAACACAAAGCAATTAATCAGTCACATACATTATCTCAATCAATAATACATAGAACAAATTTGTTTTTCATTTTTCCCTAAAAGCCCAATTAGGTGGAGGGAGGGGAGGCTATAGTTTGATCAACATTTTTGTCTAACTTATTTTTTCCTATAACATATGTTGTACAACTCATGTTCATGTCCATGTCCAATTCAAAAAATTAAATAAAAAGGAATTGAGAGACAGAGGATATGTACCCGTAATATTAATTCATCAGGGACATGGGGAAGGACTTGACAAACGGTTTCAGCCATGGCGATTATGTTTGACAAGTCAACATCCGGGACAGGTGGAGTAAGAGCCGCTCGACTTGGATATATATTGCAAAGACCTTTACATGCCTGTATTAAGAAGGAAATTTAAACAATCGTTTCGATGAACAATAACAAGCATGCAAGATATATATAAAAAGATATACATACATGTAATGGTGCATATAACAGAACAAAGAAAACTAGTCAAATGCACCTCATTATTATCAGATTGCTTTTCAGCTTCAATGTAAATAAAGCCCTTCACATGCTCAACAGAAAATGCAAAAACTATTTGTAGCTAAGTTCCAAGAGCCTTCAAGTCAACATACTTATGCATGAGGCAAAAAGCCGAATGCCTCTCCCTTCCAACCTACAGTCAATTTTATTAAAAAATGACATCAACTAGGGCCTAAAAGCAAGTTGACAAGCTGAACAGATTAGCTACAGAAAAAATACCATGCATTTGACTTTCCAGATTGTTGGATCCTTCGAATATAACATATATGTGTTCTTTTCATCCAACCTTGGAGCTTCAGTAGTTTGGTGGTCTTCTGCGTATCTAACAAAATTAGAACCTGGTTCATCCATCTCATGTTCTTTAGGAAAAAAGGGAATGATAGGAGTCTTTAGTTCAGCCTTGACCTAAAAAAAAAAAAGCAAAAGGTTTAGTTAACACTCTTCCACTCCCACAGTGAACCTGTACACATCCATTCCCATGATTTAGTTAACAAGTCAATGTGAATCAGCAGAAAAGAATGATAAAAATCAGAGTCTTGCCTGCTACCGACATATCTAAAAGCTTTAATATTTTGGAATTTGTGGTGTTCTCCATTTCCTAATCAAAAATCTGCACAGTGCTCCCCTACAATAATAACAACACATATTTCATAGTTGAGACAAAAATTCTAAAAAGAAAAAAAGTAAATAGAATAAAAGAAAGAAAGTTGCTTTTGGTTTCGCCAAGATATACATCTATTAATTTTTTCGTTCTTATCCATATCCCAAACTAAAGTAATTCACATGAAAATAAACCATAAATCATCTTTAATTATATTCCTTGTCTTGGTCTGCAATCTACATTTATTAAGACACCAATAAGCATATGCTTACATGAGACAAATTGATTTACGATAAGCAGATTTTTACAACTAGAATCGTGTGAAGCTTCGATACTGTGATGGAGGATCTTTTGCTGGGGATAATAAGTTTGACAATGGGGTACAATAATAAATATGACTAAAATAGTTTCATTGTTAACCTCTTATTTCTTATCATTAACAAATACATACTGTAATCTTTCTTGCTAATAATACCAACATTGAATAGATTCGGTACGAGTTGGTTCCGAGACTAGTGGTTCCATAGTCACAGCAGTATCTTCAACTTCCTTCTGAACTTGTTCAGTCTTCTGAATATATCCGAAACAGTATGGGAATCCGAATCCTCCTCGGCGACTAGAGAAGGAGACTTTGGTTTGTGAGCTTGCCTTTTGACCTTCTTCTTCAGAGTCTTAACCACTTTCAAAGGACCACCTTTTCCCCCTTTTTGGTATGTTAGCCTCTTCAATTTCAGTTTGCAATTCATCTGTCATTGGACGAGGACTTGATGAAGGCAACTTTCGATAGGAAATGACTATAACATTGTCATGAGGCACATTGTGAGCATGACCTTTGGAATCGTTCCAGTAAAACTGAACATGGTGGGATTGTTCAACATAAATGTTGAAGTGTGTAGGATCGGAATTGCAACAACAACAACATCATCAACAAAAGAAACACTAAAGTGAACCAAAGCTCTTTTGATGATAATATACCAGAACCTTGCATAGGAAATTTCAGAATTCCGATTGGTATAAGATGTGCTTTAAACCAATCGTACCCAGATAATAGAGTCGTAATCCAAGTTGATTCCATGATATAAATCGTAAAGGATGGTAGTGAAGAGAAAACTCGCACTGTCGAAGCCAACAACACATTCAGAGAAGCTTTTGATCAACGAGCTGAAATGACCATTCCATATAGGAGGAAAGTTAGACTTCTTGAACTTGGATAGTAGAGTAAGCTCACCATTATAGCCCATTTGATAAAACATGTGAATGAGATCAACCGAAGAAAGCGAATTAGGATCAACCAGGCCCTCAGTCATACAAAACCCTAGCATTATGCAGAATTGAGCCTTGGTAATGGAGGTTTTTTGAGAAGCAACCTCAAAGTTAATCGAGTCATCAACAAGAACATATGATGTAGTGGAGAACGCCATTGAAAGATGGATTAGAGGAATGGATTCTACCATGGTCAAGACTTGCGCCAATAGCAAGAAACACAAACACTCAATCATTGGCTGTAAAACGTCACTCTAGCATGAGGCAATGAGATCAAGAATTAAATTTTGACCAAGTTTCACATTAAGAATGATCATAGATGTTGTTTGATCAACAAACAATGCAGTCTCAGATGAACCAGCCATGGAATCACCGAAGAAGATGATGAACATTATGTACAGAGAGAAAAATGGGTTTTTCTTAGAGAGAATTTTGTGAGCGGTGAGAGAAACAAACCATCAAAATACCCCTTTTATATGTATGTGATAAGTGGAGAGAGAAAATCAGGCCGTATGATGTTCCCAAATCCCATAAAAGTAGCATGGGATAGCGTGACAACTGTTATTAGTCAGGCGACGTTTGAATTGACACGCGTTATGTCAGGGATTTGAAAAATTGACACGCCTGATTGAAATCTTATCCCTAGCAAACCGCCACTTCAATTCTGATCTTTTGCAATTAATCACCAATCACCATAAACTGTCACGGAACAATCAATAACTAATCATAATCATAAAAAGATTTAGAATAATCATAAAGATTTTTTTTGCAAGAGTATGCCAAGAAAAAGAAATAAAGAAAAGTAAATTTGTGGGATTGTTGTCATGTCTATTAAAAATTGACACAAAAAAATAGTGGCTTCCGAAGAATTCCGAGACTCGGAATCAATCGGAAAACACATAATATACAAAGTATACAACGACGTTCTGAAATCCAGACGAACAGTGCACTCCAAACCATTCCGAAGCTCAGATCGTAAACAGTAAAATCCGAATGATTGCAAACGCTGTGAAGTGAACAGTAAAATCTGAATGACTACGAATGCTCAGATGTGAATAGTAACTTCTTGATTACGAATGGGATTTCAGAACTGATTCTGCTTCTATTATTCTGAGACCTTGCAAAATACGATTGAATGTTGCTTCAGGTAAGGCCTTGTAAAATCAGAGGATCGAACAAAAGGAACTTTAACGTTTCCACTTTCAACATGATCCATGATGAAGTGATATCATAGTTCAATGTATTTCATCTTAGAATGTTGCACTGGATTTTGATATATCCGAATTACGCTTTCTGAATCGCAGTATAAAGGGATCCTCTTCATGTTTATCCCATAGTCCCTTAGCCGATTCTGAATCCAAATGATTTGGGAAATGCATGATGCAATTGCGATGTATTCAGGTTCTGCAGTAGATAGGGATACACATGTCTTCTTTTTTTTATTACCAACTCACAAGTTAGCCATCTTGATACTGACATTCCCCAGAAGTGCTTTTACGATCGAGACCACATCCACCAAGATCTGCATATGAGAATGCTTGCATAAAGAACCTTGAGTTGGAAGGATACTAGATTTCGAGAGAGGAAGTTCTTTTTAGGTATCGAAAGATGTTCTTTAGGCCAGTCATATGGAGCTCACGAGGATATGCCTGCAACCTGGCACAATAGCAAATAGAAAACATAATATATGGACGACGAGCTGTTACGTACATTAAAGAACCAATCATTTGTTGATAAAGAGTTATATCAGCTGCAGGATTGTCCAAGGATGGAGTGACCTTCGAATCTCCCACCATTCTGAATTTCGCAAGCAAGGACTTTTTTAGGCTTCCTAGTTGATGAATACACCCTCCAAACTCTTTCTAATATTTAAACCAAGGAAAAAATTAATAGGACCCAATGAGCTCACCTCAAATTTATTTTCCATCAGTTTTCGGAATTCAGCTGTTAAGCTAGGATTAGTGGATCTGAAATGATATCATAAACATAAATTTGGATGATCATCAGATGGTTACTGTATTTCAGGCGAAAGAAGGTTGGGTCGACCGAACCTTTTTTAAACTTAGATTGCTTTAAGAAATGAGTAAGGGTTTCATACCATGTACGTGGTGGTTTTTTAAGTCATACACAACCTTATCCAAGATGTAGTAGTGATTTGGATACTTCTTATTTATGAAACCTGGTGGCAAGGAAACATACATTTTACGTCCATTTGATAGACTTTGGAATTCTTGTGCGCTGTATAGGCAAGGAAAATCCAAATAGATTCCAGCCTTGCAACCAGTGAGAATGTTTGTTCATAGTCTATACCTTCATCTTGGCAATGCCCTTTTACAACCAACCGTGCTTTGTTTCGAGTCACATTTCCTTCATTGTCAAGCTTATTATGAAATACCCATTTTAATCTGACCATGGATACATCCTTCGGAGTTAGAATCAGTTGCGTTCAAACTCATTAATATATTCCCGCATTGATTGCACCCAATTGGAATGATCAAGAGCAATCTTTATAGTTTTTGGCTTAATTTTGGAGATGGACGAATAAAATATGCAAAATTCCATTTTTGAAAATAATGCAGTTTGATTCGCTTTTTGTTGAGCTCTTGTGAGAACTCCTGAAGTTGCTACTCCGATTACTTGAGATTTAGTATGATCCTTGGTCCATTTCGCCAATGGATGGTAGTTCGGATCATAAGTTGGATCCAATTCTACATTCATGTCTTCAAATTCCGATTAAGCGTCGGAGTCATTATTTTCATTTCATTCTCCCCTGGAAGTCTGCATGAGAGTATACGTTTAGAATCGGATGCTTCCCCTAGATTAGAATGTCGTTGTTGACTTAGGATTTGAATCCTCCCCTTGACTAGGTGTATCGGTTGTGGAGGCTGAAATAGAGGACTCCCCCTGAAATGGATCTTTAGAAGCTTATGACGGAGGTGGAATTTCAGAATCCTTTGGAATTTCAGAGCCCTTTGGAATGGGTGGCTCATTTCCAAGATTTTTGGCAACATCATCAATTATTTTCTTCAATTCATCTTCCTTATTATCCAGAGCACTTGATTATGAAGAAATAGTCTTTTCGGGCTCATCAAAGAAATTCATGAATTCCTCATCAAGACTTCAAAGAGGAATCGTCATCAGATTTGTTAAGGGAAAGATTTCCTCAGCTTGACAATTAGCTTCTAATACTTCTTGAGATAGTTATCATCAAACATGACATAATAGGTTTCTTCTATCCTTTTGGATTTGTTGTTCAGAACCCAAGAAGCCTTAAAAGTAAGAGAGTAGACCAGAAAGATTCCTTCATCTTCCTTTACATCGAATTTGTTCCGTTGTTCTTTCTGAAACACCTGGAACCAAAGACATGAAAGAACTTAAAATTAGGTTTTTGTTTATTCAAAATATCATAAGGTATGACAAGGAATCTCTTATTGATTAGTGACCAACTCTGAGTGAAACAAGCAGTTCCGATAGCATCAGCCCAGAAATAAAGTGGAAGGTTCACAAAAGATAGCATAGTCCTTGCAGCTTCGCAAAGATCGGTTTCATCTTTCAACAACACCATTTTCCTGAGGAGTCTAAGGAGCGGAGAAGTTGTGAGAGACTCCTCTTTCATTCAAGAATTCTTCAAACAATTGGATTTTGAATTCAGAATCGGTATCACTGCGTACATTCCGAATGATCTTTCGCAATTTGAGCTCGACCTTCTTGATGAAGTCTTGTAGTTTTGAAGTTGCATCTGATGGGAGATGGCCCACAAAGATCAATGTGTAACAGTTCTAGTGGCTCGATTATTTTGGTATTTATAACAGTTGAGTGAGTTTTGTGACTTTTCTTTCCTAACTCGCAAGTAGCACACAAATGTTCTTTCTCACACTTTAGAAGAGGGTGTCCACGCACAAGATCACCAAGTACAAGTTTGTTGATTTTCTTGAAATTCAGATGCGAGAGCCTTCGGTGCCACAACCAGTTTTCATACGAAGACGCCTTCGTAAGTAGACAAATGGAAGCCTTTCCGATGATCAGTTTTATGTTTAAAGAAACATCTCTCCCTTTCTTTTGGATTTCAGAAGCACTGCCTTAGTTTTCTTCTCAATGATTTCTGATCCCTCATCATCGAATGGTACTTTCAGCCCTGTGCCTACAATGAATTGAGAAACACTTATCAGAGTATGTTGCAGGCATGTGTTAAATATGCTACCTTTTGAATGGAGAATTCACCATTCGTAATCATCCCGTAGCCTTTGATTTCCCATGTGGCGTTGTTTCTGTAATTTACTCTACCACCGTCCTTCAACGATCGGAATTCCGTCAGCTCTTCTCTCCTTCTTGTCATATGACACGAACAACCACTGTCGATATCCTATTCAGAGTCGTATTGTTCGTCACATATTAACTACAAAATTCAGAGAGATTTAGGAACCCAAACTTTCTTAGGTCCTTGTGAGGTTTTCTTATAAATTGGAAAAGTTATGTTCATATCAATCCAGGAGATTCTTTTGAGCAAAACACTATTCTATCCTCTAAAATTTTTAAAACATTCATTTTATTACCACAAAGATTAACCTCAACAGGAATTGGTTTTCTTTGAATAAAATCCTTGTGTTTTTCAACCATCTTCTTTTCAAAAGCCTTTTTCTAGTTTTTCAAGTTCGCTTCGAATTCCTCGAGAGAAATCACTGGTTCCAAAGCAACTTTATTTTTTCCCTTAACATCTTTTAATGTTTTGGCAGGTTTTAAAACATTTGTTTTAGGAGAAAAATTGGGTTATGTCTTTTCCAAAGGTTTCATTTGTTTTTAAAATGATGGTTTCGGAAAACCTTTTGATTTTGAAACTCGTGGAGTTGGAGACTATGGCTTTGAAAATGATTTAGGTTTCGAATTTGGAGAAGATTTCACATTTTGATTTGTCGATCTCTCTGGGTTAACAGAATTGGAATTTTTAGATTTCCAGAAATGCTTTCTTTCTTTTAAGTTTTTCTCATATCCAGCATTCAGTTGTCATTTCTTAGCAATAAGTTCCTCATCTGACTTATCAATGTTATTTCTAGGTTTGTCTTTCCTAACGGGGTTTTCAAGTTTTTCAGAAGAAGTTTCACTGGTGATATCCTTGGTGCCACTTGGTCTTGCCTGGTTGAAACGAAATTCAACACAATCCAGTTGTTCTGAAACATATTTTCCTTCCATTTTCTAGGAGGTCATTTCGGAAAGACCTTTTGTTTCGTCTAAATTGTCTATTGGTACAGACCAGAAAAATTCATCACAACCATCGACATTATCATTATTGATGAGTTATAAAACAACTCTTTGATCGATTAGATCTTCGTAACAGGTAAGTGATGAACGTAAAGATAGTAAAACAAAACACAAGTTTGAATCAGAATGTGTCGAATGATTAGATTACTCGATCCTCAGCAGAGCTCGACTAAGAACTTCCACTGTAGAGGATTCTAGGGTTACAAAATAAGAACGATGAATATTTTGTATAATACTTCTCTAATCATTTCTAATCATTATCTTCTAGGATGCATGCAAGCATCTATTTATACTAAACCCTACAAAACTCATGGATGGACAGGTCCATACCTGAGATATATATTAGACTAGCTAACGAGCCTAATAGACGCAACACTATACTGAACCTAACAATCTCCCCCTTTGTGTCAATTTGGAGCGAGACTATCGTTTCTTCTTGCTTGGGCCAGTAGCGGGAACCTTCTTTGTTGTATCAAACAGACGTGAGATAAGTGCAAGGATAGTCTGTCTGAAGCGAATGTACCACTGAATCATATCATCAAAGTACTTTATATCATCCGCTATGTCCTGCTTGCATCGATGGATGATCCCTAAAACGTGTTCCAAACAAGCAGTGGTGTAAAGATGTTTGTCTGCCAAGGCGAAAAGACATTTCTGTCCTTCGTTCCTAGTAAACATGACGGAGTTTCTCTTTGGGTCAATCTTCCCCATCTGCATCATGTGGAGATCACTGGCAGAGCCAACAGGAGATATTGTAGGCTTCTTCTTGAATACGCTCGCTATCTCCTGATCCATCAGAGCAACTTCCATGACATAGCAAACAAGCATCCTCTTAAAGTGGTCGATGATCGGACCGTATTCTGCTTCGTTTGTAAGAAGGATGTTGTGTAAGATAATCCAGTCATGGGGATTAAGGTTGGGAAGATCTGCAAGTGAGATGGCATGTTCGGTCTTGGCAGATCCCCATAGTACCTTGAACCGAACGTTGGTGAAGTTTCCTTCCCTGAACGGCTTTAGGACCCGAACATTGACGATTTTCTGAGCGCTCCAAGTTTGGTATTGTGGTTGAGCTGCCCTCAGATAAAATTCGACTAAGTCCCGATCAACCTGTGGATGAGGATGGGGGAACTCAGCAATGTTGGCAAAGGCATGAAAAATAAATGCCTTTCGGGTCAGTGGCATATCGAACTGAGAGTCGACAGTGTTAGAACGATCTAAAGAGATCACAGGTTCTATCCATAAGATACTGGGTGTTTCGATGGCTTCTTTAATCAGTTTCTCAAGATTCCACGGAGGAAAAAGAGTTTTCCTGCTCTCGAGAAGGTCGTGGGCTTCTTTCTGTCTTCTTTCGGCTTCTTCAGCCTCTCTAGCCACACGAGCATTGATGTCAGCCTCTTTATCTCGACCTTGTCGCTTCAGAAGGTCGACAATTGTCTCCTTATCATCTTCATCGCTCTCCTCAGCAATCTTGTTGCCCTTGTCTTTTACACCGGAACCGGAGGCTTGGCCTACTGGAGGAGGTTCGGTTGTGTGTGTTGCTGTTGAAGTAGGAGGCGGTTGAGACATATTCACTTGTTCTCCCCCTTGTTTCAGAATGGACACGAAATCAAGGAGCCCCTCAATTTTGCTCAGTAGAGAGAGGGCAGGAGCAAGCTTCTCTGCAAGGTCACGCCTCACGGAATAATTAAGGATCGGGTCATGTGCTTCAAGGATGTTTGAGATAGTTGAGTGGACATCCGAAACACACGATTTAACCACCTCTCTTTCAGATCGAAGAGATTCAATCTCCTGTTGAGAGTTAGAGAGTTGAATACTCTTGACCTTCAGAGCGGTAGTCTTCCTTGCGAGAGCATCCATGAGAGAGTTCTCAGCAGCTAAGTTTTCTTGAAGCTTGGAGAGACGCTCCTCAATGGTTGTTCTGAAAGCTGAGTTTGTCACAACTGTAAATTTTGAGCCATGTAATCTATACATTCAAGTTAATGTGAATCCAAAAACTTCAATCAAATACAACATGCTTGAACTACAAATAGTCATCAAACAATTGGAGACCCTAGAAGTTCTTGTTAAGTCTAATTTAGGCTAGAACTTCCTTATTGGATCCAAATGGGCCAATAAGCTTCCAATTAGACTATCATGGGCTTAGAACCCTAATTGGGCTCTAATTGGACCCACACTTATTTATTTTAACATTTTAGGTCATGTTGGGCCTAGAATTAAATAAATTAAAAGCCTTGATACATGAGAAACCTAAAACTAGTTCAAGAAAAACATAAAAATCCTACTACATTCTCTTAAGCTTAAAACACACCCTAATTAACACTAATATTGGGCTTAGGAGCAAAAAGCCCAAAAATCTTTTTTTTTCCTTCCCATTCTCGGCCCAAGGCCCAAACCCAAGAAGGAGTTGACTTTCAAGTGACACCTCATCTTTACCCATAGGATATCCATGCATTATTCTCATTTCTCCATGCATTTCACTTCAAAGATCACTTCCATTCTTCCCTCTCCCTCCCCATTCTTGTTTTGGCCGAGAACATCACCACACACACACAAAACACTCACAAACTCTCTCTAAAATTCACTCAAGACTTCTTCCTCTTCCCTCTCCAAAATCTCGAGTTCTAGGAAGCTTTCAAGAGGAAATCTCTACAATATTCTTCATCTAAGGTAAGATTATGCATAGATCTATGGTTTAAATTCTTTTGTTATCAAAATCCTTCCCTAATCTATACAAAAATCGTGATCTTACACCCTAGAATCATCTCAAAACTCAAGATCTTCATCAAAGGGAGCCAAGGCCAAAAACACTTCATTTTTCTTCCATCTTTTCTTCCAAAAACCGAGTCAACACCCCAAGGTGAGCTTCATACCCCCTATTTTCTGTTTTTATGAAGTTTTGTGGGGGGGGGGGGGGGGAATACAAGTGAAAGTGTAGATCTATATGTGTTTGTATGCCTTGTATGATTTCCATGCTTATATGTATGCTTTTATGTGTTTTTATGTTGGATCTAGCCTTAAAACCCATCAAAACCGAGATATATCTTGTGTTAAATGATTTTAGCTTCAAATATATTTCTAAACACAAAGTGCTTCAAGAAAAATGGCTAAGTGGTTTAGTAACAATTTTCTTTGGGTTAAAAACACAAATTTTGGGCCTAAAATGTGAAAAATGCAAAAATAAGGGCCCAAATTGACATTTCAAAGATTCTGATGGATCAAATGTGCCAAAACAGTTTCCATAAAACTATTTCTGGAATTATATTCAGTTAGAGGATTAAAAACATAAATTTCAAGCTTATTGGGCTAAAAATGAAAATTTCGGCTCAAGGAGGCCCATTATGCGAATTTTTCTGTTTTGGAGGGCCAAAACTGTGAATTTCTGTAAAACAGTGGACTATAAGTGTCCCAAATCCTTTTCAAAGGTTTAAAATGCTTTTTAAATTTAAAAAGGACCAAAGTTGCAAAAATTTTCCAATTTGGGCCAAAATTGTCAAAATTGCGAAAAGAAGGGCTAAAACCGAGAAAAACTGCATTTTCAGGGACTTAAACTGTTTTCTATGAAAAATATGCTGGAAAATATTAATTTCAATAATTTTTGGTGTTAAAATGTCAAGAAAAATAGTTTAAGGACCAAACCGGGAAATATTACATAAAAAGGGTTGAAAATGTAAATTTTACAAATAATGAGGGGCTGAAAACAGAAATATTTCAAGGCTAATTCAATATGTACAATTTGATCAAATAATGACACCGCGACTATCGACGAAATACAAACTCATTACAATACCAAAAGTCGTTGTTAAACGAATTGGCTCGGTCTCGAGCCAATGGAAATCTACAACTACTAACTCTTCGATACTACGAATCATACAAATAACGTTTGGTAATACATATACATACGAGTGTGCACAGACGTCTACGCACCATCTTCGGGCCCCAAAAGTGTAAAATCTTGCTTGTTGGGCCTAGCTAGCCCAATGACCTGATCTTAAGGCCCGAAGACACATATTTCTACGAAGTGCTGAGTTTCACCGACTTGGCACAACGTGGAGTGACTTTCAATGGCTTGTACCACTGGTCCCCAAGGGTCCTTGGTATTGCTAGAAGAGTCTGCATATTTTACGAGGCGGGTCGGGGACCCCTCGCACGCATATTTTCCCCAACCGGTTAATGGAGTCACCGGGGTCTTCGTGACCTCTTTCTCTTCGGATGTGGGACTACACCTTGTCCGGGCGATTGGATAACGCGATTAGTACTGACGACGCCTTCGGGAATCGTTGGTATATCTACAAACTGGGCGTTTGCGTAACGCGGGTTTGTAGTAAATAATCCTGCTCTAGAACCTTCCAACGTCGCCTGGGACTGACACTGCTATCTTCGTAATGGTTTCAACGCAACTTAATGGATTCCAAAGGAACTAGGGGAACATCGGGTTTCCCTAGGGTTTTCAATACGTACAGATTTGAAATGCATACATTTTCAATGAACATTTTTTTTACAAGTATAGAAACAAACAAGCATACCTATGGATCTTCACAAACGTTTTCAAAAGCTTTTCTTTTCAGAAAATATCGGATTTTCTGGTGGTTTTTCAAGCAATACAAACATTCGATTTCAAACACTACTTATGAACTCACCAACATTTCATATGTTGACGTTTTTCAAAATACTTGTATTCTCAGGGAACCAGTGAATCAAGGGAAATCATATTCAGTGACGGTTGCAGTTTATTTTTGAACGAATGGAACAAATTAATTGTTGGGAATGTAATGTTTTAAACAATGTATGACATGTAAACACTACTGGTTGTAATATGAAATGAATGGTGACGGATGTTGTTATGTTTCATATATATTCAATGTTATGATATGCAATTGAGTCACGACAGCCCCCGGACGTTTCCGCCGTCTGGTTCGGGGGTGTGACAGGTTGGTATCAGAGCTTTGTTTATAGTGAACTAGCATGTCGAGCCATACATTGATATGCAACTATAAACCAAAAAGAAGGACTAACATAACTCTGAACAAAACAAATAAATAAAATACACTTGCCTGCATTAGGAGTAAGGACCTAACGCTGAATCAAACACAATAAAGCTGGTATCTCGGTTCATTCGAGACTGTTCTTAGTGATACCAAGGAGCGAATGTAGCCTGATCAACTACATTCTCTCCAAGGTAAAACTAACACACGTCTTGATGAGATCGGAATAGCCAGGGAACCTAAAACTATACCCTTATCACCCAAAAAGAGAATGTTTGCTTAGTCTGTACAATAGTCATAGTACCCTAGGAATAATGTAGCATAATTACGTACTCGCGCAGACAGCATGGCTGGTTTTCATCACCCTGGAGACCCCTACTTCCCTAATCAGGGAAACAACGGGTGGCTAGAGGAGGAGGAGCCTGAGGAAGAGCCTGAAGAAGAACCTGAGGAGGACCCCGAAGAGGAATCAGACGGGGAACCGGAGGCAGAAGTCGAGGGCGAGCCTGCCGAACCCGAGGAAGACGAAGAACCTTTCGGAGAGGAGCTTGATGACAGCGAAGGGGGTGATTCGGACGCAGAGTCTGAGGTCATCGATCCCCCTTACCCGATCAGGGTACCTGCTTATCGTGTGGGACCCACTGGACCTACCCCTCCTTGGGGCATGGATCTTTGGAGATGGAGCAGACATCAGGGACAGCGACCCCCCGTCTGGCATGTCACGTGAGTTCTTTGACTTGAGGGACGGAGGACCGGCCGACCGAGCCCTACCGGTCATGGTGAGACGGTTACGGGACACCGGCGACCTTACTCAGGACACTGCTGATCAAGTACGCCAGCTGTGGACTAGGGTCGAGCGTGCGGAACAGGAGACGCGTGACGTCCTCCGGGAGTTTCACATGAGGCAGGTAAGGTGGGAATCTCGACTCCAGGATGCAGAACGCTTGGTGGCTCGTCTTCAGGGAGCGTCCACATCTTCGGCACCACCTCCTGACGCAGCTCATCGCGGTTAGGGATAGACCTATCGTAGTAGGATATTAGTAACTATGTTATGTACTCCGGCTCTATGTTTAAGTGACTACACTACTCATGGAGCCGTTATGCTGTCGGATTAGTGTTACTTATGTATGCTCCTACGAGCAAATTTTCTTGTACTAAATGCGGATAATATTAATAAACTTTTGTGTGTTTTGCTATGATATTCTCAGTTGTTATGTGTTGAGGCGTTATGATTGTATGCTTGATGATAGTAATGTTTAGGTTCGTACCCTACACCTAGTTAGTAGGATCATAACCTCACCGAAACCACGCACACTCAACATCTTTCCGTTTCATGACAGAAAGATGCCTCGCCCAGCTACTCGCGGAAATCCCGAACCAACCCCGCCGGAAGTTGACTCTACTGCTTTCCAGGCAGCCGTGTCTGCTGCGGTCACGGCAGCTATGGCACAACTTCACCGAGGAAACAATGGAGGAGGCAATGGTCAAGGCTCCGGAAGTTCGAACAACGGGACGAACCAAGGGCTCACTAAAACGTGCACCTACAAGGATTTTGCGAACGCTAAACCCCGGACTTTCAATGGCACTGGGGGAGTGATCGCTCTAAAGCGATGGATCGAGAAGGTAGAGTCGGTGTTCGAGATATGCGAGTGCCCCGAGCAGATAAAGGTGAAGTTCGCGGCCTGCACTTTCGTGGACCAAGCACTCACTTGGTGGAATGGTCACATAGAAGCTATGACACTCCCTGTTGCCAACTCTATACCCTGGACAGAAATGAAAGAGATGTTGACGGCTGAGTACTGCCCCCGAGGTGAAATACAGAAGATGGAGCAGGAGTTGTGGAACCTCACGGTGCAGAATGGGAACATCGATGCTTACATATCGAGGTTCAGCGAACTATCCCTGTTGTGCCCCGGGTATGATCACATCAGAGGGAAAGAAGATTTAACGATTCATTTGGGGACTGACATCCCCCATTCAAGGGAACGTGATAGCTGCCAACCCTGAAACGTTTGACAGCGCGAAGAGATTGGCAAAGAGGCTATATGATCATAACCACAAAAAGGGCGAAAAACCAGTGGAGACCGAGAAGAAGAAGGAGAGCGATGGTAAGAAAGGATGGAACCACAAGAGGAAGGGGCGTCAGGGCCCCGAGACCTCAAAAAGGCAACAAACAGTGGCAGTTAACGCTGTTACTGCACCGGTTCCAGTCACCTCACATGCTCCAGCCTCAGCTGCTTCAAATGCTTCAAGGCCCTATTCTGGTAGCGCTCCCAAGTGCAATAGGTGCAGTTTCCATCATCATGGAGAATGTAAAGAGTTCCATTGCACCAGTTGCAAACGAAGGGGACACACTGCAAAGTTCTGCAGGACTTATCCTTCTCAGAACCAGAGTCAGGGAAACAACCCGAACAACAACAACAACCACCGCAACATCAACAACACCAATGTCGGCGGCAACAACGCAGGGCCTAGCCACACCTGTTTCGGGTGTGGAAGGACGGGACATTTCCGTCGAGATTGCCCTAACAACAACAACAACTCAGGAAACAGAGGAACAGGAAGAATGCTGACTATGGGTCAGAGTGATGCAGTTCAAGATCCCGCAGTTGTGACCGGTACGTTTCTCCTAAACCACACTTATGCATGCATCTTATTTGATACCGGAGCGGAGCGAAGTTTCGTAAGCGAGGAGTTTAAACATTTACTAAAACAACAACCCCAGAAGCTAAATGAAACCTATACGGTGGAAATGGCCAATGGGAAAACCGAATCCACTAGGGAGATCTACATCGGATGTACCCTAACCCTTAACCAGCACGTCTTTCGAATAGACCTAATGCCAGTATCAATTAGGAGTTTCGATGTGATTATCGGCATGGATTGGTTAAGCCCCCACCATGCTGAGATTATGTGCCACGAGAAGGCCGTTCGCCTTCGTCTCCCAAATCACGAAACCCTAGTAATTTACGGAGACAAACCCAGTACGAATCTCCGCCTCATCTCGTGCATCAAAGCGCAAAAACACTTGCGAAAGAACAATTTGGCGTTCTTGGCTCACATAGTGGACAAGACCAAAGAAGAAACTAACATCCAAGACATTCCGGTAGCGTGTGAACTTCCGGACGTGTTTCCCGAAGATCTTCCAGGAGTACCCCCAGAGAGACAGGTTGAATTCCGAATCGACCTCGTTCCAGGAGCAACTCCCCTCGCTAAATCACCATATCGGTTGGCACCTGCTGAAATGCAGGAATTATCCAGCCAACTCAGTGAGCTTCTGGACAAGGGATTTATCCGACCTAGCTACTCGCCATGGGGAGCTCCGGTGCTCTTTGTCAAAAAGAAGGATGGATCTTTCAGAATGTGCATCGATTACAGAGAGTTAAACAAACTCACTGTCAAAAACCGCTACCCACTCCCACGAATCGATGATCTATTCGACCAGCTCCAAGGAGCTAGCTATTTCTCTAAAATAGACTTACGGTCCGGATACCACCAACTCAAAGTCCGAGAAGAGGATATTCCAAAAACCGCTTTTCGAACCCGCTATGGACATTATGAATTCGTTGTAATGCCCTTCGGTCTAACCAATGCACCTGCCGCATTTATGGACCTAATGAATCGAATCTGTCGACCGTTCCTGGACAACTTCGTCATTGTGTTTATCGATGACATTCTCGTCTATTCTCGAAGCAAAGAGGAGCATGGCCGACATCTCCGACAAATTTTAGAGACTCTGCGCACGGAAAAGCTTTACGCCAAACTCTCCAAGTGCGAGTTCTGGCTTCGGAGTGTGAATTTCTTAGGCCACGTAGTTAGCCAAGAAGGAATTCATGTGGATCCTTCTAAGGTCAAAGCGGTGGAAGGATGGGCAACTCCGACTACGCCCACAGAAATTCGTCAGTTCTTAGGCCTAGTAGGGTACTATAGGAGATTCATCCAAAACTTCTCTAAGATCGCCAAGCCGCTTACCTTGCTTACGCAAAAGGGCGTGCCATTCAAGTGGACAGACCGACAAGAGATTGTGTTTCGAACCCTGAAGCAAGCTCTTTGCAGCGCTCCTGTGCTATCTCTACCTGAAGGAACGGAAGATTTTGTAGTTTACTGTGACGCGTCAAATCAGGGCTTAGGTTGCGTTCTCATGCAACGTGGAAGAGTAATAGCATATGCGTCCCGCCAACTAAAGACGCACGAAGTAAATTACACAACCCATGACCTAGAACTGGGAGCCGTGGTCTTCGCCCTAAAAATTTGGAGGCACTACCTGTACGGTACTAAGTGCACCATCTTCACAGACCACAAGAGCCTCCAGCACATCTTGAATCAGAAGGAGCTGAACATGAGACAACGAAGATGGGTGGAGTTGTTAAACGACTACGAATGCGAGATCAAGTACCATCCAGGCAAGGCCAACGTGGTAGCTGACGCATTAAGTCGGAAGGAATACACAAATCGCCGTACGAAAACGCACTCGATAACCATTCAGTCTCATCTGACCACTCAAATTGCATCAGTCCAGGCAGAGGCTATGAAAGCGGAAAATAGAACTAGCGAGGCATTGCGCGGAATGGAGAAGAACCTGGAAGTCAAAGAGAATGGGGTATACTACTTCATGAACCGCATTTGGGTTCCAAAAATCGGAGGATTCAGAGAGACCGTTATGAAGGAAGCCCACAAGACACGATACTCCATTCATCCTGGTTCGGACAAGATGTATTTGGACATTAAGCAGCACTATTGGTGGCCTAACATGAAGGCGGAAATCGCAACTTATGTTAGTAAGTGCCTTACGTGTGCCAAAGTAAAAGTGGAATACCAGAAACCTTCCGGATTGTTACAGCAACCGGCAATCCCTGAGTGGAAATGGGAGGGGATTTCTATGGACTTCGTGACCAAGCTGCCCAAGACGTCGGACGGATTGGACACCATATGGGTAATAATCGACCAACTGACGAAATCTGCCCATTTCCTGCCAATCAAAGAGTCCTACAAGATGGAGAGGCTGACGCGTTTGTACCTACGAGAGATTGTAAGACTTCATGGAGTGCCAAAATCTATCATCTCGGATAGGGACAGTAGGTTCACGTCACGCTTTTGGCAGTCGCTCCACAAGGCCATGGGAACTCATCTTGATATGAGCACCGCGTATCACCCACAAACGGACGGTCAAAGCGAACGAACCATTCAGACGCTTGAAGACATGCTTCGTGCATGCGTGATAGACTTCGGAAAGTCTTGGAATACCCACCTACCGTTGATCGAGTTTTCATATAACAATAGTTATCATTCGAGCATTAAGGTGGCCCCTTTCGAAGCACTGTACGGGCGTAAATGTAGATCACCGTTATGTTGGGCTGAAGTAGGTGACACCCAGCTAGCAAGAACACATACGTCGGATAGGGCAATGACAGGACCGGAAATCATTCGCGAGACCACAGAAAAGATTGTCCAGATCAAAGCTCGATTACAGGCATCGCGTGACCGGCAAAAGAGCTACGCTGATAAACGGCGAAAGCCCTTAGAATTCCAGGTCGGTGATCGAGTATTGTTGAAGGTCTCACCCTGGAAAGGAGTTATACGTTTCGGAAAACGAGGAAAGCTAAACCCACGGTACATTGGACCTTTCGAAATCGTCGCCCGAATAGGTCCGGTAGCCTACAGACTACAACTACCCACGGAGCTAAACGGTGTACACCCCGTGTTTCATGTTTCTAATCTGAAAAAGTGCCTATCAGATGAAACTCTCGTCATTCCTCTTGACGAAATCGAAATCAATGAGAATCTCCTGTTCGTCGAAGAACCAATCGAAATCATGGACAGGGAGATGAAGCGTACTAAACAAAGTCGCATCCCGATCGTGAAGGTACGGTGGAACGCAAAGCGTGGGCCAGAATTCACGTGGGAACGCGAGGATCAAATGAAGCAGAAGTACCCGCACCTATTCTAATAATTCTCAAATCTAGCTTTCAAACAGAATTTCGGGACGAAATTCCCTCTAACGGGGGGATGATGTCACAACTGTAAATTTTGAGCCATGTAATCTATACATTCAAGTTAATGTGAATCCAAAAACTTCAATCAAATACAACATGCTTGAACTACAAATAGTCATCAAACAATTGGAGACCCTAGAAGTTCTTGTTAAGTCTAATTTAGGCTAGAACTTCCTTATTGGATCCAAATGGGCCAATAAGCTTCCAATTAGACTATCATGGGCTTAGAACCCTAATTGGGCTCTAATTGGACCCACACTTATTTATTTTAACATTTTAGGTCATGTTGGGCCTAGAATTAAATAAATTAAAAGCCTTGATACATGAGAAACCTAAAACTAGTTCAAGAAAAACATAAAAATCCTACTACATTCTCTTAAGCTTAAAACACACCCTAATTAACACTAATATTGGGCTTAGGAGCAAAAAGCCCAAAAATCTTTTTTTTTTCCTTCCCATTCTCGGCCCAAGGCCCAAACCCAAGAAGGAGTTGACTTTCAAGTGACACCTCATCTTTACCCATAGGATATCCATGCATTATTCTCATTTCTCCATGCATTTCACTTCAAAGATCACTTCCATTCTTCCCTCTCCCTCCCCATTCTTGTTTTGGCCGAGAACATCACCACACACACACAAAACACTCACAAACTCTCTCTAAAATTCACTCAAGACTTCTTCCTCTTCCCTCTCCAAAATCTCGAGTTCTAGGAAGCTTTCAAGAGGAAATCTCTACAATATTCTTCATCTAAGGTAAGATTATGCATAGATCTATGGTTTAAATTCTTTTGTTATCAAAATCCTTCCCTAATCTATACAAAAATCGTGATCTTACACCCTAGAATCATCTCAAAACTCAAGATCTTCATCAAAGGGAGCCAAGGCCAAAAACACTTCATTTTTCTTCCATCCTTTCTTACAAAAACCGAGTCAACACCCCAAGGTGAGCTTCATACCCCCTATTTTCTGTTTTTATGAAGTTTTGTGGGGGGGGGGAATACAAGTGAAAGTGTAGATCTATATGTGTTTGTATGCCTTGTATGATTTCCATGCTTATATGTATGCTTTTATGTGTTTTTATGTTGGATCTAGCCTTAAAACCCATCAAAACCGAGATATATCTTGTGTTAAATGATTTTAGCTTCAAATATATTTCTAAACACAAAGTGCTTCAAGAAAAATGGCTAAGTGGTTTAGTAACAATTTTCTTTGGGTTAAAAACACAAATTTTGGGCCTAAAATGTGAAAAATGCAAAAATAAGGGCCCAAATTGACATTTCACAGATTCTGATGGATCAAATGTGCCAAAACAGTTTCCATAAAACTATTTCTGGAATTATATTCAATTAGAGGATTAAAAACATAAATTTCAAGCTTATTGGGCTAAAAATGAAAATTTCGGCCCAAGGAGGCCCATTATGCGAATTTTTCTGTTTTGGAGGGCCAAAACTGTGAATTTCTGTAAAAAAGTGGACTATAAGTGTCCCAAATCCTTTTCAAAGGTTTAAAATGCTTTTTAAATTTAAAAAGGACCAAAGTTGCAAAAATTTTCCAATTTGGGCCAAAATTGTCAAAATTGAGAAAAGAAGGGCTAAAACCGAGAAAAACTGCATTTTCAGGGACTTAAACTATTTTCTATGAAAAATATGCTGGAAAATATTAATTTCAATAATTTTTGGTGTTAAAATGTCAAGAAAAATAGTTTAAGGACCAAACCGGGAAATATTACATAAAAAGGGTTGAAAATGTAAATTTTACAAATAATGAGGGGCTGAAAACAGAAATATTTCAAGGCTAATTCAATATGTACAATTTGATCAAATAATGACACCGCGACTATCGACGAAATACAAACTCATTACAATACCAAAAGTCGTTGTTAAACGAATTGGCTCGGTCTCGAGCCAATGGAAATCTACAACTACTAACTCTTCGATACTACGAATCATACAAATAACGTTTGGTAATACATATACATACGAGTGTGCACAGACGTCTACGCACCATCTTCGGGCCCCAAAAGTGTAAAATCTTGCTTGTTGGGCCTAGCTAGCCCAATGACCTGATCTTAAGGCCCGAAGACACATATTTCTACGAAGTGCTGAGTTTCACCGACTTGGCACAACGTGGAGTGACTTTCAATGGCTTGTACCACTGGTCCCCAAGGGTCCTTGGTATTGCTAGAAGAGTCTGCATATTTTACGAGGCGGGTCGGGGACCCCTCGCACGCATATTTTCCCCAACCGGTTAATGGAGTCACCGGGGTCTTCGTGACCTCTTTCTCTTCGGATGTGGGACTACACCTTGTCCGGGCGATTGGATAACGCGATTAGTAATGACGACGCCTTCGGGAATCGTTGGTATATCTACAAACTGGGCGTTTGCGTAACGCGGGTTTGTAGTAAATAATCCTGCTCTAGAACCTTCCAACGTCGCCTGGGACTGACACTGCTATCTTCGTAATGGTTTCAACGCAACTTAATGGATTCCAAAGGAACTAGGGGAACATCGGGTTTCCCTAGGGTTTTCAATACGTACAGATTTGAAATGCATACATTTTCAATGAACATTTTTTTTACAAGTATAGAAACAAACAAGCATACCTATGGATCTTCACAAACGTTTTCAAAAGCTTTTCTTTTCAGAAAATATCGGATTTTCTGGTGGTTTTTCAAGCAATACAAACATTCGATTTCAAACACTACTTATGAACTCACCAACATTTCATATGTTGACGTTTTTCAAAATACTTGTATTCTCAGGGAACCAGTGAATCAAGGGAAATCATATTCAGTGACGGTTGCAGTTTATTTTTGAACGAATGGAACAAATTAATTGTTGGGAATGTAATGTTTTAAACAATGTATGACATGTAAACACTACTGGTTGTAATATGAAATGAATGGTGACGGATGTTGTTATGTTTCATATATATTCAATGTTATGATATGCAATTGAGTCACGACAGCCCCCGGACGTTTCCGCCGTCTGGTTCGGGGGTGTGACAGGTTGGTATCAGAGCTTTGTTTATAGTGAACTAGCATGTCGAGCCATACATTGATATGCAACTATAAACCAAAAAGAAGGACTAACATAACTCTGAACAAAACAAATAAATAAAATACACTTGCCTGCATTAGGAGTAAGGACCTAACGCTGAATCAAACACAATAAAGCTGGTATCTCGGTTCATTCGAGACTGTTCTTAGTGATACCAAGGAGCGAATGTAGCCTGATCAACTACATTCTCTCCAAGGTAAAACTAACACACGTCTTGATGAGATCGGAATAGCCAGGGAACCTAAAACTATACCCTTATCACCCAAAAAGAGAATGTTTGCTTAGTCTGTACAATAGTCATAGTACCCTAGGAATAATGTAGCATAATTACGTACTCGCGCAGACAGCATGGCTGGTTTTCATCACCCTGGAGACCCCTACTTCCCTAATCAGGGAAACAACGGGTGGCTAGAGGAGGAGGAGCCTGAGGAAGAGCCTGAAGAAGAACCTGAGGAGGACCCCGAAGAGGAATCAGACGGGGAACCGGAGGCAGAAGTCGAGGGCGAGCCTGCCGAACCCGAGGAAGACGAAGAACCTTTCGGAGAGGAGCTTGATGACAGCGAAGGGGGTGATTCGGACGCAGAGTCTGAGGTCATCGATCCCCCTTACCCGATCAGGGTACCTGCTTATCGTGTGGGACCCACTGGACCTACCCCTCCTTGGGGCATGGATCTTTGGAGATGGAGCAGACATCAGGGACAGCGACCCCCGTCTGGCATGTCACGTGAGTTCTTTGACTTGAGGGACGGAGGACCGGCCGACCGAGCCCTACCGGTCATGGTGAGACGGTTACGGGACACCGGCGACCTTACTCAGGACACTGCTGATCAAGTACGCCAGCTGTGGACTAGGGTCGAGCGTGCGGAACAGGAGACGCGTGACGTCCTCCGGGAGTTTCACATGAGGCAGGTAAGGTGGGAATCTCGACTCCAGGATGCAGAACGCTTGGTGGCTCGTCTTCAGGGAGCGTCCACATCTTCGGCACCACCTCCTGACGCAGCTCATCGCGGTTAGGGATAGACCTATCGTAGTAGGATATTAGTAACTATGTTATGTACTCCGGCTCTATGTTTAAGTGACTACACTACTCATGGAGCCGTTATGCTGTCGGATTAGTGTTACTTATGTATGCTCCTACGAGCAAATTTTCTTGTACTAAATGCGGATAATATTAATAAACTTTTGTGTGTTTTGCTATGATATTCTCAGTTGTTATGTGTTGAGGCGTTATGATTGTATGCTTGATGATAGTAATGTTTAGGTTCGTACCCTACACCTAGTTAGTAGGATCATAACCTCACCGAAACCACGCACACTCAACATCTTTCCGTTTCATGACAGAAAGATGCCTCGCCCAGCTACTCGCGGAAATCCCGAACCAACCCCGCCGGAAGTTGACTCTACTGCTTTCCAGGCAGCCGTGTCTGCTGCGGTCACGGCAGCTATGGCACAACTTCACCGAGGAAACAATGGAGGAGGCAATGGTCAAGGCTCCGGAAGTTCGAACAACGGGACGAACCAAGGGCTCACTAAAACGTGCACCTACAAGGATTTTGCGAACGCTAAACCCCGGACTTTCAATGGCACTGGGGGAGTGATCGCTCTAAAGCGATGGATCGAGAAGGTAGAGTCGGTGTTCGAGATATGCGAGTGCCCCGAGCAGATGAAGGTGAAGTTCGCGGCCTGCACTTTCGTGGACCAAGCACTCACTTGGTGGAATGGTCACATAGAAGCTATGACACTCCCTGTTGCCAACTCTATACCCTGGACAGAAATGAAAGAGATGTTGACGGCTGAGTACTGCCCCCGAGGTGAAATACAGAAGATGGAGCAGGAGTTGTGGAACCTCACGGTGCAGAATGGGAACATCGATGCTTACATATCGAGGTTCAGCGAACTATCCCTGTTGTGCCCGGGTATGATCACATCAGAGGGAAAGAAGATTTAACGATTCATTTGGGGACTGACATCCCCCATTCAAGGGAACGTGATAGCTGCCAACCCTGAAACGTTTGACAGCGCGAAGAGATTGGCAAAGAGGCTATATGATCATAACCACAAAAGGGTGAAAAACCAGTGGAGACCGAGAAGAAGAAGGAGAGCGATGGTAAGAAAGGATGGAACCACAAGAGGAAGGGGCGTCAGGGCCCCGAGACCTCAAAAAGGCAACAAACAGTGGCAGTTATTGCTGTTACTGCACCGGTTCCAGTCACCTCACATGCTCCAGCCTCAGCTGCTTCAAATGCTTCAAGGCCCTATTCTGGTAGCGCTCCCAAGTGCAATAGGTGCAGTTTCCATCATCATGGAGAATGTAAAGAGTTCCATTGCACCAGTTGCAACCGAAGGGGACACACTGCAAAGTTCTGCAGGACTTATCCTTCTCAGAACCAGAGTCAGGGAAACAACCCGAACAACAACAACAACCACCGCAACATCAACAACACCAATGTCGGCGGCAACAACGCAGGGCCTAGCCACACCTGTTTCGGGTGTGGAAGGACGGGACATTTCCGTCGAGATTGCCCTAACAACAACAACAACTCAGGAAACAGAGGAACAGGAAGAATGCTGACTATGGGTCAGAGTGATGCAGTTCAAGATCCCGCAGTTGTGACCGGTACGTTTCTCCTAAACCACACTTATGCATGCATCTTATTTGATACCGGAGCGGAGCGAAGTTTCGTAAGCGAGGAGTTTAAACATTTACTAAAACAACAACCCCAGAAGCTAAATGAAACCTATACGGTGGAAATGGCCAATGGGAAAACCGAATCCACTAGGGAGATCTACATCGGATGTACCCTAACCCTTAACCAGCACGTCTTTCGAATAGACCTAATGCCAGTATCAATTAGGAGTTTCGATGTGATTATCGGCATGGATTGGTTAAGCCCCCACCATGCTGAGATTATGTGCCACGAGAAGGCCGTTCGCCTTCGTCTCCCAAATCACGAAACCCTAGTAATTTACGGAGACAAACCCAGTACGAATCTCCGCCTCATCTCGTGCATCAAAGCGCAAAAACACTTGCGAAAGAACAATTTGGCGTTCTTGGCTCACATAGTGGACAAGACCAAAGAAGAAACTAACATCCAAGACATTCCGGTAGCGTGTGAACTTCCGGACGTGTTTCCCGAAGATCTTCCAGGAGTACCCCCAGAGAGACAGGTTGAATTCCGAATCGACCTCGTTCCAGGAGCAACTCCCCTCGCTAAATCACCATATCGGTTGGCACCTGCTGAAATGCAGGAATTATCCAGCCAACTCAGTGAGCTTCTGGACAAGGGATTTATCCGACCTAGCTACTCGCCATGGGGAGCTCCGGTGCTCTTTGTCAAAAAGAAGGATGGATCTTTCAGAATGTGCATCGATTACAGAGAGTTAAACAAACTCACTGTCAAAAACCGCTACCCACTCCCACGAATCGATGATCTATTCGACCAGCTCCAAGGAGCTAGCTATTTCTCTAAAATAGACTTACGGTCCGGATACCACCAACTCAAAGTCCGAGAAGAGGATATTCCAAAAACCGCTTTTCGAACCCGCTATGGACATTATGAATTCGTTGTAATGCCCTTCGGTCTAACCAATGCACCTGCCGCATTTATGGACCTAATGAATCGAATCTGTCGACCGTTCCTGGACAACTTCGTCATTGTGTTTATCGATGACATTCTCGTCTATTCTCGAAGCAAAGAGGAGCATGGCCGACATCTCCGACAAATTTTAGAGACTCTGCGCACGGAAAAGCTTTACGCCAAACTCTCCAAGTGCGAGTTCTGGCTTCGGAGTGTGAATTTCTTAGGCCACGTAGTTAGCCAAGAAGGAATTCATGTGGATCCTTCTAAGGTCAAAGCGGTGGAAGGATGGGCAACTCCGACTACGCCCACAGAAATTCGTCAGTTCTTAGGCCTAGCAGGGTACTATAGGAGATTCATCCAAAACTTCTCTAAGATCGCCAAGCCGCTTACCTTGCTTACGCAAAAGGGCGTGCCATTCAAGTGGACAGACCGACAAGAGATTGTGTTTCGAACCCTGAAGCAAGCTCTTTGCAGCGCTCCTGTGCTATCTCTACCTGAAGGAACGGAAGATTTTGTAGTTTACTGTGACGCGTCAAATCAGGGCTTAGGTTGCGTTCTCATGCAACGTGGAAGAGTAATAGCATATGCGTCCCGCCAACTAAAGACGCACGAAGTAAATTACACAACCCA
The DNA here is from genome assembly GCF_051521515.1 of Lactuca serriola. NCBI lineage: Eukaryota > Viridiplantae > Streptophyta > Magnoliopsida > Asterales > Asteraceae > Lactuca > Lactuca serriola. The sequence goes on from NC_136410.1 coordinate 284,038,585, forward strand.
TGACCTAGAACTGGGAGCCGTGGTCTTCGCCCTAAAAATTTGGAGGCACTACCTGTACGGTACTAAGTGCACCATCTTCACAGACCACAAGAGCCTCCAGCACATCTTGAATCAGAAGGAGCTGAACATGAGACAACGAAGATGGGTGGAGTTGTTAAACGACTACGAATGCGAGATCAAGTACCATCCAGGCAAGGCCAACGTGGTAGCTGACGCATTAAGTCGGAAGGAATACACAAATCGCCGTACGAAAACGCACTCGATAACCATTCAGTCTCATCTGACCACTCAAATTGCATCAGTCCAGGCAGAGGCTATGAAAGCGGAAAATAGAACTAGCGAGGCATTGCACGGAATGGAGAAGAACCTGGAAGTCAAAGAGAATGGGGTATACTACTTCATGAACCGCATTTGGGTTCCAAAAATCGGAGGATTCAGAGAGACCGTTATGAAGGAAGCCCACAAGACACGATACTCCATTCATCCTGGTTCGGACAAGATGTATTTGGACATTAAGAAGCACTATTGGTGGCCTAACATGAAGGCGGAAATCGCAACTTATGTTAGTAAGTGCCTTACGTGTGCCAAAGTAAAAGTGGAATACCAGAAACCTTCCGGATTGTTACAGCAACCGGCAATCCCTGAGTGGAAATGGGAGGGGATTTCTATGGACTTCGTGACCAAGCTGCCCAAGACGTCGGACGGATTGGACACCATATGGGTAATAATCGACCAACTGACGAAATCTGCCCATTTCCTGCCAATCAAAGAGTCCTACAAGATGGAGAGGCTGACGCGTTTGTACCTACGAGAGATTGTAAGACTTCATGGAGTGCCAAAATCTATCATCTCGGATAGGGACAGTAGGTTCACGTCACGCTTTTGGCAGTCGCTCCACAAGGCCATGGGAACTCATCTTGATATGAGCACCGCGTATCACCCACAAACGGACGGTCAAAGCGAACGAACCATTCAGACGCTTGAAGACATGCTTCGTGCATGCGTGATAGACTTCGGAAAGTCTTGGAATACCCACCTACCGTTGATCGAGTTTTCATATAACAATAGTTATCATTCGAGCATTAAGGTGGCCCCTTTCGAAGCACTATACGGGCGTAAATGTAGATCACCGTTATGTTGGGCTGAAGTAGGTGACACCCAGCTAGCAAGAACACATACGTCGGATAGGGCAATGACAGGACCGGAAATCATTCGCGAGACCACAGAAAAGATTGTCCAGATCAAAGCTCGATTACAGGCATCGCGTGACCGGCAAAAGAGCTACGCTGATAAACGGCGAAAGCCCTTAGAATTCCAGGTCGGTGATCGAGTATTGTTGAAGGTCTCACCCTGGAAAGGAGTTATACGTTTCGGAAAACGAGGAAAGCTAAACCCACGGTACATTGGACCTTTCGAAATCGTCGCCCGAATAGGTCCGGTAGCCTACAGACTACAACTACCCACGGAGCTAAACGGTGTACACCCCGTGTTTCATGTTTCTAATCTGAAAAAGTGCCTATCAGATGAAACTCTCGTCATTCCTCTTGACGAAATCGAAATCAATGAGAATCTCCTGTTCGTCGAAGAACCAATCGAAATCATGGACAGGGAGATGAAGCGTACTAAACAAAGTCGCATCCCGATCGTGAAGGTACGGTGGAACGCAAAGCGTGGGCCAGAATTCACGTGGGAACGCGAGGATCAAATGAAGCAGAAGTACCCGCACCTATTCTAATAATTCTCAAATCTAGCTTTCAAACAGAATTTCGGGACGAAATTCCCTCTAACGGGGGGATGATGTCACAACTGTAAATTTTGAGCCATGTAATCTATACATTCAAGTTAATGTGAATCCAAAAACTTCAATCAAATACAACATGCTTGAACTACAAATAGTCATCAAACAATTGGAGACCCTAGAAGTTCTTGTTAAGTCTAATTTAGGCTAGAACTTCCTTATTGGATCCAAATGGGCCAATAAGCTTCCAATTAGACTATCATGGGCTTAGAACCCTAATTGGGCTCTAATTGGACCCACACTTATTTATTTTAACATTTTAGGTCATGTTGGGCCTAGAATTAAATAAATTAAAAGCCTTGATACATGAGAAACCTAAAACTAGTTCAAGAAAAACATAAAAATCCTACTACATTCTCTTAAGCTTAAAACACACCCTAATTAACACTAATATTGGGCTTAGGAGCAAAAAGCCCAAAAATCTTTTTTTTTTCCTTCCCATTCTCGGCCCAAGGCCCAAACCCAAGAAGGAGTTGACTTTCAAGTGACACCTCATCTTTACCCATAGGATATCCATGCATTATTCTCATTTCTCCATGCATTTCACTTCAAAGATCACTTCCATTCTTCCCTCTCCCTCCCCATTCTTGTTTTGGCCGAGAACATCACCACACACACACAAAACACTCACAAACTCTCTCTAAAATTCACTCAAGACTTCTTCCTCTTCCCTCTCCAAAATCTCGAGTTCTAGGAAGCTTTCAAGAGAAAATCTCTACAATATTCTTCATCTAAGGTAAGATTATGCATAGATCTATGGTTTAAATTCTTTTGTTATCAAAATCCTTCCCTAATCTATACAAAAATCGTGATCTTACACCCTAGAATCATCTCAAAACTCAAGATCTTCATCAAAGGGAGCCAAGGCCAAAAACACTTCATTTTTCTTCCATCTTTTCTTCCAAAAACCGAGTCAACACCCCAAGGTGAGCTTCATACCCCCTATTTTCTGTTTTTATGAAGTTTTGTGGGGGGGGGGGGGGGAATACAAGTGAAAGTGTAGATCTATATGTGTTTGTATGCCTTGTATGATTTCCATGCTTATATGTATGTTTTTATGTGTTTTTATGTTGGATCTAGCCTTAAAACCCATCAAAACCGAGATATATCTTGTGTTAAATGATTTTAGCTTCAAATATATTTCTAAACACAAAGTGCTTCAAGAAAAATGGCTAAGTGGTTTAGTAACAATTTTCTTTGGGTTAAAAACACAAATTTTGGGCCTAAAATGTGAAAAATGCAAAAATAAGGGCCCAAATTGACATTTCACAGATTCTGATGGATCAAATGTGCCAAAACAGTTTCCATAAAACTATTTCTGGAATTATATTCAATTAGAGGATTAAAAACATAAATTTCAAGCTTATTGGGCTAAAAATGAAAATTTCGGCCCAAGGAGGCCCATTATGCGAATTTTTCTGTTTTGGAGGGCCAAAACTGTGAATTTCTGTAAAATAGTGGACTATAAGTGTCCCAAATCCTTTTCAAAGGTTTAAAATGCTTTTTAAATTTAAAAAGGACCAAAGTTGCAAAAATTTTCCAATTTGGGCCAAAATTGTCAAAATTGCGAAAAGAAGGGCTAAAACCGAGAAAAACTGCATTTTCAGGGACTTAAACTATTTTCTATGAAAAATATGCTGGAAAATATTAATTTCAATAATTTTTGGTGTTAAAATGTCAAGAAAAATAGTTTAAGGACCAAACCGGGAAATATTACATAAAAAGGGTTGAAAATGTAAATTTTACAAATAATGAGGGGCTGAAAACAGAAATATTTCAAGGCTAATTCAATATGTACAATTTGATCAAATAATGACACCGCGACTATCGACGAAATACAAACTCATTACAATACCAAAAGTCGTTGTTAAACGAATTGGCTCGGTCTCGAGCCAATGGAAATCTACAACTACTAACTCTTCGATACTACGAATCATACAAATAACGTTTGGTAATACATATACATACGAGTGTGCACAGACGTCTACGCACCATCTTCGGGCCCCAAAAGTGTAAAATCTTGCTTGTTGGGCCTAGCTAGCCCAATGACCTGATCTTAAGGCCCGAAGACACATATTTCTACGAAGTGCTGAGTTTCACCGACTTGGCACAACGTGGAGTGACTTTCAATGGCTTGTACCACTGGTCCCCAAGGGTCCTTGGTATTGCTAGAAGAGTCTGCATATTTTACGAGGCGGGTCGGGGACCCCTCGCACGCATATTTTCCCCAACCGGTTAATGGAGTCACCGGGGTCTTCGTGACCTCTTTCTCTTCGGATGTGGGACTACACCTTGTCCGGGCGATTGGATAACGCGATTAGTACTGACGACGCCTTCGGGAATCGTTGGTATATCTACAAACTGGGCGTTTGCGTAACGCGGGTTTGTAGTAAATAATCCTGCTCTAGAACCTTCCAACGTCGCCTGGGACTGACACTGCTATCTTCGTAATGGTTTCAACGCAACTTAATGGATTCCAAAGGAACTAGGGGAACATCGGGTTTCCCTAGGGTTTTCAATACGTACAGATTTGAAATGCATACATTTTCAATGAACATTTTTTTTACAAGTATAGAAACAAACAAGCATACCTATGGATCTTCACAAACGTTTTCAAAAGCTTTTCTTTTCAGAAAATATCGGATTTTCTGGTGGTTTTTCAAGCAATACAAACATTCGATTTCAAACACTACTTATGAACTCACCAACATTTCATATGTTGACGTTTTTCAAAATACTTGTATTCTCAGGGAACCAGTGAATCAAGGGAAATCATATTCAGTGACGGTTGCAGTTTATTTTTGAACGAATGGAACAAATTAATTGTTGGGAATGTAATGTTTTAAACAATGTATGACATGTAAACACTACTGGTTGTAATATGAAATGAATGGTGACGGATGTTGTTATGTTTCATATATATTCAATGTTATGATATGCAATTGAGTCACGACAGCCCCCGGACGTTTCCGCCGTCTGGTTCGGGGGTGTGACAGAGTTATCGTCAGAAATTGTTTGACAAAGTGAAGCGAACGGCTTCAGCTCTGATGCGACTGAGTTAGCTAGCTGGTTGACAATGGGTTCCAGCTTTGTCGTGGTGGCTTCAGCGGTTTCCTGTATAGATTTCAACAAGGAAGAAGCATCAGTGAATAGTTTATCGACTTTTTCGGTCGCTGCCTCACATGCTTTGGTTGAGGCGTCAATGGCTGCAGTGGCGGAATCAAGGGAAACTTGATGAGCTTTAGAAAAAACATCAACAGTTTTCTGAATGGCAGCTTCAGAGATGGAGGACTGAGATGTAGAAGATGAGGCGATGAGCAAATCGATTTTATCATGTAGCTCCTTGAGATGCCTCTTAGTGACAAGAGCATCGTCATCATCGTCACTCTGAACTTGAAACAGACTGTAATGGATCGAGTCAAAGGTCATGTCCTCCCCGCCACGGAGTGGTTCTTCACCCTCTGATGCATGTGTTGGATTAATGTCTAAGTCCATAACTATAATTGGTATGTACTTGACCCGACCCGGCATGGTCCATTTGGGTTGCACTTCACCGACACAATTTATATGGATAATCTTTTGAGAATAGTATGTTTATGATTAATATTAATATATTATAAGTTCTAATATATTATTATGGAATCATATTATTTAATTAGTATTGATCAAGAATTAATTTATAATTAATTAAGTGATCAAAAGGAACTAATTAAATATGGACTCTTATATATATGGAATGGGCCAAGTTTATTTAGGTTGGGCTAAGCTTTCATGGATAGTCCATGGAGTGTTTAACCCATGGATCCTAGGAAATGAAAGGTCATGGGTACTAGGGTTTAACCCTAATCCTCCACACTATATAAAGATGTCCTTGGTTGGTGAAATTGGCACTAGTGTGGATACACTAAGAGGGCTAGCCGATTTCACTAGATAGAACCAAGTATTCATATTCTCTAAAGTCTTCCAAGGTGTCTTGGTGATTTGTGATTCCACTTGAGGCTTCCACACTATTGGGGCTAAGCTCTTAAAGCTTGAAGACATCAAGCTACATCAAAAGGTATGTCATCTAACTAGTACTTTGTAGATTAAGAACATCATAATATGCTAGTTAGGATTAAAGCCTTGGAAAGTTCTTATTTGCATGTATTATAGAGAAAACATAGATCCAAGGTTTATAGGGTTGCATGTACACCATAGGAGTGTTAGAATGCTCAAAACCCAACAGTGGTATCAGAGCCTAGGCTTGTTTTCTTGTTAGATTTGCAAAAGAAGCTGGAAAATCGAGTTTTGATGTTGTCTGCCCAGCAGACTCGCCGAGTCCATGAATGGACTCGCCGAGTCCAAGGCAAATTGCATCCAACTCGCCGAGTTGGTTCGTGCACTCGACGAGTTGGACCCCCAGACAGCATAAATTTGACTTTTTTGGCTTGAATTGGACTAGGAACATTACCCTAAGATGTTTTTGAACTTATAACTTGTTTTTGATGTGGTAATGTTCATGCTAATCCAATTTCAAAGATAATTGTCAATAGATTCATGTTTTGTATTAGTTTAAGGTTTAGACTAATTACATGAAAAAGTTTGATTTGAATTATGTTGTTCTTATGAGTTGCTTAGATTAATAGAAAAGTTGAGTGAAATAGTTGTTTTCATTCCAAATTAATCTAAGAGTTGATTCTAAAATGTGTTTTTGTAACTTGTCCTCAAGTTATACGAAAAGTCACATTTAAGTTTCATAAAACTAATAATAGTTGGCAAAGGTTACAAAAATGAAGACTCTAGTTCTAATTAAATGGGTTTATGACTTCATAACTTGTCCTCAAGTTATGGAGGACCAAGAGTCTCTTCATTAAATAATAAATAAATAAAAAAACTGTAACCTTAATTAATTCCATAAGTTATAAAATAAAGAAAAGTTAATTCTTTTATTAGTTTAAAGTCTTCCATAACTTGTCCTCAAGTTATGGAACTTGAAGAGTTTTTGGATTAAAACTACTTTAAACACATAAGTTATGGAATTAATTAGTTTTGAATAGTTTCAAAACTTGCCCTCGAGTTTTGGAATTTGTAAAGTTTTCTCTTATGAATACTTTAATGCCAAGTTAGCCCTTAGAATTTTAAAAGTTAAAATTCAACCCTTATACTTTATAATATTATAAGTTAATAATATACATATGTATAAGAGTAAAGTCAGTCTTACCGCTAGTACGCCTCATTCACGAAGCCGGTCTATAAGGTGGGTATAAGGTTGTTGCCTATAAAATGGCAACTTAATGGGTGTCCACTCTCACCCACCGCTTGCTTGATTGGTGGAGGGTCGTTAGCCGAACGGGTTTGATAGGACTATAATTCTCCCTTCAATTAAAGTATTAATGATAAATACTAAGTAACTAAAATCTTAATAATACCCAATCTTAGTTACTTAGGAAAATGTGAATAAGGTGCTAATCCATGAAATTGCACTTTGCACTTTGTTTAAGTCGGTTAGTGGAGCGTGTGTGGTTAACCAGCACACTAACTCGTATTTAACAAGGTAGGTAAAGGGTAACTTAATGTTTATCATAGTATCGATGGAGCGTGTGTGGTTAACCGGCACATCGATTGAGGGGTAAACACTTAAGGGTACCAAGTAATTTGCATGGTTACTTCACACCTTATTTTGTGATCCTCGGCATCCCAGACACAAAACCTGAAGGGCACACTCGAGATTGAAACATGCCATTGAACAGTTCAATGAATCTCAAAGATCTAGGAGTTTCAAAACCAATTAAAACCTAATAATACATTTCATTTATCTTGGTGGAAATTGGTGAATCGTCATTCACCTACCTTCAGATATTTTATAGCTTGGATTACGACATACCTCTTCTAAGTTATAAAATAGTTTGTTGGGTCCTAGCCTTAATAATTCATATTAGGTGTCATATTAAGGACTTAAGATCAACTATCTTGAATATCTCCCAAAAGATGTCTGGTTTAGACATTTATGATCTTCCCAAATCTCTTGAAACAAGCTTTCCTAATGCAGATGATGTCCCATGGATATCATACTTCTTCACCTCTTCAAATTATTCTCCCCAACCCACAAGTTCTTGAAAAGTTTAAGGTCACTCAAGCCCAATTGGCAAGGCAAGGTCTAGGTGTGGTCACGTCTTGGAGATGTAGTCACATATTGACAAGCCGGGAGAGTTGGGTGTCAAAGTCTTGAGAAAGTTGGTGGTTCAATCACTTTCTAAGTCACATAGTGAGTTCCTTTGGGACACCTATGAAACAGACTATGACAAGACCCTTAATGATCTTATCTATTTGTTAAGATCAACTTCCTTAAAACTTGATGGACATTGACAATAGTGACACAGGAAATCCAGGAAAGCATTCTCTTCCCAATGGAAAGGGATCGGCCATAGTCAACTCGGTTGACCAACTGGTAAAGAGAAAAGCTAAGTCTGTGATAGTCCTGTGTACCATTATCAAAGGGTCCATATGTTTATATTGCCAAAGAAAGGGGCATTGGTTGTGAAGCTGCCAGATTCACCTAAGGATGTTAAAGTCAATAAGTTTGACTCTACTTCAGGTAAAGTCCACTATCTAACTCTGCTAAGTTTCTATTCTGAGATTCTTATTACATGATGTGACTGGGTCACATGTTGATGTTTTAAGAATCAAAGAAAAGTAAAGGAACTTAAAGAAAGAATATGCTGAATCTGATGGTGTAGATGGATTTCTATCGCGTAGTTTGAAGATCGGATTCTTGAGCTACTTCTTAGGAGTTATGAGATATTGCTTAGGAATAGATAACAACAAGTCTTCATATGGATTGTAAGGATAAGTTTTTCCGCAAAGTTTTAGAATAAAAGAAAATTTTTGATTTTATTTATTTTAAAATATCCTTACAATGGCATTTGAGGAAAAAATGTTGCTTATATGATTCCATTAATAGCAAGAGTGGAAATATGAAATTGATTCTTTCATTTGTGGTAATGTCTAAATTTACCAAATAAGGAAAGATTCTCATCACCCAAGTTTCAATTGGACCGGAATTTGAAATCATTCAAGTTGTATTGCATGATGAATGAGAACTTTCAAGTATTGGAAAAAATTAAGACTAATTACTCGGTCACATGGATGTGTGAGTCAAGTAAAGGACTAAGAGATCGAGTACACATTCTTGTGCACTGATTAAGTCCACCACAAAATTCGTCATAGTTTACTAAAGCTCAGTAAATATGATTATACTTACAAGCTTAAGTGTAACTCTGAGACATTGGAAAAGGTTCCAATGTATGGAAGAGCGAATAAGAAGAATCAAATTAGGCAGAAGGATAAAAGTTTCTCAAATCTGAAAAGTTGGGAGAGTACTTTAGTATCAGTTTTGTGATCATCTTAATGATTAAGAAACCATAGCACAATTAGTTCTCTAAGGAAATCTTAGTGCATTCTTATGACTAAGAGGAACTTGAATTGTTGAAGTGGTTAAATCAAGAAGATGAGTCATACTTCATTCCAATACAAGTCTTAGAGTCATACTCCAAGATTGTAATTTGAGTGACATGTCTTAAAGAAGGTTTAAAACACTTGTCAAATGTAAGGGTAAAAGATTTCTACCCTTGTACATTTGAAATTGGTAAGTTGTGATGTTTTGGATAAAACAAAGACCAGCTTAGGCCAATTGTGTGAAGTGTTTGTCTTGATTAGAATCCACACTATGCCTTGAATATTTGACAAGGAAGTGTTATAGGTCAAGAGGACAGTGGGAGTCTTAAAGGTCTTGAAAGTCTCAAGAACTAATCAAGAATAGAACCTAAAGTTCTTCACTAGCACACGACTTGAGGTTCATAACCTATCGTGTTGACATATTCTGCGCCCATTCCAGTTAAAGTTGGCTTTGCATATGAGTTCTTAGAGTTCTCAATGTGTTCCAGAACAACTTGGAAGCAATGGCTTGGCAAGAAATTAAGATTTAGTTCAATCCATATGAGTGTGGATTTGTCATTATCCTTGTCTTGTGTCTATGGTTTTGACAATTCACATGGATAAGAACACATACACCATTAAATCTAAGTGTCATAAGGTTTCTCTCCAATTCATGAAAATGATGGTGAGGAAACACTTTCACTAAGTAGATTTTAGCTAGATAGCAATTGTGATATTTGCATTCTCAAAGTCGTTAGTGGAGCGTGTGTGGTTTACCGGCACACTAACCTGGACTTGTGAGAAGTGGCAAAAAGGTCTAACCATTATGATTACGGCATCCCTATTCATAATTGTTTAGACACACAAGTGTGCTATCTAAGGGAAGGTGTATGATTTTGATAAAGTCTTATCAAAACAATCTAGTATCAGAAATCTGAACTTTGGTAAGAAAGTCAGTTGATTTCTGAGTACATGTCAAAGCTAGTGGGAGCATAAGTGTTATGCTAATAATCATCATGTTAGTGGGAGCATGATAATTATGATAAGTATTGCAAGTTAGCAATGTTAATTATAGCAAACAAAAGGTTTCAATTAGGAAAAGTTGTTTTGCTATAATTAAGGGAGAGGAAATTATACTTCATCTCAAATCTATAAGCTTAGATCGTGAGGTTTTAATCATTTAGTCAAGGATATATATATATGAATTTCATGTTGGAATGGCTCAACATAAGGAAATTTTGTATATGGGTCCATTATTTGCGTTCTAAAATTCGATTATGATTACGACATCCCTTTTCATAATCTGAATTATGAGAACTTGGCAAATTGAAATGGTAATACTATAGCAAAAGACTGGTTTAGTCTTTATGTGAGACATCATGAATCGATTCCCATATGCTTTGGATATAGGATCGATTACATGTGCTATATTCATCCTTTCTAAAATTTTCCAAAATGCTTGGGGCATTAAGAAGGGAAAAGGTTTAGAACTGGATATGACTAAAAGGATTAAACAATTGTCGAGGACAATCTAAGGTTTAACAAAGATTGGGTGCTCAAGGACAGTTGGAAGTATAGTGATAATTCTGGAAGGACCATATTGACATAGTCTGTAAGGAGGCAACTCTTGTTCAGAAGTGATAGTCAAAATGGAATCTGGAAATGTTTCAAAGTTAGAATTTTCAATCTGTTTAAGATTAGGAAACTTAATGCAAGAAGGATGTTTCCAAGGAGCTGATCTCCTTTGGAATACTCTGTAATGATGGTTGTCATGTCTTTCTGACTTTGTACATAATCATTACAAGAAGATCAATGCATATAAGTTTAGAATCTAACAGATTTCAGTAAATGGCATGAATTTGGAATTCTTGCATTTGCAGTAAGGATTTGGGAGTGTGAAAAGAGAATCATTGAAGTTATGTTCAATTGATCTAGTTCACAAAGTAAAGATCATAGACAAACATAGTACGCATACTTGGTGTGTGGCATGACTAGTGTTTAGAAAACATAGTGTACATGCTTGGAGCATGGGACAACTATTGTTTTAAATTCAAGAATAAAGTTGATAGCTGAAACAGTATACAATGAATAATGTGTAATCATATGGTGATAAATAAAAGGTGTTTTATTTATGTTCATAGGTTTTGATACCATATTGGATTCAATTAATATTGTGTTTCACTTTGCATGTTTTGACTTCCCGAATAAACTAGGTTATTCTTCCGAAATGACTAAGTTATTCAAACCATCCACAGTCGGTCATATGTTGGAAGTAGATATGAATTAAGAATGTCATGGGTTGGCTTGTAGAGGTCTAAGGTGTTGGACAAAGGGCTACATCACTCATGAGTGCTCATAAGTTCTAAGTATTGGATTCAAGCCGCGCTCATTGGAATCACTTCATGGATTTTATCACGAGTGATCATGAGACGATAATATCTTATATTCTTCAAACCTAGAGATATGAGTTGTTACTATGAGTTGGTTGTACATTGATTACACGAAAACACTTTCGGTAACTCGGTGTTATAAAACGTGCCTTTGTGTATGATTCAACAAATAGTAGAACAAGACACATGAGTCGAAGTTTATCCATTCCTTTTACCTTCAGGATAAAAGCGATATCTGTGGTCCCCTCGATGATTTGGTGATGACAAATGGAAGTGCTCGGCCGGGCCAGGACTGATTTGATTTGTTCAATTAGTCAGTTGTCATAAATCAGAAATTGGGAAACAACAAATGGACAAAGAGAATGATTATAATCCATGTCTTAGTCCATATGATATCTAGAATGGAGGAATATATGATCCCTTATCTAATGGACAAGTTCGTTGACAAGATCAGAGTTCGACAGCGGCTTTAAGAGCTACGATTGCCAGTTAGGTTTGAAGTCATACGCAATAATAGTTTTAGACTTATCCAAGTGGGAGACTGTTGGATTAATGTCTAAGTCCATAACTGTATTTGGTATGTACTTGACCCGACCCGGCATGGTCCATTTGGGTTGCACTTCACCGACACAATTTATATGGATAATCTTTGAGAATAGTATGTTTATGATTAATATTAATATATTATAAGTTCTAATATATTATTATGGAATCATATTATTTAATTAGTATTGATCAAGAATTAATTTATAATTAATTAAGTGATCAAAAGGAACTAATTAAATATGGACTCTTATATATATATATATATATATATATATATATATATATATATATATATATATATATATATATATATATATATATGGAATGGGCCAAGTTTATTTAGGTTGGGCTAAGCTTTCATGGATAAGCCATGGAGTGTTTAACCCATGGATCCTAGGAAATGAAAGGTCATGGGTATTAGGGTTTAACCCTAATCCTCCACACTATATAAAGATGTCCTTGGTGTGTGAAATTGGCACTAGTGTGGATACACTAAGAGGGCTAGCCGATTTCACTAGATAGAACCAAGTATTCATATTCTCTAAAGTCTTCCATGGTGTCTTGGTGATTTGTGATTCCACTTGAGGCTTCCACACTATTGGGGATAAGCTCTTAAAGCTTGAAGACATCAAGCTACATCAAAAGGTATGTCATCTAACTAGTACTTTGTAGATTAAGAACATCATAATATGCTAGTTAGGATTAAAGCCTTGGAAAGTTCTTATTTGCATGTATTATAGAGAAAACATAGATCCAAGGTTTATAGGGTTGCATGTACACCATAGGAGTGTTAGAATGCTCAAAACCCAACAGCATGAGCAGGAGAAGATGGTGGTGGTGAAGTTGGAGGCTTGGTAGTAGTAGTAGTTTCGGGTTGGGTGATGTGTTCGGTTGTTGGTGTGGGCTCGGGTGCTAAGGTGGATTAGGGTGCGTCAGTATGAACCCCCGTATCAGATACGTTGGTTCTTACTTCTACGGTGGTGGTAGTGGTTGCTTCGGTAAATATAGGTGGTGGTACTGGGATGGAGGTGGATGGTATTTGAGTGGTGGAAGTTATGGGGGGAATAGAAATAGGGATTGTAAGTTGTGGAGAGGAAATAGGAGAAGTGGAAATATGAATCTCTGGTGTAGGCGAATATGGTGGAGTGTTACCACGTTGAGATCCATCAGAATCAGAACCCTCTTCCTCAGATTCGCTTGAGGACGAAGCGATGATCAACTTTCGCTTTGGTTGGGTTTTTCGCTTCTTCATAGGAGGGGATTGGGTGGCTCTGGTGGTTTTCCTCTTCTTGGGAGATGGGCCTTTTGCTCCCTTTGCAACCTGCTTTCCCTTATCAGCCTTCTTTCCTCTGGGGGCAGGCTTGTCAACATCATGAATCGACTTGAGCATCTCTGGAGTAAGGTCTCTCGGACCAGATCGTCAGAACTCCTTGTACGTTTTAATGATCCGACTGTCGGCAGGAACATCACCATACATTGTTTCAGGGATAGACCCGTTGAAGGGAAATTTTGATGCGTCAGAGACAATGATCTTCATGGTATGGAAAGTACCAATCGAAGACATTTGAGCACCAGCGACAATGGGGATGTGGTACTTGTCCATCACCCATTGAGTGACAAGAGTCCAGAACCGGGCAAATGAAATCTCTGAATGTCGAGAAGTGGAAGAAAGACTCTAAATGAGTTGTTGCCATAGGACCGACCCGTAGTCCATGTTGATACCATTGTAGATCCCGTACATGATTGATAGGAACAGACGACTTGCCCCGTTGGATCCAGCACTTCTTTCAGACAAGCTCTTGAAAAGCACGGTAAACATCCCATTCCATTGAGGGGGCAGCCATGATTTCTTGAATTTCGTGACCGTGGTGAGCACCTCAGTGTACCCCATGTTGTAGAACATGTTGAAAAGATGACCCATGGGAATTGTTTCAGGATTAACCCTCGACGAATCAGGTTCAAACCCTAACAGTGTACAAAACCTCTGCTTGGAAATCGACGCCTTGTGCTCAAAGACATCGAATAAAATTTTGTCGACGACCTTGTCGTAGTGAGCTGTGGCAAAAATCTGTGACAGGAACTCCATGGGAACAGCTTCAGCCCTGGTAAGAGTAGGAGCGATTGGCGAGTACTTCAGGCATTCGATAATGGGAAACATGAAAGCGTCATATGCCTGAGGAGTAAGATCAATGATCAAACTCTACTGGGGATGAATAGGAAAGATGTGAGAAGTTGCGTGAACTGATGAGGAATCCGCCATTGTTGTGATGAAGATGGGAGAGATGATGAACAGTAGAGGTTGCAGGATTTTCTTGTTCTCTGGAAATATTGGTGTAGTAAAGAGGTAAACAAAGGGTTACGTTACCTTATATATTGTGGGTAAAGGAGAGAGAAGAATCTTTCCCAAATCTTTGATTGAAAAACAAAGAGTTTTTCGGAGGCGATTGACGCGTGACAGTTGGTGTTGCCGATGATTACGCATGAGAGAGAGTGTCAGACCCTATTTACACGCCTTCCCATCAGGTGCCGTTTGGAGATGAAATGGTTCCAATTCGCACGCTTTTCCTTCTTGCACCGTTTGAAATCAAATCGATTGGACTCCCGCCTAATTCCTCATTTTGTCATCTTATCCCTTTAGAGTTTAACTGCATCTTTAAAATAAAACCGCCCACGTGGATCAATATTAACCACAACCTTTTATAACAACCAATCCAATTAGAATGCCTTGAAATTAATGAAACCAGAATTTTGGAGAATCAAAAAGATTTTCGTGCTGAGTGTGTAAAAGAAAAAGAAATAAAGCAACACTTTTGAGGGATTATGTGATGTCAATAAAGACATGAAACAATTGATCCCGAGCACGAATCTCTTCCTTCAAAGTCAAGAGAGACCTTAAAGTGTTTGTGTGGTTTCCCGTTGAATAACGATAAAACACTTATTAAGAAGTGTTGAAAGGCTTCTTTTAATTAGGCTTATGTGGGTGGCTTTCGCTTCAATTCATAATTCTTGATCTTGATATCAGATAGAAATAGAACGAAGTACTTGTGAGACCAATGTAGTCTATTGAACAAGTAGGTTGGAGATAATTTAAGTGGAAAGGTAAATTAATGTATGTGAAATCTCAAAAAAAATTAAAACTGGATCCCAAGGGAAGAAATGTTGTTGGATTTAACAATTTCATAGGAATCACTCAAAAGAAAAATAGAGATTTCATGTTGTACCCCCATGGATAAGTCCGTCAATTAATTAGTGAAAGCTAGAGCAAGTTAATTGTTCACCGTCAATGCATAGTAGGTATTGAATTGTGGGTTTCACTTAGCACGTAGTGACATGAAGCTAAGATCATGAACACAGAAATTGTGCAACCATAAACCTCAGTGGTAATGTCTGAGAGTCTCAAGGGTTACATTTGTGAAGCGAATGAGATGGAGAAAAGTAATGTAGATGGTGTAAAGAAACCAAAGTACCTCTGCTGTGAAAAATAGGGACTAAGCAGAAAACTCTTATCTCATGTGAGAAGAGAGTTAGGTAGCTCATGATTAGAATAAATATGAGAGCCTAATTGGGAAGACAAGGTTTGTTTGTACCAAGTCAGTAAGGCTATTATTCAGAATCAGGTGAGACTTTGGACACATACAACAACATGCTTCTAGGGACACTTAGCTAGTGAAATGATTTACCCACAAAGAGACATACAAAAAGATAAGAGCCAAAATTAAAATAAATAAAAAAAACTATTTTTGGAGTTTTTGAATTTACAAAAGAAAAGGAAAAAAAATAAAAAAATATTTTTGGAATTTTTGATAAAAATAAATAAGACATAAAAAAAAATGAATACAAAAAAAATATTGGAACCGAACCCGAGCGTTCGGTTTATTTCGGTTGAGAAAATTTTGGAACCGAACCCGAGCGTTCGGTCTATTTCGGGTGACAAAAATTTTGAAACCGAACCCGAACGTTCGGTCTATTTTCGGTTGCCAAAAAAAATTTGAAAAAGAAAAGAACTTTGACAATAAGATAAATGAATTTGGAAAAATAATACAAAAGATTTACAACCAAAGAAACTACCTTTGAGTGATAAGTGAAGATCAGATGATACAACCGAACCCGAGCGTTCGGTTCATTTCGGTACATCAGAACAAGACCCGAATCCGAGCGTTCGGTTCATTTCGGCATACATGAGACCCGAACCCGAACGTTCGGTCTATTTCGCTTCTTACTTTTAATCTTGAGAGGTAATTTTTGGTACTGACTCCGATTCCATCATTCCTAGCCCTTCTAGAATTTTGTTGAAAGAAGCTTCAGGCAGAGCTTTGGTGAAGATGTCAGCCAGTTGATCAGTGGTTCGAACAAAATGAATTTCGACGTTCCCATCTTCCACATGATCCATAATGAAGTGATACCTCAGTGCTATGTGCTTAGTCTTGGAGTGTTGCACTGGGTTATGACAGATCCTAATTGCACTCTCGGAGTCGCAATATAGTGGGATCTTTTTCATATTGAGTCCATAGTCCCGGAGCTGGCTTTGGATCCAAATCACTTGAGATGTACAGGAGGCAGCTGCGATGTATTCTGCTTCATCTGTAGACAGAGATACACAAGTCTGTTTCTTTGATTGCCAGCTAACCAACTTCCCGTCAAGGAATTGGCAGCCTATAGTGGTGCTTTTCCTGTCTACTCCACAACCTCCAAGGTCTGCATCTGAGTAGGCTTGAAAGAAGAAACCTGAGTTTGATGGATACCATAGGCCGAGAGAGGTAGTTCGTTTTAGATACCGGAGTATGTTCTTCACTGCAAGCATATGAGGTTCACGAGGATTTGCCTGAAATCTAGCACAGTAACAAACAGAAAACATTATATCAGGCCTGCTAGCAGTAAGGTACATTCAAGAACCGATCATCTGGCGATATAGCGTAATATCGACTGCTGGCTTATCCAAGGATGGAGTGAGCTTGGTGCCGAACGCCATTGGAACTTTAACCTTTGAGTCTCCCATCATGCCGAATTTAGCAAGGAGAGACTTGGTATAGGCTTCCTGGTTAATAAAGATGCCTTCAGGTCCCTGTCTAATATTTAAACCAAGGAAAAAGTTAATCGGACCCAATGAACTCATTTCAAATTTAGTCTCCATCAGCTTTCTGAATTCCACTAGTAAGCTAGGATTCGTTGAGCCAAAGATGATATCATCGACATAGATTTGAATAATCATAAGGTGGTTACCTTCCTTCTTACGAAAGAAGGTTGGGTCAACCGAACCTTGTTTGAATTTGGACATCTTTAAAAACTTGGTTAGCGTTTCATACCAGGCCCTAGGTGCTTGTTTCAGACCATAAACCACTTTGTCCAGAATATAGCAGTGATTGGGGTACTTTTCATTGACGAATCCCAGAGGTTGCTCCACGTACACCATTTCTTCAAGTTCTCCATTTAGAAATTCGCACTTTACGTCCATTTAGTAGACCTCAAAGTTCTTGTGTGTAGCATAGGCAGGAAATATTCGAACAGATTCCAGCCTAGCTACAGGAGCAAAAGTTTCCTCATAATCGATTCTTTCCTCCTGGCAGTATCCTTTCACCACTAGACGAGCTTTGTTTCTTATCACATTGCCTTCCTTGTCCATTTTATTTCTGAAGACCCATTTGAGACCAACAACCGAGGCATCTTTAGGAGTTGGAATGAGGCGCCAAACCTTATTTCTTTCGAACTCATTAAGTTCGTCTTGTATAGCTTGAACCCAATAAGAGTGATCAAGAGCAGTGTTTACTGTCTTAGGTTCAACTTTTGAGACGAAAGAGTTAAACATGCAGAACTCTACTTTTGAGAACAGAGATGTTTGCTTTGCCTTCAGTTGAGATCGGGTCAAGACCTTTTCAGAGACATTTCCCACAACCTATGAAATAGGATGATCTCTTGTCCATTTGACAAGAGGAGGGTAATTTGGATCATAGGATGGATCCAATTCAACATTTACCATTTCTTCTAATTTAGATTGACTATCATCGTCGTAAAACATATCGGCATTGTCCCCCTCGACTGATGAGCTTTCAGGTGTATCTTGACTTTCCGGTGCTACAGGACTTTCGGGTGCAATTGAGCTTTCGGGAGCTACAGTACCTTCGGGTGCAGTAGAGCTTTCGGGTGCAGCTGGAGAAGAGTTCTCCCCCTCAACTTGTGAACTCGGCTGTTTTGAAGAAGATGGATTCTCCCCCTCAACTGAAGCACCGTGATGAGGAGGTTCATTTGGAACTGATACTCCTTCATCCATTCGTTTGGCAGCGTCTTCGATGATTTGCTTCAGATGGTCAACTTTGTTGTCTGCTGCATTGGCTTCTAAGAGAGTAGCCTTCTCCAGTTCATCGAATAACTCCACAAATTGCTCAAATAAATTTGCAATCGAGGCCGTGACTTGGCCTGTTTGAGAGAAAATTTCTCCAACTGTTTCTTTAGTGGCCTTCAGCTTCTTGATGTAGCTGTCATCGAAAGTCACATAATACGTTTCTTCAATCTTCCTCGAACGCTTGTTTAAAACCCTGTATGCTTTTGAAGTAAGTGAGTATCCCAGAAAAATCCCTTCATCAGCTTTAACGTCGATCTTGTTACGATGTTCTTTAGAGTTGAAGATAAAGCATCGTGAGCCGAATACATGGAAGAATTTAACGTTCAGCTTCCTGTTGTTGATGATCTCATAAGGAGTAAGAGTGAAACGCTTAATGAGATAGGACCTGTTCTGCGTAAAACGTGCTGCATCAATAGCATCAGCCCAAAAATATAGAGGTAGAGAAGCGAAACTTAACATGGTTCGGGCCGCCTCACAAAAAGATCGGTTTCGTCTTTCGACAATTCCGTTTTGCTGAGGGGTGTAGGGGGCTGAGAAGTTGTGACTGGTTCCTTTTTCTGCCAAAAAGTCTTCAAATTCTTTATTTTTGAACTCCAGCCCATTGTCGCTTCTGATGTTGCGAACGACTTTCCTCAGTTGCACTTCAATCTGCTTGATAAACATCTTTAGCTTGAGATTTGCCTCAGATTTGTGCTTCAGAAAGAACACCCATGTAAAACGTGAAAAGTCATCAACAATAACAAGAATATACTTGCTACCGCCAATGCTTTCGATAGATGATGGACCACACAAATCAATGTGAATTAACTCAAGTGGTTCAACGACTTTAGTATTTATAATGGATGGGTGACTTTGACGACTCTGTTTCCCCAATTCACACGCAGCACACAAATGTTCTCGATCAAACTTGAGCAATGGAAGACCCCGAACATGACCTCCGGTGACAAGTTTGTTGATATCCTTGAAGTTTAGATGGGAGAGCCTTCGGTGCAACAGCCAGCTTTCATCAGAATGTGCTTTGGATAACAGACAGATAGTTGGATTTCCTTTGATAGGTTTGAGATTGAGAGGAAACATTTCGCCTTTGCGCTCTGATTTGAGAATCACTCTTTTTGTTTTCTTCTCTATTATTTCCGAACCCTCATCGTCAAATGAAACTTTAAGACCGGTACCTCCAACAAGCTGAGATACACTGATGAAGTTGTGTTGTAGCCCTTCAACGTATGCAACCTTTCTAATCGTGAAGTCTCCATTTGTTATCATCCCATAACCTTTTATCGTGCCATATGAGTTGTTCCCGAATTTGACATTCCCGCCGTTTGGAAGAGATCGATATTCCCTCAGCTCTTCCTTCCTTCCTATCATGTGACGTGAGCAGCCACTGTCAATATACCATTCTTCGTCGAACTGCTCGTCACTGATAACCTGCAAAAATCAAGCAGATTTAGGAACCCAAAGTTTCTTGGGTCCACGTGAGCCTTTCACAGGAACAAGAATAGTAAGAGAAATGTCAACAAGATATGTTCTTTTTATTAACGTTGTTTCATCTTTCTTCTTAATAGTGAAAACTTTAATTTTGTTAGGATTTGTTATAGTCGGTTTGGATTCAGGTTCAGGCGTTTGAGCCTTTGAATGCTTTTGATCATTCTTGACTGAGGAAACCTTCGATATTCCTTTCAAATCTGTTGAAGATTTTGGATTTTGAGTTTGAACAGAATTGGATTTAGAATGGGGTTGAGAGGAATTAGAACGAGAGAATTTAGACTGAGAAGTTTTCTTGACTTGAGGTTCTAAGTGACCCTTTTGTTTTTGGTCATTAGTGGGACCGAACCTTGAACCTTGGTAGCTTTTGCTCATGGAACCGAACCTATGCTTTCGGTAGCTGGTGTTCTCTGAACCGAACCTTTCCCTTCGGTTGTTATTCCTTTTAGAACCGAACCTGTCCTTTCGGTTGTTATTACTTTCTTGTGGTCTGACAGCACTTTTCTCTGACTTTGAATTTTTGTCATGATAAGAGAAATGGGCGTTTTGAGATCGCCAAAACTGTTTTTGCTCTGAGAGATTCTTTTTGTATCTCATATTCCTTTGCTGCTTTTGATCCTTCACTTGCTTCGGCTGTCGGCGGATGTTGGCTTTTTGCTTTTGCTTCCTGTTAGACGGTTCACTTTTAGCAGATGATGTTTCGCTTGAAGGAGTGACTTCTTCTACAGGAACTTCTTTTGTACCACTAGTACTTGGCACATCGAAGTTGTCAGGCTTGTTTAGTGGCTCTGGCACATATCTGCCTTTGGTTTTCCAGGACGT
The DNA here is from genome assembly GCF_051521515.1 of Lactuca serriola. Lineage (NCBI taxonomy): Eukaryota > Viridiplantae > Streptophyta > Magnoliopsida > Asterales > Asteraceae > Lactuca > Lactuca serriola. The sequence continues at coordinate 284,059,373 of NC_136410.1, forward strand.
CTGCTCTGACAGACCAACGGTTTCGTCAGCATTATCTATAGGAGCAGACCAGAAAAACTCATCACAGCCATCTGCATTATCTTCGTTTACTATGGCGGTGAGTTTGGCAGTCTGATGTTCGGTTACTCCTATGACCTTATACACCTGATTTGGTGTTGTTCTTACCTTTTGGTACACAACAACCTTTTCTTCAAGAATCGGGGACTTATTTTGGGACAAACGAGCAAACTCCACAGAATTTTCAGAAATAAGATTTTTGTGGTTTTCGGGTTCGCTCTTGACAAACTCAGAACAATCGACTTCATCCTCTATAGAAATTAACCTCATATCATCATCCTCATTAAGCTCAGACGCGTTTTCAACATCAATTTTATTTTCTGAGCTCAAGTTGGCATTCAATAAGTGAAATTTTTTTATGGTTTCGGTCCTAAGTTTTAGTTTATCGTTTTCATCCAAAAGGTTTTTCAGCATGTCCTTATGGTCCTTGGACTTTATAAAAGATTCGATTTTGTCCAGACCATACATATAAGTTGGATTCACATCATCAGACGAAACTACACTTTCACAATTATATGCTTCAACATCGATTTCATCCTCCTAAAACTCAAGGAAGGGCAAAATCATGCGATGAATTTTCTGACCTATTTCACAGTTTAGATGAAGTTGAGTGATGTTAGCATAAAGACGTTTAACAATTAAACAAAAAACATTTCTCTGTTTCAAAAGTTTTAAATTGTCTCTTTGTAAATAAATGTTTTCGTCCTTAGATTTAATCAGCTCCGACTCCTTCAGCTCCATCCACATCCTCCGTTCCTCACTCTTGGATGACACCCTGCTTATTTGGTCAGTTAGGTTAGAATTGGTGACCCGTGTTTGAGTTAAACTGCTATCTAGATTTGAGATTCTTGAATTTAAGCTTTTTAATTCTTTTTCATATGAATTTTGTGGGACTTTGAATGAAATAAAAACGGATTGTACCTTCTTGATCAATTCATCAAGCTCATTGATCTGCATACTGAGAGGTTTTGCTGTGAAGCATAAGTCCTCTCGCTCCTTGGTGTCGTCATTCCCACCGTCTGTATTGTATCCCCTTATTTGAGATACATCTGTCACCATCAAACACTTCTCACTGCTTTCTTCACCTCTTGCAACATATGCCTTTCCATGAGATGGCTTCCTGACTTCATCATCCTCTGAGTCGGTTGACTAGACCTACACGCCACCGAACTCATCATCCGTTGCCGAACCCTGCACAATTAAAGCATTCATCGAAGGGTTAGTAGCAACTTTCTTTCTCTTGATCTCTTCCAGCTTTTTCATCAACACAGCCTCTTCATCTTTTTCCTTATCCTTCTCTGCCATTTTCTTTAGGACACAGTCTTTGGCATAGTGGTTCTTTCCTCCACAGTAGTAGCAGTTCACACCAGAATCTCCTTCATCTTTCGCCTCTTTCTTTGGTTCTTCGGTCTTCGGTTCCTCCCTAACCTTTTCAGAACTATAGCTTCCCTGCCAATTTCGGTTCTTATTGGTAGGGAACCTTTTATTAATGAACCTATTTGGATTCGACACCATCATTGCATAATCTTCAGAAGTAAGATCATAGTCTTCTAAGTTGAGATCTTCATCTTCTACCACACTTTTGCTTTTAGACAGGAGTGCCAAGGACCCCAAACATGTGACCACATTTTTCTCTTGCAAGAAAATCTTTTCTTGGGATTTCAGAATCCCCACCAGCTTTGCCAATGAATAAGATTTAAATTGCTCATGAGCTTTAACAGTGGACACAACCGCTCTCCACTCGGATCTAAGGCCATTCAAAAAGGTTACTTTTTGTTCAATCAGCTTCCTTTCTATATCGTGTTTGATCATCTTGCTAAGAAGATGATTGAAGCGATCAAACGTCTGAGTAACAGTTTCATCAGAATTCTGTTTAAATTCACCAAACTCAGACAAAAACAAGGTCTGAATAGAATGCTCCAAATCTTCATCTGTAGAATATAGCTCTCGCAGCCTATCCCAGATTTATTTAGCGGTGTTGCATGAACTCACAAACCTAAATGTATCTGATTGAAGAGCAAATCGAATCAGTCTCAATGCTTTAATGTTGCACTGGAAATTTTCCTTTTCGTCTTGAGCAACATCCTTTACGTCCTTTAACAGATCACTATACTCTTTCTGAGTTTTAATGATTTTTGATGTTCTAGAGTGAGCAAATGGTCCAGATACGATTGCTTCCCAAATAAGGTATCCATTGTCTTTAGATCCGATGACATAATCTTCAAAATGATGCGCCCAGACTTCGTAATCCTGGGTGTAAAGAATAGGAATCTCCGTCGTTGATCCAATGCTGTTTGAGATGTTGATGGGATTAGATTGTGACTCGTCCATTGTCACACCCCAAAACCAAGAACGGCGGAAACGTTCTGGGGCGGAGGACGTCATGTATAGTATCACAACACAGTAAATGTAAATAAGCAAACAACATCATCCATTGCATTAAATATTTAATTTTAATACAAGTGTGTTCTGTACAGTTATAGACACCAAAAATAATGAAACACAAAATAATATGAGATGAGTCTTGAATGCACTCCATCTTCTCAAAAGCTGGCCTCGGTACCTGTCTACTGATGACCTGAGAATACAAGTTATTTTGAAAGAGTTTATCAGCATTAAGCTGGTGAGTTCATAAGTATTTTAGTGTCAATGTTTCTTGTAAAAACGTTTGAACCTGTCTCAATGTATAAGTTTGTAAAAATGTAAGCAAATGTTTGAAAGTGTTTGTAAAAGTTTGAATCTCTCAGAAAATCCTATATTTTCTATAAAAGTAACCTTCTACCAAGGCTAAACTGTTTTGTAAACTTGTCTGTTGTAAAAGTGTGTAATTACCCAAGTATAACTATCATTTGTTAAAAATATAGTTTGTACACTAATGCTTAAGTGAGATTATCACTAAAATATGTAATGGGTAAATCATTGTAGTACTGTAGCTTTGTATAATAAGACTACTGCTGTACTAAATACTACTACCTTAAACCGTATTTATATTAAGGCATAATGTGATAAATTGCACCATGCTATCGAGTAACAACGACATATTGAATGGTCGTAATAAAAGAAATGACGTTTGGCACCCGCAGACCTGGAGGTCCGGCTGTAGCTAGCAGCAAGGTGTAGGATAGTCAATCCAGTATAGATCTATACGCAAACTCACGCTCTCCCTCCAAGAGAATTCTGGCTACAACTCGGGCCATGACATTTAAGGCATACCCGATACAGTGGATCACAATTATTACGTATTTATGTATATGTATTGTTTCTCGTATATCTATATATGTATTGTTTCTTGTATATATGTATATGTATTGTTTCTCGTATTTCTGTATATGTATTGTTTCTAGTATTTCTATATATGTATTGTTTCTAGTATATCTGTATATGTATTGTTTCTAGTATTTCTGTATATGTATTGTTTCTAGTATTTCTGTATATGTATTGTTTCTAGTATTTCTGTATATGTATTGATCCTGCGTTACCCCGATGGTAACCAGCTAATGATGTACTGATGAGTATGAATACGGAAGTACTTTTATGTCTATATATGTATATATGATGTATAAGTAATATTGAAACGACCTTCGGATGGTCACCCGAAATCCCACCAGACCACATCTCAAGGCGCGAAAAGGAAATAGGGCAGATGGCCTTCCTAAGTCCTTTAAACATTATTTATACATCTATACATATATGGGCATGCAATTGAATATATAAAAGCATAAATAAGTTTTCATAAAACATTTGAAGCGTAAATATGATTTCAAGAGGAGATCGACTTGATGTCGATCTATAAAACAATTTGAAGGCATAAGTTAATAAAACAATTTAAGTATAAGAAGCATTTGTTTAAATCACAGTCTATAAGTAAGTTTGGATAGTAAAACAGTTTGTAAAACATTTCAAAGTAAGGCATTTTGATAAACAGTTTGAACAGTGGTAAAAGTCGTTGTTTTCCTAGTTATTAATCACATGTGATTAAATGCAATCACATGTGATTGAAGCAATAACTTATAAGTAATTGACTTGTATCCCCCCCCATAAAGTATTTAAAACACTTAAAATCATTTCAAAGGTTGATTCAAGGGGTATGAACTCACTTGTGGTGAGTCGTTTGAATTGCAGTGTCGGACACCGTGCTAGATGGCAAACGGAGACTGGTTTACACGCACGAGCCTAGTTATCATATAATAAGCATATATATAACTAATTAGACATATAATAACTTAAATAAATAAGTTAAGACACTTAGAAAACATTTAAACACTTTTATGAGTGTTTAAGGTTCAAATGGTTGCATCTAAGTTGCTACGGGACAAGGCAAAAGGGTTTGAAACATCAAAGGGCCTTGTATAGGAGTTCACCATCCAACCAACCCCACACCTTGGAGTTTACGGCCGTAAACTCATAGGTTTATGGCCGTGAACTCCTCAAATGGTGTTTTTGGGTGTTTTATGGTGCTATCTTGATCCTAGAACACTCCTAGCTTTGTTGGAATAATACATGAAGTAGTTTTAAGGCTCTAGAACACTCCATAAGGGAGTTTATGGCCTAAAGTCGTTCATCCTAGAGTTTACGGCTGTAAACTGTTGGAATTTAATTGTTTTGAGGCTCTTAAACATCAAGGATTGCTTCCATGAATTTATCTAAGGCTAATGGGGGCAAGAGGCACACTTTGGTGCCTTCACTTGGAGTTTACGGCCCAAGTCATGTTCCTTGGCCGTAAACTCCTTTCAAGGAGTGGTTTAGATGTGTTCTACTCTCCAATCTAGTCCCAAAGGTGCAAGGTAAATTGTCTAAAGGCCTTAGGTGTGCTTGGAATGATTTTTGTCCCACAAAAAAGGGGTTTACGGCCCAAGAAGGGTTCTTGGCCGTAAACTCCTACTAACTTGTGATTTTGATGAGCTTTTGGTGTTCTAAACAAGCACAAGTACTAGTAGTTAAAGTCCTTAAGCATTTGTGGAAGATTTGGGGCACTTTAAGCCCTTGAAAAGGGGTTTACGACCCAAGGGAGTTCCTTGGCCGTAAACTCCTAGGACTTGTGTTTCTTGGATGATTTCTATGCTACAAAGATCATACACTAAGTCCTTTATAAGTCCTCTAACATAGGAATGGGTCTAGAAAGCATTAAAGTTCCATTTTGGAGTTTACTCCCCAAGAACGTTCTTAGGCGGTAAACTCCCGGATCTTGTAATCTAAACATGTTATTGTTGTTAATAAGCATTAAACAAGTATTGAATAACATATAGAAAAGTAGACTCACAATCTGGGATGAAAACCCGAAGATCCGTCAGAGAGAATATGGCTTTTCTCTATTTGGAATTGTGAATAATGAATTAATTTAATTCAGAAAACTATTTATAGTCCTGGAATATTTTGGCAGAAAATAATTTTATTCCTGATGTTGGACTGCAACAGTATGAAACTTGAAATGCCCAAGTTTCACAAAACCAGGACTATCCACTCTCCTGATATCATCTAAAACATAAACCCTAATGTACACAAACTTGTTCGGAAAAGCTTGAAAATCACTGAAACTGAACTAGCTTCTATTGAATAGATGATGTTCGTACAATGGAAATTTCGGGTTGTCACATCATCCCCCCGTTAGAGGGAATTTCGTCCCGAAATTAGAATTTAAGCAAATAAAAGTTACAAACAATTAAGCGAAAAGATGAGGGTATTTCAACTTCATCTGATCCTCGCGTTCCCAAGTGAATTCCGGTCCTCGCTTGGCGTTCCAGCGAACCTTCACGATAGGGATACGGCTTTGCTTCGTCTGCTTGACCTCACGGTCCATGATCTCTACAGGTTCTTCCACGAAGTTGAGGCGCTTGTTTATCTCGATCTCGTCGAGTGGGATTACAAGAGTCTCGTCGGACAGACACTTTTTCAAGTTAGATACGTGGAATGTAGAATGTATGTTACGCAGTGTGTCGGGTAGATCAAGTTTGTAAGCTACGGGGCCGACTCTAGCAAGAATCTCGAAAGGCCCTATGTACCTCGGATTAAGCTTCCCACGCTTGCCGAAGCGTATCAAGCCTTTCCAGGGTGAGACTTTGAGAAGGACTCGGTTTCCCACCTGAAATTCCAAAGGTTTTCTTCGTTTGTCGGCGTAGCTCTTCTGTCGGTCTCTAGAGGCTTTCAATCGTTCACGGATTTGAACGATCTTCTCTGTCGTTTCCCGAATGATTTCCGGACCAGTGAGAGTACTGTCGGAAGCTTGCCCTCTTGCTAATTGGGTGTCACCAAGTTCAGCCCAGCACAGAGGGGATCTGCACTTACGGCCGTAGAGAGCTTGGAATGGAGCAGCCTTGATGCTCGTGTGATAACTGTTATTATAGGAAAATTCGACAAGGGGTAAATGAGTATCCCATGCCTTCCCAAAATCAATCACACATGCTCGCAACATGTCTTCCAATGTTTGAATGGTTCTCTCACTCTGTCCGTCGGTCTGTGGATGGTAGGCTGTGCTCATGTCCAGCCTTGTTCCTAGGGAACGTTGTAGGGATTGCCAAAATCTTGAAGTGAACCTACTATCTCTATCGGAGATAATGGAAATAGGTACACCATGCAACTGTACAATTTCCCTAATGTATGTTCTCGTAAGTTTCTCCATCTTGTCGGTTTCTTTGATAGGCAGGAAGTGTGCAGACTTGGTCAATCTATCAACGATGACCCATATGGTGTCAAGTCCACCTGTTGTCTTGGGCAACTTGGTTATGAAATCCATAGTGATCCGCTCCCACTTCCACTCTGGGATCTCTGGTTGTTGCAGTAAACCAGAGGGCTTCTGGTACTCGACCTTAACCTTCGCGCAAGTAAGGCATTTACTCACAAAAGTAGCAATCTCTGCTTTCATATTAGGCCACCAGTATAGCTTTTTCAGATCCAGATACATCTTATCTGAACCTGGGTGGACGGAATACCGAGTGTTGTGCGCCTCGGTCATGACCAAGTCTCGGAAACCACCGTGTTTCGGTGTCCAGATCCGGTTCATGAAATATAAAGCTGCGTCACCCTTGGCTTCGAAGTTCTTGTCCATTCCCCTAAGGGCTTCACTCGACACATTTTCAGGTTTCATGGCCTCAAGTTGAGCCGCCTGAATTTGCTTGGTCAAGTGTGAATGGATGGTTATGGATAATGACTTGACCTTGCGACCAGAATATTCTTTCCGACTTAGGGCGTCTGCTACTACGTTGGCTTTACCCGGATGATAACGAATATCGCATTCGTAATCACTGAGTAGCTCAACCCACCGTCGTTGTCTCATGTTGAGCTCCTTCTGATCGAAAATGTGTTGTAAACTCTTGTGGTCGGTAAAGATAGTGCTCTTCGTTCCATACAGATAATGTCTCCAGATCTTCAGAGCAAACACTACTGCTCCTAGTTCAAGATCGTGGGTCGTGTAGTTAACCTCATGTGTCTTCAACTGTCTCGAGGCGGCGATGACCTTACCTCGCTGCATCAGAACACATCCGAGTCCTTGATTGGATGCATCGCAATAGACTACAAAGTCTTCTATTCCTTCCGGAAGGGATAGTATTGGTGCGGTGCACAAGGCTCGTTTGAGCGTTTGGAACGCTCTTTCTTGCTTCTCTTCCCAGTCAAAGTCCACGCCTTTCTGGGTCAGGGTCGTAAGAGGCTTCGATATTCGGGAGAAGTTCTGAATGAACCTGCGGTAGTAGCCAGCGAGACCTAGAAATTGGCGAATTTCTGTAGGTGTCTTTGGTGCTGACCAGTTCTCAATGGCTTTTATTTTGGATGGGTCCACGTGGATTCCTTCTTCGCTAACCACGTGTCCTAAGAATTCGACTCTTCGGATCCAAAATTCACATTTCGAGAACTTCACATAAAGTTTCTCCTTTCGTAGTGTCTCTAGAACTTGTCGTAGGTGATCACCATGCTCCTTCTTACTTCGGGAGTAGATCAGGATGTCATCAATGAAAACGATGACGAACTGATCTAAGTAAGGTCGGCATACTCTATTCATTAGATCCATGAAGACTGCGGGCGCATTGGTCAATCCGAATGGCATCACCACGAACTCGTAGTGTCCGTAACGAGTTCGGAAGGCTATCTTCGGCACATCCTCCTCAAGCACTCGTAACTGGTGATATCCGAATCTCAGATCAATCTTGGAAAAATAGTTCGCCCCTTGCAGTTGGTCGAATAGATCATCTATGCGTGGCAGAGGGTAACGATTTTTGATCGTCAACTTGTTGAGTTCTCTATAGTCAATACACATACGGAATGATCCGTCTTTCTTCTTAACGAACAAGACCGGTGCTCCCCAAGGTGAGAAACTTGGTCTTAAGCCCTTGCCGAGCAGTTCGTTAACTTGACCAGAGAGTTCTTGCATCTCGGCTGGTGCTAAACGGTAGGGCGACTTGGCTACTGGGGTAGCTCCTGGGACTAAGTCTATTATGAACTCGACTTGTCGTTGCGGAGGTAACCCGGGTAGTTCTTCTGGGAAAATGTCGGGGAAGTCGCTCACTACTGGGAGGTTCTTTAGTTCTTTCGTTTCTAGGTTCGTGTCGACGACGTGAGCAAGGAATGTGTGGTATTCTTTGCGCAGATATTTCTGTGCTTGAATACTAGATATAATGCGAAGACTCGCACCAGGTTTGTCGCCATAAACTATAAGAGTTTCGTTAGACAGGAGGTTTAGTCGGACTGCTTTCTCGTAGCACATGATGTCGGCGCGATGAAGACTTAACCAATCCATGCCGATAATAACGTCGAAACTTTTTATTGAGACCGGCATAAGGTCAATTGGGAATGAATGGTTATCTAAGGTTAGAAGACAACCTGAGTATATGCTATTAGTACTTTCAATTTTCCCATTGGCCATTTCTACTGTGAATTGTTCATTAAGTGCTTGTGGTTGTTGCTTAAGCATGCGAGCAAATTTGTGGTTTACGAAGCTTCGCTCCGCTCCACTATCGAACATAATGCATGCATAGGAGTTATCAAGGAGGAACGTACCAGTCACCACTGTCGGGTCAGCAACTGCTTCCCCGTGGCCTATTGCTAGTACCCTCCCTGCTCCTCCAGTATTCCTCGCCTTAGGGAAGTCCCTTTTAAAGTGGCCTGTTTCGCCACATCCATAGCAAGTTGGGCTCACGCCAGAGCCAGGAACTTGGGAGATTGGTTGCGCCGGGAACCTACAGAATCGGATGGTGTGTCCTTTCCTGTGGCAGTTAGAACACTGCATTTCACGGCAGGCGCCGTTGTGGTGGAAGTTGCATTTGTTGCACTTCGGCAAACTTCCAGAATACTGCTTCCCCGGAGCAGTAACAGCAGTAGAGACTACCGCAGCATGTACTGCTATGATTTGTTGTTTCTTTGAAGCACACTACTTCTTCTTCTCATCCCAAAACTTCTGCTTGTTGCCAGCGGGTTTGGAGGGTTCTGGGATGGCTTGGGTGGTTGTAGTTGCAGGGGTCTTGACTCCATGGTCAATAAGTCTTTGTGCCAATCGCTTAGCACTGTCGAAGGTAGCAGGGTTAGATGCTAAGACATTCCCCTGGTACGGAGGTACTAGCCCCCATACATACCGTTCAATCTTTTTCCCCTCAGTGGGAACCATGTTGGGGCATAGGGCCACCAGTTCGCTAAAGCGTGCTGTGTAAGCGATCACGTTGGTGCCCTTCATAGTCAGATTCCAGAGTTCATGTTCTAACTTCTGGACTTCGCCCCTAGGGCAGTACTCCTCAGTCATGAGGTCCTTCATCGTTGCCCAGCCCATGTCGTTAGCCACGACGAGAGTTAGGGCTTTGACGTGGCCGTTCCACCACGTTAGGGCTTTATCCTCGAAGGTGCATGCGGCATATTTCACCTTGAATGCTGTAGGGCACGAACAGATTTCGAAGACTGATTCAGTCTTCTCGAACCATTGCGAGAGAGCAATGACTCCGCCGGTGCCATAGAAAGGCTTCGGCTTGCAGTTTGTAAAATCCTTGTAAGAGCACTCTCTCGAGCGCACAGGGATTTCAACTGGGATAGATTCAACAGGGGTTCCACCTCTGCTAGCATCCGATGAGTGATACTGAGCCATGGCAGTTGCCACTGCTGCAGCTACGACAGCATTCAGGGCTGCAGTATCGATGACTGCAGGTGGTGGAGGCGGTGGAGGTACCGGATTATTCCTATTTCTGGGAGACTTGCGAGGAGGCATCCTTCAGCTATAAGTTTATAAAAACAAGAAGGATGATCAGAATCAATTTGTAAGCAATGTGAGAGTGACCCATGGACTAATTACCCATAGCCCAACAGTTGAATGAGTGTTGAAATCACAATAAGGAATATTAGTAGGAATACACAAGTGTACAAATTTTTCCCACAGATTAGATAGATTTCAATAGTACGGGTATTACTGATGTAATAAGTTCAAGGAAAATCGACCTAATAGTAGGTCTTACATCATACCATAAGGACAATACTGACAGTCCTAGATTCCTAATTAGAGTACCGAAGGTTAGGAATATTTTACAGACAAGTGCCACTTAGTGCACATAAGTTCAAGGCTATCCCTAAATCAAAAGACAGAGATGTACTAGACATCATCTAATGGCGATGGGAATTCCTCAGACGATCCCTGAGGTCGGACATTTGGCGAAACACCTCTTGAAGGTGTCGGTCCTGAGCTCTCTGACGAGCTCGAAGTTCTAAGACTTCAGCACGGGAGGCAGCCAGCTGTTGCTGCAGAGTTTCGTTGGTTCTCCGGGTCCGTTCCATGTCTTCTTCAAGACGGTGAATGCGGACGGTATTGACACCTGAATTGGCATCAATCTCCATGACCCGGTCGATGGCTGCTCGACCTTGCTCGACATTACGAGCTATTCTGCGGATGATTACCGGCAGAGCTCTATCAGCAGAGCCACCATCGCTAACATTGTAAAAGGTTCGGTCCCCAAAGTATGGTAAGGGCTGACCCTGCTCATCACTCCAACGATTCAGATTGTTTGCCCACATGGGAGTAGGACCTGGAAACGCTGGTCGAGGGTTGTTGTTCGGGGCTTGACCTACAAGCGGTAGGTTGTTGACTTCAGGCTCGGAGTCAGATCCATCTGAAAAGCCTTCTGCAAGGTGATCATCCAACGGGATTGGATGCTCATCTTTAGGCTCTTCATTGATCCATCTGGCATTGCCTTCATCGGGAAAGTACGGGTCGCCATGATGAAATCCAGCCATTTAGATCTACGCGAGGAGAGAGGTATAAGAATATAGTATACGTGTAACTAATAGCACAAAATACTCCTATAGTATTTTAAGGTTAAGTTCTACTGATCTTCTTGTGGTATTGTTGGTAAGTTTTTAGACTTGTTAACATATCACAACCATTCTAGGGCATATTCTAATCACTCCTAGGACCAGCATAGTTGATTAGGCTATGCCATTCTCAGGACTGACCATACATCCCCGAGCTCACTTGTGATATTCAACAATCGTAATACTTTTGTTCTTGTCATTGTGACACTGATTTTAGTATGAATGCAGACTAGTATACTTAATTAAATATTCTATTATTTAAAGTATAGACTCTTGGTCAGAGTGTTTTAGTCCCTTATTGGGTTTATAGATTAGTATATCTTTTATGGGTTGATATACTTGATTCACTATAAACAATGCTCTGATACCAATCTGTCACACCCCAAAACCAAGAACGGCGGAAACGTTCTGGGGTGGAGGACGTCATGTATAGTATCACAACACAGTAAATGTAAATAAGCAAACAACATCATCCATTGCATTAAATATATAATTTTAATACAAGTGTGTTCTGTACAGTTATAGACACCAAAAATAATGAAACACAAAATAATATGAGATGAGTCTTGAATGCACTCCATCTTCTCAAAAGCTGGCCTCAGTACCTGTCTACTGATGACCTGAGAATACAAGTTATTTTGAAAGAGTTTATCAGCATTAAGCTGGTGAGTTCATAAGTATTTTAGTGTCAATGTTTCTTGTAAAAACGTTTGAACCTGTCTCAATGTATAAGTTTGTAAAAATGTAAGCAAATGTTTGAAAGTGTTTGTAAAAGTTTGAATCTCTCAGAAAATCCTATATTTTCTATAAAAGTAACCTTCTACCAAGGCTAAACTGTTTTGTAAACTTGTCTGTTGTAAAAGTGTGTAATTACCCAAGTATAACTATCATTTGTTAAAAATATAGTTTGTACACTAATGCTTAAGTGAGATTATCACTAAAATATGTAATGGGTAAATCATTGTAGTACTGTAGCTTTGTATAATAAGACTACTGCTGTACTAAATACTACTACCTTAAACCGTATTTATATTAAGGCATAATGTGATAAATTGCACCATGCTATCGAGTAACAACGACATATTGAATGGTCGTAATAAAAGAAATGACGTTTGGCACCCGCAGACCTGGAGGTCCGGCTGTAGCTAGCAACAAGGTGTAGGATAGTCAATCCAGTATAGATCTATACGCAAACTCACGCTCTCCCTCCAAGAGAATTCTGGCTACAACTCGGGCCATGACATTTAAGGCATACCCGATACAGTGGATCACAATTATTACGTATTTATGTATATGTATTGTTTCTCGTATATCTATATATGTATTGTTTCTTGTATATATGTATATGTATTGTTTCTCGTATTTCTGTATATGTATTGTTTCTAGTATTTCTGTATATGTATTGTTTCTAGTATATCTGTATATGTATTGTTTCTAGTATTTCTGTATATGTATTGTTTCTAGTATTTCTGTATATGTATTGTTTCTAGTATTTCTGTATATGTATTGATCCTGCGTTACCCCGATGGTAACCAGCTAATGATGTACTGATGAGTATGAATACGGAAGTACTTTTATGTCTATATATGTATATATGATGTATAAGTAATATTGAAACGACCTTCGGATGGTCACCCGAAATCCCACCAGACCACATCTCAAGGCGCGAAAAGGAAATAGGGCAGATGGCCTTCCTAAGTCCTTTAAACATTATTTATACATCTATACATATATGGGCATGCAATTGAATATATAAAAGCATAAATAAGTTTTCATAAAACATTTGAAGCGTAAATATGATTTCAAGAGGAGATCGACTTGATGTCGATCTATAAAACAATTTGAAGGCATAAGTTAATAAAACAATTTAAGTATAAGAAGCATTTGTTTAAATCACAGTCTATAAGTAAGTTTGGATAGTAAAACAGTTTGTAAAACATTTCAAAGTAAGGCATTTTGATAAACAGTTTGAACAGTGGTAAAAGTCGTTGTTTTCCTAGTTATTAATCACATGTGATTAAATGCAATCACATGTGATTGAAGCAATAACTTATAAGTAATTGACTTGTATCCCCCCCCATAAAGTATTTAAAACACTTAAAATCATTTCAAAGGTTGATTCAAGGGGTATGAACTCACTTGTGGTGAGTCGTTTGAATTGCAGTGTCGGACACCGTGCTAGATGGCAAACGGAGACTGGTTTACACGCACGAGCCTAGTTATCATATAATAAGCATATATATAACTAATTAGACATATAATAACTTAAATAAATAAGTTAAGACACTTAGAAAACATTTAAACACTTTTATGAGTGTTTAAGGTTCAAATGGTTGCATCTAAGTTGCTACGGGACAAGGCAAAAGGGTTTGAAACATCAAAGGGCCTTGTATAGGAGTTCACCATCCAACCAACCCCACACCTTGGAGTTTACGGCCGTAAACTCATAGGTTTATGGCCGTGAACTCCTCAAATGGTGTTTTTGGGTGTTTTATGGTGCTATCTTGATCCTAGAACACTCCTAGCTTTGTTGGAATAATACATGAAGTAGTTTTAAGGCTCTAGAACACTCCATAAGGGAGTTTACGGCCTAAAGTCGTTCATCCTAGAGTTTACGGCTGTAAACTCTTGGAATTTAATTGTTTTGAGGCTCTTAAACATCAAGGATTGCTTCCATGAATTTATCTAAGGCTAATGGGGGCAAGAGGCACACTTTGGTGCCTTCACTTGGAGTTTACGGCCCAAGTCATGTTCCTTGGCCGTAAACTCCTTTCAAGGAGTGGTTTAGATGTGTTCTACTCTCCAATCTAGTCCCAAAGGTGCAAGGTAAATTGTCTAAAGGCCTTAGGTGTGCTTGGAATGATTTTTGTCCCACAAAAAAGGGGTTTACGGCCCAAGAAGGGTTCTTGGCCGTAAACTCCTACTAACTTGTGATTTTGATGAGCTTTTGGTGTTCTAAACAAGCACAAGTACTAGTAGTTAAAGTCCTTAAGCATTTGTGGAAGATTTGGGGCACTTTAAGCCCTTGAAAAGGGGTTTACGGCCCAAGGGAGTTCCTTGGCCGTAAACTCCTAGGACTTGTGTTTCTTGGATGATTTCTATGCTACAAAGATCATACACTAAGTCCTTTATAAGTCCTCTAACATAGGAATGGGTCTAGAAAGCATTAAAGTTCCATTTTGGAGTTTACTCCCCAAGAACGTTCTTGGGCGGTAAACTCCCGGATCTTGTAATCTAAACATGTTATTGTTGTTAATAAGCATTAAACAAGTATTGAATAACATATAGAAAAGTAGACTCACAATCTGGGATGAAAACCCGAAGATCCGTCAGAGAGAATATGACTTTTCTCTATTTGGAATTGTGAATAATGAATTAGTTTAATTCAGAAAACTATTTATAGTCCTGGAATATTTTGGCAGAAAATAATTTTATTCCTGATATTGGACTGCAACAGTATGAAACTTCAAATGCCCAAGTTTCACAAAACCAGGAGTATCCACTCTCCTGATATCATCTAAAACATAAACCCTAATGTACACAAACTTGTTCGGAAAAGCTTGAAAATCACTGAAACTGAACTAGCTTCTATTGAATAGATGATGTTCGTACAATGGAAATTTCGGGTTGTCACATCCATGCTTGATCGTTTAACCTGTTTGAAAGATCAGACTTGTAATATGTAATATTAGGGCAAAACAAATAAATGCTG
The DNA here is from genome assembly GCF_051521515.1 of Lactuca serriola. Classification (NCBI taxonomy): domain Eukaryota; kingdom Viridiplantae; phylum Streptophyta; class Magnoliopsida; order Asterales; family Asteraceae; genus Lactuca; species Lactuca serriola. The sequence continues at coordinate 284,074,413 of NC_136410.1, forward strand.
AGTTACGTCAATTATGGAATGACGGCTCAATAAATATTAGTTAATGCGGAATAACCCTAATCGCAAACTCTTTCATAGAAAAGATGGGTATGAATTACACAGCCTCCTGCTCTGATACCAATTGATGAGTTATAAAACAACTCTTTGATTGATTAGATCTTCGTAACAGGTAAGTGATGAACGTAAAGATAGTAAAACTAAACACAAGTATGAATCATAATGTGTCGAATGATTAGATTACTCGATCCTCAGCAGAGCTCGACTAAGAACTTCCACTGTAGAGGATTCTAGGGTTACAAAATAAGAACGATGAATATTTTGAATAATACTTCTCTAATCGTTTCTAATCATTATCTTCTAGGATGCATGCAAGCATCTATTTACTAAACCCTACAAAACTCACGGATGGACAGGCCCATACCTGAGATATATTGGACTAGCTAACGAGCCCAATAGACGCAACACTATACTGAACCTAACAATTATTAACAATGGACATTAGTTCTGACATGCTATTTTTGTTTAGTCCAGTTTTTACAAATACTTGATTCGGGACTGTTTGAACTTTTGGAAATATTATGGCTTTTTCTTTTAAAACTTTTGAACCTTTACTTTCAACAACACGAACATATTCAATTGAATTTTTAGAAATCAACTTTTTCTGTGGTTTAACCTCATTTTCTACAAATGTTGAACAATCAATCTCATCCTCTAGAGAAACCTCACTCATGTCACTTTCGTTAAATTTAGAAACGTTTTCAGAGTCAAAAGTATTTTCTGAACTCAATTTAGTGCACAACGAGTCAAATTTTTTGCACAGTATTAGATTTAATCTGTTCTTTATCATTTTCGTCCAACATTTTATTTAACATATTCTTATGTTCCTTGGACTAAATATAAGCATCAATTTTGTAAAGCCCAATTTTGTAAGATTTGGAAACATCATCAGAGGACACAATAGATTTGCACTTATAACACTCTTTATAGATTTCATCATCTTTCAATTCGAGAAAGGGTAAAATCATTTTGTGTATATTTTTACCTATTTCACAATCAAGATGCAGTTCAGTAATATAAAAATATAACCGCTTCGCAATTAAACAGAAAATATTCCTTGTTATAAAAGTGCTAAATTGTCTCTGATAAGATAAATAACATCATCATTTAACCTATTAAACTCTAACTCCAACTTCTCTATCTATATTCACCTCTCTTCATGTTTATTTGTTACCCTGTTGATTTGATCACTTAGGTTAGAGTTGCTTAGATGAGTTCTTTTTGAACTATCGCTAAAATTAAAGAATGTGTAATTTAAGTCATCTAATTCAGATTTGTAATGTGAAACAGGATTATTAAGAGATTAGAGTATGGAGTGTACCTTGTTGATGACCTTCTCGCTTTCACTCACCTGTTCAGAAACAAGCCTCACAACAAAACAATTATCAAAGGGCTCTCCGCCATCAGTTGCGCACTCTAATCTTCAGACTTCGCAATAAAACATCCACCATGTGTGGGCTTCCGAACCTCATCATCTTCAAAATCAGTGGACCATACTTCAACACTAGCAAATTCATGACCGCCTTCCTGGACTGTCACACCCCGAAACCGAAGGCGGAAACGTTCGAGGGCGGAGGACGTCATGTAAAGTATCACAACCAATGTACATAGTAAGCATAGTAAACACAACCATTACATTACATAGAAGTGTTTACATTTGTTTGAAAGCGAAGTATTACATGTTTTACATATACATTAGTATAACAAAAGTAACGACGAGAATGCTAAAATACTCTGTCTTCTCCAAAAGATTGTGGGATACCTGTCTAACGAGGACCTGAGGATACAAGCAGTTTTGAAAATATCAGCATAAAGCTGGTGAGTTCTTAAGCGGTTTGTTTCTGGTAAAAGAACAAGTTTCCTTTGGTTTTTTGAAAAAGTTGATATCCAAGAAAATCTCATATTTTCTTATAAGAGAAGTTTAGTTATTCATTTGTTAAACATCCTGGTTAAGAAAGCTAAGTTATCCCAGGAAAAACCCTTATTTTCGTTAAAACTTGGTGGTTGGTTATCGATTCGGAATGCAGTGTACAAGTATCTACCATACTTGTAGCGTTGAAGTGAAGTATCCTAAAAGCCTGGTTATCCTTGTAAAGTACAATAGTTTTAGCACGTATATAAAACTAATAAGTAGGTAGTAAACTAATTCCTAAGGGTGTTAGTTTACTAGGTTCATTATTACTAAAAAGTAAATCTCCATTATTCAAGTTTGCGAGTTCCATAACCATACGGTAGACTAGATATGGCAATAAGAAGTCCATTATCATTTTATGACTTTTGTCACTCGTAGACCTGCCGGTCCCACTGTAGCTAGCAGCAAGGTGCGGGGTAGTCAGCCCTGTATAGATCTATACACTCAAGTCACGCTCTCCGTCCAGGAGATTCTGGTTACAAGGGCGGTCCTCCACTCGCGTATCTCTGTGGAGTGTTACAGAGGACGTGTCTCTAATCATAAGAATAGCGAATCTACAAGTAATAATGCGGAAAATTCCTATTTTAAAAATGACATGAAATCCTTTGTGAAGTATAAAATATAACATTTTATAATGAGTTTCACAATTAGTTTGAAAACTAACTCTGCAAGTTAAACGGTTGATTAATACGGATTTCGATGTTTAAATCTTACTGAACATGTAACTATAACATACAAATTAATAAGTTTAGAGTATAATTTCCTTGTGCAATTGCTTGTATTCCCCCCTGGAAACATGAAAAACACGGAAAATGGTGTAGGGGTATGAACTCACCAGATGAGAAATGTGCCGGTTAGGATGCTAAGTGTCACTTCAGGGCTTGAATATACGCAAGGTTCCTATGTAATATGAAGAGATACATAATTGTATCTAATTATTCTTTGAACTACCAATTAAGTAAGACAATACACTCCGAGGTGCGAAAACACATTATCTTAAGTGTTAGGAGTGATCCTGGTTGCATCTAAGGAGGTGCAAGGCTTAGATATGGAGTTTTCTCTTCAAGAGTTAACTCCTAGGGGAGTTTTCGGCCCATTGACCATATCCCCATGAGTTTACGGCCGTAAAATCATGGTTGGTGTGCTCTTGGATGCTTAATGGTTTTACAACACCTGTGGAATTAGGCTAGGTTTAGTTCTAGTGCAATGGAAGTGATTGGATCAACAAATGGACCATTTTAAGGAGTTTACGTCTGTAAATAAGGAGTTTACAGCCGTAAACTCTCACATACCCTTTCGTTTTGTGTTTTGATGGTCCTAGGTTAAGAACAAGTGATTCTAGTCCAATATACAAGCCATGGAAAGAAGTTAGGGCACCATTTAACCACTTTAGAGGAGTTTACGGCCCAGGAACCATTCCTTGGGGGGGTTTACGGCCGTAATCTCCTAAGGAGGTGGTTTCTTTCAAGTTTAAGGTTCCTAACACAATGGTGGTTGGTTCTAGACATTATTCCATGCCATAGGAGGTGTTTAAGGGGGCATTTTAACACCTTAAATGATGCTCATGGCCTATGAAGGAGGGTTTACGGTACAAGAATGTTCTTGGGCCGTAAACTCATGTTTACTCTCCAAATGATAAGATTTTGGTGTTCTAAGTGCATTCATGTAAGCCCCTAAGTCATATCTAAGCACTAGAAGTGATTTGGAAGGGTTTTGGGACTTTAAAACCCCATTTATGGGTGTTTGCGGTTTGGGATTGTTCCTGGGCCATAAACACATGTCTTTGGTCCTTTTGGATGATTTAAACACAGATTTGAATGCTAAATAAGCTAAACTATCAGTTAGGATGGATTACTTACCTATTTGGAGCTTGAAATGGGTGATTTTGGATCAAAACTTGGATTATAGAGAGAGGGTAGAGAGAGAGAGAGTGAAAAAGCCTCAAATGCAGTTCTTTCACCTTTATAGAGGGTTAGATTTTGAGGCTCGGAGGAAATCTACCCGATACTGACGTAAACGAGGCTTATGGTCGTACCCGATTAAGTTGTCGTAACCCGACGCGGTCGTAACTAAAAATCTTCCAAATGAACATTGAGGGTATTTTCACGTGTTTCTAATGTGTTTGGACACTCATGAAGTCATAATAAAAGTCTCAATTTAATTAACTTAATCCAAAAGTTAACGGAAAATTTTGAAATACAAACGGGTTTTTATTAACGGAAAAAGAGGCTACAATGACAGGGTAAATTTCAGGTTGTCACATTATCCCCCCGTTAGAGGGAATTTCGTCCCGAAATTCAAAATTAAGATACAAATTATGGAGTCGGAAAGAGATGCGGATATTTCAACTTCAACAAGTCTTCGCGCTCCCAAGTGAATTTGGGTCCCCGCTTGGCATTCCAGCGAATCTTCACTATCGGGATGCGACTTTGTTTCGTACGTTTGATCTCACGGTCCATAATTTCGATTGGTTCTTCCATAAAGTTCAGGTTTTCATTGAACTCGATCTCATCAAGAGGGATCACGAGGGTTTCATCGGATATACACTTTTTAAGATTAGAGACATGGAACACAAGATGGATGTTGCTAAGCTCTTGAGGTAGTCAGAGTTTGTAGGCTACGACATCGATCCTAGTGAGGATCTCGAAAGGTCCTATGTACCTCGGGTTAAGTTTTCCGCGCTTTCCAAAGCGTATCATGCCTTTCCAGGGCGAGAACTTTAACAGGACACGATCTCCAACCTGGAACTCCAAGGGTTTTCGTCGTTTTTTGGCGTAACTCTTTTGTCTGTATCGTGAAGCTTTCAATTGATCTCGGATTTGAATGATCTTCTTAGTGGTTTCACGGATGATTTCAGGACCAGTGAGAGCACTGTTGGGGACTCGACCCAACGCAGAGGGGATCTACACTAGCGACCGTAGAGGGCTTCGAACGGGACAGCCTTAATACTGGTGTGGTAGCTATTGTTATACGAGAATTCGATCAACGGTATATGGGTGTCCCACGACTTTCCGAAATCGATGACACATGCTCTTAGCATGTCTTCCAAGGTCTGGATAGTTCTCTCACTCTATCCGTCTGTCTGAGGATGATAAGCTGTACTCATATCCAGCTTAGTTCCAAGAGCTTTCTGAAGGGACTGCCAAAACCTTGAGGTAAACCTGCTATCTCGATCGGAGACAATGGACACAGGTACACTGTGCAGTCGGACTATCTCTTGGATGTAGACTCGCATGAGTCTTTCCATCTTGAATGATTCTTTAATCGGAAGGAAGTGAGCGGATTTTGTCAATCGGTCGAAAACTATCCAAATGGTGTCGTACCCACTCGGAGATTTGGGTAACTTGGTGATGAAATCCATAGTAACCATCTCCCCTTTCCACTCAAGTATCTTAGGCTGCTGGAGTAGACCCGAGAGTTTCTGGTATTCGACGTTTACCTTGGCGCAAGTTAGACACTTCCCCACGAAGGTAGCTATTTCGGCTTTCATGTTCGGCCACCAGTATAACTTATTGAGATCTAGGTACATCTTGTCCGAACCTGGGTGAACGGAGTATCTGGTCTTGTGAGCTTTGTTCATGACAACTTCCTTGAAACCTCCGAACTTTGGGGTCCAGATTCGGTCCATGAAACAATAGACTCTGTCACCTCTGATCTCAAGTTTCTTATCCATTCCTCTCAAGGCTTCATTCGATGTCTTCTCTGGTTTTAAGGCTTCTAACTGGGCTTCTCGGATTTGTGCGGATAAGTGGGAATGGATGGTCATTGTCAATGTCTTTACTTTGCGGCTTGAACTCTCCTTTCTGCTAAGGGAATCTGCTACCACATTGGCCTTTACGGGATGGTAGCGGATTTCGCACTCATAGTCACTGAGCAACTCTACCCATCGTCGTTGTCTCATGTTTAAGTCTTTCTGATCGAAGATATGTTGCAGGCTTTTAGGGTCGGTGAAGATCGTGCACTTGGTTCCGTAGAGATAATGTCTCCAAATTTTCAGTGTGAAGACCATTGCTCCTAATTTCAGGTCGTGGGTTGTATAGTTAACTTCGTGTGCCTTCGGCTGTCTCGAGGCATAAGTGATAACCTTTCCTCTCTGCATAAGCACACAACCTAAGCCCTGATTGGACGCATCACAATAGACAACGAAATCCTCTGTCCCTTCGGGCATGGATAGGATAGGTGCGCTACACAAGGCCCGCTTCAAAGTTTGGAATGCAGTGTCTTGCTTTTCACTCCAACAAAAGGTACACCTTTCTGTGTCAGAGTAGTTAGGGGTTTGGCGATCCTAGAGAAATTCTGGATGAATATGCGATAGTAGCCGGCTAGACCCAAGAATTGACGGATTTCAGTGGGTGTCTTCGGTGCCGACCAATTCTCTATCGCCTTGATTTTAGACGGGTCCATGTGTATACCCTCTTCACTTACCATGTGACCAAGGAAAGATACCTTCCAAATCCAGAATTTGCACTTGGAGAATTTCACGTACAACTTTTCCGATCTAAGAGTTTCCAAAACTATCCTTAAGTGTTGTTTGTGATCTTCTTCGCTTCTGGAATAGACAAGTATGTTGTCAATGAACACTATGACGAACTTGTCCAGAAAGAGGCGACACACCCGGTTCATCAGGTCCATGAACACTGTCAATGCATTGGTTAGACCGAAGGGCATCACTACGAACTCGTAGTGACCATATCGAGTCCTGAATGCTGTCTTGGAAACATCATTCTCGTGAACTCGTAGCTGATGGTAACCTGATCTAAGGTCTATCTTTGGGAAGTAACTGGCTCCCTGAAGTTGATCGAAGAGGTCGTCTATTCGAGGAAGAGGATAACGGTTTTTGATGGTCAATTTGTTCAGTTCACGATAGTCTATACACATTCGAAAGGATTCATCTTTCTTCTTCACAAACAATACCGGGGCTCCACAGGGTGAGGAACTCGGTCTGATGAACCCTTTACTAAGTAGCTCATTGAGCTGACTAGATAACACCTGAATTTCTGCTGGAGCAATGCGATAGGGAGATTTGGCTACAGGATTTGCTCCGGGAATTAGGTCGATGCGAAAATCGACTTGATGTTCGGGAGGAATTCCCGGGAGCTCTTTGGGAAAGGCATCAGAAAAGTTACAGACTTCGGGGATGCTCTCGAGGTCTTTAACTTCCTGTTTCTCGTTGATTATATGGGCTAGGAACGCATGGCACTCCTTTCGCAGAAGCTTTTGGGCTTTGATGCATGAAATGATTCAAAGGCTAGAAATGAGTTTATCACCGTATATCATGAGAGTCTGACTAGAGGGGAGATTGAGACAGATGGCTTTTTCATAACAAAGGATATTGGCATTATTAGGACTCAACCAATCCATGCCAATGATAACATCAAAGCTCTTTATGGAAACTGGCATTAGGTCGATGGGAAAAGAATGATCGTTGAGGGTAAGGGTACATCCTATAAATATATCGTTAGCGTTCTCTTTCTCACCGTTAGCCATCTCAACGGTAAACGTTTCGGTTAATGGTTGGGGATTATGTTTAATAAGGCGTTTGAATGAATGGCTAACAAAACTTCCTTCAACACCAGAATCTAAAAGGATACTAGCATAAGAGTTGTCGAGAAGGAACGTACCCATGACGACAGTGGGATCGGCAACTGCCTCCTCCCGTCCCATTGTTAGGACTCTTCTAGTGTTGCCACCTGTTGTCGCCTTGGGGCAGTTTCTCTTGAAGTGCCCAACTTCACCACAACCGTAGCAGACCTGACCGACACCTGCTTCGGAAGCTTGATTAATTGATTGGGTTGGTGCATTGCAGAATCGAATCGTATGCCCCTTCTTACCACAATTGTATCATGATAGTTCGCGGCATGGACCGGGGTTATGTGGAAGTTACACTTGTCACATCGGGGAAGGGTACCAGCATACCTACTAGTAGGTGTTTGAGCTGTGGAAGCGATGGCAAAAACAGCAGCAGGAGTAGTAGTAGCGTGGATTGCTACAGTTTGCTGCTTCTTTGATGGCTCTTGCGAAGACTGGCCCTTCTTTTTTTCCATAATTTTCTTTTCTCCCCACTCCTTTTTGCCGGTTCAAGAGCGGTGGCCACTTCTTCAAGATCATCTCCATGGTCGATCAGGGTTTGCGCCAGACATTTTACGCTGTCGAATGTGTTCAGCTTTGGAGCCAAAACATTACCCTTGGTTGGCTGGGTCAATCCCCAGATGAATCTTTCAATCTTTTTACTTTCTGGGGTAACCATTCCCGGACAGAGAAGCGCCAGGTCTTCAAATCTGGAGGTGTAAGCGGCGACATTGGAACCCTTCATCTTAAGGTTCTAGAGTTCGTGTTCCAGCTTCTGCATTTCACCCCGAGGGTAGTACTCCGCAAGTAGAAGCTCCTTCATGCTCTCCCAACCCATAGCATTGGGTACAGATAGGGTTAAGGATTTGACTCGGCAGTTCCACCAAGTCAGGGCTTTATCGGTGAAAGTGCAGGCGGCGAACTTCACGTTATCGGTTTCCAAACAGGAACAGATTTCAAAAATAAGACGAACTACATGAGTTTGAGCATAATCGAGTTTGGAGATTAATTCCCACACCAAAGGATGCGTCAGTCGTTGGCTTAAAATGGGTCTTCAGAAACAAAATGGATAAAGAAGGGAATGTGATTCTTAATAAGGCAAGGTTGGTTATGAAAGGATATATCCAGGAACATGGTATAGACTATGAAGAAACCTTCGCTCCAGTGGCAGGGTTAGAATCAGTGCGAATCTTTCTGGCATATGTTGCACATAAAAACTTTGAAGTATTTCAAATGGATGTCAAGTGTGAAATCCTGGATGAAGAATTAGAGGAGATTGTATATGTTGAGCAACCACCAGGTTTCATGAACAAAAAGTATCTTGATCACTGCTATATTCTAGATAAAACCGTCTATGGGTTGAAGCAAGCTTCTAGAGCCTAGTATAAAACCATTACTCGATTTATAAAAATGTCCAAGTTTAAGATGTGACAACAGGAAATTTCTATCTTGTATAGTCTTGTTTCTAATATCAAATTCAGACTTGTTTCTTCTATCTTTTAGCACTATTTAGAGTCTGTTTGAGTGTTTGAAGCCTATTATATTCAAGAATCGGGTGTTAGGAAGTATCCGCTTGAGTCGAGTGTACCTTAATCAAGCCTTAAACCCATTAAATGGAGTTTACGGCCAAACCTTCATGTTTGGGCCGTAAACTCATGAGTTTGGCCGTGAAATCATGTTAAATACATGAGTTTACATTATTTTCCTCATTTCTCTTCCATTTCATGGCTAGAAACCCCATTTCCCTCTCAAGTATCATAAGATCTTCATCCCGATCTTCCAAAAATGTAAGAATTCTTTCTCTTGATTTGTTGTTACATCTCCTTATCTAGTGATTGTACATAATTTCATCCATGAAATCTCTTCATTCTGATAGATCTTCAAGTGTTCTTCATTTCACCAAGAACACACACTAGTGTTATTGGACCTTAAACACCCTTACAAGCTTCTTATAAGTAAGTATACTACTCTTAGATTGTATATGCTTGAACCAGTCGTTAAACTATTAGAAAACATCAAGAAACTCAAGAACATATGGAGTTTACGGCCAAGGTAATCACCTTGGGCTGTAAACACTATTTAGTGGTGCAATTGTGTCACCACTCCTTCATAAGGCTTAGAATCGAACCTAGAACACTTCCTAATGACTTGGAAGACCTTAAAACACCATTTGGTACACCATAACATGAGTTTATGGCTGTAAACTCATGGGGGTTTACCCCTGGGCCGTAAACTCATGTGATACATCCATGTTGGCCGTAAACTCCAATGGAAGGCCCTACAACCCTAAGATGCAACCCTTGGTACTTCTAGCACTTGAATCAAAGTGTTTTCCATGTCCTAGGGTGTCTTTACTTGCATAATTAGTTGTTTAAAACTATAATTTGATGCATATGTGTATCATTATGTTATAAATAGGATCCGTGTTTGTGCTCAAGTCTTCACTTGACACTTAGCATCCTATATCACTCGTTCATCCAAACCACTCACTATAGGTGAGTTCATACCCCTTAATCTACCTTTTAAATGATTTTAAATGCTTTTATGGGGGGGGGGGGGGGGAATACAAGTTGCAACATTATAGTTATTATATCAATCACATGTGATTAGTAACTATCAAACAAATGGATTTACTATACTTTTAACTGCTTTATCAAACAAACTAGTTCAAACTGTTTACCAAACTTGTTTTACATGTTAAACTCATTATCAAACATGTTTCTATATGCCAAAATTCTTTTAAATCATTTTATAGAATGACATCAAGTCATCAATATTTATTTAAACTCTTCAAAAGGTTTTACAAAACTTCTTTCTAAACTTATATATATATATATGTATATATATATATATATATATATATATATATATATATATATATATATTGTCAAAATTATGTTTAATGCATATATAGTTATATAAGTAAGGTTTGAAGGACTTAGGACTGATAACTCACTTTATTTCCCGTTGCTCGTTTCGTTGTGGACTTGGAGTACCCGGTTGTTTGTCCGAGTGTCGTTTGATCCTTAGTTATATATTATGTATATATGTATAAGACATAAAAGTTTTTTTTTTTATCTAAGTTCAATACATTCAGTTATACAAAAAATTCTACTAGTAAACTATAATAGGTATAGTTTAGGAAGATATTACTCATTACTTCTTGTACAAGGAAACATACAAAGATTCAGTTCATACATGAGTCAATACTTACTATATGAGAAACAGAACGCACTATATGAGAAACAAAATATACTATATGAGAAACAGAACATACTATATGAGAAACAATAGATACTATATGAGAAACATAACATATTATATGAGAAAAAAAACATACTATATACTAGACAGAGAGAACATACAATAATCTAGTACATATAATACATATACAAGTATACTATAACATAAATGTGAACCATTTTTCGGGGCATGATATCATTTTCATGGCTCGATTTGTATCCAGAGTCTCTTGGAGGGAGAGCGTGAGTTTGTGTATAGATCTATATTGGATTGACTATCCTACACCTTGATGTTTGCTATAGTGGGACTTGCAAGTCTACGGTTGCCAAATGTCATTTCTTCCGACCTCTTTCATTGTCGTGTTATTAGTCGATACTATGGTGCAACCATTTCACATTATACCTTAATTAACGGCCGGATTAAGGTAGATAGTACAACAGTAGTTACTATAATACAACACTACAGTACTTTATTATTTCCCCATTGCATTCACATTGTGATCTTCTCACATAAAGGCTAATGTAAAAACTATATTTTTGGTTAATGATAGTCACACTTGGGAAAATACACACTCTTACAAGAAACAAGCATGCAAAATATTTGATGCCTTGGTAGAAAGCTACGTTTAGTAGAAAATATAGGATTTTCTAGGAGATACAAACATTTACTACAAACATATACAAACTTATACATCAAACACTTACAAACATTTTTGATACAAACAATGACATTAAAATGCTTATGAACTCACCAGCTTTAAAGCTGATAAACTCTTTCAAAGTAATTTGTATTCTTAGGTCATCGGTAGGTAGGTACCGATGTCAGGTTTTGAGAAGATGGAGCTCGTTCAAGACTCATCTCTTATTTTGATTTACATTTTTGGTGTCTTATAAACTTCACAGAACACACTTGTATTAAATTATATTATTAATGCAATGGATGATGTTGTTGCTTGTTTACTACTATGCTTTGTTGTGATACTATACATGACATCCTCCACCCCCCGAACGTTTCCGCCGTTCCAGTTTTGGAGTGTTACATAAACAAGGTTCGGTTGACCCAAACTTCTTTTGCAAGAAAGAGGGTGACCAGTTAATGATCGTCCAAATTTACGTCGATGACATCATCTTTGGTTCCACGAATCCCAGCCTAACAGTTGAATTCAGTAAAACGATGGAGACTAATTTTGAGATAAGCTCAATGGGTCCAATTATGTAACAGCCCGGAATTCCAGGTATTACTATATTTATGATTTTGGGTGTTTTAAGAGGGGAATCGGCGAGTTGGAGCCTAGACTCGCCGAGTAGGATCGCGGATCTGGTCGCGGGTTCGCGACTGGACTCGACGAGTCCGGATATGGACTCGGCGAGTCTGCACTGTTTAGCGAAAACCCTAACCGTTCAGGTTTGGGACGTATATGAGGGACCTTATGGCCGTCATTGTTCACCCTAGTCCTCTGAGAGAAACCCTAATTCGATTGTGAGCATCTGGAGCAAGGTAGAAGACCATTGTTGATTTTGGAAGTGTTGCTTTGCAAGGAAGAGGAGGCTTGGTTAAGGGAACAACAAGAGAAGCCACGTTCTGAGGATTGGGGACACAGAGAGCACGTTATTCAGGTAATATTTCGAGTTGCATTCTTCTATGTTGATGTGTATATGGATTTAGGGTTTATTGAACCCTTTTGTGGCTAGATTGAGTGTTACCGTAGTCCCCCAAGCGATTGGAACCCTGTATTGGGACCTTTGGAAGTCCAGAATGTCCCATGCCTGAGCATTTCGGGAATCAATGGAGGTTTTGGATTGGAATCCTTATGCCTTAGGTTAAAATGTAAATTATGAGTCATGGGGTGTATTATGAGCACCGAAATGAGGACCTTACATGATGAATCAGTCTAGGAAGGCCAGACCTATGAAGGGTCGGAGCAGATCTAACCTTAGAAAGCAGTTTGAGCGGTTGCATGGCATGGACTCGCCGAGTCCGATGAACAGACTCGAAGAGTAGCTTGAAGATTAACTAGGACTCGCCGAGTTGTTCTTCAGACTCGGCGAGTTGAGTCGGGGTGGCCCCGCGATTCTTCCAGGAGGAACTCGTCGAGTCAAGGAGGATACTCGACGAGTAGAAAGGGAATCTTAGAGAATTGGTGAGGACGTCTAGACTCGCCGAGTCGCCCTAGCACTCGCCGAGTCCGGTCAAGTTGACCGTTGACCGTTGACCAGAGTTGACCTATGTCTGACTTCTTAGGGATAGTCAAGCTTAGAAGATAAAAGTGTTAATAAGAGATATATGATGTTATAGGGAGATTGTAGCTCGGCGGATCGAGCACGAGTGATTTCAGGATTTGCTAGCTTTCGACATTCACAAGGTGAGTCTTCTCACTATACTGTACCCGGAAGGGTTTGACTGTGTGACCGGAAGGTCGGATATGATATGTGATATATGTGCTATATGTGATAGTTAATTGTTATAAGTGTTATGTATGTTATGTGGGCCGGAAGGCATTATGTTATGGGCCGGAAGGCGATTATGTTATGGGCCGGAAGGCGTTGTGTTGTGGACCGTAAGGTTGGTATGGGTAGGACCGGAAGGTTTACCCAGCAGGGACGGAAGTCCCCTGAGACACATGGACCGGAAGGTCAGGGCTTGGAAAGGCGTATGTGCGTAAGTTGTATTTTGGGGAACTCACTAAGCATTTATGCTTACAGTTGTTATGTATGTGTTTCAGGTACTAGCGAAGACCGTGGGAAGGCGCCGGCGTGATCTGTACACACTGAAAATGTTTTGTGATCTTGGGATTTAGATGATTTGTATTTTGACATGACACTTGAAATGTTTATGCCTTGTTTTGAATCAAAAATACTATATTTTGAAATGAAAAATTTGTTTGAAAATTTACGGTGTTACAAATTGGTATCAGAGCCTTGGTTTGAGGGATTCGGGTGCACCTTCGGGCGTAACTGAACTCAAACCGAGGATTTGAGGAAAACTTTTAAAATAAAGGCATAAACTTTTGTAAATGATTTTGTGGTAAACAAGAAAGAAGCAATGTGTACGATCAGTCAGCGCCCGAACGGTAAAGATCCCCAAAATACCTTACAATATTATGTTAAGAGATAAGATATGATATGAATTGTTATGCATGCTAGAAGACTAGGTATTCATGATAGGACTAGAGTGGCCTGATTTGTGATGCCTTAGTCTAGGGAAGTTTGCCGACATGAGATGCTTGATAGCGTGCAGATAGATAGTGTATATCAGAAGTAGAGTACTCACTATCCGGGGTTTAGGGAGGAAGATTTGGGATGAATGCTGATGCGGTGTGGTCGGTAGTATTGGGCCCGTACTACCGAAGACAGCGGGTCAGTGGGAGACCCAAGTAAGAATCCCTGGATATCGGAGACTGAGTAGGGTTGCGTTATCGAGTGCAATTATACTCGATGGAGTCTCTGATAGTTTTATGTTGTATTTCAGAGACATCATGGTTAGACCACGCCACGGAGCGAGTACGAGCGGTGTGAGTGACGAGGAGATTCGTCAGATGATTCATGAGGAGGTCGCTGCAGCGATCCGGGCTGAGATTCCGGAGATGTTTGGGTCTATTAAGACCACCTTGATGGAGACTTTTGAGGAGCGGTACGCCGCATTGACTGAGGCTGCAGCCGCTGCAGCTACCGCAACTATGGCCGCTGCCAGGCCACAGGGGGGTGACTCGTTGCTGTTTCGGGAGATCAGCAACACGAAGCCACCTGAGTTTGATGGGACGCAGGATCCGATTGCTGCGATGAGGTGGATCGCTGATATTGAGGGGTGCTTCTACACTTGTTCATGTCCGGAGCATCTGAGGGTACGGTTCACTTTGAACCAGCTCCGTCTGGGAGTGAAGGATTGGTGGAAGTTCGTGACGGCGAACTTCACTTTGGCAGAGATTTCAGCAGTAATATGGGAGGGGTTTACCTCTATGTTCAGAGACGAGTACGTTCCCCCGGTGGAGAGGGAACTATTGGTTCAGGAGTTCTTGACCCTCAAGCAGGGTACTAATTCGGTTGCGGTGATCACACAGAAGTTTCATGAGAGGGCGATGTTCTGGCCCGAGCTGGTGTCCACAGAGCAGGCTCGGATGAGCCGGTACTTGGGTGTTTTGAGGAGGGATATCCGGGAGTTTGTGTCAAACTCCACCTGTCATACCTTTGCTGAGCTTCAGGCGAATGCCAGGAAGCGCGAGATTGAGTTGGAGACCCAGGCCAGGGAGGAGGCCGAGTCTCAGCGGGTGGACCGGCGGCCGGCTCAGTCTCAGCCGGCAGCCAAGCGGACTAAGTCCGCCGATTCAAGGACGGGAGGTCCGAAGGGCCGCACTTGCGGAAAGTGCGGCAAGGGTCATGATGGAGCATGTCGATCTGGTGCTTGCTACAAGTGTGGCAAGGAGGGGCACATTGCTAGGGATTGCCCCAAGGGGTTTACGGTTTGCTTTCATTGCAACCAGACAGGCCATCGGAAGGCCGAGTGCCCTCAGCTTCTTCAGGGATCTGCACCTACTGCCAGGGCTACTGCGACTCGACCGGTGAACGCCGAGGCCCCGAGGGCTCGTGGGAGAGCCTTTCAGCTGACTGCGGAGGAGGTCTGCGCTGCGCCCGATGTTGTGGCAGGTATGCTTTATTTCATGTAATTATTTTGATGTCGAGATGTTATGCTTATGTTATGATATGCGTAGGTACTTTCCTTGTGAACTCTGTGCCTGCTTTAGTGTTATTTGACTCGGGTGCGAGTAGGTCCTTTGTATCTTTGGCTTTTAGTCAGCATATCAGCGTTAGTCGTGAGTTGTTGAGTAGGCCTCTGAGAGTTTCTATAGCTGACGAGAGAGTGATTTGTGCCACAGAGGTTCTCCGGGGATGTGTGTTAGAGATTTTCGGGGTTGAGTTTCCGATTGACCTAATTCCTATTGCGATGGGCGATGTCTGTGTCATTGTGGGCATGGACTGGTTGAGCCGATTCAGCGCCGTCATCGACTGTGAGCGTCAGCTGGTGACTATACGAGACCCTAGTGAGGGAGTTCTTTCGGTGTACGGCGAGGGTACCCGTTCGGGATCAGCTTTTTGTTCGGCCGCTAGGGCGAGGTAGTGTCTACAGCAGGGCTGTAAGGGTTTTGTGGCGTATGTGATGGATACGCGGGAGGTTTCCGAGAGACCGAGATCAGTTGAGGAGGTCCCAGTGGTGCGTGAGTTTCCAGATGTTTTCCCCGAGGAGCTGCCGGGAGTACCTCCTGTGAGGCAAGTAGAGTTGAACAAGTTGACGGTCAAGAACCGTTACCCGTTACCGAGGATCGATGATTTATTCGATAAGTTGCAGGGAGCATCTTGGTTTTCCAAGATCGATCTGAGGTCAGGGTACCATCAGGTGAGAGTGCGGGATGAGGACGTCCAGAAGACAGCGTTTAGGACGCGATATGGGCATTATGAGTTTGTGGTGATGCCTTTCGGGCTCACCAATGCCCCGGCTGTGTTCATGGATCTCATGAACAGGGTATGCAGGCCGATGTTGGATCGGTCAGTGATTGTATTTATCGACGATATTCTAGTGTATTCGAGATCTAGAGAGCAGCATGAGGAGCATTTGAGGGAGGTCCTTGAGGTATTGAGATCGGAGAAGCTTTATGCAAAGTTCTCCAAATGTGACTTCTGGTTGCGGGAGGTCCAATTCCTAGGACATGTTGTTAATCGGGAAGGGATATTGGTCGATTCGGCCATTGTTTGAGGCGGTGATGAGTTGGGAGGTGCCGAAGTCACCCTCTGAGATCAGGAGCTTCCTTGGGTTGGCAGGGTATTATCGGAGATTTATTAAGGATTTCTCCAAGATCGCAGTGCCGCTCACCAGATTGACCCGGAAGGGTGTTGCATTCTCATGGGGACTCGAGCAGCAGACCTCCTTTGAGACACTTTGCCAAAGGTTGTGCGAAGCCCCGGTATTAGCTCTCCCGGAAGGATGGAGGATTTTGTAGTATATTGCGATGCATCGATTTCGGGGCTGGGTGCAGTATTGATGCAGAGGGGTCATGTGATAGCTTATGCGTCGAGGCAGCTAAAGCCTCATGAGGCGAGATATCCCACGCATGATTTAGAGTTGGGGGCAGTAGTGTTCGCTCTCAAGATTTGGCGTCACTACTTGTATGGGGTTCGATGTACGATATACACGGACCATAAGAGCTTGAGGTATTTGATGGATCAGCCCAACCTAAATATGCGTCAGAGGAGGTGGTTGGATGTGGTCAAGGATTATGATTGTGAGATCCTGTACCACCCAGGCAAGGCTAATGTGGTAGCCGATGCATTGAGCCGCAGGGCGGAGAGCACTCCACTACGAGATGTATGTTTGAGATTGACTGTGATAGCTCCAGTATTGGATGCTATTCGTGGGGCACAGGCCGAGGCTGTGCGACCAGAGATGCAGAAGAGAGAGCGGGTCGTTGGTTTGGTTTCAGAGTTCGTTACGGATGGACGAGGGCTTATGACGTTTCAGGGTCGGATTTGGGTTCCGTTCGTGGGTGGTACGCGTATTACTGTGATGGGAGAGGCTCATCGATCGAAATTCTCGATCCATCCCGGGGCTACGAAGATGTATTTGGATTTGAGGAAAGAGTATCGGTGGCCCTGTATGAAGAGGGACGTCGCATGGTTCGTTGAGAGGTGCTTGACCTGCCGTAGGGTTAAGGCCGAGCACCAGAGACCGCATGGCAAGTTGCAGCCATTGGAGGTTACCGAGTGGAAGTGGGAACAGATCACTATGGATTTCATCACCAAATTGCCGAGGACTGCCAGAGGAGTCGATGCAATTTGGGTGATTGTGGATAGGTTGACGAAGAGTGCACACTTCCTTGCCATCAGTGAGAGTTCTTCAGCGGAGAAGTTGGCGGAGATATATGTGAGAGAAGTGGTATCTCGGCATGGGGTGCCGATCTCGATTGTTTCAGACCGTGATGTGCGCTTCACTTACAGATTCTGGAAGAAATTCCATGAGGAGCTGGGTATTAAATTGCATTTTAGTACCGCATACCATCCCCAGACAGACGATCAGAGCGAGCGAATGATTCAGACGCTGGAGGACATGCTTCAAGCATGTGTGTTAGATTTCGGGGGTACCTAGGATGCGTATTTACCCTTGGCAGAGTTTTCCTACAACAACAGCCATCATTCGAGCATTGGTATGCCACCCTTTGAGTTGTTGTATGGTAGGAGGTGTCGGACCCCCATTTGCTGGGGAGAGGTGGGACAGAGAGTGATGGGCAGTACAGAGATCGTGATTCAGACGACATAGCAGATTCAGCAGGTTAGACAGAGGTTATTGACCGCCCAGAGCCGACAGAAGAGTTATGCAGACAGACGCCGATCCGAGCTTGAGTTTCAAGTCAGCGACTTCGTTCTCCTGAAGGTCTCTCCTTGGAAAGGAGTGATTCGATTCAGGAAGAGGGGCAAGTTGGGACCCCGGTATATTGGGCCATTTCGTATGATTGCAAGGATAGGCCGGGTAGCCTATCGTTTGGAGTTGCCAGCAGAGTTGGGGCAGATCCACGACACTTTTCATGTGTCGTAATTGAGGAAGTGTATAGCCGATGAGTCGGCAGTGGTTCCATTAGAGGATATTCAGGTGGATGCGAGCCTGAATTATGCCGAGATACCGGTGGCCATCAGGGATCGGAAGATCAAGGTTCTGAGGAACAAGGAGGTACCTCTGGTGTTGGTTCAGTGGCAACACCGGAAGGGATCGGAAATGACTTGGGAGCCGGAGCGTGAGATGCGGGAGCAGCATTCGGAGCTATTTTCATAGTGAGACTTCGAGGGCGAAGTCTAGTCCTAGTGGGGGAGAGTTTTAACAGCCCGGAATTCCAGGTATTACTATATTTATGATTTTGGGTGTTTTAAGAGGGGACTCGGCGAGTTGGAGCCTAGACTCGCCGAGTAGGATCGCGGATCTGGTCGCGGGTTCGTGACTGGACTCGACGAGTCCGGATATGGACTCGACGAGTCGACGCTGTTTAGCGAAAACCCTAACCGTTCAGGTTTGGGACATATATGAGGGACCTTATGGCCGTCATTGTTCACCCTAGTCCTCTGAGAGAAACCCTAATTCGATTGTGAGCATCTGGAGCAAGGTAGAAGACCATTGTTGATTTTGGAAGTGTTGCTTTGCAAGGAAGAGGAGGCTTGGTTAAGGGAACAACAAGAGAAGCCACGTTCTGAGGATTGGGGACACAGAGAGCATGTTATTCAGGTAATATTTCGAGTTGCATTCTTCTATGTTGATGTGTATATGGATTTAGGGTTTATTGAACCCTTTTGTGGCTAGATTGAGTGTTACCTTAGTCCCCCAAGCGATTGGAACCCTGTATTGGGACCTTTGGAAGTCCAGAATGTCCCATGCCTGAGCATTTTGGGAATCAATGGAGGTTTTGGATTGGAATCCTTATGCCTTAGGTCAAAATGTAAATTATGAGTCATGGGGTGTATTATGAGCACCGAAATGAGGACCTTACGTGATGAATCAGTCTAGGAAGGCCAGACCTATGAAGGGTCGGAGCAGATCTGACCTTAGAAAGCAGTTTGAGCGGTTGCATGGCATGGACTCGCCGAGTCCGATGAACAGACTCGGCGAATAGCTTGAAGAGTAACTGGGACTCGCCGAGTTGTTCTTCAGACTCGGCGAGTTGAGTCGGGGTGGCCCCGCGATTCTTCCAGGAGGAACTCGTCGAGTCAAGGAGGATACTCGACAAGTAGAAAGGGAATCTTAGAGAATTGGTGAGGACGTCTAGACTCGCCGAGTCGCCCTAGCACTCGCCGAGTCCGGTCAAGTTGACCGTTGACCGTTGACCAGAGTTGACCTATGTCTGACTTCTTAGGGATAGTCAAGCTTAGAAGATAAAAGTGTTAATAAGAGATATATGATGTTATAGGGAGATTGTAGCTCGGCGGATCGAGCACGAGTGATTTCGGGATTTGCTAGCTTTCGACATTCACGAGGTGAGTCTTCTCACTATACTGTACCCGGAAGGGTTTGACTGTGTGACCGGAAGGTCGGATATGATATGTGATATATGTGCTATATGTGATAGTTAATTGTTATAAGTGTTATGTATGTTATGTGGGCCGGAAGGCATTATGTTATGGGCCGGAAGGCTATTATGTTATGGGCCGGAAGGCGTTGTGTTGTGGACCGTAAGGTTGGCGTGGGTAGGACCGGAAGGTTTACCCAGCAGGGATGGAAGTCCCCTGAGACACATGGACCGGAAGGTCAGGTCCTGGAAAGGCATATGTGCGTAAGTTGTATTTTGGGGAACTCACTAAGCATTTATGCTTACAGTTGTTATGTATGTGTTTCAGGTACTAGCGAGGACCGTGGGAAGGCGCCGGTGTGATCTGTACACACTGAAAGATGTTTTGTGATCTTGGGATTTAGATGATTTGTATTTTGACATGACACTTGAAATGTTTATGCCTTGTTTTGAATCAAAAATACTATATTTTGAAATGAAAAATTTGTTTGAAAATTTACGGTGTTACAAATTAACTTTTTGCTTGGCTTGAATATTAGACAGGGATCCGGAGGCATATTTATCAATTAGGAGGCTTACACGACGACACTACTAGCAAATTTTTGCTTGATGGGTGATTCCAAAGTATTAGTTCCCATGGCATTTGGGACGAATTTAACACCTTCTTTAGAGAAAACGGCTGTTGATATGACCTTTTATCGGCAAATGGTAGGGTCTCTAATGTATCTAACAAGTAGTCGACAAGACATAATGTTTTCTGTTTATTATTGTGCTTGGTTCCAAGCTACTCCACGTGAAGCTCATATGGTGGGTGTTAACAACATCTTCAGATACTTAAAGCGAACGTCTTCTCTTGGTCTGTGGTATCCTGCTAAATTGGGATTTTTTGTACAAGCATTCTCTAATGCTGATCTTGGAGGATGTGGTTTGGACCGAAAGAGCACCACAGGAAGATGTCAATTCCTCGATGGTAAACTCGTCAGCTGGCAGTCCAAGAAACAAACATGTCTTTCTCTCTCTACAGCTGAAGCTGAATATATTGCTGCAACATCTTGCTCTTCCCACGGCATCTGGATCCAAAGCCAATTAAGAGATTATGAACTAAATATGAAGAAGATTACTCTTTATTGCGACTCTGAAAGCGCCATCAGAATTTGTCATAATCCAGTGCAACATTTCAAGACGAAACACGTAGCACTGTGATATCACTTCATCAAGGATCACGTAGAAGACGCGAATGTTGAAATTCACTTCGTTCGGTCCTCTAATCAATTGGCTGACATTTTTACTATGGCCTTGCCTGAAGCATCGTTTAATAAAATACTACAAGGCTTAGGAATGATGGAAATTGAGTCAGTTCCAAAAACACACTCATTTCATTAAGTATAACCTTCGCTTTTGCTTTCATAAAATTTTCTAACAACCAAAATGAGTCGAACACTCAGTCTATTTCGGCTCCTAATTTTTCGGGATGCAAAATGAACCAAAGGCTTGGTCTATTTCGCCTCTTATAATTCTTCAAAGCAAGCGATTGTTTTATCATCTGGTTTGGAACTCACATATCCTTTATACATTATGTATATCTGTTATTTTATGTCTTCAAATTAATAAAACTCAAAAATATTTTGCTTTATGTTTTTATTTATTTTTTAGAAAATTAATAAAATCCAAAAATATTTTTTTTTATAATTCAGTATCATAAATGCACTATCATGATGGATGTCGATCTAAGCCTCCAAGACTTTGAGTGAAGCCTTAATGATTTGATATATAACAATTGTTTCTTCCCAATTAGCCTGATAATGTCACTCAAGTCATGAGCTACCTTACTCTTCTCATATTAGATAAATAATTATCTGCTTAGTCTATTTTAATAGCAGAGTTACTTTCGGTTCTTTAACCACGTATAATTAATTTTCCATCTCATTTTGGTTCATAATTGTAACCCTTGAGACTCTCGGCTTTAACCACTGAGGTTTATGGTTACACAACATCTGTGTTGATGATCTTTGTTTCATTTCACCACGTGCTAAGTGAGACCCAAAAACCCAATACCTTAAATGAATTGGCGGTCTATACATCGAAATCTTTTTATTTTTGTGAAATCTTTATGAATTATCTGACACCAAGATTATTCTTCCCAAAAGATCCATTTTTTAGATTTCAACATCATTCTCACCAAGTCACTAGATATATTATCCCACCTACTTGTTTACTAGGCCACACTGGACTCACAAGTACTTCATCCAACTTTCGGTCTTATGTCAAGTACTGAAGTTCGGTTGAAGCGAAGCCACCCATTAGAGTTTACATTTGAAAAGATGCCTTTCAATGTTTCTTAATAAACATTTGATCATATTTCAATGGGAAACCACACAGACACTTCTAAGTCTCTCTTGACTTTGAAGGAAGCGATTCGTGGCCTGGATCTATAGTTTCATGTCTATATAGACATCACTTAAATCCCACAAATAATTTAATTTATTTCATTTCAATTGGAACACTCTTCCATGAAAATATTTATGATTCTCCCAATTCTTGTTCATGGTAGTAATGGAAATTTTTCAGATTTGATGCTTCGGTTGTGACTAATGAAGTGGTACACTATGTTAAGGCGCGACCATTAACAGTTCTATATGTAACGAAAGGGTGAGTCACAGTTGGCAAACGAATTTGAATTGTTTTTGAAGTTGAAACAGTGGTAACAAGATAAGATTTCAAACCGAGTCAATGGATCAGAATTGCAAAGGGCGCATGAATTTGAAACAGTTCCTGACATTTCGCTTGATGACGTCTTTATAGGGAAGCACACCTGTCAAATCGCGCTTTTACAGACGCCGATTCAGAAGATCGTATCATAATTACTCACAATTCTTTCACTCTCCTGGGAACGGTATATAAGGTTCTCTCACACCTCTTGTACCACTTTACCACTTCCAAATTCTCTCAAGAACACTCATGCAAATTTCTACTGTTCAGCATCTTCTTCACTTCTACAACAATGGATGAATCTTCATATGTTCATGAAAAAACTACATCATCTTCTTTGTTAACCATCAAACCCAACCAAAACCTCATCATCGACTTGAATCCCTTCCTTTACGATGCTTATATTCTCCAAGTGGTTGAATTCCTCAAATATTCACCAGTTGTGATCGCCATGACCCAAGTTGAATCTGTTCCAATGTCCTTGCTATCTCAAGTCTATACCACAACCTCCTATGACAAAACCAAGGAACATATTTTCTTTGAGATCTTCAATCACAAAACTTTTGTTTCTAGAGTTACATTTTGCTCCTTCTTAAAGGTTGCATCTGATGATTCATTGGTGAATCTTGATTCTATTTCTACGTCTCAGATGTTCATGATGTTTTATGACATGGGGTATACTGATTTTCTTACAACAGTAACCAAATTCAAGAAGTCTTGCCTCCCACCACAGTGGACCGAGTTATTTACCCTTATATTCTAGGCCTTTGCTGAAAGGGTTGCTGGGTCAGACGGGCCTAGCAAAGCTCTCATGACCATACTCTATGGGATTTATTACGACATCAATCTGGATTATGGAGTGATTTTATGGTCGCAATTGGTAGAGAGGCTCAACTCCTCTTCCAAGCACTCTGAAATATCGTGTGACAGGTTTTGGACTCTTATTACCCACCAGGGAATTGAGAAGTTTAGTGTTCTTGTCATGGCTGATGCACTCAGATCGTCGATCAACACCCTCCATACCACTAAGATTATTGTCTCAGATCCAACCAAGTTTGAATTGGTTAGTTCTATTCCTGAATCGATGTATCGATGTGTCTCTGCCGAAAACAAGGTTATCAAGGAATATCTAAAGCTTCCTTCTTCAGGACCGAGGCAACTCCTGATATGCAAACTGCGCTACATGCAGTTGATAAACCAGCAAAACATGGGAAGAGGCCTGATCAAAAGAAGCAAGAGACAGAAGTTCCATCTTCCAAAGCTTCTACGACAAAAAAGCGTAAGGCCGAACAAGCAGCCCCTTCTGCTCCAAAGAAGAGAAAGGTGAAAAAGATGGCTAGGAAACTAACGGGAGCTTCACCTAGTGATTCAGATTTTTATCAACACAAATCTGACGAAGGCGAATATGTTTACCTAGAAGGATCATCAAGAGGAAACACGCCTCCACGTTCTCCATCTCCTGAGGTACAAATTAATGACTCTATTCCAACTCCTCCTCCTTCTCCATGTCATACTACAGTTCCTATTTCCATCAAACCTCTTCCTCCACCATTTTTCACCCAAGTTACTTCAATAACAACCACTACACCTGAACTTGTGGTTCGTGTCAACGTATCTGATACGAGGGCACCAACCTCAGAAACCGAAACCCCTATCATCACCAACTCCATTTCCCCATCTCCTTCATCAGATTCCTACCCAGTTCTTGGTGGAGAAGAACATGACTTTGAATCCTAATACTTTAGTCCTTATAGAGTTGAGAGGGATGATGATGATGATGCTCCTCTTACAAAGCGGCATTTGAAAGATTTGAACGAGAAACTTGAGAAGATGCTCACTTCTTCTTCCTCTTCCACAACATCTGTTTACATAGAAACTGCTGTTCCTGCCTTAATTGAAACAACTCTTAAACAACATGATGAGTCTATCCAAAAGGCAACTTAGGCTGTAGATGCCTCTATCTTGTTTGTCCAAAAGCCTCTGAAGACGTAGCCAATTTATTTCCAATACTACGCTTCTACTAGAATCTCTTAAAGAAGTTGTAGAGTCTAACACCAACAAGCTCAACATTTCCATTGAATCAATGTCCAAATCTCTTTAGGCTGAACAAGAGAAATCTAAATTGGTACGAACTAATCTTCAAGCCGATCAAGCTACTCTTCTTTCTTCTATCTCCTCTCGCCTAGACAAACTTCAGCCTGATCCTGCCATGGAGAACAAGATTATGGATGAACTTGCTCGCAAAACTACTATGCTTTAAGTTCAGTCTACTAACCTAAACAAGAAAATAAAGAGATTTACTCTCTAAAGTCAGAGCGAGCCGTTGTCAAAACCTGTGTCTCTGATGTGTTCACAATTCTTTTCCAACCTGGTCAATGCACATGATGCGGTTCTAACCCTCTCAGTTCGAAACCATCTTACTGAGAAGCTACTTCGTGCTCTTGAATTCCTAAGCCGAATTGAAGGTGTTAAGGAGTCGGTGATTACTCCGCAACAAAGGGGAGAGGATTTGCAAAACCCTCCTAAAAATGTCATCACTAAACTGAAGAGTAATGAAGCTTTGGGCCCTAGTGAGACGGACAAAGGAAAAGGTATTATGGGTCTGAACATTGATGAAGAGGAAACCAAAGAAGAAAGGGAGAAAAGAGAAAAAGATGCTCATGACACTTTGGTCTGTAGACAAGCTCTCTTTCCACTGTGGTCATTGGAGAAGTTGATAAAGGAAGCTGTTGAGTCCCCTAGCACTTATTGGCTACAACTAGTGGCTTCTTTTGACTGTGAGAATACAAGGGATTCTCAACTTGATATGCCTATCACTCGAAGAGCCTTTGTGTTTCATTGTTTCGATTCTATTTCTCACGTCCCTTCTCCAAATTCAAAGGTTGATCAAGATTTAATTAACTACTATCTGGAAATTTCTCAACCTCAATACCTGACATGGAGTGCTCAAAAGATTACTTTGGTTAAGGTTTTGAAATCGGCTCCTGCGGGTATGTTTTTAAACATCAAGTTTAGAGTGAACCGAGGATCAGGAGGTTCGGTCCAAGTGATCTCGTTGGCTGTTCTGCCAAATCTAAATCCACTTGATTGGATTATTCTCAACAACATCCTACTGACGAATCAACAACAATATCAACCGATCATTGATCATATTAAGAGGATGTTTGCTTTTTACATCATGGAGGTTGTAAGGTTAGATCAAGAGATTGCAAGTGGTTTAAGGAATAAGCCAACTGTTAAACCAATTGGGAAGATTGGCGATGCGAACCGAATGCAGATGGGGAAGATCGATTCAAAATATCACACTGCCATATTTACTCGAGGCGAAGGTCAAAGATTTGCGTTCGCTCTTGAAGATAAGCACCTGCTCTCTACTACATGTTTGGAGCATATCATTGATATTATACATTGGTGTAAACAGAACAGTGAGAGTGACAATCTTTTTTACAGATATGCTTCGATGGTATATTTCATTTCAACAAACTCTTCTGGCTATCATCCAAATGTTATTCAAGATAGTGAAGAAGAGCACTCTTGCTAAACTGAAGTGATCTCTCGCCCCAATTGACTCAAAGAGAGAGACTATTGAGTCCAAGATATTGCATCATTGGGCTTCAGTAGTTTAGTCTATTTATGCTCTCGAACTGGGCCTGTCCAGCCGTGTTTTTATTTAGGGTTTAGTATATATAGTGCATGCATGTATTATATTGATTACGCTTTTGATAATTATTCTACTTATCGTATTGTAACCCTAGCATATCTCTACAGTAGCAATTCACATTGAATTCTTCTGAGATAAAGCATATTAATCATTCGACAAACGTTTAATTCATCTTTGGGTTCATTGTTTTCTATTCTTTTCATTATCTTTTATTATCTGTTTGAATCTATCAATCTAAGAGAACTTTATTGTCATCACCTTCTTTGGTGTTATTTTACATGGGTGCGAGTTGATCCTTTGTGTCTTTATCCTTTAGTCGCTTTTTTAGCATAAGCCGAATGTGTTGAGTCGGCCATTGAGGGTTTCCATAGCTGAAAAGCATGTTGTTTATGCTATCGATGTCTTTCGTGGTTGTGTTTTGGATATTTTGATGTCGAGTTTCCGATTGATCTGGTGTCGATAGCGATGGGGGATGTTTGTGTTATAGTGGGCATGGATTGGTTGATCTGATTTGGGGCTTTCATTGATTGCGAATGACAGTTGGTGACGGTTCGAGACTCAAGTGGTGGAGTGCTTACTATTTGTATCGAGGGTACTAGATCGGGATCAGCCTTTTGTTCTGCCGCTAGGGCAAAGTAGAGTTTGCAACATGGGTGTATGGGTTCTATGGCATATGTAGTGGATACTTGGGTTGTGGAGAAGGGGTCGATTTCTATTTCCGATGTTCTGGTAGTGTGTGACTTTTCTGATGTTTTCCGCAAGGAGTTACCAGGTGTACCTCCTAAGAGGCAAGTGGAGTTTCGGATTGATCTGATTCCGAGGTCGACGCCTATCGCCAAGGCACCGTATCGTCTTGCATCGCCCGAGATGCAAGAGTTATCCTCTCAGCTTCAGGAGCTGTTGGGAAGGGGTTCATTCAACTGAGTAGTTCACCATGGGGTCCCCTGATCCTTTTTCTCAACAAAAAAGATCATTCACACGAAATGTGCATCGATTACCAAGAGTTAACAACTTGATGGTGAAGAATCACTATCCATTGCCCAAGATTGATGATCTCTTTGATCAATTGTGGGGGGCATCTTGTTTTTACAAGATTGATTTGAGATCTGATATCACCAGATGAGGGTTCGAGAGGAGGATATTCAAAATACGGCCTTTTAGACTCGTTATGGGCATTACAAGTTCATGGTGATGCCTTTCGGACTCACCAAAACACCGGAAACGTTCATAGATCTCATGAACCGGGTGTGTAGGCCAATGTTGGATTGATCGGTGATCATTTTCATTGATAACATTCTGATATATTCGAAGACCATGGAACAACATGAGGAGCATCTTAAGGCCAAATTCTACAAGTGCAATTTCTGGTTACGAGAGGTCCAGTTCTTGGGACATCTCCTCAATCAAAATGGTATTTTTGTTGACCTAGCCAAAATTAAGGCAATAATGTAGTGGGAGGTGCCGAGATGCCCATCCGAGATTTCGAGTTTCCTTGGTAAGGCAGGTTATAATCGCAGATTTATCAGGGATTTTTCCACGATTGTTGTTACTCGCACCAAACTGACTAGGTAGGATGTTGTTTTTATTTGGGGACCTGAGCATCAACCATCATTCGAGACCCTTTGCTAGAGATTGTGTGAGGCTCCAGTGCTAGCCCTCCCGGAGGGGTGGATGACTTTGTGGTTTATGGTGATGCATCGATATCAGGATTGGGTGTTGTGTTGATGTAGAGAGTGCATGTGATCGCATATGCGTCAAGGCAACTGAAGCCTCACGAGACGAGGTATCCCATCCATGATTTGGAGTTGGGAGAGGTGGTATTCTCCCACAAGATTTGGTGTAATTATATCTATGGTGTCTGCTGTACCATTTACACAGACCATAAGAGCCTGATGTGCCTTATGGATCAGCCTAACCTGAGTATCAGGCAAAGGAGGTGGTTGAATGTAGTGAAGGACTATGATTGTTTGATTTTGTATCATCTAGGTAAGGCTAATGTGGTGGCCGATGCCCTGAGTCGTATAGAAGCGAGTTCCCCAATATGAGATGTATGTATGAGGATGGTAGCGATGATTCCAATTTTAGATGTCATCAGAGAGGCCCAAGTGGTGGCCATAAAGGAAGAAAACAGCAAGAGGGAGCGGGTGATTGGGCAGGTTTAGACATTTGAAATAGATAGTAAGGGAGTTTTGACTCTCCATGGGCGAGTATTTGTGCGATATATGGGTAGATCCCGACAGATTTTGATGGAGGAGGCCCACCAGTCAAGGTCCACAATGATATATCCAGACCAAAAGCACAATTATTGGTGGTCCTGCATGAAGAGAGATCTGGCATGGTTTGTAGAAAGATGTTTGACCTGTCGTAAGGTCACGACAAAGCACTAACGCCCTCATGGTAAGTTGTAGCCTCTAGAGGTTCGCCTATGGAAATGAGAACAAATTTCTATGGATTTCATTACCAAGTTATCGTTGACTGCGAGGGGTGTGGACACTATCTGGGTGATAGTGGACTGGTTGAAAAAGAGTGCTCACTTCTTAGCTATAACGGAGAACTCTTCAACGAAGAAGTTGGCAGAGATCTATGTTCGAGATGTGGTGGCTCGGCACGGGGCGCCGACATCTATTGTGTCTGACCGAGAAGTGCGCCTTACTTCTAGATTTTAAAAGAGATCTCATGAGGAGTTGGGTACCCGACATCGATTCAAACCACCACTCCAACATTGGGATGCCTCCCTTTGAGCTTTTTGATATTTCCATATTTATACATATTTTTAGGCAATATTTATTTACATTTATACTAATAATTTGGTTATTTCCATAGAATATGGGTACTTATAAGCTTAAATTATATTTTTCAACCAAATAGAAGCATTTTTGAAGAGAGGAACTAAAGGTGACAAAACATGGAACTTTGGAGGCTAGAAGGAAAGAAGAAAAAAAATCAGCAAAAACGTACTCACGATGTGAGAAATTCAAGACTCACGATGTGAGTGGAGTAATCTAGAAGATATGCACCGGATGAAAGAAGAGTCCTTGTCGAATACGTACATCTCGCACTCATGACATGAGATTGGAAAAATCGAAAAATATATATATCCTTGTCCATTACGTCTTAGGGGGACTTTGGCTGCCTTGGAGGATCCCTGGACACGACATTTAGAAGAAGGAAGAGTTTGGAAATGGTTTTCAACACCAAGGAAGAAGAAGTTCATAATTTGATTTGTCGATTGGTACATTTATACATGATTTTGATTATGCATTTTGTTTGTTTAATTGCTAGTATGTCCAGCTAAATCTAGCTAATATAAGGATGCATTTATGGATCTAGATGAGGTCAACGACATTGCTAACTACTTCAATGTACCGAATGTCAATAGATATACCATCTTACTAAGGATGCTACCAGTCACTTTCAAAGGAGCTGCAAAAGACTGGTTAAAAGTACTTCCTCCTGGTAGAATCACTACTTGGGCTCAAATGCATGAGCAATTTCTAGATCAGTTTTGCCCTCCTTCCAATATAGCTAATCTCAAGAAGGAAATAGCCAACTTTGAGCAACAACCGGGGGAGTCACTATACGAAGCTTGGGAGTGCTACAAAGCGTTGTTAAGGAATTGTTATCAACATGATCTAAATGTTAAACAAGAGATGTCTATTTTTTATGATGGGGTCAATGTAATGACAAGACAACTCCTTGATTCTCAAGGGCCATTGACAAATAAAAATCCAAGGGAGGTTAAGGAGTTAGTTGAAGAATTCGCAAGACACTCTCGTGAGTACCATAACCCAAGACAAGATGAAGCAAAAGGCAGTGGGGAGCACATTCTGAAGAGAAGCTCGTATTATGGCAATGCTCAATACTATGGACCGGAGATTGACCTATATGGACCAATCAATTAATGCAATAAGAGTTGGTTGTGAGAGATGCAGTGGGCCACACATGACTAAGGATTGCCAATTGGATGAATATGAGTACAGGAAGAGTCATGTTTTCTACTCGAGTGGCGAAAAGTATGATGAAAATTGGAGGAAACCAAAGAAGGAGTGGCTGCCTTATGATGAATACAAGAAGTAGAAGGAGGATAAATTCAGGCAGAGTGGTCGGGGTTTTTACCAAAAAGAGCAACCACAAGGTAAGAAGAAAGTTGATTTGGAGTCTATGTTGGTTCGTTTCATGGAAGCTTCATAGAAGAGACATGATGATACTGACGTAACATTGAAGGATCAAAGAACAATGATGAAATAATAGCAGACCTTGATGAAAAATCATCAAGCCATGATCATTGACCAACAAAACTCACTGAGAAATCAGCAAGCCTCCATCAATAACCTTGAAGCTCAACTTGGCCAACTTACAACTTTGGTGAATGAGAAGCTATATCCTCAAATTCCTAAAAAGAGAACTCAATCCCATGTTATGGCGATTGATTCTGAAGAAGAAGCAATCTCTATGTTTTTAGAAGCCCTAGAAGTGGAGCCAAATCCATCCGGACTCACGTTTTGAGCCCGCCATGCTCTCAACGTCGGCTCAGTCTAAATAGAAAAATTCAGGTTCCGTTCTGGCTTACCGACCGCCTTTGTTGTTTCCGTCTCGAGCACATCTCATTCCACTGGAAAGGGAACATCTGGAGTTTATTAAGCGAATAAAGGGTATTCCTATTAATACCCCTTTTATCGATTCACTTTAAAAAATTCCAGAATACGCGAAGTTCCTACAAGATCTTATATACACTCGTTAGCAGTTAAAGAAGAATTCTAACGTCATTCTTAGTGAACAAAGTTCAAGATCTGTATTGGGAGAGATACCTAAGAAGATGGGAGATCCCGGACGCCTCACTCTTCCATGTGAGTTTGGTAACAATTTGAAGACTTATGCTTTAGCCGATTCTGGGGCTAGCATAAATTTGATGCCCTATTCATTCTATTAAAAGTTGAATATTCAGAAAATGAAGGCTACAAAGATGACCATCCACATGGCCAATCGTTCGGTGACTCACCCGAGGGAAATTGTAGAATACATCCTTGTTAAAATTTGGAAAATTGTTTTCCCATTTGACTTTGTGATTATGGATATGAAGGAGGATGTTAATGTCCCAATTATCCTTGGTCGCCCTCTACTTAATACTGCTAGAGCATTAGTGGATGTTCATGAATACAAGATTACATTGAGGGTTGGTGATAATGAGGAGACATTTGGAATACAAGATGGTTTTAAGGGAGAATATGTAAAAGGTGAGGTGTTCAATAGGGATGAAGATTTTAACAACGTAAATTTTCAAAACAAATTTTCATTTTAAACACATAACTTCATTCATAAATAAATCCCAAAAATCCAACATTTCACATATTATCCGAATAAAACAAATCCCAATATCTCAATACATAAAATCCCTTAGTGTGTACGACTCATGTCGGCGCCTTTCCGCGATCCTCAATGGTACCTGAAACACATATCACATAACACGGTAAGCATAAATGCTTATTGAGTTCCCCAAAATACCACATATAACGCATATGCCACAAGAGGCTAGAGTACGACCCACCGGTCGATGTGTCTCAGCGGGACCCTCCAGTCTCGTAGCTCGTTGGATCCTCTAGTCCGGTCATAGCTCGTTGGACCCTCCGATTCGGTCTGTATCGTTGGACCCTTCGGTCTAGTCTATATCGTAGGATCCTTCGGTCCAGTCTATATCGTTGGACCCTCCGGTCCGGTCTATATCGTTGGACCCTTCGGCCCGGTCTATATCCTTGGACCCTCCGGTCCGGTCGATACAACACATAGCATACATATATCACAATGCACATAATCTCATACATATACATAGCCCACAAGACCCTCCAGTCTACACATAGATACCACTCTAGTTAATGTATAGTGAGAAGACTCACCTCGGGTAACTCGGATAATCTCGCACATGAATATATTGATCTAGCCCCTGCTTAATCACACAAACAATATGCTCAATAAATAATGGCTCTCATAGGCTAGATTAAATCCCTTTCTACAATCCCACAGAAGGGTAAAAGACCATTTTACCCTTCCTTGACCCACAAGTCCAAATGTTGACTAAAACCATAAAAGTCAACGAACGTCAACATGGGGTAGTACGCGGCGCATACCAGCTCTTGTACGCGGGGCGTACTCCGGCGATCCAGAATTGGGGTCTCAAACCCTTAAGCTACGCGTACTTAGATTTACGCCCAACGTAAGTCTCAGTTTTATGCTATTATGTATTTTTGGTCTTAAACGGTTAAGACATAAACTCAAACTCCAGATCTTACATTTCTAAGGTCACTTAATCCATAATGTTGAAACCTTTAAGCCTTTGCATGGCTGTAATGGTCACTAATCACTCTAACACCTTTCCACTTTCCTCATAAAGCCTTTATCTCATGCAAGACTTAATATTCACATCCAATATTGGATTTTTATGAACCCACAACTCATATTACTCTGAAATATTGCAGATCTAAGATTATGGAGACCAGTTGCTTATAAAGCCTTCACCTTGGGACCAGAAACCGTAAAAATTGGTCCAAGAAGCACAAATCAAAAGTAATAAGGAAAGCTTTGAGCTTTATACCTCCAAGTGATGCTCCTTCCTCTGTAGAATTCGGATCCAAGCTTGTACTCCAACTTCTACTCTCCACAAGAACCTCCTCTTCTTCTTCACTAACACACAAAGGCACTTTCTAGGTCAAGAACACACACACACACTAGCTTTAGAATGATAATATTTCTCTCCTAGTGTTTCTCTCTGTGGGATGGTGGCTGGGGACAAGACCATATCATTCCTTGTATAGCCCTCAAGCTACAATTAGGGTTTTACATCTGGGCCAGCTATGCCCGACGTAACCCTGGGTACGCCCAGCGTACCTAGGCGAGTCTGCGTCCAAAATAAGCGCATGAGTACGCGCATCGTATTCTTCAGTACACCCAACATACTCAATTGCCATACTTTTTTCCTTTAGGGCTAAATTTGACAACCTGATAAAGAAGAAGGGTTTAAGAGATGCACCTAAATTTTAGACTGTTAAAATTCTCCCCTACTAGAACCATAATTCGCCCTCGAAGTCTCATGCCACAAACAACTCTAGATACTGCTCCCGCATCTCCAACTCTGGCTCCCAAGTCAGCTCGGACCCTATCTGATGTTGCCACTGGACCTGAACTAGTGGCACTTCCTTATTCCTCAGAACCTTGATCTTCCGATCCACTATTGCAATTTGTCTCTCAACATAATTCAGGCTCGCATCCTCCAGAATATCGTCCAATGAAACAACTGCCGTCTCGTCAATAATACACTTCCTCAATTGAGATACATGGAAGGAATAATGTATCTGGCACAACTCTGTAGGTAGCTCCAAACGGTATGCTACCCTACCCAGCCTAGCGGTCACCCTGAAAGGACCAATGTACGGGGGTCCTAGCTTGCCCCTCTTTCGGAATCGGATCACTACTTTCCACGAAGATACCTTCAGGAGTACGAAGTCTCCTACCTGGAACTCGATCTCGGACCGTCGCCTATCCGCATAACTCTTTTGGCGACTCTGAGCTATTAACAACCTCTGTATGACCTGCTGTATCTGCTCTGTTATTTGAAGCACTATCTCAGTGCTGCCCGTCACTCGCTGCCCTACCTCTCCCCAGCAGATGGGAGTCCGACACCTCCTCCCATACAACAACTCGAAGGGAGGCATACCAATGCTCAAATGGTGGCTGTTGTTATAGGAAAACTCAGCCAACGGAAAATATGTGTCCCAACTTCCTTCGAAGTCCAACAGACATGCTCTAAGCATGTCCTCGAGCATCAGAATCGTCTGCTCACTCTTACCGTCCGTCTGTGGGTGCTAAGCAGTACTGAAATGCAACCTCATGCCCAAATCCTCATGTAACTTCTTCCAGAACCAGAAATTGAAACATACATCTCGATCTGACACAATCAAGATCGGTACTCCATGCCGCGATACCACCTCCCTCACATACATTTAGGCCAGTATCTATGCGGAAGAGCTCTCACTGATGGCAAAGAAGTGAGCTCTTTTCGTCAGTCGTTCGACGATCACCCCAATTGCGTCGACACCCCTCGTGGTCCTTGGCAATTTGGTGATAAAGTTCATAGAAATATGTTACCACTGCCACTGGGGAACCTCAAGTGGCTACAACTTGCCATGCGGAGATTGGTGCTCGGCCTTGACACCGAGACAGGTCAAGCACCTCTCAACGAACCACGCAACATCCCTCTTCATACAGGGCCACCAATAGTCTATCTTTAGGTCCAAATACATTTTAGTGGCCCCCGAATGGATCGAGAACCTCGACCTGTGCGCCTCCAACATCAAACTGGTACGTGTCCCACCCGCAAACGACACCCAAATCCGACCCTGAAAGGTCATAAGCCCTCCGATATCGGTAACAAACTTAGATATCCAAATCCGACCCTGAAAGGTCATAAGCCCTCCGCTCTCTCTTGCAGTTCTTCGGTCTTACGGCCTGTGTCTATGCCTTTCGAATGGTGTCCAACGCCGGAGTCATCACTGTCAACCACATACAAAAGTTTCGTATCGGGGCACTCTCCGCCCTACGACTCAGGGCATCGGCTACAACGTTAGCCTTGCCCGGGTAGTACAGGATCTCCAATCATAATCCTTTTCCACATCCAACCATCTCCTCTGGCGCATATTCAGGTTGCGCTAACCCATAAAATAGTTCAAGCTCTTGTGGTCTGTGTATATGGTACACCAAACACCATACAAATG
Organism: Lactuca serriola; assembly: GCF_051521515.1. NCBI lineage: Eukaryota > Viridiplantae > Streptophyta > Magnoliopsida > Asterales > Asteraceae > Lactuca > Lactuca serriola. The sequence goes on from NC_136410.1 coordinate 284,109,359, forward strand.
GTGACGCCAGATCTTGGGGGAGAACACCACTGCACCCAACTCCAGGTCGTGGGTGGGATACCTCGTCTCATGAGGCTTCAGCTGCCTCGATGCGTATGCTATCACGTGCCCTTTCTGCGTCAGCACTGCACCCAACCCCGGTATTGATGCGTCACAATACACCACAAAATCCTCCATCCCCTCCTGAAGGGCTAACACCAGGGCTTCGCATAATCTCTGTCAAAGTGTCTCGAATGAGGCCTGCTGCTCAGGACCCCAACTAAAAGCCACGCCCTTCCGGGTCAACCCGGTGAAAGGAACGACAATCTAAGAAAAATCCATGATAAATCTCCGTTAATAGCTGGCCAACCCTAGAAAATTCCTGATCTCGGTGGGGGATCTCGACACCTTCCATCTCATCACAGCCTCAATCTTGTTCGGATCGACCAATATCCCATTTTGGTTGACGAGATACCCTTAGAACTGGACCTCTCATAGCTAGAAATCGCACTTGGCGAATTTGGCGTAAAGCCTCTCCGATCTCAAAGCTCTGAGAATATCTTTCAAATGCTCCTCATGCTACTTTCTGGATCCCGAATACACCAATATATCATCGATGAACACGATCACCGAACGATCCAAAATCATCCTTCACACCCTATTCATGAGATCCATGAACGTTGTCGGTGCATTGGTGAGCCTAAAAGGCATCACCACAAACTCGTAATGCCCATAACGAGTCTTGAACGCCGTCTTCTAGATATCCTCATCCCGCACTCTCATCTGATGATATCCAGACCTCAAATAAATTTTGGAGAACCATGGTGCTCCCTGCAACTGATCGAACATATCATCGATCCTCGGTAAGGGGTAACGGTTCTTGACCGTCAACTTGTTCAACTCCCGGTAATCAATGCACATCCGATGTGAACCATCCCTTTTCTTGACAAAAAGGATCGGCGCTCCTCACATCGGGCTACTCGGTCGAATAAACCCCTTCCCCAGTAGCTCCTGAAGTTGCGAGGATAACTCTTGAATATCTGGCGGAACAAGACGATAAGGTGCCTTGGGAATAGGCGCCCCTTCCGGAACTAAATCGATGCAAAAATCCACTTGCCTCTCGGGAGGGACACCTGGAAACTCCTCGGGGAAAATGTCCGGGAACTCTCACACTATCGGTACATCATCAGCCGAACGCGACCTCTCCGCAGCCACTCGTGTGTCCATCACATAGGCCACAAACCCACTACATCCCTGCTGTAGACTCTGCCTCGCTCTAGCAGCCGAACAAAACGTTGACCCAGAACGGGTGCCCTCACCGTACACCGTTAGAACTCCCCCACTAGGGTCTCGTATGGTCACCACTTGTCGCTCGCAGTCAATTACCGCTCCAAATCCGCCCAACCAGTCGATAACCACGATGACACAAACATCACCCATCGCAATCGGGACCAAATCAATCGGGAACTCAACACCAAAGATCTCGAGTACACATCCTCGAACCACATCAGTGGCATACACCGCTCGCTCGTCAGCTATGGAAACTCGTAGAGGTCGATTCAACACCTCTCGACGGATACTGATGTGCTGACTAAAGGCTAATGGCACAAAAGATCGACTCGCACCCAAGTCAAATAACACCAAATATCTCAAACTCGAAATAAATAGATGAAAGAGTACATACCAGCCACAACATCGGGTGCTGTGCGGACCTCCTCCATTGTCAACTGGAAGGCTCTCCCGCGAGCCTTTGGTGCCTCGACCTTCACTGGCCGGGTGTCGGTAGCTCTAGCAGCAGGTGCAGATCCCTGCACTGATCGTTGCTGCAGCTGTGGGCACTCGGCCTTCCGATGGCCGGTCTGGTTGCAATGAAACCAAACGATAAATCCATTGGGGAAATCTCTTGCTTAATGCCCCTCCTTCCCACACTTGTAACATACCCCAGCTCTGCACACCCCCTCATGGGTCTTCCCGCACTTCCCACAAGTACGACCCTTCAGAACCCCAAATCTAGAATCAGCGGGCTTTGCCTACTTGGCTGCCGGCTGAGCCTGCACCGGTCGCCTATCCCTCCTCTGAGACTCGGCCTCCTCCTCGACCTGAGTCACCGACTCAATCTCCCTCTTCCGGGTATTTTCCAGGAGCTCAGCAAATGTCCGGTATGACAAGTTCGCCACGAACTCTTGAATATCCCTCCTTAGTATGCTCAAGTACCGGCTCATACGTGCTTACTCAATACACACGTGCTCATGTCAAAACAACTCCCTCTCATGAAACATCAAAGTAATCACTGTCACATACTCAGTTCCATGATTTGAGGGACAAGAACTCCTGGGCTAGACGTTCTCTCTCCATAGGGGGAACATACTCATCTCCAAACATCACGGTGAACATCTCCCAAGTCACCGCAGTAAGCTCTGCAGTAGTGAAGTCCTGCGTCACAAGCTTCCACCAGTCCTTCGCCCCCAATCGAAACTGGTTCAGTGCAAACCGAACCCTTAGATGCTCCGGACACGAGCAGGTGTAGAAGCATCTCTTGATATCGGAAATCCATCTCATCACAGGAATCAAATCTTGCGTCCCATCAAAATCTAGTGTCTTTGTGTTGTTAAACTCCGGGTATAGCAACGAGTCACAACCTTGAGGTCTAGCAACAACCACAGTCGCAGTAGCTGTAGTAGCCACAGCCTCAGTATCTGTCGTGTATCTCTCGTCAAACGTCTTAATCAAGGTGGTCTTTATAGACCCAAACATCTCTGGTGTCTTTGTGTGGATAGCCGCAGCCACCTCATCGTGGATCATCTGACGAAGCTCCTCGTCACTCACACCGCTCATCTCTGGTCTGTGGTGTGTCCCAACCATGATGTCTCTGAAATAAATCATAAAAATATCAGAGACTCGCTCCAGTATACTCGCACTCGATGGCTCAACCCTACTTGTTACTTAGTACCCTAAGGATTCTTACTTGGACTGTGCACTGATCCGGTGTTTTCAGTAGTACGGGCCCTATACTACGTTCCACACCGCATCAGCATTCATTCCAAGTCCTCCTCCTAGGATCCTAGATCACAACTACTCTTTATCTCGCTAAGCATAGGCTACCCCCCAAAAGACATCTCATATGATCCTCGCTGCTACCTACTCACTCTCAAGCATCTCATAGTAGCAGTAATCTCGTAGGCTAAGGCATCACAAATAAGGTTACTCTAGTCCTAATATGAATACCTAGCCTACTCTAGCATTCGTAACATATGATATCATATCTCATCACACATAATGTAAGGGTATTTTGGGAAATCACCGTTCGGGCGTTGGCTGATCGTACACACTTCTCTGATCTGCTCATTTGAAAAGCATTTACTCTTTTAGTAAAAAAAAATTATCGTGAAAATTTTCTCAAAACCTCAGTTTGAGTTCAGATATGCCCGAAGGTGCATCTGAATCCCTCAAACCAAGGCTCTGATACCAACTTGTAACAACATAAATTTTCAAAATAAATTTTCATTTTAAACACATAATTTCCTTCATAAAAAATCCCAAAAATCCAACGTTTCACATATTATCCGAATAAAACAAATCTCAAGATCTCTATACACAAAATCCCTCAGTGTGTACGACTCATGCCGGCGCCTTCCCACGATCCTCGCTGGTACCTGAAATACATATCACATAACACGGTAAGCATAAATGGTTAGTGAGTTCCCCAAAATACCACATACAAAACATACACCACTCGAGGGTACAGTACAACCTTCCGGTCGATATGTGTCAGCGGGACCCTCCAGTCCCGTAGCTTGTTGGACCTTATGGTCCGGTCATAGCTCATTGGAGCCTTCGGTACGGTCTGTATCGTTGGACCCTTTGGTTCGGTCTATATTGTTGGACCCTTCGGCCTGGTCTATATCCTTGGACCCTCTAGTCTGGTCTATACAACACATAGCATACATTTAACACAATGCACATAATCTCATACATACACATAGCACACAAGATCCTTCGATCTACACATAGATACCACTATAGGTAATGTATAGTGAGAAGACTCACCTCAGGTAACTCGGATAACCTCGCACACAAATATACTGATCTAGCTCCCGCCTAATCACATAAACAATATCCTCAGTAAATAATGTCTCTCACAGGCTAGATTAAATCCCTTTCTACAATCCCACAGAAGGGTAAAAGACCATTTTACCCCTCCTTGACCCAAAAGTCCAAATGTTGAATAAAACCCTAAAAGTCAATGAAAGTGAACAGGGGGCAGTACTCTGGCGATCCATAATTGGGGTCTCAAAACCTTACGCTGCACGTACTGAGATTTATGCCCAACATAAGTCTCAGTTTCATGCTCTTATGGATTTCTGGTCTTAAACGGTTAAGACATAAGCTCAAACTCCAAATCTAACTTTTCTAAGGTCACTTAATCCATAAAGTTCAAACCTTTATGCCTTTGCATGGTTGTAAAGGTCACTAAACACTCTAACACCTTTCCTCTTTCCTCATAAAGCCTTTATCTCATCCATGACTTAATATTCACGTCCAAGATTGGATTTTTAAGAACCCACAACTCATATGTAAAACCTGGTTCCTGGTACGTATTTTTAAATTAAGTATTTTGCATTTTGGCCTGGGACTCGGCGAGTTGGTGGCCCAACTCGTCGAGTTGAAGCGGTTTGGACATGGGAGCTAAGTGGCTGACTCGGCGAGTCAGAGACCGGACTCGACGAGTCTGTGCTGTCTAGACAAAAACCCTAATATGAGGTTTTGCACCTTATATAAACGCCTTAACTCAGCATCCCTTGTCCCTAACACTCCCCTAGAGCTGCATATCAAAACCCTAGCCGATTGTGTGTGTGTTAAGATCATTTTGGTGCTTTTGTTGGCTTGTGAAGCTTGGAAGGAAGAAGAGTAGCTTGAGTATTCGACTTGGGGCTTGTGGATCCAAAAATCTCATTCCATCTTCAGCTTAATCAAGGTAAAATGCTCCTGCTTTAGTCTTCCATTTGGTTGTTCATCTTTAGATAGTATATCTTGGGTGCATTTAGGGCTTTCAAGCCATTTTCAAATTTAAAGGGTGTTATGCCGACTCTAGCCTTTAGATCTGGGCCTTAAGAGGGGTCTCATGGCATAAAGGTGCCAACTTTAGGGCCATGAGAGCCCCATGCACATTGTAGGACACATTATATGGATTTTTGAGCTAAAAACGCCATGCATGTGCATCAAGTTTGGAACTTTACGTATAAAATGGACATTAGGAGGCTAGATCTTTTTGGTTTTGGTGTGTTATACCTCTTTAAAATCGACTGTATGGAATTGGTCAAGGTTGGACTCGGTGAGTTGCTCTTGGCACTCGACGAGTCGGTGACCATTGTGCACCCAAACCCATTCGGTGAATGGGTAAGTGTTAGGAAGGAAGTCCCTTGTGGGTTTAGACGCGAAAAGGGATCTGGAAGTCATGGGACTCGCCGAGTGGGATGAGCAGACTCGGTGAGTCCATAGCGATCTCCCAATCTTTGAATATGGACTCGACGAGTTGTTAATACAACTTGGCGAGTCATAGATGGGACAAGTCCTTAAATTGGAGATGAACTCGACAAGTTCAAGAAGGAAGTCGGTAAGTCGGATGAAGATGGTCCCAATGTTATGATTGAAGGAGAACGCGTTGAGTTTTGCTAGACTTGACGAGTGGAGCCAGGGTTTTGTGTGGGTTTAGAGAAGCATGAACTCGACGAGTTGGTAGGCCAACTCGGCGAGTCAGGTCAACTAATGGTTGACATTGACCAATGTTGACATTGACTGAACTTGAACTGACCCTGTTTAGGGTTGTATGTGATGTGTGTTGACTTGAAGGTTGTCGTGTAGGGATCGAGGAGTCGTTGGGAGTCGACTTGTGCGCCGAGGATAGTTTAGACACTACACGACATTGAGGTGAGTTACCTTCCAGTAGGGTTGGGTCTAAGGCCACAATGTCGGCCCACCAAAAAGGGGTATTTAAAAGATAATGGTCTTTGTGATAATTATCTTGGTCTGGTTATGTGTTAGTTATGACGTTATCTAGATATTATGTGATGTGTATGATAGGGATTAGTTTCCCTAACAGTGGTCGCTAGGACCCAAGGGTAGGTCAGCACCCGGATATGCCTGATTGTATGGTTGTATCTGTTGATTGTATGCTAGTTGTAGGGGTGAAATAGTCTCGATTACCTGTTAAAAGTATCGATGTTGATTAGCAGTTGAAAGATATCGATGTTGGTTACCAGTTGAAAGATACCGATGATGGTTACCGGTTGAAAGATACCGACGATATGGTATGGTATGTGGTATGATGGGGGAACTCACTAAGCTTTGTGCTTACAGTTTTGGTTTTGCTTTCAGGTACCTGTTCGTCGAAGGGGAAAGAGCCGACGGTGTAGCAGCGGATCACACACACACATGTTTCTGCAAGAAGTTTTTGGGATTGTACTCTGATTTTAATACTTATGATGTTATGGTTTGAAATACAACATTATGATTTTGTAATGGAATATTTTATTGACAAGGTTTTGGTAAAATGTTTATTAAATGCGTTAATTCAAATATGTAATTTTTGGCCTTGAAATTTGGGTCGTTACAAGTCGGTATCAGAGCCCTGGTTTGAGGGATTCGGACACACCCTCGGGGGTGTCTAGACTCAAACCGAGGGACTAAAAGATCTTTCAAGGAAAAATGGTTTTCTAATGTTTACATTGAGAAATTTTTTTAGAAAGACAAAGTGTGTGATGCGTGCAACCGGCTGGGCTCAAGTAAGCTTTCCCCAAGATACCGATACTTGTTATGTTATGTTATATGGTTTTGGTTCAGAGAACTGCATGCTAGAATAGGACTAAGGATCTAGGAGGATGCCTTCTATGCCTGATATATATGATTCTAAGAATTGCATGCTAGTTAGGGCTACGGATCTAGGAAGGATGCTTTATGTGCCTGTTGTATGAGCTGTATGCTCGGACTGTTTAGTTAGTATTAGGATGGCCTGTGTAGGTTAAGCATGGTTTGGATACTCAAAGCACGAATGTTGCTTTCTTTGTGCTATGGGGGCTTTGATCAACTTCAACTAACTAAGGAGTGGATATGTAACACTATCCGCAAGCTAATTATGGGGAGGTGGTGGGGACTCGTAGTGCAGCTGATGGCGGAGAGTGCCCTAGGGAAGCCTAGGATGAGGTTAGTAGAAAGGGTATCGGTAAAAAAGGACTTAGTGAAGTCGAAGCAATTTATGAGGAAACTATGGATTGATGTGGAAGGTAGCATGGGCCCGTACTACTGAAAGCAGAGGATCAATACTCGAATCAAGGAGGGCCTAGATGGAACCGGGAAACTTGGAAGTGTGAATGACCTCCAAAAAGTATATGTGACCCTGACATTCGTATATTTATTGTCTCAGAATAGTGGTCACGCGATATGGAGAAGGAGGTTCAGGATCCGGGTGAGGATCGGGCTCGGGGGCAGGATCCGAGCATATGGATGATGGGTTACGCGATTTCATTGCGTCCGAGATCACGAGGGGTATCCTTGATGCGACGTCGGTTATCTTCGGTTCGATCAAGGAGGGGATCATAGAGCTGATGGAGGATTGCCTCAGAGCGTTCCGGAATGACTTGGCGACCAGCCAGTGAGGACCACGCACACTGTCCTTTAAGGACTTCAGAGGGAGTGGTGCTCCAGATTTCCACGGGGTGAAGGACCCCATTGCTGTCACACGATGTATTGCGAACATTGAGTCTGCACAGCTGACCAGCTTCTGCCATGAGGGGTCGAAGGTATGATTTTCAGCAAGGTGTTTGAGGGACCGGGCTAGGGATTGGTGGGAGTTGGTTGGTGACTCTCTAGGAGCCTCGACTGTTGAGGTTATGACATGGTCGGATTTTGTGACCCGGTTCAGAGCAGAGTTTGCGCCAGCTGTAGAGCTTAAACAGCTGGCCAGAGAATTCTTGGATATGAGACAGACTACGGAGACTGTTGCGGAGATCACCGCCACGTTCTGGGAGAGGGCTTTATTGGTGCCCCAGTATGCGGGTGATGAGGACATGAAGAGGACCCGCTACAATGACATGCTACCAGCTAACATCTGGGAGCATGTCAGTTTTTCAGCTTGCCCTACCCTGGATTCCATGATTGCCAGGGCTAGGGAGAGGAAGATCAATCTGGAGCACATCCGGAAGAGGAAGGCAGAGGAGGGGCAGACGGCGGGGGCTTCGGGGAAGAAGCCCAAGGGATCCGAGGGTAGGCCGAAAGGCCAGTCAGGGCAGCACCGCTGTGGAAAATGCGGTCGGTCACACGAGGGAGCTTGTCGCATTGGGCCGGGTTCAGGCTGCTACAAGTGCGGCAAGGTCGGGCATTTTGGCAGGAATTATACTACCCCTACTCCGGCGATACAGATGTCAGACCTAATTTGCTTTCATTGCAATCAGAAGGGCCATAAAAAGGCCAGTTGCCATAGATTGGCAGCAGTGGCGGCGCCGACTCCAGCGACAGGTCGGGTTGTGGATGGCCGGAAGGTCAAGATGGAGGCTCCAGTGGTTCAAAGCCGAGCATTTCACCTGACAGCCGAGGAGGCACGCGCTGCACCTGTTGTGGTGACAGGTATGATTTCTTATCCTTATGCTTTTATAGTATATCACTGTGATTTTGATATATCATGTGACTTGGTTAGGATTGTTCCATGTGAACAGAATTCCAGTGCGGGTGTTGTTTGATTCCGGTGCGACCCGATCATTTGTCTCTCTTGCACTTACCGAGAATTTTCCGGAGTCTTCGGGCATGTTGGATTTCCTTCTAGAGGTCGAGATTACGGACGACCGGTCGGTACGAGCATCGGAGGTCTATCGGGATTATGTTTTGAGGTTGTTCGAGGAGCGTTACCTGGTAGACCTAGTTCCTATTCCGTTGAGAGGCAACAGGGTGATTATAGTAATGGATTGCTTGAGTCCTAATGGGGCGGTGATAGATTGCGCGCATCAGTTGGTTCGGATCAGAATCCCAAGTGGGGGAGAGTTGGTAGTTCAGGGCGAGAGGCCGCAGCGAGGACCAGTGGTATGTTCAGCAGCGAGAGCTAGGCTTTACCTTTAGCAGGGTTGCATAGGATATGTTGCCTATTTAATGGACACCCGAAAGGCGGGTAAGGCGACGGTGGGCGATGTGCCCGTGGTGCGTGAGTCTACGGACGTATTCCCCGAGGAGTTTCTGTTGGAATAGTGTCTAAGGCTACAACTATATTAGGCAAGTATTTGATCCGATTGTGCATGGTCCTTTTGGGTTGCCTTCAACTTAGCAACTTGACAGAATGATTTATTATGAGAGAATAAATATTATTAATATATTATGAGGATAATATAAGGAATAATAATATTGTTATTTGATTAATATAAGTCTTAAATGAATTAGAATTAATTTAGTGACCTAAAGAGATTAATTAAATAAGAGGGTATAAACTGTCAATTGTTTGATAGTTACACTTTGGGCTGTAAATCCTTCTTGGATAGGGTTGGACGATTTCTAGGGCTTGGCATAAGCCACAAATCGTCCAAGGGCTTATCTTGGAAAGGATTTGGATTGCTTTGAGTAAAGATTATCCAACTAGCGTTTAAGGGTGAAACCCTAAGAGCCTTACAAGTATAAATAGACCCTTGCGGCAAGGGAAATCGACACCTCTGCTAAAGCAAAGAAACCCTGGCCGATTTCTATTCCCTCTCCTCTCTCTCGAATCATCCTCTTGCTAGTTGGTGTTTGTAAGCCATTAGAGGAGTGACATTTGTGACTCTAAAGATCCAAGAACAAGAAGATCAAACAAGTGTTTCAAGGTATACTTCTAACTTTGATTTTGTATTGTTCTTATACTCTATTAGTTATTAGAAGTCTTGGATCCAATGCATGTTTAATTAGAGAAACCTAGATCCAAGCATTAGGTTTGCATGTGCACATAAGAATGTTCATATGGCCAAAACCCATCAGTGGTATCAGAGCCTAGATTGGTTTCTATTAAATTAATGCTTGATTGTTTGTTTCTTGTTTGAAAAATTCGAATTTTGTGGTTTTGTGTCATGAACTCGACGAGTCTAGTTGGGAACTCGACGAGTCCGAGCGTCGGGAAGGGCCAAAATCGGGATTTTTTGATATTTATCTTATGGAAACTTGCCTTTATCATATTAGATCAACCCTAATCCGATTTCTTGATATATATGACTATAATCTTGATCTAATTAAAGATATTTATCAATTAATAAAATATTTAATTTCCTTATGTGATAATTAATTAATTATTTTGATTAAATTGGTAAATTAATTTGCAAGAAATCATTAAATAAATCAAATATGGATAATTATGGAATTAATTGTTAATTAAGATTATTTGTTATTTGATCCTCTATGTTTTAAATGTTTAAAACTTGCCCTCAAGTTTTGAAATTTATGTTTTGTGATTAAAAGTTTAATTTAGACAATTTAAATTTCAAACCCTAGAATTTTACAAGTTTAAAATCCAACCCTATACTAATATAATATTACAAGATTAACATGTATATATATGTATAACTAAAATGCTAGTCTTACCATTAGTAGGCCTCATTCACGATGGCGCTTAATGGGTGTACACTCACACCCACCGCTTGCTTGATCGGTGGAGGGTCGTTAGCCGAACGGGTAGGATAGGGCAACCTCATCCTCTCATTAAAAGTATAATTTGAAATATAAAGTAACTACATGTTTTTCAAAAATTTTCCAATCTTAGTTACTTTAGGAAAAGTGAATTGATGCAATCCCATGAAATTACACTTTGCACCCTTGCTAAGAAGTTAGTGGAGCATGTGTGGTTTACCGGCACACTAATTGGTTCTAAGCAAAGGTGGCAAAGGGTGATTCATTGATTATCATAGTTCGATGGAGCGTGTGTGGTTTACCGGCACATCGAATAGGTGATCGTTACAATGAAGGCACCATGTAAATTTGCATGGTAATTCACACCCGCTTTGTGATCCTCGGTATCCCAGTCACAAACACGAGGGGCATATCGAGATTTAAACATGCCATTGAAAAGTTTCAATGAACCTCATCTAGACCTAGGAATTCTCAATACATTTAGAACTTAAAGTTATGTTTTGTAGTGGAGAATTAGTGAATCGTCATTCACTTACCTTCAAATTGTTTGCATGTTAGATTACGACATCCCTTTTCGAATATGTAAATATTTTTGTTGGATCCTTGTAACACCGTGAATTTCAAAATAAATTTTCGCATAATATAAAAACATATTCATTTAATTTTCATAAAAACATTAATGTTTAAAACTCCAATCCATGTCATACAAAAATCCCAAGATCACAAATCATAAAAATCCCATGTGTGTGTACTGATCAAGCCAGCACCTTCCCACGGTCATCGCTAGTACCTGAAACAAATAACACCAACATTGTAAGCATAAAGCTTAGTGAGTTCCCCAAAATACCACATATAACACATATTAGCCACTCGAGGCTATGACTCTGTGGGTCCATAGACCCTACTCTGTGAACCCACTGGTTCTAACTCTGGGAACCTTCCGGTTCCAACTCTATAAACATGCACAGCATAAATCACATATAAATAATGCAGTACAACACATAACATACATATAGCAGACAAATACTCTGTCACATAACTCTGATTACCTACTCAAGGTAAAGTATAGTGAGAAGACTCACCTCGCGTATCTCGATAACTCGCAAATCCCGGAAATCACTCGCGCTCGATCCTCCGAGCTATAATCCTCCTATAACACAATATATCTCTAATTAACACTTCCTCAACTAAGGTTGACTACCCCCATCGAGTCAACACTGGTCAACTCTGGTCAACGGTAAAAGGTCAACTTTGACCTGACTCGGCGAGTGCACTAGAGCGACTCGACGAGTCTATACGTGTTCACTGACTCCCTAAGATCCTCTCTTGACACGTCGAGTTCTTCCCTGACTCGACGAGTTCCACCTGGCATGAATCGTGGGGCCACCACGACTCAACTCGCCGAGTCTCAAGAACAACTCGGCGAGTTCCAGCTTGACTCAGTCCACCTGTCAACCCTCTCTAACTCTCCCTGACTCACTGAGTCAACCCCTTAACTTGGCAAGACCACTCGCTGAGTGGTTAGGGACAATCTTCATGCAACTCGCCGAGTCTGTTCTTCGGACTCGGCGAGCCTAAGCCATGCATGAACTCAAACTCACTCCTGAGGTCAGATCCGTTCCATTAACTTATAGATCCAGCCCTTCCAAGCGCACTCATCATGTAAAGTTACAATCTTGACTACCATGCAACGCCTACAAGGCTTCTTTTGGTGAAATGACATCTAAAAGGGTAACCTAAGTCCCCAACTCAAAAGAAAAGGCATAAAGCAGAGAATTTGGGTCTCTCTGGACCTACTAAGGTCTAGATCTAGGTACCATTTCCCCATGGGACCTCTCACACTCCAATTATAAGGCAAACAAGGCATGAAGAAACCCTAGATTTGACCATATCAAGAAAAACACGAGAATAAGCTCTGAATGTTACCTCAAATAGCTTCCTCTGCCGAAATGGAAGTAGATCCATGCTCCCCAACTTTCCTAGCTTGACCTTCCTCTTCCTTTCTTGCAAACACACAAAAAGATGGTGAATAATGGCCTCTTATCTCACGCACAAGGACTCTCAGATGCTCTGGTGCTCTTAAGGTCGAAGGTAGCCGCAATAAAGGGTTATAAGGTTCTTTAAATAGGGCTTAGGGCCCAGAAATTAGGGTTTCATTGAACAGCATGGACTCGCCGAGTCCACTCTTGGACTCGATGAGTCCGGACGCGAACCCGCGTCCAAATCCGCGATCATACTCGGCGAGTCTAGGCTCCAACTCGCCGAGTCTCCTCACAATTTACCAAAAATAAATAAATGAATAATACCTGGGAATCCGGGCTGTTACAATTCTCCCCCACTAGAACTAGACTTCGCCCTTGAAGTCTCGCTCTACAAATAACTCTGGATGCTGCTCACGCATCTCACGCTCCGATTCCCAAGTCATCTCGGACCCCTTCCGAAGCTGCCACTGAACCAAAACCAGGGGTACCTCCTTGTTCCTCAGAACCTTGATTTTCCGATCTCTGATGGCCACTGGTCTCTTAGCATAATTCAGGCTCGCATCCAGCTGAATATCCTCTAATGGAACCATTGCCGACTCATCGGCTATACATTCCTCAGCTGCGACACATGAAAAGTGTCGTGAATCTGCCCCAACTATGCTGGCAAATCCAAACGATAGGCTACCCGGCCTACCCTCGCGATTACTCGGAAAGGACCAATATATCGGGGCCCCAACTTGCCCTTCTTCCTGAATCGAATCACTCCTTTCCAAGGAGAGACCTTCAGGAGTACAAGGTCGCCGACCTGAAACTCAAGCTCGGACCGGCGTCTATCTACATAACTCTTCTGACGACTCTGAGCGGTCAACAACCTCTGTCTGACCTGCTGGATCTACTCTGTTGTCTGAAGCACGATCTCTGTGCTGCCCATCACTCGCTGTCCAACCTCTCCCCAACAAATGGGGGTCCGACACCTCCTCCCATACAACAGCTCAAAGGGCGGCATACCAATGCTCGAATGATGGTTGTTGTTGTAGGAAAACTCTGCCAAGGGCAAATATGCATCCTAGCTACCCCCGAAATCCAACACACATGCCTGGAGCATGTCCTCGAGCGTCTGAATCGTCCGCTCACTCTGACCGTCTGTCTGGGGATGATATGCGGTACTAAAATGCAGTCTAGTACCCAACTCCTCATGAAACTTCGTCCAGAATCTGGAAGTGAAATGCACATCACGGTCTAAAACAATCGAGATCGGCACCCCATGCCGAGATACCACTTCCCTCACATACACCTCTGCCAATTTCTCTACTGAAGAACTATCGCTGATAGCAAGAAAATGAGCGCTCTTCGTCAACCTGTCCACAATCACCCAAATTGCATCAACTCCTCTGGAAGTCCTTGGCAATTTGGTGATGAAATCCATGGTGATATGTTCCCACTTCCATTCGGGAACCTCCAATGGCTGCAACTTACCATGCGACCTCTGGTGTTCGGCCTTAACCCTACGGCAGGTCAAGCACCTCTCAACAAACCACGCAACATCCCTTTTCATACAGGGCCACCAATACTCCTTTCTCAGGTCCAAATACATCTTAGTGGCCCCGGGATGGATCGAAAATTTCGACCGATGAGCCTCTTCCATCAAAATGGTACGCGTTCCTCCCACAAACAACACCCAGATACACCCCTGAAATGTCATAAGCCCCCGACCATCGGTAACGAACTCTGAAACCAAACCAACAACCCGCTCTTTCTTCTGCATCTTAGGTTGCACAGCCTCGGCCTGTGCCCCACGAATGGCGTCCAACACTGGAGCTATCACGGTCAATCTCAAACATCCATCCCGCAGCGGGGTGCTCTCCGCCCTGCGGCTCAGTGCATCGGCTACAACATTAGCCTTGCCTGGGTGGTTGGGCTGATCCATCAAACCACCTTCTCTGTCGCATGTTTAGGTTGGGCTGATCCATCAAATATTTCAAACTCTTATGGTCCATGTATATCGTACACCGAACCCCATACAGGTAGTGACGCTAAATCTTGACGGCGAACACCACTGCCCCCAACTCTAGATCATGGGTGGGGTACCTCATCTAATGAGGCTTCAGCTGCCTCGATGCATATGTTATCACATGCCCCCTCTGCATCAGCACCGCCCCCATCCCCAGAATCGATGTGTCACAGTATACCACAAAGTCCTCCATCCCTTCCGGGAGGGCTAACACCGGGGCTTCGCATAACCTTTGGCGAAGTGTCTCAAAGGAGGCCTGCTGCTCGGGGCCCCATGAAAAAGCAACACCCTTTCGGGTCAACCTGGTGAGTGACACTGCGATTTTAGATAAATCCTTGATAAATCTCCGATAATACCCTGCCAACCCTAGAAAACTCTTGATCTCGGAGGGTGACCTCGACACCTCCCAACTCATCACCGCCTCATCCTTGGCCGGGTCGACCAATATCCCTTTCTGGTTAACGAGATGTCCTAAGAACTGGACCTCCCGCAACCAGAAATCACACTTGGAGAATTTGGCATAAAGCTTCTCCGATCTCAGAACTCCGAGAACCTCTCTCAAATGATCCTCATGCTGCTCTCTAGATCTCGAATATACTAGAATGTCGTCGATAAATACAATCACCGACTGATCCAGCATCGGCCTACACACTCGGTTCATGAGATCCATGAACACTGCCAGGGCATTGGTGAGCCCGAAAGGCATCACCACAAACTCGTAATGCCCATAACGCGTCCTGAACGCTGTCTTCTGGACGTCCTCATCTCGCACCCTCACCTGATGATATCCAGACCTCAAATCGATCTTGGAGAACCAAGACGCTCCCTGCAACTGATCGAACAAATCGTTGATCCTCGGCAACGGGTAACGGTTCTTGACCGTCAGCATGTTCAACTCCCGGTAATCAATGCACATCCGGTGTGAACCATCCTTCTTCTAGACGAACAGGATAAGCGCTCCCCACGGCGAGCTGCTCGGCCGAATAAACCCCTTCCCCAGCAGCTCTAGAAGCTGCAAGGATAACTCTTGCATCTCTGGAGGTGCAAGGCGATAAGGCACCTTAGCGATAGGCGTGGCCCCCGGAACCAAATCGATACTGAACTCCACTTGCTTCACAGGAGGCACACCCAGAAACTCCTCAGGAAATACATCCGGGAACTCACGCACTACCGGAACCTCCTCAACTGACCTCGGTCTCTCGGAATCCACCCGCGTATCCATCACATACGCCACAAAACCCATACAGCCTTGCTGTAGACACTGCCTCGCCCTAGCGGCCGAACAAAACGCTGATCCTGAATGTGTACCCTCGCCGTACACCGAAGGAACTCCCCCACTAGGGTCTCATATGGTCACCAGCTGTCGCTCGCAGTCGATAACCACACCAAATCTGCTCAACCAGTCCATGCCCACAATGACACAGACATCACTCATCGCAATAGGAACCAGATCAATCGGGAAATCAACACCGAAAATCACGACTACGCACCCACGGAGAACCTCCGTGGCATATATCACCCTCTCGTTAGCTACGGAAACTCTCAGAGGCCGACTCAACGCCTCACGACTAACACTGATATGCTGACTAAAAGCCAAAGATATAAAAGACCGACTCGCAGCCGAGTCAAATAACACCAACGCAGGTACATAATTCACAATAAAAGTACCTACGCATAACATAATATAAGAATAATATCTCAACATCAAAATAAATACACGAAAGAATACATACCAGCCACGACATCGGGCGCTGCGCGGACCTCCTTCGCGGTCAGCTGAAAAGCTCTCCCTCGTGCCCTCGGCGCCTCGACCTTCACTGGCCGACTCTTGGTAGCTCTGATGGCAGCAGGGGTAGATCCCTGTGGTGCTCCCTGAGATGATCTTCGCAAATGCGGACACTCTGCCTTCCGGTGTCCGGTCTGGTTGTAGTAGAAACACACCGCAAATCCCTGAGTCATAAACCGTGCTCGACGAGTCCATGTTGTCTGGACAAAAATCCTAATATGAGGGTTTGCACCATATATAAATGCCTTAACTCAGCCTCCCTTGTCCCTAACACTCCCCTACAACTGCATATCGAAACCCTAGCCGATTGTGTTTGTGTTAAGTCCATTTTGGTGCTTTTGTTGGCTTGTGAAGTTTGGAAGGAAGAACAGGAGCTTGAGTATTCGACTTGGGGCTTGTGGATCCAGAAATCTCATTCCATCTTCAACTTAATTAATGTAAAATGCTCCTGCTTTGGTCTTCCATTTGGTTGTTCATCTTTAGATTGTAGATCTTGGGTGCATTTAGGGCTTTCAAGCCATTTTTGGGTTTAAAGGGTGTTATGTGGACTCTAGCCTTCAGATCCGGACCTTAAGAGGGGTCTCATGGCATAAAGGTGCCAACTTTAAGGCCATGAGATCCCCATGCACATTGTAGGACACTTTATATGGATTTTTGAGCTAAAAACCCCATGCATGTGCATCAAGTTTGGAACTTTACGTATAAAATAGACATTTAGAGGCCATATCTATAGTTTTGGTGTGGTAGACCTCTTTTAAATAAACTGCATGGAATTGGTCGAGGTTGGACTCGGCGAGTTGCTCTTGGCACTTGAAGAGTCGGTGACCATTGTACACCCAAACCCTTTCGGTGAATGGGTAAGTGTTAGGAAGGATGTCCTTTGTGGGTTTAGACGCAAAAAGGGACATGGAAGTCATGGGGCTCGGCGAGTGGTATGAGCAGACTCAGCGAGCCCATACCAATCTCCCAATCTTTGAAGGTGGACTTGACGAGATGTTCATACAACTCTGCGAGTCATAGACGGGACAAGTCCTTAAGTTGGAGATGAACTCGAAGAGTTCAAGAAGGAACTCGACAAGTCGGATGATGATGGTCTCGATTTTATGATTAAAGGAGAACACGTCTTGTTTTGGTAGACTCGACGAGTGGAGCCGGGGTTTTGTGTGTGTTTAGAGAAGCATGGAATCGACGAGTTGGTAGGCCAACTCAGCGAGTCAGGTCAATTGAATGTTGAATTTGACCAATGTTGACTTTGACTGAACATGGACTGACCCTGTTTAGGGTTGTATGTGATGTGTGTTGACTTGAAGGTTGTCGTGTAGGGATCGAGAAGTCGTTGGGTGTCGACTTGTGCGCCGAGGATGGTTCAGACATTGCACGACATTGAGGTGAGTTACCTTCTAGTACGGTTGGGTCTAAGGCCACAACGCCGGCCCACCAAAAAGGGGTATTTAAAAGATAATGGTCTTTGTGATAATTATCTTAGTCTGGTTATGTGTTAGTTATGAGGTTATCTGGATAGTATGTTATGTGTATGATAGAGATTAGTTTCCCTAACAGTGGTCCCTAGGACCCAAGGGTAGGTCAGTACCCGGATATGCTTGACTTTATGCTTATATATGTTTATTGTATGCTAGTTGTAGGGGTGAAATAGTCCCGATTACCGATTGAAAGATATCGATGTTGATTACCGGTTGAAAGATACTGATGTTGATTACCGGTTGAAAGATACCAATGATGGTTACCGGTTGAAAGATATCGACGATATTGTATCGTATGTGGTATGATGGAGGAACTCACTAAGCTTTGTGCTTACATTTTTAGTTTTGGTTTCACGTACCTCTTCGTCGAAGGGGAAAGAGTCGATGGTGTAGCAGTGCACCACACACACACACATGTTTCTGCAAGAAGTTTTTAGGACTATACTCTGATTTTAATACTTATGATGTTATGATTTGAAATACAACATTATGATTTTGTAATGGAATGTTTTATTGAAAAGGTTTTGGTAAAATGTTTATTAAATGTGTTAATTCAAAAATGAAATTTTTGGCCTTGAAATTTGGGTCGTTACATCATATTACTCTGAAATATGGCAAATCTAAGATTATGGAGACCTTTGCTCATAATGTCTCCACCTTGGGACCAAAAACCCTAAAAATTGGTCCAAAAAGCACAAATCAAAAGTAATAAGGAAAACTTTGAACTTTATACCTCCAAGTGAAGCTCATCCCTATGTAGAACTCAGATCTAAGCCTGTACTCCAACTTCTAGCCTCCACAAGTACCTCCTCTTCTTCTTCACTAACACACAAAGGCACTTTCTAGCTCAAGAACACACACACACACACTAGCTTTAGAACGATAATATTTCTCTCCTAGTGTTTCTCTCTGTGGGATGGTGGATGCGGACAAGACCATATCATTCCTTTTATAGCCCTCATGCCACAATTAGGTTTTGCATCTTGGCCAGCTCCACCCAGTCTAACCTTAAGTACGCCCAATGTACCTAGGCGAGTCTGCATCCAAAATAAGCGCATGTGTACGTGCAGCGTACTCTTCAGTACGCCCAATGTACTCAATTGCCATACTTTTTCCTTTAGGGGCTAAATTTGTCAACTTGATAAAGAAGAAGGGTTTAAGAGATGCACCTGAATTTCGGACTGTTACAAAGATAATGATCTTGAAGAATTGGAGAAGCTCATGGAGGAAGAAATGAAGACAATTCATCAAATCAAACGCACCAAACCAAGAGCATCCATCCCATTTTTCTTTGAAGTATTTACTTACACAAAACCAACAACTTTGATGAGTGAGGAAAGCGATAATTTTTCGAGTGATGAAGATGAGGTTGCTTCCAAGGAGATGAGTCCAGTGTTGAAGGAAGAAAAGGATACTAGGGAGCTTCAGAAAAGTGAAGAAAAATTTGAGATTAAGGGAATAAAACGCAAGCTCGATAGAGACGAGAAAAAATCTAAAAAGGAGAATTTAGAAAAGGCGTATATTCAACGAGTCCAAGCATACAAGAGGCGATGGAAAGAACAGATGGTCTAGGTGGTGATGGACTCCTCTGACAGCTCAACGTAGCAGGCCCGGAGTCCAGCTCATGACTCCATGAAAAAGAAGCGCTTCTCGGGAAGCAACCCGAGTTTGGTTTGCATTTTCATTTCTTTTAGTGTTTGCATTTTCTTTCTTAGGAAATTTGATTACTTCACCATCTAAAATCCTCTAAATGGAAAAATCGAGTGTGGGGGTTCCTAATATTTAATGGTCTAAAAATTAAGGGCTCTCAAATGAATTTATTTATTTTCAAAGAATAACGACCTGACGACATGAGCACATATGTCTCACGACGTGAGGCTAGACTGTCATGCGGAATGGAATACATTTACCCATAATTTTCTTGGCCCATTTATAATTATTGTAGTAGCCCACTTCTGTTAAATAGCCCAAATATTTGAGCCAGACAATACTCACGATGTGAGATATTATTTCTCACGACGTGAGACGATAGATGCAGGACTACTTGAATAAAGAAATGAGATTCACTTTTGACCTACCATTTCTTATTCCTTCATCACCGACAACTCTTGGTCCCCCACTCAAGTTCGTTTTCATCTAAAAAAATTTATATTCCACTCTTTTGCTCAGGGTAACATCAAGAAAATGTACACTAATCCTACTTTTAATGTCTTAATTTTGACTTGTGTGGTTAGATTAGGGGTTAGGGTTTGTAGATATTTTAATGGAAAAAATCAATATCCTAATAGGTGAAAGCTTTACTGGATGTGAGTTGAATGTACTCATAATCCCATTGGAATGCAACCCCAATATAGTAATTATCCCGATTCATGAACTGACTTGACTAATTTCCGCTGCTAGCGAAGAACTCACGACGTGAGCCTTATTGCTCACGACATGAGACCTGGACACTTTGGTTTCTGCTTGCTGTTAATTGTTCAACTTATGAGTTTTTATTTTGTTTTTCCTGGTTTATATGTTTTTGCAAGAGATGGCTTCGAGAGGATTCAATAAAAAATTTCAAGGGCATGTGTCATCTCGCCATATGTTATACCGCCTTCCCGTTGACATATCAACTCAAGTTTTAACCAACTTCACAAACAAATTAGGATGGCTGCACAACAGGGAATTTGCAGTTTCTCCAATGCTTGATTGGGCTAGATTTGAGGAGGTTGGCTTGATGGAAAGGATGGCTCCATTTTTGACACAAAATTTTTCTATGGATAACTTTTCTTTCGCTTGTAATGGGTGGAGAAATTTGTTTGCAATCAGTAAGCCTGTATATGAGGAAATGTGTGTGGAGTTTTTCACTTCTATTTCTTTTGAAGCCGCCACAGTTGATCCCTTTTATCAAAGGGCACTCGTATTCTGTATTGGGTGCGAGAATAGGAATGTAGCCCGAGTCAGTTTTCCTGGAGAATGGGAATTTATAAGCAGCGGGAAACTCAGCTACCTGCTTTTGAGCTTTTTATGAGAACGGTAGCAAGGGAGTATTTACCGGGCGCATCGGGACCAGATTTTTGGTCGACAATTGCCAATGGGGTATTTGATTCCGGGGTATCACAAGAGAGTCAAATTCGTTCCCTAATTCACTCTTTGCTCCATCGCTTGATTGGTTTTTCCATGAATCATAAGCGACATGGGGATAAGGTTACTAGCCTTAATCTATTTTTCTATGGAGAATTGTTACACTGAGAGTTTTCTGCAACATCCCATACCATTTGGGGAATTACTTGGGCAGCAAGGCTATGATTTCTCGAGATGGTAGCCTCATTAATGTTTGTCATTTTGTTACGTGCCTTGCGAATTCTTATGGTCTTCTTGTCCCACATTTGACCTGGACTTTGACACGCAAACTTGGGGATGATCTCACTATAGGATACTTAGAGTCCATGAGGGTGGTGACTAATGATGGATCACATTGGAGTATCCCGATGGATGATGATATAGAATACCAAGACGAACCAACACCTCAATAAAAGCCTAGAGGACAGAGGAATGTGAGAGCCCGGGGGAGGTGGAGAGAGATCGTCAAGCGGCACAACAACATGCGTGAGGAGTGCCAATCGACTCGTTCCAAATTCGGGTGCGTACTTACTTAGATAACCCTTATTGGAATGCTAATTATACTACTCAACTCGTTGAGGGTATTTATTCCCATTTAGGTGTCATTCGACCACACTCCATGCCGCCAGAATACCAGTATATGCCAACCTAGGAAGAATTATGGATGCCAAGAGGGGACAGAGCGGGAACAAGTAGAGCGCAAGATGATGAGGAGGATGATTGATTATTTTTAGTCATTTTTTGTAGTTTTTAGTTTTTAGTTGGTTTGTTTTTAATTCGTTTGGTTTGTGAACTTGTTTGGTTTGTTAGACATATTAAATATTATGTTACTTTTCTTTCCTTTTGGAGGTTGAATTTCAGATTGCTAAAGGAGTTTTGGGAAGGAACGTTGAGTCGAGAGCGTATACGTCTAAACAAGTGTCGTTTAGTGTCTAAAGTCAAGAATCGAGACCCACAATTGGAAATAAGTATGGGGTGAGTCGAGAGAGAGGATAAAGTTAGAAGAGTCATCAAATAATGCATTTAGAAGGGTCTTAATTCATTAAGACATTGAATGAATTTCATTGAAGTTCATTCATTTACAAAAAAAAGATGGGTTGTTTCAGTTTCTGTTTTCCCAGTTCTCACATCATGAGACCTTATTTCTCACGTCGTGAGCTGGGTTACGAAGAAATTTAGAATTCAATTTTAGCGACCTCACGTCGTGGACACTATGACTCTCGTCGTGAGTCGAAAATTGTCACGAAATACAGCCTTTTCATTCACCATTTTCTACACACTTCACCACCATTCTCTTTGGAGTTATTTTGAGGATTATGTTGGCTCATTTCCTCCACTATATAATGTGGCGTATGCTTTCCCACATTATTCTTCACGTTTTGGAGATTTACGCCTTATTTATTGAATATTGAAGTTTCGATTCATTATTGGTGCTTTACATATCTAACAAGATCAAGATTCAAGTTTCTATTTTGAAGATTTTCCATGTTAGAGATGCACATTTCAATCACACGTCAGGGGAGTCTGTTCCTTTTTGTCCCATTTCTTGCTTTTATTTAGTTTTATTACGTACTATGAGGGCATTGTATGAAATAGGTGTGGGGTAAGGGGTCGAAAAATTAAATATTGCTAGAAATTTGTTAAATATAAAATTTTTAATAGGTTTGAAATAATATCTAAATAAAAATTTCTAGTAATAATGATATTTTAAACTTGATTTGCTAGTGTTGCATGGGGTGATCTAATGAGAGCTCAAATGTTTAGTTTAACCAATATACGTTATAGTGCATTTGTGGCTCCCTTTATTCTAGTGAAATCATGGGACAAAAACACAATCTCGCTTAGTTTAAGGAATGCAATATGTTTAGCAACCTATACTTGAAATGTATCCAGGAAAACTAATGTATCTAACCAATAAGGGTTGAAGTTAAGCGTCCGTGCTTAAGCACGTAGGATTTTGAGTGAAAAAAGTGAGTACCTATAACAAAAAAAGGAGAGAGAGAGAGAGAGAGAGAGAGAGAGAGAGAGAGAGAGAGAAATTACCAAAAAGTGAAAATTTGAAGAATTTTTGGAGCTATAGAAGTATCAAAGTTTGAAGATCAATGATCAAAAATTGTAAAATTTAAAAGTTAAAGATATCAAAAATCACACAAGAAGGTGGTGAATTCAAAGAAAGCAAAGATCAAATATCAAAGAAATAAAGAATTCAAGAGCTCCATAGTGTGGTATCTTAAAGTTGTAATTCTATAGATTATTTATGCTTTGGTTGCTTTACAAATATACCTTGAGGTTACAGAGTTTTCTGCGGATAGATTCGGAGGGATGCATAAAATGAGCATTGCTCAATAGAAGTGGGTACTTGTTTATGAGGATTGTGAGTATTTAGAATTGAGGGGGGTTACTTAGGAAACATTTTAGACACAAATGCACGTGTTGAGGTCTTGGCATGATGGTTGAGTTTGAGTTGGATCGTTCTATGTGATGTTGGTGATAAAGGTTTAATTTGAAAACTAATTATATTTGCTTGAGGGCAAACAAAGCATAATTGTGGGTTATTTTGATATTGCCATATTTATACATATTTTTAAGCAATATTTATTTACATTTTTTCTAATAATTTGGTTATTTGCATAGAATATTGAAACATCCCAAAAACACGACCCAAAAATTTTTGTTTTTACATATAATAAAAGTCATAACACTGAATGTCATATAATAAAAACCACACGTCGGGTATCTCAAAAGCCATAATAAATTGTCGTATCAAAAACTGTATCAAATCATGTCTAAGTATCTGAACAAATCTCCCAGGAATAAAGCTGAAGTTGTGGTGTGTGCGATGCCATCATCCTGAGCTATTCACTTTACTTGCGGAAGTACCTGAAACCAAAACTAAAACTGTAAGCACAAAGCTTAGTGAGCTCCCCCCAAACTACCACATACCATACAAACATATAAACAACTACTAGGCCCCCGCCCACTGCATCGGACTGAAGCCCGGAAACTGCATCGTACCGATGTCCGGAACTAACCAGGGCCCTACCCTCTACATCGGAGCGAAGTCCAAAACTAACTGCCTCGGTCCAATGTCCGAAACTAACTGCATCGGACTGAAGCCTGGAACTAACTGCATCGGACCAAAGTCCTGAACTACTGAACATAGCATAGCATACACATATCAGCTAGCATAACAACATAGACTGCATAATGATTCGGGCCATACCCGAAACACATAACACACAAAACTTGTCTGAGCCACGAAGGAATCAAACATTCTAACAACTATATCGGACCGATGTCCGGAAACTACTACTAATTAAATGGGTCGGCATTGTGGCCTTAGACCCGTTCCTACTGGAAGGAAACTCACCTTGTAGCCTAGCTGCTGAAATAACTGCTCCGGAATCTGTCTGTTGCGGATCCGACTTCACCCCAGCTACAATTTCCATAAGTACCCTCAATCAAATACTGATAATAATATTGAGGTTAAAACGACTATCTTACCCTTGGTCAGAGTCAACCTATCAGTCAAAGTCAACATTCAGCTGACCTGACACGTCAAGTTGGATCACCAACTCGTCGAGTCCTTACTCTCACATTCTTGCTTCTGTTCCCTACTACTCGTCGAGTTTGGCATAGACTCGACGAGTTCCTCTTCGAAAGTAACACTCAGTCAATATGCATCCGACTCGCCGAGTTGTATGAAAAACTCTTCGAGTCCTCCTTCAACATATGAACACTCTGACTGTGACTCGCTGAGTTGTATGAACAACTCGTCGAGTCTGTTCTCGTGGCATGAAGATTGCCTCGGACTCGCCGAGTCAGGGCATTGACTCGCCTAGTTCTTCCATGAATGAGTATAACCTCCAACTCACTGAGTCCATCTCTCACTCACTGGTTCCACTCGACATAACTCGAAAAGAGGAAAACAGGGGACTTGCGACTCGACTCGCCGAGTCGTTCACATGTGTTAGGTCCAGAAGGTGTTGCGTCCTGGGCTCGCTATTTAGTCCATTTAGTCTCCGATATGGGCCTGTCCATCCGTGAGTTATTTTATAGGGTTTTGTATTTATAGGTGCTTGCATGCATCCTAGTACGTAAGATTTGGAAATTATTTTGTCAAGCATTTGATCTTTATCTTTTGTAACCCTAATATCCTCTACAACGGAAGTTCTTGATCGAGCTCTGCTAAGGATTGAATCAATTGAATCATTCGACATATTCAGATTCATTCTTGTGTTTTATATTGTTGTTTTTTCGCTTTCGTGATTTACCTGTGATAAGATCTAAACGATCAAAAATTTCTTAAACTCATCAATTAGTATCAGAGCAGGAGACTGTGTAATTCATACACATCTCTTCTGTGAAAGAAGTAATTAGGGTTAATTCTGCATTTACTGATATTTATTGAGCTATCACTCCATAATTGACGTATCTCAGTAATTATTCATCTTGCCCTAATATTAAGTATTACAAGTTTGATCTTACAACAGGTTGAACGATCAAGCATGGACAATTCTCAATCCAATCCTATCAACATCTCAAATAGTATAGGATCTACAACCAAGATTCCAATTCTCTACACTCAAGATTACGAGATTTGGACGCATCACTTTGAAGAGTACGTCATTGGATCTGAATATAATGGATATTTGATATTGAAAGCTATTGTATCTGGACCATTTGCTCATTTAGGAACATCCATAATTATTAAAACTCAAAAGGAGTATAATGATTTTTTAAAAGATGTGAAAGATGTTGCTCGGGACGAAAAGGAGAAGTTTCAGTGCAACATCAAGGCATTGAGACTGATTTGATTCGATCTTCATTCTGACACGTTTAGATTGGTTAGTTCCTGTAGTACTGCTAAAGAAATCTGGGGTCGGCTGCGAGAGCTGTACTCTACAGATGAAGGTCTGGAGCACTAAGTTCAGACTTTACTTATGTCTGAATTTGGAGAGTTCAAGCAAAAGCCAGAGGAGTTAGTTACACAAACATTCGATCGGTTCAATCATCTTCTCCGTAAGATGATCAAACAAGACATTGAAAGAAAGCTGATCGAACAGAAGGTTACCTTTTCAAATGGTCTAAGATCTGAATGGCGGGCGGTCGTATCAACAGTTAAAGCACATGAACAGTTTAAATCTTATTCACTGGCGAAACTAGTGGGAATTCTGAAATCCCAGGAAAAGACGGTGTTGCAAGAGAAGAGTGTGGTCTCAAACTTGGGGTCTTTGGCCCTTCTGTCTAAAGGTAAGAATTCAGTAGAAGACGATGATCTGAACCTGGGGGACTATGGTCTAACTTCAGAAGATTATGCCATGATGGTGTCCAATCAAAAAAGGTTCATCAAGAAGAAGTTTCCTACCAATAAGAACCGAAATTGGCAGGGAAACTATAGTTCTGAAAAAGTGAAGGAGGAGCCGAAGACTAAAGAACCAAAGAAAGAGGCGAAAGTGGAAGCTGATTCTGGTGTCAGCTGTTATTACTGTGGAGGAAAGAATCATTACACCAAAGATTGTGTTTTGAAGAAAATGACAAAGAAAGATGAGGAGAAAGATGAAGAGGCAATTCTCATAAAAAAAAACTGGAGGAGATTAAAAGGAAGAAAGCTGCTACTAATCCCTCTATGAATGCTCTTATTGTGCAGGGTTCAGCAGAAGATGATGAGTTCGGTGGCGTACAGGTGTGGTCGACCGACTCAGAAGATGATGAGGTGAGAAAGCCTTCTCATGGAAAGGCTTATGTCGCAAGAGGTGGTGAAAGCAGTGGAAAATGTCTGATGGTGACTGATGTATCTCAGATGAGGGGATACAATACTGATGGTGGAAATGAAGATACCGAGGAGCGAGAGGACTTATGCTTTGCAACAAAACCTCTCAGTGTGCAGATCAGTGAACTTGATGAACTGATCAAGAAGGTACAATTTGTTTTTGTTTCGTTTAAAATTACACAAAAATCATATGAAAAGGAATTAAATAACTTGAATTCAAGACTTTCAAATCTAGATAGTTGTTTAACTCAAACACGGGTCACAAATTCTAATCTGACTAACCAAATAAGCAGGGTGTCATCCAAGAGTGAGGAGCGAAGGATGTGGATTGAGCAGAAGGAGTCAGAGCTAATTAAGTCTAGGGATGAAAACATTTATTTGCAAAGAGACAATTTGAAATTGTTAAAACAAAGGAATGTTTTTTGTTTGATCGCTAAAAGACTTTATGCTAACATTACTCAACTGCATCTAAATTGTGAAATAGGGCAGAATATACATCACATGATTCTACCCTTCCTTGAGTTTAAGGAGGATGAAATCGATGCCGAAGCATACAACTGTGAAAGTGTTGTATCTTCCGATGATATTAAGCCTACTTATATGTATGGTCTGGAAAAAATATAATCTTTTATAAAGTCCAAAGACCATAAGGACATGCTTAAAAATCGATTGGATGAAAACGATAAGCTGAAACTCAGGACCGAAACCATACAAAAATTCGACTCTTTGAGTACCAAATTAAGTTCAGAAAACAAAATTGATGTTGAAAACGCATCTGAACTTAATGAGGACGATGATATGAGTGAAATTTCTATAGAAGTTGAAGTCGACTGTTCTGAGTTTGTCAAGAGCGAACCCGAAAACCACAAAAACCTAATTTCTGAAAATTCTGTGGAATTCGCTCGTTTGTCCAAAACTAAGTCCCCAACCCTTAAAGAGAAAGTTGTTGTGTTTCAGAAGGTTAGAACTACTCCCAATCAGGTGTATAAGGTCACAGGAGTAACCGAACATCAAACAGCCGAACTCACTGCCATAGTGAACGAAGATAATGCAGATGGCTGTGATGACTTTTTCTGGTCAGCACCCATAGACAATGCAGACGAAACGGTTGGTCTGTCGGAGCGAACATCCTGGAAGATCAAAGGTAGATATGCCCCTGAGCCGCTGAATAAACCTACCAACTTCGACGTACCAAGTACAAGTGGCACAAAAGAAATTCCTGTAGAAAAGTCACCTCCACAAGCGAAACCTCATCTATGAAGAGTGAACCGGTTGCCAAGAAGCTGAAACAAAAAGCTAATATCCACAGACAACCGAAACAGGTGAAAAATCAAAAGCAACAGAGAAATCTTAGATACAAGAAAAATCTCTCAGAGCGAAAGCAGTTTTGGCGCTCTCAAAATTGTCACTACTACCGAAGGTCCAGGTTCGGTCCCTCTAATGACCATAAACGAAAGGGTCATTTCGAACCTCAAGTCAGGAAAAACTCTCATTCTAAATTCTCTTTCTCTAATTCTTCTCATTCTAAACCCTCTTCTAAACCCAATTCAGTTCCTACGCAAAATTCAAGATCATCAACGAACTTGAAAGGAAAAACGAAGATTTCCTCAGTCAAGGAGGACCGAAAGTAGACTAGTGCCCAAACACCCGGATTTGAATCCAAAACACCTGTAGCTAATTCTAACAAAATCAAAGTGTTCACTATTAAAAGAAAAGATGAAACAACCTTAGTAAAACGAACATATCTTGTTGATGTTTCTCTTACTATTCCTGTTCCTGTGAAAGGCTCACGTGGACCCAAGAAACTTTGGGTTCCTAAATCTGCTTAATTTTTGCAGGTTATTAGTGATGAGAAGTTTGATGAAGAATGGTATATTGACAGTGGCTGCTCACGTCACATGACAGGATGCAAAGAAGAGCTAAGGGAGTTTCGATCGCTTCAAAATGGTGGCAATGTCAAGTTTGGTAATAACTCCTGTGGAACAATAAAGGGTTATGGGATGATTACCAATGGAGACTTCACAATAAGAAAGGTGGCATACGTAGAAGGATTGCAGCATAACCTCATCAGTGTATCTCAACTGGTTGGAGGTACCGGTCTCAAAGTATCATTCGACGACGAAGGTTCAGAGATTATAGAGAAGAAATCCAACAAGGTCATTCTCAAATCATATCGAAAAGGCGAAATGTTTCCTCTGAATCTCAGACCAATCAAAGGAAATCTAACCATATGTCTTTTGTCCAAAGCTCATTCTGACGAAAGCTAGTTGTGGCACCGAAGGCTCTCACATCTCAAGTTCAAAGACATCAACAAGCTTGTCACCGGAGGTCATCTTCGGGGTCTTCCATTGCTCAAGTTTGATCGATAACACTTTTGTGTTGCATGAGAAATGGGGAAACAAAGTCGTCAAAGTGACCCATCAATTATAAACACAAAAGTTGTTGAACCACTTGAGTTGCTTCACATCGACTTGTGTGGTCCATCATCAATCGAGAGCATTAGCGGTAGCAAGTATATTCTTGTTGTTGTTGATGATTTCTCACGTTTTACATGGGTATTCTTTCTGAAGCACAAATCTGAGGCCACTTCTAAGCTAAAGATGTTTATCAAGCAGGTTGAAGTGCAGCTGAGAAAAGTCGTTCGAAACATTAGGAGCGACAATGGACTGGAATTCAAGAACAAAGAATTCGAAACCTTTTTGGCAGAAAAAGGAACCAGTCATAACTTCTCAGCCCCTTACACCCCTCAACAGAATGGTATTGTCGAAATGCGAAACCGATCCTTGTGTGAGGCGGCCCAAACTATGCTAAGTTTTGCTTCTCTTCCCTTTTATTATTGGGCTGATGCTATTGCTGCAGCATTTTTTACGCAGAATAGGTCTTATATCAACAATCTTTTCTCTCTCACTCCTTATGAGATCATCAATAACAGGAAGCCAAACGTAAAATTCTTCCATATGTTCGGTTCACGATGCTTCATCTTCAATTCCAAAGAACATCGTAACAAATTTAATGTTAAAGCTGACGAAGGAATTTTTCTAGGATATTCTCTTACTTCAAAAGCATACCGGGTTTTAAATAAGCATTCTAGAAAGATTGAAGAAACCTATTATGTGACTTTCGATGACAGCTACGTCAAGAAGCTAAAGACTACTGAAGAAGCAATTGGAGAGATTTTCTCTCAAACAGGTCAAGTCACAGCCACGATTGCTAATTTATTTGATCAGTTCGTAGACCTGTTCGATGAACCTGAGAAAGCCACTCTCTCAGAAGCCAAGGCGGCAGACAACAAAATCGATCATTTGAAGCAGATTGTCGAGGATGCAGCCAAACAAATGGGAGAAGGAGAACAAGTTCAAAATGAACCTCCTCAGCATGGCACTTCAGTTGAGGGGGAGAATCTATTTTCTTCACATCAACCGAACTCACACTTTGAGTGGGAGAATTCTAGTCCTGTAGCACCCGAAAGCCCAACTACACCCGAAAGTCCTGTAGCACCAGAAAGTCCAGTAGCACATGACAGTCCGGCTACACCTGAGAGTTCTGTTGTAGCTGAAGGTCCGAACCAACCTGAAAATCCAAATGATTCATCATCAGTCGAGGGGGCGAATTCCGATATGTTCTATGATGATGATAGTCAATCTGAATTGGAAGAAATGGTCAATGCCGAATTGGATCCATCCTATGATCCAAACTATCCTCCCCTCATTAAATGGACCAGAGACCATCCTATATCTCAGATAGTGGGTAATGTATCTGAAAAGGTCCTGACCCGATCCCAAGTGAAGGCAAAGCAAACCTCCCTATTCTCCAAAGTAGAGTTTTGCATGTATAATTCCTTCGTATCCAAAGTTGAGCCGAAGACCGTCATTACTTCTCTTGATCATTCTGATTGGGTTCAGGCTATGCAAGATGAACTCAATAAGTTTGAAAGAAACAAGGTGTGGCGCCTCATTCCAACACCTAAAGATGCCTCAGTCGTTGGTCTCAAATGGGTATTCAGAAACAAAATGGACAAGGAGGGTAATGTGATTCGAAATAAAGCTCGTCTTGTGGTTAAAGGATACTACCAGGAAGAAGGAATTGATTACGAAGAAACATTTGCTCCGGTAGCAAGGCTGGAATCTGTTCGAATATTTCTTGCCTACTCTGCACACAAGAACTTCGAGGTCTACCAAATGGATGTGAAATGCGCCTTTCTGAATGGAGAACTTGAAGAAACGGTTTACGTGGAGCAACCTCCAGGTTTTGTGAATGAAAAGCATCCAAATCACTGTTACATTCTAGACAAGGCAGCTTATGGTCTGAAACAAGCGCCTAGGGCATGGTATGAAACACTAACTAAGTTATTAAAGATGTCTAAATTCAAACAAGGTTTGGTTGACCCAACCTTCTTTCGAAAGAAGGAAGGTAACCACCTTATGATTGTTCAAATCTATGTCGATGATATCATCTTTTGCTCAACAAATCCTATCTTAACAGCTGAATTCAAAAAGCTGATGAAGACTAAATTTGAAATGAGCTCAATGGGTCTGATTAACTTTTTCCTTGGCTTAAACATTAGACAGGGACCCGAAGGCATCTTTATCAACCAGGAAGCATATACCAAGACTCTTCTTGCTAAATTCGGCATGATGGGAGATTCAAAGGTCAAAGTTCCAATGGCGTTCGGCACCAAACTCACACCATCCTTGGAAAACCGGCAGTCGATATAACACTATACCGCCAAATGATTGGTTCTCTGATGTACCTCACAGCTAGCAGGCCCGATATAATGTTGTCTGTGTGTTACTATGCTAGGTTTCAGGCGAATCCTCGTGAACCACACATGCTAGCAGTGAAAAACATACTCCAATATCTGAAGCGAACCACCTCTCTCGGTCTCTGGTATCCCTCAAACTCAGGTTTCTTTGTCTACTCAGATGCATACCTTGGAGGATTTGGTTTAGACAGGAAAAGCACCACAAGAGGATGTCAATTCCTCGACGGGAAGTTGGTAAGCTGGCAATCTAAGAAACAAACATGTGTTTCACTGTCCACAGCCGAAGCAGAATATATTGCAGCTGCTTCTTGCACATCTCAAGTAATTTGGATCTAAAGCCAACTCCGGGATTACAGACTCAACATGAAAAAGATCCCACTATATTGTGACTCAGAAAGTGCAATTAGGATCTGTCATAACCTAGTGCAACATGCCAAAACCAAACATATTGCATTGAGGTATTACTTCATTAAAGATCACGTAGAAGACGGAAAAGTAGAGATTCATTTTGTTCGAACTACTGATCAACTGGATGACATCTTCACCAAAGCTCTTCCGGAAGCAAGTTTCAATAAAATTGTACAAGGGCTAGGTATGATGGAATCAGAGTCAGTACCAAAAACAACTTCTCAAAACTAAAAGTTGGAAGCGAAATGAACCGAACGTTCGGGTTCGGTTCACGTGAGTGCCGAAATGAACCGAGTGCTCGGGTTCGGTCCTATTCTCTTATCTTCGCTTAGCACTTAAAGGTAGCTTCTTTGGTTGTAAACTTTTGGTTGTAAACTTTTTGTGCTCTTATTTCTCATTTCTTTCTTTCTTTTTCAATGTTTTTTTTTACCGAAATGAACCGAGCGTTCGGTCTATTTCGGGTTCGGTTCCAAAGTTTTTTTTTATTATTTTTTTTTCTTTCTTTAAAAACTCCAAAAATATTTTTGTTTGTTTTTCTCTTTAAATCAAAAACTTCAAAAAAAAAATTGTTTGCTTGTGTTCGTTAATTTTTATTTGTGGATAATTGTGGAGAAATTCTTGTTCTCACGTTTTTAATAGTTAAATGTCACTAGAAGCATGCTGTTGTATGTGTCCAAAGCCTCACCTGATTCTGAATAATCGCCTTACTGACTTGGTATATACAAACCTTGTCTTCCCAATTAGGCTTTTATATTTATTCTAATCATGAGCTACCTTACTCTCTTCTCAAATGAGATAAGAGTTTTCTGCTTGGTCCTTATTTTAACAGCAGAGGTACTTTGGTTTCTTTACACCATCTCTAATACTTTTCTCCATCCTATTCACCTCATACACGTAACCCTTAAGACTCTCAGTAATTACCACTGAGGTTTATGGTTACACAATTTATGTGTTTATGATCATAGCTTCGTGCCACTACGTGCTAAGTGAAACCCACAATTCAATACCTACTATGCATTGACGGTGAACAATTAAATTTTCTCTAGGTTTCACTAAAGAATTGACGAATTCATCCATGGGGTTGTACCTTGAAATATCTAAATTTTCTTTTTGTGTGATTCTTATGAAATTGTTAAATCCCTTAACATTTATTCCCTTAGAATCCAGTTTTAATTTTTTTTTGAGATTTCACCTAAAACTATTTTCAAACTGCCACTTAAATTCTCTTCATACCTACTTGTTCCACAGACCACATTGGTCTCACAAGTACTTCAGTCGATTTTTGTCTTATGTCAAGATCAGGAATTTTGAACTGAAGCGAAAGCCATCCACATTAGCCTTATTAAAAGATGCCTTCCAACACTTCTTAATAAGTGTTTGATCGTAATTCAACGGGAAACTACACAAACACTTTCAGGTCTCTCTTGACTTTGAAGGAAGAGATTCGTGCCTGGGATCCATTGTTTCGTGTCTTTATTGACATCACAATTTCCCACATATGTATTGCTTTATTTCTTTTCTTTTACACTCTATGCACGAAAATCTTTTTGATTTTCCATAATTTTGGTTTCATTCCTTTCAAGCAATTTTTGGCTATCGGATTTAAGGTTATAAAAGAGATGTGGCTCACAATGTTACACGTGGTTATTTTGCTTTATGAAGATAGCTCACTCTAAAGGGATAAGTTGATGACTCAGCCGAAAGTCCAATCGGTTTGATATTTCAAACGACGCTTGATGGGAAGGCGTGTGAAGTGGAACCGTTTTTGACATTTCAAACGGCGCCTGATGGGAAGGCGTGTGAAACAGGACAGTTTTTCTCTCTCCTGCGTAATCATCGGGGCTCTGAACTGTCACGCATCAATCACCTAAGGAAACTCTTCGTATTTCCCTTGAAGATTTGGGAACAGATTTTTTCTCTCTCTTCTCACCACGGTATAAAAGGTAATTTCTACCATAATTTACCTCTTTACTACACCAAACCTTCAGAGATCAAGAAAAGCTTCGTTTCTTCTACTATTCATCATCTCTCCCAAATTCTTCTCTTCAATGGCGGACTCATCATCAGTTCATGCTACTTCTGACATTCTGCCAATCCGTCCTCAACAAAGCTTGATTATTGACCTCACTCCTCAAGTTTACGATGTATTCATGTTTCCAATCATGGAATGTCTCAAGTATTCGTCACTGGTTCCAGCTCTCACCAAGGTCGAAACACTTCCAATGGAGTGGCTCTCGCAAATATTCTCCACAGCCCACTATGACAAGTCTGTCGATCGAATCTTCTTCGACATTCTTGATCAAAAGGCCTCCATCTCCAAGCAACGATTATGTTCGCTTTTAGGGTTTGAACCCGATGAATCTAGGGTTAACCCTGAATCCATTCTGGTGGGACAGTTGTTTTCCATGTTTTATAACGTGGGACACACTAAAATTCTGACGACGGTGACCAAATTCAAGAAATCTTGCCTACCTCCTCAGTGGAATGGCTTCTTCACCGTCTTGTTCAAGGGGCTATTAGAATGAAGTGCAGGTTAAGACGGGGCGAGTCGTCTGTTTATGACCATTCTTTATGGTCTGTACCACGACATCAACCTTGACTATGGGTCGGTTTTATGGCAGCAGTTGATTCAGAGTCTAGCGTCTACTTCTCGCCATCTAGAGATCTCCAATGCCAGATTCTGGACGTTGGTCACAAAGTGGGTGATGGACAAGTATCACGTTCCAATTGTTGCTGATTCTCCACTTTCTTCGTTAGGTACTTTCCACACTACGAAGATTATTGTCTCTGATACCTCTAAGTTTCAGTTTATTGGCTCAATTCCTGAGTCAATGTATGGGGATGCTCCAAGCGACAGCCGGATCATCAGAACTTATAAGGAGTTTTGTCGCTCTGGTCCTAGAGAGCTCACTCCTGACATGATTCAATCAATTCATGATGCTGATCGGCCTGCTCCCAGGGGAAAGAAGAATGAAAAGGGAAAAGAGAAGAAGGTTGTCAAAGGAGCGAAAGGTCCTTCTCCGAAGAAACGAAAACCCTCCAAAGCAGCTCAATCTCCTCCACCAAAGAAGAGGAAGACTCAACCTAGGCGAAAGCTTATTCTTGCCTCCTCCTCCAGTGAATCTGAGTAAGAGAGTTCAAACTCCAAAGAGTCCTTATATGGTAACACTCCTCCACGTTAGCCTACCCCTGAGGTACATGTTTCCACTAGACCTATCTCTCCTCCCCTAATCTCCATCTCTATTTCCATCCCCCCCATAACCTCCACTACTCAAATACCACCCACCTCAATCCCTGTACCATCTCCCATTTTTACTGAAGCTACCACAACAACCACTGCTGGAGTTAGAACCAACGTATCTGATATGGGGGCCCCTAATTCAGCACCCGAAACCACTCCCACTACCGATCATACATTCGCACCCGAACCCACTTCCACAACTGAGCCTCCACCTTCACCCTCACCTTCATCTCCTGCTCACTCAGCAGATAATGAAGAAACTTTTCTTGGAGGAGAGAACATGACATGTGACTTGGTCTATTACAGTCCGTATCTAATGCAGAGTGATGATGACGATGATGCTCCTGTCACCAAGAAGCATCTCAAGGAGCTTCATGAGAAAATTGATTCTCTCATTGCATCCTCCTCTTCTTCCTCACAGTCTACCATCTCAGAGGCTGCTATTCAGGGGATTATTGATATGCTTACTAAGGCTCATGAAGCCTCTATCAACTCTGCCACTGCCGCTAATGACGCCTCCACCAAGGCGTGTGTTGCTGCGACCGAAAAAGTCGAAAAACTATTTGATAACACCACTTCTCTTTTACAGTCTTTACAGGGAACTGCTGACTCTAATGCAGAGAGGCTTGACTCTCTTGTCAAGAAGCTGGCTACTTCAGTTGCCTCAGAACTGCAGTCATTTGCCAGTCTTCGTCAAACTCAGTGTGATGACAACACATCGTTTAAGGCGACTATTGAGGAGCACCTGACTAAGCTGCATGAAGACCTAGCTGCCGAGAACTCAGTAATGGACGCTCTCGCTCGTAAGACCACTACTCTCAAGGTCAAAAGTCTTCAGCTTTTCCATTCTCAAAAGGAAGTTGAATCTCTTCGATCTGAGCGAGAATTTATTTCTTCATGTGTTTCGGATGTCCATGCCGCCCTTTCCAACATCATTGAAGCCCATGATCCAATTCTTAACTACTCAGTGAGGCGCACTCTTGCAGAAAAGCTTACTCCTGCCCTTGCTCTCTTAAGCAAACTTGAAGGGCTCCTGGAGTTCGTCTCCAATCCGAAACAAGGGGGAGAAGATGTGTCTCAGTCCCACCCGCCTCCCACTTCTACATCAACTAAAGCAACTGAACCTCCTCCAGCAGGACAAGCCTCAGGTTCGGGTGTCAAAGACAATGGAAAGAAAATTGCTGAATATAGTGATGATAATGATAAAGAGTTGATTGCAGATCTCTTAAAGAAACAAGGTCGTGATAGAGATGCTGACATGAGCGCTCGTGTTGCCAGAGAGGCTGAGGCGACCGAAAATAAAATGAAGGAGGCTCATGACCTTCTTGAGAGTAGGAAAACTCTTTTTCCTCCGTGGACTCTTGAGAAGCTTTTGAAAGAGGCTTTTGAAACTCCTAGCATTCTGTGGCTCGAACCAGTGATTTCATTGGATGTTATCAACTCTGTCGATTCTCAGTTCGACATGCCACTGACCCGAAAAGCCTTCATCTTTCATGCCTTTGATAACGTTGCTGATGTCCCTCATCCTCATCCAAACGTTGACAGGGAACTCATTGAATTCTATCTGAAGACTGCTCAATCACAATATCAAACTTGGAGCGCTCAGAAGATCGTCAACGTTCGGGTCCTCAAGCCGTTTCGTGAGGAGAACTTCACAAACGTTCGGTTCAAAGTGCTGAGGGGTTCTGCTAAAACCGAACACGCGATATCACTTGCTGATCTTCCCAACCTGAATCCACATGACTGGATTATTTTGCACAACATCCTCCTCACCAACGAAGCTGAGCATGGTCTAATTATTGATCACTTCAAAAGGATGCTCGTATGCTACATTATGGAGGTTGTTAAGATGGATCAGTAGATCGCTAGCATCTTCAAGAAAAAGCCTACTATTTCTCCTGTCGGCTCTGCTAGTGATTTGAACATGATGCAGATGGGAAGAATTGACCCGAAGCGGAATTCTGTCATGTTTATAAGGAACGAAGGCCAAAAATGCTTGTTCGCCTTGGCTGACAAACACCTTTACACCACTGCATACTTGGAACATGTTCTAGGTATCATTCATCGATGCAAGTAGAAATCAGCAGACGACAAGAAGTACTTCGATGACATGATCCAATGGTACATTCGCTTCAGACAGACCATCCTTGCTCTCATCCCACGTCTGTTTGATACCACTAAGAAAGTACCTGCAGCTGGACCCAGCAAGCCGAAGAGATAGTCTCGCTCCAATTGACGCAAAGGGGGAGATTGTTAGGTCCAGAAGGTGTTGCGCCTTGGGTTCGCTATTTAGTTTATTTAGTCTCCGGTATGGGCTTATCCATCCGTGAGTTATTGTATAGGTGTTTGCATGCATCCTAGTACGTAAGATTTGGAAATTATTTTGTCAAGCATTTGATCTTTATCTTTTGTAACCCTAATATCCTCTACAACAGAAGT
Organism: Lactuca serriola; assembly: GCF_051521515.1. Lineage (NCBI taxonomy): Eukaryota > Viridiplantae > Streptophyta > Magnoliopsida > Asterales > Asteraceae > Lactuca > Lactuca serriola. The sequence continues at coordinate 284,146,955 of NC_136410.1, forward strand.
TCTTGATCGAGCTCTGCTGAGGATTGAATCAATTGAATCATTCGACATATTCAGATTCATTCTTGTGTTTTATATTGATGTTTTTCGCTTTCGTGGTTTACCTGTTATAAGATCTAAATGATCAAAGAGTTTATTAAACTCATCAACATGCAATCACTATATACTCAATTCTGCTTGAAACCAGTTCATTCCATTCATAGATCTGGGTTCTTAGGGCTTGATTAACACATAAAGTTTCCAACTTTACGTGTAAATAACATCAAATGAAGGTTTTAAGGCTCAAAGCACACTATATGAGTAGATCTAGGGATTTCATGCAAAATGGCTCCATAAAGGTACTAGATCTAGGCTTCTGGAACTCAAACCTAGATAGATCCGAAGGCTATTCATCTCAATGAGTCCTCTATGCTACTACCAAGCCAAGAAATGGTTCATGAATAGCTTTAATGACGTTCCAAATGGCATTAAAGCATAGAAATAGAAAAGGGTCGAGTTATACCTCACTATACTCTGAAATGCCACAAAGATCTTGGATCTCCTTCTTCTCCTCTTAATCTACCTTCCTTCTTCTCTCAAGATCTTCAAAGAATCACACCAAAACACAAAAAATGCTAAGAGAATTCTAGGGTTTCAAGAAGGATGCTCTGGGGGTGATGGGGGCTGACTTGGGGTCCCAAAAAGGTTATGAAATAGGGTGAAAACCCTTGAAATTAGGGTTTCATCTAGACTGGTGGACTCGCCGAGTAGCCAACTAAAACGTGCTCAAAATCCTGACTCTACTCGACGAATCTGGGTACCGACTCGTCGAGTTCCTCTTGAAAACTTGAAAAATAATTATTTAAATAACATACCAGAATTTGAGGTGTTACAACTCTCCCCCACTTGATTCAGACTTCGTCCTCGAAGTCTTCTGCCGCTGAATCTAGAAACAAATCTGGGTAATGGTCCCGTATCTCCTCCTCGGACTCCCACGTTCACTCTAAACCCTTCCGGTGCTACCACTACACCTTCAGTAACTGAATTACCTTGTTCCTCAAGGTCTTTACCTTCCGATCTAAAATCGCAACTGGTCTCTCGACATCATTCAGGCTGCTGTCAACCTGAATATCCTCCATGGGTACTACTGCCGACTCGTCCACCAAACACTTCCTCAACTGAGAAACATGGGAAGTGTTGTGGATTTGGCTAAGCTCTGCCGGAAGATCTAATCGGTAGGCGACCCGACCCACCTGGGCCAAGACCCTAAAAGGACCAATGAACTTGGGGCCCAGCTTGCCCGTCTTTCGGAATCTGATGACACCCTTCCATGGTGATACCTTCAGGAGGACCATGTCACCCACCTGAAACTCCAAGTCTAAACGCCCCCTGTCGGCGTAACTCTTTTGCCGAATCTGCGTAGTCTACAGTCTACTACGAACCTGCTGGATCAACTCCATCGTCTTCAGCACCACTTCGGTGCTCCCAATGACACGCCGACCGACCCCGCCCCAGCATATCGGGGTCCTACACTTCCTCCCGTATAACATTACGAAAGGAGGGCAGTTAATACTCGCATGGTAGCTGTTGTTATAAAAAAATTCCGCTAACGGAAGATATGTATCCCAACTACCACTGAAATCTAGAACACATGCCCGGAGCATGTCCTCGAGAGTCTGGATCGTCCTCTCGCTCTGCCCGTCCGTCTGAGGGTTGAAAGTGGTGCTGAAATGGAGACGATTCCCCATCTCGTCATGAAACCACTTCCAAAATCTGGAAGAAAAACGGACGTCTCGGTCTGACACCACCAAGACAGGCACTCCAAGCTATCACACGTCCTTGCTGCATCAGCACTGCTCCCATACCTATGATCGAAGAATCATAGTAGACTATGAAATCCTCTACTCCCTCTGGCAGGGCAAGAGTCAGTGTCTCGCACAATCTCTGTCTAACGGTCTCGAATGCTACCTGCTGCTCAGGCCCGCAGCGGAACACCACTGACTTCCTAGTCAGTCGGGTGAACGGTACAACTATCTTGGAGAAATCTTGGATGAATCTTTTGTAGTACCCTGCCAAACCTAGGAAGCTCTGAATCTCAGATGGAGACTTTGGGTCCTCCCACTGCATCACGGCCTCTATCATGACCGGATCTACTAGAATACCCTTCTGGTTGACGAGGTGAGCAAGGAATTGCACCTCGCACAACCAAAACTCGCATTTGGAGAACTTCGCAAAAAGTATCTCCCTCCTCAAAGTCTCTAGCACCTCCCTCAGGTGCTCCTCGTGCTGCTCCTGGGTCTTGGAATAAACCAAGATATCATCAATGAACACTATCACAGATCGATCCAACATCGGTATGCACACCCGGTTCATGTGATCCATGAATGCGACTGGAGCGTTGGTGAGCCCAAACGGTATCACCACAAAGTCATAATGACCATAACAGGTCCTGAAAGCGGTCTTCTGCACATCCTCGTCTCTGACTCGCATCTGATGATACCCAGAGCATAAATTGATCTTGGAAAACCAAGACGCTCTCTGAAGCTGATCAAACAAATCATCTATCCTCGGGAGTAGGTAACGGTTCTTCACTGTTACCTTGTTCAACTTCCAGTAATCTATACACATACAATGCGACCCATCCTTATTCTTTACAAACCAAATTGGTGCTCCCCAAGGAGAACTGCTCGACCTGATAAAACCCTTGTCTAGCAGCTCTTGCAACTGCATAGACAACTCCTGCATCTCTAGGGGAGCCAACCGATACGGTGCCTTGGCTATCAGAGCCGCACCAGGGATTGGGTCAATCCTAAACTCAACCCGCCTCTCGGGATGTATTCCAGGCAAATCCTCTGGAAATACATCCGGGTAGTCTCGCACTACCGAAACATCATCAACCGATAACTTTCCCTTCTCCCGGGCATCTACAACAGAGGCAATATAACTGGCGCAACCCTGCTGGAAGTAGCGCCTCGCTCTCGCTGCTGAACACAGAACTGGTCCGCGCTGTGGCTTCTCGCCCTGAATCACTAACTCTCCCCCACTGGGAGTGCAAAACCTCACCAACTGCAGCTCACAATCTATCACTGCCCCATTGGGGCTCAGCCAATCCATGCCTACTAAAACCTTATTCCCTCTCAGGGGAATAGGGACCAAGTCCATCGGAAACTGCTCATCAAATAACTGCAGGGAACATCCTCTGTGTACCCTTGCAACCCTGATGGTCCTATCAGCTGCTATCTCAACCTCAAGTGGATAATCTAGCTCGCCTACAGCTCTGCTAAACGTCCTTCTAAGTGCAAGAGAAATGAATGATCGGGTAGCCCCCGAATCAAACAGTATTGTCGCCGAAATGTCGTTCACTGAGAACGACCCTATACAAAACATATAACCATAAGAAAGAATCAATAATAAATGCATAGGTAAGGGAAAAATACATACCCGTCACCACATCAGGAGTCGCTCGCGCCTCCTCTGCCGTTAGCTGAAAAGCCCTACTCTTCGCCACCCGTAATCCTCAAGGTAGCAGGAGCAGGTGCTGATACCTTCCCTGCAACGACTAAACTCGGACAGTGGGACTTTTTATGTCCCCTATGATTGCACTGAAATCAAATCAGATCTGATGCCGCAACGGCAGTAGTAGTGGTTGTACAATCTCTGCTCATATGCCCAGTCCGGCCGCACTTGTAGCAGTCGGCACTCCCTGCTTTGCACGCCCCATCGTGCAATCTCCCACACTAGCCACACCGTCCGTGGCTCTGCTGACTTCTAGCTCTATGATCTGAACCCTTAGGCTTTCGCCTGAACTCCCTGAACCTGGAGTCGCCTCCGGCTTCCTCTTTCTCTCCATCTCTAGTTCAATCTCTCTCTCTCTCTCTCTCTCTCTCGCCCTAGCAATCACGTCATCCAGCGTTTTACAGCTGGACTAGCTCACAAACTGGCGGATATCACTTCGAGACATCTCATGATACCAAGCCTTCTTCATTTACTCATCAACTACGTTCCAAGGAACGAGAAGTGCTCTCTCCCTGAACATGGCGGTGATCTCCGCCAATGTCTATGTCGTCTGGGTGAGGTCCTGAAACTCCCTGGACAACTGTTGCACCTCAATAACCGGTGCAAAATCAGCCCTGAACCTAGCAGTAAAGTCAGCCCAGGTCATAGCATCCAAAGTTGCGTCATCTCCAATGGCATGTCCGACCTCCTCCCACCAATCCCGTGCCTTGTCCTTCAGAAGACAGGACGCCAATCTGACCTTGTCCCCCTTGGGACATCTGCTCGTTCGGAATGCGTTGGCCACATCCTCCAACCATCTAGTAGTTGCTATGGGGTCCCGCGCCCCGTGGTAATCTGGACCTCCACATGCATGGATGTGACATCTCCATTTTCACGGCCAGAACAGACCGATTTTGTTGATGCTTTATAAAAGTCAAAGTACTTCTTTTTATAAAAAAGTTGCGGAATTTGTTCCTAGAAAAACACGATAAATACGTTATTAAAACATTTTCGAAGAAAAGTATTTTATTCATTTTAAAACATTTGGGATGTCATTGTCAATACAGAAACATAAGCATAAACAGAACTTATATTTATTTACACTAGTGATCTACATCTCTTTAATCTCTCAGTGTAATGTGACTTCATATCAACACCTGTGACATAATTAAACTGAGTGGGTCAGGTTGGGAAACCTGGTGAGTACATAGGGTTTTCAACCCACAATAATATAATTATTATGTCTAAACAATCAAGCAATTAAACCCAATTACCCATCCCCATTATCTTCTTTACTCTTAAGGATCTACCCTAAGAATCAGCTATTTCTGGTTCATTCATTCCTAAGGATTATCCTAAGGAATCGGCACAAAGTCCATCGTTACCAAAGCTTATAGATTACAACTGGTGAACACGTAGTCCAAAACATATGGTAAACACTTAGCTCAAAAGTAACTAGTGAACACACTTAGTTCAAAATACCTAGTGAACACACTCAGTTCAAAATACGTAGTGAACACACTCAGTTCAAAATACCTAATGAGCACCTAGTTCGAAAACACCTACATGTTACGAGCTTACTAGCGTTCCACCGGGCCGTCTAGTATCGCCCATGGTCATCATCTATACTCCACTAGATGACTGGATCACTGAAAACATTGATGTCTCCCATTGTGTTGTCACAAAACAACTATTTCATCTACCCATGTTTTACCCAACACATTTTGTAGATATAAAATACATATATAGATTAAATCATTTAAAACATGTATAAAAATCTTTCACCCAGCATAGACAACAAGTATTCAGACAATATGCACACACAACACGTAATTTATATTAAAATACTTCATATCTATGTGTAAGATGAAAGGGACTATGCACTCACCTGAGAAGGTGGTGACTCGGTACTCGGACAGCGCTTCGTTTACTTTAAAATAATGTCTTTCGACGAAACCTAGTGTTATTACCACTAGATTTTAGTCTAATATTTACTGTGACTAATTATTAGTCTTATTATTATTATTATTATATAAGCGTTTAAACAATACTTTCCAACCACTATTTACAGACAGGGGCCAGACATAAAACACCGGAGACAAGACCATTTTGGCATATAACACTTCTGAAATCCAACAACCATATACGGCCCCTTAAATCAGATTCCCCGTACCGCGAGTAGTTAAAAAGATATTATAATGACACTTATATAAGTCATAATAATAGCTCAAATATTTATTATAAATTTATAATAACAATACTAATTTTAAATATAAACTATATTTAAAATAGGGTAAGCATAACTTACTTACAAGGGGATTTTAGCTAGGAGTCGAGCTCTGTAGGGGCAAAACTTCGTCGCTGAATCTTTCTAAGAAAGATTCATGCAACGCTTCAGTGCTCACCTTACTATACTAAAACAACAGAAAGAGAAGTCGAATCACGAGGGACCGAAATGATCGGGAGATAAGCAGAGAAAGACTCTTGAATGAAGAGAATGGTGCAAGAAATATGAGAGCCCAAGCCTCTTATTTATAGTAATTGAATTTACAAAAACTACCCTCCATAATTACTTAATGACCTTTTAGTTATATAAACAACTAAACACCCCGATATGATACTAATTTAAATGGATTTAATGATATTTGTAATAAACTAATGTCGAAAGAACTCAACATTAGTCTTATAATGACCGCATCGTCGATACCTTTCTAATGATATATACACATGTATATATATGTGTACGTATATATGATTTATACTTTATTTTAATACGTAAATATGCTATTATAATTTTTAACTCGTTCATACGAATTCCGTTTTTGATGTTATTTATATCCACCCGTAGGTGGATATGTACTCTACAACTTTCGTTTAGACTCCGTCGGCTAATTTTGACCTTATTTATTAAGTTGTATTTTTAACAGGCCGGGACATGATTGATCCGTTAAAATCCCATAACTTCTTCATCCGATGTCCATTTTTGTTTGTCTTTTTATCGTTATGCTACTAATAATGAGATCTTTGATTCTCGTTTAGGTTGTGTCGGCTAAAAACCGCTTGATCTAATACTCGAACTTCGGGTTGTACACCGCTAAGCCGAAACTTCGAAAAATCATAACTTCCTCATACGAAGTCAGATTTGGGCGTTCTTTTTATGGAAGTTCTCATGTTAACATATTCTACGACTTTCATTTAGATTACTAAGGCTAAAAGTCACTCTATCATAAATTCACTATTTACGTCTTCTTGGTGCCGTTTCGGTTCCGTCGTTAAACTTCGACGGGTCATAACTTCTTCGTTATAACTCGGATTTCAGCGCTCTTTATATGTACGGAACCCTTGAGACATTTTCTAAAACTTGGTTAGGATTATTTATTCTAAATAATCTTTTGTCGAAAATTCGTTTTCGACCCCTATTATCTCTAAATTGACTAGCCCGGATCTACGGGAGTTACAATTATCTCCTCTTTAGGATGATTACGTCCTAATTAATAACGGTAAGTTTGATGTTTCTTCGAATTAGTATCTAACTCTAAGTCTTCCTAACTGAAGGCGGTGCCCGATCTTGGAACCACTCTCTATCTCATGTTAGACTTCCAATCATGATCTTCATGTCGCGATCTCGATCTTTATTGGTGACTCCTTTTTTTAACAAACTTGTGATAAGTTTCTTCCTTCGATTAGCATAATAGACTGATGGGTCATGTTCTAATGACCTCTCATTGTATGATGCATCGCTTGGACTCAGGTCATTTAGAGTCAAATTCCAGAACAGACTATACCTTCCATCATGTTCTAACCACATCTTAAAAGGTAGCATTTCTAGCTACAATTAACTTTTCGCAATACCTCTACTAATCGCTTTTTATTTCAATCTTCCGTCTTAAGTCGGATGCTACCTCGATCTTGATTATCTAAACCACATAACATACACAGTGTAGTCGGACTCAAATTGATATGACCACTAGGGTCGGAATAACAATCATCTTCTTAGTCATTACCGAAATGATGGTAACGACTTGAATAAAACGAAATCAGTTACTAGCTTCTTGGTAACCTTGTGAGTTTCCCTGATCCAAGCGTGAGTCCTGTGCTTCCGGTAGTATATGCATCTACTACCTTTCACACCTACTCATACTCGTCCCAAGTATTGTCTCGTAGTCCCCATGTCCTAAAATCACAAAACAATTTAACACATACGAGTGTGTCCAAATAATCATAAAAAATTTCCCTAGACTCTACTAGGACTTCTTCCACGCATATCTTCAATCATCAATTATGCTTCAACTCGATTGGTGATGGACATTCCAGATGATAGGAAAACTTTAGGAATTAGACCAATAGTTCTACCATCCCGCCAATCAAATGTGTACATTCAGATGTACCCTACTTCTATAGATGTACTGCTATTTTATCATACGTATTCTAAACACAAGATACCTCTCTTATGATATCTTCCGATAGGTATCATTTAGTATCGTAAGCCATTTCATTTCCTCTATTTTCCCAGTCTATCATGGTTCGCATCACTTCCTAAACTTCTGCCATCGTGATAGGTTCGGGTGCAGGCGCAACGACCGATGCATGACCCATCACATTCTTAGGCTCAAGTTGTCATCTTCCTCTTGTTTTCTACACCCAAGCAGACGTTCGGTGTACCGAGACGAGAATTTAAGATAGGAAATATCTTATTTACGATAGGCGTATAAATCTCCTTCTTACTCTGAAACGTTACATGCTAGTTCTAATATTGTAATCGTACGCTTAGAATCCTGAACACATAAGGTTTCCAGATCCGGTCGGCAACAGACCATAGATCCGAACAAATAACAGCATATAAGGGATTTTCATAGCTATAACATAAATCATTTAGCACATAAGACATTTTAGGTTTCTTTGCTAAAATAAACTAGTGCTCGTCTCTAAATTATAGCAAACACTCATCTCACAGTCATAGCTTAACATTCTAAATTTAAGTATAGAAAATTGCTACAAATTCCTAGTTCACTTAAACTAATGCACTAATACCAACTGTGACATCCCCATTTTCACGGCCAAAAAAGACCGATTTTGTTTATGCTTTATAAAAGTCAGAGTACTTATTTTCATAAAAATGTTGCGGAATTTGTTCCCAGAAAAACACGATAAATATGTTATTAAAACATTTTTGAAGACACGTATTTTATTCATTATAAAACATTTGGGATGTCATTGTCAATACAGAAGCATAACGATAAACAGAACTTACATTTATTTACACTAGTGATCTACATCTCTTTAATCTCTCAATGTAATGTGACTTCATATCAACACCTGTGATATAAATAAACTGAGTGGGTCAGGTTGGGAAACCTGGTGAATACATAGGGTTTTCAACCCAAAATAATATAATTATTATGTCTAAACAATCAAGCAATTAAACCCAATTACCCATGCCCATTATCTTCTTTACTCTTAAGGATCTACCCTAAGAATCAACTATTTCTCATTCACTCATTCCTAAGGATTATCCTAAGGAATCGACACGAAGTCCATCGTTACCAAAGCTTGTAGATTACAACCGGTGAACACGTAGTCCAAAACATCTGGTAAACACTTAGTTCAAAATTAACTAGTGAACACACTTAGTTCAAAATACCTAGTGAACACACTCAGTTCAAAGATACGTAGTGAGCACACTCAGTTCAAAATACCTAATGAGCACCTAGTTCGAAAACACCTACAGGTTACGAGCTTACTAGCGTTCCACCGGACCGTCTAGTATCGCCCATGGTCATCATCTATACTCCAGCAGACTGGATCACTAATAACATTGATGTCTCCCATCGAGTTATCACAAAACAACTATTTCCTCTACCCATGTTTTACCCAATACATTTTGTCGATACAAAATACATATATAGTTTAAATCATTTAAAACATGTATAAAAATCTTTCACCCAACATAGAAAACAAGTATTCAGACAATATGCACACACAGCACGTAATTTATATTAAAATACTTCATATCTATGTGTAATATGAAAGGGACTATCACTCACCTGAGAAGGTGGTGACTCGGTACTCAGACAGCGCTTCGTTTACTTTAAAATAATTTCCTTCGACGAAACCTAGTATTATTACCACTAGATTTTAGTCTAATATTTACCGTGACTAATTATTAGTCTTATTATTATTATTATTATTATTATTATTATTATTATTATTATTATTATTATTATTTTTATTATTATTATTACTATTATTATTATTATTATTATTATTATTATTATTATTATTATTATTATTATTATTATTATATAAGTGTTTAAACAATACTTTCCAACCACTACGTACAGACAGGGGCCAGACATAAAACACCGGAGGGCAGGGCCGTTTTGGCATATAGCACTTCTGAAATCCAACAACCCTATGCGGTCCTTTAAACCAGATTCCCCGTACCGCGAGTAGTTAAAAAGATATTATAACGACACTTATATAAGTCATAATAATAGCTCAAATATTTATTATAAATTTATAATAACAATACTAATTTTAATTATAAACTATATTTAAAATAGGGTAAGCATAACTTACTTACAAGGGGATTTTAGCTAGGAGTCGAGCTCTGTAGGGGCAAAACTTCGTCGCTGAATCTTTCTAAGAAAGATTCATGCAGCGCTTTAGCGCTCACTTTACTATACTAAAACAACAGAAAGAGAAGTCGAATCACGAGGGACCAAAATGCTCGGGAGATAAGCAGAGAAAGACTCTTGAATGAAGAGAATGGTGCAAGAAATATGAGAGCCCAAGCCTCTTATTTATAGTAATTGAATTTACAAAAACTACCCTCCATAATTACTTAATGACCTTTTAGTTATATAAACAACTAAACACCCCTCTATAATACTATTTTAAATGGATTTAATGATATTTGTAATAAACTAATGTCGAAAGAACTCAACATTAGTCTTATAATGACCGCATCGTCGATACATTTCTAATGATATATATATATATATATATATATATATATATATATATATATATATATATATATATATATATATGTATGTACGTATATATGATTTATACTTTATTTTAATATGTAAATATGCTATTATAATTTTTAACTTGTTCATACGTACTCTGTTTTTGACGTTATTTATATCCACGTGTAGATGGAGACGTACTCTACAACTTTCGTTTAGACTCCGTCGGCTAGTTTTGACTTTATTTTTAAAGTTATATTTTAAACAGGCCGGGACAGGATTGATCCGTTAAAATCTCATAACTTCTTCATCTGATGTCCATTTTCGTCTGTCTTTTTATCGCTACGCTACTAATAATGAGATCTTCGATTCTCGTTTAGGTTGTGTCGGCTAAAAACCGCTCAATCTAATACTCGAACTTCGGGCTGTACACCGTTAAGCCGAAACTTCGAAAAATCATAACTTCCTCATATGAAGTCAGATTTAGGGGTTCTTTTATGGACGTTCTCGTGTTAACATATTCTACGACTTTCATTTAGATTACTAAGGCTAAAAGTCACTCTATCATAAATTCACTATTTACGTCTTCGCGGTGTCGTGCCGGTTCCGTCGCTAAACTTCGACGGGTCATAACTTCTTCGTTATAACTCGGATTTCGGCGCTCTTTATATGTACGGAACCCTTGAGACATATTCTAAAACATGGTTAGGATTATTTATTCTAAATAATATTTTGTCAAAAAGTCGTTTTCGACCCCTATTATCTCTAAATTGACTAGCCCGGATCTACGGGCGTTACAACGGAACTCCCTGAAGGTAAGTGTGCACGACCCCATCATAGTCGCTACCTCAGCACGAAAAGTGCTCAATATCTCGTCCATCAATTCTAAGATACCCTCCTTGATCAAACCAAAGATCACAGGAGTTTGCTCAAGTATGGTGCGAGTAATCTCTGAAGAGAGAAACTCCCTGGTCTGCTCATCCAACTGCCCGACCTCTGGGCCTGATCCTGATCTCCCTCCGACATCTGAACTGCCGACTGCTGACCTAGGGCGTAATACCACCATTATGAAAACACATCATAATAAACTTCAACAACATAAATATATCTCGAGGGATCATTAGTACCACAAGTTTCATGGTCTCATATTAGCTTTTCTTGATTCAAGTACAAATCCTCTGCTTTTAGTAGTACGGGCCCATACTACCTTCCACATATATCCATACTTTCCTCAAGTATTGCCTTGACTCCACCAAGTCACTACTACTGCTACTAATCTATGCTACTCCCATCCTAGGCTTTCCTTAGGGAAATATCTGACTCAACCCAACCCAGTACTTAGCTGCTGAAAGGCCCCCTTGTAATGCCAATTAGCCATTACCTGAATACCATCACATGTGGAGAGGCTCATATAATCCTTCGAGTAAAAGGCCCATCCCCACAACGGTTAGACTCATACAAGAGCTGCGCAATAGGGCCAAATCTAGCACTCTGAGATTATTCAACCCTATTCACATGTGATGTGACATATTCACCTAATGTCTAACTCACATCACTCAGAGCCCCACGAAGCACATAGCAAGCAACATCCAGACATAGGAAACTACTCAAGCAATTCTATCCTCATAACAAGGAACTGTACTGGCATACAATGCTAAGCTCATACTATCAGGCATAACCTAAAAAGGCTATCCTACTGCTGTCTACTCAAAACTAGCATGCAATTCTCATAATGTTGAAACACATATAGCACTCACATAAGGCATCCTCCTAGATCCTCAGTCCTATTCTAGCATGTTGTTCTACTGAAACTGAAACTGATAATCATAACATAAACTTGTATGGGTAATTTGGGAGTACTTGCTTGAGCTTGGCTGATCGCATGCACCACACCCTTTTCCTTTTCTCAAAACTCTTTCTCTTTTTAGGTTTTTCTTTTCAAAATCTTTTTGAAAAACTTTTGAAAATCTTTCTACCATTTCCTCAGTTTGAGTCTAGTGACACCCGAGAGTGTGCCTGAATCCCTCAAACCAAGGCTCTGATACCAACATGAAACATCCCAAAAGCACGAACCAAAAATTTTTGTTTTTACATATAATAAAAGTCATAACACTGAATGTTATATAATAAAAACCATACGTCGGGTATCTCAAAAGGCATAATAAAACGTCGTATCAAAAACTGTATCAAATCATGTCTAAGTATCTAAACAAATCTCCCAGGAATAAACCTGAAGCTGTGGTATGTGCGATGCCATCATCCCGAGCTCTTCCCTTTACTTGCGGAAGTACCTGAAACCAAAACTGAAACTATAAGTACAAAGCTTAGTGAGCTCCCCTAAACTACCACATACCATACAAACATATAAACAACTATTGGGCCCCCGCCCACTGCATCGAACTGAAGCCCGGAAAACTGCATTGGACCGAAGCCCAGAACTAACCAGGGCCCAGCCCTTTGCATCGTATTGAAGTCTGGAACTAACTTCCTCGGACCGAAGTCCAGAACTAACTGCATCGGACCGAAGTCCGGAACTAACTGCATCGGACCGAAGTCCAGAACTACTAAACTTAGAATAGCATACACATATCAACTAACATAACAAAAGTGACTGCATACTGAGTCGGGCCATACCCGAAACACATAACACGTAAAACCTGTCTAAGCCACGAAGGCATCAAACATTCTAACTACTGCATCGGACCGAAGTCCGGAAACTACTACTAACTAAACGGGTCAGCATGGTGGCCTTAGACCCGTTCCTACTGGAAGGAAACTCACCTTGTAGCCTAGCTGCTGAAAGAACTACTCCGGAATCTGTCTGCTGTGGCTCCGGTTTCACCCCGGCTACAATTTCCATAAGTACCCTCAATCAAATATTGATAATAATACTGAGGGTAAAACGACAATCTTACCCTTGGTCAAAGTCAACCTATTGGTTAAAGTCAACATTCAGTCGACCTGACACGTCGATTTGGGTCACCAACTCGTTGAGTCCTTACTCACACTTTCTTGCTTCTACTCGCTACTACTCGTCGAGTTTGGAACAGACTCGACGAGCTACTCTTCGAAACTAACACTCAGTCAATCTACATCCGATTCGCCGAGTTGTATGAACAACTCATGGAGTCCTCTTCCAACATATGAACACTCTGACTGTGACTCACCGAGTTGTATGAACAACTCGTCGAGTCTGTTCTCGAGGCATGAAGATTGCCTCGGACTCGCCGAGTCAGGGCATTGACTTTCCGAGATCTTCCATGAATGAGTATAACCTCCAGCTCACTGAGTCCATCTCTCACTCAATGGTTCCACTCGGCATAACTCGAAAAGTGGAAAACAGGGGACTGGCGACTGACTCGCCGAGTCTGAAGAACGACTCGCCGAGTCGTTTACATGCAATCACTATATACTCGATTCTACTTGAAACCAGTTCATTCCATTCATAGATCTAGGTTCTTAGGGATTGATTAACACGTAAAGTTTCCAAATTTACGTGTAAATAACATCAAATGAAGGTTTTAAGGCTCAAAGCACACTATATGAGTAGATCTAGGAATTTCATGCAAAATGGCTCCATAAAGGTACTAGCTCTAGGCTTCTGGAACTCAAACCTAGCTAGATCTAAAGGCTATTCATCTCAATGAGTCCTCTATGCTACTACCAAGCCAAGAAATGGTTCAAGAACAGCTTTAATGGCGTTCCAAAGGGGATTAAAGCATAGAAACAGAAAAGGGTCGAGTTATACCTCACTATACTCTGAAATGCCACAAAGATCTTGGATCTCCTTCTTCTCCTCTTCATCTACATGCCTTCTTCTCTCAAGATCTTCAAAGAATCACACCAAAACACACAAAATGCTAAGAGAGTTCTAGGGTTTCGAGAAGGATGCTCTGGGGGTGATGGGGGCTGACTTGGGGTCCCAAAAATTTGATTAAATAGGGTGCAAACCCTTGAAATTAGGGTTTTATCCAGACTGGCGGACTCGCCGAGTCCAGAATATGGACTCGCCGAGTAGCCAACTTAAACGTGCTCAAAATCCAAACTCTACTCCACGAGTCTGGCTACTGACTCGTTGAGTTCCTATTGAAAACTTGAAAAATAATTATTTAAATAACATACTAGAATTTAGGGTGTTACAAATATGCGTATTTATAAGCTTAAATTATATTTTGCAGGCAAATAGAAGCATTTTTGAAGAGAGCGACTAAAGTTGACAAAACATGGAGCTTTGGAGGCTTGAAGGGAAGAAGAATAAAAACTCAGCAAAAAACGTACTCACGATGTGAGGAATTGAAGACTCACGACATGAGTGGAGTAAGCTACAAGATATGCACCAGATGAAAGAAGAGTCCTTGTCGAATACGTACATCTCGCACTCACGACGTGAGGCTTATTTGCTCACGAAGTGAGATTAGAAAATCGAAAAATATATAAATCCTTGTCCGTTATGTCTTGGGGGGGGGGGCTTTGGCTGCCTTAAAGGATCCCTGAAGACGAGTTTCAGAAGAAAGAGGAGTTTGGAATTGGTTTTCAACACCAAGGAAGAAGAAGTTCATAATTTGATTTATAGATTGGTACATTTAAACATGATTTTAATTATGGATTTTGTTTGTTTAATTGCTAGTATGTCCAGCTAAATCTAGCAGCTTCTATTAGCTAGATGAAGTTGGAACTCATGGTTTAATGCATTAGATTTGACTTTATTTGTTGGTAATATGCTTGTGTTGGATTGATTTTACCTAGCATGTTTGTGTGATAATTGATTGCTTTAAATTCTTATTATGTGTAGTTAGTGAATACGAAGTTACATGAATTTGAATACCTAATAATTCAGTGAACACTAGTTTATTACAGCTAAGATCAAACCAATCTTAGTTAAGCAATTAAATTGTTAAAATTAAGTTGTGCTAGAGAATTCATGATTATGACCATAATGTGTGTTTATCAAATCAATCTTAAATAGCACCAATCTCATTTAATAATTGATTATGTGTTAACTATTGTGTGACCATACATAGATTTACGTGAATTGATTAATGTTAGTATATTTAGAACTAAAGTGCTAATACTATCTTAATTGGTACCAACAGTAATTGTCGTAGCTAAATTATCAACCATTAAGGGAAAGTGGATTCGAACTAACAAAAGTGTTTTAGTAATTGATTGAATTTTGTATTATGAATTAAGTTCATTTAAACTTGCAAAATTAGATAAAACCCATTCCCTTGTTAATAATTAGGTTAATTTAACAGTAAGTAGATTAATTAGTCAATACTGTTCCCTGTGATCGACACCCGTCTTACCCCAAACTATACTATAGTTTGACTAGGTACACTCCCTAGGTGCAATTAGTTAGTTAAGGTAGTTAGGTTATAAATTTAAAATTAGGTGTAGTCGTTTGAATGCATCAAGTTTTTGATGTCGTTGTCGGGGAAAGGCTTATTTGATAGTTTATTTATTTGCTTTAGATTATTCGATCCTTTTTTTTTTGGGTAAAACCTGCAAAAAGATTACTTTTTCCAGTTTAGTTTTTTTTTACAGTACTAGAGTCACGACGTGAGTTCAGTATTTTTCTCGTTTTTTTTTTGTTTTTCTTTTCTGTTTGTTTTTCTGCAACAACACGAGGTGGTAGCCTTTACCACGTCGTGGTGGCTAGTCAGTAGGAAGTTTTTATTTAGTTTTTGTTCAGTTTTACGTTTTTATTTTGTTTATTTTGTAGGAGTTCATGACCAGAGGCTATAACATACCTTTGGTACCACCACTTGAAGATCCAGAGTCAGACCTTCACAAAAAGAAGGATAAGTGTAGAGACCCATTTTACTAACGAACGGTGAATGCGGAAGAAAGATATCTTGAGATTAATCGTGTTTTTGGAAGTATGAACATGAAGAACATAATATTAGCTCATTAGAAAAATGTAAGAACAAGAGAGAATAATCATAATATTGAATGAAGAACATGCTGGGAGAGAAACTCTCCCTAGGTGGGGAGAACCCACCACTTTCTCTCTCTAGAATTACATTTTTAGAAAAGTAACTCTTACAAGAAGTTGAGAAAATGAGCTAACATTTGTAATAAGTGACCAACTCTCCCTTTATATAGGAGGGAGAGTATTTACACCATAAATACAATAAAGGGAAAATATAACCTAACTATCACTCATTATTTGTGGAGCATTTACATGCCCCAACATTCTCTCCCTAAATGCTTACAAATGATGACAGATACAATAAGTGATACAAGGATATAATACAGTAATCCGACTAGCAAGTCTGGTAATAAAATGAACTCAAGTGCTGAAATGTCTCTGAAACTCTGAAGTGTCTGTGAAGTCTAAAACTGGCCATGAATCTCTGAAATGAAGGTCTTCGGCTTCAAAGCACAACCAATGAAGCAGAAAATAAAAGATCCAAATCTTCAAACCAATCATAATCACCTGAAGAAGGAGGTCACCATGAGTTAGTAGAATATCCAATAAAAGAAACACTTCGTCTTCAAAAGACTGAAAAACATCTCGAGTTCTCGAATCATAATACACCGAAATTCTTAAAAGAATAACCTGCTAAAGATGTGAAGCATCCATAAAATGTAGTCCGGATAAAAATAATGTGAGTCCAAAAACATGGTCTAGCGATGCCAAAAATTTGATCCAAGGATCAAAAATAAGTGCCACATCACATCGCCAAAATAATCTTCGTCTTCAACATATCACAAATCCAAACTCGCGAAACCATAAAATCAGAACTAGATGTGAACACAAAATCATCCTATGGTAGAGTCCGAATAATAAATAATCTGAATCGGAAAACATCGAGTAATGCCAAAAATTTGATCCGTGAAGACCAAAAAGAAGTGCCACATCGCATCACTAAATAAATAATCATCTTTAGAAGTCTTCAAAAATCCAAACTCAAACAATAATAACCAAATCCGGATGATATTCTCTCCCTATTTTTGATAACCAATGACCGGATATCAAAAATCAACAAATCATCGAATGGAGACTTTCGGATACCAAGAGCTAAGAGAAGCTCTCCCTAGATGTATGAAGGACCTCGATAAGAAAGGAGAAAGAGCAAAATAAATACTCTTGAGGTCATGAGAAAGCGGGTGACAGTTGTTGAAGCTATGCTGAGAAAATCTGTGGTGCCAAAAATAATATTCAAATATCCAAACTGCGGTGCCGGAACACTTGAAGTGGTCTTCAATAGAGAATAAAGTCCGCATGCTCAAGATACATGATTCGTAAACCAAAAAATCAAGAGCGCCAAGTCATAAAATCCCATAAAGTGAAGAATGCGAAACAACTTTGTTGATCAATCGACGTTGCGGTGCAAGTATCACAAAAGATAATATGAAGTCCGACTGCGGTAGGAATATTCTTCCAATAATAATAACCGGCATGAAGTAAATAACCAATGTGACAATCCATCGATAGGTTGTGGCAAAAACTGGTGTTAAATAAAAAAATTGGTTTTAATAAAAATTGGTTATATAAAAAAAATGGCTAAATAAAAAAAATTGGTGTAAAAAAAAATTGGCTAAATAAAAAAAAATAATTGGCTATAAAAAAATAAATCATTTAAAAAAATAATGAAAAAAAGTCTGAATTAAAAAAAATAAAGTCTAAAAAATGGTTTTTTTTTTAAAAAAAGGAGGGGGGAAAAAGAGGGGAGGGGAGGAAAAAAGGAGGAAGGGAGGGGGAGGAGGAGGAAGGAGGGAAGGAAGGAAGAAGGAAGAGGGGCTGAAGGGGAGGCGCTGGAGAGAGGAGGTGGGGCAGATCCGAAGTCAGGAGAGTTCGTTGCGGGTCTAAGGTGTTGCGGTGGGAAGGGTTGGGTGCGGATGGAGTTGGCTGCAGTAGGCGATGCGGTCTAGATGGCTGCGGATGAAGCGAAGTCTATTGCATTCCGAACCGGAGAAGGTGCACTGCGGTGCGAGGACCTCGGTCCAAGGCTGCGGTCCGAGGGGAGTGGCAGTATCCGAGAGTGCGGTCTTGGGAGACTTCGGTCAGCAGGGAAAAGGTAGGTTTGGGCTGCGGTTTGTTTTGGCTGTTGACCTCGGCTTCGGATAGAGGCTTAAGAGGACCTCGGATCAAAGCATAAGTGGGGCTGCGGGGAGGCTTCTAAGGGGACTCCGGTAGGCAGCTTTTGGCTGCGGTTCGGGGGTCTAGAAGGGGCTGAATAGATGACGAATAATGTTCTTTTTCATGAAAAATGGTACAGCAAAGGCCACTTATTCATATTTTAATAATGGAATTTTTTTTATAAAGCATTTAAGTCAACAAGTGGGTATTGGGAAGGCAAAAAGAGGAGTATGTAGGGGGGTTTTAGGGACAAAAGGTGATGGGATTTGTCATAGTCACATGGTTATTTACTTCATGCCGGTTATTATTATTGGAAGAATATTCCTACCGCAGTCGGACTTCATATTATCTTTTGTGATGTTTGCACCGCAACGGTGATTGATCAACAAAGTTGTTTCGCATTCTTCACTTTATGGGATTTTATGACTTGGCGCTCTTGATTTTTTGGTTGACGAATCATGTATCTTGAGCATGTGGACTTTATTCTTTATTGAAGACCACTTCAAGTGTTTCGGCACCGCAGTTTGGATATTTGGATATTATTTTTGGCACAGCAGATTTTCTCAGCACAACTTCAGCAACTGTCACCTGCTTTCTCATGACCGCAAGAGTATTTATTTTACTCTTTCTCGTTTCTTATCAAGGCCCTTCATACATCTAGGGAGAGCTTCTCTTAGCTCTTGGCGTCCGACACTCTCCATTCGATGATTTGTTGATTTTTCATATCCGGTCATTGGTTATCCAAAATAGGGAGAGAATATCATCCGGATTTGGTTATTATTGTTTGAGTTTGGATTTTTGAACTTAACTATTCCGCAATATACTTGTTCTAACGTTTGTTCAAGTGTGTCTCCAAGTTTTTCTCTCAACAATTGGTATCAGAGCTAGAAGAATTCATTATCAGAGGATGGCTTGCTTTTGATTGTTTACCGCATTCACAAGCTGGACAAAGAGTATCATTGCTGAATTTGAGAATAGGGAGACCGCGGCCTAGTTCTCCAGTGACGAGGTTGTTGACGTACCGAAAGTTAAGATGAGCTAGCTTGCAATGCCATAGCCAGCTGACTTCAGATACAGCTTTGGACAGGAAGCACATTTGCGGTTTACCAATGATGAAGAAACCACGACTCGGATACTTCTATCCATCAGAGTCCTCCCATCACCACAAAGAAGATTCCCACATCGCAGCCCTCACCTCCACTATCCCACAATATTCCATCTCCTCACTCTTCACCTATAAAAAAAACACCCTCAAAAGGCATGAGACTCCTCCTCACCTCAAAATCTTGAGGAAAATATGTCATCAGCAAGCTCCACAAACTCTCCTGCCATAGCCCAAAGAAAACACGATTGGAAAGCGGCCAAACTTGCTGAAATCATATGGAGAGAATGCGGATTTGATACTATGATAGATGAGTCGCTGATTAACTAATGGGTCAATCTGCTCCGCAGGCTACTGGATGAAGACTACACTCCACATCTCACATATGCTAAACCTCCTTCTGATGGATATTGGGATATTCCAATCTCTTCCAATGCCAAGTATTTTGCAGTTTTTGAGTCTTTTGACTGCAGCCTCCCCGATCACAAACGCCTTCCTATGGAGTTTGAAAGACATAATCGCTTTTATGCGAAGCATGGATCTTCTGTTGAAAACATATGGTCTAACGACAGACCATCCGCAGTCAAGAATTACAAGATGCGGAAGTTTATGAAGGCTGACTTCATTCAGTACACTCTTACCAGAAGAGAGCATGACTACATACGCACTCAGGTAGATTTCCCAAGCATGAATCCGGAAGAAATCTTCCTCATTGCTAGAGTATTCCAGAACAACGCACAAAAGCATCCGAAGATGCAAATGGCGCTTGACAAAGCCAAATCCTTTCTGAGGGATACAGTTTGTCACTTTGCCAAGATTGATGCGAATATCCACCCCACCATCATCAGCAAGTTTGATCTCCCCCCACTTGAACCTGTGCCAGTGCCTACCAAAGGCTTTGAAGAAAGATCACTAGGTGCAACAAACTTTCCTGAACTTGGTATCATATTCAAACGAAAGGTTGACAATGTCAAATACTTCATTCTGACGAATGCTATGCACCGCCTGCCCAAGAAACAACTTGATATCTGCAAGACTGCAGTAGAAAGATCGAAGCATACAACCGCTGAAGTCAAATTTGAAATTTCTAGAATAATCATTTGGCTTGAAAACGTCAAGAAGTTCTGTTGGGTTTTGATCAAGTTCCTCAAGCTTGATACCTGAACCGGAGTTAAAGAGGTCACTTAGGGGGAAATTGTTGAAACATAAAAGTGACCATCTTGAACTCAGATACCGCAACCATCTACCTACCGCAACGGTTCACCATCCGCGATCATCTCAGCACCCGGAGTCAATGCTTCTTCAGCATCCGCAGTCCATCTTTATGCTTTTCTTATCCTTATGTAATATACTCTATTATCCAGCATGCCTTGACCAGCTGCTTATAGAGTAGTTATTTAGTTTTGAGACTCTATAAATAGCGACTCTTTCTGATGTATTAAAAACAACTTCTTACTACTGAATTTCTTCTTCAACCATCTTTCTTTTCACTCGATGACTTGTGAATTATTCTGAATATATTTCTCCAAGTTATCTTCTTCATTTATCTATTTTTCTATTCTTCTTACTCTAAATTGCTACTGAAACATATCAAACTATAACCTCTCTCCGGAGCAAGTCTTTTAGACTTAATCACTAAACTTGATCTTCCTTATTAACTCGGAGTGAATGCATTCCTTGTTATGAATCAGTTTAAGTGTATTCTTTATATAGCAATTGTTGTCATTTATATTTCTTTACTTTCCGCAACTAACTATCTAACTATCTAACTATATTATTGTTGAGCTTTTAGATCCTTTGAGATTAACTATTCCGCAATATACTTGTTCTAATGTTTGTTCAAGTGTGTCTCCAAGTTTTTCTCTCAACAATAAGAACATGAAAGAAGATCAAACACCAAGGAAGACACCCTTACAAGAATTCAAGTCAATGTTCTCAAAGAAGTCGGGGAAGAAAATGGAAGAGTCGGGTTCATCTTCAAAGAACAAGAGCAAGGTTGACAACTTAGATTAAATACCTTTCCCAACCAAATCCGAGTATGACTCCGAGACCGAGTTTGTACTTTATACGAGTGAACCCGAGAACGAGCCAAGAAATGAGATGGAAAACATTGAAAAAATGTCAATGGGAGCTTACAAGAAGCGAATTCGAGAAGATGTTGGTCCAAGTTTAGTACAACCAGCGATACCTGACACTGCCACATTCGAGATGAAAGGATACATCCTGACTGCACTTAAGGATATCCCCTTTTATGGGAAGGATCATGAGGATGCATTTAAGCACCTAGATGAGGTCAATGACATTTTTGACTACTTCAATGTTTCGAATGTAAATAGAGATACCATCTTACTAAGGATGCTACCAGTCACTTTCAAAGGAGCTACAAAAGACTGATTGAAAGCACTTCCTCCTGGTACAATCACTACTTGGGCTCAAATGCGTGAGCAATTTCTAGATCAGTTTTTCCCACCTTCCAAGATAGCTAAACTCAAGAAGTCAATAGCCAATTATGAAAAACAACCGGGGGAGTCACTATACAAAGCTTGGGAGCGCTACAAAGGGTTGTTAAGGAATTGTCCTCTACATGATCTAAATGTTCAACAAGAGATGTCTATTTTCTATGAAGGGGTCAATCTAATGACAAGACAACTCCTTGATTCTCAAGGGCCATTGACAAACAAAAATCCAAGGGAGGTCAAGGAGTTACTTGAAGAATTCGCAAGACACTCTCGTGAGTACCACAACCCAAGACAAGATGGAGCAAATTAAAAATTAGGTGTAGTCATTTGAATGCATCAAGTTTTTGGCGCCGTTGTCGAGGAAAGGCTTATTTGATAGTTTATTTATTTGCTTTAGATTATTTGATCCTTTTTTTTGGGTAAAACCTGCAAAAAAATTACTTTTTTCCAGTTTAGTTTTTTTTTACAGTACTAGAGTCACGACGTGAGTTCAGTATTTTTCTCGTATTTTTTTGTTTTTCTTTTCTGTTTGTTTTTCTGTAACAACACGAGGTGGTAGCCTTTACCACGTCGTGGTGGCTAGTCAGTAGGAAGTTTTTTTTTTAGTCTTTGTTCAGTTTTACGTTTTTATTTTGTTTATTTTGTAGGAGTTCATGACCAGAGGCTATAACATACCTTTGGTACCACCACTTGAAGATCCAGAGTCAGACCTTCACAAAAAGAAGGATAAGAACGTGAAAAAAGATCAAACAACACGGAAGACACGCTTACAAGAATTCAAGTCAATGTTCACAAAGAATTCGAGGAAGAAAATGGAAGATTCGGGGTCATCTTCAAATAACAAGAGCAAGGTTGACAACTTAGATTAAATACCTTTCCCAACCAAATCCGAGTGTGACTCCGAGACCGAGTTTGTACTTTATACGAGTTAACCCGAGAACAAGCCAAGAAACGTGATGGAAAACATTGAAAAAATGTCAATGGGAACTTACAAGAAGCGAATTCGAGAAGATGTTGGTCCAGGTTTAGTACAACCAGCGATACCTGACACTACGACATTCGAGATGAAGGGACACATCCTGGCTGCACTTAAGGTTATCCCATTTTATGGGAAGCATCATGAGGATGCATTTAAGACTTTAGATGAGGTCAACGAATTTGTTGACTACTTCAATGTCTCGAATGTCAATAGAGATACCATCTTACTAAGGATGCTACCAATCACTTTCAAAGGAGCTACAAAAGACTGGTTGAAAGCACTTCCTCCTGGTACAATCACTACTTGGGCTCAAATGCGTGATCAATTTCTAGATCAGGTTTTCCCACCTTCCAAGATAGCTAAACTGAAGAAGTCCATAGCCAACTACGAGCAACAACCGGGGGAGTCACTATACGAAGCTTGGGAGTGCTACAAAGGGTTTTTAAGGAATTCTCCTCTACACAATCTAAATGTTCAACAAGAGATGTCTATTTTCTATGAAGGGGTCAATGTAATGACAAGACAACTCCTTGATTCTCAAGGGCCATTGACAAAGAAAAATCCAAAGTAGGTCAAGGAGTTAGTTGAAGAATTCGCAAGACACTCTCGTGAGTACCACAACCCAAGACAAGATGGAGCAAAAGGCAATGGGGACAAGTATGATGAAGACTAGAGGAAACCAAAGAAGGAATCGTTGCCTTAAGATGAATACAAGAAGTAGAAAGGGGAGAAATTCAGGCAGACTGGCCGGGGTTTTTACCACAAAGAGCAACCACCAGCTGAGAAGAAAGTTGATTTGGAGTCTATTTTTGTTCGTTTCAAGGAAGCTTCAGAGAAGAGACATGACGATACTGATGCAACATTGAAGGATCAAAGAACAATGATGAAAGAACAGTAGACCTTGATGAAAAATCATAAATCCATGATGATTGACTAGCAAAATTTCACTGAGAAATCAGCAAGCCTCCATCAATAACCTTGATGCTCAAATTGGCCAACTTACAATTTGGTGAATGAGAAGCTATTTCCTCAAATTCCTAAAGAGAAGACTCAATCCCATGTTATGGCGATTGATATTGAAGAGGAAGGAGTCAAGAAGCCTTAGAAGTGGAGCCAAAGCCATCTAGACCAAAGCCAAAAAAAAACACGAAGCTCGAAAATGAAATTGTTGCTGAAACACCAGACTCACGTCGTGAGCCCGCCATGCTCACGACGTGGGCTCAGTCTGAACAGAAAAATTCAGATTTCGTTATGGATTACCGACCGCCTTTGACGTTTCAATCTCGAGCACATCTAAGTCCACTGGAAAGGGAACATATGAAGTTTATTCAACAAATAAAGGGAATTCCTATTAATATTCTTTTTATCGATTCACTTTAAAAAATTTCAGCATACGCGAAGTTCCTACAAGATCTTATAGACACTCATCAGCAGTTGAAGAAGAATTCTAAGGTCATTCTTAGTGAACAAAGTTCAAGAGCTGTATTGGGAGAGATACCTAAGAAGATGGGATATCCCGGACGCCTCACTCTTCCGTGTGAGTTTGGTAACAATTTGAAGACTTATGCTTTAGCCGATTCCGGGCTAGCATAAATTTGATGCCCTATTCATTCTATCAAAAGTTGAATATTCAAAAAATGAAGGCTACAAAGATGACCATCCACATGGCCAATC
This sequence comes from Lactuca serriola, assembly GCF_051521515.1. NCBI lineage: Eukaryota > Viridiplantae > Streptophyta > Magnoliopsida > Asterales > Asteraceae > Lactuca > Lactuca serriola. Next base: position 284,171,700 of record NC_136410.1, read on the forward strand.
GTTCGGTGACTAACCCGAGGGGAATTATAGAAGTCATCCTTGTTAAAATTGGGAAATTTGTTATCCCAGTTGACTTTGTGATTATGGATATGAAGAAGGATGTTAATGTCCCAATTATTTTTGGTCGCCCTCTACCTAATATTGCTAGAGCTTTAGTTGATGTTCATGAATCCAAGCTTGCATTGAGGGTTGGTGATAATGAGGAGACTTTTGGAAGACAAGATGGTTTTCAAGGAGAAGATGTAAAACGTGAGGTGTTCAATATGGATGAAGATAATGATCTTGAAGAATTGGAGAAGCTCATGGAGGAAGAAATCAAGACAATTCATCAAGTCAAACGCACCAAACCAAGAGCATTTGTCCCGTTTTTCGTTGAAGTCATTACTTACACAAAACCAACAACTTTGATAAGTGAGGATAGCGATAATTTTTCAAGTGATGAAGACGAGGCTGCTTCCAAGGAGATGAGTCCAGTGGTGAAGGAAGAAAAAGATACTAGGGAGCTTCAGAAAAGTAAAGAAAAATTGGAGACTAAGGGGATAAAACGCAAGCTAAATAGAGACGAGAATAAAGCTAAAAAGGAGAATTCAAAAAAGCCATACATTCGACGAGTCCAAGCGTACAAGAGGCGATGGAAAGAACAGAAGGTCCAGGTCATGATGGATTCCTCTGACAGCTCAACTTAGGAGGCACGAAGTCCAGTCACGACTCCATGAAAAAGAAGCACTTCTCGAGAGGCAACCCAATTTTGGTTTCCATTTTCTTTTCTTTTAGTGTTTGCATTTTTTCTTAGGAAATTTGATTACTTCATCATCTAAAATCCTCTGAATGGTAAAATTGAGTGTTTGCCAGATCTTGAGGGCGAACACCACTGCCCCCAACTCCAGATCGTGGGTGGGGTACCTCATCTCATGAGGCTTCAGTTGCCTCGATGTGTATGCTATCACATGCCCTCTCTGCATCAGCACTGCACCTAGTCCCGATATCGACGCGCCACAATACACCACAAAGTCCTCCATCCCCTCTGGAAGGGCTAACACCGGGGCTTCGCACAGTGTCTCGAAGGAGGCCTGCTGCTCTGGGCCCCATGAAAAAGCAGCACCCTTCCGGGTCAACTTGGTGAGTGGCACAGCGATCTTGGAGAAATCCCTGATAAATCTCCGGTAATAGCCTGCCAATCCTAAGAAAGTCCCGATCTCGGTGGGGGATCTCGGCACCTCCCAACTCATCACTGCCTCAATCTTGGCCGGATCGACCAATATCCCATTCTGGTTAACGAGGTGCCCAAGGAATTAGACCTCTCATAACCAGAAATCACACTTGGAGAATTTGGCATAAACCCTCTCCGATCTCAAAACTCTAAGGATGTCCCTCAAATGCTCCTCATGCTGCTCTTTGGATTTCGAATACACCAAAATATCGTCGATGAACACGATCGCCGAGCGGTCCAACATCATCCTACACACTCTGTTCATGAGGTCCATGAACGCCGCCGGTGCATTGGTGAGCCTGAAAGGCATCACCATGAACTCGTAATGTTCGTACCGAGTCCTGAATGCTGTCTTCTGGATATCCTCATCTGGTGATATCCAGACCTCAAGTCAATCTTGGAGAACCAAGATTCCCCTTCAACGGATCGAGCAAATCATCGATCCTTGGCAACGGGTAACGATTCTTGACCGTCAACTTGTTCAACTCCCGGTAATCAATGCACATCCGGTGTGAACCATCCTTTTTCTTGACAAAGAGGATAGGCGTTCCCCACGGCGAACTGCTCGGCCGAATAAACCCCTTCCCCAGCAGCTTCTGAAGCTGCGAGGATAACTCCTACATCTCTGGAGGTGCAAGGGGATAGGGCGCCTTGGCGATAGGTGCCGCCCCCGGAACCAAATCGATACGAAACTCTACCTGCCTCTCAGGAGGCACGCCCGGCAACTCCTCCGGGAAAACGTCCGGGAACTCATGCACTATCGGAACCTCATCAACTGCCCTTGGCCTCCCTGAATCCACCCTCGTATCCAACACAGACGCCACAAACCCACTACAGACCTGCTATATACTCTGTCTCGCTCTAGTGGTCGATCAAAATGCTGACCCAGATCGTGTACCCTCGCCGTACACCGTAAGAACTCCCCCACTGGGGACTCGTATGGTAACCAGCTGTCTCTCGCAGTCGATAACCGCTCCAAATTTGCTCAACCAGTCCATGCCCACAATGACACAGACATCTCCCATCGCAATAGGAACTAAATCAATCGGAAACTCAATGCCGAAAATCTCGAGTACACACCCTCGGATCACCTCGGTGGCATACAACGCCCTCTCGTCAGCTATGGAAACTCTAAGAGGTCGACTCAACGCCTCTCAACTAATACTGATGTGCTTACTGAAAGCCAAAGATACAAAAGACATACTCGCACCCGAGTCAAATAACACCAAAGTAGCTACAGAACTCACAAGAAAAGTACCTACGCATAACATAATATAATCACAATATCTCAAAAATCAAAATAAATACATGAAAGAATACATACCAGCTACGACATTGGGCACTGCGCGGACCTCCTCTGCGGTCAACTGAAAGGCTCTCCCTCGTGCCTTTGGTGCCTCGGCCTTCACTGGCCGGCTCTCAGTAGCTCTGATAAAAGCAAGGGCAGATCCCTTAGATGCTCCGTGAGCTTTCCTTCGCAACTGTGGATACTCTGCATTCCGGTGTCCAGTCTGATTGCAGTGAAAGCATATTGCAAACCCCTTGGGGCAATCCTTGGCAATATGCCCCTCCTTGCCACATTTGTAGCAAGAACCCGCTCTGCACACCCCATCGTGGCTCTTGCCGCACTTGCCCCAAGTGCGGCTCTTCTGACTCCCAGATCTCGAATCAGCGGGCTTTCCCGCTTGGCTGTTGGCTGAGACTGCGGCAGTCGTCGATCCCTCCCCTGGGACTCAGCCTCCTCCCAAGCATGGGTCTCCAGCTCTATCTCCCACTTCCTGGCATTTTCCTGAAGCTCAACAAATGTCCGGTACGTCGATTTCGCCACGAAATCCTGTATATACCTCCTCAAAATGCTCAGATATCGGCTCATACGTGCCTACTCGGAGGACACGTGCTCTGGGCAGAACATCACCCGCTCATGGAACATCCTCGTAATCACTGTGACTGACTCAGTACCGTACTTGAGGGTCAGAAACTCCTAGGCCAAACGCTCCCTCTCCACCTGGGGAACGTACTTATCTCGGAAGATAGCAGTGAACCTCTCCCAAGTCACTGCAGCAAGCTCAGCAGGCGAATAATGCGTCATCACAAACTTCCACCAGTCCTTCCCTCCCAAGCGAAGCTGGTTCAACGCGAACCGGACTCTCAAATGCTCTGGAGATGAGCAAGAGAAGAAACACCCCTCGATGTCTGAAATCCACCTCATCGCTGCAATCGGGTCCTAGGTCCCATCAAACTCCGGTGGTTTTGTGTTACTGAACTCTCTGAACAGCAACGCATCACCACCCTGCAGTCTAGTTGTAGCTACAGCTGTAGTGGCCACGGCAACAGCAACATCAGAAAGAGCAGCGTATCTCACGTCAAATGTCTCTGTCAGTGTAGTCTTGATAGACCCGAACATCTCTATAATCTCAACGCAGATGGCAGTAGCCACCTCATCATGAATCATCTGGCGGAGCACCTCGTCACTCACACCCCCCACTAGTCATTGGTCTGTGTCGTGTCCCCACCATGATGCCTCTCTGAAATACAACACAAGATATCAGAGACTCGCTCGGGTGTACACACACTCGATATCCTAATCCTACTTGATCTCTAGTACCCTAAGGATTCTTACTTGGGCTGCGCACCGACCCAGTGTCTTCGATAGCACCGGCCCAATACTATCGACCACACCGCATCAGCATTCATCCCAAGTCCTCCTCCCAGAGTCCCAAATTCCAAGCACTCTATTCTCTTAAATCATATGCTACTCACTAGCCGATCTCTCATAAGCTCTTCGCTGCTATCTAAACACTCTCAAGCATCGCTAGCAGCAAAGCTCCTGGACTAGGGCATCATATATCAGGCCACTCTAGTCCTAATAAGGATACCTAGTCTACTCTAGCATGCATAATATAGCTCATCATATAACATAACATAACATATCTCGTAACACTTTTTACAAGGGTATTTTGGGAAATCACCGTTCAGGCGCTAGCTGATCATACACACGACTCTGCTCTGTTTGTCTCAAAACTCTTTTTACTCTTTTAAAATTGTTTTGTTATCAAATTTTTTCCCAAATCCTCAGTTTGAGTTCAGATACACCCAAAGATGCATCCGAATCCCTCAAACCAAGGCTCTAATACTAACTTGTAACACCGTAAAAATTATAACAATTTTTCACATTTTCCATACACATTTATTAATAAAATCCCATTGTATCATATGTTTTTTCCACAAAACATTTCCCAAGATCGAAATACATAAAATCTCATGTGTGTGTACGAATCATGTCGTCGCCTTCTCGCGATCATCACTGGTACCTAAAACACATAACACTGTAAGCATAAAGCTTAGTGAGTTCCCCAAAATACCACTATAACACATATATTAGCCACTCAAGGCTATAGCTCTGCTGACCCTCTCGTCAGTGTGTCTCAGTGGGACACTCCAGTCCCAACTCTCTGTGGGCTCTCTAGCCCTAACTCTATGGACCCACTGACCCTATCTCTGGAAACTCTGAATCATGCATATCACATATCACAATAACACACATAAATAGCATACAAATACACTGGCACATAACTCAGCAGTAAACTAACACATAACTCTGTTACCACTCTAGGTAAGCATAGTGAGAAGAATCACCTCGGATGTCTTGGTAAATCTCTGACTCGGTGGAAATATGGTCTAGCCTCCGCCTAATCACATAAAGTAAAATACTCTCATAAATATAACTCTCGAGACTAGACTCAACCCTCTCTTGACACAAAGACCCCGTTGTTGACCAAACCCTCATAGTCAACAAAGCCAACGGTCAGACTTTGACCCGACTCGTCGAGTGCACTTGGGTGACTCGACGAGTCTACGGGTGTCCACTATCCCTCTAGTCTCACATGACACGTCAAGTCTTTCCCCTGCTCGATGGGTTACACCTTGCATGAATCGCGGGGCCACCCCGACTCAACTCGCCGAGTCCCATTATGAACTCGGCGAGTTCCGCCTTGAACTCCAAACCTCTAATTCCCTCTGACTCACTGAGTCATTCCCCCAACTCGACAAGTAATCACTGACTGAACTATGGTGAAACCCTAACCCTACTCGCCGAGTCTGCTCTTGGTACCTGGCGAGTTCAAGCCATGCTCGAGCTCAAATGTCCTCCTGAGGTCAGATCTATTCCTCTGACTCATAGATCTGGCCTCCTTAAGCAATATAAACACGTAAAGTTTGGATCTTGATACCCATGCAAAGATCCAATGGCTCTATTTGAAGAAATGGCCTCAATATGCCACCTAAACTCATATTACCCAATGACACCCCATAAAGATCATGGGGCTTAGGTCTCTGGACCTCTTTCGATCAAGATCCACATCCTCAACACAAGAAGGGACCAATTGCACTAACAATCACACTCTAAATGGGCTAGAAACCCAAACTCTCAATGATTAACACCCAAAACTGAAGAAGGATTGAATATATACCTCAATATGAAGTTCTTAGGCTCTGAAATTCACATTATAATGTCCTTTTCAGCTTCCTCTTTCCTTGGTCACCTTCTTCTTGCAAAAACACCCACACAAGGATCAAAAATGGCCTCTCCTCCCTCACAAACGCTCTAGATCGCTTAGGGTTGCACTCAGGGGTCTGGTAGCCACAATTTGTTGCTATAAGCCCCTTTAAATAGGCCTCAAACCTCGGGGATTAGGGTTTCATTAAACAGCGTGGACTCACCAAGTCCACTAGTCGACTTGCCGAGTCCGGTCATTAAACCGGATGGAAAATCGTGACACTACTCGACGAGTCTAAGCGTCAACTCGCCGAGTCCTTCCCAAAATCTCCAAAAATAAATGAATAATTAATGTGCCGGGAAATACGGATGTTACAATACATTTACCCATAAATTTTCTAGGCGCAATTATAATTATTGTAGTAGCTAACTTCTGTTAAACAACCCAAATATTTCAGCCAAACATTACACATGACGTGAGCTATTATTTCTCACGACGTGAGACGGTAGACGCAGGACCACTTGAATAAAGAAATGAGATTTACTTTTGACCTACTATTTCTTATTCCTTTATCACCGACAGCTCTTGGTCCCCCACTCTAGTTCGTTTTCATCTAAATTTTCTTATATTCCACTCTTTTGCTCACGTTAACATCAAGAAAAGGTACACTATTCTTACTTTTAATGTTCTAATTTTGACTTGTGTGGTTGGTTTAGGGGTTAGGGTTTGTAGATATTTGAATGTTAAAAATCAATATCCTAATACGTGAAATCTTGACTGCATGTGAGTTTAATGTACTCAGAATCCCATTAGAATGCAACCCCAATATAGTATTTGTCCTGATTCATGAACTGCCTTGACCGATTTCCGTTGCTAGTGACAAACTCACGAGTACACACCCTCGGATCACATCGGTGGCAGACACCGCCCTCTCTTCATCTATGGAAACTCTAGGATGTCGACTCAACGTCTCTCGACTAATACTGATGTGCTTACTGAAAGCCAAAGATACAAAAGACCGACTCGCACCCGAGTCAAATAACACCTAAGTAGGTACATAACTCACAAGAAAAGTACATACGCATAACATAATATAATCACAATATCTCAAAAATCAAAATAAATACATGAAAGAATACATACCAGCTACGACATCAGGCGCTGCGCGGACCTCCTCTGCGGTCAACTGAAAGGCTCTCCCTCGTGCCTTTGGTGCCTCGGCCTTCACTGGCCGGCTCTCAGTAGCTCTGATAGAAGCAAGGGCAGATCCCTTAGATGCTCCCTGAGCTATCCTTTGCAACTGTGGATAGTCTATCTTCTGGTGTCCGGTCTGGTTGCAGTGAAAGCATATTGCAAACCCCTTGGGGAAATCCTTGGCCATATGCCCTTCCATGCCACATTTGTGGCAAGAACCCGCTCTGCACACCCCATCGTGGCTCTTTCCGCACTTGCCACAAGTGCGACCCTTCTGACTCCCAGATCTCGAATCAGCGGGCTTGGCTGCTTGGCTGCTGGCTGAGACTGCGGCAGTCGCCGATCCCTCCCCTGAGACTCATCCTCCTCCCTAGCATGGGTCTCCAGCTCTATCCCCCTCTTCCGGGAATTTGCCTGAAGCTCAGCAAATGTCCGGTACGTCGAATTCCCCACGAACTCCTTTATATACCTCCTCAAAATGCTCAGATATCGGCTCATACGTGCCTGCTCGGAGGACACGTGCTTTGGGCAAAACATCGCCCGCTCATGGAACATCCTCGTAATCACTGTGACTGACTCAGTACCCTACTTGAGGGTCAGAAACTCCTAGGCCAAACGCTCCCTCTCCACCTGGGGAACGTACTTATCTTGGAACATAGCAGTGAACCTCTCCCAAGTCACTGCAGCAAGCTCAGCAGGCGAATAATGCGTCATCACAAACTTCCACCAGTCCTTCGCTCCCAAGCGAAGCTTGTTCAACGCGAACCAGACTCTCAAATGCTCTGGAGATGAGCAAGAGAAGAAACACCCCTCGATGTTTGAAATCCACCTCATCGCTTTTGTCGGGTCCTGGTTCCCATCAAACTCCGGTGGTTTTGTGTTACTGAACTCTCTGAACAGCAACGCATCACCACCCTACGGTCCAGCTGTAGCTACAGCTGTAGTGGTCGCATCAACAGCAACATCAGAAAGAGCAGCGTATCTCTCGTCAAATGTCTCTATCAGTGTAGTCTTGATAGACTCGAACATCTCTGTAATCTCAGCGTGGATGGCAGCAGCCACCTCATCATGAATCATCTGGCAGAGCTCCTCGTCACTCACACCCCCCACTAGTCCCTGGTATGTGTCGTGTCCCCACTATGATGCCTCTCTAAAATACAACACAAGATATCAGAGACTCGCTCGGGTATACACACACTCTATATCCCAATCCTACTTGATCTCTGGTACCCTAAGGATTCTTACTTGGGCTGTGCATTGACCCGGTGCCTTCGGTAGTACCGGCCCAATACTACCGACCACACCGCATCAGCATTCATCCCAAGTCCTCCTCCCAGAGTCCCAAATTCCAAGCACTCTATTCTCTTAAATCATATGCTACTCACTAGCTGATCTCTCATAAGCTCTTCGTTGCTATCTAAATACTCTCAAGCATCCCTAGCAGCAAAGCTCCTAGACTAAGGCATCATATATCAGGCCACTCTAGTCCTAATAAGGATACCTAGTCTACTCCAGCATGCATAATATAGATCATCATATAACATAACATAATATATCTCGTAACACTTTTTACAAGGGTATTTTGGGAAATCACCGTTTGGGCGCTAGCTGATCGTACACACGGCTCTGCTGTGTTTGTCTCAAAACTCTTTTTACTCTTTTTAAATTGTTTTGTTATCAAAAATTTTCCCAAATCCTGAGTTTGAGTTCAGATACGCCCAAAGATGCATCCGAATCCCTCAAACCAAGGCTCTGATACTAACTTGTTACACCGTAAAAATTAAAACAATTTTTCACATTTTCCAAACACATTTTCCATACACATTTATTAATAAAATCTCATTGTATCATATGTTTTTTCCACAAAACATTTCCCAAGATCGAAATACAGAAAATCCCATGTGTGTGTACGAATCATGTCGTCGCCTTCCTGCGATCATCACTGGTACCTGAAACACATAACACTGTAAGCATAAAGCTTAGTGAGTTCCCCAAAATACCACTATAACACATTTATTAGCCACTCAAGGCTATAGCTCTGCTGACCCTCTGGTCAGTGTGTCTCAGTGGGACCCTCCAGTCCCAACTCTCTGTGGGCTCTCTAGCCCTAACTCTATGGACCCACTGACCCTATCTCTGGAAACTCTGAATCATGCATATCACATATCACAATAACACACATAAATAGCATACAAATACACTGGCACATAACTCAGCAGTAAACTAACACATACCTATGTTACCACTCTAGGTAAGCATAGTGAGAAGAATCACCTCGGATGTCTTGGTAAATCTCCGACTCGGTGGAAATATGGTCTAGCCTCCGCCTAATCACATAAAGTAAAATACTCTCACAAATATAACTCTCGAGACTAGACTCAACCCTCTCTTGACACAAAGACCCCGTTGTTGACCAAAACCTCATAGTCAACAAAGGCAACGGTTAGACTTTGACCCGACTCACCGAGTGCACTTGGGTGACTCGACGAGTCTACGTGTGTCCACTATCCCTCTAGTCTCACATGACACGTCAAGTCTTTCCCCTGCTCGACGGGTTACACCTTGCATGAATCGCGGGGCCACCCCGACTCAACTCGCCGAGTCCCATTATGAACTCGGCGAGTTCCGCCTTGAACTCCAAACCTCTAATTCCCTCTGACTCACTGAGTCATTCCCCCAACTCGGCAAGTAATCACTGACTGAACTATGGTGAAACCCTAACCCTACTCGCCGAGTCTGCTCTTGGTACCCGGCGAGTTCAAGCCATGCTCGAGCTCAAATGTCCTCCTGAGGTCAGATCTATTCCTCTGACTCATAGATCTGGCCTCCTTAAGCAATATAAACACGTAAAGTTTGGATCTTGATACCCATGCAAAGATCCAATGGCTCTATTTGAAGAAATGGCCTCAATATGCCACCTAAGCTCATATTACCCAATGACACCCCATAAAGATCAAGGGGCTTAGGTCTCTGGACCCCTTTCGATCCAGATCCACATCCTCAACACAAGAAGGGACCAATTGCACTAACAATCACACTCTAAATGGGCTAGAAACCCTAACTCTCAATGATTAACACCCAAAACTGAAGAAGGATCGAATATATACCTCAATATGAAGTTCTTAGGCTCTGAAATTCACATAATAACGCCCTTTTCAGCTTCCTCTTGCCTTGGTCACCTTCTTCTTGCAAAAACACCCACACAAGGATCAAAAATGGCCTCTCCTCCCTCACAAACGCTCTAGATCGCTTAGGGTTTCACTCAGGGGTCTGGTAGCAGCAATTGGTGGCTATAAGCCGCTTTAAATAGGCCTCAAACCCCGGGGATTAGGGTTTCATTAAACAGCAGGAACTCGCCGAGTCCACTAGTTGAGTCGCCAAGTCTGATCATTAACCCGGATGGAAAATCGCGACACTACTCGGCGAGTCTAAGCGTCAACTCGCCGAGTCCCTCCCAGAATCTCCAAAAATAAATGAATAATTAATGTACCTGGAGATACGGATGTTACAATACATTTACCCATAAATTTTCTAGGCCCATTTATAATTATTGTAGTAGCCCACTTCTGTTAAACAACCCAAATATTTGAGCCAAACATTACTCATGACGTGAGCTATTATTTCTCACGACGTGAGACGATAGACGCAGGACCACTTGAATAAAGAAATGAGATTTACTTTTGACCTACCATTTCTTATTCCTTTATCACCGACAGCTCTTGGACCCCCACTCTAGTTCGTTTTCATCTAAAAAATTTTATATTCCACTCTTTTTCTCATGTTAACATCAAGAAAATGTACACTATTCTTACTTTTAATGTTCTAATTTTGACTTGTGTGGTTGGTTTAGGGGTTAGGGTTTGTAGATATTTGAATGTTAAAAATCAATATCCTAATACGTGAAATCTTGACTGCATGTCAGTTTAATGTACTCAGAATCCCATTAGAATGGAACCCCAATATAGTAGTTGTCCCGATTCATGAACTGACTTGACCGATTTCCGCTGCTAGTGACGAACTCACGACATGAGCCTTATTGCTCACGGCGTGAGACCTGGGCACTTTCTTTTCTGCTTGCTGTTAGTTGTTTAAGTTTCAGAGTTTTTGTTTTGTATTTCCTGGTTTTTTTGTTTTCGCAAGAAATGGCTTCGAGAGGATCCAATGAACAATTTCAAGTGCATGTGTCCTCTTGCCACATGTTATACCACATTCCAGTTGATATGTCAACTCAATTTTTAACCAACTTCACAAACAAATTAGGATGGCTACACAATAGGGAGTTTATAGTTTCTCTAAGGATTGATTGGGCTAGATTTGAGGAAGTTGGCTTGATGGAGAGGATGGCTCCATTTTTGACACAACATTTTTCTGTGGATAACTTTTCTTTCACTTGTAATGGGTGGAGAAATTTGTTTGCAGTCAATAAGCCTGTATATCAGAACTTTGTGTGGAGTTTTTCGCTTCTATTTCTTTTGAAGCCGCAATAGTTGATCCCTTTTATCCAAGGGCACTCATATTATGTCTTGGGTGCGAGTATATGGAATGTAGTCTGAGTAAGTTTGCCTGGAGAATGGGAATTTATGAGCAGCAAGAAACTCAGTTACCTGCTTTTGAGCTTTTTATGAGAACGGCAGCAAGGGATATTTACCGGGCACATCAGTTTCTGCAACATCCCATACCATTTGGCGAATTATTTGGGCACCAAGGCTGCGATTTCTTGAGCTGGTAGCCCTGTTAATGGGGGTCATTTTGTCACGCGCCTTGCGAGATCTTATGGTTTTCTTGTCCTACGTTTGACCCGGACTTTGACATGCAAACTTGGGGATGATCTAACTATGGGATACTTAGAGTCCATGCGTGTGGTAATTAATGAGGGATCACATTGGACTATCCCAAGGGATGATGATGTGGAATACTAAGACGAACCAACACCTCAACAAATGCCTAGAGGACGAAGGAATATGAGAGCCCGGGGGAAGGTGGAGAGAGATCGTCAAGTAGCACAACAACATGCGGGAGGAGTGCCAACCGACCCTTTAAAAATTCGGGTGGATACTTACTTAGATAACCTTCGTGGGAATGCTAATTATACTACTTAAATTGTTGAGGGTATTTATTCCCATTTAGGTGTCATTCGACCACACTCCATGCCGCCACAATAGTCGTATATGCCAACCTGGGAAGCGTTATGGATGCCAAGAGGGGACGGAGCAGGAACAAGTGGAGCCTAAGATGATGAGGAGGCTGATTGATTATTTTTAGTTTTTTTGTAGTTTTAAGTTTTTAGTTGGTTTTTTTTAATTTGTTTAGTTTGTGAACTTGTTTGGTTTGTAAGGCATATTAAATTATTATGTTACTTTTCTTCGCTTTTGGTGGTTGAATTTCAGATTGCTAATGTAGTCTTAGGAAGGAACGTTGAGTCGAGAGCGTATACGTCTAAACAAGTGTCATTTAGTGTCTAAAGTTGAGAGTCGAGACCCACAATTGGAAATAAGTGCGGGGTGAGTCGAGAGAGAGGATAGAGTTAGAAGAGTCGTCAAATAATGCATTTAGAAGGGTCTTAATTCATTAAAACATTGATTGAAGTCCATTCATTTACAAAAAAAGATAGGTTGTTTTAGTTTCTGTTTGCCCAGTTCTCACTCCGTGGGGCCTTATTTCTCATATCGTGGACACTATGACTCACGTCGTGAGTCGAAAATTGTCACAAAATACAGCCTTTTCATTCACCATTTTCTACACACTTCACCACCATTCTCTTTGGAGTTATTTTTAAGATTATGCTGGCTCGTTTCCTCCATTATATAATGTGGTGTATGCTTTCCCACATTATTCTTCACGTTTTGGAGATTTGCGCCTCATTTGTTGAATATTAAAGTTTCGATTCGTTATTGGTGCTTTATTTAGTTTTATTACGTACAATGACGAGATTGTATGAAATAAGTGTGGGGTAGGGGTCGAAAAAGTAAATATTGCTAGAAATTTGGTAAATTTAAAATTTTTAATTGGTTTGAAATAATAATCTAAGTAAAAAATTCTAGTAATAATGGTAGTTTAAACTTGAGTTGCTAGTGTTGCATGCGGTGATCTAATGAGAGCTCAAATGTTTGGTTTAGACAATATACGTTATAGTGAATTTGTGGCGCCCTTTATTCTAGTGAAATCAAGGGAAAAAAACACAATCTCACTTAGTTTGTGGAATGAAATATGTTTAGCAACTTGTACTTGAAATGTATCCAGGAAAACTAATGTATCTAACAAATAAGGGTTGAAGTTAAGCGCCCCTGCTTAAGCATGTAGCGTTTCGAGTGAAAAAAGTGAGTACACGTAAAAAAAAGAGAGAGAAATTACCAAAAAGTGAAAAGTTGAGGAATTTTTGGACCTATAGAAGTATCAAAGTTTGAAGATCAAAGATCAACAATTCTAAAAATTAAAAGTTAAAGATACCAAAGATCACACAAGAAGGTAGCTAATTCGAAGAAATCAAAGATCAAATATCAAAGAAATAATGAATTGAAGAGCTCCATAGTGTGGTATCTTAAAGTTGTAATTCTCTAGATTATGTATGCTTGGGTAGCTTTATAAAAATTCCTTGAGGTTAGAGAGTTTTCTATGGATGGATTTGGAGGGATGCATAAAATGAGCATTGCTCAAAAGAAGTACGTGTGTGTTTCTGAGGATTGTGAGTATTTAGAATTGAGGGGGGTTACTTAGGAAACATTTTAGCCAGAAATGCACGTGTTGAGATCTTGGCATTATAGTTGAGTTTGAGTTGGATCGTTATATGCGCTGTTGGTAATAAAGGTTTAATTTGAAAAATAATTAGATTTGCTTGAGGGCAAGGAAAGCAAAAATGTGGGGTATTTTTATATTGCCATACTTATACATATTTTTAGGCAATATTTATTTACATTATTACTAATAATTTGGTTATTTGCATAGAATATGGGTACTTATATGCTTAAATTATATTTTGAAACCAAATAGAAGCATTTTCTAAGATAGGGACTAAAGTTGACAAAACATGGAACTTTGGAGGCTTGAAGGAAAGAAGAATAAAAACTCAGCAAAAAAAGGTACTCACGATGTGAGCTAATGAAGACTCACAACGTGAGTGGAGTAATCTAGAAGATATACACCAGATGAAAGAAGAGTCCTTGTCGAATATGTACATCTCGCACTCACGACGTGAGGCTTATTGGCTCACAACGTGAGATTAAAAAAATCGAAAAATATATAAATCCTTGTCAATTACGTCTTGAGGGGACTTTGGCTGCCTTGTAGGATCCCTGGAGACGACTTTCAAAAGAAAGAAGAGTTTGTTATTGGTTTTCAACACTAAGGAAGAAAATGTTGATAATTTGATTTATAGATTAGTACATTAAATCATTATTTTGATTATGGATTTTGTTTGTTTAATTGTTAGTATGTCCAGCTAAATCTAGCTGCTTCTATTAGCTAGATAAACTTGAAACTCATGGTTTAATGCATTAGATTTGACTTTACTTGTTGGTAATAAGCTTGTGTTGGATTGATTTTACCTAACATGTTTCTTTGATAATTGATTGCTTTAAATTCCAATTCCGTGTAGTTAGTGAATATGAAGTTACATAAATTTGAATATGTAACACCGTAAAAATTTGAAACAATTTTTCACTTTTGAAAACCATAAAACATCATTCACATTCATTAAAACATTGGATCATCATTGTATCAGTACAAAACCCTAAGATCTGATTATATATAAACGCCCATGTGCGTGTGTGTACGAGTCATGCCGGCGCCTTCCCACTCTCATTGCTAGTACCTGAAACACATAACACAACAACTGTAAGCATAAATGCTTAGTGAGTTCCCCAAAATACTACTTAGACACATACGCCTTTCCAGGCCATACTCCATACGACCTTCCGGTCCATGTGTCTCAGGGGACTTCTGTCCCAACCCAGTAAACCTTCCGGCCTTACCCGTGTCGACCTTTCGGTCCTTAACTCATTGACCTTCCGGTCCATATCATAATGCCTTCCGGCCCATATCATACATAGCGTACATATCACATACATAACGCATACCGAACATGCAATGCATATTGTACAAAACATGCATCCCATAACATACAAGACCTTCCGGTCAAACATAGGTACCTTTCCAAGTACAGTCTAGTGAGAAGACTCACCTCAGGTATCTCGGTAAGTCCCGGCCTCGGTAGAAATGTGACCTAGCCTCCGCCTAATCACATAAAGCAAATGCTCCCATAAATATAACTATACTCCAACCTTTCATTAACATCCTTAGAAGGATAGAAGACCATTTTACCCCTCTCCTGGCTCAAAGGCCTCACTGCTGACCAAACCCTAAAGTCAACAAAAGTCAACGGTCAAACTTTGACCCGACTCGCCGAGTGCACCTGGGCGACTCGGCGAGTACACACGTGTCAACTGACTCTCTTAGTCCCTCTCTTGGCATGTCGAGTTCTTCTCCTTACTCGACGAGTCACACCTGGCATGAATCGTGGGGCCACCTCTAGTCAACTCGCCGAGTCTCAAGAACAACTCGGTGAGTACCGCCTTGAACCCCAGTCCTCTGATCCCCTTCTGACTCACTGAGTCATCCCCCAACTCGGCAAGTCTACTCACAGAGCATTTCACGTGAAACCCTAACCCTACTCGCCGAGTCCCAAGAACAACTCGGTGAGTTTATGCCATGCACTTACTCTAAAGACCTCCTAAGGTCAGATCTGTGCCCCTAATGCATAGATCTGGCCTTCTCAAGCATGAAAGTCACGTAAAGCTCAAAACTTGATGCATATATATCAACATAATGGCACCAAATGGTGATTTAGTCCCAAAAATGGCAACCTAAGTCCAATAACCCGGAAATGACTCATAAAGCTCCATGGGTTAGAGTCTCTGGACCTCAATGAGAACAGATCCAAAGCACAAACTCGAGAGGGGACTAAATACTCCACATATTCTTCTTCTAAAGGGTTTTAAAAACCCTAACTCTATGAAAAAATACCCAAACTGGAGAAGGTTCGAAGGAATACCTTAATATGAAGCCTTTGATCTCTGAAGATGCTAGATTTGCACTTCCTTTAGCCTTCCTTTGCCATGGTCACCTTCTCCTTTAAGTTTCACCAACAAAAGATGAACAATGGCCTCTCTTCTCCTCACAAGTGATCTAGGACTCTCTCTGGGGTGTGGTAACCGTAATGGATGGACATAAGGGCCTTTAAATAGGTCTCAAACCCTAGAAATTAGGGTTTCATTAAACAGGGTGGACTCATCAAGTCCACTTATGAGCTCCCCGAGTCCAGCTGTGAACTCGCGTCCAAATTCCGCGACCATACTCGGCGAGTCTAGACGCCAACTCGCCAAGTTCCCCCCACAAAACCCAAAAATAATGGAACAAGATCTCATACCTGGAAATCCGGGTGTTACATTTCTCCCCCACTAGAATCAGACTTTGCCCTCGAAGTCTCACTCTGCAAACAACTCCAGATGTTGCTCCCGCATCTCACGCTCTGGTTCCCAAGTCAACTCTGACCCTTTCCGGTGCTGCCACTGGAACTGCACCAGTGGCACTTCGTTGTTCCTCAAAACCTTGATCTTCCGATCCCTGATCGCCACTGGTCTCTCAGCATAATTCAGGCTCGCATCCACCTAAATATCTTCTAATGGCACCACTGCCGACTCGTCGGCTATGCACTTTTGCAACTGCGATACGTGAAAATTGTCATGAATCTGACCCAACTCTGCTGGCAACTCCAAACGATAGGCTACCCTGCCTACCCTCACGATCACCCTGAAAGGACCAATATATCGAGGCCCCAACTTTCCCCTCTTCCTGAATCGGATCACTCCTTTCCAAGGAGAGACCTTTAGGAGCATGAAGTCGCCGACCTGAAACTCAAGCTCGGACCGACGTCTATCCGCATAACTCTTCTGACGGCTCTAAGCGGTCAATAACCTCTGCCTGACCTGCTGGATCTGCTATGTCGTATGAAGCACAATCTCTATGTTGCCTATCACACGCTGCCCTACCTCTCCCCAGCAAATGGGGGTTCGACACCTTCTCCCATACAACAGCTCAAAGGGTGGCATGCCAATGATCGAATGATAGCTATTGTTATAAGAAAACTCTGCCAAGGGCAAATACGTGTCCCAACTCCCTCCGAAATCCAATACACATGCCCGAAGCATATCCTCGAGCTTCTGAATCGTCCGTTCACTATGCCCATCCGTCTGTGGGTGGTATACGGTATTGAAATGCAGCCTCGTACCGAACTCCTCATGAAACTTCTTCCAAAATCTGGAAGTAAAGCGCACATCTCAATCTGAAACAGTCGAGATCGGAACTCCATGGCGTGATACCACCTCCCTCACATATAACTCTGCCAACCTCTCAGCAAAGGAGCTCTCACTGATGGCAAGGAAGTGAGCGCTCTTCATCAACCTGTCCACAATCACCCAAATTGCATCGACACCCCTCGCGGTCTTTGGCAATTTGGTGATGAAATCCGTGGTAATACTTCAAGCTCTTGTGGTCCGTGTATATCGTACACCGGGGTCATCACTGTCAATGTCAAACAAACGTCCCGCAATGGGGCGCCCTTCGTCCTTCGGCTCAGAGCATCGGCTACAACATTAGCCTTGCCCGGGTGGTACAGGATCTCACAATCATAATCCTTGACCATGTCCAACCACCTCCTCTGGCGCATATTCAGGTTGGGCTGATCCATCAAATACTTCAAGCTCTTGTGGTCCGTGTATATCGTACACCGAACCCCATACAAATACTGACGCCAGATCTTGTGGGCGAACACCACAGCCCCCAGCTCCAGATCGTGGGTGGGATACCTCGACTCATGAGGCTTTAGTTGCCTCGAAGCATATGCTATCACATTCCCCCTCTGCATAAGCACCGTTCCCAAACCAGATATCGATGCATCGAAGTATACCACAAAATCCTCCATCCCTTCCGGGAGTGCGAGCACCAGGGCTTCACACAACTTCTGGCGAAGTGTCTCGAATGAGGTCTACTGCTCCGGACCCCATGAAAATGCACCACCCTTCCGGGTCAACTTGGTGAGTGGCACAGTGATCTTGGAGAAATCCTTAACAAACCTCCGATAATAGCCGGCCAACCCCAGAAAGCCCTTGATCTCGGTGGGTGATCTCGGCACATCCCACCTCATGACTGCCTCAATCATGGCCGGATCGACCAATATCCCATTCTGGTTGACAAGATGTCCCAAGAACTGAACCTCTCGTAACCAGAACTCACACTTGTAGAATTTGGCATACAACCTCTCCGATCTTAGAACTCCAAGGATCTCCCTCAAATGCTCCTCATGTTGTTCTCTGGACCTCGAATATACCAAAATATCATCAATAAATATGATCACCGACCGATCCAACATCGGCCTACACACCCTGTTCATTTGATCCATGAACGCAGCTGGTGCATTGGTGAGCCCAAAAGGCATCACCACAAACTCGTAATGCCCATAACGAGTTCTGAATGCTGTCTTCTGGATATCTTCATCCCGAACCCTCATCTAATGATAACCTGACCTCAAGTCTATCTTGGAGAACCAAGATGCCCCCTGTAACTGATCAAACAGATCATCGATCCTTGGCAACGGATACCGGTTCTTGACCGTCAACTTGTTTAACTACCGGTAATCAATACACATTTGGTGTGAACCATCCTTTTTCTTGACAAAAAGGATCGGCGCTCCCCAAGGTGAGCTACTCGGTTTAATAAACCCCTTCCCCAACAGCTCCTAAAGTTGAGAGGATAACTCCTGCATCTCTGGCGGCGCGAGGCGATAAGGCGCCTTGGCGATAGGTGCTGCTCCCGGAACCAAATCGATACGGAACTCCGCTTGCCTCTCGAGAGGCACACCCGGTAGTTCCTCAGGAAAAACATCCGGAAACTCACACACTATCGGAACTTCCTCAATCGAACTTGGCCTTCCCATGGCCACGCGTGTGTCCAACATATAGGCTACGAACCCACTACAGCCCTGCTGCAGACTCTGCCTCGCCCTGGCAGCCGAACAAAACGCTGACCCGCACCGGGTCCCCTCGCCATACAGCCTAAGCACTCCCCCACTAGGGTCTCAGATCCTCACCAACTGACGCTTACAGTCTATAACAACCCCAAATCGGCTCAACCAATCCATGCCCACTATCACACACATGTCCCCCATCGCAATCGGGACCAGATCTATTGGGAACTCCACACCGAAGATCTCAAGGATACACCCTCGAATCACCTCCAAAGCATACACTGCTCGCTCATCAGCTATACAAACTCGCAGAGGTCGACTCAACGCCTCTAGACAGATACTAATGTGCTAACTGAATGCTAAGGAAACAAAGGACCGAATCGCACCCGAGTCAAATAATACCAAAGCAGGTACAGAACTCACAAGAAAAGTACCTACGCATATCATCATATAAGCACAATATCATAAACAAAAGATCAAATACGGAATACATACCAGCCACAACATCGGGCGCCGCGCAGACCTCTTCCGCAGTCAACTGAAAAGCTCTCCCACGAGCCTTCGGAGCCTCGGCCTTCGTCGGTCGAGCCTCGGCAACCCTAGCAGCCGGCACAGATCCCTGCGATGATCATTGATGTAGCTGACGGCACACGCCCTTCCGATGGCTGGTCTGGTTGCAATGGAAGCAAACCATAAATCCCTTGGGGCAATCCTTGGCGATATGCCCCTCCTTGCCACATTTGTAGCAAGCACCCGATCTACAGGCCCCCTCATGACCCTTGCCGCACCTCCTGCAAGTGCGGCCCTTCTGGCCTCCATTCCTTGAATCAGCGGACTTGGTCAGCTTGGCTGTCGACTGAGACTGAGCCGGCCGCCGATCCATCCTCTGAGACTCGGCCTCCTCCCTAGCCTGAGTCTCCAACTCAATCTCCCTCCTCCTGGCATTTGCCTGGAGCTCAGCAAATGTCTGGAACGTCGAGTTCGACACGAACTACCGAATGTCCCTCCTCAGGATACCCAAATACCGACTCATCCGAGCCTGCTCAGTAGACACCTGCTCAGGGCAGAACATCGCCCTCTCATGAAACTTCCGGGTGACCACAGTAACCGAGTCATTACCCTGCTTGAGGGTCAAGAACTCCTGAACCAGCCGTTCCTTCTCCACCGGGGGAACATACTCGTCTCTGAACATGGTGGTGAACCTTTCCCAGGTCACCGCTGAAATCTCTGCAAGAGTGAAGTTCGATGTCACGAACTTCCACCAATCCTTCGCTCCCACGCGAAGCTGGTTCAAAGCGAACCCTACTCTCAGATGCTTCGGACACACGTAAAGAAGCATCCCTCAATGTCAGCAATCCATCTGATCGCAGTGATCGGATCATGCGTCCCATCAAACTCGGGTGGCATCGTGTTGGTAAACTCCCGGACCAGCAACGAGTCACCTCCCTAAGGCTTGGCAGCAGCCACAACTGCTGTAGCTGCAGCGGCTGCGGCCTCAGTCACCGCGGAGTACCACTCATCAAAAGTCTCCAATAGCATGGTCTTGATAGACCCAAACATCTCCGGAATCCCGGCCTTGATCGTCGCAACCACCTCATCGTGGATCATCTGACGAAGCTCCTCGTCACTCACACTACCCGCCTCAGGCATGTGGCGTGTCCCAACCATGATGCCTCTGAAATACAACAAAATTATCAGATACTTGATCGATCATATCCATACTCGATGACGCAACCTACCCATCCTCCGTTGTCCAAAAGATTCTTACTTGGGGTGTCCACTGATCCGGTGTCTTCAGTAGCACGGGCCCAATACTACTAACCACACCACATCAGCATTCACTCCAAGTCATTTCCTTGGATCCTGGATAACGAGTACTCTATTCTCATGAGCTCCTGACTGTTATCTACTCACTCTTAAAGCATCTTAGCAGCAGAAATGTCCTAGGTTATGGCATCACAAATCAGGCCACTCTAGTCCTAATATGTATACCTAGCCTACTCTAGCATGCATAATGTAACATAACACATCTCATAACATATAACGTAAGGGTACTTTTGGGGATTCACCGTTCGGGCGCTGGCTGATCGTACATACGGCTCTGCTCTGTTTGTCTCAAAACTGATTTTACTCTTTTCAAAAAAAAATTACTTCCTTATCAAAAAATTTCCTCAAGTCCTCAGTTTGAGTTCAGATACGCCCGAAGACGCATCCGAATCCCTCAAACCAAGGCTCTGATACCAACTTGTAACACCGTAAAAATTTGAAACAAGTTTTCACTTTTGAAAACCATAAAACATCATTCACATTCATTAAAACATTGTATCATCATTCTATCAGTACAAAACCCCAAGATCAGATTATATATAAACTCCCATGTGCGTGTGTGTACGAGTCATGTCGGCACCTTCCCACGCTCATTGCTAGTACCTGAAACACATAACACAACAACTGTAAGCATAAATGCTTAGTGAGTTCCCCAAAATACCACTTACACACATACGCCTTTCCAGGCCATACTCCATACGACCATCCGGTCCATGTGTCTCAGGGGACTTCCGACCCAACCCGGTAAACCTTCCGGCCTTACCCGTGTCGACCTTCCGGTCCATAACTCCCTGACCTTCTGGTCCATATCATAATGCCTTTCGGCCCATATTATAATGCCTTCCGGCCCATATCATAATGCCTTCCGGCCCATATCATACATAGCATACATATCACGTACATAACACATACCGAACATGCAACACATATCGTACAAAACATGCATCTCATAACATACAAGACCTTCTGGTCAAACATAGGTACCTTTCCAGGTACAGTATAATGAGAAGACTCACCTCAGGTATCTCAGTAAGTCCCGGCCTCGGTAGAAATGTGACCTAGCCTCCGCCTAATCACATAAAGCAAATGCTCCCATAAATATAACTATACTCAAACCTTTCATTAACATCCTTAGAAGGGTAAAAGACCATTTTACCCCTCTCTTGGCTCAAAGGCCTCACTGCTGACCAAACCCTAAAGTCAACAAAAGTCAACGGTCAAACTTTGACCTGACTCGCCAAGTGTACCTGGGCGACTCGGCGAGTACACACGTGTCCACTGACTCTCTTAGTCCCTCTCTTGGTACGTCGAGTCCTTCTCCTTACTCGACGAGTCACACCTAGCATGAATCGTGGGGCCACCCCGACTCAACTCGCCGAGTCTCAAGAACAAGTCGGCAAGTACCACCTTGAACCCAAGTCCTTTGATCCCCTTCTGACTCACTGATTCATCCCCCAACTTGGCAAGTCTACTCACAGAGCTTTTCACGTGAAACCCTAACCCTACTCGCCGAGTCCCTAGAACAACTCGGCGAGTGCATGCGATGCACTTACTCTAAAGACCTCCTGAGGTCAGATATGTGCCCCTAATGCATAGATCTGGCCTTCTAAAGCATGAAAGTCACGTCAAGCTTGAAACTTGAAGCATATATATCAACATAATGGCACCAAATGGTGATTTAGTCTCAAAAATGGCAACCTAAGTCCAATAACCCCGAAATGACTCATAAAGCTCCATGGGTTAGAGTCTCTGGACCTCAATGAGTCCAAATCAAAAGCACAAACTCGAGAGGGGACTAAATACTCCACATATTCTTCTTGTAAAGGGTTTTAAAAACCCTAACTCTATGAAACAACGCTCAAACTGGAGAAGGTTCGAAGGAATACCTTAATATGAAGCCTTTGATCTCAGAAGATGCTAAATTTGCACTTCCTTTAGCCTTCCTTTACCTTGGTCACCTTCTCCTTCAAGTTTCACCAACAAAAGATCAACATTGTCCTCTCTTCTCCTCACAAGCGATCTAGGACTCTCTCTGGGGTGTGGTAGCCACAATGGACGGCCATAAAGGCCTTTAAATAGGTCTCAAACCCCAAAAATTAGGATTTCATTAAACAGCGTGGACTCGCCGAGTCCACTTATGAACTCGCCGAGTCCAGCTATGAACTCGCGTCCATATTCCGCGACCATACTCGGCGAGTCTAGATGCCAACTCGCCGAGTTCCCCCCACAAAACCCAAAAATAATGGAACAAGATCTCATACCTGGAAATCCGGG
The DNA here is from genome assembly GCF_051521515.1 of Lactuca serriola. NCBI lineage: Eukaryota > Viridiplantae > Streptophyta > Magnoliopsida > Asterales > Asteraceae > Lactuca > Lactuca serriola. Next base: position 284,194,717 of record NC_136410.1, read on the forward strand.
TGTTACAGAATACCTAATAATTCAGTGGACACTAGTTTATTAGAGTTAAGATCAAACCAATATAAGTTCATCAATTAAATTATTAAAATTAAGTTGTGCTAGCGAATTCATGATTATGACCATAATGTGTGTTTATCAAATCAATCATACATAGCTCCAATCTCATTTAATAATTGATTATGTTTTAACTATTGTGTAACAATACATAGATTTACATGAATTGATTAATGTTAGCAGATTTAGAAATAAATTGCTAATACTATCTTAATTTGTACTAGCAGTAATTGTCATAGCTAAATTATCAACCATTGAGGTAAAGTGGATTCGAACTAACAAAAGTATTTTGGTAATTGATTGAATTTTGTATTAAGAATTAAGTTCATCTAAACTTGCAAAATTAGATAAAAACCCATTCCCTTGTTAATAATTAGGTTAATATAACACTAAGTAGATTAATTAGTCAATACCGTTCCCTATGATCGACATCCGACTTACCCCAAGCTATACTATACTCTGACTAGGTACACTGCCTAGGTGCAATTAGTTAGTTAAGGTAGTTAGGTTATAAATTTCAAATTAGGTGTAGTTATTTGTACGCATCACTTTTATATGGGAGGAGGTGCCAGACTCCTATCTGTTGGGGGAGGTCGGACAGAGAGTTATGGGGAATACCGAGATAGTGCTCAAGACGAAAGAGCATATCCAACAGGTCAGGCAGAGGTTGTTGATGGCCCAAAGTCGTCAGAAAAGTTGCGCTGATCGATGACGTTTTGAGCTAGAATTTAAGGTTGGTGACTTTGTTCTCCTGAAGGTATCATCTTGGAAGGGTGTGATCCTATTTAGGAGGCAGGGCAAGTTGGGCCCCTGGTTCATTGGTCCTTTCAGGGTGGTTGCTTGAGTGGGAAAGGTAGCTTATCGGTTAGAGCTTCCTGAAAAGCTGATTCAGATTCATGACACCTTCCATGTATCCCAGCTGAGGAAGTGTGTAACCGAGGAGACAGTAGTGGTCCCTTTAGAGGATATCCAGGTTAATGATTGCCTGAATTATATTGAGAGGCCAGTGGCGATATTGGGTAGTGTCAAAACTAGCATCTTAGCGCTAGAAATCCCTATCCATATATAACTAGCATCCTTTGTGTTACTATGTAACACTATGTGCAATATAAGTTAATTTTAATACAATACCAATTTATTCATCCAAAATTTGTTTTAATTCGAAACCATCTTCATGTAAACCCAAAAATATAACTCAATGAGCAATGATCACTCAACTTTGAGCCTTAATCCAAACTCTCTCGGTCTAGACTCCTTATTGGTCCAAAACTCTTTTATTGGGCCCTCTTGGGCCAAAACCCCTAGTTAACCCTATTATGGGCCGAGAACCTTTATTTGGACCATAGTTGGGCCGAAAACTCTTCATCAACGTAGTATGGCTTCGTAAACCTCCTAATGGGCCTTATTGGGACATGAGGAATTATTTAAGACTTAATGGGCCATATTTGTGCTAAGAACCATTTCACTTACCCCTTTTAAGCCACAAACTCGTATGTGGGCTCTCACAGGCCGAAAAATCTTTATTGGACTAAAGTATTCTCGGTTATCCTTCAAGCCCCAAACAATTTTCCTTCTTCCCTCTCCTATTGGGCCAATCAGTTAGCCCATAAGTAATAAAAAATGAAATGAAATGGGGATTTACCTTGGTAGTGACACCTCATTATTGTATGGCATATATCTATGTAATTGTTTATCATGTAACTATGCAAAAACATAATGTCCAACATATCTCTATGGGAAACCTCGCTCCTCTCCATCTCTTAATCGGCAGAAGCCACCCTCCTCACCACCATTTTCTTTTCAAACTTCAATCAGATTCCTCATCCCTCTCAATCCTCTAAAAATCCTCCCACTCTTTCTCCTAAAAACTGTGAAATTTTGTGTGTTTTCAAGAGGTTTTCATCAAATTTCATCCTTTTGGTAAGTTATTATCAATCTCAAGTTGTTTTGTTTTCAATTCATGCTAAGATCATTCATCATACAACAAGATTTTTTGTTTTGCTTCCTAGAACTCTTCCAACATCAAAAAACTCTTCAAGATACTAGCTAAGGCTGAAATTCACCCCATTCTTCCTCTTCACAACCGATAAAGTCCAAGTTCAGTTTCATACCCCTTTGTTTTCATGATTTTCCATCTTTATGAGGGATACAAGTTTGGTTTTGTGTAAAATCTTTGTATTTATGCTTGCATGTGTGTATTTTCATGATATGTATTGTGATATGTTATGAAACTATGTTAAACACTCTTAAACTCGAAATATCTTCCAAGTTTTAAAGATATTAGGAAACAAGTTACTTTATGTAACTTACTATGATTCTTGGAAAGATTAAGCACCTTAAAAGTTACTAGAAAACAAAAAAAAGTATACAAAGCGGCCATACTTGACAATATAGATAAACAAAATGAGTTTTATTTGACATTCACGATTTGATTGGGCCAAAGGTGTCATTTTTGATAAAAAAAAATGGGCTTTTAATGTCATTCACGGTTTTATGGGCCAAAAGTGTCATTTTTGATAAAAAAAAATGGTCTTTTAATGTCATTCACGGTTTTATTGGTCCAAAAGTGTCAATTTTGATAAAAATGGGCTCTTAATGTCATTCACGGTTTTATCGGCCAATAGTGTCATTTTTTATAAATAAAAAAATGGCTTTTAATCATTCACGGTTTTATGGACAAAAGGTGTCATTTTTGCTTTCAAAAAATGTGCTTTTAATGTCATTCACGGTTTTATAAACCAAAAGTTTCATTTTTTATAAAAAAAAATATGGGCTTTATTTGACATTCACATTTTTATTGGTCCAAAAGTGTCATTTTTGATAAAAATGGGCTTTTTTGTTGTTAATTTCTATTGGGGTTATGATATTGCGTCTTGGGCTCGTTCCTTTTAGCTCATTTTTGTAAACGGTTTGGGCCTGTCCAACAGTGTATTATTTTATTCTTGGGTTTTAGTATTTAAGGTGCATGCATACATCCTTTGTTAAGGACGCTTTTGATTATTCTGATTATAGTATTGTAAACCCTAGCTCGCCTCTACAGTGAAAGTTCTTAATCGAGCTCTACTGAGGCGTGACTACGTTTGAATCATAAGCATTATACTGATTCTATATTGTGTTCGTTGTCTTGTTTGATTTTGTTATTTGTTCTTCATTGTGAAAGATCTAAACGATCTAGAGATTTTATCTCAAAAATTGGTATCAGAGCAGGAGGCTGTGTAATTTATACACATCTCTTCTGTTGAAGAAGTTATTAGGGTTTTCCGCATTGATTGATATTAATTAAGCCGTCATTCCTCATTGGCGTATCTCATTAATTGTGGAACTTTCCCTAACGATAAATTACAAAGTCTGATCTTAAACAGGTTATCGATCAAACATCATCACAATGTCTATGGACGGTTCGCAATCTAATCCAATCAACATCTCCAACAGTATTGGATCAACAACAAGGATTCCAATCCTATATACTCAGGATTATGAAGTCTGGATGCACCACTTCGAAGATTACGTAATCAGTTTAGAAGATAATGGGTATTTGATCTGGGAAGCAATCACAGTTGGTCCATTTGCTCACTCAAGTACTTCAAAAATTGTCAAAACTCAAAAGAAGTACAATCAGCTCGTGAATGATGTGAATGATATTCCTCAAGACGAGAAAGAGAAGTTTCAGTGCAATATTAAAGCCTTAAGAGTGATTATCTTTGCTTTACAATCGGACATGTTTCAATTGGTGAGTTCGTGTGCTACAACAAAAGAGATATGGGATAGGTTAAAGGAATTGTATTCTACTGATGAAGATCTGGAACATTCGATTCAAACTTTGTTACTTTTTGAATTTGGTGATTTCAAACAGAAGCCCAAAGAGAAACTTATTCAGGCTTTTGATCGATTTAATCATCTTCTCAGTAAGATGATACAGCATGGGATCAAAAGGAAGGTTACTGAGCAGAAGGTTACCTTCATGAATGGTCTCAGACCCGAATGGATGGCAGTTGTGTCTACAATAAAGTCACATGAACAATTCAAATCCTACTCTCTGGCAAAACTGGTGGGAATACTGAAGTCCCATGAAAGTGTAGTTTCAAAGGAAATGGATGTGGTTTCCAGGTTGGGTTCGTTATCTCTTATCTCTAAAGGAACAAATACCGTTGAAGAAGAAGAAGAGTTAGATCTTCCTGACTATGATCTAACTGGTGAAGAGTATGCCCTGATGGTTTCCAATCCAAGAAAGTTTATCAAAAGAAAGTTCATCGTCAACAAGAACTGAAACTAGCAGGGAAGTTATAATTCTGAAAAGGTTAAGGAGGAACCGAACATGGGTTCAAAGTCTGAAGAATCTAAGAAGGAAAAAAAGATTGGGGGAGACTCAGGTTTTGATTGTCATTATTGTGGAGGCAAGAATCACTTTGCCAAAGACTACATGCTGAAGAAAAAGTCTGAAAGAGTTGATGAAGACGATGAGGAAGTGAACCTCCTGAGACGATTGGAGGAGATCAAGAAAAAGAAATCAGCAGCTAACAGTAACAGTATGAATGCTTTGATCGTGCAGGATACAGGTGATAATGATGAATTTGGTGGACTGTAGGTGTGGTCCACAGATTCAGAGGATGAAGAAGTAATAAAGCCCACTCATGGCAAAGCTCTGCTGGCGAAAGTAGAAAACGTTGGGGGAAGATGTTTGATGGTGACGGATGGTGTGTCTCAGATGTGTAGATACACAACAGATGGTGGATTGAATGATGAGAAGGAGCGAGAGGACAAGTGTTTCGCTGCCAAACCTGTCAGTTCCCAGATCAACGAATGTGATGACTTGATCAAGAAGGTAAAAAATATTCTCATTTCTCTAAAAATTCCTACTGCTAACTATGAAAAAGAACTAAATGGACTAAACTCCAAATTTTCTAGTTTAAGTAGTAGTCTTAGCAGTATATCATCGAAGAGTGAGGAGAGGAGGATCTGGATTGAGAAGAAGGAGAAGGAATTAATTAGGTCTAGGAATGAGTCAATCTATTTGCAACGAGACAATCATAAGCTTTTAAAACAACGAAAAGTTTTTTGTTTGATTGCAAAAAGATTATATTTTAACATCACTCAGTTGCATCTCGATTCTGAAATAGCAAAGAAGATACATCGCATTATTTTACCCTTCCTTGAGTTAAAGGAGGATGAAGTCGATGCCGAAGCTTACAACTGTGAAAATGTTGTATCTTCTGATGAAATATCTCCTGCCTACAAAATTGGTCTTCACAAAATAGAGTCCTACATAAAGTCAAAAGACCATAAGGACATGCTCAAAAATTTGTTGGATGAAAACGATAAACTGAAACTGAGAACCGAAACTGTACAGAAATTTGACTCGTTGAATGCCAAATTAAGTTCAGAAAATAAAATTGATATTGAAAATGCGTCTGAATTTAATGAGGATGATGACATGAGTGAAATCTATGTAGAGGATGTGGTGGACTGTTCTGAATTTGTTAAGAGCGAACCCGAAACAAGTAAAAATCTCATTTCTGAAAACTCTATTGAGTTCGCGCGCTCATCGATAGAGGATGATGAAATGAGTGAAATCTCTGTAGAGGATGTGAAGAAGATAATGCTAATGGATGTGATGAGTTTTTATGGTCAGCACCGATAGATAACGCTGATGAAACAGAAGGTCTATCTCAAAAAACATCATGGAGAGTGAAGAGTAGGTATGTGGCAGAACCACTTAATGAACCTACACGATATGATGTGCCAAGCACAAGTGGCAGCAAAACATCTTCAGGCGAACTAATGATGGCTTCTAGTGGGACTTGTTCGTCAAAGAGCGAAATTCATGCTCAAATACCGAAGAAAAATGCCAATATTGATAAAATTCAAAACAGGTGGCAGAACAAAAACACCAACATAACCTAAGATACAAGAAGAATCTCTCGGAAAGAAAATAGTTTTGGCAATCCCAGAATCCTCATTACGTTAGGTATGAAATGACAAATAAGTCACGAGGAGAGCCAAGAGCCAACCGAAAGGAGAGTTTCGGGCATCAGGTGTTCCACAACCGAAATGGTAACCTCGGTCCTCATTGCAATAACAACCGAAAGAAAGGTTTCAGTCCTCAACATGTAAGCAACCGAAAAAAAGGTTTCGGTCCTCAACATTTAAGCAACTAAAAGGAAGGTCTCGGTCCTCAACATGTAGGAAATCAAAAGGAAGGTTTCGGTCCTCAACATGTAAGCAACCGAAAGGAAGGTTTCGCTCCTCAACATGTAAGCAGCCGAAAGGATGGGTTCGGTCCCAGATCCAATTATCACAAGAACCGAAGGGAAGAAAGTTTTCATACTCAACCAAGGAAGAGAAATAATCGACGATCTAATCTTGTTTCTAAACCTCATTCTTCTCATTCATATTTCTCATTCTTCTAAAGATTCAAAGGGGAAAGGAAAGCTCTTTCCAGAAGACGATAGACACCCGACAGAGACCCAAAGCATGCAGACATCAAAACCACAAATCCTATGTCTAAATCAAATGTCTCCAAGTCAAATAAAGTTGAATTTTTTACTATAAAAAGAAAATATGAAACAACTCTAATAAAAAGAACTTATCTAATTGATGTTTCTCTTACTATTCCCTGTGCTGTAAAAGGCTCACAAGGACCCAATAAACTTTGGGTTCCTAAAGGATGGTGGAATGGTGAAATATGGGAATAATTCATTTGGAACTATCAAAGGCTATGGAATGATTACAAATGGTGACTTATCGATCAGAAAGGTTGCATATGTTGAAGGGTTGTAGTACAACCTCATCAGTGTCTCACAACTGGTGGTTGGCACCGGATTGATGGTCTCCTTTGATGACGGAGGCTCAGGAATAGTTGAAAAGAAGTCAAATGACATTTTGTTGAAGTCAAAACGAAAGGGAGAAATGTACCCTTTAAATCTCAATCCAATTAGAGGGAAAACAGCAGTTTTCCTGCTAACGAAGGCACACGCGGATGAAAGTTGGTTATGGTATCAAAAGCTCTCTCATCTCAATTTCAAAGATATCAACAAGCTGGTACTTGGAGATCACGTTCGAGGTCTTCCAGCTCTCAAATTTGATAAAAAAAAACATCTATGTGCAGCTTGTGAAATGGGAAAGCAGAGTCATCAAAGTCATCCTTCTATTCTCTATACAAAGGTGATATAACCACTAGAGCTACTACACATCGATCTATGTGGTCCTTCCTCTATTGAAAGCATTGGTGGAAACAACTACATACTTGTTATCATAGACGATTTCTCTCGCTTCACATGGGTATTTTTCTTAAAGCAAAAATCAGAGGCAACTCCCAAGCTCAAACTCTACATAAAGCAAGTAGAGGTTCAACTACGAAAAGTGGTTCGTAATGTGAGAAGCGACAATGGCTTGAAATTCAAGAATAAGGATTTTGAAGATATTCTAGCTGAGAAGGGAACGACTCACAATTTTGCTGCTCCATATACTCCACAATAGAATGGAATCGTCGAAAGGCAAAATCGTTCTCTGTGTGAAGCGGCTCGAACTATGATGAACTTCGCTTCTTTACCTTTATATTTATGGGCTAATGCTATTGTTGATGCGTGTTACATACAAAATAGATTGTGTCTGAACGAACGCTTCTCAATCACTCCTTATGAGATCTTCAACAACCGGAAGCCAAAAGTGAAGCTCTTTCATGTGTTCGGTTCAAGATGCTTTATCTTCAACTCAAAGGAGAACCGAAACAAGTTTGATGCTAAGGCCGATGAAGGGATCTTTTTGGCTACTCCTTAAACTCCAAGGTGTATAGAGTTCTGAGTAAATGTTCAAAGAAGATTGAAGAAACATACTATGTCACTTTCGATGACAATTATGTCAAGAAGTTGAAGGGAACTGAAGATGCTATGCAAGAAATCTTCCCAAAGTCTGTTCAAGTCACAATGCCGATTTCAAATCTTTTTAAGCAATATATGCTACTCATCGAAGAACCTGGAAAAGCTATTAATTCTAAATCCAAGCCTAAAGATAACCAAGTAGACAATTTGAAGCAAATTATTGACGATGTTGTAAAGAAGATGGTAGATGAATAACCGAAGGCAAGCAAACCGTCAGGTGATTGTCCTTATATCCAGGGGGAGGGTTCGTCTCTTCCAAATAATCAAGATTCATCATTCCAGGGGGAGAATCGATCATCACTGTCATCAAGTTCAACCGAAAGTCCAATCGAAAGGGAATGTTCTGATCCAGAAGTTGAACTCGTGTCATCATTTGAGGGGGAGAATACGAATACTAATGCTGATGATGATACACAATCAAAATTTGAAGAAGAAATCAATGCAGAATTGGATCCCTATTGTGATCCAAATTACCCTCCTCTCATTAAATGGACCAAATATCATCCTCAAAGTCAAATCATTGGTGAATCCTCTGAAAAGGTATTAACTCGATAATAGTTGAAAGCGAAGCAAGCTGTATTATTCTCTCAAGTAGAATTTTGCATGTTCAACTCTTTCGTCTCCAAAGTTGAACCAAAGACAATAGATACAACTCTTGATCATTCCTATTGGGTTTAAGCCATGCAAGACGAGCTGAACGAGTTTGAAAGAAACAAAGTATGGCGACTAATTCCAACTCCAAAGGATGCTTCGGTCGTAGGTCTCAAATGGGTATTCAGGAATAAGATGGACAAGGAAGGGAATGTGATTCGCAGCAAGGCTCGGTTGGTTGTGAAAGGATACGGTCAAGAAGAAGGTATAAATTATGAAGAGACCTTCGCTCTAGTTGCAAGATTAGAGTTAGTTCGAATCTTTCTTGCTTATGTTGCACACAAGAATTTTGAAGTCTATCAAATGGACGTGAAGTGTGCCTTTCTCAATGGAGAACTTAAAGAAACAGTGTACGTTGAGCAACCGCCAGGCTTCGTGAACGAAAAGCATCCAGATCACTGCTACATTCTGGACAAACCAGTATATGGCCTGAAGCAGGCTCCCAGAGCATGGTATGAAACCCTTACTTGATTCTTGAAAATGTCCAAATTTAAACAAGGTTCGGTTGACCCAACCTTCTTTCGTAGGAAAGAAGGTAACCACCTTATGATAGTCCAAATGTATGTTGATGAAATCATCTTTGGCTCCACGAATCCCAGCCTAACAGTTGAATTCAGGAAGTTAATGGAAACTAAATTTGAGATGAGCTCAATGGGTCCAATTAACTTTTTCCTTGGCTTGAATATTAGACAGAGACCCGAAGGCATTTTTATCAATCAGGAGGCGTACACAAAGACATTGCTTGCCATGTTTGGCATGATGGGAGAATCAAAGGTGAAAGTTCCTATGGCATTTGGAACTAAGCTTACACCATCGTTGGAGAAACCAGCTGCTGACATGACGCTTTATCGTCAGATGATTGGGTCATTGATGTATCTCACAGCCAGCCAGCCATACATCATGTTCTCAGTCTGCTATTGTGCCCGTTTCCAAGCTAACCCACGCGAACCTCACATGCTGGCAGTGAAGAACATCTTTCGCTATCTGAAGTGAACCTCCTCTCTCGGTCTATGGTATCCAACCAACTCGGGATTTTTTGTCCAAGCATTCTCAGACGCTGACCTAGGGGGTTGTGGATTGGATCGTAAAACCACTACTCGATGATGCCAATTTCTGGATGGCAAATTAGTAAGTTGGGAATAAAAGAAACAAACATGTGTTTCTCTCTCCACAGTTGAAGCAGAATATATAGCTGCAACATCATGCACATCCCAAGTCATTTGGATACAAATTCAGCTTAGAGACTATGGGCTGAACATGAAGAAAATCCCACTATATTGCGAATCAGAAAGTGCAATTAGGATTCGTCATAACCAAGTGCAACACTCAAAGACAAAGCACATAGCACTGTGATATCACTTCATCAAAGATCATGTGGAAGATGGTAACGTAGAAATCCATTTCGTCAGAACCACTGATCAATTAGTAGACATCTTTACTAAGGCCTTACCTGAAGCAAGTTTCAATAATATCCTTCAAGGCATAGGAATGATGGAAGCTGAATCTGTATCGAAATTGTCTTCACCTCATTAAAGGTTAGAAGTGAAATAGAGTGACCGCTTGGTGTATTTCGGGTTTGGTTCACCCGGGAACCAAAATGAATCGAACGCTTAGTCTATTTCGGGTTCGGTCCTTCTAAACTCGTTAGCTTCTTTTTCAATAAAATAGATTTTGGTTGTATTCATTCTTACACTCTTTTTCATACTTATTTTTATGTTTTTCTTTTAATATTTTTTATTTTTTTTTTTATAAAATCCAAAACTAATTTTCTTTTTGTTTTTATTTCTCTTTAGAAATTCTTTAGAAAATCCAAAAATATTTTTGTTCTTATTTTATTTTTTTTTCTCATGTTTTTCTTTGTCTAAAACTTACTCTCAATAATGGAGCTAAATCAGGTATAAATTCTTATCTATAGATTAGTTAAGTGTCCCTAGATGCATACCGCTGCATGTTAACCAAAGCCTCTAAAGATTTTGAGTGAGGCCTTAATAATGTGATAAATACAAATCATGTTTTCCCAATTAGGCTGTTACATTGACTCTAATCGTGAGCTACCTTACTATTCTCATATTGAGTTTAGAGTTCTCTGCTTGGTCCTACTTTTGTAACAGAGGTACATTCGCTTCTTAAACCTCCTACATCATTTTTCTCCATCTCACTTCATGTCATTCATGTAACCCTTGAGACTCTCAGCACCTACCACTGAGGTTTATGGTTACACAACACTCTGTGTTTCTGACCTTAGTCTCGTGTCACTATGTACTAAGTGAAACCTACAATTCACTACCCATAATGCATTGACGGTGAGCAATTACTATGTTCTAGCTTTCACCAATGAAATCTCTTTTTGTTTTGAGTGATCCTTATGAAATTGTCTATCACCAAGACTTTTCTTCCCCAACGATCCAGTTTTATTTTGTTTTGAGATTTCTTATTTTCAACACTCACTGAATACATGTCCAACCTACTTGTTCAATTGGCAACATTGGTATCATAAGTACTTCTTTCTCTTTCAGTCTTATATTAAGAACTGAAACTTGAATTGAAGCAAAAACCACCCATACAAGCCTAATATATAAAAGATGCCTTTCATTGCCTCTTAAAAGGCACTTGATCGTATTCTAACGAGAAACCTCACAAACACTTTGAAGCCTCTTTTGACTTAAAAGGAAGAGATTCGTGCCTGAGATCCACTGTTTCATGTTTTAATCTACATCACAATATCCCACAAAGTTTTATTTATTTCTTTATCATTCATACTCTATGCACAAAAATCTTTGATTTTCCAAAAATCTGGTTCTATTTTTCATATGGCTTGGGTTCTAAAAGCATCATGGCGTTTCTCAATCGAAATAATCAGGTTGATAAGGGTTCATGCTATTACTGTTGGTGACGTTTGAGATAAAGTACAATGGATGAGTCGGCAGTTATCCAAAAGTTTCGTCGATTTGAAAAACACGATATCTGTGGAAATGCGTGTAAAAGTGAAACATTTTCTCTCTCCTGCGTCATCATCGGGGTTGCCAACTGTATAATCCCCATTACATCAGGAACCATTTCACAAAAAGGCGAGATTTCAGATGGATTTTTTTCTCTCTCCTACTCTCACGTATAAAAGGGTTTCTCACAATCAACTTTACTCTTTTACCGTTCTCAATTCTTCCAAAAGAAAACAATGATTTCTCTCACTTTTCATCATCTTCTTCTCAGGCTTCATCAATGGCGGAATCCTCTTCTGTTTAAGATACATCTGTTCGTTCCACTCTTCTGACCATCAAGCCTCAACAAAACCTTTTGGTTGACCTAACCCCATTCACTTATGAACCCTACATGTTGCAGGTTGTGGAATGCCTCAAATATTCTCCTCTTGTCAACGCTCTCACAAAGGTGGAAGTAGTTCCCATGTCCTATATCTCTCATATCTACTCCACTGCCCACTATGATAAAGTTGCAGAACGAATCCACTTCGACATTCACAATGAGAAGACTTTGATTTCCAAGAATCGATTGTGTTCCCAGCTAGGTCTTGCTCATGAACCAACTATGGTAAACCCTGATTCCATCACCACTAGTCAGTTGTTCTCCATGTTCTACAACATAGGGTACAATGAAACCCTAACCACTGTCACAAAATTCAAGAAATCCTGCCTTCCCCCATAGTGGAAGGGTTTTTTCACTCTCTTGTTGAAAGGTCTTTCAGAACGTAGTGCTGGATCAGACGGAGCGAGAAAATCGTTCATGACCATCCTTTATGGGTTGTACAATGGGGTACATCTCGATTATGGTTCAATCCTATGGCAGCAGATTCTTCAGAGCTTAACATCCTCCTCTCTCCATTCTGAAGTCTCCTGTGGCAGGTTCTGGTCGATTGTCAGGAAGTGGGCGATGGATCGGTTTCATGTTCCAATCATGGTCGACTCGCTTCTCTCCATCGCAACTTTGCATATGATGAAGCTCATTATCACTGATCCGTCCAAATTTTTGTTCATTGGGTCCATTCCGGCATCAATGTATGCTTGTGTGTCTGAGGCGAGCCTGGTTATTCAAGACTACAAAAAGCTTCCTTCTTCAGGTCCAAGGGAACTTACACCTGCTATGATTCGCTCCATAGAGGAAGCAGACAAACCGGCAAAGAGAGGAAAGATACAAGACAAGAAGAAGGAAGTGAGGGTTATCGAAGCTGCTAAGGGGCAAACTCCAAGGAAGCAAAATTCAGAAAAAGCAGCTCCTTCCCAGCCGAAGTAGAAGAAATCCAAAAAGCCAGCCCGAAGCTTATCCTTCAATCTTCCAGCGACTCAGACTCTGAGTATCTTCCTACTGGCAATAAGCAACCTTCTCCTACCACATTTGAGAGCAAAAGCTCGGATGAGGAGGTTTCGGCTCGTGGTGATACTCCACCATGGTCACCCACCCCTGAGGTACCTGTTCGCTCCCTAGTACCTTCTTCTCTACCAACCTCTATTCCTATTTCCTTACCAACAACCTTCCCTGTTATTACCTCACAACCCACCTCTACTATTCCCATTCCCACTCCTCTATTTTCTGAAGCCAGAACTACAACCACCACTAGAGTTCAAACCAACGTATCTGATACGAGGGTTAGGTCTTCAGTCCCTGAGACAACCAAACCACTATCTCCCACAACTCCAACCGAAACCAACACTGTCCTTGGTGGTGAAGACATGGAGTTTGATTCATTCTACTACAGCCCCTACTGTGTTCAGAGTGATGAAGATGATGATGCTCCTATTACCAAAAAGCACATCAAGGAGCTGAATTACAAACTCGATACTCTCATGGACTCTTCTTCATCTCACCATCCATATTCAGAAGCTGCCATTCAGACCATGCTTCACTCCTTTGTCAAGGCTCATGATGCTTCTATATCTAATGCCACAGCCGCCATTACCACTTCCACCAAAGTGTATACAGAAGCGACCAAAAAAGTCGATAAACTAATTCAAGATGCTACCATTTTTCTTGAGTCCTTATAGGGAGCAGCTGATTTGAACAATTCTAAAGTGAACAGCTCAATCATCAACCTCGAAGCAGCATTTTGCTGTTGAGAAGCAAAAATTTGCCACTCTTCGCCAAGATATTCAAATGGATAATGCTGCTCTTTTATCCTCTCTCAATGAACGTTTCACGAAGCTTCAAGCAGATCTAGCCATGGAGAACCTCAGTCATGGATGAAATTGCTCTCAAGACAACTCAGTTGAAAACCAAGAATCTCCAAATTTCTCAGGCGAACAACGAGGTTAATCAACTTCGTTCTGAAAGGGTTGTCATCAAAAGTTGTGTCTCAGACGTCCACGTCATACTATCGAATGTCCTGGACACTCACGATCCTATTCTTACAATCTCAGTTTGACGCCATCTTGCTGACAAATTTCGTCCTGCCCTTGGGATGTTGAGTCGCATTGAAGGTGTTTCAGAGACTATGGTCCCTCCGAAATAAGGGGGAGAAGGACTAACATCTTTGTCTTGACCTCCTCCTAAGTCTCACCCTCCTCCTACTTCCCAACCAGAACCAAAGAAGACTGCGCATGCTTCGATTTTGGGCTTTAAGGCTAAAGGCAAGGGCACTGTGGATGATAGTGATCAGGAAGAGGAGACAATCGTTGAAGCTTTGAAGCAAAAGGCAAGGGAAAGGGAAATAGATCTCAACACTAACATTGTAAAGAAGGATGAAGAGAAAGAAAGAAGATTAAAGGTGGCTCATGATCTCCTAGAAAGCAAGAAAACCTTCTTTCCCATTTGGACTATGGAGAAGCTGATCAAAGAAGCCATTGAATCCTCTAGCACTCATTGGCTTGAGCCAGTAGTGTCTTTGGATTGTGAAAACACAAAGATTCTCATTTTGATATGCCTATCACTCGAAAGGCATTTGTATTTCACTGCTTTCTTCCCATTGCAGAAGTCCCACATCCAGACCCGAAGGTTGATCGTGAGCTCATTGACTACTACTTGGAGTTTGCTCAACCACAATATCTCACTTGGAGGGCTCAGAAAATCATCACTTTTCGGGTCCGTAAGCCTCAAGCAACAGGGAAATATATCAATGTCATGTTCAAGGTTATAGAGGTTCGGCCATGTCTAAGCATCTTGCTAATCTACCCAATCTCAATCCTCATGATTGGATTATTCTGCACAACATTCTACTCTCCAACTCAGTTGAGAATGAGCCAATAAATGATCATCTGAAAAGATTGCTAGTCTGCTACATTTTGGAGGTAGCTAAGATGGATCAAGAGATCGCTTCGGTTCTCAAAAAGAAGCCTACCATTTTGCCTGTTGGTTCTGCAAGTGATGTCAACAAGATGAAGATGGGAAAGATTGACCCAGTGTTAAACTTTTTAACGTTCACCAAGTAGGATGGTAAGAACTTCTTGTTTGCTCTGATTGATAAACACCTCTTTACTACTTCGTACTTGGAGTACATTCTGGGAATTATTCACAGGTGCAAGCAGAATAGTGAAAGCGGCAAGAAGTACTTCACGTATATCATAAGGTGGTATATCCACTTTCGCCATGTTCATCTTGCTGTGATTCCATGTTTGTTAAAGGTGGTGAAGCGAAATGCTGCCAATCAACCGAAGTGAAGGTCTCGCCCCAATTGACGCAAAGGGGGAGATTGTTGGGGTTATGATGTTGCGTCTTTGGCTCATGGTGGTTGTCGAGGCAAACAAAAATAATAACCCTAAATATTAAACACTAAAATAGTGTATAGTCGTAAAGGGGTCGAATCCGCGGAGATTGGTTCAATTTATAACTCTAAAAAAATTATCTTTGTAAAAATACTTGTAAAATAACAATAAAAATAAAATGGGGGTGGGGGGGAGGGGGGTTGGTGTTTTGAAATACTTGCAACAAACTAGAATTAACTATGATTTAAATAGACAATTTCAACAAAAAATAAGGGTTTGATGTAAAATCAATAAGGGAGAGATAGTTGACTTAAAGTTTCCTCACTTTGACTTTTGATGAACATATCATTAGAATCCAACGGTGCAATACTTTGATTTAAATCCTTAATTTGGCTATAGTAATCCAAGAGCTTGAGATTACCTAGACTTTTCTTAATTGTTGAAATGGCTAGAGAAGCTCATAACAATTTCCTTGGTCAAAGTCACTAATTCCAAATAGCATGTAATTAGTGAAAGTCAACTAGGCATTAAGAACCAAAAAGTCACCAAATCCAAGAGGATTCAATTGCTTTCATTACCATGTTGGAGAAAATGTTTTTATGATTGTGTGAAGCAAAAACAACACAAAAATCTTGCTAATTTGAGGATCCTTTACTTAATAAAGAAATTAGCCAACTAATCACCACAAACACATTTAAACTCATGAATAAAAACATACTAGTAGTGATAATATGATAAAACACAAAACAATTCCATAAAGATTTAAGAACAAGTTTCTGGATTCTTCAACATTCAACAAAAGTTCAAAGGATTCAACAAAAATTCAACCAAGATTAGTTTAGCCAAGCATGACTAAACTCAAAGAAGCAAAGTTAGTTAAGATTGTACCAAACATTTGACAAGAATCAAGAGATGAAAAGAAGATATTCTTGAGGTGTTCTTGGCCTTCAAAAGTGCTCCAAAATCTAGAGAGAAAGTGTCAAACTCGAACCTACAAGATAAGGATGAAGAGGCACACCAACCTTCCCAATATAGAGCTCTAGACAAAATCCAGAATTTTCCCTTGTCAGGAATCCATGCGGGCCGCGTGACTTTGATGGATTTTTGCGCTCCTTCATGTCTTGGGCCCCCACAGTTTTTCCATTAGCCCAGTTCGTTTCTAATCAACTTCTAACCCATTTTTCTGCAAGTTCTCTTCAATTTGAGGCCAATTTGACTTTTCCAAATCCTCCAAAGCTCTCGTAATCGCCCGATCATCAATCCCCGCACACTCGAAAATTCTCCCGCATCTTGCAAATTTAAAGTTTAATTCTTCCAAGCCTTCAAGTAATTGACAGGCCCACTCCATGCATCATCTCCATAGTTATCAAGCCCAAAACTCTTGATGGCTTCTAAGCCCAATTGCTTCCCAAAGATCCCGCTCCGCTACTCTCCGTAAAACCTACAATTACGCTCATGAAATTCGAAAGTACCCTAAAGTGGTCATAAAATAACAAAAAGGAAAATATGCATGGAAATTAACTAAAATGTGATTGAAATATGCTAAAATAAACTATAAAACGAAGTAAATAAAATGAAACTATCAGCTCATTTCTTTTAGCCTAATTTTGTAAATGGTTTGGGCCTGTCCAACCGTGCATTATTTTATTCTAGGGTTTTAGTATTTAAGGTGCATGCATGCATCCTTTGTTAAGGACGCTTTTGATTATTCTGATTATACTATTGTAAACCCTAGCTCACCTCTACAGTGGAAGTTCTTAATTGAGCTCTGCTGAGGCGTGACTACGTTTGAATCATAAGCATTATATTGATTATATATTGTGTTCATTGTCTTGTTTGATTTTGTTATTTGTTCTTCATTGATTTCCCTGTGAAAGATCTAAACGGTCTAGATATTTTATCACATCAATTTCGGTATTTTTGGGCTAAAATGGTCATTTTTTGTAAAAATGGACTTTTTATGACTTTTTCATTTGCAATGGGCCAAAAAGAACTAATTAATAAACTTGGGGCAAAAATGACTATTTATATAAAATGGGCCAAAATTGGAACACTTAGTGAAACGGGCCACCTGTAAGAATTTGGACCAAAAAAAATTGGGTCTTATATGGCCCTTCTATCCTAATTGGGCCTTATATGCCACCTTTCATGTTAATTGGGCCTTAGTGTCAATTTTTTGTAAATTGAGCCTCTTGTGAGCATATCTTTAACAATCGGCTATTTTAATAACAACGAGGAAACAATGAACTATTCTGGCACTCTCGAAAAAAATGATTACATTTTTACTATTTATGTGTTATATTCAAAAATATACACTTGCAACATTATTTTAACGCTAAAATAATGAAACACGCTATTCGAGTAGAAATTTCATTAAGGCTCTTTTGATATGCACCTACACCATACCTACCTTAGTGTAGACCGTAAGTCCTGTAGTTATAACCAGAGTCTCCTTGAGGGAGAACAAGAATTTGTGTATAGATCTATACGAGGGTGACACCCCACACCTGAGCTGCTCGCTACATCTAGACAGGCCAGTCTAGGGTGACAAATATCTTCTCAGAAACTGATGCCTAAAGAACGTTAAGTAAGGCATTCTGTCATATTAGTATGGTTATAACAACCTACATAGAGAATACCAAAAAGTATTATAAGTTTTACGCTGAATATACATACCACTCAATTTTGCAAAGTATAAATATTGTGTTGATTATTTGTACTATCCACCTCACTCTGGTCTTTGGGTTTAAGACCACAATTTCTCATGACACAGAAAATACAGGATTTTCTGGGAATCACTCTCTATACATTTTTCAAACAAGATAAACCAAGGATACACATGTTATAATACAATATTTGAAACAAAATTCACAAAGTATTTTTACATAAAATATCGGATTTTATGGAGTTTTCAAACCAATGTAAACTTTTCATATAAACACGCTTACGAACTCACCAACATTTTATAAGTTGACGCATTTCAAAATAACTTGTATTCTCAGGAACTCATTAAGCAGGATGGCAGCTTTGGACTTTTGGGATATTGTTGTATTTTGTTTTCATCATACACTTGATATTTTTGGGATGTAATTTTATCAACAAACACAATGATGTAAACTATGTATGTTGTTATATTTTATGCATGGTGATGATGATGTCTATGTTTCATTTATACATACTTGTTATGATATTACAAGATGAAGTCATTCGCACCCGGATGTTTCCGCCGTTCCAGTTCGGGGGTGTGACAGATAGGAGAGTGAAGACATTGAGGAACAAGTTAGTGAACTTGTTCAAACTTCAGTGGCAGCACCGTAGAGGTTCAAAGTGGCTTTGGGAGTCGAAGTCCGAGATATGTGAGCAGTATCTAGATTTGTTTCTGGTGGATGACTTCGAGAGCGAAGTTTGATTCTAGTGGGGAGAATTGCGACATCCCCAAAAGGAGGTATAACTTCTCATACCTTAACCTTTTATATATATGTCAAGATTGGTCCTTAAATTGAAAAAGGTGGCATTCGAGTATGTGGGGCGTTCGCATGAGTACGCGCAGTGTACTTATGCACTTAGCATGGTCGTGGAGGCCACCTAGTACATTGGGCATACCAAAGTGTACGTTGGGTGTACAAGGCTCAGTGAGAAACCCTAATATTTTCTTGTCTCCATATTTAAGGAACATGATGGCCTTATTTCTAGCCACCATTATCAGCCTCCAACCTCCTCAAAACCCTTATCTTGTCCCTCTAGCTTGTGTAAGTGCTTGTATCTTATTTGAGCGTTCTTGTGAAGCTTTTGTTTGATAAGTTGTCTAAGTCCATAACTGTTTATGGTATGTACTTGACCCGGTTTAGCATGGTCCATTTGGTTTACATGGCATCATGCATTTGCATAGACTAAAATGAGAGAAATAACACTTATGGTTTATTAATATATTATAAGTTCTAACATATTAATAATGTTATTTAATTATTATTGATCAAGAATTAATTTAGAATTAATTAAGTGATCAAAAAGGTGACTAATTAAATATATGGGTTGATTATGTAAATCATCCATACTTGTATAGTGGGCTAAATTCTCCCTGGATTATTAAGTTGGGCTAAGACTCATAGGATGCTCCATGGAGGTGTAAACCTATGGATCATGAAAATGAAGAGTCATGTCACATTAGGGTTTACATGGTGTAACCTAATTGTAATACACTATATAAGCAACATAAAGCTCACCAAAATCGGGCACTTAAGAAAAAATAGAGAGGGTAAACCGATTTTAGAAGTGTTCTAAATTTCTCTCAAGTCATTCCAATAGCATTTGGTGTTGTGCGAGACATTTGAGGCATCACACATGGGGTGCTAGGCTCACAAGGTTTGCAAGGAATCCAAACTACTACAAGGTATGTTTTCTAGCTTAATTTTATATCCAAAAGTTCCCCATGTATGATAGATAGGATTATGAACCTTGGAAAATCAATTTTGCATGTATCTTAGTCAAACGTAGATCCAAGTTTTCTATGGTTGCATGAACACCTTAGGAGTGTTAGAACGCTCAAAACCCTACAGTTGTATCATAGCCTAGGCTTGTTTGATTAATACTTGATGCAAAATATCTGAAAAAGTCAAAATTCTTGTTCTATGCATAGGGGACTCGCTAAGTCGATGGGGGGACTCGACGAGTCCAAGCGTATCTTCAACCAACTCGGCGAGTAAGTTCTTGCACTCGACGAGTTGGTCATGCAGAGTGCATATTTTCAATTTTTGCTGCTGGAAATGGACTAGAAACATTACTCTAAATTGTTTTGGTGTTATAAAACTTGTTTTAGGTGGTGTAATGGTCATTCTAATTTTCAATGGCTAATATCAAAATTCCATGTTTATATGTGTTCATATGTTCTTGAAATTTTGATACGAATATTCATGTTCTTATGAGTTCTTGCAAGATCATAGGAATTGTGTGCTATTGATTGGTAGTTAATTCATGATCATGATGTGTTTTAATACAATCCATAACTTTTCCTCAAGTTATGGATAACCGAAAGTCACTTTGTAATAAATCCATTAAAAGAACACATAAGTTACAAAAAATGAAGAGTCCTCATTTTTAATAAACAATAACTCATAAGTTATCAATTGAAAAGTTTTGTACAGTTACAAAACTTGCCCTCAAGTTTTGGAACATGTAAAGTCATCTAGGAAACTTTAGTTCCAACCCTTACAAATTTTAAAGTTAAAATTCAACCCTTTTACTTTAGAATATTATAAGTTAATATATATATATATATATATATATATATATATATATATATATATATATATATATATATATAACATCACACTACTAGAAAAACAGCCTTTTACGACGCTCATTGCGCGTCGTAAAAGGCTCAGACGACGCGCAAATGCGCGTCAAGGAAGGCCCTGTCATAAAGAGAGACGACGCGCTTTTGCGCGTCGTCTGTAGACAACGCGCATTTACGACGCTCATTTACGACGCGCAATTACGACGCGCGTTTACGACACGCAATGCGTATCAAGGAAAGCCCTGTCATAAAGAAAGACGACATGCATTCGCGTGTCGTGACCTTACGACGCGCGTGTTAATGACACGCAATGCGTATCAAGAAAGCCCCTGTCAAGAAAGGTCATGTCGTAAATGAAGATGACACACATATTTGCGTATCGTAATTTAATTTTTTTTTTTAAATTATTTATAGATTTACTAATTTTCAAATTAAATTTGCATTTCATGTCTGATAATAGAAAATAAAATACCATATACAAAAAATACAATCCATTGCACAAAAGTTAATGTCATACAAATAATCATTAATTCCAAAAGTAGACACATATTTGTACATTGTTATTAAGAGGTTTTCCCTAACTATATAACTTAGTACTACAATGCTATTTCCTTAGTTTGTGTACATTGTTGTAAGAAAGTGTGTATTGAAGCACCTTCCATGCAGTAGTACCCCCTTGACCAATGCTAGAATCTGAATCAAAACTTTCTTGTAAATCATAAGAAATAAGATAAAAGAAACACTACCCTTTATGTCTTTGAGAAGTATTATGATTTGTATTTATGAAATACCTGCAAGATTTGGGGATTAGCCTGCATCATGGCTCGAAGTATAAATTATATTTTTATTTTGATGAGATAAATAATAATTACTGTGTATATAGATATGGTTGACTACTTTATAAATAAATAAATAAATACCTGTGGACTGTTACGAAGAAAATCCAAGTTACCAGCAGCACCATCAGGACCATTTGCGTCCATGTCAGGAAGTCCCTAGACCAAACATGACAAGGTTACAATCTACAGGATCTAAAACATAAATTCTCAATCTGAAAGTGAAGAAAAATATTGATAACCAGGGAAGAGATCCAAAGGGTTTGCATTTGGTCCATTTGGAGGAACAACTGCAGCTGGTGGGGGCTGAGTAATTTGCAGACCTAAACTCCATAAAATTTGATGTAAATATATCACTGAGATTAAAAATTAACATAAGAACATGCTACAATATTGGTACAAGGGCATGCTTACTAATTAGAATCCAACATTTCCATTTTGTTCCACTCCTGGTTTTCTTCCATCCCATCTTCAAACTCACATAGATGAAATGAGCAGGAAAAGAAGCTTGTTGCTGAGATAAAGAGAACTGCTAAAACAAGAAATGAGGTCAGTTGCTTTAAACTCACATATCATATACTTTGTTGATTATCAGTTATTATATGAAGACAAAAAATTTTAGCTGCTTGTAGGTGCTATAAAGTGGAAGATAATGATAGTGAAAGACCTTCGACTCCACCGACGCCTTCACCTTCATGTGATGTGCCACCAGGACGTACCCATGTGAATATAGATGGACCAAAATGCCCTTGTCCAGCTCCTGTGACATAGAATTCAAAAGGTAGAAGTACCCATGTGAGATATTGAATATATAATCTCGTGACATAGAATTCAAAAGGTAGAAGTACCTTCTCCTCAAGTGCTTTTGAATTTAGTACTTCCATATCACTAATGTTCTTAAACATCGATGTCATCTTCATCTGACTTCGGACCCTATATTCGAAATAGATTAATGATGAAATAGATTAAAGACAAAAAAAGGAGGTAAAACAGAAAGCATCAAATGGGTGTGCCTTGATAGGTTTGTCAAATCTGATAAATTAAAACAAAGATAAAATAAAAAACTATGCGACTTTTTATGAATTGAAAAGAATGAATACTATACTAACATAACCACTTATGTCTGGTGAAAAAGAGAAGCAGGAAGCAAAGCTCTCAGATATCGTTTTCATCGTTCTTGAATTCACTCTCTCACATGTACACACACACACACACACACTCTCTTTCCCTCCTTTTCTTTCTCTTTTATAGTACTGAGTATTCTCTGCAATCACCTTCTCGATAGAGAGAGAAAGAGAAGAACTACTCTGCAATCGCCTTTTCTCGCAGAACACTTTTCATGAATCTAACAAACCCTTAACATTATGCTATTAAAAAAAACACACCAATTCGAATTAAAGAGAAAAACAATCCCATCTGACCAAGTCAATACAGAAGTAGTTCAACTGAATGAAGTAAAAGAAAGAAAGAAAAGAGGGAGAACCAGGAAGAAAATATGTCTTCATTCTAACTGTTCTACTATTAAAAAAACACCCATTTCAATTACAGAGAAAAAAAAATCCCATTTGAATTACCTCTATGAGTTTTTGGAAAACTAACTGTTCTGGTATATGGGAAAACTTCATATTTTCGAAAATGCCGCTCCTCAGGCATCTCCTCCATCAGATGGAATAAGTCCCACTGCTGAAATTTCTTCTTTGCCCCCGACATCACCCAAAAATTAATAATAAGAAGAAGGGTAAGGACGAAAGTTGTGATCGAATTAAAAGGAGAAGAGGGAGCATACCGGTTAGAAGAAGGCTTATCAGATTGTAATCAAACAATATATTCTCTATTTCCATTAGTACCAAACACAACCACATAACCTTAGACCTCAATTGTTGAATCACGGAGCACAACACCGAGTAAAACACCAAGCACAACCCTAAATCTTCGAGGAGTCAGAGTCGCCGACGAGGTGAGGTAAGACGATGTCGCCAACCTATTGGGGGCATAATTGTCAATTCACTATTATTTCTGTGGATGCATAAAGAAGTCCTTGGAAAAATCAGCACCCTTTTTCCTGTTGTTGATGCAGCAACCTTTTTCACTAATTTGCATCACATCCTTAAAGTGATTGCCGCTGGGAGTACACGAACAGTATGTCATCATAGGCTATCAGTACAGAAGAGAAGAAAAAACACAGATAGCATCAGAGTGGAAGAGAAAATTTTCTGCATCCTGGTTTGTACCTGCCAAGAATCATAGGCTGCATTGAGGAGGAACATAGGGGTTCTAAGGAATATTGAATCTCTCCAAGCAGCCCAGGAAGAAGCAGCAACAGCATCAACAGTGGTCACTGATGAAGGAACCTTTTTGTCCAATTTGTTGCACCAGATTATGCCTATTGTCTCTCAACATTTAAATGGTACTACCAATGCTATGGAAGATACACCTGCACAACCTTCTTCAACTGTAAGTGCTTTGTTTTGCTTTGCTTTGTTTTTTGGACTGAATGTGAGTGAGTGAGTAAATGACCATTTTATCCTTTAGGTTGAGGAGAACCAAGATAGAGGAGGTGCATCTTCACGGCAATCGGATGATCCTTCATCCTCAAAAAGCCAAAAGGTAGGTACTTTACACCAACACCTCTGTGCATTTCTATACCAAAGGAAGAAAAAAGAAAATATATTTCATCACTAAAATTACTAATTTGCCCTTACAAAATCATATGCCAAACAATTCTTAGCACAAATACACATTAGAAAGATAAAAGAACCCCATGATGCTTTTCTTTAAGTAGTGAATAAGAGTATAAAATTTTAACTAAATAAATTAAAAGAATGGACCTTTGTTGAAAAGAGATATAGAGCACAAGCTGAAGGATCATGAGATAATACTTCAAGAACTGGTAGATTATAACAAAGAGACTTTCCACTTGATGTCATGGTTGAAATAACAACATTCTATCTAGAAATGGAAGCCTGAATTGACTCTGCCTAAAATACCATAAGAACAAAATAATAATAATAATATAATTTTAACAATAATAATGGATTTTTGGATAATTACAAATGAAGATACCTGGTGGCTATATAACTTTGAGACACCTGAACATTTCAATGCAGATTTTGTTCCTTCAGAAAGATAATCTGGAATCTTTACAAAATTGGCTATCCGGGAATTAATCTCTTCAATATGAGCTATCTGAAATAGTGGATTAAATAATTGGGGTACATAACAAGGGCAAATTTGTAAATTTGTAACGATAAAGAATAAAGATGACACCTGTCCTTAGGAACCAAGGCCTGTCTTCAGATGCTCAACCATTTCTGTGGGAAGCAAAGGATTTGTTTCCTGTAAAGGAAAGCATTAATGGGAAATGAAAACAAATAATAGAAACAAGAAATGTAAAGAGAATTTCAAGAAAAACTGAAAAATGGAACTTAAAGATGACACCTACTTTACATTGTACTTCAGGTGAAAAGGAATCTGAGGGTTCAGACATGCTTCTTTTTGTTCTTTTAGCATCATTTTTAATTTCTTTAGGATTTCCTTCAGTTTCATGTAGCAAAAGATCATTTAAAGATAATGACTTGATTGTCTCTTTACCCTTTTTTTCCTATAGGAAAACATTTTGCATATCAACTAAGTAAAATGTTATGAAATTTTGTTAGAGAGAGAACATGGAATATTTACACATATCATAAATGATTTAACAACTGCACATAAATCTGCTCTGAAGGAACTTTCTTTTTTTTCAAAGCATTAACTACTCTAGCAGTAGACATCTTTCTCTTACCTAAATAGAAAGAAAAGCAGTTAAGTTTGCTGTGAATTAAAATGCAACCACTGTGGACTTGAGATCAAATAAAACCATCATAAAAGGATTAGGTTTACCTTTAATTTGGTATTTAAGATCTGATTTTGACTTAATGACAACAATGGAATTGTTTGACCTTTTACCCTCAGCATCATTGTCAATAAATTGTATAACCTGCAAAAGAAAAAGAGACATGTTCTGTGTGAACAATGATACAATTCTAGTAAGTACTTAACTGTTTCTTTTTGCCTTAATAAATTGTACAACCTGCAAAAGAAAAAGAGACATTTCGTGCATTTCCACCATTTGCCATAGTGTGTAGAGTGTAATCACCCAGGATAGGACTAGTACTATGATTCCAAAGCCCCTGAATCAAACAGATTGTATATTATGAAGGTGGATTTTGTGTGGGGACTTTCATCGAACATGTTGTGTGCATCGTTTGAACCAAAAAAGAATCTTACAGAGAAGACTTGGATTGAAGGAAAAGTGATACCATCCGAGTTGAGATAGGGCGTAAGGAAGACTGAGGACACCGATACCAACCATGGAGGTGACATTGTGAAAGGCTGAGTACCACCACTTTGCGTTTCTGGAGGATGTCACTGGAAATAAAAAACCATTTGAGTCTTTCGCACTACCAGGCTCTAATTCCATGATTTTAACAAACTAATTCTTGGATTTGACCGTCAGGAAATCATTTGAAGTTTAATGATGGTCTCTCACCTGTTGTAGCGAAGGAGATGCAGGCAGAGTCTCGTTGACGGGTGGCTCGTAGGTCGGCGATGGTGTCGGAGAGGAGTGATGGGTCGGAGGACAAGGTGTTGAGGCAAAGATTGTAGAGAGAGAGAGAGAGCGTATGAGAGATGAGTGGGAGATGATAGTGAGCGTATGAGAGATGAGTGGGAGATGATAGTGGAGTATAGGTGACTGGCGAGGGATGGTTCAGATTCGGCATCACGGCGAGCTTCGGCTTTGATTTCATTCCAGACCCAGTCGCATTCGTTTTCTCCGCCGTTGACGGGGGTTTGTGGAGACGATGATGACATCGTGTACTGCGATGTGGAGTTCCGATCTTGAACTGACATCTTGAGATGGCGGAAGTGTTTGCTTAGGCACTTCGAACTCTTAAATCTTATGAGGTTCGATGCTGGTGGTGGCAGCTTAGGGCTTGCAAATAGAAGAGAGAGAGAGAGAGAGAGAGAGAGAGAGAGAGAGAGAGAGAGAAAGAGAAAGAGAGAGAGAGAGAGAGAGAGAGAGAGAGAGAAGAGGTAGTGGAAGAGAGATGCTTAAAGGATTATTAGGGTTTTTTGGTAGAGGATTTTAGAAGGAGATGCATCAGGCGGGGTGTTTAGTTTTTTAGGATTTCATTCCCCCAAGAAAACGCGCGCCTTCCTTAAAAAAATATAAAGCGACACATTTACACAACGCCCTTTTTTATGAAAGGTGCCCTCCGTGTTTTTAATTTTTTTTGTTGGATACTAATTTTATGGCACGCACAAATGCGCATCCTCTATCCTTCAAATTTTGCAAAACTAACATTATTTTTTAGGGCACACACAAATGCGCGTCCTCTATCCGCGAGTGTCATTGTTTGCGCGTCATTAAAGGGCTATTTTCTAGTAGTGTCAAGTCGTTTTACCATTAGTAGGCCTCATTCACAAAGCCGATCTATAAGGGGGATATAAGGTTGTTGCCTATAGAATGGCAGCTTAATGGGTGTCCGCTCTCACCCACCGCTTCCTTGACTGGTGGAGGGTCGTTAGCCGAACGGGTAGGACAATGACTTAAAAAATTATCATTAAAAGTATAATGATTATTATAAAGTAACTAAATGTTTTTATAAATTCCCAATCTTAGTTACTTTAGGAAAATGTGAATAAGGTGCTAACCCATGAAATTACACTTTACACCTTGATTGAGTCATTAGTGGAGCGTGTGTGGTTAACTGGCACACTAACTTAGACTTAACAAGTTAGGCAAAGGGTGACTTAAGGTTTCTCATAGGTCGGTGCAGTGCGTGTGGTTAAAAGGCACATCGATTGGGTGAAAAACATTAAGGGTACCAAGTAATTTGTATGGTTACTTCACACCTTGTTTTGTGATCCTCGGCATCACATTCACAAAACCTGAAGGGCACACTCGAGATTGAAACATGCCATTGAAAAGTTCAGTGAATCTCAAAAGAATCTAGGAGTTTCTAAAAACCAATTAAAAAACCTAATAATTTATATTTCGTTTTTCATGGTGGAAATTGGTGAATCGTCATTCACCTACCTTCAAATGTGTTATAGCTTAGATTACGGCATCCCACTTCTAAGTTAGAATATATTGTGATTGGATCCAAGCCTTAATATTATATTTGGGTGTTTTATTAAGGACTATCTTTATCTTTATATCTAATCTAAACTTGTTTTTCTTCTTTCAGATGTCAACCAGCAATGTTGCTTCTGGCTTAAACCCTACCGGCTCCTTCTCTATCATGAACCTTTATGGGAGAGTCATCTTTGACAAATCCAACTTTATGGATTGGATTAGGAACATCAGGATGGTCACTCGGTATGATGTCAAGTAATATGTCCTCGACAAGGAGCTTAAGGTACCCGAGCCGTCTGCTTCTCCTGAGGAGGTCGCTAAATATGAGGCACATGAAAGAGATGCTACCAAAGTGGCATGCATCATGTTAGCCACTATGACAGTCAAGCTCCAAAAGTCCTATGAAGACTACTATCCTTTTGAGATGCACCAGGATTTGATGGACCGCTACCATCAGAGTGCTCGTCAAGAGCGATATGAAAACAACCTGGATGAAGGATAGCGAACCCATCACGGGCCATATGAAGAAAATTCAAAGGTATGTGGACCTTTTGCTGAAGCTACATGTGAACTTCCCTGAGGAGTTAGCAATAGATATCATTTTGCACTCCTTACCATCATGTTATTCCGCATGAGATACCACATGAACAAGGAGGAAGTTACCCTCAGCAAGCTTCAAGGACTCCTAAAGACCGCTGAAACAGGTCTTAAAGGTAAGCCAGTTGTTACCACTCCTACTCCTACTCCAAGCTCCGCCCCTGTCTTGACAATCAGCAAAAGTAGAGGGAAAAAGAGGAAGAACCCTTCGAAGGTACCAAGGGTAAGACCCTTGATGGCTCCTTTTCAAGTGGAACCAAGAAATGTTTCGTCACTCCTTCTTCTGACCCCAAAGAGGTTTAATGCTTCTATTGCCATGAAAAGTCGCATTAGAAGCGGAACTGCCCAAAGTACTAGTAAGACGTAAAGGATGTGAAAGTAAAACCCACCCATGCATGTATTTACACAATATTCTCTAGTAACTCACCCTATTCTAACTCTTGGGTCCTTGATACAGGATGTGGAATTCACATATGTTCTGATTTGCACGGACTAAGAAGAAGTGAGAATGGAGAGCATGAAAAGATAAACTTGATCATGAGGAATAGGAAAGCTTCACCTGTCACCAAGATTGGAGTTTATTCTTTGTTGCTAAGTAGTGGGTTTACACTAGATTTGAATAAATATTCTTACTCCCCTGAAATGGAAAGAAATATTATTTCCTTTCATGAGTTGTACAAACAAGGGTTAACCTTTTCTTTTGATAATGAAGCTGATGGAATAAATGGTTTCTTTAATAATGTTCTTTATTTTAAAGCATTACCTTGTGATGGTGTGTATGAAGCTGTGTATGTTGTAGATAACCTAGGAAATAATGTGTTGTGTATTGATTCTTCTAATAATAATAACTTGGATAAAGCATCATTATGGCATTGTCATCTTGGACATGTAAGCAAGAAACGCGTATGCCAACTCCAAAAGGATGGAGTCTTGGAGTCATTTGATCTAAAGTCAGATGATAGTTGTGAGTCATGCATACTTAGAAAAATGACAAAGTCGTCCTTTACTGGTTCTTGTACAAGGGGTGAGGGTTTCTTGGATCTAGTGCACACAGATGTGTGTAGAACCTTCAAAACTGCCACAAGGGATGCGAATTGTTATGTCTACTTAATCAAGCATAAGTCAAAGACTTTTAAAATGTTTAAAGAGTTTAAACAAGAAATAGAGAATCAATTGGGCAGGAACATTAAGATGCTTCGATCCGATCATGGTGGTGAGTATCTTATTACAGAGTTCCTCGACTATCTTAAGGAATGTGGGATTGTCTCACAATTGACACCTCCCAGGACACCATAGTTGAATGGTGTGGCTTAGAGGCGTAATAGAAACTTGTTATATATGGTTCGTTCCATGATGAGTCGAGATTTGCTACCAATCTCATTCTGGGGGTATGCCTTAGAGACTGCCGCCCATATCCTTAATTTAGTCCCTACAAAGAAAGTTGCCAAAACTCCTCATGAGATGTGGACTATAAAAGTTCCTAATCTATACCACATCAAGATTTGGGGTTGCAAGGCTTTCGTGAGGCATGAGACTCACGATATGCTCGAACCTCGAAGTGAGAGGTGTATTTTCATCGGCTACCCACAGAAATCCTTTGGTCACCTCTTCTACAGACCCAATGAGAATGTGGTCTTTGTAGCAAGGAGGGGTGTTTTGAGAGAGAGAGAGAGAGAGAGAGAGAGAGTTCATAAGCCAAGGAAACAGTGGGAGGCAAATTGACCTCGAAGAAATTCAAGAGTCAAGTGGTGAAGGAACTTCAAACCCTAGCAGTCAACCTGAGGGGGAAACTTCTGTTGATCCAATTGATGAGTTTGTACCTCTAAGGCATTCCACAAGGGTTAGGAATGCACCTGAGCACTACTATGGTTTCCATATTACTGCGGAAGGTGAGACACTTATTAGTGATGATACACTGGTAGGTCTAGATGAACCTAACAACTATGCAGAAGCCATGGCAGGCCCCGAGTCTGCTAAATGGAAAGAGGCAATGGACATCGAGATACAATCCATGTATGACAATCAAGTTTAGAACTTGGTTGATAATGTACTAGGTCGTCAAACAGTTGAGTGCAAATGGATCTTCAAGTAGAACACCGACATGGATGGTAATGTACACACATATAAGGTGCGACTGGTTGCAAAGGGCTTTTCTCAAACTTCAGGAGTTGATTATGATGAGACCTTTTCATCAGTAGCATAGATTAAGTCCATTAGGGTCCTGTTAGCCATTGTTGCATTTCATGATTATGAAATATGGCAAATGGATGTCAAAACTGCCTTCCTTAATGGAAGTTTGGGTGAAGATGTTTACATGTGTCAGCCAGAGAGTTTTGTCTGTACAGAATACCCTAATAGAGTGTGTAAGCTTGAGAAATCCATCTATGGATTGAAACAAGCACCTTGCAGATGGAATCTTTGTTTCAATGAGAAAGTCAAAGAGTTTGGCTTTTCGAGGAGTGAAGATGAATCTTGTGTACATGTCAAGGCTAGTGGGAGTATAGTTAGATTTTTAGTACTGTATGTGGGTGAGATACTACTCATAGGAAATGACATCCCAACCTTGCAGGAAGTGAAGTCCTAGCTTGGGAAATCTTTCACTATGAAAGACCTAGGAGAAGCTGCCTATATTCTAGGGATAAGGATTCTGAGAGACCGGAGTAAAAGACTAATTGGACTTAGTTAGAGTACTTACTTGGATAAGGTGCTGAATAGGTTCAACATGCAACATTCCAAGAAAGGAGAGTTACCCATCCAGAGTAACCCCAGATTGAGTAAGACTTAGAGCCCGAGTACCAAGGCTGAGATAGCAGAAATGAGTCAAGTACCTTATGCTTCTATTGTAGGCTCGATCATGTATTATATGTCGTCCTGATGTAGCATTTTCTTTAAGCATGGTCAGCAGATATAAGGGGAATCCTGGCAAGGCTCACTGGACCGCAGTAAAGAATATCTTCAAGTACCAACGGAGGACTTAGGACTGGGTTCTTACCCTCGGTGGGAGTGATAGCTTGAGACTGGTAAGGTATAGTGATGCTAGCTTCCAGACTAATAGGGATAATATCCGCTCTCAGTCAGGCTGGGTCTTTACCGTAAACGGAGGAGCAATTACTTGGAAAAGTTCCAAGCAGGAGATAGTGGCTGATTCAACTTGCGAATCAGAGTATATAGCGGTAAGCGAGGCAGCAAAGGAGGCAATATGGCTGACGAACTTCATTGGAGACCTTGGAGCTGTACCAACTATAAAGGAGCCTATGGAAATTTTCGATTATAATGAAAGTGTAGTTGCCTTAGCGAAAGAACCAAAGGATCATGAGAGATCTAGACACATCGATAGAAAATACCATTTCATCAGACATCGTGTAGCACCCGATTCCTGGTACGTAAATCTTATGTGAGTATTTCCCTTCTTTTAGCCTTGGACTCGGCGAGTCATAGATCCGAATCGCCGAGTGGATGCGGGACCCGGGACAAGTTTAAGTTGGCGACTCGGCGAGTCACAGCTGTTGGATGAAACCCTAAGTTTCAGGGGTTTGCACCCTATTTAAACGACTTAACTGCCCCAAGCCAGCCCCCATTCACCCTCAGAGCCCCGTATCTCTCTCTGGTCTTGCTTTCTTTTGAGTTTGAAGTGTTTTGTGGTGTATTGAAGTTTCTTTGAAGGAAAAGAAGAGGGAATCAAGAAGAGGAGAAGGAGGCCAAGCATCTCTGTGTCATTCCAACGTTTCCCCTAAGGTATAGCTCGTTTCCCCTCTGTTTTTAAGCTTATAGCTCCATAAAAGTCCTTTTTGAGCCATTTCCAAGATTGTGTATGCTTGAGGGTTTGTAATA
The DNA here is from genome assembly GCF_051521515.1 of Lactuca serriola. NCBI lineage: Eukaryota > Viridiplantae > Streptophyta > Magnoliopsida > Asterales > Asteraceae > Lactuca > Lactuca serriola. Next base: position 284,226,621 of record NC_136410.1, read on the forward strand.
AGTCGATTGGCCTCTAGATCTAGGCAAGATTGAGCTCCAGGAGCTCAGATCTGTTAGCTTTATGGCCCCATGTTGCTTGTTCACCCTAGATCTACCCTTTTGAGGCATTTTGAGCCGTAAAATCCATTTTGGTGAATATCCACACGTAAAGTTGGAAACTTTACGTGTGATTCGTGTCCTAGAAGTCCAGATCTGTGAATGGCATGGACTGGAATCGAGCAAATCTGTGTATTTAGTGGGTGCATGGCAACGACTCGGCGAGTCGTTCATGTGACTCGGCGAGTCTGTTCGCGAGTCTCCGAGTTTGTCCCCTTTTTGTAGTGTCGAGTGAGCAGTGAGTCACGGGGTGTGACTCAGTGAGTCGGAAGCTGAACTCATCTATGGAGGTACTCGTCGAGTCAATGCCCTGACTCGGCGAGTTCAAGGCAATCTCCTTAGATCAAGAACAGACTCGACGAGTTGTTCATACAACTCGGCGAGTCGCGGCATAAGTGTTCTTCAGATGAAGATGGACTCGACGAGTTGTTCATACAACTCGGCGAGTCTTAGCATAAGTGTTCATCGGATGAAGATGAACTCGACGAGTTGTTCATACAACTCGGCGAGTAGGATGAAGGACTTGAATATAAGTTTAGAAGGAGGACTCGTCGAGTCGTCGCCTAACTCGACGAGTAGGAACGGGATCCAGGACAAGCGTTTGGGTGGTGACTCGGCGAGTCAGGTCAACTGAAAGTTGACTCTGACTTTGACTTAGTGCATGGTCAGGGGTAAAATGGTCATTTTACCCAAAGGTCAGTGAGCAGTGTTTGATTGAGTATGTTGTGGGAATTGCAGCCGGAGGATTTCCGGAGCAGCAGCAGTAGTAGTAGGCAGTCAGTTCCCGATCAGATCAGCAGCTACTTCGAGGTGAGTTACCTTCCAGTAGCGGTGGGTCTACGGCCACAATGCCGGCCCACCAGTAGGAGCTGTATGTTAGATGATTGTCTTTGTGATATCATCTAGGTTTGCTACTACCTGATATGTTGTATGCTGGCATGATATGTATATGTGATAGTTGTAGAGTTCGGTTGTTAGGACCGAAGGGTAGGTCGGACACCGCAGATACATCTGACAGTATGTGATGATACGTTTGCATGCTAGCTTGTTATGTTATATGAGATAAAGGTAGTAAGAGGGGACTAGTCCCCGAGGATCGGTTGTTAGGACCGATGGGTAGTCAGCACCCCAAAATGGCTTGACACGGGTAGTTAGCACCCCAGAATGGCTTGACATGGGTAGTCAGCACCCAGAATGGCTTGACACGGGTAGAACGGCACCCCAGAACGGTCGTACCGAGTAGTCAGGCACCCCAGAATAGCCTGGCAGTAAGTATGTTATGTGTTTGTATGGTATGTGGTACGATGGGGGGAACTCACTAAGCTTTGTGCTTACGGTTTTCAATTTTGGTTTCAGGTACCTCCTCAGCTAGGGGATAGGAGCCGGTGCGGTAGCAGCATTTCACACACACACTCTCCGGTTTCCACATTTACGAGCTTCACTGGGATTTGTACTCTGATATTTTGATTGGGTGTATGAATTGGCTTTTAGACATGGTTCACTTTGTGTTATGGTTTGATCAAACAATGTTTTTAATTATTAATATCTTCTAAAGTAATGTTTTAAAACAAAATTTTTTGTCGTGAAAATTAGGTCGTTACAAGTTGGTATCAGAGCCCTGATTTGAGGGATTCGGACACACCTTTAGGAGTGTCTGAACTCAAATCGAGGGATTAAAAGATTTTCTAAAAGAAAATGTTTTCTAAAATTGAGAAAAGAGTTTTGAGAAAGAACGAAGTGTGTGATGTGCGCGACCGGCCGAGCTCAAGTAAGTATTCCCCAAAGTACCCATACAAGTTTATGTTATGTTTATCAGCTTTTGTAGAACAGCATGCTAGAATAGGACTAAGGATCTAGGAGTGATGCCTTATGTGCCTGCTTTATGTGTTTCAGTTGTGTGAGAATTGCATGCTAGATATTGAGTAGACAGTAAGTAGGATAGCCTGATTAGGTTATGCCTGGTAGTATGAGCTTAGCACTAAATGCTAGCTCAGTTCCTGAAAGTAGATAGAGTTAATTGAGATTGTTACCCTTATCTGAATGCTGCTTGCTTCGTGCTTCGTGGGACTCTGAATAATGGGTGTTAGCCATTAGGCGAATGCGTCACGTCACATGTGATCAGGGTTGAATAATCTTAGAGTGTCGGATTTGATCCTACTGCGCAGCTATTGTCTGAGTCCAACCGTGTAGGGACGAGTCGGGTACTCGAAGGATTATCTGAGCCTCGTCACATGTGATGGTATTCGGGTAATGGCTAATTGGCATTACAAGGGGGCCTACAACAGCTGAGGACTGGTTAGAGTGGAATTAGAGATTTCCCTAGGGCAAGCCTAGGATGAGTATAGCATTGATCAGCAGTAGTGAAAGGGATCTGGTGGAGTCGAGGCATTTCTTGAAGAAGGTACGGATAGATGTGGAAGGTAGTATGGGCCCGTACTACTGAAAGCAGAGGATTCGTACCCGAACCAAGGAAGGCCAAGATAAGACCAGGAAACTTGTAAGTAGTTGTGATCCCTCAGGAAGCATCAGTATCACTAATGATTGTTGTGATGTATTGCAGAATGGTGGTACTTCGATCGAGGCCGGTAGATGGCGGTTCAGGAGAGGGGTCAGGTTCGGGATCAGTTTCCGAGCCGGTTGATGAGGGACTACGCGAGTTCATCGCCTCAGAGATCACCAGAGGCATCCTTGAGTCGACCCCCATTCTCTTTGGGTCGATCAAGGAAGGGATCATGGAGTTGATGGAGGATCGCCTTCGGGCATTCAGGAGTGATATGGCATCTAGCCAGTTAGGATCTCGCACACTGTCCTTCACGGACTTCAGGGGCAGTGGTGCGTCGGATTTCCATGGGGTGAAAGACCCCATTGCTTCCAGGCGATGGATTACAGACATCGAGTCTGCCCAGTTGACTAGCTTCTACCCCAAGGGGTCGAAGGTGAGGTATGCAGCAGGGTGTTTACGGGACCGAGCCTGGGATTGGTGGGAGTCAGTGGGTGACTCGTTGGGAGCCTCATCTATCAGGGCGGAGTTTGCGCCGGCTGTCGAGCTTCAGCAGCTGGCCAGGGAGTTTCTAGACATGAGGCAGACGATGGAGACTGTGGCGGAGATCACCGCCAAGTTCCGGGAGAGGGCTTTGTTGGTGCCCCAGTATTCTGGTGACGAGGACATGAGGAGGACTCGTTATCATGATATGCTACGAGCTGACATCCGGAAGCATGTTAGTTTTTCGGCTTGCCCTACCTTGGACTCTATGATTGCCAGGGAGAGGGAGAGGAAGATAGATTTGGAGCACATTCGGAAACGGAAATTAGAGGAGGGTCAGGCAGGAGGGGCTTCGGGGAAGAAGCCCAAGGGATCAGATGGTAGGCCAAAAGGCCAATCAGGACCGAGCCGCTGCAGGAAATGCGGCAGGCCGCATGAGGGGGCGTGCAGGATGGGATCATCAGGCTGCTACAAGTGCGGCAAGACTGGGCACATCAGCAGGGATTGCACTGCTCCAGCAGCAGTCATTCAGACATCAGAGTTGCTGTGTTTCCACTGTAACCAGAGGGGCCACAAGAAGGCCAATTGCCCCCAGTTGACAGTCTCAGCGCCGGTGAAGGCACCAGCTCCAGCGACCCTGCGGATCACGGAAGGCCGACAGGGCAAGGCAGAGGCTCCAGTGAGGAGCCGATCATTTCAGCTGACTACCGAGGAGGCACGCGCCGTACCCGATGTGGTGACGGGTATGATTTTTTCCCTCTATCTTATTTTTATGATGTTATGTATTGATATGTGCTCTGTATGTATATGTATGTATTAGGATCGTTCCATGTGAACGGCCTCCCAGTTCAGGTGTTATTTGATTCGGGTGCATCCCGATCATTCGTTTCCCTTGCGCTTAGCAAGAAGTTTCATGAGTCATCAAGCGAGTTAGATTGCCCTTTGGAGGTGGAGATTGCTGATGATCGATCGGTGCGAGCATCGATGGTATTTCGAGATTGCGTGCTGCGTCTGTTTGAGGAGCGCTATTTGGTAGATTTGGTTCCCATTTTGTTGCGTGGGAACAAGGTGATTATAGGCATGGATTGGTTGAGCCCTAATGGGGCGGTGATAGATTGCGCGCAGCAGCTAGTGCGGGTCAGGACCCCAAGCGGGGGAGAGTTAGTGATTCATGGTGAGAGGCCTCAGTATGGACCCGCTGTATGTTCAGCAGCGAGGGCTTGGCGCTACCTTCAGCAGGGATGCGCAGGATATGTCGCGTATGTGATGGATACCCGGGAGGCGGGTAAGGCGACAGTGAGCGAGGTTCCGGTGGTCCAAGATTTCGCAGATGTTTTTCCAGAGGAGCTTCCTGGGATACCTCCGGAGCGACAGGTTGAGTTTAGGATTGACCTTGTTCCTGGTGCGGCTCCGATAGCCAAGGCACCGTATCGATTGGCTCCTCCCGAGATGCAGGAATTGTGTACGCAGCTGTAGGAGCTGCTAGACAAGGGATTTATTTGTCCAAGCAGTTCGCCCTGGGGAGCCCCGATTCTGTTTGTGAAGAAGAAGGACGGGTCGCATCGGATGTGTATAGATTATCGGGAGCTGAACAAGGTAACGGTGAAGAACCGTTACCCGCTTCCGAGGATTGATGACCTCTTTGACCAGCTTCAGGGAGCATCTTGGTTCTCCAAGATTGATTTGCGTTCGGGTTATCATCAGATGAGGGTCAGGGAGGAGGATATGCAGAAGACCGCGTTTCGGACACGCTATGGCCATTATGAGTTCATGGTGATGCCGTTTGGGCTCACCAATGCTCCTGCCGCATTCATGGACCTCATGAACCGCGTGTGCAGACAACATCGGTCTGTGATAGTCTTTATCGATGACATCTTGGTTTATTCCAAGACTCGGGAGTAACATGAGGAGCATCTGAGGGAGGTGTTGGAGACCCTGAGGAAGGAGATCTTGTATGCCAAGTTCTCCAATTGTGAGTTTTGGTTGCGCGAGGTGCAATTTCTTGGACACCTCGTCAACCAGAACGGGATTCTGGTCGATCCGGCCAAGATCGAGGCCGTGATGAGATGGGAGGTTCCGAAGTCTCCATCTGAGATTCGGAGTTTCCTGGGATTGGCAGGCTACTATCGGAGATTTATCCAGGATTTCTCCAAGATAGTCGTACCCCTGACGCGGCTGACGAAGAAAGCCGTGGTCTTTCGGTGGGGACCCGAACAGCAGGCTGCATTTGAGACACTGAGACAGAAATTGTGCGAGGCACCGATCTTAGCCCTGCCAGAGGGCGTAGAGGATTTTGTGGTTTATTGTGATGCGTCCATTTCTGGGTTGGGCGCGGTACTGATGCAGAGGGGCATGTGATTGCCTACGCTTCGAGGCAGCTCAAGCCTCACGAGGCGAACTACCCGACGCACGATTTGGAGTTGGGGGCGGTGGTTTTTGCCCTCAAGATTTGGCGGCATTACCTCTACGGGGTTTGATGTACCATCTACACGGACCACAAGAGTTTGAGGTACCTCATGGATCAGCCGAATCTAAATATGAGGAAGCGTCGATGGTTGGACGTGGTGAAGGATTATGATTGTGAGATCCTTTACCACCCAGGGAAGGCCAATGTACTGGCCGATGCGCTTAGCCGCAAGGCGGCACCGATCAGGGACGTTTGCATGAGGATGACCGTGGTGACTCCCTTGTTGGAGCAGATTCGGGAGGCTCAACATGAGGCTATCAAGGAGGAGCATCGGAAGAGCGAGCGTGTGGTGGGTCAGGTTTCCTCCTTTGATTATGATAGCCGAGGACTATTGACACTACACTGTAGGGTGTGGGTGCCGTATCACGGAGGCGTGCGCCAGATTTTGATGGAGGAGGCGCACAAGTCCCGATTCTCTATTCATCCCGGGGCAACGAAGATGTATAGGGATATTCGTCTAGACTATTGGTGGCCCTGCATGAAGCGGGATGTGGCATGGTACGTCGAGCGATGTTTGACCTGCAGGAAGGTCAAGGCCGAACATCAGAGACCGCATGGCAAGATGCAGCCGTTGGATATTCCACTGTGGAAATGGGAAGATATCACGATGGATTTTATCACGAAGCTTCCCAGGACCGCACGTGGAGTGGATTCGATTTGGGTCATCGTGGATAGATTGACCAAGAGTGCTCACTTTATTCCGATTCAGGAGAGCATATCGGCCGAGAAATTGGCCGACATCTATATAAGGGAGATTGTGGCACGGCATGGGGTGCCAGTATCGGTGATCTCGGACAGGGATGTGCGTTTTACTTCCAGATTTTTGAAGAGATTCCATGACGAGTTGGGCACTCGTCTGCATTTTAGCACTGCCTTTCACCCGCAGACGGATGGGCAGAGCGAGCGGACCATCCAGACTCTGGAGGATATGCTGCGGGCGTGCGTGCTAGACTTCGGTGGTAGCTGGGATACCTATCTTCCCCTTGCCGAGTTCTGTTACAACAACAGCTATCACGCGAGTATCGACTGCCCTCCCTTCGAGATGTTGTACGTACGGAGGTGCAGGACCCCGATATGCTGGGGTGAAGTTGGCCAGAGGGTCATGGGGAGCACCGAATTGGTGCTCAAGACGACCGAGAGGATCCAGCAGGTCCGGAGCAGGCTTCAGACTGCTCAGAGTCGGCAGAAAAGTTATGCCGACAAGCATCGAGCGACTTGGAGTTCCAAGTCGGGGATATGGTTCTCCTGAAGGTGTCGCCCTGGAAAGGCGTCATTCGATTCAGGAAGCGGGGCAAGTTGGGCCCGCGATTCATCGGACCGTTCAGGGTCGTAGCCCAGGTGGGCAAGGTAGCGTATAGGTTGGATCTGCCAGCTGAGCTCAGCCAGATCCACAGCACTTTCCATGTTTCTCAGTTGCAAAAGTGCTTAGTGGACGATTCTGCAGTAGTACCATTGGAGGATATTCAGGTTGATGACAGCCTGAATTACATTGAGCGCCCAGTCGCAATCCTCGACAAGAAGTCGAAGAATTTGAGGAACAAGAAGGTGGAGCTAGTGAAGGTGCAATGGCAGCACCGCAAGGGTTCGGAATCGACTTGGGAGCCGGTGGACGAGATGATGGAGCATTATCCCGAGCTGTTTCAGGATCGAGCAGCAGACTTCGAGGACGAAGTCTAAAATAAGTGGGGGAGATTTGTAGCACCCGGTTCCTGGTACGTAAATCTTATGTTAGTATTTCCCTTCTTTTAGCCTTGGACTCGGCGAGTCATAGGTCCGACTCGCCGAGTGGATGTGGGACCCGAGACAAGTTTAAGTTGGCGACTCGGCGAGTCCATATCCTGGACTCGGCGAGTCACAACTGTTGGATGAAACCCTAAGTTTCAGGGGTTTGCACCCTATTTAAACGATTTAACTGCCCCAAGCCAGCCCCCATTCACCCTCAGAGCCCTGTATCTCTCTCTAGTCTTGCTTTCTTGTGAGTTTGAAGTGTTTTGTGGTGTATTGAAGTTTCTTTGAAGGAAAAGAAGAGGGAATGAAGAAGAGGAGAAGGAGGCCAAGCATCTCTGTGTCATTCCAACGTTTCCCCTAAGGTATAACTCGTTTCCCCTCTGTTTTTAAGCTTATAGCTCCATAAAAGTCCTTTTTGAGCCATTTCCAAGATTGTGTATGCTTGAGGGTTTGTAATAAGTCGATTGGCCTCTAGATCTAGGCAAGATTGAGCTCCAGGAGCTCAGATTTGTTAGCTTTATGGCCCCATGTTGCTTGTTCACCCTAGATCTACCCTTTTGAGGCATTTTGAGCCGTAAAATCCATTTTGGTGAATATCCACACGTAAAGTTGGAAACTTTACGTGTGATTCGTGTCCTAGAAGTCCAGATCTGTGAATGGCATGGACTGGAATCGAGCAAATATGTGTATTTAGTGGGTGCATGGCAACGACTCGGCGAGTCGTTCATGTGACTCAGCGAGTCTGTTCGCGAGTCTCCGAGTTTGTCCCCTTTTCGTAGTGTCGAGTGAGCAGTGAGTCACGGGGTGTGACTCAGTGACTCGGAAGCTGAACTGATCTATGGAGGTACTCGACGAGTTAATGCCCTGACTCGGCGAGTTCAAGGCAATCTCCTTAGATCAAGAACAGACTCGACGAGTTGTTCATACAACTCGGCGCGTCGCAGCATAAGTGTTCTTCGGATGAAGATGGACTCGACGAGTTGTTCATACAACTCGGCGAGTCTTACCATAAGTGTTCATCGGATGAAGATGAACTCGACGAGTTGTTCATACAACTCGGCGAGTAGGATGAAGGACTTGAATATCAGTTTAGAAGGAGGACTCGTCAAGTCGTCGCCTAACTCGACGAGTAGGAACGGCATCCAGGACAAGCGTTTGGGTGGTGACTCGGCGAGTTGGAAAGCCAACTCGGCGAGTCGGGTCAACTGAAAGTTGACTCTGACTTTGACTTAGTGCATGGTCAGGGGTAAAATGGTCATTTTACCCAAAGGTCAGTGAGCAGTGTTTGATTGAGTATGTTGTGGGAATTGCAGCCGGAGGATTTCCGGAGTAGCAGCAGTAGCAGTAGGCAGTCAGTTCCCGATCAGATCAGCAGCTACTTCGAGGTGAGTTACCTTCCAGTAGCGGTGGGTCTACGGCCACAATGCCGGCCCACCAGTAGGAGTTGTATGTTAGATAATTGTCTTTGTGATATCATCTAGGTTTGCTACTACCTGATATGTTGTATGCTGGCATGATATGTATATGTGATAGTTGTAGAGTTCGGTTGTTAGGACCGAAGGGTAGGTCGGACACCCCAGATACGTCTAACAGTATGTGATGATACGTTTGCATGCTAGCTTGTTATGCTATATGAGATAAAGGTAGTAAGAGGGGACTAGTCCCCGAGGATCGGTTGTTAGGACCGATGGGTAGTCAGCACCCCAGAATGGCTTGACACGCGTAGTCAGCACCCCAGAATGGCTTGACATGGGTAGTCAGCACCCCAGAATGGCTTGACACGGGTAGGACGGCACCCCAGAACGGCCATACCGGGTAGTCAGGCACCCCAGAATAGCCTGGCAGTAAGTATGTTATGTGTTTGTATGGTATGTGGTACGATGGGGGGCACTCACTAAGCTTTGTGCTTACGGTTTTCAGTTTTGGTTTCAGGTACCTCCTCAGCTAGGGGAAAGGAGCCGGCGTGGTAGCAGCATGTCACACACACACTCTCCGGTTTCCGCATTTACGAGCTTCACTGGGATTTGTACTCTGATATTTTGATTGGGTGTATGAATTGGCTTTTAGACATGGTTCACTTTGTGTTATGGTTTGATCAAACAATGTTTTTAGTTATTAATATTTTCTAAAGTAATGTTTTAAAACAAAATTTTTGGGCGTGAAAACTCGGTCGTTACACATCGAATAAAGAAGGACTTCTCATGGCAAAGAGGGTATCATCGGATGAGAACCCAGCAGATCCCCTCACGAAGGGACTGGGTAGGGTTAAGCATCTCCAACATGCGAGGCGCATAGGGATGAAGGGTGATATTAGTTTTAGTAGCTAGATAGCTCTGAAATTTTTAAAGTGTAATTGATATTTGATGATGAATAAAATTTGTGTTTACTTATGAGTAAAGTGTTGCTATCTTTTGTCAATTGCTTACTATTATTTCTTTTGCATGTTTTGACTTCCAGAATATTTATGTTATGTATTACATATTATTCAAATTCTCCACAGTCGGTCATATGTTGGAAGTAGGTATGAATTAAGACTATCATGGGTTGGCTTGTAGAGGTCTAAGATGTTGGATATAGCTACAACACTCATGAGTGCTCATAAGTTCTGAGTATTAGATTCAACCCACGCTCACTGGTATCACCTCATGGGATTTATCTCGAGTGATCGTGAGACAATAATATCATATAAGTCTTCAAACCTAGAGATATGACATGTTGCCTATGAGTTGATTATACATTGATTATACAAAAACGTATTGGTAACTCGATGTTATAAAACATGTTTTTGTGTGTGATTCAACAAGTAGTAAACAATCATATGATTCGAAGTTTATTTGTTCCTTCTTAGATTAGAAGCGATATATGGGCCCTTGATGATATTGTTTTGACCTATATGCTGGGCTCGGTCAGAACTAAATTGATGTGTCAATTAAGCTCTTTGTCAAACAAATCGGAAATCGAGAAACAAACTGCTGGACAATAAGTAAGACATTGTTCCATGTATTTGTCCGGCTGATATCTAGAACAGAAGATTATATGATCACTTATCTTAAATGGTGTATCATCATCATCTCAGTTCTGAGAGACCTTGAAAGAGCTATGATTCCTGATCGGTTCCTAAAGTCATACTTGCAGTTATAGTTATTAGACTTATCCAAGTGGGAGACTGTTGGATAATGTGTCAATGTACATAACTATTTCTGGTATGTACTTGACACAGTTTAGCATGGTCGATTTGGGTTGCATGGCATCATGCATTTGGATAGACTAAAATGAGAGAAATAACACTTATGGTTTATTAATATATTATAAGTTCTAATATATTAATAATATTATTTAATTAGTATTGATCAATAATTAATTTAGAATTAATTAAGTGATTAAAAAGGTGACAAATTAAATGTATGGGTTGATTGTGTAAATCATCCATACTTGTATAGTGGGCTAAATGCTCCATGGATTATCAAGTTGGGCTAAGACCCATAGGATGCTCCATGGAGGTGTAAAATTATATTTTTATCCAAAATTTCTCCATGTACGCTAGATAGGATTACGAACCTTGGAAAATCAATTTTGCATGTATCTTAGTCAAACATAGATCCAAGGTTTCTAGGGTTGCATGAACACCTTAGGAGTGTTAGAATGCTCAGAACCCTGCAACTTTTAGTGAAGAAGAAGCCTTAAAAGAAGGATAGCTGGTGTTTCTAGCTCATGGATCTGAGTTCTACTTCAGTTGGGGCATCTTCCTGAGGTATCAAGTTCAAAAGTTGTTCATTGTTTGTTCCAACTCTTGTTTTGGGTCCTTTTTAGGGTTTTATGTCCCATGTATGGAACTTTTTGATTTTAGTGAACTCAAGAGCTATTCTTCTATCCTTTTAGGTGTATTAGAGTGTTCTAATCCATAAAAATGAGTGATTGGACGTCTTAATCTCTCCATACATTAGTTGTGTGGTCTATTGTCTTGAGAAAGATAGAGTTTTTGGGATTGGGTCTTGTCTAGCCATGCCAAGGCTCAAATTTAGCAACTTTATGAATTAAGAGGTCTTATTTAGTTCAGATCTATAGTTGGAATACTTGTCTTAACGAGTTATGACCAAAAGAAGTGGGAAGTGGCAGTCCGAGGAGTACGTCGTGCTTACTCCATGTTACACGCAACGTAGAGTCAAAAATCCCCATAGCATGCTTTGCCAGCAGTACTGCCAACGTAGGGAGTTGTACGCCCAACGTACGTGTTGGGTGTTGACTTTCGTTGACTTCTGAGTTTTGGGTCGATTTGTGGACTTTTCACCAAGGATGGGCAAACTGGTCTTTTTACCCTTTTGTGATTTAGTTAAGAGGCTTGGTCTAGCATTACGAGGTTATTAATATTAGCTAGAGTTATATTGTGGCATATTTTAGGCGGAATCTATACTAACAGTTCGGGTGCGAGATTTATTTTCTTTTCTACGCGAGGTGAGTGTTCTCACTATACTCACCATGTGGTAATTTATGTGTCACCAGAGGGTCTTAATTGTTATATATATGTATTCCGTCTTTATGACTTATGATGTTATATTATTTTGTGTGTGTGAGTGTATGTGTGTGTGTGTGTGTGTATATATATATATATATATATATATATATATATATAGAGAGAGAGAGAGAGAGAGTTATGACAGGAGGGTCCATACCAAGTCGTGAGACCGGAGGGTCCTTATTAAAACATAGCCATGAGAAACTAATTATTTGTATATATGGTATATTGGGGAACTCACTAAGCGTCGTGCTTACAATGTTGATTTAAATGTGTTTCGGGTACATCTCTAGATTGCGGAAAGGTGTCTGCATGATTGTACACACTCGTCTGTTAATGAGGATACATGTGGATTCTGGGATACTCTGACTTTGTTTTATGATGTTATGTATTTGATATTTAGAACATGGGGTGGTGGTAAAACTATGTTTTTGTGAAACTTAAAAATGAAATTTTTCTTTGAAAATATGGGCTGTTACACCCAACGCACAAACCTACCCAAACCACAAGGACCATTCGTATAATTTACTCTTACTTTTCGTTTGTATATATTTGGTTAACTACTTTTTTTCTACAAATACAGGTAACAAACTTGTTGAAAGTGTTCACATATGATAATTATGACCGGATATAACCTGTTATAGCAGGTCATAATAGTCATATGTGAACACTTCCAAAAAGTTCGTTACCTAGATATGTACAAAATAATATTACCCAAATGTGAACAATCTGAAAAGCTAATTACCTTAATAAATCATATTCCCAAAATTTTATCTGGATTTAGGATTTATTGATCAACAAAATATAATACACAATTTTTCAAAGGCCCACCTATATTCTACGTAAATGAATAAAAGTAACTCTAGTAATACTTACTCTAACATTTATGGTTGTAAAAAATGAAGTTTGAGGTGTTAATACCAAGTTTAGAAAATCTACAATATGAGTTTTTTGAAGTTTTTTAAAGTCTTTGATAGTGAAAAAAAACTCTTTAAGATTTTAGAAAAACCTTTGAAACCTTGAAGCCAAAATTTCAAGAATTAATTGTTTTTTATTGTTTTACCATAATATATTCAACTAATGACAATGTAATTTTACGCCTTTATTGTTTTCGGTTGCTTTTGTTTTATAACAAACAATAGGTTCGATCTTAGCGAAAACGTTGAAAAAAATATACCTAACGAATATTTGAATTCCAGTTAGATCTTTTTGCTTGTTTTACCATAATAAAATCAAACTGCTGTTAATGTAATTTCATGCCTTAATTGTTTTCTTTTGCTTTTATTCTTCAAAAAAAGATAGATTCAATCTTAGCCAAAAAGTTGAAAAAAAGATATGTTGGTCGACATTTCTAACGAATATTTGAATTCCAGTTACATCGCTGTCTATGTTACCAAATCCTTCGGAATAAAAGAACTGAAACTGCAAAAGTAAAACAACTATTTGACAGATCATGTACGACTCTTACGTGATTATCTTGAACTCATATCTAACAAGTAACCTCTGCGAATAATGTAATTGATAACAATTAGATCAACAAATAAAATAAAAGGATGCATTATATTTCTTTTGGAATTACCAAAGGTCTTATGGTCCAGCTATCATGAATCAAAGGATATTAATGGTTAAAATCTTGTCGCACATAAAAACAAAAAATGTTAAATATAACTATCTAATTAAACATTTTGGCTATCTTTATATATTGTTTTTTTAATTTAATGGGGCTTGCTTCCCAAGTACGTTTAATTATAAGCTCAATGATACCTTTTCCTTTTATGTCGATCATTCTATGTAAAAAAAAAAAAGTTTTTGGCCCCCCTCTATATCCATTTGATACCAGGAACATCTACGATATGATTTTTTTTTTTGAAAAAACATCATAAATGGTCCCTGTGTTTTCCCAGATTCTGAAGTTTAGTCCTTGTGGTTTAAAAACCTCATAGATGGTCCCTATGTTTTCAAAACTTTTGACGATTGGTCCTTATTGCTAACTCCGTTAACTTTTGTCCGTTAAGTGAGGGGTATTTTCGTAATTTCACACCACAAGGACCATTTATGATCTTTTCAGTTATTTTTTTATAAAAAAGAAAAAACTAAATATAATTATTTAATATATAAAATCTATCTTTCTCTCTCTCTCTCTCTCTCTCTCTCTCTCTCTCTCTCTCTTTCACACACACACACACAGAACACATATATAGACATTAAAACCAATACTCCCTACAACCAAAATCTTTGTCTACGATCCACTCCCACCCACCATTTCCCTTTCTCTTCTCATTTTTCCAAATCCATGAAATCGAGCTGCTCTAAGCATGCCTGCAATTGAGAAAAGAAAATCAAAGCTAAGCAGATGAATGAAAAACCCTCACCCTTACTCTCTTCCATTTACAGAAACAAAATCGATTTGCAGTTGACTTTTTGAAGTCAAAATTAGTTTGATTGATTTCGTTCTTGCACATCTGATATCAAATTAGAGTCGATTTCAACGGGTTGAGGGTCGAAATCAATTGGAGATGGAGTCGATTTGCAGTTGACTTTTTGAAGTCAAAATTAGTTTGATTGATTTCGTTCTTGCTCATCTGATATCAAATTAGAGTCGATTTCAACGGGTTGAGGGTCGAAATCAATTGGAGATGGAGTTATAAGGGAGAATGAATCACGAATTGCTCACTTGTTTAGTATGTTGGCTAGATTTCGATTTTGAATAATGAGTGATAATCGAAGGTTTGCTAGCTATTGGAAGTTTGTTGATTGATATCGACTGAGAAGTAAAACCGATTTGGCTCTAATTTCGATGGTTTGGATGGATGAAAAACGAAAGTCAGAGAATGATTGATTGAGAAAAGGTAATCGATTGTTCATATCATTGATAGATGATTTGGTTTGGTTGTTATGGCTTCGTTATCTGATCGATTTTGGAGTCGTTTCTCCCTCCCTCCTTCCTCTCGACTTGCAGTCGAAGAACCTCCACCAGAGGCAAGGTTTGTCAGCGATCAAGAGGGCAACGATCCCCCTCAAGTCCCATGTGTTCCTCTTCGACTCCACAACAGTAAACACCCTTCAAATCATTGTCCATCTACCTTTGAATCACACCCACTCCCGATTAGACAGAGATAACCCTTCCCCTTTCTTTATCATGGAGGATCGAAAACCATTAAGCCTTTCAATCGCTGCTACTATTTGTTCTTCATTCCTCCTCGATCGGAAATAGTGCTTCTTCAAAAACCTTCGTTTGTGTTTCTCTTCCTTAATCCGATGAAGACAAGCATCGGAGGATCTTTCCCTTTCATCTTCGTTGCGGTCGATGATGGTAGAGGAACGAAGAGTCGTCGATTGCCTTCCTTCGCATCTGCCTTCATATGTATTTAACTGATTTCATTTGTATCCTCCACTTCTCGACTTGTTGGAAGACGGGAACTAAGGTTCCCCAAAAACCGATCGTTTGAATCATCTACTAACCCTTTCATTGGTTTTAGAGAGAGAGGGAGAGAGGACCATCTGCATATTATTCTCTTTTTAAAAAAAATAAGTGAAAACATCATAAATGGTCCTTGTGGTGTGAAATGACGAAAATACCCCTCACTTAGCGGACAAAAGTTAACGGAGTTAGCAATAAGGACCAATCGTCAACAGTTTTGAAAGCACAGGGACCATTTATGAAGTTTTTAAACCACGGGGACTAAACTTCAGAATCTGGAAAAAAACAGGGACCATTTATGATGTTTTTTTTTTTTTTTTTTTTTTTTTTTTTTTGAAAATAAACATAGTTTTAAAAAGCTTATAGTAGGAGTTTTCAAACATAACATATTTACAATTTTATTAACAAGTAATTGAGGGAGGGCTTTTTTAACATTTTAATGGACTTATATCTTTGAAGTAATAAAAATTAGTTATTATTTATTTAATTATTTTATGGGGATTATATATAATATTTATTATCTTTAATTCATGAAAGACCTTAATAAAAAACAGTGTTCCTATTGTAGAGGCATTTTGAGCTTTTTAATTTATGAAATCAGCCGATGCTTGCTTTTTTTATCTGGTTGCTCTAAAGTATTTACTAATATAATTGTTTTAATAATACTTAACTATTAAATAAATTGGTTATGCATTAATATTTAAGGAGTGACTATCTCGTTTGAGAGGTTATGAGTTCAAGTCTCGTTTGAGACATAGATGATGATACTTACGAGTAAATTAGTTTTCCGTTAAAAGAAATAAAGAGAAAAAAAAAAAAAGAAAAGAAAAAACTTAGTTACGATAGAATTCAACCGTTTAATCTCCATTTACTATACTATAAAAGTCATTAAAATAATATGTTAGTATTTATACTATACTTACTTTTATTTTTTTTGTAACACTTTTAATACGGAAATTTATACTTAGTTTTCTTTTTTTTTTTGTAATACTTTTAATACGGAAATTGCGAAAGGCTCTTTGTTATAATAATAATTATATCAAAATACTTTCTATCGGTAAGGAGTTGTTTTCTCAATTACGAGGTCAAATGTTGAAATATCGTAAGAGACATAGATGGTAATTTAAAAATAGATTAGTTTGTTGTTAAAAAAACAAACATCAAAATAATATATTTTAATTTCTTAAAAACTAGATATAAATTATGAATACAAAACTTTGTAAATAAACATTAATAATATCTATTATAGTCATAAAACAATTTAAAAAAGAATTATATAACTTAATTAGGGTCATATAAAATATAAAAAGAAAGTAAAGATAAAATATATTAATTAAAAACATAAAAATAAATTAATAATGACAATATAATCATTTTATATGGTGGGGATAAAGTATATAATTTCAAACTAAGGATTAGTGTGAGTTAAAATTTAGAAATGTGGACTAAATATTTAACTTGACATTTGAACCGGATATTAATCGCGTAAATTTCTCTAATAATTACAAGCGATTTGCAATTTTGGTC
Organism: Lactuca serriola; assembly: GCF_051521515.1. Taxonomy (NCBI): domain Eukaryota; kingdom Viridiplantae; phylum Streptophyta; class Magnoliopsida; order Asterales; family Asteraceae; genus Lactuca; species Lactuca serriola. The sequence goes on from NC_136410.1 coordinate 284,243,356, forward strand.
ACTTTGTTATAATGTTTTTTTCGAGTTTGTTCTAATAGTAAGTTAATTATATTATAAAAATGCAAAATCATAAAAATAGTTTGTATGGTTTACCAAAAAGATAAATTCAGTCCCTTTTAATTTATTTGACGAACATGGTGTCTATTGTTTCCAAAACTTACATGTTTAGCGATATGAAAAAGATGTGTTACTATTTTTAATTTCTTTTGTCTTTATTTTTTTGTTTAATTACAATTTAAAATAAAAAGAAAACAAATACCAACCCCCACCCCCCTTCTAGTCCCTTCTGTTCAACTTATTTGCAGTTCCAAAGTAGTTAGACCTGGCAATTGGGTTGGGTTCGGGTTGGCGGGTCACGGGTTGGCGGGTTGAAATTCAGAAACTCAACTCAACCCACATAATATATGGGTTGGCGGGTCACAGGTTGACGGGCTGGAAACATCACCCCAACTCAACCCATATAACCCGTATAAATATATAGGTTGGTGGGTTCATGTGTCAGTGGGTCGAACCCAGCCCGTATAACCCATTTAATAAGCAACACATTTTAAGATGAAATTGAAAAATCCAAATAAAATGAAGTCTAAAAGTCATAAACATTAAACATAAATTCACAAACATCCAAAATAAACATTAAACATAAAGTCATAAACATCCAAATAAAACTCTAAAAATCAAAACATTCATGAAAAGTGCAATTGTTCAAACATAATGTAGAGTGTAGATTGTTACTTACCGTAGAGAGAAAGGAAGGTGGGTCGAAAACGTCAAAGCTGACAAGAGTGAGTGCGAACAACGATGAGCGGATGAGGAGTGGGTGAGGATCGGCCGGATGACTGATTAAACCGTGAGTCGTGATGTTGCTTCCTTCGAAGATCAGTCCTTAAGTCCTTAATCTTTGTCCTTCGTTCAATCATTCGTGAATGTGGAGACTGGAGCGGGTGAGGAACGATTTTTTTTATTAGGGCATGCAAATACGTAATTGTTGGTTGCACAAGGACTCAACAGTCAACACTCAAGGAGTCAAGGTCAAAGATGGATGACGGGATCATGAGACACAAGCCCAACAGTAGCCCACAACACAGTGCCACATTGCCCAAACATATGGCTGATGATATACGAAATTACGAACGAATACCAAATTAAAATTTAAGGATATGATAAATAGAAACTAATAGTATAATATGATCTTAGATTGCTAAAAATTAAAATAAATAGATAATTAAATATATTAGGCGGGTTGGCGGGTTGACCCGCGAACCCAAATAGGTAACGCAACCCAACCCATTAAATAAACAGGTTGGCGGGTTGGCGGGTCAGAAATCTCAACCCTAACCCGCTTATTTTCGTGTCGGGTTCGTGTCGAGTTATGGGTTGGGTCAAGAGTTGCCACCCCTAAAAGTAGTCTCCCTTCATCCCGTGTATCACAACATGCTCTTCCCTACATAGACTTTCAAATTGATTGATGAGATGCAAGACAAGTCGAGATTATATGTTGTAATTTATGGTTTAATATCCACATAGATTTTGTGCATTCCCATTCGTCATAAGAAGTTATGAAGATCTGATAATGGTGGGTCTGTGTTTTGATGTGTGATGGTGAACCCAATGATGAAAATAAGATGATGTATACGAAATGTCTTTTCTCCGTATGAAATTGAAATCGTTAAAGGGAAAGTATTATATATATATATATATATATATATATATATATATATATATATATATATATATATATATATATATATATATATATATATATATATATATATATATATATGGAGAAACATGGTAGGTTATTGGAGAATCTACAACATTAGTAGTAACTAGGAGTGTTTCCCCCGCATTGCAGGGATTGGAAGTTGTCGCTTTTGTTTCAAACTAAAGTACATTCTCGGAATTGGTAACCACAATAGAGTATTTTGCTATTCGCTTGTCGGATTATCTATCTCACTTTTGATTTGTTATGTCTTGGGATTCATCCATATTATTAATAGTAAACCATCAATCATGTAAAAAATGTAACAGAAGGACCAGAGGCTGCTTTTCATCAAATCACAGTGAACTCTATCACAAAATAGTTAATTACCTTGACACCAATTTACACTTTATTTTGCCTAATTGTCATGCCTTCTTCAACTGCAACAACATCACCACCTTGAGGCTTTGTTTGTGCAGTGAATGGGAGTAATATACCACCTGCACTTTTCATCAGCCTTGATTTAAACCAACACTGTCACAACTTAGAATTCTATACCATGTAACAACAACAATGATAACATTTGTGAACCAAAAATGTGAAAGCATGTATGATGCTTACACAATAACAACAAATTTCCCATCAAACACTCTATACAAGCATTTCAAATAGTCAACAAAAGCTGGAAACCCTAAAAATCCCAATTTAAGTCTATTTTGGACTTGGATTTTCTTGTTGGGCCTAATGGACCAATAAGCTTCCAATTTGACTATTTTGGGCTTAGGACCCCTAAATGGGCCCTAATTGGACCCACTTTAATTTATTTTAACATTTCAGGCCATAATGGGCCTAGAGTGAAATAAAATATCCTAATGGACCTTATTGGGCCATAACTACCCTAATTAGCTTTAATGGGCTATGAAACCCATTATTATTGTCAAATTGGGCCGTAATCCATCATAGGAGCCCAATGGGCCAAAAATCATCAAAAATGGGCCCATAAGATGGAATTAAGCACCAAAGGCCCAAAATTATTTTTCTTTCTTCCCTTTTCTCGGCCCAAGAAGAAAAAAAAAAGAGAAAATCAGTGAAATAAGGAGAAGAGTTGACTTTGGAGTGCCACCTCCTTAATATCTAACATGCATCAAGGCTTTAAACCAGCATGCAACCAAGCAAGTCACCTGCCCTCTCACTTTCCCTCTCTCATTTCTTCCTCATGTCCGAGACCTCACAAACACACACTCTCTTCCAAATTCTCTCAAACACTCACAAGAACACTCTACATTTCCTCTCTAATTTTCGAGAATTTTCACATCTTCAAGAAGAGTTTCATCATCAAAAATCATCAATTCTTGAATCTTCTTAAATTCGAGATCTACTCAAGGGAGTTGCTAGGACCAAAATGTTCTTTCATTTCTTCTTCAAAACCGAACCCAAAAACTCAAGGTGAGTTCATACCCCTTTATTTTCGGTTTTCATATGTTTTATGGGGGAGAATACAAGTAAAATGTGTAGATCTATGTGTATGTGTATGTTATGTGTGATTTCATGTGTTTACGTGATAAATATATAACAAAAAGAATGGAAATCTCGAGATCTATGGATCTAAGAGGAAGACTAACATGATCTAGAACATCTTACACTAAACAAGTTAAGAAAATTACCCTCTAAGATTAAAGTATAAATATTGCAACATAAAAACTCACTTTTGGGCTAAAATTGTCAAACAAACAAAAGTTGGGTTGAAAAATTGCTATTCACGGTTTTCTTAAGGACTAAAAGGGTCACAACAGTAAAAATAAGTGTTTTTATGAATATCATACTCTATTGAAGGTTAGAAATAAAATTTAAGGCTTATTGGGCTAAATCTTGGGCTTTTCGGCCCATTAAGCCAAAACTTGCGAAAATTACAACTTTCAAGGGGTTGAAATGGTAAACTTCTCAAAACAGGGGGTAAAAGGGTGAATAAAACAAATTCAGGGGTTAAAATGATGTAATTTCCAAACAAGTATCAAAATTGTAAACTTTTTGGATTTTGGGTCAAAATTGTAAAAGTTGCAAAAAGTTTGGGCTTTAACTGAAAAATACTTTTCTGGAAGGGCTGAAACTGCCAAAGAATGAGTTTTGAGCTAAAAATATCACTTGAACAAGTCTTTGGATCAAAAGTGTCAAGAAAATGGTTTAAGGGCTTAAAATGTCTTTTTTTTTTATATAAAAGGACTAAAATTGTCAGTTTTACCAAAGAAAGGGGTTCAAACCAAGATTTTGAGTCAATTATGTTATTCTAAGATATTTGAGTTAAAATAAAATACCACACTAAAATTCATGAAAAATGGAAAGATGAAAATACGTATAATTCCAACATCGTTAAAAAAATATCCGACCGGCCTTGTTCCGGTGCGAAATTAACAAATCATCCAATCAAACTATACCTAAAACAAGTAAACATTCAAATCTTTGGGCTTGAAAGTTCCAATCATGCTTGTTGGGCCTTTGTGAACCATTAACATGATTTTTGGGCCCAAGGGATAACCATAAATGGTATTGGGCCTTCTATGACCCAATTCCATATTTAAGGGACCCTCAATGGCTTTAAATGCTATTGGGCCTTAGTGGCCCATTAGCAATGCTAGTAAGGTCCAAATGAATCAAATGCGAAATCGGCCATCGTGCTCTTCGTATAACCAATAGCCATAAATAATACGCGAGAATAATAGGATATTGTAATCCTCTTCTCCTTGTTTATGTAGCACCTGGTTCCTGGTATGTATTTTAATCTAAGTAATTTTTGGCATTTTAGCCGGGACTCGGAGAGTTGTAGGCCCGACTCGCCGAGTAAAGACGAGATATTGAGCACGTTTAAGTTGGCGACTCGGCGAGTCCGCCAGTCTAGAAGAAACCCTAGATCCACGGGTTTTGCACCCTATTTAAACCATGTTATGAGCCCCAAACTCGCCTCCTTCACCCTCAGAGCATCATTTAGCAAACCCTAGCCATTCCTTGAGAATTTTGAGCATTTCTTGTATGAATCTTGAAGTTTTAAAGAGAAAAAGGAAGCTAGATCCAAAGGAGTAGAAGGAGATCCCAGATCTTGCACCCACTGTAGAGTTTATTGAGCCGGGGTGAAACCGGAGCAGCAACAGACAGATTCCAGAGCAGTTCATTCAGCAACTAGACTACGAGGTGAGTCTTCCTTCCAGTAGGAACGTGTCTACGGTCACAATGCCGACCCGTTTAGTTAACAGTAGTTCCGGACCTCGGTCTGATGCAGTAGTTAGATTGCTTGATGTCTTTGTGATTCAAGTATGTTTCTTATTATGTGTTCCGGACTTCGGTCCGCTGCAGTATGCAGTATATATGCCTATGCTAGTTGATATGTTTATGCTATATCATGTTATGCTCAGTCAGTTTCCTGACTTCGGTCCGATGCAGGGGACAAGTTCCCAGTCAGTTCCGGACTTCGGTCCGATGCAGGGGACAAGGTCCCAGTCAGTTCTAGACTTCAGTCCGATGCAGTTTCCGGGTTTCGGTCCGATGTAAAGGGCAAGGCCCTGGTTAGTTCCGGACTTCGGTCTGATGCAGTGGGCAAGGCCTAGTATGTGTTTAGATGTTATTGTATAGTATGTGGTTGTTTGGGGGAGCTCACTAAGGTTCGTGCTTACAGTTTCAATTTTGGTTTCAGGTACTTCCGCAAGTAAAGGGAAGAGCTCGGGATGATGGCATCGCACACACCACAGCTTCAGTTGTTGTCGTGGGAGTCGATTAGCTTTTCATTGACATGATTTGATACAGTTTTCTTATGATACTTGTTATGGTTTTGGATACATTGACGTATGGGTTTTATTTAATGGTATTAATCAAATGATTTTAGTAATTATTAAACAAAAATTTTTGGGTCGTATTTTGGGACGTTACAAGTTGGTATCAGAGCCTTGGTTTGAGGGATTCGAATACACTTGCGGGTGTGTCTGAACTCAAACTAAGAAAACGGTAAAAAATTTTCAAAGGAAAAACATTTTTCAAAAAAGATTTTTGAAAAAGAACTTAGAAAGAAAAAGAGTTTTGATAAAGAGAAAAAGGTGTGGTGCATGCGATCAGCTGAGCTCAAGTAACTACTCCTAAATTACCCATACAAGTTTATATTATCAGTTCCAGTTTCAGTAGAACAGCATGCTAGTATAGGACTAAGGATCTAGGAAGATGCCTTATGTGCCTGCTTTATGTGTTTCAGCTTGATGAGGATTGCATGCTAGTAGTGAGTAAACAGTAGTAGGATAGCCTGTGTAGGTTATGCCGATAGTATGAGCTTAACATTGTATGCTAGTACAGTTTCTTGACTATGAGAATTGTTTTGCTTGAGTAGTTTCCTGTGTCCAAATGCTGCTTGCTATGTGCATTGTGGGACTCCGAGTAATGGGAGTTAGCCATTAGGTGAATAAGTCACATCACATGTGACCAGAGTTTAATAATCTCAGAGTTTTGGATTTGGCCCTACTGCGCAGCTCTCGTTTGAGTCTAACCGTTGTAGGGACGAGTCTTTTACTCCAAAGATTATCCGAGCCTCATCATATGTGATGGTATTCAGGTGACGACTAATTGGCATTAAAAGGAGGCCTTCAGCGGCTGAGGACTGGTGTGGGTCGGGTCAGAGGTTTCCCTAGGGCAAGCCTAGGATGAAAGTAGTAGAGATCAGCAGTAGTAGTAGTGGATTGGTGGAGTCGAGGCGGTCCTTGAAGAAAGTACGAATAGATGTGGAAGATAGTAGGGACCCATACTATTGGAAGCATAGGATCCATACTTAAATCGAGGAAGGCTAAGATGAGACCGGAAAAGCCTGTAGTAGTAGTGATCCCTCAAGATATATCAGTGTTTCTGACATTTATCGTTATGTGTTTCCAGAATGGTGGTTTTACGCCCTAGACCAGCAGTCGGCAGGTCAGGTGCTGGGGAGGGATCAGGACCAGGCTCGAGAGGCGGGCAGTTGGATGAGCAAACTAGGGAGTTTTTCACTTCAGAGGTGACCCATATCATTCCTGAGTAGACACCAGTGATTTTTGGTTTGATCAAGGAGGGTATACTAGAGTTGACGGAGGAGAAGCTAGGCACATTTCGCGCTGAGGTGGCGGCCATGATGGGGTCGCGCACGCTTATGTTCAGGGAGTTCTAGGCTTTTGGAGCTCCAGATTATCATGGAGCACGGGATCCCATAGCGAGTACTAGATGGTTGGCAGATGTGGCCAACGCTTTCCGCACAAGCAGATCTCCCGAGGGGGACAAGGTCAGATTGGTGTCCTGTCTACTGAAAGACAGGGCACGGGATTGGTGGGAGGAGGTCGGACATGTCATTGGAGATGACACAGATTTGGATGCTATGACATGGGCTGACTTTACTGCCAGGTTCAAAGCTGAGTTCGCACCGGTTATTGAGGTGCAGCAGTTAGCCAGGGAGTTTTAGGACCTCACTCAGACTACAGAGACAGTGGCAGAGATTACCACCAAGTTCATGGAAATGGCGCTTCTCGTTCCCCAGTACGCAGCTGATGAGGAAATGAAGAAGGCCCGTTGTCATTAGATGTTGCGGAGTGACATTTGCCAGTTTGTGAGCCGGTCCAGCAGTAAAACACTGGATAACATGATTGCTAGGGCTCGAGAGAGAGAGAGAGATTGACCTTGAGATTGAGAGAAAAAGGAAGTCGGAGGCGACTTCGGGTCTAGGGAGTTCGGGCAAAAAGCCCAAGGTTTCAGATCACAGGTCCAGGAGTCAGCAGAGCCACGGTCGGCGTGGAAAGTGTGGGAGATTGCACGATGGGGCGTGTAAGGAAGGGAGTTCCGGCTGCTACAAGTGCAGTCGGACTGGACATATGAGCAGAGATTGTACAGCCACTACTACCGCCATTGCGGCATCAGATCTGATTTGCTTCCAGTGCAATCAGAGGGGACATAAAAAGTCCCAGTGTCCGAGTTTAACTGTTGCAGGGAAGGTGTCAGCACCTGCTCCCGCTACTTTGAGGATTACAGATGGTCGTCAGGGCCGAGTTGAGACGCCAGTGGCGAAGAGTAGGGCTTTTCAGCTGATAGCAAAGGAGGCGCGAGCGACTCCTGACGTGGTGGCGGGTATGTATTTTTCCCTTATCTCTGCAATTATTATTGATTGTTTCTTATGATTATATGTTTTGTATAGGGTCGTTCTCAGTGAACGACATTTCAGCCACGGTACTGTTTGATTCTGGGGCTACCCGATCATTCGTCTCTCTTGCGCTTAGCAAGAGGTTTAGCAGAGCTCCAAGGGAGCTAGATTGTCCACTTGAGGTTGAGATAGCAGCTGAAAGGACTAGTAGGGTTGTGAGAGTACATAGAGGATGTTCTCTACAGTTATTCGATGAGCAGTTTCCGGTGGACTTGGTCCGTATTCCCCTACGAGGGAATAAGGTCATAGTAGGCATGGATTGGCTGAGCCCCAATGGGAAGGTGATAGACTGTGAGCTGCAGTTAGTGAGGGTTCGCACTCCCAGTGGGCGAGAGTTAGTGATTCATGGCGAGAGGCCACATCGTGGATGATGTGCACAAAAGTACCTACTAATTTTAATATTTATAACCTAACAAACTTAAACTAACTATGAACTTATAGGCAGTGTACCTAGTCGGATTACAGTATAGCTTGGGTAAGTCGGGTGTCGATCACAGGGAACGGTGTTACTATTAATCTATTTGCTATTAAATTAACCTAATTATTAACAAGTTTAAAAGGGGGTTTTATCTGATTTTACAAGATTAGACTAACTTAACTCAAATTCAAGAAGTAAAAACACACTCTTGTCTAGTTTGAATCCACTTCTTCCTTATGGCTAGCTAATGATTATGGATTATCGAGTTGGTTTCAATTGTATTAGTAATTTAGTTCTAACTTTACCAATAATTAACTAATTCATGTCAAACTATGTATGTTCACACACAATTAAACGCAAAACTAATTATGAATATAAATATGCTATATAAGATTTATTATATAAACGCAATTATAGTCACAATCCACGTTCTTTAGCACAGCTAAGTTTATTTATTCTAATTAGTAACTAAGATTGGTCAATCCTAGCTCTAACAATTCAATGTTCACTAAATCATTTGGTAAACAAGTTCATGCAGTTAATGGTCACTAAGCTACACAGAGCATGCAATCAAGCAATTAGAGAAACAAACACAAGCATGCTAGGTAATACAAATCAAACACAAGCAATTTTACCAACTAAATAAATCCATAAAAATTAGGCTATTCATAAGTTAGAAGCTTCATCTAGCTAAGCAAGAGTAGCTAGATTCAGCTGCTCATAATAGCAACTAACATACTAACACAAATCAAAGTGATATGAAACATGTTCCTAGTTAATGATTAAATAAACTAAACTATGGACCTTTACACTTTTGGTGTTGAAAGCCTATTCTCAGAACTTTTCTCTGCTCAAAATCGCCTTCTGGAACTCCTTTCTTCAGCCAAAAGTCCCCTCTATTCATAATGGTCAAGGGTTTATATAGTTGCTGATTTTCACAAATTCACGTCGTGAATAATAAGATATTCACGTCATGAGTTTCAGATAACCGTGTCCGTCAAGGATTCCTTCACCCGCGTACATATCTTCTAGAGCCAACTCTCACATCGTGAATCTTCATTTTCCCACGACGTGAGAACGCTTTTTCCAGATTTTCTTCTCTTTTAATATTTTAATTCCCAAAGTTTCTTTCTTTAACGCTTTTAGTCCCTTTTCTTCAAAATGTATTCTTTTTGGCTGCAAATAACATTTAAGCTCATAAGTACCATTATTCTAAACAAATTACCAACTTATTCAAGCAAATTTAAATTTAACCCTTGATTACTAACATCACATAGAACAATCCGACTCCAGCTCAGCCATTATGCCAAGACCTCAACGCATGCATTTGTGTCTAAAATTTTCCTAAAGTACCCCCCATACTTTAAATACTCACAATCTTCATAAACACTTGCCCACTTTTTCCGAACAATGCTCATTTTATGCAACCCTCCGAATCCATCCGTAGAAAACCTCTTATCCTCAAGGTATTTTTAGTTGAGCAACCTAAGCATACATAATCTAGAATTACAATCTATGATACCACTATGGAGCTCTTTTGGGATTCTTCATTTCCTTGATAATTTGATCTTTGATTTCTTTGAATTCACCACCTTGTTGTTTGATTTTTGGTATCTTCAACTTTTTGAATTTCTTGGAATTTTGATCTTTTGATCTTCACTTTAATTGGTCCAAAATTCTTCAAACTTTTATCGTAATTCTCTCTCTCTCTCTCTCTCTCTCTCTCTCTCTCTGTTACATGTACCTCACTTTTTTCACTCAAACCTACATGCTTAAGCAGAGGCAGTCAACCTCAAGCTTTATTGGTTAATGATAATAATTTTCCTGGATACATTTTAGGTTTAGGCTGCTAAACATATTGCATCCCTCAAACCAAGCGGGGTTATGTTTTTTGTTCCATGATTTCACTAAAATAAGGGAGGCCACAAATGCACTATAACGTGTATTGGCTAAACTAAACATTTGAACTTTTATCGGATCATCCCACATAACACTAGCAACTACAGTTCAAATTATTATTACTAGATTCAATTATTAAAAATTTCAATTTTCAAATTTTAAATTTTTACTTATCAAATTCTATCATTATCTAGCAATTTACTTTTTCTACCCCTACCCCACACTTATTTCATACAATACCCTCATTGTATGCATAATATAAATCAAAACTAAAGAAAAGGGAGAAAAAGGAACAGACTCCCCTGGAATAGTGGCGTAAACATCTCCAAAAGTGTGGAAAACGTGCATCTTGAATATGGACTCCGAAAATAGAAACTTGGATCTGGAACTCGCGAAATAAGGAATGTACCAGCAAAACATGAAATCGAGCCTTCAATCGTCTTCAAATGTGGTGTAAATCTCCAAAATAGAACGAACAATGTGAGAAAGCGTACGCCACATTATATGGTAGTAAAAATGAGCCAAAATAATCTCCAGAATAATGACAAGAAGAATAGTATAAACCCATGGAATAATAATATGTCAAGGATCTTCAACTTGTAAAAATCTCAGATTCACGACATGAGTTTAAGAAAATTCACGACGTGAAATCGTAATTACGCGTATTTTGAGAACCTCCTGATAACTAAGTCACGACGTGAATAAGAAAAGTTCACGTCGTGAAAACTGGGCAAGCAGAAAAACATTGCCAAATCTTCTTTTAATGTGCACAATTGGATCCAATGTCTTAATGTATTAAGACTCTTCTAAATTCACCAATTTTTGACTCTTTCGCTGACTTTCCACTCTCTTGACTCACCCCACACTTATTTTGAAAATATGGATCTCGACTCTCGGCATTAAACACTCCCGGCTAAAGACGTATGCACTTATACCTCTCTATCCTTTCTAGGCGCTCCTAGCAATTTCTGAGAAACAACCACCAACGAAGAATAAAAGTAACATAATATTCAAATAGTTCTTACAATCCCAACAAAATAAAAATAAAAACAAACTAAAAACAAACCAAACAAAATAAAAAATAAATAACAATCAATCATCCTCCTCATCATCATGTGCTCCACTGGTTCCAGGTCCATCACCTCCGCGTCCGCCAAACTCTGTCTATCGTGGGCAAATCGGGTAATGATACCCGTAAATGAGGCGGCTGCTCCACCCCAAGATGTCGGACAACATTCTCCATAGTGCCACCGATCCAATTGACACTCAACGATAACTGGTCAAAGTAACCAGCCATGTCACTTCCAAAAGGCGTACCGATCATGGAAGCAGGTAGGTGTATTGGCTGCTCGCGGTCTCCCCTTCCTCTCATGTTCATGCGCCTCGGTCTCGGTTCTGGCGCAGGTTGATCTGCCGGCTCCTCGTCATCATCATCATCATCGCCAAGGATTCCCCAATGTGTGCCATAATTTTTCACCACCCTCATTGTTTCCTGATACCCCATGCTAAACTCATTCCCCTCAATACATGTTAGGGAACGAGTAATTGCAGGAACAACGAGGCCATAAGAGCGGGCCAATCAGGTAACAAAATGCCCTCCACAAATGGGGCTTCCAGGACGAGCGCTTGTCGCATAGTCCGCCAAATACCGGGCTAAGAAATATGGGATATTGCAGCAAACACCCGGTTGCAGGATGCACCATAAAAAGAACAGGTTACTTTTAGTAACTTTATCACTGTGGCGTTTGTGATGAATGGAGAAAGATATTAAATGATGGATGAGGCGGTGTATCGGGCTTTTGATGCTACTCTCGGGCGATACACTGGAATCAAAAACTCCAGTGGCAATGTTACTCCAAAACTCTGGCCCCGAAACTCCATCAGCATAGACCTGCGTGGCATCCCTCAAAAACAAAATAAACTCATGAGTGATGGTCTCATGAGCTTCATAGAGCCCCATACGATGAGAAAACTCCACTAGACTGCACTCCCGATACTCCCCGCCTAACCGAAACACCAAAGCACGGGGAAAAGTGGGATATCTGACATTGTCATGAAATTTGACCGTTGAAAAGAACTCCACGCATAGCTCCTTGTACACACGCTCCTAGATGTTAAAAAGGTTGAACCACCCTTTGCATATGAATTGGAATCCGTCCCCCAAAAAGATTTTTGTGAGATGCTGGGACATCCCATCAACCAAGCCAACCTCCCTCAACCTCGCCCACTGAATAGTGGAAGCCACAGCAAACTCTCGATTGTAGAGCCATCCCAACCAGGTATTCCATCGCGTGTAAATTTCACGGGGAGTAGTGGTTGGAAACTCATAAAATGGATGTAAACTTGCAATCCCAACAGGTACGTCTCTTCTCGGTGCCATTTCTACAAAAACAAGGAACAAACACAGCCAAAACAACAATCCACAATTTATACATAAAGGAAAAAGAAAACTGGTCAGTCCCAGGATTCACGTCGTGAATCCTTTAAGATTCACGTCGTGAATTCGCACTATCATCAAACATAATCGCAACAATGGGGGGTAAATCTAGTCAAAATATCAATGGGTTTTACTCCTATAACACTTCCAAACACATAGCATAAACATTCAAAGGTTATTACGAACTTTGAAGAATTAATTTCGTCATTTCACTCAATTAACGAACCCTAACACCAAGTTCATCTACTAGAGCAAAAACTAAACTTAAGAATCAATAATTATTACCTTTGTTGGAAGTATTACGTAAGACAAAGAAGATTAGTAGAGTTGTCGGATAAAATCGGAGCAATGGGGACCAAGGGGGGACCAAATTTCGCTTCCACTTCGTGAAGAATAAAGAAAGTGAGGGTTTAATGGTTTCTAGGGCTTTATTCTGTGGTCCCGTAAATTCACGTCGTGAATTCTGAATGATTCACATCGTGAGTTTTGTCTGAGCTAAATTTTGGGCCGTGCACTCACGGATTGATCTTGGGCCCCTTAGTCTAATGGGTTAAACTCTATTATTGAGTATTTATCCGGTTTATTCATGATTCACGTCGTGACTTTCTAATAATTCATGTCGTGAATATGGTCTGGAAGGAAAAATTTATACTAAATCAAATTTTTTGATTTAAACTAAATTCTCAATTATTACTACTTCCATTTTAAGGTCCCTACATTAAGTGTTTAATTATGTTCTAATAGAGTTGGATGACATGATCTAAGTTTTTAAAACTAAAATGCAAAAAGAAAAAGAGCAGAAAAAATTGCAAACCAAACTCAAGTTGCCTCCCGAGAAGCGCTTCTTTTTTTTCTTGGAGTCTTGAGCTGGACTCCGTGCCTCCTACGTTGAGTCCTCGGAAGAATCCACCACTAGGATCTTTTGTTCTTTGAATCGCCTCTTGTAAGCTTAAACTCGCCTTTTGTATGCCTTCTTTGAACTCTCTTTTTTAGCTTTGACCTCATCTTCAAGCTTGCGTTTAGTCCCTTTAGTTTCTTCCTTGCACTCCATAGCATCCTCCTCCTCTTTCACCACCGGCTTTGTCACCCTTGAAGTAATCTCCTCTTCATCACTTGTCATCTCATCATCTTCTTTGCTCACCCAAGAAGGTGGAGTCTTGTAAGCTATGACTTCAACCAAAAATGGAACAGATGCTCTTGGTTTTGTTCTTTTGACTTGATGAACTACCTTGATCTCTTCTTCCATAAGCTTTTCCAGTTCTTCTAGTTCATTATCTTCATTGATTGTGAACACCTCTTCTTGAAAATGTTCCTTTGGAAAGCCATCTTCTATCCCAAAAACTTCTTTTTCATTACCAACCCTCAAGGTGAGCTTAGACTCACGAATATCAACCAAAGCTCCAACAGTGTTAAGCAATGGACGACCAAGGATAATTGGAACATCGGGATCTTTCTTCATATCCAAAACTACAAAATCTATTGGAAAAACAAATTTTCCAATTTTCACCAAAATATCCTCCACGATGCCCCAGGGTTGTGTCACTGAACGATTCGCCATGTGAAAAGTCATTCTCGTAGCCTTCATCTTCTGAATTTCTAACTTCTGATAAAATGAATAAGGCATCAAATTAATGCTAGCCCAGAATCGGCTAAAGCATTAACCTTCATTTTGTTGCCGAATTCTCACGGAAGAGTGAGGCGTCCAGGATCTCCCATCTTCTTCAGTGTCTCTCCCAACACAGCTTTTGAGCTTTGTTCACTTAGAACCACCTTAGAATGCTTCTTTAATTGCTTGCGAGTGTCTATCAAATCTTGTAGTAATTTCTGATGCTCGGGAATTTTGGATAAGGACTTGACAAAGAGAGTATTAATTGGGATCCCCTTCACATGCTTGACAAACTCTCTATGCTCTCTTTCCAGTGGACTAAGGGTAGCTTAGCAAGGAAAAGGCAAAGGCGACTGATAAACCGAACCAACTACAGAATTTTTCTGTTCATGACAGGCCCACGTCGTGAACTTATATGGTTCACGTCGTGAATTCTGGAATTCAACAGCTTCATGATTTTTGAGCTTGGTCTTCTTCAGCTTTGGTATGGGCTGCTGTGGTTCATCTTCCAATGCCTCTAGGAACTCAGAGATGGCTTCTTCTTCAGTGTCTATGGCCATTACAAGAGATTGGGTCTTTGTTTCGGGGATAACTTCTCATGAACTAGAGTGGCTAGTTGACCAAATTGTACTTCAAGGTTATGGATGGAGGCTTGCTGATTCTTTATTAAAGTTTGTTGTTCAATAATAGCAGAAGCAGTGGCATCGTGTCTCTCTTCCGAAGCTTCCATAAACTGATGGGTTTTGGCCATATGAACATTCCTATGTGCACATGCAAACCCTAATGCTTGGATCTAGGTTTCTCTAATTAAACGTGCATTGAATCCAAGAATTCTAATGACTAATAGAGCACAATAACATATGAAATCAGAATTAGAAGTTTACCTTGAATCACTTGCTTGATCTTCTTGTCCTTGAAGCTTTAGAGTCACAATTGTCACTCCTCTAATCGCTTACAAACACCAACTAGCAAGAGGATGATTTGAGAGAGAGGAGAGGGTATCAAAATCGGCCAGGGTTTCTTTCTAAATCACAAGTGCCGATTTCCTTAACCCTTGGGGTCTATTTATACTTGTAAGGCACCTAGGATTTCACCCTTAAACCCTAATTGGATAACTTAGGCCCTAAGCAATCCAATACCCTAATTGATAAGCCTTTGGACGAATTCTAAGCCTATCCTAAGCCCTAGAAATCGTCCACATTATCCATAAGGGATTTATAGCCCAAAGTACAACTATCATACAATTGACAGTTTATACCCCTTTATTTAATTAATCTCTTTAAGTCACCAAATTAATTCCTAATTAATTTATGACTTATATTAATCAAATAATAATATTATTATTCCTTATATTATTCTCATAATATATTAATAATATTTCTTCTCTCATAATAAATCATCTTGTCAAGTTGCTATGGTGAAGGCAACCCAAAAGGACCATGCACTACCGGGTCAAATACTTGCCTAATATAGTTGCAGCCTTAGACACTATTCCAACAGTCTCCCACTTGGATAAGTCTAGTAACTATATACAAGTATAATTTGATTAGCAATCGTAGCTCTCAAAGACGCTATCAAACTCTGATCTAATCAATCCGTCCTTTAGATAAGGGATCGTACAGTCCTCTGTTCAGATATCATGCTGACAATTCTATGGAACAATTTGTCCAGCATTTGGTTTCTCGATCTCCGATTATTTGACATAGAACTTAATCGAACACATCAATTTAGTTCTGACCAGGCCCGACACATAAGTCAAATCAAATCATCGAGCGGCCGAGATATCGCTTTTACCCTCTAAGGATAAAAGTAACACATGAACTTCGACTTATATGCATTTACTTATTCATTAATCAATTATACACAACAATGCGTTTTATAACATCAAGTTACTGATGCGGTTTCGCATTATCAATGTACAACCAATTAACAAAAAACAAACCATATATCTAGATTTTAAGACTATATGATATTATCGTCTTGCGATCACCCTTTTTATCACATTCCATAAGGTGATTCCAGCAAGCGCGGGTTTGTTGCAATGCTCAAAACTAGTTCATAAGCACTCATGAACGTTGTAGAAAACTTTTGCTATGTCTAATACCATTTAGACAATCTACACACCAATTCATGACAATCTTCATTCATATCTACTTCCAACATATGAACGATTGTGGACAATTTGAATAATTCGATTATTCTTAATAAGCTCAATTATTCTGGAAGTCAAAACATGCAAAGTGAAACAATAGTTAAACAATTAACATAAGACAGTAACATTACTCATAAATAATACTCTTTTATTTTATCATCAAATGTTAATTACATTTATCTATTACACGTTTCTACTACTATCTAATCTATACTAATATCATCCTTTAGCCCAATACTCCTAGCATGCTGTAAGTGCTTAACCCTGCTCAGTCCCTTCGTAAGCGGATCTACTGGGTTATCTTCTGATGATATCCTCTTCACACCGAGTTGTCCTTCTTCTACACGATGTCTAATAAAGTGATATTTTCAGTTGATATGTCGAGATCTACCATGATCTCTCGGTTCCTTGGTCAAGGCAACCGCTCCTTCATTATCACAGAAAATCTCCATGGGCTCCTTTATGGTAGGTATAACTCCAAGATCACTGATGCGGTTCTTCAACCATATTGCCTCCTTCGACGCTTCGCTCGCTGCAATGTACTCTGATTCGCACGTTGAATCAGCCATGATTTCCTGCTTGGAACTTTTCCAAGTGACTGCTACTCCATTCAAGGTAAAGACCCAACCCAACTGCGAACGGTAGTTGTCCCTGTCGGTCTGAAAGCTGGCGTCACTATACCCTCGCACCTTCAAGTCATCACTCCCTCCGAGGACTAAAAACCATTCCTTCGTCCTCCGATGGTACTTAAGGAAATTCTTAACCGCAATCCAATGGGCTCTGCCAGGGTTCCCTTGATATCTACTAACCATGCTCAAAGCAAAGGCTACATTAGGGCGAGTACAAGTCATAGCATACATGATTGAGCCAACTGCGGAAGCGTATGGAACTCGGCTCATTTCAGCTATTTCAGCTTCGGTACTCGGACTTTGAGTCTTACTCAACTTGGCATTACTTTGTATCGGTAATTCTCCCTTCTTCGAGTTTTCCATACTAAAACGTTTTAGTATTTTATCCAAGTAAGTATTCTGACTAAGTCCTATTAGTCTCTTACTTCGTTCTCTCACTATCCTTATTCCCAAAATATAGGAAGCTTCTCTGAGGTCCTTCATAGCGAAGCACTTCACGAGCCAGGACTTAACCTC
This sequence comes from Lactuca serriola, assembly GCF_051521515.1. NCBI lineage: Eukaryota > Viridiplantae > Streptophyta > Magnoliopsida > Asterales > Asteraceae > Lactuca > Lactuca serriola. Next base: position 284,260,899 of record NC_136410.1, read on the forward strand.
CTGCAGAGTCGGGACGTCATTTCCTATGAGTAGTATGTCGTCGACATACAAAACAAGGAAGCTTACTATACTCCCACTGGCTTTGACATATACACATGATTCATCTTCGCGTCGTACGAATCCAAACTCTTTGACTTTCTCATCAAAGCAAAGATTCTATCTACGAGACGCTTACTTAAGTCCATAAATAGATTTCTCAAGATTAAACACTCTATTTGGATGCTTCGGATCCACAAACCCCTCTGGCTGAGCCATGTAAACATCCTCAGCCAACTTCCCATTAAGGAAAGCGGTCTTGACATCCATTTGCAAAATCTCATAATCATGAAATGCGGAAATTGCTAGCATCACCCTAATAGATTTTATCTTCGCAACTGGTGAGAAGGTCTCATCATATTCAACTCCGGGAGTTTGAGTAAAGCCCTTCGCAACCAATCGTGCCTTATATGTGTGTACATTTCCATCCACGTCAGTCTTCTTCTTGAAGATCCACTTGCACCCAACGGTCTTACGTCTGGGCACATTATCAACCAAATTCCAAACTTGGTTGTCATACATGGATTGGATCTCGCTGTCCATTGCCTCTTTCCATTTCACAGACTCCGGGCCTGCCATGGCTTCCTTATAGCTATTAGGTTCATCTAGATTTATTAGTGTACCATCACTAATATACGTGTCCCCTTCGGTAGTAATATGAAAACCATAAAAATGGGGTTGAATCCTAACTCTTTCGGAATGTCTAAGAGGTAATGACACGTCAATCGGTTCAACCGGAGTTTCCTCCTCGGGTTGAGTGCCAGCGGTAGAGGTTCCTTCATCAATCGACTCTTGAATCTCTTCAAGTTCGATTTGCCTCCCACTGTCTCCTTGGCTTATGAGTTCTCGCTCTCGGAAAACTCCTCTCCTCGCAACGAAGACAACATTTTCCTTCGGTCTATAGAAGAGATATCCAAAGGATTTCTGCGGGTAGCCGATGAAAATAGATCGCTCACTACGAGATTCGAGCTGGTCATGAGTTTCTCGTCTTACGAAAGTCTCACAACCCCAAACCTTGATATGTGCCAACGAGGGAGCTTTCCCTGTCCACATCTCGTGAGGTGTTTTGGCAACCTTCTTAGTAGTGTAACAGCCCGGATTTCCAGGTATCTTTTATGCTTATGTTTTTGGTGTTTTGTGAGGGGACTCCGTGAGTTGGAGCTCAAACTCGCCGAGTAGGATCGCGGTTCTGGACGTGGGTTCGCGAATGGACTCGGCGAGTCCAGGGTATAGACTTGGCGAGTCCGCGCTGTTTAATGAAACCCTAATTTCTCGGGTTTGGGACCTATTTAAAGGGCCTTAAGGCCGTCATTTGTGCTCACCAGACCCCTGAGAGAAACCCTAGCGAGTTTGAGCATTTGGAGCAAAGCAAGGAGCCATTATTGACCATGGAGGTGTTATATTGCAAGGGAAAGGAAACAATAGCTAAGGGGGAGTCAAGAGGAGCCACTTCTTGAAGATTTGAGGACCAGAACATCACATTTGAGGTACTACCTTCGAGCTATTCTCTGTTATGTTGATGTTTATATTGATTTAGGGCTTATTAAGCCCTTTTGTGGCTAGATCTAGTGCTTCCTTGGTCCCTTAAGTGAGTTAGGTTCTAGATTTGGACCTTTGGAGGTCCAGAGTGTCCCTTTGCCCAAGCTTTTTATGAATCCATGGGGGTTTTGGGTTGGGGTCTTTGTGCTTAAGGTCAAAACACCATTTATGAGTCATGGGGTGTGTTATGAGCACCAAGATATGGACTTTACGTGATGAATAAGCTTAGGAGGGCTAGATCTATGAGTTGTTGGAGCGGATCTGACCTCAGAAGCAAGTTTGAGTTGATGCATGGCATGGACTCTCCGAGTCTGAAGAACAAACTCGGCGAGTAGCATGAAGATTGTCCTTGACCACTCAGTGAGTGGTCCAGCCGAGTTATGAGTTGACTCAGTGAGTCAGGGAGAGTTAGAGAAGGTTGAGAAGTGGACTGAGTCGAACTGGAACTCGCCGAGTTGTTCTTGAGACTCGACGAGTTGAGTCGGGGTGGCCCCGCGATTCATACCAGGTGGAACTCGTCGAGTCAGGGGAGTACTCGACGTGTCAAAAAGGGAATCCTAGAGAGTTGGTGAAAACGCTTAGACTCGCCGAGTCGCCCTAGTGCACTCGCCGAGTCCGATCACCATTGACCGTTGACCGTTGACCAGAGTTGACCAGTGTTGACTTGTTAAGGGTAGTCAACCTTAGTGGTAAAAGTGTTAATTAAGATATATATGATGTTATAGGAGGATTATAGCTCGGAGGATCGAGCACGAGTGATTTCCAGGATTCGCGAGTTATCGAGATACCCGAGGTGAGTCTTCTCACTATACTTTACCTTGAGTAGGTAATCAGAGTTATGTGTCAGAGTATGTGTATGTTATGTGTATGCTATGTGTTGTACTGCATGATGTCTATGTGATTTATGCTGTGCATGTTTATAGAGTTGGAACCGGAAGGTTCCAGAGTTAGAACCTGAGGGTTCACAGAGCTTGGGTGCACGGACCCATAGAGTTATAGCCTCGAGTGGCTAATATATGTTTATGTGGTATTTTGGGGAACTCACTAAGCTTTGTGCTTACAGTGTTAGTGTTGTTGTTTCAGGTACTAGCGATGACCGTGGGAAGGCGCCGACTTGATCTGTACACACGCATGGGATTTTATATATATATATATATATATATATATATATATATATATATATATATATATATATATGATCTTGGGATTTTGTATGATGTGAATTGGGATTTAAACTTAATGTTTTTATGAAAATTAAATGAGAAATGTTTTTATAATTTGTGAAAAATTATTTTGAAATTCACGGTGTTACAAGTAGGGACTCGGTAAAGGATATGGGTGGCAGTCTCTAAGGCATACCCCCATAATGAGATAGGTAGTGCAGCACGACTCATCATAGAGCGGACCATGTCTAACAAGGTTCGATTACGCCTTTCTGCCACACCATTCAACTGCGGTGTCCTAGGTGGCGTCAATTGTGAAAGTATTCCACACTCCTTGAGATAGTCGTGGAATTCAAGACTTAAGTACTCTCCTCCTCGATCGAATCGAAGCATCTTGATTTTCCTGCCCAATTGATTCTCCACTTCATTCTTGAACTCTTTGAACTTTTCAAACGTTTCTGACTTTTGCTTGATTAAATAGATATACCCATATCTACTATAGTCATCAGTAAAAGTCACATAGAAGCAGTTCCCATCCTTTGTGGTTGATCTAAATGGTCCACATACATCGGTATGTATGAGGTCCAATAGAACCTCACCCCTTTCACATGTACTAGTGAAGGGTGACTTAGTCATCTTTCCAAGCAAACAAGACTTGCACGTGTCATCTTCCCTAAGGTCGAATGACTCCAACACTCCATCCTTTTTGAGTTGGGCTATGCGTTTCTTGTTGACATGTCCAAGACGATAGTGCCACAAGGATGCTCTATCCATACTATTGGAAGAATCTATGTTCAAAACATCATTTCCTAAGTCATCAACAATCTTAACAGTTTCATATATTCCATTACATGGTATAGCTTCAAAATAAAAGACACCATTTAGATAAGCTAAAATAGAACCATTCTCATTATTAAAAGAAAATCTAAAACCTTGTCTAAACAAACCATGAAATGAAATGATGTTTCTAGCCATTTCTGGCGAATAGCAACAATTGTTCAAATCTAAACATAAATTATTCCTAAGCACTAAAGAATATACTCCAATCTTGATCATAGGCGACGATCTTCTGTTCCCCATGATTAGATTTATTCTTCCATGCTCCACGTCCCTATTTCTTCTTAGTCCCTGCAATTCAGAACAAATGTGGTAACCACAACCGGTATCAAGGACCCAAGAAATAGCATGAGATGAATCATTAGATTTAATTGTGTATATACCTGCGAAAAACGGCTTGATCTTTCCTTCCCTTATGGCTTGCAGGTAGTCTGGGTAGCTTCTCTTCCAATGCCCTATTTTATGGCAATGATGGCACTCTGCCTCCTTTGGGTTAGGGTTAGGCTTAGCGGGATCAACTTTGGTCCCACTAGAAGAGGAACCATCTCGGGACTTTCCCTTGCGGTGGCTCTTAGAACGGAGCCTTCCTCTTCTTGCCTCTTCCTTGCCTAATGGCCAAAACAGGAGCAGCGGGTGGATTGGGAGTGGGTGCAATAGACTTGTCCTTGAGGTTGCTTTCAGCAACCCTAAGGAGACCTTGGAGCTTACTTAGGGTGACCTCTTCTTTGTTCATGTGGTAGGTCATCCTAAATTGATTCTAACACGGAGGCAAAGAGTGAAGCACCATGTCGATCGCCAAGTCTTCCCCAAAGTCAACATTCAACTTGCGAAGACGATCGACATACCTTTGCATCTTTTGCAGGTGCACAGTTAGAGATACTCCATGACCCATTTTGGCGGAGATCATGTTAGTGAAAATCTCGTAACGCTCCTGCCTTGCGTTTTGGTGGTATCTCTCCAACAAGTCTTGGTGCATTTCGTACGGATACATGTCCTCGTAGGACTTTTAGAATTCAGCGTTCATTGTGGCTATCATGATGCAATGAACCTTCGTCGCATCACATTCATGAGTCTCAAAAGCAGTCATTTCAGCCGTAGTAGCGATTTCTGGGTTGATTTTCTCGAGCTTCTCATCGAGGACATACTCATTGTCCTCGTAGCGAGCAATCGTGCGAATGTATCTTATCCATTTGCTAAAGTTCGTCCCATCGAAAGTCACCTTTTGGCAAAGGCTCATCAATGTGAACGAGCTAGCAGCAGCGTTGTTCGCGTTCGACATCTACAATTAAAAAGGACAAAGATAGATTAGAATTTGAATCCCTAATTATCACCCATAAAGAAAATTAGGGCTAGGATCCAACAACAATATTTACATATTAGAAAAGGGATGCCGTAATCTAACATGCAAGCAATTTGATGGTAAGTGAATGACGATTCACTAATTCTCCACCATGAAAACATAACTTTAAGTTCTAAATGTATTGAGAATTCCTAGGTTTGGATGAGATTCATTGAACCTTTTCAATGGCATGTTTAAATCTCGATATGCCCCTCTCGTTTGTGACCGGGATACCGAGGATCACAATGTGGGTGTGAATTACCATGCAAATTCACATGGTGCCTTCATTGAAACAATCACCTATTCAATGTGCCGGTAAACCACACACGCTCCATCGAACGATGATAAACAATGAATCACCCTTTGCCACCTTTGCTTAGAAACAATTAGTGTGCCGGTAAACCACACACGCTCCACTAACTTCTTAGCAAGGGTGCAAAGTGTAATTTCATGGGATTGCATCAATTCACTTTTCCTAAAGTAACTAGGATTGGGAAATTTTGAAAAACATGTAGTTACTTTGTATTTCATATTATACTTTTAATGAAGAGATGAGGTTGCCCTATCCTACCCGTTCGGCTAACGACCCTCCACCGATCAAGCAAGCGGTGGGTGTGAGTGTACACCCATTAAGCGCCATTTTATAGGCAACAACCTTACACCCACCTTATAGACCGGCTTCGTGAATGAGGCCTACTAACGGTAAGACTAGCATTTTAATAATACATATATATATATATATATATATATATATATATATATATATATATATATATATATATATATATATATATATATATATTAATCTTGTAATATTATATTAGTATAGGGTTGAATTTTAAACTTGTAAAATTCTAGGGTTTGAAATTTAAATTGTCTAAATTAAACTTTTAATCACAAAACATAAATTTCAACACTTGAGGGCAAGTTTTAAACTTTTCAAAACATAGGGGATCAAATAACAAATAATCTAAATTAACATTTAATCACATAATTATCCATATTTGATTTATTTAATAATTTCTTGCAAAACAATTTACCAATTAATTAAAATAATTAATCAATTATCACATAAGGAAATAAATAATTTATTAATTGATAAATATCTTCAATTAGATCAAGAATATACTCATATGTATCATAAAATCGGATTTATATTGATCTAATATGATAAAGGCAAGTATCTCAAAGATAAACAGCAAGAAATTCGGACATTTGCTCTTTCTGACGCTTGGACTCGCCGAGTACCCCAATGGACTCGCCGAGTCCATCAGACAGAACCACAAAATTCGAATTTTGAAGGCATCAAACAAGCAACCAATGCATCAATTCAATAGAAACCAATCTAGGCTCTGATACCACTGATGGGTTTTGGCCGTATGAACATTCCTATGTGCACATGCAAACCCTAATGCTCGGATCTAGGTTTCTCTAACTAAACATGCATTGAATCCAAGACTTCTAATGACTAATAGAGCATAATAACATATGAAATCAGAATTAGAAGTTTACCTTGAATCACTTGCTTGATCTTCTTGTCCTTGAAGCTTTAGAGTCACAATTGTCACTCCTCTAATGGCTTACAAACACCAACTAGCAAGAGGATGATTTGAGAGAGAGGAGAGGGGATCAAAATTGGCCAGGGTTTCTTTCTAAAGCACAAGTGCCGATTTCCTTAACTCTTGGGGTCTATTTATACTTGTAAGGCTCCTAGGGTTTCACCCTTAAACCCTAATTGGATAACTTAGGCCCTAAGCAATCCAATACCCTAATTGATAAGCCTTTGGACGAATTCTAAGCCTATCCTAAGCCCTAGAAATCGTCCACCATTAACCATAAGGGATTTATAGCCCAAAGTACAACTATCATACAATTGACAGTTTATAACCCTTTATTCAATTAATCTCTTTATGCCACCAAATTAATTCCTAATTAATTTATAACTTATATTAATCAAATAATAATATTATTCTTCCTTATATTATTCTCATAATATATTAATAATATTTCTTCTCTCATAATAAATCATCCTGTCAAGTTGCTTTGGTGAAGGCAACCCAAAAGGACCATGCACTACCGGGTCAAATACTTGCCTAATATAGTTGCAGCCTTAAAGACTATTCCAACATAAAATTCATCAACATGGTCTCTAGATCGGGTTTCTTCTCGGCTGGTGGCTGCTGCTTTTGATAGAAGCCTCGACGTGTCTGCCTATACTTTTCTTCTTTTTGCTTCTTATACTCTTCATATGGCAGCCACTCCTTCTTTGGTTTCCTCCAGTCCTCATCAAATTTATGCTCACTCGAGTAGCACACTTGAGCTTTTCTGTTCCCAAACTCATCTAAATTGCAGTCTTTGGTCAAGTGTGGACCACTACATCTCTCGCAACCCACTCTTATGGCATGTATTGACTGGTCCATTTGTGTTATCCTTCGATCCAAATTATTCAGCATAGCTATCACAGCTGCTATTTCTTCAGTTTGGGCCCCTCCACCGTGTTTGATTCCATCTTGTGTAGGGTTGTGGTATTCGCGAGAGTGCTTCGCGAATTCTTCAATGAGCTCCTTCAAAGGTCCTTGAGAGTCAAGGAGTTGTCTCGTCATAATTGTTGGGTTTTGAGCATTCTAACACTCCTAAGTGTACATGCAACCCTAAATACCTTGGATCTATGTTTTCTCTATTATACATGCAAATAAGAACTTCCAAGGTATTATCCTAATCTAGCATACAAAACAATAACTATAGCAAGATAGAATACATACCTCTTTGGTGTAGAAAGTCTTCATGAAGCTTGAGTGCCTAGTGCCTCAAGTGTGACACCTCAAATGGAATCACAATCATCAAAAACACTTAGAATAGCTTGAGAGAATTCTACACTTCATGAAATCGGCTAGCCCTCTCTAGAATACTACTAGTGCCGATTTTTGCCAAGAATAATATCTTTATATAGTGTTACAATTAGGGCAAACCCTAATTGTCATGACTTTCCATTTCCTTGGATCCATGGGTTCAAATACACCATGGAGCATCCATGGATCATCCTATGGGTTTTAGCCCAACTTGATTATCCATGGAGCATTAGTCCACTATACAAGTATGGATGATTTACACAATCAACCCATATATTTAATTAGTCTACTTTTGATCACTTAATTAATCCTAGATTAATTCTTGATCAATACTAACTAAATAATCTTATTATTCTTATTATTAATATACTAGAACTTATAATATATTAATAACCATAAGTGTCTTATTTCTCTCATTATAGTCTATCCAAGTGCATGATGGTATGCAACCCAAATGGACCATGCCGGGTCGGGTCAAGTCTTACCAAATATAGTTATGGACTTAGACATTAATCCAACAGTCTCCCACTTGGATAAGTCTAAAACTATTATTGCGTATGACTTCAGGAACCAACTGGCAATCATAGCTCTCAAAAGCTTCTGTCGAACTCTGACCTTGTCGATGAACTCTGACCTTTGTCAATGACTTGTCCATTAGATAAGGGATCATATATTCCTCCATTCTAGATATCATATGGACTGAGACATGGATTGTAATCATTCTCTCTGTCCATTTGTTGTTTCCCGATTTCCGATTTATGACAACTGACTAATTGAACAAATCAAATCAGTCCTGGCCCGGCCGAGCACTTCCATTTGTCATCATCAAACCATCGAGGGGCCCACAGATATCGCTTTTATCCCGAAGGTAAAAGGAACGGATAAACTTCGACTCATATGGCTTGTTCTACTACTTGTTGAATCATACACAAAGGCCCGTTTTATAGCACCGAGTTACCAAATGCGTTTTCGTGCTATCAATGTACTATCAACTCATAGTAACAACTCATATCTCTAGGTTTGAAGAATATAAGATATTATCGTCTCATGATCACTCGTGATAAAATCCATGAAGTGATTCCAATGAGCGCGGGTTGAATCCAATACTCAGAACTTATGAGCACTCATGATTGTTGTAGCCTTGTCCAACACCTTAGACCTCTATAACCCATCATGACAGTCTTAATTCATATCTACTTCCAACATATGACCGACTGTGGATAGTTTGAATAACTTAGTCATTCTGAAAGAATAACCTAGTTTATTCAGGAAGTCAAAACATGCAAAATGAAACACAATAATAATCGAATCCAATATGGTCTCAGAACTTATGAATATAAATAAAACACCTTTTATTTATCACCATATGATTACACATTATTCTTTGTATACTGTTTCAGCTATCAACTTTATCGTTGAATTTAAAACAATAGTTGTCCCATGCTCCAAGCATGTACACTATGTTTTCTAAACACTAGTCATGCCACACACCAAGTATGCATACTATGTTTGTCTATGATCTTTACTTTGTGAACTAGATCCATTGAACATAACTTCAATGATTCTCTTTTCACACTCCCAAATCCTTACTGCAAATGCAAGAATTCCAAATTCATGCCATTTACTGGAATCTGTTAGATTCTAAACTTATATGCATTGATCCTCTTGTAACGATTATACACACACTCACAAAGACTTGGCAACAATCATTACAGAGTATTCCAAAGGAGATCAACTCCTTGGAAACATCCTTCTTGCATTAAGTTTCCTTAATCTTACACAGATTGAAAAATCTTAACTTTGAAACATTTCCAGATTCCATTCTGACTTATCACTTCTGAACAAGAGTTGCCTCCTTCCAGATTATGTCAATATGGTCCTTCCAGAATTATCACTATACTTCCAATTGTCCTTGAGTAACCAATCTTTGGTAAACCTTAGATTGTCCTCGACAATTGTTTAATCCTTTTAGTCATATCCAGTTCTAAACCTTTTCCTTTCTTAATGCACTAGGCATTTTGAAAATTTTAGAACAGATGAATATAGCACATGTAATCGATCCTATATCCGAAGCATATGGGACACGATTCATGATGTCTTACATAAAGACTAAACCAGTCTTTTGCTATAACATTTCCATTTCTATTTGCCATGTTCTCATAATTCAGATTATGAAAAGGGATGCCGTAATCATAACCGAATTTTAGAACGCAAATAATGGACCCATATACAGAATTTCCGTATGTTGAGCCATTCCAACATGAAATTCATATATATATCCTTGACTAAATGATTAAAACCTCACGATCTAAGCTTATAGATTTGAGATGAAGTATAATTTCCTCTCCCTTAATTATAGCAAAACAACTTTTCCCAATTGAAACTTTTGTTTTCTATAATTAACATTGCTAACTTGCAATACTTATCATAATTATCATGCTCCCACTAACATGATGATTATTAGCATAACACTTATGCTCCCACTAGCTTTGACATGTACTCAGAAATCCCCTGGACTTCTAGAAATCAATACTTCATTGACTTTCTTACCAAAGTTCAGATTTCTGATACTAGATTGTTTTGATAATACCTTATCAAAACATACACCTTCCCTTAGATAGCACACTTGTGTGTCTAAACAATTATGAAGAGGTATGCCGTAATCATAATGGTTAGTGTAACAGCCCAAAATCTCAAGTATTGTTAAATTGCAATTTTGGGGTGTTTTAAAGGGGAGACTCGGCGAGTGGGAGCCAGACTCGCCGAGTAGGGTCGCAGATTTGGTCGCGGGTTCGCGACTGGACTCGACGAGTCCAGGTATGGACTCGGCGAGTCGACGCTGTTCAGCGGAAACCCTAGCCGTTTCGTATTGGGTCGTATAAAAGGGTGGTTATGTCGTCATTTCACGTCTTTTGGCCGATTGAGGAGGACCCTAAACGGTTGTGGGCATCCAGAACAAGGATTGAAGATCATTGGTGAATTGAGGAAGTTATTGTTCAAGAAGGAGAAGGTTTTGGCTAATGGGACAGCAAGGGAATCACGTTTCGAGTCTTGGGGACACTGAGAGTGCATGATTCAGGTAACCTTTCGGATTATTTACTGCTATGTGAAAGTGTGCACGGATTTAGGGTTTGTGAAACCCATTTAGAGATTAGATGGATTGCTGTGTTGTTATTCAACGCTTATAACCTTGTATTAGGACCCTTAGAGGTCCAGAAGGATCCATGTTTGTATATTCGGGAAAATATGTATCTCAGGAAGCAGTTCGATCGACTGCATGGCGTGGACTCGCCGAGTCGGATGATCAGACTCGGCGAGTAGCTTGAAGATTTACTGGGACTCGCCGAGTTGTTCTTCAGACTCGGCGAGTAGGGTCGGGGTGGCCCCGCGATTCTTCCAGGAGTAACTCGTTGAGTCAAAGAGAGTACTCGACGAGTAGAAGGGAATTTTAGAGGAATGAAGGACGACCAGACTCGCCGAGTCGCCAGGGAACTCGCCGAGTCCAGTCGAGTTGACAGCGGACTGTTGACTAGAGTTGACTGGTGTGATTTCTTAGGGTCAACTAATGAGGAAGATAGAAGTATTAATAAGAGACATATGATGTGACAGGGAGCTTGTAGCTCGGAGGATCAAGTGTAAGGGATTTCGGGAGTTGCTATCTTCCAGTGACCGCGAGGTGAGTCTTCTCACTATACTTCACCCGGAAGGGTTTGATTGTGTGACCGGAAGGTCAAGTATGTTATGTGTTATGTTTATATGCTATAAATGGAAAGTTAGCTGCTACGCGTGATATACATGCTTATATATGGGCCGGAAGGCAAAGTATTATGTGACAGAAAGGTCAGGTATGATATATGGTGTATGTGCTTTATGTGTTAGAGTATTTGTATTATGTGTTATATATGTGTATGGGCCGGAAGGCAACTATCTTATGGGCCGGAAGGCGATATATATTGTGGACCGAAAGGTCCGGGCCGGAAGGCAATGTTATGTGGACCAAAAGGTCCGGGCCGGAAGGCAATGTTATGTGGACCGAAAGGTCCGGGCCGGAAGGCAATGTTATGTTGACCGGAAGGTCAGGGCCTGGAAAGGCGTATGTGCGTAAGGTATATTGGGGAACTCACTAAGCTTCGTGCTTACGTTGTTTATGTCATGTTGTTTCAGGTTCTTACAGTAACGCGGGATGGCAACGGTTCGATTGTACACACCGAAGAAAGAGTTGTGTTCTGGAGGATCCTGGTCTTCTATTATAACGAAAATGAAACTATGTTTTGTAATTCGAATGTGAATAAGATTTTAAACAAGTGTTTTAATATTAAATTGATTATTTAAATGAAAATTTTGTTTTTGGAAATCACGGTGTTACATATTGGTATCAGAGACTGGTTTGAGGGATTCGGACGCGCCTACAGGTGAGTCTGGACTCAAACTGAGGAATTAAGAAAAGGTTTTCAAATAAATAGTTTTCTAAAAGTGAATAAGAGTTCAAAGAGAAAGCAAGAAAGAGTAGTGTGTACAATCAGCCAGAGCCAAACGGTGATTTCCCAAAATACCCTTACTTTTGTATTAAGAAATATCTATTATGCACTTTATGAGATATTATTGCATGCTAGAGACAGGCTAGGTATTTCACATCTTAGGACTAGAGTGGCCTGATTTGTGATGCCTTAGTCTAGGGTTTGCTGTTATATGTGCGTTATGCTTTCGTGTGTATGTGATGAGTGAGAGTATTTAGTTAGAACGCACAAGGGGTAAAGCTACGGGGTACAGAGGTACTTCCGAGGATGAGCCGAGAAGGTGGAGCTACCACAGATGGGGAGTCCTATGTATGCTTCAATGCTCGAATGCTGCTTGCTTTGTGCTTTGTGGAGTTATCGATGATGGGAGTCAGCTACTAAGTGAGTATGACGATACTCAGGAGGTAGAGGGCTGGCATCATTAGTAACTCTTCAGCAGCTGATAGCAAGGAAGTGGGAGGACAGCGGAAGGGACTAGGGAGTAAACCTAGCCAGATGAGTGCGCTGGTAGAGTAGAAGATTTCGCTGGAAAGCGAGCACGCGCGATGAGATGGGTGATAGAGCAGGTTTATCAGCTACTTAGGAACGCTGGGATGGTCTGTGTGGAAAGTATGGGTAGATGTGGCAGGTAGTATGGGCCCGTACTACTGAAAGCAGAGGACCCATACTTGATCCAGGGGGCATCCTAAAGGTCCTAAGGAACAGATTGAGGGGTGATGTTATGGTTCGGATACCATACATCGGAGCGGATACAGAGTGATGTTATGGTCCGGGCACCATACATCGGAACAGCTTGAGATAGATGTTGTGGTCCGAGTGCTATACATTGGAGCAGATTGAGGAGTGGTGCTATGGTTTAGGTACCATACCCTGAAGCATGTTGAGGAGGGATGTCATGGGATGAGTACCATGGTTCGTAGTGGATGATGCTTGTGGCTATCTTGTTATCCGGTTATGACCGATGAGGTAGAGATTGGACGCTATGGGTTTCAGGCCTGTAGACCATGATTGAGTACGGAGAGGCGTTCCTCGAGGGGAAAGACAAGTGCCTATCAGAGTATTTTGGTAAGAGCCAAAGACGGGGGGAATTTCAGTTGAGTCGAGCAATCAGACGACAGAGGAGAGGTCACCTTTTGGGTGGGTAGTGTCACTTATGCTCGTGTGCAAGACGCGAGAGGTCTGGTGTTTCAGTTCTGGATTTGGGAGTACACCCTGCAGGTAGTTATCGATAATGGCTTCCCTCAGAGCATCAGGTAGCGGGTGTACCGCGAGACAGAGATTTACCGTGAACAGACAGTCAGTTGGGGCTGAGGTAGTCGAGAACCACACCACACCTAATTGAGAATAACAGGTTGGGTTATAGTGGTAGTAGTGAAGAGTTCAGACGAGTTTTGCAGTGCGGAGAGTTGTCGTCTATGTTGAGAGTAAGTCCCTGTCCTTGGGACAAATCCGGCGTTGGATACGGGTTGATGAGCTGAGATGAGAGGAACGATGATGCTGCGGTGCAGTCTGCGAGCCAGAGATGTTATCGAGCAGTGCAGGTGCTTAGTATTAGATCAGTATGGGATTTGGAACGATTAGAGGCAGCCGTGATGAGAAGTTCTTGGAGAGTTAGCTAGGGGTTCAGAGTATAGGGGATTGATTGACTTCATAAGGGGAAGGACTATCGGGTGTTGCACAGCACTTTACTGGGGCAGGTACGATTTCGCTAGTGAAAGATAGTCGTGGGTTGATTGTATACTAATTGGTGTTGGTTTGAACCCTAGTGGGGGAGAACCGGGTGCAGTATGTAAGAAAGCAAGAATTGTCAGGAGTAGTAATAAGTGGAGTATAGAGATGCAGTAGGAAAGCATGAGACCATAGGTGTCGATGATCGAGTAAAAAGGGGTTACATCGGAGCTTGCGGGTCCGGTGGTGCATGCCGCAAGTGCGGAAAGGAGGGGCACGGTACACGGGATGGTTGGCAGTCAGTGCCAATTCGGGATTTGAGGAGGACAGGATGAAGCGGAGCCCCAGAGGGCTCAGGGTCGTGTTTATCTGCGTGCGACAGAGGGAGACGGAGCGGTACCGGAGGCAGCGGCAGGTATGATGCTTTCGTGATGTCTTAATTGTATTGCATTGATGTGGCGTATTGTTTGTGCTGGTATCTCGTATGGATTTCGATGTGGTATTCGTTGTTTCGCGGGTCTGGCATGGTTATGGATTGGTGCTTCAGGTTTTCGCTTTGGCATTCGTTATTCCCTGATGGTTGGGTATGGTTATAATTGGTGTTTTAGTGTCAGTAGTATTGTGCGGTTTTCGATGTGATGCTCATCCTTTGGGCAGGCTGTGAGTTTGGTTATGGGTTATTGTCGAGGATTCCTTTGGTTGTCGTTCGTGGGGGTTGTTAGGGGAGATGCGGCACTGGGTTGATTGTCGGGTAGCATCTACAGTCGTGGAGTGGATGATTGAAGGACTAGAATCTTGTGAGTGGGCTGATCAGGGAGGAGGTGTGTTTTGCTGAGGGTTGCTTATGCTTGTGGGGAGCAGTCAGTGGGTAAATGTTCTCTTTGTGCAGGATTGTTCTGTAAGGTCGTTAAGGACGATCGGTGGCAGTTAGTCAGTGCTTTAGTGGGGGAGAATTAGAAAATTCTCCGGGAGATCGATGAGTATATGAGGGTGCTTAGCTGCCGGGATTCAGCAGTGTTTGTCAGCGCAGAGTATAGGCTGACGAGAGCGAGTGTCGGGTATGCGGGGCGGGATACAGACCTAGGGCATTCGATTGTGGAGGCCTGAGGGAAGGCCGGGATCAAGCTTGAGTAAGTAACCGGGGTTACGTGATCAGAGTATTGGTATGTTTGAGGTACGTGATGGGTTGTACTGCATTAATCCCACGGGATTATGCTGTGCATATTTCTAGAGCTGGAACCGGAAGGTTCCCAGAGTTAGAACCTGAGGGTTCGCAGAGTTGGGTGTACGGACCCACAGAGATATAGCCTCGAGTGGCTAGTATGTGTTAGGAGAGTCGGTCCAGTCATAATGGAGACTCTGTTGGTATTGCTGGATTAGTTTGAGATTTGCGGATCGCATATGTTGCGGTGTGATTGCATTGGAAGGTCTGGCCCCGGGTTATTGATCTTGTGTAGCGGAGGTAGTGATTTTGATGAGTGGAGAGAGTGCATGAGATTGAGAGCCCCTGCAATGAGAACCAGAGTATGTGGATAGCGGTTACGCGAAAAGGGTGGTGTCGCTTGGGGCGAGCACCGTGGCACCGGTTGGAGTGGCATTATGGCCAAGAGGGTTCCTTGGAAAAAGGAAAAGAGGAAGGTGTGTAACTCCGAAGGGGTGCAAGTTCACGAAAGTGAAAGCTGCAGAGCAGAATTATGGTTAGAGTATTTCAAGTATGGTTTCGAGCATCGTGTTTGCGGCAGTGAAGTAGGAACCCATCCGGGTTGGGATGACTGACGAGACTCAGAAAGGATGCAAGGGAATAGAGAATCTTGAATTCTTAGTGTGAATCTGATCAGAGAGTAGGGTGGATGTAGTGGTTCATCTTGGGAGATGTTCGAGGATACCATCAGGGTATCGGGTCTTTCCACCTGCGGGTGTTGGGACTAGTTCAGTATGTGTATGTAGTGGCAAGGGGAGAACTTGTGAGAGTTGCTCTGAGAGTGAGAATGGATCTCTCAGTCGGTCCGGAATGGGCAAAGTGGGCCTTGGATCGGGGATCCGGTGGTTCATGGTTCCCTAACCCTTATTGATCGAGCGATTGTTGGGATTTAGAGCAGATTCAGCAGATGAGACAGAGGTTGTTGACCGCCCAGAGCCAACAGGAAAGTTATGCGGACAGACGCCGGTCCGAGCATGTGATTCAGGTCGGCGACTTTGTATTCCAGGAAGAGGGGTAAGTGGGGGCCCCGGTATGTTGGGTCTTTGCGTGAAGGTGCGAAGGTAGGAAAGGTGGCCTATCGGTTGGAGCTGCCAACGGAATTGGGATGGATCCATGACACTTTTATGTGTCGCAATTGAAGAGGTGTGTAGTAGATGAGTCAGCAGTGGTTCTTCTAGAGAACGATTAGGTGGATGCGAGTCTGTGTTACGCTGAGAGGCCACTGGCCATCAGGAATCGGAAGATCAAGTTTTTGAGGAACCAGGGAGGTACCTCTGGTATTGATTCAGTGGCAACCTCGGAAGAGATCGGAAGTGTCTAGGGAAGCCGAAACGTGGGATGCGGGAGCAGCATCCAGAGCTATTTTTTAGAGTGAGCCTTCGAGGGCGAAGTCTAATTCTAGTGGGGGAGAATTGTAACAGCCCAAAATCTCAAGTATTGTTAAATTGCAATTTTGGGGTGTTTTAAAGGGGAGACTCGGCGAGTGGGAGCCAGACTCGCCGAGTAGGGTCGCAGATTTGGTCGCGGGTTCGCGACTGGACTCGACGAGTCCAGGTATGGACTCGGCGAGTCGACGCTGTTCAGCGGAAACCCTAGCCGTTTCGTATTGGGTCGTATAAAAGGGTGGTTATGTCGTCATTTCACGTCTTTTGGCCGATTGAGGAGGACCCTAAACGGTTGTGGGCATCCAGAACAAGGATTGAAGATCATTGGTGAATTGAGGAAGTTATTGTTCAAGAAGGAGAAGGTTTTGGCTAATGGGACAGCAAGGGAATCACGTTTCGAGTCTTGGGGACACTGAGAGTGCATGATTCAGGTAACCTTTCGGATTATTTACTGCTATGTGAAAGTGTGCACAGATTTAGGGTTTGTGAAACCCATTTAGAGATTAGATGGATTGCTGTGTTGTTATTCAACACTTATAACCTTGTATTAGGACCCTTAGAGGTCCAGAAGGATCCATGTTTGTATATTCGGGAAAATATGTATCTCAGGAAGCAGTTCGATCGACTGCATGGCGTGGACTCGCCGAGTCGGATGATCAGACTCGGCGAGTAGCTTGAAGATTTACTGGGACTCGCCGAGTTGTTCTTCAAAAGCTTCTGTCGAACTCTGACCTTGTCGATGAACTCTGACCTTTGTCAATGACTTGTCCATTAGATAAGGGATCATATATTCCTCCATTCTAGATATCATATGGACTGAGACATGGATTGTAATCATTCTCTCTGTCCATTTGTTGTTTCCCGATTTCCGATTTATGACAACTGACTAATTGAACAAATCAAATCAGTCCTGGCCCGGCCGAGCACTTCCATTTGTCATCATCAAACCATCGAGGGGCCCACAGATATCGCTTTTATCCCGAAGGTAAAAGGAACGGATAAACTTCGACTCATATGGCTTGTTCTACTACTTGTTGAATCATACACAAAGGCCCGTTTTATAGCACCGAGTTACCAAATGCGTTTTCGTGCTATCAATGTACTATCAACTCATAGTAACAACTCATATCTCTAGGTTTGAAGAATATAAGATATTATCGTCTCATGATCACTCGTGATAAAATCCATGAAGTGATTCCAATGAGCGCGGGTTGAATCCAATACTCAGAACTTATGAGCACTCATGATTGTTGTAGCCTTGTCCAACACCTTAGACCTCTATAACCCATCATGACAGTCTTAATTCATATCTACTTCCAACATATGACCGACTGTGGATAGTTTGAATAACTTAGTCATTCTGAAAGAATAACCTAGTTTATTCAGGAAGTCAAAACATGCAAAATGAAACACAATAATAATCGAATCCAATATGGTCTCAGAACTTATGAATATAAATAAAACACCTTTTATTTATCACCATATGATTACACATTATTCTTTGTATACTGTTTCAGCTATCAACTTTATCGTTGAATTTAAAACAATAGTTGTCCCATGCTCCAAGCATGTACACTATGTTTTCTAAACACTAGTCATGCCACACACCAAGTATGCATACTATGTTTGTCTATGATCTTTACTTTGTGAACTAGATCCATTGAACATAACTTCAATGATTCTCTTTTCACACTCCCAAATCCTTACTGCAAATGCAAGAATTCCAAATTCATGCCATTTACTGGAATCTGTTAGATTCTAAACTTATATGCATTGATCCTCTTGTAACGATTATACACACACTCACAAAGACTTGGCAACAATCATTACAGAGTATTCCAAAGGAGATCAACTCCTTGGAAACATCCTTCTTGCATTAAGTTTCCTTAATCTTACACAGATTGAAAAATCTTAACTTTGAAACATTTCCAGATTCCATTCTGACTTATCACTTCTGAACAAGAGTTGCCTCCTTCCAGATTATGTCAATATGGTCCTTCCAGAATTATCACTATACTTCCAATTGTCCTTGAGTAACCAATCTTTGGTAAACCTTAGATTGTCCTCGACAATTGTTTAATCCTTTTAGTCATATCCAGTTCTAAACCTTTTCCTTTCTTAATGCCCTAGGCATTTTGAAAATTTTAGAACGGATGAATATAGCACATGTAATCGATCCTATATCCGAAGCATATGGGACACGATTCATGATGTCTTACATAAAGACTAAACCAGTCTTTTGCTATAACATTTCCATTTCTATTTGCCATGTTCTCATAATTCAGATTATGAAAAGGGATGCCGTAATCATAACCGAATTTTAGAACGCAAATAATGGACCCATATACAGAATTTCCGTATGTTGAGCCATTCCAACATGAAATTCATATATATATCCTTGACTAAATGATTAAAACCTCACGATCTAAGCTTATAGATTTGAGATGAAGTATAATTTCCTCTCCCTTAATTATAGCAAAACAACTTTTCCCAATTGAAACTTTTGTTTTCTATAATTAACATTGCTAACTTGCAATACTTATCATAATTATCATGCTCCCACTAACATGATGATTATTAGCATAACACTTATGCTCCCACTAGCTTTGACATGTACTCAGAAATCCCCTGGACTTCTAGAAATCAATACTTCATTGACTTTCTTACCAAAGTTCAGATTTCTGATACTAGATTGTTTTGATAATACCTTATCAAAACATACACCTTCCCTTAGATAGCACACTTGTGTGTCTAAACAATTATGAAGAGGTATGCCGTAATCATAATGGTTAGTGTAACAGCCCAAAATCTCAAGTATTGTTAAATTGCAATTTTGGGGTGTTTTAAAGGGGAGACTCGGCGAGTGGGAGCCAGACTCGCCGAGTAGGGTCGTAGATTTGGTCGCGGGTTCGCGACTGGACTCGACGAGTCCAGGTATGGACTCGGCGAGTCGACGCTGTTCAGCGGAAACCCTAGCCGTTTCGTATTGGGTCGTATAAAAGGGTGGTTATGTCGTCATTTCACGTCTTTTGGCCGATTGAGGAGGACCCTAAACGGTTGTGGGCATCCAGAACAAGGATTGAAGATCATTGGTGAATTGAGGAAGTTATTGTTCAAGAAGGAGAAGGTTTTGGCTAATGGGACAGCAAGGGAATCACGTTTCGAGTCTTGGGGACACTGAGAGTGCATGATTCAGGTAACCTTTCGGATTATTTACTGCTATGTGAAAGTGTGCACGGATTTAGGGTTTGTGAAACCCATTTAGAGATTAGATGGATTGCTGTGTTGTTATTCAACGCTTATAACCTTGTATTAGGACCCTTAGAGGTCCAGAAGGATCCATGTTTGTATATTCGGGAAAATATGTATCTCAGGAAGCAGTTCGATCGACTGCTTGGCGTGGACTCGCCGAGTCGGATGATCAGACTCGGCGAGTAGCTTGAAGATTTACTGGGACTCGCCGAGTTGTTCTTCAGACTCGGCGAGTAGGGTCGGGGTGGCCCCGCGATTCTTCCAGGAGTAACTCGTTGAGTCAAAGAGAGTACTCGACGAGTAGAAGGGAATTTTAGAGGAATGAAGGACGACCAGACTCGCCGAGTCGCCAGGGAACTCGCCGAGTCCAGTCGAGTTGACAGCGGACTGTTGACTAGAGTTGACTGGTGTGATTTCTTAGGGTCAACTAATGAGGAAGATAGAAGTATTAATAAGAGACATATGATGTGACAGGGAGCTTGTAGCTCGGAGGATCAAGTGTAAGGGATTTCGGGAGTTGCTATCTTCCAGTGACCGCGAGGTGAGTCTTCTCACTATACTTCACCCGGAAGGGTTTGATTGTGTGACCGGAAGGTCAAGTATGTTATGTGTTATGTTTATATGCTATAAATGGAAAGTTAGCTACTACGCGTGATATACATGCTTATATATGGGCCGGAAGGCAAAGTATTATGTGACAGAAAGGTCAGGTATGATATATGGTGTATGTGCTTTATGTGTTAGAGTATTTGTATTATGTGTTATATATGTGTATGGGCCGGAAGGCAACTATCTTATGGGCCGGAAGGCGATATATATTGTGGACCGAAAGGTCCGGGCCGGAAGGCAATGTTATGTGGACCAAAAGGTCCGGGCCGGAAGGCAATGTTATGTGGACCGAAAGGTCCGGGCCGGAAGGCAATGTTATGTTGACCGGAAGGTCAGGGCCTGGAAAGGCGTATGTGCGTAAGGTATATTGGGGAACTCACTAAGCTTCGTGCTTACGTTGTTTATGTCATGTTGTTTCAGGTTCTTACAGTAACGCGGGATGGCAACGGTTCGATTGTACACACCGAAGAAAGAGTTGTGTTCTGGAGGATCCTGGTCTTCTATTATAACGAAAATGAAACTATGTTTTGTAATTCGAATGTGAATAAGATTTTAAACAAGTGTTTTAATATTAAATTGATTATTTAAATGAAAATTTTGTTTTTGGAAATCACGGTGTTACAGTTAGACCTTTTTGCCACTTCTCACAAGTCCAAATTAGTGTGCCGGTTAACCACACGCGCTCCACTAACGACTTTGAGAATGCAAATATCACAATTGCTATCTAGCTAAAATCTACTTAGTGAAAGTGTTTCCTCACCATCATTTTCATGAATCAGAGAGAAACCTTATGACACATAGATTTAATGGTGTATGTGTTCTTATCCATGTGAATTGTCAAAACCATAGTCACAAGACAAGGATAATGACAAATCCAAACTCATATGGAT
This sequence comes from Lactuca serriola, assembly GCF_051521515.1. Lineage (NCBI taxonomy): Eukaryota > Viridiplantae > Streptophyta > Magnoliopsida > Asterales > Asteraceae > Lactuca > Lactuca serriola. The sequence continues at coordinate 284,282,184 of NC_136410.1, forward strand.
TGAACTCAATCTTAACTTCTTGCCACCTGGCAGCTCAAGGGCCTGCCATTGCTTCCAAGTTGTTGTGCAACAAATTGAGAACACTAAGAACTCATATGCAAAACCAACTTTAACTGGAATGGGCACAGAATATGTCAACACGATAGGTTATAAACCTCAAGTCGTGTGCTAGTGAAGAACTTCAGGTTTTACTCTTGATTAGTTCTTGAGACTTTCAAGACCTTTAAGACTCCCACTGTCCTCTTGACATATAATACTCCCTTGTCAAATATGCAAGAGATAGTGAGGATTCTAATCAAGAAAAACCTTCACACAATTGCCCTAAGTTGGTCTTTGTTTTATTCAAAACATCACAACTTACCAATTTCAAATGTACAAGAGTAGAAAAACTTTTACTCTTACATTTGACAAGTGTTTTAACCTTCTTTTGAGACATGTCACTCAAGTTACAATCTTGGAGTATGACTCTAAGACTTATATTGGAACGAAGTATGACTCATCTTCTTGATTTAACCATTTCAACAATTCAAGATCCCTCTTCTTAGTCATAAGAATGCACTAAGGCTTCCTTAGAGAACTAATTGTTCTATGGTTTCTTAATCATTAAGATGATCACAAAACAGATACTAAAGTACTCTCCCATCTTTTCAGATTTGAGAAACTTTTATCCTTCTGTCATTTTGATTCTTCTTATTCGCTCTGCCATACATTGGAACCTTTTCCAATGTCTCAGAGTTACACTTAAGCTTGTAAGTATAATCATATTTACTGAGCTTTAGTAAACTATGACGAATACTCTTATCAATCTTTTGTGGTGGACTTGACCAGTGCACAAGACTATGTACTCGATCCCTTAGTCCATTACTTGACTCACACATCCATGTGACCGAGTAATTAGTCTTAATTTTCCAATACTTGAAAGTTCTCATTCATCATGCTATACAACTTGCATGATTCCAAGTTCCGGTCCAATTGAAACTTGGGTGATGAGAATCTTTCCTTATTTGGTAAATTTAGACATTACCACAAATGAAAGAATCAATTTCATATTTCCACTCTTGCTATTAATGGAATCATATAAGCAACAATTTTTCCTCAAATGCCATTGTAAGGATATTTTAAAATAAATAAAATCAAAATTTTTCTTTTATTTTAAAACTTTGCGGAAAAACTTATCCTTACAATCCATATGAAAACTTGTTGTTATCTATTCCTTAAGCAATATCTCATAACTCCTAAGAAGTAGCTCAAGAATCCGATTTTTCAAACTATGCAATAGAAATCCATCTATGCGATCAAATTCAGCATATTCTTTCTTTAAGTTTCTTCACCTTTCTTTGATTCTTAAACATCACCATGTGACCCAGTCACATCATGTATCAAGAATCTCAGAATAGAAACTTCACAGAGTTAGATAGTGGACTTTACCTGAAGTAGAGTCAAACTTATTGACTTTAACATCCTTAGGTAAATTTGGCAGCTTCGCAACCAATGCCCCTTCCTTTGGCAATATAAACATACGGACCCTTTGATAATGGTACACGAGACTATCATAGACTTAGCTTTTTCTCTTTACCATTTGGTCAACCGAGTTGACTATGGCCGATCCCTTTCCATTGGGAAGAGAATGCTTTACTAGATATCCAATGTCATCATTGTCAATGTCCATAGAGTTTTAGGAAGTTGATCTTAGCAAATAGATAAGATCATTAAGGGTCTTGTCATAGTCTGTTTCATAGGTGACCCAAAGGAACTCACTATGTGACTTAGAAAGTGATTGAACCACCAACTTTCTCAAGACCTTGACACCCAACTCTCCTGGCTTGTCAATATGTGAGTACATCTCCAAGATGTGACCACACCTAGAACTTGCCTTGCCAATAGGGCCTGAGTGACCTTAAACTTTTCAAGAACTTGTGGGTTAGGGAGAATAATTTGAAGAGGTGAAGAAGTATGATATCCATGGGACATCATCTTCATTAGGAAAGCTTGTTTCAAGAGATTTGGGAAGATCATAAATGTCTAAACCAGACATCTTTTGGGAGATATTCAAGATAGTTGATTTTAAGTCCTTAATATGACACCCAATATGAAATATTAAGGCTAGGACCCAACAAACTATTTTATAACTTAGAAGAGGTATGCCGTAATCCAAGCTATAAAATATTCGAAGGTAGGTGAATGACGATTCACCAATTTCCACCAAGATAAACGAAATGTATTATTAGGTTTTTAATTGGTTTTGAAACTCCTAGATCTTTGAGATTCATTGAACTTTTCAAAGGCATGTTTCAATCTCGAGTGTGCCCTTCAGGTTTTGTGACTGGGATGCCGAGGATCACAAAACAAGGTGTGAAGTAACCATGCAAATCACTTGGTACCCTTAATAAATTACCCCTCAATCGATGTGCCGGTTAACCACACACGCTCCATCGATACTATGATAAATATTAAGTCACCCTTTACCTACCTTGTTAAGTCCAAGTTAGTGTGCCGGTTAACCACACACGCTCCACTAACGACTTAGACAAAGTGTAAAGTGTAATTTCATGGATTAGCACCTTATTCACATTTTTCCTAAGTAACTAAGATTGGGTATTATTAAGAGTTTAGTTACTTAGTATTTTTCATTAATACTTTTAATGAAGGGAGAATTCTAGTCCTGTCAAACCCGTTCGGCTAACGACCCTCCACCAGTTAAGCAAGCGGTGGGTGAGAGTGGACACCCATTAAGTTGCCATTTTATAGGCAACAACCTTATACCCACCTTATAGACCGGCTTCGTGAATGAGGTGTACTAGCGGTAAGACTGACTTTACTCTTATACATATATATATATATATATATATATATTATTAACTTATAATATTATAAAGTATAAGGGTTGAATTTTAACTTTTAAAATTCTAAGGGCTAACTTGGAATTAAAGTATTCATACTTGAAAACTTTTCAAATTCCAAAACTTGAGGGCAAGTTTTGAAACTATTCAAAACTAATTAATTCCATAACTTATGTGTTTAAAGTAGTTTTAATCCAAAAACTCTTCAAGTTCCATAACTTGAGGACAAGTTATGGAAGACTTTAAACTAATAAAAGAACTAACTTTTTCTTTATTTTATAACTTATGGATTTAATTATGGTTACATATTTTTCTTTAATGAAGTGACTCTTGAACTTCCATAACTTGAGGACAAGTTATGGAGTCATAAAAAGTTATTCAATGACACAAGACTCTTCATTTTGTAACCATTGCCAACCTTTATGAGTTTTATGAGTCTTTAATGTGACTCTTCATGTAACTTGAGGACAAGTTACACAAACACATTTTATACTCAACTCTTAGATTAAAATGGATTGAAAACAACTATTTCACTCAACATTTCTATTAATCTAAGCAACTCATAAGAACAAGATAATTCAAATCAAACTTTTTCATGTAATTAGTCTAAACCTTAAACTAATGCAAAACATGAATCTATTGACAATTATCTTTGAAAATGGATTAGCATGAACATTACCACATCAAAAACAAGTTTATAAGTTCAAAAACAACTTAGGGTAATGTTCCTAGTCCATTTCTAGCCAAAAAACTCGAAAATATGCTGTCTGGGGGTCCAACTCGTCGAGTGCATGAACCAACTCGGCGAGTTGGATCGAATTCAACACTTTTTAGGCATGGACTCGCCGAGTCTCCTGATGGACTCGCCGAGTCTGATGGCCAGACAGCACCAGATTCGTTTTTTCAGCTTCTATTGCACGTATAATAAGAAAACAAGCCTAGGCTCTGATACCACTGTTGGGTTTTGAGCATTCTAACACTCCTAAGTGTACATGCAACGCTAAATACCTTGGATCTATGTTTTCTCTATTATACATGCAAATAAGAACTTCCAAGGTATTATCCTAATCTAGCATACAAAACAATAACTATAGCAAGATAAAATACATACCTCTTTGGTGTAGAAAGTCTTCATGAAGCTTGAGTGCCTAGTGCCCCAAGTGTGACACCTCAAATGGAATCACAATCATCAAAAACACTTAGAATAGCTTGAGAGAATTCTACACTTCATGAAATCGGCTAGCCCTCTCTAGAATACTACTAGTGCTGATTTTTGCCAAGAATAATATCTTTATATAGTGTTACAATTAGGGCAAACCCTAATTGTCATGACTTTCCATTTCCTTGGATCCATGGGTTCAAATACACCATGGAGCATCCATGGATCATCCTATGGGTTTTAGCCCAACTTGATTATCCATGGAGCATTAGTCCACTATACAAGTATGGATGATTTACACAATCAACCCATATATTTAATTAGTCTTCTTTTGATCACTTAATTAATGCTAGATTAATTCTTGATCACTACTAACTAAATAATCTTATTATTCTTATTATTAATATACTAGAACTTATAATATATTAATAACCATAAGTGTCTTATTTCTCTCATTATAGTCTATCCAAGTGCATGATGGTATGCAACCCAAATGGACCATGCCGGGTCGGGTCAAGTCTTACCAAATATAGTTATGGACTTAGACATTAATCCAACAATAATGTTGACCCCATCATAGAAGATTGACATCTCTTGTTGCACATTTAGATCATGTTGAGGGCAATTTCTGAGCAAGCCCTTGTACCGCTCCCATGCTTCGTATAATGACTCCCCCGGCTGTTGCTCAAAGTTAGCTATTGCCTTCTTGAGTTTAGCTATCTTGTATGTTGGGCAAAAATGGTCCAGAAATTGCTCACACATTTGAGCCCAAGTGGTGATTCTGCCCGGTGGAAGTGATTTTAGCCAATATTTAGCTGCTCCCTTGAAAGTAATGGGAAGCATCCTAAACAAGATGGTGTTTTTGTTGACATTTGGGACATTGAAGTAATCCACAATATCGTTGACTTCATCTAGATGCTTAAAAGCATCCTCATGATCTTTCCCAAAAAATGGGATATTCTTCAGTGCAGTCAAGATGTGCCCATTCAACTCGAATGTGGCAGTAGCAGGTATTGCGGGTTGGACTAAACCGGGACCTACATCTTCTCGGATCCGCTTCTTGTAAGCTCCCATGGACATCTCTTCAATTGCTGCCATCTCGTTCCTCGGCTCGTTCTCGGGTTCGCTTGTATGTTCTTCAAATTCCGGCTCGGTATTGTATTCGGATTCGGTTTGGACGGCTATTTGATCCAATTGTTCAAAATTTCTCTTGTGCCTTGAGGATGAACTTGACTCTCCTGTCTTCTTTCCTGACATTCTTGAAAATGTCACAACTGGAAATTTTGTGTCATGTAATCTATACATTCTAGCTAATGTGAATCAAAAACTTCAATCAAATACATCATACAAGTACTACAAATAGTCATCAAGCAATTGGAAACCTTAGAAGTCCTTATTTAAGTCCATTTTGGGCTAGGACTCCCTTATTGGATCCAAATGGACCAATAAGCTTCCAATTTGACTATCAAGGGCTTAGAACCCTAATTGGACTCAAATTGGACCCACATTTATTTATTTCAACATTTTGGGTCATATTGGGCCTAGAATGAAATGAATTAAAAGCCTTGATACATGAATAACCTAAACTAGTCCAATAAAAATATAAAAAAAAAAATCCTACCACATTCCTTTAGACTTAAAACATACCCAATATTAACTCTAATAGTGGGCTTAGGGGCAAAGGCCCAATTTTTTTTCTTTCTCTCCCAAAAATCTCGGCCCAAGGCCCAAATCCAAGAAGATAAGAAGAGAGTTGACTTGTTGTGCCACATCATTATTGTCCATAGGATTTGCATGCAAGATATCCAATTCTTCCATGCAAGTATCACTTCAAAGATCACCTCACTTCTTCCTCTCTCTCACTCTCGGCCACAAGCACACACACACACACACACCACAAAAATCTCTCAAACTCTCTCTAGATCACTTAAGAACACTCCTTCCTCCCCTCTCCAAAAATCTCGAAAATTAGGGGCTTTCAAGAGGATCTTGCAAGTTAATCATCATCTAAGGTAAGATTATGCTTGGATCTATGGTTTAGATTCTTTTTGTTATCAAAATCCTTTCCTAATCCATGCAAAAATCGTGATCTTGCATCCTAGAACCATCTCAAACTCGAGATCTACCAAGGAAAGGTGCTAAGGCCAAAAATCATCAAGTTTTCTTCCATCTTTTCTTCCAAAAACCGAAACCACACCCAAGGTGAGCTTCATACCCCCTATTTTCTGTTTTTATGAGTTTTGTGGGGGGGGGGGAATACAAGTGAAAGTGTAGATCTATATGTGATTTGTATGCCTTGTATGATTTCCATGCTTATATGTATGCATTTGTGTGTTATAATGTTGGATCTAGCCATAAAACCCCTCAAAACCGAGATATATATTGTGTTAAATGATTTTAGCTTCAAATATATTTCTAAATACAAAGTGTTTCAAGAAAAATGGTTAAGTGGTTTAGTAACAATTTTCTTTGGGTTACAAACACAAATTTTGGGCCTAAAATGTGAAAAATACAAAATTAAGGGTCCAAATTGGCATATCACGAATTCTGATGGATGAGGTGTGCCAAAACAGTTTCAATAAAACAATTTCTGGAAATATACTCATTTAGGGGATTAAAAACATAAATTCCAAGCTTAATGGGCTAAAGTGACATTTTTGGCCCAATGAGGCCCATTATGCGAGATTTTCTGTTTTGGAGGGCCAAAACTGTATTTTTTTGTAAAACAGTGAACCATAAGTGTTCCAAATCCTTTCCAAAGGTTTAAAATGCTTTTTAAATTTAAAAAGGACCAAAATTGCAAAAATATTACAATTTGGGCCAAAATTGTCAAAGTTGCGAAAAGAAGGGTTATAACCGAGAAAACTGAAATTTCAGGGACTTAAACTATTTTCATTGAAAAGTATGCAGAAAAATATTAATTTCAATAACTTTTGGTGTTAAAATGTCAAGAAAATCGATTCAAGGACCAAACCGGAAATTATTTAACAAAAGGGTTGAAAAAGTAAATTTTACAATCAATGAGGGGCTGAAACAGAAAACTTTCAAGGCTATTTCAGTACATGCAAACAGTGGTACCACGACTATCGACGAAATACAATACATTACAATACCAAAAGTCGTTGTTAAACGAATTGGCTCGGTCTCGAACCAATAGAAATCTACAACTACTAACACTACGACACTACGATACTACGATTCATACAAGTAACGTTTGGTAATTCATTATACATGCGAGTGTGCACAGACGTCTACGCACCATCTTTGGGCCCCAAAAGTGTAAAATCTTGTTCGTTGAGCCTAGCTAGCCCAATGACCTGATCTTAAGGCCCGAAGACATTTTTTTTACGGAGTGTTGGGTTTTACCGATCCGACACAACGTAAATGGACTTTCAATGGCTTGTATACTACTGGTCCCCAAGGGTCCTTTGGTATAGCTAGTAAAGTCTACATTTTATGCGAGGCGGGTCGGGGACCCCTCGTACATTTTTATCCCCAACCGGTTAATGGAGTCATCGGGGTCTTCGTGACCTCTTTCTCTTCGGATGTGGGACTACACATAGTCAGGGCGATTGGATAACGTGATTAGTACGGACGACGCCTACGGGATCGTTAGTATAGCTATAGACTAGTCGTTTGTGTAACGCGTGTTTGTAGCAAATAATCATGCTAAAAAATAATCCAACGTCGCCTGGGACTAACACTACACGCTATGCAATGTTTTAAATGTGACTTCATGGAATTCAAGGAATTAGGAAAACATCGGGTTTTCCTAGGGTTTTCAATACATACAGATTTGAAATGCATACAATTTTAAATGAACAAATTTTTTTACAAGCATAGAAACAAACAAGCATACCTATGGATCTTCACAACATTTTCAAAAGCTTTTCTTTTCAGAAAATGTCGGATTTTCTGGTAGTTTTCAAACAATACAAACATTGGATTTCAAACACTACTTATGAACTCACCAACATTTCATATGTTGACGTTTTTCAAAATACTTGTATTCTCAGGGAACCAGTGAACCAAAGGAAAACATATTCGGTGATGGCTTGCAGTTTGATTATGAACGAATCGAACAATTTTTTTTTTTTTTTGGAATGTAATGTTTAAACAATGGTGGACATGTAAACGCTACCGGTTGTACTATATTAATGCATGGTGACGAATGTTGTTATGTTTCATATATATTCAATGTTATGGTATTCAATTGAGTCACGACAGCCCCCGGACGTTTCCGCCGTCTGGTTCGGGGGTGTGACAGGTTGGTATCAGAGCTTTGTTTATAGTGAACTAGCATGTCGAGCCACACATTGATATGCAACTATAAACCAAAAAGAGAGACTAACATAACTCTGAACAAAACAAGTAAATAAAACACACTTGCTTGCATTAGGGATAAGGACCTAACGCTGAATCAAACACAATAACACTGGTATCTCGGTTAATTCGGGACTGTTCTTAGTGATACCAAGGAGTGAATGTAGCCTGATCAACTACATTCTCTCCAAGGTAAAACTAACACACGACTTGATGAGATCGGGATAGCTAGGGAACCTAAAACTATACCCTTTATCACCAAAAAGAGAATGTTTGCTTAGTCTGTACAATAGTCATAGCATCCTAGGAATAATGTTAGCATATTTACATACTCGCGCAGACAGCATGGCTGGTTTTCATCACCCTAGACCCCTACTTCCCTAATCAGGGAAACAACGGGTGGCTAGAGGAGGAGGAGCCTGAGGAGGAGGAGCCTGAGGAGGAGCAGCAGGGTATCCAGTTTCATCAGGTCTTAGTAGCTCACGGGATGCTTGTGGATGAGCCGGGAGAGAATCCAGGGGGAGCACACGATGTCGGACCCGACGAATACGTAGACACTGACTACGAATTTGGAGAGATCGACGATGACGATGAGGAAGGTCAGGTCGGGGACCTGGACCCCATCCCGCCATGCGGGGACGAGGCACAACCAGATCACCCCGCTCCACCAGCGAACCCCCCAAGAGAGAACCGTTCCCTCGAAGCTGAGATCGCCGCACTGCGACAACAGCTGTATGCTATGGAGGCTCGGGCAGTGCAAGCAGAGCATGAGAGGGATGAGGTTATTGGAGACATGGCAGAGATGGCGCAGCTACTGGCACAACATTTCGGCATATGACCTCGGCACCACCTCCTGACGCAGCGCATCGCGGTTAGGGATAGACTTATCATAGTAGGTCATTAGGAACTATGTTATGTACTCCGGCTATATGTTTAAGTGACTACACTACTCATGGAGCCGTTATGCTGTCGGATTAGTGTCACATATGTATGCTCCTACGAGCAAATTTTCTTGTATTAAATGCGGATAATATTAATGAACTTTTGTGTGTTTTGCTATGATATTACCACTTGATATGTGTTGAGACGTTATGATTGTATGCTCGATGGTAGTAATGTTTAGGTTCGTATCATACACCTAGTTAGTAGGATCGCAACCTCTCAGAAACCACGTACACTCAACATCTTTCCGTTTCATGACAGAAAGATGCCTCGCCTAGCTACTCGCGGAAATCCCGAACCAACCCCGCCCGAAGTTGACTCCACTGCTTTCCAGGCAGCCGTGTCTGTTGCGGTCACAGCAGCTATGGCACAACTTCACCGAGGGAACAACGGAGGAGGTAACGGGAAAGGATCCGGAAGTTCGAACAACGGGACGAACCAAGGACCCACTAAAACGTGCACCTACAAGGACTTTGCGAACGCTAAACCCCGAACTTTCAACGGCACTGGAGGAGTGATTACCCTAAAGCGATGGATCGAGAAGGTAGAGTCGGTATTCGAGATATGCGAGTGCCCCGAGCAGATGAAGGTGAAGTTCGCGGCCTGCACTTTTGTGGACCAAGCACTCACTTGGTGGAACGGACACGTGGAAGCTATGACGCTCCCTGTCGCCAACTCTATTCCCTGGGCAGAAATGAAAGAAATGTTAACGGCTGAGTACTGCCCCCGAGGCGAAATACAAAAGATGGAGCAGGAACTATGGAACCTCACTGTGCAGAATGCGAACATCGATGCTTACATATCGAGATTCAGCGAACTATCTCTGTTGTGCCCGGGTATGATCACATCAGAAGGAAAGAAGATCGAACGATTCATCTGGGGACTGACACCCCCCATTCAAGGGAATGTGATAGCTGCGAACCCTGAAACGTTTGACAGTGCAAAGAGATTGGCAAAGAGGCTATATGATCACAACAACAAGAAGGGCGAGAAACCAGTGGAGACTGAGAAGAAGAAGGAGAGTGATGGTAAGAAAGGATGGAACAACAAGAGAAAGGGGCGTCAGGGCCCCGAGACCTCTAAAAAGCAGCAAACAGTGGCAGTTAACGCTGTCACTGCGCCGGTTCCAGCCACACCACATGCTCCAGCCTCAGCTGCTTCAAATGCTTCAAGACCCTATTCCGGTAATCTTCCCAAATGCAACAAGTGCGGTTTCCATCACCAAGGAGAATGTAGGGAGTTCCATTGCACCAGTTGCAACCGAAGGGGACACACTGCAAGGTTCTGCAGGACTTATCCTTCTCAGAACTAGAGTCAGGGAAACAACCAGAACAACAACAACCACCGCAATAACAACAACACCAATGCCGGCAGCAACAATACAGGGCCTAGCCACACCTGTTTCGGGTGCGGAAGGACGGGACACTTCCGTCGAGATTGCCCTAACAACAACAACTCAGGAAACAGAGGAGCAGGAAGAATGCTGGCTATGGGTCAGAGTGATGCAGTTCAGGACCCCGCAGTTGTGACTGGTACGTTCCTCCTAAACCACACTTATGCATGCATCTTATTTGACACCGGAGCGGAGCGAAGTTTTGTAAGTGAGAAGTTTAAACATTTACTAAAACAACAACCCCAGAAGCTAAATGAAACCTATACGGTGGAAATGGCCAATGGGAAAACCGAACCCACTAGGGAGATCTACATCGGATGTACCCTAACCCTCAACCAACACGTCTTACGAATAGATCTGATGCCAGTATCAATTAGGAGTTTCGATGTGATTATCGGCATGGATTGGTTAAGCCCCCACCATGCTGAGATTATGTGCCATGAGAAGGCCATTCGCCTTCGTCTCCCAAATCACGAAACCCTAGTAATTTACGGAGACAAACCCAGTACGAATCTTCGTCTCATCTCGTGCATCAAAGCACGAAAACACTTGCGAAAGAACAATTTGGCGTTCTTGGCTCACATAGTGGACAAGGCCAAAGAAGAAACTAACATCCAAGACATTCCAGTAGCGTGTGAATTTCCGGACGTGTTTCCCGAAGATCTTCCAGGAGTACCCCCAGAGAGACATGTTGAGTTCCGAATCGACCTCGTTCCAGGAGCAACTCCTCTCGCTAAATCACCATATCGATTGGCTCCTGCTGAAATGCAGGAATTATCCAGCCAACTCAGTGAGCTTCTGGACAAGGGATTTATCCGACCTAGCTACTCGCCATGGGGAGCTCCGGTGCTCTTTGTCAAAAAGAAGGACGGATCTTTCAGAATGTGTATCGATTACAGAGAGCTGAATAAACTCACTGTTAAAAACCGCTACCCACTCCCACGGATCGACGATCTATTTGACCAGCTCCAAGGAGCTAGTTACTTTTCTAAAATAGATTTACGGTCCGGATACCACCAACTTAAAGTACGAGAAGAGGATATTCCTAAGACCGCTTTCCGAACCCGCTACGGACATTATGAGTTTGTCGTAATGCCCTTCGGTCTAACAAATGCACCCGCCGCATTTATGGACCTAATGAATCGAATCTGTCGACCGTTCCTGGACAACTTCGTCATTGTGTTTATCGGTGACATCCTCGTCTATTCTCGAAACAAAGAGGAGCATGGCCAACATCTCCGACAGATCCTAGAAACTCTGCGAACGGAAAAGCTGTACGTCAAACTCTCCAAGTGCGAGTTTTGGCTCCGGAGTGTGAATTTCCTAGGCCACGTAGTTAGCCAAGACAGAATTCATGTGGATCCCTCTAAGGTCAAAGCTGTGGAAGGATGGGCAACTCCGACTACGCCCACAGAAATTCGTCAGTTCTTAGGCCTAGCAGGCTACTATAGGAGGTTCATCCAAAACTTCTCTAAGATCGCCAAGCCGCTTACCTTGCTCACGCAAAAGGGCGTGCCATTCAAATGGACAGACCAACAAGAAATTGTGTTTCGAACCTTGAAGCAAGCTCTCTGTAGCGCTCCTGTGCTATCTCTACCCGAAGGAACGGAAGATTTTGTAGTCTACTGTGACGCGTCAAATCAGGGCTTAGGTTGCGTTCTCATGCAACGTGGAAGAGTGATAGCATATGCGTCCCGCCAACTAAAGACGCATGAAGTAAATTACACGACCCATGACCTAGAACTGGGAGCCGTGGTCTTCGCCCTAAAGATTTGGAGGCACTACCTGTACGGTACAAAGTGCACCATCTTCACGGACCACAAGAGCCTCCAGCACATCTTGAATTAGAAGGAGCTGAACATGAGACAACGAAGATGGGTGGAATTGCTAAACGACTACGAATGCGAGATCAAGTACCATCCAGGCAAGGCCAACGTGGTAGCCGATGCATTAAGTCGGAAGGAGTACTCTAATCGCCGTACGAAAACGCACTTGATAACCATTTAGTCTCATCTGGCCACTCAAATTGCACCAGTCCAGGCAGAGGCTATGAAAGCGGAAAATAGAACTAGCGAGGCATTACGCGGGATGGAGAAGAACCTAGAAGTCAAGAAGAATGGGGTATACTACTTCATGAACCGTATTTGGGTCCCAAAAATCAGAGGATTTAGAGAGACCGTTATGAAGGAAGCCCACAAGACACGATACTCCATTCACCCTGGTTCGGACAAGATGTATTTGGACATTAAGCAACACTATTGGTGGCCTAACATGAAGGCGGAAATCGCGACTTATGTTGGTAAGTGCCTTACGTGCGCCAAAGTAAAAGTGGAGTACCAGAAACCTTCCGGATTGTTACAGCAACCAACAATCCCTGAGTGGAAATGGGAGGGGATTTCTATGGATTTCGTGACCAAGCTGCCCAAGACGTCGGACGGATTGGACACCATATGGGTAATAATCGACCGACTGACGAAATCTGCCCATTTCCTGCCAATCAAAGAATCCTACAAGATGGAGAGACTGACGCGTTTGTACCTACGAGAAATCATAAGACTCCATGGAGTGCCAAAATCTATCATCTCGGATAGGTACAGTAGGTTTACATCGCGCTTTTGGCAATCACTCCACAAGGCAATGGGAACTCATCTTGATATGAGCACCGCGTATCACCCACAAACGGACGGTCAAAGCGAACGAACCATTCAGACGCTTGAAGACATGCTCCGTGCATGTGTAATAGACTTTGGAAAGTCTTGGGATACCCACCTGCCGTTGATTGGGTTCTCATATAACAATAGTTACCATTCAAGCATCATGGTGGCTCCTTTCGAAGCACTGTACGGGCGTAAATGTAGATCCCCATTATGTTGGGCTGAAGTAGGTGATACCCAGCTAGCAAGAACACATACGTCTGACAAAGCACTAACAGGACCAGAAATCATTCGCGAAACCACAGAAAAGATCGTTCAGATCAGAGCTCGATTGCAAGCGTCGCGTGACCGACAAAAGAGCTACGCCGATAAACGGCGAAAGCCCTTAGAATTCCAGGTCGGCGATCGAGTATTGTTAAAAGTCTCACCCTGGAAAGGGGTTATACGTTTCGGAAAACGGGGAAAGCTAAACCCACGGTACATTGGACCTTTCGAAATCGTCGCCCGAATAGGTCCGGTAGCCTACAGACTACAACTACCTGCGGAGCTAAACGGTGTACACCCCGTGTTTCATGTCTCTAATCTGAAAAAGTGTCTATCAGATGAAACCCTTGTCATTCCTCTTGACGAAATCGAAATCAATGAGAACCTCCTGTTCATCGAAGAACCAATCGAAATCATGGACAGGGAAGTGAAGCGTACTAAGCAAAGTCGCATCCCGATCGTGAAGGTACGGTGGAACGCAAAGCGTGGGCCAGAATTCACGTGGGAACGCGAGGGTCAAATGAAGCAGAAGTACCCTCACCTATTCTAGCATTCTCAAATCTAGGTTTCAAACAGAATTTCGGGACAAATTCCCTCTAACGGGGGGATGATGTCACAACTGGAAATTTTGTGTCATGTAATCTATACATTCAAGCTAATGTGAATAAAAAACTTCAATCAAATACATCATACAAGTACTACAAATAGTCATCAAGCAATTGGAAACCTTAGAAGTCCTTGTTTAAGTCCATTTTGGGCTAGGACTCCCTTATTGGATCCAAATGGACCAATAAGCTTCCAATTTGACTATCAAGGGCTTAGAACCCTAATTGGACTCAAATTGGACCCACATTTATTTATTTCAACATTTTGGGTCATATTGGGCCTAGAATGAAATGCATTAAAAGCCTTGATACATGAATAACCTAAACTAGTCCAATAAAAATATAAAAAAAAAATCCTACCACATTCCTTTAGACTTAAAACATACCCAATATTAACTCTAATAGTGGGCTTAGGGGCAAAGGCCCAATTTTTTTTCTTTCTCTCCTAAAAATCTCGGCCCAAGGCCCAAATCCAAGAAGATAAGAAGAGAGTTGACTTGTTGTGCCACATCATTATTGTCCATAGGATTTCCATGCAAGATATCCCATTCTTCCATGCAAGTATCACTTCAAAGATCACCTCACTTCTTCCTCTCTCTCACTCTCGGCTACAAGCACACACACACACACACCACAAATATCTCTCAAACTCTCTCTAGATCACTTAAGAACACTCCTTCCTCCCCTCTCCAAAAATCTCGAAAATTAGGGGCTTTCAAGAGGATCTTGCAAGTTAATCATCATCTAAGGTAAGATTATGCTTGGATCTATGGTTTAGATTCTTTTTGTTATCAAAATCCTTTCCTAATCCATGCAAAAATCGTGATCTTGCATCCTAGAACCATCTCAAACTCGAGATCTACCAAGGAAAGGTGCTAAGGCCAAAAATCATCAAGTTTTCTTCCATCTTTTCTTCCAAAAACCGAAACCACACCCAAGGTGAGCTTCATACCCAATATTTTCTGTTTTTATGAGTTTTGTGGGGGGGGGGGGGGAATACAAGTGAAAGTGTAGATCTATATGTGATTTGTATGCCTTGTATGATTTCCATGCTTATATGTATGCATTTGTGTGTTATAATGTTGGATCTAGCCATAAAACCCCTCAAAACCGAGATATATCTTGTGTTAAATGATTTTAGCTTCAAATATATTTCTAAGTACAAAGTGTTTCAAGAAAAATGGTTAAGTGGTTTAGTAACAATTTTCTTTGGGTTAAAAACACAAATTTTGGGCCTAAAATGTGAAAAATACAAAATTAAGGGTCCAAATTGGCATATCACGAATTCTGATGGATGAGGTGTGCCAAAACAGTTTCAATAAAACAATTTCTGGAAATATACTCATTTAGGGGATTAAAAACATAAATTCCAAGCTTAATGGGCTAAAAATGACATTTTTGGCCCAATGAGGCCCATTATGCGAGATTTTCTGTTTTGGAGGGCCAAAGCTGTATTTTTCTGTAAAACAGTGAACCATAAGTGTTCCAAATCCTTTCCAAAGGTTTAAAATGCTTTTTAAATTTAAAAAGGACCAAAATTGCAAAAATATTACAATTTGGGCCAAAACTGTCAAAGTTGCGAAAAGAAGGGTTATAACCGAGAAAACTGAAACTTCAGGGACTTAAACTGTTTTCATTGAAATATATGCAGAAAAATATTAATTTCAATAACTTTTGGTGTTAAAATGTCAAGAAAATCGATTCAAGGACCAAACCGGAAATTATTTAACAAAAGGGTTGAAAAAGTAAATTTTACAATCAATGAGGGGCTGAAACAGAAAACTTTCAAGGCTATTTCAATACATGCAAACAATGGTACCACGACTATCGACGAAATACAATACATTACAATACCAAAAGTCGTTGTTAAACGAATTGGCTCGGTCTCGAACCAATAGAAATCTACAACTACTAACACTACGACACTACGATACTACGATTCATACAAGTAACGTTTGGTAATTCATTATACATGCGAGTGTGAACAGACGTCTACGCACCATCTTTGGGCCCCAAAAGTTTAAAATCTTGTTCGTTGAGCCTAGCTAGCCCAATGACCTGATCTTAAGGCCCGAAGACATTTTTTTTACGGAGTTTTGGGTTTTACCGATCCGACACAACGTAAATGGACTTTCAATGGCTTGTATACTACTGGTCCCCAAGGGTCATTTGGTATAGCTAGTAAAGTCTACATTTTATGCGAGGCGGGTCGGGGACCCCTCGTACATTTTTATCCCCAACCGGTTAATGGAGTCATCGGGGTCTTCGTGACCTCTTTCTCTTCGGATGTGGGACTACACATAGTCAGGGCGATTGGATAACGTGATTAGTACGGATGACGCCTACGGGATCGTTAGTATAGCTATAGACTAGTCGTTTGTGTAACGCGTGTTTGTAGCAAATAATCATGCTCAAAAATAATCCAACGTCGCCTGGGACTGACACTACACGCTATGCAATGTTTTCAATGTGACTTCATGGAATTCAAGGAATTAGGAAAACATCGGGTTTTCCTAGGGTTTTCAATACATATAGATTTGAAATGCATACAATTTTAAATGAACAAATTTTTTTACAAGCATAGAAACAAACAAGCATACCTATGGATCTTCACAACATTTTCAAAAGCTTTTCTTTTCAGAAAATGTCGGATTTTCTGGTAGTTTTCAAACAATACAAACATTGGATTTCAAACACTACTTATGAACTCACCAACATTTCATATGTTGACGTTTTTCAAAATACTTGTATTCTTAGGGAACCAGTGAACCAAAGGAAAACATATTCGGTGATGGCTTGCAGTTTGATTATGAACGAATCGAACATTTTTTTTTTTGGGAATGTAATGTTTAAACAATGGTGGACATGTAAACGCTACCGGTTGTACTATATTAATGCATGGTGACGAATGTTGTTATGTTTCATATATATTCAATGTTATGGTATTCAATTGAGTCACGACAGCCCCCGGACGTTTCCGCCGTCTGGTTCGGGGGTGTGACAGAAAATGCTAACTTTAATTCTTGCAGTGGCGTCTTCTTATAAGTCTTCTTGTGTAGTGCAGCTTCTGGACCTTCAATTGGTGGCACCAAAGGTGTGGTGGATCCTCTGGTCATGAACTCCTGCAACTCGCTAAACTAAAACGTAAAACTGAACTAAAATAAGAAAATACTAAAAACTGAAAATCGCAGCTTTCACGTCGTGAGTTTATAAAACTCACGTCGTGAATTCTGTGACAGAAAACAATTTTTTTTGTTATATGATAATCAACTAAGCTAAGCTAATAAACAAAAATAAATAACCACTTAACCTTTTTGCAGATTTTATTCCACGAAAAGGGTCGATTAATCTAATGCTACTAAATAAACTAATAAACGCGCCGTTCCCCAGCAACGACGCCAAAAACTTGATGACAAAAGTACCCACTAATTTTAATATTTATAACCTAACAAACTTAAACTAACTATGCACTTATATGCAGTATACCTAGTCGGATTACAGTATAACTTGGGTAAGTCGGGTGTCGATCACAGGGAACGGTGTTACTATTAATCTATTTGCTATTAAATTAACCTAATTATTAACAAGTTTAAAAGGGGGTTTTATCTGATTTTACAAGATCAGACTAACTTAACTCAAATTCAATAAGTAAAAACACACTCTTGTCTAGTTTGAATCCACTTCTTCCTTATGGCTAGCTAATGATTATGGATTATCGAGTTAGTTTTAATTGTATTAGTAATTTAGTTCTAACTTTACCAATAATTAACTAATTCATGTCAAACTATGTATGTTCACACATAATTAAACGCAGAACTAATTATGAATATAAATATGCTATGTAAGATTTATTATATAAATGCAATTATAGTCACGATCCATGTTCTCTAGCACATCTAAGTTTATTTATTCTAATTACTAACTAATATTGGTCAATCCTAGCTCTAACAATTCAATGTTCACCAAATCATTAGGTAAACAAGTTCATGCAGTTAATGGTCACTAAGCTACACAGAACATGCAATCAAGCAATTAGAGAAACAAACACAAGCATGCTAGGTAATACAAATCAAACACAAGCAATTTTACCAACTAAATAAATCCATTAAAATTAGGCTATTTATAAGTTAGAAGCTTCATCTAGCTAAACAAGAGTAGCTAGATTCAACTGCTCATAATAGCAACTAACATACTAACACAAATCAAAGTGATACGAAACATGTTCACAGTTAACGATTAAATAAACTAAACTATGGACCTTTACTCTTTTGTTAGGTCAAAATATGGTTTATACTTTACTTTTCTGGGCAATTATATTTTTGTGTAATATTTGGAACTTTATGGTCTAGTTTACGGCTGAGTTTACGGCCGTAAACACCTTACGGCCGTAAACTCATTTACGGCCGATGTGTGTCCGGCCCATATTAAAGTATAAATAGAGGTGTTAGGGTTTGGAGTAGATTTTGATGAACAGTAGAGAGTTTTCGGCCAGAGAGAAACAAGAGCTTTTATGTGTGTGTGAATCTTTTGTATCCGGATTATAATTCTAATCAATTCATACATAGATTCATCATATTCTTCTTCTCATTCTCTTTTATTTTTGTTCTTACATCATCCTTTTGATTGGGATTCCGCACCATCAAAAGGATCTGACTGATACACGGGCAGATTAGGGACTTACAATTGGTATCATAGCGAATATTTTCCGTATTTAAGATGTGCCTCCCTGTCAATTTCGGTAATTGTCATAGGGATGGATGTGTAAACACCCGATCAAACGGATGATGTCAGATAAAATAAAAGAAAAGGAAAAGAAGAAGATGTTGAATTTCAGTATGAATTGATTAGAATTAAAGCTCCAGATACAAAAGATTCACACAAAATGCTCTCTAACCGTAAACTCTCTAGGGTTCATCCATCTCTACTCATCACCCTAACACCTCTATTTATACTTGTAGAACATGGGCCGGAAACAAATGGGCCGTAAATGAGTTTACGGTCGTAAGGTGTTTACGGCCGTAAACTCAGCCGTAAACTAGACCATAAAGTTCCAAATATTACACAAAAATATAATTGCCCAGAAAAGTAAAGTATGAACCATATTTTGACCCAACAATCTCCCCCTTGGTTTATAGCTTTCTTTTCTTAATTGACCCAACAAGCTCCCCCTAAAAAGTAGCTGGCTTTCTTGATAATCTTCATTGGGAACTTGGCTTCAGCATTTATCTTCAATGAATGAATTCATCTTGAGCAGTTGAGCTTTTCTTCAGAATTTGGCATTGATCGCACATTGGGTGAGGAGGCTTGACGTACTGATTCTTGAAAGATAGCGCTTTCAGCTTGAGAATCTTCAGAGAGAACTTCAGAGAGAACAAATCTTCTGGATCACTTCAGCAGGTACAAAGATAGCATCAGACTGATTGAGGAGGCTTCAATGAAATCCGTCACATAATCTTCAATTGCAGCTTCACCTTGCTTCTAGGGTTGAAAGATTGAATGTTGAAAGAATGATCTTCATTTCTTGCTCCTTCGAATGAGAATTCTTCGATGCTCACGGACGAAGCCTTTGACTTAGAAATCTTCAACACAAACTCCAAGAGTCTTATCTATACCTGAAATCACTATTGAAGACCAAAACAAAACTAAAAGAAAACTTAGCACACAAATTAAAATAGAAACAAAAATATTTTTGGATTTTTGATTTTTCTGAACAAGAAATAAAACAGAAATAACACTATTTTTGGATTTTTAATTTTTTTGATTTTTCTTTGATTTTTGAATTTTTTTTTATTTTTTTAATTTTTTTTTCAATTTTCTTTATTATTATTAATTTTTAATTCTCCCCTAATATTTAAATTAGATGAACACTATGAACAAACTTAACAAAAATAAAAATGATATCTAACTTTAAGAGTGATTTGGGATCAAAGTTTTTAGACAACCTTTATCCACTTGTCGGTACCTTCCATATTCACATCTTTGTCTGGTCGATCGTCGGTATTGTGGTTCACTTAAACACGAAAAATTATGACAGATTTAGGACATACTATTTGTTACAAGACAAGGTGAACTTAAGTTCCTAAAAATTATATCTGATCCTAATTCCTTAAATACTATATCTTAAGGACCATTCATCTGACGACGACCAGGGATATTGTTGTCCACCTAAATTGAGCAGCGAGATCTATAGACAATCTGTATGAGTTCAATTTTAAGTGTACTGGAACGTGTTTCCCGCTTCCTGATATGCCCCAGCCATCAAGAACTTCCAGAGTACTCCATACACCGGGTGAGCAGACAACCATTCAGAGAGAGAAGAGATTCAGAATTCTATTGCTAACTACTTCATAGGGGTTGAGAAGAAGAAGGTTGCATATGCTTTGTACCAGGTCGGATTAGAAGTCGCGCAAAGGATACAACATATGGCTAACATATGAGAAGTATTTCACACATATATTTCACACACATAGATATATCGTGCAGAGAAATAGAGTTGCATATGTTGTGTACCAGGTCGGATTAAAGGTCGCGCAAAGGAGACAACATATGACTAACAGACGGAAAGAAAGAAAATGATATTCTACAGACCCAATTTATCGGAATTTACCAGTCGCCCCATCCAACCGGAATTAAGGACAGAATCCGCACATCGAGGAAAAGTTAAACCACGGTTCCAAGTACGGGTTCAATTAATGTGACGAGTAGATTCCCATATATATCTCCCTGCTCAACCTATCCGAGCGTCGTATTGTCAGGCTGAATGTATCTAACTAGGTTAAGGTTTGTCAAGTCTATAAATTTCCTAAGTTCAACTCTCCCTAGTCAAGTCCATTTTAAAAATTTTTCGTGCCTACCGATGCATCAAGTCAGAGCATAGACCCTTCAACTTCGGGTACGTTACGCAGAATCAGGTTGCCTGTTATCACTTGCTAATTTCATTTCCCAAAACATCTCCCTCAAGCACATTTCATAACCAACATTTTTTGATTTTTTGATTTTCTAATGTTTTTGGATTTTTTTATATTACTTTTTTTTTTTAAATTAAAATTTTCTAATTTTTGTTTTGTTTTTATTTCTCCCCCTAAATTTGTGCATAGGAGAGAAACGAAAGTAAATGCGCAAATTTAAACTATCCTAAAACAAAAATTAGTCTTTAGAGCGAATCAGGTTAAGAAAAAACTTAGGAGTAGAAGAAAACGCAAACCGTAAGTCACCGATTGAAGTTGCATCCAGAAGGTCTGAGAATAGCACGCGTAATCTCGTAACAGATCCGAAAATTCTTCATGTCATTAAGCACAAACCCCATGTGATCCCTTCCTTTCTTCTTTTCCCGCAAAAGGACACATACTCTCAAACAAAGGTCTGAATGTTGTACAGTTGAGAGATGTCCCTTATCATGTGCCTGGAATAGCCACTACCAACAAACCGAAGTTTGATGATATGTCTCCATAGCTGCTTCGACACAGAGCGGGATTAGTTGGTCTTTGGAACCCAATCCATTTTGAAACTGGGTCGACCTTTGTCATCAACACACAAAACTTTCTCCCATGACATATCCTGCTTATCACAAACAGAAGATGTAGAAACATTAGAGTCGTTAGTTGATTTAAGAGATTGAGCCTTCGGAACCCATTTGTAGTTGGGTTTAACCCATTTCTTTTTCGATCCGATGGGTGCCTCGGCACTTGATTTGGAACTTGAAGCCGTCTGCCTAGATGACTTTGATCTAACCGGTCTTGGTTTCATAGGATCACCTCTTGAACAAGACTTCTGGGCCTGCATTCCCTTCTTGCCCTTAGGATTCAGATTCTTTGCCTTGTGGGTTTGATTCTTGGCCTTGTGTGCGTTCCAGTCACCATTCCAGGTCACGATCAAACGGATGATGTCAGATAAAATAAAAGAAAAGGAGAAGAAGAAGATGTTGAATTTCTGTATGAATTGATTAGAATTAAAGCTCCATATACAAAAGATTCACACAAAATGCTCTCTGGCCGTAAACTCTCTAGGGTTCATCCATCTCTACTCCACACCCTAACACCTCTATTTATACTTGTAGAACATGGGTTGGAAACAAATGGGCCGTAAATGAGTTTACGGTCGTAAGGTGTTTACGGCCGTAAACTCAGCCGTAAACTAGACCATAAAGTTCCAAATATTACACAAAAATATAATTGCCTAGAAAAGTAATGTATAAACCATATTTTGACCCAACAATCTCCCCCTTGGTTTATAACTTTCTTTTCTTAATTGACCCAACAAGCTTCCCCTAAAAAGTAGCTGGCTTTCTTGATAACCTTCATTGGGAACTTGGCTTCAACATTTATCTTCAATGAATGACTTCATCTTCAGCAATTGGGTTTTTCTTCAGAATTTGGCATTGATCGCACATTGGGTGAGGAGGCTTGACGTACTGATTCTTGAAAGATAGCGCTTTCAGCTTGAGAATATTCAGAGAGAACTTCAGAGAGAACAAATCTTCTGGATCACTTCAGCAGGTACAAAGATAGCATCAGACTGATTGAGGAGGCTTCAATGAAATCCGTCACATAATCTTCAATTGCAGCTTCACCTTGCTTCTAGGGTTGAAAGATTGAATGTTGAAATAATGATCTTCATTTCTTGCTCCTTCGAATGAGAATTCTTCGATGCTTACGGACGAAGCCTTTGACTTAGAAATCTTCAACGCAAACTCCATGAGTCTTATCTATACCTGAAATCACTATTCAAGACCAAAACAAAACTAAAAGAAAACTTAGCACACAAATTAAAATAGAAACAAAAATATTTTTGGATTTTTGATTTTTCTGAACAAGAAATAAAACAGAAATAACACTATTTTTGGATTTTTAATTTTTTTGATTTTTCTTTGATTTTTGAATTTTTTTTTATTTTTTTAATTTTTTTTTCAATTTTCTTTATTATTATTAATTTTTAATTCTCCCCTAATATTTAAATTAGATGAACACTATGAACAAACTTAACAAAAATAAAAATGATATCTAACTTTAAGAGTGATTTGGGATCAAAGTTTTTAGACAACCTTTATCCACTTGTCGGTACCTTCCATATTCACATCTTTGTCTGGTCGATCGTCGGTATTGTGGTTCACTTAAACACGAAAAATTATGACAGATTTAGGACATACTATTTGTTACAAGACAAGGTGAACTTAAGTTCCTAAAAATTATATCTGATCCTAATTCCTTAAATACTATATCTTAAGGACCATTCATCTGACGACGACCAGGGATATTGTTGTCCACCTAAATTGAGCAGCGAGATCTATAGACAATCTATATGAGTTCAATTTTAAGTGTACTGGAACGTGTTTCCCGCTTCCTGATATGCCCCAGCCATCAAGAACTTCGGAAGTACTCCTTACACCGGGTGAGCAGACAACCATTCAGAGAGAGAAAAGATTCAAAATTCTATTTCTAACTACTTCAGAGGGCTGAGAAGAAGAAGGTTGCATATGCTGTGTACCAGGTCGGATTAGAAGTCGCGCAAAGGAGACATCATATGGCTAACAGATGAGATGTATTTCACACATATATTTCACACATATATATATCCTGCAGAGAAATAGAGTCGCATATGTTGTGTACCAGGTCGGATTAGAAGTCACGCAAAGGAGACAACATATGACTAACAGACGGAAAGAAAGAAAATGATATTCTACAGACCTAATTTATCGGAATTTACCAGTCGCCCCATCCAACCGGAATTAAGGACAGAATCCGCACATCGAGGAAAAGTTAAGCCACGGTTCCAAGTACAAGTTCAATTAATGTGACGAGTAGATTCTCATGTTTATCTCCCTGCTCAACCTATCCGAGCGTCGTATTGTCAGGCTAAACGTATCTAACTAGGTCAAGATTTGTCAAGTCTATAAATTTCCTAAGTTCAACTCTCCCTAGTCAAGTCCATTTAAAATTTTTCGTGCCTACCGACGCATCAAGCCAGAGCATAGACCCTTCAACTTTGGGTACGTCACGCAGACTCAGGTTGCCTGTTATCACTAGATAATATCACTTCCCAAAACAACTCCTGCAAGCACATTTCATAACCAACAATTTTTTAATTTTTTTAACTTTTTAATTTTTGTTTTGTTTTTGTTTCTCCCCCTAAATTTGTGCATAGGAGAGAAACAAAAGTAAATGCGCAAATTTAAACTATTCTAAAACAAAAATTAGTCTTTAAAGAGAATCAGGTTAAGAAAAAACTTAGGAGTAGATGAAAACGCAAACCGTAAGTCACCGATTGAATTTGCATCCAGAAGGTCCGAGAATAGCATGCGTAATCTCAGAATAGATCTGAAAATTCTTCATGTCATTAAGCACAAACCCCATGTGATCCCTTCCTTTCTTCTTTTCCCACAAAAGGACACATACTCTCAAACAAAGGTCTGAATGTTGTACAGTTGAGAGATGTCCCTTATCATGTGCCTGGAACAGCCATTACCAACAAACCAAAGTTTGATGATATGCCTCCATAGCTGCTCCGACACAGAGCGAGATTAGTTGGTCTTTGGAACCCAGTCCATTTTGAAACTGGGTCGACCTTTGTCATCAACACACAAAACTTTCTCCCATGACATATCCTGCTTATCACAAACAGAAGATGTAGAAACATTAGAGTCGTTAGTTGATTTGGGAGATTGAGCCTTCGGAACCCATTTGTAGTTGGGTTTAACCCATTTCTTTTTCGATCCTATGGGTGGCTCAGTACTTGATTTGGAACTTGAAGCCGGCTGCCGAGATAACTTTGACCTAACCGGTCTTGGCTTCACAGGAGCATCTCTTAGATTGGACTTCTTGGCTGACATTCCCTTCTTGCCCTTGGGATTTAGATTCTTGGCCTTGTGGGATTGATTCTTGGCCTTCTTCGCATTCTAGTCACCATTGTCTGAGCGAGACCTGGAAGGGTTTCTTTTCAAGCATCTCCCACTTGGCGCGTTTTTCTAGCCTTGTGCGTAGTAGGGAACATACGCGTGATTTGGGCAGTTTCGGGCAATGTGTCCAGGTGTTCCACAGTGAACACAAGTCCTTTTCTTTACTGGGAAATTGTTTCTTCCTGCCCCTGGTGGCGTATCCTTGCCTCGTTTCTTGTTGTTCCCACATGCATACTTGCCACAAGAACTCTGTTGCGTTGGAATTGGTGGCCTGTATTTCTCAACGGCAGGTTTGTTAGAAGCAGCCGAGTTCGAAGCAACATATTTAGAGTTCAAGGAGTTATTGGTTTGTTCAGAAGAACTCTCCTTGTTCTCATCCTCTGCTACTTTACTTGCACATGTAATAGAAACATCAATATTTTCAACATTAATAACTCCTCCTGACACAAATCCAGCTGGTTTTCCGTATTTAAGATGTGCCTCCCTGTCAATTTCTTCTTGTTTCATAGGGATGGATGTGTAGTTATGATTGTAAGGAGGAGGTACACTATCATACCCTAGACCCTTGCTTTGATTTTCTTTGAATTTTAACTGGGTCTCATATAAGGACTCGACTGTCTGACTTGACGCTGTAGAATTTTTGAAACTGACATTAGTTTTTCCACACTTCATTTTTAAAGCGTCAAGTTCTTTAGTTACAGCAGCAAGTTGACTCTTAACATAATCATAATTTTCACACTTGTTGTTGTACTCTTCCTGAAGTTTCCTAAAGTCCTTGGCTTTTGCTTCCAATTCAGCCTTCAGGGGTTTCTGTCATTCCCTGAGTTGATATCCTTCATATCTCAGGTCCTCAACTTCTCTTTTAAATACATCAATTTGTTCCCGAAGAAATTTAATCATGGCTTCACAAGCTGGAGTACATGTAACTTCAATGACCGGAATGTTTTCAGAACTCATTGTTTCTCTACACTTCAAAGCATCAAGTTCTTGAATAACATCAGCAAGACTAAGATGATTTAGATCTTTTGTCTTCTTGATGATGGCCACGTTCATATCTCACGATTTCGGAAGTGAATTTAGCAGCTTTTTGTTGATCTCGGACTTAGTCAAGAAGATCCCGACTATATTCATCTCAGTAGTGAGTGTAGTGAATCGCTGCAACTGAGTTTCAAGGGTTTCTCTATTTTATTTGACATTATCCGTTTGATTGGGATTCCGAAGTCTAATGATATGCCTCCATAGCTGCTCCGACATAGAGCGGGATTAGTTGGTCTTTGGAACCCAGTCCATTTTGAAACTTGGTCGACCTTTGTCATCCTTGCACGATACCCTCTCCCATGACATATCCTGCTTATCACAAACAGAAGATGTAGAAACATTAGAGTCGTTAGTTGATTTGGAAGATTGAGCCTTCGGAACCCATTTGTAGTTGGGTTTAACCCATTTCTTTTTCGATCCTATGGGTGGCTCAGTACTTGATTTGGAACTAGAAGCCGACTGCCGAGATGACTTTGACCTAACCGGTCTTGGCTTCACAGGAGCATGTCTTGAACTAGACTTTTGGGCCGGCGTTTCCTTCTTTCCCTTGGCATTCGGATTCTTGGCCTTTGGAGTTTGATTCTTGGCCTTCTGAGCGTTCCAGTCATCATGGTCTGAACGTGACTTTGAGGGGTTTCTTTTGAAAAATCTCCCTCTTGGTGTGTTCTGCCAGCCTTGTGCATAGTAGGGAACATACGCGCGATTAGGACAATTTCTGTCAATGTGTCCAGGTGTTCCACAGTGAAAGCAAGTCTTTTTCTTCACTGTGAAGTTATCTCTTCCTGCCCCTGGTGGCGTATCCTTGCCTCGTTTCTTGTTGTTACCACATACACACTTGCCACAAGAACTCTGTTGCGTTGGAATTGGTGGCCTGTATTTCTCAACGACAGGTTTGTTAGAAGCAGCCGAGTTCGAAGCAACAGATTTAGAGTTCAAGGAGTTATTGGTTTGTTCAGAAGAACTCTCCTTGTTCTCATCCTCTACTACTTTACCTGCACATGTAACAGAAACATCAATATTTTCAACATTAATAACTCCTCCTGACACAAATCCAGCTGGTTTTCCGTATTTAAGATGTGCCTCCCTGTCAATTTCTTCTTGTTTCATAGGGATAGATGTGTAGTTATGATTGTAAGGAGGAGGTACACTATCATACCCTAGACCCTTGCTTTGATTTTCTTTGAATTTTAACTGGGTCTCATATAAGGACTCGACTGTCTGACTTGACGCAGTATAATTTTTCAAACTGACATCAGTTTTTCCACACTTCATTTTTAAAGCGTCAAGTTCTTCAGTTACAGC
The DNA here is from genome assembly GCF_051521515.1 of Lactuca serriola. Lineage (NCBI taxonomy): Eukaryota > Viridiplantae > Streptophyta > Magnoliopsida > Asterales > Asteraceae > Lactuca > Lactuca serriola. The sequence continues at coordinate 284,309,595 of NC_136410.1, forward strand.
AGCAAGTTGTCCCTTAACATAATCATAATTTTCACACTTACTGCTATACTCTTCCTAAAGTTTCCTAAAGTCCTTGGTTTTAGCTTCTAATTCAGCCTTCAAGGGTTTTTGTCCTTCCCTGAGTTGATATCCTTCATATCTCAGGTCCTTAACTTCTCTTTTAAATACATCAATTTGTTCCCGAAGAAATTTAATCGTGGCTTCACAAGCTGGAGTACATGTAACTTTAGTGACCGGAATGTTTTCAGAACTCATTGTTTCTCTACACTTCAAAGCATCAAGTTCTTGAATAACATCAGCAAGACTAAGATGATTGAGATCTTTCGTCTTCTTGATGATGGCTACATTCATATCCCACGATTTTGGAAGTGAATTCAATAGCTTTTTGTTTATCTCGGACTTAGTCAAGAAGATCCCGACTATATTCATCTTAGTAGTGAGTGTAGTAGACCGCTGCAACTGAGTTTCGAGCGTTTCTCTAGGGACATAATCGAAAAAGTTGAAATTTTGTCTTAACATATCCTGACGACTTTCTTTCATGTTTTCAACTCACTCGTAGACCTTAAAATCAATAATAAAAAAACTATAAGCTAAAATAAAAATTAAACGTCAAATTTAAAATGTTTTTTTTTAAATCAAATTAAAAAAACTCAAACTCAAAAGTCAAACTTGAAAAGTCAAACCGAAAAGCTAAATTTGAAATTTTAAAAGTTAAACGAGAAAGTAAAAGTTTAAAATCAAAGGTCAAACCTTAAAGTCAAAATCAAAATTTGAAATAAAAAGTCAAAAATAAAGGAAAAAAAATAAAAGCAATTTATTATTATTATTATTATTATTATTATTATTATTATTATTATTATTATTATTATTATTTTAATTTTGGATGAAAAAAGAATTTTAAAATAAAAGGAAATTGATTTTTGGGTTAAAAGTGTCAAAATTCGAAATTTAGTGCGAAAAAGACGGGTTATATTTTAATTTTCGAAGGAATGAAATAAGAGGCTTGGTAGTTCAACTGGTAAGCCGCATGTTTGATGACCCAAGGGACCCAGGTTCGAATCCCGGCACCCCCCAATTCAGTTTCGATTTTTAAGAAGACACTGTGCGGCTTGCTTAGCCGGCTTCCGTAGCCGAGCCGAAATCCGAGCCGTATACTCCAACCGAGCCGACGCCGTTCTCCAAGCCGAGATCGCAAACACCGGACGCAAATATCCAGCGACTGTGAATGATTTCCGGCCGTAAACTCCGGCCGTGAACTCCGAAACCCTAGCCGCCACCGACGAGAAACCCTAGCCGCAAACACGAACTCCGCCACCGGCCGTGAATAGTTTCCGGCCGTAAACTCCGACCGTGAACTGTTTCTGGCAGTAAGCTCCGGCCGAAAAACCGTCAACGATTACGTGAAAAACAACGATTTTTCGACTTTGAAGCTCCAAAACTCAATCAAAAACCCTTTTTTTATGAAAAACACAAAGAACAAACCCCCTTTATTTTTACGAGACCTATCCAAAAACGCAAAAATGTTTCGAAAATAAGATCAAATAATGCTCCAAATAGAGTTTACGGCCCAAGAACTCGGAGTTTACGGCTGTAAGCTTGAACCATAAACACCAATTATTCAGATTCCAAACGAAACAATAAAATCTTTTGACTGATACAACTTGGCTCTGATACCAATTGTAAGTCCCTAATCTGCCCGTGTATCAGGCAGATCCGTTTGATGGTGCGGAATCCCAATCAAACGGATGATGTAAGATCAAAAATAAAAGAGAAGGAGAAAAAGAATATGATGAATCTATGTATGAATTGATTAGAATTATAATCCGGATACAAAAGATTCACACACACATAAAAGCTCCTGTTTCTCTCTGGCCGAAAACTCTCTACTGTTCATCAAAATCTACTCCTCACCCTAACACCTCTATTTATACTTGAATATGGGCCGGACACACATGGGCCGTAAATGAGTTTACGGCCGTAAGGTGTTTATGGCCATAAACTCAGCCGTAAACTAGACCATAAAGTTCCAAATATTACACAAAAATATAATTGCCCAGAAAAGTAAAGTATAAACCATATTTTGACCCAACATCTTTTGGTGTTGAAAGCCTCTTCTCAGAACTTTTCTCTGCTCAAAATCGCCTTCTGGAACTCCTTTCTTCAGCCAAAAGTCCCCTCTATTCGTAATGGTCAAGGGTTTATATAGTTGTTGATTTTCACAAATGCACGTTGTGAATAATAAGATATTCATGTCTTGAGTTTCAGATAACCGTTTCCGTCAAGGATTCCTTCACCCGCGTACATATCTTCTAGAACCAACTCTCATGTCGTGAATCTTCAAGTTCCCACGACGTGATAACGCTTTTTCCAGATTTTCTTCTCTTTTAATCTTTTAATTCCCAAAGTTTCTTTGTTTAACTCTTTTAGTCCCTTTTCTTCAAAATGTCTTCTTTTTGGCTGCAAATAACATTGAAGCTCATAAGTACCATTATTCCAAACAAATTACCAACTTATTAATAAAAATGTACTTAAATATTGCCTAAAAATAGGTATAAATATGACAATATCAGCGGACTAGTTCTGTGTTCAGCAGCGAGGGTGAGGCGCTATTTCCAGCAGGGTTGCGCCGGTTATATTGCCTATTTTCTAGATGCCCGGGAGAAGGGCAAGGCAACAGTTGACGATGTTCCGGTAGTGCGAGACTACCCGGATGTATTTCCAGAGGATTTGCCTGGAATACCTGCCGATAGACAGGTCGAGTTCAGGATTGACCTGGTCCCTGGCGTGGCTCCGATAGAAAAGACACCATATCGGTTGGCTCCCCCAGAGATGCATGAGTTGTCTACGCAGCTGCATGCGCTGCTAGACAAGGGTTTTATCAGGCCGAGCAGTTCACCCTGGGGAGCACCAATTTTGTTCGTGATGAAGAAGGACGGGTCGCACCGTATTTTTATACATTATCAGGAGTTGAATAAGGTAACAATGAAGTACCGTTACCCACTCCCAAGGATATATGATTTGTTTGATCAGCTGCAGGGAGCGTCTTGGTTTTCCAAGATCGATTTATGTTCCGGGTATCATTAGATGCGAGTCAGAGATGAGGATGTGCAGAAGACTACTTTCAGGACCCGATATGGTCATTATGAGTTCATGGTGATGCCATTTGGGCTCACCGACGCTCCAGCCGCGTTCATGGATCTCATGAACCGTGTTTTTCGGCCGTTGTTGGATTGGTCGGTGATAGTATTCATTGATGACATCTTGGTTTATTCCAAGACTCAGGAGCAGCATGAGGAGCACCCGAGGGAGGTGCTACAGATTCTGAGAAAGGAGAGACTTTTCGCAAAGTTGTCCAAGTGCGAGTTCTGGTTGCGCGAGATGTAGTTCCTTGGGCACCTCGTCAATCAGAAGGGTATTTTGGCAGATCCAGCCAAGATAGAGACCGTGATGCAGTGGGAGGTCCCGAGATCTCCATCTGAGATTCAGAGCTTCCTAGGGTTGGCAGGATACTACAGGAGATTCATCCAGGATTTCTCCAAGATAGCTGTACCACTCACCCGACTGACTAAGAAGTTGCTACTGTTTCGCTGGGGGCCTGAGCAGCAGACAACATTTGAGACCCTCAGGAAAAGATTGTGCGAGGCACCGATCCTTACCCTGCAAGAAGGAGTAGAGGATTTTGTAGTCTACTGTGATGCTTCGATCATAGGTATGGGAGCAGTGTTGATGCAGCGAGGCCGTGTGATAGCTTACGCCTCGAGACAGTTGAAGCCTCACGAGGCTAACTATTCTACGCATGATTTAGAGCTGGGGGCAATGGTGTTTGCTCTCAAAATTTGGAGGCATAACCTTTATGGGGTCCGTTGTACCATCTACACGGATCACAAGAGTCTGAGGTATCTCATGGATCACCCGAATCTTAACATGAGGCAACGGCGGTGGTTAGAAATGGTAAAGGATTATGATTGTGAGATCCTTTATCACCCAGGGAAGGCCAACGTAGTGGTCGACGCCCTGAGCTGCAAGGCGGAAGTGACCCCGATCAAAGACATATGTTTGAGGATGACAATAATTACTCCATTGTTAGAGCAGATCAGAGAGGCTCAGGTCGAAGGCCTCAAGGAGGAGAGGAAGAAGTGTGAGAGGATTGTGGGCCAAGTAGCTTCCTTCGACTATGATAGTTGAGGATTGTTGACCCTTCATAGGAGAGTTTGGGTACCGTACTGGGGCGGAGTACGGCAAGTGCTGATGGACGAGGCTCATAAGTCTCGATTTTCCATCCACCCAAGGGTAACGAAGATGTATAGGGATCTTCGACTCGTCTATTAGTGGCCCTGCATGAAGCGGGATGTCGCCTGGTATGTGGAGAGGTGCCTGATTTGCAAGAAGGTTAAGGCGGAACACTAGAGGCCTCACGAAAAGATGCAACCCTTAGACATTCCAGTGTGGAAATGGGAAGATATCACCACGGATTTTGTCACTATGCTTCCCACGACCGCACGTGGAGTGGATTCGATTTGGGTTATAGTGGATCGGTTGATGAAGAGTGCTTATTTTATACCGATCCAGGAGAGTATATCGGCTGAGACGCTAGCCGATATTTATGTGCAAGAGGTTGTGGCACGGCATGGAGTGCCTGTTTCAATGGTGTCAGATCGAGATGTCTGTTTTACTTCCAAATTCTGGAAGCGGTTTCATGACGAGATGGGTACTCGTCTCCATTTCAACACCGCTTTCCACCCTAAGACGGACGGGCAGAGCGAGAGGACGATTTAGACTCTTGAGGACATGCTCCAGGCATATGTCCTAGATTTCAGTGGCAGTTGGGATACGTATCTTCCGTTAGCGGAATTTTTGTATAACAACAATTGTCATGCGAGTATTGACCGCCCTCCCTTCGAGATGCTCTACAGGAGGAAGTGCAGGACCCCGATTTGTTGGGGCGAGTTCGGTCAGCGTGTCATTTGGGAGCACCGAGGTGGTGCTCAAGACGACATAGTTGATCCAACAGGTTCGTAGTAGACTGCAGACTGCGCAGAGTCGGCAGAAGAGTTACCCCGACAGGTGGCGATCAGACTTTGAGTTTCAGGTAGGCAACATGGTCCTCCTGAAGGTATCATCCTGGAAGGGTGTCATCAGGTTTCGGAAGAGGGGCAAGCTAGGCCCCAGGTTCATCGGTCCTTTTAGAGTTTTGGCCCGGGTGGGTCGTGTTGCTTATCGGCTGGATCTTCCAGCAGAGCTTAGCCAGATCCACAACACTTTCTATGTTTCCAAGTTGAGGAAGTGTTTGGTAGACGAGTCAGCAGTTGTACCCTTGGAAGATGTTCAGGTTGATAGTAGCCTGAATTATATTGAGAGACCGGTTGCGATTTTGGATCGAAAGACGAAGACCTTGAGGAATAAGGTGGTTCAGTTGGTAAAGGTGTAGTGGCAACACCGGAAGGGGTCTGAGTGGACGTGGGAGGCCGATGAGGAGATGAGGGAGCACTACCCAGAGTTGTTTCCAGATGCAGCAGCAACAGACCTCGAGGACGAAGTCTAAAATAATTGGGGGAGATTTGTAGCACCTGGTTCCTGGTATGTATTTTAATCTAAGTAATTTTTGGCATTTTAGCTGGGACTCGGCGAGTTGTAGGCCCGACTCGCCGAGTGGAGACGATATTTTGAGCACGTTTAAGTTAGCGACTCGGCGAGTCCATATCCTGGACTCGGCGAGTCCGCCAGCCCGGAAGAAACCCTAGATCCACGGGGTTTGCACCCTATTTAAACCATGTTATGAGCCCCAAACTCACCTCCTTCACCCTCAAAGCATCATTTAGCAAACCCTAGCCATTCCTTGAGCATTTTGAGTATTTCTTGTGTGAATCTTGAAGTTTTAAAGAGAAGAAGGAAGCTAGATCCAAAGGAGTAGAAGGGGATCCAAGATCTTGCACCCACTGCGGAGTTTATTGAGCCTGGGTGAAACCGGAGCAGCAGCAGAAAAATTCCAGAGCAATAGGATATTGTAATCCTCTTCTCCTTGTTTATGTAGCACCTAGTTCCTGGTATGTATTTTAATCGAAGTAATTTTTCGCATTTTAGCTGGGACTCGGCGATTTGTAGGCCCGACTCGCCGAGTAGAGACGAGATATTAAGCACGTTTAAGTTGGCGAATCGGCGAGTCCATATCCTGGACTCGGCGAGTCCGCCAGTCTGTAAGAAACCCTAGATGCACGGGTTTTGCACCCTATTTAAACCATGTTATGAGCCCCAAACTCGCCTCCTTCACCCTTAGAGCATCATTTAGCAAACCCTAGTCATTCCTTGAGCATTTTGAGCATTTCTTGTGTGAATCTTGAAGTTTTAATGAGAAAAAGGAAGCTAGATCCAAAGGAGTAGAAGGAGATCCAAGATCTTGCACCCACTGCAAAGTTTATTGAGCCGGGGTGAAACCGGAGCAACAGCAGACAGATTCCAGAGCAGTTCACTCAACAGCTAGAGTATGAGGTGAGTCTTCCTTCCAGTAGGAACGGGTCTACGGCCACAATGCCGACCCGTTTAGTTAACAGTAGTTCCGGACCTCGGTCCGATGTAGTAGTTAGATCGCTTGATGTCTTTGTGATTCAAGTATGTTTCGTATTATGTGTTCCGGACTTCGGTCCGATGCAGTATGTAGTATATGTTCCAATGCTAGTTGATATGTTTATGCTATGCCATGTTATGCTCAGTCAGTTTCCAGACTTCGGTCCGATGCAGGGGACAAGGTCCTAGTCAGTTCCGAACTTCGGTCCGATGCAATTAGTTTCGGACTTCTGTCCGATGCAGGGGACAAGATCCCAGTCAGTTCTGGACTCCAGTCCGATGCAGTTTCCGGGTTTCGGTCTGATGCAGAGGGCAAGGCCTTGGTTAGTTCCGAACTTCGGTCCGATGCAGTGGGCAAGGCCCAATATGTGTTTATATGTTATTGTATAGTATGTGGTAGTTTGGGGGAGCTCAATAAGCTTCGTGCTTACTGTTTCAGTTTTGGTTTCAGGTACTTCCGTAAGTAAAGGAAAGAGCTCGGGATGATTGCATCGCACACACCACAACTTCAGTTGTTGTCCTTGGAGTCGATTAGCTTTTCAGTGAAATGATTTGATACAGTTTTGATATAGTTTTCATATTGTACTTGTTATGGTTTTGGATACATTGACGTATGCGTTTAATTTTATGGTATTGATCTAATGATTTTAGTAATGATTAAACAAAATTTTTTGGGTCGCATTTTGGGATGTTACAGTTTATTAGGCCTATCGTCAATCCAAGTAAACAAATATGGGTTGATAATCAATAGTAATCAAAGTCAATTGGGATTTAGTGAGTAATAACGGGTGGCAGCAACGTGTGTCGGTCGTAGTCTGTAGTTATAGTCAAAGTATCCTGGAGGGAGAACGAGAGTTTGTGCATAGATCTATACGGGGGTGACTCCCCCACACGTCAGCTGTTTGCTACTGTTAGAGTCGACTAGTCTAGGGTGACAAAATCTTAAGATCAATTGCGGCGTTCACCACAGTGCCAAGACAGACGAATTAGTCATTATCATGCATGGTTATAATGACTCACATATGTAAATCAAATAATAATCAAGTAATCAAGGCAAATCAAAAATCATTCAAGTGATGAATAATAATTCGAACAGTTATATGATATTTTTTTTATTGTCAGAAAACATTGGGTTTTCCGGGGAAATTCAACATTTTTCATTGGTACTTTTAATATGAAGCTTTTCAACTAAACATGTCTGGAAATCATCATGCATATATTTACGGATCTTCACACTTTTATGTAAACAATTGTCTTTTCAGAAAATATCGGATTTTCTGGGTTCTTTTCTTTCAAACTACACAAAACATTTTTCATATCAAACCTGCTTATGAACTCACCAACGTTCCATATGTTGACCGTTTTTCAAAACAACTTACTTGTATTCTTAGGTAACAGGTAAGCTGAGGAGTAGTACCAAGTATGTTAGGGTGTTGTGCTTTTGAAAACTATCAAACACTTTATGTTATGGATGTGTAATGTTAAAACAATGTACTTGATGTGAACAATGTTAGTTGTACTAGATTTATGCATGGTGATGTTTATGTTATGATTCATGTATACTCATTATGATGATATTTAATTTAAGTCACGCAAGCCCTCGGATGTTTTCGTCGTCTGGTTCGGGGGTGTGACAAACACTCTATGACCCAATGGCTTCAATGAAGCGTAGTGCAGGATGAAATGAAAGAGAACTTGTATCATAATATTTTTTTGGGAATGAAATGAATCTATCAAAATAATTGTAATATGAAGGAATCATAATTTGTCATGTGTTTGGATGGCATGATTCCTAATTAATATTTTAATTAAGTCTAGCTTATAGTTCTAACAATAAAAACATAAAAGAGGTGGCCATGGTTACGTAATACTCACAAGTCAATTTGGAACTAACACAACTAATGATCCTTCATTTCTTATGATGTTTTGAAAGCATGTCATAATAACACTATCTAATAAACATCAAAAAAAATTCAAAAAATATAACAAAAAGAAGTAACCAAAAACACGTTTCTTATAATGATTTGTGTGCTTCAGTAATTAATAGTTTCTTATAAGCAATTAATGTCAAATGTAATGGGCTCATGAGAGTAGCAGCTATAGTACCTCTATTATATAAATATAATGTATCAATTATGCATAACTACCATAATCATTAAAGCAATTAATGTCAAATTCATCGATACTTCCTATTCATGTAGCCATTTTTCTACTCGTAACTCCAGCTCAAGCAGCGGTGCTTTCTTCTTTATCGGTAACAAATCTTCTAAACAATACCATAATAGATACATACTGATCCAATTAGGGTAAAAGTTAGCTGAAAAAAATAATAATGAATCAATTTAGTTTCATTTATCCAGAGAGTAGACAAATGTAGAATGAAGTTCACCATCCAAAAGAAGAAAATATCTTACGAATAAGCTACGCTGGAAAGCAGGTCAATCCATCTTCTTCCACCACTCGCCTCCTAAGATTATTATAATTAACATCTATTCTCAATATTTTGGGTCCAAATGGAACCTTAAAACATAGAAAAACATACAAATGCAGAGAAACAGAAGAATAACCATGATGTTAGTTTTTGAATCGCTTATTCTCTAATCTAAGGAAGATTGTTCATATTTGGGCCTCAACTGTTGTTGATTAAGATCATATCCATATAAACCTAAGTCCGACTGCTATTGAATAAAACACTTATGGTTACAACTTAAGAAGATGTATGCGGAGCTGAAAAGCAACTGAAACGAACAATATGCAGCTATTACTGATTGAAAATTCCAAGTATGGAACTTTTTAAAAAATACACTTATGATTAAAACTTAATACTAACTAAGATATCTTTATCTATAAACAAGTTATGATATTCGATTATAATTGGTACTCAATTCATTGAAATAAACATACATGTATAAAAACACACTTTCAAATGTGGATTAATATATAAATCAGATGGGATGTGGTGGTATAGCTTCTTGGTAGAGGGGATCATCGGTAGTGAAGTTTGGATAACTGTTCTCTAAAATTTCATTGATGTCTATTGGAGCATGGAAATGCTCTACAAATAATGAGTGATAGTTAGGTTGTATTTTCCCTTTATTGAATTTATGGTGTAAATACTCTCCCTCCTATATAAAGGGAGAGTTGGTCATTTCTTACTTAAGCTACCTCATTTTTTCTTAGTTAGTGATTACTTTTACTTTTCTCAAAAATGTAATCTCTAGAGAGAGAAAAGTGGTGGGTTCTCCCACCCAGGGAGAGTTTTGATGGGTTTTGGCCATAAGAACTTTCCTATGTGTGCATGCAAAACCCTAATGCTTGGATCTAGGCTTTCTAATTAAACATGCTTTGAATCCAAGACTTCTAACAACTAATTAGGTATAAAACAATACAAAATCAGATCTAGAAGTTTACCTTTGAATCTCTTGTTTTGATCTTGTTGTCTTGGATCTCTAGAGTCACAATTGTCACTCCTCTAATGGGTTACAAACACCAAATAGCAAAGAAGATGATTTGGGAGAGAGAGGCTAGGAGGAAATCGGCCAGGGGTTCTCTGTTCTCAATGAGGTGCCGATTTCCCTAAGCCATGGGGTCTATTTATACTTGTAGACTCCTTAAGGGTTACAACTTAAACCCTACTTGGATAATCTTCTCTTAAAGCAATCCATATCCTTACCATAGATAGTCTTGGACGATTTTGAGCTATCCTTAGCTCTAGAATTCCTCCAACCCCTATCCAATAAGGATTTACAGTCTAAAGTGTAACTATCAAACAATTGACAGTTTATACCCTCTTATTTAATTAATCTCTTTAAGTCACCAAATTAATACCAATTAATTTATGACTTATATTAATCAAATAACAATATTATTATTCTCTATATTATTCTCATAATATATTAATAATATTTATTCTCTCTTAATAAATCATCCTATCAAGTTGCTATGGTGAAGGCAACCCAAAAGGACCATGCACAATCGGCTCAAATACTTGCCTAATATAGTTGCAGCCTTAGACACTATTCCAACAGTCTCCCACTTGGACAAGTATAGTAACTATCTGCACAAGTACAATTTGATTTGCAATCGTAGCTCTCAAAGACGCTGTCAAACTCTGATCTAATCAATCTTGTCCTTTAGATAAGGGATCGTATAGTCCTCTGTTAGATATGATGCTGACAATTCTATGGAATGATTAGTCAAGCATTTAGGTTTCTCGATCTCTGATTTATTTGACATAGAACTTAATCGAACACATCAATTCAGTTCTGACCGGGCCCGACACATAAGTCAAATCAAATCATCGAGCGGCCGAGATATCACTTTTACCTTCTTAGGATAATAGTTACAGATAAACTTCGACTTATATGCATTTACTTATTCATTAATCAACTATACAATATAATGTGTTTTATAACACCGAGTTACTGATGCGTTTTCGCATTATCAATGTACAACCAATTAACAAATAACAAACGATATATCTAGGTTTTAAGACTATATGATATTATCGTCTTGCGATCACCCTTTTATATCATATTCCATAAGGTGATTCCAGCAAGCACGAGTTTGTTCCAATGCTCAAAACTAGTTCATAAGCACTCATGAACGTTGTAGCAACCCTTTGCTATGTCTAATACCATTTAGACAATCTACACACCGATTCATGACAATCTTCATTCATATCTACTTCCAACATATGAATGATTGTGGACAATTTGAATAATTCGATTTTTCATAATAAACTCAATTATTCTGGAAGTCAAAACATGCAAAATGAAACAATAGTTAAACAACTAACATAAGATAGTAACATTACTTATAAATAAAACTCCTTTATTTAATCATCAAAGGTTAATTACATTTATCTATTACACGTTTCTAATACTATCTATCTAATCTATGCTAATATCATCCTTCAGCCCAATACTCCTAGGATGCTGCAAGTGCTTAACCCTATTCAGTCCCTTCGTAAGCGGATCTGCTGGGTTATCTTCTGATGATATCCTCTTCACTACGAGTTGTCCTTCTTCTACACGATGTCTAATAAAGTGATATTTTCTGTCGATATGTCTTGATCTACCATGATCTCTCGGTTCCTTGGTCAAGGCAACCGCTCCTTCATTATCACAGAAAATCTCCATGGGCTCCTTTATGGCAGGTACAACTCCAAGATCACCGATGAAGTTCTTCAACCATATTGCCTCCTTCGACGCTTCGCTCGCTGCAATGTACTCTGATTCGCATGTTGAATCAACTACGGTTTCCTGCTTGGAACTTTTCCAAGTCACTGCTCCTCCATTCAAGGTAAAGACCCAGCCCGACTGCGAACGGTAGTTGTCCCTGTCGGTCTGAAAGCTGGCGTCACTATACCCTCGCACCTTCAAGTCCTCACTCCCTCCGCGGACTAAAGACCATTCCTTCGTCCTCCTAATGTACTTAAGGATATTCTTCACCGGAATCCAATGGGATCTACCAGGGTTCCCTTGATATCTACTAACCATGCTCAAAGCAAAGGCTACATCAGGGCGAGTACAAGTCATAGCATACATGATTGAGCCAACTGCGGAAGCGTATGGTACTCGGCTCATTTCTGCTATTTCAGCTTCGGTACTCGGACTTTGAGTCTTACTCAACTTGGCATTACTTTGTATCGGTAATTCTCCCTTCTTCGAGTATTCCATACTAAAACGTTTTAGTACCTTCTCTAAGTAAGTGTTCTGACTAAGTCCAATTAGTCTCTTACTTCTCTCTCTTACTATCCTTATTCCCAAAATGTAAGAAGCCTCTCCGAGGTCCTTCATAGCGAAGCACTTCCCGAGCCAGGACTTAACTTCCTGCAGAGTCGGGATGTCGTTTCCTATGAGTAATATGTCATCGACATATAGAACGAGGAAGCTTACTATACTCCCACTGGCTTTGACATATACACAAGATTCATCTTCGCTTCGTACAAATCCAAACTCTTTGACTTTCTCATCGAAGAAAAGATTCCATCTGTGATACGCTTGCTTAAGTCCAATAATGGACTTCTCAAGCTTACACACTTTATTCGGATGCTTCGGATCCATAAACCCCTCTGGCTGAGCCATGTAAACATCCTCAGCCAACTTTCCGTTAAGGAAAGCGGTCTTGACATCCATTTGCCAAATCTCATAATCATGAAATGCGGCAATCGCTAGCATCACTATAATAGATTTTATCTTTGCAACTGGTGAGAAGGTCTCATCATAGTCAACTCCGGGAGTTTGAGTAAAGCCATTCGCGACCAATCGCGCTTTATATGTGTGTACGTTTCCATCCATGCCGGTCTTCTTCTTGAAGATCCATTTGCACCCAACGGTCTTACGTCCGGGCACATAATCAACCAGATTCCAAACTTGGTTATCATACATGGATTGGATATCGCTATCCATTGCCTCTTTCCATTTTGCAAACTCCGAGCCTGCCATGGCTTCCTTATAGCTATTAGGTTCATCAAGATTTATTAGTGTACCATCACTAATCTACGTGTCCCCTTCGGTAGTAATATGAAAACCATAAAACTGTGGTTGAACTCTAACTTTATCGGAACGTCTAAGAGGTAAGGATTCGTCAATCAGTTCAACCGGAGTTTCCTCCTCGGGTTGAGTGTCAGCGGTAGAGGTTCCTTCATCTATCGACTCTTGAATCTCTTCAAGTTTGATTTTCCTCCCACTGTCTCCTTGGCTTATGAGTTCTCGCTCTCGGAAAACCCCTCTCCTCGCAACAAAGACAACATTGTCCTTCGGTCTATAGAAGAGATATCCAAAGGATTTCTGCAGCTAGCCGATGAAAATACATCGCTCACTACGAGGTTCGAGCTTGTCGTGAGTATCTCGTCTTACGAAATCCTCGCAACCCCAAACCTTGATATGTGCTAACGAGGGAGCTTTCCCTGTCCACATCTCGTGAGGTGTTTTGGCAACCTTCTTAGTAGGGACTCGGTTAAGGATATGGGCGGCAGTCTCTAAGGCATACCCCCAAAAAGAGATAGGTAGTGAAGCACGACTCATCATAGAGCAAACCATGTCCAACAAGGTTCGTTTACGCCTTTCTGCCACACCATTCAACTGCGGTGTCCTAGGAGGCGTCAATTGTGAAACTATTCCACACTCCATGAGATAATCGTGGAATTCAAGACTTAGGTACTCTCCTCCTCGATCGGATCGATGCATCTTGATTTTCCTGCCCAATTGATTCTCCAATTCATTCTTGAACTCTTTGAACTTTTCAAAATTTTCTGACTTTTGCTTGATTAAATAGATATACCCTTATCTACTATAGTCATCGGTAAAAGTCACGTAGAAGCGGTTCCCATCCTTCGTGGTTGTTCTAAACGGTCCACATATATCAGTATGTATTAGGTCCAATAGACCCTCACTCCTTTCGCAAGTACTTGTGAAGGGTGACTTAGTCATCTTTCCAAGTAAACAAGACTCGCGCGTGTCATCTTCCCTAAGGTCGAATGACTCCAACACTCCATCCTTTTGGAGTTGGGCTATGCGTTTCTTGTTGACATGTCCAAGATGACAGTGCCACAAGGATGCTCTATCTATACTATTGGAAGAATCTATGTTCAAAACATCATTTCCTAAGTTATCAACAATCTTAACAGTTTCATATATTCCATTACATGGTATAGCTTCAAAATAAAAGACACCATTTAGATAAGCTAAAATAGAACCATTCTCATTATTAAAAGAAAATCTAAAACCTTGTCTAAACAAACCATGAAATGAAATGATGTTTCTAGCCATTTCTGGCGAATAGCAACAATTGTTCAAATCTAAACATAAATTATTCCTAAGCACTAAAGAATATACTCCAATCTTGGTCACAGGCGACGATCTTCTATTCTCCATGATTAGATTGATCCTTCCTTGCTCCACATCCCTACTTCTTCTTAGTCCCTGCACATTAGAACAAATGTCATAACCACAACCGGTATCAAGAACCCAAGAAATAGCATGATTAGAATCGTTAGATTTAATTGTGTATAAACCTGCGAAAGACGACTTGATCTTTCCTTCCTTAATGGCTTGCAGGTACTCTGGGCAACTTCTCTTCCAATGTCCTATCTTATGGCAGTGGTGGCACTCTGCCTCCTTTGGGTTAGGGCAGGGCTTAGCAGGATCAACTTTGGTCCCACTAGAAGAGGCACCATCTCGAGCTTTAACCTTGCGATAGTTCTTAGACGAAGCCTGTGACAACCTGAAATTTCCAATTGTATGAACCTCATCTATTCAATAGAAGCTAGTTCAGTTTCAGTGATTTTCAAGCTTTTCCGAACAAATTTGTGTACATTAGGGTTTATGTTTTAGATGATATCAGGAGAGTGGATACTCCTGGTTTTGTGAAACTTGGGCATTTCAAGTTTCATCATGTTACAGTCCAATATCAGGAATAAAAATATTTTCTGCCAAAATATTCCAGGACTATAAATAGTTTCTGAATGAAATTAATTCATTATTTACAATTCCAAATAGAGAAAAGCCATATTCTCTCTGACGGATCTTCGGGTTTTCATCCCATATTGTGAGTTTACTTTTCTAAATGTGTTTCAATACTTGTTAGATGCTTATTAACACAAATTACATGTTTAAATTCCAAGATCCGGGAGTTTACCGCCCAAGAACGTTCTTGGGGAGTAAACTCCAAAATGGAACTTAGATGCTTCCTAGTCCCGATTCCTTGGTAGACAACTTGTTTAGGATTTAGGATATGATCTTTATAGGCCTAAATGCATCCAAGAAACACAAGTTCTAGGAGTTTACAGCCAAGGAACTCCCTTGGGCCGTAAACCCCTTTTCAAGGGCTTAAAGTGCCCCAAATCTTCCCCAAATGCTTAAGGACTTTAACTACTAGTAATTGTGCTTGTTTAGGACACCAAAAACTCATCAAAATCACAAGTTAGTAGGAGTTTACGGCCAAGAACTCCTCTTGGGCCGTAAACCCCTTTTTGTGGGACAAAAACCATTCCAAGCAACCCTTAAGCCTTTAGACAATTTACCTTGCACCTTTGGGACTAGAATGGAGAGTAGAACACATAGAAATCACTCCTTGAAAGGAGTTTACGGCCAAGGAACATGACTTGGGCCGTACACTCCAAGTGAAGGCACCAAAGTGTGCCTCTTGTCCCCATAAGCCTTAGATAAATTCATGAAAGCAATCCTTGTTGTTTAAGTGCTTCAAATCAATTAAAATCCAAGAGTTTACGGTCGTAAACTCTAGGATGAAGGACTTTAGGCCGTAAACTCCCTTATGGAGTGTTCTAAAGCCTTAAACTACTTCATGTGTTATTCCAATAAAGCTAGGAGTGTTCTAGGATCAAGATAGCACCACAAAACACCCAAAAACACCATTTGAGGAGTTCACGACCATAAACCTATGAGTTTATGGCCGTAAACTCCAAGGTGTGGGGTTTTTTGGATGGTGAACTCATATACAAGGCCCTTTGATGTTTCAAACCCTTTTGCCTTGTCCCATAGCATCTTAGATGCAACCATTTGGACCATAAACACTCATAAAAGTGTTTAAATGTTTTCTAAGTGTCTTAAACTTATTTATTTAAGTTATTCTTTGTCTAATTAGTTATATATATGCTTATTATATGATAACTAGGCTCGTGCGTGTAAACCAGTCTCCGTTTGTCACCTAGCACGGTAGCCGACACTGCAATTCAAACGACTCACCACAAGTGAGTTCATACCCCTTGAATCAACCTTTGAAATGATTTTAAATGTTTTATAACACTTTATGGGGGGGAATACAAGTCAAATACTTATAAGTTATTACTTCAATCACATGTGATTGTGTTTAATCACATGTGATTAATAAGTAGGAAAACAACGATTTTCACACTGTTCAAACTGTTTTTCAACTGCTTTACTATTGAAATGTTTTACAAACTGTTTTACTATCGAAACTTACTTATAGATTGTGATTCAATCAAATGCTTCTTATACTTAAACTGTTTTATCAACTTATGCTTTCAAAATGATTTATAGATCGACATCAAGTCAATCTTCGCTTGAAATTATATTTATGCTTCAAAATGTTTTATGAAAACTTATTTATGCTTTATATATACAATTGCATGCCCATATATGTATAGATATATAAATAATGTTCAAAAGGCTTAGGAATGCCATCCGCCCTATTTCCTTTTCCTCGATTTGGATGTGGTCTGGTGGGATTTCGGGTGACCATCCGAAGGTCATTTCCATATTACTTATATATCATATATACATGTATAGACATAAAAGTACTTCCATATTCATAATCATCAGTACATCATTAGCTGGTTACCATCGGGGTAACGCAGGACAATACATATACAGATATACTAGAAACAATACATATACAGATATACTAGAAACAATACATATACAGATATACTAGAAACAATACATATACAGATATACTAGAAACAATACATATACAGATATACTAGAAACAATACATATACAGATATACGAGAAACATGAACATATACAGAAACACTAGAACGAGAAACATTACATATACATGAATACTTAACAATTGTGATCCACTGTATCGGGCATGCCTTAAGTGTCATGGTCTGAGTTGTAGCCAGAATTCTCCTGGAGGGAGAGCGTGAGTTTGCGTATAGATCTATACTGGATTGACTATCCTACACCTTGCTGCTAGCTACAGCCGGACCTGCAGGTCTGCGGGTGCCAAACGTCATTTCTTTTATTACGACCGTTCATTATGTCGTTGTTACCAGTCGATAGCATGGTGCAATTTATCACAATATACCTTAATATAAATCCGGTTTAAGGTAGTAATAGTATTTAGTACAACAGTAGTCTTATTATACAAAGCTACAGTACTACAATGATTTACCCATTACATATTTTAGTGATAACATCACTCAAGCATGAATGTACAAACTATATTTTTAACAAATGATAGTTATACTTGGGAAATTACACACTTTTACAACAGACAGGTTCACAAAACAGTTTAGCCTTGGTAGAAGGTTACTTTTATAGAAAATATAGGATTTTCTGAGGGATTCAAACTTTTACAAACACTTTCAAACATTTGCTTACATTTTTACAAACTTATACATTGAGACAGGTTCAAACGTTTTTACAAGAAACATTGACACTAAAATACTTATGAACTCACCAGCTTAATGCTGATAAACTCTTCCAAAATAACTTGTATTCTCAGGTCATCAGTAGACAGGTACAGAGGCCAGCTTTTGAGAAGATGGAGTGCATTCAAGACTCATCTCATATTATTTTGTGTTTCATTATTTTTGGTGTCTATAACTGTACAGAACACACTTGTATTAAAATTATATATTTAATGCAATAGATGATGTTGTTTGCTTATTTACATTTACTGTGTTGTGATAATATACATGACGTCTTCCGCCCCAGAACGTTTCCGCCGTTCTTGGTTTTGGGGTGTGACAGATTGGTATCAGAGCATTGTTTATAGTGAATCAAGTATATCAACCCATAAAAGATATACTAATCTATAAACCCAGAAGGGACTAAAACACTCTGACCAAGAGTCTATACTTTAAATAATAAAATATTTAATTAAGTATACTAGTCTGCATTCATACTAAAATCAGTGTCACAATGACAAGAACAAAAGTATTACGATTGTTGAATATCACAAGTAAGCTCGGGGATGTATGGTCAGTCCTGGGAATGGCATAGCCTGATCAACTATGCTGGTCCTAGGAGTGATTAGCATATGCCCTAGAATGGTTGTGATATGTTAACAAGTCTAAAAACTTACCAACAATACCACAAGAAGATCAGTAGAACTTAAACTTAAAATACTATAGGAGTATTTTGTGCTGCTAGTTATGCGTATACTATATTCTTATACCTCTCTTCTCGCGTAGATCTAAATGGCTGGATTCCATCATGGCGACCCGTACTTCCCCATTGAGGGCAATGCCGGATGGATCGATGAAGAGCCTGAAGATGAGCATCCAATCCCTTTGGATGATCACCTCGCAGAAGGCTTTTCGGATGGATCCGACTCCGAGCCTGAAGTTAACAACCTACCGCTAGTAGGTCAAGCCCCGAACAACAACCCTCGGCCAGCGTTTCCAGGCCCTACTCCCATGTGGGTAAACGACTTGAATCGCTGGAGTGATGAGCAGGGTCAGCCCTTGCCATACTTTGGGGACCGAACCTTTTACAACATCAGCGATGGTGGCTCTGCTGACAAAGCTCTGCCGATGATCATCCGCAGAATAACTCATAATGTCGAGCAAGGTCGAGTAGCCATCGACCGGGTCATGGAGATTGATGCCAATTCAGGCGTCAATACAGTCCGCATTCTCCGTCTGGAAGAAGACATGGAACGGACCCGGAGAACCAATGAAACTCTGCAGCAACAGCTGGCTGCCTCCCGTGCTGAAGTCTTAGAACCTCGAGCTCGTCAGAGAGCTCAGGACCGACACCTTCAAGAGGTGTTTCGCCAAGTGTCCGACCTCAGGGATCGCCCGAGGAATTCCCGTCGCCATTAGATGATGTCTAGTACATCTCTGTCTTTTGATTTAGAGATAGCCTTGAACTTATGTGCTCTAAGTAGCACTTTTCTGTAAAATATTCCTAACTTTCGGTACTCTAATTAGGAATCTAGGACTGTTAGTATTGTCCTTATGGTATGATGTAAGACCTACTGTTAGGTCGATTTTCCTTGAACTTATTACATCAGTAATACCCGTACTATTGAAATCTACCTAATCTGTGGGAAAAATTTGTACACTTGTGTATTCCTACTGATATTTCTTATTGTGATTTCTAACACTCATTCAACTGTTGGGCTATGGTTAGTTAGCCCATGGGTCACTCTCATGTTGCTTACAAATTGATTCTTAACATCCTTCTTGTCTTTATAAACTTATAGCTGAAGGATGCCTCCTCGCAAATCTCCCCGGAATAGGAATAATCCTGTACCGCCTCCACCACCTGTAGTCATCGATACTGCAGCCCTGAATGCTGCCGTAGCTGCAGCAGTGGCAACTGCCATGGCTCAGTATCACTCATCGGATGCTAGCAGAGGTGGAACCCCTATTGAATCTATCCCAGTTGAAATCCCAGTGCCCTCCAGGGAGTGCTCTTATAAGGATTTTACAAACTGCAAGCCGAAGCCTTTCTATGGCACCGGCGGAGTCATTGCTCTTTCGCAATGGTTCGAGAAGACTGAATCAGTCTTCGAAATATGTTCGTGCCCGGCTGCATTTAAAGTGAAATATGCCGCGTGCACTTTCGAGGATAAAGCCCTAACGTGGTGGAATGGCCACATCAAAGCCCTAACTCTCGTCGTGGCTAACGACATGGGCTGGGCAACGATGAAGGACCTCATGACTGAGGAGTATTGCCCGAGGGGCGAAGTCCAGAAGTTAGAACATGAACTCTAGAATCTGACTATGAAGGGCACCAACGTGATCGCTTAGACTGCCCGCTTTAGCGAACTGGTGGCCCTATGCCCCAATATGGTTCCCACTGAAGGGAAAAAGATTGAACGGTATGTATGGGGGCTAGTACCTCCATACCAGGGGAATGTCTTAGCATCCAACCCTGCTACCTTCGACAGTGCTAAGCGATTGACACAAAGACTTATTGACCATGGAGTCAAGACCCCTGCAACTACAACCACCCTAGCCATCCCGAAACCCTCTAAACCCACTGGCAACAAGCGGAAGTTCTGGGATGAGAAGAAGAAGCAGCGTGCTTCAAAGAAATAGCAAATCGTAGCAGTACATGCTGCGGTAGCCCCTACTGCTGTTACTGCTCCGGGGAAGCAGTATTCTGGAAGTTTGCCGAAGTGCAACAAATGCAACTTCCACCATAACGGCGCCTGCCGTGAAATGCAGTGTACTAACTGCCACAGAAAAGGACACACTGTCCGATTCTGTAAGTTCCCGGCGCAACCGATCTCTCAAGTTCCTGGCTCAGGCGCGAGCCCAACTTGCTATGGATGTGGCGAAACAGGCCACTTTAAGAAGGACTGCCCTAAGGCGAGGAATACTGGAGGAGCAGGTAGGGTACTAGCAATATGTCACGGGGAAGCCGTCGCTGACCCGACAGTGGTGACTGGTACGTTCCTCCTTGATAACTCCTATGCATGCATTCTGTTCGATAGTGGAGCGGAGCGAAGCTTCGTAAACCACAAATTTGCTCGCATGCTTAAGCAACAACCACACGCACTTAATGAACAATTCACAGTAGAAATGGCCAATGGGAAAACTGAAAGTACTAATAGCATATACTTAGGTTGTCTTCTAACCTTAGATAACCATTCATTCCCAATTGACCTTATGCCGGTCTCAATAAAAAGTTTCGACGTTATTATCGGCATGGATTGGTTAAGTCTTCATCGCGCCGACATCATGTGCTACGAGAAAGCAGTCCGACTAAACCTCCCGTCTAACGAAACGCTTATGGTCTACGGCGACAAACCCGGTGCGAGCCTTCGCATTATATCTAGTATTCAAGCACAGAAATATTTGCGCAAAGAATACCACGCATTCCTTGCTCACGTCGTCGACACGAACCTAGAAACGAAAGAACTAAAGAACCTCCCAGTAGTGAGCGACTTCCCCGACATTTTCCCAGAAGAACTACTTAGGTTACCTCCGCATCGACAAGTCGAGTTCAAAATAGACTTAGTACCAGGAGCTACCCCAATATCCAAGTCGCCCTACCGTTTAGCACCAGCCGAGATGCAAGAACTCTTTGGTCAACTTAACGAACTGCTCAGCAAGGGCTTTATAAGACCAAGTTTCTCACCTTGGGGAGCACCGGTCTTGTTCGTTAAGAAGAAAGACGGATCATTCCGTATGTGTATTGACTACAGAGAACTCAACAAATTGACGATCAAAAATCGTTACCCTCTGCCACGCATAGATGCCCTATTCGATCAACTGCAAGGGGCGAACTATTTTTCCAAGATTGATCTGAGATCCGGATATCACCAGTTACGAGTGCTCGAGGAGGATGTGCCGAAGACAGCCTTCCGAACTCGTTACGGACACTACGAGTTCGTGGTGATGCCATTCGGATTGACCAATGCGCCCGCAGTCTTCATGGACCTGATGAATAGAGTATGCCGACCTTACCTAGATCAGTTCGTCATCGTTTTCATCGACGACATCCTGATCTACTCTCGAAGTGAGAAAGAGCATGGTGATCACCTACGACAAGTTCTAGAGACATTACGAAAGGAGAAACTTTATGCGAAGTTCTCGAAATGTGAATTTTGGATCCGAAGAGTCGAATTCTTAGGACACGTGGTTAGCGAAGAAGGAATCCACGTGGACCCATCCAAAATAAAAGCCATTGACAACTGGTCAGCACCAAAGACACCTACAGAAATTCGTCAATTTCTAGGTCTAGCTGGCTACTACCGCAGATTCATTCAGAACTTCTCACGAATAGCAAAGCCTCTTACGACCCTGACCCAGAAAGGCGTGGCCTTTGACTGGGAAGAGAAGCAAGAAAGAGCATTCCAAACGCTCAAACGAGCCTTGTGCACCGCACCAATACTATCCCTTCCTGAAGGAATAGAAGACTTCGTAGTCTATTGCGATGCATCCAATCAAGGACTCGAATGTGTTCTGATGCAGCGAGGTAAGGTCATCGCCTACGCCTCGAGACAGTTGAAGACACATGAGGTTAACTACACGACCCACGATCTTGAACTAGGAGCAGTAGTGTTTGCTCTGAAGATCTGGAGACATTACTTGTATGGAACGAAGAGCACTATCTTTACCGACCATAAGAGTTTACAACACATTTTCGATCAGAAGGAGCTCAACATGAGACAACGATGGTGGGTCGAGCTACTCAGTGACTACGAATACGATATTCGTTATCATCCGGGTAAAGCCAACGTAGTAGCAGATGCCCTAAGTCAGAAAGAATATTCTGGTCGCAAGGTCAAGTCATTATCCATAACCATCCATTCACACTTGACCAAGCAAATTCAGGCGGCTCAACTTGAGGCCATGAAACCTGAAAATGTGTCGAGTGAATCCCTTAGGGGAATGGACAAAAACTTCGAAGCCAGGGGTGACGGAGCTTTATATTTCATGAACCGGATCTGGACACCGAAACACGGTGGGTTCCGAGACTTGGTCATGACCGAGGCGCACAACACTCGGTATTCCGTCCACCCAGGTTCAGATAAGATGTATTTGGATCTTAAAAAGCTATACTGGTGGCCTAATATGAAAGCAGAGATTGCTACCTTCGTGAGTAAATGCCTTACTTACGCGAAGGTTAAGGTCGAGTACCAGAAGCCCTCTGGTTTACTGCAACAACCAGAGATCCCGGAATGGAAGTGGGAGCGGATCACTATGGATTTCATAACCAAGTTGCCCAAGTCGACGGGTGGACTTGACACCATATGGGTCATCGTTGATAGATTGACCAAGTCTGCGCACTTCCTGCCTATCAAAGAAACCGACAAGATGGAGAAACTTACGAGAACATACATCAGGGAAATTGTACGGTTGCATGGTGTACCTATTTCCATTATCTCCGATAGTGATAGTAGGTTCACCTCAAGATTTTGGCAATCCCTACAACATTCCCTAGGAAAAAGGCTGGACATGAGCACAGCCTACCATCCACAGACCGACGGACAGAGTGAGAGAACCATTCAAACATTGGAAGACATGTTGCGAGCCTGTGTGATTGATTTTGGGAAGGCATGGGATACTCATTTACCCCTTGTCGAATTTTCCTATAATAACAGTTATCACACAAGCATCAAGGCTGCTCCATTTGAAGCTCTCTACGGCCGCAAGTGCAGATCCCCTCTGTGCTGGGCTGAGGTTGGTGATACCCAATTAGCAAGAGGGCAAGCTTCCGACAGTACTCTCACTGGTCCGGAAATCATTCAGGAAACGACAGAGAAGATCGTTCAAATCCGTGAACGATTGAAAGCCTCTAGAGACCGACAGAAGAGCTACGCCGACAAACGAAGAAAACCTTTGGAGTTTCAGGTGGGAGACCGAGTCCTTATCAAAGTCTCACCCTGGAAAGGCTTGATACGCTTCGGCAAGCGTGGGAAGCTTAATCCGAGGTACATAGGGCCTTTCGAGATTCTTGCCAGAGTCGGCCCCATAGCTTACAAACTTGATCTACCTGACACACTGCGTAACGTACATTCTACATTCCACGTATCTAACTTGAAAAAGTGTCTGTCCGACGAGACTCTCGTAATCCCACTCAACGAGATCGAGATCAACGAGAGCCTCAACTTCGTGGAAGAACCTGTAGAGGTCATGGACCGTGAGGTCAAGCAGACGAAACAAAGTCGTATCCCTATCGTGAAGGTTCGCTGGAACGCCAAGCGAGGACCGGAATTCACTTGGGAACGCGAGGATCAGATGAAGTTGAAATACCCTCATCTTTTCGCTTAATTGTTTGTAACTTTTATTTGCTTAAATTCTAATTTCGGGACGAAATTCCCTCTAACGGGGGGATGATGTGACAACCTGAAATTTCCAATTGTATGAACCTCATCTATTCAATAGAAGCTAATTCAGTTTCAGTGATTTTCAAGCTTTTCCGAACAAATTTGTGTACATTAGGGTTTATGTTTTAGATGATATCAGGAGAGCGGATACTCCTGGTTTTGTGAAACTTGGGCATTTCAAGTTTCATCATGTTACAGTCCAATATCAGGAATAAAAATATTTTCTGCCAAAATATTCCAGGACTATAAATAGTTTCTGAATGAAATTAATTCATTATTTACAATTCCAAATAGAGAAAAGCCATATTCTCTCTGACGGATCTTCGGGTTTTCATCCCATATTGTGAGTTTACTTTTCTAAATGTGTTTCAATACTTGTTAGATGCTTATTAACACAAATTACATGTTTAAATTCCTAGATCCGGGAGTTTACCGCCCAAGAACGTTCTTGGGGAGTAAACTCCAAAATGGAACTTAGATGCTTCCTAGTCCTGATTCCTTGGTAGACAACTTGTTTAGGATTTAGGATATGATCTTTATAGGCCTAAATGCATCCAAGAAACACAAGTTCTAGGAGTTTACGGCCAAGGAACTCCCTTGGGCCGTAAACCCCTTTTCAAGGGCTTAAAGTGCCCCAAATCTTCCCCAAATGCTTAAGGACTTTAACTACTAGTAATTGTGCTTGTTTAGGACACCAAAAACTCATCAAAATCACAAGTTAGTAGGAGTTTACGGCCAAGAACTCCTCTTGGGCCGTAAACCCCTTTTTGTGGGACAAAAACCATTCCAAGCAACCCTTAAGCCTTTAGACAATTTACCTTGCACCGTTGGGACTAGAATGGAGAGTAGAACACATAGAAATCACTCCTTGAAAGGAGTTTACGGCCAAGGAACATGACTTGGGCCGTACACTCCAAGTGAAGGCACCAAAGTGTGCCTCTTGTCCCCATAAGCCTTAGATAAATTCATGAAAGCAATCCTTGTTGTTTAAGTGCTTCAAATCAATTAAAATCCAAGAGTTTACGGCCGTAAACTCTAGGATGAAGGACTTTAGGCCGTAAACTCCCTTATGGAGTGTTCTAAAGCCTTAAACTACTTCATGTGTTATTCCAATAAAGCTAGGAGTGTTCTAGGATCAAGATAGCACCACAAAACACCCAAAAACACCATTTGAGGAGTTCACGACCATAAACCTATGAGTTTACGGCCGTAAACTCAAAGGTGTGGGGTTTTTTGGATGGTGAACTCATATACAAGGCCCTTTGATGTTTCAAACCCTTTTGCCTTGTCCCATAGCATCTTAGATGCAACCATTTGGACCATAAACACTCATAAAAGTGTTTAAATGTTTTCTAAGTGTCTTAAACTTATTTATTTAAGTTATTCTTTGTCTAATTAGTTATATATATGCTTATTATATGATAACTAGGCTCGTGCGTGTAAACCAGTCTCCGTTTGTCACCTAGCACGGTAGCCGACACTGCAATTCAAACGACTCACCACAAGTGAGTTCATACCCCTTGAATCAACCTTTGAAATGATTTTAAATGTTTTATAACACTTTATGGGGGGGAATACAAGTCAAATACTTATAAGTTATTACTTCAATCACATGTGATTGTGTTTAATCACATGTGATTAATAACTAGGAAAACAACGATTTTCACACTGTTCAAACTGTTTTTCAACTGCTTTACTATTGAAATGTTTTACAAACTGTTTTACTATCAAAACTTACTTATAGACTGTGATTCAATCAAATGCTTCTTATACTTAAACTGTTTTATCAACTTATGCTTTCAAAATGATTTATAGATCGACATCAAGTCAATCTTCTCTTGAAATTATATTTATGCTTCAAAATGTTTTATGAAAACTTATTTATCCTTTATATATACAATTGCATGCCCATATATATATAGATATATAAATAATGTTCAAAAGGCTTAGGAATGCCATCCGCCCTATTTCCTTTTCCTCGATTTGGATGTGGTCTGGTGGGATTTCGGGTGACCATCCGAAGGTCATTTCCATATTACTTATATATCATATATACATGTATAGACATAAAAGTACTTCCATATTCATAATCATCAGTACATCATTAGCTGGTTACCATCGGGGTAACGCAGGACAATACATATACATATATACTAGAAACAATACATATACAGATATACTAGAAACAATACATATACAGATATACTAGAAACAATACATATACAGATATACTAGAACCAATACATATACAGATATACTAGAAACAATACATATACAGATATACTAGAAACAATACATATACAGATATACGAGAAACATGAACATATACAGAAACACTAGAACGAGAAACATTACATATACATGAATACTTAACAATTGTGATCCACTGTATCGGGCATGCCTTAAGTGTCATGGCCTGAGTTGTAGCCAGAATTCTCCTGGAGGGAGAGCGTGAGTTTGCGTATAGATCTATACTGGATTGACTATCCTACACCTTGCTGCTAGCTACAGCCGGACCTGCAGGTCTGCGGATGCCAAACGTCATTTCTTTTATTACGACCGTTCATTATGTCGTTGTTACGAGTCGATAGCATGGTGCAATTTATCATAATATACCTTAATATAAATCCGGTTTAAGGTAGTAATAGTATTTAGTACAACAGTAGTCTTATTATACAAAGCTACAGTACTACAATGATTTACCCATTACATATTTTAGTGATAACATCACTCAAGCATGAATGTACAAACTATATTTTTAACAAATGATAGTTATACTTGGGAAATTACACACTTTTACAACAGACAGGTTCACAAAACAGTTTAGCCTTGGTAGAAGGTTACTTTTATAGAAAATATAGGATTTTCTGAGGGATTCAAACTTTTACAAACACTTTCAAACATTTGCTTACATTTTTACAAACTTATACATTGAGACAGGTTCAAACGTTTTTACAAGAAACATTGACACTAAAATACTTATGAACTCACCAGCTTAATGCTGATAAACTCTTCCAAAATAACTTGTATTCTCAGGTCATCAGTAGACAGGTACAAAGTCCAGCTTTTGAGAAGATGGAGTGCATTCAAGACTCATCTCATATTATTTTGTGTTTCATTATTTTTGGTGTCTATAACTGTACAGAACACACTTGTATTAAAATTATATATTTAATGCAATGGATGATGTTGTTTGCTTATTTACATTTACTGTGTTGTGATACTATACATGACGTCCTCCGCCCCAGAACGTTTCCGCCGTTCTTGGTTTTGGGGTGTGACAAAGCCTTCCTCTTCTTTCCTTTTCCTTGTCCAATAGCCAAAACAGGAGCAGCGGGTGGATTGGGAGTTGGTGCAACAAACTTGTATTTGAAGTTGCTCTCAGCGACCCTCAAGAGACCTTGTAGTTTGCTTAGGGTGACCTTCTCTTTGTTCATGTGGTAGGTCATCCTAAATTGATTGTAGCTCGGAGGAAAAGAGTGAAGCACCATGTCGATCGCCAAGTCTTCCCCAAAGTCAACATTTAACTTGCGAAGGCGGTCGACATCCCTTTGCATCTTTTGCAGGTGCACGGTAAGAGACTCTCCATGACCCATCTTAGCGGAAATCATGTTAGTGAAAATCTCATAACGCTCTTGTCTCGCGTTTTGGTGGTCTCTCTCCAATAAGTCTTGATGCATCTCGTACGGGTACATGTCCTCATAGGACTTTTGGAATTCGGAGTTCATGGTGGCTATCATGATGCAATGTACCTTCGTTACATCGTGCTCATGAGTTTCAAAAGCGGTCATTTCAGCCGGAGTAGCGATTTCAGGGTTAATTTTCTCGAGCTTCTCATCAAGGACATACTCCTTATCCTCATAGCGAGCAACGGTGCGAATGTATCTTATCCATTTGCTAAAGTTCATCCCATCGAAAGTGACCTTTTGACAAAGGCTCATCACTGTGAAAGAACTAGCAGCAGCGTTGTTTGCGTTCGACATCTACAAATAGAAAGGACAAAGATAGATTAGAATATGAATCCCTAATTATCACCCAATAAGAAAAATTAGGGCTAGGATCCAACAACAATATTTACATATTAGAAAAGGGATTCCGTAATCCAACATGCAAATAATATGAAGGTAAGTGAATGACGATTCACTAATTCTCCACCATAAAAACCTAACTTTAAGTCCTAAATGTATTGAGAATTCCTAGGTTCGGATGAGATTCATTGAAACCATTCAATGGCATGTTTAAATCTCGATATGCCCCTCTTGTTTGTGACTGGGATACTAATGATCACAAAGCGGGTGTGAATTACCATGCAAATTCACATGGTGCCTTCATTGTAAGGATCACCTATTCGATGTGCCGGTAAACCACACACGCTCCATCGAACTATGATAAACAATGAATCACCCTTTGCCACCTTTGCTTAGAACCAATTAGTGTGGCGGTAAACCACACACGCTCCACTAACTTCTTCACAAGGGTGCAAAGTGTCATTTCCTGGGATTGCATCAATTCACTTTTCCTAAAGTAACTAAGATTGGGAAATTTTTAAAAATATGTAGTTACTTTGTATTTCGTATTATACTTTTAATGAGAGCATGAGGTTGCCATATCCTACCCGTTCAGCTAACAACCCTCCACCGATCAAGCAAGCAGTAGGTGTGAGTGTACACCCATTAAGCGCCATTTTATAGGCCGCAAACTTATACCCACCTTATAGATCGACTTCGTGAATGAGGCCTACTAACGGTAAGACTAGCATTTTAGTTATACATATATATATATATATATATATATATATATATATATATATGTATATATATATATATATATATATTAATCTTGTAATATTATATTAGTAGAGGGTTGTATTTTAAACTTTTAAAAAATTTAGGGTTTGAAATTTAAATTGTCTAAATTAAAACTTTTAATCACAAAACATAAATTTCAAAACTTGAGGACAAGTTTTAAACATTTAAAACATGGAGGATCAAATAACACATAATTCTAATTAACAATTAATTTCCTAATTATCTATATTTGATTTATTCAAGATTTCTTGCAAGATAATTACCAATTTAACCAAAATAATTAATTAATTATCATATAAGGAAATTAAATATTTTATTAGTTGATAAATATCTTTAATTCGATCAAGATTATAGCCATATATATCAAAAAAATCGGATTAGGGTTGATCTAATATGATTAAGGTAAGTTTCCATAAGATAATCGTGAAGAAATCCCGAATCTGGCCTTTCCTGACACTTGGACTCGCCGAGTGCACCAAGGGACTCACCGAGTCTAGCCAACTCGCCGAGTACACTATGGAACTCGCTGAGTCCATGACTCAGAAACACAAAAATCGAAATTTGCAGTTAAGTTTCAAACAAACAAGCAACAATTTAATAGAAACCAAGCTAGGCTCTGATACCACTGATGGGTTTTGGCCATAAGAACTTTCGTATGTGCGCATGCAAAACCCTAATGCTTGGATCTAGGCTTTCTAATTAAACATGCTTTGAATCCAAGACTTCTAACAACTAATTAGGTATAAAAAAATACAAAATCAGATCTAGAAGTTTACCTTTGAATCTCTTGTTTTGATCTTGTTGTCTTGGAGCTCTAGAGTCATAATTGTCACTCCTCTAATGGCTTACAAACACCAAATAGCAAAGAAGATGATTTGGGAGAGAGAGGCTAGGAGGAAATCGGCCAGGGGTTCTCTGTTCTCAATGAGGTTCCGATTTCCCTAAGCCATGGGGTCTATTTATACTTGTAGACTCCTTAAGGGTTACAACTTAAACCCTACTTGGATAATCTTCTCTTAAAGCAATCCATATCCTTACCATAGATAGTCTTGGACGATTTTGATCTATCCTTAGCTCTAGACTTCGTCCAACCCCTATCCAATAAGGATTTACAGTCTAAAGTGTAACTATCAAACAATTGACAGTTTATACCCTCTTATTTAATTAATCTCTTTAAGTCACCAAATTAATACCAATTAATTTATGACTTATATTAATCAAATAACAATATTATTATTCTTTATATTATTCTCATAATATATTAATAATGTTTATTATCTCTTAATAAATCATCCTATCAAGTTGCTATGGTGAAGGCAACCCAAAAGGACCATGCACAATCGGGTCAAATACTTGCCTAATATAGTTGCAGCCTTAGACACTATTCCAACAAGTTTCTCTACCACCATGTTCTTCATGCAATATTATTATTATTCTCTCTTTGTTCTTTGCTTTCTTTCATGAACTCATAATATGTTCTTCATGTTCATACTTACAAAAACATGATTAATCTCGAGATATCTTACTTCCGCATTCACCATTTGTTATAAAAATGGGTTCCTATAATTGGTATACCTTGAAGAGCTCACGATTAGTTCAAGGGAACGACTCCCGTTCGGTGATTATCTTGTGATTTTTCTGTGTTTTTGCAAGCAAAAAATTTCGGCTTTCAAACCAGAATTTTTTTTATGAAGTTCATTCTTAGTTCAATCTTCTGGGTGATTCTATGTTAGTAAAATAAATAAATTGTTGCTACTGCTGCTCATTGTATTTATTGCTTGAAAATGATGTTCTTAAAAAGTTATTATTTTTGTTGTTGAAGAAATGAAGAATACTTGGTGAAGAAATTATTTTGTGGTCTAGAAAAAATGAAGAATTGGTTCCAGGAAGCTCATTTTTTCTTGGATGAGAAGACACAAATTTAATGGACTTATTTTTAAGAGAAGTTGATTTTATTTTTTCCAGCAGCTTGAAAATCTTCTTGAGGTATGAAGTTCTTTATTCCTCATTTTCTTGCTGTGAAGCTTTAATGTGAAGAAATTTGGACGTAAATTGTGTTTGTGAAAAACACTTTTTCCTTTTTGCTCTTTTAGGTAAAGAGTAAATCACTCTTATTTGCCTTCCCAAGCAAAGACCATGTGGCTATGAAAAATCCCATCACCATTTGTCCTTAAAAACCCACCTGCACACTCTTCTTTTTGCCTTCCCAAGAGCCACTTTTGACTTAGAATGCTTTATAAAAAGATTCCCTCATTAAAATATGAATAAATGGCCTTTGCGATACCATTTTTCATGGAAAAATAGCATTTTTCGTCATTTGTTCAGCTTCTCTCAGCCCCCGGACCGCAACCAAAAACTGCCATCCGGAGTCCCCTTAGAAGCCTCCCTGCAGCCCCTTCTTAGCCTTGATATGAGGTCCTCTCAGATCCCATCCAAAGCCTCGATCAGCAGCCCTAGAACCGCAACCAAAAACCCTCAATTGCCCTCAGTTCGGATCTCTTCTTGGCTCAGACCGCAGCTGCTATCCGCAGTTCGGACCGCAGGCGTGCTTACCACCCTCGCACCGCAGTCTCACCATCCGCAACTTCCTTTGCCTCGTCCGCACCCAGGACCCCCACCGCAACCAACCTTCTCCTACCGTAACCTCACTCCACCAACAACCTTCCCTTGACCTGCAATGCCCTCCTCAACTTCTGATTCCCTCCTTCCTCCTTCCAGACTTCGCCTAGACCTCCCCTCTCCTTCTTCTTCCTTTAGCTCCACCCTCCTCCTCCTCCCCCCTCCTCCTCCTCCTCCTTTTTCCTCCCCTCCCCTTCCTTTTTTTTAAACCCTCTTTTTTAAAAACATCATTTTTTATTTTATTCAGATTTTTTTTTGTATTATTTTTTTTTTCAATTAAATTTTTTTTTCAGCCAATTATTTTTTATTTAACCAATTATTTTTTTTAACACCATTTTTTTTATTTACCCATTTTTTTATTCTAACCATTTTTTTTAAAAGCAAGTTTTTTAACACCAATTTTTGCCACAACCGAACCTTGGATTGTCACATTGGTTATTTCATGCCGGTTATTATTTTTGGAAGAATACTCCTACCGCAGTCGGACTTCATATCATTCTTTGTGATGCTTGCACCGCAACGACGATTGATCAACAAAGTTTTTTCCGCATTCTTCACTTTATGGGATTTTATGAGTTGTTGCTTATGATTTTTGATTGACGAATCATGTATCTTGAGCATGTGGACTTTATTTTTTTTTAAGCCACTTCAAATGTTCCGGAACCACAGTTTGGATATTTGGATATATATTTTTGGAACAATAGATTATTTTCTCAGCACAACTTCAGCAACTATGTCACCCACCTTCTCATGACTGCAAGAGTATCTCTTTTACTCTTTCTCGTTTCTTATCGAGACCCTTCATACATCTAGGGAGAGTTTCTCTTTACTCATAGTATCTGACACTCTCCAGCCGATTATTTGTTGATTTTTGATATCCGGTCATTGGTTATCAAAAATAGGGAGAGAATATAATCCATATTTCGTTACTATGATTGTTTGAGTTTGGATTTTTGAAGACTTCCGAAGACGATTATTTATTTAGTGATGCGATGTGACACTTATTTTTTGTCTTCACGGATTAAATTTTTGGCATTACTCGATGTTTTCCGATTCATATTATTTATTATTCGGAATTTACTACAAGATGATTTTGTGTTCGTATCCGGTTCAGATCTTATGGTTTCACGAGTTTGGATTTATGATATGTTGAAGACGAAGATTATTTTGGAGATGTGATGTGGCACTTACTTTTGATCCTTCGATCAAATTTTTGGCATTGCTAGACCATGTCGTTGGACTCATATTATTTTTATCCGGACTTCATTTTATGGATGCTTCACATTTTTAGCAGGTTATTCTTTGAAGAATTTCGGTATATTATGATTCGAGAACTCGAGATATTTTTCAGACTTTTTGAAGCCGAATTGTTTCTTTTATTGGATCTTCTACTTGCTCGTGGTGACCTCCTTCTTCGGGTGATTATGATTGGTTTGAAGTTTTGGATCTTATCTTTTCTTCTTCATTGGTTGTGCTTTGAAGCTGAAGACCTTCATTTCAGAGATTCATGGCCAGTTTCAGACTTCACAGACACTTCAGAGTTTTAGAGACATTTCAGCACTTGATTTCATTTTATTACCATACATGCTAGTCGGATTACTATATTATAGCCTTGTATCACTTATTGGATCTCTCATAATTTGTAACCATTTAGGGAGAGAATGTTGGAGCATGGAAATGCTCTACAAATAATGAGTGATAGTTAGGTTGTATTTTCCCTTTATTGTATTTATGGTGTAAATACTCTCTCTCCTATATAAAGGGAGAGTTGGTCATTTCTTACTTAAGCTAGCTCACTTTTTCTTAGTTAGTGATTACTTTTAATTTTCTCAAAAATGTATTCTCTAGAGAGAGAAAAGTGGTGGGTTCTCCCACCCATGGACAGTTTCTCTCCCACCATGTTCTTCATGCAATATTATTATTATTCTCTCTTTTTTCTTAGCTATCTTTCATGAACTCATAATAGGTTCTTCGTGTTCATACTAACAAGAAAACGATTAATCTCGAGATATCTTACTTTCGCATTCACCGTTCGTTATAAAAATGGGTTCGTACAATGTCGTTTCTTTTTTGTCCAGTAGCAACAAAAAAGAAAACCCAGATGGGGCTAGGTTTAAATGAAAGGAAGGTATGAAGAGGGGAAATAAGCCGCAACTGAATGAGTAATTGTCAAGTTCTATCAGGACGATCCTATTTTGAATCTAACATTCGAGGTAACTACAAAATCGGAAAACCTAAACTCAGAAGAACACTTCAATGAATCGCAGAACATGAAGAGGGGTACTTCCAAAGTGATAGCTTATGTAGAGTAATTCCATAGAGATTTGGATCACGCATATCTGAGTAGACATCGGTGGAGAAGTAGCAGATCGGGTGTTCATAAGGGTGAGGAAGCGGTGAAGGGAAATGAACGAAAAAAGAAAGAAGAGTTGGTGAGAGGGACGGGGAGAAGCGGTGGGCAATAACCTTGATAGTGCATAATATTTTTTTTTACTGAAATTACTGTTCCTAAGGAAGTACCTGAAAACGTAAACATAAATTGTAAGCACAAAGCTTAGTGAGTTCCCCAAAGTACCACATACAATATATATATATATATATATATATATATATATATATATATGTATATATATATATATATATATATATATATATATATATATATATATATATATATATAAAATAGCACGTGGTAGTGTCGGTTTCGTATCAACCCTCAGGTGCATATCAACCCCGAGTCCATAATGACTCCATGTAACAAAATGTAGTTGTGCTGGGTCCGTATTAACCCCTGGGTTCGCATTAACCCTGAGTCCATAAGGACTCCAAGCCCAAACTGGTTCTATGCATATAACATATAATCATACTAGTAACAGTGACAAAGATAGCAAGCATATACAAGAATATCAAAAAGTCTCACAAAGAACACTACTATCCTACAACGTACATCGACCCATAAGTACAATGAGGAGACTCACCTTACAATATGAAAGAATAGTTGCACTGATCACTGCTCTAAAAGTTATCTCTACCTGTTACTCATACAATTGATGGGTTTTATACCTTAAAAAATCTTATTTTAGTGGAAAAACTTAAACCTTAAGTTCACATGCAACCTAAATGATCTATGTTTTCACTATGATTTGCAAACAACTAGTGAATATAAGGAACCCTAAAAGTACATTGCTATTTTTGAAATTAAGAAAGGGGTTCTAGTAATTACATAAATTTTGTTTATTATAACAAATAAACAAGTATTCCTTCTTGCTTGGTCTTTAGAAAGAAAGAACCAGAAATCTTGTACCTCTAATGGCTCACACCCAAACCCTAGCAAAATGGAAGCAACAGAGGAGAAGGGTAAAGAAGGAAAATTTTCAAATGTAAGCTCTTAGAATGAGATGAATTTAGAAATTATAAATCTTTAGGGTTTTATATAGGTGTTAGGAAGGTTGTATGTAAGGCAAATTCCTTTTAAATAACACTTACCGCATTGCTTCCTCCCTAAGGCGTTACAAGTTTCCTTAGAACCCAAGAATACCTCTAAAAACCCTTTAGAGACGCTTTATAAAACGTCTCCTCTGTGGGAGGTTTTAGAATTGGTCAATGCTCAACTTTTTAACATTTTAACCTTTAGTCATTTTACTTTTAATTAATCCAATTAATCCCAAAATTAATTCCAATTAAATTTTGATTAATTTATCATTAAACAATACTATTTCTGGTTAATATATTATTCTCATAATATATTAATAAATCATTTATTTTTAATTCTAATTAATTTATTAATCATATAATAAATTAATAAATCAGTCTCACTCTCCAAAAAGTATTCCAATCAATTACTATATTTGAGGGCAACCCAAAATGACTTTGTTAATAATTCAAGTTTATACTAATTCAATTATTGGCTTAGACACCTAATCTACAGTCTCCCACTTGGATAAGTCTAAAACTAAATTATGGGTATAACTTCAGAATCAAACAACAAATGGTGTTTTTCAAAGCAACTGTCGAACTTTGATCTGATCAAATATTGGTCGTTAGATAAGTGATCAAATATTCTGTGACAACTCAAGATTTCTATCTTATATCAATCCCTGCATTCAATCAAAATCAAAATTTCAATTGCTAAATTTTAGCAGTTTTGGAGTCAGTTTGAGTGTTCTAAAGCCTAGTACTGCAAGAGATAACTGGAGAGAGGATACTTTAGGGTAAAGTATGCATAATTTATGTTCCAAAACTCCAAGAGTTTGGAGTTTACGGCCCTAACATGGAGTTTACGGCTGTAAACTCCATGGTATAAAGGTGACACTTAGTCATTTTTGTCATTTTTAACCATTTTCAAGTTTAAAAACCATTTCTCTCTCAAGTATCATCACTAGATCTTCAACATAGTAAGTATTTTCTTCCTTAATTAGTTAATAATCATCATTATCTAGTGTTTGTGAAGGATTTCATCCATGAAATCTCTTCATTTGATGGATAATCAAGCGTTCTTCATTTCGCAAAGAACACCAAGAACACACACTAGTGTTCTTGAGCCTTAAGCACCCTTTCAAGCTTCATCAAGAAAACATAATCAAAAGGAAGTTTACGGCCAAGGAACCTTCTTGGGCCGTAAACTCTATTTAAGGGTCCAAATGAAACCTAATCTCTTGTCAAGCCTTAGGATCAAGTCTAGAACACTTCTATCATAAGCTAGGGACCTTAAACTTTGATTCAGTACAAGATAACATGAGTTTACGGCCCTAAACTCATGGGGAAATGGTCCTTAGGCCGTGAACACTAGTTAGTGGTGCAATGGTGCCACCATTTCTTCCTAGGGCTTTGAATTGATCATAGAACACTTCATATTGACTTATAAGACCTTAAATCACAACTAGACACCTAGTACCATGAGTTTACGGCTATAAACTCATGGGGAAATGGTCCTTAGCCCGTGAACACTAGTTCGTGGTGCAATGGTGCCACCATTCCTTCCTAGGGCTTAGACTTGATCATAGAACACTTCATATTGACTTATAAGACCTTAAATTACAACTTGACACTTAGTACCATGAGTTTACGGCCGTAAACTCATGAGGAAATGGTTTTTGGGCCGTAAACTCATGTGGTTCATACCATATGGACCATAAAATCCCAAGTGAGGCCCTACACCCCTTATATGCAACCCTAAGTGGTTTAACACTTCAGTACAAGTGTTTCCTAGTCCTTGAGGTTGTTAAATTACCTAATTAGTTGTTATAAACACGAATTGAAAGCATATATGTGTCATTATATGTTAAATAGGATCCGTGTGTGCTCAAGTCCTCACTTGACACTTAGCATCCTTTACCGATCTTACATTCGCATCACTCACTTCTGGTGAGTTCATACCCCTTAAACTTATCTTTTAAATAAATTTAAATGCTTATATGGGGGGGATACAAGTAGAAAACATGCTATTTATAAGATCAATCACATGTGATTTATAACTGTGTTTCAAACAAGGATTTCATATACTTCAAACTGTGTTTCAAAACAAACTACTTTTAAATCGTTTTATAAACTAACATCATGTCATTATTTATTTATTATTCAAAACTCCTTAAATGTATTACAAAACCACTTTTTAACTTATATATACTGTCAAAAGCATGTATATATATGTATAGTTGTATACATAATGTTTAAAGGACTTAGGACTGCTAGCTCGCTTCATTTCGTTTTCCTTGTTTGGATATGGACTTAGGGTATCGGCCAGTTGTCCAAAGGTCGTCTAAATATTGCATATATGTTATGTATACATATGTAGACATAAAAGTTCTATTCAATCAGTTCAGTACCTTTGGGTAGCAAGGTTATACATTCATCTATTCATATACATAACTTACTAGTAAACTATAACTGGTATAGTTTAGGAGAATACTATCATATACAAATACTATAACAAAGAATACTATAACAGAGGATACTCTAACAGAGAATACTATAATAGAGAATACTAGACAGAGAATACTATAACATAATACTATACAAATGATACTATACAGAGAATACTATATATAGAATACTATTACTATAACAAGTATACTATATCAAGATTCAGAGATAACAAAATGTGAGATACTACTTCATGACACATCGACCATTTCGTTATGTCTCGTTTTGTAACCAAAATCTCCTGGAGGGAGAGCATGAGTTTTTGTATAGATCTATACTGGATTGACTATCCTACACCTTTGTTGTTCGCTACAGTGGGACTTGCAAGTCTACGGAGGCCAAATGTCATTTCTTCTGACGTCTTTCATCGTCATATTATAGTCAGATTAGTATGGTAACAATCATATCAGATTTTGACTTAATTAAACCATTGGTTTTAAGGTAGTTGTTACTTCAGTGATTAATAAAAATAACACTGTAGTACACATATACATTTTCCCCTTATATTCAAATTGTGATCTTCTCACATAAAGGGTAATATAAAACTACATTTTGGTAATGATAGTCATATTTGGGAAAAACATTCACTTTACAAAGAGTCAAACATACAAAACAGTCGTGTCTTGGTAGAAGACTACTTTTTATACTAGTAGAAAATATAGGATTTTCTAAGAGTTTTCAAACATATACAAACATTTACATTATTCAAATACAAACATTTTCAACAAACTTAAACAAACATTGACACTAAATACTTATGAACTCACCAGCTTTAATGCTGATCTATGCTTTCAAACTAACTTGTATTCTCAGGTCACCAGTAGACAGGTACCGATGATCAGGTTTTGAGAAGACAGAGCATCTTGAAGACTCGTCTTTTATTTTGATTATGCTTTTTGGTGTCTTATTACTATTAAAGAACACACTTGTATGAAATTATACTATTAATGCAATGGATGATGTTGTTGCTTATTTACTACTTTGCATTGTTATGATAGTGTACATGACGTCCTCCGCCCCAGAACGTTTCCGCCATTCTTGGTTTTAGGGTGTGATAGATTGGTATCAAAGCATTGTTTATAGTGAATCGAGTATATCAACCAATAAAAGATATACTAACTATAAATGCAATGGGATTAAAATACTCTGACCAAGATTTTATACTTTTATGTACTAAAATACTTAATCAGAAGTATACATAATTACATACCTATGTCCTTACTATAGATCAGTGTCATACTAGAACATATCAAAAATATTACGATTGTTGAACATCACAAGTAAGCTCAGGGATGTATGGCCAGTCCTCGGAATGACATAGCCTGATCAACTATGTTGGTCGAAGAAGTGATTAGCATATGTCGAGAATGGTTGTGATGTATCAACTAGTCTAAGAACTTACCAACACTACTACAATGATGTAACATCCCGAATTTAGGTGTGTTTCTTAAACCCTTATTCTTTCCCCAAGTTGTCAAGTTAATCCCTTAAAGGAATTGTTAAGCTTGTGAGTACGCTGGGCGTACAGAAGAGTACGCGGCGCGTACTCGCATGCTTATTTTGGACGCGGACTCACCTGGGTACGCTGGGCATAACGAGTCTAGGTGAAAAACCTAATTTGGGGCTTGTGCACTATAAAAGGAAAGCTATGGCCTGGACCTCAGCCCCCATTCCATAGAGTGAAACCCTAATAGAGAGTCCTCCTTTGTTTCTAGCTAGTGTGTTGGTGTTCTAAGCTTCTAATTGTCGTTTCAAGGTGGTGGAAGAGAAGTAGAGGCCATTTTGGAGACTAGAAGTTGTGAGCATGAGTAGATCTAAGCTTTCAAAGGGTGGAGCTTCTTTCTGAGCTAAAAATCTCAAATCTTGGCTTGTCATTTGTGTTGTGTGCTTCTTCGACCAATATTTAGGGTTTTTGGTCCCAAGATGGAGACTTTATGAGCAAATAGTCTCCATTGGCCTAGATATATCATATTTCTGGACTTTAAGGGTTGAGCCATGCATGCGATCCAGACCTTTCGAGGAGAAACGAAAAGTGTTAGAGGGTGTAAGGACCTTTACAGCCATGCAAAGGCTTAAATGTTCCAACTTTATGGGATAAAAGGTCTAGAATAAGTCAGATCTAAAAGTTGAGTGGGTGTCTTAACCGTTTAAGACCAAAAATCAAGGAAAGGTTGAAACTGATACTTACGTTGGGCGTAACTCTCAGTACGCGCAACGTAAGGGGTTGAGACCCCGTTTGTGACTCGCCGACGTACACCCCACGTACAGAGAGGGTACGCACCGCGTACTGCCTTCTATTGACTTCCGTTGACTTTTAGGGTTTTGGTCAACGATTGAACTTTCTGGGTCAGGGAAGGTTAAAATGGTCTTTTGCCCTTCTGTGGAATTGTAGAGTGGATCTAATCTAGCCTTTGAGAGCCATTAGTTATTTGAGAATGTTGTTATGTGTTTAGGAGGGGGGCTAGACCAGTGTGTTCGAGTGCGAGATTATCCGAGATACCCGAGGTGAGTCTTCTCACTATACATTACCTAGAGTGGTATATTTGTGTAGATCGGGGGGTTTTGTGTGCTATGTGTATGTATGAGATTATGTGCAATGTGATATATGTATGCTATGTGATTGTATAGACCAGACCAAAGGGTCCAACGATATAGACTAGACCGAAGTGTCCAACGATACAGACCGGGCAGAAGGGCCCAACGAGCTATGACCGGATCAGAGGGTCCAACGAGCTACAGGACTGGAGGGTCCCACTGAGACACATCGATCGAAGGGTCGAACTGTAGCCTCGAGAGGCATATGTGTTGTATGTCGTATTTTGGGGAACTCACTAAACCTTGTGCTTATAGTGTTTGTGTGATGTGTTTCAGGTACCAGTGACGATCACGGGAAGGTGCCGGCATGACCAGTACACACTATTGGAGTTTTATATGTTTGATCTTTGGATATGATTTTATGAATTTGTTATGCGACACTTTGAGAATTGGAATCTTTTTATGAATGAAATTGTGTTATTAAAAAGTCAAAAATTCTTTTGAATTTCACGTTGTTACAAGTTGGTATCATAGCCTTTGTTTGAGGGATTCGGATGCACCTTTGGGCGTGTCTGGACTCAAGCTGAGGGTTTGAGAAAGTTTTAATAAGATAAACAATTTTTCTAAAAAAGTAAAAGAGAAAAACAGAAGAAAGCAGTGTGTACGGTCAGCCAGCGCCCGAACGGTGATTTCCCAAAATACCCTTACGTTATGTGTTATGACTAAGATATGCATGCTAGAGTAGGCTGTATTCATATTAGGACTAGAGTGGCCTGATTTGTGATGACTTAGCCTAGGGTGATTTCTGCTGCTTGAGAGTGAATAGGTAGCAGTGAGGAGCTTATGAGAGATCTACCGAAGGGTAGCCTATGCTAGCGAGATGTAGAGTACTTGTGATATGGGATCCAAGGAGGAGGACTTGGAGTGAATACTGATGCGGTGTGGACGGTAGTATAAGGGCCCGTACTACCGAGGACACCGTATCAGTGCGTAGTCCAAGTAAGAATCCCTAGGATAGTAGGAAGCAAGTAGGGTTGAGTTATCGAGTGCGAGTATGCTCGAGCGGGCCTATGATATTTTTTGTTGTAATTCAGAGAGACATCATGGTTGGGACACGCCACACACCTAAGAGCAGTGGTGTTAGTGATGAGGAGATCCGCAGATTGATTCATGAGGAGGTGACTGCTGCCATCCAAGACAAGGTACCGGAGATGTTTGGGTCTATCAAGATGACTCTGATTGAGACTTATGATGAGCGTTACACTGCTCTTACTGTTGTTGCTGTTGTTGTTGCCACTGCAGCCCTCGCTGCTGTGAGGCTGCAAGGGGTGACTCGTTGCTGAACCGAGAGTTCAACAACACGAAGCCACCAGAGTTCAACGGGACGCAAGATCCGATTGCTGCGATGAGATGGATTTCGGACATTGAGGGATGTTTCTATACTTGCTCGTGTCCGGATCATTTGAGAGTTCGGTTTGCACTGAACCAACTTGTCTTGGGGGCGAAGGACTGGTGGAAATTTGTGACGGCAGACTTCACTACAACATAGGTTACTGGGGTGACCTGGGAGAGGTTCACCATGATGTTTTGAGATAAGTATGTTCCCCCTGTGGAGAGGGAACGTCTAGCCCAGGAGTTCTTGTCCCTGAAGCAAGGAACTGAGTCTATTACGGTGATTACGAGGATGTTTCATGAGAGGGCGCTGTTTTGCCCTGAGCACGTGTCGACCGAGCAGGCACGTATGAGTCGATACTTGAGCATCTTGAGGAGAGAGATCCGTGAGTTTGTGGCGAAATCGTCATACCAGACATTTGCCGAGCTCTAGGCAAATGCCCATAAGAGGGAGATTGAGATGGAGACCCAGGTCAGGGAGGAGGCTGAGTCTCAGAGGCGGGACAGGCGACTGGCATAGGCGCAGCCGGCAGCCAAGTGGGCAAATCCGGCTGATTCGAGATCTGGGG
Organism: Lactuca serriola; assembly: GCF_051521515.1. Lineage (NCBI taxonomy): Eukaryota > Viridiplantae > Streptophyta > Magnoliopsida > Asterales > Asteraceae > Lactuca > Lactuca serriola. The sequence continues at coordinate 284,351,509 of NC_136410.1, forward strand.
GTTTGAAGGGGCGTACTTGTGGGAAGTGCGGTAAGAGTCATGAGGGAGTGTGTAGAGCTGGGGTGTGTTACAAGTGTGGGTAGGAGGGATACTATGCGAGGGATTGTCCCCAGGGATTCATGGTTTGCTTCCATTGCAACTAGACCGGCCATTAGAAGGCCGAGTTCCCTTATTTGCAGCAGGGATCGACACAGGTATCTGTACCTGCTGCCCAAGCTACTGAGGCCCGGCCGGTTAAGGCCGAGGCTCCAAAGGCTCGCGGAAGATCCTTCCAGTTAACAGCGGAGGAGGTCCATGCAACGCCCGATGTTGTGGTTGGTATGTATTATTATGTTGATTTATGAGATTTTAAGCTTATATTGCGATATGCGTAGGTACTTTTCTTGTGAGTTCTGTACATGCTTTGGTGTTATTTGACTCGGGTGCGAGTCGGTCAATTGTGTCTTTATCTTTTAGTCAGCACATCAGTATCCAGCGAGAGGCATTGAGTCGACCTCTACGAGTTTCCATATATGATGAGCGAGCGGTGTATGCCACTGACGTGATTCGAGGTTGTGTGCTCGAGATTTTCGGCATTGATTTTCCGATTGATTTGGTCCCGATTGCCTTGGGAGATGTCTGTGTCATCGTGGGCATGGACTGGTTGAGCAAGTTTGGAGCAGTTATCGACTGCGAGCAAAAGTTGGTGACCGTACAAGACCGTAGTGGGGGATTTCTTACGATTTATGGCGAGGATACCCGTTCTGGGTCAGCATTCTATTCGGCTGCCAGAGCTAGACAGAGTTTACAGCAAGGCTGCAGTGGGTTTGTAGCCTATGTGATGGATGCGCGAGTGGCCGCCGAGAGGCCGAGTTCGACTGATGATGTTCCGATAGTGTGAGAATTATCGGATGTGTTCCCCAAGGAGTTGTTGGGTGTGCCACCCGAGATGCAGGTTGAGTTCCGCATCGATTTGATTCTGAGGGCAGCACCTATCGCCAAGGTGCCTTATCACCTTGCGCCGCCAGAGATGCAGGAGTTATCCTTGCAGCTTCAGGAGCTGCTGGGGAAGGGGTTTATTAGACCGAGTAGCTCACCGTGGGGAGCGCCGATACTTTTTGTCAAGAAAAAAGATGGTTCACACCGGATGTGCATTGATTACCGGGAGTTGAACAAGTTGACGGTCAAGAACCGTTACCCACTACTGAGGATCGACGATTTGTTCGACCAGTTGCAGGGGGCATAATGGTTCTCCAAGATTGATCTGAGGTCGGGATATCATCAGATGAGAGTGCGGGACGAGGATAATCAGAAGACGGCGTTCAGAACTCATTATGGGCATTACGAGTTCGTGGTGATGCCTTTCGGGCTCACCAATGCACCAACGACGTTCATCGATCTCATGAACAGGATGTGCAGGACGATGTTGGATCGTTCAGTGATCGTGTTCCTTGATGATATTTTGGTATATTCGAGATCTAGAGAGCAGCATGAGGAGCATTTGAAGGAGGTCCTCGGAGTTCTGAGATCGAAGAGGCTTTATGCTAAATTCTCCAAATGCGTGTTCTAGTTACGGGAGGTCCAGTTCTTGGGGAATCTCGTCAACCAAAACGGGATTTTGGTCGAGTCGACCAAGATTATGGCAATTATGAGGTGGGAGGTGCCGAGATCGCCCACCGAGATCAGGAGTTTCCTTGGGTTGGCGGGCTATTATCGGAGATTCATCAGAGATTTCTCCAAGATCGCCATGCCACTCACCAGGTTGACCCGGAAGGGTGTCACTTTTTCAAGGGGTCCTGAGTAGCAGACCTCGTTTGAGACACTTCGCCAGAGATTATGCGAAGCCCCGGTGTTAGCCCTCCCAGAAGGGAGGGAGTACTTTGTGGTATATTGTGATGCATCGATATCAGGGTTGGGTGCAGTACTTATGCAGAGGGGGCATGTGATAGCATATGCATCGAGGCAGCTAAAGCCTCATGAGACGAGGTATCCCACCCACGATCTGGAGTTGGGGGCAGTAATGTTCGCCCTCAAGATCTGGTGTCACTATTTGTATGGGGTTCGGTGTACTATATACACAGACCACAAGAGCTTGAACTATTTGATGGATCATCCCAACCTGAATATGCACCAGAGGAGATGGTTGGATGTGGTAAACGATTATGATTATGAGATCCTGTACCACCCGGGCAAGGCTAATGTTGTATGTGATGCCCTGAGCCGTAGGGCAGAGAGCGCCCCGATTCGAGACATCTTTATGCGAATGTCAGTCATGAATCCGGTGTTGGACACCATCCGATAGGCCTAGGAAGATGCTGTGAGGTCGGAGAACCGTAAGAGGGAGCAGGTGATTGGGCAGGTAGCGGAGTTTGTTACCGATAGTCGCGGGCTTATGACCTTTCAGGGTCAGATTTGGGTGTCGTATGCAGGTGGGGCATGCACCACATTAATGGAGGAGGCGCATGGAACAAGATTCTCGATCCATCTCGGGGCCACTAAGATGTATTTGGATCTAAAGAAAGACTATTGGTGGCCCTGTATGAATAGGGACGTATCATGGTTTGTCGAGAGGTGCTTGACCTGTCGCAAGGTCAAGGCCGAGCACCAGCATCCGCATGGCTAGTTGTAGCCACTTCAGGTTCCCTAATGGTAGTGGGAACAGATTTCCATGGATTTCATCTCCAAATTGCTGAGGACAGCGAGGGGTGTCGATGCAATTTGGGCGATCGTTGACCGGCTGACGAAGAGCACTCACTTTCTTGCTATCAGTGTGGGCTCTTCTACAGGGAAGTTGGCCGAGTTGTACGTGAGAGAGGTAGTATCACAACATGGAGTGCCGATCTCGATTGTGTTGGATCGGGATGTATGTTTCATTTCCAGATTCTGGAAGAAGTTCCATGAGGAGTTGGGCACGAGGTTACATTTCAGTACCGCCTACCATCCACAGAAGGATGAGCAGAGTGAGCGGACGATTCAGACGCTCGAGGACATGCTCCGAGCATGCGTGTTGGACTTTGGAGGATGTTAGGACACGCACTTGCCGTTGGCCGAGTTTTCTTATAATAACAGCCACCATTCGAGTATCAGTATGCATCCCTTTGAGTTATTGTATGGGCGGAGGTGTCAGACTCCCATCTGCTAGGGAGAGGTCGAGCAACGAGTGTTGGGTAGCATTGAGTTAGTGCTTCAGACGATAGAGCAAATACAACAAGTTATGCAGAGATTATTGAAAGCTCAGAATCGCCAGAAGAGTTACGCGGACAGGCGATGATCCGAGCTCGAGTTTTTGGTCGGAGATTTTTTACTCCTTAAGGTGTATCCTTGGAAATGAGTGATCCAGTTCAGGAAGAGAGGCAAGTAGGGGCCCCGGTACATCAGCCCATTCAGAGTGTCCGCGAGGGTGGGCACGGTAGCATATCGTTTGGAGCTACCTGCAAAGTTGAGCCAGATTCATGATACCTTCCACGTGTATCAGCTGAGGAAGTGTATTGTCGACGAGTCGGCAATGGTGCCATTGGAGGATATTCAGGTGGATGCGAGCCTGAATTACGTTGAGAGTCCGATTGTGATCTTGGACCGGAAGGTCAAGATTCTGAGAAACAAGGAGGTGCCTTTGGTTCAGGTCCAGTGGCAACATCGGAGAGTGTCCGAGGTGACTTGGGAGCCGGAGTCAGAGATGCGGGAGCAACATTCGGAATTGTTCGCGACATGAGACTTCGAGGACGAAGTCTGGTTCTAGTGGGGTAGAATTGTAACATCCCGAATTCAGGTGTGTTTCTTAAACCCTTCTTCTTTTCCCAAGTTGTCAAGTTAAGCCTTTAAAGGAATTGTTAAGCTTGTGAGTACGCTGGGCGTACAGAAGAGTATGTTGCGCGTACTCGCATGCTTATTTCGGATGCGGACTCGCTTGGGTATGTTGGGCGTACCTAGGGTTACGCTGGGCGTAACGAATCCAGGTGAAAACCCTAATTTGGGGCTTGTGCACTATAAAAGGAATGCTATGGCCTGGACCTCAGCCCCAATTCTAGACAGTGAAACCCTAATAGAGAGTACTCCTTCGTTTGTAGCTAGTGTGTTGGTGTTCTAAGCTTCTATGTGTCATTTCAAGGTGGTGGAAGAGAAGTAGAGGCCATTTTGGAGACTAGAAGTTATGAGCAAGAGTAGATCTGAGCTTTTCAAAGGTTGGAGCTTCTTCCTAAGGTAAAAAGCTCAAATCTTGGCTTTTCATTTGTGTTGTGTGCTTCTTGGAACAATATTTAGGGTTTTTGGTCCCAAGATGGAGACTTTATGAGCAAATAGTGTCCATTGGCCTAGATCTATCATATTTCAGGACATTAAGGGTTGTATGATCATAAAAATGCAATCTTGGACGTGGATATTGAGCCATGCATGAGATCTAGACCTTTTGAGGAGAAAGGAAAAGTGTTAGAGGGTGTAAGGACCTTTACAGCCATGCAAAGGCTTAAAGGTTCCGACTTTATGGGATAAGAGGTCTAGAATGAGTCAGATCTAAAAGTTGAATGAGTGTCTTAACCGTTTAAGACCAAAAACTCAAGGAAAGGCTGAAACTGAGACTTATGCTGGGCATAACTCTCAATACGCGCAGCGTAAGGGGTTGAGACCCCGTTTCTAACTCGACAGCGTACGTCCCGCGTACAGAGAGGGTACACGCTGTGTACTGCCTTCTGTTGACTTCCGTTGATTTTTAGGGTTTTGTTCAACCTTTGGACTTTCAGGGTCAGGGAAGGGTAAAATGGTCTTTTGCCCTTCTGTGGAATTGTAGAGTGGATCTAATCTAGCCTCTGAGAGCCATTACTTATTTGAGAATGTTGTTATGGGTTTAGGCGGGAGGCTACACTAGTGTGTTCGAGTGCGAGATTATCCGAGATACCGGGGGGTCTTATGTGCTATGTGTATGTATGTGATTATGTGCAATGTGATATATGTATGCTATGTGATTGTATAGACTGGAACGGAGGGTCCAACGATATAGATCGGACCGAAGGGTCCAACGATACAAACCGAGCCGAAGGGCCCAACGAGCTATGACCAGATCAGAAGGTCCAACGAGCTACAGGACTGGAGAGTCCCACTGAGACACATCGACCGGAGGGTCGAACTGTAGCCTCGATAGGCATATGTGTTGTATGCGGTATTTTGGGGAACTCGCTAAGCCTTGTGCTTATAGTGTTTGTGTGATGTGTTTCAGGTACCAGTGAGGATCGCGGGAAGGCGCCGGCATGACCAGTACACACTATTGGAGTTTTATATGTTTGATATTGGGATATGATTTTTATGAATTTGTTATGTGACACATTGAGAATTGGAATCTTTTTATGAATGAAATTGTGTTATTAAAAATTGAAAAATTGTTTTGAATTTGACGTTGTTACAAATGAGAACATTCGAACATAAGATAAACTTAAAATACTATAGGAGTATTTTGTATTACTATAATTAGTTATTTGAGAAATAAACAGGTCTTTATTAGTATGTCAATAGTTGTTGAGTGGACACGCTAAGGTTATATGTAACTATGGTGGCATCGACTTAGAATTTGTGATCTTTGCTTTACTTCCTGTTCCTTGTTTGGTTGTGGACTTAGGGTTAGGATCACTTATTCGAAGGTCTATCCTGTTTGGATTTCATATGACTGGTATGAATTGCGCAAATGTTGGAGTAACTAATAAAGATCATCTTATAATTATTTTAGTTAGTACGTCTATTAATTATTTCTTATACCCCTTTTATCGCGTAGATATCATGGTTGGATTCCATATCCCCGGAGACCCGTACTTCCCAAATCAGGGCAATGCTGGATGGCTGGATGACGAGCCAGAAGATGACCATCCAATCCCGTTGGATGATCACCTTGCAGAAGGCTTTTCGGATGGTTATGACTCCGAACCAGAAGTCAACAACCTACCTCAAGTTGTTCAGAACGTAAATCTCAACCCCGACCTACATTTCAAGGTCCCACACTCTTGTGGGTGACAAACTTGAATCGCTAGAGTGATGAGCAGGGTCAACCATTACCCTTCAATGCAGATCGAAGCTTTTACAATCTCAGCGAAGGAGGCTCTGCTGACCGTGTCCTGCCCATTATGGTCCGCATGATTAATCAGAATATTGAGCAAGTAGAGCAGTTATCGGCCGAGTAGTGGAAATTGACGCTAACTCGGGCGTTAACACGGTCCAGATTGTCCATCTTGAGGAAGCCATGGAAAGGACTAGAAGGACCAATGAGGCTCTGCAGGAATAGCTAGCTGCATCCCTCATTGAGGTTATAGAACTTCGAGTGCGTCAGAGAGCTAATGAACGACATCTTCAGGACGCAGTACGGGAACTGGCAGATCTGAGGGTTCGCCCGAGGAATTCCCGGCGCCAGTAGAGGATGTCTCACTCATCTTTTCTTTTGGTTTAACGAATAGCCTTTTGTATTGGTGCTCTAAGTAGCATTTTTCTGTAAAATATTCCTGTCATTCAAGTACTTTAACTAGACTTCTAAGCTGTCAAAGTTTTGCTACTTCAGATGTGATGTAAGACCTACTCTTAGGTCAATTTTCCCTAAACTTATTCCATTCTTAATATCAATGATATTGGTAGTCAACTAATCTTTCTTAGAAATCTTTGATCAAATACATTCATTCTTGTGATTCTAGAACTCTATGGAACTCATAATCTTATCTAGTTGTTGAACTATGACGATTTAGTTCACGGAACTCATTCATTTACTTCACTATTGAGTTCTTATCATTATACTCATCTTTTAAACTTATAGTTGAAAGATGCCTCCCCGGAGGTCAACAAGGTGTAATCCTCCGATTACTCCAACTCAAACACCACCTCCTTCACAATTTGATACAACAACTCTTAATGTTGTGGTAGCTGTGGCTGTTGCTACAACCATGGCACAATATCACAACAACCAAGGAACAAGTGGAAGTGGAACAGTCGTTCATTCCACGCAAGGTGACATGGTCGTGTGCTCATAAGAGTGCACTTATAACGACTTCACCAACTGTAAGCCTCGAACCTTCAATGGGATCGGTAGAGTCATTGCGTTGTTGCAATGGTTCGAAAAGACGGAATCGATCTTTGAGATTTGTTCTTGTAGTGAAGGAAGAAAAGTAAAATTTACTGCATGCACCTTCAGTGATAGAGCCCTGACATGGTGGAATAGCCATGTCAAGTCACTAACCATAATAGTGGCAAATGCTATGGGCTAGGAAGCTCTTAAAGGGCTGATGGTTGAAGAATACTGCTCGAGAAGCAGGGTTCAGAAGAGGGAACAAGAACTCTGGAGGCTGACCAGGAAAGGCTCCAACAAAGTGGCATACACTGCCAGATTCAGCGATCTGGTGGCGCTATGTCCCAATATGGTTCCCACTGAGGGGAAGAATATTGAGAGGTACATTTAGGGGCTAGTGCCTCAATTTCAGGGGAATGTCTTAGCTTCAAACCCCACTACTTTTGATAGTGCCAAGCGAATGGAACAAAGACTCATTGATAACAGAGTCTCTACCTCGACAATGATAACAACCCTGGCTATCCTAGAACCCTCCAAAGTCGTTGACAACAAGCGAAAGTTCTAGGATAACAAGAAGGGCAGATCGGCGCAGAGCTCTGCCAAGAAGCAGCAAGTGGTGACTCTTAATGCCGCCATTGTACATGCTGCTACAGCGCCAAGGAAGCCGTATACCGGAAATTTTCCCAAGTGCAACAAATGCACTTTCCATCATAATGGCGCCTGCCGGCAAATGCAGTGCGCTAACTGCAACTGAAAAGGGGACACTGCCCAATTCTGGAAGGCTCCAACAAGGCCAATAAACCATGTCCCCGACATTGGTACGGGCCAGTCTTGATACGGTTGTGGCGAAGTTGGTCATTTTAAGAGAGACTGCCCGAAGGCAGTGAATGCTGGCGGAGTGGGAAGAATTCTGGCGATAGGCCACGAGGAAGTCGTAGCTGATCCTACGATAGTTACTAGTACGTTTCTCCTCGATAATTCATATGCCCGTATTCTATTCGATAGCAGAGTAGAGAGAAGCTTCATATGCCAGAAATTTGTTCACTTACTTAAACAAAAACCGCGTACACCAGCGGAATCATTAACTGTAGAAATGGCAAACGGGAAAACGGAAAGTACTAACTGCATATACATAGGTTGTACACTAACTCTGGATGGCCATTCTTTCCAAATAGACCTCATGCCGGTCTCAATTAAAAGTTTTGACGTCATAATCGGCATGGATTAGTTAAGTCATCGTCGCACCAACATCATGTGCTTTGAGAAAACACTTCGTCTTAAGCTCCCTAACAACGAAACTCTAGTTATCTACGGCGGCAAATCTAGTACGAACCTTCGCATCATTTCGTGTATCCAAGCTCAGAAGTGCTTGCGAAAGGAATATCATGCATTCCTTGCTCACATCGTCGATACGAGTCAAGAAGTGAAGGAAATTCAGAACATTCCAGAAGTACGCGACTTTCCCGACGTCTTTCCTGAAGATCTACTAGGATTACCACAACAACGCCAAGTCGAGTTCCGAATCGACTTAGTTCCAGGGGCTACTCCAGTAGCCAAATCTCCATATCATCTGGCACCGGAAGAGATGCAGGAACTTTCCAGTCAGTTTAACGAACTTCTCAAGAAGGGATTTATTAGGCCAAGCTTGTCACCATGGGGAGCACCGGTCTTGTTTGTCAAGAAGAAAGACGGATCATTTCGGATGTGCATCGACTACATGGGAATTCAGCAAGCTTACTGTTAAAAGCCGTTATCCTCTACCCAGAATTGACTACTTATTTGATCAACTTCAAGGAGCAAACTACTTCTCGAAGATAGATCTACGATCCGGGTATCACCAGTTACGAGTGATAGAGGAGGATGTTCCCAAGACAACCTTCCGAACTCGTTATGGACACTAAGAGTTTGTAGTGATGCCGTTCGGATTAACCAACACACCAACTGTATTCATGGATCTAATGAATAGGGTGTGCCATCCTTACTTGGATCAGTTCGTCATTGTCTTCATCGATGACATACTGATCTACTCTCGAAGTAAGGAGGAGCATAGTCAACACCTACGAAGAGTCTTAGAAATAATACGATCGGAGAAGCTCTATGCAAAGTTCTCTAAGTGCGAGTTATGGATTCGAAGAGTCGAGTTCTTGGGCTACGTTGTTAGTGAAGAGGTAATTCACGTGGACCCTTCCAAAATTAAGGCCATTGAGAACTGGTTAGCACCGAAGACACCTACAGAAATTCGTCAATTTCTAGGTCTTGCTGGCTACTATCGCAAGTTCATACAGAACTTTTCTAGCATCGCTAAGCCGCTTACTACACTAAACCAGGAGGGTGTGGCCTTTGACTGGGAAGAGAAACAAGAGAAGGCGTTCCAAACGCTGAAGCGAGCCTTATGCACCGCGCCAATACTATCCCTCCCAGAAGGAATAGAAGACTTCGTAGTCTATTGCGATGCATCCAACCAAGGCCTCGGATGTGTTCTGATGCAATGAGTTAAGGTCATCGCCTATGCCTCGAGACAGCTGAAGACACATGAAGTCTGCTTTAAGGATCTGGAGACACTACATGTACGTTACAAAAAGCACTGTCATTACAGACCATAAAAGCCTTCAACACATCTTTGATCAGAAGGAGCTCAACATGAGACAACGACGATGGGTCGAGCTACTCAATGACTACGAATGAGAAATTTGTTATCATCCCGACAAGGCCAACATAGTAGCTGACGCCCTAAGTCAGAAAGAATACTTTGGTCGTAGAGTCAAATCATTGACTATGACTATCCATTTACACTTGTCCACACAAATTAAGGAGGCTCAGCTCGACACTTTGAAACCTGAAAATGTGGAAGGTGAATCCCTGAAAGGGATGGATAAGAACTTGGAAAGCAAGGGTGGTGGAGCGTTATATTTCATGGACCGAATCTGGACACCAAAACACGGTGGCTTCAGAGCCGTGGTCATGACTGATGGGCACAACATTGGATATTCCGTTCACCTAGGTTCAGATAAGATATATCTGGATTTCAAAAAGTTATACTGGTGGCCTAAAATGAAAGCATAGATTGCTACCTTCGTGAGTAAATGCCTTACTTGCACAAAGGTTATGGTCGAATACCAGAAACAATCATGTTTACTTCAGCAACCAAGGATACCAGAATGGAAATGGGAGCGGATTACTATGGACTTCATAACCAAGTTGCCCAAGACAACGGGTGAACTTGATACCATTTGGGTCATCGTCGACCGATTGACTAAATCTGCACATTTCTACCAATCAAGGAAGCTGATAAGATGGAGAAACTAACAAGAACATACATTAGGGAGATCGTACGACTTCATGGTGTTCCCAAATCCATTATCTCCGATAGAGATAGTAGATTCACTTCGAGGTTCTGGCAGTCGCTACAAGGTTCCCTAGGAACGAGGTTGGACATGAGTACAACCTACCATCCACAGACCGACGAACAAAGTGAGAGGACTATCCAAACCTTGGAAGATATGATGAGAGCCTGTGTGATCAACTTTGGGAAGGCATGGGATACTCATTTACCCCTTGTCGAATTTTCATACAACAACAGTTATTACACGACCAAAAGGTTGCTCCATTTGAAGCCCTCAATGGCCGAAAGTGCAGATCCCCTCTGTGTTAGGCTGAGGTGGGTGACACCCAGTTAGCTACAGGACGAGCTCCTAACAGCACTCTCACAGGTTCGGAAATCATACGGGAAACGACAGAGAAGATCGTTCAGATTCGTGAACGATTGCAAGCCTCTATAGACCGTCAGAAAAGCTACACAGACAAGCGAAGGAAACCTTTGGAATTCCAGGTGGGAGACCAAGTCCTTTCGAAATTCTCACCCTATAAGGGCTTTATACGCTTCGGAAAGCAAGGAAAGCTAAATCCAAGATACGTAGGGCCTTTCGAGATTCTTGCTAGGATCGGCCCTATAGCTTACAAACTCTATCTACCGCGTGAACTCTATAATGTACATCCTACTTTCCACGTCTCGAACTTACAAAAGTGTCTGTCCGACGAGACTCTTGTAATCCCACTCGACGAGATGGAGATCAACGAGAGCATCAACTTCGTGGAAGAACCTGTAGAGAACATGGACCAAGAGGTCAAGCGAACGAAACAAAGTCGTATCCGGATAGTGAAGGTTCTATGGAACACCAAGCGAGGACCTCAATTCACATGGGAGAACGAGGATTAAATGAAATTGAAATATCCTTATCTTTTTACTTAGTTATTTGTAACTACTTATTTGCTAAAACTCTAATTTCGGGACGAAATTCCATCTAACAGGGGATGATGTGACAAATCGAAAATTCTATCTTATATCAATCCCTGCATTTAATCCAAATCAAACTTTCAATTGCTAAATTTTAACAGTTTTGGAGTTAGTTTGAGTGTTCTAAAGCCTAGTACTGCAAGAGATAACTGGAGAGAGGATACTTTAGGGTAAAGTATGCATCATTTATGTTCCAAAACTCCAAGAGTTTGGAGTTTACGGCCCTAACATGGAGTTTACAGCCGTAAACTCCAGGGTATAAAGGTGACACTTAGTCATTTTGTCATTTTTAACCATTTTCATGTTTAGAAATCATTTCTCTCTCAAGTATCTGTTGGATAAGTTGTCTAAGTCCATAACTATTTCAGGCTTGTACTTGACCCGACCCGGCATGGTCCATTTGGGTTGCATGGCACCATGAAATTAGATAGACTAAATGAGAGAAATAACACTTGGAGATTATTAATATATTATAAGTTCTAATATATTAATAATATTATTTGATTAGTTGATCAAACAATTAATTTGGAATTAATTAAGTGATCAAAGGATAACTAATTAAATATATGGGTTGATTATGTAAATCATCTATATCTTATATAGTGGGCTAAGAGGCTCCATGGATTATCAAGTTGGGTTCTACCCATAGGATGCTCCATGGATGCTCCATGGGAGTTACAAACCCATGGGTCATGGAAATGAAGAGTCATGACACATTAGGGTTTACATGGTGTAACCCTAGATGTGTCAACACTATATAAGAGACCCATTCTCCAGAAAATTGGCTACACAAGTTGAACACTAAGAAACTAGAGGGCTTGGCCGATTTTGAGAAGTGTGTATTATCTCAAGAGTTTTTCCAAGAGCATTTGGTGTTGTGTGAAGCATTTGAGGCATCACACTTGGGGTGCTAGGCTCACAAGGTTTCAAGGAACACAAGCAACAACAAGGTAAGTTATTCTATCTATGATTCAAGTTAAAATTGTTCCCCATGTATGCTAGATAGGAATATAACCTTGGAATTCAACTTTGCATGATAATTAGACAAACATAGATCCAAGGTTATTAGGGTTGCATGTACACTTAGGAAGTGTTAGAATGCTCAAAACCCATCAGTGGTATCAGAGCCTAGGCTTGTTTGTTTGTTATTTGTGCTTAAAAGTTGAAGGAAGTCGAAAATTCTGTTGTCTGACTGATGGACTCGGCGAGTCCATGGGGAGGACTCGTCGAGTTCATGTGAATCTTCAACCTACTCGGCGAGTAGGTTTATGCACTCGGCGAGTAGGGTCAACAGAGTGCAGAATTTCGACTTGAGTTGCTGGAAATGGATTAGAATCATTACCCTAAAATGTTTTGGTACCTGAAAACTTATTTTAGAAGGTGTAATGTCTTTTCTAACTCATTTACAACAACTAGTTATCAAAATTACAAAGATTAATTGTGATTTTGAAAGTGTTCATATTCATATTCTTGTTCTTATGATGTTTAGATGATCATAGGAATTATTTGTAACCTATGTGGTAGATTAATTCATGATCATAATGTGTTTTAATGGAGTCCATAACTTGTCCTCAAGTTATGGAAAACCAAAAGTCTCTTGGATTAAAAACCATTAAAAGAACACAAGAGTTAGGAAAAATGAAAAGTCCTCATTTTATTACTCTATTAAACTCATAAGTTACAAGAAATGAAAAGTTTTGAAAGATTACAAAACTTGCCCTCAAGTTTTGGAACAAGTAAAGTTAAGTTAAAACTTTAGTTCCAACCCCTAGAATTTTAAAAGTTAAAATTCAACCCTTATACTTATATTATTATGATTTAAATAATTATATATATATGTACAAGAACAAAGTCTTCTTACCGCTAGTACGCCTCATTCACGAAGCCGGTCTATAAGGTGGGTATAAGGTTGTTGCCTATAAAATGGTGACTTAATGGGTGTCCACTCTCACCCACCGCTTGCTTGATCGGTGGAGGGTCGTTAGCCGAACGGGTAAGACAAGGACTTATTAATTCTCATTCAAAGTATGATGAATATTATAAAGTAACTAAATGTTTTTATTAAATTCCCAATCTTAGTTACTTTAGGAAAAATGTGAATAAGGTGCTATTCCATGAAATTACACTTTACACTTTGATTAAGTCGTTGGTGGAGCGTGTGTGGTTAACCGGCACACTAACTTGGACTTAACAAGGTAGGTAAAGGGTGACTTAGGGTTTATTATAGTATCGGTGGAGCGTGTGTGGTTAACCGGCACATCGATTGAGTGATAAACTTTAAGGGTACCAAGTGATTGGCATGGTTACTTCACACCCCGTTTTGTGATCCTCGGTATCCCAGTCACAAAACTTGGAGGGCACACTCGAGATTGAAACATGCCTTTGAAAAGTTCATTGAATCACAAAGAATCTAGGAATTTCTAAGGACCATTCAAAAAACCTAATACTAAAATATTGCGGTTTTCGTGGTGGAAATTGGTGAATCGTCATTCACCTACCTTTCAAATATGATATAGCTTAGATTACGGCATACCTCTTCTTAGTTATATTATATTGTGATTGGATCCTAGCCTTAATATTACATTTGGGTGTTTTATTAAGGACTCTCTTATCTAAACTAGTCTTGTCCTCTTTTCTTCAGATGTCTTTCAACAATGCTTCTGGCTCTAATCCTAATGGCTCCTTTTCCCTTATGAACTTGTGTGGGAAAGTCACCTTTGATGGATCCAACTTTAATGAGTGGATCAGAAACATCAGGATGATTACCCGCTACGAGGACAAAGAATATGTCCTTGACAAGGAGCTTAAGGATATTAATGAGTCCACTGCAACTCCTCAGGAGATCGCTGAATTCCGGGCACATGAAAAGGATGCTACGAAAGTGGCTTGCATCATGATGGCCACGATGACAGTGGAACTCCAAAAGTCTTATGAGGATTTCTACCCTTATGACATGCACCAAGATTTGATGGAAAGATACCATCAAAGTGCAAGACAAGAGGGGTATGAAATCATCTGCTCCATGATAACAACCATGATGAAGGACGGGGAATCCGTCACGAGCCACATGCAGAAAATGCAAAGGTATGTGGATCGTTTGCTGAAGCTTAATGTGAACTTCCCGGAGGATCTTGCAATAGATATTATTTTGCATTCCTTACCATTGTGCTATGATCAATTCCGCATGACATATCACATGAACAAGGAAGAAGTCACCCTCAGCAAACTTCAGGAACTTCTCAAGACCGCAGAAACAGGTCTTAAGGGGAAGTCGGTTGCTATCACTCCTACTCCAAACTCTACTCCGGTTTTGGCAATCGGGAAAAGTCGAGGGAGGAAGAGAAAGAGCTCTTCTAAGGGTACCAAGGCTCGGACCCTTGATGGCTCTTCTTCAAGTGGAACCAAGAAAGGTTTCATTACTCCTTCTTCTGACCCAAAAGAGGCTGAATGCTTCTATTGCCATGAAAAGGCTCATTGGAAGCGGAACTGCCCAAAATACCAGCAAGATGTCAAGGATGGGAAAGTTAAACCCAACCATGCAGGTATTTACACTATCATTTCTAATAACTCACCCCATTCTAATTCTTGGGTCCTTGATACCGGTTGTGGTATTCATATTTGTTGTGACTTGCAGGGACTAAGAAGAAGTGAGGATGTGGAGCAAGGAAGGATAAACTCGATCATGGGGAATAGGAAAGCTATACCTGTTACCAAGATTGGAGTTTATACTTTATCGCTAAGTAGTGGGTTTAGTTTAGATTTGAATAAGTGTTGTTATTCGCCAGGAATGGCAAGAAATATTATTTCCTTTCATGCTTTGTACAAACAAGGGTTTACCTTTTCATTTAATAATGAAGTTGGTTCTATTGATGCTTTCTTTAATAATGTTCTTTATTTTAAAGCATTACCTTGTGATGGTGTGTATGAAGCTGTATCTGTTGTAGATAACTTAGGAAATAATGTTTTGTGTATTGATTCTACTAATAATAACTTGGATAAAGCATCTTTATGGCACTGTCGTCTTGGACATATAAGCAAGAAACGCATAGGCCAACTCCAAAAGGATGGAGTCTTGGAGTCGTTTGACCTAAAGTCAGATGATAGTTGCGAATCATGCTTACTTGGAAAAATGACAAAGTCACCCTTCACAGGTTCGTGTGAGAGGGGTGAAGGTTTGTTGGACCTTATACACACGGATGTGTGTGGACCATTCAAACATGCCACAAGGGATGCGAGTCGTTATTATTTGACTTTTACTGATGATTATAGTAGATATGGATATGTCTACTTGATCAAGCATAAGTCAGAGACTTTCGAGAGGTTTAAGGAATTTAAACAGGAAGTCGAGAATCAATTGGGTAGGAACAATAAGATGCTTCGATCCGATCGTGGTGGTGAATATCTTAGTTCAGAGTTCCTCGACTATCTAAGGGAATGTGGGATAGTCTCACAATTGACACCTCCCAGGACACCACAGTTGAATGGTGTGGCTGAGAGGCGTAACCGAACCTTGTTGGATATGGTTCGTTCCATGATGAGTCGAGCTTCGCTACCAATCTCATTCTGGGGGTATGCCTTAGAGACTGCCGCCCATATTCTTAATCTAGTCCCTACAAAGAAAGTTGCCAAAACTCCTCACGAGATGTGGACTGGTAAAGTACCTAAACTAGACCACATCAAGATTTGGGGTTGCGAGGCTTTCGTGAGACGCGAGACTCATGATAAGCTCGAACCTCGAAGCGAGAGGTGTATTTTCATCGGTTACCCACAGCGATCCTTTGGTTACCTCTTCTACAG
Organism: Lactuca serriola; assembly: GCF_051521515.1. Taxonomy (NCBI): domain Eukaryota; kingdom Viridiplantae; phylum Streptophyta; class Magnoliopsida; order Asterales; family Asteraceae; genus Lactuca; species Lactuca serriola. The sequence goes on from NC_136410.1 coordinate 284,367,609, forward strand.
ACCTAGTGACAATGTGGTTTTTGTAGCAAGAAGAGGAGTCTTTCGAGAAAGAGAATATATAAGCCAAGGAGACAGTGGGAGGCAAATTGATCTTGAAGAAATTCAAGAATCAAGCGGTGAAGGAACTTCAAACTCTAGCCCTCAACTTGAGGAGGAAACTCCTGTTGAGCCAATTGACAAATCTGTACCTCTGAGACGTTCCACGAGAGTTAGGAGTGCACCTGAGCATTACTATGGTTTCCATATTACTGCAGAAGGTGAGACACTTATTAGTGATGAGACACTAGTAAGTCAAGATGACCCTAACAGCTACGAGGAAGCCATGGCAGGCCCCGAGTCTGCTAAATGGAAAGAGGCTATGGATAGCGAGATACAATCCATGTATGACAACCAAGTTTGGAACTTGGTTGAAAATGTACCAGGTCGTAAGACAGTAGGGTGCAAATGGGTCTTCAAGAAGAAGACCGACATGGATGGTAAAGTACACACTTATAAGGCTAGACTGGTTGCAAAGGGCTTCTCTCAAATTCCTGGAGTGGATTATGATGAGACCTTTTCTCCAGTAGCCAAGATTAAGTCTATTCGGGTTCTGTTAGCCATAGCTGCATTTCATGATTATGAAATATGGCAGATGGATGTCAAAACCGCTTTCCTTAATGGGAAGTTGGCTGAAGATGTTTACATGAGTCAGCCAGAGGGTTTTGTCAGCAACAAGTACCCTAATAGAGTGTGTAAGCTTGAGAAATCCATTTATGGATTGAAGCAAGCACCTCGCAGATGGAATCTTTGCTTTGATGAAAAGGTCAAGGAATTTGGCTTTTCTAGGAGTGAAGATGAATCTTGTGTTTATGTCAAGGCTAGTGGGAGTATAGTTAGCTTTTTGGTATTGTATGTGGATGACATACTACTCATAGGAAACGACATTCCAACCCTGCAGGAAGTAAAATCCTGGCTTGGGAAGTGTTTCGCTATGAAGGACCCAAGTGAAGCTGCCTATATTCTAGGGATAAGGATCTTGAGAGATCGGAGTAAAAGACTAATTGGACTTAGTCAGAGTACCTACTTGGATAAGGTGCTGAAGAGATTCAGCATGCAGGATTCCAAGAAAGGAGAGTTACCCATCCAGAGTAACACCAGATTGAGTAAGACACAAAGCCCTAGCACTGAGGCTGAGATAGCAGAAATGAGTCGAACACCTTACGCTTCGGCTATAGGATCGATCATGTATGCTATGACGTGTACTCGACCTGATGTAGCGTTTGCCTTGAGCATGGTTAGCAGGTATCAGGCGAACCCTGGCAAGGCACACTGGACTGCGGTAAAGAATATCCTCAAGTACCTACGGAGGACTAAGGACTGGGTTCTTACCCTCGGTGGGAGTGATGACTTGAGAGTTGTAGGGTATAGTGATGCTAGCTTCCAGACTGATAGGGATAATTTCCGCTCTCAGTCGGGCTGGGTCTTTACCCTAAACGGAGGAGCAATTTCTTGGAAGAGTTCCAAGCAAGAGACAGTGGCAGATTCTACTTGTGAATCAGAGTATATTGCAGCTAGCGAAGCAGCAAAGGAGGCTATATGGCTGAAGAACTTCATTGGAGACCTTGGAGTTGTACCAGCTATTAAAGAGCCAATGGAAATTTTCTGTGATAGTGAAAGTGCTGTTGCCTTAGCCAAGGAACCAAGGGATCATGGGAGATCCAGACACATCGACAGAAAATACCATTTCATTAGACATCGGATCGAAGAAGGACACCTCGTGGCAAAGAGGGTATCATCAGATGAGAATCCAGCAGATCCCCTGACAAAGGGACTGTCTCGGGTTAAGCATCTCCAGCATGCTCGGAGCATAGGGCTGAAGGATGTTATTAGATTTAGTAGTTAGATAATCTCGAAATTTGTAAAGTGTAATTGATATTTGATGATGAATAAAAGTATTTTATTTATGAGTAAAGCGTTACTATCTCTTGTCGATCGTTTACTATATTTCTTTTGCATGTTTTGACTTCCAAAATAATTTTGTTTAGTATAACATATTATTCAAAACTCCACAGTCGGTCATATGTTGGAAGTAGATATGAATCAAGACTGTCATGTTTGGTTGTAGAGGTCTTGGACAAGGCTACAACAATCATGAGTGCTCATAAGTTCTGAGCATTGGATTCAACCCACGCTCACTGGAATCACTTCATGGAATTCTATCTCGAGCGATCGTGAGACGGTAATATCATATAAGTCTTCAAACATAGAGATATGATTTGTTACTTACAAATTGGTTATGCATTGACTGTACGAAACCACATTGGTAACTCGATGTTATAAAACGTACTTTTGTGTGTAATTCAATGAGTGGTAGAACAAACATATGAGTCGAAGTTTATCTGTTCCTTCTTGGATTAGAAGCTGATATCTGGGCCCCTCGATGATTTTGTTTTGACCCATGTACCGGGCCCGGTCAGAACTAAGTTGATGTGTTCAATTAAGTTCTTTGTCAAACAAATCGGAAATCGGGAAAGAAATGCTGGACAATAAGCAAGATAATGTTCCATGTATTTGTCCGGCTGATATCTAGAATGGAGGATTATATGATCACTTATCTTAAATGGCGTACCATCATCTTCTCTGTTCCGAGAGACCTTGAAAGAGCTACGATTGCCGGTCGGTTCCTGAAGTACTAGAGATATAGTTATTAGACTTATCCAAGTGGGAGACTGTTGGATAAGGTGTCTAAGTCCATAACTATTTCGGGCTTGTACTTGACCCGACCCGGCATGGTCCATTTGGGTTGCATGGCACCATGCAATTGGATAGAATAAATGAGAGAAATAACACTTGGAGATTATTAATATATTATAAGTTCTAATATATTAATAATATTATTTGATTAGTTGATCAAAGAATTAATTTGGAATTAATTAAGTGATCAAAGGATAACTAATTAAATATATGGGTTGATTATGTAAATCATCTATATCTTATATAGTGGGCTAAGAGGCTCCATGGATTATCAAGTTGGGTTCTACCCATAGGATGCTCCATGGATGCTCCATGGGAGTTACAAAACCATGGGTCATGGAAATGAAGAGTCATGACACATTAGGGTTTACATGGTGTAACCCTAGATTTGTCAACACTATATAAGAGACCCATTCTCCACAAAATTGGCTACATAAGTTGAACACTAAGAAACTAGAGGGCTTGGCCGATTTTGAGAAGTGTGTATTATCTCAAGAGTTTTTCCAAGAGCATTTGGTGTTGTGTGAAGCATTTGAGGCATCACACTTGGGGTGCTAGGCTCACAAGGTTTCAAGGAACACAAGCAACAACAAGGTAAGTTATTCTATCTATGATTCAAGTTAAAATTGTTCCCCATGTATGCTAGATAGGAATATAACCTTGGAATTCAACTTTGCATGATAATTAGACAAACATAGATCCAAGGTTATTAGGGTTGCATGTACACTTAGGAAGTGTTAGAATGCTCAAAACCCATCGGTATCATCACTAGATCTTCAACATAGTAAGTATTTTCTTCCATGATTAGTTAATAATCATCATTATCTAGTGTTTGTGAATGATTTCATTCATGAAATCTCTTCATTTGATATATAATCATGTGTTCTTCATTTCAAGAAAAACATAATCAAAAGGGAGTTTACGGCCAAGGAACCTTCCTGGGCCGTAAACCCTATTTAAAGGTCCAAATGAACCCTAATCTCTTCTCAAGCCTTAGGATCAAGTCTAGAACACTTCTATCATAAGCTAGGGACCTTAAAATTTGATTTGGTACATGATACCATGAGTTTACGGCCGTAAGCTCATGGGGAAATGGTCCTTAGGCCGTGAACACTAGTTAGAGGTGCAATGGTGCCACCATTCCTTCTTAGGGCTTAGACTTGATCATAGAACACTTCATATTGACTTATAAGACCTTAAATCACAACTTGACACTAAGTGCCATGATTTTACGGCCGTAAACCTATGGGGAAATGGTCCTTAGGTTGTGAACAATAGTTAGTGGTGTAATGGTGCCACCATTCCTTCCTAGGGCTTATCCTTGATCATAGAACACTTCATATTGAGTTATAAGACCTTAAATAAAAAATTAACACTTAGTACCATGAGTTTATGGCCATAAACGCATGAGGAAATGGTCTTTGTGATGTAAACTCATGTGGTTCATACCATATGGACCATAAACTCCCAAGTAAGCCGTACACCCCTTATATGCAATCCTAAGTGGTTTAACACTTCAATACAAGTGTTTCCTAGTCCTTGAGGTTGTTCCATTACCTAATTAGTTGTTATAAACACTAATTGAAAGCTTATATGTCTCATTATATGCTAAATAAGATCCGTGTGTGCTCAAGTCCTCACTTGACACTTAGCATCCTTTACCGATCTTACATTCGCATCACTCACTTCTGGTGAGTTCATACCCCTTAAACTTATATTTTAAATAAATTTAAATGCTTATATGGGGGGGATACAAATAGAAAACATGCTAGTTATAAGATCAATCACATGTGATTTATAATTGTGTTTCAAACAAGGATTTCATATACTTCAAACTGTGTTTCAAAACAAACTACTTTTAAATCGTTTTATAAACTAACATCATGTCATTATTTATTTATTGTTCAAAACTCTTTAAATGTATTACAAACCCACTTTTTAAATTATATATATTGTCAAAAGCATGTATATATATATATATATATATATATATATATATATATATATATATATATGTATAGTTATATACATATTGTCTAAAGGACTTCGGACTGCTAGCTCGCTTCATTTCCTTTTCCTTGTTTGGATGTGGACTTAGGGTATCGGCCAGTTGTCCGAAGGTCGTCTAAATATTACATATATATTATGTATACATATGTAGACATAAAAGTTCTATTCGATCAGTTTAGTACTTTTGGGTAGCAAGGGTATACATTCATCTATTCATATACATAACTTTCTAGTAAAATATAATAGGTATAGTTTAGTAGAATACTATCATATACAAATACTATAACAAAGAATACTATAACAGAGGATACTAGAACAGAGAATACTATAACATAATACTATACAAAGGATACTATCTAGAGAATACTATACATATATTACTATTACTATAACAAGTATACTATAACAAGATTCAGAGATAACATAATCTGAGATAATACTTCATGACACATCGACCATTTCGTTATGTCTCGTTTTGTAACCAGAATCTCCTGGAAGGAGAGCATGAGTTTGCATATAGATCTATACTGGATTGACACCTTTGTTGTTCGCTACAGTGGGACTTGCAAGTCTACGGGTGCCAAATGTCATTTCTTCTGTCGACTTTAACCGTCGTGTTATAGTCAGATTAGTATGGTAACAATCATATCATATTTTGCCTTAATTAAACCATTGATTTTAAGGTAGTTATAACTTCAGTAATTAATACAAATAATATTGTAGTACACATATATATTTTCCCATTATATTCAAATTGTGATCTTCTCACATAAAGGGTAATATAATTCTATATTTTGGTAATGATAGTCATACTTGGGAAAAGCATTCACTTTACAAAGAGTCAAACATACGAAACAGTCGTTTCTTGGTAGAAGACTACTTTTTATACTAGTAGACAATATACGACTTTCTAGGAGTTTTCAAACATTTACAAACATTTACGTTGTTCAAATACAAACATTTGCATCAAACTTATACAAATATTGACACTAAATACTTATGAAGTCACCAGCTTTAATGCTGATCTACGCTTTCAAAATAACTTGTATTCTCAGGTCACCAGTCGATAGGTACCGATGATCTGGTTTTGAGAAGACGGAGCATCTTCAAGACTCGTCTTTTATTTTGATTATTCTTTTTGGTGTCTTATTACTATTAAAGAACACACTTGTATGAAATTATACTATTAATGCAATGGATGATGTTGTTACTTATTTACTACTTTGCATTGTTATGATACAGTACATGACGTCCTCCGCCCCAGAACGTTTCCGTCATTCTTGGTTTTCGGGTGTGACATATTCCTTTGTTCTACAAGATATTGTACATAATGACCCAAAAATCCTTCCGTTATAAGGGAATTAGTTGTAATAAATATAGTTTGATTCTACGAGTATTAAAAAAGGAATAATTAAAAAAAGAGATTAATTAATATCCAAAAAAAGTAATTTATATTCAACGGACATATAATTTAATCAAAATGATTTTTGTGGGGAATTGAGGTAAAGATAACTCATTAAGAGGTTTACCAAAAATTAAGGGGCCATGGTGTCATTAGAGAAACTTAAACTGTTAGGTTATCTAGGGTTAGGGAAAAAGGGAATTAAAGCTGAAAGTCTAGTGACTAGTATGGTAATGTAATAAGTTCATCCATTTTTTTTCTTTTCTTGTGTTGCCTACACATTCGTTCAAAGAAGTCAACTTGATCATTCCTTGGCTGATAACGTGTGTCGATCCTTAGGGGGACTATTGCTCTCGAGTTTGTGTTGCACATCAGAAAGAAAAAAACCCACGAAGTCCAATTGTGAATCAAGAAGAGGCAACAACTTTGAGAAGAAAACCGAAGCAAGAGGGATAAGGGCTGCAATTTTGCTTTAATTTGGGGGCTAGGAGTTTTTTTTGTAAGTAATTGATAATCTTCTTATGAAATTCATCCAACAATTGATAAGAATTGGATGAAATCTTTGTGAAATGCTTTCTATTGAACATTCTTGATTATATTTCCTTCTACTCTCAATTCGCGAAGTTATGTATTGTTAAATTTTCAGCCATATTGAGTTTGTTTTAGTGGTTCATTTGCTATCAAAATCTTCTCATGATCACTCCTTAATGTATTGTTACTCATGTTTAAGAATTGCTCAAAATCATGGAATCAATGCCTTTCTTTTGTTGCTATATTTCATATTTCTTTCAATGTCAATTCTAGTGATTTTTCATGAGTTATTTTTCTATAAAAATACCATGTTTTGATCCATCCAAAAGCTCTTCAAAACAACCTTTAAAGGTTTTAATATGAGGCTTGATGGTGGAGGAAACTCAAGCCCAAGTGGTGTTTTCTTTTTAGCAAAGCACATTGTTTTTCCTATAAAAGCAATGCACTTTGAGTCATGGTTTGAGGATGTATTTGATATTTTAATTTCTTGACATGTTTCTACTGTTAAGAACTCAATTTCCATCTTGACATATGAGGTTTGATGGTGGAGGAAACTAAATCCCAAGTGGTATTTTCTTTTTAGCAATGCCCTTTGTTTTTCCTATAAAAACAATGCACTTTGAGTCATGGTTTGAGGATGTATTTGATATTTTAACTTCTTCACATGTTTCTACTATTAAGAGCTCAATTTCCATATTTATAGTTGATTTTTGTTACGGCTTAATGAGTTAATTTGTTAATTAACCCTTAAAATGCAATGCTAGAAATTCTAAAAAAGTACCAATCAATCCCTATTTTGAAAAAAATCTAAAACAATCATCGGCAGTCGGATTGGTGATCCTTAAACTCTCAAAGTTTTCGTTTTGAGTCTAGTTTGTCCATGATTTTTCCCAAGACCTGATATTGTCCCTAACAAAGGTGAAAATCATCTTTTTTGAATGACTGGTCGGAAATTTACTGCACGAACATGCTGTAAAATTCATCGAAAATTATAGAAAACTCGTATGGACTTGTGCGAGTACTTTATGAAAAGATAAAAGTATAATATACTAGAATATGAAAAGAAATTGTAAATTATTCAAGTTTAAGTGTGGCTAAAGTAGCATTGAACAGGACGATGTTTCAAACCATAATCTAGGAATTTGACCTAAAAGCTAATTTGCATGTTTGGTAGTAGAATGTTATTATTTGTTCATGTAAACTTCTAGTAGTACATTTATTGGGGCTTCACTAGTGGAAGGTTTGATACCTTAGTTCCTACAAGATTTGAAGTGTAGAGAGGAAATGTTTTTGACAAAGATGAGTCATTTGTTATGGTTAATTAGCACTTGTTTAGGAGGTATCATGGTTGTACACTTGTGTGCTTGATGTTATGAATGTTTAATGATATATATTGCTTTTTATGAGATGTATGCAAGTATGATCTTGTGATGTATGTGAAATAATAATGAATGTACTACTCTAGTTATGATAGAAATTATTAAATGAAATAAATGGTGCTAATTTGTGAGTTTAGGTTCATGCTAGTGGTAAGTGTTTGCATGTTGGTTTGAAAAATGATGGTGGCATGCTAGTTTCTATTTTGTCACATTTGAATGAAACTAAGTATTGTATGCTAGAAAGTTGATTGCTAAAAGGTGAAACTCTTTATTTTGATGGTATATGTTAAATGTGACAAATGCATTGATTGTTGTGATGAGTTGTAGTTGGAATATGCCTTCGATAATACACTTTAATCTACATGCATGATTACAAGATAATGGTGAGGTGTGTGTTACCCATGTGAGTGAAGTAATTAATTAGTAATTAATTAATAATAATGGGAACACATGTGTGCAAGATAAAAGGGTAGAAACCTAATTTTAGGTGAGTGCCTTTTGGGATATCATGATAAAAGGATATCAAGGAGAAAGAGCCTACGCCAAGACAATGTCGAGTGGTTTCCAGACAACCATCTTGAGGCATGGTTCGAGTGCACTAACTTGCACGTGATTCAAGTGATTTCGTTGATCTTGGATGCAATTTACACACATCTCGTTTGGGTGTAAGGATGCTCGTCGAGGTGTTGATACCACACTCGAACGAAAATTCATTGGTTACGTCCGTGAAAATTCAGAGTAGTGAAGACGAAGAACCAAGCACATTGTTACTGGTGGGAGTCGTGCCCCTTTTGGTGCACTGGGTCGCTAGGTCACATTAGTCGCAAATGGTGTCTTACTTTGGGGGGAAGTTAGCGGTAAGTAGACCCATTTAGCGAGGGACATTAATAGTAATTATATTGATGGAAATAAACAACTAATTACTTCAATGAAAGAATGTCCAAATGAATACATACATTATATATTAATATTTATAAGTGATGGAAGATGAGGGACATTATAAAAACTAATTACACCAATGAACATAAATAAATAATTATTGCGATCAAAGAATGTCTACATTAATGTATAATTAATATATTAACGATTCTATCGATGTTTGATGTTTGTTTTGCATGGATTGTTTATATGTTTGAACATGATGTATTATGTATGTTGCTTTCTTATCCATGTGCTTGAGGTGATTCATTGTGCTGGTGCTAACACTTGCTCTTGGTTGTTGTTATGGCTGCGTTGGTATATGTAGCGTGATATTTGACGACCTGCTGAGGATGGTAAACTTTGGGGTAGTTATTATTAGATGTTTTTAGATGATACCATTTTGAGACTCATGTTATGTTTTCATTTTTCACATGGATTGGAGTGTTATGGTTTGGTATTACAATACTTGATTTTTGAAGGACATGTTTTGAAAATAAATGTAACATTGGTGATGTTTTTTTTAACTTTAAATAAGACTTTCTCTAACATTTTCTGATATAAAAATGGTTTAAAAGAAAGAAAAAATTTGCATGAAAATCACGGTGTTACAAGTTGGTATAAGATCCATGCCGTGAGCAAACGGAAAACAGAGGCCGATGTTCAGACTTACATTTTAGAATGGCTTAATTAGGTTCTTTGGGATCTTAAGGAGGGGGGGGGGGGTCGGGAGGGTGTGCGCTGAGAGGTATATGTTAGTTATAAAAAATGGTTTGAACTTTCCCTTCTTGAAATTGTATTATAACTAAAACTCTTCATTATTTAGGAACATGTCACGCACTGATGAGCATGCTAATGTTGGGAGTACCAGCGGAGACCAAGTCAGCTGTACCGCTGAGATGCCACCATTTTTTTCAAACCCCAAATGTCGGTCGTTAGCCACGAGCCCAAACAACATCTAGCGAGCGCAACACTGTAAGTGTTGCTATCATTACAGACCTTTAGGAGCAGCTTGAGGCACCAAATGCTAATTTGTAGAGATGTGATTGGTTTGTAGAGCGAATGCAACAGACTATGTGAGTTGTTGTTCACTTACCCTTGGTGGATGAAGAAGAGGAGAATGAGGAGCTACACAAGGTGATAGCTGAGAGTCACTCAGTTACCCAGGAGTAAAATAGGGATCCCATTGTAGATCTTGATGATGGGATGGGTAGTTCCTTCAACGCATTCACATACCGCAAACCCCCTATCTTTCAAGGAGAAGATAACCCAACGTTGTGTATGAAATGGTTGCATAAGATTAGGCAGATTTTTTGTTCAGGCGATTTCACTAAGTCACAGAAGGTTAATTATGCAGTACTGAAGCTGGATGGTGATGCCGCTCAGTTGCGGGTGGCGTTGGATTATGTTGTTCTTGAGGCTACGCGTCGTTCCATGAACTGGGATGCTCTCAGCCCAAGGCTCCAAGAGCATTTTTGTCCATCGCTTAAGATAAGGAGGATTGAGTAGGAGTTCTTTGGACTGGAAAAAGGAACCATGTCTGTTGCGAAATAAAATTCATTATTCTCGGAAAAGATACAGTTTGTGAAGAAATACTTCCTTACCGAGGCAAAGCAGGTGAAGCATTATGTTGAGGGCTTACCGACAAAGTATTGGGCTAATATGAGACAACACAACACTTTAGCAGCTGCTATGGATGAGGCTATATAGATTGAGGTGGATCTGGCTACACCAGAACATACCATTGTAAAAAATGGAGAGAATAGGGAGTGGGAGGGTCACTCTGACTCTTCAAATAAGAAGAAGAGATTTTTTGGGATGAAAGGATAAAAGTCGAGTTTCTATGGGAAGTGTAAGTCTTCTCACAAGGGTCCTTACATCAACAACACTATCAACTGCAGACGGTGTGGCAAATTCGGCCATAAGATATTTGAGTGTACCAGCACTTAGCCCATCTAGTATAATTTCAAGCAGATGTGACACATGAGTAGGCAGTGCCTAAATCCAAAAGTCATTACAGCCAGTTTAGATCAGAAGATGGAGAAAGGCAGAGCTCCATCTCATGTATTTTAAATGTCAGACAAGGAGGTCAGACGCGATGAAGAGGTACTTTCATAACTTTTTCACCTAGTGTCTTGTTTTCTATTTATAATTATGTTTGATGCTAGTGGTGGTAGATCATTTGTATTTGCTACTTTTTGTGCTTGTTTCTGTTAGTTCAGTGTTTTCTGAATTTTTGTGTTACGTATTGTGATAACGGTAGGGAATTTTGTTTTCATGTTTGGGGAATGTACTATGAGTGTTCTAGTATTATGGTTGAACATACTTCTCCTTTCGACTTAGAATCCAATCAAGATCAAGTCATGCGATGTCATCATGGATATGTGTTGGTTGTCTGCCAGCTAATCTGAGATTCTCTGGGCTAAAAGCGTCTGTGAGTTATGCTTTTCATGTGAGGGTATGTCTGTTTTGTTAGGAGAGAAATCTAGGGTTTATTTCCATAATTTTTTTTTTCTTTTTGGAGAGTAAGTGTTAGGTTCCTTTGGCTTATGCGATGGAGAGATCAAGGTACTCAGTGATTGTCATTTATGGAGGTGGTCAAGGAGTTTAAACTATAGACAGTTGAAGAATGGTGTAACACCGTAAATTTCAAAACAAATTTTCGTTTAAGATAATCATTTTATTCTTAAATATACTTGTTTAGAAAACTCATTCATAATCGAATTACAAAACGGAACTCTATTTTCACTTATGTAGAAAACTAGGATCCTCCAAATCATGACTCCTTCTCTGGTGTGTACAATTAAGCCGGTGCCGCCCCGTGATACTGAAAGAAACCTGAAACAACATAACACAAACACTGTAAGCACGAAGCTTAGTGAGTTCCCCAAAATACCACACATATAACACATATAAGCCACTCGAGGCTATAACTCTATGGGTCCGTGCACCCAACTCTGTGAACCCTCAGGTTCTAACTCTAGGAACCCTTTGGTTCCAACTCTGCAAACAGGCACAACATAAATCACATAGAAATAATGCAGTACAACACATATCATACATAGCATACAAATACTCTGTCACATAACTCTGGTTACATACTCAAGGTAAAGTATAGTGAGAAGACTCACCTCGCGTGTCTCGATATCTCACAACCCTGGGAATCCCTCGTGCCCGATTCTCCGAGCTCTAATCCTCATATCACATCATATGTCCCTAGTTAACACTTTATATCTCTAATGTTGACTATCCCTAAGAAGTCAACACAGGTCCACTCTGGTCAACGGTCAACGGTCAACTTTGACTGGACTCGGCGAGCGCTAGGGCGACTCGGCGAGTCTAGACGTTCTCACCAATTCTCTAAGATTCCCTTTCTACACGTCGAGTATCCCCCCTGACTCGACGAGTTCCTCCTGGAAGAATCGCGGGGCCACCCCGACTCAACTCGCCGAGTCTGAAGAACAACTCGGCGAGTCCCAATTCGACTCCGACCACCTGTTAACCCTCTCTAACTCACCCTGACTCACCGATCCAACCCATAACCCGGACAGGACCATTCTAAGGAAATCTTCAAGCTACTCGCCGAGTCTGTTCATCGGACTCGGCGAGTCCATGCCATGCAACCGCTCAAACTGCTTTCTAAGGTCAGATCTGCTCCGACAATTCGTAGGTCTAGCCTTCCTAGACTGGTTCATCACGTAAAGTCCTTATTTCGGTGCTCATAATACACCCCAAGACTCATAATTGACGTTTTGGCCTAAGGCATAAGGATTTCAATCCAAAACCTCCGTTGATTCCCGAAAAGCTCAGGCATGGGACACTCTGGACTTCCAAGGGTCCCAATATAGGGTTCCAATCGCATGGGGGACTAAGGAAACACTCAATCTAGCCATAAAAGGGTTCAATAAACCCTAAATCCATATACACATCAACATAGAAGGGAACAACTCGAAAATATTACCTGAATAACGTTGCTCTGTGTCCCCAACTCTCAGAATATAGCTTCTCCTGTTGTTCCCTTAACCAAACCTCCTCTTCCTTGCAAAATAACACTTCCAAGATCAATAATGGTCTTCTACCTTGCTCCAGATGCTCACAATCGAATTAGGGTTTCACTCAAAGGGCTGGGGTGAACAATGACGGCCATAAGGCCCCTTATATATGTCCCAAACTTGGAAAGTTAGGGTTTCGCTAAACAGCGCGGACTCGCCGAGTCCATATCCGGACTCGCTGAGTCCAGTCGCGAACCCGCGACCAGATCCGCGATCCTACTCGACGAGTCTGAGCTCCAACTCGCCGAGTCCTCTCTTAAAACACCCAAAATCATAAATATAACACTACCTGGAATTCCGGGCTGTTACAAATGGTAATGAAAAGTACTGATTGGATGAGAAATACTTTTTTGACAATCAAGTCAAGTTAAGAGTCGGATACCTTGGTGTTAGACAAGATGTGAGTTTTCTAATCGATACACAAGAATGAGGGTTGGTAGATATCTTAGCTAGATAAAGACCAGACAACAATGAATGAAGTAATTCAAGATCATCAAAGTCCAATGGAAAGATGCATACGGGTCAGAAGTGACCTAGGTGGTTGAAAAAGACATGAACTTTTGTTACCATAAATTGTTCATAATGGTACCTGATTTCGAGGATGGAAGAATTGTAACGACCTAAAAATCCTTCCGTTAACGACGCTAACCTTCCATTACTCGAGAATTAATTTTAATAAATCTATTTTTATTTTTTGTGTATTAAAAAAGGAATAATTAAAAAAAGAGATGTTAATTAATATCTAAAAGAAGTAATTTATATTCCACGGGAATATAATTTAATTAAATGGTTTTTGTCAAAAATTAAGGGGCCATGGTGTCACTAGAGAAACTTAAACTGTTAGGTAATCTAGGTTTGGGGAAAAAGGGAATTAAAGTTGAAATTCTAGGTACTAGTATGGAAATTTCGCCCAAAACTCCCAATAGAAAGGTATCAACGTGCTAAGGAAAAATAAGGAGTTTGTCCGTTTTTTCTCTTCTTGTGTTGCCTATACGTACGTTCAAAGAAGTCGAATCAATCATTCCTTGGATGATAATGTGTGTTGATCCTTAAGGCGGGACTATTGATCTCGTGTTTGTGTCGCACATCAGAAAGGAAAAAAAAGCCATAGAGTCCGACCATGAATCAAGAAGAGGGAGGCAACACCTTTGAGAATAAAACCGAGGCAAAATGGATAAGGGCTGGGATGTTAGTTCAATTTGGGGGCTAGGAGTTGTTTATTGTAAGCAATTGATAATCTTCTTATGAAAATTCATTCACCAATTGATGAGAATTGGATGAAATCTTTGTCAATTGGTTTCTATTTGACATTCTTGATTATATTTCCTTCTACTTTGAATTCTTGAAGTTATGCGTTGTTAAATTTTCAGCGTTATTGAGTGTGTTTTAGTGGTTCATTGGCTTTCAAAATCTTCTGATGAACAATTCTTAATGTGTTGTTAATCATGTTCAAGAATTTCTCAAAATCATGGAATCAATGTCTTTCTTTTGTTGCTTGATTTCAAACTTCTTTCGATGTCAATTCTAGTGGTTTTTCATGAGTTGTTTTTTATTAAGAAGATGTTTTAATCCATCCAAAAGGTCTACAAAACAGTCTTTAAAGGTCTAAATATGAGGGTTGATGGTGGAGGAAACTTAAACCCTAGTGGTGCTTTCTTTTTAGCAACGTACTTTCTTTTTCCCATAAGAGCAATGCACTTAAATCATCGTTTTGAGGATGTATTAGCTATTTTAACTTGTTGACATGTTTCTCCTATTAGAACATAATTTCCATATTTATAGTTGATTTTGGTTATGGCTTAATGTGCTAAGTTGTCAATTAACCCTTTAAATGCAATGCTTAGAAACTCTGAAAAATTTACCGATTTGTCCCTGTTTTGAAAATAATTTATAAAAATTATCAGAAGGCAGATTAGTGATCCGTAAACTCTAAAAGTTTTCATTTTAAGTCTTGTTTGTCCATGATTTTTCCGGGACCTGATATTGTCCGTAACCAATGTGAAAATTGTATTTTTCACTAACTAAGAAGAAAATAGCTGCACGAACATGCTGTGTTGTAAAATTCTTAAGAAATTCCAGAATAAAACATATGGACTTGTGAGAGTACTATATGAAAAGCTAAAAGTAAATCTAGTAGAATATGAAAATAAATTTCGACTTATACAGGTCTAAGTGGGGCTAAAGTGGCATTGCAAAGGTTGCTGTTTGATGCCATAATCTGGGAATTTGAACTAAAAACTTATATGCATGATTGGGTAGTAGATTGTTATTATTTGTTCATGTAAACTTCTAGTAGTACATTTATTTGAACTTTACTAGGGGAATGTTTGATAGCTTCGTTCCTACAAGAGGTTAAGTGTAGAGAGGACTCATTTTTTACAAAGGTGAGTCATTTCTTGTGGCTATTTAACACTTGTTTAAGGGGGTATCATTCTTGTACACTATTTTTGTTGATGTGATGAAAGTTTGATGCTATGTCTTTCTTTGTATGATATGTATGCAAGTATGATCTTGTGATGTATGTGCAATAATAATGAATGTAGGACTCTTGGTATGCTAGAAATTATTATATGAAATAAATGGTGGTAATTTGTGAGTTTAGGTTCCTGCTAGTGGTGAGTGTGTGCATGTCGGTTTGAAAAATGATGTTGGTATGCAACATTCTATTTTCTCACATTTGAATGAAACTAAGTAGCGAATGCTAGAAAGTTGATTGATAAAAGGTGTAACTCTCTATTTTGATGATATATGTAAAATGTGAGAAAATGAATTGATTGTAGTGATTAGTTGTATTCGTAATATGCCTTAGATAATACAATTTAATCTACATGCATGATTACAAGATAATGGTGATGTGTGCGTTACCCATTTGAGAGAAGTAATTAATTATTAATTAATTAATAGTAATGGGAACACAAATACACATGATAAAACGGTAGAAACTAAATTTTAAGGGAGTGCCTTTTTCAGATATCGCGATGGAGGGATATCGAGGAGAAAGAGCTTAAGCCAAGACGACATCTAGTGGTTTTCTAGATAACCATCTTGTGGCATGGTTCGAGTGCACTAAGGTGCACTCGACTGGAGTGATGTCTCTGATCTTGGATGCCATGTACAAACATCACGTTTGGGTGTAGACATGCTCGTGAAGGTGTTGATACCACCCTCGGACGACAACGTATTGGTTACGTTTGTCCAAAGTCGGAGTAGTGAAGACGAAGAACCAGGGACAGTCTCACAGGTGGGAGTCCCACCCCATTTGTTGCATTGGGTCGCCAAATCACGTTATTAGTGAATGAAGTCTTACTTTGGGTGGAAGTTAGCGGTGGGTAGACCCATTTAGCGACGGACATTAACAATAATTATATTGATGGAAATAAATAAATAATTACTTCGATGAAAGAATTTCAAATTAATATATACATTATATATTAATATTTATAAGCGATGGAAGATGAGGGACATTAAGAAAGTAAATACACCGACGAACATAAATAAATAATTACTACGATGAAAAAATGATCAGATTAATATATAATTAATATATTAACAATTCTATCGATGGTTGATGTTTGTTTGGAATGGATTGTTTATATGTTTTAACATGATGTATGATGTGTGTTGCTTTCTTGTCCATATGATAGAGGTGATGCACTATGCTGATGCTAACACGTGTTCTTGGTTGATTTTATGACTGCATTGGTATAGGTAGCGTGATATTCGATGGCCTCGTAAGGATGAGAATCTTTTAGGTAGTTATTATTAGATGTTTTTAAATGATACCATTTTAAGACTCATGTGATGTTTTCATTTTTCACTTGGTTTGGAGTGTTATGGTTTGAAATTACAATACTTGATTTTTGAAGGACATGTTTTGAAAATAAATGTAATATTGGTGATGTTTTTTTACACTTAAATAAGACTTCCACAAACATTTTCTGATATATAAAAATGGTTGAACATAAAAGAATAATTTTGGGTGAAAAATCACGGTGTTACATCATATGGATATGATACATGGATTAGAATTGGTCTCATTTCCCAAAATTTTGTTTCCCGACTTCTTGAATTATGATGACATCATAATAATTCTAATTAAACACATTAATTTCGTCCTAGCAGGGCCCAACACTAAAGGTCAACACCAAATCACCGAGGGGGCGACATATATTGTTTTTCCCATTATGGAAAAAGGAAGAAATAAATTTTGACTTATGTTGATGTATCCTTTGCTCGCCAAATGATACATGACCCTACGTTTTATAATATAAAGTTACTGATGCATTTTCACAATACCAATGTACAACCGACTTGTAACTTACAACTCATATATCTCCATTTTAAGAATTTAAGGTATTATCGTCTCAAAATTATTCATGATATAGTCAATGAAGTAATTCTCTAAGCGTGGGTTTATCCAATACTCAAATATGCATTTTCCAAGTACTCATGAAAGTTGTAGCAATACAATTCCTATGTCTAAACTCCTTAGACAATCTACAATCCAGTTCTTGACAGTCTTCGTTCACTACTTACTTCCTAACGTATGAGAGACTATGGCGTTTCAAATAATCAAATTATTCAGGACGTCAAACATTCAATATGAAACAAAATAACAAACTACTTAACTATTCGAAGTATATGTGTGAACACGGAGGAACGCACTGCGATTTGTTGAATATCGGAGAACTACTCGTTGCTATTTTTGATGTTAGCCCTTGCATATCCTCGATCAAAGATTACAATATAGTTTTTCAAGTTAACAAGTTAACTTGGCCCTTTGTGAGACGTTGAATGGTTTCTGAATCTCAGCTGAGTGTACCATTCTAGTGCCGATGAGAGTTAATGAGGAATAGCTCACAAAACCATTCCTGAGAAAAATGTATCCGAAGACATATTTCCACAGTTTAGCATGACACGAGGTCAAGGCCCTTGGCGGGACATTCAGCAATAATCGTGCCTTGCGAGGTGCATTGCCCTAGTACCAATACCGTTAATTCCTCACCTACGGAGAATGTATCCGAGAATACATTTGAGTCTCCGCAATTTTGCATGAAAAAAGAATGTCAAGACCCTGGGTGGGATGTTCAACGATATCTATATCCCGGTTGGGTGAATCGCCCTAGTACCATGACAATTCTTAGGATACATGAACTGACAACACCGACTTGGAGACATAACTCCCAACCACTGCTCGTTGAATGAACATGGTTAGCCTGTAAAGGACGTGACCTGTCTTAACAGGGTATGACATGACAATTTGTACAGTTTCATGCCTTCAATTCCTTAAATATAACAGTGCTTAGGAAGATACTGCCAAAACCAACTTGTACATAAAAAGTTCCCATCTTCTCTCGCTTATTGAGAGTGAGTGCGTGCCTTTCGGTTGTATTGGATTAACCAAGGCAATTAAGCTTGGACATCCAGAGTAATTTGAAACAATGAGATCAAGAAACATAAACAGTTTAGATCCGCAAGCCGTCAATTCCTTGTGAAACTAGTGTGAAATGTAATTCCCATCAATTCCTTTCCAGGTCTCTTCTCCTGCCTTATCCACGTTTCATGATAAAGAAATATTAGAAACAAAAATAAAAATAAAAATAAGATTAAAAATAAAATTAAAATACGCTAAAAAATAATAAAATATTTTTGAATTTTTGAATTTTTGATTTTTCTGAAAAAGAAACAAAAACAAAAATAAAATATTTTTTGGAAGTTTTGATTTTTCTGAAAAATAAATAAAAATAGAAATAAACATATTTTTGGAATTTTTTTGAATTTTAAGATTTTTTTTTTGGTTTTATCCCCCCCCCCCCCCCCCCCCTCCCCCCCCAAAAAAATTTGTTCATTTAGGAGAAAGCAAAAAAAAATGTGAACAAATTTAACGAAAACAAAAGATAAAATATAAAATGTACAATTTTTTTTTCAGTCTTTCAAACGAATGATTTTAAGAATACTCACAAGCACATCAAAACGAGCCTTTACAAAAGGTTTTGTAAGCAAATCGGCCACATTATTATCAGTGTGTATTTGTTCCAAATGAACAAGTTTACACTCAAAACAATCTCGTATAAAATGAACTTTAATATCTATGTGCTTGGTTTAGAATGGTAAACGAGATTTTTAACAATTTGAATAGTTGCATCATTATCACAGAAGATAGGAGTGTCAAAAAAATTCAAAGCATAATCCAGCAGTTGATGTAATCCCCATTTGTGATATTTCCTTTTCCTTTCCCGCAAAGGACACATCCTCTTCATTAAAATTTTGAACGTCATGCAGATGAGAGATGTCTCCTATCATGTGTCTGGAATAGCTATTATCAACATACCGAAGTTTGATGATATTCCTCCATAACTGTTCCTGAACAAGTTGTGGGATTAATTAGTTTTGGGTAGGGGTGGCAAATTGGACCATGGTGTCGTGTTTTTGTCTGATACGACACGACACGACAAAGTTTTATATATCACGAACACGACACGACACAATGTCGTGTTTTTGTTAACTAACACGGAAACGAACCGATTAAAAAACGACAAACACGACAAGACATGAAAAAGATAATATAATAAATAAATAATTTATTTAATTAATATTTAATCATACATAACACGAAAAACACGAAAAATAAATGCTAAATCGTGTCAATTTCGTGTCGAATTTTAAACACGAACACGACATCGTGTTTTTTACACTTAACAAGAACACGGCACAAACGAGAATTTGAATGTCAGTTACGTCCTAATTTTGTTTCATGTCGTGTATTTTTGTCGTGTCATGTCAACACTTGCCACCCCTAGTTTTGGGAACCCAGTCCATTTTGAAACTAGGTTGACCTTTGCCATTTGCACGTGACACGCATTCCCATGCCATATCATGTTTATCAAACACAGAAAATGAAGAGATGTTAGAATTTTTAGGTGATTTTGGAGTGGGAACTTTTGGTACCCATCTATAGTCAAGTTTAACCATTTTCTTGTTTAATTGGATGGATGCTTCAACACTTGTTTTGGAGCTTGAGACCGATTGCTGAGATGACTTCGACCTTATCGATCCTGGTTTGACTGAATGATTTCTCAAATTAGATCTCTTGTCAGACATGACCTTTTTGTTCTTGAGAGTTTGATTTTTGGTCTTGGTAGTATTCCACTCACCATCACGTGATCTCGAGGAGTTTCTCTTAAAAGAACTTCCTCGAGATACGTTCTACCTACCTTGGGCATAGTAAGGAATATATGCACGATTTGGACAATTTATGGCAATGTGAGTAGAAATTCCACAGTTAAAGCAGGTTTATATTTTAAAAGGAATAATTTCAGAACTTGGTCCCTATCTAACTGAATTTCCACACGCATATTTACATTTATCAGACTCTTTCACAGCTTTATGTGTCTTAAATTTTTTAAAAACATGACTATTTGAAATTGAATTAAAAGCAACATCACCACAATTTTTAAAAGAATCTAAAGCAACATTTTTAATATCTTTGTTCACAAAATTATTTGAAAAAGAAGAAAATTAAATGTTAGTCTTTGAAATATTTTCAACAGAGCTAGCATTATTAATGTCCTCCTTGTCCTCGTCTTCCACTAATACTTGATATGTACATGAGGTAGAGACATCAGTATCGTTCACCTCAAAACTTTTAGTGGGGCCAGATTGTTCAGACTTAACTGAAATTGATACAATGGGCTATCCATATTGGGCAGGTTTTTCTATTTCTATAGTCTCAGAGGCAGAAACATAATTATCATTAAAAGGAGGTGGGACACTATGATACCCTAATCCATCTTTCTGGTTAACTTTACATTTCAATTGTTTTTCTATCATAGATTCAACAATCTCACTTGACACATCAAATTTCTTAAAGTTAAATTCAACATCTTTAAATTTAGCGTTTAATGCATCAAGTTCGGCAGTTAATTTGGCAATTCCTCTTTAGCATAACGATGGTGCACACTTTTAATGCAATATTCCTCCTTAATCCTAATTAGATCTTTATTTTGAGCATCTAGTTTTTATTTAAGAGGCTTGTTTACTTTCTTAATTTCATAGATTTCATTTTTAAGATCAAAATATTCTTTAACTAATAACTGATTCTGCTCACGATATTTATCAACTTTATCTACGCAATATTTAGAGCATCAAACTTTACTAACCTCTTTGGTGGTAGGAGTGGTGGAGATAATGAAAGCGAACTGTAACTCCATCGTATTCTCCCCAGCCAAATCTGCATCCTCACCATCTTCAATATGGGAAAGATTAGCTCTTCCATCTTCAGTAAGATTGAGAGACTGCATTTGATCTTCCCATTAAAATTGTTGTGCCACCATAGCATTTTCATTATTCAGAGGTGCTTCTTTGTTGTTTCCAGTTGGAACCAAAGCCCTCTCAACATTATTCTCCACTCTTGGTGTGGTGCATGATAGCTTCATTTTATTTACTCTTTTTATAGTTTATTTCAGCACATTTCCTTCGCATTTTAGTTAATTTCCATGCATGTTTTCCTTTTGGTTATTTTATGACCATTTCGGGTACTTTCTAGTTTTGTTGAGCAATATTGCAGATTTTCTTGGAGACTAGCGGAGCGGGATTTTTGGGAGGCGATTGGACTTGAAGGGAAATGGGGATTTCATGCATGATGGCTGTGGAGGTGATTCATGGAGTGGACTTGTCAACTGCTTGAAGGCGTGGAAGTATTGAACTTTTAATTTGAAAGGCACAGGAGAATTCTAGAGTGTGCAAGATCGATGTTTAGGAGTTTGCGGAAGATTTGAGTGATATGGAGAGGCAAATTGGGCTCAAATTGAAAAATATTGAATAAAAATGGGTTAGAATTTGATTAGACTCGAACTGGGCCAATGGTTAAACTATGGGGGCCTCAATCTTGAAGAAGCCCAAAAACTCTTTCATAGTCACGCGGCCCACGTAAGATTCCCCGCGGCCTGCGTGGATTCCTGACAAGGGCAAATTTAGGATTTTGTCTAGAGCTCTATATTGGGAAGGTTGGTGTGCCTCTTCAACCTTATCTTGGATGTCCGATTTTGACACTTTCTCTCTGGAGTTTGGAGCACTTTTGAAGGCCAAGAACACCTCAAGAACATCTTCTTTTCACATCTTGATTATTGTAAAATGTTTGGTACAATCTTCTCTAACTTTTCTTCTTTGAATTTAGTCATGCTTGGCTAAACTAATTTTGGTTGACTTTTTGTTGAATCCTTTGAACTTTTGTTGAATGCTGAAGAATCCATGAACTTGTTCTTAAATCTTTATGGAAATGTTTGTATTTTAACATATTATAACTACTAGTATGTTTTTATTCATGAGTCTAAATGTGTTTGTGGTGATTAGTTGGCTAATTTCTTGATTAAGTAAATGATCCTCAAATTAGCAAGCAACAAATGATTTTTCTGTAGCTTTTGCTTCACACAATCATAAAAACATTTTCTCCAACATGGTAGTGAAAGCAATTGACTCCTATTGGATTTGATGACTTTTTAGTTCTTAATGGTAGTTTACTTTCACTAATTACATGCTTAATGGAAATTGTGACTTTGACTAAGGAAATTGTTATGAGCTTCTCTAACCATTTTAAAAACTAAGAAAAGTCTAGATGATTTCAAGCTTGTTGGATTACTATGGACAAATTGAGGATGTAAAACAAGTATTGCACTATTGGATTCTAACGGTATGTTCATCTAAAAGTCAAAGTGAGGAAACCGTAAGTCAACCATGTTTCCCCTATTGATTTTATATTAAATTCTTATTTTTGTTGAATTGTCCATTTAAATCTTAGTTTAATTCTAGTTTTATTTTAAGTATTTTAAAAGACCAAACCACCTCCAATTTTATTTTATTCTTGTTATTTTTCAAGTATTTTTACAAAGAGATTTTTCATAGAGTTATAAATTGAACCAATCTCCGTGGATTTGACCCCTTTACCACTATACACTATTTTAGTGTGTAATATTTAGGGTTATTACTTTTGTTGGCCTCGACATCCACCAGTGCACTCACGAGCAAAATGACATGCCTCGTGACAGTTGTAACACCTCAACTTACTCTTGTTGAAACCCCCTTTGTTATCCACATTCACTCCCCAATTATTCTTTCCAGTTCTCTGGGTGAACTTCTTCACCCTGAACTCCGCCATAGAAATTTACCATGATATGTCAATCTCTTCAACATCCTCAGGGTGAATTTTATCGAGTTCTCCAATCATAAATGGAGGAACTAATTCACCAGCAATAAAGGCATTGTAGGAGTTCATGAATCCAACCATCATAGCCATGTTTTCTTCATCTCCTTTGGCAGTGACTGGAGTCTGCGAGGTGGATTTGGTGGAGGAACTGGATGCAGAAGAGTTGGGAGATGCCATTGGTAGACCAAAATACGGAGGAGCATGATGTGATAGTACAACTGAAAATGCATTGTTAATGGATGCTACTAAGCTTGCAGTTGTGTAACACCCCAAATTCTGGTATGTTATTTAAATATTTATTTTTCAAGTTTTCAACAGGAGCTCGACGAGTCAGTAGCCAGACTCGTCGAGTAGTGTCAGGATTTGGAGCACGTTTAAGTTGGCTACTCGGCGAGTCCATATTCTGGACTCGGCGAGTCCGCTAGTCTGGATGAAAACCTAATTTCAAGGGTTTGCAACCTATTTAAACAAACTTTTGGGACCCCAAGTCATCCCCCATCACCCCCAGAGCATCCTTCTCGAAACCCTAGAACTCTCTTAGCTTTTTGTGTGTTTTGGTTTGATTCTTTGAAGACCTTGAGAGAAGAAGGAAGGTAGATCAAGAGGATAACAAGGAGATCCAAGATCTTTGTGGCATTTCAGAGTTTAGTGAGGTATAACTCGACCCTTTTCTGTTTCTATGCTTTAATCCCCTTTGGTAAGCCATTAAATCTATTCTTGAACCATTTCTTGGCTTGGTAGTAGCATAGAGGACTCACTGAGATGAATAGCCTTCAGATCTAGCTAGGTTTGAGTTCCAGAAGCTTAGATCTAGTACCTTTATGGAGCCATTTTGCATGAAAGCTCTAAATCTACTCTTATAGTGTGCTTTGAGCCCTAAAACCTTCATTTGATGTTATTTACACGGAAAGTTGGAAACATCACGTGTTAATCAAGCCCCAAGAACCCAGATCTATGAATGGAATGATCTGGTTTCAAGCAGAATCGTGTATATAGTGATTGCATGTATACGACTCGGCGAGTCGTTCTTCAGACTCGGTGAGTTGAGTTGCGAGTCCCCTGTTTTCCCCTTTTCGAGTTATACCGAGTGGAACCAGTCAGTGAGAGAGGTTAGACTCATTCGTGGAAGAACTCGGTGAGTCAATGCCCTGAATCGGCGAGTCCAACGCAACCTTCATGCCTCAAGAATAGACTCGACGAGTTGTTCATACAACTCGGCGAGTCACAGTCAGAGTGTTCATATGTTGAAGGAGAACTCGACGAGTTGTTCATACAACTCGGTGAGTCGGATGCAAATTAACTGAGTGTTAGTTTTGAAAGAGGAACTCGTCGAGTCTATGAAAAACTCGAAGAATAGTAACGGGCTGAAGCCAAAAAGTGGGAGTAAGGACTCGACGAGTTGGTGACTCAACTCGACGAGTCAGGTCAACTAAATTATGACTTTGACCGATAGGTTGACTTTGACCACGGGTAAGATGTCTTTTTACTGTCAGCATTATTATCAGTATTTGATTGAGCGTACTTATGGAAATTGTAGCCGGGGTGAAGCCGGAGCCGCAACAAACAGATTCCAGAGCAGTTCTTTCAACAACTAGGGTACGAGGTGAGTTTCCTTCCAGTAGGAACAGGTCTAAGGCCATAATGTCGGCCCAATTAATTAGTAGTAGTTTCCGAACATCGGTCCGATGCAGTAGTTTGAATGTTTGATGCCTTTGCGGCTCAGACATGTTTTGTGTGTTATGTGTTTCGGGTATGGCCCGACTCAGTAGACAATCCATGTTGTTATGCTAGTTGATATGTGTATGCTATGTTACATTAAGTAGTTTCGGACTTCGGTCTGATGCAGTTAATTCCGGACTACGGTCCGATGCAGCTAGTTTCAGACTTCGGTCCGAGGCAGTTAGTTCCAGACTTAGGTCTGATGCAGAGGGCAGGGCCCTGGTTAGTTCCGGACATCGGTCCGATGCAGTTTCTAGGCTTCGGTCCGATGCAGTGGGCGGGGGCCCAGTAGTTGTTTATATGTTTGTTTGGTATGAGGTAGTTTGGGGGAGCTCACTATGCTTCGTGCTTATAGTTTCAGTTTTGGTTTCAGGTACTTCCGCAAGTAAAGGGAAGAGCTCGGGATGATGGCATCGCACACACCACAACTTCAACTTTATTCCTGGGAGTTTTGTTCAGATACTTAGACATGATTTGATACAGTTTTTGATATGACATTTTATTATGTCTTTTGAGATACCCGACGTATGGTTTTTCTTTATATGACATTTAGTGCTATGACATTTATTATATGTGAAAACAAAAAAATTTGGCTCGTGTTTCTGGGATGTTTCAAGTTGGTATCAGAGCCTTGGTTTGAGGGATTTAGGCACACTCTCGGGAGTGACTAGACTCAAACTAAGGAAATGGTAGAAAGATTTTCAAAAGTATTTTCAAAAAGACTTTGAAAACAAAAACCTAAAAAGAGAAATAGTTTTGAAAAAAGGAAAAGGGTGTGGTGCATGCGATCGGCCGAGCTCAAGTAAGTACTCCCAAATTACCCATACAAGTTTATGCTATGATTATCAGTTTCAGTTTCAGTAGAACAACATGCTAGATTAGGACTAAGGATCTAGGAGGATGCCTTATGTGACTGCTATATGTGTTTCATCTTTATGAGAATTGCATGCTAGTTTTGAGTAGACAGCAGTAGGATAGCATGTTTAGGTTATGCCAGATAGTATGAGCTTAGCATTGTATGCCAGTACAGTTCCTTGTAATGAGGATAGAATTGCTTGAGTAGTTTCCTGTGTCTGAATGCTACTTGCTATGTGCTTTTTGGGGATCCGAGTGATGTGAGTTAGCCATTAGGTGACTACGTCACATCACATGTGAACAGGGTTGTATAATCTCATAGTGCTAGATCTGGCCCTATTGCACAGCTCTTGTATGAGTTTAACTATTGTGGGGACGGGCATTTTACTCGAAGGATTATATGAGCCTCGCCACATGTGATGGTATTCAGGTGATGGCTAATTGGTATTACAAGGGGGCCTTTCAGCAACTGAGGACTGGTTTGGGTAGAGACAGAGATTTCCATAGGGCAAGCCTAGGATGGGAGTAGCAAAGATTAGTAACAGTAGTAGTGACTTGGTGGATTCAAGACGATACTTGAGGAAAGTACGGATAAATGTGGAAGGTAGTATGGGCCCGTACTACTGAAAGCAGAGGATCCATACTCGAATCAAGGAAAGCTGAGATGAGACCAGGAAACTTGTGGTAGTAGTGATCCCTCGAGATATATCTATGTTTCTGAAGTTTATTATGATGTGTTTTCATAATAGTGGTACTATGCCCTAGGCCACCTGTCGGCAGTTCAGAGGCCGGAGGGGGATTAGGATCAGGCCCGGAGGTCGGGCAGTTGGATGAGCAGACTAGGGAGTTTCTCTCCTCAGAGATTACTCGCACCATACATGAGCAGACTCCTGTGATCTTTGGTTCGATCAAGGAGGGTATCTTAGAGTTGATGGTTGAGATATTGAGCACTTTCCATGCTGAGGTAGCGGCCATGATGGTGTCGCACACGCTTACCTTCAGGGATTTCCGTGCATGTGGAGCTCCAGATTACAACGGGGCGCGGGACCCCATAGCGAGTACTAGATGGTTAGCGGATGTGGCTAACGCTTTCCGCACGAGCAGATGTCCCGAGGGGGACAAGGTCAGATTAACGTCCTGTCTTCTGAAGGACAGGGCACGAGATTGGTGGGAGGAGGTCAGACATGCCATTGGAGATGACGCAGCTTTGGATTGTATGACCTGGGCTGACTTTACTGCCTTGTTCAGGGCTGAGTTTGCACCGGTTATTGAGGTGCAGCAGTTGGCCAGAGAGTTTCAGGACCTCACCCAAACGACACAGATAGTGGCGGAGATCACCGCCAAGTTCAGGGAGAGAGCACTTCTCGTTCCTCAGTACGCAACTGAGGAGGAAATGAAGAAGGCTCGGTATCATGAGATGTTGTGGAGTGACATCCGCCAGTTTGTGACCCGGTCCAGCTGTAAAATGTTGGATGACATGATTTCAAGGGCTCGAGAGAGATAGATTGACCTTGAGATGGAGAGAAAGAGGAAGCCGAAGGCGGCTCCAGGTTCAGGGAGTTCGGGCAAAAAGCCCAAGGGTTCAGATCACAGAGCTAGGAGTCAGCAGAGCCACGGTCGGTGTGGCGAGTGTGGGAGATCGCACGATGGGTCATGCAAGGCAGGGAGTGCCGGTTGCTACAAGTGCGGCCGGACTGGGCATATGAGGAGAGATTGTACAACCACTACTACTGCCGTTGTGGCATCAGATCTGATTTGCTTTTAGTGCAATCAGAGGGGACATAAAAACTCCCAATGTCCGAGTTTAGCCACTGCATAGAAGGTGTCAGCATCTGCTCCTACTACCTTGAGGTTTGTGGATGGTCGTCAGGGCCGAGTTGAGACGCCGGTGGCAAAGAGTAGGGCTTTTCAGCTGATGGGGGAGGAGGCGCAAGCGACTCCTGATGTGGTGACGGGTATGTATTTCTCCCTTATCTACGCATTTATTATTGATTGTTTCTTATGGTTATATGTTTTGTATAGGGCCGTTCTCAGTGAACGGCATTTCAGCTATAATATTGTTTGATTCGGGGGCTACCCGATCATTCGTGTCTCTTCCGCTTAGCAAGAGGTTTAGCAGAGCTCCAGGGGAGCTAGATTGTCCACTTGAGGTTTTGATAGCAGTTGATAGGACCATTAGCGTTGCAAGGGTACACAAAGGATGTTCCCTGCAGTTATTCGATGAGCAGTTTCCGGTGGACTTGATCCCTATTCCCCTGCGAGGGAATAAGGTTATAGTAGGCATGGATTGGCTGAGTCCCAATTGGGCGGTGATAGACTGTGAGCTACAGTTGGTGAGGGTTCGCACTCCTAGTGGGGGAGAGTTAGTGATTTAGGGCGAGAAGCAACAGAGCGGACCAGTTCTGTGTTCAGCAGCGAGGGCGAGGCGCTACTTCCAGCAGGGTTGCGCCGGTTATATTGCCTATGTTGTAGATGCCCGGGAGAAGGGCATGTTATCGGTTCATGATGTTCCGGTTGTGCGAGACTACCCGGATGTATTTCCAGAGGATTTTCCTGGAGTACCTCCCGAGAGGCAGGTCGAGTTCAGGATTGACTTGATCCCTAGTGCGGCTCCGATAGCCAAGGCGCCGTATCGGTTGGCTCCCCTAGAGATGCAGGAGTTGTCTACGCAACTGCAAGAGCTGCTAGACAAGGGTTTTATCAGATCGAGTAGTTCGCCTTGGGGAGCACAGATTTTTGTGAAGAAAAAGGACGTGTCACATCGTATGTGTATAGATTACCAGGAGTTGAATAAGGTAACAGTGAAAAACAGTTACCCACTTCCGAGGATAGATGATTTGTTCGATCAGCTTTAGGGAGCGTCTTGGTTTTCCATGATCGATTTACGCTTCGGGTATCATCAATGAAGAGAATTGTTATCGAGAATAAGAAAACAATTATGATTGACTGATTGAAAAGTAAGAACACAATGAGTAAATATTAATCAGATCTTATTGTAACATCCCGAAATATCAAGAGTAGAGTTGAAGGGCTAAAAGAGTAAGTTGTGAAAGAGTGACTCGGCGAGTCCATGGATGGACTCGGCGAGTAGAGTCGCGACTGGGTCGCGTGCTAAGTAGCCGACTCGGCGAGTCAGTGAGGAGGACTCGACGAGTAGGCGCTGATTGGAGAAAACCCTAATTCTCGGGGTTGAGCCCTATATAAAGAACATTATGTTTTCCTCCCAGTCTCCTTATCACCCCTTGAGCCCCAGAAAACCCTAAATCGCGGAGAAGCACCATTGTTGAGTGGATTGGAGCTTGGAGAAGTAATTGTTGAAGGAATTTTGGGAGATTGAAGGCTTGGAGCAAGGGGCTTTGCTTGGATTCGAATTACATTGCAGTTGGGGCATCTCTTGGAGGTAATATCTCGTTCTTGGGCTGTTATTATGTGTTTCTTCATTTTGGGGTTTGTGGGAACTTGTCTATGGATGTAATGGGAAGTCTAGAGGTTAGATCTGAGGTTGCTACCTCAGATCTAGAAGGGAGAAGAATCAGAGAGCATGAAAGTCCCTGTGTTGGAGTGTTTAGTGAAGCTTTCATGTCCCAAACCCTAGCCCAATGTGCAAATGGCCTAGATCTCTTTGGATTCACGTAAAGTTTGCCACTTTACGTGATGGATGAGTGGTAGGAGGCTAGATCTATGTTTTGGAGCAATTGCATGGCCTGGAATGCTTCCGAATGGATTCAGACCGGTGGTACTCGGCGAGTCACATGGGTGTACTCGACGAGTTGGATGAAGATGGCCTGGAACTCGGCGAGTTGTATGAACAACTCGACGAGTAG
The DNA here is from genome assembly GCF_051521515.1 of Lactuca serriola. Taxonomy (NCBI): domain Eukaryota; kingdom Viridiplantae; phylum Streptophyta; class Magnoliopsida; order Asterales; family Asteraceae; genus Lactuca; species Lactuca serriola. Next base: position 284,397,233 of record NC_136410.1, read on the forward strand.
GTTGATGATAGTCTTGGACTCGGCGAGTCTGTTCTTGGACTCGACGAGTCTTGTCGAAGAGTCCCGATATTCCCTGGTTGAGTCGAGAATCGGTGAGTCAAGGGATGACTCGGTGAGTTGTGTGCGAGTGGACTCAGAGTTGTGGGACTCGGCGAGTCTCGGAGTGACTCGGCGAGTTAGGTCGCGGATTGAGTGAAGTTCTGATTATAGAAACTCGACGAGTCATAGAGTTGACTCGGCGAGTAGGGTCAGTCAGGGTTGACTTTGACTGAGGACTTTGATTTTGACCAAGGGTTGACCGTTGACTTTTAGGGTTTGGTCAGCGATGTGGCCTTTGGGCCAAGAGAGGGGTAAAATAGTCTTTTACCCTTAAGAGGGTGCATTGAGAGGATTGATTCTAGTCTCGAGAGTTATAGTCATGAGAGTTTTGCCTTACGTGTTAGGCGGTGGCGAGTTCGAGATCCGAGTATGGAGATATCTTCTTTTTGCTTGCCAGGTGAGTCTTCTCACTATACTTTACCTTGAGTAGGTAACCAGAGTTATGTGACAGAGTATTTGTATGCTATGTATGTTATGTGTTGTACTGCATTATTTCTATGTGATTTATGCTGTGCCTGGTTGCAGAGTTGGAACCGAAGGGTTCCTAGAGTTAGAACCGGAAGGTTCATAGAGTTAGAACCTGAGGGTTCACAGAGTTTGGGTGCACGGACCCATAGAGTTATAGCCTCGAGTGGCTTGTATGTGTTATGTGTGTGGTATTTTGGGGAACTCACTAAGCTTCGTGCTTACAGTGTTTTGTGTTTTGTTGTTTTCAGGTTTCTTTCAGTATCACGGTACGGCACCGGCTTGATTGTACACACCAGAGCAAGAGTCATATTTTGGAGGATCCTGGTTTTCTATGCAAGTGAAAATGGAGCTATGTTTTGTAATTTGATTATGAATGAAATTTTTAACAAGTGTTCTAAGAATAAAATGATTATTTAAAAAGAAAGAATTGTTTTGAAATTTACGGTGTTACAAGTTGGTATCAGAGCCTTGGTTTGAGGGATTCGGATGCGCCTTTGGGTAAATCTGGACTCAAACTGAGGAAGTAAGAAAAAAAAAAATTTTTCAAAGAAATAATTTTCTAAAAAGTGAATAAGAGTTCCAAAAGAAAGCAAGAAAGAGCAGTGTGTACAATCAGCCAGAGCCCGAACGGTGATTTCCCAAAATACCCTTATTTTTGTGTTATGAGATATTTATGATGCACTTTATGAGATATTATTGCATGCTAGAGGCAGGCTAGGTATTTCACATCTTAGGACTAGAGTAGCCTGATCTGTGATGCCTTAGCCTAGGACTTGTTGTTATATGTGTTATGCTTTTGAGTATGTGATGAGTGAGAGTACCCAGTTAGAACCCATGAGGGGTAGAGTTGCAGAGTTCAGTGGTACTTCCGAGGATGAGCCGAGAAAGTGGAGTTATCACAGAGAGGGAGACCTATGTATTCTTCGATGCTCGAATGTTGCTTGCTTTGTGCTTTGTGGAACTCTCGATGATGGGAGTCAGCTACCAAGTGAATATGACGATATTCAGGAGGTAGATGGCTGGCATCACAGGGAGCTCTTCAGCAGCTGATAGCAAAGAAGTGGGAGGACAACGGAAGAGCCTAGGGAGTAACCCTAGCCAGATGAGTGCGCGGGTAGAGTAGAGAATTTCGCTGGGGAGCGAGCACGCGCGATGGGATTAGTGACAAATCAGGTCGAGCAGCTACTTAGGAGCTCTGGGATGGTCCGTGTGGAAAGTATGGGTAGATGTGGCAGGTAGTATGGGCCCGTACTACTGAAAGCAGAGGACCCATACATGAAACAGGGAGTATTCTGAAGGTCCTAAGAAGCGGATTGAGGAGTGATGTTATGGTTCGAGTACCATACATCGGAGTGGAGTGAAGAGTGATGTTATGGTTCGAGTACCATACATCGGAGCGGATTGAGGAGTGATGTTATGGTTCGAGTACCATACATCGGAGCGGATTGAAGAGTGATGTTATGGTTCGAGTACCATACATCGGAGCGGATTGAAGAGTGATGTTATGGTTCGAGTACCATACATCGGAGCGGATTGAGGAGAGATGTTATGGTTCGAGTACCATACATCGGAGCAGATTGAGGAGTGATGTTATGGTTCGAGTACCATACATCGAAGCGGATTGAGGAGTGGTGTTATGGTTCGAGTACCATACGCCGGAGCATATTGAGAAGAGATGTCATGGAATGAATACCATGGTTCATAGGGAAAGATGTTTGTGGTTCCCCGGCTATCCGGTTATGATTGAGTTCGGAGAGGCGTCCCTTGAGAGGAAGATCGAGAGCCTCTCAGAGTATTTTAGTAAGGAGTCAGTGAGAAGGAAGAATTTCAATCTGAGTTGAGCGATCAGTCGATAAAGGAGATGTCACCTTCTATGATCTGGGTGGTTCTGATTATGTTCGTGTGCAAATATGAGAAGCATGATGTTGAGTTTTGGGTTGGGGGTAAACCCTGCAGGTCGTCATTGATGATGATTTTTCCCCCAGTGTATTAGGTAGCATGTGTGCCGCGAGGCGGTGACTTATCATGAGCAGATAGTCAGTTGGGACTGAGGTAGTCGAGGACCACACTACACCTATTTGAGTATAGTAGGATGTATTATAGTGGTATCAGTGGGGAGTTCAGTCGAGTTTAGCAGTGCAGAGAGTTTTCTATCTATGTTGGGTGTTGAATATGGGAGTGGGTCCCTGTTCTTGGGATGATCCCGGTGTTGGAGCGATGTTTGATGAGTTGAGGTGAGGGGTACGATGATTTTGCGGTTCAGTCTATGAGCCAGAGATGTTATTGAGCAGTTGAGATGCTTAGTGCTAGATTGGTATGAGATTTGGAACGACTAGAGGCAGTCGTGATGAGAAGTTCTTGAGGAGTTCATCAGAGGTTCACAGTATATGAGGTCGATTGATTTCCTTAAGAAGGAATTATCGGGCGTTGTGTAGCACTTTCCTGGGGCATGTGCGATTTGGCTGGTAAAAAATAGTTGTGGGTTGGTTGCGTGCTAATTGATGATGGTTCGAACCCTAAGTGGGGGAGAACCGGGTACAGTATGTAAGAAAGCAGAGATTTGTCAAGAGCAGTTATAAGTGGAGTATAGAGATCTGTTGTAAGAAATCATGAGACCAGAGATGTCGGTGATCGAGGAAAGAGGTCAGAGTGAGTTAATGCGGGAAGTACTTGTTGAGAATGATGAATGTCTCCACGGCAGGTGTTTGGTGGTCAGTGTTGTTGCAAGTAGATAGAGAATGATTGGGCAGCCAACTCCCGGGTCAGTATGTGTATCCTTGTTTGGATTTTGAGCGGTAGAAAATGGGTTCGGAGAATTATCAGCGTATTTAGTAGCGTTAGCGTTTTCTTGTATTCCAATTGAGAAATTGGATACACCGAGGTTGCAATTTGGAAAAAAAAAAAAAAAAAATGCAGATCTAATTATGGGGTTCAGAGGAAATGTATTATTGTGTCTATATGATGCTTGGGGAAGGAGATCAGTGGTTGTGGCAGGATCTTGTGATGTTCTGTTGGGGTATTCCTAGATATCTGGGTATGATATCTTTATTTCGGAGTTACTCGTGAATCTTGAATTGAATCGACTTGTGGTATATCAGGTATCTATGGATCTAGTGGGAGCCCTTCGAGTATGGGCATCCATGGAGATTATTTGAGAGAGTGGATTTTCGCAAGGGTGGGCATTTGTTATGTTGATTGCCTCTAGAGTCTGTGATGGATATTCGAGTCGAGTATGGGTAGCCGTTGATGATAGTCTTCGGAGCACGAGCTAGTGGAGTCAGAGGGTGTTGTGATACTGCGGGGAGCCGTAGTACTCACTAGTCAGAGGGTGTTGTGATACTGCGGGGAGCCGTAGTACTCACTAGTCAGAGGGTGTTGTGATACTGCGGGGAGCCGTAGTACTCACTATTCTGAGGGTGTTGTGATACTGCGGGGGGGCCGCAGTACTCACTAGATGGCAAGAGAATGTGATGATGGAATGTTTTCCGAACAATGTATGTTGTGGAAGAGTTTTGGGTTTGAGTAGCCCTAGTATTGACTTTTTGGAGCCTGGATGTTGAATCGGGGGCGAGACTGGGGTCTCCGTCTCTGTCGGGAGATGCGGTGAGATGCGCAAGGGATATGCGCAGCAGAAACCAGAGATCAGAGTTGAGACGATCCTTGGTTGGACCGTATTTTCTCGCATGAGGAAAAGAGGATTTCGTGACTTGTGTGTCACTGGGCAGTGATAGTGGTCACGGGGAAAAGGTTAGTGAGATGTTTGGATCATGTTATGGGAGACCTTTGGAGGCTCAGCTGTGGAGTCAAAAGCTGACTTGGTGCTCAGTCTCGAAGAGGGATATGAGAAATGAGCTAGAGCTTATCAGGAGGTTGTCTGAGGACACTTCAGAGCGAGTGAGCGATTCAGACGCTCGAAGTCATGCTTCGGGCATGTGTATTAGATTTCGGAGGAAGCTGCGGCACGTAATTATCCTTGGTCGAGTTGTCCTATATTAACAGCCATCATTAGTGCATTGGTATGCCGCCCTTTGAGCTGTTGTATAGGAGGAGGTGTCGGACCCTCATTTGCTGAGGAGAGGTAACGCATGGACCCGAGAGTCCTTGCGAGCAGATCCAGAGCATGTGCGATACATGGAGTAGTGGCAAGGTTGTCAAGTGGATTTCCCTAGGTAAGGGCAGAGAAAGGTATGTAACCCCGGGGGGGGGGGGGGGGGGGAAGTGTTGGTTCACGGAAGTGAAGGTAGTAGTGCGAATGGATGATTTAGGGTATGAGGGTTGAATGCGGTGTCTGTTACAGTGGTATGGAATGACATCATGATGGGATGTCTGTTGAGGACGCGGGAGGGATTCCACAGGTGTAGAGCCAGGAGGCTCGGAAGGGATCCAGGGAGAGAATCCTGGACTCTCAGTGTGATTCTGATCAGGGTATTGGGTATGTATCAGTGGTTCATCCTGGGGGGATGTTTGAGGATATCATCAGTGTATCGAGTTTTCCAACCTGAGAGTGTTGGAGCTAGTTCAGCATGTGTATGTGATTGCAAGAGGAGAACTCGTGAGAGTTGCTCTGAGAGTGAGAATTGGTCTCTCAGTCGTTCCGGAATGGTTAAAGTGGGATTCGGATCGGGGATCCGATGGTTCATGGCTTTCTAGCCCTTATGGGTCGATCGGTTGTTGATATTTGGAGCAGTGATACATCTCGGGTAATTCTCGATTGTTGAGTGTGATTATCAGAGGGTACAGCCGGTGCCTGGTTTGAGACGGTGGTCAGGACACCGCACGGAAAGAGGAAGTGAGTTCGAGTTCGATGGTTATGCTTTGATGAACCTGGTCCAGTTAGGGCCAGGTGGCGCGCCGTGGGAGTATTTTGGAGTTGAGTTGCCATAGGCTTCGAGGACGAAGCATAATTTAAGTGGGGGAGAATTGTAACATCCCGAAATATCAAGAGTAGAGTTGAAGGGCTAAAAGAGTAAGTTGTGAAAGAGTGACTCGGCGAGTCCATGGATGGACTCGGCGAGTAGAGTCGCGACTGGGTCGCGTGCTAAGTAGCCGACTCGGCGAGTCAGTGAGGAGGACTCGACGAGTAGGCGCTGATTGGAGAAAACCCTAATTCTCGGGGTTGAGCCCTATATAAAGAACATTATGTTTTCCTCCCAGCCTCCTTATCACCCCTTGAGCCCCAGAAAACCCTAAATCGCGGAGAAGCACCATTGTTGAGTGGATTGGAGCTTGGAGAAGTAATTGTTGAAGGAATTTTGGGAGATTGAAGGCTTGGAGCAAGGGGCTTTGCTTGGATTCGAATTACATTGCAGTTGGGGCATCTCTTGGAGGTAATATCTCGTTCTTGGGCTGTTATTATGTGTTTCTTCATTTTGGGGTTTGTGGGAACTTGTCTATGGATGTAATGGGAAGTCTAGAGGTTAGATCTGAGGTTGCTACCTCAGATCTAGAAGGGAGAAGAATCAGAGAGCATGAAAGTCCCTGTGTTGGAGTGTTTAGTGAAGCTTTCATGTCCCAAACCCTAGCCCAATGTGCAAATGGCCTAGATCTCTTTGGATTCACGTAAAGTTTGCCACTTTACGTGATGGATGAGTGGTAGGAGGCTAGATCTATGTTTTGGAGCAATTGCATGGCCTGGAATGCTTCCGAATGGATTCAGACCGGTGGTACTCGGCGAGTCACATGGGTGTACTCGACGAGTTGGATGAAGATGGCCTGGAACTCGGCGAGTTGTATGAACAACTCGACGAGTAGGTTGATGATAGTCTTGGACTCGGCGAGTCTGTTCTTGGACTCGACGAGTCTTGTCGAAGAGTCCCGATATTCCCTGGTTGAGTCGAGAATCGGTGAGTCAAGGGATGACTCGGTGAGTTGTGTGCGAGTGGACTCAGAGTTGTGGGACTCGGCGAGTCTCGGAGTGACTCGGCGAGTTAGGTCGCGGATTGAGTGAAGTTCTGATTATAGAAACTCGGCGAGTCATAGAGTTGACTCGGCGAGTAGGGTCAGTCAGGGTTGACTTTGACTGAGGACTTTGATTTTGACCAAGGGTTGACCGTTGACTTTTAGGGTTTGTGTAACATCCGAAAAACACAACCAATTTAAAATTTTCAAAGCAACCCGATTTTCATTAAAATGTTCACAAAAAGGTTTTCAATATAATTCATTTAAGTATTCCCAGAATCACGTTGTTACAAAATCATGAGGAACGGTACGATTGCGCCTTCGCCTTGCCACAGTCTCCTGAAGAACCTGAAAAACATTAAACCACAACTGTAAGCCCGAAAGCTTAGTGAGATACCCCCAAAATACCAACCACGCATACGCCTTTCCAGGCCGTGACCTTCCGGTCCAAAACATATAAATCATACATAACAAAACAGATCATAGAACAATCATGCATATCGGGTCTATCGTGACTGGTCCGCCTTATCAGGCCTTCAGTCCGTCGGATCCATCCTCCGGGTCTAGTCATGTCCTCTGAGTCTACAGTGGGGTTGGTCCGCCCGCATTGGGCCTTCAACCCACCTGGTCCACTCTCCGAGTCTACAGTGTGACTGGTCCGCCCGCATCGGGCCTTCAGTCATCCTGGTCCACTCTCCGAGCCTCGGCACGTCTGGTCCGCCCTCGTGGGGCCTACAGCCTATCCGGACCGCTCGCTGGGCCTTCGGAACAACCGGTCCGCCCTGGGTATCTTGGCCTACAGCACAAAGCAGGACCCGCCTCAACCCATCTCTAGTCCAAACAACCATGTGCACAAAACATACAGTCATATAACAGTCATAATCAACAAACCGAGTAAACAGATCACATAGCATATCATTACCCTAACCGGGCTACCGCCCTATTCGATCACTAGCATAGCATTACTCAACATATCGAGAACTGACCTTTACAAGGTCCCCTAGCATGTACCATCCTAACTACCAGGATGCAAACACAACCAGCACTAACATGATAAACGTAACTGAATCTCAATACAATAAAAGGGCGGCCTTGGTGCCTTAGACCCTGTTGATATAGTGAGGATAACTCACCTCGAACTGACGGCTGAAAAGATAAGATCCCGCTGCTCCGAACTCTGACACAACTCCTCCACTGAACATCAAACAATAACCCAATAAACTCCCATGATTACCAAAATACCCCTGGAAGACAACTGGTCAACCCTGTACAGGACAAAGTCAACCCCTGACAGACCCTACTCGCCGAGTCACCCCAAGACTCGTCGAGTCCTTATACTCAGAACTTCCCTCACTTAGCGACCCTACTCGCCGAGTCACCCCAAGACTCGTCGAGTGCAACAACTCTGAGTCCACTCGCACCCAATTCACCGAGTTGTCCCTCGACTCACCGATTCATCGACTCAACCAGAAATATTGGGACTTCCTCGACAAGACTCGCCGAGTCCAACTGAACTCGTCAAGTCCAAGGCCATCTTCAATCTACTCGCCGAGTTGTTCTTCCAACTCGTCGAGTTCATGGCCATCTTCAACCTACTCGCCGAGTTGTTCTTCCAACTCGTCGAGTTCAAGGCCATCTTCAAGCAACTCGTCGAGTCTACCCATGTGACTCGCCGAGTTCCACCAGTCTGAATCCATACAGAAGCATCTCAGGCCATGCAATTGATCCAAAACATAGATCCAACCTCCTACAATCCAACCATCACGTAAAGTAGCAACCTTTACGTGAATCAAACGAGATCTAGGCCATTTCCACCTTAAAACCAAGGTTTGGGACATGATAGCTTCATTCATAGCACAAAGGTTGGGACTTTAATGCACTCAATGACTCCTCCATTCCAGATCTGAGGTAGCAACCTCAGATCCATCCTCCAACACCAAAATGTCACACAACCAAGCATCCCACACAACCCCAATTGAAGAAACTAGGAATGCACAGCTTAAGGACGAAGATATTACCTCCAGAAGATGCCTCAATAACAGCTAAACACGAATCCAAGCAAAGCCCTTTGATCCAACCCACTTCTCCTTCAAGATTTCTTCAATCAACACCTCTCCAAGCCTTAACTTGCTCCACAAAAGATTTCTCCACGAACTTAGGGCCTCTGGAACTCAAGGGGGGAACAAGGGAGGCTGTGGAGGGGTGTAAGGTTCTTTATATAGGGGTCAACACCGGAAATTAGGGTTTTCCTCATACAGCACCTACTCGCCGAGTCCATACTTGGACTCGCCGAGTAGGCCACCCGGCACGCGACCATGACCGCGACGTGACTCGCCGAGTCTATCCATGGACTCGCCGAGTCACCCTCTAAAACTTACACTTTCAGCCCTTCAACTCTACTCTTGCGATTCCGGGATGTTACAACTCTCCCCCACTTAAATTAGGCTTCGCCCTCGAAGCCTTCGGCATCTCATCTTCAATCTACTTCCCACTCTGCGCCACTTGACCTTGACCGAACCAAGCCCCTCAAAGTACAACCATAGAACCAGAAGCTCACTTTCTCATCCCATACGGTGTTCCCACCACCTACTCAAACCGGCACCCACTGTACCCTCCGATAACCACACTCAACAACCGAGAATTACCCATGACGCCTTACTGCTCCTATTCTCATCTTCCACTTGACTCACATGGCTATAAAGCCACGCACCCTCGGATTCCCGATCCAAATTCCACTCTACCCTTATCATAACGACCGAAAGACTCATTCTTCCATTTCGGAGCAACTCCCCCGAGTTCTCCTATCGCAATCACACCTACATGCCGATCTAGCTCTAGCACCCTCAGGTGCGGATAACCTGATATATAGACAATATCCTCAACATCCTTCCAGGATAAACCACTGATACATACCCAGAACCCTGATCATGATCTCACTGAGAGTCCAAGACTCTTGCTCTGCATCCCTTCCTAACTCCTCTCCCTGACTCCACGTCGCGATATTCCCTCTGCGCCCAAAGCAACATATCGAGTCGAATAACTCATATTCCGCCGCCGCAACACACTACTCAAAGATCATCGACGGACCACTGCTATCGCAACTCTGCACTGCCGCTTTCACCTTCGTGAAACCCCACTTGTCTGCCCAGCCACCATGACAGGCACCATGGTGCTCATCCTACGCCACATTACCACTTTAGGGCGTACCCAATATCCATGCACTACCGCTACTCTGGCTCTTAGCACAAGGACTCTCAAGCCCATGCACTACCTTCACTGCTCAAGATCGCTAGCCGGGGCCAGACCTCCCAATGTAATCCCATCGCGACATACGCAACCCATAGCCTCTAACCGATTCAATATTACCCGCAGAGTCTTCAGCATGACTGGACCGCCTCCCCGGGCCTTCAGCCAATCTGGACCACTCTCAGAACCTTCAGCCAATCTGACTGGACCGTCCTCCGAGCCTTCGGCCTGACTGGTACGCCTACCGGCCTTCAGTCTATCCGGACCGCCCCACAATCACTCATCATTCCAACTATCCCTTCGGGAAATCCTCCCGTGCATACCGTTCTAGCCCTCTAGGGGTTCCGAACTCTAGCTCCATCATACATACTCGATCCCGGCCTGCTCCCATGCCTTCCTCAATCAACTGCTCTAGGTCTGTATTTCGCCCCGCACGCCTACTGCTCACCCATCCGAGCCTGCTCTCATCTGATAGAAATACCGCTGAATTCCCAAGCGGCTAAACAACCTTCCCTGCCCAACGACCATCCAGAGAATTTCCAATTCTCCCCCACTTAAGACGCTGACAGATAATCACCGGTCGCCATCACCGATCTCCCAAAGCACCTCGTAGGAATCAGCACATGCACTCCAAGTGCATTTCACCAGTACCGACAAATTTCATACAAATCATGCTCTTACGCTGTCCAACCCGCTCGAAAGCGACTCAATCTTCATCTTTCCATTCCTCAGATTGCAGAGTCCAACTAGCCTCCAAACTAACACCGCATCCGCCACCAATCTTCTCAAAGATCATCAATGATGGCTCGAAGTACAATCCCAAAACCACAACGATCCCTCAAGGGACACAAGATACAAAAACTAAAATTCCGATCACAACTCGCCAATCCCTCCAGGAACAACGAATACCACAAGAAACCCGAAACGCAATTTCCAAAGCCTACCAACGAAACTAGCAGATAACAATACTCCACAACAAGCATAAAAAAAAATCAAAACATCAGAAAGAAACATACCCGCAACAGCAAGCTGAAAAACACGACCCTAGGCCCTTGGGGGCTCCGCTCCACCCTGACCTCCACCTGTGATCCTCAACGTAGCCGGTGCTGGAGCCTGCACCGATCCTGCAGCAATCTGTGGACAGTTGACCTTCAAATGTCCAACCTGATGACAATGATAGCATATCCTCAAATCCCGAACCGGCACCGACTGCCGACAATCCCTCGCATAGTGTCCCTCCTTCCCGCACTTGCGGCATGCTCCACCGGACCGACAAACCCCGGCATGACCCCTTCCACACTTACCATAGACGTGGCCACCCTGATCTCCCATCCTGAAATCAACGGTCTTAGACCGTTTCGTCGCCGGCTGCGACTGAACCGGAGCTTGCCTCAGCTCACGCATCTGTAACTCAATCTCTAACTCACGCCGCCTGGCGGCCTCCTGCAACTCCAAAAAAGTCTCGCACCTCTGCGCAGACACAAACTGTCTGATATCCCTCTTTAGCATACTCAGATATCGGGACATCTGAGCCTGCTCCGAAGCGAACTCAGGACAAAACATCGCCCTCTCAGTAAACATCCTGGTGATTTCCGTCACCGATTCCGAATCCTGCTTTAGCTCCAAGAACTCCTGAGCCAACCTCTCCCTCTCGACCTGTGGAACATAGCGAGTACTGAACATCTCCCTGAACCGATCCCATGAAATCGCAGCCCTCTGCGCATCCGAATACGATCCCGTGGTCAATCTCCACCAATCCTTTGCTCCGAGCCTCAACAGGTTCAAAGCACACCTCACCCTCTGATCAGCAGGGCATGAACAAGTGAAGAAACATCCTTCTACATCTGATAACCACCTCATAGCAACGATCGGATCCTGAACTCCATCAAAAGTGGGAGGCTTCGTATTATCGAAGTCCCGATACTGAAAACCTCTACTGGCTCCTCCTCCTGCCGCCGCGGCAGCCGTCTCCGTGAGAGCCGCATAACGCTCATCAAAATACTCCACCATGGCGGTCTTGATCGACCCAAACAACTCTGGCAGCTCAGCCCGAATCAATGCGGCAACCTCATCATGCAGAATCTCGCGAATCCTCGCATCCAACTCGTGCGTACTCATCTGACTGACAACCTCTGGCTGTGCAGACCCACTTGGAGCTCCCTCTCCTGCTCCTGATCCTGACCCGGATCCACCCCCAGCGTGCCCTGGAATCTCCATACTGAAAATAAAACACCAATCTCAGACATATTCCACTAACCGGGAACCAGCTCTCATCCCAACCCTAGAGGTCATGATTTCCCTGATACGCGTATGAGTCCGTGCTTTCAGTAGTACGGGCCCATACTACCTTCCGCACCAACCCATGTTTGTATGAAGTACTCCCACAACACCCTAGTGACACATATAACAACGCTCTATCCTCACCACTAGAGGAACACTAGAAATCTCTCGCAAGGAACCCTAGGCTAGCAGGTATCATAAATCAGGCAACTCCTCAATAAATCCTGAAGATTCCTAGCCTAACTCTAGCATGCTGTTCTATCAAAGCTCAATAAAACAATTGCCATGTATGATATTTTGGGGTTACTTACTGGCTCCGGCTGATCGTACCTCCGCGTCCTCCTTTACTTGTTTTGAAAACCATTTTAATTTCTCTTTTTGAAAACTCTCCTCGATTTGAGACTGGAGTCACACAAGTGTTCCTCCAATTCACTCAAACCAAGGCTCTGATACCAACTTGTAACATCCGAAAAACACAACCAATTTAAAATTTTCAAAGCAACCCGATTTTCATTAAAATGTTCACAAAAAGGTTTTCAATATAATTCATTTAAGTATTCCCAGAATCACGTTGTTACAAAATCATGAGGAACGGTACGATCGCGCCTTCGCCTTGCCACAGTCTCCTGAAGAACCTGAAAAACATTAAACCACAACTGTAAGCCCGAAAGCTTAGTGAGATACCCCCAAAATACCAACCACGCATACGCCTTTCCAGGCCGTGACCTTCCGGTCCAAAACATATAAATCATACATAACAAAACAGATCATAGAACAATCATGCATATCGGGTCTATCGTGACTGGTCCGCCTTATCAGGCCTTCAGTCCGTCGGATCCATCCTCCGGGTCTAGTCATGTCCTCTGAGTCTACAGTGGGGTTGGTCCGCCCGCATTGGGCCTTCAACCCACCTGGTCCACTCTCCGAGTCTACAGTGTGACTGGTCCGCCCGCATCGGGCCTTCAGTCATCCTGGTCCACTCTCCGAGCCTCGGCACGTCTGGTCCGCCCTCGTGGGGCCTACAGCCTATCCGGACCGCTCGCTGGGCCTTCGGAACAACCGGTCCGCCCTGGGTATCTTGGCCTACAGCACAAAGCAGGACCCGCCTCAACCCATCTCTAGTCCAAACAACCATGTGCACAAAACATACAGTCATATAACAGTCATAATCAACAAACCGAGTAAACAGATCACATAGCATACCATTACCCTAACCGGGCTACCGCCCTATTCGATCACTAGCATAGCATTACTCAACATATCGAGAACTGACCTTTACAAGGTCCCCTAGCATGTACCATCCTAACTACCAGGATGCAGACATAACCAGCACTAACATGATAAACGTAACTGAATCTCAATACAATAAAGGGGCGGCCTTGGTGCCTTAGACCCTGTTGATATAGTGAGGATAACTCACCTCGAACTGACGGCTGAAAAGATAAGATCCCGCTGCTCCGAACTCTGACACAACTCCTCCACTGAACATCAAACAATAACCCAATAAACTCCCATGATTACCAAAATACCCCTGGAAGACAACTGGTCAACCCTGGACAGGACATAGTCAACCCCTGACAGACCCTACTCGCCGAGTCACCCCAAGACTCGTCGAGTCCTTATACTCAGAACTTCCCTCACTTAGCGACCCTACTCGCCGAGTCACCCCAAGACTCGTCGAGTGCAACAACTCTGAGTCCACTCGCACCCAATTCACCGAGTTGTCCCTCGACTCACCGATTCATCGACTCAACCAGAAATATTGGGACTTCCTCGACAAGACTCGCCGAGTCCAACTGAACTCGTCGAGTCCAAGGCCATCTTCAATCTACTCGCCGAGTTGTTCTTCCAACTCGTCGAGTTCATGGCCATCTTCAACCTACTCGCCGAGTTGTTCTTCCAACTCGTCGAGTTCAAGGCCATCTTCAAGCAACTCGTCGAGTCTACCCATGTGACTCGCCGAGTTCCACCAGTCTGAATCCATACAGAAGCATCTCAGGCCATGCAATTGATCCAAAACATAGATCCAACCTCCTACAATCCAACCATCACGTAAAGTAGCAACCTTTACGTGAATCAAACGAGATCTAGGCCATTTCCACCTTAAAACCAAGGTTTGGGACATGATAGCTTCATTCATAGCACAAAGGTTGGGACTTTAATGCACTCAATGACTCCTCCATTCCAGATCTGAGGTAGCAACCTCAGATCCATCCTCCAACACCAAAATGTCACACAACCAAGCATCCCACACAACCCCAATTGAAGAAACTAGGAATGCACAGCTTAAGGACGAAGATATTACCTCCAGAAGATGCCTCAATAACAGCTAAACACGAATCCAAGCAAAGCCCTTTGATCCAACCCACTTCTCCTTCAAGATTTCTTCAATCAACACCTCTCCAAGCCTTAACTTGCTCCACAAAAGATTTCTCCATGAACTTAGGGCCTCTGGAACTCAAGGGGGGAACAAGGGAGGCTGTGGAGGGGTGTAAGGTTCTTTATATAGGGCTCAACACCGGAAATTAGGGTTTTCCTCATACAGCACCTACTCGCCGAGTCCATACTTGGACTCGCCGAGTAGGCCACCCGGCACGCGACCATGACCGCGACGTGACTCGCCGAGTCTATCCATGGACTCGCCGAGTCACCCTCTAAAACTTACACTTTCAGCCCTTCAACTCTACTCTTGCGATTCCGGGATGTTACAGTTTGGTCAGCGATGTGGCCTTTGGGCCAAGAGAGGGGTAAAATAGTCTTTTACCCTTAAGAGGGTGCATTGAGAGGATTGATTCTAGTCTCGAGAGTTATAGTCATGAGAGTTTTGCCTTACGTGTTAGGCGGTGGCGAGTTCGAGATCCGAGTATGGAGATATCTGCTTTTTGCTTGCCAGGTGAGTCTTCTCACTATACTTTACCTTGAGTAGGTAACCAGAGTTATGTGACAGAGTATTTGTATGCTATGTATGTTATGTGTTGTACTGCATTATTTCTATGTGATTTATGCTGTGCATGGTTGCAGAGTTGGAACCGAAGGGTTCCTAGAGTTAGAACCGGAAGGTTCATAGAGTTAGAACCTGAGGGTTCACAAAGTTTGGGTGCACGGACCCATAGAGTTATAGCCTCGAGTGGCTTGTATGTGTTATGTGTGTGGTATTTTGGGGAACTCACTAAGCTTCGTGCTTACAGTGTTTTGTGTTTTGTTGTTTTCAGGTTTCTTTCAGTATCACGGTACGGCACCGGCTTGATTGTACACACCAGAGCAAGAGTCATATTTTGGAGGATCCTAGTTTTCTATGCAAGTGAAAATGGAGCTATGTTTTGTAATTTGATTATGAATGAAATTTTTAACAAGTGTTCTAAGAATAAAATGATTATTTAAAAAGAAAGAATTGTTTTGAAATTTACGGTGTTACACTTATATTGATGAAGACTGATTACAAAGCTTTTAAGCAGAAAGAATACTCGAGAGAAAAAAAAATTCAACTTCTATCTCAGTCCCTATTTATATGAGACCTGAGTGTACAAAAAATATACTAATTCTATTACAATACGCTTCTCATAAAACTGACTTAGTAAAATAACTAAAAATGCGAAACTAAACAAACAAACATTTCGACTTTTACAATTCAACCTCTACAATCTCCCCGTTTGTAAACAGTCGAAGCTATTCAGTCCATAAGCCTTTGAACAGCTGAGTGAATTGTCTTTCACACTTCTCCATACCAAGAAATCACCTTCTTAAGCTCCTTCTTGTCTCCTTCGTTATTCTTCTTGCAGTTGTTCATACGAACAATAAAGTTCATATATTGCGAAGAAGTATATCTTTCAACCTCTGAGACCTTGAACAAAAATTTCTTGGGCTTCCCCTTCGTATCTTTTCCTGAAAATACCATGCCAAACGGTTTCATGCATATTTCCCCAACAACATACTTAGATAATGCTGACTGGGTCAAGGTATCTTCCTATGGGACATTCACTTCTCTTCCCAAAGTAGTTGCAAGTTCTTAATCAGTTAAAGCCAAACAATCGAAGTAATTATCGATACAAGTCTTGACATGTGTGAACCCGATTCTAAACACTTCTGTTTCAGATCCTTTGAGCTTATTTTCTTCCACATGTTTCAAAATAAGACCCACTTGAATAAGATCATTGCAGTTCATCAGAGGGAAGTCAGCTATTGTGACATCATACTGCTTGTTATCAGCTCGAATAACAAAATAACAAAAGTTCTGAAGCATGTCTTCAAACATTGTATCCTTCTTGATCGTCAACACCTTTTTGATCTTCATTAAAGACCATACTTCATCTGGATTCCTTCCCAATACAACATGAAATCTGATTTTCATGTGTATGAAGTCATCAACATTATCAAAATTTTCGCTAATCTTGTACTGAGCTTTAATGAAAAGCATTTCATTTATCGGAAAATCTAACTAACATTTGTCCGAATTCGCAATATTGTAACTTCTCTTTGGCTTCTTCTCGAATTCATACATCTCCCTTCCCACAACTTTCGACTCTATAGTTTCATAAGAGTATAGCTTCGCAGGATCTCCTTTATTCATTGTGGGAGGATCACTTGCCCTTTGTCTCATTATGCTTTGAACTTGCCTCATTCTTTCCAACTTAGCCTCTGCTTCAGTTTTCTTCTCCTCCTTCAATTTTTCGTACAAAATTCCTTTTCCTTTTCCCACACAGTTTGAGGTTTCGTACTAGAACTTCCTTCTTTTGACCCAATCGATATTCCTTTGGCAATTGGTCTTGTGGTTATTGTTGTTGAGGAAATCGGCATCGTGAATATTGGAAGAGCAGATTTGAGCTGAGTAGATATGACTTTGCCCACGGTCTTCGCATCATCCTATTTTCTTGAGTTTTTCTCTCCCCCTTGCACCCCTGTGAAAGCAGGTGGGGCACTCTTTGGTAGTAAAGAGGTGAAGTTCGCAATCGGAGCAAGTTCCTTTTGAAATGCTTGTTCCAAAGTATTTACTTTGAGAGACAAGAATTCAGGAGTGAGAATAGATGGAGATGAAGATTGCGAAATCAAGGCTTTCAACTCTGTCACCATTTTAATCAGCAGATCAAACTTCTCCTTATTTTCTTTGTGATTCGCTTCAAAGATAGGAGCAGCAATAACTTTGTTGATGTCTGAGATAACTACATCAACCCTCTTCTGTACTTCAATTTGTTGAGAAGTAATATCTTGAAGCTCCTTCGCAAGTTCATACTTTAATTCTTAAAATTTAAAGTTCACATCCTCCCGCACCTTCTTTACATCATGCACAAACAAAACATGACGTTCTTTTGCAACAGATTGTAAATCTTTAACAACTCCATTGAATGAACTCCCTTGAGCTTTAATGCGAAGCTCATTGTTTTTGTCTGTCTGATCAACCTTATCAAGTATTCTTTTCTCAGCCACCTTGATCATCACATCAACCTCCATTCCTGAGATTGATGACATTCTGCCAGAATCAGCTTGTGACTGAATAATGGCATTCAACTTTTGATTCAGGACTTTGAATTGCCTTCCTGTCATAAGCATATGATCAGGTATATCCTCCTCCTCTGAATCAAAGTGTATATCTTCAAATACTCCTCCAAAAGCTCCTCCATCTGTTTCATTATCAGACATGGGTTGCGAAGGTTGAGGAGTTTCAGGTGATTGTGAGGGAAATAAGGTTGTGAAAGTATTTTGTTGAGGATGGTCAAAAATGGATGAGGTAGATAGTTTAGAAGATGGAATTTGTCACACCCCAAAACCAAGAACGGCGGAAACGTTCTGGGGTGGAGGACGTCATGTACAATATCACAACAATGAAAAGTAGTAAACAAGCAACAACATCATCCATTACATTAATAATATCATTATTATACAAGTGTTCTGTCAAATCTTGATAAACACTAAAGCATAAATCAAAATGAAAGATGAGTCTTGAACATGCTCCATCTTCCTTTCTCCTTGCGTCGGTACCTGTCTATGATGACCTGAGGATACAAGTAATTTTGAAAGCGAGTATCAGATTTGAAGCTGGTGAGATCATAAGTATTTAGTGTCTTAACTTGTATGTCGGAATTTGTAAGTAAATGAATTGTAGATATCGAAAACGTATATGAACTGTAAGTATGAAAATGTTTGTAAAACAACTGTAAACATTTGAAAAACTCTACAAATCCCTATGATTCCTACTATTATATAAGGGTGTCTTCTACCAAGACCTAACTATTCTCGATGCAGTCTTCTACCAAGACTTAATTGTTCTATATGTTCATCTCTTGTAAAAGTGTGTAATTTTCCCAAGTGTAACTATCATTATCAGAATATAGTTTTTACATTTATAGTTTAAGTGAAGAGATCACTAAATATATGTACGGGGAAAATTAATGTAGTACTAAAACATAGCGCTATAAGAAATACTGCTGTACTGACTACCTTAAACCGGATTTATATTAAGGCATCATGTGATTAATTGTACCATACTATTGACTGGTAACAACGACATAAGAATGGTCGTAATAACGGAATGAAGTTTGGCACCCGCAGACCTGCAGGTCCGGCTATAGCTAGCAATAAGGTGTAGGATAGTCAATCCAGTATAGATCTATACGCAAACTCACGCTCTCCCTCCAAGAGAATTCTGGCTACAACTCGGGCATGACATTTAAGGCATGCTCCGATCCAGTGGATCACAATTATTAAAGTATTCATGTATATGTAATGTAATGAACTGTTTTAGCTATAATGTACGTGCTCTCTACCTAGCAAGTATAGTAATGTAATCGTTCTAGTATCATTGTATATGTTCTCTTTCTAGTATAGCTGTATATGTTCTTCTCTAGTATAGTTGTATATGTTCTTCTCTAGTATAGTTGTATATGATCTTGTCTAGTATAGTTGTATATGTTCTTCTCTAGTATAATTGTATATGTTCTTCTAGTAGTAAGTATTGAGTCATTAATGAACTGACTCATAGTATGATATCGCGTTCTAGTATCTTCCTAAACCACCCATATGGTAGTTTACTAGTAATCTAACTGGTACGTATGGACATGGATGTATACCCTTGCTACCCAAGAGCATGGGATGAACTGGAAGGGCCTTTATGACTATATATGTACATATGTTATATAACTAATATTTAAACGACCTTCGGACGAGTACCCGATATCTCACCAGACCACATCTCAAGGGCAAAAAGGAAAGAGGGTGGATAGCCTTCCTAAGTCTTTTAAACATTTCTTATAATATAAAAGCATAAATAAGTTTTGTAAAACATTTGAACATAATTATTATTTTCAGAAAAGATCGAATTGATGTCAAGCAATAAAACAGTTTGAAGGCATAGGTTTGATAAAACAGTTTAAGTATAAGGAAACCTTTGTTTGGAACACAATTTCAAATAAGTTTGAAATGTGATATACAGAGTAAAATGCACAGTGTAATAAGGAGTTTAAAACATATAAAATGTTTATAAAAATCATTTGAAGGAAACTGTTTGGTAAAACGGCTAATGTGTAGTAAATCATTTGAATGCTGCATATTAATCACATGTGATTGATATAATAACTAGCATAATTCTACTTATTAATAACATGTGATTGATATAATAACTAGCATAATTCTACTTGTATCCCCCCCATAAAACATTTAAAAATAGTTTAAAACATTATTTAAGGGGTATGAACTCACCTACAGTAGGTGACTGGAATTGAACGGACTGTTATCGTAAGGAAGGATCGGACAAGTGCTTGGTGTCAAGTGAAGACTTTAGACACACACAATGATCCTAATTACATATGAAGACATATGTATATAAATAATTAGTGATTAAAACATTAATTATACAAGTATAAACAGTTAAACGCGAGGAAAACACTTTTGGTCAAGTGCTACGAGGCTAATGGGTTGCAACAAAGGAGTGCAATGCCCCTAATGGGAGTTTATGGTCTAATCGCCATATGTTTTGGAGTTTACGGCCCAGGGGAGTAAACTCCTGGCCATAAACTCTCAACCAAGTCTCTAAATGAAGCTTAGAATTATTACAACTCTAGTGGTGAATTGTTTCAAGGCTAAATCAAGTGTTTGGGCTTCCTATTAACTCCTTTGAGGAGTTTACGGCCGTGGGACCATATTCCCTTGGAGTTTACGACCTTAAACTCCCTTGGGAGGGTTTTTATGGTGTTTTCAAGTCTCAAACATTTCAAGGTTATGATCTATGATGGGTTCTAGGCATAAGGAAGGAGTTAGGGTGTCATTTGACCCCTTTATAGGTGTTTACGGCCCAAGAACTTGTCTTGGCCATAAACTCCTTAATACATGTGATTCCTTATGTTTTCTAGGCTATAAACACTTTAGAGTACTTGTCCTAATTTAAGCCTAAGCCTTAGGAAGTGTTTCAAAATATTTTGGCACCTAAACATGGAGTTCACGGCCCAAGAAGCTCCTTGGCCGTGAACTCACTTTCATCATTGTTTCTAATTGATTTTGGTGTCCTAAGTATGAAATGAAGGCTTCTAGTTCAAATTCTAAAGCTTTGAGGGTCATTGGAACCCTTTAGGACCTTAAAATGGAGTTTACTCCCCAAGTGTTCTTCGGCGGTAAACTCCCAAATCTTGGGGTCTTAATCCGATTTTGATGTTTTCTAGTCATATACACACTAGCATACAAGTCTAAGGTAGTTACAAATTATGGGGAAAGGACTAAGTACCATTTAAGCCACATATTGGAGTTTACTCCCCAAGAACGTTCTTGGGTGGTAAACTCCCGAGTCTCACAGATTTGATATGTAATTGGTGTTTCTGAACACAATCTAAGCTATATAACATAACTAGATCGAAGTACTCACAATTTGGGATAAAAACCCGATGATCCGTGAGAGAGAATTTTGAATTTTCTCTAAATGGAATTCAACAAATGAACCAATTTGGTTCAGAATTCTATTTATAGTCCTGAGATATTTTTGGCAGAAAATATTTTTATTCCTGGAATGAACTTTAATGTCCTAGAGTATTGGAATAACAGTGTTGCACAAAACCCTAGTGCATCCACTCTCCTAATATCTCCTGAAGTGTAAAATCCTGAAAACTGCCAAACTTATACTCGAAATCTGAGTTTTCACTGTAACTATTCTACTTCTATTGGCTTCAAATGGTTTGTTCAGAATGAAAATTTCGGGTTGTCACATCATCCCCTTGTTGAAGGGAATTTTGTCCCCAAATTAGAATTTAGGCAAGGAAGTATGTACGAATGATCGAGTCGTGAGGAGGAAACTTCCTAATCGATTTGTTCTAGCGCACTTAAGTGAAATCGGGTTCTTGGTTGGAATCCCAATGAAGCTTCACTATCGGGCGATGGCGCTGCTTCGTCCGCTTGACCTCTTGGTCGAGGGTCTCTATGGTTCAAATATGAAGGTGAGGATCTCGAGGAGTGGACATACAAGAGTCCTAATGGAAAGGTATGGTTTCACGATTGAGCTGCGAAGAGTAGAATGTACGTTACTGAGTTCGCGGAGTAGGTCTAGTTTGCGAGGCATAGGACCGATTCTGATAAGAATCTCGGAGGTCCTGTCTATCTTGGATTTAGCTTTCCACACTTTACGAAGTGTATTAAGCCGTTCCCGAGTGAGACTTCCTAGAGAATTTGCTGACTCACTTGGAATCTCCAAGGTTTCTTTTTCTTGTTTAACTTCCCAGACAAAGGCCACCCCTTGTTGGGTCAAAGTCGTACGGGTTTCTGTAATTTGCGAGGAGTTCTGAATGAACTATGATAGTAGGTCGGTAAGACCTAGAATTTGAAGAAAGACTGTCGGCGTCTCTAGTGTCGATAAATGCTCAACAGTTTTGACAAATTGAAAGAGTACTCAAAATTTCCCACATTACAACAGTGTGTCATAGAAATTTGACTTTTCAATTTCAAAACTCATGCCTAGAGAACTTCGCTAAAAGTTCCCCTGTAGGAAATGTTTCCAGGGGGTTCCTTCTTACTACGAGTGTAGATAAGTAAGTCATTATATAGAGAAATGCCGAATTGATCCAAGTAAGAAAGACGTACCCTATTCATTTAGCTCATAAAAACTATGGGCGTATTGGTCCTATCTGAAGGGTATCACTACGGACTCGAAGTGTCCGCATCGAATTCGGAAGATAGTCTTCCGTACATCTTTCCCTAACACTCGAACTGGTGATATTCGGATCTCAGATCCATTTCTGAAAGTAATTCTTTCCTTGCGTTTGCTCAACCATTTCATCTATGCAAGGTAGAGATAACGATTTCTAATGAAAAATCTTGACAGAGTCCTCGATATCTGAGGCACATACGATGCAATCCGTCAATCTATGGGAGAATAAGACTGGGGTTCTCTAGGATGAGAAGCCTAGTCTTCTAATTCTATTTCTGTGTGGTTCGCTAAGTTGTCTGCACTGTTTTTGTGTCTCTGTAGGTGTTTAAGCTATAGGGCGATCCGTTTACGGGAGTCGTACTGGGTTCTAAGTTTGTTCACATCATGATGTGATTACTTGTAGTCTTAAGTAGTTCTCCATCCTGAAGTTCATATTAGAATTCATACATCGTTTCACAATCACAACTTCGGGTATACGAGTCGTATATAATTAAGATTGAAAAGGTAGTCGTATAACTGATTCTTCCTTAAGCTCACATCCCATCGGGGAAAAGAAGTTAAAGTGCAATCATCAATTCTAAACCTGTAGAAGCTTGATTATATATCACTCTTATGTATACCTTCCTCAGTGATAGATCAATCGCATGAATCCTTGGATTAAACTTGACGTATTGCACGAGTGGTACTTCGGGGATTTCTTCGGAAAGAAAATAACTAAGAGGTACTGCTGGCATGAGTACTTCGGTGTTCTGATATGACGGCTTCACTGGAAAAGTGATCTAGAAGAAAGCGATGTACGTATGAAGCTGTTTTTGTGAGGATCAAATTGAATCTAGTCGCATGATAATGTCGAAATCATACAGAAACTTAAAGACATTAGATTTGAACATAAGATGTTTACAGACAAAACACAACTGTGCAACCATGAACAGAGTTACAGTACTTTAGATTTACCACAAGACTATTGCTACGAATAAGATATACTACAAAAGACAAGTATACGCAGCACGAGAATCTCTATACTGACAGGATCTCGCAAAAAGTAAGACTCTAGTTGCACTAGTTCTGGATAGTTTATAAGTCTGTTACAACAACACGCCTAAGTTACATTAACGAGGGTTCCGGCGTAGGCTCTCCTGCAGCTGTGATCCTGAGAATCTTCCCATCAGCACTCGAGTTCTTTGTTATCGGGCAATCTTTCTTGAAGTGCCCTATCTCCCTGCATTGATGGCATGACTGGCTAGTACTAGCTTTGGTGACGGGATTGCGGTGTTTAGCCAATGTTATGTGGACACGAGTGCCTTCCTCGTTACTCCACTTTGAAAATTGCTTCCTAAAGCGTTCGACATTATAACTACTCTCGTGTGTAGGGTTAGCCCCGATGAAAGGGACTTGAGTGATGGGTCGTGCCGGTGCTCCACAGCCACGAGCATGGTGCCCTATTTTTAGGCAATTGCAACACTGCATCTCATGGCAAGCTCCATGATGATGGAAACTACACTTATCACACTTCGGGAGCTTTCCCTCGTATGGCCTGCTCGGTACTGGGATGGCAGGGGTTTCCACTTGTTGTTGTTGCATAGCCAGCCTTTGGGATTTCTTGCGTTCTTTCTAGGCTTGACGCTTTCGTTTCTTGTTCTCTGTCTTTCGGCTTTGCGAGCCAGTGACTGTTACTATTTGTTGGTTTCCCGGTTTGGTACTACCATCTAAACTCTCGACTCCTTTTTCAGTCTTGTTTGGGTTACCTGAGTTGATGTGTGGAAGGAAAGTTGTCACAGCAACTGCTACTGCAGCTTGTAATGTAGCGGTGTCGATATGGAGGATGGGGGTTTCGTTGCTCGGCTGATTGTTTCCTGATGACGACATGATTTTGTAACATGAAAGATAAGGATTTGTGAGCGATTCTGTTTGACCCTAGATGTACTGAGATTGCTCAAGAAAAGAGTAAGGTTATGTTCTCGAAAGTTTGACCTACATCCCTATGATGCAGTCCTAGCACGGATTGGAAGTATGTTTGCGAAGGTTCACCTACATTCCTATGATGCAGTACTAGTAATGGGTAAAAGTATGTTCGTAGAATGGCCTCAAGACTTTTGTCGTTCAAGCCGAGGTATCGTGGGTTGGTGAATAACAGGATCCAACCACTGAAAGAGACTTGGAAATGTCTCCGGAGATAAATCACTATAGTCCAATGATTTGAATAAAGCATGTTTCAGATAGACCCCAATGAAAGTATGATAAGAGTACTCGAATGAAGAATGACACAGAAGTTAGCCGGCTGTCAATATCTTTGATATTCACGACGTAAAGATTAAGGAAAAATGACCTTGTAAAGGTCTTACATCATATCCCGAGAAGATAGTTCTTGACAGCATAAGGACATAACCTAAAGTACTTACAATACAAGGTAATTTCATAAAAAATGCCACATCAGGCAAAGACATAAAACGGTTACTTTCTAACAAGGGAAGCAAAGTAAAGAGTCTACTACTGACGACGGTCACCCCTCTGGTGAACTCTCAGTTCAGCCAGTTGACGTTCTACATCAAGTAGGTGTCTTTCGTACACCCTCTGGTGTACTCGGAGCTCTATGACTTTGGCTCGTGATTCAGCTAGTGCTTGCAGCAGTGTTTCATGGTTTCTTTGTGATCTCTCGTGAGCATCTTCTTAGACGAATGGTGCGGAGGGTATGCATTCTCGCATCGGCGACAACTTCGGTAATCTGATGTAAGGCTTTCCTGCCTTGAATCTCATTTCGGGCCACTCTATGGACCAAGATTGGCAAGACTCTATCTGCTGAGCCCCCATTGCTTAAGTTGTAAAAGCTTCGGTTGCCATTAAATGGCATGGGCTGATCTTGTCCTTGGCTCCATGTTTCCAAGCATTCCACTCACTCAGGATCGGGCCATGAAAAGTCGGACGAGGGTTAGGAATTGGAAAGGGAGCTGCTCGGGGTAGGTTCTCAACCTCTGGTTCGGAGTTAGCATCATACGAAAGGTCTTCATCATGGTGATCATTCAAGGGGATAGGATGATCATACTCTGCTTCTTCTCCAAACCAACCAGCTACGACTTCGTTCAGAAGATACTGGTTGACGTGGGGATGAGTCCAGCTATGTTTTTTATGCGAGAATTTAGGGTAAGAGAATAATTATTAGACGAACTATCTAGATAATTATGTAGAAAACCTTCATTAGTTACATCACTATTTGTGAAGTGCATACCAGCTATGTGTATTCTAAACAGGATAGACCTTCGAATAAGTGACCTTAAATCCGTATTCACACAGAATAGGGGTGAAGTAAAATTTCCACAGATTCTAAGTCTATAACATCCTAATTACATATAGCCTTAGTGTATCCACTTAGGAACTATCAACTTAGTAATGAAGATCCCGTTTTAGTTCACAAGTATAAAGTACTTATAGTAACACCAAATACTCCTATAGTATTTTAATTTTAATGTTATGTTCTATTGTTCTCATTGTGGTAGGGTTGGTAAGATTTTAGCATTGTTGCAACCACACAATTAAACTTAGGCACATGCTAGTCAACCCTCAGATAATATAGGTGATCAGGCTATATCTTTCCAGTTTTGACATATGCCTCTAAGCCCACTTGTGTTGCCCAACAATCGTAATTCTTTTGTACTGTCCTAGTGACACTGATTTTAGTATGAATGCAGGCACGTATACTTACTTAAATATTTTATTATTTAAAGTATAAACTCTTGGTCAGAGTATTTTTAATCCCTTATGTATTTATAGTTAGTATATCTTTTATGGGTTGATATACTTAATTCACTATAAACAATGCTCCAATACCAATCTGTCACACCCCAAAACCAAGAACGGCGGAAACGTTCTAGGGCGGAGGACGTCATGTACAGTATCACAACAATGAAAAGTAGTAAACAAGCAACAACATCATCCATTGCATTAATAATATAATTATTGTACAAGTGTTCTGTCAAATCTTGATAAACACTAAAGCATAAATCAAAATGAAAGATGAGTCTAGAACAACCTCCGTCTTCCTTTCTCCTTGCATCGGTATCTGTCTCTGATGACCTGAGGATACAAGTAATTTTGAAAGCGAGTATCAGCTTTGAAGCTGGTGAGATCATAAGTATTTAGTGTCTTAATTTGTATGTAGGAATTTGTAAGTAAATGAATCGTAGGTATTGAAAATGTATATGAACTGTAAGTATGAAAATGTTTGTAAAACAACTTTAAACATTTGAAAAACTCTAGAAATCCCTATGATTCCTACTATTATATAAGGGTGTCTTCTACCAAAACCTAACTATTCTCCATGCAGTCTTCTACCAAGACTTAACTGTTCTATATGTTCGTCTCTTGTAAAAGTGTGTAATTTTCCCAAGTGTAACTATCATTATCAAAATATAGTTTTTACATTTATAGTTTAAGTGAAAAGATCACTAAATATATGTACGGGGAAAATTAATGTCTTACTAAAACGTAGCGCTATAAGAACTCCTGCTGTACTAACTACCTTAAACCGTATTTATATTAAGGCATCATGTGATTAATTTACCTTACTATTGACTGGTAACAACGACATAAGAATGGTCGTAATAACAGAATGACGTTTGGCACCCGCAGACCTGCTGGTCCGGCTGTAGCTAGCAGCAAGGTGTAGGATCGTCAATCCAGTATAGATCTATACGTAAGCTCACGCTCTCCCTCCAAGAGAATTCTGGCTACAACTCGGGCCATGACATTTAAAGCATGCTCCGATCCAGTGGATCACAATTATTAAAGTATTCATGTATATGTAATGTAATGAACTGTTTTAGCTATAATGTACGTGCTCTCTACCTAGCAAGTATAGTAATGTAATCGTTCTAGTATCGTTGTATATGTTCTCTTTCTAGTATAGTTGTATATGTTCCTCTCTAGTATAGTTGTATATGTTCTTCTCTAGTATAGTTGTATATGTTCTTCTAGTAGTAAGTATTGAGTCATTAATGAACTGACTCATAGTATGATATCGCGTTCTACTAATAGTTCTAGTATCTTCCTAAACCACCCATATGGTAGTTTACTAGTAATCTAACTGGTACGTATGGACATGGATGTATACCCTTGCTACCCAAGAGCATGGGATGAACTGGAAGGGCCTTTATGACTATATATGTACATATGTTATATAACTAATATTTAAACGACCTTCGTACGAGTACCCGATATCTCACCAGACCACATCTCAAGCGCAAAAAGGAAATAGGGTGGATAGCCTTCCTAAGTCTTTTAAACATTTCTTATAATATAAAAGCATAAATAAGTTTTGTAAAACATTTGAACATAATTATTATTTTCAGAAAAGATTGACTTGATGTCAACCAATAAAATAGTTTGAAGGCATAGGTTTGATAAAACAGTTTAAATATAAGGAAACCTTTGTTTGGAACACAATTGTAAATAAGTTTGAAATGTGATATACAGAGTAAAATGTACAGTGTAATAAGGAGTTTAAAACATATAAAATGTTTATAAAAATCGTTTGAAGGAAACTGTTTGGTAAAACGGCTAATGTGTAGTAAATCATTTGAATGATGCATATTAATCACATGTGATTGATATAATAACTAGCATAATTCTACTTGTATCCCCCCATAAAACATTTAAAAATAGTTTAAAACATTATTTAAGGGGTATGAAGTCACCTGCAGTAGGTGACTGGAATTGAACGGACTGTTATCGTAAGGAAGGATCAGACAAGTGCTTGGTGTCAAGTGAAGCCTTTAGACACACACAATGATCCTAATTACATATGAAGACATATGTATATAAATAATTAGTGACTAAAACACTAATTATACAAGTATAAACAGTTAAACGCGAGGAAAACACTTTTGGTTAAGTGCTAGGAGGCTAATGGGTTGCAACAAAGGAGTGCAATGCCCCTAATGGGAGTTTATGGTCTAATGGCCATATGTTTTGGAGTTTACGGCCCAGGGGAGTAAACTCCTGGCCGTAAACTCTCAACCAAGTCTCTAAATGAAGCTTAGAATTATTACAACTCTAGTGGTGAATTGTTTCAAGGCTAAATCAAGTGTTTGGGCTTCCTATTAACTCCTTTGAGGGGTTTACGGCCGTGGGAACATATTCCCTTGGAGTTTATGACCGTAAATTCCCTTGGGAGGGTTTTTATGGTGTTTTCAAGTCTCAAACATTTCAAGGTTATGATCTATGTAGGGTTCTAGGCATAAGGAAGGAGTTAGGGTGTCATTTGACCCCTTTATAGGTGTTTACGGCCCAAGAACTTGTCTTGGCCGTAAACTCCTTAATACATGTGATTCCTTATGTTTTCTAGGCTATAAACACTTTAGAGTACTTGTCCTAATTTAAGCCTAAGCCTTAGGAAGTGTTTCAAAGCATTTTGGCACCTAAACATGGAGTTCACGGCCCAAGAAGCTCCTTGTCCATGAACTCACTTTCATCATTGTTTCTAATTGAGTTTGGTGTCCTAAATATGAAATGAAGGCTTCTAGTTCGAGTTCCAAAGCTTTGAGGGTCATTGGAACCCTTTAGGACCTTAAAATGGAGTTTACTCCCCAAGTGTTCTTGGGCGGTAAACTCCCAAATCTTGGGGTCTTAATCCGATTTTGATGTTTTCTAGTCATATGCACACTAGCATACAAGTATAAGGTAGTTACAAATCACGGGGAAAGGACTAAGTAGCATTTAAGCCACATATTGGAGTTTACTCCCCAAGAACGTTCTTGGGCGGTAAACTCCCGAGTCTCACAGATTTGATATGTAATTGGTGTTTCTAAACACAATCTAAGCTATATAACATAACTAGATCGAAGTACTCACAATTTGGGATAAAAACCCGAAGATCCATGAGAGAGAATTTTGACTTTTCTCTAAATGGAATTCAACAAATGAACCAATTTGGTTCAGAATTCTATTTATAGTCCTGAGATATTTTTGGCATAAAATATTTTTATTCCTGGAACGAACTCTAATGTCCTAGAGTATTGGAATAACAGTGTTGCACAAAACCCTAGTGCATCCACTCTCCTAATATCTCCTTAAGTGTAAAATCCTGAAAACTGCCAAACTTATACTCGAAATCTGAGTTTTCACTGTAACTGTTGTACTTCTATTGGCTTCAGATGGTTTGTTCAGAATGGAAATTTCGGGTTGTCACAGAATTGATACTGGTGGTAAGGAAATGGGTAATTTAATTGGTAGGCTAATGAGCAATGTGGTTTCAACACTTGTGATAGGTGCCCCCGTATCAGATACGTTGACAACCGTATCGAAAATAGGTACCTCCTCAGAAACTGATTTGGTAGTGACTATTTCAAGTGGTTGTGTGGAAATTTGCGAAACATGTATAATGGACACAGGTGGAAGAGAAACGATTACCGGTGTAGAAACTAGT
The DNA here is from genome assembly GCF_051521515.1 of Lactuca serriola. Lineage (NCBI taxonomy): Eukaryota > Viridiplantae > Streptophyta > Magnoliopsida > Asterales > Asteraceae > Lactuca > Lactuca serriola. The sequence continues at coordinate 284,426,758 of NC_136410.1, forward strand.
GGAGTGTCTGGAACCACCTCTTCATCTAAAGACTCATTGCGGACAATCAACTTTCGCTTCTTCAACAAAGTTTGTTGCATCTGTTTCGCAACATCCTTAGCTCATTGCCTCTTTGATCCTGGAGAGACAGGAGCTGGAATACTGCGAACTGTCACCCCATTACTGCTCACTTTAGTTTTGAGAATCTTTTTCAATACCCCTGATTTTGAGGGTATTGTTTCCTTCTTCGATTTTGACGAGGTCACCTCTATATGAACCTCTTCTTCTTGACCTTGTTTCGAAAATTGAACAGTTTCATCCTTCTTGGTGGCTTTCTTCTTCTTTGGGGTTTTGGCAGTAACTTCTAACAAGATCCCAGTCTCCACAACTGGATCAAAAGTCTTCATGTAGCGCATCAACACTTTGTGAGTGGATGATACTTTGCGAAGCATCGCATCTGGAATGCGAGCAATATGAGAAAAAATATTTTCATCATCCTCCACCTCCTTCGGAAACTGATACATTGAAAATTCCGCAACCTTAGCATCCTACGGAACTGGAATACCCTCTTTTTCATATGCCTTTTCCAGAATAAGGCTCAAATATCTTGCACATGAGACACCTTTCTCAAAATTAGTGTTTTCCAAACTTTTTACGAACTCCTTCCACAACTGAGTTCCATAATCAACATTAAGATCATAGTATAAGCCCATCACCATTGCGTAGACTTCCATACGTCCCCTGTCCAGACCAACTGATCTTCCTGTCAAACATCTGAGGAAAATTCCAAATAGAAAATTCCACATACATGGTAATCCAGACTTTCTGAAATCACTAATCTTCTCCAATGCTGGCTGATGACCCATTTCATTGAACAAAAAGATGATTTGGGAATTTAGAGGTTTAAAAAAAGCAGGGTTGTTAGGAATGTTCAAGAACTCGATGAACAATTTCTTGGTGAGTTTGACCCTTTTGTTCTTCATCATATGGAAGGTAATGACATCAGTTGCATAGTTGTATGAGGCTGATGATGCTGCCAAGGACAACCAAGTCATTGGAACTGAGAAGAAATTGAACATTGCAGTAGACAGAGGAGATCTTTTCAAGGCTACGATTAACGTTTTCAATCCCTTTGGGTATGATGAGACATTGGGATCAACCAGATAGTTGGTGCTTTAGATCTTCATGAGTGATTGTGAGAGAACTTCATCAGTGTTTGATTGAGTACCGACCATTGATAGGATTTGAAAGATATGAAGTTGAAGAAATTTGAAGCTTTTTAGGATTGTGAGAGTTTTGTTCGCGTAACCATATACACTGATATTGATCCCCCTTTTATAGGTTACCCAAATCAATTTGAAATTAAAGCGGGATACATTTAATGTTATCCAATGTGGCATCTTGAAAATCGGATCATGACAGTAAAAGATAGCCATGCTGCAAAAAGTAACTCTCACATCTCCTAGAAAACCGGACAGAATATCAACCATCTTGAGTACACAACCTGTCAATTTTCCCGTTATAGAATTTGAACCGTTAAAACCCTTCGCATGGAGGCAAGGCTCTTTCACTTTTGGGATGTAAAGTGAATTCATATGCCAGATTTGCAAAATCATCAGCCTGAGGTGGTATTAATCAGAACCTCAAGGATTTCGTGAGTGCAGTGTTCCAAAGAAATAAGATGAGAAACAATTTACAAAATTTTTGGAATTCTGTGATGTCAAAAATTCAATTTGACACAAAGACAGTTAAACCCCAGGCAAAGGTTGCTTCGTTAATCATCAAGAGAGATGATCAACAGCTTGTGTAGTTTCCCGTGAATTAAAATCGAATACTTTTTGATAAGTATCAAAGGGCTTCTTTTGAAGGATACTTTTGGGTTAGTTTCAAATTTCATTACATATCAACCTTAACATAAGGTGAGGAATTGTTACTGAAATTACTTGTATGACCAGTGTTGTCAGTGACAAGTTGGCTTTTGAAAATATTTATCATGACTAGGATTTGCGAGTAAAACTCACTCAGAAATCATATTCATAAAAAATTAAGTATTGGATCTTGTTGGGTAACAAACATCGTGGGTTGAGAATGTTTGATCAAGACCACACATGCGAATTGAATATGATTTGGAGTTTCGAAATTTTGGTACTGAAAGAAAAGTTTCGTTAAAATCTAGAACTATGTTCCCCATCAATTCTTCAAGGTTTATGATGTTTGGGTTTCACATTCATCACGGAATCATGATGTTAGATCATAAACACAGAATTTTTGTATATCTAAGTCTCGATGGGTTTGATCAGAGACCTCTTGGACATACATCTTTGCGTTTGATTTGTGTGAAGAATTTTGAGATGAAAAAGATTGGTTATAAGATCGAATGTACCTCTGGTATTTGTGGACCAAACAGAAAACTCTTAACTCATATGAGAAGAGTAAGGTAGCTCTTTTGACTTATGCAAATACAAGCCATTTGGGAAGAAATTTTCATGTGATAATTTCATTAAGGCTTTCTTTTCTCACAGATAGAGTCAGATGAGGCTTGAGTCAACATGCTGCAGCATGCTTCTAGGAACATCCTAACTAGTTCAAATTAAAAAAAATGATACCTTCCCATAGAAACATATAAGCATGACCTCTTCGCATTAAGCCTTGGACTAAACTCAAAACACGCTAAAGAATATTTTTGTGATTTTAAATTTTTCAAAATTAAAAACATAAAAAAATAAAATCTTTTTGGATTTTTGATTTTTCAAAAATAAAAATGAATAAACATAAAATCTTTTTGGATTTTTGATTTTTCAAAAACAAAAACACAAAATGAATCGTAAACCTAACCTTAGTTGTCATGAGTGCAAATGCGAAGAAATGTGGATGCGAAGCCATGCGAAGCCTCTGGATGAACAGTAACATCTGAACAATTCTGACTCACAAGTGCTAAATGAAACTTTCATGCCTGATATTTTGAAATTGAATTCGCATCAATCATCCCCAAACCTGCTAAAATTCTTACAAATGATTTTTCATCAAGAGGTTTAGTAAAAATATCGACATGTTGTTCAGTTGTTTTAACAAAATGAATTTCAATAATCCCATCTTCCACATGATCTTTGATAAAATGATATCGAAGAGCAATGTGTTTTGTCTTCGAATGTTGTACTGGATTATGACAAATGCGAATTGCACTTTGAAAATCACAATACAAGGGAATCTTTTTCATGTTTATTGCATAGTCACGAAGTTGACTCTGAATCCAAATAATTTGGGATGTGCAAGCAACAGCTGGAATGTATTTAGCCTCAGCAGTTGATATAGCCACACAAGTTTGCTTCTTCGATTGCCAAATTACCAACTTCCCATCTAATAGTTGACATCCACCTCTCGTACTTTTCCTATTCAAAGTACATTCTCCTAGATCACAATCTGAAAAAGCTTGAATGAAAAATCCCAATTTCAAAGGATACCAAAGTCCTAACAAAACTGTTCCCTGAAGATAGCGAAAAATATTTTTCATTGCAGTCAAATGAGGTTCTCTGGGATTAGCTTGATATCTAGCACAATTACATACCGAAAACATAATATCAGGTCTACATGCAGTTAAGTACAATAAAGACCATATCATGCTTCGATAAAGTGTTAAGTCAACAGCAGGAGCATCTAACGAAGGAGTTAATCTTATTCCCACTGCCATTGGTACTCTTAGTTTCGTGCTGTTGGTCATTCCAAACTTTTCAAGCAAGTTCTTCGTGTATTTTTCTTGATTGATTAAAATTCCATCGCTGTTCTCTCTTATGTTCAATCCAAGAAAATTATTAATTTTTCCCATTATACTCATTTCAAATTGACTCTTCATTAGATTTTCAAATTCAATTGACAATGTTGGGTCAGTTGAGCCAAATATAATATCATCAACATAAATTTGAACAAGCATTAGATGATTCCCAACTTTCTTGCGAAATAATGTGGGGTCAACTGATCCTTGTTTAAATTTAGCTTGTTTCAAGAAGTTTGTAAGTGTTGTGTACTAGGCTCTTGGTGCTTGTTTTAATCCATACACTGCCTTGTCTAGTATGTAGACATGATCAGGATGTTCATTATTTTTAAATCCTGGTGGTTGTTCGACATAGAGTGTTTCTTCAAGTTCTCCATTTAAGAATGCACACTTAAGATCCATTTGAAAAACATCAAAATCTTTGTGAGCTGCATAAGCTAAAAGTATGCGAACTGCTTCGAGTCTTGCAACAGGAGCAAATGTTTCTTCGTAGTCTATTCCTTCTTGTTGCGAATAACCTTTAACAACTAGTCTAGCTTTATTTCGAATAATATTGCTATATTTGTCGGTTTTATTTTTAAAAATCCATTTTAGTCCGACAATTGAAACATCAGAAGGTTTAGTAATTAATCTCCAAACCTTGTTTCGTTCAAATTCAACCAGTTCAGATTGCATAGCAACAACCCAATCTAAGTGTTCCATATCATCCTTTACTGTCTTTGGCTCTATTTTCGAAATAAAGACATTAAACATACACAGTTCTTGGTTCGCATTCAGTACCTCATTTTTCGCATGAATTTGAGCTCTTGTTAACACACCATCTTGTGGATTGCCAATTACCTATTCTTTTGGATGATTTCTTGTCCATTTCTCAAGTGGTGGATAATCAGGATTAAATTCGAATGGTGCATGTTCGTACATATCTTCATTTTCAGATCCTGCAACAGAAAAATTATCATTTAGTACATGAAACTCATTATTTTCATCAAGATTAATTGTCTCTGTTTCATCATGCTCCCCCTCAACATGATGTTCATCTTGATGCTCCCCCTCAAAACGATGATCCTGTTGAATTTGCGAATACTCCCCTTCAACTTGATGATTCAAATTTTCATTCTCCCCCTCGAAAGTTTGCTTTCTATGTTCATTGTTAATTGTATGCTCCCCCTCCATACGAACTTCATGCATACTTTCGCAAGATATTGAACTTGTAGTGATTGTTGAATCATCAGTATGTTTTGAGGATTCCGATGTTTGATTATCAGGAACATTGTTTTCTGCATTAATTGCCCTGTCAGGAATTCCAAAAATTAAGTCATAATCAAAATCATTTATTTCAGAATTATCAATTTGTGTATCTGAATCAACAAGAATTGATTTATTTTCAAATTTACTATCCGTTTGTTTAAGATAGTAATCATCAAAAGTTAAGTTGAAAGTTTCTTCAAGTTTTCTTGTTTGCTTGTTTAGCACCCTGTATGCTACTGAATTTTGCGAATATCCTAAGAATATGCCTTCATCAGCTTTAGCTTGGAACTTTGTCAAATTATCTTTGAGATTCATTATGAAACACCTACAACCAAAAACATGGAAAAATTTGACATTAGGTTTTCGATTGTTGAGTATTTCATATGGAGTGATATTGAATCTGCAATGAATGAATGATCGATTCTGAGTAAAGCATGCAGTTGAAACTACTTCAGCCCAAAGATATTGAGGTAGATTCGCATATGTTAACATGGTTCTGGTTGCTTCGCATAGAGATCGATTTCTTCTTTCAACAACACCATTTTGTTGTGGAGTATATGGTGATGAGAAATTATGCGAAATTCCTTTGCCTATGAGAAATGAATCAAGAGTTTGGTTTTTAAACTCAGAACCATTATCACTTTTAATTTTGTGAACATTCTTTTTAAGGCTAATCTCAATCAATTTGATAAAATCAATCATCGTCTGAGCAACTTCAGGTTTTAACCTGAGAAAAAATACCCATGTGAATCGAGAAAAATCATCAACAATAACTAAAATGTACCGCTTTTTATTGATTGTAGCAACAATCGACGGTCCACATAAGTCAATGTGAAGAAGTTCCAATGGTTCTACGATTTTTGAATCTATCACAATCGGATGACCTTTTCTATGTTGTTTTCCTTGTTCGCAAGTTGCACACAGAGAATCATTGTCAAATTTTAGTACAGGTAAACCTCGAACTAAATCTTCAGTGACAAGTTTGTTAATATTGCGAAAATTCAAATGTGACAATCTTCTATGCCAAAGCCAGCTGACATCATTAGATGCATTTGATAGTAAACACACAACAGGTTTCCCACGATTGGTTTGATGTCCAGTGTAAACATATCACCATATCTTTTGGATTTATGAAGTACTTCATTTGTCTTTGCATTTGAAATGATACTTCCTTCTTCATTAATCACAACCTAGTTTCCAGTACCCACAACAAGTTGCGAAACACTAATCAAGTTATGTTGAAGACCTTCAACATAAGCAACCCTGTTAACAGTGAATTGTCCATTTGTTACTTTCCCATAACCTTTCACTTAACATTTGTGATTATTTTCGAATTTGACTACTCCTGCATTTTCAAAGCTTCGATAATCTCTCAAGTTTTCCTTCCTTCCAGTCATGTCACGAGAGCAACCACTATCAATATACCATTTCGCATCATATTGCTCGTCACATATCACTTGCATTTATTGAAAAAATTTATGAACCCAAGACTTATTGGGTCCTCCATTAGTATTTTTGAACAAATGCTTTGAATTTAAAAACCATGTTTTCACTTTGTCTGTGACACTATCAATTATATCAACATCATCAGATCAAGATATTGAAATACAGTTGTTCAACAATTTTGGATTTTCATTGAGTTTCATCTCATCTTTCACAACATTCGCAACTTTGATAACTGGTTTCCATTTTTGTACTAGAACTTACGAATTATAAGATGATGAACTACCAGTTGAAGAGTTATTTGCAAACTTATCAAATGCATTTTTTATTAGTTGTTCTGAAAACTTCCCACTTTAATATTGTCTTCCTTTCCCTTCAAGCCAATGATTGATCATACCTACACCAGATTTTCCTTTTGTATATGAAACTTTGGTCGGTTTTGAGACTGAAGGATTTGCAAAATTTGGTTGTTTAGGAGAAAACTTCATTTTTGTTTGATTTGTAACATTCAAAGATGATAAATCATTCGTGAATTTGCCAACTTTTTGAAACTTTGGATTTTTCACAAATTTTCGCGAATTCTCAAATTTTCGATTGTTGTTATATTTGAGAACAAGTTTATCATTATTTTTCATTGGAATCTTGTCAACAGAATATATTGGTTTATGAAAACTTTTATATTTTTGTTTATTTATGCTTTGAAACTTTGATAATTTTGACTTTGAAATTTGTTCTTTTTCAACTTTTGATTTATCATTGGACATAACTTGCCAAAAAATTGCTTTTCTTGCTTTTCTTTTTGACACATTATTTTCTGTTGAATAATTTCCAACCATCAATTTAAATTCATGAGAATTTAATTTCACTTCAACCTTTGGTTTTTCAACTTTTTCAAAAACTTTGTTTGCTTTTTCCCCTTTAACTACCCATTTTTGTGATGATTTTTGTCTTTGAAACACATAAGGATTTTGAGTTAAATTGTTTTCTTCTGTGTTTTGATTTGCGAAAAAACCTTCAGTAGTTGACCTTTGATTATCTTTTTCAACCATTTTGTTGAATTCAGGGTGAATTTTCTCAGCATTCCCATTAGTGACAAAGACTTGATTTGGAAAAATGGTGTTATCAGTGCATACAAAATTTGGATATACCATAGTGTTGGTTTCAAAATAATGTGCGCCTTTGTCATTTAAAATTTTGTCAAATTCTTTTGTATTCTCAAACACTTGATCAACCACAACTCGTGGAGGTATTTCATGTGAATCCTTCACATCTTCTTTGTTTTCTTCAGTGTCATCAGATTTCCAGCTTTCAACTTCCACATTATCAAAATTACAATGTTGCGAAGTAGAGGGTTTTTCAATGTCATCTTTGACCATCGAATCGACTATAATTTCTTTACATTTGATCTTAGATGTGATATTAATGATTGACAATTGAGAACAATCAACCTCTTCTTCCTCTTCAATCTCACTGATTTCACTCACATTATCTGAATTGTCATCAATAACATCATAATTGAGTTGAGAATCAAGATTTGAGGTTTCAGTTTTCTTTAAGATTTTCACTTGTTCATTATTTGTCAAACTTTCATTGACAATACTAACCAACTCATCACCATTCAACAATTCATCAATTTTGACAATACCATATGCGAATCTATCATCAGGTATTTTGTCAAATTGAGCAATTGTGTTTTTGCAATCATACGACACAACATCAACTTTTTCACGATCATATTCAAGAAAAGGTAAAAGTTTTCTATGTTGTTCTTTGCTAATTTCAGATGAATGATGTAAAGCAGTTAATTTTGCATACAAATGCTTAGCAGAGTTACAATATATATTTCTTTGTGCTAAGAACAACCTAACTTCATTTCCAAGATTGTCCCTATCACAATTTACATTTTAATTTGCAATTCAAGTTTGTCTACTCTGCTTCTTTTTATTTCTAACTCTCTTCGTGTCTCAACTAGTTGCATATTTAAATTTTGAGCTTCAGTACTAGCAGACACAATAACATAATCAAAATAAGCAATAGTATCATCAAAACAAGTAATTTCAGTATCATAAGCAGATAAAGCAATATTGAAAGATTCAAGAATAGCACGTACCTTGGTAGTCATTGGTGATTTGTCTGTGGATTTGGATACAAAGCACCTACCTGAAACAATCTCTTCGCAATTTTCTTCAAAACTTGCGAACATTGCTCCATGAGTTGGATGCCTCATTTCTTCGTCATCGGATCCTAAAGACCCTATCTGATATGTCCCACTTTCTTCCTTATCATATTCACCCTTCACAACAAGTGACATTCCTTTTGTCTTTGCACGCAACTCTTCAATCTTTTCTGAATAGTAAGCTTCATCTTTCACTTTGTTCTTTTTCTCCTCTTTCTTTTGCAACGTGCAATCAGCTGCGAAGTGATTCGCACCATTGTAGTAATGACAATAGATTCCAGAATCACCTTTCAGTTTCTTCATATCTTTATCATCTTTTTGCTTTTCATCAACTTTTTCCATTTTCTTATTCTCCTCTCCTCCAACTTTTGAGACTCCACTCTTCACATCATTTGCCTTTCCTTTTGGATTAAAAGGGTTTTTGAAAAAACTTCTTAACTCTATTGTTTGAGTAGAATGCCAAAGTTTCATCATTTGCGTTCATTAAGAAGCCTTCATTGTCTGAACCATCTGTTTCATTAATTTCAACTTCTGATACCTTTGAAACAAGATCCAAAGGTCCTCCTATACTTTGTTTTGATTCTTCATACATTTTTGAAACTTCACTTTCATGTGTTTTCAGCTGATTGTAGAGATCATTCAAACTGGTTGTATCAAAACTCTGTTGATTCTTAATCATCACACTCACACTTCGCCATTCCTTGCGAAGGCCCATGATGAAAGTTAAATTGAACTCCATGAGAGACCTAGTGATTCCATACCTATTGCAGCGATACACATGCTCATTCAGACGATCATAGTAATTTTCAAGTGTTTCAGCATCCTTTTGTCTGAATTCTTTCAGTTCAACTAGACATTGCTTCACATAGTTGATCTTCGTCTTTTCGCTACCTTGATACTTCTCTTTTAGAGTGTTCGAGATCTCCTTGGTTGTTTTACAACTATGGATGTAATTGTAAACCACAGGAGGTAGAGCACCTCTTAGTTCCCTCATGCATCTCTTTTCATTATTCTTCAAACGTTTTGTTGTTCAGCAACTTCAACAAAAGTAGTAGACGGTCCAATTGGTTGAACATTAGTAGGAGCTTGCACTGTTCCATCGATACGATTCCAAAGTTCTTCTTCAATTCCATTTAAGTAATCCTCCACTCTATTAGCCCACCGATCATAGTATTCAGGGATTAACATCGTTATTTTGGTTGAGGAACCAAGCAAGTGAGAGAAAGAAGTCATTGTATTCATGTTGAAGTTCGCCATTGATGAACACGAAAATTTTCAGAAAGCTTGAAAAACTTGATGAATTTGAGAATTGATCACAAATTACTAATCGATCACTTGACTAAACAATTCAAAGACATAATCAATTCAAATCTGAAGATCAAATGTGATTTTCAAAACCAAATTACGCAGAAAATTTTGAGTAAAGTTACTATTCAAAAAGCAAATAATTCTAACATGAAAATCAGATCAATGCAGTTTGAATCCTGCTCTGATACCAATTGAAGAGAATTGTTATCGAGAATAAGAAAGCAATTATGATTGAATGATTGAAAAGTAAGAACACAATGAGTAAATATTAATCAGATCTTATATTGATGAAGACTAATTACAAAGCTTTTAAGCAGAAAGAATACTCGAGAGGAAAAAAAATTCTTTCTACTTCTATCCTCAGTCCCTATTTATAGGAGACCTGAGTGTACAAAAAATATACTAAGTCTAATACAGTACGCTTCTGTCACACCCCGAAAACCGAAGGCGGAAACATTTCCGGGGTTGACTCCACGTTGAGTATCAAATCCAATGCACATAGTAAGTAAAGTAGAACAACCATTACATTATATTATAAAGTTTTACAGTTGTTTCAAAAGTAAAGTTTGTACAGTTGTGATACATAGTATATATAGACAAAAGAAACGGATCTTCATGTACTCCATCTTCTGATCAAAAGAAATCTCCAGGTACCTGTTCTAACGTTGACCTGAGAACACAAGCGGTTTGAAAATCAGCATAAAGTTGGTGAGTTCATAAGTAGTTTTGTTTTGTGAAAATGTTTATGTTTCCTTTCTGTTTCTGAAAATGTATCAGTATATTCCCAGGAAAGTCCCATACTTTCCTGAATAGTTAGTTATTGAAAAAGATGTAAAGATATACAATTGATTACACTTTTCTGGTTATGTGAATGTTACCCAGGAATGCCCCATGCTTTCCTGTATGATTGTTCTTAATGTAAAAGATGTTTTCTGTCAACTTGGTTATGTACAAAGTTTTCCCCATGAAGATCCCATACCTTCCTGAATGTTGGTTATCATATGTAAAAGATGTAAAAGATGTAAACTGAATCCTGATTATCCGTAAAATGTAGTATATGGTTCATTATTACTGTAAGTAAATCTCTGTTATCCTAATTGCGAGTTCCATAACCATACTAAAGACTGAACCTGTGGCAATAAGTAGTCCACAATTTCTATGACTTTCGTCACCCTTGAACCATTTCGGTTCGGCTGTAGCTAGCAGCCAGGTGTGGGGTAGTCAGCCCCGTATAGATCTATACACTCAAGTCACGCTCTCTAAATTCCAGAGATTCTGGTTACGGGTTTAGTCCTCCACTCGCGTATGTCTGTGGAGTGTTAGCCGAGGACGTGTCTCCAATCATACGGAATAACAAATTTACTAGTAATAATAGAATAATTCTCCATTCGCGTATCTCTATGGAATGTTACCGAGGACAAGACAGTGTATGAATTATATTGTTCATGTGTTATAATGTCATGCTTTTAACTGATAAAATGTGGAAACCATTTGTGAAATATATATATAACATAATCATTTATAAAATCCATTTCACAAATAAATGTTTAAGTGAACTGTATGATCTACTGGTTATCAGTTACGTATATCAGTATTAAAAGCATATGAAATGTGAAACACACACACGAAAATAAGTTTTGAGTACGAGAAAACCCTTGTACTTTGCTTGTGTTCCCCCCTGAAAACAGTGAAAAACAGTGAAAAAGGTAGGGGTATGAACTCACCGGACTCGAAAACGTGTCGGTTTTGAATGCTAGACGTTGGTTCGGGGTTTGATTACTCGTGATGACCCTATGTAAAATGAAATAATGTCCATATATATACAATTAGGGATACATTCACTAATCATATGGAACATTACACTCCAATGAGGTTAAACACCTTAAAATGAGCGTTTGGAGTGACCCGGGTGGCGTTTAAGGACTTGTAAAGGCACTAGGGACTAGGGACTTGAGTTTACTCTCCATAAGTAAACATTTAAATGAGTTTACAACTACAAAACACACCCACACATGAGTTTACGGCCGTAAACTCATGTTGGTGTGGTTTTGATGGTCTAAGGGCTTAAATGGACATGGGGATTGCTAGAATGGATTTTCTAAAATGCATTGGAACACTTGGAATGAAATTAAATCCTCAAAATGATTATTTTATGGGATTTTACGGCCTAGAATAGGCTCCTGGCCGTAAACCCCTTAATCTTCATGAAAATGTTGTTAAATGTTGTTAAAACAAATCACATGTGATTAATAGGATTATTACAAGACCTAGCATGAGTTTTATGGGACATATGAGGGGAGTTATGGAGTTTACGGCCCATGAGACCCTCTTCATGGCCGTAAACTCTAATATAGAGTGATATAATGTGTTTCAAGGTCTAAAACTTGCATAGAAGGGCTTCTAAAATTCATCTAAAGGCTTTAGGGGTGTTTAGTTTGCATTCTAACACCAAAAATTTTGGAGTTTACGGCCCAAGAACAATGCCTTGGCCGTAAACTCTCATAAAACCCACAAATGTTGTGTTTAAGTCCCTTAAACTATTTTTGGTTGGTCCCTTGATTTATTCCAAGGCTTTTGGTGGTGTTGGATGGCTATCTAACACCTTAGAAATGAAATTATGTCATGTTTTAGGGAGTTTACGGCCCAAGCACTCCCCTTGGCCGTAAGCTAACATAAGTCCCTCTAAAGTTATGTTTCAAGTGTCCAAATGCTATATCCAAGGTCCTATAATTCATACCTAAGCCATAGAAGGGATTTGGAAGGGTTTAAAGGCATAAAAACCCTAGATTATTGAGTTTACGGCCCAAGAATGCTCCTTGGCCGTAAACTCCTTCAAACTTCACAAAGTTTATGTTTTAATTGTTTAAAGTCCATATCTTAAAGTCCCTTAGCCATATCTAAAGTCCAATTGAGTTTAGGAAGGAGTTTAAGAGCTTAAAACCCCATAAAATGGAGTTTACGGCCCAAGCTTGCTCCTTGGCCGTAAACTCTTGTTCTTGACCCTAAAACTCAATTAATTCATCAATTTGAAGGCTAAAGATGATGAATAACATGTTATAGAGGTTACCTTAAAGATTTGAAGCCTTAAACTTGTGATTTGGACCTTAATTCTAGCTTGGAGGAGAGAGGTTGTAAGAGTTTAGTGTGAATTTGGCCAAAGGCTTCAAATGGAGTCTAAATTATGTTTATATAGTGTTCGGGAATTTAGACACGATAGAATTCTACCCGATACCGACGTTAATTGAGGTTTTTGGTCGTACCCGATTGAGTTACCGTAACCCGATATGGTAGTTTCTAGAAATATTCCGATCACTAAAGTTGGGTGTTAAAACGATTTCTAAATGTACTAAGACACCCATTAAGTCATTTTAGGTCAATATAAACTAATGACTTTAATAAATTGGTGAAATTGGAAACGAAATTAAAAATGACATTTCGTTGATCGGATCGGATTACAAGTTGTGATACAAGAAGTGATATGAAATTTCGGGTTGTTACATTATCCCCCCATTAGAGGGAATTTCGTCCCGAAATTCAAAGTTTAAAACACAATACAAGATACAAATCATGGATTAGAAAAGAGTTGTGGATATTTTTGATTCATCAAGTCTTCTCGCTCCCAAGTGAACTCCGGTCCTCGCTTGGCATTCCAGCGAACCTTCACCAATGGGATGCGACTCTGTTTCGTACGTTTGACTTCTCGATCCATGATTTTGATTGGTTCCTCCACAAAGTTAAGGTTTTCATCGATCTCAATCTCGTCTAAGGGGATTGTTAGGGTTTCATCTGATAGGCACTTTTTGAGATTTGAAACATGGAAGACAGGATGAATGTTACTGAGTTCGTGAGGTAAATGAAGCTTATAGGCTACCAGACCAACTCTGGCGATGATTTCAAAAGGTCCAATGTACCTCGGATTGAGTTTCCCACGTTTACCGAAACGTACAGTGCCTTTCCAGGGCGAGACTTTCAACAGAACACGGTCCCCAACCTGGAATTCTAGTGGTTTCCGACGATTATCAGCATAACTCTTTTGACGATCACGTGAGGCCTTTAGTCGTTCACGGATTTGAATAATTTTCTCAGTGGTTTCACGGATGATTTCAGGACTGGTAAGTGCGCTGTCGGGGACTCGACTCTTTGCTAACTGTGTATCTCCTACCTCGGCCCAGCACAGAGGGAATCTGCAATTGCGACCGTATAGGGCTTCGAACGGGGCAGCCCTAATGCTGGTGTGGTAACTGTTGTTGTATGAGAATTCGATCAATGGTAGATGTGCGTCCCACGACTTTCCAAAGTCAATGACACATGCTCTAAGCATGTCCTCCAGAGTTTGAATTGTTCTCTCGCTTTGACCGTCAGTCTGAGGATGGTATGCCGTGCTCATGTCTAGTTGGGTTCCAAGGGCTTTCTGAAGGGATTGCCAGAATCTGGAAGTAAACCTGCTATCTCGATCAGAGATAATGGATACAGGTACACCGTGTAGACGTACTACCTCTTGGATGTAGATTCACGCAAGTCTTTCCATCTTGAATGATTCTTTAATTGGAATGAAGTGAGCGGATTTTGTCAAACGATCAACAATCACCCAGATGGTATCATTCCCATTCAATCACTTGGGTAGTTTGGTGATGAAGTCCATGGTAATCATCTCCCATTTCCACTCGGGAATCTCGGGTTGTTGAAGCAGACCTGAAGGTTTCTGATGTTCAACTTTGACTTTGGCGCAAGTCAAGCACTTGCCCACGAATGTGGCTATCTCAGCTTTCATGTTTGGCCACCAATATTGTTTCTTGAGATCTAAGTACATCTTGTCAGAGCCCGGGTGAACAGAGTATTTGGTTCTATGTGCTTCCTCCATGACTAACTCTCTTAATCCTCCAGACATGGGAATCCAGATTCGATCCATAAAACACTAGACTCCGTCACTTCTGATCTCAAGTTTCTTTTCCATTCCTCTCAAAGCTTCAATTGTCATGTTCTCCGATTTCAGGGCTTCAAGTTGAGCTTCTCGGATTTGCATGGGTAGGTTGGAATGGATGGTTATCGACTGACTCTTCACTTTGTTACTGGTATTCTCCTTTCGGCTAAGGGCATCTGCTACCACATTGGCCTTGCCGGGATGGTAGCGGATTTCACACTCATAATCACTGAGTAGCTCTACCCATCGCCTTTGTCTCATGTTCAGGTCTTTTTGGTCAAAGATATGTTGTAGGCTCTTATGATAAGTAAAGATCGTGCACTTAGTTCCGTAAAGGTAATGCCTCCAAATCTTCAATGCAAAAACTACGGCTCCAAGCTCCAAGTCGTGTGTGGTATAGTTGACCTCGTGTATTTTCAACTGCCTAGAGGCATAAGCAATCACTTTTCCTCTCTGCATAAGCACACAACCTAAACCTTGAGTAGACGCATCGCAGTAGACAACAAAGTCTTCTGTTCCTTCAGGTAAGGATAGGACAGGCGCGCTGCACAGAGCTTTCCTCAACGTCTGAAATGCGGTCTCTTGCTTATCACCCCAACAAAAGGGTACACCTTTCTGTGTTAGAGTGGTTAGAGGTTTGGCGATTCGGGAAAAGTTTTGGATGAACCTTCGATAATAGCCAACGAGACCCAAGAATTGTCGGATTTCTGTGGGTGTCTTCGGTGCTGACCAATTCTCTATTGCCTTAATCTTGGAAGGATCAACATGAATACCCTCCTCACTTATCACATGACCAAGGAAAATTACCTTCCGTATCCAAAACTCACAGTTTGAAAACTTCGCGTATAGCTTTTCGGATCTAAGGGTTTCCAATACTAGACTCAAGTGTTGTTTGTGGTCTTCTTCGCTTCGAGAGTAAACGAGGATGTTGTCAATGAACACGATGATGAATTTGTCTAAGAAGGGATGGCACACCCGGTTCATAAGGTCCATGAACACTGTCGGTGCATTGGTTAGACCGAATGGCATCACTACGAACTCGTAATGTCCATATCGAGTCCTGAAAGCTGTTTTGGGCACATCACTTTCATGGACTCGCAACTGATGATACCCTGACCGAAGGTCTATCTTAGAGAAGTAACTGGCTCCCTGGAGTTGATCGAAAAGGTCATCTATACGAGGAAGAGGATATCGGTTTTTGACAGTCAATTTGTTTAATTCACGATAATCTATGCACATTCGAAAGGATCCATCCTTCTTCTTGACAAACAAAACCGGAGCTCCCCAGGGTGAGGAACTCGGCCTAATGAATCCTTTACTAAGCAATTCGTTAAGTTGACTGGATAGCTCCTGCATCTCTGCCGGAGCTAAGCGATACGGAGACTTCGCTACAGGAGTAGCCCCAGGAATTAGGTCAATACGAAACTCGACCTGACGCTCGGGAGGGATTCCTAGAAGCTCTTCGGGAAACACATCAGGAAAATTGCAGACCTCGGGAATGCTCGCGAGGTTTTTAACTTCTTGATTTTCGTTGATTACGATAGCCAAGAATGCAACATACTCCTTACACAGGAGTTTCTGAGCTTTGATGCAGGAGATGATACGAAGATTGGAACCGAGTTTATCGCCATAGATCACTAGAGTTTGACCAGAAGGAAGGTTAAGACGGATGGCTTTTTCGAAGCAAAGGATATCTGTATGATTGGGGCTCAACCAATCCATGCCAATAATGACATCAAAGCTCTTTATAGATACGGGCATAAGATCGATAGGAAACGAATGGTCGTTTAAGGTAAGAACGCAATCTACGAATACTTCACTCGCACTCTCTTTCTCTCCGTTTGCCATTTCGACGGTAAATATTTCGGTTAGAGGTTGGGAATTATGTTTTAGGTTATGTTTGAATGCATGACTAACAAAACTTCTTTCAGCGCCCGAATCGAAAAGAATATTAGCATACGAGTTGTTGAGAAGAAACGTACCCGAGACAACATTGGGATCGGCAACTGCTTCTTCTCGTCCTATAGCAAGGACCCTTCCTGTGTTGCCAGCGGTATTCTTCTTGGGGCAGTTCCTTTTAAAGTGTCCGACTTCACCACAGTTATAATAGGCTTGACCAACGCCTGTTCCAGATGATTGATTTGTTGATTGAGTCGGAGCTTTGCAGTATCGAACAGTGTGTCCCTTCTTTCCACAATTGGTACAGGATAGTTCTCGACAGGGACCAGGATTGTGGTGATACTTGCATTTTTCACAAAGAGGGAGGTTACCAATGTATCGGCTGGTAGGAGTTGAGGCTGTGGATCCCATGACAGAAACTGCAGTAACAGGAGTAACAGTAGCAGCATGGACTGCTACCGTCTGTTGTTTCTTGGAAGATCCTTAAGAAGATTGACCCTTCTTTTTCTTCCAGAATTCCCTCTTTTCACCACTCCTTTGAGTCGGCTCAGAAGTGGTAGTGATTTCCTTACTGTCGTCGCTGTGATCAATTAGAACTTGAGCTAAAGTCTTGGCACTATCGTAAGTATTCGGACGAGCAGCCAAAACATGACTCTTTGTCGGTTGAGATAATCCCCAAACGAACCTTTCGATCTTTTTGTTTTCAGGAGTGACTAATCCCGGACAGAGAAGTGCGAGATCATCGAATCGGGAAGTATATGCAGCAATGTCAGAACCTTTCATCTTCAAATTCCAAAGCTCGTGCTCTAATTTTTGCATTTCACCACGGGGGCAGTACTCAGCAAGGAGAAGTTCTTTCATGGCTTCCCAGCCCATGGCATTTGTTACAGGTAAGGTCAGAGATTTGACTCGGCCATTCCACCAAGTCAAGGCTTTATCTTCGAAGGTACAAGCCGCAAACTTAACTTTATCAGACTCTGCACAAGCACAGATTTCGAAGATGGATTCGATTTTCTCGAACCATCGGGATAAGAAAATGAAATGACACCTCCAGTGCCATTAAAGGATGTTGGTTTCGCGTTCATGAAATCCTTATAAGAATTTCCTCTTTGGTGTCCCTGACTACCTTCAGGGTTTTGAGATTGAGAACCACCTCCTGAACCATTAGAGTTCATTTGCGACATAGCTGCTACCATTGCAGCGGTCATCATCGTCTGGAGTGATGCTAGGTCAAACTGTAGAGGGGGTGGCGGCAAAGAGGGATCGTCGTTGTTATTTGAGCTGGGTCTTTTTCTTGGAGGCATCTTGATCTAAAGAGATCAGGAAAGAGAGGATCATAAGTCCTCTGAATTGAATCAAGAGATATGGGACAGAAGATATCTCTTCAAAGCAATTATAGCATCATACTAAGCGATAAAGCAGAAAGGAATTATTAAAATAGAACATTTTATCACTAGAGTAATTATCAAAGAATAACGTGTATACAAGAACTCCTACAAAGGATCGGCTCGAGAAATACTCCCATAGTATTTCATGGTTTACTGCAGCGACGATTTGTTGTTTGGGATATTGGGTAAGTTTTAGGCATGCCACGTACCACAATCACTCCCAGGCACATGTTGGCCGTGTCTCGAATGAATATAGTTGGCCAGGCTATATTGACCCTAGACACGACTACATAACTGCCCAGGTTTAACTGCAATACACAACACCCATTTACTTATGTTTTGTTCTACTTATAGATACGAATCTCGACGGTTCGATATACTTGTATATTTTTGAAAATACTTATAGTCTGAAGATACTTTTATTTCAGAGCACTTAGGCCCTTTAGTGTTTATAGTTTTATACCATGTAAGGTTTGGTATACTTTATTCACTATAAACAAGGGCTCTGATACCAATCTGTCACACCCCGAAAACCGAAGGCGGAAACATTTCCAGGGTTGACTCCACGTTGAGTATCAAATCCAATGCACATAGTAAGTAAAGTAGAACAACCATTACATTACATTATAAAGTTTTACAGTTGTTTCAAAAGTAAAGTTTGTATAGTTGTGATACATAGTATATATAGACAAAAGAAACGGATCTTCATGTACTCCATCTTCTGATCAAAAGAAATCTCCAGGTACCTGTTCTAACGTTGACCTGAGAACACAAGCGGTTTGAAAATCAGCATAAAGCTGGTGAGTTCATAAGTAGTTTTGTTTTGTGAAAATGTTTATGTTTCCTTTCTGTTTCTGAAAATGTATCAGTATATTCCTAGGAAAGTCCCATACTTTCCTGAATAGTTAGTTATTGAAAAAGATGTAAAGATATACAATTGATTACACTTTTCTGGTTATGTGAATGTTACCCAGGAATGCCCCATGCTTTCCTGTATGATTGTTCTTAATGTAAAAGATGTTTTCTATCAACTTGGTTATGTACAAAGTTTTCCCCAGGAAGATCCCATACCTTCCTAAATGTTGGTTATCATATGTAAAAGATGTAAAAGATGTAAAAGATGTAAACTGAATCCTGATTATCCGTAAAATGTAGTATATGGTTCATTATTACTGTAAGTAAATCTCTGTTATCCTAATTGCGAGTTCCATAACCATACTAAAGACTGAACCTGTGGCAATAAGTAGTCCACAATTTCTATGACTTTCGTCACCCTTGAACCATTTCGGTTCGGCTGTAGCTAGCAGCCAGGTGTGGGGTAGTCAGCCCCGTATAGATCTATACACTCAAGTCACGCTCTCTAAATTCCAGAGATTCTGGTTACGGGTTTAGTCCTCCACTCGCGTATGTCTGTGGAGTGTTAGCCGAGGACGTGTCTCCAATCATACGGAATAACAAATTTACTAGTAATAATAGAATAATTCTCCATTCGCGTATCTCTATGGAATGTTACCGAGGACAAGACAGTGTATGAATTATATTGTTCATGTGTTATAATGTCATGCTTTTAACTGATAAAATGTGGAAACCATTTGTGAAATATATATATAACATAATCATTTATAAAATCCATTTCACAAATAAATGTTTAAGTGAACTGTATGATCTACTGGTTATCAGTTACGTATATCAGTATTAAAAGCATATGAAATGTGAAACACACACACGAAAATAAGTTTTGAGTACGAGAAAACCCTTGTACTTTGCTTGTGTTCCCCCCCCCCCTGAAAACAGTGAAAAACAGTGAAAAGGTAGGGGTATGAACTCACCGGACTCAAAAACGTGTCGGTTTTGAATGCTAGACGTTGGTTCGGGGTTTGATTACTCGCGATGACCTTATGTAAAATGAAATAATGTCCATATATATACAATTAGGGATACATTCACTAATCATATGGAACATTACACTCCAATGAGGTTAAACACCTTAAAATGAGCGTTTGGAGTGACCCGGGTGGCGTTTAAGGACTTGTAAAGGCACTAGGGACTAGGGACTTGAGTTTACTCTCCATAAGTAAACATTTAAATGAGTTTACAACTACAAAACACACCCACACATGAGTTTACGGCCGTAAACTCATGTTGGTGTGGTTTTGATGGTCTAAGGGCTTAAATGGACATGGGGATTGCTAGAATGGATTTTCTAAAATGCATTGGAACACTTGGAATGAATTTAAATCCTCAAAATGATTATTTTATGGGAGTTTACGGCCTAGAATAGGATCCTGGCCGTAAACTCCTTAATCTTCATGAAAATGTTGTTAAATGTTGTTAAAACAAATCACATGTGATTAATAGGATTATTACAAGACCTAGCATGAGTTTTATGGGACATATGAGGGGAGTTATGGAGTTTACGGCCCATGAGACCCTCTTCATGGCCGTAAACTCTAATATAGAGTGATATAATGTGTTTCAAGGTCTAAAACTTGCATAGAAGGGCTTCTAAAATTCATCTAAAGGCTTTAGGGGTGTTTAGTTTGCATTCTAACACCAAAAATTTTGGAGTTTACGGCCCAAGAACAATGCCTTGGCCGTAAACTCTTAGAAAACCCACAAATGTTGTGTTTAAGTCCCTTAAACTATTTTTGGTTGGTCCCTTGATTTATTCCAAGGCTTTTGGTGGTGTTGGATGGCTATCTAACACCTTAGAAATGAAATTATGTCATGTTTTAGGGAGTTTACGGCCCAAGCACTCCCCTTGGCCGTAAACTCACATAAGTCCCTCTAAAGTTATGTTTCAAGTGTCCAAATGTTATATCCAAGGTCCTATAATTCATACCTAAGCCATAGAAGGGATTTGGAAGGGTTTAAAGGCATAAAAACCCTAGATTATTGAGTTTACGGCCCAAGAATGCTCCTTGGCCGTAAACTCCTTCAAACTTCACAAAGGTTATGTTTTAATTGTTTAAAGTCCATATCTTAAAGTCCCTTAGCCATATCTAAAGTCCAATTGAGTTTAGGAAGGAGTTTAAGAGCTTAAAACCCCATAAAATGGAGTTTACGGCCCAAGCTTGCTCCTTGGCCGTAAACTCTTGTTCTTGACCCTAAAACTCAATTAATTCATCAATTTGAAGGCTAAAGATGATGAATAACATGTTATAGAGGTTACCTTAAAGATTTGAAGCCTTAAACTTGTGATTTGGACCTTAATTCTAGCTTGGAGGAGAGAGGTTGTAAGAGTTTAGTGTGAATTTGGCCAAAGGCTTCAAATGGAGTCTAAATTATGTTTATATAGTGTTCGGGAATTTGGACACGATAGAATTCTACTCGATACCGACGTTAATTGAGGTTTTTGGTCGTACCCGATTGAGTTACCGTAACCCGATATGGTAGTTTCTAGAAATATTCCGATCACTAAAGCTGGGTGTTAAAACGATTTCTAAATGTATTAAAACACCCATTAAGTCATTTTAGGTCATTATAAACTAATGACTTTAATAAATTGGTGAAATTGGAAACGAAATTGAAAATGACGTTTGGTTGATCGGATCGGATTACAAGTTGTGATACAAGAAGTGATATGAAATTTCGGGTTGTTACAGCTTCGCATAAAACTGACTTAGTAAAATAACTAAAAATGCGAAACTAAACAAACAAACATTTCGACTTTTACAATTCAACCACTACAATCAGATACGAGTCAGGGATGAGGATGTGCAGAAGACTGCTTTCAGGACCCGTAATGGTCATTATGAGTTTGTGGTGATGCCATTTGGGCTCACCAACGCTCCAGCCGCATTCATGGATCTCAAGAATCGCGTGTGCAGACCAATGATGGATCGGTATGTGATAGTGTTCGTTGATGATATCTTGGTTTATTCCAAGACCCAGGAGCAGCACGAGGAGCACATGAGGGAGGTGCTAGAGATCCTGAGGAGGGAGAGTCTTTTTGCGAAGTTCTCCAAATGCGAGTTCTGGTTGCACGAGGTGCAATTCCTTGGTCACCTCGTCAACCAGAAGGGTATTCTGGTGGATCCGGACAAGATAGAGGTCGTGATGCAGTGGGAGGTCCTAAAGTCTCCATCTGAGATTCGAAGCTTCCTAGGTTTGGCAGGGTACTACAGGAGATTCATCTAGGATTTCTCCAAGATAGCTGTACCGCTCACCCGACTGACTAGGAAGTCAGTGGTGTTTCACTAGGGGACTAAGCAGCAGGCAGCATTCGAGACCCTTAGACAGAGATTGTGCGAGGCACCGATTCTTACCCTGCTAGAGGGAGTAGAGGATTTTGTGGTCTACTGTGATGCTTCGATCACAGGTATGGGAGTAGTGTTGATGCAGCGAGGTCGTGTGATAGCTTACGCCTCGAGACAGTTGAAGTCTCATGAGACTAACTATCCTACGCATGATTTAGAGTTGGGGGCAGTGGTTTTTGCCCTCAAGATTTGGAGACATTACTTTTATGGGGTCTGTTGTACTATTTACACGGATCACAAGAGCTTGAGGTACCTCATGGATCAGCCGAATCTGAACATGAGTCAGAGGCGATGGTTAGATGTATTGAAGGATTACGATTGTGAGATCCTTTATCACCCAGGGAAGGCCAATGTGGTGGCCGACGCCTTAAGCTGCAAGGCGGTAGCAGCCCCGATCAGGGATATATGTCTGAGAATGACAGTGTTTACTCCATTATTGGAGCAGATTAGAGAGACACAGGTTGAGGGCCTCAAGGAGGAGAGGCAGAAGTGTGAAAGGATCGTGGGCCGAGTAGCTTCCTTCGACTATGAAGGATGGTCAAGGCAGAACACCAAAGGCCTCATGGCAAGATGCAGCCGTTAGACATTCCAGTGTGGAAATGGGAAGACATTACCATAGATTTCATCAAAAAGCTTCCCAGGACTGCACGTGGAGTAGATTCGATTTGGGTCGTTGTGGATCGGTTGACAAAGAGTGCTCATTTTATACCGATTTAGGAGAGCATATTGGCGGAGAAGCTAGCTGATATTTATGTGCGAGAAGTGGTGGAACGGCATGGAGTGCCTGTCTCGGTGGTGTTAGACCGAGACATCCGTTTTACTTCCAAAGTCTGGAAGCGGTTTCACGACGAGATGGGGACTCGTCTCCATTTCAGCACCGCTTTCCACCCTCAAACGGACGGGCAGAGCGAGAGGACGATCCAGACTCTCGAGGACATGCTCCGGGCATGTGTTCTAGATTTCGGTGGCAGTTGGAATACGTATCTTCTGTTAGCGGGATTTTCGTATAACAACAGCTACCATGCGATTATTGACTGCCCTCCTTTCGAGATGTTATACGGAAGGAAGTGCAAGACCCCGATCTGTTGGGGCAAGGTCGGTCAGCGTGTCATTGGAAGCACCGAAGTGGTGCTCAAGACGACGGAGTTGATCCAGCAGGTTCGTAGTAGATTGCAGACTGCGCAGAGATGGCAGAAGAGTTACGCCGATAGGAGGCGTTCAGATTTGGAGTTTCAGGTGGGTGACATGGTCCTCCTAAATGTATCACCCTGGAAGGGTGTCATCAGATTCCAAAAGAGGGGCAAGCTGGGCCCCTGGTTCATTGGTCCTTTTAGGGTCTTGGCTCGGGTGGGTCGGGTCGCCTACCGATTAGATCTTCCGGCAGAGCTCAGCCAGATCCAAAACACTTTCCATATTTCTTAGTTGAGGAAGTGCTTGGTGGACGAGTCGGTAGTAGTACCCATGGAGGATATTCAGGTTGATAGCAGCCTGAATTATGTCGTGAGACCAGTTGCGATCTTAGATCGGAAGGTAAAAACCTTGAGGAAAAAGGTAACTCAGTTAGTGAAGGTGCAGTGGCAACACCGGAAGGGTTCAGAATGGACATGGGAGTCCGAGGAGGAGATGCGGGAACATTACCCAAAGTTATTTCCAGACTCAGCTGCAGCAGACTTTGAGGACGAAGTCTGAGTCAAGTGGGGGAGAGTTGTAACACCCCAAATTCTGGTATGTTATTTAAATATTTATTTTTCAAGTTTTCAAGAGGAACTCGACGAGTCAGTAGCCAGACTCATCGAGCAGAGTCGGGATTTTGAGCACGTTTAAGTTGGCTACTCGGCGAGTCCATATTTTGGACTCGACGAGTCTTCCAGTCTAGATGAAACCCTAATTTCAAGGGTTTGCACCCTATTTAAACAACTTTTTGGGACCCCAAGTCAGCCCCCATCACCCCAGAGCATCCTTCTCGAAACCCTAGAACTCTCTTAGCTTTTTGTGTGTTTTGTTCTGATTATTTGAAGATCTTGAGAGAAGAAGGAAGGTAGATCAAGAGGAGAAGAAGGAGATCCAAGATCTTTGTGGCATTTCTGAGTTTAGTGATGTATAACTCGACCCTTTTTTGTTTCTATGCTTTAATCCCCTTTGGAAAGCCATTAAAGTTATTCTTGAACCATTTCTTGGCATGGTAGTAGCATAGAGGACTCATTGAGATGAATAGCCTTTGGATCTAGCTAGGTTTGAGTTCCAGAAGCTTAGATCTAGTACCTTTATGGAGCCATTTTGCATGAAAGCTCTAGATCTACTCTTATAGTGTGCTTTGAGCCCTAAAACCTTCATTTGATGTTAT
Organism: Lactuca serriola; assembly: GCF_051521515.1. NCBI lineage: Eukaryota > Viridiplantae > Streptophyta > Magnoliopsida > Asterales > Asteraceae > Lactuca > Lactuca serriola. Next base: position 284,451,492 of record NC_136410.1, read on the forward strand.
TTACACGTAAAGTTGGAAACTTTACGTGTTAATCAAGCCCCAAGAAGCCAGATCTATGAATGGAATGAACTGGTTTCAAGCAAAATCGAGTATCTAGAGATTGCATGTATACGACTCGACAAGTCGTTCTTCAGACTCGGCGAGTTGAGTCGCGAGTCCCCTGTTTTCCCCGTTTCGAGTTATACCGAGTGAAACCAGTGAGTGAGAGATGGACTCAGTGAGCAAGAGGTTAGACTCATTCATGGAAGAACTCGGCGAGTCAATGCCCTAAATCGGCGAGTCCAACGCATTCTTCATGCCTCACGAATAGACTCGACGAGTTGTTCATACAACTTGGCGAGTCACAGTCAGAGTGTTCATATGTTGAAGGAGAACTTGACGAGTTGTTCATACAACTCGGCGAGTCGGATGCAGATTGACTGAGTGTTAGTTTTGAAAGAGGAACTCGTCGAGTCTATGCCAAACTTCATGAGTAGTAATAGGCTGAAGCTAGAACGTGGGAGTAAGGACTTGACGAGTTGGTGACCAAACTCGTGAGTCAGGTCAACTGAATGTTGACTTTGACCGATAGGTTGACTTTGACCAAGGGTAAGATAATATTTTTACCCTCAGCATTATTATCAGTATTTGATTGTGGGTACTTATGGGAATTGTAGCCGGGGTGAAGCCGGAGCCGCAGCAGATAGATTCCGGAGCATTTCTTTCAGCAGTTAGGCTATGAGGTGAGTTTCCTTCTAGTAGCAACGGGTCTAATGCCACAATGCCGGCCCGATAAATTAGTAGTAGTTTCCGAACATCGGTACGATGCACTAGTTAGAACGTTTGATGCCTTCATAGCTCAGATAGGTTTTTTGTGTTATGTGTTTCGGGTATGCCCGACTCGGTTTGGAATCGATGTTGTTATGCTAGTTGATATGTGTATGCTATGTTATGTTCAGTAGTTTCGGACTTCGGTCCGATGCAATTAGTTCCAGGCTTAGGTCTGATGCAGTTAGTTCCGGACTACGGTCCGATGCAGCTAGTTCCGGACTTCGGTCTGAGGCGGTTAGTTCCGTACTTAGGTCCGATACAGAGGGCAGGGCCCTGGTTAGTTCCAGACTTCGGTCCGATGCTGTTTCCGGGCTTCAGTCCGATGCAGTAGGTGGGGGCCCAGTAGTTGTTTATATGTTTGTTTGGTATGAGGTAGTTTGGGGGAGCTTACTAAGCTTCGTGCTTATAGTTTCAGTTTTGGTTTCAGGTACTTCCGCAAGTAAAGGGAAGAGCTCGGGATGATGGCATCGCACACACCACAGCTTCAGCTTTATTCCTGGGAGTTTTTTTCAGATACTTAGACATGATTTGATACAGTTTTTGATATGACATGTTATTATGTCTTTTGAGATACCCGACGTATGGTTTTTCTTTATATGATATTTAGTGCTATGATGTTTGTTATATGTGAAAACAAAAATTTTTGGGTCGTGTTTCTGGGATGTTTCAAGTTGAGTAAGAATTGACATGTGATTAATTTCTCTCTGCTAGTCATCCATGTCACATGCCTTGGTGATAGCCATCACTTCAGCAAGAGAGAGTCTGCTCAGGTCCTTAGTCTTCTTGATCACAAACACATTCATATCCCAATTCTTGGGAAGTGAATAGAGTAACTTCTTATTTATCTTAGAGTATGACAACACAATTCTAGTTGTGCTCATTTCTGTGTTGAGTGCAATAAAACGCTGCAACTGGACTTTCGGAGCCTGCCCAAGAACATGATTAAACATGTTTAATCTTTGACGAAGCAAATCATGTTTGATTTGCTTCATATCCTCATTCCCTTCATATACCTCAATCAAGGCTTCCCACAAAGCCTTAGCAGATTTATATTACCGAAAACCTTGAGCAATGTTAGGGGACAAAGCCATGGTAAGAATAGCCAGTGCTTTCTCATCATCTTCAATCTTGTCGAAATCCTCATTAGTGTAGTCCTCGATTGGCTTATCAACCACGATGTTAGCTTCATCATCCAGAGTGATTGTGATCTTGAATGGTCATATCAGGAAGCTTCTCCACACTTTGCTATCCTTCATCTTAAAATACTTCTTAAATCTGAATTTCCACTAAGGAAATCCATCAACAGTTAGCAATTGGGGAATTCAAGTTGTTGTCCACATAACTGAATCAAGACCACTTTGTATTATTGTAAGATTCCATTGTAAACCGAAAGGTATATGATTTAACCGAAAACTAGTAGGTTTGACCGAAAAGTCAAAAAGTCAAGATTACTGACCAAAATCCCGTTAACCAAAAACATTGACCGAGAACTCTGTTTGACATAGATCGTTGACCGAACTCAACGTCAAAATGAAAACTAGATGTTTGACCTAGTTGCTGACTGAGAAATCTAGTAGCCGCCCAAATCACTTTGACCTAGCCGAGAACTCAAGTGTGTCGCGGAAATCACCTAGGCTAAACCGAAATCGATGATTCTCATATCCAAACGAAGAGCATGAAGAACACTTATGAGAAGCAAATGTGGTTTTCGCCAAAGGATACCCAAAAACACCAAAAACTTCAAACAAATTTATGGATTGTTTTGAAAATTGATTGATACGAAAACAACTTTAAGCCGTTTTCAAGCTCTGATACCAATTGTAAAACCCGATCTAAGTATCAATCTAAAACACAAGATTAGTGCAGAATCCTAATCAATTGATAAACACAAAAAATTAAATATGAAACAAGAACACAAACCGGAATCTTCAATGCACACTATTATTGATTAATAGTCGAGTACATAAGATCAAAGGATTTCTCTCTAACTTGTAATGCTCTCAAAATCTCTCTCTGATAAAACCGAATGACTACTTCTCTTCACGACTGAAAATAACACATTATATACTAATACCTAATTGCTGAAGCCCAACCCAACCGAAAACATCATTAAGCCCATCGAAATCACATGATGATTTTCGTCCAAGTACCACCGCGATAGTAGTGATTTCGGTCCTAAATCGAGAACTCTAAAAGCCTTGAATTTATGTCCTAACAAAAACATGTCCCATGTTGCTTTTGCTTTATTGCCTGCTTTTCACTTTTTGGCCATTATATAAGGAAGGTTATGGAAGGATGGAAAGAACTTCTTTCGAGCTTCATTTAACTTCTTCTTAGAGCCAACTCCGAGAGCTCCATGCTCTTAGTGGATTGCCAAATTTCAGAATTTGAAGGCTGTTCTTCTTCGCCATTCTCTTGAATTTTGATGCTAGATAAACACCTGTTGTTGCTTCACCTTTGAACATATATTTGGTATATATTTCAAAGGCCTATGAACAACAAATTACAAGTGAACACTCGCATGTTTTGATGGTTCTACTCTTGCTTGGTGGGTACTTGTAGATAACTCTTGTTTTAGAGTTTCATGCCACGCTTCATCAACTTCTAACCTCCCATGAGGATCAAAGTCTTCAAAGGTTGTTATGCTTTCTGTTAGGTCATAATTTTGTGGTTTGAGCTAGGTATTCATCTTGTATAGGTATTGGTAGGGTCTTGGGGTTTGTTATGTTGGTTGTAGTATGTTAGCGTGTGTTTGCGGCCATACACGCGTGTGCGGCTACACACTCTGTGTGCGGCTATACACGTGTGTGCAGCTGCACACTCTGTGTGCGGCCATACACGTGTGTGCAGCTGTACACACGTGAGCGGTTGTACACACGTGTGCGGCTGGTGGTCCTATGAATAGAGTGTGTCTATGTCAGTTGTAGAAAGGTCAGTGACGTATGTGTGTGTTTTCCCAAGGTGTACCTGACATTTATATGATATAGATGTGTGCATGCTTGGATTAGTTCTTCTTCTACTCATTCTACACTCTGTTTGATTGTTTGCCTAAATTGATCACTGATTTGGATCCATAGTTTTTGGGGACTTACAATTGGTATCAGAGCCAATTTGGTATCAATTGAAGTTGCTTTTTGAGTGTTTGTTGCCAACTATTGAAGGTTTGCTGCCAACTGTTGAAGGTTTGCTGTCAACTGAAGGTTTGCTGCTGACTTTCAAGGTTTGCTGTTAAAATACGTGTGTACGGTTGAAGTAGTTTGCGGTTGAAGGTGTGTGCGGTAGAAGGAGTTTGCGGTTGAAGGTGTGTGCGGTTGAAAGTGTGTGCGGTTGAAGGTGTTTGCGGTTGAAGGTGTGTGCGGTTGAAGGTGTGTGTGGTTAAAGTGATTGTTGGTATAGCGTGCGGTTAGATTTGTGTGTGCGGCTCAATTCAGTGTACGGCTGGATAAGTGTGTGCGGTTAAGGAGTGTGTGTTTAAGAGTTTAAAATTACTAAAATGGAATCTCAAAACATGACTGTTCATCAAGATTTGGATGCAATAATTGGAACAACTACTCGTATTCCTAGATTGGTATCAGCTGAAGGATTTCCTGAATGGAAATATCGAATTGAAAAATACATCAAAATGAAGGATTTCAAAATTTGGAGAAGCATTTTGAGAGGACCAATTCGGATTACTTCTACTTTAGAAGATGGAACGGTAATTGACAAACAAGTTGAAAACTACACTGATGATGATTTTGAACGAGTTGAAGAACAAGAAAAGGCTCTTGCCACACTGACTATGGCATTGTCTCCGGAAATAGCACAAGGATTTCGTGAGTATACATCATCAAAAGCATTATGGGAAGCACTCATAGAAGTTTATGAAGGAAATGAAGACATGAAGAAAAGTCGACAAGACATGCTCCGACAAAAATTCAACATGTTTAACTACGTGTTGGGAGAAACATTGGAAAATCAATTGCAAAGATTTATCACACTAACCACTGAAATGAGCTCCGCAGGAGTGATGGTTACTAGATCTGAAATCAACAAGAAGTTACTAAATTCTCTTCCAAAATCATGGGACATGAATGTCTCGGTGATTAAAAAGACAAAAGATCTGAATCGTTTAAGCCTGTCTGAAACAATGGAAATCATCAAAGCTTGCGATCTTGATGACAAACAAAGAGAAATCAATCATGTGAATTCATACTCTATAGCCAATCTTGGACTTCAAAATAACAACACCGCTTTTTCAAGCTTCACCACTCTTCAAAATAATCAAATCCAGGTTCCTCAAGTTCAACCTCATACAGTCCATCAAAATATACCATACATCATACCTAACATGAAACAAACTCAAATCCCTCAAACCATATCTCAAGCTGGTTCTAGTGTTAGTCCTTTCACAGATGTTTTAATTCAATCTCATGGAATTGGTTCCCAAAGCTCATTTGCAAAAGAAAAGGAGGAAAATATGGCTTTAGCTACTGGGTTGGTGAACTGCTACGATGCCTTTGTTGCTGGAGAGCTCTCTCCACAACTTTCATTCACGGATCTTGATCAAATTCATCCTAAAGATGTGGAAGAGATGGATATTACTTGGCAAATGGCAATGGCAGTATTCAGGGCTAAACAATTCTGAAAAAAGACTGGAAAGAACAATTGGGGTGTAAATTCAGACAAAAAAGATGGGTTTTAGCAAAGGAAAGTTGTGTTGTTATAATTGTCATGAACCAGGACACTTTACGAGGGAATGTCCAAAACCAAATCAACAAGAAAACTCTGAAAGAACCATGGTTCCAGTAACGTACGTTCACAGCAACAACAGAGGATCAACTTCAAACAACCAGTCTGCAAACATGGCAATGGTAGCTCAATCGTTCAACTGGGAAGATCAAGTTCAGGCCCTAAACATTTCAGAACCTGAAAAGGAAAATCTTGCTCAATTCAAGGATGCAAGTAAAGAAATGGAAGCAGATCTAGAGGAGGAGATGATGAATTTGCAGTTTGCTTTCACGGTTCAGACCACTCCTGAACCAGTCAAATCTAAGGTTAATGAATTCGGTTGTTCTCAATCTTGTATTAAAACTGTTAAGTTTTTGAGAGATCAAATTGAAATAATCAAGAGAGAGAGAGAGAACGAGGACTTGAAATATGAGGGATATAAAGACCATCGAAAACGGAATTCGTTTGAAGAAGATATGAATTTTAGAAGTTTATTAATTAAATTAAATATAAATTTAATTATAAACTCTTGGTAATATCCGAAGAGGAGTCAGCAGATAGGGCCGAAGTAAGCCCTTCGTACCCTCGTACGCCCCGCGTACTCAAAGCCAAGGCCTCGGATCGTCCACGTCCCATTCTATGCGAAACTAGCCTTGTCACATTCGAAGTGCGAGGCAATCGAGGACACGGTCATGCATGACGTACGCGTACGCCCCGCGTACCGAGGCGGTTCCCAGCCCCTATAAAAGGGATGCGAGGGTTCCGAAGAAAGGGCTCCATTTCTCTCATTTCTTTTGCGTTCTAGCCTCGTTTTCCATGGCCGTGCTAACCCGAAGCCCTGGTCATTTTGCTCAAGTCCCGAAGATCGTTTTTATTCCCGAGATTCCCGAGAATCCCGAGAAAAATCCGTTTCCCGAGACGAAATTATGCTCAGTTTCCATCTCGCTTACTTCAAACTTTCAAGTGAGTTCATACCCCTTAATCAACCCTTTTAAATATTCTAAATGCTTTAATTTGCTTTCAAGGGGGGGAATACAAGTAAAACACACGATTATTACCAGGTGTTATATATAAAGTTTTATTATACACTTTTATTAAATAGAATCATATGTGATTTATAAACTTTATAGGGAACTCTCGTATATAAAATATATTACCATAACATTCTATCTTTTGAAATATAAATTGTTGTAATGCATGTATAAACTAAACATTTTGCTTAGATTATATGTATACGTGTCTATCATAGACACTATAAAAATCTATACTTTCACATCAAGTGATTCATTTTCTAGGGAGTTGAAAACAAATGAGACACACTTTTAAGAAAGCTATAATAGGTATAGCTTTACGAGAATTTTGCTAACTTTTACATACTAGAAACACAATTTTCAAGAAGTCACTTTCATATACTAGAACAAACGAACATTTTAACACGTAAATCTGTTTTTATACTAAGATTTGTGAGGCATTGACTTCATGTACGTTCGAGTACACATTTCAAGTCCTGTATTATATACCAGAATCCCTTGGAGGGGGAGCATGGTGTTTGTGTATAGATCTATACGGGCTTGACAACCCGCGCCTTGACTGTTAGCTACAGTCCAGCATTTGGGGTGACAAACGACATAACATTCCAACGCCTGAAGAACGTTGTGTATAGGCATTCCGAGTCAATAGTATGGTTATAAAACTCACATGGGGTATTAAAAATACATTGATTTACGAGGTTTTCAAGCATATTGGTTATTTTACACTTACATACATCTTTAGAAACAAACATTGGTATTAAGAGAAGGCTAATTTTATACTAGTAGAAAATATAGGATTTTCTAGAAACAAACAAACCAGGACAAAACATTTTATTTCATAAAAAAATTGTCATTTAATACTTATGAAACTCACCAGCTTAAATGTTGATCTACTCTTTCAAAAATTACTTGTATGTCCCAGGGATTCAGTAATTACAGGTATCAATATGCTTTTCAAGAAGGGACGCTGCGGCGCCAGTTAAATCTCATATTTTGACATCATATTGTAATTGGTTTTGAACACGTAACTTTTGACAAATGTAAACTTTCAATTATATATATGATGGTTGTATTGCTTTCTTTACTATGGATTCATTTGTTATGTTACCACATGAAGTCATTCGCCCTCGAACGTTTCCGCCATTCCAATTTGGGGGTGTGACAGATTGGTATCAGAGCAATGTTTATAGTGAACTAAGTATATCGAACCACATAAGATATACAAACTATAAATGCTTAAGGGACTAATACTCTCTGACAAAACATTTTTTCTTTTGTTTTTACGCTTAAGTAGCGTTACGTTTAACTTAAATTGTTAGTTCATTTAAGTACAAATACATGCATACAACAAATTATTTTCATGATTATAACTATACAAGAAGTATTTAGACAAGTTGGACACTACGATTAAGACCCGATATATGTAATCGGATTTGGGACAAATATAACATGATCAACTATATTTGTCCGAGATCGGACCAATATATATCGAAGATTGCTCGTAGTAAGCAACAAGTCAAAACATACCAAAACATAACAAGAATCAAACACAAGAATTTAAATACTATAGGAGTATTTACTACATAAACTAGTTTAACTTACACATTTAATTCTTACATGTTCCAACTTTATTTCAATTCTTATAACCCTATTCTCGTACGGTCAAATGGCTGGATTTCACCAACCCGGTGACCCTTACTTTCCCAACCAAGGCAACGGGGGATGGATCGTAGATGATCCCGAGGAGGACGAAGAACCCATAGAATTGGATGATAACTCCTGTACTGACTCAGAGCCGGAAGTGATCAATCCACCTCCCGCACAACCTCCCGTCTTCGTCATGAACTTTCAAGGACCGACTCCCGTCTGGGGAAGTCATCTCCACCATTGGAGCCAAAAACAAAACCTACGCCCTCCCTACGGCATGTGTCGAGACTTCTACGATGTCTGAGGCGGAGGTTCGGCTGATCGGGCACTACCAGTAATGATTGGCAAACTAGCCAATCAGTCCTACCAATCCGGAGTTCAAGCTAGCCGGATTCGGGATGTCAACATAGAAGTACAGGTTCATACTTCTGACATCCGTAGGCTGGACAAAATTAAGGACAATGCCCAACTCCAAACCGAGGCATTCCAAGCGCAAATGATTGCGGCCCTAGCCAAATTGAGGGAACAACAAGCCGCTTTTGATAGGCGTCTTATGGAATCGAAGCAATCGGATGCGGAGTCAAGCTCCAAGGGCATCCTACGTCGCAAGTAGTGCTTGCCAAAATCTCAAATTTTGTTATAAGTTAGGACCTCACCTAAAAGTTTTTTATTTTTCTTAAACTTTGTAACCGGAGACCCTTATCGGGGTCAAATTTTCGTGATCATTGTATAAACTATTATATTAATATAAGTGGAACTATTATTAATATGTGGAGTATTTCATTCAATCCCTAAAAAGTTATGGGAAAACAAAATGCTTGTTTCATTTTTTCAGTCTTACAAATAACTTTCATTCTTCTATTTGAGAATCGTACTATCATCTGTTGTTGGGCTATATCAATAAATATAGTTCATGAGACACATACAGTTTCTATGCTATGGAATTCTTACCTTTATCTGTAACAACGTAAATTTTCAAACAAATTTTTCATTTCAAAATAAAGTATTTTCATTTCAAACAAGGCATAAACATTCCATGTGTCATGTCAGAATACAAATCATATGAATCCCAAGATCACAAAACATCTATCAGTGTGTACAGATCACGCCGGCGCCTTCCCACGGTCCTCGCTAGTACCTGAAACACATACACAACAACTGTAAGCATAAATGCTTAGTGAGTATCCCAAAATAAACCTTACACACATACGCCTTTCCAGGCCCTGACCTTCCGGTCCATGTGTCTCAGGGGACTTCCGTCCCTGCTAGGTAAACCTTCCGGTCCTACCCACGCCAACCTTACGGTCCACATTACACGCCTTCCGGCCCATAACATAATGCCTTCCGGCCCACATAACATACATAGCACGTATAACAGTTAACTATCACATATAGCACATATATCACATATCATTTCCGAACTTCCGGTCACACAGTCAAACCCTTCCGGGTACAGTATAGTGAGAAGACTCACCTCGTGAATATCGAAAGCTAGCAAATCCCAAAGTCACTCATGCTCGATCCGCCGAGCTACAATCTCCCCATAACATCATACATCTCTTATTAACACTTTTATCTTCTAAGTTTGACTATCCCTAAGAAGTCAAACATAGGTCAACTCTAGTCAACGGTCAACGGTCAACTTGATCGGACTCGGCGAGCGCTAGGGCGACTCGGCGAGTCTAGACGTCCTCACCAATTCTCTAAGATTCCCTTTCTACACGTTGAGTATCTCCCTTGACTTGACGAGTTCCTCCTGGAAGAATCGCGGGGCCACCCCGACTCAACTCGCCGTGTCTGAAGAACAACTCGGCGAGTCCCAGTTAATCTTCAAGCTACTCGTCGAGTCTGTTCATCGGACTCGGCGAGTCCATGCAATGCAACCGCTCAAACTGCTTTCTAAGGTCAGATCTGCTCCGACAATTCATAGGTATGGCCTTCCTAGACTGGTTCATCACGTAAGGTCCTCATTTCAGTGCTCATAATACACCCCATGACTCATAATTTACGTTTTGACCTAAGGCATAAGGATTCCAATCCAAAACCTCCATTGATTCCCGAAAAGCTCAGGCATGGGACACTCTGGACTTCCAAGGGTCCCAATATAGGGTTCCAATCGCTTGGGGGACTAAGCAAACACTCAATCTAGCCACAAAAGGGACCAATAAACCCTAAATCCATATACACATCAACATAGAAGGGATCAACTCGAAAATCTTACCTGAATAACGTTGCTCTGTGTCCCCAACCCTCAGAATATGGCTTCTCCTGTTGTTCCCTTAACCAAGCCTCCTCCTCCATGCAAAATAACACTTCCAAGATCAATAATGGTCTTCTACCTTGCTCCAGATGCTCACAATCGAATTAGGGTTTCACTCACAGGTCTAGGGTGAACAATGACGGCCATAAGGCCCCTTATATATGTCCCAAACCTGAACGGTTACAGTTTTGCTAAACAGTGCGGACTCGCCGAGTCCATATCCGGACTCGCCGTGTCCAGTCGTGAACCCGCGACCAGATCCGCGATCCTACTCGGCGAGTCTGAGCTCCAACTCGCCGAGTCCCCTCTTAAAACACCCAAAATCATAAATATAACAATACCTGGAATTCCGGGCTGTTACATTATCTTTTCAACCTATAGTTGAAGGATGCCTCCACGTAGGAACCCAAGGCGAAACAACGGTGGGGAAGCACCTATACCACCACCACCTCCACCACCTCAGTTTGATGTTGTCATGTTCCAAGCAGCAGTCACCGCTGCGGTAGCAGCTGCTATGTCACAGATCAATAACTCGGGTACTACTGGCTCGGGAACTGGCACACACGTATCCAACCATGGCGAGAGTCATGGGCAACCCCGAGAATGCACCTATAAGGACTTTACTAATTCCAAACCCTGGATGTTTTATCGAACTAGTGGCGTGATGGCTTTGAGGCAGTGGATCGAAAGGACAGAATCAGTCTTTGAAATCTGCTCCTATCCCGAGCACAGCAAAGTCAAGTTTGCAACCTTCACCCTTATTTATAGAGCTTTAGCTTGGTGGAATGGCCACGTTAAGGTACTTACCCTGATAGTGGCAAACTCCATAAGCTGGGAGAGCTTAAAAGTCATGTTGATGAGAGAATACTGTCCACGAGGAGAGATTCAAAAACTCGAGCACGAACTTTGGACTCTTGGAATGGTTGGTACCGACATCGCAACTTATACCAACAGATTTTGCGATATGGCAATCCTCTGTCTAGATATGATTGCTCCTAAGAGCAAGAAAATAGAGATATACATTTGCGGACTGTCTCCCCAAATTAGGTCAAGCGTGTTAGCTTCAAAACCTGACACTTTTGAAAGTGCCAAGGAACTGGAACAATCTCTTGTTGACTACGGAGGTCATCAGAACTCAACGGTTGCTACACCAGAACCACAAAAAGGAAACAACAACAACAACAATAACAAGAAGAGGGTATGGAATAAAGGGAAGGGAGGGTCTTACCAAGAACCCGCGAAGAAACAACTGGTTTCAGTGAATGCTGCCACTGTACCTACTACTGTTCCTACGAATCCCTACCCAACAAAGCCTTATGGGGGTAACCTTCCAAAGTGCACGAAATGCACTTATCACCATCAAGGACCTTGTTGGGAAATGCAGTGTTCGAAATGCAACAGAAAGGGACACACTGTCCATTTCTGCAAGGATCCTGCAAAGCCGATCACTCAAGTTCCCAGCGTAGGTGTAGGCCAAACTTGCTACGGTTGTGGCGAGGTGGGCCACTACAAGAGAAACTGTCCAAAGGCAGCAAATACTGGCGGGGTGGGACGAGTTTTGGCTATAGGCCACGATGAAGCCTTAGCTGATCCGACTGTAGTTTCTGGTACGTTCCTTCTCGATAATTCATATGCATACATATTATTCGATTGTGGAGCGGAGAGAAGCTTCGTGAGTCAAAACTTTATTCACTTACTTAAACATCAACCTAGCAAGTTAGAAAAATCATTCATTGTAGAGATGGCTAATGGAAAAACGGAAAACACTAACCGCATATACATGGACTGTACGTTAACTTTAGACGGTCATTCTTTCCCAATAAACCTCATGCCGGTCCAAATTAAAAGTTTTGAAGACATAGTCGGCATGGATTGGTTAAGTCTTCTTCGCACTAACATCCGATGCTTTGAGAAAGCAGTTCGTCTTAATCTCCCTAACAACGAAACATTAGTTATTTACGGCGACAAATCAAGTACACACTTTCGTATCATTTCGTGCATCCAAGCTCGAAAGTGTTTACGGAAGGATTGTCGAGCATTCCTAGCGCACATCGTCGATACGAGTCAGGAACTGAAGGACATCAAGAACATTCCAGAAGTACGCGACCTTCCCGATATCTTTCCAGAAGAACTATCGGGATTACCACCACAACGCCAAGTCGAGTTTAGAATCGACTTAGTTCCAGGGGCTACCCCAGTAGCGAAGTCGCCTTATCGCCTAGCACCAGCAGAGATGCAAGAACTTTCCAGTCAGCTTAACGAACTCCTTCAAAAAGGATTCAATAGACCAAGTTTCTCACCTTGGGGAGCACAGGTCCTGTTTGTAAAGAAGAAAGACGGATCGTTCTGCATGTGCATCGACTACAGAGAACTGAACAAGCTTACTGTCAAAATTCGCTATCCTCTACCCCGTATTGACGACCTATTTGATCAACTTCAAGAAGCAAACTACTTCTCAAAGATAGATCTATGATCCGGATATCAACAATTACGAGTACTAGAGGGGGATATTCCAAAGACAGCCTTCCGAACTCGTTATGCACACTACGAATTTGTAGTGATGCCGTTTGGATTAACCAACGCACCAGCAGTATTTATGGACCTAATGAATAGGTTGTGCCGTCCCTACTTAGATCATTTCTTCATCTTCTTCATCGATGACATACTTATCTACTCCCGAAGTAAGGAAGAGCATGGTCAGCACTTACAAAAAGTCTTAGAAACATTGCGATCGGAGAAGCTCTATGCGAAGTTCTCTAAATGCGAATTTCGGATTCGAAGAGTCGAATTTTTGGGCCACGTTGTTAGCGAGAAGGGGATACATGTGGACCCCTCCAAAATTAAGGCCATTGAGAACTGGTCGGCACCAAAGACACCTACAACGATTCGTCAATTTCTAGGTCTCGCCGGCTACTATCACAGATTCATAAAGAACTTCTCTAGCATTGTGAAACCTCTTACTACATTAACCCAGAAAGGCGTGGCCTTTGACCGGGAAGCGAAACAAGAGAAGGTGTTCCAAACGCTGAAACAGGCCTTGTGCACCGCACCGATACTATTCCTCCGCGAAGGGATAGAAGATTTCGTGGTGTATTGCAATGCATCAAACCAAGGACTTGGTTGTGTTCTTATGCAGAGAGGGAAGGTTATTGCTTATGCCTCCCGACAGCATAAGACACACGAAGTGAACTATACGACCCACGATCTTGAGTTAGGAGCAGTGGTATTTTCTCTGAAGATCTAGAGACACTACTTATACGGAACAAAGAGTACTATTTTCACCGATCACAAGTGCCTTCAACACATTTTTGATCAGAAGGAACTCAACATGCGACAACGACAATGGGTCGAGTTACTCAATGACTACGAATGTGAAATTCGTTATCATCCTGGCAAGGCCAACGTGGTAGCTATCGCCCTCAGCCGAAAAGAATACACGGGATGGAGAGTCAAATCTCTGACTATGACTATCTATTCCCACTTATCCACGCAAATTAAGGAGGCTCAACTAGAAGCTTTGCAACCTGAAAATGTGGCGGGTGAATCCCTGAGAGGAATGGAAAAGAATCTAGAAATTAAGGGTGGCGGAGCGTACTATCTCATGGATCGAATCTGGACACCGAAACATGGTGGTTTCAGAGACGTAGTCATGACTGAGGCACACAACACGAGATATTCCGTTCACCCAGGTTCAGATAAAATGTATCTGGATCTTAAGAAACTATACTGGTGGCCTAACATGAAAGCAAAAATTGCTACCGTCGTAAGTAAAGGCCCTACTTGCGCTAAGGTTAAGGTCGAGTATTAGAAACCATCAGGATTACTACAACAACCAGAGATACCAGAATGAAAATGGGAGCGGATTACTATGGACTTCATAACCAAGTTTCCCAAGACGACGGGTGGACTCGATACCATATGGGTCATCATAGACAGATTGACTAAATCCGCGCATTTCCTACCAATCAAGGAGACTGACAAGATGGAAAAGATTACTAGAACTTACATAAGGGAAATAGTGCAACTGCATGGTGTTCCGATATCTATTATCTCCGATAGAGATAGTAGATTCACTTTAAGATTCTGGCAGCCACTACAAAGTTCCCTGGGGACTAGGCTAGACATGAGTACAGCCTACCACCCACAAACAGACGGGCAAAGTGAGAGAACGATAGAAACTTTGGAAGATATGCTGAGAGCCTGTGTGATTGACTTTGGAAAGGCATGGGATATCCATTTACCCTTTGTCTAATTTTCATAAAACAATAGTTATCATACAAGCATAAAGGCTGCTTCGTTTGAAGCCCTCTATGGTCGAAAGTGCAGATCCCCTCTGTGCTGGACTGAAGTTGGCGATACCCAGTTAGCTAGAGGACGAGTTCCTGGAAGCACTCTCACCGGTCCGGAAATCATATGGGAAACGACAAAGAAGATCGTTCAGATTGATTAACCGTTGAAAGCCTCCAGAGACCGACAGAAAAGCTACGCTGACCAAAGGAGGAAACCTTTGGAATTCCAGGTAGGAGACCACGTTTTATTGAAGGTCTCACTGTGGAACGGTTTAATACGCTTTGGGAAGCGTGGGAAACTAAATCCAAGATACATAGGGCCTTTCGAGATTCTTGCTAGAATCGGCCCTGTGGGTTACAAACTTAACCTACCGCATGAACTTAGTAACATACATCCAACCTTCCATGTCTCGAATTTGAAAAAGTGTCTGTCCGATGAGACTCTTGTTATTCCACTCGATGAGATCGAGATCAACGAGAGCCTCAACTTTATAGAAGAACCGGTAGAAATCAAGGACCGAGAGGTCGAACAAACAAAACAAAGCCGCATACCCATCATGAAGGTTCGTTGGAAAGCCCAGCGGGGACCTGAATTCACATGGGAACGCGAAGATCAGATGAAACAAAAGTACCCTCACCTTTTTCATATTCACTAGTATCCTTACTACTTTAAATTTCGGGACGAAATTCCCTCTAACGGGGGGATGATGTGACAACCTGATATTTCCACTCTATGTAATGACCTAAAAAGTCAATTATTGTAACCACTTTTGTGATAATGAAATTAACTTCGAAAATAAAATGTCCAAAAAGTTTCTATTTAATTACCTACTATGATAGATTTCATTAAACCGTGATCGTACGTAAAAAGAATGCCCAAATCCGACTTCGTATATTGAAGTTATGATTTTTCCAAGTTCGGCTTAGCAGCAGACAGCTAAAAACTCGAATCGGAGATCGAGCGACTTTTGGCCGGAATGACCTAAAAGATAATTGAAGGTCTCGACAATGGTAATTCAGCGGTAAAAACTCTGGCAAAAACCGACGTCAGATAAAGAAGTTATGAATTTCTAAAGAAATTCCTTAAACACGACCTTTTAAAAATAAATAATAAAAATAATTTCAAAATTTGCCGACGGAATCTAAAAGAAAGTTGTAGAGCGTAGTCTCACCTACGGGTGGATATAAAGACCATCGAAAACGGAATTCATATGAAGAAGATATGAATTTTAGAAGTTTATTAATTAAATTAAATATAAATTTAATTATAAACTCTTGGTAATATCCGAAGAGGAGTCAGCAAATAGGGCCGAAGTATGCCCTGCGTACCCTCGTACGCCCCACGTACTCAAAGCCAAGGTCTTGGATCGTCCACGTCCCGGTCTATGCGAAACAAGCCTTGTCCCATCCGATGTCCGAGGTAGTCGAGGACTCGGTCATGCATGACGTACGCGTACGCCCCGCGTACCGAGGCGGTTCCCAGCCCCTATAAAAGGGATGCGAGGGTTCCGAAGAAAGGGCTCCATTTCTCTCATTTCTTTTGCGTTCTTGCCTCGTTTTCCCTAACCCGAAGCCCTGATCATTTTGCTCAAGTCCCGAAGATCGTTTTTATTCCCGAGATTCCCGAGAATCCCGAGAAAAATCCGTTTCCCGAGACGAAATTATGCTCAGTTTCCATCTCGCTTACTTCAAACTTTCAAGTGAGTTCATACCCCTTAATCAACCCTTTTAAATATTCTAAATTCTTTAATTTGCTTTCAAGGGGGGGAATACAAGTAAAACACACGATTATTACCGGGTGTTATATATAAAGTTTTATTATACACTTTTATTAAATAGAATCGTATGTGATTTATAAACTTTATAGGGAACTCTCGTATATAAAATATATTACCATAGCATTCTATCTTTTGAAATATAAATTGTTGTAATGCATGTATAAACTAAACATTTTGCTTAGATTATATGTATACGTGTCTATCATAGACACTATAAAAATCTATACTTTCACATCAAGTGATTCATTTTCTAGGGAGTTGAAAACAAATGAGACACACTTTTAAGAAAGCTATAATAGGTATAGCTTTACGAGAATTTTGCTAACTTTTACATACTAGAAACACAATTTTCAAGAAGTCACTTTCATATACTAGAACAAATGAACATTTTAACACGTAAATCTGTTTTTATACTAAGATTTGTGAGGCATTGACTTCATGTACGTTCGAGTACACATTTCAAGTCCTGTATTATATACCAGAATCCCTTGGAGGGGGAGCATGGTTTTTGTGTATAGATCTATACGGGCTTGACAACCCGCGCCTTGACTGTTAGCTACAGTCCACCATTTGGGGTGACAAATGTCATAACATTCCAACGCCTGAAGAACGTTGTGTATAGGCATTCCGAGTCAATAATATGGTTATAAAACTCACATGGTGTATTAAAAATACATTGATTTACGAGGTTTTCAAACATATTGGTTATTTTACACTTACATACATCTTTAGAAACAAACATTGGTCTTAAGAGAAGGCTAATTTTATACTAGTAGAAAATATAGGATTTTCTAGAAACAAACAAACCAGGACAAAACATTTCATTTCATACAAAAATTGTCATTTAATACTTATGAAACTCACCAGCTTAAATGTTGATCTACTCTTTCAAAAATTACTTGTATGTCCCAGGGATTCAGTAATTACAGGTATCAATATGCTTTTCAAGAAGGGACGCTGCGGTGCCAGTTAAATCTCATATTTTGACATCATATTGTAATTGGTTTTGAACACGTAACTTTTGACAAATGTAAACTTTCAATTATATATATGATGGTCGTATTGCTTTCTTTACTATGTATTCATTTGTTACGTTACCACATGAAGTCATCCGCCCCCGAACGTTTCCGCCGTTCCGGTTTGGGGGTGTGACATAACCAATGCCCCTTTCTTTGGCAATATAAACATATGGACCCTTTGGTAATGGGACTATCTTAGACTTAGCTTTTCTCTTTACCAGTTGGTCAACCGAGTTAACTATGGCCGATCCCTTTCCACTGGGAAGAGAATACTTTTTCTGGATTTCCAGTGTCATCATTGTCAATGTCCATAAAGTTTTTAGGAAGTTGATCTTAGCAAATAAATAATATCATTAAGGGTCTTGTCTTAGTCTGTTTCATAGGATTCCCAAAGGAACTCACTATGTGACTTAGAAAGTGATTGAACCACAAACTTTCTCAAGACTTTGACACCCAACTCTCCCGACCTGTCAATATGTGACTACATCTCCAAGATGTGACCACACATAGACCTTTACTTGCCAATAGGGCTTGAGTGACCTTAAACATATCAAGGACTTGTGGGTTAGGGAGAATAATTGGAGGAGGTGAAAGAAGTATGATTTCAAAGGGAACATCATCTTCATTTAGGAAAGCTTGTTTCAAGAGATTTGGGAAGATCATAAATGTCTAAACCAGAAATCTTTTGGGAGATATTCAAGATAGTTGATTTAAAGTCCTTAATATAATACCCAATATGAAATATTAAGGCTAGGACCCAAAAAACTATTTTATAACTTAGAAGAGGTATGCATTAATCCAAGCTATAGAATATTTGAAGGTAGGTGAATGACGATTCACCAATTTCCACCAAGATAAACAAAATGTAGTATTTGGTTTTAATTGGATTTAAAACTCCTAGATCTTTTGAGATTCATTGAACTGTTGAATGGCATGTTTCAATCTCGAGTGTGCCCTTCAGGTTTTGTGACTGGGATGCCGAGGATCACAAAAAAAGGTGTGAAGTAACCATGCAAATTAACCACACACGCTCCATCGATACTATGATAAACATTAAGTTACCCTTTGCCTACATTGGTAAATACGAGTTAGTGTGCCGGTTAACCACAGACGCTCCACTAACCGACTTAAACAAAGTGAAAAGTGAAAATTCATGGATTAGCACCTTATTCACATTTTCCTAAGTAACTAAGATTAGGTATTTATAAAAAGTTTAGTTACTTAGTATTTATCATTAATACTTTTAATGAAGGGAGAATTATAGTCCTTGCCCTACCCGTTCGGCTAACGACCCTCCACCAGTCAAGGAAGCATTGGTGAGAGTGGACACCCATTAAACTGCCATTTTATAGGCAGTAACCCTATACCCCCCTTATAGACCGACTTCGTGAATGAGGCCTACTGACGGTAAAACTGACTTTACTCTTACAGATATATATAAATATTATTAACTTATAATATTATAAATTATAAGGGTTGAATTTTAACTTTTAAAATTCTAAGGGCTAACTTGGAATTAAATTATTCATAAGAGAAAACTTTACAAATTCCAAAACTTGAGGGCATGTTTTAAAACTATTCAAAACTAATTAATTCCATAACTTATGTGTTTAAAGTAGTTTTAATTAAAAAACTCTTCAAGTTCGATAACTTGAGGACAAGTTATTGAAGACTTTAAATTATTAAAGAATGTAACTTTTTTTTTTATTTTTTACCTTATGGAATTAATTAAGGTTACATATTTTATTATTTAATGAAGTCACTCTTGAACCTCCATAACTTGAGGACAAGACTCTTCATTTTTGTAACCATTGCCAAATTTTATGAGTTTTATGCAACTTAAATGTAACTTTTCATATAACTTGAGGACAAGTTACAAAAACACATTTTAGAATCAAGTCTTAGATTTAAAATGGATTGAAAAACAACAATTTCACATAACTTCCTATTAATCTAAGCAACTCATAAGAACAAGATAATTCAAATCAAACTTTTTCATGTAATTAGTCTAAACCTTAAACTAATACAAAACACGAATCTATTGACAATTATCTTTGAAATTTGATTAGCATGAACATTACCACATCAAAAACAAGTTTATAAGTCCAAAAACATCTTAGGGTAATATTCCTAGTCCAATTCCAGCCAAAAAAGTCAAATTTATGCTATCTGGAGGTCCAAATCGCCGAGTGCATGAACCAACTCGGCGAGTTGGATTGATTTGATCACTTTTTAGGCATGGACTCGCCGTGTCTCTTGATGGGCTCGCCGAGTCTGATGATCAGTCAGCAAACAGCTTCGATTTTTTAAAGAAGTTTTGCAAGTATAACAAGAAAACAAGTCTAGTCTTTGATACCACTGTTGGATTTTGAGCAATCTAACACTCCGAAGTGTACATGCAACCCTAAATCCCTTGGATCTATGTTTTCTCTATTATACATACAAATATGAACATCCAAGGTATTATCCTAATCTAGCATATAAAACAATGAATATAACAAGATAGAATACATACCTCTTTGCTGTGTAATGTCTTCATGAAGCTTGAGTGCCTAGTGCCTCAAGTGTGACACCTCAAATGGTTCACACGACACAAAATACACTTGGAATGACTTGATGCTTATATACAGTGTTACAATTAGGGTTACACCATGTAAACCCTAATTGTCATGACCTTTCATTTCCATGACCCATGGGTTGTGTAACCTCAATGGAGCATCCTATGGGTTTAACCCAACTTGATTATCCATGGAGCTTTGGCCCACTATATAAGTTATGGATGATTTGCACAATCAACCCATATATTTAATTAGTCTTCTTTTGATCACATAATTAATTCTAAATTAATTTTTGATCAATACTAATTAAATATTATTGTTCTTATTATTAATATACTAGAACTTATAATATATTAATAACCATAAGTGTCTTGTTTCTCTTATTTAGTCTATCCAAGTGCATGATGCCATGCAACCCAAATGGACCATGCCGGGTCAGGTCAAGTCTTACGAATTATAATTATGGACTTAGACATTAATCCAACACTCATACCTCCACTCTTGTGAAGACAACATGACTGAGAGATCCTTATCAAGCCTTACCCCCTCGGAAGCAATACCGAACCAACACGCAGAACAGGAAGACCTTACCAATCATCTCCGCCCATTTGAAGAGGAGGTGACCACCCAAAGGCAATAGCTTGTGGAAGCCGAGGCTAGGGCATCCTTAGCAGAGCAGAGAGTGGAAGAGGCCGCTCATGAGATGAGCAAAATGGTTGGACACCTTTACGCTATTTAGGCATATAAGAGTCATTACACTAAGTCCTAGGTTTACCATGTAATTTGTCGCAACTAGTAGTAGTAAATCGAGAGAGGTACGCCCTTCGAGAACTCTTGTAACTTGAGCCAACTTAAGAATCTGATATCCATAATCTATTAGGGTAAATTAACATTTGTACAATACCTATTTCTACATACTACCATTAATACATCATAGGGATGTAGGTCGAAACAATGAGAATCGTACAAGAAAACATGTGATCTATATGTGTACATGCATAAGTTCATATCTATAATCATAAATGAGATACGACTAGAAATAACCATAGTTACTCATGTACCTATTCCTCATCATGCAACAGAATCATGTCCGCCCATGGAAAAAACCAGCTAGCCGGAAAACACCAGTTCTACAGATGGACCCCGCAACCATCCAAGTCACTGTAACAGTTGCTGTGACAGCTGTCATGACACAACTCAACGCCAACAATCCAAATGGAAATGGAAATGGTGTCGATAACTCCGACCATAGTAACAACCAAGGAAACCAACGAGGGACAACCTACCCAGACACCCTTAACTCCAAACCTAAGGTCATGAAGCGAAAGCGAGGGAACATGAAAGGAAGCAGATCGAATCAAGGGCCTACAAAAAGGCAACATGTTGCAGCAGCCCATAAACCCACTAGCCCCCTACCCCAGCACTGAGAAAACTGTATCATGTAAACCTCGCGCTCTGCAGCAAATACCGCTACCTTCATCTGTTGGGTTTTGAGCATTCTAACACTCCTAAGTGTACATGCAACCCTAAATACCTTGGATCTATGTTTTATCTATTATAAATGCAAATAAGAACATCCAAGGTATTATCCTAATCTAGCATACAAATCAATGAGTGTAACAAGATAGAATACATACCTTTTGTTGTAGCTTGATGTCTTCAAGCTTTAAGAGCTTAGCCCCAATAGTGTGGAAGCCTCAAGTGGAATCACAATCACCAAAACACTTAGAATAGCTTGAGAGAATTCTACAACTCATGAAATCGGCTAGCCCTTTCTTTTCACACACTAGTGGCCGATTTTGGTCAAGAATAAGATGCTTATATAGTTAGGGTTACACCATGTAAACCCTAATTGAAATGGCCTTTCATTTCCATGATCCATGGGTACAAATACACCATGGAGCATCCATGGACCATCCTATGGGTTTTAGCCTAACTTGATTATCCATGGAGCATTAGCCCACTATACAAGTATGGATGATTTACACAATCAACCCATATATTTAATTAGTCTTCTTTTGATCACTTAATTAATCCTAGATTAATTCTTGATCAATACTAATTAAATAATCTTATTATTCTTATTATTAATATACTAGAACTTTTAATATATTAATAACCATAAGTGTCTTATTTCTCTCATTGTAGTCTATCCAAGTGCATGATGGTATGCAACCCAAATGGACCATGCCGGGTCGGGTCAAGTCTTACCAATTATAGTTATGGACTTAGACATTAATCCAACAGTCTCCCACTTGGATAAGTCTAAAACTATCATTGCGTATGACTTCAGAAACCATCTGGAAATCGTAGCTCTCAAAAGCTTCTGTCGAACTCTGACCTTGTAGATGAACTCTGACCTTTGTCAGTGACTTGTCCATTAGATAAGGGATCATATATTCCTCCATTGTAGATATCATATGGACTGAGACATGGATTATAATCATTCTCTCTGTCCATTCGTTGTTTCCCGATTTGCGATTTATGACGACTGACTAATTGAACAAATCAAATCAGTCCTGGCCCGGCCGAGCACTTCCATTTGTCATCATCAAATCATCGAGGGGCCCACAGATATCGCTTTTATCCTGAAGGTAAAAGGAACGGATAAACATCGACTCATATGGCTAGTTCTACTACTTGTTGAATCATACACAAAGGCACGTTTTATAACACCGAGTTACCGTATGCGTTTACGTGCAATCAATGTACTATCAACTCATAGTAACAACTCATATCTCTAGGTTTGAAGAATATAAGATATTATCGTCTCATGATCACTCGTGATAAAATCCATGAAGTGATTCCAATGAGCGCGGGGTGAATCCAATACTCAGAACTTATGAGCACTCATGATTGTTGTAGCCTTGTCCAACACCTTAGACCTCTACAACCCATCATGACAGTGTTAATTCATATCTACTTCCAACATATGACCGACTGTGGATGGTTTGAATAACTTAGTCATTCCGGAAGAATAACCCAGTTTATTCGGGAAGTCAAAACATGCAAAATGAAACACAATAATAATTGAATCCAATATGGTATCAACCCTTTGTACATAAATAAAACACCTTTTATTTATCACCATATGATTACACATTATTCATTGTATACTGTTTCAGCTATCAACTTTATTCTTGAATTTAAAACAATAGTTGTCCCATGCTCCAAGCATGTACACTATGTTTTCTTAAACACTAGTCATGCCACACACCAAGTATGCATACTATGTTTGTCTATGATCTTTACTTTGTGAACTAGATCAATTGAACATAACTTCAATGATTCTTTTTTCACACTCCCAAATCCTTACCGCAAATACAAGAATTCCAAATTCATGCCATTTACTGAAATCTGTTAGATTCTAAACTTATATGCATTGATCCTCTTGTAATGATTATGCACAAAGTCAGAAAGACTTGACAACAAACATTACAGAGCATTCAAAAGGAGATCAACTCCTTTGGAAACATCCTTCTTGCATTAAGTTTCCTTAATCTTACACAGATTGAAAATTCTAACTTTGAAACATTTCAAGAATCCATTTTGACTATCACTTCTGAACAAGAGTTGCCTCCTTCCAGATTATGTCAATATGGTCCTTCCAGAATTATCACTATACTTCCAACTGTCCTTGAGCAACCAATCTTTGGTAAACCTTAGATTGTCCTCGACAATTGTTTAATCCTTTTAGTCATATCCAGTTCTAAACCTTTTCCCTTCTTAATGCCCTAGGCATTTGGAAAAATTTAGAAAGGATGAATATAGCACATGTAATCGATCCTATATCCGAAGCATATGGGAATCGATTAATGATGTCTCACATAAAGACTAAACCAGTCTTTTGCTATAATATGTCCATTTCAATTTGCCAAGTTCTCATAATTCAGATTATGAAAAGGGATGTCGTAATCATAATCGAATTTTAGAATGCAAATAATGGATCCATATACAGAATTTCCTTATGTTGAGCTATTCCAACATGAAATTCATATATATATCCTTGACAAAATGATTAAAACCTCACGATCTAAGCTTATAGATTTGAGATGAAGTATAATTTCCTCTCCCTTAATTATAGCAAAACAACTTTTTCAACCCCTGCAACCTCACGAATTGAAACTTTTTGTTTTCTATAATTAACATTGCTAACTTGCAATACTTATCATAATTATCATGCTCCCACTAACATGATGATTATTAGCATAACACTTATGCTCCCACTAGCTTTGACATGTAATCAGAAATCAGCTGACTTTCTCACCAAAGTTCAGATTTCTGATACAAGATTGTTTTGATAAAACTTTATCAAAATCATACACCTTCCCTTAGATAACATACTTGTGTATCTAAACAATTATGAAGAGGTATGCCGTAATAATAATGGTTAGACCTTTTTGCCACTTCTCACAAGTCCAGGTTAGTGTGCCGGTAAACCACACACGCTCCACTAACGACTTTGAGAAAGCAAATATCACAATTGCTATCTAGCTAAAATCTACTTAGTGAAAGTGTTTCCTCACCATCATTTTCATGAATCGGAGAGAGACCTTATGACACTTAGATTTGCTGGTGTATGTGTTCTTATCCATGTGAATTGTCATAACCATAGTCACAAGACAAGGATAATAACAAATCCAAACTAATATGGATTGAACTCAATCTTAATTTCTTGCCACCTGGCAGCGCAAGGGCCTGCCATTGCTTCCAAGTTGTTGTGCAACAACTTGAGAACTCTAAGAATTCATATGCAAAGCCAACTTTAACTGGAATAGGCACAGAATATGTCAACACGATAGGTTATAAACCTCAAATTGTGTGCTAGAGAAGAACTTTAGGTTTTATTCTTGATTAGTTCTTGAGACTTTCAAGACCTTTAAGACTCCCACTGTCCTCTTGACATATAAGACTCCCTTGTCAAACATCCAAGAGATAGTGCGGATTCTAATCAAGACAAACACTTCACACAATTGGCCTTAGTTGGTCTTGGTTTTATCCAAAACATCACAACTTACCAATTTCAAATGTACAAGAGTTTTAAACCTTCTTTAAGACATGTCACTCAAGTTACAATCTTAGAGTATAACTCTAAGAATTGTTTTTGGAACGAAGTATGAATCATCTTCTTGATTTAACCACTTCAACAATTCAAGTTCCTCTTCTTAGTCATAAGAATGCACTAAGATTTCCTTAGAGAACTAATTGTGCTATGGTTTCTTAATCATTAAGATGATCACAAAACTGATACTAAAGTACTCTCCCATTTTTTCAGATTTGAGAAACTTTTATCCTTCTACCTAATTTGATTATTCGCTCTGTCATACATTGGAACCTTTTTCCCAATGTCTCAGAATTACACTTAAGCATGTAAGTATAATCATATCTACTGAGCATTAGTAAACTATGACGAATAGTCTTATCAAACTTTTTGTGGTGGACTTAATCAGTGCACAAGAATGTGTACTCGATCCCTTAGCCCTTTACTTGACTCACACATCCATGTGAACAAGTAATTAGTCTTATTTTTCCAAAACTTGAAAGTTCTCATCCATCGTGCTATACAACTTGCATGATTCCAAGTTCCGGTCCTATTGAAACTTGGGTGATGAAAATCTTTCCTTATTTGGTAAATCTAGACATTACCACAAATGAAAGAATCAATTTCATATTTCCACTCTTGCTCTTAATCGAATCATATAAGCAACAATTTTTCCTCAAATGCCATTGTAAGGATATTTTAAAATAAATAAAATCAAAAAATTTTCTTTTATTTTAAAACATTGCGGAAAAAACTTATCCTTACAATCCATATGAAAACTTGTTGTTATCTATTCCTTAAGCAATATCTCATAACTCTTAATAAGTAGCTCAAGAATCCGATCTTCAAACTATGCGATAGAAATCCATCTATGCGATCGGATTCAGCATATTCTTTCTTTAAGTTTCTTCACTTGTCTATGATTCTTAAAACATCACCATGTGACCCAGTCACATCATGTATCAAGAATCTCATAATAGAAACTTAACAGAGTTAGATAGTGGAATTTACCTGAAGTAGAGTCAAACTTATTGACTTTAACATCCTTAGGTAAATTTGGCAGCTTCGCAACGAATGCCCCTTCCTTTGGCAATATAAACATATGGACCCTTTGATAATGGTACACGAGACTATCACAGACTTAGTTTTTCTCTTTACCATTTGGTCAACCGAGTTGACTATGGCCGATCCCTTTCCATCGGGAAGAGAGAGCTTTACTAGATATCCAATGTCATTATTGTCAGTGTCCATAAAGTTTTAGGAAGTTGATATTAGCAAATAGATAAGATCATTAAGGGTCTTGTCATAGTCTGTTTCATAGGTGTCCCAAAGGAACTCACTATGTGACTTAGAAAGTGATTGAACCACCAACTTTCTCAAGACTTTGACACCCAACTCTCCCGGCTTGTCAATATGTGACTACATCTCCAAGATGTGATCACACCTAGACCTTGCCTTGCCAATAGGGCTTGAGTGACCTTAAACTTTTTTAAGAACTTGTGGGTTAGGGAGAATAATTGGAGGAGGTGAATGAAGTATGATTTCCAAGGGACATCATCTTCATTTAGGAAGATCATAAATGTCTAAACCAGACATCTTTTGGGAGACATTCAAGATAGTTGAATTTTAAAGTCCTTAATATGACACCCAATATGAAATATTAAGGCTAGGACCCAACAAACTATTTTATAACTTAGAAGAGGTATGCCGTAATCCAAGCTATAAAATATTTGAAGGTAGGTGAATGACGATTCACCAATTTCCACCAAGACAAACGAAATGTATTATTAGGTTTTAATTGGTTTTGAAACTCCTAAATCTTTGAGATTCATTGAACTGTTCAAAGGCATGTTTCAATCTCAAGTGTGCCCTTCAGGTTTTGTGACTGGGATGTCGAGGATCACAAAACAAGGTGTGAAGTAACCATGCAAATCACTTGGTACCCTTAATAAATTACCCCTCAATCGATGTGTCGGTTAACCACACACGCTCCATCGATACTATGATAAATATTAAGTCACCCTTTACCTACCTTGTTAAGTCCAAGTTAGTGTGCCAGTTAACCACACACGCTCCACTAACGACTTAGACAAAGTGTAAAGTGTAATTTCATGGATTAGCACTTTATTCACATTTTCCTAAGTAACTAAGATTGGGTATTATTTAGAGTTTAGTTACTTAGTATTTATCATTAATACTTTTAATGAAGGGAGAATTATAGTCCTGTCAAACCCGTTCGGCTAACGACCCTCCACCGGTCAAGCAAGCGGTGGGTGAGAGTGGACACCCATTAAGTTGCCATTTTATAGGCAACAACCTTATACCCACCTTATAGACCGGCTTCGTGAATGAGGCGTACTAGCGGTAAGACTGACTTTACTCTTATACATATATATATATATATATATATATATATATATATATATATATATATATATATATATATATATATATATATTATTAACTTATAATATTATAAAGTATAAGGGTTGAATTTTAACTTTTAAAATTCTAAGGGCTAACTTGGAATTAAAGTATTCATAAGTGAAATCTTTTCCAATTCCAAAACTTGAGGGCAAGTTTTGAAACTATTCAAAACTAATTAATTCCATAACTTATGTGTTTAAAGTAGTTTTAATCCAAAAACTCTTCAACTTCCATAACTTGAGGACAAGTTATGGAAGACTTTAAACTAATAAAAGAACTAACTTTTTCTTTATTTTATAACTTATGGATTTAATTATGGTTACATATTTTTCTTTAATGAAGTGACTCTTGAACTTCCATAACTTGAGGACAAGTTATGGAGTCATAAAAAATTATTCAATGACACAAGACTCTTCATTTTGTAACCATTGCCAACTATTATGAGTTTTATGAGTCTTTAATGTGACTCTTCATATAACTTGAGGACAAGTTACACAAACACATTTTATACTCAACTCTTAGATTAAAATGGATTGAAAACAACTATTTCAATTAACTTTTCTATTAATCTAAGCAACTCATAAGTACAAGATAATTCAAATCAAACTTTTTCATGTAATTAGTCTAAACCTTAAACTAATACAAAACATGAATCTATTGACAATTATCTTTGAAAATGGATTAGCATGAACATTACCACATCAAAAACAAGTTTATAAGTTCAAAAACAACTTAGGGTAATGTTCCTAGTCCATTTCTAGCCAAAAAAGTCGAGTTTATGTTGTCTGGGGGTCCAACTCGTCGAGTGCATGAACCAACTCGGTGATTTGGATCGAATTCATCACTGTTTAGGCATGGACTCGCCGAGTCTCCTGATGGACTCGCCGAGTCTGATGACCAGACAGCAAGAAATTCGATTTTTTAAGCAGTTTTGAAAGTATAACAAGAAAACAAGCCTAGGCTCTAATACCACTGTTGGGTTTTGAGCATTCTAACACTCCTAAGTGTACATGCAACCCTAAATACCTTGGATCTATGTTTTCTCTATTATACATGCAAATAAGAACATCCAAGGTATTATCCTAATCTAGAATACAAATCAATGAGTGTAACAAGATAGAATACATACCTTTTGTTGTAGCTTGATGTCTTCAAGCTTTAAGAGCTTAGCCCCAATAGTGTGGAAGCCTCAAGTGGAATCACAATCACCAAAACACTTAGAATAGCTTGAGAGAATTCTACAACTCATGAAATCGGCTAGCCCTTTCTTTTCACACACTAGTGGCCGATTTTGGTCAAGAATAAGATGCTTATATAGTTAGGGTTACACCATGTAAGCCCTAATTGAAATGGCCTTTCATTTCCATGATCCATGGGTACAATTACACCATGGAGCATCCATGGACCATCCTATGGGTTTTAGCCCGACTTGATTATCCATGGAGCATTAGCCCACTATACAAGTATGGATGATTTACACAATCAACCCATATATTTAATTAGTCTTCTTTTGATCACTTAATTAATCCTAGATTAATTCTTGATCAATACTAATTAAATAATCTTATTATTCTTATTATTAATATACTAGAACTTATAATATATTAGTAACCATAAGTGTCTTATTTCCCTCATTATAGTCTATCCAAGTGCATGATGGTATGCAACCCAAATGGACCATGCCGGGTCGGGTCAAGTCTTACCAATTATAGTTATGGACTTAGACATTAATCCAACATCATCATGGAGTTTGCAGACAATTGCATTTCAATAGGTGCAACAAGAAGGGGCACATCTCCCTCTACTGTAGGGCCCCGACCCCATGTGTCACTCCAACCCTCAACCCAGAAGTAAGTCCATTGTGCTACGCATGCGGTGAGACGAGACACTTCAAGAGGAATTTCCCAACAGAGAAGAATGACGGAGGACAGGAGGAGTTTAATTACTGGACATGAAAGGGGAAACGAGAAACCCTACTGAGGTTTTGGTATGTTCCCAACTCATCCAGTCTAACTTAGTATGAACGTAAGGCCATATGTAATTAAAATTTTACAAGCTTCGGGCACGTAATTCCATCTAAATTCTTATACCTTGGCTGACTGTGGAATCAGGTCGTGGCCACTCAGTCTACAATCTTTTCAAACTTGAATTTTATATGTCTAGACAACATCAAACCATCATAGAGAGGTCTAATAGAAATCAGACTATGAAATCACATCATTTATATCAAGGCACGCGTATTAATAGGACACCCAAAAATTCAAAACGAGATAACCACAATGGTAATACCAAGAATGAAATTGGTAACATTAAAAACGTGTACATAGAACACACTGTCGTTTTGAACAACCGTCCCTTTCAAATCAATCCAACATCTATTACAACAAGGAGCCCAATGGTGTCAATTGACATGGGCTGACTTGATCCTCACCATATGAAATTCATGTACCAACGAGACTCTTCACCTTAACTAATCGATTAATGAAAGCCCTACAACTTATAACGACAATCCCCGAATCATCCCGAGCATCTAGACCCTTAGGTAACCGTGCAAGTAGTACCACACTCATTTCTAGCCATAATATGGATAAAAAACGAGGAGCAAAGGACACCAAGGGTAACCTAGAGATTTATAAACACCTAATATGTTTCCAAAACCCGTTCGAAAACATCACCTACATGTTAAGTTGAGTTTGGAGATCATATCAACCCATGAAGTCATTCTCATAGCTAGAACACCAAGACCACTTAGCACCAACATAAACACCGAAGGTATCCGATCGATGCAACGAGCCAGTAAGTATGAAGTTATCTGACCAAGACTTGAACCTCATAGAACGCCTATCCAACTCATAAGTAGGAAAGGCTAAGTGTGTATAAGACCACTGACTACTAAAGAACAAATGAACCCATCCTTAAGGATCCATATCTCCTATCCCAAATTAAGGATTTACTAGACCTACTTGTAGAAGAAAGTAAAGATCAACCTCGCACTAGTTCAAAACCTCGTAGTAAAAAACTCCCATGACAACCTAAGAAGTATGAGTCCAACTATACCGCACACAACCTTAACTTGGTGACAATAAGTGTTCGCCTTAATGTTTAGGAGACACTACTTAGGGAACGTCAAGTACACAAATCCAAAATAGTCATAACCACCCATTCACTTTGCCATATAAGACTCAAAGGCATAATTCCTCTATATTAGGCCGAGATGACCAACACCTAACTAACCAAAAGGGCAACGTCAAAGGCTGGTAGCAAAGGTCCGCTAGAACACTAAGCAAAGACTTAAATTCTACTAAGAACGAAGAGACTAGACATAATAGAGACACTAACACATTTTCCTTAGCACTTGGGATGCTGCTTCAGAATGAATTTCGGGACGAAATTCCCCCTAACGGGGGGATGATGTCACAACTGACAAAAATTAGAATAAGATGTAAACACCTTTATTAGGTTATAGTGGACCCAAAACTCCATCTTAGCACTTTTAGGATTAAAACACTCTTAATGGACCGAACCCTTCTTATTGGGCCCTAGTGGGCCAATAAGCCCTCAACTTAGTTCTTTTGGGCAATAAGACATTCTTATTAGGCCTTTTGGGCCGAAAACATATACTAGGACCTGACTCGCCGAGTTGGGCCCCCAACTCGCTGAGTCCCTATTCTCACTCCTCGACCCTACTCGCTGTTACTCGTCGAGTATGGCATCGACTCGACGAGTACTCATTCGATCCAAGAACTCAGACAATCTTCATCCGACTCGCCGAGTCATATGAACAACTCGTCAAGTTGTTCTTGAGCTTAAGGAGATTGCCCTGGACTCGTCGAGTTGTATGAACAACTCGCCGAGTCCCTCCATTACTGAGTCTACCCTCAAACTCGCTGAGTCCACCCCACTACTCACTGGTCCCACTCGACACCACTCAAAAGGAAGAAATCGGGGACTCGCGACTCGACTCGCCGAGTCGTTCTTCCGACTCGCCGAGTCACCGCCATGCAACTATTCTACACTCGATTCTGCTCGAATCCAAAACATACAAATGATAGATCTGAGTCCAATAAGCTGATTTACCACGTCAAGTTTCTAACTTTACGTGTACAAACACATGAACAAGGGAATAAAGGCTAAAAAGCACTTAAAAGGGGTAGATCTAGGGTTAATATGCAAAATAGCTCCATAAAGGCAATAGATCTGGGCTCTACAACTCCTAAATGAACAGATCTAAGGTTATCACGGCATAAGAGGGCTTCCATATCAACATAAGGCTTTAAGAAGGCATTAATAAGATCTAAAAAGGGGGTTTAAGGCATAAAAGAGAAGGAGATCTGAAATTACCTCTAATAGCTCTTGATTTCCCTTGAATCTCTGCTCTACAATCCTTCTCCTTGTTCCTTTCTTCTTCTCCTTCTTCAAGCCTTCACAATAGCACACAAAATCACTTAGAATCACTCAAGAACGAATTAGGGTTTTCTCACAGCTTTTGAGGGTGAAGGAGGCGAGATTGGGGGCTATAAGGTGGCTTAAATAGTGGGCAACCCGGGGATTTAGGGTTTCTCCCAGATGGACAGACTCGCCGAGTCCAGAATATGGACTCGCCGAGTCCCCAACTAACACGTGCTCGAAATCCCGTCCCTACTCGGCGAGTTAGGCTATGAGCTCGTCGAGTCCCTTTAACAAAACTTCAAAAATAAATACCAAGGAATCATCATACCGGGGACGGGTCATTACAATTCTCCCCCACTTATCTCAGACTTCGTCCTCGAAGTCTGCTACGGCTGAATCTGCAAATATCTCTGGGTAGTGTTCTCTCATCTCCTCCTCAGCCTCCCACGTCCACTCAGACCCCTTCCGGTGCTGCCATTGCACCTTCACTAACTGAATTACCTTGTTCCTCAAGGTCTTGGTCTTCCGGTCCAGAATCGCGACCGGCCTCTCAATATAATTCAGGCTGCTATCAACATGAATATCCTCTAGGGAAACGACTACTGACTCATCCACCAAATACTTCCTCAACTGAGACACATGGAAGGTGTTGTGGATCTGACTAAGCTCCTCAGGAAGATCTAACCGATAAGCAACCCGACCCACCCGGGCCAAAACCCTGAAAGGACTAATAAATCTGGGGCCCAACTTGCCCCTCTTCCGGATCCTGATGACACCCTTCCAAGGTGAGACCTTCAAAAGGACCATATCTCCCACCTGGAACTCCAAGTCCGAACGCCTCCTGTCGGTGTAACTCTTCTGCCGACTCTGCGCAGTCTGCAGTCTACTACGGACCTGCTGGATCAACTCAGTCGTCTTGAGCACCACTTCTGTGCTCCCGATGACTCGCTGACCGACCTCGCCCCAACAAATCGGGGTCCTACACTTCCTCCCATACAGCATCTCAAAAGGAGGACGATCAATGCTCGCATGATAACTGTTGTTATACGAAAATTCTGCCAACGGAAGATACGTATCCCAACTGCCACCGAAATCAAGAACACATGCCCTAAGCATGTCCTCGAGAGTCTGAATCGTCCTCTCGCTCTGCCAGTCTGTCTGAGGGTGGAAAGCGGTGCTGAAAAGGAGACGAGTACCCATCTCCTCGTGGAACCGCTTCCAGAATCTGGATGTGAAACGGACATCTCGGTCTGACACCACCGATACCGGCACTCCATGACGTGCCACAATCTCTCGCACATAGATATCGGCTAACTTTTCCGCCGATATACTCTCCTAGATCGGAATAAAATGGGCACTCTTCTTCAACCGATCCACTACTACCCATATCGAATCCACTCCTCGTGCGGTCCTGGGGAGCTTGGTGACAAAATCCATGGTGATGTCCTCCCATTTCCACACAGGAATGTCTAGCGGCTGCATCCTGCCGTGAGGTCTCTGGTGCTCCGCCTTGACCTTCCGGCAGGTCAGGCATCTCTCGACGTACCAGGCGACGTCCCGCTTCATGCAGGGCCACCAATAATCAGGTCGTAGATCTCGATACATCTTCGTCGCCCCTGTGTGAATAAAAAACCGAGACTTATGAGCCTCATCCATCAACACTTGCCGTACTCCACCCCAGTACGGCACCCATACCCTCCCGTGAAGCGTTAGCAATCCCCGACTATCATAATCAAACGAGGCTACTCGGCCCACGATCCTCTCACACTTCCACCTCTCCTCCTTGAGGCCCTCCACCTGAGCCTCCTTGATCCGCTCCAACAATGGAGTGATCATTGTCATCCTCAAACACAGATCTCTAACAGGGGCCGCCGACACTTTGCGGCTTAGGGCGTCGGCCACCACGTTGGCCTTCCCTGGGTGGTAAAGGATCTCACAATCATAATCCTTTAGTACATCCAACCACCTCCTCTGCCTCATGTTCAGACTCGGCTGATCCATAAGGTACCTCAAACTCTTGTGATCCGTGTAAATAGTACAACGGACCCCATAAAGGTAATGCCTCCAAATCTTGAGGGCAAACACAACCGCCCCCAGCTCCAAATCATGGGTAGGATAATTAGCCTCGTCAGGCTTCAACTGTCTCGAAGCATAAGCTATCACATGGCCTCGCTGCATCAATACTGCTCCCATACCTGTGATAGAGGCATCACAGTAGACTACGAAGTCCTTTAGTCCCTCTGGCAAGGCAAGGATCGGAGCCTCGCACAATCTCTATCTGAGGGTCTCGAACGCTGCCTGCTGCTCAGGCCCCCAACGAAATACCACCGACTTCTTGGTCAGTCGGGTGAGTGGCACTGCTATCTTGGAGAAGTCCTGAATAAATCTCCGATAATACCCTGCCAACCCTAGGAAGCTCCGAATCTCAGATGGAGACCTCGGAACCTCCCACTGAATCACGGCCTCTATCTTGGCCGGGTCTACCAAAATACCCTTCTGGTTGACGAGGTGACCTAGGAACTGCACCTCGCGCAACCAGAACTCACATTTGGAGAACTTGGCGAAAAGTTTCTCCCTCCTCAAAACCTCCAGCACCTCCCGCAGGTGCTCCTCATGCTGCTCCTGCGTCTTGGAATATACCAAGATGTCATCTATGAATACTATCACTGACCGATCCAACATCGGCCTGCACATGCGGTTCATGAGATCCATGAACGCGGCTGGAGCATTGGTGAGCCCAAATGGCATCACCACAAACTCATAATGACCATACCTGGTCCTGAAAGCAGTCTTCTGAACATCCTCATCTCTAACCCGCATCTGATGGTAACCGGAGCGTAGATCGATCTTGGAGAACCAAGACGCTCCCTGAAGCTGATCAAACAAATCATCTATCCTCGGAAGTGGGTAACGGTTCTTCACCGTTACCTTATTCAACTCCCGATAATCAATACACATACGATGCGACCCATCCTTCTTCCTCACAAACAAGATCGGCGCTCCCCAAGGCGAACTGCTCGGCCGAATGAAACCCTTGTCTAACAGCTCCTGCAGCTGTGTAGACAACTCCTGCATCTCAGGGGGAGCTAGTCGATACGGTGCCTTGGCTATCGGAGCTGCACCAGGAATGAGGTCGATCCTGAACTCAACCTGTCTCTCAGGAGGTATCCCCGGCAAATCCTCGAGAAACACATCCAGGTAGTCTCGAACAATAGGAACATCATCAACTGTCGTCTTGCCCTTTTCCCGGGCATCCAAGACGTAAGCTACAAAACCGGCGCAACCCTGCTGAACATAGCGCCTCGCCCTTGCGGCGAAACAAAAGGTCGGTCCGCGCTGTGGCCTCTCGCCCTGAATCACTAACTCTCCCCCACTGGGAGTGCGAACCCTCACTAGCTGAAGCTCACAATCAATCACCGCCCCATTGGGGCTTAGCCAATCCATGCCCACAATAACCTTATTCCCTCGTAGGGGGATAGGTACCAGATCCACTGAAAACTGCTCATCAAATAACTGAAGAGAACACCCTCTATGCACTCTGCCGACCCTCACGGTCCTATCATCTGCTATCTCAACTTCTAATGGAAAATCCAGCTCCCCTAGAGCTCTACTAAATCTCTTGCTAAGCGCAAGCGATACGAATGATCGGGTAGCCCCCAAATCGAATAATACCATAGCAGAAATGCCGTTCACAGAGAACGACCCTGAATAAAACATACAATCATAAGCAATATACAATCAATAATAATAAAGTGATAAAGGGAAGATACATACCCGTCACCACATCAGGAGTCGCTCGCGCCTCCTCTGCTGTCATCTGAGACGCCCTACTCTTCGCCACTGGCGCATCAGCTCGGCCCTTGCAGCCATCTGTAATCCTCAAGGTAGCAGGGGCAGGTGCAGCCACTTTCCCTGCTGCAGCTAAACCCGGACACTGGGACTTTTTATGTCCCCTCTGATTGCACTGAAATCAAATCAGGTCTGATGCTGCAACGGCAGTAGCAGGAGCCGTACAATCCCTACTCAAATGCCCAATCTGACCGCTCTTGTAGCAGCCGGAACTCCCTGCCTTGCACGCTCCATCGTGCATCTTCCCACACCTACCACATCGACCGTGGCTCGGCTGTCTCCTGGACCTGTGATCTGAAACCCTGGGCTTTTTGCCCGAACCGCTTGAACCTGAAACCGCCTCCGGTTTCCTCTTCTTCTCCATCTCGAGATCAATCTCCCTCTCTCGAGCCCTAGCAATCATATCTTCCAGCGTTTTACAGCTGGACCGGCTCACAAACTGGCGAATATCGCTCTGAAACATCTCATGATATCGGGCCTTCTTCATTTCCTCATCAGCTACGTACTGAGGAACGAGAAGATCCCTCTCCCTGAACTTGGCGGTGATCTCCGCCACTGTCTCTATAGTCTGGGTGAGGTCCTGAAACTCCCTAGCTAGCTGTTGCACCTCAATGACCGGTGCAAACTCCGCCCTGAACCTGGTCGAGAAATCAGCCCAGGTCATGGCGTCCAATGCTGCAACATCCCCAATGGCATGTCCGACCTCCTCCCACCAATCCCGTGCCCTGTCCTTCAGAAGACAGGACGCCAATCTGACCCTGTCCCCCTCGGAACATTTGTTAGTACGGAAAGCGTTGGCCACATCCGCCAACCATCTGGTGCTCGCTATGGGGTCTCGCGCCCCATGATAGTCCGGAGCTCCACATGCCCTGAACTCCCTAAAAGTAAGGGTGCGCGACCCCATCATGGCCGCCACCTCGGCACGGAAGGTGCCCAATCTCTCATCCATCAGCTCTAGTATCCCCTCCTTGATCGAACCGAAGATCACAGGAGTCTGCTCTATAATGATGCACGTAATCTCTGAAGAAAGAAACTCTCGGGTCTGCTCATCGATGCGCTCATCCCCCGAGCCTGAACCTGATCCCTCCCCGGCACCTCCACTGCCGGCTACTGGTCTCGAACGTAAAACCACCATTCTGAAACATATCACAACTACATCAGAAAACCGAAATATCTCAAGGGATCATTGATACAACAACTAGCTTCCCGGTCTTGTCTCAGCCTTTCTTGATTCGAGTACGGATCCTCTGCTTTCAGTAGTACGGGCCCATACTACCTTCCACATTTATCCGTACTTTCTTCAAGAACTGCCTTGACTCCACCAAGTCACTTCTACTACTACTGATCTCTGCTACTCTCATCCTAGGCTTGCCCTAGGGAAACCTCATACTCAACTCAACTAGTCCTCAGCTGCTGAAGGTCTCCTTATAATGCTTATTAGCCACCACTTGAACACCATCACATGTGACGAAGATCAGATAATCCTTCAAGTAAAAGACCCGTCCCTATAACGGTTGGACTCAAACAAGAGATGCGCAATAGGGCCAGTTCCAGCACTCTGGGATTATTCAACCCTGATCACATGTGGTGTGACGTGTTCACCTAATGGCTAACTTCCATCATTCAGACTCCCACAAAGCACGAAGCAAGCAACATTCGAATAAAGGAAACATACTCAGGAAAAACTATTCTCAAAACGAGAAACTGTACTAGCATACAATGCTAAGCTCACACTATCAGGCATAACCTAAACAGGCTATCCTACTGCTGTCTACTCAATACTAGCATGCAATACTCATAAAGCTATAGCACATAAAACAGGTACATAAGGCATCCACCTAGATCCTTAGTCCTATACTAGCATGTTGTTCTACTGAAACTGAAACTGAACAATTAACTTGTATGGGTAATTTGGGAGTACTTACTTGAGCTCGGCTGATCGCATGCGCCACACCTTTATCTTGTTTAAAAATTTCTTTCCTTCTAAGTGCTTTCAAAACTCTTTTAGAAAACATTTTCCTTTTAGAAAAATCTTTTTATTTCCCCTTAGTTTGAGTTCAGATACACCCGGAAGTGCATCCTAATCCCTCAAACCAGGGCTCTGATACCAACTTGAAACGACCCAAAAATTTTGTTTTTCAACATAACCAAAAACCGTCATCTGAGTATCATATCATAAAACCATACATGATGTATCTCAAAATAATAATAAAACACTGTGCGGAAAACTGTATCATATCCATGTCATATAAAAATCAAGAACTAAATCAACTCCCAGGATAAAAGCTGAAGCTGTGGTGTGTGCGATGCTATCAACCCGAGCTCTTCCCTCTGCTAGCGGAAGTACCTGAAACCAAAACTAAAACTGTAAGCACGAAGCTTAGTGAGCTCCCCAAAACTACCACATACCAAACAATAACATATCAAGCACATACTGGGGCCTGGCCCCCTCCATCGAACCGAAGTCCGAAGCTGACTAACTGGGACCTTGTCCCCTACATCAGACCGAAGTCCGAAGCTAACTGACTGGGCCTTGCCCCCTCCATCGGACCGAAGTCCGAAGCTGACATCAGACCGAAGTCCGAAGCTAACTGGGACCATGTCCCCTACATCGAACCGAAGTCCGATGCTAACTGACTGGGCCTTGCTCCGTCCATTAGACCGAAGTCTGAGGCTGACATCAGACCGAAGTCCGAAGCTGATTGGGACCTTGTCCCCTACATCGAACCGAAGTCCGAAGCTGACATCGGACCGAAGTCCGAAGCTGACTGAACATAGCATAAACATATCACTAGCATGAACACACATAAATCCTGTCTGAGCCACGAAGGCATCAAACATGCTAACTACTGGAAGGAAACTCACCTCGTGAACTGGCTGCTGAGTGAATAGCTCTGAGGGCTAACTGCTGCTGCTCCGGTATCTCCTCGGCTACAAGTCCATAAACACACTCAATCAAATACTAAACACTGCACTGGGTAAAATGACTCTTTTACCCTTGATCAAAGTCAACACTCGGTCAAAGTCAACTCACAGTTGACCTGACTAGCCGAGTTGGGCCGCCAACTCGCCGAGTCCCTATTCTCACTCCTCGACCCTACTCGCTGTTACTCGTCGAGTATGGCATCGACTCGACGAGTACTCATCCGATCCAAGAACTTAGACAATCTTCATCCGACTCGCCGAGTCATATCAACAACTCGTCGAGTTGTTCTTGAGCTTAAGGAGCTTGCCTTGGACTCGTCGAGTTGTATGAACAACTCGCCGAGTCCCTCCATTACTGAGTCTACCCTCAAACTCGCTGAGTCCACCCCACTACTCACTGGTCCCACTCGACACCGCTCAAAAGGAAGAAATCGGGGACTCGCGACTCGACTCGCCGAGTCGTTTTTCCGACTCGCCGAGTCACCGCCATGCAACTATTCTACACTCGATTCTGCTCGAATCCAAAACATACAAATGATAGATCTGAGTCCAATAAGCTGATTTACCACGTAAAGTTTCTAACTTTACGTGTACAAACACATGAACAAGGGAATAAAGGCTAAAAAGCACTTAAAAGGGGTAGATCTAGGGTTAATATGCAAAATAGCTCCATAAAGGCAATAGATCTGGGCTCTACAACTCCTAAATGAACAGATCTAAGGTTATCACGGCATAAGAGGGCTTCCATATCAACATAAGGCTTTAAGAAGGCATTAATAAGATCTAGAAAGGGGGTTTAAGGCATAAAAGAGAAGGAGATCTGAAATTACCTCTAATAGCTCTTGCTTTCCCTTGAATCTCTGCTCTACAATCCTTCTCCTTGTTCCTTTCTTCTTCTCCTTCTTCAAGCCTTCACAATAGCACACAAAATCACTTAGAATCACTCAAGAACGAATTAGGGTTTTCTCACAGCTTTTGAGGGTGAAGGAGGCGAGATTGGGGGCTATAAGGTGGCTTAAATAATTGGCAACCCGGGGATTTAGGATTTCTCTCAGACGGACAGACTCGCCGAGTATAGAATATGGACTCGCCGAGTCGCCAACTAACACGTGCTCTAAATCCCGTCCCTACTCGACGAGTCAGGCTATGAACTCGCCGAGTCCCTTTAACAAAACTTCAAAAATAAATACCAAGGAATCATCATACCGGGGACGAGTCGTTACACCGGGTGTGTGGTTGAGGGGTGAGTGTGCGGCCGCACACCAATGTGTACGGCCATACACTCCTCCTGAGAGGGTGCATGGCACGATTGTTGTACTATGACTTGGTATTACTCGACCTAGAATCCAAACATTGATTGTATGAGGCTTAGAATGCTTTATCAAACCCTTAAACGGTGTTAAATGGTGATAGGATCGAGTTTAATATTGATATACTTGACCAATCGTATAAGTTAGAAGTTTCGGGTTGTTACAATCTAAACCATTAATAACAAAGGACATCTGCCAAACTTGAACTAAACTTGACAATGGGTTGACGCATCCATTGAACCTCAACTGACACAACTCGAAACTTCCAAAGATTTTCTGTTATTGATGATGAACGAAATGACCAATGATAGAGTTTGCATTAAAAATTAACCTAATGAACCAATATACTACTGAAGAAAAACCCATGTGGAAGTAAATATACTCAACTCTGAAGCTGATTAAGCAATTCAAAAGTGTTGGAATAGTGTCTAAGTCCATAACTATTTTGGTGTGCACTTGGCCCGATTATGAGCATGGTCCTTTTGGGTTGCCTTCAGCATAGCAATATGTAGGATGAATTAAGGAGATAAAGGTTTAGTTAAGATTTATTAACATATTATGAGACTAATATATTAAAGGATAAATCATATTGTTTAATTAATATTAGTCAATAACTAATTAAGAATTAATTTTGTGGCTAAAAGAGATTAATTAAACTTTGGGGAATAGATTTGTAATTATAAGATAATTGCAATTGGGCTATGGATTACCTAGATAATATAGGTTGGACGAATTCTATGGGAAACCCATAAGGAATTCGTCCAAGGGATATGTTAAAGGACTCCATGGGATGCTTAGGGCTTAAGCAGCCAAATTAGGGTTTCCTAGTTGTAAACCCTAATAGCGTACATGTATATAAAGGCCCTCTATGCACCAAAAACGTGGCCAACACTTGCATTAGGGTTTCCAGCCGTTTTTTGTGCCTCCCCTCTCTTCTTTTCATCATCTTGTTGCTTAGTGGTGTTTGTGACTCCCTTAGAGGTGCAACAGTTGAGGCAGTAAGCTTTCTGAAGCTAAGTATTGATTGTTATTGCTATATAACAATCAAAGGTCGGATCTAGACCCTATTTTATATTAATATGATTAATTATATGCTAGATCTATCGTTTATAGGTTTGGATATTCAATTGCATGTTCATTAGAGAAACTAGATCCAAAAGCTATTAGGGTTTGCATGTACACTATACAATTGATGTATTGCTAGAAACCCATAAGTGATATCAGAGCCTAGGGCTATTTATTTGAAGTATATGATACCATAATTGATTATTCATGCTTAAAATTGAAATTTTATGGTTTCTTGGGGCTGGACTCACCGAGTCCATAGTGAACTCGACGAGTGCAAGCTAGACTCGATGAATCAGAGTCGCAGATGGAGGAGATTTCAGGATTTTGACCTGTTTTGGCTGTGGACAATTACTTAATATGTTTTCTATTAATAAAATCCGATTTTTATCAATATTTGGAGATTATCCTTGCCAAAATAGAAGATAATTGTCAAAATTTAGATAATCTTTGGTTTTATTAGATAAAGATTGATTATTTGTAATTAGATTTGAATTATCTTGTGAAAAAGTTTCGATTTTCCCCTTTAGGTTTTATAGTTTAAATTTGAACTTAAAAGTTTTTGTTTTAAAATTTAAATAGTTTGTAACACCGTAAATTTCAAAACAATTTTTCGCATTTTATAAAAACATAATTCATTCATTATTTATGAAAACATCATTGTTGAAAACTCAATTCATAACATATATCAACCCCAAGATCTCATATCATAAAAATCTCGTGTGTGTACTGATCATGCCGGCGCCTTCCCGCGTACATCACTGGTACCTGAAAGACACCACACAACAACTATAAGCATAAATGCTTAGTGAGTTCCCCAAAATACCACTTACACACATACGCGTTTCCAGGCCATGACCTTCCGGTCCATGTGTCTCAAAGGACTTCTGTCCCAACCTGATAAACCTTCCGGTCTTACCCGCGTCGACCTTCCTGTCCACATCACAATGCCTTCCGGTCCATAACATA
Source organism: Lactuca serriola (assembly GCF_051521515.1). NCBI lineage: Eukaryota > Viridiplantae > Streptophyta > Magnoliopsida > Asterales > Asteraceae > Lactuca > Lactuca serriola. Next base: position 284,493,569 of record NC_136410.1, read on the forward strand.
AGTGCCTTCCGGCCCATAACATAACACCTTCTGGCACATAACATAATGCCTTTCGGCCCATAACATAATGCCGCATAAGATAACGCCTTCCGGCCGATAACATAATGCCTTCCGGCCCATATCAAGCATATCATACATAGCACATACAAACGGCTAACTTAATCATATATAATGCGTACAATTCATAACATATCCGACCTTCCGGTCACACATAGGTACCTTTCCAGGTACAGTATAGTGAGAAAACTCACCTCGTGGGAAGTCTAGAATCTCACGTGCTCGATATCTCCAATCTCGAAACGACGGCCCAAACCCGCCTAATCACAACAAACACTTTTCATGAATTCATTTTCGGAAGGCTAGACTCTCTCCTTTCCTATCATTCTTAGAAGGGTAAAAGACCATTTTACTCGTCTCATGGCTCAACTACCCTAAAGTTCACCAAATCCTGAAAGTCAACAAAAGTCAACCTCTGATGTACGCGGCGCGTACCAGAACTGTACACTGAGCATACCCGGAGGTTTAACAGAATCGGGGTATGCTGCCCTGTAACAACCCGATATTTCAACTCTTTGTAATGACCTAAAAAGTCAAGTATTGTAACCACCTTGGAGTTAATAAAATTAACTTTGATAATAAAATGACCAAAAAGTATCTATTTAAAATTCCTACTATATTTAATATCATTAAACCGGGATCGTACGTAAAAAGAATGCCCAAATTCGGCTTCGTATATTGAAGTTAATATTTTTCCAAGTTCGGCTGAGCAGCAGACAGCTAAAAACTCGAATCGGAGATCGAGCGACTTTTGGCCGGAATGACCTAACGAGAATCGAAGGTCTCGAAAATGGTATTTCAGCGGTAAAAAGTCTGGCAAAAACCGACGTCAGATAAAGAAGTTATGAATTTTTAAAGAAATTCCTTAATCACGATATTTTATAAATAAATAATAAAAATAATTTCATAATTTGCAAACGGAGTCTAAACAAAAGTTGTAGAGCATAGTCTCACCTACACGTGGATATAAAGACCATCGAAAACGGAGTTCATATGAAGAAGATATGATTTTTTGAAGTTTCTTAAATAAATTATATATAAATTTAAATCAAAAATTTGGTAATATCCGAAGGAGGAGTCAGCGTCCTCATCCGAGTTACACGCTGCGTAGCCTCGTACGCCCCGCGTACGCGAAGGCCTTGGTATCGGTCCGTCCACGTCGCCCCTATACGAGTCTATGCGATCCGTCCCATCCGAAGCGAAGCAGTCGAGGACTCAGTCACGGGTGACGCACGAGTACGCCCCGCGTACGAGCGTACGCTCCGCGTACCGAGGCTTCCCAGACCACTATAAATATAGATGCGAGGGTTCCGGAAAATTCACCCCATTTCTCTCATTTCTCTCACGATATTGCCTCGATTTCCGTGCCCGCACTACCCCGAAGCCCTGATCATTTTGCTCAAGTCCCGAACGTCGATTTTACTCCCGAGATTCCCGATAATCCCGAGAAAAATCCGTTTCACGAGACGAACTCGGCCCGTTTTTTCATCTCGCTATCTTCAAACTTTCAAGTGAGTTCATACCCCCTTCAAACACACTTTAAATACATTTTAAATGCTTTTATACTCTTTTAGGGGGGAATACAAGTAAACATACGGTTATTATCGTGTATTTCATAAAATTTCACTTTACTTGTTTTTATCAAATGAATCACTTGTGAATTAGTACTACTATGTGAAAACTCTTGTCATACTTTGCATGCACTAGATTTATACAAAGTATTTAGTAATTCCAGAGTATCCTTCGTTGCTAAACCATTTTATACATTCTAAAAACTTATGATTTATGCTTAGTCAAACATTGTGAAAAAGGATAAACTCTGCACACAAAACTATTACGTTAATACAGACTTAGTTGAGAATCCATGAGACGTGTACATCTTCAAATACTGCCTTTTTATTAGAAGGTATCGCTACAAGTCCTGTCTATAACCAGAGTCTCCCGTTCGGAGAACATGTCAAATGTGTATAGATATATACGGGAAGTCATGATCCCGCGCCCTGACTATTAGCTACAGTCCGTCCTTTGGGGTGACAGTTTGTCATAACGCTACGACAGCCTGAAGAACGTCGCTACAGGCATATTATGTTTAGTATGCTTATAAAACTCATCAGATATACAATTATTATAGTACTTCTGATTGATGAATGAGTAGCTACTAAAGTTATTCCTTATCTAACAAACTGAAATCTTCTGATAGGTTTATTATATAAATCTATGTTCAAAATCTTCTAAAGCATGTTGATTGCTTCCAATTTTTAGTCTTGGACATTAAACAAACAACTATTAGGAAAATAAGGGATTTTCTTGGTTCAACTATCTACATTTTTCAACACAAATACTCTCATGCACTACATACTTTTATAAGAAAATAAGGGATTTTCTTGGAAAATATACACTCATTTTGGAATGGCATTCAATGCTTTTAAATCACTTATGAACTCACCAACTTAATTGTTGACACTTTTTCTTTGAAATAACTTGTATTCTCAGGGAACCGTTAAGCAGGTTTGGAAATCAACTTTTGGGGATTAACGCGCTGGCGTTAATTATTTCTTTTCAAAGATGTTTATGCATTTATCTTTTGAGCATGTAATGAATACAATGATGTATACACTTTTAAAACCTTTATATATGTATGGTGGTGTGTACATTCCTTTCTATGAACTATTATGATACTGGATATGACGTCCTCCGCCCCCAAACATTGCCGCCGTTCTGGTTTGGTGGTGTGACAGATTGGTATCAGAGCTTTGTTTATAGGGAATTAAGTATATCAAAACCATTTCTTTTTGGTATACAACTATAAACTCAACTGGGCAAAAACACTCTGAGAAGAGTCATAATTTTGAAATTAAATTTAATTAGTTTTTAAAGTTGGCATGCACTCATTTCATACTAGTAACAGTTTCATATCGGATAATTTTAGAAGTATTATAAATAAGTTGTGCAGTACAGGTACGCCTTGGGACATGTAATCGGAACTGGGAAGAATATAACCTGATCAACTATATTTGTCTGAGAGTCGACTAACATGTGCCAAGGAGTGTCTGCAGTGGACAACAATTTTAAAACTTACCAAAAGCACATCATTACATAATACTAAGGGAGTTTTTGTGTTGACATCAGCCATTAAACTTAAGGGTAAATTTCATGTGCTCTAGCATATAGTAAATTCTTAACCCTATTCTCGTACAGACTCAATGGCTGGATTCCATCACCCCAATGACCCCTACTACCCCAACCAAGGTAATGGAGGGTGGGTCGAAGAAGATCCTGAAGAAGACGAAGAGCCGATAGAATTGGATGAGGGAGATGACTCTGGTACAGATTCAGAGCCAGAGGTTATCAATCCACCGGCCCCACAACCTCCTGTCCATGTGAGGAACTTCCAAGGACGCACTCCTGTATGGGGAAGTCATCTCCACCATTGGAGCCAACAACAAAGCTTACGCCCTCCCTACGGCATGTGCCGAGACTTTTATGATGTCAGAGGCGGGGGATTGGTAGACCGAGCACTTCCGGTCATGGTTGGCAAACTAGCCAACCAATGCTATCAATCCGGAGTTCAAGCCAACTGGATCCGCGAGATCAACGTAGAAGTACAGGTTCACACTTCTGACATCCGTAGGCTGGATGGGATTCAGGACCATGCCCAACTCCAAACTGAGGCATTTCAGGCACAAATGAATGCAGCCCTAGCCGAGTTAAGGGAGCAACAAGCCGCTTTTGATAGGCGTCTGATGGAATCGAAGCAATCAGATGCGGAGTCAAGCTCTAAGCGCAACCTACGTCGCAAATAGTGCTTGCCAGGATTTCAAATTTTGTTATAATTTAGGACTTCGGATAAGAATATAATTTTTTTTAAAACTTTCTGTAATCGGAGACCTTTAGAAAGGTCAAAAAGTTTTGTCTAAACTCGGATGTAACACAACTATATGTTTAGTATATATAGGGCATATCTCTTTCTTGTTTTAATTATGTGTAGTCCGTTCAATTCATAAGTACATCTATTCAAACGTTATTTACGAATCAAGCTCAAAACCCTGTGTTGGCCAAACCAAATTCTTAAACTATTAAAGGAAGTTAACTCAATATCATTCAACTCGCAACCACAAAAACTTATAATCTCTCATTTTTTTTGGCATCGCAATGCCTCCTTGTAGATCAGCACGTACCAACGCAACCCCACCACCACCTCCACCACTGACATATGATCCGGCCATGGTCCAGGCTGCTATCACAGCAGCAGTAACAACAGCTCTCTCTCAAATAAACTCCAATGCAAATGGAGGTACAGGAAGCAGCACTAATAATTCAAATCGTGGCACCGGCCATGGTCAATTAAGGGAGCGTACTTACAAGGAGTTCTCCAACTCAAAGCCAAAGACTTTTAATGGCATTGGAGGAGTCATTGCACTAATGCAATGGTTCGAAAAGACCGAAACAGTCTTCGAGATCTGCTCGTGCCAAGAAACAAGAAAGGTTAAGTTCGCTGCTTGCACCTTCATAGATCGAGCCCTCACTTGGTGGAAAAGCCATGTGAATTCAGTGACGCTCACTGTCGCTAACGCCATGAGTTCGGAAGAGCTGAAGGTTCTACTACTGGAAGAATACTGCCCAAGGGGCGAAGTGCAAAAGCTTGAGCAGGAGCTCTAGAATCTGAAAATGGTTGGGTCTGATCTAGTCGCCTACACAGCTAGGTTCAACAACCTCGCTGCTTTGTGCCCTACCATGGTCAACCCAGAATCAAAGAAGGTCGAAAGGTACATTTGGAGGTTGTCACCCCAGATTCAAGGGCATGTCCTAGCTTCCAACCCTATTACCCACAATAGCGCTAAATGCCTGGCTCAACGACTCATCGACCACAGAGTAAAACAGGGTACCATTGCAGCAACCGCAAATCCACCTAAGGAGGCTCAGGGCCAGAGTAGGCCTTGGAACAAGAGGAGGGGACAAACCCTCCAGGAGAACCCCAAGAAACAACAAGTAGTAGCGACCCACACGATTACTATACCTACCAACTCTGCCCCCACAAGCTCATACAATGGGAAACTTCCAAAGTGCAACCAATGCAACTTCCACCACCACAGTCTCTGCCGTGACCATCAATGCACCAGGTGAAATAAGAAGGTACATACAGCCCGCTATTGCAAAGAGCCAACCCAACAATCCGCCCCCACTGCTAATACCGGAGTAAGTCGCGCCTGCTTTGAGTGCGGAGAAACGGGGCACTACCGCAGGGACTGCCCGAAGGCAAACAACAGGAATACCGCCGGAAGGGGCCGAGTTTTCACAATGGGACAAGATGAAGCCGTTGCGGACCCTACTATTGTTACGGGTACGTTTCTTCTCGATAACTCGTATGCATGCATTTTGTTTGATAGTGGAGCGGAAAGGAGTTTTGTGAGTCACGACTTTAAAGGCATGCTAAAACCAATACCACAATCATTAAGTGAACCGTTCATAGTAGAAATGGCCAACGGGAAAACCGAAGGCACTAAGGAGATATACTTAAACTGCACCCTAACTCTAAACGATAATCCCTTTCCAATCAACCTCATGCCAGTCTAGATTAAGAGTTTCAATGTCATCATTGGCATGGATTGGCTGAGTTCACATCATGCGGACATTTTATGTTACGATAAGGTCGTTCGCCTTAATCTGCCAACCGGCGAAACCTTCCTTGTCTTGGGCGACATACCTAGTACCACTCTTCGTATCATCTCAAGTATCCAGGATCAGAAGTACATATGCAAGGAGTGTCACGCGCTTTTGGCACATGTTGTAGATGTGAAGCGCGAAGTCCCGGACGTCAAGAATGTGCCCGACATATGCGATTTTCCCGAGAATCTTACGGGAATACCACCCGTGAGACTAGTCGAGTTCAGAATCGATCTGGTTCCCGGAGCTACCCCAGTAGCCAAAGCACCCTATCGATTACCCCCGGCAGAGATGCAGGAGCTATCCAGCCAACTGAATGAACTACTTGGAAAAGGATTCATCAGGCCGAGCTTCTTGCCATGGGGAGCACCCGTGTTGTTCGTGAAAAAGAAGGATGGATCGTTTAGGATGTGCAACGACTACCGAGAACTCAACAAACCATCAAGAACCGATACCCCCTACCCGGATTCGACGACTTATTCGATCAACTCCAGGGAGCCAACTACTTCTCCAAGATCAATCTGAGGTCGGGATATCACCAGCTACGAGTCATGGAGAGTGATGTTCCCAAGACGGCCTTCCGAACGAGATACGGACATTACGAGTTCGTAGTGATGCCGTTCGGACTAACCAATGCCCCGGCCGTATTCATGGATCTAATGAATCGGGTATGCCGTCCATTCTTGGATAAATTTGTGATAGTATTAATAGACGACATACTCATTTATTCAAAGAATAAAGAAGAACATAGTCAACATCTGAGACAGGTCTTAGAGACGTTACGGACTGAGAGACTTTATGCAAAATTCTAAAAATGTGACTTTTGGATTAGAAGGGTGGACTTCCTCGGTCACGTGGTCAGCAAAGAAGGAATCCACGTGGACGCCGCAAAAATCAAGGCTATCGAAAACTGGTCTGCACCAACTACACCAACCGAAATTCGCCAGTTTCTAGGTCTTGCTGGTTATTATCGAAGGTTCATCCAGAATTTCTCCAGCATCGCAAAGCCTCTTACCGCTTTAACCCAGAAAGGTGTGACCTATAACTGGGGAGAAAAGCAAGATGCTGCATTTCAGACTTTGAAACAGGCCCTTTGCAGTGCACCCATACTTTCTCTTCCAGAGGGGACCGAAGATTTTGTGGTGTATTACGACGCTTCGAAGCAAGGACTGGGCTGTCTGCTAATGCAGAGGGGAAAGGTTATTGCATATGCCTCACGACAACTTAAAACGCATGAGGTCAATTACACCACTCATGACTTAGAACTTGGAGCGGTGGTCTTCGCTCTTTAAATTTGGAGGAACTACCTATATGGTACCAAGTGCACTATCTTTACAGACCACAAGAGCCTCCAACACATCTTCGACCAGAAGGAGTTAAACATGAGACAGCGACGTTGGGTCGAATTGCTCAACGACTAAGAATGTGAGATTCGCTATCATCCGGGAAAGGCAAACGTCGTGGCCGATGCCCTTAGTCGAAAGGAGTACTCTGGCCGAAGAGTGAAGTCATTAGCCATGTCGATCCATTCGCACCTGTCAGCGCAAGTCAAGGAAGCTCAAATAGAGGCCTTGAAACCCGAAAACATGACGGGAGAGGCCCTTAGGGGAATGGACAAGAACTTAGAAATCAAGAGTGACGGAGCACGCTACCTCATGAACCGGATCTGGACACCCAAGTTTGGTGGATTCAGAGATGTAGTTATGAGCGAGGCACACAGGACTCCATACTCCGTACACCCAGGGTCAGACAAGATGTATCTAGACCTCAAGCAACTCTACTGGTGGCCAAACATGAAAGCGGAGATTGCTACCTACGTGAGCAAGTGTTTTACTTGCGCCAAAATAAAAATAGAACACCAGAAACCCTCAGGTCTACTCCAACAACCTGAAATACCTGAGTGGAAATGGGAGCAGATTTCTAAGGACTTTATAACAGAACTGCCCAAAACTCAGGGTGGCCAAGATACTATTTGGGTGATCGTCGACAGATTAACCAAGTCCGCTCATTTCTTACCGATCAAGGAAACTGATAGGATGGAAAAACTATCAAGAACCTACATCCGGGAGATCGTACGACTTCATGGAGTACCGATGTCCATCATCTCAGATAGAGACAACAGATTCACTTCCAGATTCTGGCAATCATTGCAAAAATCCATGGGAATAAGGTTGGATATGAGTACAGCATACCACCCACAAACTGACGGATAGAGTGAGAGGACGATCCAAACCTTGGAAGGCATGGGATGTTCACTAACCTTTGGTCAAGTTCTCTTATAACAATAGTTATCATACTAGTATCAAGACTGCTCCATTTGAAGCCCTTTACGGCCGTAAGTGCAGATCACCTCTGTGTTGGACGGAAGTGGGCGACACGCAATTGGCAAAAGGTCTAGTCCCTAATAGCACCCTCACTGGTCCGGAGATCATCAGAGAAACGACTGAAAAGATCGTGCAAATACGAGAACGACTGAAGTCCTTAAGGGATAGGCAAAAGAGCTATGCCGACAAAAGACGTAAAACCTTGGAATTCCAGATTGGCGACCGTGTACTACTAAAGGTCTCACCCTGGAAGGGCATGATACGCTTCGGAAAGCGTGGGAAGCTATATCCTAGGTACATTGGACCCTTCGAAATCATTTCAAGAGTTGGTCCAGCGGCCTACAAACTCCGTCTTCCAATCGAGCTTAACAAAGTACATCCAGTATTCCACGTATCGAACCTGAAAAAGTGTTTGTCTGACGAAACACTTGTAATTCCACTCGATGAAATCGAACTAAATGAAAATCTTAACTTTGTGGAAGAACCCGTCGAGATCATGGATAGGGAAGTTAAACGAACTAAACAGAGTCGCATTCCAATAGTAAAGGTTCGATGGAATGCTAAGAGAGGACCCGAGTTCACATGGGAACGGGAAGACCAAATGCAACAGAAGTATCTGCACCTCTTCCTCAGCCCCTAAGACTTCTCTTTTGTATTAAAATTTCGGGACGAAATTCCCTCTAACGGGGGGATGATGTAACAACCCGATATTTCAACTCTTTGTAATGACCTAAAAAGTTAAGTATTGTAACCACCTTGGAGTTAATAAAATTAACTTTGATAATAAAATGACCAAAAAGTATCTATTTAAAATTCCTACTATATTTAATATCATTAAACTGGGATCGTACGTAAAAAGAATGCCCAAATCCGGCTTCGTATATTGAAGTTAAGATTTTTCCAAGTTCGGCTTAGCAGCAGACAGCTAAAAACTCGAATCGGAGATCGAGCGACTTTTGGCCGGAATGACCTAAACGAGAATCGAAGGTCTCGAAAATGCTATTTCAGCGGTAAAAAGTCTGGCAAAAACCGACGTCATTAAAAGAAGTTATGAATTTTTAAAGAAATTCCTTAATCACGATATTTTATAAATAAATAATAAAAAAAAATTTATAATTTGCGAACGGAGTCTAAACGAAAGTTGTAGAGCATAGTCTCACCTACGCGTGGATATAAAGTCCATCGAAAACGGAGTTTGTATGAAGAAGATATGATTTTTTGAAGTTTCTTAAATAAATTATATATAAATTTAAATCAAAAATCTGGTAATATCCGAAGGAGGAGTCAACGTCGTCATCCGAGTTACGCGCTGCGTAGCCTCGTACGCCCCGCGTACGCGAAGGCCTTGGTATCGGTCCGTCCACGTCGTCCCTATACGAGTCTATGCGATCCGTCCCATCCGAAGCGAAGCAGTCGAGGACTCGGTCACGGGTGACGCACGACTACGCCCCGCGTACCGAGGCTTCCCAGACCACTATAAATAGAGATGCGAGGGTTCCAGAAAATTCACCCCATTTCTCTCATTTCTCTCACGATATTGCCTCGATTTCTGTGCCCGCACTACCCCGAAGCCCTGATCATTTTGCTGAAGTCCCGAAGATCGATTTTACTCCGGAGATTCCCGAGAATCCTGAGAAAAATCTGTTTCCCGAGACGAAACTCTGCCCGGTTTTTCATCTCGCTATCTTCAAACTTTCAAGTGAGTTCATACCCCCTTCAAACACACTTTAAATACATTTTAAATGCTTTTATACTCTTTTAGGGGGAATACAAGTAAACATATGGTTATTATCGTGTATTTCATAAAATTTCACTTTACTTGTCTTTATCAAATGAATCACTTGTGAATTAGTACTACTATGTGAAAACTCTTGTCATACTTTGCATGCACTAGATTTATACAAAGTATTTAGTAATTCCAGAGTATCCTTCGTTGCTAAACCGTTTTATACATTCTAAAAACTTATGATTTATGCTTTGTCAAACATTGTGAAAAAGGATAAACTCTGCACACAAAACTATTACTTTAATATAGACTTAGTTGAGAATCCATGAGACGTGTACATCTTCAAATACTGCCTTTTTATTAGATGGTATCGCTACAAGTCCTGTCTATAACCAGAGTCTCCCGTTCGGAGAACGTGTCAAATGTGTATAGATCTATACGGGAAGTCATGATCCCGTGCCCTGACTGTTAGCTACAGTCCGTCATTTGGGGTGACAGTTTGTCATAACGCTACGTCGCCTGAAGAACTTCGCTACAGGCATATTATGTTTAGTATGGTTATAAAACTCATCGGATATACAATTATTATAGTACTTCTGATTGATGAATGAGTAGCTACTAAAGTTATTCCTTATCTAACAAACTGAAATCTTCTTATAGGTTTATTATATAAATCTATGTTTAAAATCTTCTAAAGCATGTGGATTGCTTCCAATTTTTAGTCTTGGACATTAAACAAACAACTATTAGGAAAATAAGGGATTTTCTTGGTTCAACTATCTACATTTTTCAACACAAATACTCTCATGCACTACATACTTTTATAAGAAAATAAGGGATTTTCTTGGAAAATATACACTCATTTTGGAATGGCATTCAATGTTTCTAAATCACTTATGAATTCACCAACTTAATTGTTGACACTTTTTCTTTGAAATAACTTGTATTCTTGGGGAACCGTTAAACAGGTTTGGAAATTAAGTTTTGGGGATTAACGCGCTGGCGTTAATTATTTCTTTTGAAAGATGTTTATGCATTTATCTTTTGAGCATGTAATGAATACAATGATGTAAACACTTTTAAAACCTTTATATATGTATGGTGGTGTGTACTTTCCTTTCTATTAACTGTTATGATACTGAATATGACGTCCTCCGCCCCCGAACGTTTCCACCGTTCTGGTTTGCGGGTGTGACAGGCCCCTTACGCCGCGCGTACTGGGGATTCCGCCCAACGTAACTCCCAACTTTCTCCTTCTTTTCATTTTAGGTCTTAATCAGTTAAGACTTGCGTCCAAAGTCCAGATCTGACTTCCCTAATACGATTTAATCCATAAAGTTGGTGACTTTAAGCCTTTGCATGGTTGTGGAAGTCACCAACACTCAAAACACTCCATTTCCAACCTTAAAAGGTCCATGTCTCATGCCTTAACAACCTTTAACAACCAACACTGGATTTTTATCACATAACAACACCAAATGAGCTACTATGGGACAGATCTCAGCTTCTATGAGCTCAACCACTCAAAAAGCTATGAACTTGGGGACCAAAAACCCTAAAACTTCTCTCTACAAAGCATGAATAGAAATGATGCAAAGCTTGAAGCTTTTTACCTTAAAATGAAGCTTCTCTCACTGCTAAACTCGGATCCAAAAGCTTGAGCTCCAACTCTTCCTCTTCCAAGGCTATCACTTTGCTCCGAATGGCCAATAACACAATACAAAGCCCTCCTAGACACTCCTTTGCTATATGAACGAGATTTAGGGTTTTGAGATGGTAAAGCTCTGGAAAAGGTTGCCAACAAAAGAGCCTTAAGGTTGCTAAAATAGGGAGGCTTAACATATTAGGGTTTCTCTTCTGGGCCGGTTACGCCTGGCGTAACCTTAGGTACGCCCCGCAGCGTACTCCTTGTATGTCCAACGTACTCACCAACTTAATACCCAACACCAAGGACCCAATATGACAACTTGGGAAAGATGAAGGGTTAAATGGTAGAACCTGAATTTCGGGCTGTTACATAGTTAAACCCAAATATTTTGAAAAGTTTCAAAGCTTGCCCTCATGTTTTGGAATTAATTTTTTTTTATTAAAAGTTTCATTTTCAAATATCTAAATAATAAACCCTAATGTTTTGAAATGTTTCAAAACTTGCCCTCAACTTTTGGAATTTAAAAGTTGATTAAAAGTTTAATTTTGAAATTTTAAATTCTAGAACCCTAGTAATTTGAAAAGTTCAAATCACACCCTTATGGTTTTATTAATTAATTAAAGTGTATAATTAAAAGAGATTTAATAAACCCGTAAAGTTTTGGTTTACATTTAATTAAATTAAAAGTATAATTTACTAAAATGAACCACCTAGTATTTTAAAAGTGTAAAATACACCCTATATTATATATATAACATTAAAAGTCTAATATTATATATATATATATATATATATATATATATATATATATATATATATATATATATATATATATATATATATATGAGTAAAGAGTCACTCTTACCGTTAGTAGGTCTCATTCACGAAGCTGGACCATAAGGGGTGTTTAAGGAAATTGTCTATAAAATGGTGATTAAATGGGTATCCACTGTTACCCATCGCACTATTGACTAGTGGAGGGTCGTTAGCCAAACGGGTAGCATAGGACATAAACCTTCCATTATATGTATAATGAAGTACCAAGTAACTAAATGCTTTTACAAATTCCCAAATCATAGTTAGTCTCGGAAAAATGTGAAATTGTATGCTAATCCATGGAATTATACTTCGTACCCTTGTCAAATGTTAGTGGAGCGTGTGTGGTTAACCGGCACACTAATTTGGGGATGAAATTGGTAGCGAAGGGTGGCTCGATGCTTATCATTGATCAATGGAGCGTGCGTGGCTAACCGGCACATTGATTAGGTGATAGTAGCATTGGGTGCACCACGTGATTCGTATGGTTATTCACACCTTATTTGTGATCCTCGACATCCCAGTCACATACAGTAGGGCATAATCAAGATTAAACATGCCATTGAAAAGTTCAATGAATCTCAAAAGATCTAGGAGTTTCAATTCATTTAAAACTTAAACTTCCTTTTCCTTTTTCATGGTGGAAATTGGTAAATCATCATTTACCTACCTTCAAATATTCTGCGACTAGATTACGACATCCCTCTTCTAGGTTGTAGAGTATTGTGTTGGATCCTAGCCTGATGTTTCATTTGGGTGTTACATCAAGAATTCTAATCAACTTAACTTGAATTTTCTCCCGTTTTGTAGATGTCTTGTTCTGACAATCATGGTCTTCCCAAATCCCATGGAAGAAGATTTCCAAATGTAAATGATGTTCCACGATATGATCAAGGAAAAAGTGATCATGCTTCACTTCCTCCACCACCTCTAATTATTCTCCCTAACCCACAAGTTCAAAGGCTTGGAAAGTTCAAGATCACTCAAAGCCCTTTTGGCAAGTAAACACGAAGATGGGAAACCTTTGTGTGCACACGTCTTAGAGATGAAGTCACACATTGATAGGTTAAGGATGTTGTGTGTCGAGATTTCAGGTGAGTTGGTTGTTGACTGGGTTCTTTAGTCGCTTCCTGAATCATATAGTGAGTTCGTTAGAGAATACTATATGATTGATCATAATGTGACCCTCACTGATCTCACCTATTTGCTTATAGTTGCTGAATCAGCAATGATTTGGCGTGTTGGTCAAGCAAATTTGTCTGGTGAATCAAACTCCCAAACTTCAATGGACACTGGCAACATTGGTAGTCCAGAAAGGGCTAAATATGAGATTGTCCCATGTCCTATGCCGATGGCGTCCATTTGCTTTTATTTCCAAGAGAATGGGCATTGGAGACGAAGCTACGCAAACTACTTGAGAGATCTAACAGATGGGAGAGTCAAGACGTATGGCTCTACTTCAATTAAAATCCATTATCTAAATCTTTTAAGTTCCTATTCTACATTCTTAATACATGATGGGATAAGATTACATTTTGATGTTTTGTAGGATCGAAGAAAATAGAGGAAGCTTAAGTGAAGAAATGAGCTGAATCTAATCATGAAGAAATGGATTTTGATCGCATTGCTTGAAGATTAGATTCTTGAGCTACTACTTGGAGTTAGAATAGATTTCTGAGAAATTTGTAACAACATAGTTTTTCAATTGAATTGCATTGTAAGGACAAATTTTTTCCGCAATAAAATGAATTTCAATATTTTATCTTATTTATTTATCCTTGCAATGGTGTGTATAAAAATTGATGTTTGAAAGTTTCTATTATCAGCAATAATAGATTTGATTCTTAATTATGTTATGTGTGGAAATGTCAAGAATTTGCCAAATAGGGAGAGTTTCTCATTGCCGAAGTTTCAATTGGACAGAAACTCGGAATCATACAACTTGGTTGTGTGATGAATGAGAAACTTTAAAATTGGAAATTCAAGACTAATTCATTGACAATGATTCAAGTGAAGGATTAGGAGATCAAATTCGCAATGTTGTGCGTCAATCAAGTCCACCACAAGAGTGATAAAGATATTAGTCATGATTTACTAAAGTTTAGTAAATATGATTATACTTGTAAGATTAAGTGTAATTCCGAGTTAATTGAAAAGGTTTCAATGAATAGCAGAACGAATAAAGAAGAATCAAGTAGGTAGAAAGATAAACGTTTCTCTATTCTAAGAAGAAGGGAGAGTACCTTTTATTGTGTTTATGATAAGTCTTAATGATTAAGAACCATATCTCAATTGATCCTCTAAGTGAGTCTTATAACATTTGTATGTCTAAGAAGAGGAATCGAGAATTGTGGAAATGGTTAAAACAAGAAGTCAATCATACTTCATTCCAAAATCAAGTCATAGAGTTATACTCCAAGATTGTGAATTGAGTGACAAATCTTTAGTAGGTTTATAACACTCTACATATGTGGAATTTGGAAAAGTTTTCTTATTCTAGCACATTTGAAATTGGTAAGTTGTGTTGTCTTGGATAAGACAAAGACCAACTAGAACCAATTATGTGAAGTGTTCTGTCATGATAAGAACTACACTAACTCTTGAATATTTGTTTTGTCTAGGAAAGTTTCCTGACAAGAGAATCATATATGTCAAGAGGTCAGTGGTAGTTTTAATTATCTTGAAAAAGGTTTCAAGAACAAATCAAGAATAAACCATATCGATCATCAGTAGCACACGACTTGAGGTTTACAACCTATAGTGTTGACCTTATTTTGTTTCTGTGCCATTCCAATTGAGTTAATTATGTATGTGAGTTCTACGAGTTCTCATTTGAATGCATAAAAGTGCCTTGGTCGATGGAAACTACATTGATATTTAAGGATAAGTTCCTAAACTACTTGGAAGACATGGTGGGAAATCGTGTTACCATAAGGCTAGAAATCAAGAAAGTTCAATCCATATGAGTTTGGATTTGTCGCAAACTTGGTTTTGGCATATTCACATGGATAGGAACTCATACACCATAAAAATCTAAGTGCCATAAGATTCCCTCCTTCATGAAAATGACTGTGAGGAAATGCTTTCACTAAGAGAGATTTTAAGAAGATAGCAATTGTGAAAATTGTATTCTCAAATTTGATTATGGTTACGACATCCCTTTCCATAGATCGAATTGTGAGATTTGGCGATTAGTCTGAACATTTGGAACTTAGTATTATAAGTTCTGAATTAGTTTGGACACACATGTGAGCTATCTAAGGAAAGATGTATGAGTTCTAGAAGCTTAGATAAAGGCTTATCGCAGCATATCGTATTAGAAAATAGGAACTTTGGAAGTCAATAAGTATTGCTTTCTAGAAGTCCAAATGTTTTCTGAATACGCGTCAAAGCTAGTGGGAGCATAAGCGTTATCCTTATATGATAATAATCATCATGATAGTGGGAGCATAAGTGTTATGCTTGTATGATTATTATGGCAAGTATTGCAAGTTAGCAATATTAATTATAGACAAACAAAGATTCAATTTGCAAAGTTGCATGGGTTGAAAATATGTTTTGCAATAATTAAGGGAGATAATATTATACTTCGTTTCAAAATCTAAAGCTTAAATTGACAAATTTTAATAAATTTAGTCAAAAGATAGATAGTGTGTTCTTAAATTTCAATTATGATTATGACATCCCTCTTCATAGTTCGAATTGTGAGAACGTGACACATAAAATATTATGTCAAAAGATTGGTAAAGTATCATATCTTTATGTAATACATTATGCATCGTGTCCCATACGCTTCGGGTATAGGATCGATTGCAAATGATATAATATTTGACCATTCTTAAATTTTCCAAATGTCTAGCGCATTAAGAGGGAAAAAGGACTAGAATCAGTTTTGACTAAAATAATTAAACAACTATCAAAGGACGATCCAAAGATCGTTGAGGATTGGTCGCTTGTGAGTAGTTGGAAGTATGGTATTGGATGGACCATATTGACATTATTATGAATAGATAAGATTCTATTAAGAATGAGTTGTCATATGGCAAATATGAAAATGTTTCCATATTGGGAGTTGGATATTGAAAGTCTATGTCTAGATTAGAAAATTTTATGCATGAAGGATGTTCAAGGGAATGTACTTTGAATGTGATACTTCATGTCTATGGAATTGTCTTGTAACAATTTCTGATAAGTACTTTTTAATTTCATTGGCCAAGTTTTGGTGACTTTTGTGCTATGACTTTGCGAAAGGATCGTTGCATAAAATGTTAGAATCAAGCATATTCTAGTAGTGTCAAGAACCTTGTGTTCTAACACTAATGATAAGGATTGGAAATTCTGAAATGTGCATCATTGGAAAAAGTTTTTCAATTGATCTGTCTCACAAAGTAAGGACCATAGGAAACATAGTGTGCAAGCTTTGTGCATGGGACAACTATCGTTGTAATTTGAGTAATAAGTTGATTTTCTGAAAAAGTAAACGATGAATAATGAGTAATCAAAATGGTGTTTAAATATAAGTGTTTTATTTACTCTCACAAGTTTATGGCCATATAGGATTAAGTATTATTGTTGTGTTTCAGTTTGCATGTTTTAACTTCCAGAATAACTGGTTATTCGAACCTCTACAGTCGGTCATATGTTGGAAGTAAGTATGAAGGAAGACTGTCATGAAAAGTCTGTAGATTGTCTGAAGAGTTTAGACATAGCACAAGTCTGCTGCAAAGTTCATGAGTGCTTTAATAAGATTAGATTATTGGATGAAACCCACGCTCACTTGGATCACTTCATGGATTTATCAAGGGTGACTAGTGAGTCAATAATATTGTATATTCTTGAAACCGATACATATGAGTTGTTATTTGTTGGTAGGTTGCACATTAATAATAACAAAATGCACCAGTAACTTGGTGTTATAAAAATTATTGTTGTGTGTGATCCGATCAGTAAATGCAAGCGAGCATTTGAGTCGAATTTTATCCATTCCTCTTACTCAAATTGGGATAAAAGCGATATTTGTGGGCCCCTCGATAATTTAGTGATGACACCTAAGCGCTTGGCCAAGCCAGGACTAAGTCGATGTGTTCAATTGTAGTCTGTTGTCAGTCGTCATAAATCGGAATTCGAGAAACAATATAGAGAGAATGATTGAAATTCATGTCTTATGTCTATACCATATCTTGAGAATGGAGGTATATATGATCCCTTATCTAAAGGACACGCTATCTGATAAGATCAGAGTTGACAGCACCTTTAGAAAGCTACGATTGCTGATCGGGTTCTGAAGTCATACAGATAATATTTATTAGTCTTATCCAAGTGGGAGACTATTGGATAAGTGTTTAAGTCTGTAACTATTTTGGTATGTACTTGACCCGATTCTGAGCATGGTCCTTTTGGGTTGCCTTCACCATAAGAATATGTAGGATGAATTAAGGAGAGAAAGGTTTAATTATGATTTATTAATATATTATGAGAATAATATATTAAAGGAGAAATTATATTGTTTAACTAATATTAGTCAAGAATGTCACACCCCCAAAACCGATGAACGGCGGAAACGTTCTGGGGTGGAGGACGTCATGTACAGTATCACAACAATGCAAAGTAGTAAACAAGCAACAAAATCATCCATTGCATTAATAATATAATTTCATACAAGTGTGTTCTGTCAAGATATATAAACACCAAAAATCATATACATCAAAAATAAAAGAGGAGTCTTGAACTAGCTCCTTCTTCTCAAAACCTGGAACCTGTAGCTGTCTACTCGTGACCTGATAATACAAGTTGTTTTGAAAGCGAGTATAAGCTTTAAAGCTGGTGAGATCATAAGTATTTTAATGTTTGAGTTTGTATGAACACATTTGTAATATGTTTGTAAAATGTAATGTATAAATTTTGTTAAGTTTGTATTTGCTTGAACTCTCCTAGAAAACCCCATGTTTTCTACTAAAAGTAGCCTTCTACCAAGGCATTTGGTATCTGTGTGTGTGTCTCATTTACGAGTGTGTATTTTCCCAAATCCGACTATCATTAACCAAAAATATAGTTTTTACATTACCGTGCATCATGTGAATGTTCACGAAGTGAATGTAACGGGAAAAATATTATAGTACTGTAGTGTTGTATTAAGTAACTACTGTTGTACTAACTACCTTAAGCAATTGTAAATTTTAAGGTAACATGTGATCCGCATGTATCTTGCTACCGACTCAATAGTAAAACAACAATGTAAGATGCCGTAGAAATGACGTTTGGCACCCATAGACTTGAAAGTCCCACTGTAGCGAGCAGCAAGGTGTAGGATAGTCAATCCAGTATAAATCTATACACAAACTCATACGCTCCCCAGTTAAGGAGATTCTGATACAAAAACAGTCATGGCAGGTAGTGCCATGCCCTGTTTAATGGCTCACATAACTGTGTTAATGTATATGTAATGTATATGTGTGCTAGCTATATTGTGAGTTCTTTCTCTGTCTAGCCTGTATGTTTGTTTCTCATCACAGTGTCTATCGTTTGTTTCTCATCATAGCGTCTATTGTTTGTTTCTCATAATAGTGTTAACATGTTTGTATACCCTTGCTACCCAAGGGCATTGTATCTCTTGAATCATGTATGCACTGACTCATTGTATGTTTCATTGTTCTAGTAATAGTATTAGTATCTTCCTAAACTACTCCTGTAGTAGTTTACTAGCAATGTATGATCATGTTTGTGTACCCTTGCTACCCAAGGGTATAGCACTGATTGAAGGAACTTTTATGACTATGTATGTATACATGATATACAACAAATATTTAAACGACCTTCGGACGGATAACCGATGCCCTAAAGCCACATCCAAACATGGAAAAGAAATTAAAGCGGGCTGGCCTTCCTAAGTCTTTTAATCATTGCTTATATAATTATACATACATAGGCATGCATTTGACAATATGTAAGCATGAAAATTTTATAAAACAATTTGAAGCAAAACAGTTTGAATAGTAAGAAAACCATTGGTTTTGTAGTTATTAATCAAATGTGATTGATGTAATAACTATAAGTATTTAACTTGTATCCCCCCATAAAAGCATTTAAAACATTTAAACCATTGATTAAGGGGTATAAACTCACCTGTAGTGAGTGGTACGGATGACCTGAAGATGTAGGATTGCTAGGTGTCAAGTGAAGCCTTGAACACACTCTATGATCCTAGTTAACATATAATATCACATATATGAATCCAATTAGTGTTTAAAACAACTAATTATTGAATTGGGACCACCTTAGGGACTAGTAAACACTTATATTGAAGTGTTACACCCATATATGATTGTATGGAGGGGGTATATGGCTTTACAAAGGAGTGTATGGTCAAAATACACACTATATGTGTGTGTGCGGTTGGGTGTGCGGTCATACATGGTGTGTGTAACAACCCGTTATCCCGGGCATTATAAACCGAGTCTTGTAACCCCTTTTGAATGTAATGGGAATATCATCGATAAATGAATTGTTCAAAAGCTCTGATTTGGAGTACGCTATGTAGTAGATATCGTCTTAAAGGTTCCAAATAAATAAAGAAACACTAAAATCTGAGTTATGGCGAAGAAGCTATGACCATTCTAAGATTTCTGTCAAAACCGACAACACCGATCAAACGAAAAACACAAAGTTTCAATACGATAACATTTAGCCTTAGGTATCTAAATGAAAGTCATAGATAACATTAAACCGTGAGCGTACACAAAAAGAACGTCCAAATCTGACTTCGCATGAGGAAGTTATGATTTTTCAAAGAAATTCCTTAAAAACGATTAGTTATAAAATAAATAATAAAAATAATTTTGGAATTTGCCAACGGAGTCTAAACGAAAGTTGTAGATCGTAGTCTCACCTACGCGTGGATATAAAGACCATCGAAAACGGAGTTCGTATGAAGAAGATATGGATTTTTGAAGTTTATTAAATAAATTAATTATTTATTTAATTCAAAATTCGGATATTATCCGAATAGGAGTCAGCGTCCTTCTCCGAAGTACGCGCTGCGTACTCCTGTACGCCCCGCGTAACCGAGAGGATTGGCCTCGGATCGTCCACGTCGCCATATCCGAGGAAGCCGACCCGTCCGACCCGTCCGACCCGACGTCCCATCCGACCCGGCGTCCCATCCGACCCTCCTCCCCAGCAACCCGTCCCATCCGAACCGAGGCAGTCGAGGCTTCGGTCATGCATGACGTACGCGTACGCAGCGCGTACGAGCGTACGCCCCGCGTACCGAGGCAGACCTGCCTTCCTATAAATAGAATGCGAGGGTTTCCAAAGAAAGGGTTCATTTCTCTTCTCTCTCTCTCAGCATTTCCTCGTTTTCCGTGTCCGTTCAAACCCGAAGCTCTGGTCTTTTTGGCTCAAGTCCCGAAGGCCGATTCTACTCCCGAGATTCCCGAGAATCCCAAGAAAAATCAGTTTCCCGAGACGAAACTCTGCTCGGTTTTCCACCTCACAATCTTCAAACTATCAAGTGAGTTCATACCCCTATAATCTACACTTTCAAATGTTTTGTAAATGCTTTTATACACTTTTAAGGGGGGGGGGGGGATACAAGTAAACACACAACTAAAATCGTGTGAAACACCGATCTTTTGCTATACTTTTCATACTGTTGTTTTAACTATCTTATGAAGTTATTATGATGCAAAACCCCTCACAATACAGCTTTACCCTCTTGGGATATAATATGTTTATAAATAGAAATATGTTTTATTTATACGTTTACATACAAATACATCATATCAAGGGTAACATTCTTTACTAAGTCATTTTATGCATTCAAAGAACTTATGATTTATGCTTTGTCAAACGTTGTGAAAGAGGTTAAACTTTGCGTACAAACTACTACTTTAATACAGACTTAGTTGAGAATCCATGAGTCGTGTATATCTTCAAACGTTACTTTCTTTATTAGAAAATAATGCTGCAAGTCCTGTCTATAACCAGAGTCTCCCGTTCGGAGAACGTGTCAAATGTGTATAGATCTATACGGGAAGTCATGATCCCGCGCCCTGACTGTTAGCTACAGTCCGTCTTTTGGGGTGACAGTTGTCATAACGCTACGACGCCTGAAGAACGTCGCTACAGGCATATTATGTTTAGTATGGTTATAAAACTCATCGGATATACAATTATTATGGTATTATGCTTTTATGAACGAGTAGTCATTAAAACTATTCTTCATCTAATAAGTGCGATCTTCGTATAGCTTTACTATGTAAAACTATGACACAACTTACAAGCACGTCGCTTGCTTGCGATTTTCGGTCTTAGAGACTGCCAGTTATGTCAGGGAAATAAGGGTTTTTCCTGTATACAAACCAAACAACTAATAGGAAAATAAGGGATTTTCTCGGTACAATTAATTGCAATTTACATCACGAACATTCATATGCATTGCATACTTTTATAAGAAAATAAGGGTTTTTCTGGAAAACATACAAGCACTTTCGAATGGCATACATTTTCTCAAAACACCACTTATGAACTCACCAACTTAAATGTTGACACTTTTCCTTTGAAATAACTTGTATTCTCAGGAAACCGCTAGACCAGGTAGCAACTACTTTTGAAGACTAACGCGCTGGCGTTAGTAACATATTTTGGATCACCATATTGTATTTGATTTCTTTTGCAAACATGTAACATATACAATCATGTAAACTTTTCAAATATATTTATCTTATGGTGGTGTGTACTTTCCTTTCTATGAACTGTTATGATACTGAATATGACGTCCTCCGCCCCCGAACGTTTCCGCCGTTCTGGTTTGGGGGTGTGACAGATTGGTATCAGAGCTTCGTTTATAGGGAATTAAGTATATCAAAACCATTTCTTTTTGTTATACAACTATAAACTCAACTGGGTAAAAACACTCTGAGTAAGATTCGTACTTTTAAAAATAAAATTTTTATTTAGTTTTTGTAAAGTAGGCATGCATTCATTGCACATCAACAACATGGTCAGTATCATAATTAAAACAACGTTGAAGTATTATATATCAGTTGTGCAGTGCAGGTATGCCTTGGGACATGTAATCGGAACTGGGAAGGATATAGCCTGATCAACTATATTTGTCCAAGAGCCGACTAAACATATGCCAAGGAGTGTCTGTAATGGACAACAAATTTTTAAAATTTCCAAAAGCATGAAGAATATTGAGGGTGTATTCGGGTGCCGTCAACCATTAAACTCGAGAGTAAGTTTCACGTGCTCTAACTTATAGTAAACTTTTAACCCTATTCTCGTACAGTCTAAATGGCGGGATTCCATCACCCCAATGACCCCTACTACCCCAACCAAGGTAATGGTGGATGGATCGAAGCAGATTCTGAAGAAGACGAAGAGCCTATAAATGTGGAGGCAGGGGACGACTCTGGTACGGATTCGGAGCCAGAAATTATAAATCCACCAGTTCTACAACCTCCTGTCCACGTGAGAAATTTCCAAGGACCCACTCCAGTGTGGGGAAGTCACCTCCATCATTGGAGCCAACAACAAAGCTTACGCCCTCCTTATGGCATGTGCCGAGACTTCTATGACGTGAGAGGCGGGGGATCAGCCGATCGCGCACTTCCGGTCATGGTTGGCAAACTCGCCAACCAGTGCTATCAATCTGGAGTGCAAGCCAACCGAATCCGAGAGATCAACGTGGATGTGCAAATTCACACGGCCGATATCAACCGCCTAGAGTTGATGCAGAACGACATCCACATTCGCGCCGAAGCGTTTCAAGCACAAGCAAACGCGGCCTTCGCAGAATTAAGAGAACAACAGGCTGCGTTTGACAGACGCCTCATGGAGTCGAAGCAGTCCGACACAGAGTCGAGCTCTAAACGCAAGGCGCACCGCAAGTAGTACTTGCCCAACTCTCAAATTTTGTTATAAACTAGGACTTCGGATAAAAGTATTACTTTCTTTAAAATTTTCCGTAACCGGAGGCCTTTAGAGAGGCCAAGGAATTTTGTCTAGACCCCGCTGTAACACAACTATATGTTTAATATATAAGGGTATACCGCTTTTCTTACCGTTGTTAATCTTGCGCAAATAGTTCGATTCATTGGTGCATCTATTCAAACTTTACCTTCAAGCTTAAAATATTGTGCCAATTAAACTCAACTTCCTAGAACTGTTAGAAGTTCATTCAATATCATTCAACTTTGAACTGTCAAAACTTATAATTTTCTTCCATATTTTCCTTTTGGCAGCAAGATGCCTCCTCGTCCAAACTTAAGGCCCAGGCCGGGCACGGCACCACCACCACCTCCACCACCAGCTTATGATCCGGCCATGGTTCAGGCTGCTATCACAGCAGCGGTAACCGCAGCCCTCTCGCAAATAAACTCCCAAGGGAATGGAGGGGCGGGAAGCAGCACGAATCATCCAAATCATGGCACTGGTCATGGCCAAGGAAGAGAATGTACCTACAAGGAGTTCTCTAACGCTAAACCAAAAACTTTTAATGGAACAGGAGGAGTCATTGCACTAATGCAATGGTTCGAAAAGACCGAAACGGTCTTCGAGATCTGCTCGTGCCAAGAAACAAGCAAGGTTAAGTTCGCTGCTTGCACCTTCATAGATCGAGCCCTCACTTGGTGGAAAAGCCATGTGAACTCAGTGACGCTCACTGTCGCTAACGCCATGAGTTGGGAAGAACTGAAGGTACTACTACTGGAAGAATACTGCCCAAGGGGTGAAGTGAAAAAGCTTGAGCAGGAACTCTGGAATTTGAAAATGGTCGGGTCTGACCTAGTCACTTACACAGCTAGGTTCAACGATCTCGCTGCTTTGTGCCCTACCATGGTCAACCCAGAATCAAAGAAGGTCGAAAGGTACATTTGGGGGTTGTCACCCCAGATTCAAGGGCATGTCCTAGCCTCCAACCCTATCACCTACAACAGCGCTAAACGCCTGGCGCAACGACTCATCGATCACGGAGCGAAACAGAGTACCATCACAACAGCCGTAAATCCACCTAGGGAGGCTCAGGGACAGAGTAGGCCTTGGAACAAGAGGAGGGGACAAATCCTCCAGGAGAACCCCAAGAAACAACAAGTGATAGCGACCCACGCTATTACTGTACCTACCAACTCTGCCCCCACAAGTTCATACAATGGAAAGCTACCGAAATGTAACCAGTGCAACTTCCACCATCACGGTCTCTGTCATGGCCTTCAATGCACCAGGTGCAATAAGAAGGGTCATACAGCCCGCTATTGCAAGGAGCCAACCCAACAATCCGCCCCCACTGCTAATACCGGAGTAAGCCGCGCTTGCTTTGAGTGCGGGAGCACAGGGCACTACCGCAAGGACTGCCCGAAGGCAAACAACAGGAATACTGGCGGAAGAGGCCGAGTTTTCGCAATGGGACAAGATGAAGCCATTGCGGACCCTACTGTTGTTACGGGTACGTTTCTTCTCGATAACTCGTATGCATGCATTTTGTTTGATAGTGGAGCAGAAAGGAGTTTTGTGAGTCACGACTTTAAAAGCATGCTAAAACCAATACCACAACCATTAAGTGAACCGTTCATAGTAGAAATGGCCAACGGGAAAACTGAAGGCACTAAAGAGATATACTTAAACTGCACCCTAACTCTAAACGATAATCCCTTTCAAATCAACCTCATGCCAGTCTCGATTAAGAGTTTCGATGTCATCATTGGCATGGATTGGCTGAGTTCACATCGTGCGGACATTCTATGTTACGATAAGGCCGTTCGCCTTAATCTGCCAACCGGCGAAACCTTCCTTGTCTTGGGCGACAAACCTAGTACCACTCTTAGAATCATCTCAAGTATCCGAGCTCAGAAGCACTTACGAAAGGAGTGTCACGCATTTCTTGCACATGTTGTAGACGTGAAACGCGAAGTCCGGGACATCAAGGATGTGCCCGACGTATGCGATTTTCCCGATGTATTTCCCGAGGACCTTCCAGGGATACCACCCGTAAGACAAGTCGAATTCAGAATCGATCTGATTCCCGGAGCTACCCCAGTAGCCAAAGCACCCTATCGATTAGCCCCGGCAGAGATGCAGGAGCTATCCAGTCAACTGAATGAACTACTGGGAAAAGGATTCATCAGACCGAGCTTCTCACCATGGGGAGCACCCGTGTTGTTTGTGAAAAAGAAAGATGGATCGTTCAGAATGTGCATCGACTACAGAGAACTCAACAAACTGACGGTCAAAAATCGTTATCCTCTACCGCGCATAGATGATCTATTCGACCAACTGCAAGGGGCGAACTATTTTTCTAAGATTGATCTGAGGTCCGGGTATCACCAGTTACGAGTGCTAGAGGAGGATGTGCCGAAGACCGCCTTCCGAACTCGTTACGGACATTACGAGTTCGTGGTGATGCCATTCGGATTGACCAATGCGCCCGCAGTCTTCATGGATCTGATGAATAGAGTATGCCGACCTTACTTGGATCAGTTCGTCATCGTTTTCATTGACGACATCCTGATCTACTCCCGAAGTAAGAAAGAGCATGGCGATCATCTGCGACAAGTTCTAGGGATATTACGAAAAGAGAAACTTTATGCGAAGTTCTCGAAATGTGAATTTTGGATCCGAAGAGTCGAATTCTTAGGACACGTGGTAAGCGAAGAGGGAATCCACGTGGACCCATCCAAAATTAAGGCCATTGAGAACTGGTCAGCACCGAAGACTCCTACAGAAATTCGCCAATTTCTAGGTCTCGCTGGCTACTACCGCAGGTTCATTCAAAACTTCTCACGAATAGCGAAGCCTCTTACAACCCTAACCCAGAAAGGTGTGGCCTTTGACTGGGAAGAGAAACAAGAAAGAGCGTTCCAAACGCTCAAACGAGCCTTGTGCACCGCACCAATACTATCCCTTCCCGAAGGAATAGAAGACTTCGTAGTTTATTGCGATGCATCAAACCAAGGACTCGGATGTGTTCTGATGCAGCGAGGTAAGGTCATCGCCTACGCCTCGAGACAGTTGAAAACACATGAGGTTAACTACACGACCCACGATCTTGAGCTAGGAGCAGTAGTGTTTGCCCTGAAGATCTGGAGACATTACTTGTATGGAACGAAGAGCACTATCTTTACCGACCACAAGAGCTTACAACATATTTTCGATCAGAAGGAGCTCAACATGAGACAACGGCGATGGGTCGAGCTACTCAGTGATTACGAATGCGATATTCGCTATCATCCGGGAAAAGCAAACGTCGTAGCCGATGCCCTTAGTCGAAAGGAGTACTCAGGCCGGAGAGTGAAGTCATTAACTATGTCGATCCATTCGCACCTATCAACGCAAGTCAAGGAAGCTCAATTAGAGGCCTTGAAACCCGAAAACGTGGCAGGTGAGGCCCTTAGGGGAATGGACAAGAACTTAGAAATCAAGAGTGACGGAGCACGCTACCTCATGAACCGGATCTGGACACCAAAGTTTGGAGGATTCAGAGAGGTAGTTATGAGCGAGGCACACAGGACCCCATACTCCGTACACCCAGGGTCAGACAAGATGTATCTAGATCTCAAGCAACTCTACTGGTGGCCAAACATGAAAGCGGAGATCGCTACGTACGTGGGCAAGTGTTTAACTTGCGCCAAAATAAATATAGAACACCAAAAACCCTCAGGCCTACTCCAACAACCTGAAATACCTGAGTGGAAATGGGAGCAGATTTCCATGGACTTCATAACCAAACTGCCCAAAACTCAGAGTGGCCAAGATACTATTTGGGTAATCGTCGACAGATTAACCAAGTCAGCCCATTTCTTACCTATCAAGGAAACCGATAGGATGGAAAAACTATCAAGAACCTACATCCGGGAGATCGTACGACTTCATGGAGTACCAATGTCCATCATCTCAGATAGAGACAGCAGGTTCACTTCCAGATTTTGGCAATCACTGCAAAAATCCATGGGAACAAGGTTAGACATGAGTACGGCATACCACCCTCAAACTGACGGACAGAGTGAGAGGACGATCCAAACCTTGGAAGACATGTTGCGAGCATGTGTAATCGACTTTGGCAAGGCATGGGATATTCACTTGCCTTTGGTCGAGTTCTCTTATAACAATAGTTATCATACTAGCATCAAGACCGCTCCGTTCGAAGCCCTTTACGGCCGTAAGTGCAGATCACCCCTGTGCTGGACGGAAGTGGGCGACACCCAATTGGCAAAAGGTCTAGTCACTAAAAGCACCCTTACTGGTCCAGAGATCATCAGAGAAACTACCGAAAAGATCGTGCAAATACGAGAACGACTGAAGTCCTCAAGGGATAGACAAAAGAGCTATGCCGACAGGAGACGTAAACCCTTGGAATTCCAGATTGGCGACCGTGTGCTACTGAAGGTCTCAACCTGGAAAGGCGTGATACGCTTTGGGAAGCGTGGAAAGCTAAATCCCAGGTACATTGGACCCTACGAAATCATTTCGAGAGTTGGTCCAGTGGCCTACAAACTCCAACTTCCAATCGAGCTTAACAAAGTGCATCCAGTATTCCACGTGTCGAACCTGAAAAAGTGTTTGTCCGACGAAACACTTGTAATTCCACTCGATGAAATCGCGTTAAACGAAAATCTCAACTTTGTGGAAGAACCCGTCGAGATCATGGATAGGGAAGTTAAAAGGACCAAGCAGAGTCGCATTTCAATAGTAAAAGTTCGATGGAATGCTAAGAGAGGACCCGAATTCACATGGGAACGGGAAGACCAAATGCTACAGAAGTATCCGCATCTCTTCCTCAGCCCCTAAAACTCTTACCTTGTATTAAATTTCGGGACGAAATTCCGTTTAACGGGGGGATGATGTAACAACCCGTTATCCCGGGCATTATAAACCGAGTCTTGTAACCCCTTTTGAATGTAATGGGAATATCATCGATAAATGAATTGTTCAAAAGCTCTGATTTGGAGTACGCTATGTAGTAGATATCGTCTTAAAGGTTCCAAATAAATAAAGAAACACTAAAATCTGAGTTATGGCGAAGAAGCTATGACCATTCTAAGATTTCTGTCAAAACCGACAACACCGATCAAACGAAAAACGCAAAGTTTCAATACGATAACATTTAGCCTTAGGTATCTAAATGAAAGTCATAGATAACATTAAACCGTGAGCGTACACAAAAAGAACGTCCAAATCTGACTTCGCATGAGGAAGTTATGATTTTTCAAAGAAATTCCTTAAAAACGATTAGTTATAAAATAAATAATAAAAATAATTTTGGAATTTGCCAACGGAGTCTAAACGAAAGTTGTAGATCGTAGTCTCACCTACGCGTGGATATAAAGACCATCGAAAACGGAGTTCGTATGAAGAAGATATGGATTTTTGAAGTTTATTAAATAAATTAATTATTTATTTAATTCAAAATTCGGATATTATCCGAATAGGAGTCAGCGTCCTTCTCCGAAGTACGCGCTGCGTACTCCTGTACGCCCCGCGTAACCGAGAGGATTGGCCTCGGATCGTCCACGTCGCCATATCCGAGGAAGCCGACCCGTCCGACCCGTCCGACCCGACGTCCCATCCGACCCGGCGTCCCATCCGACCCTCCTCCCCAGCAACCCGTCCCATCCGAACCGAGGCAGTCGAGGCTTCGGTCATGCATGACGTACGCGTACGCAGCGCGTACGAGCGTACGCCCCGCGTACCGAGGCAGACCTGCCTTCCTATAAATAGAATGCGAGGGTTTCCAAAGAAAGGGTTCATTTCTCTTCTCTCTCTCTCAGCATTTCCTCGTTTTCTGTGTCCGTTCAAACCCGAAGCTCTGGTCTTTTTGGCTCAAGTCCCGAAGGCCGATTCTACTCCCGAGATTCCCGAGAATCCCAAGAAAAATCAGTTTCCCGAGACGAAACTCTGCTCGGTTTTCCACCTCACAATCTTCAAACTATCAAGTGAGTTCATACCCCTATAATCTACACTTTCAAATGTTTTGTAAATGCTTTTATACACTTTTAAGGGGGGGGGGGGGATACAAGTAAACACACAACTAAAATCGTGTGAAACACCGATCTTTTGCTATACTTTTCATACTGTTGTTTTAACTATCTTATGAAGTTATTATGATGCAAAACCCCTCACAATACAGCTTTACCCTCTTGGGATATAATATGTTTATAAATAGAAATATGTTTTATTTATACGTTTACATACAAATACATCATATCAAGGGTAACATTCTTTACTAAGTCATTTTATGCATTCAAAGAACTTATGATTTATGCTTTGTCAAACGTTGTGAAAGAGGTTAAACTTTGCGTACAAACTACTACTTTAATACAGACTTAGTTGAGAATCCATGAGTCGTGTATATCTTCAAACGTTACTTTCTTTATTAGAAAATAATGCTGCAAGTCCTGTCTATAACCAGAGTCTCCCGTTCGGAGAACGTGTCAAATGTGTATAGATCTATACGGGAAGTCATGATCCCGCGCCCTGACTGTTAGCTACAGTCCGTCTTTTGGGGTGACAGTTGTCATAACGCTACGACGCCTGAAGAACGTCGCTACAGGCATATTATGTTTACTATGGTTATAAAACTCATCGGATATACAATTATTATGGTATTATGCTTTTATGAACGAGTAGTCATTAAAACTATTCTTCATCTAATAAGTGCGATCTTCGTATAGCTTTACTATGTAAAACTATGACACAACTTACAAGCACGTCGCTTGCTTGCGATTTTCGGTCTTAGAGACTGCCAGTTATGTCAGGGAAATAAGGGTTTTTCCTGTATACAAACCAAACAACTAATAGGAAAATAAGGGATTTTCTCGGTACAATTAATTGCAATTTACATCACGAACATTCATATGCATTGCATACTTTTATAAGAAAATAAGGGTTTTTCTGGAAAACATACAAGCACTTTCGAATGGCATACATTTTCTCAAAACACCACTTATGAACTCACCAACTTAAATGTTGACACTTTTCCTTTGAAATAACTTGTATTCTCAGGAAACCGCTAGACCAGGTAGCAACTACTTTTGAAGACTAACGCGCTGGCGTTAGTAACATATTTTGGATCACCATATTGTATTTGATTTCTTTTGCAAACATGTAACATATACAATCATGTAAACTTTTCAAATATATTTATCTTATGGTGGTGTGTACTTTCCTTTCTATGAACTGTTATGATACTGAATATGACGTCCTCCGCCCCCGAACGTTTCCGCCGTTCTGGTTTGGGGGTGTGACAGTGTGTGCGGTTGGGTGTGCCGCCATACATGGTGTGTGCGGCCGTACACCTAGTGTTCTTGGTGTTCTTGGCTAAAGATGTTACCTTGTATGAAGATCCTCAAGGAGATTTGGGTGATACTTGAGAGGATTTTTGGGTGCTAGCTTTGTGGAAGTGTAGAAAGTGTTCCAAATGGCTAAGTGTTGAATATATAGGAGGGAGTGTGCAGTTGGGATGGGTATGTGGCTGTACACCCTTGTGTGCGGCCGCACACACCGTGTGTTGGTGTGATTGGCTCAATTGCAAGTCGATACACCTACAATACTTATCCCACGACTCCTACCCTGCTTATAATAAGCTTTAAACACTCTATTTGACTCCAAACAGTGCTAGAAAATAGTAAAAAACGAGTTTAACTTGGATAAGAAATGAAGAATATAAGCTAGAAATTTTCGGGTTATCACATCATCCCCCCGTTAGAGGGAATTTCGTCCAGAAATTTGAGTTTAAGCAACTAAATTATTACAAATAACTAAGTGAAAAGGTGAGGATATTTCAGTTTCATCTGATCCTCTCGCTCCCAAGTGAATCCTGGTCCTCGCTTGGCGTTCCAGCGAACCTTCACTATCGGGATACAGCTTTGCTTCATTTGCTTGACCTCTCGGTCCATGATCTCTACTGGTTCATCCACGAAGTTGAGGCTCTCGTTGATCTCAATATCGTCGAGTGGGATTACAAGAGTCTCGTCAGACAGACACTTTTTCAAGTTCGAGACGTGGAAAGTAAAATGTACGTTACTGAGTTCGTTCGGTAAGTTAAGTTTGTAAGCTACAGGGCCGAATCTTGCGAGAATCTCAAAAGGCCCAATGTACCTTGGATTTAGCTTTCCGCGCTTTCCAAAGCGTATCAAGCCCTTCCAGGGTGAGACCTTCAATAAAACACGGTCGCCCACCTGAAATGCCAACGGTTCCTTCGTTTATCAATGTAGCTTTTTTGTCGGTCTCTGGAGGCTTTCAATCGTTCACGGATCTGAACGATCTTCTCCGTCATTTCCCGTATGATCTCCAGACCTGTAAGAGTGTTGTCAGGGACTCGCCCTTTAGGTAACTGGGTATCACCCACCTCAGCCCAGTACAGAGGGGATCTGCACTTTCGGCCATAGAGGGCCTCGAATGGAACAGCCTTTATGCTCGTGTGATAACTGTTGTTGTAGGAAAATTCGACAAGGGGTAAATGAGTATCCCATGCTTTCCCAAAGTCTATCACACAGGCTCGCAACATATCTTCCAAGGTTTGGATAGTTCTCTCACTTTGCCCGTCGGTCTGTGGATGGTAGGCTGTACTCATGTCCAACCTAGTTCCTATGGAACTTTGTAGTGACTGCCAGAACGTCGAAGTGAATCTACTATCTCTGTCCGAGATAACGGATAGGGGAACATCGTACAGTCGTACAATCTCCCTAATGTAAGTTCTTGTAAGTTTCTCCATTTTGCCTGTTTCCTTGATAGGCAGGAAGTGTGCAGATTTAATCAATCTGTCGACGATGACCCATATGGTGTCAAGTCCACCCGTTGTCCTGGACAACTTGGTTATGAAATCCATAGTGATCCGCTCCCACTTCCATTCCGGGATCTCAGGTTGTTGCAGTAGACCGGAGGGTTTCTGGTATTCGACCTTGACCTTGGCACAAGTAAGGCATTTACTCACGAAGGTAGCAATCTCTGCTTTCATGTTAGGCCACCAGTATAACTTTTTAAGATCTAGATACATCTTATCCGATCCCGGGTGCACGGAATAACGAGTGTTGTGCGCCTCTTTCATGACCAAGTCTCTGAAACCACCGAGTTTCGGGGTCCAGATCCGGTCCATGAAATAATAAGCTCCGCCACCCTTAACCTCCAAGTTCTTATCCATCCCTCTTAGGGATTCACCCGCCACATTTTCAGGCTTCAAAGCATCGAGATGAGCTGCCTTAATTTTTGTGGACAAGTGTGAATGGATAGTCATTGTGAATGATTTGACTCTACGACCAGAATATTCCTTCCGACTTAGGGCGTCTGCTACTACGTTGGCTTTACCAGGATGATAATGAATTTCGCATTCGTAATCACTGAGTAGCTCGACCCACCGTCGTTGTCTCATGTTGAGCTCCTTCTGGTCGAATATGTGTTGTAAGCTTTTGTGGTCTGTAAAGATAGTGCTTTTCATTCCGTACAAGTAATGTCTCCAGATCTTCAGAGCAAACACTACTGCTCCTAATTCAAGATCGTGGGTCATGTAGTTGACCTCATGTGTCTTTAGCTGTCTCAAGGCATAGGCGATGGCCTTACCTCGCTGCATCAGAACACATCCGAGCCCTTGATTCAATGCATCACAATAAACAACGAAGTCTTCTATTCCTTCTGGAAGGGATAGTATTCGTGCGGTGCACAAGGCTCGTTTGAGCGTTTGAAATGCTCTCTCCTGCTTCTCTTCCTAGTCAAAGGCCACGCCGTTCTGGGTCAGTGTTGTCAGAGGCTTCGCAATGCGGGAGAAGTTCTGAATAAACCTGCGATAGTAGCCAGCGAGGCCTAAAAATTGATGAATTTCTGTAGGCGTCTTCGGTGCTGACCAGTTCTCAATGGCCTTGATTTTTGATGGGTCCACGTGTATACACTCCTTGCTAACCACATGCCCTAAGAATTCGACTCATCGAATCCAAAACTCGCATTTCGAGAACTTCGTGTAGAGCTTCTTCGAACGTAATGTCTCTAGGACTTGACGCAGATGTTGACTATGTTCCTCCTTACAGGGAGAGTAGATTTGTATGTCATCGATGAAGACGATGACGAACTGATCCAAGTAAGGACGACACACCCTATTCATTAAGTCCATGAATCAAGCGGGTGCGTTTGTCAATCTGAACGGCATCACTACAAATTCGTAGTGCCCATAACAAGTTCGGAAGGCTGTCTTCAGAACATCCTCCCCTAGCACTCGTAGTTGGTGATATCTGGATCTCAAGTCGATTTTTGAAAAGAAGTTCGCCCCTTGAAGTTGGTCAGATAAATCGTCGATACGAGGCAACGGATAACGATTTTTGACGGTCAGTTTGTTGAGTTCCCTGTAGTCGATGCACATACGAAACGATCTGTCTTTCTTCTTGATGAACAACACTGGAGCTCTCCAGGGTGAGAAGCTTGGTCTTATAAAGCCCTTGTTCAGCAGTTCGTTAAGTTGACCGGAAAATTGTTGCATCTCTACAGGTGCTAGACGATAAGGCGATTTGGCTATGTGGGTAGCCCCAGGAACTAAGTCGATTCGGAACTCGACTTGATGTTGTGGAGGTAATCCGGGGAGTTCTTCCGGAAAGATGTCCGGAAAGTCACGAGATTCTTTTCGCAAGAATTTCTAAGCTTGCATGCTCGAGATGATACGAAGGCTCGTGTCGGGTTTGTTGCCATAAACTACTAAGGTTTCGCCAGACAGCAGATTAAGGCGAACAACCTTTTCGTAACACATGATATCGGCACGATGAACACTCAACCAATCCATGCCGATAGTGACATCGAAACTTTTAATTAAAAACGGCATGAGATCGATTGGAAATGAATGGCTATCTAAAGTTAGGATACACCCTATGAATATACTGCTAGTGCTCTCTGTTTTTCCATTAGCCATTTCTACAGTGAACGGTTCTTTAAGTGCTCGTGATTTATGCTTATGTAAATGAGCAAATTTTTGGTTCACGAAACTCCTCTCTGCTCCACTATAAAATAGAATGCATGCATAAGAGTTATCGAGGAGAAACGTACCAGTGACCACTGTGGGGTCGGCAACCGCTTCCTCATCGCCTATGGCCAGAACGGTTGCCACTCCACCGGCAAACCCTGCCTTCGGGCAGTTTCTATTGAAGTGGCCTACCTCACCACATCCGTAGGAAGTTTCACCCACTCCAGCACTGGGGGCTTGGTTGATTGGCTTCGTCGGAGCTTTACAGAAACGGGGTGTGTGCCCCTTCCCGTTGTAGTTCTGACACTGCATCTCCTGGAAGGCGCCGACGTGATGGAAGTTGCACTTGTTGCACTTAGGCAAACTTACAGCGTACTGCTTTACCGGAGCAACAGCGGCAAGTGCTATCACAGCATGTACTGCCACGACCTGCTGCTTTTTGGCAGCCTTATCCTTCTTCCTGTCATCCCAAAACTTCCGTTTGGAGTCAGCGGTTCTTGCAGGTTCTGAGATGGCCAGGGTTGTTGTTGCGGCCGGGGTATGAAGCCCATGGTCTATGAGCCGCTGTGCCAATCGCTTGGCACTATCAAATGTAGTGGCGTGTGATGCCAAGACATTTCCCTGGTACGGTGGCACCAGCCCCCATATGTATCTCTCAATCTTATTTTCCTCTGAAGGAATCATGTTGGGACAGAGGGCCACCACCTCACAGAACCTGGCAGCGTAGGCGACTACGTTGGAGCCCGTCATAGTTAGGCCCCACAGTTCTTCCTCCAACTTTTGGATCTCGCCCCTCAGGCAGTACTCCTCAATCATAAGGTCCTTTAAAGTTTCCCATCCCATAGCATTTGCCATTATAAGAGATAGTGACTTAACATGGCCGTTCCACCACGTTAGGGCTTTAGTTTCAAAGGTGCAAGCAGCGAACTTCACCTTGCTCTCCTCGGGACAAGAGCAGATTTCAAAAACTGATTCGGTTTTCTCGAACCATTGCGAGAGGGCAATGATTCCGCCAGTCCCCTTGAAGGACAATGGCTTGAAGTTTGTGAAGTCCTTATAGGAGCACTCTCTTGAGCACATAGGAACTTCAACCTGAATAGGTTGAACAGGGGTTCCTCCTCCAGTGGAACCAGATGAATGATATTGAGCCATGGCTGTAGCCACAGCTGTAGCTACAGTAGCATTTAAGGCTGCCGTGTCGAGCTGAGGAGTAGGTGGTTGAGGAGGTGGTGCGGTGTTTCGTTATTAAGGTTTCTCCTTGGGTTTCTGCGAGGCAGCATCATTGATCTATAATTTTATGAAGATGAAAACATTGATAAGAATTTAATGGAAGAATTGATGAGAATGAATCATGGACTAACTCTCCATAGTCCAACATTACGATTGAATAATATACTTGAATGAAGATGGAAGCATTTGGATAATAATTTCCATTAGATTAGAAATTTGTCAAAGGTACTGGGATTACCAATGTAATAAGTTCGGTAAAATGACCTAGAAGTAGGTCTTACATCAACCAATGTGGGAAATTTTATAGAACTATGACCAAATTAGGACCTAACCGGTCTAAGATTTACAAGGATATAAAATTAAACTAGAGTTTTTACACTAACTAGGTTATATCCAAAATAGAAGTTAATGAGAATCTATCAGTGACAAGAACTACCAGAGTGATTTCTTGACTCCGACAAAAGATGTTCTATGTCCCTTATGTGCCTATCAGCTCTGGCTTGCTGAGCTCGAAGTTCTCTGACTTCAGCTCGGGTTTCATCGAGTTCCCTCTGGAGCATTGCATTGCTGACTTGAGCCCTTTCATGAGCGGACTCCAGTTGGCGAATGCGGACAGTGTTAACGCCATAATTGGCATCAACCTCCATTACTCGGTCGATGGCTGCTACACCTTGCTCGATGTTCCGAGCAATCCTACAAACCATAATGGGTAGGACTCTGTCAGCTGAACCTCCCTCAGTGAGGTTGACTCCACCTATTCAAGTTTGTGGCCCACAGAGGCGTGGGTCCTTGAAATGCTGGACGAGGGTTTGGGTTTTGATTAGCTGGGGGCAGGTTGTTGACTTCTGGCTCTGAGTCAGAACCATCAGAAAAGCCTTCAGCTTCATGATCATCCAAAGGAATTGGGTGATCATCTTCTAATTCATCATCTAGCCATCGAGCATTGTCATGGTTGGGATAGTATGGGTCTCCGAGAAGGTGGAATCCAGCCATTAAATCTACGCGAAAAGGGATGTATAAGAATGTAGCACATAAGTAACTTATAGTAATGCAAAATACTCCTATAGTATTTTAAGTTTAGATTCTATTTTTCTCATTGTGGTATTGTGGTTATGTTTTTAGACTTGTTGCAACCTCACAACCACACTTAGGCACATGTTAGTCAACCCTCGGATAATATAGTTGATCAGGCTATATCTTCCCAGTTTTGACCATATGTCTCTTCGTCTAATTGTGTTGCCCAACAATCGTAATACTTTTGTACTGTCTTAGTGACATGGATTTTAGTATGAATGCAAGCACATATACTTAATTAAATATTTTAATATTTAAAGTATAAACTCCTAGTCATAGTATTTTAATCCCAATGTATTTGTAGTTAGTATATCTTTTATGGGTTGATATACACAATTCACTATAAACAATGCTCTGATACCAATCTGTCACACCCCCAAAACCGATGAACGACGGAAACGTTATGGGGGTGGAGGAGGTCATGTACAGTATCACAACAATGCAAAGTAGTAAACAAGCAACAACATCATCCATTGCATTAATAATAAAATTTCAAACAAGTGTCTTCTGTCAAGTTATATAGACACCAAAAATCATATACATCAAAAATAAAAGAGGAGTCTTGAACTAGCTCTTTCTTCTCAAAACCTGGCACCTGTACCTGTCTACTTGTGACCTGAGATTACAAGTTATTTTGAAAGCGAGCATCGGCTATAAAGTTGGTGAGATCATAAGTATTTTAATGTATGTGTTTGTATGAACGCATTTGTAAGATGTTTGTAAGATGTAATGTATAAGTTTTCTTAAGTTTGTATTTGTTTGAACTCTCCAAGAAAACCCTATGTTTCCTACTAAAAGTAACCTTCTACCAAGGCATCTGGTATATGTGTGTGTGTCTCATGTACGAGTGTGTATTTTCCCAAATCTGACTATCATTAACCAAAAATATAGTTTTTACATTACGGTGCATCGTGTGCATATTCACGAAGTGAATGTAATGGGAAAAATATTATAGTACTGTAGTGTTGTATTAGGTAACTACTACTGTACTAACTACATTAAGCAATTGTAAATTTTAAGGTAACATGTGATCGGCATGTATCTTGCTACCGACTCAATAGTAAAAAGACAATGTAAGATGCCGTAGAAATGACGTTTGGCACCCGTAGACTTGCAAGTCCCACTGTAGCGAGCAACAAGGTGTAGGATAGTCAATCCAATATAGATCTATACACAAACTCATACGCTCCCCAGTTAAGGAGATTTTGATACAAAAACAGTCATGGAAGGTAGTTCCATGCCCTTTTAATGGCTCACATAACTGTGTTAATGTATATGTAATGTATATGTAATGTATATGTGTGCTACTTGTATTGTGAGTTCTTTCTCTGTCTAGCCTGTATGTTTGTTTCTCGTCATAGTGTCTATCGTGTGTTTCTCATCATAGCGTCTATTATTTGTTTCACATCATAGTGTTAACATGTTTGTATACCCTTGCTACCCAAGGGCATTATATCTCTTGACGCATGTATGAACTGACTCATTGTATGTTTCATTGTTCTAGTACTAGTATTAGTATCTTCCTAAACTACTCCTGTAGTAGTTTACTAGCAATGTATGATCATGTTTTTGTACCCTTTCTACCCAAGCGTATAGCACTAATTGAAGGAACTTTTATGAATATGTATGTATACATGATATAAAACTAATATTTAAAGGACCTTCGGACGGATAACCGATGCCCTAAAGCCACATCCAAACAAGGAACATAAATTAAAGTGGGTTGGCCTTCCTAAGTCTTTTAAACATTGCTTATATAACTATACATACATAGGCATTCATTTGACAATATGTAAGCATGAAAATTTTATAAAACAGTTTGAAGCAAAACAGTTTGAACAGTAAGAAAACCATTGGTTTTGTAGTTATTAAAACCATTGATGTAATAACTATAAGTATTTAACTTGTATCCCCCCACCATAAAAGCAATTAAAACATTTAAACCATTGATTAAGGGGTATGAACTCACCTGTAGTGAGTGGTATGGATGAGCTGAAGATGTAGGATTGCTAGGTGTCAAGTGAAGCCTTGAACACACTCTATGATCCTAGTTAACATATAATATCACATATATGAATCCAATTAGTGTTTAAAACAACTGATTATTGAATTGGGACCACCTTAGGAACTAGTAAACACTTATATTGAAGTGTTACAACCATATATGATTGTATGAAAGGGGTGTATGGCTTTACAAAGGTTTGTATGGTCAAAATACACACTATATATGTGTGTGTGTGTGTGTGCGGTTGGGTGTGCGGCCATAACTGGTGTGTGCGGTTGGGTGTGCGGCCATACATGGTGTGGGTGGCCGTACACCTAGTGTTCTTTGTGTTCTTGGTGTTCTTGGTGTTCTTGGCTAATGATGTTACCTTGATTGAAGATCCTCAAGGAGATTTGGATGATACTTGAGAGGATTTCTGGTTCCTAGCTTTGTGGAAGTGTAGAAACTGTTCCAAATGGCTAAGTGTTGAATATATAGGAGAGAGTGTGCGGTTGGGATGGGTGTGTGACCGCACACCCTTGTGTGCGGCCGCACAGACCTTGTGTTGGTGTGATTGGCTCAATTGCAAGGCGATACACCAACAATACTTATCCCACGACTCCTACCTTGCTTATACTAAGCATTAAACACTCTGTTTGACTCCAAACAGTGCTAGAAAATAGTAAACACGAGTTTAACTTTGGTAAGAGATAAAGAATGTTAGCTAGAAATTTTCAGGTTGCCACAAAGAATTAATTAAGAATTAATTTTGTGGTTAAAAGAGATTAGTTAAACTTAGGGGACTACTTTTGTAATTATAAGATAAATGCAATTAGGCTATGGATTACCTAGATAATATAGGTTGGACGAATTCTATGGGAAGCCCATAAGGAATTCGTCGAAGGGATATGTTAAAGGAGTCAATGGGCTGCTTAGGGCTTAAGCAGCTATATTAGGGTTTCCTAGTTGTAAACCCTAATAGCCTACATGTATATAAAGGCCCTCTATGCACCAAAAACGTGGCCATCACTTAGATTTGGGTTTCCAGCCGTTTTTGGTGCCTCCCCTATCTTCTCTTCTTCATCTTGTTGCTTAGTGGTGTTTGTGACTCCATTAGAGGTGCAACACTTGAGGCACTAAGCTTTCTGAAGCTAAGCATTAATTGTTATTGCTATATAACAATCAAAGGTCAGATCTAAACCATATTTTATGTTAATATGATTAATTCTATGTTAGGTCTAGGGTTTATAGCTTTGGATATTCAATTGCATGTTCATTAGACAAACTAGATCCAAAAGCTATTAGGGTTTTCATGTACACTATAGGATTGATGTATTGTTCGAAACCCATCAAAAACTTCCCAACCTAGACTATAGATTGCAATCTATACAACGAGCTAGCAATCCCTCAACAACTAATACTCAATCTGAGTGACTCAACGACATCTTCACTTGTTGCTCAATGTTCCCGAAAAGCACCATAGGCTACAACGATTTCCTTGTGCAATAGCTTCTTGCTGCGAAGATAAATATTGCATTAATGAATACATACATTTTATGGCAACTTGTTCTACACCCCGTCTTGTCCAAATGTTGTGAAACAACCCAAAAATCAAGACCAAAAACTTCGTTTTAAAACATTAATAAAAACCATAATTATCAATAATGACATAACTCGTTATATCAAATTAGAGTATCATCTCAAAACATGTTCTTTTATCAGAGTACACATCCCAGGCTAAAAGTTCTTGGTGTGTGTCATGAAGTCATCCCGAGCTCTTCCCTCCACTACCGGAATTACCTGAAACCAAAATTGAAAACTGTAAGAACGAAGCTTAGTGAGTTCCCAAATCTAGCATATACCATACGATAACATATAAAAAACACATTGGTCCCAACCCACTGCATTGGGCCCCGACCGGCATCAGACGAATCCAGCATTGGGCCCCGCCCGACATCAAGCCCCGCTCAGTATACAGTTATGTTTCTACCAGGCCCCGCCTTTCTCTGGGCCCCGACCGCTACACACATACAACAATAACATATAAGGAAGCTACTATAACCGCTATATTATAACTAGTAATGTCAAGGCCCCGCCTATGTTGGGCCCCGCCCCTACTCTGCTACTAATGAGATTTGGAACCTCGTCCACACTCTGCTAGTGATGAGATACGGGCCCCCGCCCACACTCATGCCCCTACCAGGCACATACAAGTATCACAAAGAAAACAAGTATAACTACACATACACTAATGCCTCGGGTACCACCCGACATCAGACCGAAATCCAGAACATATAAACTGCATCAGGCTAACCCCGATATCAGACCTAAATCTGGTGTACACTATCACACATAAACGTGTTGGCATTGATGCCTTAGACACGTTGCTACTGGAGAGAACTCACCTCGCACTGCTAAAGTTCTACAAATAAATCCTAGGTTGCTGGCTGACAGATCATCAAGCTATCAACATCCAAATAAACCTAATTAATAATTGGATCACAAATACATATCCATAAGTCCTTGCTTGGGTAAAAGACTACTTTACCCCTAACTTAACTTGATTCAAGCCCAAGTCCCAATCCAATGGCCTAATAGTCTGATAATCAACTAAAGCCCAACTATGTCCTAATTTTCTAAATTCGGCCCAAATCCTTCACGTGGTCTTACTTAAAAGGCCCAACCATTTATTTGGTCCAAACACTTGGCACTCCAATAGTCCAATACCTTATAATCTTTAAGGACTATTTATGGCCCGATTTTCCAAATTGGGCCCAAGCCTATCCAATGGGTCTTATCCAGTAGGCCAGTCCAACAATCTAGGCCCAATAGGAGGCCAAACTCTAAACCCAACTAATTAGGGTTTTCACATGAAATGATTATTAGGGTGAAGTGTTCTCACTTAACCCATTAAGGAATTAACCCAATAAGTCCATTATTCCACTAAGCCATCATACGAAGGAATCAACATAGGTAATAAATTCAGTCCACTAGTCTAAACGCGGGTCCCAAAAGGCCCAAACCAACAAAATCGCAATTAGAGATTTCTAAACCCTAATTAGGGTTTATAGCCCAATAACGAACTAGCCCAGTCCAAGATTAAGCAATTGGGTTAGTCCGGGTTCCACTAGGCCTGGCACCACCCACTGCTACCTCGGGCAGTGGTGGTCGGTGGCGGCCACAGCGGTAGGTGGTGACAATCACCGTTTCTAATGGTGGTGGCTTAAAATCTTTACTCAACTTCATCAAAACAACCCGTAAAAACAACATATACCTTCCTCTACTAACTCACATGCACACAACCACCATCAAACGATGGCTGGTGATGGTAACACGATGGCAGTCACCACCTCACAGTGGTTACGGTGGATTTCCAACCGAAGATCATACAAACAGCCCAACGAGCACATCAACCAGCATGTTCATTTGAACACACACCCATATAACCACCGTCTGGGTGGCAAGCGTCACAAGAAAAGAATAAAACAACGGCCCAAGGGCCACCGATGGCAGTTTCAGCAGTTCCCTGTATCATATTCACGGAGAAGAACGAGAAGAGAGAGAGAGATAGGTTGTAGAGGACTTACCATACGTTTTTGGTGGTTCATGGCCTGCCCAACGACGTACAGTGGGTTTTGCCTGGTTCTCAGCATTTCTCCGGCCTCCCATGGTGTTCTGGACAGCAGATGTCGCCATGGCAACCTTCAACGGTGTTACAGCAGCGGCGAACAACTTTTCCTTGCAGTAGCGCTGAGAAGGCTTCCAAAGGAAAGGTGACGGCTCCTGAAGTGCACCCTAGGGTTAGGGGTTATGTGATCCGAAGGGAGGGAAAGGATGGCACCAGTTTATGCACGCTCCTTCCATACTTCCATTCACTTTGTCACATATAGTCCCTCCTTACCAATTCTTCTACAAACTAAGCCCCATAATTTACCCTTTTAGCCCTTCCATTTATAATTCTTTTCATAATAAATCCAAATAATTAAAAAATAACCCCTCCTCTAGATATTATTACAAACTACAGTCTATATATTACCATTCAGCCCCTAAGTCTCCAAAATATCTTCAAATTAAGCCCCAATAATTATCACGCACCCCTAGCTTGATAAATATTTACAAAACCAATCTTGAATTTACACTTTTACCTCCCAAAATCCAAAGTTATATCATTTGTCTCCTCGAAACCAACAACCCGCTAAATATTACGGATTTCAGGGCTACTATTGATTTATTAATTTATCTATTTTTTTATTTAACAAACGAGGTGTTACATGGTGACCCAAAGTTTTGCATACATGAACTAAAAATCCTAATGACCCATTCTTCTGAAACCGAAACTTGGGCAAATCAATGATCCTCTAAGCAGAATATCTAACTCTCCCCCACTTAGGGTTCAATCTGCCACCAACTGATATTGCAAGCAGACCAACTAGTTAAACTTGCTCACCCAAATATATAGCCTCCCTCACCTATTGGTATGTATAACACAACACAAGATGACCCTCCAGATAAACACCAACCAACCTCATAGAGATTTCGAATCTTATATGGAGACCCCAAAATTTCTCCAGCTTAACTGCCTCAAAACACCAGGAATACAATGAAGATGCACAAGCAATAATTCTGATAGTCCATTCATAGCACCGATTCTCTATCTAGAAACAAATGGACTACCATACACCATCTATACAAATCCCAAACCATCAATTCATCGTGAGAATCATTCATAAATACAAGAGGCATCATCTTCATTGTCAGGTTACATCAGAGACAACAAAAGTTATCATTCCCGGTTTACTTCCTTGATCACCTGAAACAATCAACTAGCACCGGACATGATTATATTTAAAGAAAATCTAACTCTTGATCTCTTCTTAAAGCAACCCTACCACAAGAATCTTCTTGTGCATTCCCA
Organism: Lactuca serriola; assembly: GCF_051521515.1. NCBI lineage: Eukaryota > Viridiplantae > Streptophyta > Magnoliopsida > Asterales > Asteraceae > Lactuca > Lactuca serriola. The sequence continues at coordinate 284,536,938 of NC_136410.1, forward strand.
CAGTCTCATACTTGCCGTTAAAAATCTTCAACCATCTAGCCCTATGTTTGGTCTACATCCCAACTCTGAAAATCTCATGTCTCCTCTCTCTTTCCTCCGAATACAGAATGTTAGAAGAACATAACTCCTATTAAAGATAATCGCATCAAAATCTGTTTTATGTAACACCCGGTCCATGGTACATATTTAATTCAAGTATTTTTCATGTTTTGGCCTGGGACTCGGCGAGTTGGAGGCCCCACTCGTCTAGTAGACTCGACTTTGGACCCGAAGGTTTAGTGATCTACTCGACGAGTCGGGACGCCGACTCGACGAGTAGGAGCTGTTTTGAGGAAACCCTAATGAGAGGGTTTGCACCCTATTTAAACGTCTTATTCTGCCTCAACTCAGCCCCCGTCGTCCCTCCGAACCCATAGAAACCCTAATCCCCTTTTGATTGTTCTTGAGCTTTTTTTTTTTTTACTTTTATGTGCATTTGAAGTTGGAAGAGAAGAAGAAAGCTTAGGATTTCAAGTGGAAACTAGTAAATCCAAAGGTTTTGCTTCATTCTTAGTTCATTCAAGGTAAAAAGCATGAACGTTAACCATCTATCTCTTAGATCTTGTTTTGGGGCTATTTTCTACCTTTTCTAAGCTTTTGAGAGGTTATACTCGGATTTGTATGTATATTTGGAGTTGCACTTCAAATGTAGAATCATTGAGGTTTCTCATGGCATAAAGGTGCCAACTTTATGGCCTTGGGAGACCCTTGAAACATAAAAACCCCATTTATGGCCTTTTGAGCCAAAGGCCCCATGCATAGGCATCATCTTAGTAACCGTACATGTAAAATGGACCTTAGGATGCCAGATCTATCGTTTTGATGCTTTTAGACCCACTATAATTGACTGTATAGTTTTGGACAAAGAGGGACTCGGCGAGGCACTTAGGTGACTCGGCGAGTCGGGTCGCATTTTCCCCCAACTGTCTTTTGGAAATCGTCTTTGGTTGAGTTGAAGTAACATTCAGCCTGTTAGAGGTTTGTTATGGACTTGAAGATCAAAGAACTCGACGGTTCAAGGAGAAACTCAACAAGTTCAACGCAATGTCCCAACCACATGAAGACGGACTTGACAAGTTTAAGGATGAACTCGGTGAGTCATAGACTAAACAACTTAATATGGATGAAGATGAACTCGAAGAGTTCAAGGACAAACTCGACGAGTCTGTTGAAGATATTTCGATGTGTTGTTGAAGGCGAACTCGTCGAGATCTTGCTAGACTTGACGACTAGGGATGAGATTATGGCATTTTGTGGTTTTAGGGACTCAGCGAGTTGGTGGACCAACTCGGCGAGTTGAGTCAACGAAATGTTGACTTTGACCAAGATTTTGACCTTGAATTTCACAGGGATTTGAGTGACCCATGTAAGGGTTATGAGTATGAACTGATAACTTAGAAAAGTTGTCGTTTAGGGATCGAGGATTCGCGAAGAGTTGTTTTCTGCATCGAGGACAGTGCAAGCACTACACTATATTGAGGTGAGTTACCTTCCAGTAGAAGTGGGTGTAAGGAACCAAGGTCGACCCACTATTAGTTGATTACAATATAGATTATTGTCTATGTGATAATGTCAGGTTGCTATTATTAGATGTGTTCCATGTGCCAGTATGATATGTTATATGTGTTAGTGGTAGTAGGAAGGGGAATAGTCCTAGATTCGGTCGTCAGGACCGAAGGGTAGGTCGGACACCCCATATATCTCAGACAGCATGATTATGATATATATTATTATGTGATAGTAGTAGGGCTGAAATAGTCCCGTGACCGGGTGAGATAGACCGGAGGGTAGGCAGGCAGCCCAGAACGGCCTGACACGGGTAGGTCAGTACCCTAGAATGGCTTGACATTGGTAGTTCAACACCCTAGAGTGGCTTGAAACTTGTAGGCCGGGCACCCCAAAACTGCCCGGCAATATGTATGGTTGTATGATATGTGATATGATGGCGGAAGTCACTAAGCTTCGTGCTTACCATTTTAGTTTTGGTTTTAGGTACCTCTTGAGCTAAACGGAAGGAGCCGACAGGGTAGCAGCGTATCGCACACATATGATTTCTGCTTGAGAACCCTAGGATTCTTGTCTGACATTTTACTATTGATGTATGGTTTTCGAGATTTGTGATTTGTCACTTGATATTTTGAAATGATAGCAACGATGTTTTTGGTAAACTACTTTTATAAGTAACGTAATTTAACCAAAACTTTTGGGTCTCGATTTGGGAAGTTACAAGTTGGTATCATAGCCTTGGTTTGAGGGATTCGGGCACACCATGGGGGTGACTGGACTCAAACCGAGGGCTTGAAGGATTTTCACAGGTAAAATAGTTTTCTAAAATTTAAAATAAGGAGTTTTGAGAAGGAACAAGGTGTGTGATGCGTGGGACTGAAGGAGCTCAACCAAGTTTTCCCCAAGATACCCATACATGTTATATTAGATGATATGATTATGAGAACTGCATGCTAGACTAGGGCTAAGGATCTAGGGAGGATGCCATGTATGCCTGTTATGTGATTATGATAACTGCATGCTAGATTTGGGCTAAGGATCTTGAAGGATTTCCTTTCGTGCCTGTTGTATCAGTTTATTGAGCTATATGCTAGGGTTGGTTAGTCGTCAATATGGTAGACTGATTAGGTTATGCTTGGTAATGGCTACTCAAGGCACGAATGCTGCTTTCTTTGTGTTGATAGGGGTTCCAATTAGCTTTAAGTAACTAGTAAGCGAGTATGTAATAGTATTTGTAAGCTAGTTAGGGAAGATGGCAGGGACTCCTTGTGTAGCTGATGGCGGATAGTAGGTTGGAGAGTGCCCTAGAACAAGCCTATGATGAGATTAGCTTGGAAAATCAGTATTAGTAGAAGGGACTTTGTGAATTTGAAGCAATCTTTGAGGAAAGTACAGATAGATGTTGAAAGTAGTATTGGCCCGTATTACTGGAAGCAGAGGATCCATACTGAAATCAAGGAGGGCTAAGACGGAACCAGGAAACTTGGAGAGTGTATGAGTCCTCTAGAGACTATGGATGAACCTGATGTTCATGTGTTTTACTTGAGTATGGCGACTACACGACATGGAGCAGGTGGTTCAGCGTCTGGATCAGGATCAGGATCAGGCTCGAGTGTGGGATCCGAGCAGGTTGATAATGGGTTACGCAAGTTCATCGCGTCGGAAATCATGAGAGGTATCCTTGAGGCGACCCCAGTCATTTTGGGGTCGAACAAGGAGGGGATTATTGAGCTGATGTAGGATCGCCTCCGAACATTTAGGAGTGATTTGGCGTCCAGCCAGTCGGGTTCGCACACACTGTCCTTCAAGGACTTCAGGGGAAGTGGTGCGCCAGACTTTCATGGGGCGAACGACCCCGTTGCTGCCAGGAAATGGATCGCAGACATCGAGTCTTCCCAATTGACGAGCTTCTGCCCGGAGGGTTCGAAGGTCCGCCTTGCTGCGAATTGTTTGAGGGATAGGTCTAGTAGGGATGTCAACGGTGGCAAACATGACAGGTATTGCATTCCCCGCCCCCGCCCGTAAAATTTTCCCGTTCCCCCGCCCCCGCCCCCACCCCTGAAATCTCCATCCTCTCCACCTCTGCCCCTACCCCGAATTCATCTTCTGCTCCCCGCCCCCGCCCCTGATTGATTTTGGGCTACCTTATTTAGACTAAAAGAAGTTCTTGTTTAGGCTAAAAGAAACTATTTTTTGGGTAATAAATAGATATTTATAACATAATTTTACATGTTAGAAACAACTTAAAAACATGTTTTTTATTGAATATTTGTTTGTAAAAATCATTTTATTATTTATTATATATATATAACTAATATATGTCAATTTATATAATTTATTAGTGAGGCCCCCACGGGGGTTTCGGGACGGGACTACCAACCCCCGCCTCCGACCCTGAAATTAAAACGGGGGTTAACCTTGCCCCCGCCCCTGATTTTTTTAAACAAATGCCACCATACGGGACGGGGCCCCCACGGGATCGGGGTCCTACATGACGTTTTGACATCCCTAAGGGCTAGGAATTGGTAGAAGTCAGTTGGTGACTCACTGGCAGCCCCAACCATCGAGGTTGTGACTTCGTCAGACTTTGTGACCAGGTTTAAGGGTTGAGCTTGTGCCAGTTGTGGAGCTTCACCAGCTGGCCATGGAGTTTCTTAACATGAGACAGACTACGAGGTCGGTGGCGAAGATCACCACCAAGTCCCTAGAGAGGGCCTTGTTGGTACCTCAGTATGCTGGGGATGAGGAGATACAGAAGATCTGATATCATGATATGTTGAGGGATAATATTCGTGAGCATGTCAGCTACAAAGCCTAGCCGACCCTGGAGTCCATGATTACCAGGGCAACGGAGAGGGAGATTGATTTAGAGCACCTCCGGAAGAGGAAGGCAGAGGCAGAACATGTTACTAGGGTTTCGGGGAAGAAACCCAAGGGATCTAACACTAGGTCGAAGGGCTAGCTAGGCTAGAGCTGCTGCAGGAAATGCGGCAGGCCGCATGAGGGAGCTGGTAGAGCGGGATCATCAAGTTGATACAAGTGAGGAAAGACTAGGCACTTTGGCAGGGATTGTACTAATCCTGCCCCCACTGTTCAGATGTCAGACTTGATTAGCTTTCATTGCAATCAAAGGAGCTATAAAAAGGCCAACTGCCCTAGGTTGACAGCAGTAGAAACACAAGTGGTGGCACCAACTCCAGCGACTACACGAGTTGCGGATGGCCATAAGGTCAAGTCATAGTCTCTAGTGGTGAGCATTCGAGCTTTCCAGTTGACAGCCAAGGAGGCACGCGCTGCACCCGATCTGGTGACGGGATCGTTCCATGTGAACGGTATCCCAGTTTAGGTGTGGTTTGATTCGGGTGCTACCCGATCATTTGTCTCTCTTGCTCTTAGCAAGAGGTTCCCTAAGTCTTCAGGCATGCTAGATTGCCCTCTAGAGGTTCTGATTGCGATTGACTGATCAGTGCAAGCATCAGAGGTTTTCATGGATTGTGTTTTGAGGTTGTTCGAGGAGCGCTACTTGGTAGACTTGGTTCCCATACCGTTGCAGGGGAACAAGGTTATTATGGGTACAGATTGGTTGAGCCCTAATGGGGTGGTGATCAATTGTACGCATAATTTGGTCCGAGTCAGGACCCCAAACGGGGCAGGGCTGGTGATTCAGAGTGAGAGGCCACAGCATGGGACAACTTTATGTTCAGCAGCGAGAGCAACACACTACCTCATTAGGGGTGTGCATGGTATGTTGCCTATGTCTTGGATACTCGAGAGACGGGAGAGACGACGGTGAGTGGTGTGCCGGTGGTACGAGAGTACGTGGATGTATTTCCAGAGGAACTGCCTTAAATACCTCCGTAGAGGCAGGTAAAGTTCAGGATAGACCTAGTCCCTAGTGTAGCTCCGATAGCTAAGGCACCATATCGGGTGGTTCCTCCTGAGATGTAGGAGTTGTCAACACAGATACAGGATGTAACATTCCGAATTTCAGAAGTATGATTTAAGGGTTTAAAGTGTAATTTCAAAGAAAGGACTCGGTGAGTAGGTATGCTTACTCGCCGAGTCGGAGTGGGTTTTGGGTCGGGAATTAAGTGACCAACTCACCAAGTCAGAAGTTTGACTCAACGAGTTGGTGCTGGAATGAGAAAAACCCTAATCTTAGGGTTTGCACCCTATTGAAAGGACTTTATGTCCTTCTCTCAGCCTCCTTATTTCCCTTGAGAGACAGAAAATCCTAAGCCCGTGTGTGTGAGGCCATTGGAGGGCGACTGAAGCTTTGAAAGGTGTTCTAGTGGAAGAAGCTTGAAGATTAAAAGGGCTTGCATCAAGAGAGTGGTCTAGATCCATAATCTACTGTAGTTTGGGCACATCTTGGAGGTAATAAGCTATTACCTTGCCTTTGTTGCTTCTAGATCTATTCTTGAATGAGATTTGGGGCCATTTTGGTATGATTGAGATCTATTTCAGGTTTGGAGTTTAGATCTGAGGTTGCTACTCCATATCTAGACTTGTATGGTCTAGAATTTCATAAAGCATCAGTCAATGAGTTTTGGGTGAAGCCCCTGTGTCTTAAACCCTAGTCCTAGAGTTATTTGAACCTTTAACTCCTTGGTTTCACGTAAAGTTTGCAACTTTACGTGGGAGTTATGCACTAGAAGAGTGGATCTACAGTTTGGAGCCCCTGCATGGCTCGGAAATCCTCAGTAAAGATTAACGACTGAAGGGACTCGGCGAGTCATATGAAGATGGGTAGGGCCTCGGCGAGTTGGAAGAACAACTCGGCGAGTCTATTGAAGATTGCCATGGACTCGGCGAGTCAGCTCGCAAAACCCCAACCTCATTTGGTTAAAGCCTCGAATTAGTGAGTCAGTTGGCGACTTAGTGAGTTGGACAGGATGGGACTCAGAGATCGTTGGACTCGACAAGTCTTGGGGTGACTCGGCGACTTGAGTCGTGCTGTGAGAGTTTTCTGAGTTTGAGAACTCGGCGAATTGACGGGTTGACTCGGCGAGTAGAGTTAATCAGGAAGGTTGACTTTGGCTAAGGCTTCGACTTAGACCAGTTTAACCTTCAGGAGTATTATGGTAATTTTCGGATATTTATGTCATTGGCTCATTGATGATTATAGGTGTTGAAGTTGGAGGCAGTGCTTCAGGTTTGTGATTTCTTGATTCGGTTCGGCAGTTGCAAGGTGAGTTATCCTCACTATATCAACAGGGTCTACGGCACCAAGTCCGGCCCTTTATTGGATGGGAATCTGGGGATTTTGTTTGATATTTTTTGGAGTTGCTAGATCTGCATCCTGGATTTAGGATGGTGTTATGTTAGCGACCTAGTTAAGGTCGGTATCGTTGTATGTAGGGTAATATTATGTTAGTGACCGGTTAGGTCGGTATCTTGGTTAGGATGTTACTATGCTTTCGTTTGTTTGGCTGATGTTTTTATGTGATTAACTATTTTATATGCACATGGTTGTTTGGCTGGGGTTGGGTTGAGGTGGGTCCTGCTTTGTGCTGGAGGCCAACATACTCAGAGCAGACTGGATAGACCGAGGGCCCAACGAGCGGTTCGGGTAGGCTGAACGCCCCAAGAGGGCGGTGCAGACATGTCAAGGCTCGGAGAGTGGACCAAGCTGACTAAAGGCCCGATGCGGGCGAACCAATCATACTGTAGACTCAGAGAGTGGACTAGATGGGTTGAAGGCCCGGTGCGGGCGAACCAATCATACTATACACTCGACATACATGGCTAGACTCGGAGAGTGGACCAGGTGGACTGAAGGCCCGGTGCGGGCGGACCAGTCAAACTGTAGACTCGATATGCATGATTGTTTAGTATTGTGATATGATATGAGTATCGTTATATGTGGTTGGTATTTTGGGGGTAACTCACTAAGCTTTCGGACTTATAGTTGTAGTGTTTTGGTTTTAGGTACTTCAGGAGATCGTGGCAAGGCGAAGGCGTGATCGTATACTTCATGATTTTGTGATCTGGTTATGGGAATACTCTGATGTTTAAACTCTTTTGAAAGAAAATTGTAATAACTTAATGGCTTTTGAATGAATTAAAATGTTTTAAAAATTGGTGCAATTTTTATGAGTGTTACACAGGAGCTGTTAGACAAGGGATTCATTAGACCGAGTAGTTCACCCTGGGGAGCCTCGATTCTATTTGTGAAGAAGAATGTCAAGTCGCATCGGATGTGTATAGATTACCAGGAGCTGAATAAGGTAATGGTGAAGAACCGTCAGAGAGGAGGATGTGTATAAGACTGTCTTTCAGACGTGATATGGTCACTATGAGTTCGTGGTGATGCCCTTCGGGCTCACCAATGCTCCTACCGCGGTCATGGATCTCATGAACCGTGTGTGAAGATCAATTTTGGATATCTACGATAGTTTTCATTGATAACATCTTGGTCTATTCCAAGACACGGGAGAAGCATAAGGGGCACTTACGAGAGGTATTGGATACTCTTAGGAGGGAGAGCTTGTATGCCAAGTTCTCCAGGTGTGAGTTATGGTTGCGCGAGGTGCAGTTTGTTGGGCACCTTGTCAACCAGAACGAGATTTTAATCGATACGGCCAAAGTGGAAGTTGTGATGAGAGGGGAGGCTATGAGGTCTCCATTTGACATTCGAAGCTTCCTGGGATTGGCAGGTTGCTATCCATGATTCATTCAAGACTTCTTCAATATAGTCGTGCCTTTGACCTGATTGACGAGGAAAGTCGTGGTCTTTCATTGGGGGCCAGAGCAGCAGGCCGCATTCGAGACGCTGAGAAAGAGGTTGTGCGAGGCGCCGATCTTAGCCCTGCCGAAGGGCGTGCATGATTTTGTGGTGTATTGCGATGCGTCCATGTCGGGTTTGGGCGTGGTATTGATGCAAAGGGGGTATGTTATCACCTACGCTTCGAGGCATCCGAAGCCTCATGAGACGAACTATCCGATGCATGACTTGGATTTGGGTGCAGTTGTTTTCGCCTTCAAGATTTGGCATCCTTACCTCTATGGGGTCCGATGTACTATTTACACGAACCATAAGAGTATGAGGTACCTTTTGGATCAGCCGATTCTGAACATGAGGCAGCTTCGGTGGCTTGATATGGTGAAGGATTACGATTGCTATATCCTCTAGCACCCGGGGAAGGCCAATGTCATGTCCTTTGCGCTTAGCCACAAGGCAGCACCGATCAGAGATATTTGTTTGAGGATGACGGTGGTGATCCCGCTGTTGGAGCGGAGTTGAGAGGCCCATCAGGAGGCTATGAAGGAGCAGCATTGCAAGAGTGAGCATATTTTGGGTTAGGTTTCCTCCTTCGATTATGACATCCATGGATTGTTGACTCTACACCGTAGAGTGTGGGTCCCATATTATGGGGGTGTGCGCCAGGTATTGATTGAGTAGGCACACAAATCTAGGTTTTCCATCCATCCTGGGGCGACAAAGATGTACTGGGATCTTCATCTTAATTATTGGTGGTCATGCATGAAGAGGGATGTAGCATGGTTCATTGATAGATGCTTGACCTGCAGGAAGGTCAAGGCCGAGCACCAGAGGCCTCACAGCCAGACCCATCCGTTGGATATTTTGTTGTGGAAATAGGAAGATATCACTATGGATTTCATCACGAAGCTTCCCAGGATCGCACGGGGAGTGGATTCGATTTGGGTCATCGTGGATCGATTGACCAAGAGCACCCATTTCATTCCGATTCAGGAGAGCATTTCGGCCAAGAATTTCACCGACATCTATGTCAGAGAGGCCGTGGCTCGTCATGGGGTGCTAGTTTTCGTAATTTCCGATAGAGATGTGCGATTCCCTTCCAGATTTTGGAAGAAGTTTCAGGACGAGCTTGGTACCCGTCTGCACTTTAGCACAGCTTTCCACCCGCAGAAGGATGGTCAGAGTGAGAAAACCATCCAAACTCTGGAGGATGTGTTGTGGGCTTGTGTTCTAGACTTTGGGGGTAGTTAGGATACTTACCTTCCTTTAGCAGAGTTTTCCTATAATAACAGCTATCACGCGAGTATCGACCGTCCCCCTTCGAGATGTTATACGGGAGGAAGTGCAGGAACGTGATATGTTGGGGTGAGGTTGGCCAGAGGGTCAAGGGGAGTATAGAAGTGGTACTCAAGAATACAAAGAGGATCCAGTAGGTGCGGAGCAGGCTTCAGACTAATCAGTGTCGGGAGAAAATTTAGGCTAACAGGCGTCTTTTCGACCTGGAGTTCCACATCGGGGATATGGTGCTTCTGAAAGTGTGTCCTTGGAAAGGTCTCATTCAGTTCAGGAAGCGGGACAAGTTGGGCCCCAGGTACATTGGACCTTTAAGGGTTGTAGCCCGGGTAGGCAAGGTGGCGTATAGGCTGGACCTAGCAGTCGAACTCAGCCATATTCACAATAATTTTCACTTCTCCCAGTTGCGGATATGCCTGGTGGACGACTCGGCAGTGGTGCCTTTGGAGGATATTCAGGTGGATCACAGCCTAAACTACATCGAGAGGACAGTGGCGATCCTCAACAGGAAGTGGAAGGATGTGAGGAACTAGAGGTTGGAGCTGGTGAAGGTGCAATGGCAGCATTGTAAGGGCTTGGAATGGACCTGGGAGCCAGAGGACGAGATGAGGGAGCACTACTCCGAGCTATTTCCAGATTCAGCAGCACACTTCGAGGACGAAGTCTAAAATAAGTGGGGGAGATTTGTAACACCCGGTGGATGGTAAGTATTTAATACAAGAGGCATCATCTTCATAGTCAGGTTACATCAGAGACAATCAACTAGCACCTAACCTGATTATATTTAAAGAAAATCCGACTCTTTATCTCTTCTTAAAACATCCATACCACAACAATCTTCTCATGCATTCCCACAGTCCCATACTTGCTGTAAAAAACTGCAACCATCTACCCTTTGTTGGGTCTACATCCCAACTCTGAAAATCTCATGTCTGCTCTCTCTTTCCTCCGAATACAGAAAGTTAGAAGAACATAACTCCTATTAAAGATAATGGCATCCAAATCTGTCTGTGTAATACCCGATCCATGGTATGTATTTAATTCAAATATTTTTCATGTTTTTCCCTGGGACTCAACGAGTTGGAGGCCCAACTTGTTGAGTAGTCTCGAATTTGGACCCGGAGGCTTAGTGGCCTATTGAACGAGTAGGAGCTGTCTCAAGGAAATCCTAATGATAGGGTTTGAACCCTATTTAAACGTCTTATTCTGCCTCAACCAAGTCGCCATCGTCCCTTCCAACCCAGAGAACCTCTAACTCAAAACCCTAAGCCCCTTTTGAGTGTTATTGAGCTTTTTGGTGACTTTTATGTACATTTGAGGTTGAAAGAAAAGAAGAAAGCTTAGGAGTTCACGTGGAAGCTAGTAGATCCAAAGGTTTTGCTTCATTCTCAGTTGATTCAAGGTAAAAAGCTTGAACCTTGACCATCTATCTCTTAGATCTTGTTTTAGGGATATTTTCAACCTTTTCTAAGCTTTTGAGAGGCTATACTCGGATTTGTATGTATATTTGGAAGTGCACTTTAGATCTGAAACCATTGAGGGTTCCCATGGCATAAAGGTTCCAACATTATGGCCTTGGGAGACCCATGCAACATAAAACCCCCTTTTTATGGTTTTTTGAGCCAAAGGCCCCATGCATGGGCATCAAGTTTGTAACTTTATGTGTAAAAGGGACCCTAGGAGTCCATATCTAGGGTTTTGATGCGTTTAGACCCATTATAATTGATTGTATAGTTTTGGACAAAGAGGGACTCGGCGAGGCACTTAGGTGACTCGGCGAGTCGGGTCACATTTTCCCCCAACTGTCTTTAGGAAATGGTCTTTGGTTGAGTGGAAGGAACATTCATCCTATTAGGGGTTTGTTATGGACTTGAAGATCGTAGGACTCGATGAGTTCAAGTAGGAACTCAGCGAGTTCAAGGCAATGTCCCAACCACATGAAGACGGACTCGACGAGTTCAAGGATGAACTCAGCGAGTCATAGACTGAACACCTTCATATGGATGAAGATGAAATCGAAGAGTTCAACGACAAACTCGGCGAGTCAGTTGAAGATAGTTCGATGTGTTGTTGAAGGCGAACTTGTGAGCTCTTGCTAGACTCAACGAGTAAGGATGAAATTATTGCATTTTGTGGTTTTAGGGACTCGGTGAGTTAGTGGACCAACTCGGCGAGTCGAGTCAACCAAATGTTAACTTTGACCAAGGTTTTGTTGGATATAGTGTCTAAGTCCATAATTATATTTGGTATGTACTTGACCCGACCCGCATGGTCCATTTGGGTTGCACTTAAACCGAACAATTTATGGATAAATCTTTTGGATAATCATATGTATCTTCATCCGACTCACCGAGTAGGTTCGTGCACTCCACGAGTAGGAGGCTCAAAATACAGATTTTCGACTTTTGTTGCTGGAAATGGACTAGAAACATTACCCTAAATTGTTTTGGTGTTATAAAACTTGTTTTAGATGGTGTAATGTTTATGCTAATCCATTTACATAGGCCATAATCAAAAATTACAAGTGTTATGAGTAATTTATGATTCTTGAAATGTTCATATTCATGTTCTTGAACTTATGAAGATTTGATGATCATAGGAATTGTTTGTAACCTACTTGGTAGTTTAATTCTTGATCATAATGTGTTTTAATGGAGTCCATAACTTGTCCTTAACTTATGGAAAACCAAGAGTCACACTTGAATTAAAACCATTAAAGGAACACAAGAGTTAGAAAAATGAAAAATCTTCATTTTAATACTCAATTAACTTCATAGGTTATAAGAAATGAAAAGGTTTGAAAGTTTACAAAACTTGCCCTCAAGTTTTGGAACAAGTAAAGTCATGATTAAAACTTTAGTTCCAACCCTTAGAATTTTAAAAGTTAAAATTCAACCCTTATACTTATAATATTATAAGTTAATAATAATATGTATGTATAAGATCAAATCGTCTTACTGCTAGTACGCCTCATTCAAGAAGCCGGTCTATAAGGGAGGTATAAGGTTGTTGCCTACAAAATGGCAACTTAATGGGTGTCCACTCTCACCCACCTCTTCCTTGATCAGCGTAGGGTCATTCGCCGAACGGGTACGACAATGACTTATAAATTCTCATTAAAAGTATAATGATAATACTAAAGTAACTAAACTTTATTGAATTCCCAATCTTAGTTATTTTAGGAAGATGTGAATAAGGTGCTAATCCATGAACTTACACTTTACACTTTGTTTATGTCGTTAGTGGAGTGTGTATGGTTAACCGGCACACTAAGTTGAACTAAACAAGGTAGGTAAAGGGTGACTTAATGTTTATCATGGTATCGATGGAGCGTGTGTGGTTAACCGGCACATCGATTGAGGGGTAGTACATTAAGGGTACCAAGTAATTTTCATGGTTACTTCACACCTTGTTTTGTGATCCTCGACATCCCAGTCACAAAACTTGAAGGGCACACTCGAGATTGAAACATGCCATTGAATAAAGTTCAATAAATCTCAAAGAATCTAGGAGTTTCTAAACCAATTAAAACCTAATTAAAATTTCGTTTTTCATGGTGGAAATTGGTGAATCATCATTCACCTACTTTCAAATATCTTATAGCTTAGATTACGACATTCCTCTTCTAAGTTATAAAATATTGTGTTGGGTCCTAGCCTTAATAATACATTTGGGTGTTTTATTAAGGACTATCTCTAAATCTAATCTAATCTATTCCCTCTTCTTTCCAGATGTCTTCCAATAACAATGCTTCTGGCTCTAACACTACTAGCTCTTTCTCTCTCATGAATCTTTGTAGGAGAGTCATCTTCAATGGATCCAACTTTACTAATTGGATTAGGAATACCAGGATGGTCACTCGGTATGAGAACAAAGAATATGTTCTCAACAAGGAGCTAAAGGTACCCGAGCCAACTGCTACTCCTGAAGAGCTTGCTGAATATGAGGTACATGAAAGGGATGTTATAAAAGTAGCATGCATCATGATGGCCACCATGACCGCCGAGCTCCAAAAGTCCTATGAGGACTATTATCCTTTTGAGATGCACCAGGATTTGATGGACAGTTACCATCAAAGTGCTCTTCAAGAGCGATATGAAATAATCTCCTCCATGATAACAACCCGAATGAAGGATGGTGAACCCATCACGGGTCACATGCAGAAAATGAAAAGGTATATGGACCTTTTACTGAAGCTGAATGTGAACTTCCCCGAGGAGTTAGTAATAGAAATCATTTTGCACTCCTTACCATCATGTTATGATCAATTACGCATGACATATCACATGAATAAGGAAGATGTCACTCTCAGCAAACTTCAGGGACTCTTGAAGACCGCGGAAAGTGTTCTAAAGGGTAAGTCAGTTGTTACTACTCCTACTCCTACTCCAATTGCGGCCAATGTCTTGGCAATCGGGCATGGCAAAGGGAAAAAGAGAAAGAACCGTTCTAAGGGTACCAAGGGTAAGACCCTTGAAGGCTCCTCTTCAAGAAAAACCTAAAAACGTTTTGTCACTCCTTCTGCTAACCCTAATGAGGCAAAATGCTTCTATTGTCATGAAAATTCGCACCAGAAGAGAAACTGCCCAAAGTACCAGCAAGATATGAAGGATGGGAAAGTAAAACCCAACCATGCAGGTATATACGCTATATTGTCTAATAACTCACCTCATTCTAAGTCTTGGGTCCTTGACACAGGTTGTGGTATTCACATATGTTGTGATTTGCAGGGACTAAGAAGAAGTGAGAATGTGGAGTAGGGAAAGATAAACTTGATCATGGGAAATAGGAAAGCTTCACTTGTCACCAAGATAGGAGTTTATTCCTTAGTTCTAAATAGTGGGTTTACATTAGAAATGGCAAGAAATGTTATTTCCTTTCATGCATTGTATAAACAAGGTTTTACCTTTTATTTTGATAATAATAATTGTAGTATTGATGCTTTCTTTAATAATGTTAGCATTACCTTGTGATGGCGTGTATGAAATTGTATATGTTGTAGATAATCTAGGATATAATGTATTGTATATTGAATCTTCCACTAGCTTAGATAAAGCATCTTTATGGCATTGTCGTTATGGACATGTAAGCGAGATACGCATAGGACAACTCCAAAAGGATGGAGTCCTGTAGTCATTTGACCTAAAGTCTGATGATAGTTGTGAATCTTGTTTGCTTGGTAAAATGACAAAGTCACCTTTTACTGGCACTTATGCTAGGGGTGAAGGTTTGTTGGACCTCATACACACGGATGTGTGTGGACCCTTCAGAACCGCCACAAGAGATGCTAATCGGTTTTATGTGACTTTTACTGATGATTTTAGTAGATATGGATATGTGTACTTAATCAAACATAAGTCAGAAACCTTTGAGAAATTCAAAGAGTTTAAGCAAGAGGTGGAGAATCAGTTGGGCAGGAACATTAAGATGCTTCGATCCGATCGTGGTGGTGAGTATCTTAGTACTGAGTTCCTTGACTATCTTAAGGAATGTGGGATTATCTCATAATTGACACCTTCTAGGACACCACAGTTGAATGGTGTAGCTGAGAGGCGCAATCGGACCTTGTTGGACATGGTTCATTCCATGAGGAGTCGCGCTTCGCTACCAATCTCATTTTGGGGGTATGCCTTAAAGATTGCCGCCCATATCCTTAATCTAGTCCCTACAAAGAAGGTTGCCAAAACACCTCACGAGATGTGGACTGGAAAAGTTCCCAATCTAGACCACATCAAGATTTGGGGTTGTGAGGCTTTCGTGAGACGTGAGACTCACGATAAGCTCGAACACCGAAGCGAAAGGTTTATTTTCATCGGCCATCCACAGAAATCCTTTGACTACATCTTATACAGACCCAGTGATAATGTGGTCTTTGTAGCAAGAAGAGGATTCTTTCGAGAGAGAGAGAGAGAGAGAGAGAGAGAGAGAGAGAGAATTCATGAATCAAGGAGACAGTGGGAGGCAAATTGACCTTGAGGAAATTCAAGAGTCAACTGATGAAGGAACCTTAAGCCCTAGCTCTCAACCTGAGGAGGAAACTCCTATTTAGCCAACTGAAAAATCTATAATTGTAAGGCGTTCCACCAGAGTTAGGAATGCACCTGAGCATTATTATGGTTTCCATATTACTGCGTAAGGTGAGACACTTATCAGTGATAACACACTGGTAAATCTGGATGAGCCTAACAGCTACACGGAAGCCATGGCAGGCCCTGAGGCTGCTAAATGGAAAGAGGCTATGGACAGCGAGATACAGTCCATGTATGACAATCAAGTTTGGAACTTGGTTGACAATGTACCTGATCGTAATATAGTCGGGTGCAAATGGATCTTCAAGAAGAAGACGGATGTGGATGGTAATGTACACACTTATAAGGCATGACCGGTTGCAAAGGGTTATTCTCAAACTCCGGGAGTTGATTATGATGAGACCTTTTCACTAGTGGCCAAGATTAAGTCTATTAGGGTTCTGTTAGCCATTGTTGCATTTCATGACTATGAAATATGGCAAATGGATGTCAAAACCACTTTCCTTAATGGAAAGTTGACTGAAGATGTTTACATGGTTCAGCCAGAGGGTTTTGTCAGTACAGAGTACCCCAATAGAGTGTGTAAACTCGAGAAAACCATTTATGGATTGAGACAGGTACCTCGCAGATGGAATCTTTTCTTTGATGAGAAAGTCAAAGAATTTGGCTTTTCAAGGAGTGAAGATGAATCTTGTGTCTATATGAAGGCTAGTGGGAGCTTAGTCAGCTTTTTGTTACTGTGTGTGGATAACATACTACTCATAGGAAATGACATCCCAACCCTGCAGGAAGTAAAGTCTTGGCTTGGGAAGTGTTTAACTATGAAGGGCCTTGGTGAAGCTGCCTATATCCTAGGGATAATGATTTTGAGAAACAGGAGTAGAAGACTAATTGGACTTAGTCAAAGCACCTATGTGGAAAAAGTGTTGAAAAGATTCAACATGCATAACTCCAAGAAAGGTGAGTTACCCATCCAGAGTAACGCCAGATTGAGTAAGACACAAAGCCCTAGTATAGAGGCTGAGATAGCAGAAATGAGTTGAATACCTTATGCTTCAGCTGTAGGATCGATCATGTATGCTATGACGTGTACTCGACCCGATGTAGCCTTTGTTTTGAGCATGGTTAGTAGGTATCAGGGGAACCCTGGCAAGGCACACTGGACTGCGGTAAAGAATATCCTCAAGTACCTGTGAAGGACTAAGGACTGGGTCCTTACCCTTGGTGGGAATGATGACTTGAGATTTGTAGGGTACAGTGATGCTAGCTTTCAGACTGACAGGGATAATTTCCGCTCTCATTCGGGCTGGGTCTTTACCCTAAACGGAGGGGCAGTTACTTGGAAAAGTTCCAAGCAGGAGACAATGGCTGATTCCACTTGTGAATCAGAGTATATAGCAGCAAGCGAGGCAACAAAGGAGGCTATATGGCTAAAGAACTTCATCAGAGACCTTGGAGTTGTACCAGCTATAAAGGAGCCAATGGAGATTTTCTGTGACAGCAATAGTGTGGTTGCCTTAGCCACGGAACCATGAGATCATGGGAGATCCAAACACATTGACAGAAAATATCACTTCATTAGACATCGAATAGAAGAAGGAATCCTCGTGGCAAAGAGGGTATCATCGGATGAGAACCCAATAGATCCCGTCATGAAGGCACTGACTCGGGCTAAGCATCTCCAGCATGCTCGGAGCATAGGTCTGAAGGATGATATTAGTTTTAGTAGTAAGATAATCTCGAAATTTGTAAAATGTAATTGACATTTGATGATATATAAAAGTTGTTATTTATGAGTAAAGTGTTGTTATCACTTGTCAATCGTTTACTATATTTCTTTTGCATGTTTTGACTTCCAGAATAATTATGTTTGGTATATCATATTATTCGAATCTCCACAGTCGGTCATATGTCGGAAGTAGGTATGAATCAATACTGTCATGATTGGTTGCAGAGGTCTAAGGTGTTGGACATGGCTACAACAATCATGAGTGCTCATAAGTTCTGAGCATTGGACTCAACCCACGCTCACTGGAATCACTTCATGGAATTTATCCCGAGTGATCGTGAGATGGTAATATCATATACGTCTTCAAACCTAGAGATATGATTTATTACCTATGAGTTGGTTATGCATTCATTATACGAAAACGCATTTGTAACTCGATGTTATAAAACGTACCTTTGTGTGTAATTCAACAAGTAGTAGACCAAACATATGAGTCAAAGTTTATCCGTTCCTTCTAGGATTAGAAGAGATATTTGGGCCCCTCGATGATTTTGTTTTGACCTATGTACTGGGCTCGGTCAGAACTAAATTGATGTCTTCAGTTAAGTTCTATGTCAAACAAATCGGAAATCAGGAAACAAATGATGGACAATAAGTAAGACCATGTTCCATGTATTTGTCCGGCTGATATCTAGAATAGAGGAATATATGATCACTTATCTAAAATGGCGCGTTCTAGTTCAACAAAGTTTAAAGAGCTCTGACTGCTGACCGGTTCCTGAAGTCATACATGCAACTATAGTTATTAGACTTATCCAATTGGGAGACTGTTGGGTATAGTGTCTAAGTCCATAATTATATTTGGTATGTACTTGACCCGACCTGGCATGGTCCATTTGGGTTGCACTTCACCCGAACAATTTATGGATAATCTTTTGGAGAATAGTATAAGTTATGATTTATGAATATATTATAAGGTCCAATATATTAATATAAGATCATATTATTTAATTAGTATTGATCGATAATTAATCTAGGATTAATTTAGAGATCAAAAGTATTACTAATTAAATATGGGCTCCTATATTTATATAGTGTAGGCTAATGTTCATTTGGAATGGGCTAGGCTTGCATGGAAAGTCCATGGATACTCTATGGAGCTTTAACCCATGGATCTCATGTAAATGAAGAGACATGGGTATTAGGGTTTACATGGATGTAACCGCAATCCACCACACTATATAAAGGAGGCTTTGGTTCTTGAAATCACACTAGTTGTGGTGAGTCAAGCAAGAGGGCCGATTTCAAGAAGAGTTACTATTCTCTCAAAGTTCCAAGTTTGTGGTGATTTGTGATTTCCATTTGAGGCATCCACACTATTGGTGCTAGGCGCTAAAACTCCAAGCAATCAACTACAACTACAAGGTAAGTAATTCTACTAGCTTTATTTAATTCAAGTTCCCCATGCCATGCTAGATAGGATAAGAACCTTGGAAAATAATTATTTGCATGTATCTTAGTCAAACATAGATCCAAGGTTTATTAGGGTTGCATGTACACTTAGAAAGTGTTAAAATGCTCAAAACCCATCAGGTTTTGACGTTGACTTTGACTAAGATTTGGGTGACCCATGTAAGGGTTATGAGTATGAATTGATAACATAGAAAAGTTGTCATATAAAGATTGAAGAGTCGAGAAGAACTGGTTTTCGTATCGAGGACAGTGCAGACACTACACGCCATTAAGGTGAGTTACCTTCCAGTAGAAGTGGGTCTAAGGTACCATGGTCGACCCACTAGTAGTTGATTACAATAGAGATGATTGTCTATGTGATAATTGTCTGGTAGCTATTATTAGATGTGTTCTATGTGCCAGTATGATATGTTTTATGTGCTAGTGGTAGTAGGAAAGGGAATAGTCCCCGATTCGGACGTTAGGACCAAAGGGTAGGTAAGACACCCTAGATATGTATGACAACATGATTATGATATATATTATTATGTGATAGTAGTAGGGGTGAAATAGTCCTCGTGACCAGGAGAGATAGACCGGAGGGTAGGTAGGCACCACAGAATTGCCTGACACGGGTAGGTCAGCACCCCATAATGGCTTAACATGGGTAGTTCACCACCCTAGAATGGCTTGATACGGGTAGGTCGGGCACCCCAGAACTGCCCAACAGTATGTAAGGTAGTATGGTATGTTGTATGATGGGGGAACTCACTAAGCTTCGTGCTTACCATTTTTAGTTTTTGTTTCAGGTACCTCTTCAGCTAAGGGGAAGGAGCCAATAGGGTAGCAGCACATTGCGCACATATGATTTCCGCTTGAGAACCATACGATTGTACTCTGACATTTTACTATTGATGTATGGTTTTCGAGACTTGTGATTTGTGTCTTGATGTTTTGAAATGATAGGAACGATGTTTTCCATAAACTATTTTATAACTAATGTAATTAAACAAAAAAAATTGGGTCTCGATTTTAGGATGTTATATTCTGCCAAATACTCAGCCTTTGGCATGCAATCCTTGAGCCGATCATCACAATCGCTTCCTTCTTGAATCCGACAACTCAACTGGCACTACCATGAGCAAGGCCCTCGAGATCTCAAAATCAACTAACTCACCTAAGTCTGCACCACGCAAACCCAAAATGATATTGCCTCTAAGGCCCAAATAATCACCATGGTGCCAAACCATATAATCTACCCTGAATTAGCTCCATATATTCCCTGCAAATTTTATCGATTCGAGTATGTATCTTGTGCTTTTAGTAGTATGGGCGCAATACTACCTTCCCCAATTATCTATACTTTCCTTAAGAATCATTCAAAATCCTGTAAATAACTACTCATGTCCACTACCATCCGATCCAATCACATATACCCACTCTTAAATGAATATACACTGCTAAATATCACACATGTTCCTCTAAGGCACTTCCTAAGCTCGCCTAGGATTCCCACCTCACTTTGTCATCAGCTGCTGAAGTACCCCTACTAATATCAGCTAACTACTTCTTAAATACAATTATATGCAACAAAACTTAATTCATCTTTTGAATAAAAGACCCAACCCTAAACGGTTAGACTCAAACGAGAGCCGCACAATTGGGCCAAATAAATTATTCTAAAATATTATTTAACCTTTATGACATGTAACTTAACATATTCATTTAATAGTCAGATCACAAAAACATCGGTACCACAAAGCACAAAGTAAGTAGTATTCGGGCAGTAACACTCTATAAGCCACAAAACATAAGAAGGCATTCTCTAACTAACTTGATTTGGTGATGCTAGGAACTTCTACCTACACTGCTGGTTGCCTTATGCTTGCCAATTATAAAAAACAAGATCACATAGAATGTCGAATGAATGATTCTACCTTCAGCCCACAGCAAGACAAGGAAAAGGAAATAACGCCTAATCATTCCTTCTAGGGCTATATGATCCTAATCATATACAATTTTTGAAGCATATACTTAGTAATTAATTCCAACAAAACAGATTCCAAATATGATATAGCATCCAATTCCTCCCTAGGATACAAGGCACCACAAATAAGGCCATTCAATCCAACATTTGAAATCTATATTAGCATGCGGTTCCAAAAGCTCAATCAACAGGAATATAAAGACATTTATCCTAGAATTCTATCATGAAAATCTTGAGCGTATCCTGTTCACTAATCTAGCATGCAATTCTCATAAACTCATACCAAAATAATAAGCATAACACATGTATGTGTATTTTGGGAAATACTTACTTGAGCTTGGTTGATTGCAAGAATTGCACCCCTTTTTCACAAAGTCGCTTTTGGAAAACACATTTTCTTTTAAAAGACTTAATTAATTTCCTAATTTGAGTTCAGACACACTTGAGAGTGTGCCCAAATTCCTCAAACCAAGGCTCTCATACCAACTTATAACAACCCAAAAATACAATGTAAAAATTTCATCTTAAATAAGTTAAAGCCACTCATTCTTTTTTCAAATGACAATCAGAGTCAATATACTCTCAAAACATTAGATTAATTTGTAAACATTCCGCGCAGAATAGAACTATAAGGGATGCAGTGTGTAACGCCCCGTTCCTAAGAGTACCTAATTGTGAATCCCTGGGATTTAAGAGAAGTGGTATTTTGATCATCTTGTGGGAAAAGTGGATTAATGAGGGCCAAGTATGAAGTTTGGGGACTCGCCGAGTACGCCCAGCGTAAGCTGGGATTACGCCCAGCATAAGGCGTAAGTAGACGCGGGTGCAAGGTTGAGTACGCCCAACGTACTAGAGATACGCCCAATGTACTCTCAGAGTTAAAACCCTAAAATTAGGGTCAGCCACTATATAAGGAACATGTTGGTGTATACCCTAGCCTCCATAAGCTCTCCCTTAACCTCAAAAACCCTAAAATAGCCGTCCCACCTCCTTGATTGGGTGTGTTTGGTCTTGGAAAGCTTGGATTAGTAAAGGAGAGCATAAAGGAAGAAAGGAGAAGTTGTCAAAGAAGGAGAGAAACGACTGGAGCTTATAGATCTGGGAAGACATCATCCTTTGGAGCCTATTTGAGGTATAAAGCTTCTTGCTTGACATCCATATTGTGTAGATCTATGTGTTGTGAAGCTTTGACACCATTCTTGTCCCAAAAGTCCTCATTTTGATGCATGTTTTGAGTTGGCCAAGATTATCTGTCCTTTCAGACCTTTGGAGAGGTCTTGAGTGAGAAAAATGAGGTCCCAAGGGCTGTGGTTGTTCCATGTTTGAGATATGTGAGTCTTAATGGATTAAGACCTTGGATTAAGAGCTTTATGGACGTCCCAAGTGATAAAGTTTGAGACTTTATGAATCTTAGGCATGTTTGGCCAAGGGACTGAAGTTTGGGCTTAAGAGCTTAAGCCATTAAGAAGTTATGGGAACTTAATAAGTAGCGAAGTTACGCCCCGCGTAACATGTGAGTACGCCCCACGTAGCTAGTCAGTGTCCCGATCCCATGTTGCGAGAATTGTTGTACGCCCAGCGTACCAAGAAGGGTACGCCCAACGTACCCCATCCGTGGCATTTTCAATTTGGCCCTTATAGTTTGGGCTGTTATTGGGCTGTTGGATTTATGGGCCATAACTGGAAATTATGGATAGAGTATTTTGGGCCCAATTATGTGGAGGACCCAATTTGGTAGATTGGGCCAATATTGGGCTTTGTAGAAGATTTGGACTTTGGCCTTGGCCCAAATAAGTGGATGTATGTTTGGCCTAATGATTATTGTGTTATGATGGCTAGTTCGGGAGTTTCGGTGAGTCGGTGATTCGGGAATCTGCTTCTTCAGTTCAGACTTTCGGCAGTGCGAGGTGAGTTATCCTCACTATATCAACAAGGTGTAAGGCACCAAGGCCGGCCCTTTATCGGATTGAGATTCGGGTATTGTTGTTATGTTATTGCTTTGATATGTTTGCATCCTGATAGCTAGGATGGTGTATGTTAGAGACCTGGTTGAGGTCGGTATCCTGATATGTAAGGTGATGCTATGCTAGTGACCGGTTAGGTCAATATCCTGGTTAGGATGATGATATGCTATATGATCTGTTTCATCGGCTTGTTGACTGTGAATTGTTATATGATTGTATGTTTATGTACGCATGGTTGATTGGACTGGAGTTGGGTTGAGGCAGGTCCTGCTTTGTGCTGTAGGCCAAGATACCCAGGGCGGACCGGTTGGCCCGAAGGCCCAGCGAGCGGTCCGAATAGGTTGTAGGCCCCACGAGGGCGGACAAGACGTGCCGAGGCTCGGAGAGTGGACCAGGCCGACTGAAGGCCCGGTGCGGGCGGACCAGTCATACTATAGACTCGGAGAGTGAACCAGGTGGATTGAAGGCTCGGTGCGGGCGGACCAATCACACTGCAGACTCGATGTATATAGCTAGACTCGAAGGGTGGACCAGGTGGACTATTGGCCGGTGCGGCGGACCAGTCACATAGTAGACCCGAAGTGCATGGTTGTTCTGTGATCGGATATGATATGGCATGTTATGCGTGTATGGTATATGTGGTTGGTATTTTGGGGATATCTCACTAAGCTTTCGGGCTTACAGTTGTGGTTTAATGTTTTTCAGGTTCTTCAGGAGACCGTGGCAAGGCGAAGGCGTGATCGTACCGCTCCTCATGTTTATGTTGTGATGTGATGCTAGGAATACTTTAATTTAACTATATTGAAAAACTTTTTGTAAACATAAACATAAAATATAAGAAGAGTTCCCTAAAGTACCACACACACACATATATATATATATATATATATATATATATATATATATATATATATATATATATATATATATATATATATAATAGCACGTGGTCGTGTCGGTTCCGTATCAGCCCCAAGTCCATAATGATTCCGAGCCCAGATTGGCTTTATCAATGTCACATACAATCATACTAGTAATAGTCACAAAGACAACAAGCACATACAAGCATATCAAAAAGTGTCACAAAGAATACTGCTATCCTAGAACATTATCTAGTGGGCTGACATTGGTGCCTTCGATCCACAAGTACAATAAGGAGACTCACCTCATAGTCTGAAAGAATAGTTGCACTGATCATTGCTTAAAAATCGATCTCTACCGGTTATCTACATGATTAATACGGACCAAATATCAAACTACTATCCAAATTACCCCAAATGCCCTTATGTAAAACTTGGTCAAAGTAAAAAAGTCAAAAGAGGTCAACACAAACTTAGTACACCCAAACGTACTTAGTCACCACGCTCAACATAATAGATCCCTTCCTGATTACGGGCTTGCAGCCTGGTACACTCAACATACAACTAAGTACGCCCCACGTACACAACAAATTCCATTTACCTTCATGATGTGCATAGTTCATTAAGATCTCATGCCCAAAGCTCAAATCTAGTCCCAAATAACATTTTAAGTCATAATGTTTCCAACTCTGTGACTTTCCATGGTTAGAAGGAGTCCATACACCAAAATCCTAACTAGATACACAAACCAAAGCATCATGCCTCTAGCATAGTGGGAAGAAATGGACCAAAATCTCATTTTTATGACTCGTTATAGCTCCATAATGGATAATGTTTCTAACTTTATCCATTAGGATAGTCCAAATAACCAAGATCTAGTCTTTAAGTCACAAAGGGACAACAGTGTATCTTTCTCAACTTAATCGATTAAGTCCAAGTCTCTAACCTTTAGATTTGAATCAATATTATGTTTAGATGGATAAAGTTTCCAACTTTATCCATAACAGGGTCACAAACTTTCAAGATCTAAACTATATGCACTAAAGTGACTAAAAAACTCATAAAAACCCAAAACTAGCTAGATCTAACAAATGAATCATCAAGATTCAAACTTTAT
The DNA here is from genome assembly GCF_051521515.1 of Lactuca serriola. Lineage (NCBI taxonomy): Eukaryota > Viridiplantae > Streptophyta > Magnoliopsida > Asterales > Asteraceae > Lactuca > Lactuca serriola. Next base: position 284,561,638 of record NC_136410.1, read on the forward strand.
ACCTTATGAAGTTGTGAAAAAGCAATGTAGGCTATAGATCCACAAGCTTGAGCTTCAAAAATCAACAAACTTGAACTTCTATTTCATCCAAAACGCACCCAAAAGCATATAGAAAGGATCAATATTTGATCTAGGGGGCTAGGGTTTCAAGTTGGAAGCTCAGAAGGATGGAGGCTGATGTTAGGATGGATCCCAAGGGGTTAGAGTCCTTAAATAGGCATCAAAACCATGAAAATAACATTTGTACATAGTGGTAGTACACCCAACGTACCTAAAGCTACGCCCAACACAACACCCTAAAAATGCGAGTTCCTTAGCCTAGTATGCCCATTGTACTCCTAGTGTACACCCATCATACTACCAGACTCTCCAGCTTAACTTTAAACAACCATAACTTGTTCGTTCCAATTCCATTTTCGATGATCTTTATGACCATGGAAAGGTATCGACAAGCTCTATAGTTCTGTGTTGATACTTATGACTAAATACATATCGAACTAAAATCCTTAATTTATGAATGAAGTCTAAAACATAACCTTTCTTATTTTATCCCTCAGCTTCCATCGAACAATCAAAGGTTTGAATCACTTGTCCAACATCTTACAACTCTAATAGAGTCTAAACTTCATTCCTTTGAAGACCAAGGCCTCCATTTGATTCATTTATTGTCCATAATCCTATAATGAGAACTTCTCGAAATATAATGTTACAAGGAAGGTGACCGCCAGAATGAATAGGTAGGGGAATATGTAATTCCATCATATCAGAAGGTAAAGGAACAATGACTTAAGGCGGAGAAAGGTGGTCGCTGCTAAGAGATAAAAAGAAGTATGGAAGAGAGTTAGATAGGGTAGGGGGAGGGGGGAAGGGTATGAATGAAGAGTCGGGGCTGGTGGGCCCCATCAATTTTCATTTTTTTTGTTAAAAAGTTAGTTAAAAAATGTATGTCAGTCGTTTTATATGGTTATAAAACCATTAACGCTACTTATAGAAACCACATGTAACATATTCATCAAAAAACACAACAGGACAAAAGACATGACCTTTTATAAATCATATAGATCATTTATGTAATTTTATCTAAAAAAAAATATAACTACTTTGTTACATCTAAGGAAAATGGAAAATGAATGTTTTATTTCTTTATTTTTTTTATTTTTTTGGAATGATAAACTAATCTAATATTAAAATTACCATATGTATCTTCAAAACCTAGAATTAAATCCAACCACATGGATTTTTAATGTTTCACGAGTGATTTATTTTGATTAAAAATATCACGAATTTATGTATTTTTTTGGCATTTTTTTTTAGTTTTTGTATAATTGAAATGAAACAAGTAATTTCGAAAGTCTTCATAATGGTGCAAATGATTTGAATGGAGGTTTTGGAATAAGCTTTTTGCATGGAGACTTTTATTATGTTACAATGGGTTGGTGGAAAGGATAATCTTGATTTTTTTTACTGAATTTAAAATCAAAAAGCTTTCAAAATATATTTACGATTTCGTAAGTTTTGATATATTATAGAAATTATTAATTTGGCGTTCAACGTCAGACTTCAACCAATTTTAATTTATTTGCCTGGCCTTTAGCAAAAAAAATAAGGATTTTCTAATATGTGTCTAAGGGCACATATAAGAGGTATTAATTAATCACAATTGTTATCATAGTTAAATGTTAAACACATTAATTACAAGAAATATTACCATAATTAAATATAAATTTGATTAATAATCTCAATAATTAATGCATTTCATATTTAACTATGGTAACAATTGTGATTAATTAATACTTCTTATATGTACCTTAGGCACATATTAGAAAATCCCAAAAAAATATATTCACTGAGATATATAATAATCCTATTTAATAAATCAAGGTTTTTTGACACATGTCAATCTCTTATTAGTTTTGATACTTGTCAAAATTTGGTATTTTTGAAATTAATATTATTCATTTGTCAATTTTTAAATTGTTTTAATTTTTAAAATTAAAGTCATCTACTTATATATATAAACTACTATTTTATATATATATATATATATATATATATATATATATATATATATATTAAATTGTAATAAATATGTTTTTTTTTAATTTTAAAATTGTATATTAAAAAATATTTTTTGTTTGCACTTTAATGTTTAATCTTTTTTAATTCAACCCATGTAATATACGTGTTTCACCTCTAGTATGTTATTACGAAAGATTAAACCAAAGATGGAAGACTAACTAGATAGCTACAAAGTTGAAAGCGACTATATATATGTGCTTTGAACTTGTAATGAGTTATAGAAGAACATATATCTCGATAACAGTAGTATAACAGACTTGTATAGTTGCATTGTATCGTTTATAGGTTGTATTATAGATTATATCTTTTAATACGAAAAACCAGTTTGAAAGGTTCAAAAACAATATATCTTCAAAAAGCTTCACTTTCTATTACTTACCATTTTAGATTATGGGGTAAATATTGATTGAAAGCAAAATGAATAAATAGATATTCTTTGGAAATTAATAAAGAATCTGGAATTCACTATGCTTATGATTCTATGGGCTCAATCTTGTTAGCAAGTCTCTGTCTTGCATGTGCTATCAAGTTGCTTTTATTTGTTGGATTAATTTATTTCCTAAACATCCTTTTTTCAAATGGATATTGCCATTTTCATAGAAGTAGGCTAATAGGCTATGGTTATTCGTAGAGGTGGTTCATTATTTTGATGAATACGCATATACATTTTTTTTATTTGTCACGATAACTCTATTTCTGATACATGTATATTTCTTTTAAAATAAGAGCCCGATTAGAACATGCTGCGTGGAGGTTGCTTACCATTTTGCTGAAGACAGTGAGACCGTCTTTTGTTTTCCTCTTAATTGAAAAGTTAGGAGGTAACATTTTAAAAATTGATATATACCTTGTTTGGTAGCCTTTAAAAAAATACATCTGAATTAATTGATAGGCTCTCGTAAAATCAGACTTGTGGATACATCTAAAAAAAAGGACCAATATGTCCTAAACCAAAATACACGCTCCTTCTTCGCATTCAGAGATGTCGCATCATCTTTCTTCAATTGATGCCTTAAAAATTTCTTTCTTCCATCAACACTCATTTTCTACATTTTTGACATCGTCTCTACGGCTACACCATTCCACCATCCTTTATCTGCTCAGCTGCTTCGATCCTCAAGTATTTTGATTTGTTTATGTTTATTTCTATGTTTCTTTTGGTAGTGCTTCAAATTAGAGATTGTTTTTGTAACATCCTAAAATTACAAAAAGATATTTCATTTTTAAAAGTGGATTAACCAATTAAATATTTGTTGCACCAAACATTGAATAACATTTGATTGATTGTAGATAATACATTATTAGAGTTAAGTTTACGAAACCACATGAACGAATTTCTTTGATGGCTATGGACAGTCCCACCAAGCTCTTCTCACGAACGACCTGCAAAATGTTTAATCTACAACTGTAAGCATAAAACATAGTGAGTTCCCCAATATACAACAGATTCCACCATATATACAATAGATCCACACAAAGCCTTCGGCTCTAGAGCCGACCTACCAAATCTCCTATCAACATGCATAAAACATACATAACGATTATATATAAAATAATGGGTCTACTCCAATCTTGAGTCGCTACGAGCATTCGCACCAATTCACAGTATGGACATTGGACTACGAATCACTACGAGCATTTGCTCCCATTCGCAGTTCAACCAATACTTTTGAAGTGTGATGGTGGTTTCAGAACCGATTCGACTTCTATCATTCCTAAGTCTTGAAGGATGTGATTAAAGGATTTTCAGGTAAGGCTTTTGTAAAGATGTCGGTCAGCTGATCAACGGATCTAACAAACTGGATTTCGACATTTCTATCTTCCACGTGATCTTTTATGAGTTGATACCTCAATACAATGTGTTTGGTTTTCGAGTGCTGCACTGGGTTGTAGAAGATGTGAATGACATTTCCAGAATCGCAATATAAAGGGATTCGCTTCATATTAATCCCATAGTCAAGAAGTTGACTTTATATCTAGATTACTTGAAAGGTACAAGAGGCGGCTGCAATCTACTCAGCTTTAGCAGTAGATAGGGAGACACAAGTTTTCTTTTTCGATTGCCAACTTTCGATTTTTCCATAAAGAAATTGACATCCTCCCATTATACTTTTTCGATCTAGACTGCAACCTCCGAGATCAGCATCAGAGAACACATGTACAAAGAACCCTGAGCTTGAAGGGTACCAATTTCCAAGCGAGGTTGTTTGTTTAAGATATCTGAAGATGTTCTTCATAGCGGTCATGTGGGGTTCGCAAGGAATTTCTTGATGTCTGGCACAATAGCAAACATAAAACATAATGTGTGGACAACTAGCGGTTAGGTACATCAATGAACCTATCATTTGACGATAGAGTGTCATATCAGCAGCTGATTTGTCCAATGATGGTGTTAGTTTCGTTCTGAATTCCATTGGAACCTTCACCTTCAAATCTCCCACCATACCAAACTTCACAAGTAAGGTCTTCGTATAAGCCTTCTAGTTGATAAATATTCCGTCCTGAATCTGTCTTATATTGAAACTAAGGAAAAACTTAATTGGGCCCATTGAGCTAATCTCAAACATACTTTCCATCTACTTTCGGAACTCAACAGTTAATATTGAAACTAAGGAAAAAATTTGGTGTTTATAATTGTTGAATGACTCCTTCTACTCTGCTTTCCAAGTTCGCAGGCGACACAAATATGTTCCTTCTCAAACTTCAGGAGTGGCATTCCTCGCACAAGATCACCAAGTACGAGTTTATTGATGACTTTGAAGTTGACATGCAAGAGCCTTCGGTGCCAGAGCCAACTATCATTCGAATATGCTTTTGTAAGAATTCAGATGGAAGGCTTTCCTCTTATAAGGTTCAAATTTAATGGATACATCTCTGTTAAGTCTAGGGGTTGTGCCATTGGGCTTCGATAGTTAGTCCAATATTGTCACGGTATGGGCTTGTCCATCTGTGTTTATGATATTAGGGTTTTGTATTTATGGTGCATGAATGCATCATCTTCTACACCTTTTAATAATCATCTCGTAGATTGTATTGTAACCCTAGCACACCTCTACAATAGAAGTTCTTCATCGAGCTCTTTTGAGGTGTTGCAGTTTTAATCATTCAACATCTTTTGATTCATTGTGTGTCCATTCTTTATTTACTTTCTGTTTTACTTGTTAAGAATCTAAACGATCTTTAAAGGGTTTTCAACTCATCATTGGTATCAGAAACAAACACTGTGTAATCCATATGCATCTCTTTTGTTAAAGAAATTTTTAGGGTTTACGATATCATTGTTTCTACTAGAGCCTTCATTTATTTATTGGCGTTGCTCTTAGATCTCGATCTTACCCTAACCCATTTACTAGTCTGATTCTTGGCAGGTTATCAAACCGAATCATCATGTCACACGCCGACTCTCATTCAAACCTCATCAACATATCCAACAGTATTAGATCTACAACGAGAATCCCAATCTTGTACTCCCATGATTATAAAGTATGGATGCTTCACTTTGAGGACTATGTTCTTGGTTCAGAAGAAAATGTGTGTTTGATTTGTCAGGAGATTACCGTGCGTCCGTTTTCTCATTCTAGAATGAGTAAGATAATCAAGATGCAAAAGTCATACAATCAGCTTATGATTGACGTAGAGAAAGTTCCTCAAGATGAGGAGGACAAACTAATGAGCAACATCAAGGAAATGACGATGATCAGATTCGACTTACAATATGATACTCTTCGTTTGGTTAGTACATGCACAACAGTGAAACAAATCTGGGATAGGCTTAAGGAGGTATATTCCACATATGAGGATCTAGAGCATTTGATACAAAATCTTTTGCTCTCTGAGTTTGGTGATTTGAAGCAAAAGCTAGAAGAACAACTCCTCCAGGAATTTGATCGTTTCAATCATCTCCTCAGCAAGATGATCAAGCATGGAATTGGCAGAGAGGTAATCGAGCAGAAGGTCACTTTTATGAATGGCATGAGACCCGAATGGCCCGAAACTGGCAAGGGAGCTACAGTTCTGAAAAGGAAAAAGAGGAGGTTAAAATCACTCCTCGGAAAGAAACAATGAAGAAGGAGGGCAAGCTAGTGGGTGACTCAGGATATGATTTTCACTATTATCGAGGCAAAAATCATTTTGCTAAAGATTGCATTTTGAGGAAGCAGTCAGAAAAGAATGAAGATGAAGATGATGAAGCTTACTACTTGCGTAAGCTGGAAGAGCCCAAGAAGAAAAAGGTTGCTAACAATACAATGAATGCTTTAATTGTGCAGGAAAACATTGTTGATGATGACTTTGGAAGCGTAGAAGTCTGGTCTACAGACTCCGAAGATGAATAAGTGTGTAAGCCCACACATGGCAGGGCTTTTGTGGCGAAGGAAGGAAACTCTGAGTTTGCTTTAAGATATATAATGGTGACTGCTGGAGTGTCAAGATCGAGAGGCTATACAATTGAGGGCAAAATTGAGGAAGCGAAGGAAAGAGAAGACCAGTGCTTCGCTTCCAAACCAATGGGAGGGCAGATCAATGAATGCTATCAGTTGATCAAGAAGGTACAATCATTTCTCGAATCAATAAAAATACCTGTCACAAACTATGAAGAGGAATTAAACGAATTAAAATTTAAGTTTTCTAGTTTAAGTGATAGTCTAAAACAGAACCGCCTAGCAAATTTTAACCTAATTGATAAACTCAGCAGGGTGTCTTCCAAGAGTGAGGAGAGAAAGATGTGGATAGAGACAAAGGAAACATAGTTAGTTAGGACAAAAGATAAAGTTATTTATTTGCAACATGATAATTTGAAGCTTTTGAAACAAAGAAACATTTTTTGCTTGATTGCTAAACATTTATATACTAATATCACTCAGTTTCATTTAGATTGTGAGATCGGTAAAAAGATTCATAAAATGATTTTGCCCTTCTTAGAGTTAAAGGAGGACAAAGTCGACTGTGAATCTATTGTTTCTTCAGATTAAATTTCTGACGCCTACAAGATCGGTCTGGACAAAAGCGAGTCCTTTATTAAGTCCAAATATCATAAGGACATGATTAAAAACCTTTTGGACGAAGGCGGCAAGCAAAATGTCTTTATTAAAGAGTGAAAATTATAAATCGAAGCCGAGGGTGAACATTCAGAAGTCTCAAATGCAACTTGCTGAACAAAATGCCAGCGAAACTGGAGATATCAATAGAATCTCAATGAGAGGAAGTATTTTGGCAATCCCAAAACTCGAAATATGTTCACATAGAAAAGGTGTCCAATCTCAAGACGAAAGGAAGATTAAAGGCTAACTCTGATTCCTGTACTCACTTTCAATCTTGAACTCAGGCGAACCGAAGAAGTAGTTTCAGTCCAAAATTGAGTAACGACAAGAACCGAAAGACCAACTTTGGTCCCAAATCTCATCGTCCTCATTCTAAATCAAAGCAGAATCCTAACAAGGATGTCAAGGGGAAAGGAAAGCACGTCTTTGAAGACGAAAAGAAAAAGAAGAAGATGTCTGCTAACCCTAGGAAACAAGAAAACAAGTTCATTAAGAATCAAAATAAAAATCCACAACCTGATTCAAACAAACCAAAAGATAAAAAAAAAATTAAGGTTTTCACCATCAACAGGAAAGATGAAACAAATTTAATAAAAAGAACATATTTGGTTAATCTTTCTATTGCTATTCCCTGTTCTGTCAGAGGCTCACATGGACCCAAGCAACTTTGGGTTCCTAAATCTGCTTGATTTTTGCATGTTATCAATGACAAGCATTTCCACGACAAATGGTACATCGATAGTGGCTGCTCGCGTCACATGACAGCGAGAAGGGAAGAACTGAGGGAGTTTCAGGCTCTAAAAAATGGTGGATGTGTCAAATATGGCAACAACTCATATGGCACAATAAAATGCTATGGAATGATCACGAACGGGGATTTTTCGATTTCAAAGGTGGCATATGTGGAAGGATTGCAACACAATCTCATAAGTGGTTCACAATTGGTCGTAGGGACTGGCTTGAAGGTCTCATTTAATGATGAAGGATCTGAGATCGTTGAAAAGAAAACTAAGACGGTTCTGCTGAAGTCCCAGCGCAAAGGCGAAATATACCCATTAAATTTGGAACCGATACAAGGGAAGCCTATTGTAAGTCTTCTAACGAAAGTTCATTATGATGAAAACTGGTTGTGGCATCGACGACTTTCGCACCTCAACTTCAAAGACACCAACAAAATGCTTCTTGGTGATCATGTGTGAGGACTGCCACTTCTAAAGTTTGACAAGGAACATTTGTGTGCTGCTTGTGAAATTGGAAAGCAAAGCCGGAAGAGTCATCCCACACTTGTTAACACAAAGATCATAGAACCTATTGAGCTTTTTCACATCGATCTATGTGGTCCATCGGTCACAGAAAATAATCGGTGGTAGTAAGCACATTCTCGTTATAGTTGATGATTTTTCACGCTTCACCTGGGTTTTTTTTCTTAAATAGAAATCAGAGGCGACTCCTAGCTCAAAAACTTTATAAAGAAAGTGGAGCTTCAACTTTGAAAGGTGGTCAGAAATGTCTGAAGTGATAACAGGTTGGAATTCAGAAACCAAGAGTTTGAAGAATTTCTTACTAGAAAGGGAGTATCTCCCAACTTCTCTGCTCCATATACTCCACAAAAAAATGGTGTAGTTGAAAGGTGAAATTGTTCGTTGTGTGAAGCAGCCCAAACCATGCTTGGCTTCGCTTCTTTAACTCTGTACTTCTGGTCTGATGCAATTGTAGCTGCATGCTATACCCAGAACCATTCCTTCCTCAATAAGCGATTTTCTATCACACCATATGAAATTTTGAATAATTTCAAGCCTAATGTTAGATTCTTCCATGTTTTCGGTTCCAGGTGCTTTATCTTTAATTCTAATGAGAACCGTACAAGTTCGATGTGAAGGCAGACAAAGGGATCATTCTTGGCTACTCTCTTACCTCCAAGGCATATAGGGTTCTGAACAAAAGATCAAAGAAGATTGAAGAAACCTACTACATCACATTTAATGACAATTACGTAAGGAAACTTCAATCCAACAAAAGACCAATAGAGCAAATATGTCTACAAAAATGTCAAGTCACAGCTCCTATATCAAATATGTTTCAAGAGTACATATTGCTCTTTTATGAACCAGAGAAAGCGAACAACTTTAAGAAGATAATCAATGAAACTGCACAATCCATGGAAAGCGAACCTCAAAGGCAAAGCGAATCTGAAAGTCAAAGCGAATCTCAAAGTCAAGGCGAACCTCAAAGCTCATGGGAACCTACTAATAAATGTTCCAAGTTCAAGGGGGAGAGCTCATCTACACCAAAGGGAAATGACTTTTCATTCCAGAGGAGAACCCATCTCGAACAATGACCCATGAAAGTCCAATCGAGGGGAGAATTCTGAACCGAATGTTGAAATTATTTTGTTATTCATGGGGGGGGGAATAATAATACAAATGATGAAGATTCTCAATTAGAATTTGAAGAAGAAATAAATGTTGAATTGAATCCTTCTTACGATCCAAATTATCCTCCACTTGTAAAATGGACACGCGATCATCCAAAAACTCATGTAATTGGCGAATCATCTGTGGGAGTTCTTACACGCTCTCAACTGAAAGTGAAGCAAACTGCTTTATTCTATCAAGTAGAATTTTCATGTTTAATTCGTTTGTTTCCAAGATTGAGCCGAAAACAGTAAATATTGCACTTGATCACTCTGATTGCGTACATGTTATGCAAGACGAACTCAATGAGTTTGAGCGAAACCGAGTCTGGAGACTGATTCCCACACCAAAGGATGCATCTGTGGTTGGATTGAAATGGGTATTCAGGAACATAATGGACAAAGAAGGGAACGTGATACACAACTAGGCAAGGCTAGCAGTTAAGAGGTATTGTCAGGAAGAAGGTATAGATTATGATGAAACCTTCGCTCCTATAGCAAGGTTAGAATCAGTTTGGATCTTTCTGGCATACGTTGCTCACAAGAATTTCGAAGTTTTTCAAATGGACGTCAAATGTGCATTCTTGAATAGAGAACTAGAAGAGACAGTGTACGTTGAGCAACCACCTGGATTTGTGAACGAGAAGTATCCTAATCGTTGCTACATTTTGGACAAGGCAGTTTACAGTCTGAAGCAAGCACCGAGAGCCTGGTATGAAACACTAACTCGTTTTCTAAAAATGCCTAAATTCAAACAAGGTTCATTTGACCCAACCTTCTTTCATATGAAAGAGTATGAACACCTAATGATCGTTCAAATTTATGTCGATGATATCATCTTCGGTTCCATGAATCCAAGCTTAACGGCTGAATTTCGGAAGGTTATGGAGACTAAGTATCAGATGAGCTCAATGGGTCCGATTAAATTTTTCCTTGGACTGAACATATGACAGGGACCCGAAGGCATATTCATCAATCAGGAGGCTTACAAAAAGATTGTACTGACAAAGTTCGGTTTGATGGGAGATTCTAATGTAAAGGTTCCGATGGAATTCAAAACGAAGCTAACGCCATCTCTGGAGAAACGAGCTGTTGATATGGCACTCTATTGTCAAATGATAGGGTCTCTAATGTGTCTAACAACTAGTAGACCATACATTATGATTTCTATTTGCTATTGTGCTAGGTTCCAAGCTAATCCACGAGAACGTCACATGGTGGCTGTGAAAATATCTTTAGGTATTTGAAGCGAACCTTATCTCTCAGTCTTTGGTACCCGACAAAATCTGGCTTCTTTGTTCAAGCATTCTCTGATGCCGATCTTGGAGGATGTGGTCTTGACCGAAAGAGCACAACTGGCGGGTGTCAATATCTTGATGGAAACTCGTTAGCTGGTAAAGTAAGAAGCAAACATGCATGTCTCTCTCTACTGCCAAAGTTGAATACATAGCAGCAGCGTCTTGCACTTCATAGGTCATATGGATACAAAGTCAACTTAGAGAATATGGCCTAAACATGAAGAAGATTCCCCTTTATTGTGACTCAGAAAGCGCCATTCGGATATGTCACAACCCAGTGCAACACTCTAAAACGAAACATATAGCACTAAGATACCACTTTATCAAGGATCACGTTGAAGATTGTAACGTAGAAATCCACTTTGTTCGATCCGCTGATCAATTAGTTGACATTTTAACAAAAGACTTACCTAAAGTAAGTTTTCATAAAATTTTCCAAGGCTTAGGAATGATGGAAGCTAAATCTTTACTGAAACCCTGTTCATCTCATTAAAAATTAGACAAACGATATAGAGCGAACCCTCGGTCTATTTCGGTTCCTGATTTTTTGGAAACCGAAATGAACTGAACGCTCGATCCATTTCGCTTCATCACTCCAAAGGTGAAGTTTCTATTGTATACTATGTATATTATGTATATCTTTTCTCACTTTATTTTATGTTTTTCATTGCTTTTCGTAAAATCCAAAAATATTTTCTTTTCATAATATCCAAAAATATTTTCTTTTCTGTTTTTATTTCTTTTAAGAAAAATCATAAAATCCGAAAAATACTTTGTTTTATGTTTACTTTTATTCCCTTTATTTTCCCAAATTTAAAATACCAAAACTAACACACTGAAAGGACTCATGGACGACCTCTACGGATGGAGCTGGGGCAGGTATAATTCTCTTTATCTATGTACTAGCTAAGTGTCACTAGAAGCATGTTGCTGCATGTTGACGAAAAGCCTCAAAGACTTCAAGTGAAGCTTTACTAATTCGATATTTACAAATCGATTCTTCCCAGCCAGGCTGATAAAATAACTTGAGTCACGAGCTGCCTCACTTTTCTCATATTGAGTCAAGAGTTATCTGCTCTCTCACTTTTTCATAGCAGAGGTACTTTCGGTTCTTTAACCACCTCATCACTTTTCTCCATCTTATTTCATTTTATTCTTGTCACCCTTGAGACTTTCATCATTCACCTTTGAGGTTTATGGTTAAATAACTTCTGTGTTAATGATCTTAGTTTCTTTTCACCACGTGCTAAGTGAAACCCAAAATCCAATACATACAAAGAATTGACGGTGAATAATCACAAGTTCTAGTTTTCACCCAAGTCTTAACGAAACCACTATAGTGGGAAGTACTAGGAAATCTCTTTTTATTTTTGAGCAATCTTTATGAAATTGTCTTATACCAAGAATTTTCTACCCAAAGGATCCAATTTATTTTTGTTTTTGAGATTTCTACAACACCACCAAGTTACTGAAAAATGATCAGTCCTACTTGTTTTATAGGCCTCATTGGTCACACAAGTACTTCATCCCACTTTCGGTCTTATATCAAGCTCCGTAGTGTGGTTGAAGCGAAAGTCACCCTAATAACCTTATAATTAAAAGATGACTTTCAATGCTTCTTAATAAGCATTTGATCGTATTTTAATGCCAAACCACACAAACACTTCTAAGTCTCTCTTGACTTTGAAGGAAGAGATTCATGCCCGGGATCCACAGTTTCGTGTCTTAATTGACATCACATAAATCCCACAAATAATTTGCTTTATTTCATTCTCATTGGCACACTCTTGCACGAAGATCTTTATGATTTTCCACAAGTCTCGATCGTGGTACAAATGGCCATTTCTCAGATTTACAGTTCGGTTCGATATGCTGTGATATTACACTATGGTGGGAGCGAAGGTTATTTCATATGAAGCGAAAGGGTAACTCAAAACTTTAACAGAACTTGAATCGTTTCAAAATTAAAGAGAATATGAAACGATAAGTATTTAAAGGCGAGTGAATTTGAATCTTTTCCATTTTCATGCCGCTTGACATGCTTGATATATTTTTTGGGGTAACAGTTGTCAAATCGCGCTTTTTCAGGCGTCAAGTCAGAGGATCGTACACTCATTACTCCATATTTTTTTAGATTTCCCACCTCACTTTTACATCTTTACCACTTATGAAAATCATCTCGTCATTAAAACGATAATTTCTCTCCTCTGTTCATCTTCTTCTCTTCAAGCTTCATCAATGGCAGACTCATCTTCAGTTCATGAGCAAAGCGTGCAGTCCTCGCTTCTCCCCATCAAGCCAAACCAAAACTTGATCATCGAACTCTTTCGTTTCCAGTATGATCCCTACATGCTTCAAGTGGTTGAATGCCTCAAATATTCACCACTTGTCGTTGCCCTAACCAAGGTGGAATTTGTTCCAATGTCACTACTTTCTCAATTCTATTCAACGGTGCTATATGATAAAGTCATGGAGAGAATTTTCTTTGAGAAATTCAATCAAAAGACGTCGATTTCAAAAGATAGGATTTTCTTGTCGCTAAGGTTAGTCGTTGAAGACTCCATGATCAACCTAGATTCTATCACTACAGCTCAACTTTTTACCTTTTTTTATGATATGGGGTACATTGATGTTCTTACAACAGTGAAAATGTTCAAGAAATCATGCCTTGCTCCACAGTGGAATGGTCTTTTTACCCTCCTCTTTAAGGGTTTATCGGATAGGGTTGTAGGTTCTAATGAAGCTAGCAAGGCGTCCATTAACCTTCTCTACGGTCTGTACTATGAGGTCAATATGGACTTTGAATCTATTATATGGAATCAACTGGTTCAAAGTCTTAACTCAACTTTTCGCTACTCTGAAATCTCTTGTGGTAGGTTTTGGACCCTAGTTACTCAGTGGGCGGTGGAGAAGTTCTAATTTCCAACAATGGCAGACTCGTTGAAGTCGTTAATCGCTACTTTTCACACGACAAAACTAATTGTTTCTGATCCAACAAAGTTTATGTTCATTGGTTCGGTTCCTGAATCCATGTACAAGTGTGTTTATGGGGAAAAGAAGTTGATGAATAAGTACAAGAAGCTTCCTCCTACAGGACCGAGGTAGCTCACTCCTGAAATGCAAACCTCGATGGAAGCTGCTGATAAACCAACCAAACGAGGGAAGAAGGCTGAACGAAAAACCGAGAAGGAAGGACCATCCTCTAATGTTGCTACACCCAAAAAGCGAAAGTCTGAACAAGCAGCTCCTTCCGCTTCGAAGAAGCGAAAGATCAAGAATAAGGCACAAAAGCGGAAGGCTCCTTCTTCAAGTGATTTTGCATATGTTCCATCTGACCAACAGCCCGAACCAGAATCAAGTGATGATAAAGCTTCTCAACATGAGAGTTAGCTCTGAGGTAATTTGCCTCCTCCTTCACTAGTTCATCAAGGTAACCGAACTTCATCTTCAGCTTCTCCTACACACTATGTTCCTATTACCATTGCTCCGCGCCCTCCTCCTATCTCCTCTTCAACTATAACTTCTATACCATTCCCAATACCCTTGTTCACCAAAGTTACCACCATCATCACTTCTACAACCGAACCTCAAGATTGTGTCAACGTATATGATACGGGGCACCTAATTATGGCACTGACACACCAATTACCTCTAAACCTCAATCTCCACCTCACTCACATGAAACTGACACCGTTCTCGGCGAAGCAAAAATTGACTTTGATTCCATCTACTACAGCCCCTACAGAGTTCAGAGCGATGTTGATGATGATGTTGCTGTAACGAAGAGGCATTTAAGGGAACTTAATGAGATGCATGACAAGTTACTCTCTTCTTCCTCTCAAACTCCAAATGAAACTTACTCTGAGGTTGCTATCAAGGCAATGTTGGCAACTTTTGTCAAGGAACATGACTCATCCATTTCCAACGCTGCCAAAGCTATTGAAGCTTCCACTTCTTTCTGCCAGAAATCAATAATTGCCATTGAAGAATCCACATCTGATTGCAAGAAGGCGACCAAAAACGTTGACTCTGATGCTAATATGTTTATGGATTCTCTTCAGCCTGCTGCATAAAAGAACGCTCAAACAGTTACTTCCTCTGTTGACAATCTTACCAGCTCGCTTCAAGCTAAGAAGAAGCACTTTGAATAAGTCCGTCAAAGTCTCAAGTCTGATAGCACAGAGCTTCAAACAGCGATCCATGCCCGTCTTGATAAACTCCAGGCTGATCTGGCCATGGAAAACAAAGTCATGGATGAACTTGATAACAAAAACTCGAAGGTCAAGACTCAGGCTCTAAAGCTCACTCAGGCACTAAAGTAAATAGATGATCTCAAGAATGAGTGAGCTATTATCAAAAACAATGTTGGTGATGTGCACTCTCTTCTCTCCAATCTCCTGGAAGCTCAGGATTCGGTCCTTACTATCACCGTTCGACGACACTTGACTGAAAAGCTAAGACCAGCTGTTGACATGCTTTGCCGTATTGAAGGTGTTCCAGAGACTGTTGTCCTTCCGAAACAAGGGGGAGAAGAAGGTCTTTGTCAACCACAACAACCTCCATCAAGAAAACCTCCAACAAGCAAACCTTCTTCACAACCAAAACTCACCACTGAAGCGCTGGGTAATGAAGCTTCAGGTTCTAGTGTGAAGGACAAAGGCAAAAAGATTATCGGTGATAATGATGAAGAAGGAACTGAAGAAGAAATCGAAATCGGTGATGATGATGAAGGAAAAACCAAAGGAAATGCTCTTAAAAGAAAGCAAAATAATCAAGATCTTGAGGAAAAGATACGCAAGAAGAAGAAGACGCAGAGAGGGAAAGAAAACTGAAAGAAGTGAACGATGCATTGGAACGTAGAAAATGTCTATTTCCTATGTGGTCGTTGAATAAACTGATAAAAGAAACTATCGAGTCTCCTAGCACTCATTGGCCCAAAACTATCCTCTCCTTTGATCGTGAGCATACTAGAGACTCTCAATTCAACATGCCGATCACCAGAAAGGCATTTATCTTTCATTGTTTTGAATCAACGATAGTTATCCCCTCTCCTGATCTAAAGGTTGATCGAGATCTAATTGAGTACTATCTTGCGTTCTCTCAACCGCAATACTTAACTTGGAGTAAACAAAAGATCACAACAGTTAAGGTATTGAAACCAACTTCAGCAGGGAAGTTTATAAATGTGAAATTCAAAGTGAATCGAGGCTCAGACAACTCGGTATATGATCTCTCTCGTTGATTTGCCAAACTTAAACCCTCATGACTTGATTCTTCTGAAAAACATCTTGCTGACTAATCAACAACAATATGAGGCTATCATCGATCACATCAAGCAAATGTTGTTGTGCTAGATTCTTGAATTGGCCAAGATCGATCAGGAGATCGCCTCTTCCGTAAGGAAGAAGCCTACGATCAAACCAATTGGGAAGGAAAGCGACGTGAATGTTATGCATATGGGTAAGATCGATCCGAAATATCATATTGTCATGTTCACTAGAGCCGAAGGCGAAAAGTGCCTGTTGGCTCTTTGAAACATCCCAAAAACACGACCCAAAACTTTTTGTTTTTACATATAATAAAAGTCATAACACTAAATGTCATGTAATAAAACTATACGTTGGGTATCCCAAAAGACATAATAAAAATGTCATATCAAAAACGGTATCAAATCATGTCTAAGTATTTGAACAAAACTCCCAGAAAATAAGTTGAAGCTGTGGTGTGTGCGATGCCATCATCCCGAGCTCTTCCCTTTGCTTGCGGAAGTACCTGAAACCAAAACTGAAACTGTAAGCACAAAGCTTAGTGAGCTCCCCCAAACTACCTCATACCAAACAAACATATAAACAACTACTGGCCCACTGCCCACTACATCGGACCGAAGCCCGGAAACTGCATCGGACCGAAGTCCGGAACTAATCAGGGCCTTGCCCTCTGCATCGGACCTAAGTCCAAAACTAACTGCCTCAGACCGAAGTTCGGAACTAGCTGCATTGTACCGAAGTCCGGAACTAACTTCATCAGGCCTAAGCCCGGAACTGACTGCATCGAACCGAAGTCCAAAACTACTGAACATAACATAGTATACACATATCAACTAGCATAACAACATGGACTACATACTGAGTTGGGCTATACCCGAAACATATAACACAGAAAACCTATCTGAGCCACGAAGGCATCAAACATTCTAACTACTGCATCGGACCAAAGTCCGGAAACTACTACTAATTAATCGGGTCGACATTGTGGCCTTAGACCCGTTCCTACTGGAATGAAACTCACCTTGTAGCCTAGCTGCTGAAAGAACTGCTCCGGAATCTGTCTGTTGCGGCTTCGGCTTCACCCCGGCTACAATTTTCATAAGTACCCTCGATCAAATAATGATAATAATACTGAGGGTAAAAACACTATCTTATCCTTGGTCAAAGTCATCCTATCGGTCAAAGTCAACATTCAGTTGACCTGACTCGTCGAGTTGGGTCACCAACTCGTCGAGTCCTTATTCTCACTTTCTTGCTTCAGCCCGTTACTACTCGTCGAGTTTGGCATAGACTCGACGAGTTCCTCTTCGAAACTAACACTCAATCAATCTCCGTCCGACTCGGCGAGTTGTATGAACAACTCGTCGAGTTCTCCTTCAACATATGAACACTCTGACTGTGACTCGCCGAGTTGTATGAACAACTCGTCGAGTCTGTTCTTGAGGCATCAAGATTGCCTTGGACTCGCCGAGTCAGGGCATTGAATCGCTGAGTTCTTCCATGAATGAGTCTAACATCTAGCTCACTGAGTCCATCTCTCACTCACTGGTTCCACTCGGCATAACTCGAAAAGGGAAAAACAAGGGACTCGTGACTCGACTCGCCGAGTATGAAGAATGACTTGTCGAGTCGTATACATGCAATCACTATATACTCGATTCTACTTGAAACCAATTCATTCCATTCATAGATGTGGATTCTTAGGGCTTGATTGACACGTAAAATTTCCAACTTTACGTGTAAATAACATCAAATGAAGGTTTTAAGGATCAAAGCACACTATAAGAGTAGATCTAGAGCTTTCTTGCAAAATGGCTCCACAAAGGTACTAGATCTAAGCTTTTGGAACTCAAACCTAGCTAGATCCGAAGGCTATTCATCTCAATGAGTCCTCTATGCTACTACCAAGCCAAGAAATGGTTCAAGAATAGCTTTAATGGCGCTCCAAAGGGGATTAATGCATGGAAACATAAAATGGTTGAGTTATACCTCACTATACTCTGAAATGCCACAAAGATCTTGGTTCTCCTTCTTTACCTCTTGATCTAACTTCCTTATTCTCTCAGGATCTTCAAAGATTCACACCAAAACACACAAAATGATATGAGAGTTCTGGGGTTTCGAGAAGGATGCTCTGGGGGTGATGGGGGCTGACTTGGGGTCCCAAAAGTTGTTTAAATAGGGTGCAAACCCTTGAAATTAGGGTTTCATCCAGACTGGCGGACTCGCCGAGTCCAGAATATGGACTCGCCGAGTAGCCAACTTAAACGTGCTCAAAATCCCGACTCTACTCGACGAGTTTGGCTACTGACTCGTCGAGTTCCTCTTGAAAACTTGAAAAATAAATATTTAAATAACATACCAGAATTTGGGGTGTTACAATTCTCCCCCACTTGACTCAGACTTCGTCCTCGAAGTCTGCTACCGCTGAATCTGGAAACAACTCTGGGTAATGCTCCCGCATCTCCTCCTCGGACTCCCACGTCCACTTTGAACCCTTCCGGTGCTGCCACTGCACCTTCACTAACTGAATTACCTTGTTCCTCAAGGTTTTTACCTTTCGATCTAAGATCAGAACTGGTCTCTCGACATAATTTAGGCTGCTATCAACCTGAATATCCTCCATGGGTACTACTGTCGAATCGTCCACCAAACACTTCCTCAACTGAGAAACATGGAAAGTGTTGTGGATCTAGCTAAGCTCTGCCGGAAGATCTAATCGGTAGGCGACCCGACCCACCCGGGCCAAGACCCTAAAAGGACCAATGAACCTGGGGCCCAGCTTGCCCCTCTTTCGAAATCTGATGACACCTTTCCAGGGTGATACCTTCAGGAGGACCATGTCACCCACCTGAAACTCCAAGTATGAACGCCTCCTGTCGGTGTAACTCTTTTGCCGACTCTGCGCAGTTTGCAGTCTACTACGAACCTGCGGGATCAACTCCGTCGTCTTGAGCACCACTTTGGTGCTCCCAATGACATGCTGACCGACCTCGCCACAGCAGATCGGGGTCCTACACTTCCTCCCGTATAACATCTCGAAAGGAGGGCGGTCAATACTCGCATGGTAGCTTTTGTTATATGAAAATTCTGCTAATGGAAGATACGTATCCCAACTGCCACCAAAATCTAGAACACATGCCTGTAGCATGTCCTCGGGAGTCTGGATCGTCCTCTCGCTCTGCTTGTCCGTATGAGGGTGAAAAGCTGTGCTGAAATGGAGACAAGTCCCCATCTCGTCGTGAAACCGCTTCCAGAATCTGGAAGTAAAATGGACGTCTCGGTCTGACACCACCGAGACAGGCACTCCATGCCGTGCCACCACCTCTCGCACATAAATATCGGCTAGCTTATCCGCCGATATACTCTCCTGAATCGGTATAAAATGAGCACTCTTCGTCAACCGACCCTCAACGACCCAAATCGAATCCACTCCACGTGCAGTCCTGGGAAGCTTTATGAAGAAATCCATGGTGATGTGTTCCCATTTCCACACTGGAATGTTTAACGGCTGCATCTTGTCGTGAGGCCTCTGGTGTTCTGCCTTGACCTTCCTGTTGGTCAGGCACCTCTCCACATACCAGGCGACATCCTGCTTCACGCAGGGCCACCAATAATAGGGTCGAAGATCTCTATACATCTTTGTCGCCCCTGGATGGATAGAAAATCGAGACTTGTGGGCCTAATCCATCAGCACCTGCCGTACCCCTCCCCAGTACGGCACCTAAACTCTCCCATGAAGGGTCAACAATACTCGACTATCATAGTCGAAGGAAGCTACTCAGCCCTCGACCTGTGCCTCTCTGATCTGCTCCAATAATGGAGTAATCACTGTCATTCTCATACATATATCCATGATCGGGGCTGCTGCCGCCTAGCGGCTTAGGGCGATGGCCACCACATTGGCCTTCCCTGGGTGATAAAGGATCTCACAATCGTAATTCTTCAATACATCTAACCATCGCCTCTACCTCATGTTCAGATTTGGCTGATCCATGAGGTACCTCAAGATCTAGTGATCCGTGTAAATGGTACAACGGACCCCATAGAGGTAATGTCTCCAAATCTTGAGGGCAAACACCACTGCCCCCAACTCTAAATCATGCATAGGATAGTTAGCCTTGTAAGGCTTCAACTGTCTCGAGGCGTAAGCTATCACACGGCCTCGCTGCATCAACACTGCTCCCATACCTATGATCGAAGCATCACATTAGACCACAAAATCCTCTACTCCCTCTGGTAGGGCAAGAATCGATGCCTCGCACAATCTCTGTCTAAGGGACTCGATTGCTGCCTGCTGCTCAAGCCCCCAGCGAAACACCACTGATTTCGTAGTCAGTCGGGTGAGCGATACAACTATCTTGGAGAAATCCTGGATGAATCTCTTGTGGTACCCTGCCAAACCTAGGAAGCTCCGAATCTCAGATGGAGACTTCGGGACCTCCCACTGCATCACGGCCTCTATCTTGGCCGGATCTACCAGAATACCCTTTTGGTTGACGAGGTGACCAAGGAATTGCACCTCGCACAACCAAAACTCACATTTGGGGAACTTCGCAAAAAGTCTCTCCCTCCTCAAGATCTCTAGCACCTCCCTCAGGTGCTCCTCGTGCTGCTCCTGGGTCTTGGAATATACCAAGATATCATCAATGAACACTATCACAGACCGATCCAGCATCGGTCTGAACACGCGATTCATGAGATCCATGAATGCGGCTGAAACGTTGGTGAGCCCAAACGGCATCACCACAAACTCATAATGAACATAATGGGTCCTGAAAGCAGTCTTCTGCACATCGTCATCCCTGACTCGCATCAGATGATACCCAGAGCGTAAATCGATCTTGGGAAACCAATACGCTCCCTGAAGCTGATCAAACAAATCATTTATCCTCGGAAGTGGGTAACGGTTCTTCACCGTTACCTTGTTCAACTACGGGTAATCAATACACATACGATGTGACCCGTCCTTCTTCTTCACAAACAAAATCGGTGCTCCCCAGGGCGAACTGCTCGATCTGATAAAACCCTTGTCTAGCAGCTCTTGCATCTGCGTAGACAACTCCTGCATCTCTGGGGGAGCCAACCGATACAGTGCCTTGGATATCAGAGCTGCACCAGGGATCAGGACAATCCTGAACTCGACCTGCCTCTCCGGAGGTATTCCAGGAAAATCCTCTGGAAATACATCCGAGTAGTCTCGCACAACCGGAACATCATCAACCGATAACTTGCCTTTCTCACAGGCATCTACAACATAGGCAATATAACCGGCGCAACCCTGCTGGAAGTAGCGCCTCGCTCTCGCTGCTGAACACCAAACTGATCCGTGTTGTGGCTTCTCGCCCTGAATCACTAACTCTCCCCCACCGGGAGTGCGAACCCTCACAAACTGTAGCTCATAATCTATCACCGCCCCATTGGGGCTTAGCCAATCCATGCCTACTATAACCTTATTCCCTCGCGGGGGAATAGGGACCAAGTCCACTGGAAACTGCTCATCGAATAACTGCAGGGAACATCCTCTGTGTACCGTTGCTACCCTAATGGTCCTATCAGTTTCTATCTCAACCTTAAGTGGACAATCTAGCTCCCCTAGAGCTCTGCTAAACCTCTTGCTAAGCGTAAGACAGACGAATGATCAGGTAGCCCCCAAATCAAACAGTATTGTAGCCGAAATGTCGTTCACTAAGAACGATCCTATACAAAACATATACCCATAAGAAACAATCAATAATAAATGCATAGATAAGGGAGAAATACATTCCCGTCACCACATAAGGAGTCGCTCGCGCCTCCTCTGCCGTCAGCTGAAAAGCCCTACTCTTTGCCACTGGCGTCTCAACTCGGCCCTGACGGCCATCCGCAATCCTCAAGGTAGCAGGAACAGGTGCTGACACCTACCCTGGAGCGGCGAAACTCGGACACTAGGACTCTTTGTGTCCCCTCTGATTGCATTGAAAGCAAATCAGATTTGATGCCGCAACGGCGGTAGTAGTGGTTGTGCAATCTCTGCTCATATGCCCAGTCCAACCGCACTTGTAGCAGCCGACACTCCCTGCCTTGCATTTCCTATCGTGCAATCTCCCACACTTGCCACACCGACCGTGGCTCTGCTGACTCCTAACTCTGTGATCTGAACCCTTGGGTTTTTTGCCCGAACTCCCTGAACTTGGAGACGCCTCCGGCTTCCTCTTTCTCTCCATCTCAAGGTCAATCTCTCTCTCTCTATCTCTCTCGCTCTCTCGCCCTTGCAATTATGTCATCCAGCGTTTTACAGCTGGACCGGCTGACAAACTGGCAGATATCGCTCCGCAGCATCTCATGATACCGAGCCTTCTTCATTTCCTCGTCAGCTGCGTACTAAGGAACGAGAAGTGCTCTCTCCCTCAACTTGGCGGTGATGTCCGCCACTGTCTCTGTCGTCTGGATGAGTTCCTAAAACTCTCTGGCCAACTGCTGCACCTCAATAACCGGTGCAAACTCAGCCCAAAACCTGGCAGTAAAGTCAGCCCAGGTCATAGCATCCAAAGTTGCATCATCTCCAATGGTATGTTCGACCTCCTCTCGCCAATCTCGTGCCCTGTCCTTCAGCAGATAGGAGGCCAATCTTACCTAGTCCCTCTCGGGACATCTGCCCATGCGGAAAGCGTTGGCCACATCTGCCAACCATCTAGTACTCGCTATGGGGTCCCGCGCTCCATGGTAATCTGGAGCTCCACATGCACGAAACTCCCTGAAGGTAAGCGTGCGCGACCCCATCTGTAACACCCAAGATTTTGAAAGCCAAGAAAGTAAAGGAAACCCTAAATTTAAGAGGGACTCGACGAGTCAAAGGAAGGACTCGGCGAGTCGGAGCGGGATCCGGGTCGATAAGAAAGAGACCAACTCGACGAGTCGGCCAAGTGGACTCGGCGAGTCTGGTCTGTGCGAGGAAAACCCTAAATCTGGGGCTTGGAGCCTATTTAAGCATCTTAATCTTCTTCCTAGGGCTCCTTTACAGCCTCTTGCACCCAGAACGCCGCACTTTAAGCCCCCATTGTGTTCATTCAAGCTTTTTAGCCATTTTGAGTGGTTTTAAGGAAGAAGAAGGAGTGGGAATCTTGGAGGCATCAAGGAGTGGCCTTGGATCTGAAATTTGGGGAACATTTCAGAGCATTGGAAGGTATCAATTCGTTTCCTTCCTTTAGATCTTCTTTGGTTATGAGTTTTGGGGCTTTTAAGCCATGTTTAAGACCAATCTTGAGCTTGAGGTCCAGATCTGAGGTTGCTACCTCAGATCCATGTTTATTTTGGTATGTAATCCCATAAAGTATCAGCCATTGAGTGGAAATTGGAGTCTCTTGGTCCAAAACCCTAGCTAGGGGTGTATTTTGCCTAGATCTCATTCTCTACACGTAAAGTTTGCAACTTTACGTGGGAAATAGGCTTGGGGAGGGTAGATCTATAGTTTGGAGCTCATGCATGACTCGGAAGTCCTCTGCATGTAAGTGGATCTTAGTGGACTCGACGAGTCCTTCGAGTGGACTCGGCGAGTAGCTTGAAGATGAGGAGGAACTCGACGAGTGGGATGAACAGCTCGTCGAGTCGGATGAAGATGGGCATGAACTCGGCGAGTTGGATGAACAACTCGTCGAGTTGGATGAAGTTTGTCGTGTGCTCGGCGAGTCTGTTCTTAGACTCGGCGAGTCAGGTCGAGTGGTCCCAAACCCTTCGAGTTAAGACTCGAGTCAGCGAGTCGAGCCAGGACTCAGTGAGTTGGTCAGGACAGGAATCGGGAATCGG
The DNA here is from genome assembly GCF_051521515.1 of Lactuca serriola. Lineage (NCBI taxonomy): Eukaryota > Viridiplantae > Streptophyta > Magnoliopsida > Asterales > Asteraceae > Lactuca > Lactuca serriola. The sequence continues at coordinate 284,585,519 of NC_136410.1, forward strand.
TAAACTCGGCGAGTCAGGGGCTGACTCGGCGAGTAGAGTCGCGAGTGGAAGGACTCTGGGTTTATGAACTCGGCGAGTTAGTGGGGTGACTCGGCGAGTAGGGTTGACCTGGAAGGTTGACTTTGACCAGAGTTGACTTAGTTGGCTGTCAGACTAAGTGTTATATGTATATTGATAGCTCGGAGAGCTAGAGGAGCAGCGGTTCAGGGGATTGTCGAGTAGCAGCCAGAGGTTTATCAGCAGGGATCAGCAGTTCAGGTGAGTTTCCTTCCAGTAGAAACGGGTCTAAGGCCACAATGCCGGCCCGTTTAGCTAGCAGTAGTTTCGGATGTTGATCTGATACAGCAGTTAGTATGTTTGATGCCTTCGTGGCTCAAACCGGAATTATGTGTTATGTGTTCCGGGCTACGGCCCGATGTAGTATGCAGTATATGTGAGTTTATGCCAGTTGATATGCTATGATATGCTGTAGTCAGTTAGCTTCGGACTTCGGTCCGATGTCAGCTTCGGACTTCGGTCCAATGGAGGGGGCAAGGCCCCAGTCAGTTAGCTTCGGACTTCGGTCCGATGTCAGCTTCGGACTTCGGTCCGATGGAGGGGACAAGGTCCCGGATAGTCAGCTTCGGACTTCGGTCCGATGGAGGGGGCAAGGCCCCAGTCAGTTAGTTTCGGACTTCGGTCCGATGCCAGCTTCGGACTTCGGTTCGATGTAGGGGGCAAGGCCCCGTTAGTCCGGACTTCGGTCCGATGCAGTGGGCAAGGCCCAATATGTGTTTATATGTTTTGTGTGTTATGTGGTAGATTGGGGGAGCTCACTAAGCTTCGTGCTTACGGTTTTCAGTTTTGGTTTCAGGTACTCGGTTTTCAAAAGAGGAGCTCGGGAAGATTGCAGAGCACACACCATAGTCAGTTAGCCTGGGAATGTTCGACTCTGATAATAATATTATGTTTTGAATTTAATACTCGAAAGTTATGTTTGACTTATGATACGTTTTATAAATCCGGTTTTAGTAATGTTTTAAAAGAAATTTTTAGTCGTGATTTTTGGGTTGTTACAAGTTGGTATCAGAGCCTTGGTTTGAGGGATTCGGGCGCACTCCTGAGTGTGTCTGAACTCAAACTAAGGAAGTGGTATATAGTTTCAAAAGAAAAATCGTAATTACAAAAGAATTTTGAGAAAAGAAAACAATTTTAGAAAAAGCAAAAAGAGTTTTGAAAAGAGAAAAGGGTGTGGTGCATGCAATCAGCCGAGCTCAAGTAAGTACTCCCAATTTACCCATACAAGTTATATTATGATTATCAGTATCGGTTTCAGTTTCAGTTTCAGTTCCAGCTTCAGTAGAACAGCATGCTAGAATAGGACTAAGGATCTAGGATGATGCCTTATGTGCCTGCTTTATGTGTTTAGCTTTATGAGAATTGCATGCTAGTATTGAGTAGACAGCAGTAGGATAGCCTGTGTAGGTTATGCCTGATAGCATGAGCTTAGCATTGTATGCTAGTGCAGTTTCTTGTTATGAGAATTGTTTTGCCTGAGTATGTTTCCTTTATCCGAATGCTGCTTGCTTTGTGCTTTGTGGGACTCTGAGCGATGGGAGTTAGCCATTAGGTGAATACATCACATCACATGTGATCAGGGTCGAATAATCTCAGAGTGCTGGATTTGGCCCTATTGCGCAGCTCTTGTCTGAGTCCAACCGTTGTAGGGACGAGACTTTTACTCGAAGGATTATTCGAGCCTCGTTATATGTGATGGTATTCAGGTGGTGGCTAATTGGCATTACAAGGAGGCCTTCAGCAGCTGAGGACTGTTTGGGTAGAATCGGAGGTTCCCTAGGGCAAGCCTAGGATGAGAGTGGCATAGATCAGTAGAAGAGTAAAGGGGACTTGGTGGAGTTGAGGTAACTCTTGAGGAAAGTACGGATAGATGTGGAAGGTAGTAGGGGCCCATACTACTGAAAGCAGAGGATCCATACTCGATTCAAGAGGGGCCAAGACGAAACCAGGAATGGGGTAGTGAGTGAGAAATCCCTCAGCAGTATTATGTAAATTGATCAGGATTTTGTTATATTTTCAGCATGGTGACATTGCGCGAGCTACCAGTTAGCAGTTCAGGTGTCGAGGAGGGGTCTGGCTCGGGCTTCGGAGCCGGGCAGCTTGATGATCAAATGAGGGATTTCATTTCCGCAGAGATTACGCGCAACATCATTGATCAGACTCCAGTGATTTTCGGTTCGGTTAGAGAGGCCATCGTGGAGCTCATGGACAGTCATCTTGAGGCCTTTAAGGCCGGGTTAGTTTCAGGACAGATTGGGGCTCGTCTAGGTCCCGAATCTTTTGGAGTTCAGGGATCCATCAGGGAGGGAGATCCCATTTCGAGTTCCTGCCATCGGGGGGCAGGGGTGAGTGGGGAATTCTGTCTCCAAGAGAGACCATTGCATGATTGGATAGTTGAGGAAGTTTCGCGAGCCATTTGCGAGGAGCTGCCCGACATGGTTGTGAGGATCACTGATAGATTAATAGCGAGGCTTCAGGATCAGACATCTGTTGTTCAGTTAGCAGGCGTTGCCGTTGGGGTAACGCAGGAGCGAGAGTCGGGCAGGGAGTCAGAAGGGAAAAGGAAAATCGATGAGACTCAGGTAGCTACAGGTTCGGGTAAGAGGCCCAAGGGTCCAGATTTGAGGACGAGGAACTATCAGAGCCGCAGTCGATGCGGGAAGTGCGGAAGGACGCACATGGGTGTGTGTAGGCGTAGGAGTGGTGGCGATGCTGGGTGTTTCAAGTGCGGCCAGATCGGTCATTTTAGCAGAGACTGTGTTGTTACCATCGTCCAGGGGCTTGATCCGTTATGTTTCCATTGCAGTCAGAGGGGCCACAAGAAGGCCCACTGTCCGAGTTTGTATCCAGCAGGGCAGGTGCTAGCTCCTGCCCTTGGGACTTCGAGTACCGCCAGCAGTTGTCGAGGCCCGGCAAGGGTGCCCACGGCTCAGAGCCGAGTTTTCCGGTAGATTTCAGCAGGAATTCGAGCAGCACTGAGTAATGAAGGTGCGTAACTTTTGTTTTTCTGTCAGCTTATGTCATGATTATATTGTTATGGTTCTGCATCAAGTTGTGGTATAAGTATTGTGTTATTGTGTGGCTTGCTTGTGATTATGTTATATGCCATTTGCATACCTCGGATAATTGGTTGGTAGTTAGGGGATGTGCTCTTATGGAGAAGGTTTCGGAGGATGCAATAACTATAGCATGGTTGGGAGAGATTTGGTTCGTTTCGCTAGTTCGGAGTGGTTAGTGTTGGGATGGATTGGTTAGATCCCTAGCTATGGCAGGCTTGGGCTCCTTAGCAGAATGATTATTGAATGGCAGCAAAGATCGGGATCTCTTTTGAGTGTGAAGCAGCAAGGGGTAAGCAGGATCGAAGTGGGGGAGAACCCTCCGGGGATACATGGATAAGAGTCTCGTAGACTCAGGATGAGTGTGCGGCCTCTGAGAAGAAATGGTAGTAGCACAGTTTTGGATGGATTGAGAAGTTCAGAATTTGGGGAGTTCGAGAACTTTTCCAGCAGTTAGTTCATGTAATCGAGATGGTTAGAAGCTGGTTGGGAATCCAGGATTGGAGGACCACCTGTCGGACGCATGAGAGTCGGAATGAAGATCCTGAGAACGGGTAACAAGAGATGTTTTCGTATTAGTAGCCAGTGTGTGAGGCAGCATGCAGGTTGCGTAGATTCAGGACTTGGGAGGTTGGAAACTTCCCAACAATAGCTTCTTGTATCCGGATTAGTAGACGGTTGGTTTGGGAACCAAGCCGAAGGATTCCTCGACGAAGCGCTAAGTATATCAAGGATATAAGATGTCGAGGATGATGCAGAATTCAAAGTCTAAGGACTGTTTTTTTTTAGAAATCGGGATGAGGAATCACTAGCGGGACTAGGGATAGTCAGGATGTTCTCGAGATAGCTGTAGTAGTGTTGTAAGTCTGCGGGGGTAGCCGTAGCATTCACTAGCAGTCAGATGGTAGTAGTAGTGGTGTTGTAAGTCTGCGGGGGTAGCCGTAGCATCCACTAGCAGCCAGATAGTATTAGAGAGTTGTAAGTCCGCGAGCGTAGTCGCAGCCTTTTATCAGTTTGGTAGGTAGCATGAGCGCGTGTTAGACGCGGGAAAGCAGTTGTACCCACCAGTTCGGGTGCAGCAGTGAGGATATGGGAATCCACGGGTTAGCTTTCGGATTTCCCAAAGGGATCAGTTATGGCTAAGTCAGCAATTTGGGCTATAGATCGTCACATCAGTTATGAGATCAGAGTCACAGTGGACCGCTGGGGTTCGGGTATGTTGTGGGCTACCGTCAGTCTGGGAGCCATCATGTTGTTAGTCGTGGAATTGATGATGTCAGGAGGTGACGTATGAACCCGATCGGTTGGATCGGAAGGTTGCTAGAGCCACAGTGACAGGATAACTAGTGGAAACTAGTCCTAGAGGAAGATTTCGTTCAGGAGTCGTGGAAGCGACTAAGTGAGGAGTCCCTTGACTCCACAGTTGGGTTGGAGTTCAGTGTTTCAGGCAGTGCAGTGTTCCAGCTAATTCAGTGTTTCAGACAGTTCAGTGTTTCAGGCCGTTCAGCGTTTCAGTCGATTCAGCGTTTCAGGCAGTTTAGTGTTTCAGGCATGTTCATTATTGCAGGTAGTTCAGTGTTTGGAAGGTTTCAGGGTTTTGGGTCAGTATTAGTTTTGTGTTGGAATGCAAGTGCTGACGGTATAGTTGGTTGATTTGGAAATGGCAAGTCTCTCTCAGCAGGATCAGTTGAGCCTTCTGCCAAGTGTAAGTGATCTAAAAGGATAGCTAGGCAGGTAGCTTTTCTTTCAGGATGGAAGGCTCGAGTTAGTAGGAGTTGAGTAATCAGATGGGAGATAAGCAAGTTGGTTCCAGCAGCATCGTTTCAGTATGAGCGGCAGAATGGATAGAACAGTTATAGATAGTCGAAGTATCTTCAGGAGTCGCTGGAAGCGACTAGGAGATTGTGATGGAGTGTAGTGACCGGTGGGAGTCCGGTAACTCAGATATCGGTAGATTATTTGGACCGGGTGGAAGACCAGCGCAGGCAGGCGGCTGGTGTTGGGTATTGGAGGCAGATCGCAGGCGGTGGGCCATGATAAACTTCGAGGACGAAGTTCAGTTTAAGTGGGGGAGAGTTGTAACACCCAAGATTTTGAAAGCCAAGAAAGTAAAGGAAACCCTAAATTTAAGAGGGACTCGACGAGTCAAAGGAAGGACTCGGCGAGTCGGAGCGGGATCCGGGTCGATAAGAAAGAGACCAACTCGACGAGTCGGCCAAGTGGACTCGGCGAGTCTGGTCTGTGCGAGGAAAACCCTAAATCTGGGGCTTGGAGCCTATTTAAGCATCTTAATCTTCTTCCTAGGGCTCCTTTACAGCCTCTTGCACCCAGAACGCCGCACTTTAAGCCCCCATTGTGTTCATTCAAGCTTTTTAGCCATTTTGAGTGGTTTTAAGGAAGAAGAAGGAGTGGGAATCTTGGAGGCATCAAGGAGTGGCCTTGGATCTGAAATTTGGGGAACATTTCAGAGCATTGGAAGGTATCAATTCGTTTCCTTCCTTTAGATCTTCTTTGGTTATGAGTTTTGGGGCTTTTAAGCCATGTTTAAGACCAATCTTGAGCTTGAGGTCCAGATCTGAGGTTGCTACCTCAGATCCATGTTTATTTTGGTATGTAATCCCATAAAGTATCAGCCATTGAGTGGAAATTGGAGTCTCTTGGTCCAAAACCCTAGCTAGGGGTGTATTTTGCCTAGATCTCATTCTCTACACGTAAAGTTTGCAACTTTACGTGGGAAATAGGCTTGGGGAGGGTAGATCTATAGTTTGGAGCTCATGCATGACTCGGAAGTCCTCTGCATGTAAGTGGATCTTAGTGGACTCGACGAGTCCTTCGAGTGGACTCGGCGAGTAGCTTGAAGATGAGGAGGAACTCGACGAGTGGGATGAACAGCTCGTCGAGTCGGATGAAGATGGGCATGAACTCGGCGAGTTGGATGAACAACTCGTTGAGTTGGATGAAGTTTGTCGTGTGCTCGGCGAGTCTGTTCTTAGACTCGGCGAGTCAGGTCGAGTGGTCCCAAACCCTTCGAGTTAAGACTCGAGTCAGCGAGTCGAGCCAGGACTCAGTGAGTTGGTCAGGACAGGAATCGGGAATCGGTAAACTTGGCGAGTCAGGGGCTGACTCGGCGAGTAGAGTCGCGAGTGGAAGGACTCTGGGTTTATGAACTCGGCGAGTCAGTGGGGTGACTCGGCGAGTAGGGTTGACCTGGAAGGTTGACTTTGACCAGAGTTGACTTAGTTGGCTGTCAGACTAAGTGTTATATGTATATTGATAGCTCGGAGAGCTAGAGGAGCAGCGGTTCAGGGGATTGTCGAGTAGCAGCCAGAGGTTTATCAGCAGGGCTCAGCAGTTCAGGTGAGTTTCCTTCCAGTAGAAACGGGTCTAAGGCCACAATGCCGGCCCGTTTAGCTAGCAGTAGTTTCGGATGTTGATCTGATACAGCAGTTAGTATGTTTGATGCCTTCGTGGCTCAAACCGGAATTATGTGTTATGTGTTCCGGGCTACGGCCCGATGTAGTATGCAGTATATGTGAGTTTATGCCAGTTGATATGCTATGATATGCTTTAGTCAGTTAGCTTCGGACTTCGGTCCGATGTCAGCTTCGGACTTCGGTCCGATGGAGGGGGCAAGGCCCCAGTCAGTTAGCTTCGGACTTCGGTCCGATGTCAGCTTCGGACTTCGGTCCGATGGAGGGGACAAGGTCCCGGATAGTCAGCTTCGGACTTCGGTCCGATGGAGGGGGCAAGGCCCCAGTCAGTTAGTTTCGGACTTCGGTCCGATGCCAGCTTCGGACTTCGGTTCGATGTAGGGGGCAAGGCCCCGTTAGTCCGGACTTCGGTCCGATGCAGTGGGCAAGGCCCAATATGTGTTTATATGTTTTGTGTGTTATGTGGTAGATTGGGGGAGCTCACTAAGCTTCGTGCTTACGGTTTTCAGTTTTGGTTTCAGGTACTCGGTTTTCAAAAGAGGAGCTCGGGAAGATTGCAGAGCACACACCATAGTCAGTTAGCCTGGGAATGTTCGACTCTGATAATAATATTATGTTTTGAATTTAATACTCGAAAGTTATGTTTGACTTATGATACGTTTTATAAATCTAGTTTTAGTAATGTTTTAAAAGAAATTTTTAGTCGTGATTTTTGGGTTGTTACACCATCATGGCCTCTACCTCAGCACGGAAAGTGCTCAATCTCTCGTACATTAACTCTAAGATACACTCGTTGATCGAACCAAAGATCACAGGAGTCTGCTCAAGTATGGTGCGAGTAATATCTGAAGAGAGAAACTCCCTAGTGTGCTCATCCAACTGCCCGACCTCTAGGCCTGATCCTGATCCCCCTCCGGCCTCTGAACTGTCGACTGCCGGCCTAGGTCGTAGTACCACCATTCTAAAAGCACATCATAATAAACTTCAGAAACATAGATATATCTCGAGGGATCACTACTACCACAAGTTTCCTGGTCTCATCTCAGTTTTCCTTGATTCGAGTACAGATCCTCTGCTTTCAGTAGTACAGGCCGATACTACCTTCCACATATATCCGTACTTTCCTCAAGTATCGCCTTGACTCCACCAAGTCACTACCACTACTACTAATCTCTGCAACTCCCATCCTAGGCTGGCCCTAGAGAAATCAATGACTCTACCCAAAGCAGTCCTCAGCTACTGAAAGGCCCCTTTGTAATACCAATTAGCCATCACCTGAATACCATCACATGTGGCGAGGCTCAGATAATCCTTCGAGTTAAAGGCCCGTTCCCACAACGGTTAAACTCATACAAGAGCTGCGCAATAGGGCCATATCTAGCACTCTGAGATTATTCAACCATGTTCACGTGTGATGTGACGTATTCACTCAATGGATAACTCACATCAATCCGAGCCCCACAAAGCACATAGCAAGCAACATCCAGACACAGGAAACTACTCAAGCAATTATATCCTCATAATGAGAAAATGTACTAGCATACGATGCTAAGGTCATGCTATCAGGCATAACCTAAACAGGCTATCTTACTGCTGTCTACTCAATACTAGCATGCAATTCTCATAAAGATGAAATACATAAAGTAGGCACATAAGGCATCCTCCTAGATCCTTAGTCCTATACTAGCATGCTGTTTTACTGAAACTAAAACAAATAATCATATTATAAACTCGTATGGGTAATTTGGGAGTACTTACTTGAGCTCGACTGATCGCATGCACCACACCCTTTTCCTCTTTTTGAAAATACTTTTAAAAATCTTTCTACCATTTCCTCAGTTTGATTCCAGTCACACCCGAGAGTGTGCCTGAATCCCTCAAACCATGGCTCTGATACCAACTTGAAACATCCCAAAAACACGACCCAAAAATTTTTGTTTTTACATATAATAAAAGTCATAACACAAATTGTCATGTAATAAAAGCGTACGTCGGGTATCCCAAAAGACATAATAAAAATGTCATATCAAAAACTGTATCAAATCATGTGTAAGTATCTAAACAAAACTCCTAGGAAATAAGCTGAAGTTGTGGTGTGTGCGATGCCATCATCCCGAGCTCTTCCCTTTACTTGCGGAAGTACCTGAAACCAAAACTGAAACTATAAGCACAAAGCTTAGTGATCTCCCCCAAACTACCTTATACCAAACAAACATATAAACAACTATTAGGCCCGTGCCCACTGCATCGGACCGAAGCCCGGAAACTGCATCGGACCGGAGTCCGGAACTAATCATGGCCCTGCCCTCTCCATCTGACCTAAGTCCGGAACTAACTGTCTTGGACCGAAGTTCGGAACTAGCTGCATCAGACCGAAGTCCAGAACTAACTGCATCAGGCCTAAGCCCGGAACTAACTGCAACGGACCAAAGTTCAGAACTACTGAACATAACATAGCATGCACATATCAACTAGCATAACAACATGGACTGCATACTGAGTCGGGCCATACCTGAAACACATAACACACAAAACCTGTCTGAGCCACGAAGTCATCAAACATTCTAACTACTGCATCCGGAAACTACTACTAATTAATCGGGCCGGTAATGTGGCCTTAGACCCGTTCCTACTGGAACGAAACACACCTCGTATCCTAGCTGTTGAAAGAACTGCTCCGTAATCTGTCTGCTGCGGCTCCGACTTCACCCCGGCTAAAATTTTCATAAGTACCCTCAATCAAATATTGATATTAATAATGACGGTATAAAGACTATCTTACCCTTGGTCAAAGTCATCCTATCGGTCAAAGTCAACATTCAGTTGACCTAACTCGTCAAGTTGGGTCACCAACTCTTCGAGTCCTTATTTTCACTTTCTTGCTTCAGCCCGTTACTACTCGTCGAGTTTGGCATAGACTCGACGAGTTCCTATTCGAGTCCTTATTCTCACTTTCAGAAATACCCTCAATCAAATACTGATAATAATCTGCATCCGACTCGCCGAGTTGTATGAACAACTCGTTGAGTTCTCCTTCAACATATGAACACTCTGACTGTGACTCTCCGAGTTGTATGAACAACTCGTCGAGTCTGTTCTTGAGGCATGAAGATTGCCTTGGACTCGCCGAGTCAGGGCATTGACTCGCCGAGTTCTTCCATGAATGAGTCTAATCTCTAGCTCACTGAGTCTATCTCACACTCACTAGTTCCACTCGGCATAACTCGAAAAGGGGAAAACAGGGGACTCGCGACTCGACTCGCCGAGTCTGAAGAACGACTCGCCGAGTCATATACATACAATCCTTATATACTTGATTCCGCTTGAAACCAGTTCATTCCATTCATAGATCTGGGTTCTTAGGGCTTGATTAACACGTAAAGTTTCCAACTTTACGTGTAAATAACATCAAATGAAGGTTTTAAGGCTCAAAGCACACTATAAGAGTAGATCTAGAGCTTTCATGCAAAATGGCTCCATAAAGGTTCTAGATCTAAGCTTTTGGAACTCAAACCTAGCTAGATCCGAAGTCTATTCATCTCAATGAGTCCTCTATGCTACTACCACGCCAAGAAATGGTTGAAGAATAGCTTTAATGGCGTTCCAAAGGGGATTAAAGCATGGAAACAGAAAAGGGTCGAGTTATACCTCACTATACTCTGAAATGCGACAAAGATCTTGGATCTCCTTCTTCACCTTTTGATATACCTTCCTTCTTCTCTCAAGATCTTCAAAGAATTACACCAAAACACACAAAATGCTAAGAGAGTTCTAGGGTTTCGAGAAGGATGCTCTAGGGGTGATGGGGGCTGACTTGGGGTCCCAAAAGTTGTTTAAATAGGGTGAAAACCCTTGAAATTAGGGTTTCATCCTGACTGGCGGACTCGCCGAGTAGCCAACTTAAACGTGCTCAAAATCCCGAATCTACTTGACGATTCTGGCTACTGACTCGTCGAGTTCCTCTTGAAAACTTGAAAAATAAATATTTAAATAACATACCAGAATTTGGGGTGTTACACACTTGAAGAAAAACACGAGTTCTCCATATCTTGTCTGGAGCACATTATTGACATCATTTGCAGGTGTAATCAGAACAGTGAAGATGATAAGAAGATGTTTTCGAATACGCTTCGGTGGTACATTGACTTTCATCAAACTCTACCCTCCATCATACTGATTATGTTCAAGACTGTGAAGAAATCCACCCTTACTCAACCGAAATGATCTCTCGGCTCAGTTGACGCAAAGGGGGAGATTTTTGAGTCTAGGGGTTGTGCAATTGGGCTTTGTTAGTTAGTCCAATATTGTCACGACATGGTCGCGTCCGTTCGTGTTTATGATATCAGGGTTTAGTATTTATGGTGCATGCATGCATCGTCTTTTACCCCTTTTAATAATCATCTCGTAAATTGTACTGTAACGCTAGCACACCTCTATAGTAGAAGTTCTTCATCGAGCTCTTTTGAGGTGTTGCAGTTTTAATCATTTAACATCTATTTGATTCATCGTGTGTTCATTCTTTGTTTAATTTTTGTTTTACTTGTTAAGAATCTAAACGATCTTTAAAGAGTATTCAACTCATCAATCTCGCCTTTTCGCATCGACTTTGGAAGCACTGTTTTGGTCTCCTTTTCGATAATTTCAAATCCCTCATCATCAACCAACACTTTCATCCCGGTACCTACAACAAATTGAGAAACACTAATTAGGTTGTGTTGCAGGCCTTCCACATAGGCTACCTTTCGAATGGAAAACTCCCCATTCGTAATCATTCCATATCCCTTGATTTCACCGAGGGAGTTGTTTCCAAATTTGAATCTCCCTCCATCCTTCAGTGATCTATACTCTCTCACCTCTATTTTTCATCCCGTCATGTGATGTGAGCAGCCGCTATCACTATACCGTTCGGCGTCAAACTGTTCGTCACAAATCACTTACAAAATTTAAAGATATTTAGGAACCCAAACTTGTTTGGGTCCTCGTGAGGCCTTCATAGAAACATGAAATGTTATTGCTTCATCATCCAAGTAAGAGATTAATAAAAGTGGAATTATCTCTCTTAGTTAGTTTAAAAACAACGATGCTGTCATCTTTAGGATTCCTTTGAAAAGAGGTTTTTCTTTGCTTATCTTTGATTTGTTGCTTTGCAACCTTTTTCTCAACCTTATTTTCTTCTTTTTTCAAGAATGATTCAGAGTTTTTGGAAGGAAATTTTGACTCCGAAACAACCTTTCCTTTGCCCTTTATATCTTGAGTTAACCTTGTTCAGAGGTTCTGCCACATATCTTCCCTTCGTCTTCCAAGAGGTCATTTCTGAGAGACCTTTGGTTTTGTCTGCGTTGTCATTAGAGGAAAACCAAAAATATATGTCGCTCCCATCAGTGTTGTCTTCTTCTAACAGGGACAATAGTTCTCTAGTCTGATTTTTGTTAAGTTCGGAAGTTGCGAAAACCTGGTTCGAAACAGTATGAACCCTTAGAAAAATAGTTGCCTTTTCTTTTAAAACTTTTGAACTATTTTCAGAAATGCGAACATACTCAACTGAATTTTCAGAAATCAATTTCTTCACAATTTTAGGTTCACTTTTTACAAATTTTGAACAATCAACATCATCCTCCAAAAAAATCTCCCTCATGTCACTATCATCATCAAATTCAGACACATTTTCAACATTAAGTGTAATTTGTGAACTTAATTTAGTGCATAAAGAGTCAAATTTCTGTATAGTATGAGATTTAATTTTCTCTTTATCTTTTTCATCCAAAACTTGTTTTATCATTTCTTTATGTTCTTTGGATTGTATGTATGCTTCATTTTTGTCCATTCCTATTTTGCAAGAATCAGAGATATCGTCAAAAGAGACCATAGAGTCACATTTGTAACAATCTGCGTCAATTTCATCGTCTTTCAATTTGAGGAAGGGCAAAATCATTTTATGTATATGCTTTTGTATTTGTCACACCCCAAAACCAGGAACGGCGGAAACGTTCTGGGGCGGAGGACGTCATGTACACTATCACCACAATGCAAAGTAGTAAAGAAGCAACAACATCATCCATTGCATTAATAATATAATTTCATACAAGTGTGTTCTGTCAAGTTATATAGACACCAAAAATATACATCAAAATAAAAGAGGAGTCTTGAACGAGCTCCGTCTTCTCAAAAACCTGGCACCGGTACCTGTCTACTGGTGACCTGAGAATACAAGTTATTTTGAAAGAGTTTATCAGATTTAAAGCTGGTGAGATCATAAGTATATTAGTGTCTGTGTTTGTATGAAAGCAGTTGTAAGATGTTTGAAAGATGTAAAGTATAAGTTTTGTAAAGTTTGTATTTGTTTGAACACTCCTAGAAAACCCAATGTTTCTTACTAAAAGTAGCCTTCTACCAAATCCGACTATCATTAACCAAAAATATAGTTTTTACATTACCGTGCATCGTGCGAATGTTCACGAAGTGAATGTGATGGGAATATATTATAGTATTGTAGTGTTGAATTAAGTAACTAATGTTGTACTAACTACCTTAAACCAATTGTTATTTAAAGTACCATGTGATTGGCCTGTACCTTGCTACCGACTCAATAGTAAAACGACGATGTAAGACGCCGTAAGAAATGACATTTGGCACCTGTAGACTTGCATGTCCCACTGTAGCGAGCAGCAAGGTGTAGGATAGTCAATCCAGTATAGATCTATATGCAAACTCATAAGCCCCTAAATTAAGGAGATTCTGGATACAAAAACGGTCATGGCAGGTAGTGTCATGCCCTGTCTAGTGGCTCACATAACTGTATTAATGTATATGTAATGTATGTGCTAGCTGGATTGTGTGTTCTTGCACTGTCTAGCCTATATGTTTTGTTTCTCATCATAGTATCTATTGTCAGTTTCTCGTCATAGCATCTATTGTTAGTTTGTCATCATAGTATCTATTGTTAGTTTCTTGTCATACTATCTATTGTTAGTTTCTCGTCATAGTATCTCTTGTTAGTTTCTCGTCATAGTATATATTGTTTGTTATTGAATCATGTATGTCTGACTCTTTGTTTGATTCTTTGTTCTAGTAATAGTATTAGTAACTTCCTAAACTATGCCTATCGTAGTTTACTAGTAATATGACCTGCACGTATGAACATGAACGTATACCCTTGCTACCCAAGGGTATTTTTTTGACTGATAGAACTTTTATGTCTATATATGTTTACATAATATACAAATAACATTTAGACGACCTTCGGACAGATAACCGATGCCCTAAAGCCACATCCCAACGAGGAAAAGGAGATAAAGCGAGCTAGCCTTCCTAAGTCCTTTAAACATTACTTATATAACTATACATACATAGGCATGCATTTGACAATATAAAAGTATAAAAGAATTTTTGTAAAACCATTGAAAAGTTTAGTAACTAAGAAAGGATGACTTGATGTCAATCGGTAAAACGATTTGAAAGTAGTTTGGTTGATAAGAACATATTAAAGTATAAGGAAGCATTTGTTTGAAACACATTTGTAACAGAGTTTGAAAAGAAACATTCAGTATGTAAGACATTTTGATAAAGAGCTTTAAACAAGTGAAAACGTTTTGGAACGCCATTTGATGTAATCTGTTTGGTAAAACAGCTAAAAGAGTAGTAAATCCATTTGTATGCTACTTATCAATCACATGTGATTGATATAATAAGTAGCATGATTCAACTTGTATCCCCCCATAAAAGCATTTAAAAGAATGATTTAGGGGTATGAACTCACCTGCAATGAGTGGTCTGGATGAATGGACTGAATAGGATGCTAAGTGTCAAGTGAAGAATTGAGGACATACAAGGATCCTAATTAACATATAATAACACATATATGAATATAATTAGTGCTTATAACAACTAATTATTGAATTGAAACCACCTCAGGGGCTAGTAAACACTTATTTTGAAGTGTTACAACCATTTATGATTGTATATAAGGGGTATATGGCTATACAAGGGAGTGTATGGTCAAAATACACACTATTTGTGTGTGTGCGGCCGCACACTCTCTATGGAATGTGCCAAAACGTACTTTAAGGCTTTAGGACTCATCTAGGAAGGTTTCTTACCTCATGCTTTAGCCTTACATGAAGTTTATTACCATTTTTGGACCTAAAAAGGGTGTGTGCGGCCAGCGTGATGTGTGTGGCCGCACATCCTTTATGAACATGATAAAATCATGTTTTTCGAGCATATCATCAAGTGTTCTTAGAATATAACAGGTTATGATAACTGTATAAACGTTATAGAGGCTTGAAAGGGTGATTAAGGTCCAAAACTAGTGTGTGTTCTTGGTATTCTTTGTGTTCTTGGTGTTCTTGGTGTTCTTGACTAAAAAGGGATGTTTTCATGGATCAAGGCAAGGGGAAAGGCTAGTTAAGGTCACATATTAACTAAACAAGGGATGAATCACTCACTTGATTGAAGTTTGGCGTGAAACTTTGGATGGTACTTGAGAGAAATCGTTTTCTAGCTTTGAAGAGTTGAAAAAGTGTTAAAAATGACAAGTGTAGTATATAAATGGGAGAGTGTGCGGCTGGGGATGGGTGTGCAGCCGCACACACCTTGTTCGGTGTGTTTGGCCCGGTTTTGTGATTCTACACATATACTAACCCATTCTACCACTGATATCTTGATTATACTAAGTCTCAAGCACTCCTATAGACCCAAAACTTCATTATAAAACAACAAAACGAGGCTAACTTTGATAAAAATGAAGAATGTATAAGTTAGAAATTTCGGGTTGTCACCTCATCCCCCCGTCAGAGAGAATTTCATCTCGAATTTAGAGTTTAAGCAATTAAGTAGTTACAAATAACTAAGTAAAATGACGCGGGTATTTCAGTTTCATCTGATCCTCTCGCTCCCAAGTGAATTCAGGTCCTCACTTGGCGTTCTAGCGGACCTTCACTATCGGGATATGACTTTGTTTCGTTTGCTTGACTTCTGGGTCCATGATCTCTACAGGTTCTTCCACGAAGTTGAGGCTCTCGTTGATCTCGATCTCGTCGAGTGGGATTACGAGAGTCTCATCAGACATACACTTCTTCAAGTTTGAGACGTGGAGGGTAAAACATTCGTTATTGAGTTCGCGGAGTAGGTTAAGTTGTGGATGTTTCTTTGCCCTCCCTTACTACGTGAGTAGATAAGTAAGTCATTTACAAGGACAATGACTAACTGATCCGAGTTAGGATGGTGTACCCTATCGATTAAGTTTATGAATACTACAGGCATATTGGTCTTATTCGAGGGGTATCACTACGGACTCATAGCGTCCGCATTGCGTTTGGAAGATTGTCCTCGGGACATCCTTCACTGACACTCGTAACCGATGATATTTGGATCTCAGGTATATTTCTGAAAGGTGAATAGTTCCTTGCTGTTGATCATCCGACTTATCTATGCGAGGCAGTGGATAGTGATTTCTATTGGAAATCTTGTCGAGATCTCTAAAGTCGACGGACTTACGAACCAATCTGTCTATCTCCTTGAAGAACAAAACCGGAGCTCTCCAGGGTGAGAAGCCTGGTCTTCCTATTTTTATTTCTGAGTAGTTCGTTAAGTTGTTCAGATGGTTCTTGTATCTCCATGGGTGTTAGACCATAGGGCGATCTGATTACAGGAGTCGCATTGGGTCCTAAGTTTGTTTGCATGACGATGCGATCGCTCGTAGTCTTTAGCAGTCTCCGTCCTGAAGTTCATGTTAGAAGTCATACATGGTTCGTCAATCACAGTCTCGTGTATATGAGTCGTATATAATTAAGATTGAAACGTTAGTCGAATAAATGATTCTTCTTTAAGCTCACATCCCAATGAGGAAAAGAAGTTAAATTGGAATCATTAATTCTAAACCCGTAGAACCTTGATTATATACCACCCTTGTTCATACATTCTTCCACGATAGATCAATTGTACGGATCTTTGGATTGAACTTGACGTACTGTACGAGTGGTACTCTGGGGAGGTTTGTTGAGGTTTCTTCAGAAAGGATAAGGAGCATGAGGTACTCTACGCATGATTACTTCGGTGTTCTGGAATGACGACTTCACTAGCAAGGCGATTTCAGAGAAAGAGATGGGCAAATGAAACTGGTATTGTGCGGATCGAATGGAATCAGGTTGTGATAATGTCGGACTTACTTAGAAGTAAAAAAACATTAGATGTGAACATAATGGCGTTACAGACTAAACACAACCGTGAAACTTTTAACAGAGTTACAGTACTATAAATTTACTACAAGACTATTGTTGTGAACTAGGTATACTACAAAAGACAAGTATACACAGCACGAGGGCCCCTTAACTGATGGGATCTCGCAAAAGAAAAGACTCAAGTTGCACTAGTTTTTAAAAAGTTTATGAGTCTGTTACAACGGACGCCTTAGATACTTTAACGAGGGTCCGGGGTAGTCTCTCCTGCGGCAATGATCCTTAGTATCTTCCCGTCTGAGCCAGAGTTCTTTGTTATTGGATAATCCTTCTTGCAGTTCCCAATCTCAGCGCATTGGTGACATATTGGGCTGGTACTAGCATCGATGGTGGAAACGAGGCGTCGAGTCAGAGTTATGTGGAAGTCGGTGCTTTCTTTGTTCTTTCCTTCTAGATAGTTCCTATGAAAATGTCCTGTCTCACCACAACTATAGCAAACATAGTTGGCTCCGGTGGTGGAGGTGGTTCTACAGAAACGAGCAATGTGCCCCATCTTGTAGCAATTGTTGCATTGCAATACTCGGCAAGCTCCGTTATGATGATAGTTTCACTTGCCACACTTCGGGAGCATTCCCTCATAAAGCTTGACCAGTGCTGAGGTGGCAGGAGTCGCCGCTGGTTGTTGTCGCAAGGCAAGCCTTTAAATTTGCTTGCGTTCTGTTTGGGCTTGATGCTTCCATTTCTTGAACTCTGAGTTGTTATTTTGGGTGTTGGCGACTGTTACTATTTTTTGATTTGTCAGATCGTTACCACGATCGGAATTGTCAACTCCTTTGTCAGTCTTGTTGGGCTGATGTTTATTTTGATGTTGCGTCTTTTGGGATCGATAGTATAGTTATTTTGTACTCCGGTTTGGGCCTATCCAACCGAGAGCCTTTTATGTTTTATATATAAGAATATGCTTGCATGCATATTAGGTTAACAATTCAAAAAGATTTTAGCGATCAATCTAGAGCTTAACGATAGATTGTAGGTTTCTTTAATCGTTCTTGTAACCTTCTAATCCTCTATAGTTGATGTTCTTAATCGAGCTCTTCTGAGGATTTTGTTTAATCATTCGACTCGTTTGATTCTATCTTGTCTTGTTCTTATTATTGCATTCTTACTGTTTTATATTTATATACTTGTTCAAGATTTAATCGATCTTCATAGATTAAAGGTCTTTAATCTCATCAAACGTGTGTGTCGTTGTCTACTGCCGAAGCAGAATACATTGCCGCTACATCCTGCACATCACAAGTGATTTGGATCCAAAGTCAACTTCGAGACTATGGACTCAATATGAAGAAGATCCCACTATATTGTGACTCTGAAAGTGCAATTAGGATCTATCATAACCCAGTGCAACACTCTAAAACCAAACACATAGCACTGAGGTATCACTTCATCAAAGATCACGTGGAAGATGGAAATGTCGAAGTTCACTTCGTAAGAACCACTGATCAACTGGCTGACGTCTTTACCAAAGCTCTTCCTGAAGCATCCTTCAACAAAATATTGCAAGGGCTAGGTATGATGGAATCAGAGTCAGTACCTCACACTACCTCTCCACCTCAAACGTAAGAAGAGAAACCAACCGAACGTTCGGGTTCGGTTAAACCATCTGACTCGCTCATCACTTCAAAGATAGTTTTTATCTGTTGTATATTTCTTGTACAGAATTGTTTTTTCTTGGTGTTAAAAGTTTTTCCAAAGTGCATGTCTAAACTCCCTGGTTTCTTAAAATTTTGCAAAACCGAAACCTACCGAAGGTTCGGGTTCGGTTTTTCAAAATTTTGTTGAACCGAAACCAACCGAAGGTTCGGGTTCGGTTTTTCATAATTTTCCTGAACCGAAACCAACCGAACGCTCGGGTTCGGTTTTTCAAAATTCTCCTGAACCGAAACCAACCGAACGCTCGGGTTCGGCTTTTCAACTTTTTCCCAACCGAAACCAACCGAACGCTCGGGTTCGGTTTTTCATTTTTTTCAAAGTTTTTTTTAAGTCTTATTTTTTTTAACTTCTTTCATTTAATTTTTTTTATTATTTATTTTTTTCAATAAATCTCAAAAACACCAAAAATATTTTTCTCTTTTTCTTTTTCTTGTGTGTTTGTTTGTTTATGGGGATATAATTAATGAACTACTTAAGTGTCCCTAGAAGCATGCTGCTGTATACGTCCCAAGCCTCATAAGATTTTGAATAATAGCCTTCATGACCTGGTATACACAAACCTAGTCTTCCCAATAAGGCTAACACATTTATTCTGATCGTGAGCTACCTCACTCTCTTCTCACATAAGTTAAGAGATTCCTGCTTGGTCCTTATTTTCGCAGCAGAGGTACTCTGTTTTCTCAAACCATCTCTATTAAACTTCTCCATTACATTCGTTTCATCATCGTAACCCTTGAGACTCTCAGACGTTACCACTGAGGTTTATGGTTACACAACATCTGTGTTAATGATCTCAGTTTCGTGTCACTCCGAGCTGAGTGAAACCCCAAATTCTACACCTAAGGAATTGACGGTGAACAATTAATTTGCTCAAGCTTTCACCAAAGAATTGACGAAAGTACCTTCATGAAATCTCAAATTTTATTTTGCGTGATTCCTATGAAATTGTTACACACCATAACATTTCTTCCCAAAGGATCCAATTTTAAATTTTTATCTGAGATTTTATATTAATCCAAGCCAATACAAAATAAATTCCTACCTACTTGTTCAACAGGCTACACTGGTCTCACAAGTACTTTGTTCATTTTCTTTCTTATATCAAGAATAGAATTGATGAATCAAAGCGAAGCCATCCTTAATTAGCCTAATTAAAAGAAGCCTTTCAACATTTATTAATAAGTGTTTGATCGTAATTCAACGGGATTCCACACTAACACTTTGAGGTCTCTCCTGACCTTGAAGAAAGCGATTCGTGCTCGGGATCATCAGTTTCGTGTCATTATTGACATCACAGAATATCCTTAAAAGAGTTGCTTTATTTCTTTTTCTTTTACACTCTTTGCACGAAAATCCTTGACTTTCCAAAATTCCGTTACCAATTATTTACAGGCTGTATTATTACTTGGTGGTTCATTATGGAGCTGTGGTAAAAAACAATCCACGTGGGTATTTAATTCAAAAAGATGCCATTTAAAAGGATAAGACGAAAGGTTGCTGACTCGGCGGGAGTTAAAGGGATTAAAATTCAAACTACGGTAAAAAGGGGGCGCGTGTGAATATGGAACGACCATGCTTTTACTGACAACCTGGACGCATGTGAGAAATCCAAGCGTCATCTCTCTGGCAATTAAAGGCGCGTGCGGATTTGTAGCGATTTTCTTCTGAAACGGCGCTTGTTGGGTAGCGTAATCCTAGGATTCTGACAATCTCTCTCCTACGTGATCATCGCATAGAAGATATGAAACGATTTTTCTCTCTCTAATCCCTCACTATAAAAGGCAGTCCACAAAACCTTTTACCTCTTTACTGCCTCCGCAATTTCTCAAGAGCAAAAACTCCCAAACAGCTTCACTGTTCATCATCTTCTTTAAACCTTCAACAATGGCTGAATCCTCTTCCGTCCATGCTACTTCACAGATCCTACCCATCCGTCCTCAGCAATGTCTGGTGATTGACCTCAACCCATTGGCGTACGACTCCTACATGTCGCCGATAATCGAGTGCCTCAAGTACTCTCAAATAGCCACCGCTCTCTCAAGAATCGAAACTGTTCCGATGGTGGCCCTATCGCAGGTTTACGCGACTGCTTATTACGACAAGGCAGTCGAACGGGTGTTCTTTGAAATTGCTGAACACAAAACATCCGTTTCTCGCCAACGGTTCTGCACAATGCTAGGGTTGGCTATTGACCCTTCAAGAATTAACCCGGAGACGATTCCGGTTGGGTTTCTGTATAACATGTTTTACAACATGGGGTACACGGAGGTCCTTACCTCTGTAGCTAAGTTCAAAAAATCCTGCCTGCCGCCTCAATGGAACGGCATGTTCACAGTCCTCTTCAAAGGCTTGTCGGAACGGAGCTCAGGGTCCGACGGTGCTAGTCGCCTCTTTCTGTCGATAATGTATACCATCTACAACGGGGTTAATCTGGACTTTGGGATGGTCCTATGGCAACAACTCGTCCAGAGCCTTTCTTCATCATCGCGACACTCTGAGGTGTCGTTGGCCCGGTTTTGGATTTTCATTACCAAGTGGGCAATGGACAAGTTCGACATTCCGATTGCTGCAGGTGCATCGATGTCTTCTTTTGGTATGTTTCATACCAAGAAGATCATCATCTCGGATGCATCTAAATTCTCCTTCGTTGGCTCCATCCCGGAGACAATGTATGGTGACGTGCCCTCTGACAGCAGACTGATCCAGACGATCAAAGAGTTCAGGCCAACTGGTCCTAGGGAACTGACACCGGATATGCTTAGGTCTATCCATGATGCTGACAAACCGACGAACAAGGGCAAAAAGGCTGACAAAGGGAAGCAAGCGACCAAAGCTCCTAAGGGTCCTTCTCCCAAAAAGTGGAAACAAACAAAGGCTGCTCAGTCCCCACAGCCGAAGAGGAGGAAGACACAACCGAAGCGCAAGCTTGTTATTCCCTCTTCTTCAAGCGCTTCTGAGGGAGGAAGTTCGCATTCCGAAGGCTCTCAAGGAGACGAATCTCCTCAACGAGGCAACACACCACCTCGGTCCCCTACCCCAGAAATGGAACTTCATAATTCCCCAGTTCCTTCCCCACCTCCAACCATTCCTACTTCCATTCCGACCATAATCCCCAACATCACTGTTCCACCAACATCTTTCCCTATACCACCACCCATTTTCACAACCGCGACCGAAACACCACCAGTTACCGAAACCCCTCCCGTAACCGAAACACCACAAACCGAAACCCAAACTCAACCACCACCCCAAACTACCCCACCCCATAATCAACCTCAAAATACCCCAACCTCAACACCCCCAGCTTCACCACCCCCTCCATCTCATGAAAATGCATCTGATGGCGACAACCGTGATCTTGGTGGTGAACACATGAACTTCGATTCGGTCTACTATGGTCCGTTTCAGGTTCAGAGTGATGAGGAGGATGATGCTCCAGTGACAAAGAAGCATCTCAAAGAGCTTCACGAGAAGGTTGATCTACTTCTCGCCTCCTCTTCCAACCAACAGTCCTCTCTTTCTGAAGCTGCCCTTCAGAAAATTGTTGATGCCTTCTCCAGGGCTCAACATGATTTGGTAGCCTCAGCAACTGCTGCGATTGATGCCTCCACCAGAGCCTGTGAGGCTGCGACCGAAAAAGTCGATAAACTATTCTCCGACGCTTCTTTCCTGCTGAAGTCCTTGCAGGAAAGCGCCGACGCCACCAAGACAACTTTGGAACCGATTGTTCAGCAATTGGCCAAGTTCGTCTCAACGGAGTTGACTTCGTTCGCTACCCTACGCCAAAACCTAAGCGACGACAACTCGGCCCTTCGTGCCTCCATCAATGGACGTTCTGGCAAGTAAAACAACCGCCCTAAAGGTTAAGAGCACGCAACTATCCAACTCACAAGAACAACTGTAAGCTCTTCGATCCGAACGGGAGGTGATCAAAACGTGTGTTTCGGATGTCCACGTAGCATTAACCAACATCCTCGAAGCACACGATCCCATTCTTAACCATTCGGTGAGGCGGACCCTCGCTGAAAAGCTCTCTCCGGCCATGGACCTTCTCAGCAAAATTGAAGGCCTACCGAGTTTCGTGTCCATTTCGAAACAAGGGGGAGATGAGCAACCCGGATCGAAACCACCTCCTTCCTCCAAAGCTACTCACACAACCGAGCCACCTCCGACTGGTCATGCTTCGGGTTCGGGTGTGAAGAACAAGGGCAAAAACATAGCTGAGGAAGAAGATGAAGATGAAGATGAAGACAAGGAGACCATTGCTGACATGTTGAAACGAAAGAACAGTCGCAATGCTGATGATGATGCCAATCGTGTGGCGCGAGAGGCTGAAGAAGCCGAACGCATGCAAAAGGAAGCCCACGATCTCCTTGAGAGCCGAAAGACTCTTTTCCCTGCCTGGACTAGGGAACGTTTAATTAAAGAGGCCATAGAAACTCCCAGCATATTATGGCTCGAGCCGGTTATTTCGTTTGACTGCAACAATACCGTCGACTCGCAGTTCGACATGCCGCTAACTCGAAAGGTGTTCATCTTCCACGCCTTCTCTAACATCTTTGAAGTCCCTCATCCGAACGCTGAGCTTGACAGGGAGCTCATTGACTTCTATCTGGCGGCTGCTCGTCCTCAATACCTTACCTGGAGCGCCCAGAAGATTGTGAACGTTCGGGTGCTGAAGCCTTATGCCGTAGGGAGGTTCACAAACGTTAAGTTCAAGCTCATTCGAGGATCTGCAAGAACTTCTCATCTTATCTCCCTGGCGGATCTACCAAACCTAAATCCTCATGATTGGATTGTCCTGTATAATATCCTCTTGACTGATGAAGCCGAATATGGTCCCATTATAGACCATGTCAAAAGGATGTTAGCCTGCTACATCATGGAGGTTGCCCTAATGGATCAGGATGTCGCCACAGTCTTCAAGAAGAAACCGAAGATAGCTCTTGTGGGATCAGACTGTGATCTAAACCAAATGCAAATGGGCAAGATTGATCCGAGACGCAACTCGGTTATGTTCACTAGCGCAGAAGGACAGAAATGTCTCTTTGCATTAGCTGACAAACACCTTTACACCACAGCTTATTTGGAGCATGTATTATCGATCATCAAACGGTGTAAAGAGAATTCGACTGATGATGTCAAGTATTTTGATGACATGATCCAATGGTACATCTGGTTTAGACAGACCATCCTCTCCATCACCAAATGTCTGTTTAACACCGTGAAGAAGAAGGTACCTGCTTCACCTGCTGGCCCAAGTAACAAGTGAAGGTCTCGCACCAAATTGACGCAAAGGGGGAGATTGTTGGGCTGAAGTTTATTTTGATGTTGCGTCTTTTGGGCTCGATAGTATAGTTATTTTGTACTCCGGTTTGGGCCTGTCCAGCCGAGAGCCTTTTATGTTTTATATATAAGAATATGCTTGCATGCATATTAGGTTAACAATTCAAAAAGATTTTAGTGATCACTCTAGAGCTTAACGATAGATTGCAGGTTTCTTTAATCGTTCTTGTAACCTTCTAATCCTCTACAGTTGATGTTCTTAATCGAGCTCTTCTAAGGATTTTGTTTAATCATTCGACTCGTTTGATTCTATCTTGTCTTGTTCTTATTATTGCGTTCTTACTGTTTTATATTTATATACTTGTTCAAGATTTAATCGATCTTCATAGATTAAAGGTCTTTAATCTCATCAAGTCTTGTTTGTGTTGCCAGAGCCGAGGTGAGCAAGGAAAGCCAACACGGCAGCTATTATCGCGGCTTGGAATGTAGCGGCGTCGATATGAATGATAGGGGTTTCGTTGTTCGGCTGACTATTTACGGATGACGACATGGTTCTATTACCCAAAAAGAAAAGGAGTTCGTGAGCTATTATGGTTGAACCTAGATGAATTTCGATCCTTCAAGAAAAGAGTAAGAGTATGTTCTCGAAGGTTTGACCTACATCCCTATGATGCAGTCCTAGTACGGCATAGAAGTATGTTTGTGGAGGTTTGACCTACATCCCTATGATGCAGTCCTAGTAAATAGTAGAAGTAAGTTCGTAGAATGGTTTCAAGACGTTTTGTCGTTCCCGCCGAGGTATTATTGGTCGATGGATAATATGATCCAACCTTTGAAAGAGGCTTGAAAATGATTCCGGAGTTAAATCACTATAGTCCAAAGATTTGACTAAAGCAAATTTCAGACAGACTCCAATGAAGGTATGATGAAAGTATTTGAACAAATAGTGACACAGAAGTTAGCCGACTGCCAATATCATCGATGTTTAAGATGTAACAAGTTTGGGAAAATTGACCTTGTAGTAGGTCTTACATCACATCTGGAGTAAAAGGTCCTTGACAGCATAAAGGTCTAACTAAAAGTACTTCCACTACAAGGTAGTCACTTATAAAAGTGCTACACAGAACACAGGCAGGAACACGGTTCTTTAAAACAAAGAAGGAAGGTAAAGCATCTCCTACTGGCGACGGTCACCCCTATGGTGAACCCTTAGTTCAGATAGTTGACGTTCCATATCAAGCATGTATCTTTCGTACACCCTATGACGTGGTCGAAGCTCTATGACTTTGGCTCGGGTTTCAGCTAGTGCTTGTAGCAGGGTGTCATGGTTTCTCTTAGATCTCTCACTTGTGTGATCAAGATGATTAGTGCAAATGGTATGCATTCTTGCATTTTCATTAACATCTTCGATACGTTGGACGGCCGTCCTGCCCTGAATTTCGTTTCGGGCAACTCGACGGATCAGGATTGGTAGAAATCTATCTTCTGAGCTCCCTTCGTTTACATTGTAGAAGCTTCAGTCTCCATTAAACGGCGTAGGTTGATCTTGATCTTTGCTCCATGTTTCCCAGCATTCTACCCAAGGAGGCGTCGGGCCATGAAAAGTCGGACGAGGGTTAGGGTTTGAAATGGGAGCTACCGGGGGTAGGTTCTCAACCTCCGGTTCGGAGTTATTATAATCCGAAAGGTCTTCAGCATGGTAATCAATCAAAGGGATTGGATGATCATTCTCGGGTTCTTCTCCAAACCATCTTGCATTGGCTTCATTCGGAAGGTACGGGTTGCCGTGGGGATGGAGTCCAGCCATGTCATCTAAGCGAGAATTGGGGTAAGAAAATAATTATTAGATGAACTATCTAGATAATCATTAGATAATCTCCATTAGTTACATCACTATTTGTAAAGTGCATACCAGTTATATCTAAGAAAAACATGATAGTCCTTCGAATGAGTGACCTTAACTCCAAATTCACAAGGAATAGGGTAAAGCAAAAATTTCACCGATTCTAAGTCTATGACATCCTAGTTACATATAACCTTAGTGTATCCACTTAGCAACTATCAAATTAGTAATGACGATCCTTTTTAGTTCTCAACTAAGTAATTATAGTGACACAAAAATGCTCCTATAGTATCTTAGACTTAGGTTCTGTTATAATGTTCTCATTGTGGTAGTTTTGGTAAGTTTTTAGACTTGTTGATAGATCACAACCATTCTTGGGCATGTGCTAATCACTCCTTGGACCAGCATAGTTGATCAGGCCATGCCACTCCCAGGACTGACCATACATCCCCGAGCTTACCTGCGATATTCAACAATCGTAATACTTTTGTTCTTGTCATTGTGACACATATTTTAGTATGAATGCAGACACATATACTTAGTTAAATATTTTATTATTTAAAAGCATAAACTCCTGGTCAGAGTATTTTAGTCCCATTGTATTTATAGTCTGTATATCTTTTATGGGTTGATATACTCAATTCACTATAAACGATGCTCTGATACCAATCTGTCACACCCGAAAACCAGGAACGGCGGAAATGTTCTGGGGTGGAGGACATCATGTATAGTATCACAACAATGCAAAGTAGTAAACAGGCAACAACATCATCCATTGCGTTAATAATATAATTTCATATAGGTGTGTTCTTCCAAGTCATATAGACACCAAAAATATACATCAAAATAAAAGGGGAGTCTTGAACGAGCTCCGCCTTCTCAAAAACCTGGCACCGGTACCTGTCTACTGGTGACCTGAGAATACAAGTTATTTTGAAAGATTTTATCAGCTTTAAAGCTGGTGAGATCATAAGTATATTAGTGTTTGTGTTTGTATGAAAACATTTGTAATATGTAAAGTATAGGTTTTGTAAAGTTTGTATTTGGTTGAGCACTCCTAGAAAACCTTATGTTTCTTACTAAAAGTAGCCTTCTACGAAGGCATCTAGTATCTGTGTGTGTGTCTCTTGTAAGAGTGTGTATTTTCCCAAATCCGACTATCATTAACCAAAAATATAGTTTTTACATTACTGTGCATCGTGTGAATGTTCACGAAGTGAATGTAATGGGAAAATATTATAGTACTGTAGTTGTAGTGTTGAATTAAGTGACTACTGTTGTACTAACTACCTAAAACCAATTGTTATTTAAGGTAACATGTAATCGACCTGTACGCCGCTACCGACTCAATAGTAAAACGAAGATGTAAGACGCCGTAAGAAATTACAATTGGCACCCGTAGACTTGAAAGTCCCACTGTAGCGAGCAAAAAGGTGTAGGATAGTCAATCGAGTATAGATCTATACGCAAACTCATACGCTCCTCAATTAAGGAGATTCTGGATACAAAAACGGTCATCGCAGGTAGCGCCATGCCCCATCCAGTGGCTCACATAACTGTATTAATGTATATGTAATGTATGTGCTAGCGGTATTGTGTGTTCTTTCTCTGTCTAGCCTGTATATTTTGTTTCTCATCATAGTATCTATTGTCAGTTTCTCATCATAGCATCTATTGTTAGTTTCTTGTCATTGTATTTATTGTTAGTTTCTCGTCATAGTATCTATTGTTAGTTTCTCGTCATAGTATCTGTTGTTAGTTTCTCGTCATAGTATTTGTTGTTTGTTATTGAATCATGTATGAACTAATTCTTTGTTTGATTCTTTCTTTTAGTAATAGTATTAGTAACTTCCTAAACTACACCTATTGTAGTTTACTAGTAATATGGCCTACACGTATGAACACGAACGTATACCCTTGCTACCCAAGGGTATTGAAATGACTGATAGAACTTTTATGTCTATATATGTATACATAATATACAACTAATATTTAGACAACCTTCAGACGGATAATCGATGCCCTAAAGCCACATCCCAACGAGGAAAAGGAGATAAATCGAGCTAGCCTTCCTAAGTCCATTAAACATTACATATATAACTATACATACATAGGCATGCATTTGACAATATAAAAGTATAAAAGAAGTTTTGTAAAACCATTGAAAAGTTTAGTAACTTAGAAAGGATGACTTGATGTCAGTTGGTAAAACAATTTGACAGCAGTTTGTTTGATAAGAATAGTTTAAAGTATAAGGAAACCTTTGTTTGAAACACATTAGTAACATAGTTTGAAAAGAAACATTCAATATGTAAGACAATTTGATAAAGAGTTTTAAACAAGTAAAAACGTTTTGGAACGCCATTTGAAGTAATCTGTTTGGTAAAATAGCTAAAAGAGTAGTAAGTCCATTTGTATGCTACTTATCAATCGCATGTGATTGATATAATAACTAGCATGATTCAACTTGTATCCCCCCCATAAAAGAATTTTAAAATATTTAAAAGATTGATTTAGAGGTATGAAATCACCTGCAGTGAGTGGTCTGGATGAACGGACTGAATAGGATGCTAAGTGTCAAGTGAAGACTTGAGCACACACAAGGATCATAATTAACATAATATCACATATATGAATATAATTAGTGCTTATAACAACTAATTATTGAATTGAAACGACCTCAGGGGTTAGTAAACACTTATTTTGAAGTGTTACAACCATATATGATTGTATATAAAGGGTATATGGCTATACAAGGGAGTGTATGGTCAAAATACACACTCTTTCTGTGTGTGCGGCCAGGGGGTGTGTGTGGCCGCACACTCTCTATGGAATGTGGCAAAACGTATTTTAATGCTTTAGGACTCATCTAGGAAGGTTTCTTACTTCATGCTTTAGCGTTACATGAAGTATATTACCATTTTTGGACTTAAAAAGGGTGTGTGCGGCCAACATGATGTGTGTGGCCGCACACCCTTTATGAACATGATAAAATCATGTTTTTCTAGCATATCATCAAGTGTTCTTAGCATATAACAAGTTATGATAAGTGTATACACGTTATAGAGGCTTGAAAGGGTGATTAAGGTCCAAAACTAGTGTGTGTTCTTGGTGTTCTTGACTAAAAAGGGATGTTTTCGTGGATCAAGGCAACGGGAAAGGCTAGTTAAGGTGACATATTAGCTAAACAAGGGATGAATCACTCACTTGATTGAAGTTTGGCATGAAACTTTGGTTGGTACTCGAGAGAAAACGTGTTCTAGCTTTCAAGAGTTGAAAAAGTGTTCAAAAATGACAAGTGTAGTATATATATGGGAGAGTGTGTGGCTGGGGATGGGTGTGCGGCCGCACACACCTTGTTTGGTGTGTTTGGCCTGATTTTGTGATGCTACACACATACTAACCCATTCTACAACTCATATCTTGATTATACTAAGTATCAAGCACTCCTAAAGACCCAAAACTTCATTATAAAATAGCAAAAAGCGGCTAACTTTGATAAAAATGAAGAATGTATAAGTTAGAAATTTCGGGTTGTCACAGTATTTCACAATCAATATGAAGCTAAGTGATATTAAAGTAAAGACGTTTAGAAATAAAACAAAAAATGTTTCATTGTTTCGAAAGCCCTAAATTGTCACGTTGCAAATTAATTAAATCATCCCTAGACCTGGATAAATCCGACTCTAACTTCTCAATGCACATCCGCCTCTCTTCACTTTTTGATGTTACCCTACTGATTTGATATGTTAAGTTAGTATTACTTAAACGGGTTCTCTTTAAGCTATCACATAAACTAGAGGCTGTAAATTTTAAATCATCTAATTTAGTTTCATATCTAGAGATAGGAAAATTTAGAGATTCGAGAATAGAATGTACCTTGTTGATCACTTTCTCACATTTGTTGATCTGCTCGGAGACAGGTTTCGCAGCGAAGCAGTTGTTTGAAGCCTTGGTGCCATCAGTAGCGTATCCATTTTTATCTGAAACGTCACTACAAACCATCATACACTTTCCCTAATACTTAGGGTACTCATTATTCACGATGAAGGACTCGCCATGTGTGGGTCTGTGAACCTCTTCATCCTCCAAATTGGTTGACCACACTTCAACTCTTCCGTACTCGTCATCATCTTCATGCACAATTAAAGCAAGCATTGCATTGTAAACGTTCTTCTTTTTAAGCTCTTCTATCTTCCAAAGATAGTAAGCTTCATTTTTATCTACTTTGTCCTTCTTCTCATTCGTTCTCTTCAACATGCATTCCTTAGATAGATGATTTTTTTCCATGATAATAGTTGTAGTGATAGCTAGAGTCTTCCATAAGCTTATTCTCTTTCTTTACTTCTTTCTTTTGAGGGTTGCCGAACCTTTTGGTATTGGATACCATCAAATCATATTCTTCCTTTGAGAGTTCACAATCAGAGATATCAGACTTCGAACCTTCTACAACAATCTTTTTTCCTTTTGCTACAAGAGCCAATGAACCCATGCCAGAAACAACTATTCATTCGTTGGTTAACTCATCCTCATGGAATCTAAGTATTCCTACAAGTTGTACCAAAGAGTAGTTCTTGAATTTCTCATGAGCTTTCATAGTAGATACAACTAATTTTTATTAAGATCACAAACTATTCATCAAGGTCACTTTCTGCTCTATGATTTCACATCTAATCTTGAACTTAAGCATCCTGCTCAGAAGACGGTTAAGGTGCCATAATTTGAAAGAAGTAATGTTTGAACAGAATGTTCAAGATCTGCATTATTGGAATATAGCTCTTTCATCCTGTCCCATATTTATTTCACAGTTTCATAGGAACTTTCCATACGAAATGTGTATGGAGGTAGAGGAAACCTTATAATCCTCATTGCTTTGATGTTGCTTATCAATTTATCCTTGTCATCCTGAGGGATGTCTTTAACAGTAATGAGAAGAGCATTGTATTCTTCTTGGGTTTTAATAACTTTCCTCATTCCCATGTGCATGAAAGTACCCTCTTTCATGGATCTCCATATTATTGTTCTATGATCATCGATACCCAAGATGTAGTCTTCAAAGTGTAGCGCCCATACTTCAAAGTCTTGTGGATACAAAATAAGGATTCTGGTTGTGGAACCAATAGTGTTGGATAGGTTAAAGGCAAGAGTATGAGGATCTTTTGCATTCACGTTGCTGATTCAGTAAAACCTGTAAGAACAAAATATGTAAAACGAAAATCGAGTTTAGGGTAAAATAAAGATCAAGATTCAGCGTCTATAATCAATGAAAATGATGAAGACGACTAGAACTGATCCAATAAAAGAAGAAAATCCTAATAGCACTCGATAGGAGAATCGCATATGATTTACACAATCTCCTGCTCTGATACTAATTGTTAGAATAATAAGAGTTGATCGATAGATTCTAAACTAGTATATAAATCAAAACAAAGAAAACAATGTTCGAAGATGTGCTTAATGATTAAATAGCACTGCCGTAGAAGAGCTTGATAAAGAACTTCTATTGTAAAGGCAGGTAGGGAAAAATACCATCAATCTATGCACGGTGAATGCAGACACTATAAATTGTCTAACCGTAGCACATTAAAAACCGGGTAGATAGGACCAAGCCGTAACAAATGATTGACTATAACAATACATCACAATATTGACATAACTCAAAATATCCTAACAGTTATTCTAGATATGAGTTTGTTTTGGGCCCTTTGAGCATAAAGGTGCAAGCTTTATGAGATTTATTGTGTCATGCATGCATTAATTCAATTATTAAGTCCCTTTTAAGCTTAAGAGCTAAATTATTATGTTGGCAACTTTACGTGGTTTTCCAACTCAAGGAAGTCAAATCTATGTTTTGGGGCTATGTATTTATGGACAAGGTGCTTATTGGTTAAGCCCTTGCTATGAAGCCTTTTTGGTTGGGTTTCGGACCATTTTAGTAGTCCCTATGGCGAAAGATGGAAACTTTACCCTTCTAAGTATCATTTTGTTCTAGATCTGAGCTCAGAGCTCTTGGAATCGGAAAATGTAACTTAACGTATTAAGTTGTGGAAATGCATGAAAACATAGCCTGTTTGGAAGCCAACATGACGTGTTGGCTTGATTTTTCCTGATTATATGGACGACGGAAGAACATGAAGTGTTTACAAGTCAACATTGCGTGTTTCGTTAACATGTACTGTTGACTTTAACTTTGAGCAGAAGTTTGACCAGGGTGACCATGGACTATTTTGGGCCTTGGGTGTTTATGTGGAGATTGTTCCTTTGGATTGTTGATTGGTGCCTTAGTTTTTGGCCAAGTTATGAAAAGGGTAAAAAGGTCTTTTACCCTGGTTTGGACACTTTGAATGACTCAGATTCAACTATTGATGGATGGTTAACTTGCGATTGATAGCGTGGGGATTCTTGCAGGCTAGAAGCTAGATATTCTTTCTGTGAGATTCGACATTGCGAGCTAAGTTTCCTCCGTGTATTTAGTGGGTCGAAGGCGCTAACGAAGGCCCATGGTTTCTTATGCTTAGTATTCTTGTTGTCTGCGTGGCTCTTGCATGTGTTATGTGTTTATGTTACCGAGCAGGAATCAATTTCGAACAGGGCCCGATAGTAGGTGGGGCATGATGAGTTTGTTGTATTCTGGTTATTTGTATGTGTTCTTATGGTTACCGGGTACAAGTTGATGTCGGGCGGGGCCTGATGACCATTGTATATGTTATGTATCTTCGTGGTTATTGCATATATTATGTATTGATGTGTTTATATGTATGCTGGGTGGGGACCAACAAATTATAGATCTTTTACCGAGCGGGGCTCGATTCTGGGCGGAGCCCGATGCGGGACGGGGTCCGATGCCAAGTGGGGCCCGATGAAAGGCTGGGATCTATTATTTTTTTATTCATGTATCAATGGTATGTGGTAGTTTGTGTAACTCACTAAGCTTTGTGTTTATGGTGTTCAATTTATTTTTCAGGTACATCGATTTTCAGGCACACACCACATGTTTCTACATTCTGTGATTTACTCTGATTTGATGATGTTTTGATAAATCTTGACTGCCTTGACTTTATTAGAAAAATGTGTATTTACAATTTATTAATCTAAAAAATGAATATTTGATGTAATTATTTTTGGGATATTTCAGTTAACCTATCCAATACATCAGCATGGTTCCAATAAACCCCATATGTAAACAACAAAACAACTAATGCATAATGATAAGTCTGTTTCAACCTAAGTGGATGTTACAACCAAATTGTAGTCTTACATTACTCATCTAATGGTCTATTTCAAACATTTGTTCTATTTCAACCCAAGTGAATGCTACGGGCCAAATTGTAGTATGACATCACTCATTCGATTTTCATGAGCTCCCCCCATGGACATTCATACAAAACCAGTGGGATAACAAGCAAAAAATGACACGAGAAGGACTACTAGTCTACTACACCCATTAAGCGTTCATGTCGTGCTTGGAACCCTGAACCCTTCATTAGACAAGAGCAGGCAGAGAGGCCCCCACAGAACCCCCAACCGAAGCCTAATCACTAAATCAAACTCGCACCACTTCTAAAGTTTCAAATCTTCAGACAATATAACCTTGAATCCTTAGCATTTGGTAACCTGATCACGATTGATTGTTGAACTGTATTTCTTGCATAAGCTTAAATTATGACAACAACCAAAACCTACTATCCTCATATATTTCCATTTGACATGGTGATTCTGCCACCATGGAAATGTCTAAATTCTAATGACTTCACAATAATTTAGATTTCTAATCCAATCTAATAACTTCGCCACATGGTTCCTAAAAATCATGCCCGATCTCCAAAAGAATAATAGAATCTGAATCATTCAAACAAAACTCAAGAGCTCCAGTATAAGACTACAACACAAACCGACAATAGCCCAATCTTAAATAATTAATGAAAATAGAGCTAGAGTTGATTAAAACAATACCATTCAAATAGCTCATCCAAGAAAGAACCTGAGACAAAAAACACATAACATAAAATACAGAAGACACCAAGAAATGTTGCACCCAATCATACTAGATAATAATGATAACTCAAACCCCGATCCCTGGCACTCCATCTAGTAACTATCAAGCTAAAGGTGTTGGGTCTAAAACCTTCACATCCGCTCTAAGAAGACAATCAACGTCATTGAGTCTGACTACACTTTTTGTAAAACCTACCGGTCCCTCCATATCCTAACTGAATGTCAGTCACACTGACCATCTTGATTGTTGTTGTGTGAATCTAATACAGCTTCCTCTTATGTTGCTGGGTCTCCAACTCCAACTCTCTTTCCCTGCCTTCCCCCACCAAACTAGAAAGAGTCTTGTGACTCGAGATACTCGCGTGCTCCTACATCTCCGCCTTCAACATGCATGGTATCTAGTCATCCTTATTAACTCTGAAGCTGGATATCGAGGGAAAGACAACACTCCTTTTATAAACATGGTGGTGATCTCATCCACCATCCCTGTAGTCTACTCAAGTGCTAAAAACTCCCAAGATGATTAATGAAACTCAATTGCCAGAACAAATTCTCTCTTAAATATGGTGAAAAAATCCTCCCATGATATAGACTTGACAACATCATGTTATGACTTATATAACCTCGCACCACCAATCCCTACCTCTATCACCCATAAGCCACTTTGTAAATATGACGTTAGCCTCTGCTGGATAAAACTGATGTGAAAGGCACTCTCTACGTCAAGAACCTATCTCATATTGAAAATAGGCTTCCTCCTCCCTAGGAAACGTAGAACCTTGCAAACATCAAACTCCCTGTAGGTGACTTTGCAACCCCATGTTTGAGCTGCCTCCAACATTGCCTGAAGAACCCTAAGGCGCTCATTCGTCATGGAAATCAACTCATCTCTGATAGTGTAACATATCGTTTTCACACTACGGTAGAATATAATATAAACTGTTTGTTTCTAAAATTGGAAGTATAAATAAACTACTTTTTAGGCTAAATAATTTTCATAAGCATGTAGTAGATGTCAATACCATTTCCATAGATGTATAAAACGCTAGAATCTGACTTCGTATGAAGAGGTTATTATTTTTTGAAATTTCGATGCAACAAAGTACAATAGTGTGTGACGCAGAAATGGAAATTGTTATCGGTTGATTGTTAGCTAAAACAATGTAAATGAGATTTGAAGATCTCATAAAATGAACTCGTCGATATAGAGCCAGTCAAGAACAGTCTAATCTCTAAAAAAATATGAACTAAAATAGAGTGAGAATTAACTATTGAAGACTATAGCAAAGTTGTAGTACTCGTAGAGGGGATTCCATGAATTTAAAGAACTTCGAGAATGAAGATCGTATACGAAAGTTATGGTCGTTCATAGATTACAAAAAACAACTCGCTTGATGATGTGGCTGCCCGAGAGCACGATACATGGCCTTGTCGGGTGCGAACTCCTCCAGCCGACCAAGTGGCGTGGCCATGTAAAGGTGTAACACATGGTGCTACAGAAATGAAACACATGGCAACCTTATAGAAATGGGTGACGAGGACCAACATGATTGCAGCACATGGCAACAAAGCAAAGGAGCAACATCGCAGTAGGGCATGATGTGCCTACCAACTCCCCATGTATATAGAGCTCAAGTTTAGCTCATTTTAATTCAACTCCAAACCTCTCTAATGCTTTTCCAGCCTTTGATTTTCCGACGTTTTCCAAGCTTCTAAGCCTTTTAGCAAGAATTTGAGGTATCTGCGAACCCGAAGAGAATGAGCTTTTGGCTCTGACTTCGCCCTAGGTAATTCTCGAATTTTTTGCTAGAAACTCTGTAAGTTATGCTACACTTATTATGTTTTAAGTGTAACTGATGTTCATTATTTATATTATAAACCTATAAACAAGATTTATTAGTGATTCCATGTCATAATATTGATTGATCTAATTACCGGAGCGATGTGTAAGGGAGATCTAGTCAGGTGTTTACTGTGGGATTTACAAATTGTATACTCTATATACCAAACTGACCCTACCTCCAATATGATCTTACATGGTTGTTCCTTATTTGATAGATCTTGATTTATTTATTGAGATTGTTGAGGAATCCAGGAAATAATATAAATACAAACAAATATTGAATCACATTAACAATAATTTTGAGGTTGATTAAAAGGAAATAGTTGAAGCGTTAGCCCATGAGCCAGCTTCCTAAGGATCATCCACCTACCTCTATTAGGTAAGTAACTTTAGTATACTATGCATTAATATATATATATATATATATATATATATATATATATATATATATATATGCTTGTAACGCTATTTGTTTATATGCCAACATGATTTGTTAAGTTTTGAGGAATTCCTTCTTTATG
Source organism: Lactuca serriola (assembly GCF_051521515.1). Classification (NCBI taxonomy): domain Eukaryota; kingdom Viridiplantae; phylum Streptophyta; class Magnoliopsida; order Asterales; family Asteraceae; genus Lactuca; species Lactuca serriola. The sequence goes on from NC_136410.1 coordinate 284,621,439, forward strand.
TAGAACACCAGGATGTAGGTGAACCAACTTTATGGTGAAGGATGAGGATGAATTGGTGGCAATATAAACTTAAGTTATTGTGAGCCTAATGGAAATAGAAACATAAGCAATTGTGAACCTAGATACTCAAAAGGCAAGGTGATGGAAATATTAACTTAAGCAATTATGAGCCTAGTTAATTCCAATAGCAACTTAAACGAATTTGATCCTAGATATTAGATATAAACATGTATATGTATTGTTGTATATGTTATTTTTTGGGAACTCACTAAGCTTTGTGCTTACCTAATTGATTATAAGTGTTTTGGGTACTTCCTCCGACCGTTGAAGGGTAAGACTTGACTGTACACACACATTAATATCATGTTTTCCACATAATGTATAGTCAACCAAAGCTTAGTAAGGAAAGTGATTCCAAAAATATCCATATTCATTATGTTTGCTGATATATGATTGTAAGATATAATTGTGTCATACTTAAGATGCCTTATAGCCTTAAAATTTGTTTGTTATTTACTACTTAGAACCTATATTAATATTAATTAGTTATTTGACAAATACATTAGGTTACGTACTCCCATAATTAAATAGTTTTAGATTGCTTGATTTGGCGATATTGTGAAGCTCTTGTTTGAGTTTAACCATTATAATGAAATAAACTTTTTGATTTTAACAACCTTTAATTGTATACGTCTAATAATTAGTTAATATTGGTAGAACTTCTTCCTCGGTTGATACCATGGTGGGTGAAATGAAAGGAATCCTAGAAAGAGAGTATTGGAAGTACAAGATGTGCTTGATAGGGCATATATTCATAACATAGGGTGTTAGTAAAGATTCAAAGTCCTAGTAGAGTCTATGAAAATTCAATTTTATGTGCTCATTTAGACTTATACATATATGTTTAACAGTCAAAATGTGTAGTGTTGGAAATTACTTGGAAAATGCGAGGCAATTCTTAGGATAAGTATAAGTAGGTTTGAAAGGTATTAGAGGTCTATACAACCCGAAGCACAAGACTCACACTTGGATCAGAAGGCGTCACAAAGTCATTCAGGCACTAGTAGTTGGGTTGATACTGTGTCCAACACTATAAAATTGTTTTGCATTTTTCTGTCATTACATGCGGTATAGTAATATCTAGCAATGTGACTCTAATTTCGGGCCCAAGTGGCCATAAAGATTCAAGTCTGAAAAGAATAGACCTGTGTAAGAGGATTAGGTTTTGAGAACCTCGTCCGATATAGTACCGAATTAAGTCGTGAGATTTTCAGAAGGAAGGGATTATGGTAATCGATTGAAGGATTACAACCTTCATTGGGGCTGAAAAACCAATGGCTAGAGTTGCTACATGTAGTAACGTGGTTGCGTGTCAACTTCTAAAAATCAGAGAAGGAAGGATCATATTTTTAGTATGAGTAAGATAAGATAAATGGAATATGTCTTATGAGTTATTTTTTGTCTCGGGGAGACAAATCTCCAATTCACTATGAACCTTATTACAGCAAAAGGTGATCATAGTAGGCGGTGACGACTTCTGCTTACATCAACAAAATGTCAACTACGTGCAATAAAGTAGAGAATCCTAATATTGGTCCGGACGATGCATCACTGCACGATCGGATTTTTGTTGAAGTGTCAAAGACCTTACTATAAGAATTACCCGATATTGTTGGAAGGATCACTGACAAGTTGATCGTCAGTTAAGGAGCATAATACACCCATTTATGTTGTTGATGAGGTTGTTAGGACCACTCAGGAAGAAGAGCTTGGTTTAGGTACACAACTTCGAAATAGAAAACTGGCACAAGAACCAACACATCTAACAAGATCTAAGAAGCTTGACGGTGTTATGTCAAGCATTGGAAGTGTCTGAAGGTCGGTGCATCGCAGGATCGAATGCGGTAGTTGCGGACAAAAGGGGAATAAACGTCAAAACTATAGGTTAGAGGTGGATTTATGTCATCGTTAGCATCAGCCTGATCAAATTAGGTTCAATTGCACATAGCTTGCATTGGGAATGATTTAGATCCGTACACCTATGGTTTTGCGGGAAGTGGAAGGAACAGTTTGGCCCCAACACTTAAACTCCTACGTTATTTGACAAGGTACTCTATGACCAAGAAGATAGTTTTTTTGCTACTTGTCAAATAAGAATATACTAAAGCTCATAGAGGCTTCTAATATGTTTTTATATATGTCGTTATTTCCAGTTTCAATTCAAATGTGTTTGTGTTTAATCCAACAACAATCATTGTTGATTGTAAAATTCTATTACGCAATAATATTCTCTTGTACCCTTTTGCGCATGCTCTGTTTCAATCGTAAAACCAGTTTCTGCTCGTCATGATCTTGTTGGATTTTTTGATGTGTTATTGAATATTATCACTTATGTTGGGAAAAAGAAATAATACTACAATGATAGAATGGGAGTCATTTATATGACAATCATGAGTTTCTTCAAAGTCAAAAGGAGATACAAAACACATAGGAAAAGCCAACTTGGGATTCGATCGGTTATGAATAGCAGCAGATGATGGGTCGAATCCAAGTGGGGGAGAACCGACCTTAAGGGGAAATTGAAAAAGGTATTTTGAATTTCATTTTCAACATCGAAATCCTATAGAGTTGTAGCACAAGTAATTAGAGGTTGTTAGTTTTGGTTTCATTATGCGGATATATCCTCGCATCATAAGAGTTTCTTGTAGTGCTCTTGAAGGAGTGACTCGTCATTGCTCCCAAGCATCTAGTAGGAATTAAGAATCGGCCAAATTATTGGGTACAACTCAAATAGCTAAGCGAGCCATATACATTCATACCTTGAAGGATGTAGGATATATCCTCGCATCATAAGAGTTGTTAGATAAGCAATCTAGTAGGTCATATAGTTCACTATACAAAGAGACAAGTACTCATGACATATACCAGACTTATAGAGTTTTGTTCAAATAATATTAGCGATTTAGTTATCCTGTATCAAGGAATTACAATAGTAGGATCAATGTCAAAAGAGACAATGTTTATGTCATGCGACCGTTTCACGATGTCGTCTAATGTGCGTATAGGTAAAATAAGAGATTCCTAGATGGGATTATTCGGGATTAACTATGACGACTAAGTGAGGCGATAAAACTTTCCAAGGGTTGTAGATGTATTAGAAATATACATAATACGATTAGTGGATCAAGCTATTGACCCAGGTTCGGCCATACGGTCCTCGTGTTATCAATCGCCATTTAGATTAACTAAGAGTACCTAATATAAATTGGAAAGTTCATTTTAGGAGTGACTCCTTGTTAAGACTTGTGTAAGAAGTAGTTGTTGCTAGAGATAAGGGTATTAAGATGGTTCATTAGATTTTTATAAAAAGATCGACCTACAAAGAAAAGGTCTACGGGTTTACTATGAGGTTTAAGAATTTCACTAAGACGGTAGGATACTGTCAGGGAGTTGTTCAAGATTTTAGGGTATAAGGTTTCGGTTGGCGATAGAGAACACAAAAGGATTGTAAGAGAGTAGTATAAATTTTCTAGATACATTCATTTAGTTTAGGGTCACATTATATAGATTTTCGAGTGCAAATGCGTCAAAGTTTTTTTTACTCTTTTATAATATTTTTTAAGTCCTATTTTTTTATATTTTATTTTTATCTTTGTAATTATCAAAACTCCAAAAATATCTTAATTTTTTTTTGTGTGTGTGCTCATTTGTTTATGGGGATATATTTGATAACTTACTTAAATGTCCCTAGAAGCATGTTGCTGTATGTGTCCCAAGCCTCATAAGATTTTGAATAATAGCCTTCATGACACGGTATACACAAACCTTGTCTTCCCAATAAGGCTAACATATTTATTCTAATCGTGAGCTACCTCACTCTTTTCTCACATGAGTTAGGAGTTTCCTGCTTGGTCCTTTTGTTCGCAGCAGAGGTACTAAGTGCTCTTCAACCATCCTCATTATTCTTCTCCATTACATTCGATTCCTCAACGTAACCCTTGAGACTCTCAGAAACTACCACTGAGGTTTATGGTTACACAACATCTGTGTTTATGATCTTAGTTTCGTGCCACTACGACCTAAGTGAAACCCAAAACTCAACACCAACGAATTGACGGTGACCAATTAAATTGATCAAGATTTCACCAATGAATTGACGAATGTACCCTCATGAAATCTCAACTTTTTTTTTGAGTGATTCCCATGAAATTGTTACACACCATAACATTTCTTCCCAAGGGATCCAGTTTTAAATTTTCAAATGAGATTTCATATTAATCAAAGCCAAAACAAAATCAACTCCAACCAACTTGTTCAACAGACTACACCGGTCTCACAAGTACTTTGTTCACTTTCGTTCTTATATCAAGAATTGTATCGTTGAATCGAAGCGAAACCACCCTTATTTAGCCTTATTAAAAGAAGCCTTTCAACATTTATTAATAAATGTTTGATCGTAATTTAACGGGATTCCACACTAACACTTTGAGGTCTCTCTTGACCTTGAAGGAAGAGATTCGTGCCCGGGATCATCAGTTTCGTGTCATTATTGACATCACAGAATATCCTAAAAAGAGTTGCTTTATTTCTTTTTCTTTTACACTCTTTGCACGAAAATCTTTGATTTTCGCAATTTCCGTTGCTAATTATTTACAGGCTGGATTATACTTTCGTGGTTAATTATGGAGCTGTGGTCAGAAATAATCCACGTGGGCGTTTAATTCAAAAGGTGCCGTTTAAATAGGGATAAGACGAAAAGGTTGCTGACGCGGCGGGAGTTCAAAGGATAGAAATTCAAACAACGGTAAAAGGGGGGCGCGTGTGAATTTGAAACGGCCGCGCTTTTACTGACACTTATGGACGCGTGTGCGAAATCCAAGCGTCATCTCTCTGGTAATTAACGGCGCGTGTGGATTTGAAGCGATTTTCTTCTGAAACGGCGCTTGTTGGGTAGCGTGATCCTAGGATTCTGACAATCTCTCTCCTACGTGATCATCGCATAGAAGATATGAAACGATCTTTCTCTCTCCTGTCTCTCACTATAAAAGGCAGTCCACAAAACCTTTTACCTCTTTACTGCCTCCATACTTTCTAAAGAGCAAAACCTCCAGAGCACTTCACTGTTCATCTTCTTCTCCAACCTGCAACAATGGCTGATTCTTCTTCTGTCCATGCTACTTCTCAGATTCTTCCAATCCGTCCTCAGCAATGCCTGGTGATTGATCTCAACCCTCTGGCATATGATTCCTATATGTCGCCAGTCATCGAATGTCTCAAGTACTCCCAGCTTGCTCCTGCACTGTCAAGGATTGAAACGGTGCCAATGGCGGCCTTATCTCAGGTCTACGCGACGGCTTACTACGGCAAGGCCGTCGACAGGGTGTTCTTCGAAGTGGTAGAACACAAGACTTCGATTTCTCGCCCCCGATTCTGCACTATGTTAGGGTTTGCTGCTGACCCATCGTGAGTTCACCCGGAGACGACTCCGGTTGGTATGCTGTACAACATGTTTTACAACATGGGCTACACAGAGGTTCTCACCTCCGTCGCCAAGTTTAAGAAGTCCTGCCTACCGCCCCAGTGGAATGGGTTATTTACAGTTCTCTTCAAGGGTCTGTCAGAGAGGAGCTCAGGATCTGACGGTGCAAGTCGTCTTTTCCTTTCGATCATGTACGGGGTATACAATGGGATAAACCTGGACTATGGGTTTGTCCTTTGGCAACAACTGATTCAGAGCCTCTCTTCCTCTTCCCGACACTCCGAGGTGTCGCTGGCCCGGTTCTGGATCTTGATCACAAGATGGGCCATGGACAAGTTCGATGTTCCAACAGCCGACGGTGCACCGATGTCTTCTATTGGTACGTTTCATACCAAGAAGATCATCGTATCCGATGCATCAAAATTCTCATTCATTGGCTCTATCCCGGAGTCGATGTATGCCGATGTGCCCGCTGATAGCAGACTGATCAGAACGATCAAGGAGTTTCGCCCAACTGGTCCGAGGGAACTGACACCGGACATGCTGCGATTGATTCATGATGTCGATAAACCGGTCGCCAGGGGCAAAAAGGGTGACAAAGGGAAGCAAGTGTCGAAAGCTCCAAAGGGACCTTCTCCCAAGAAGCGTAAACAACCGAAGGCTGCTTCGTCCCCACAGCCGAAAAGGAGGAAGACCCAACCGAAGCGAAAACTCGTTATTCCCTCCTCTTCGAGCGAATCCGAAGGTGGGAGTTCGGACTCTGAAGGATCACAAGGAGATGAATCTCCTCAACGAGGCAACACACCCCCTCGGTCCCCAACCCCAGAGATGGAACTTCATCAATCCCCAGTTCCTTCACCTCCACCAACAATTCCTATTTCCATTCCCAGCATAAACCCCACTATTCCCCCAACCTCTATCCCTATACCTCCACCCATATTCACCACATCAACCGAAACACCACCAGTTACCGAAACCCCTCCAGTAACCGAACCTGCCCATACACAACCACCACCCGAAACTAACCCCCCACCCAGTCAACCTGAACCAACAAAACCCGTAACACCCCCAGCTTCACCACCACCTCAATCACCCGAAGACGCCTCCGATGGCGGTGATCAATACCTTGGTGGTGATCACATGAACTTTGATTCGGTCTACTATAGTCCGTTTCAAGTTCAGAGTGATGAGGAGGATGATGCTCCAGTGACAAAGAAGCATCTTCGTGAGCTTAACGAGAAGATTGATGAACTTCTCGCCTCCTCTTCCAACCAGCAGTCATCTTTGTCTGAAGCTGCCCTTCAGAAGATAGTTGATGCCTTCTCCAGGGCTCAACATGATTCAGTGGCCTCAGCAACTGCTGCGATAGACGCCTCCACCAGAGCCTGTGAGGCTGCGACCGAAAAAGTCGATAAACTATTCTCCGACGCTTCTGACCTGCTGAAGTCCTTGCAGGAAAGCGCCGACGCCACTAAGACGACTCTGGAACCGATTGTTCACCAATTGGCCAAGTTTGTCTCGACAGAGTTGACTTCGTTCGCTACCCTCAGACAAAATATAAGCGACGACAACTCGGCACTCCGTGCCTCCATCGATGCCCGTCTGGCAAAGCTACAAGAGGATCTTGCAGCTGAGAACTCTCTAATGGACGTTTTGGCGAGTAAAACAACTGCCCTAAAGGTCAAGAGCACGCAACTTTCCAACTCTCAAGAACAATTGGAAGCTCTTCGATCCGAAAGGGAGGTTAGAAAATCATGTGTTTCGGATGTCCACGCAACATTGTCAAACATCCTAGAAGCACATGACCCCATCCTTAATCATTCGGTGAGGCGCACCCTCGCTGAAAAACTCTCTCCGGCCATGGACTTATTAAGCAAGATTGAAGGCCTACCGAGTTTTGTGTCCATTCCGAAACAAGGGGGAGATGAGAAGAAAGGATCAAAACCACCTCCTTCCTCCAAAGCTACTCACACAACCGAACCACCCCCAACTGGTCATGCCTCGGGTTCGGGTGTGAAGAACAAGGGCAAAAACATAGCAGAGGGAGGAGATGAAGATGAAGATGAAGACAAGGAGACCATTGCTGACATGTTAAAAAGAAAGAACAGTCGCAATGCTGAAGATGATGCCAGTCGTGTGGCGCGTGAGGCTGAAGAAGCCGAACGAAAGCAAAAAGAAGCCCACGATCTCCTTGAGAGCCGAAAGTTGCTCTTCCCTGCCTGGACCAGGGATCGCATGATAAAAGAGGCTATAGAGACTCCAAGCATTCTATGGCTCGAGCCGGTGATATCGTTCGACTGCAACAACACTATCGATTCGCAGTTCGATATGCCGCTGACTCGAAAGGCGTTCATTTTCCACGTCTTCTCTAACATTTTTGAAGTTCCGCATCCGAACGATGAGCTTGACAGGGAGCTCATTGAGTTCTTCCTGGAGGCCGCTCGCCCTCAATACCTTACATGGAGCGCCCAGAAGATTGTTAATGTTCGAGTGCTAAAGCCTTTTGCCGTGGGGAGATTTACAAACGTCAAGTTCAAGCTTATCCGAGGATCTGCAAGAACTGCCCACATCATCACCCTGGTGGATCTGCCGAATCTGAATCCTCATGACTGGATAGTCTTGTACAATATCCTACTGACAAATGAAGCCGAATATGGTCCCATCTTAGACCATGTCAAAAGGATGTTGGCTTGCTACATCATGGAGGTTGCCCAAATGGATCAGGAGGTCGCCACTGTTTTCAAGAAGAAACCGAAAGTAGCACCAGTGGGATCGGCCAGTGATCTAAACACAATGCAAATGGGTAAGATAGATCCGAGGCGAAACTCAGTGATGTTCACCAGAGCCGAAGGACAGAAATGTCTCTTCGCTTTAGCAGACAAGCACCTTTACACCACGACTTGCTTGGAACACGTCTTGTCGATTATCAAGCGGTGTAAGGAGAATTCGGCTGATGACATCAAGTACTTCAATGATATGATAAATTGGTACATCCGGTTTAGACAGACCATTCTCTCCATAACCAAGTGTCTGTTTAGCACCGTGAAGAAGAAGGTACCAGCTTTAGCTGCCGGCCGAAGTAAAAAGTGAAGGTCTCGCTCCAAATTGACGCAAAGGGGGAGATTGTAGAGCTGAAGTTTTATTTGATGTTGCGTCTTTTGGGCTCGTAAGATTAGCCTTGTATTCTCCGGTTTGGGCCTGTCCAACCGTGAGCCTTTTATGTATAGTATTTAAGTTAATGCTTGCATGCATATTAGGTTAAGATTGCAGAGGTTGTCGTAATAGCGATTGATACAGCGTACAACAATTTTCTTTCATTGTTCTTCTAATCTTCTAATCCTCTACAGTTGATGTTCTTAATCGAGCTCTTCTGAGGATTTTATTTAATCATTCGACACGTTTGATTCAAGCTGTTTTGTTCATATTATTGTGTTTTTTCTGTTTCATATTTATATACTTGTTCAAGATCTAATCGATCTTCATAGATTAAAAGTTGTTTTAATCCCATCATCAAGTCTAGAAAAATAATCTAGTTGGTTAATATGAACATTTTTAGACTTAAAAACCCATTTTTGGGCTCAAAATGCTAAAAATACAAAACTAAGGGGCCCAAAACGACAAAATATAGATTCTGAAGGTTGAGATGAGTCTAAACAATTTCTAATATGTATTTTCTGAATATCAGCACTTTTGAAGGGTTAATAATGTGAGTTTTAAACATAAAGGGCCATAATGGGCTTTTCGGCCCAATAAAGCCCCAAATTGCGAGATTTTTGAATTAGAGGGGCTGAAACTGCACATTTCTGTAAAACAGGGGATTACTTGTGTACTAAAACTATTTCAAGGGCCAAAAAAGCTTTTCAACTTAAAAAGGGACCAAAGATGCAAAAAAATTTCATCTTGGGCCAAATTTGTAAAGGTTGCAAAAATGCAGGTTCCAACCGAGAAATTTTATTTTTGAAGGACATAAGCTGTTTATTAAGTAAATTTGTGCTAAAAATGTCTTTCCAATAAGTTTTGATACTAAAAGTGTCAAGAAAAATAGTTTAAGGACTAAAATGGAAATTCTTTTATACACAAAGGGTTAAAAGTGTAAATTTATTTCAAGAAGGGGTTTAAAAAGATAAACTCAAATTCTTAAACAATAAATCCCTTAAAATAAAAATACGAGTACTACGTCTATCGGCGAAACGTAATAATAAATACACTTTCAACACCAATATCGTTACCAAACGAATTGATTCGGTCTCGAATCAATAACAAATCAAAAATCAATAAACAATGATACTTCAATACACACGTGGAAATTTACGAGAAGTCAATATACCATCTTTGGGCTCGAAAGTTTCAAATTGTGCTTGTTGGGGCTAGCTAGCCCAATGACATGATCTTTAGGCCCGAAGACAACGCGCTTACATGTTATTGGGCCTACTATGACCTAATTCCGTGTAAAAGGACTTTCAATAGCTTTATTGTGCTGTTGGGCCCCCAGGGTCCTTTAGTACTGCTAGCAAAGTCGAGAAGTCAAATGCAAGTCGGGCCAAGTGCCTTTCGCATTCACGATAGCCTTGAACGACTTATGGAAATAACGGGGGCTTGGTACCCTCCTTTCTCCTCAGTTGTGGGGCTATGAGAAGTCAGGGTGGTTGGATTAAGTGAGTAGTACGGACGACGCCTAAGGGATCGTTTGTATTTGTTAGCTGTAAACTAGTCATTTTCATTAATGCGTGATTATAACGACTCAAAACCCATACTTAATCCAATGTCACTTGGAATTATCAAAAACAATGTCGTATCGGAATAACACAAACTAAGCCGCGTAATTTGATGTATTGGGAAAACATCGGGTTTTGCCTGGGGAATTCAATACTCTTAACTATGTGATATATACAAAGTCTAACAATTATTCACGTTTATAATAATCAACAAGCATACTTACGGATCTTCACAATTTTTCTCATATACAACATTTTTTTTTAGAAAATATCGGATTTTCAGAGGTTTTCAAAACTATACAAATCATTTCTTTTCAAACCTTACTTATGAACTCACGAACATTTCATATGTTGACGTTTTTCCAAAATACTTGTATTCTCAGGTAACAGGTAAATCGAAGAAAAATGTGTTAAGTTATGTCATGATGTTTGTTTAATTGATATCGAACGGTTTATGTTTTGAAACAATGTACTGAATGTAAACAATATTAGTTGTAATATTCCAATGCATGGTGATGAATGATGTTATGATTCATGTATAATCATTGTGATGGTATTCAATTGAGTCACAATAGCCCTCGGACGTTTCCGCCGTCTGGTTCGGGGGTGTGACACCCGTGGGCCGAAGGCAACAAGACTGACCTACTTTATTATATGAGTAAAATTATATGCTATAATATGATTTTATATGATGTGACTTTATTATATGTGTAAAATTATGAACTCGTGGTTGATATAGACCTGGGGGTCGATTCGGACTGGAATCAACTACTTGTTGTTATTTTAGGTTGATACAGACCTGGGGGTTGATACAGATCTGACACTACGACATGGAATTATATTATATGTAGGTTGTATGTGGTATATTGGGAAGCTCACTAATCTTTTGCTTACAATTTGTTTGTGGTTTCAAATACATTTGGAACAAAAGGGAAGGGTGCAACTTGATCGTTTTGCATCCACCTGTGTAATATATTTTCCTTACAATTTTGATATGTACTCTAATAATAACTCTTATTTTTAATACATTGATTGTTTTCTTATGAACGCTTGATGGATTTCGATTAAAATAGAAACGAAAAAATTTTATTACTATTTAGAGACGTTACAAGTTTTTATTAGAGCCTTGGTTTGAGGGATTTAGGAACACTCTTGAGCATGTTTGAACTTAAACTGAGGAATTAGTATTTTTTTAAACGAAAATAAGTTTCTAAAAAGATTTTTCTAAAAAGAATAAGTTTTTTGAAATGATTTTTTTTTCTCAGAAAAAAGGGTGTGATGCGTGCAATCAGTCGAGCTCAGCTAAATGATCCCCTAATTACCCATAACTACGTATGATGAGTAGTATGCCAAATATAAGAATTTCATTCTAGATTAGTGTCACACCCCGAAACCAAAGGCGGAAACATTCCGGGGCGGAGGACGTCATGAATATCACAACCAATGTACATAATAAGCATAGTAAACACAAATCATTACATTACATAGAATTATTACATTTGTTTGAAATCAAAGTGTTATAAGTGTCATACATATATATCATCTGGACAAAAGTAAAGACGTGTCTTCTACGCACTCTGTCTTCGCCAAAAAGGATCACTCGTACCTGTCTAAAGTGGACCTGAGAATACAAGCACTTTGGAAATTAACATAAAGCTGGTGACTTCATAAGATGTTTGTTTTCTGAAAATGTTCAAGTTTCCTTTGGTTTTCCGAAAAGTTTGTTATCCAAGAAAATCCCATATTTTCTTATAAGTATAATTGAGTTATTCTTTTTGTTACTCGGTCTAGTTAAGAACAGTTCAGTTATCCCAAGAAAAACCCTTATTTTCCTAAAAGTAAAGTTTAGTTAAAGTTCTGAATTTCCGTCAAATACAACTGTGTATAGTTTAATACGTAAAACTATATATTGAAAATCATGGGATTATTATCCCGCACTAGATATAAGATAGCTTGATATACCCGAAACTATAGATAGATAAAGATTTGAAAAACCATGGGACTATCATTCCGTACTAGATATAGGTTGAAAACCATGGGATTATCATCCCGTACTAGATATAGATTCAAAACCATAGGATTAACATCCCGTACTAGATATAGATTCAAAACCATAGGATTAACATCCCGTACTAGATATAGATTAAAAACCGTAGGATTAACATCATGTACTAGATGTAGATTCAAAACCATAGGATTAACATCCAATACTAGATATAGATTCAAAACCATTGGATTAACATCTCGTACTAGATATAAATACTATAGGTTGAAGATAGATATAAAATTAGATCCGTGAATAAACTTATTTTAATACATACTGTGAGTCAGGTAACCATGTTGATGCGACACCGAGACCTCCTTGACGTTCGTCAGACGTCCGACGATATCCAGAATTTGTCACCCCAAGCGTGCCCGCCTAGCTGTAGCTAGCAGTTTAGGTGTGGGATTATTAGTCCCGAAAAGATCTATTCACAAATTCCACTCTCTCCCTCCAGGAGACTCTGGTTACACTTTCGGGGAGGATTTACTGATAACCCAAAGGGTAATGACGAATCTCACAAGCTAGTATTAAATTATTCACAGTGTTTTCAGACATTATTAAACGTACTAAACGTTTTGAAACATAGTACTCTGAAAACATTCAAGTAAAATGAAATTATCTGGTATGAATGCTGTTTTGAAAACATCATTCCTGTGATCTCGTAGCTGACTGGGCAACTCCTGCATTACTGATGGCGCTAATCGATACGGGGCTTGGTTATGAGGGTAACTCCAGGAATTTGGTCAATGTGAAACTCGACTCGACACTTGGGAGGAATTCCTAGAAGCTCTTTGGGAAAAGACACCAGAAAAGTTGCAGACTTCGGGGATGCAACTTCCTGTTTCTCGATGGTCACATAGGCTAGGAATTGATGGCACTCCCTTCGGAGAAACCTTTTGAGTTTTGATGTAGGAAATGATATGAAGATTTAAGCTAAACTTATTGCCATAGATCATGAGAGTCTGACTAGAGGGAAGGTTGAGACGGATGGCTTTTTCGTAATAAAGGATATCCGCATGATTGAAACTCAACCAATCAATGCCGAGGATAACATCAAAGCTCTCTATGGAAACTGGCGTTAGGTCGAAGAGAAAAGAATGATCGCCGAGGGTAAGGGTTCAACCTATGAATCTATCGCTAACGTCCTCTTTCTCGATGTTAGACACCTCGACGGTAGGCATTTCGGTTACTAATGGAGGACTAAGGTTAAGATAATGTTTGATTGAATAGATATCAAATTTTCTTTCAACAATATAATCGAAAAGGTTCGCAAGTATAAGGGTTGTCGAGGAAGAATATATATACCTGTGGCAATGGTAGGATCGGCGGCTGCCTCAACTTGTCCCATAGCTAGGACTCTCCATGTGTTCCCAGTTGTTGCTGCCTTGGGGCAGTTTCGCTTGAAATGCCCGGCTTCGCCGCAACTGTAGCAGGCCGGACTGATTCCCGCTACGGAGGTTTGATTGGTTGGTTGGGTTGGTTTTCTGCAGTTTCGAGCATGGTGGCCCTTCTTTCCACATTTGTTGCAAAGTATTTCGCGACATGACCCGGGGGTACGATGATGGTAACTGCACTTGTCGCACCAAGGAAGGGTATCGGTATATCCGCTGGTAGGAGTCTGAGCAGTGGAACCAACAGCAGAGGCAGTAGCAGCGTGGACTGCTACCATTTGCTGTTTCTTGGAGGATCCCTGTGTATTTTGGGCCTTTCACTTGTTCCAAAATTCCTTTTTACTTCCACCACTACTCTTAACTAGCTCAGGAGTGGTGGTCTCCTCATCAGGGTTATCTCCGTGATCGATCAGGATTTGCGCAAGACATTTAGCGCTGTCATAGGTGTCTGGCTTCGCAGCCAATACAATTCCTTTAGTTGGCTGGGTCAACCCCCAGATGAACCACTCAATCTTCTTACTCTCCGGGGTAACCATTCCCGGACAGAGTAACGCCAGGTCATCGAATCTTGAAGTATAAGCGACTATGTCGGAACCCTGCATCTTTAGATTCCATAGTTCATGTGCTAATTTATGTATCTCGCCCCGAGGGCAGTACTCAGCATGAAGAAGATCCTTCATGGCCTCCCAACCCATGGCATTTGCTACAGGTAGGGTTAGGGATTTGACTCAGCCGTTCCACCAAGTCAAGGCTTTATTGGTGAAGGTACAAGCGGTGAACTTCACTTTATCAGATTCCAAACAAACACAAATTTCAAAGATTGATTCGATTTTCTCTAACCATCGGGTGAGGGAAATGACACCTCCAGTGCCATCAAAGGATGTGGGTTCCGCATTCATAAAATCTTTATAGGAACACTCCTTCCGGTGTCCCTGGCTATCATCTTGGTTTTGGGGTTGGGGACCACCTCCTGAACCACCGGGGTTCATTTGAGACATGGTGGCTGCCACTACGGCAGTAACAGCTACCTGGAACATCACAGGATCAAATTGGGGAGGAGGTGGTGGCGGAGGGTTGTTGTTGTTCTTTGAGCTGGGTCTCTTTCTTGGAGGCATCTTGATCTAAAAAGATCATGAAAGAGAGGATCATGAGTCCTCTGAATTGAATCAAGAGATATGGAACAAGGATATCTCATTGTGACAGATATAGCATTCTATTAAGCGATAAAATAGGAAAGAGTTATCAAAGCAGATAAACTATCGCTAAAGGAATGATTGAGGAGCAATGTTGGAATGAGGATTTCTATAACGGATTTGGCTTGAGAAATACTACCATAGTATTTCATGGTTCGCTGTGATGACGACTCGTTGATTGGGTATTGGGTAAGTTCTAGACACGACTACAAAACTACCCAGGTTTAACCGCAGCGTACAACACCAATTTACTTACGTTTTGTTCTACTTGTAGTTACGGGTTTCGACAGTTAGGTATACTTGTATACTTTTGAAAGTACTTATACATTAAGGTATACTTTTAGTTCAGAGCAGTTAGGCCCCTTAGTGTTTATAGTCTTATACCATGTAAGGTTTCGTATACTAGTTCACTATAAACAAGGGCTCTGATACCAATCTGTCACACCCCGAAACCAAAGGCAGAAACGTTCCGGGGCGGAGGATGTCATGAATATCACAACCAATGTACATAGTAAGCATAGTAAACACAAAGCATTACATTACATAGAATTATTACATTTGTTTGAAATCAAAGTGTTATAAGTTTCATACATATATATCATAAGGACAAAAGTAAAGACGTGTCTTCTACACACTCCGTCTTCGCCAAAAAGGATCGCTGGTACCTGTCTAAAGTGGACCTGAGAATACAAGCTGATTAAAAATCAGCATAAAGTCGGTGAGTTCATAAGATGTTTGTTTTCTGAAAATGTTCAAGTTTCCTTTGGTTTTCCGAAAAGTTTGTTATCCTAGAAAATCCCATATTTTCTTATAAGTACAATTGAGTTATTCTTTTTGTTACTCGGTCTAGTTAAGAACAGTTCAGTTATCCCAGGAAAAACCCTTATTTTCCTAAAAGTAAAGTTTAGTTAATGTTTTGAATTTCCGTCAAATACAACTATGTATAGTTTAATACGTCAAACTATATATTGAAAATAATGGGATTATTATCCCGCACTAGATATAAGATAGCTTGATATACCTGAACCTATAGATAGATAAAGATTTGAAAAACCATGGGACAATCATTCCGTACTAGATATAGGTTGAAAAACATGGGATTATCATCCCGTACTAGATATAGATTCAAAACCATAGGATTAACATCCCGTACTAGATATAGATTCAAAACCATAGGATTAACATCCCGTACTAGATATAGATTAAAAATTATAGGATTAACATCCCGTACTAGATATAGATTCAAAACCATATGATTAACATCCCGTACTAGATATAGATTCAAAACCATAGGATTAACATCCTATACTAGATATAGATACTATAGGTTGAAGTTAGATATAAAATCACATCCGTGAATAAACTTATTTTAATACGTATTGTGAGTCGGGTAACCATGCTGATGCGACACCGAGACCGCCTTGACGTTCGTCAGACGTCAGACGATATCCAGAATTTGTCACCCCACGCGTGCCCGCCTAACTGTAGCTAGCAGTTTAGATGTGCCCGCCTAAATTCCTAATCTTGGTTACTTAGCAAAATGCGAATTCGGTGCTAACCCATGAAATTTCACTTTTCTCCTTGTTAAGTCGTCAGGGGGCATGTGTGGTTAATCAGCACAATAAACTGGGACAGATAGTGCGTTGCAAAGGGTAGCTTGATGTTAATCAAAGATCAATGGAGTGAGTGTGTGTGGTTAATTGATTGTACCAAAATAATTTGCATGGTTATTCACACCTTATTTGTGATCCTCGGCATCTTAGTCACAAATTTGAAGGGCACAATCGAGATTTAAACATGCCATTGGAAAATTCAATGAATCTTAAAGGATCTCGAAGTTTCAATCCATTTAAAACTTAATAATCAATTTCGTTTTTCATGGTGGAAGTTGGTAAATCATCATTTACCTACCTTCAAATATTTTCAATAGGATTACGACATCCCTCTACTGAATTGTAAAATTTTGTGTTGGGTCCTAGCCTTAATATTTCATTTGGGTGTTACATTAAGGACATAGACCAACTAACTTGAATTTCTCCCAACCATGGTCTTCCCAAATCTTTTAGAACAAGCTTTCCTCTTGAAGATGATGTCCTATGTGGCGATCAAGGTGAAAGATTATTCCCTCAAGCCCTATTTGTGACAACCCAAAACTTACCATTATGTACAACCATCCACTTGAATGGAAGTCAAGAACTGATGCTACTAACTTTCAAGCTTTTTGGAATAAGTTTGAGTGTTTTAAAGATAGTACATCAAGGGATATCAGGAGAGAGGATACCCTAGGGTTTATTGTGTAGCAATAAATGCCCAAAACTTCATGAGTTTTGAGTTTACGGTCCAAAATGGTATTGGGACCGTAAACCCTAAAGACTATATAAGTGAGACTTAGATATTTTATTCACTTTTTCACATTTCCAAGACTATAGCCATTTCTCTCTCAAGTGTCATCCCATTTTCCTTCAAGATCTTAAACTTGAAAGTTTTTCTTGCCCTAATATGTTTAGATCAAGTGTTAAACATCAAGAAATCATCCAAATACCCCAAGGAAAGGATGTTCACGGACCAAGATCTTCTTGGACCGTGAACACTAAAAATGAGGCCAAAGTGTGCCTTATGTCCCTTTAGGCCTTGGAACCAAACATCGAAACAATCCTTGACATGTTTAGACCTTAGGAACATCAAGAAAACACCCAAAATCACAAAGGGCAAGGAGTTTACGGCCCAAGAATCTTCTTGGACCGTAAACCCTAAAAAGGGTGCAAAAGTGTCCCTTTAGTGCCCCTATTCTCTTGCCAAACCTTGGAAACAAACCTAGAACCTTCCTATAATGTATTTAGCACATGAAAATCACAAAAATGTCCCATGTATAAGTGTTTACGGTTTGGGGAGCTCCCAAAACCGTAAACACCTCTTAGGCATGTTTTGATGCCCCAAACTCTTTCCTTAAGCTTAGAAACTAGCTTAGACCTTTACCTAGAAGTGTTTAGGACTTGAAAACATCATTTGACCATGAACCATTTGGGTTTACTACCGTAAACCCAAAGACAAATGGTCCAAAATTGTAAACCACATAAAGGGGTGATATGTTGCCCTAATCACTTCCTAAGGCTAAGACTTGAAGTTAGGATGCTTCAAAAGGACTTTTAGGACTTCAAAGCACAAAATGTTCAAAGTACCATGAGTTTATAACCGTAAACGCATGGGTTTACAGCCGTAAACTCATGTGGAGTTGGTTACAAACCTGTAAACACCAATTAGTGTCATTTCACTTCCCTTTGTTGAATCACATGTGATTCCCACACTTAGCCATGGTGTTTCCTAATCCCGGAAGGTGTTATCTTTCATATAGTTGTTTATGAACACTATATTCATGTCAATATGTGTCCTTATATGCCATTTAGGACTTCAATCGTGGAACTTCTCATCCTTACACGCATACCTGTTTGAATCACCCACATTAGGTGAGTTCATACCCCGTAATGAATCATTTAACTATTTTAACTGTTTTAAGAGGGGAATACAGGTTGAACACAATGATAATTGTGTAAATGTTTGTTTTTAAACATCCTTCAAAATATTACTTATGTTATTTATTGTGACATCCCCAAAATCTCGGCCAGAAAAGACCGATTTTCATTTATGCTTTTAAATATTTTCAGAGTAAATCCTTTTGATTTGAAAGAGTTGCGGAATTTGTTCCCAAAAACAAAACATGATAAAACATTGTTTATCGAAGCATTTCATAAAAGAAATGTATTTTCATTATAATCAAAACTCGGGGTGTCATGTTCCGATACAGACCAATAAGCATAAACGAATACATTACAAGTCATATAACAAATATAAACATATGCAGACTTGTAAACAAAACAACTTGATGGTTCATCCATCTCATGCCCTTCCGCCACTACCTGTAATACAATTTAAAACTGAGTGGGTCAGGCTTGGGAGCCTGGTGAGCATATAGGGTTTTCAACCCACAATAAATATCATATTTAATTTTCACCAACCAACAATAACCCAATTACCCATTCCCGTTATTCTCACTTTAATGTCCCTAAAACAACTAACATAAGGGACCTAGTCTAAGAATAATTCATCGGGGCGACAACACATGCTTCGGGGGTACCTCAGCAATATAAGTCAAATAAGGCAACCATGAGGGGGATGGAGTACAGCGAATGAACACCCAAGTTCATTAACACCTACAGGTGGCGAACCTGCTAATGTTTCCACAAGACTGTCTAGAATAGCCAGTGGTCGTCATCTAAACTCCGCTAGATGACTCAATCAAACAACAACGAGGCCTCTCATCTGTTTATTACACACCAACTGTCTACCCATGTTCTACCCAACATATTAGTAGATAAAAATATACATTTGTATACATAGTTTAAAGAAAACCTGTATAGCATGCTTTAATCAACACATATATCACATAACAGATGAGGTACACACACACATAACACATATCTCATAAAGAAATAAGCAGATCTATAAGATAGAAGAGAGTGAATACACATTCACACATAACACAACCAAATATATACACATAGCACGTATTTTCATATAAAATACTTCGTATTATTGTATTAGAAGAAAATAACTACACACTCACACTTATAAACAACAATATAATTAATACACTCGAACCAAACTCGTATTATTATTGTGTTTAAGAAAGTTAGTATACACTCACTTGATCAGAAGATGATCGGACAGCACTACGACTTATAGAAGTAGTATTCCTCAGCAGATCTGGAAGATCTTCACAAAAATCGACTTTTCGCGGGCAGAGCTTCGACTCGGGAACCGCACTTTTCGGGATCTTCGGGATCTCGGGACTTGCCTCGGGGCTAGAGTATGATACCGGGGCTTCGGGGTAGATTCGGGGGTTTACGCGCAGAGCTTCGGCACAAAAACGAGAGGAAATTAGCAAATGACTCGGCTGCCTTCGGATCCTTTATATAGAGGCTGGAGCCTCGGAGTACGCGGGGCGTACAGGCGTACGCAGCGCGTACGCGTCCGAAATCGTCACTGCATGCGTCATCCGAAGTGTCGACACTATGCTGAGTACGCGATAGCGTACCCTCGTACGCGGGGCGTACTCCGGATCACACCGGTGACTCGGCTTCGGATAATGCTTCCGATTTTGATTTAAAAATAAATATAAAATGATTAATAAACTTCGGAAATTCATAACTTCTTCATACGAACTCCGTTTTCGACGTTCTTTATATCCACGGAAAGGTGAGACCATGCTCTACGACTTTCGTTTAGACTCCGTCGGCTAATTTCGACTTTATTTTTATTAATTATTTTTAATAGGCCGGGACAGAAACTTTCGTTATAAATTCATAACTTCTTCGTTTGACGTCCGTTCTCGCCTAACTTTTTTATCGTTTCAATACCAACAATGAGATCTTCGATTCTCATTTAGATTGCTTCGGCTAACAACCGCTCGATCTCAAATCGAGTAAAACAGGCTGTATACCGCTAAGCCGAAACTTCGATAAATCATAACTTCCTCATACGAAGTCAGATTTGGGCGTTCTATATATATTCGGAAACCTCGTTTCAACTACTACAACATTAACCAAATATATTAAGTTTATTTTACACTTAAATTTTGACGCTTATTTTTATTCTTAATTAATCAAACCACATAATTAAGCAATTAAGCACAAAAACACATAATACTCAAATAATACATTATTATTATCTCACAACGGGTTACAAAGGTTAACCTAGACTATTATATTGCTACAAATGGCAAGCCCGAAACACAGGCGTTACAATTCTCTCCACCTTAGAATGATTCCGTCCCCGGAATCACACATCAACAAACAAATGCGGATAGCGACTCAACATGTCACTCTCCGTCTCCCAGGTGAGATTCGGCCCATTCGTGTGTTTCCATCGGACAAGCACTAACCCAACCATTTTGCGTCGCAACTTCTTAGTCTTTCGGTCAACAATTGCCTCTGGTTCTTCAATCAACCTTTTGTTCTCATCAATTCTCAATTCAGAAATTGGAATTATATCGAGAACTTCTCCCGTGAACTTCCTCAAATAACACACATGAAAAGTGTTGTGAATTCCATTCAGCTCTTCGGGTAATTCGAGCTTGTAAGCTTGGTTCCCAATCCTCTGAAGGACTTTAAACGGTCCAATAAACCTTGGACTCAACTTTCCCCTTTTACCAAATCTTATAAGTCCCTTCCACGGCGAGACTTTAAGCAAAACCGAATCTCCAACCTCAAAAGTCATCGGTCTTCGCTTCTTGTCAGCATAGCTCTTTTGACGATCCTGAGCTGCTAACATTCTTTCCCTAATTATTTTTAACTTTTCAGCAGTTTGATGAACCATCTCCGGTCCCATAAACTGCTTTTCCCCAGCCTCAAGCTAACAAGACGGCGTACGACACTTCTGTCCATACAAAGCTTGATAAGGTGCCATCTTAATGCTCGAGTGAAAACTATTATTATAGGAAAATTCTACCAACGGTAAATGTTCATCCCAATTACCTAGGAATTCCAAGGTACATGCTCTCAGCATATCTTCAAGTGTTTGTATTGTTCTTTCACTCTGACCATCAGTCTGTGGATGGTAAGCTGTGCTTAAACATAACTTGGTACCCATTTCCTCTTGTAGACTTTTCCAAAACCTTGAGGTGAAACGGCTATCACGATCCGATACAATCGTTAACGGAACACCGTGAAGCCTCACAATTTCCTTCACGTAAGAATTCGCAAGCTTTTCCATAGACCATTTCTCCTTGGCCGCTATGAAATGCGCACTCTTAGTGAATCGATCAACGACCACCCAAATCATGTCGTGACCATTCTTTGTTCTGGGCAATTTAGTGACAAAATCCATAGCAATGTCTTCCCACTTACCCATAGGCACAGGCAAACGTTCTAAACTCCCGTAAGGTTTCTGATGTTGTGTCTTGACTCTCGCACAAGTCACACACTCGGCCACATACTTTGCAACATCAAGCTTCATCGTCGGCCACCAGTAGTAGGGTTTCAGGTCCCTATACATTTTAGTGCTACCCGGATGAATCGAGTACATGGTCTTGTGAGCTTCTTCCATCAAAAGATCCCTAATTCCTCCCGACTTAGGTACCCAAATACGATCTTGGAATACCTTCAGTCCATGACCGTTAGTACCAAACACCAACGTTTTACCCAAACGTTCCTCCTTTCGGTCATTTTTCTCAGAAGCTTCCTCTTGAGCTTTCTTTATACTTTCAACAATGGTCGAGACAACTTCAATCCTCAACGCTCTTGGCCTCTTCCTTTCAAGATTGACCTTCCGACTGAGAGCATCAGCAACAACATTAGCTTTACCGGGGTGGTAAAGTATCTCGCAGTCGTAGTCTTTAAGTAATTCTAGCCAGCGTCGTTGCCTCATATTCAATTCTTTCTGATTAAAGAGGTATTGGAGACTCTTATGATCAGTGAAAAGTTTGCACTTCGTGCCATAGAGGTAATGCCTCCATATTTTCAGAGCGAAAACTACCGCTGCCAACTCCAAATCATGAGTCGGGTAATTCTTTTCATGCTCTTTCAGCTGTCGAGACGCATATGCTATCACCTTTTCTCTTTGGGTCAAAACACAACCCAATCCAACACCAGACGCATCGCTATAAACAGCGAAGTCTTCAACTCCATCGGGTAGAGAAAGTATCGGTGCCTCGCATAGCTTCTTCTTTAACTTCTCGAATGCTTCTTTATGCTTCTCACTCCAAGCATAAGTAGCTCCTTTGTGGGTCAAAGCTGTTAATGGAGTAGCAATCGAAGAAAAACCTTGGATAAACCTTCGGTAATATCCGGCTAATCCTAAAAAGCTTCGAATCTCTGTGGGACTTTTCGGTTGTTCCCACTTCGTCACAGCTTCGATCTTCGCTGGATCAACCATTATCCCTTCTTGGTTGACCACGTGACCCAAGAATTGGACCTCACGAATCCAAAAATCACATTTGGAGAACTTCGCATAAAGCTTCTCCTTCTTCAAAACTTCTAACACTTCTCGCAAGTGTCTGCCATGCTCCTCCTGGCTTTTCGAGTAAATAAGAATGTCGTCTATAAACACTATCACGGATTTATCAAGGAAAGGATTACAAACCCTATTCATCAAATCCATGAACGCTGCTGGAGCATTGGTTAGTCCAAACGACATAACCAAGAACTCGTAGTGTCCATATCTAGTTCTGAATGCAGTCTTCTCGATATCTTGCTCTCTTACCTTCAGCTGATGATATCCTGACCTAAGATCGATCTTCGAGAAATAGCTCGAACCTTGCAATTGATCAAACAGGTCATCAATCCTCGGCAACGGATATCTATTCTTTATTGTTGCCTTGTTCAGCTCTCTGTAATCGATGCACATTCTCATACTTCCATCTTTCTTCTTTACAAATAACACCGGAGCTCCCCAGGGCGATGAACTAGGTCTAATGAAACCTTTGTCCAACAACTCCTGAAGTTGCATCATCAGCTCCTTCATCTCCGTCGGTGCTAATCGATAAGGTGCTTTTGCTATTGGCGTGGTTCCTGGTAACAAGTCTATTCTGAACTCCACTTGTCTATCAGGTGGTAATCCAGGAAGATCCTCGGGGAACACTTCCGGAAAATCACACACCACTGGAATGCTCTGCATCACCTTCTTTTCCTTCTTAGCATCAATCACAAATGCTAAATATGATGTACATCCCTTGGTCAAACACTTTCTGGCTTTCATTAGAGAAATGATTCCAGAATTCACTCTGCGTTTGTCCCCATACACCATAAACGAATCTTTTCCAGGCGGGTTTACTTTAACTATCTTCTTCTTGCACAAAATTTCGGCATCATTGGCGCTAAGCCAATCCATTCCCAAGACGATGTCGAAACCATTAAGTTCGATAGGCAATAACGCCTCGTGAAACTTATTCCCATTCAGATCAATTAAGATGCTTTTCATACGATGACTAACAGGTACAAACTTGCCACTAGCTACTTCGACTAATAAAGCATTATTTAGTCTATCAACAGGCAAAGCTAGCTTTCTACCAAACTCATGCGAAATAAAGGAGTAGTTGGCTCCAGAATCAAACAATATATGAGCAGGTAATTCGTTTACGAGAAAGGTACCTGAAGCGACATCAGCTTCATCTTTCGCAGCCTCAAGTGTCATCTGGAAGGCTCTTGCCTTCGGCTTTGGTGGAATGTTGGGCCTAGCTGCCTCCTTCTTCTTCGGACAGTCTTTCAAAATATGCCCCTCTTCATTGCAACCAAAACACATCCTTTTGTTGTTCGGACATTCATTGGCAAAATGTCCGACCTTTCCACACTTGTAGCAGGTTACATCCTCGCTACATTTCCCAAAGTGCTTTTTCTTACACTTATCACACCACTTCGCTTCGCCTCCTTTTCCTCCAAACTTTTTCGAATCAGATTTCGAAAATTTGCTTCTTTTACCGGAACCA
Source organism: Lactuca serriola (assembly GCF_051521515.1). Lineage (NCBI taxonomy): Eukaryota > Viridiplantae > Streptophyta > Magnoliopsida > Asterales > Asteraceae > Lactuca > Lactuca serriola. The sequence goes on from NC_136410.1 coordinate 284,645,739, forward strand.
GATGTTCCCTCAAACTTTCTTTTCTCACCAACCTCAACTTTGACGGTGGTTCTCCCCTTTATCATGTTCTCCACAGACTTGGCAGCCCAGATAGCTGCCTCTAGAGTAAGTGCCTGACGTACTGGCACCTCGTACTCCCATGGAAGTCCCTTCGCATACCGATCCACCTTTGTCAACTCGTCTGGGACGATACGCAAGGCAAACTCCATCTTATCGGTGAAGTTATTGGTGTACTCATCCACTGACATGCTACCCTTCGTCAATGTCAAAAACTTGTTCTCCAACTCCAATAGATTTTGAGCCGAGCAGAACTTGCGCTTAAACTGCACCAAGAACTCTGCCCATGACAATTGCAGTGGCTCATTAGGGCTTAAGGTCTTCCCTAGAGTGTTCCACCATCGAACAGCTCCACCTCGGAATTGACGCACAGCATAGATAGTTTGCAACTTACCTCTGCAGCCACACGTCATGAAGGCTAGTTCCATTTCGGAGATCCAATCCATAACCCCAATCGGATCCTCCTTTCCATTGAAGGTCGATGGTTTACAAGTCAAAAAGTCCTTGTACTTGCATCCTATTCCATCATTCCTTCCATCACGGTTATCTTGCCTAACTATCGGTGTGTTGGCTTGACCAATAGACCCACTGAAGTTTCCTCCTTCTGAGTGCCCTTCATTCAGTTCAGGCTCTTCCACACGAATCGACAGTTCTTCACGATTCTGTTGAAGCAACCGTCTAGTTTCATCCATCTGACGATCCAACATCGTCTGAATCATCAATTGCACACCAGCCATGGTTATTGGCTCAGGTGCTGTTGCTACGACAGGTATTGGCTCAATCACTGGTGGTTGATTCCTGTTTTCGTCAGCATTTCCAACTCCACTTCTTGTTCTCACCATTTTGATCTACACCGAATAAGGTGAAATTAGATCCTCAATCATGATAGATATTCAAATCATCCTTATCACTCCGAAACGTTTACATGCTAGTTCTAACATCGTAGATGTACGCTTAGAATCCTACACACATAAGGTTTCTAGATCCGGTCGGCAACAGACCATAGATCCGAACAAATAATATCATATATGGCAACATATAACATTTAGCACATAAAGCATTTTAGGCTACTTTCCTAAAATAAACTAGTGCTCGTGTCTAAAACATAACAGACACGCATCTCAAAACTTCACTTAGCATTCTAAGTTTAAGTCTAGAAATCCAACAAATTCCTAGTTCGCTTAAACTAATGCTTTGATACCAACTGTGACATCCCCAAAATCTCGGCCAGAAAAGACCGATTTTCATTTATGCTTTTAAATATTTTCAGAGTAAATCCTTTTGATTTGAAAGAGTTGCGGAATTTGTTCCCAAAAATAAAACATGATAAAACATTGTTTATCGAAGCATTTCATAAAAGAAATGTATTTTCATTATAATCAAAACTCGGGGTGTCATGTTCCGATACAGACCAATAAGCATAAACGAATACATTACAAGTCATATAACAAATATAAACATATGCAGACTTGTAAACAAAACAACTTGATGGTTCATCCATCTCATGCCCTTCCGCCACTACCTGTAATACAATTTAAAACTGAGTGGGTCAGGCTTGGGAGCCTGGTGAGCATATAGGGTTTTCAACCCACAATAAATATCATATTTAATTTTCACCAACCAACAATAACCCAATTACCCATTCCCGTTATTCTCACTTTAATGTCCCTAAAACAACTAACATAAGGGACCTAGTCTAAGAATAATTCATCGGGGCGACAACACATGCTTCGGGGGTACCTCAGCAATATAAGTCAAATAAGGCAACCATGAGGGGGATGGAGTACAGCGAATGAACACCCAAGTTCATTAACACCTACAGGTGGCGAACCTGCTAATGTTTCCACAAGACTGTCTAGAATAGCCAGTGGTCGTCATCTAAACTCCGCTAGATGACTCAATCAAACAACAACGAGGCCTCTCATCTGTTTATTACACACCAACTGTCTACCCATGTTCTACCCAACATATTAGTAGATAAAAATATACATTTGTATACATAGTTTAAAGAAAACCTGTATAGCATGCTTTAATCAACACATATATCACATAACAGATGAGGCACACACACACATAACACATATCTCATAAAGAAATAAGCAGATCTATAAGATAGAAGAGAGTGAATACACATTCACACATAACACAACCAAATATATACACATAGCACGTATTTTCATATAAAATACTTCGTATTATTGTATTAGAAGAAAATAACTACACACTCACACTTATAAACAACAATATAATTAATACACTCGAACCAAACTCGTATTATTATTGTGTTTAAGAAAGTTAGTATGCACTCACTTGATCAGAAGATGATCGGACAGCACTACGACTTATAGAAGTAGTATTCCTCAGCAGATCTGGAAGATCTTCACAAAAATCGACTTTTCGCGGGCAGACCTTCGACTCGGGAACCGCACTTTTCGGGATCTTCGGGATCTCGGGACTTGCCTCGGGGCTAGAGTATGATACCGGGGCTTCGGGGTAGATTCGGGGGTTTACGCGCAGAGCTTCGGCACAAAAACGAGAGGAAATTAGCAAATGACTCGGCTGCCTTCGGATCCTTTATATAGAGGCTGGAGCCTCGGAGTACGCGGGGCGTACAGGCGTACGCAGCGCGTACGCGTCCGAAATCGTCACTGCATGCGTCATCCGAAGTGTCGACACTATGCTGAGTACGCGATAGCGTACCCTCGTACGCGGGGCGTACTCCGGATCACACCGGTGACTCGGCTTCGGATAATGCTTCCGATTTTGATTTAAAAATAAATATAAAATGATTAATAAACTTCGGAAATTCATAACTTCTTCATACGAACTCCGTTTTCGACGTTCTTTATATCCACGGAAAGGTGAGACCATGCTCTACGACTTTCGTTTAGACTCCGTCGGCTAATTTCGACTTTATTTTTATTAATTATTTTTAATAGGCCGGGACAGAAACTTTCGTTATAAATTCATAACTTCTTCGTTTGACGTCCGTTCTCGCCTAACTTTTTTATCGTTTCAATACCAACAATGAGATCTTCGATTCTCATTTAGATTGCTTCGGCTAACAACCGCTCGATCTCAAATCGAGTAAAACAGGCTGTATACCGCTAAGCCGAAACTTCGATAAATCATAACTTCCTCATACGAAGTCAGATTTGGGCGTTCTATATATATTCGGAAACCTCGTTTCAACTACTACAACATTAACCAAATATATTAAGTTTATTTTACACTTAAATTTTGACGCTTATTTTTATTCTTAATTAATCAAAACACATAATTAAGCAATTAAGCACAAAAACACATAATACTCAAATAATACATTATTATTATCTCACAACGGGTTACAAAGGTTAACCTAGACTATTATATTGCTACAAATGGCAAGCCCGAAACACAGGCGTTACATTTATAAGTTGTCAACGCATTTCAAAACTCGTTTAAAGTTATGTTACTTTATAGTTATACAAAACTCCATTATTAAAGTAAAAACATAACTTAGTAGAGAAAGGAATCATTTCAGTAACAGTCCAAGTAGAGCATTAATAAACTATTATAGGTATAGTTTAGGAGAATGATATTCATTACTTCTAGTACAATGAAGCACACAAAGAAACAATACCACAACAGAACAAACAGTGAAGAAAATCGAACAATACCATAACAGAACAAACAGTGAAGATAATCAAACAATACCATAAAAGAACAAATAGTGAAGAGAATCAAAACAAACGGTGAAGAGAATCAAGCAATACAAGAACAGAACATAACAAACAAGTTAGGTTGCTATAGCATGAGAAGACACAAACAAGATCTAATTATACTAATGATTCACTAACGCATTAGTGATAGTTATATTAGGAATACATGATCACATAACTTTATTGTGAATTACACGGCTTGTAAGAAATTGATGGGGTCGCGTTTGGTTCCCTCAATCTCTTTACGTTGAGAGCGTTTAGTACGGGTTGTAGCTTTCACATTATGACCGTAATAATACAAATATGTTTTTTGGTTATTGGTACATTCGCAGGTCATTATAAACGACATCTGTGTACTTACTTCTCCCATTACTTTCATAAAGTGTCAGTACCACTTGAAAGTTGATCTGTTTTCTAGTCAAGATAGTTATAAACTAGGGAGAATATATTTCTACGTTTGACAAAGGAACAGTTGGGTTTAACTCAGAACAAAAGATGCCTTGGTAGAAGGCTACGATTAAAGGTTAGGATCGTGATGCTAGCTTTATGATTCCTTAATGTATACACTAATAGGATACATATATGCTAGTAGATTCCGACAACTAATAGGATGTGTGCTCTTCGCTTCAATTCATGTTCCCGTTGGATGTGGGCTTGAACTGAGGTCACCAAATCTATTATCTACCCAAATCTATATATATATATATATATATATATATATATATATATATATATATATATATATGCTTAGTATACATTAAGTCATCATAAGGGTACCAGGTATGGATCAGTTCATAGGACACAGAGTCAACGCACATATTTTCTAGTACAAAACTTACTTATCAAAGTCAGTATTTTTGGTATACAAAACTACAGATTTCCCAGAAAAGGGCTTAATCCAGTACAGTTTTAGAGACTTTAGGTGAGTAAACTCTATAACACCTTAGTTTATACACCATGTTTATATATAAAACTAATATCCAATAGATAGCTAAATGTGTGTTTTCTGCCCGACGTCTTGTTCCCGTTGGATTGTGGGCTTAGGGTAGATTCATCCAGTTAACTTTCTACCCGATATCAGATTATATATAGCAGTATAAACAAAGTTGTTATAAAAGTAGTCACCGTGGTCATTATTTTACTATAAGAAATATAGGTTTTCTTGAAAGAACTCTTTATTAGAAATAAAGGAACCTTTACAAATAACTCCATGAGTAAGAAGTGAATACACCAGGGTTATATATGACAACGATCTAACAACCAATTGAATGTGTGCTATCCGCCTTACTTGCTGTTCCCCGTTGGATTGTGAGTTTAGGGAAGATGCGCACAATCAATTGTTTGTTTACTCTAAGTATATATAACTTGTACCTACTTAGTACGCATAGAAAGGCTTGTAGTGTCATTTGACTTAACTTGCATTCAAGTAGTTAATATAGGATTTTCTAGAGGAACAGGGCGAACATTTCAAAACAGAACTTACATCTTACATCACTTGTGCATATACATTTTCAGCCACACTTTACAGCTTACTCACATCGCTAAAATCTTATGAATTCACCAGCTTAATTGCTGATCAACTCTTTCAAATAACTTGTATTCTCAAGAGGCTATTAGACAGGTGCTTGTGCTGGGACTTCAGAAGATGGAGCATTATAGCTTCAAGTCTTGTTTTGTTATTTGTTTATGACTTCAATGTTTTGTGAACACACACATTGTAAACACTTTCTTTCTAAATGAAATGGTTGTTCATTACTTGCTTAACATATACATATCTCGGGATACTTGACATGACGTCCTCCACCCCCGAACGTTTCTGCGCCTTCCGGTTTTGGGGTGTGACAGATTGGTATCAGAGCATTGTTTATAGTGAACTAAGTATATCAACCGATAAAAGATATACGTCTATAAATACAGTGGGACTTAAGTGCTCTGGATAATGATATATTTTAGAGTATAACTACAAGTTATAAAAATATACCTACTTGCTCATACATGTACATAATAGAACTTGGGTCACGAGGAGAACAGAACTAAAAGTATTTAAAGGTTGGGCACTGTCGTCAACCTGAACAGTTATGTAATCATAGCTAGGATCAATATAGCCTGATCAACTATATTCATTCGAGATGTGACCGACATGTGTTTGTGAATGATGTGGTGTTGCAACAGGGTTAAAACTTACCTGAACAATAGTCAAGAGGATGCTAGAACAAGTACAGTTACAGTTAGAATATTATAGGAGTATTTTGGTCCAGAAAATAACTTATTTGATAACTTAAAAGACCCTTGCGGATAGGTCTATAATCTTACATAGTATATTCATAAAGTTTTATATATAATCAAGATCTTATAGAAATAGAATCTGTGACCGACGCTTCACTATCCATTCCTCTTAAGGAAGTAGTGTTGAGGTGGGATCAATTATTCGAAGGTCTATTTGATCTTCAATTATATACAATACAAATTGGATTACCTTGTACAACTATAGGAGGATTCCGTAAGTATCACCCCATAAAGTTACCTTAAAGCTCATAGGTTCTTTAGTCACTTTCATTCTTGCACGACAAGCTTAGATAAACGTATCCACTTCCTCATAGTAGACAACAGAAGAGTTCAGGAGGAACAAGGTCAAATTCATGAGAAGATTTCAAGGAAAGATCATCCGAAGTAACCAAAATGTCTTAAGCGTCACACTAATAAATATTAATCATGTTAATTGGTTGAGCGAGTGGAAACACTGCTCACATTACATGTGTTAGAATTATTTTCGTACATGCAGCTGGTAACAGTTATTCAGGAAACAAATATTCATTCGAGGATAGTTAATTCAAATTCATAGAGTTTATTTGGTATAGACTCATTTATGAATTGTTCCTAGAACCCTATGGAAGTCAGGACCCGATACATCCAGAACTAGGATAACTTTGTCTTTTCAGTTTTCGGCTTGCGTCCGTTGCTATAGACATATTCCGTGTCATCTTTGTTTTCTTTTAGCAAAGATGCCTCCTCGCAGATCACCCAGACACGCTACTCCGATAACTCCCACACCTTCTCCACAATTGGATGCAACAACTCTGAACGCTGCAGTGCCCACGACTATGGCAACAGCCATGGCACAATATCACCCAATCAGTGCAAGTGGAGGTGAAACGCCTACTGATTCTACTCAAGGTGAAGTCCCTGTGCACCAGGGAGAGTTCTCCTACAAGGAGATCACCAGATGCCAACCGTTGTCCTTTAAGGGGACTGAAGGAGTCATTGCACTTATGCAATGGTTTGAGAAAATAGAGTCGGTCTTCGAAATCTGTATATGCCCAGAAGGAAGCAAAGTGAAGTTTGCTGCATGCACCTTCGATGGCAAGGCCCTAACATGGTGGAACAGCCATGTTAAGTCACTGACCCTATCAGTGGCAAACTCAATAGGTTGGGAAAACCTAAAAGAGTTAATGCGGGAAGAATATTGCCCGTTTGGTGAGATTCAAAAATTAAAGCAAGAGTTGTGGGATCTCACTATGGTCGGCTCAGACATAGTGACCTACATGGACCGATTCATCTAACTAGCAGCCCTATGCCCCGAGAAGAGTACCTCGGAGAGCAAGAAGATAGAAAGATACATTTGGGGTCTGACTACTCTGACCCAAGGAAATGTGATATCTTCTAACCCAGTCACATTCGCTAGTGCTAAACGCTTGGCTCAGCGACTCATCGATCATGGAGTCCGCCACAGCGTAAAAGTCCCTATTCCTGAGTCATCGAGGGAAGAGGACTATAATCAGAAGTCGGGGAACAAGAGGAAGAAGAAACAAACAACACAAGATACCCCGCAAGAGCAACAAGCGAGTACTATGTACGCCGCAACGACGCCTACTGCTTCAGCACCTGCGAGTCGTTATGCTGGAAACCATCCGAAGTGTGGAAAATGCAACTTTCACCACACTGGAGTGTGCCGGGAAATGCAGTGTCTGAACTGCCACAGAAAGGGACACACGGTCCGTTACTGCAGGGCACCAGCTCAAACCGATCTCCTATGTCCTCGAACCTGAAGAAAACCAAGCCTGCTATGCCTGTGGTGAGACTGGACACAATCAAAGGGACTGCCTGATAATCAGGAACTCAGGCACGGATGGAAGTGTTCTGATGATCACCGCAAGAGAATCTACCCTGGAGTCGTCGACGAGTAGTGGTACGTTTTCAAAATAGTATTTACTTTTAAAATTAATTTATATCAATATAAGATTAAAATTTGGGGATGACAACTAAAAGTAACTATAACAACTCACATGCTAAAATAGGTCGAAATATTCAAGAGAACTAAAAGATCCCTTAGAGAAGCTATTATGGCTCTCCATATACATCAGGGTTGTGCGCAACTAAGATGTTGCAGACTTAGAGTGATTGACTTCGCTTAGGTCCCCTTTCCTTAATTGGTTGAGGATTTGAGGAAGAGATGCTCAGTCGATTGCCTAGCTCATCTTAAGTATTCACAACTTGTATATAACGGGCGATGGGAGTGGTACCATGGGGGATCAAGGTGTAAAAGTATCCCATCAGTTAGTAAAGCACTTTTATTTGTATGTATGCGCATATAGCAGTACGATACATAGGAGTGTTAATTTCAAAATAGAAAGCAGGAAACACGAGAACAGTTACAAGGAGTACGTTATTGAACATACTAGGAGTACAATACCAAGCATGCCAGGGATACATCGTCGATTATCAGAAGTTTCTTTCATTTGACCAAAACTTTGTTTAGTATAGAGTCCATTGTTTTCTTTCGTCAGGAGTTGGCGTGGTCCTCACCATACTGAGTTCATATGTTTCTATCGCCTCGATCATCAAGTTCTCGAAACTTTCATCTTTAGTATCAAAAGTCCGACCTGAATAAAAAAAATTATCTTTCGCATTCTAAACCCCTAAAGTATTCATACGAAGACTACCTTTTCCTCCGAAGCCTTATCGTCAGATGTCCACAAACCGTCACGAAATACCACTCGTCCAGCATACCAAGTTCGAGCAGAGAGGCTATGGGCGAATATAGCCCGCCTATTATCATTGAAGGTATACGCAAGGGTGGTGTATGAGTATGATTACACAGATCTAGTATGTGTGCTTCTGCCCTATCTCCTGTTCCCTGTTGGGTTGTGGACCTGCGGCAGAGTCGCACATCCGACAATCCTACTAATCCTAATCATATATGGCTTGTATACACGAGGTAATGATAGATGGACCAAGTATGAATCCTATCAACAACACCATGGCAAATTTGCTAGGTCTACGAGTGAGTATTCTACAAATCAGAAGAGCGCAACCCCAGTAGTAATGTTAAGAGAGCTAATTTCGGGACGAAATTCATTCTAATGGGGGGATGATGTGACAACCCAAAACTTTCCATTCTGTACAACCATCCACTTGAATGGAAGTCAATAACTGATTCTCCTAACTTTCAAGATTTTTGGAATAAGTTTGAGTGTTTTAAAGATAGTACATCAAGAGATATCAGGATAGAGGATACCCTAGGGTTTATTGTGTAGCAATAAATGCCCAAAACTTCATGAGTTTTGAGTTTATGGTCCAAAATGGTATTGGGACCGTAAACCCTAAAGACTATATAAGTGAGACTTGGATATTTTATTCACTTTTTCACATTTGCAAGACTATAGCCATTTCTCTCTCAAGTATCATCCCATTTTCATTCAAGATGTAACATCCCGAATTTTAGGTATTATATTTATTCATTTTATTTTGAGTTTTGTGGAAGAACTCGGCGAGTTGGTGCGTAGACTCACCGATTAGGGACGCGATTTCTCACCCGGATTAATGACCGGAATCGACGAATCGCATTGGTGGACTCAGCGAGTCTGCGCTGTTTAATGAAACCCTAATTTCTCGGGTTTGGGGCCTATTTAAAGGGCCTTATGGCCGTCATTTGTGCTCACCAGTCCCCAGAGCGAAACCCTAGTGAGCTTGAGTGTTTGGAGTGAGAGAATGAGCCATTGTTGATCTTGGAGGTGTTATCTAGCAAGGGAAAGGAAGCTATAGCCAAGGGGAAACAAGAGGATCAACTTCCTAGAGATCTGAGGTCCGGAACATCACGTTTGAGGTACTATTTTTGAACCATTTTTTGTTATGGTGATGTTCATGTTGATTTAGGGCTTATTGAGCCCTTTTGGGGCTAGATCTAGTGCTTCCCTGGTCCCTTAAGCGAGTTAGGTTCTGGATCTGGACCCTTGGAGGTCCAGAGTGTCCCTTTGTCCAAGATTTTTATGAATCCATGCAGGTTTTGGTTTGGGGTCTTTGTGCTTGAGGTCAAAACACCATTTATGAGTCATTAGGTGTGTTATGAGTGCCAAGACATGAACTTTATGTGATGAATAAGCTTGGAAGGACTGGATCTATGAGTTAGTGAAGCAGATCTGACCTCAGAAGGTCGTTTACGGTTGTGCATGGAATGCACTCGCCGAGTCCATTTCTAAACTCGACGAGTTGGTGCGGGTTGTTCAGTGTTTTCGAACCAGGGGTTGAGTAACCGAGTCGGGTGAGTGACTCGGTGAGTCGGAAGGGACTCAGAGGAATCGGGTCCCCGTAGAGACTCGGCGAGTTGAGTTGACCGTTGACCATTGACCATAGTTGACCAGTGTTGACTTGATAGGATTAGTCAACCTTAGTTGGGAAAGTGTTAATTAGAGATGTATTGTGTTATAGGAGGACTATAGCTCGAGAGATCGAGCACTAGTTATTTCAGGGATTTACGAGTTATCGAGATACGCGACGTGAGTCTTGTCACTATACTTTACCTTGAGTAGGTAACTAGAGTTATGTGATACAGTGTTTGTATGCTATTTATGTGTTATGTGTTGCACTGCATTATTCTATGTGATTTATGTTGTGCATGTTTACAGAGTTAGAACCCGAGGGTTCACAGAGTTTGGGTGCACGGACCCACAGAGTTATAGCCTCGAGTGGCTAATATGTGCTATGTGTGGTATTTTGAAGAACTCACTAAGCTTTGTGCTTACAGTGTTTTGTGTTATTTGTTTTAGGTACTAGTGAGGATCACGGGAAGGCGTCGGCCTGATCAGTACACACATGGGATTTTTGTGTTCTGAGATCTTAGGATTTTTATATGTTATGGATTTGAGTTTCAAGCACTGATGTTTTTATGAATACTAAATGAATTATGCTTTTATAAAATGCGAAAAATTGTTTTGAAATTTACAGTGTTACTAGTTGGCATCAGAGCCTTGGTTTGAGGGATTCGAGTACACCTTCGGGCGTATTTGAACTCAAACTGAGGATTTGAGAAACATTTTCAAAAACAGTAAAAGATTTTTGGAAAACGTAGAGCAGAGTCGTGTGTACGATCAGTCTGAGCCCGAACGGTGATTTCCCAAGATACACTTATATTATGTGATTATGATATTGATATGATGTATTCTCATGCTAGAGTAGGCTAGGTACTCCTATTAGGACTAGAGTGGCCTGATTTGTGATGCCTTAGCCTAGGGATAGGTGAGCTGCTATGAGATGCTTGAGAGTGAGTAGGTAGCAGCGAGGAGCTTATGAGAGATCTGTTAGAGAATGGATTATGAATAATAGAGTACTTGGAAATTGGGATCCGAAGAGGAGGACTTGGGGCGTATACTGATACGGTGCGGACAGTAGTATTGGGCTCGTACTACTGAAAGCACCGGCGCGGTGTACAACCCAAGTAAGAATCTTCGGAATGCCAAGGATCAGAGGTAGATCATGGTGAGGACATGTCTTATGCCAGAGAGCAGTGGAGCCAGTGATGAGGAGATCTGTCGGATCATCCATGAGGAGGTGGCTGCGGCCATCTGGGCAGAGATACCAGAGATGTTCGGGTCTATTAAGACCACGTTGATTGAGACATTCGACGAGCGCTATGCTGCTCTTTCTGAGGCTGCTGTTCCAGCGGCGACCGCAGCTATTGCTGCCGCAAGGCCGCAGGGTGGTGATGCGTTGCTGTTCCGAGAGTTCAGCAACACAAAACCGCCGGAGTTTGACAGGACCCAGGACCCGGTGGCGGCTATGAGATGGATTTCAGACATAGAGGGGTGTTTCTTTACTTGCTCATCTCCTGAGCATTTGAGAGTCCGGTTCGCGCTGAACCAGCTTCGCTTGGGAGCGAAGGACTGGTGGAAGTTTGTGACGGCGCACTTTACGCCTGCTGAGCTTGCGGCAGTGACCTGGGATAGGTTCACTGCCATGTTTCGAGATGAGTACGTTCCCCAGGTGGAGAGTGTGACACCCCAAAACCACGAACGGCAGAAACATTCAGGGGTGGAGGACGTCATGTACAGTATCACAACAGTGTAATATAATAAACAAGCAACAACATCATCCATTGCATTATAAGTAAAGTTTTAATACATGTGTGTTCTTTCATTGTAGTAAGACACCAAAAAGAATATACAATCAAAATAAAAGACGAGGCTCGACTGCTCCGTCTTCTCAAAACCTGTCCTCCGTACCTGTCTAGTGGCGACCTGAGAACACAAGTTATTTTGAAAGAGAGTATCAGCTTTAAAGTTGGTGAGTTCATAAGTATATAAGTGTCATTGCTTTGTTTACGAAAACTTGCTATGAATGCCATGAAAACCTTTAAGTAAAAATGTTGAGGTAAGTATGAAATCCCTAGAAAAACCCTTATTTTCTATAAGTATGAATTGTAGTCTTCTACCAAGACCCGAATGTTTTGTTATGACTATGTAAAATGATAGTTTTTCCTTTCTATTGACTGGTACCAAAGTACTTGATCTATCTCCTCGTTTATGTGAAAGATATCACAAAATAAAGTAAACAGGAAAAATATAATCATGTAAGTGTTAGCCGGAGGTACTGGTGCTAACAAGACAAATGTAAATGTTGACTCGAGGTACTAGGGTTAACATCTTACATATAACCTAATGGACATTCGAAGACTGTCCAATTATCCTCTGTAGCAGCAGTAGGTGGAAGGAATGGTTAGTCCATGTAAAGGTACTCCTAGTATAAGTAATAACCGTAGGCATCCGTAGATGTTCATTACCCACTGTTGCTAACAGATGGGTTCCGGAATGGTTAGTCCCGTACATATATCCCAAGGTACTATGGGATAGAGGCCCATCTAGGTATCCCGAGGTACTATGGGATAGGGTCCTGTCTTAGATATTCTAAGGTACTGTGGAATAGGCAGGAAGATTTACACAGAAGGTACTAATAAATCATCCTCGCAATTCAAGATACAAATAATTCTGTTAATGTACACAGATAAGTGTATCTATGGAAAGGTACTCATGTAATGCGTTCATATAAACGGGTTCATGTATCATGTAAGTATATGTAAAGGTACTCATGTATCAGGTAAACATCTGTAAGTACTCATGTATCAGGTAATGTACTAGTATAGACTCATGAATGAACTGACTCTTGTGTGACTTCTTGTAATAGAAGTAATGTTTGATATCTTCAAATTATCCCTATGATAATCTACTGTAATATAACTAGTTGCTCATGTAAGTTTACACACTCTTACCAATCAAAGGTGTGAGAAACTAAATGAAAGATGCAAACTATAACATCAATACCTATATAGGAACATAGGTGTATATGCATAATTTAGTTCAAGAATGAAAAATGGTTTTGTAAGACAATTTATGGGTTTTGAACAATAAATAACAATGACTTGATGTCATTTTAATACCCATTTCAAAAGTAAAACATTTGGTAACAATGTGCTTTTAGGATGTAAAACCATTTCATGCATCACATTTTGTAGCATGTGAAATCTGTTAAATGACAAACACAGTTATAAAATACATATCAATGATTTAATAACATGTTTGTTTGCACTTGTATCCCCCCATTAAAGCATTTAAATTCATATAAAACATTGATTAGGGGTATGAACTCACCTGTAGTTGGTGATTGGAATGAACTGAACGGTATCGGATTGCTAGGTGTCAAGCGAGGACTTGTGCACACACTACGATCCTAATGAACATATAATCACACATATATGCACTCAATTAGACACAAAAGACTAATTGATAATGTTTAAGACATCTTAGACATAGATAACACTTTATGTAAGTGTTTTAAGCCATAAGGACTTCATCTAAGCTATTGTGGGACAGGGTACTTGAGTTTAGGGTTTCCAAAGGAGCCTAGAAGAGAATTTACTCTCCTTAAACCATCACACATGGAGTTTACGGTTGTAAACTCTTGAGTTTACGGCCGTAAACTCCGAAACATGTGTGTTTGGTGTGTTTTGAAGTCCAATATGCTTTCTAGAATTATTCTAACCTAGTGGCTATGTTCTTGGAAGGGTTTAAGGCCTAGAAGTACTCCAAATAGGAGTTTACGGCCTAAAGACCATTTCCCCTTGGAGTTTACGGCCATAAACTCCCTTGGGGTGTGGTTTATGTTGTTTTCAAGCTTCTTGCTTTTGAAGGACATGTTCTAGATAATTGTTTAAGGCAAATGAGGACTCTAGGCACACTTTGGTGCCATTTCTTTGAGTTTACGGCCCAAGAACATTCTCTTGGCCGTAAACTCACTTTGATAAGTGATTTTTGGTGAGTTTTGGTCCCTAATTTTAATTGGAACAATTTCTTGTAAAGGTCTAGGGCTTTAGGTGCAATGAAAACACCCTTTATGTCCATTTACGGCCTAAGAGTGTTCTGGGCCGTAAACTCACTTTCATTTGTGTCATTTTAAGACCTTAATCTACTTGGGAAAATAGCCTAGATGCAAGCCTTAAAGTCCTAGAGCCTTAAAACACCATTTAGGGTGTGAATATGGAGTTTACGGCCTAAGAGAGTTCTAGGCCGTAAACTCCCAATCTTGGGTGGATTTGTGTGTGTTTTCTTGTCCCTAACATGCATACATAATGGTCTAAGGCTTTATCAAAGCACAAGTGTCGGTTTTGGCTTCATGTCACACCCCCGAACCAGACGGCGGAAACGTCCGGGGGCTGTCGTGACTCAATTGAATACCATAACATTGAATATATATGAAACAAAACAACATTCGTCACCATTCATCAACATAATACAACCAGTAGTGTTTACATGTCAAACATTGTTTGAGATATTACATTTCCAAAAATTAATATTGTTTGGTTCATTCAAAAATAAACTGCAACCGTCACTGAGCATGATTTCCTTTGACTCACTGGTTTCCTGAGAATACAAGTATTTTGAAAAACGTCAACATATGAAATGTTGGTGAGTTCATAAGTAGTGTTTGAAATCGAATGTTTATATTGTTTGAAAAACCACCAGAAAATCCGATATTTTCTGAAAAGAAAAGCTTTCAAAAACGTTTGTGAAGATCCATAGGTATGCTTGTTTGTTTCTATACTTGCAAAAATTGTTCATTTAAGATGTATGCGTTTAAAATCTGTATGTGATAAAAACCCTAGGGAAACCCGATGTTCCCCTAGTTCTTTTGAAATCCATTGAGTTGCGTTGAAACCATTACAAAAATAGTAGTATCGGTCCCAAGCGACGTTGGAAGGTTCTCGAGCATTGATTATTTACTACAAACCCGCATTACACAAATGCCCGGTTTATAGATATACCAACGATTCCCGAAGGCGTCGTCAGTACTAATCACGTTATCCAATCGCCCGGACAAGGTGTAGTCCCACATCCGAAGAGAAGGAGGTCACGAAGACCCCGGTAACTCCATTAATCGGTTGGGGAAAATATGTGTGCGAGGGGTCCCCGACCCGCCTCGTAAAATGTGTAGACTTTTCTAGCAATACCATGGCCCTTGGGGTCCAATGATACAAGCCATTGAAAGTCACCCTACGTTGTGCCAAGTCGGTAAAACTCAACACTTCGTAAAAAAAAATGTCTTCGGGCCTTAAGATCAGGTCATTGGGCTAGCTAGGCCCAACAAACAAGATTTTACACTTTTGGGGCCCGAAGATGGTGCGTAGACGTCTGTGCACACTCGTATGTATGTGTATTACCAATCGTTATTTGTATGTATCAAAGAGTTAGTAGTTGTAGATTTCCATTGGCTCGAGACCGAGCCAATTCGTTTAGCAACGACTTTTGGTATTGTAATGAGTTGTATTTCGTTGATAGTTGAGGTGTCATTATTTGATCACATTGTACATATTGAATCAGCCTTGAAATATTTCTGTTTTCAGCCCCTCATTATTTGTAAAATTTACATTTTCAACCCTTTTATTTAAATATTTCCCGGTTTGGTCCTTAAATTATTTTTCTTGACATTTTAACACCAAAAATTATTGAAATTAATATTTTCCAGCATATTTTTCAAAGAAAACAGTTTAAGTCCCTGAAAATGCAGTTTTTCTCGGTTTAGTCCATCTTTTCGCAATTTTGACAATTTTGGCCCAAAATGGAAAATTTTTGCAACTTTGGTCCTTTTTAAATTTAAAAAGCATTTTAAACCTTTGAAAAGGATTTGGAACACTTATAGTCCACTGTTTTACAGAAAGTTACAGTTTTGGCCCTCCAAAACAGAAAGATTCGCATAATGGGCCTTATTGGGCCGAAATTTTCATTTTTAGCCCAATAGGCTTGAAATTTATGTTTTTAATCCACCAATTGAATAGAATTCCAGAAATAGTCTTATGAAAACTGTTTTGGCACATTCCAACCATCAGAATCTGTAAAATGTCAATTTGGGCCCTTAATTTTGTATTTTTCACATTTTTGGCCCAAAATGTGTGTTTTTAGCTTAAAGAAAATTGTGGCTAACCACTTGGCTATTTATCTAGTATCACTTATTATGTAGGAACATATTTGAAGCTAATATCATAAAACATGAGTTATATCTCGGTTTTGAGGGGTTTAATGGCTAGATCCAACATTAAAACACATATAAGCATACATATAAGCATGGAAATCATACAAGGCATACAAATACATATAGATCTACACTTCCACTTGTATTCCCCCCCCACAAAAACTCTTAAAAACAGAAAATAGGGGTATGAATCTCACCTTGGGTGTGGGGGCTCGGTTTTGTAAAGAAAATGGAAGGAAAATGATGTGATTTTCGGCCCTAGCTTTCCTTGATGTAGATCTCGAGTTTAAGGAGCTTTCTAGGAGCATGATTACCAAAATTGTTTAAGAGAGAGGATCTAATAATGAGAAAAAGAGTTATAAATTTCTTAGATATGTGTGACTTACCAAGAAGTGATGATATTTCCTTGAAATCCTCTTGATGCACAAGCAAAGTTTCGAGATTTTAAGTGAAGAGGGAGGATGGTTTCTTGAGTAATCTAGAGAGTGTTTGTGAGATATTTGTGTGTGTGTGTGTTGGGTTTTGGCCGAGAGCAAGAAGGAAAAGAGAGGAATAGACATGAAGTGATATATGCATAGAGATATGAGATATGTTGCATGGAAATCCAAGAGATAAAAATGAGGTGGCATGGTAATAGTCAACTCCCCCTCTTGGGCTTTTCTTTTGGGCCGAAAATGGGAAGGAAAAAAAAGTTTTTGGGCTTTTTGCTCCTAAGCCCAACATTAGTGTTAATTAGGGTATTTATTGGACTTATAAAATAAAATTGTGATTTTTGTGCTTTATTAAGCTAGGTTAGGTTTAATTATGGATCAAAACTTGTGTTTTATTTCCTTCTAGGTTCTACCTAGCCCAAAATATTGAAATAAACGAATGTGGGTCCAATTAGAGCCCAATTAGGGTCCTAAGCCCATGATAGTCTAATTGGAAGCTTATTGGTCCATTTGGATCCAATAAGGAAGTCTTAGTCCAAAATGGACTTAACCAAAACTTCTAGGATCTCCAATTGTTTGATGACTATTTATAGTACTTGTATCTTGCATTTGATTAAAGTTTTTGATTCTCATTAACTTGAATGTATAGATTACATAGCTTAAAATTTACAGTTGTGACATCATCCCCCCGTTAGAGGGAATTTCGTCCCGAAATTCTGTTTGAAAGCTAGATTTGAGGAAACTAGAATAGGTGAGGGTACTTCTGCTTCATTTGATCTTCGCGTTCCCACGTGAATTCTGGCCCACGCTTTGCGTTCCACCGTACCTTCACGATCGGGATGCGACTCTGCTTAGTACGCTTCACCTCCCTGTCCATGATTTCGATTGGTTCTTCGACGAACAGGAGATTCTCATTGATTTCGATTTCGTCAAGAGGAATGATAAGAGTTTCATCTGATAGGCACTTTTTCAGGTTAGAAACATGAAACACGGGGTGCACACCGTTTAGCTCCGGGGGTAGTTGTAGTCTGTAGGCTACCGGACCTATTCGGGCGACGATTTCGAAAGGTCCAATGTACCGTGGGTTTAGCTTTCCTCGTTTTCCGAAACGTATAACCCCTTTCCAGGGTGAGACCTTCAACAATACTCGATCACCGACCTGGAACTCTAAGGGCTTTCGCCGTTTATCAGCGTAGCTCTTCTGCCGGTCGCGCGATGCCTGTAATCGAGCTTTGATCTGGACAATCTTTTCTGTGGTCTCGCGAATGATTTCCGGTCCTGTCATTGCCCTATCCGACGTATGTGTTCCTGCTAGCTGGGTGTCACCTACTTCAGCCCAACATAACGGTGATCTACATTTACGCCCGTACAGTGCTTCGAAAGGGGCCACCTTAATGCTCGAATGATAACTATTGTTATATGAAAACTCGATCAACGGTAGGTGGGTATCCCAAGACTTTCCGAAGTCTATCACACATGCACGAAGCATGTCTTCAAGCGTCTGAATGGTTCGTTCGCTTTGACCGTCCGTTTGTGGGTGATACGCGGTGCTCATATCAAGATGAGTTCCCATTGCCTTGTGGAGCGACTGCCAAAAGCGTGACGTGAATCTACTGTCCCTATCCGAAATGATGGATTTTGGCACTCCATGAAGTCTTACAATCTCTCGTAGGTATAAACGCGTCAGCCTCTCCATCTTGTAGGACTCTTTGATTGGCAGGAAATGGGCAGATTTCGTCAGTCGGTCGATTATTACCCATATGGTGTCCAATCCGTCCGATGTCTTGGGCAGCTTGGTCACGAAGTCCATAGAAATCCCCTCCCATTTCCACTCAGGGATTGCCGGTTGCTGTAACAATCCGGAAGGTTTCTGGTATTCCACTTTCACTTTGGCACACGTAAGGCACTTACTAACATAAGTTGCGATTTCCGCCTTCATGTTAGGCCACCAATAGTGCTGCTTAATGTCCAAATACATCTTGTCCGAACCAGGATGAATGGAGTATCGTGTCTTGTGGGCTTCCTTCATAACGATCTCCCTGAATCCTCCGATTTTTGGAACCCAAATACGGTTCATGAAGTAGTATACCCCATTCTCTTTGACTTCCAGGTTCTTCTCCATTCCGCGTAATGCCTCGCTAGTTTTGTTTTCCGCTCTCATGGCCTCTGCCTGGGCTGATGCAATTTGAACGGTCAGATGAGACTGAATGGTTATCGAGTGCGTTTTCGTACGGCGATTTGTGTATTCCTTCCGACTTAATGCGTCAGCTACCATGTTGGCCTTGCCTGGATGGTACTTGATCTCGCATTCGTAGTCGTTTAACAATTCCACCCATCTTCGTTGTCTCATGTTCAGCTCCTTCTGATTCAAGATGTGCTGGAGGCTCTTGTGGTCCGTAAAGATGGTGCACTTTGTACCGTACAGGTAGTGCCTCCAAATTTTTAGAGCGAAGACCACAGCTCCCAGTTCTAGGTCATGGGTTGTGTAATTTACTTCATGCGCCTTTAGTTGACGGGACGCATACGCTATCACTCTTCCACGTTGCATGAGAACGCAACCTAAGCCTTGATTTGACGCGTCACAGTAAACTACAAAATCTTCCGTTCCTTCAGGTAGAGATAGTACAGGAGCGCTGCAAAGAGCTTGCTTCAAGGTTCGAAACGCAATCTCTTGTCTGTCTGTCCACTTGAATGGCACACTCTTTTGCGTAAGCAAGGTAAGTGGCTTGGCGATTTTTGAGAAGTTTTGGATAAATCTTCTATAGTAGCCTGCTAGGCCTAAGAACTGACGAATTTCTGTGGGCGTAGTCGGAGTTGCCCATCCTTCCACAGCTTTGACCTTAGAGGGATCCACATGAATTCCATCTTGGCTAACTACGTGACCTAGAAAATTCACGCTCCGTAGCCAAAACTCACACTTAGAGAGTTTGGCGTAAAGCCTTTCCGATCGCAGCGTTTCTAGGACTTGTCGAAGATGTTGGCCATGCTCCTCTTTGCTTCGAGAATAGACGAGGGTGTCATCGATAAACACAATGACGAAGTTGTCCAAGAACGGTCGACAGATTCGGTTCATCAGGTCCATAAATGCGGCGGGTGCATTTGTTAGACCGAAGGGCATTACGACGAATTCGTAATGTCCATAGCGGGTTCGGAAAGCGGTTTTAGGAATATCTTCTTCTCGGACCTTGAGTTGATGGTATCCGGACCGTAGATCTATTTTAGAAAAATAGCTAGCTCCTTGGAGCTGGTCGAATAAATCATCGATCCGCGGGAGTGGGTAGCGGTTTTTGACAGTGAGTTTATTCAACTCTCTGTAATCGATGCACATTCTGAAAGATCCGTCCTTCTTTTTGACAAAGAGCACCGGAGCTCCCCATGGCGAGTAGCTAGGTCGGATAAATCCCTTGTCCAGAAGCTCACTGAGTTGGCTGGATAATTCCTGCATTTCAGCAGGAGCCAGTCGATATGGTGATTTAGCGAGAGGGGTTGCTCCTGGAACGAGGTCGATTCGGAACTCAACCTGTCTCTCTGGGGGTACTCCTGGAAGATCTTCGGGAAACACGTCCGGAAATTCACACGCTACCGGGATGTCTTGGATGTTAGTTTCTTCTTTTGTCTTGTCCACTATGTGGGCCAAGAACGCTAAATTGTTCTTTCGCAAGTGTTTTTGCGCTTTGATGCACGAGATGAGGCGGAGATTCGTACTGGGTTTGTCTCCGTAAATTACTAGGGTTTCGTGATTTGGGAGACGAAGGCGAACGGCCTTCTCGTGGCACATAATCTCAGCATGGTGGGGGCTTAACCAATCCATGCCGATAATCACATCGAAACTTCTAATTGACACTGGCATCAGATCTATTCGTAAGACGTGTTGGTTAAGGGTTAGGGTACATCCAGTGTAGATTTCCCTAGTGGATTCGGTTTTCCCATTGGCCATTTCCACCGTATAGGTTTCATTTAGCTTCTGGGGTTGTTGTTTTAGTAAATGTTTAAACTTCTCGCTTACGAAACTTCGCTCCGCTCCGGTATCAAATAAGATGCATGCATAAGTGTGGTTTAGGAGAAACGTACCGGTCACAACTGCGGGATCTTGAACTGCATCACTCTGACCCATAGTCAGCATTCTTCCTGTTCCTCTGTTTCCGGAGTTGTTGTTGTTGTTAGGGCAATCTCGACGGAAATGCCCCGTCCTTCCACACCCGAAACAGGTGTGGCTAGGCCCTGCGTTGTTGCCGCCGGCATTGGTGTTGTTGATGTTGCGGTGGTCGTTGTTGTTGTTGTTCTGGTTGTTTCCCTGACTCTGGTACTGAGAGGGATAAGTCCTGCAGAACTTTGCAGTGTGTCCTCTTCGATTGCAACTGGTGCAATGGAACTCCCTACATTCTCCTTGGTGATGGAAACCGCACTTGTTGCATTTGGGATGAGTGCCGGAATAGGGTCTTGAAGTATTTGAAGTAGCTGAGGCTGGAGCATGTGATGTGACTGGTACCGGCGCAGTGACAGCGTGAACTGCCACCGTTTGCTGCTTTTTAGAGGTCTCGGGACCTTGACGCCCCTTCCTCTTGTTGTTCCATCCTTTCTTACCATCGCTCTCCTTCTTCTTCTCAGTCTCTACCGGTTTCTCGCCCTTTTTGTGGTTATGATCATACAGCCTCTTTGCCAATCTCTTCGCACTGTCAAAAGTTTCAGGGTTCGCAGCTATCACATTCCCTTGAATGGGGGATGTCAGTCCCCAAATGAATCGTTCAATCTTCTTCCCCTCTGATGTGATCATACCCGGGCACAACAGAGATAGTTCGCTGAATCTCGATATGTAAGCATCGATGTTCCCATTCTGCACCGTGAGATTCCATAGTTCCTGCTCCATCTTCTGTATTTCGCCTCGGGGGCAGTACTCAGCCGTCAACATCTCTTTCATCTCTGCCCAGGGAATAGAGTTGGCGACAGGAAGTGTCATAGCTTCCACATGACCATTCCACCAAGTGAGCGCTTGGTCCACAAAAGTGCAGGCCGCGAACTTCACTTTCATCTGCTCGGGGCACTCGCATATCTCGAATACCGACTCTACTTTCTCGATCCATCGCTTTAGGGCGATTACTCCTCCGGTACCGTTGAAAGTTCGGGGTTTAGCGTTCGCAAAATCCTTGTAGGTGCACGTTTTAGTGAGTCCTTGGTTCGTCCCGTTGTTCGAACTTCCGGATCCTTGCCCGTTACCTCCTCCGTTGTTCCCTCGGTGAAGTTGTGCCATAGCCGCCGTGACCGCAGCAGACACGGCTGCCTGGAAAGCAGTGGAGTCAACTTCCGGCGGGGTTGGTTCGGGATTTCCGCGAGTAGCTGGGCGAGGCATCTTTCTGTCATGAAACAGAAAGATGTTGAGTGTACGTGGTTTCGGTGAGGTTATGATCCTACTAACTAGGTGTAGGGTACGAACCTAAGCATTACTATCATCAAGCATATAATCATAACAACTCAACACATAACAACTGTGAATATCATAGCAAAACACACAAAAGTTCATTAATATTATCCGTGTTTAGTACAAGAAAATTTGCTCGTAGGAGCATACATAAGCAACGCTAATCCGACAGCATAACGGCTCCATGAGTAGTGTAGTCACTTAAACATAGGGCCGGAGTACATAACATAGTTACTAATATCCTACTACGATAGGTCTATCCCTAACCGCGATGAGCTGTGTCAGGAGGTGGTGCCGAAGTCATATGCCGAAATGTTGTGCTAGTAGCTGCGCCATCTCTGCCATGTCTCCTATAACTTCATCCCTCTCGTGCTCTGCTCTCACTGCCCGAGCTTCCATAGCATACAGCTGTTGTCGTAGTGCGGCGATCTCAGCTTCGAGGGAACGGTTCTCCCTCGGGGGGTTCACTGGTGGAGCGGGGTGATCTGGTTGGGCCTCGTCCTCGCATGGTGGAATGGGGTCCTGGCCCCCGACCTGACCCTCCTCGTCGTCATCGTCGACCTCTCCAAATTCGTAGTCAGTGTCTATATATTCGTCGGGTTCGACGTCGTGTGCTTCTCCTGGATGCTCTTCCGGCTCATCCACCAGCATCCCGTGAGCTACTAAGGCCTGATGAAACTGGATACCCGGCTGCTCCTCCTCAGGCTCCTCCTCCTCCTCTAGCCACCCGTTGTTTCCCTGATTAGGGAAGTAGGGGTCTCCCGGGTGATGAAAGCCAGCCATGTTGTCTGCGCGAGTACGTAATTATGCTACATTATTCCTAGGGTACTATGATTATTACACAGGCTAAGCAAATATTCTCTTTTTGAGTGATATAGGGTAAAATTTTTAGGTTCCCTGGCTATTCCGATCTCATCAAGACATGTGTTAGTTTTACCTTGGAGAGAATGTAGTTGATCAGGCTACATTCACTCCTTGGTATCACTAAGAACAGTCCCGAATTAACCGAGATACCAGCATTATGGTGTTTGATTCAACGTTAGGTCCTTACTCCTAATGCAGGCAAGTGTATTTTATTCATTTGTTTTGTTCAGAGTTATGTTAGTCCTTCTTTTTGGTTTATAGTTGCATATCAATGTATGGCTCGACATGCTAGTTCACTATAAACAAAGCTCTGATACCAACCTGTCACACCCCCGAACCAGACGGCGGAAACGTCCGGGGGCTGTCGTGACTCAATTGAATACCATAACATTGAATATATATGAAACAAAACAACATTCGTCACCATTCATCAACATAATACAACCAGTAGTGTTTACATGTCAAACATTGTTTGAGATATTACATTTCCAAAAATTAATATTGTTTGGTTCATTCAAAAATAAACTGCAACCGTCACTGAGCATGATTTCCTTTGACTCACTGGTTTCCTGAGAATACAAGTATTTTGAAAAACGTCAACATATGAAATGTTGGTGAGTTCATAAGTAGTGTTTGAAATCGAATGTTTATATTGTTTGAAAAACCACCAGAAAATCCGATATTTTCTGAAAAGAAAAGCTTTCAAAAACGTTTGTGAAGATCCATAGGTATGCTTGTTTGTTTCTATACTTGCAAAAATTGTTCATTTAAGATGTATGCGTTTAAAATCTGTATGTGATAAAAACCCTAGGGAAACCCGATGTTCCCCTAGTTCTTTTGAAATCCATTGAGTTGCGTTGAAACCATTACAAAAATAGTAGTATCGGTCCCAAGCGACGTTGGAAGGTTCTCGAGCATTGATTATTTACTACAAACCCGCATTACACAAATGCCCGGTTTATAGATATACCAACGATTCCCGAAGGCGTCGTCAGTACTAATCACGTTATCCAATCGCCCGGACAAGGTGTAGTCCCACATCCGAAGAGAAGGAGGTCACGAAGACCCCGGTAACTCCATTAATCGGTTGGGGAAAATATGTGTGCGAGGGGTCCCCGACCCGCCTCGTAAAATGTGTAGACTTTTCTAGCAATACCATGGCCCTTGGGGTCCAATGATACAAGCCATTGAAAGTCACCCTACGTTGTGCCAAGTCGGTAAAACTCAACACTTCGTAAAAAAAAATGTCTTCGGGCCTTAAGATCAGGTCATTGGGCTAGCTAGGCCCAACAAACAAGATTTTACACTTTTGGGGCCCGAAGATGGTGCGTAGACGTCTGTGCACACTCGTATGTATGTGTATTACCAATCGTTATTTGTATGTATCAAAGAGTTAGTAGTTGTAGATTTCCATTGGCTCGAGACCGAGCCAATTCGTTTAGCAACGACTTTTGGTATTGTAATGAGTTGTATTTCGTTGATAGTTGAGGTGTCATTATTTGATCACATTGTACATATTGAATCAGCCTTGAAATATTTCTGTTTTCAGCCCCTCATTATTTGTAAAATTTACATTTTCAACCCTTTTATTTAAATATTTCCCGGTTTGGTCCTTAAATTATTTTTCTTGACATTTTAACACCAAAAATTATTGAAATTAATATTTTCCAGCATATTTTTCAAAGAAAACAGTTTAAGTCCCTGAAAATGCAGTTTTTCTCGGTTTAGTCCATCTTTTCGCAATTTTGACAATTTTGGCCCAAAATGGAAAATTTTTGCAACTTTGGTCCTTTTTAAATTTAAAAAGCATTTTAAACCTTTGAAAAGGATTTGGAACACTTATAGTCCACTGTTTTACAGAAAGTTACAGTTTTGGCCCTCCAAAACAGAAAGATTCGCATAATGGGCCTTATTGGGCCGAAATTTTCATTTTTAGCCCAATAGGCTTGAAATTTATGTTTTTAATCCACCAATTGAATAGAATTCCAGAAATAGTCTTATGAAAACTGTTTTGGCACATTCCAACCATCAGAATCTGTAAAATGTCAATTTGGGCCCTTAATTTTGTATTTTTCACATTTTTGGCCCAAAATGTGTGTTTTTAGCTTAAAGAAAATTGTGGCTAACCACTTGGCTATTTATCTAGTATCACTTATTATGTAGGAACATATTTGAAGCTAATATCATAAAACATGAGTTATATCTCGGTTTTGAGGGGTTTAATGGCTAGATCCAACATTAAAACACATATAAGCATACATATAAGCATGGAAATCATACAAGGCATACAAATACATATAGATCTACACTTCCACTTGTATTCCCCCCCCCCAGAAAAACTCTTAAAAACAGAAAATAGGGGTATGAATCTCACCTTGGGTGTGGGGGCTCGGTTTTGTAATGAAAATGGAAGGAAAATGATGTGATTTTCGGCCCTAGCTTTCCTTGATGTAGATCTCGAGTTTAAGGAGCTTTCTAGGAGCATGATTACCAAAATTGTTTAAGAGAGAGGATCTAATAATGAGAAAAAGAGTTATAAATTTCTTAGATATGTGTGACTTACCAAGAAGTGATGATATTTCCTTGAAATCCTCTTGATGCACAAGCAAAGTTTCGAGATTTTAAGTGAAGAGGGAGGATGGTTTCTTGAGTAATCTAGAGAGTGTTTGTGAGATATTTGTGTGTGTGTGTGTGTTGGGTTTTGGCCGAGAGCAAGAAGGAAAAGAGAGGAATAGACATGAAGTGATATATGCATAGAGATATGAGATATGTTGCATGGAAATCCAAGAGATAAAAATGAGGTGGCATGGTAATAGTCAACTCCCCCTCTTGGGCTTTTCTTTTGGGCCGAAAATGGGAAGGAAAAAAAAGTTTTTGGGCTTTTTGCTCCTAAGCCCAACATTAGTGTTAATTAGGGTATTTATTGGACTTATAAAATAAAATTGTGATTTTTGTGCTTTATTAAGCTAGGTTAGGTTTAATTATGGATCAAAACTTGTGTTTTATTTCCTTCTAGGTTCTACCTAGCCCAAAATATTGAAATAAACGAATGTGGGTCCAATTAGAGCCCAATTAGGGTCCTAAGCCCATGATAGTCTAATTGGAAGCTTATTGGTCCATTTGGATCCAATAAGGAAGTCTTAGTCCAAAATGGACTTAACCAAAACTTCTAGGATCTCCAATTGTTTGATGACTATTTATAGTACTTGTATCTTGCATTTGATTAAAGTTTTTGATTCTCATTAACTTGAATGTATAGATTACATAGCTTAAAATTTACAGTTGTGACACTTCATTTCGGGAGTTTACCGCCCAAGAACACCTTGGGGAGTAAACTCCTAGATCTCATGATTTAGCCATCTAAATCATGTTTTAAGCATCTAATATGTATTCTAACACTACTAGAAAGAGTTACTCACAATCTGGGATAAAAACCCGAAGATCTGTCAGAGAGAAAATGGCTTTTCTCTAGCTGGAATTGTGAATAATGAAGTAAATAAATTCAGAAAACTATTTATAGTCCTGAAATATTTTGACAGGAAATATTTTTATTCTTGAACTTGGACTGTAACTTTATGAAACTTGAAATGTTCAAATTTCACAAACCCAGGAGCATCCACTCTCCTGATATCTCCTAAAGTGTAAACCCTAATGTACACTAACTTGTTCGGAAAAGTCTGAAAATCACTGAAATTGGACTGACGTCTATTGAATAGATATTGTTCGTACAAATGGAAATTTCGAGTTGTCACATCATCCCCCCGTTAGAAGGAATTTCGTCCCGAAATTAGAATTTAAGCAAATAAGAAATTACCATTAACTAAGCAAAAAGGTGAGGGTATTTCAGTTTCATCTGATCCTCACGTTCCCAAGTGAATTCCGGTCCACGCTTTGCGTTCCAGCGCACCTTCACTATCGGGATACGACTTTGCTTTGTTTGCTTGACCTCTCGGTCCATGATATCTACTGGTTCCTCCATGAAATTTAGGCTCTCGTTGATCTCGATCTCGTCGAGAGGAATAACAAGAGTCTCGTCCGATAGGCACTTTTTCAAGTTTGACACGTGGAAGGTAGGATGTACGTTACTGAGTTCTTTCGGTAGATTGAGCTTGTAAGCCACAGGGCCGATTCTTGCGAGAATCTCGAAAGGCCCTATGTATCTTGGATTGAGCTTCCCACGCTTTCCAAAGCGTATCAAGCCCTTCCAGGGTGAGACTTTCAGTAGGACTCGGTTGCCCACTTGGAACTCCAATGGTTTCCTACGCTTGTCGGCGTAGCTTTTCTATCGGTCTCTAGAGGCTTTTAGTCGTTCACAAATTTGAACGATCTTCTCTGTCGTTTCTCGAATGATTTCCGGACCCGTGAGAGTGCTTTCGGGAACTCGTCCCTTAGCTAACTGGGTATCACCCACTTCAGCCCAGCACAGAGGGGATCTGCACTTTCGGCTATAGAGGGCCTCGAATGGGGCTGCCTTGATGCTCGTGTGAATACACCAGGGTTATATATGACAACGATCTAACAACCAATGGAATGTGTGCTATCCACCTTACTTGCTGTTCCCGTTGGATTGTGAGTTTAGGGCAGATGTGCACAATCGATTGTTTATTTACTCTAAGCATATATAACTTGTACCCACTTAGTACGCATAGAAAGGCTTGTAGTGTCATTTTACTTAACTTCCATTTAAGTAGGAAATATATGATTTTCTAGAGGAACAGGGCGAACATTTCAAAACAGAACATACAGCTTACATCACTTGTGCATATACATTTTCAACCACATTTTACAGCTTACTCATGTAACGTCCCAAAAATACGAGCAAAAAAATTCATTTTTAAAACATATACTTTGCAAAACATTAGAATTAAAACATTCACTGATCATATCATTTCATAAAAGATGTTTCATGTCTGCAAAACATTTTATAAATCATAACGATGTCAGAGTACAAATCCCCAAGAAGATCTCATAGTGCAGAATACATGGCGTGTATGTGATGTGTCGCTGCCGTGCCAGCTCCTTCCCCTTCGAAGAAGAGGTACCTGAAACCAAAACTAAAAACTGTAAGCATGAAGCTTAGTGAGTTCCCCCATCGTACCACATACCATACAATCACATATCGTACATACTGCCAAGCATTTCTGGGGTGCCCGACCTACCCGGTATGGCCTTTCTGGGGTGCCGACCTACCCATGCGGCCATTCTGGGGTGTCGTCCTACCCGTGTCAAGCCATTCTGGGGTGCTGAGTACCCATGTCAAGCCATTTTGCGGTGCCGAGTACCCTTCGGTCCTAACGACCGACCCTCGGCGACTATTTCACCCCCTCTACTACTACCACTATCACATATCATAACATATTATCAGACATATCTAGGGTGTCTGAACTACCCTTCGGTCCTAACAACCGAACTCGGGGACTGCTCTCCTCCTATTACCTCTAACTCATATAACAGGTCATGCTAGCATATAAACATAACGTCACATACTGTCAGACGTATCTGGGGTGTCTGACTACCCTCCGGTCCTAACAACCGAACTCGACTACTATCACATATAACATATCATGCTAGCATATAACATATCAGGTAGTAGCAAACCTAGATGATATCATAGAGACAATCATCTATCATACGTCTCCTACTGGTGGGCCGGCATTGTGGCCTTAGACCCACCGCTACTGGAAGGTAACTCACCTCAAAGTAGCTGCGGATCTACGTGGGAACTAACTGTCTTCTGCTGTTGCTGCCCCGGAAATCCTCCAGCTATAATTCCCACAAAATACTTAGTCAAATAATGCTAATCAACTTCAGGGTAAAATGACCATTTACCCCTACCCAAGCCAAAATTCAAAGTCAAAGTCAACTTCCAGTTGACCCGACTCGCTGAGTTGGCTCGCCAACTCGTCGAGTCCTTGTCCATTGGAATAACGTTAATCCCGTCTCTACTTGTCGAGTTTGGCATCGACTCGACGAGTTTTCCTTCTAAACTGATGTCCAACATCCTTCATCCTACTCGCCGAGTTGTATGAACAACTCGCCGAGTTCATCTTCATCTGATGAACACTTTATGTTGTGACTCGCCGAGTTGTATGAACAACTTGTCGAGTCTGTTCTTGATCTAAGAAGGTTGCCTTGAACTCGCCGAGTTAGGGCATTGAATCGCCGAGTTCCTTCCCGGATTAGTTCAACTTCCAACTCATCGAGTCCACCTAGGACTCACTACTCTACTCGGCATAAACGAAAAGGGGAAAACTCGTGGACTCGCGACTTGACTCACTGAGTCATATGAACGACTCGTCGAGTCGGCCACATGCAAATACTATACATGCGATTCTGCTTGAATCCATCTCATGCCATTCATAGATCTGGGTTTCTAGGGCCTGATTAACATGTAAACTTTGCAACATTACGTGTAAACAAACACCCATGAGGGTTTTTGGGCTCAAAGTGCACCAAAAGAGTAGATCTAGGGCTTTTATGCAATATGGCTCCATAAAGGCAGTGGATCCAAGCCCCTGGAGCTCAATCTCACCTAGATCTAGAGGCTAACTACTTATTACAACCCACAAAGCACAAACAAGCTTGGCGAAACGCTCAAGAAGGACTTCCATGGAGCTAAAAGGGACTATAAGCATGAAAAAAAACGGAAACAAAGTTATACCTCTAGGAAATCACTGAGATAACCCAAATACGCCTGGCCTCCTTCTTCTCTTCTTGATCCACACTCCTTCCCTCAACAAATCTTCAAGAAAACACACCAAAAAGCTTCAACTCACAAGGAACAAGGCTTGAACGACGTATAGAGCGCTGAGGGTGAATGGGGGCGAGCTTGGGGGCGGATAAAAGGGTTAAAATATGGTGCAAACCCTTGAATTTAGGGTTTCATAAGACAGCGGGGACTCGCCGAGTCCAGATTATGGACTCGCCGAGTTGCCAACTTAAACGTGATTCGGATCCCGTCCCTACTCGGCGAGTCGAGCCTCCAACTCGTCGAGTCCAAGACTAAAAATGTGAAATACTTAGATAAATTTTACGTACCAGGAACCAGGTGCTACAAATCTCCCCCACTTATTTTAGACTTCGTCCTCAAAGTGTGTTGCTCGATCCTGAAACAGCTCGGGGTAATGCTCCATCATTTCTTCCACCGGCTCCCAAGTCCATTCTGAACCCTCTCGGTGCTGCCATTGCACCTTCACTAATTCCACCCTCTTGTTCCTTAGATCCTTCGACTTCCGGTCGAGGATTGCGACTGGGCGCTCAACGTAATTCAGGCTGTCATCGACCTGTATATCCTCTAACGGCACCACCACTGAATCATCCACGAGGCACTTCCGCAGCTGGGAGACGTAGAAGGTGTTGTGGATCTGACTGAGCTCAGCTAGAAGATCCAGCCTATATGCCACCTTGCCCACCCGGGCTATAACCCTGAACGGACCAATGTATCTCGGGCCCAACTTGCCCTACTTCCTGAATCGAATGACGCCTTTCTAAGGCGACACTTTCAGGAGAACCATATCCCCGACCTGGAATTCCAGGTCTGATCGACGCTTGTCGGCGTAACTTTTCTGCCAACTCTGCGCAGTCTGAAGCCTGCTTCAAACCTGTTGGATCCTCCCGGTCGTCTTGAGCACTACCTCGGTGCTCCCCATGACCCTCTGGCCCACTTCACCACAACATATTGGGGTCCTGCACCTCCGACCGTACAACATCTCGAATGGAGGACGGTCAATGCTCGCGTGGTAGCTGTTGTTGTACCAGAACTCAACCAAGGGAAGGTAGGTATCCCAGCTACCACCGAAGTCTAGCACGCATACCCGCAACAAATCCTACAAAGTCTGGATGGTCCACTCACTCTGACCATCCGTCTTCGGGTGAAAGGCGATGCTAAAATGCAGACGAGTGCCCAACTCCTCATGAAACCTCTTCCAAAATATGGAAGTGAACCGCACATCTCGATCTGATATTACTGACCCTGGCACCCCGTGTCGCGCCACTATCTCCCTAATGTAGATATCGGCCAACTTCTCGGCCGAGATACTCTCCTGAATCAGAATAAAATGGGCACTCTTGGTCAACCGATCCACGATGACCCAAATCGAATCTACTCCTCTCGCCGTCCGGGGAAGCTTTGTGATAAAATCCATCGTAATATCCTCCCATTTCCACAACGGGATATCCAACGGCTGAATCTTGCCGTACGGTCTCTGATGCTCGGCCTTGACCTTCCTACAGGTCAAACACCGCTCGACGTACCACGCCACATCCCGCTTCATGCAGGGCCACCAATAGTCTAGGCGAAGATCCCGATACATCTTCGTCCCCGCTGGATGAATAGAAAATCGGGATTTGTGCGCCTCCTCCATCAAGATCTGGCGCATGCCTCCATGATACGCCACCCACAATCTACATGGAGTGTCAATAACTGTCACACCCCAAAACCGAGAATGGCGGAAATGTTCTGGGGCGGAGGACGTCATGTAAAGTAATACAACACAGTAACAGTAAACAAGCAAACAACATCATCCATTGCATTAAATATATAATTTTATTACAAGTGTGTTCTATACAGTTATAGACACCAAAAATAATGTAAATCAAAATAAAGAGATGAGTCCTGATTACGCTCCATCTTCTCAAAATCCGGTCTCAGTACCTGTCTACTAATGACCTGAGAATACAAGTTATTTTGAAAGCAAGAATCAGCATTAAGCTGGTGAGTTCATAAGTATTTTAGTGTAGGTATTTGTATAAAAACGTTTGAACATAGTTATAAACAATAGTTTGTAAACCTTTGTGGTAAAAGTATGTGAATGTGTGTACGTGTTTGTGAAAGTTTGAATTTCTCAGAAAAACCTGTATTTTCTATTTAAAAGTAGCCTTCTACCAAGGCGTAACTGTTTTGTATGTTTGTTTATCGTAAAATTGTGTAATTTTCCAAATATAACTATCATTATCAAAAATATAGTTTATACATTATTGTTTAAGTGAAATAGTCACTAAATGTATATAAAGGATAAATTACTGTAGTACTGTAGTATTGTATTATAAGAACCACTGCTATACTAACTACCATAAACCGGATTTATATTAAGCTATTATATGATTTAATTGTACCATACTATCGACTGAGTAACAACGACAAATGTAGGTCGTAAAAATGGAATGATGTTTGGCACCCACATACCTGCAGGTCCGGCTGTAGCTAGCAGTAAGGTGTAGGATAGTCAATCCAGTATAGATCTATATGTAAACTCACGCTGTCCCTCCAAGAGAATTCTGGTTACAACTCGGGCCATGACATTTAAGGCATGCTCCGATACCATGGATAAAATTGTAAACGTATTCATGTATAGGTAATGTAATGTTACTTGTTCTAGTATCGTTGTATATGTTCTCTTCCTAGTATAATTGTATATGTTTTTCTCTAGTATAGTTGTATATGTTATGCTCTAGTATATTTGTATATGTTCTCATAGTAATGTAATGTATATGTTCTCATAGTAATGAACTGACTCATTGATCTACCAATAGCGTAAATGTAATCCTGTGTTACCCCGATGGTAACTTACTAATAATGTAACTGATACGCATGAATAATGGAAGTACTTTTATGTCTATATATGCACACATGGTATATAATTAATATTGAAAAGACCCTCGGACGGCTACCCGACATCCCACCAGACCACATCCAAATCAAGGAAAAGGAAATAGGGCGGACAACCTTCCTAAGCCTTTTAAACATTTCTTATATATTTGTACATATATGGACATGCAATTTATAAGAAGTATAATAAAGTTTAAATAAAAGTATTTGATAAGTAAAAGAGTTTGTAAAACATTTTGAAGTAAAATAGTTAGATAAACGTTTTGAAACAGTGATGAAATCATTGGTTTTATAGTTATGAATCACATGTGATTGATGTAATAACTATAAGTATTCAACTTGTATTCCCCCCCATAAAAGTATTTAAAACATTTAAAAATATTTCAAAGGTTAATTAAAGGGGTATAAACTCACTTGTAGTGAGTGGTTCTGATGACAAAGTTGGATTTGATGCTAGGTGTCAAGTGGTGAATTGAGTACACACGCGAATCCTATTTAACATATATTGGCACATATATGGATATAATTAGTGTTATGAACAACTAATTGATGATTTTGGGACCACCTTAGGGACTAGTAAACACTTATAATGAAGTGTTATAATCATATATGATTGTATGCAGGTTTATAAGGCTATACAAGAGGGTGTATGGCTAAAATACACACTATATGTTGGGCTGAAGATTATTTTGAAGTGTTGCGTCGTTGGGCTCGATAGTTTATTTATTTTGTACTCCGGTTTGGGCCTGTCCAACCGAGAGCCTATTTTGTTTATTATATAAGTATATGCTTGCATGCATATTAGGTTAAGGATTTAAGCCATTCATCTAGAGCATAACGATAGCATTTTATAGGTTTCTTTAATCGTTCTTGTAACCTACCAATCCTCTACAGTTGATGTTCTTAATCGAGCTCTTCTAAGGATTTTGTTTAATCATTCGACACGTTTGATTCACTCTTGTCTCGTTCTTATTTTTGTGTTCTTACAGTTTTTATAATTAATTACCTGTTTAAGATCTAATCGATCTTCATAGATTAAAGTTTTTAATCTCATCAATTGGTATCAGAGCAGGAGGCTGTGTAATCTATACACATCTTTTCTGTGAAAAGGTTTCAATTAGGGTTTTTCCGCAATTACTGATATTTATTGAGCCGTCATCTCATTATTGACGTATCTTGATATTTATTGTTTTTCCCTAATCTGCTTTATTACAAGTCTGATCTTTAAAACAGGTTTTTCGATCATAATGGATGAGTCGCAATCAAATCCTATTAATATTTCCAACAGCATCGGTTCGACGACAAAGATTCCAATCCTATATACCCATGACTATGAAGTTTGGGCGCATCACTTCGAAGACTACGTGATTGGATCAGAGGATAATGGATACCTCATATGGGAAGCTATCATTAATGGACCGTTTTCTCATTCTGCAACGTCCAGGATTATTAAGACACAAAAGGAGTACAATGATCTGCTGAAGGATGTTAAGGACATTGCACAAGATGAAAAGGACAAATTCCAGTGCAATATCAAGGCGTTAAGGTTAATCAGATTCGCCCTTCAGTCCGACACCTTTAGGTTGGTCAGCTCATGCACGACGACAAAGGAAGTTTGGGATAGACTTCGCGAACTGTATTCTATAGATGAGGATCTTGAACATTCTATCCAAACCTTGCTCTTATCTGAGTTTGGAGAATTCAGGCAAGGAGCCGAAGAAACGGTGACCTAGACGTTCGATCGCTTCAATCATATTCTCAGCAAGATGATTAAACATGACATTGAAAGGAAGCTTATCGAGCAGAAGGTTACTTTCTTAAATGGTCTGAGGTCTGAATGGAGAGCAGTGGTGTCTACAGTCAAAGCCCATGAGCAGTTTAAATCATATTCTTTGGCAAAACTGGTGGGTATTCTCAAGTCCCAGGAGAAGATTGTGCTGCAGGAGAAGAACGTTGTTTCAAGCCTTGGTTCGTTGGCCCTCCTGTCAAAAAGTAAAGTTGTGATGGAGGATGAAGACCTTAACTTGGAGGAGTATGACCTCACGTCTGAGGATTATGCTATGATGGTGTCTAACCCCAAGAGGTTCATAAAGAAGAGATTCCCCAGCAATAAAAACCGAAACTGGCAGGGGAGTTACAGTTCAGAAAAGGAACCGAAGGTTGAAGAGCCCAAGAAGGAACCGAAGGTTGATGGTGATTCTGGAGTAAGCTGTTACTACTGTGGTGGGAAAAACCACTATGCTAAAGATTGTGTCCTTAAGAAGACGGCTGAAAAGGATGATGAAAAGGATGAGGAAACTGTGTTGCAGAAAAGGGTGGATGAGTTGAGAAAGAAGAAGTCTACCGCTAACCCTTCAATTAATGCTCTTATTGTGCAGGGTTCGGTTGTTGATAACGAGTTCGGTAGCACGGAAGTTTGGTCTACTGACTCAAAAGACGATGAAGTGAGGAAGCCTACTCATGGAAAGGCTTATGTGGCAAAGGAAGAAAGCAGTGGGGGAAGATGCTTCATGGTGTCAGATGTTTCTCAGATGAGGGGATACAACACCGATAGTGGAAGTAATGAACCGAAGGTGCAGGAGGATATGTGCTTTACGGCCAAACCACTCAGCCAACAGTTCAATGAGCTTGATGAACTGATAAAGAAGGTACAATCGGTTTTCATTTCATCTAAAGTACCACAATCCTCATATGAGAAAGAACTAAAAAATGTTAATACAAGAATTTCTCATCTAGATAGTAGCTTAACTCAAACTCGCGTCACCAATTCTAACCTAACTGATCAATTAAGCAGGGCGACATCGAAGAGTGACGAGCGACGTATGTGGATCGAGTTGAAGGAGTCTGAATTAGTTAAAATTAAAGACGAAAACATTTATTTACAAAGAGATAATTTAAAGTTGTTAAAACAGCAGAATGTTTTTTGTTTAATTGCAAAACGTCTTTATTCTAATATTACTCAGCTTCACTTAGATTGTGAAATAGGCCAAAAGATCCATCGCATGATTTTGCCCTTCCTGGAGTTTAAGGAGGATGAAATCGATGCTGAAGCCTATAATTGTGAGAGTGTGATATTGTCTGATGATGTCAATCCGACCTACATGTATGGACTGGACAAAATTGAATCTTTCATTAAATCCAAGGACCACAAGAATATGCTTAAAAACCTTTTGGATGAAAATGACAGACTTAAACTGAGAACCGAAACCATACAAAAATTTGACTCTTTGAATGCCAACGTAAGCTCAGAAAACAAAATTGATGTTGAAAATGATCTGAGCTTAACGTGGACGACAACATGAGTGAAATTTCTATAGAAGACACGGTTGACTGCTCAGAATTTGTTAAAAGCGAACCTGAAAACCACAAGAATCTAATTTCTGAAAATTCAGTGGAGTTCGCTCGATTGTCCCAACAAAAGTCCCCGATATTAGCTGAAAAAGCAGTTGTGTATCAGAAGGTCAGGACCACTCCGAATCAAGTGTACAAGGTCACTGGAGTAACCGAACATCAGACGGCTGAACTCATAGCTATTGTAAACGAAGACAATGCTGATGGCTGTGATGAGTACTTCTGGTCAGCTCCAATAGATAATGCAAACGAAACGGTTGGTTTATCTGAAAGAACCTCCTGGATGAGTAAAGGAAGATACATTCCTGAACCCTTAAATAAGCCAGATAATTTCGATGAGCCAAGCACCAGTGGTACGAAAGACATTCCTAAGGAGGATGAAAGTTCGGCAAAACAAGACGTTCCCTCTACTCCCTCAGCTCAAAGTTAAACTCCTTCAGTTCAAAAGGAACCAGACAAGGAGAAACCGAAAACGAAAGCTAATGTTCATCATCAACCAAAGCAGATGAGGAACAAGAAGCGAGAAAGGAACCAAAGATACAGGAAGAATCTCTCTGAAAGGAGACAATTCTGGCAATCCCAGAATGCATACTTCTCGCATCAAGACAAGAATCTGAAGTATGAAAACAATCCTGTTGGAAAGCCTGAGAGTCACAATAACTGAAAGCCAAGGTTTGGTTCACAAGAAAATACCAACCGAAAGCAAAGGTTCGGTTCTGAGAAAGACTTCAACCGAAAGCCAAGGTTCGGTTCACAAGACGATTCCAACCGAAAGCAAAGGTTCGGTTCTGAAGTCAAAAGAGATCAAAACTCTAAGGTCAGTCCGTCCAATGATCAAAAGCAAAAGGGTCACCTAGAGTCTGCAGCCAAGAAGTCCTCTTCATCTAAACCCACTTCTTCTACTTCTTCTAATTCTTCTACTTCAACCAATTCATCTCCATCTTGCTCTAAAGCTAATTCTGTTCGTTCTCAAAAATCTCATCCGTCAGCTGAACTAAAGGGCAAACAGAAGGTCAATGAATCCAAACCAGAGTCCAAACCGAACGCACCCAATCCTAATAAGATAAAAGTTTTTACCATTAAAAAGAAAGATGAAACAACACTCATAAAACGAACATATCTTGTTGACATCTCTCTTACTGTTCCTGTTCCCATGAAAAGCTCACGTGGACCCAAGAAACTTTGGGTTCCTAAATCTGCTTAATTTTTGTAGGTTATAAGTGACGAGCAGTTCGACGAAGAATGGTACATCGATAGTGGTTGCTTACGTCACATGACAGGGAGGAAAGAGGAGCTCAGGGAATACAGATCTCTTGCAAATGGTGGCAATGTCAAGTTTGGAAATAATTCTTTCGGCACCATAAAAGGGATACGGGATGATAACAAATGGTGACTTTACTATAAGGAAGGTGGCTTATGTGGAAGGACTCCAACACAACCTCATCAGTGTATCTCAGCTTGTTGGAGGTATAGGTCTAAAAGTCTCATTCGATGATGAAGGTTCTGAAATTATTGAGAAAAAGACAAAGAAGGTAATTCTCAAGTCGGAGCGAAAGGGTGAAATGTTTCCTCTAAACCTGAAACCCATCAAAGGAAACCCAGCTATATGCCTGTTATCAAAAGCTCAATCTGACGAAAGCTGGTTGTGGCACCGAAGACTCTCTCATCTCAACTTTAAAGATATCAACCGACTTGTCACTGGAGGTCATGTTAGGGGTCTTCCATTGCTCAAGTTCGACATAGATCATCTGTGTGCTGCATGCGAAATGGGGAAGCAGAGTCGTCAAAGTCATCCATCTGTAATTAACACAAAAGTTGTTGAACCACTCGAATTACTTCATATCGATTTGTGTGGTCCTTCATCTATCAAAAGCATCGGTGGTAGCAAGTACATTCTTGTTATTGTTGATGACTTTTCAAGATTTACATGGGTGTTCTTTCTAAAGCTCAAATCTGAAGCGACTCAACAGCTGAAATTGTTCATCAAGCAGATTGAAGTACAGCTCAAGAAGGTCGTTCGCAACATCAGGAGCGACAATGGTCTGGAATTCAAAAGCAAGGAGTTTGAAGAATTTCTTGCAGAAAAGGGAATAAGTCACAACTTCTAAGCTCCCTACACACCACAACAGAACGGAATTGTCAAAAGATGAAACCGATCTTTGTGTGAAGCTGCCCGAACTATGCTAAGTTTCGCTTCCTTACCTCTTTATTTTTGGGCTGATGCTATTTCTGCTGCTTATTTTACACAGAACAAGTCTTATCTCAACAAAAGATTCAAGCTCACACCATACGAGATTCTCAATAACAGAAAGCCTAATGTGAAATTTTTCCACGTGTTCGGCTCACGGTGTTTCATCTTTAATTCTAAAGAACACCGCAACAAGTTCGACGTCAAAGCCGACGAGGGAATCTTTCTGGGATACTCTCTCACATCCAAGGCATACCGGATCCTAAACAAGCGTTCAAGAAAAATTGAAGAGACATATTACGTGACCTTTGACGATGGCTATGTCAAAAAGTTACAAGCCAAAGAAGACATCACTGGGGAAATCTTTCCTCAAACTGGGCAAGTCACAGTCTCGATCGCCAATTTGTACGATAAATTTCTGGAGCTCTTTGACGAACCAGAGAAAGCTTCTCTCTCAGAAGCAGGTGCAGCAGACAACAAGGTTGACCACATGAAGCAGGTTGTCGAAGAAGCTGCCAGGAGAATGAATGAAGGAGGATCGACTACTGATGACCCTCCATCTAACAATGCTTCAGTCGAGGGGGAGCCAAGCTCACAAGTCGAGGGGGAACCAAGCTCACATGTCGAGGGGGAGCCAAGTCATACAACTCAAACCGAAGGCGCTTCTCCAACCGAAGGTGCCTCTCCAACCGAAGGCGCTTCAACGCCTGAAAGTCCAGCACCACAAGAAACCCCTGAACCTCAAGTTTCTCAAAGCTCATCAATTGAGGGGGAGCATGATGATATGACGCTTGACTACGATAGCCAATCTGAGCCAGAAGAAATGATCAATGCTGAACTAGACCCAACCTTCGATCCAAATTACCCTCCTATTGCTAAATGGACCACAGATCATCCTATCTCTCAAGTGGTTGGTGATGTATCTAAAAAGGTTCTGACCCGATCACAACTAAAGGCAAAACAGACATCCTTATTTTCAAAGGTTGAGTTTTGTATGTTTAACTCATTCGTATCAAAAGTTGAACCGAAGACAGTTAACACTGCCCTCGATCACTCTTATTGGGTTCAAGCAATGCAAGACGAACTGAACGAATTTGAAAGGAACAAAGTCTGGCGCCTCATTCCAACTCCTCCAGATGCTTCGGTTGTTGGTCTCAAATGGGTCTTTAGGAACAAAATGGACAAGGAAGGTAATGTTATAAGGAACAAGGCTCGTCTGGTGGTAAAGGGATACTGTCAGGAGGAAGGGATAGATTATGAAGAGACATTCGCTCCAGTAGCTAGGCTAGAATCTGTAAGAATATTTCTGGCTTATGCTGCTCACAAAAACATTGAAGTTTTCCAAATGGACATCAAGTGTGCATTTCTCAATGGAGAACTTGAAGAAACTATGTATGTGGAGCAACCTCCTGGGTTCGTGAACGAAAAGTATCCAAACCATTGCTTTAATCTGGATAAAGCTGTGTACGGCCTTAAACAAGCTCCGAGAGCCTGGTATGAAACACTTACTAAATTTTTAAAGATGTCTAAATTCAAACAAGGTTCGGTTGACCCAACCTTCTTTCGCAAAAAGGAAGGTAACCACCTTATGATAGTTCAAATTTATGTCGATGACATCATCTTTGGCTCTACGAATCCCAGTTTAACAGCTGAATTCAGAAAGTTGATGGAGACTAACTTTGAAATGAGCTCAATGGGTCCTAATAACTTTTTCCTTGGTTTAAATATTAGACAGGGACCCGAAGGCATCTTTATCAATCAGGAAGCTTACACGAAGACTCTCCTAGCAAAGTTTGGTATGATGGGAGACTCAAAAGTCAAAGTCCCAATGGCATTCGGCACCAAGCTAACTCCATCTCTTGATAAACCGGCCGTCGATATCATGCTCTATCGTCAAATGATAGGCTCACTAATGTATCTTACTGCTAGCAGGCCTGATATCATGTTTTCTGTGTGTTATTGTGCTTGATTTCAGGCGAACCCATGCGAACCTCACATGCTTGCAGTGAAGAACATCTTACGCTATCTCAAGCGAACCACCTCCTTAGGTCTATGGTATCCTTCCAACTCAGGCTTCTTCGTTCAAGCCTATTCTAATGCTGACCTTGGAGGATGTGGACTCGACAGAAAAAGCACAACTGGTGGCTGTCAATTCCTTGATGGGAAGTTGGTCAGCTGGCAATCCAAGAAACAAACGTGTGTGTCGTTGTCTACTGCCGAAGCGGAATACATTGCCGCTGCATCCTGCACATCACAAGTGATTTGGATCCAGAGTCAACTTCGAGACTATGGACTCAATATGAAGAAGATCCCACTATATTGTGACTCTGAAAGTGCAATTAGGATCTGTCATAACCCAGTGCAACACTCTAAAACCAAACACATAGCACTGAGGTATCATTTCATCAAAGATCACGTCGAAGATGGAAACGTCGAAGTTCACTTCGTAAGAACCATTGATCAACTGGCTGACGTCTTTACCAAAGCTCTTCCTGAAGCATCATTCAACAGTATACTGCAAGGGCTAGGTATGATGGAATCAGAGTCATTCCCTCACACTACCTCTCAACCTCAAACATAAGAAGCGAAACCAACCGAACGTTCGGGTTCGGTTAAACCATCTGACTCGCTCATCACTTCAAAGGTAGTCTTTTTTTGTTGTCTATTTCTTGTACAAAAATTGTTTTTCTTAATATTGAAAGTATTTTCCAATTGCACGTCTAAATTCCTTGGTTTCTTAAAATTTTCAAAAACCGAAACCTACCGAAGGTTCGGGTTCGGTTTTTCAAAATTCTGTGGAACTGAAACCAACTGAACGCTCGGGTTCGGCTTTTCAAACTTTTCTGGAACCGAAACCAACCGAACGCTCGGGTTCGGTTTTTCAACTTTTTCCCAACCGAAACCAACCGAACGTTTGGGTTCGGTTTTTCATATTTTCTTCCAAGTTTTTTTTAACTCTTATTTTTTTTTTCTTACTTATTTTTTTTATATATACAATTTAATTTTTTTATATAACTCTCAAAAACTCCAAAAAAAAAAATTGTGTGTTCGTTCATTTATGGGGATATAATTGGTGAATTACTTAAGTGTCCCTAGAAGCATGTTGCTGTATGTGTCCCAAGCCTCATAAGATTTTGAATAATAGCCTTCATGACCTGGTATACACAAACCTTGTCTTCCCAATAAGTCTAACACATTTATTCTAATCATGAGCTACCTCACTCTCTTCTCACATGAGTTGAGAATTTCCTGCTTGGTGCTTTATTTCGCAGCAGAGGTACTATGTTTTCTTACACCATCTCTATTACATTTCTCCATTACATTCGTTTCCTCAACGTAACCCTTGAGACTCTCAGAAGTTACCACTGAGGTTTATGGTTACACAACATCTGTGTTTATGATCTTAGTTTCGTGCCACTACGAGCTGAGTGAAACCCGAAACTCAACACCAAATCTGAATTGACGGTGAACAACTAATTTGCTCAAGTTTTCACCAAAGAATTGACGAATGTACCCTCATGAAATCTCAAATTTTCTTTTGTGTGATTCCTATGAAATTGTTAAACACCATAACATTTCTTCCCTTGGGATCCAGTTTTTAATTTTTTTTTTTAATATGAGATTTTATATTTTTCCAAGCCAATTTAGAATAAATCCCTACCTACTTGTTCAACAGGCTACACCGGTCTCACAAGTACTTTGTTCACTTTCTTTCTTATTTCAAGATTAGAATTGATGAATCAAAGCGAAAGCCACCTTACTTAGCCTAATTAAAAGATGCCTTTCAACATTTATCAATAAATGTTTGATCGTAATTCAACGGGAATCCACATAAACACTTTAAGGTCTCTCTTGATCTTGAAGTAAGAGATTCGTGCCCGGGATCATCAGTTTCGTGTCTTTATTGACATCACAGAATATCCTTAAAAGAGTTGCTTTATTTCCTTTTCTTTTACACTCTTTGCACGAAAATCTCTGATTTTCCAAAATTTCGTTACTAATTATTACAGGCTGTCTTATTACTTTTGTGGTTAATTATGAAGCTGTGGTAAAAAACAATCCACGTGGGTATTTAATTATAAAGATGGCGTTTAAAAGGATAAGACGAAAGGTTGCTGACTCGGCGGGAGTTAAACGGATTGAAATTCAAACGACGGTAAAAAGGGGGCGCGTGTGAATTTGAAACGCCCATGCTTTTACTGACATTATGCACGCGTGTGCGAAATCCAAGCAACATCCCTCTGGCATTTAAAGGCGCGTGTGGAATTGAACCGTTTTTCTTCTGAAACGGCGCTTGTTGGGTGGCGTGATCCTAGGAAACTGACACTCTTTCTCCTACGTGATCATCGCCTAGAAGATATGAAACAATTTTTCTCTCTCCAATCCCTCACTATAAAAGGCAGTCTACAATCTCATTTACCTTTTTACTGCTTCCGGATTTTCTAAAGAGCAAAAACTCCCAAAACTTCACTGTTCATCTTTTTCTCCATACCTTCAACAATGGCAGAATCATCTTCCGTCCATGCTACATCACAAATCCTTCCCATTCGTCCGCAACAATGTCTGATGATCGATCTCAATCCTCTGGCATACGACTCCTACATGTCGCCGATCATCGAGTGCCAGAAGTACTCCCAAATCACTACCGCTCTCTCCAGGATCGAATCTGTTCCCATGGTGGCCCTATCGCAGGTTTACGCGACTGCCTATTACGACAAGGCAGTCGAACGGGTGTTCTTCGAGATTGTTGAACACAAGACATCTGTTTCTCGACAACGTTTTTGCACCATGCTTGGGTTGGCTGTTGACCCATCGAGAATTAATCCGGAGACGATTCCGGTTGGGTATTTGTACAACATGTTTTACAACATGGGATACACGGAGGTT
Organism: Lactuca serriola; assembly: GCF_051521515.1. NCBI lineage: Eukaryota > Viridiplantae > Streptophyta > Magnoliopsida > Asterales > Asteraceae > Lactuca > Lactuca serriola. The sequence goes on from NC_136410.1 coordinate 284,689,033, forward strand.
CTCACCTCTGTCGCAAAATTCAAGAAATCCTGCTTGCCGCCACAGTGGAACGGCATGTTCACAGTCCTCTTCAAGGGCTTGTCGGAACGGAGCTCAGGATCCGACGGTGCTAGTCGACTTTTCTTGTCGATCATGTATGCTGTCTACAATGGGGTAAATTTGGACTTTGGGATGGTCCTCTGGCAACAGCTCATTCAGAGCCTTTCTTCATCATCTCGACACTCTGAGGTGTCGTTGGGCCGGTTCTGGATCTTAATCACCAAGTGGGCAATGGACAAGTTCGACATTCCCACTGCTGCAGGTGCATCGATGTCTTCCATCGGTACGTTTCATACAAAGAAGATCATCGTCTCGGATGCATCTAAATTTTCGTTTATTGGCTCCATTCCGGAGACAATGTATGGAGACGTTCCCTCTGACAGCAGACTAATCTGAATGATCAAGGAATTCAGGGCAACTGGTCCTAGGGAACTTACACCTGATATGCTCAGGTCCATCCACGATGCAGACAAACCGGTGTCCAGGGGCAAAAAGGCGGACAAAGGTAAGCAAGCGACCAAAGCTCCTACAGGTCCTTCTCCCAAGAAGAGGAAACAGACAAAGGCTGCACAGTCCCCACAGCCGAAGAGGAGGAAGACACAACCGAAGTGCAAGCTCGTTATTCCCTCTTCTTCAAGTGATTCTGAGGGCGCAAGTTCGGGATTGGATGGCTCTCAAGGAGGCGAAACCCCTCAACGAGGCAACACACCACCTCGGTCACCTACCCCAGAAATGGAACTTCATAATTCACCAGTTCCTTCACCTCCTCCAACCATTCCTACTTCCATTCCGACCATAATCCCCAATACCACTATTCCACCAACCTCTTTCCCTATACCACCACCCATTTTCACAACTGCAACCGAAACACCACCTGTAACTAAAACCCCACCCGTAAATGAACCACCTCAAACCGAAACCCAGCATACAACCAAACCTACCCAAACTCAACCACCACCCGAAACTAACCCCACACCCACTCAACCTGAACCTACCAAAACCACAACACCCCCAGCTTCACCCCCACCTCCATCTCCAGAAAATGCCTCTGATGGAGAAAACCCTTACCTTGGCGGTGAACACATGAACTTTGATTCGGTCTATTATAGTCCGTTTCAGGTTCAGAGTGATGAAGAGGATGATGCTCCAGTGACAAAGAAGCATCTAAAGGAGCTCAACAAGAAGGTTGACCTACTTCTCGCCTCATCTTCCAACCAGCAGTCCTCTCTCTCTGAAGTTGTGCTTCAGAAAATTGTTGATGCCTTTTTCAGGGCTCAACATGATTCGGTGGCCTCAGCAACTGCTGCTATTGACGCTTCAACCAGAGCCTGTGAGGCTGCGACCGAAAAAGTCGATAAACTATTCTCCGACGCTTCCATCCTGTTGCAATCCTTACAGGAAAGCGCCGACGCCACGAAGACAGCTTTGGAACCAATTGTTCAACAATTGGCCAAGTTCGTCTCAACGGAGTTGACTTCGTTCGCTGCCCTTCGCCAAACCATAAGCGACGACACAACCGAACCACCTCCGACTGGTCAAGCTTCGGGTTCGGGTGTGAAGGACAAATGGAAACACATAGCTGAGGAAGAAGATGAAGATGAAGACAAGGAGACCATTGCTGACTTGTTGAAGCGAAAGAACAGTCGCAATGCTGATGATGATGCAAGTCGTGTGGCGCGAGAGGCTGAAGAAGCCGAACGCAAGCAAAAGGAAGCCCACGATCTCTTCGAGAGCAGGAAGACTCTCTTCCCTGCATGGACTCAGGAGCGAATGATCAAAGAGGCCATAGATACTCCCAGCATATTATGGCTCGAGCCAGTAATTTTGTTCGACTGCGTTAATTCTGTCGATTCGCAGTTCGACATGTCGTTGACTCGAAAGGCATTCATCTTCCATGCCTTCTCAAATATCTTTGAAGTCCCTCATCCGAACGCTGAGCTTGACAGGGAGCTCATCGACTTCTATCTGGCGGCTGCTCGTCCTCAATATCTAACTTGGAGCCCCAGAAGATAGTAAGTGTTCGGGTACTGAAGCCTTATGCCGAAGGAAGGTTCACAAACGTTCGGTTCAAGGTCATTCGAGGATCTGCAAGAACTGCACATCACATCTCCCTGGCAGATCTACCGAACTTAAATCCTCATGATTGGATTGTCCTGTATAATATCCTTTTGACTAATGAAGCTGAATATGGTCCCATTATAGACCATATCAAAAGGATGTTAGCCTGCTACATCATGGAGGTTGCCTTAATGGATCAGGAGGTTGCCTCCGTCTTCAAGAAGAAACCGAAGATAGCTCCTGTGGGATCGGCCAGTGATCTCAACCAAATGCAAATGGGCAAGATCGACCCGAGACGCAACTCGGTTATGTTCACTAGAGCAGAAGGACAGAAGTGTCTCTTTGCTTTAGCTGACAAACACCTTTACACCACTGCTTCTCTGGAGCACGTGTTATCGATCATCAAGAGGTGTAAAGAGAATTCAGCTGATGATGTCAAGTACTTCAATGACATGATTCAATGGTATGTCAGGTTTACACAAACGATACTCGCTCTCAACAAATGTCTGTTTAATACCGTGAAGAAGAAGGTACCCGCTTCAGCTGCCGGCCCAAGTAACAAGTGAAGATCTCGCTCCAATTGACGCAAAGGGGGAGATTGTTGGCCTGAAGATTATTTTGAAGTGTTGCGTCGTTGGGCTCGATAGTTTTTTTATTTTGTACTCCGGTTTGGGCCTGGCCAACCGAGAGCCTATTTTGTTTATTATATAAGTATATGCTTGCATGCATATTAGGTTAAGGATTTAAGCCATTCATCTAGAGCATAACGATAGCATTTTACAGGTTTCTTTAATCGTTCTTGTAACCTACCAATCCTCTACAGTTGATGTTCTTAATCGAGCTCTTCTGAGGATTTTGTTTAATCATTCGACACGTTTGATTCACTCTTGTCTTGTTCTTATTTTTGTGTTCTTACAGTTTTTATAATTAATTACCTGTTTAAGATCTAATCGATCCTCATAGATTAAAGTTTTTAATCTCATCACTATATGTGTGTGTGCGGCCTTGTGTGCTGCCAGCACATGTGTGCGGCCATGTGTGCGGCCAGGTGTGCTGCCAGATGGTTTGTGCTGCCAGAAAGATGGTGTTCTTGGTGTTCTTGGTACCTTTTATGAAGATCTTCAAAGAGAATGGATGATACTTGAGAGGATTTCGTGTTCTATGCTTGAAGAAGTGAAGGAAGTGTTCAAAAATGATTTAAGTGTGGTATATATAGGTGGAGTGTGCGGTTGGGAAGGGTGTGAGGCCGCAAACAAGAGTGCGTGGCCGCACACTCCATGTGTTGGAGAGTTTGGCCCGGTTTTGATTCCTACACTTCGAGTTAACCCTTTTTAACACTCCTACCTTGATTATATCACATTTAGAATGCTTCATTAGACTCTAAAGGGGTACTACTATATATAAAAATAAGTCTAATATTGGAAAGAATTGAAGAGTGCATGCGAGAAGTTTTTCGGGTTGTCACATCATCCCCCCGTTAGAGGGAATTTCGTCCCGAAATTTGAGTTTAAGCTACTAGGTTATTACAAATAACTAAGTAAAAAAGATGAGGATATTTCAGTTTCATCTGATCCTCTCGCTCCCATGTAAATTCCGGTCCACGCTTGACGTTACAGCGAACCTTCACAATCGGGATGCGGCAGTGTTTCGTCTGTTTGACTTCGCGGTCCATGACCACTACAGGTTCTTCCACGAAGTTGAGGCTCTCGTTGATCTCGATCTCATCGATTGGGATTACAAGAGTCTCGTCGGATAGACACTTTTTCAAGTTGGAAACATGGAAGGTAGAATGTACGTTACGAAGTTCGTTTGGTAGATTGAGTTTGTAAGCCACTGGGCCGATTCTTGCGAGAATCTCGAAAGGCCCAACGTACCTTGGATTTAGCTTTCCACATTTTCCAAAACGTATCAAGCCCTTCCAGGGTGAGACCTTCAATAAAACGCGGTCACCCACCTGGAATTCCAACGATTTTCTACGTTTATCGACATTGCTTTTCTGTCGGTCTCTGGAGGCTTTCAATCGTTCGCAGATCTGAACGATCTTCTCCGTGGTTTCCCGAATGATTTTCGGGCCTGTGAGAGTACTGTCAGATTTTTTCCCCTTAGCCAACTGGGTGTCACCCACTTCATCCCAGCACATAGGGGATCTGCACTTCCGGTCGTAGAGGGCTTCAAATGGGGCAGCCTTGATGCTCGTGTGATAACTGTTGTTTTAGGAAAATTCGACAACAGGTAAATGAGTATCCCATGCCTTTCCAAAATCAATCACACAGGCTCTCAGCATATCTTCCAGTTGTGCTCATGTCTAGCCTTGTTCCTAAGGAATGTTGCTACGATTGCCAGAATCTTGAGGTGAACCTACTATCTCTATCGTAGATAATGGATATAGGAACACCATGTAGTCGCACGATTTCCCTAATGTATGTTCTCGTAAGTTTCTCCATCTTATCGGTTTCCTTGATAGGTAGGAAGTGTGCCGAATTGGTCAATCTATCGACGATGACCCATATGGTATCAAGTCCACCCGTTGTCTTGGGCAACTTGGTTATGAAATCCTTAGTGATCCGCTCCCACTTCCATTTTGGGATCTCTGGTTGTTGCAGTAAACCAGAGGATTTCTGGTACTCGACCTTGACCTTTGCGCAAGTAATGCATTTACTTACAAAGGTAGCAATTTTTGCTTTCATATTAGGCCACCAGTATATCTTTTTAAGATCCAGATACATCTTATCCGAACCTGGGTGGACGGAATACCGAGTGTTGTGTGCCTCGGTCATGACCAAGTCTCGGAAACCACTGTGTTTCGGGGTCCAGATCCGGTCCATGAAATATAGGGCTCCGCCACCCTTGGCTTCTAAGTTCTTATCCATTCCTCTGAGGGATTCACTCGCCACATGTTCAGGTTTCATAGCTTCAAGTTGAGCCGCCTGAATTTGTTTAGACAAGAGCGAATGGATAGTCATTGTCAACGACTTGATTCTTCGCCCGTAATATTCCTTTCGACTTAGGGTGTCCGCTACTACGTTGGCTTTACTCGGATGATAAAGAATGTCGCATTCGTAGTCATTGAGTAGTTTGACCCACCGTCGTTGACGCATGTTGACCTCCTTCTGATCGAATATGTGTTGTAAACTCTTGTGGTCAGTAAAAATGGTGCTTTCGGTGCCATATAAGTAATGTGTCCAGATCTTCAAGGCAAATACAACTGCCCCCAGTTCAAGATCATGTGTGGTGTAGTTGACTTCGTGTGTATTCAGTTGTCTCGAGACGTAGGCAATGACCTTACCCCGTTGCATCAGGACGCAATCGAGCCCATGGTTTGACGCATCGCAATAGACCACGAAGTCTTCTATCCCTTCGGGTAGGGATAGTACTGGTGCGGTGCACAAGGCTCGCTTGAGCGTTTGAAATGCTCTCTCTTGTTTCTCTTCCCAGTCAAAGGCCACGCCCTTCTGGGTCAGTGTTCTAAGAGGTTTTGCAATATTGGAGAAGTGCTGTATGAATCTGCGGTAGTAGCCAGCAAGACCTAGAAATTGATGAATTTCTGTAGGCGTCTTCGGTGCTGACCATTTCTCAATAGCTTTAATTTTGGATGGATCCACGTGGATTCCCTCTTCGCTTACCACATGTCCTAAGAATTCGACTCTTCAGATCTAAAATTCACACTTCGAGAACATCGCATAGAGTTTTTTCATTCGTAAAGTTCTTAAAACTTGTCGCAAGTGATTGCCATGCTCTTCCTTACTCCAGGAGTTGATTAGAATGTCATCGATGAAAACAATTACGAACTGATCCAAGTAAAGACGGCATACTCGATTCATCAGATCCATGAAAACTGCGGGCGCATTGGTCAATCCGAATGGCATCACCACGAACTCGTAGTGTCTGTAACGAGTCCGGAAGGCTGTCTTCGAAACATCCTCCTCTAGCACTCGTAACTGGTGATATCCGAATCTCAGATCAATTTTGGAAAAATAATTCGCCCCTTGGAGTTGGTCGAATAAATCGTCGATGCGAGGCAGAGGGTAACAATTTTTGACTGTCAGTTTGTTGAGTTCTCTATAGTCGATACACATACGGAATGGTCTGTCTTTCTTCTTAACGAACAAGACCGGTGCTCACCAAGGCAAGAAGTTTGGTCTTATGAAGCCCTTGCTGAGCAGTTCGTTAAGTTGACCAGATAATTCCTGCATCTCAGCTGGTGCTAATCGGTATGGCGACTTAGCTACTGGGGTAGCTCCTGGAATTAAGTCGATTCTGAACTCGACCTATCGTTGCGGAGGTAATCCTGGTAGCTCTTCTGGAAAGATGTCGGGAAAGTTGCTCATTACTGGAATGTCTTTTATTTCTTTCGTTTCTAGGCTTGTATCGACAACGTGAGCAAGGAATGCGCGATATTCCTTACGTAGATATTTTTGTGCTTGGATACTGGAGATAATTCAAAGACTTGTACTGGGTTTGTCGCCGTAGACTATAAGAGTTTCGTTAGACGGGAGGTTTAGACGGATTGCTTTCTCGAAGCACATGATGTTGGCGTGATGAAGACTTAACCAATCCATGCCGATGATAACGTCAAAGCCTTTAATTGACATCGGCATGAGGTCGATTCGAAATGAATGGTTATCTAGAGTTAGGTTGCATCCTAAGTATATGCTTCTGGTGCTTTTAGTTTTCCCATTAGCCATTTCTACCGTGAATTGTTCTTTAAGTACGTGTGGTTGAGGTTTAAGTATGTGAGCAAATTTATGGTTCACGAAGCTTCGCTCCGCTCCATTATCGAACAGAATGCATGCATAGGAGTTATCGAGAAGGAACGTACCAGTCACCACCATCGGGTCAGCAACCGCTTCCCCATGGCTTATTGCCAGTACTCTCCCCGATCCACCTGCATTCTTTGCTTTGGGGCAGTCCCTCTTGTAGTGTCCTGTTTCACCACATCCATAGTAGGTTGGGCTCACGCCTGAGCCAGGGACTTGAGTGATCGGTCTTGCTCGAGACCTACAGAAACGGACAATGTGTCCTTTCTTGTCGCAGTTAGAACACTGCATTTCACGGTAGGGGCCGTTGTGGTGGAAGTTGCATTTGTTGCACTTAGGCAAAGTTCCAGCATATTGCTTCACTGGAGTAGTAGCAGCAGTAGGGGTTATTGCAGCACGTACAACCACAATTTGCTGCTTTTTGGCAGCTCGCTTGTGAAAACCCATGTTGTTCCATTACATTTCCCCGTTACCGTTAATGGAATATTCCACTATATAAAAGTTTCGTTAATAAGAGGTCATCAAATAAATAAATGTCTTATTTATTAATATTTTTATGTCGTTAATTCGTGATAAGAAAAATAAAAACTCGTATTACACATTTCCATTGAGTTGGAAAAGTTAGTTTTTATTATTACGACCACTAAATAGGGTGCGACCAAAAGCCCCGTATAACGACAGTATCAGGTAGAATTTCACTGAGCTCCAATTCCCACCCATATATAAAGGGGAGTAAACCCCATTTCAACCTTTTCCACTCTCTGTCTCTCTATACTCTCTCTCTAGACTCGTTTTCGACTCAAAAACCGCGATTTCCGACTCCTAAACGTAAGACTATCAACCCTAACTTGTTCTATGCGTACATTATTATCTTTTTAGCCTACAAATCATAAGATTGAGACATGAAAAAGGAGTTTACGGCCTAAGAGCCTACTTAGGCCGTAAACCCCCTTAAATGAGGCCAAAAAGACCCAAACTTGTCCCTAAAAGCTTGGAAATAAATTGAGGGTTTGGCGTAGGAGTGTTTAAACATTAAAACACATGGATTTAGGGCATAAAAGAGAGTTTACGGCCCAGGCATATGCCAAGGCCGTAAACACCTCTAAACCCTGCAAAAGTGCCCCAAAAACACTCCTAAATCACCCTAGGGCTTAATACATAAATTAGGGGCATACCATTTAGGGTTTAGATCATTTAAACACAAGAAAATGAAGGGGTAAAAGGATTTTACGGCCCAGACATGTGTCAAGGCCGTAAACACCTTCAAACATGCCAAAATAATGGTTTTTATTCCCCACATGGCCTTAGCCTATTTCTATAAAATGCTAGGATTGAAACAAGGGCTTAAAAATCAAATAGTAGTGGGTGTATGAGAGTTCACGGCCAAGCCATAGAGCTTACGACCGTAACTCTCAAGGGTTGGTTATTTGGACCATAAACTCTAAAGGAGAGCACTTTTGGAACCCCAAACACCCCTATAGCCTTGAATAAATTACTAGGAGTGTAAAAAGGGCTTGGAACTTCAATAAATCCATGATATGAGAGTTCACGGCCGTGAACTCCCTTAGGGATGGTTCATGGGCCGTAAACTCCCTAAAGAAGCCCTTAGAAGACCTTAAACTCATCCATGCTATATAGTTTGGACATTAAATAATTCCATGAACAAGATAGAAGCCTTAAAACACACTTGAACCCCTCACCATGAGTTTACGGCCGTAAAAATATGGTGAGATGTCCCTGGGCCGTAAACATAGCTTTAGGAGTTTACTCTCGGATAGTAAACTCCATTCCTAAGCCATACACACCCTTAAATGTTACCCGGGACACCCCCAACACTTAACCAAAGTGTTTTCCGCTCCTTTGAGTGCGTATACTTGGTTAATTAGTATTAAATATACTAATTGTATGTGAACATATGTTATCATATGTTAAATAGGTCATTGAGTTTGTTCGAGTCTTTACGTGACACCGAACACCCAACTGGCACCCTCGTCGGACCTACTAACACCAGGTGAGTTCATGCCCCTGAATGAACCTTTTATATGCTTTTAGATGTTTTATAGGGGGGTATACAAGTTAAACATGCCAGTTATCATATCAATCACATGTGATTGATAACCCGCATGCACAAGATTTTACCACACTGTATAATGTTTTACCGAGTAGGAAACTATAATGGTTTTCAAAAAGGTTTTTCATTTGTTTCAAGACTCTTATTTATACTGCTTTATTTAAATTTCACTTTAAACTGATTTATAAAGGTTTTACAAGATTTTAATCAAAGTTCTCTTTCACAACGTATACTTTTACTTGTTAGTTACTACTACTTCGCTTATACTTATTTTATACTCCTACTTGGTAACGCTTTCACTTCTTGAAGCGCTTATACCTGTTATTGTCTCTATTTCACTTATACTTGTATTCACTTATTCGTGATAGACGCTCTTACTTCACTTATTGTCGTCTCTACTTCGTGATACGCTTATACTTGTTCGACAGTCCTACTTCACTTGCGACCGTTCCTACTTCACTTGTTAGACACTCCTACTTCACAAGAATCACTTCTACTTGATACACACTCAGTCGTAGTTAGCTGTATGTTTGTGCTTATATAGGTACATATAAGTAATGATTGAAAGACTTAGGAAGGCTCGTCCGCCCTATTTCCTTTTCTTCATTGAGATGTGGTCATGTGGGATCGGATGGTCGTCCGAAGGTCGTTTGATTCATTAGTTATATATTATGTATATGAGTATGGACATACATGAATGCTCTAGTCAGTTTAGTTAAGAGTCTCTACCTCTAGTTCAGCACTTACATTAGAAACACACTACCCACTATTTGGGATGCATCTTCAGGACACGGCCTTCTCCGTCGTCTAGTTGGTAATTAGAGTCTCCTGTAGGGAGAGTGGACATTGTGTGTATAGATCTATACGAGATTGACAACCCCGCACCCAGACTGCTAGCTACAGTCCCGGCCTACCAAGCCAACGGGTGACAAATGTCATATTTTAGACGCTTGTAGGGCGTCTGGTACTCTAGTCAGTATGGGTACGAGTATCCCGGGTTACCTTATAATTCATTGGCCTTAAGGTAACAGTATTTCACCGGCAATTTACAGTATATGCTGGTAACTCATTTTCAGAGTCGCACTGTTTTGACCTTACAAGACGTATCTTTCATTTGATATTGTTTGTGGTTTGTATTCACTGTTTTGACCTTACATGACGTATCTTTCATTTGATACCGTCTGGGGTCTGTATTAACGGTATTTACACTATATTACTAGCTATACCTTTTATTTGCTACCGCCTAGGGTCTGTGTCTCTTTCTGTTAGACTGAGCCAGGCGTGTCGTTCATTCGATACTCTCCTGGAGTCTATGATTCCTTTGCTTTAGTCACCAGTCCTCACTGCTGAGGCATATGTTTTTCCCTGTTGTCTCTTGCTTTCTTTAATAATCAAATTTCGTATTTTGATAATGATAGCATTTAAGGGAAAACTACTTTTTACCACATAACACTGACCAGTCTTGGTAGAAGGCTGCTTTTATTAAAGAAAATATAGTATTTTCTGGAAAGAACTCTAATACACTGTAATCTCTTAAACTACTACTTTTATGAAAGTTATTTGAATAAAAACGTCACTAAATGCTTACGAACTCACCAGCATTTGTAAAAAAAATGATGATACTCGCTTTTCAAATAACTTGTATTCTTAGGTTAGCATTAGACAGGTACATCCCAGGAGCTGTTGATGAAGATAGCTCAGTACCATGCCATATTTATTCTATTACTTGTATTACTTTGTTGTATTGTAACGTAAATCATGTAAAACTATTACTATTATTGCAATGTTTTGTTGTACTTTGATTACTATAATGCATGTGTGTGTGATACTTGACATGATGTCATCCACCCCAGAACGTTTTTGCCGTTCCGGTTTTGGGGTGTGACAGATTGGTATCAGAGCATTGTTTATAGTTAGCTAAGTATATCAATTCATAAAAGATATAAAACCTATAAATACAATGGGATAAAGCACTCTGACCAACAATTATACTTTAAAATATAACCATATTTTACCAAAGTATAATAACATCCAAAACCTAAACACTCGAACACAAGTATCACAAGAATAACAAGAATAAAAGTCTTCGGATGTTGAGCATTACCGTCAAACCTGGGCAGTTATGTAATCGTAAGTTGGGATAAATGTAACCTGATCAACTACATTTATACGACATGCGATGAACATGTGCTTGGGAGTGATAGTGGTGTACAACAGGTCTGAAACTTACCAACTAGGATTACAAGAGCCAAACATAAAGTTAAAATACTATAGGAGTATTTTAGAACGCTAAAAGATTCACACTAATCCCAGAATGATACTCAGAAGATAAGAAACAAACAAGAATTAAAATACCATAGGGGTATTTTAGGATGCATAAACAACTTTGAGTAAAGAGCTAAAAAAATCCTTATTGATATACCTACAATTATAGAGAGTATACTTCCAAGGTTATATATAATAAGGATCCCATAGGCTAAGAATGTGTGGTTTTGCTCTATCTCTTTTTCCTCATTGGGATGTGGCTCTAGAGTAGTATCACATATTCGAAAGGCCTATCGGATCTAAGTTATATATGATTTGTATACCCTGTATAATCATAGCAGGACTAGATATGGATCACCCAGTGAAATGTTAATAATCTCTTAGGATTCTTTAGACATTTCCATTCTCGCACAAACCCTGTAGACAACCCTAACCACTTTAGTGCTCGGCAGATGAGTTGATTCAGACCCAGAAGAGGTTCATTGGGAAGATTTTCTGTTCGGAAATAAATGAACTGGGTCGAGACTGTTGAATTCACCAAGTTCCTATATCTTTGAGAGATAGTGGTGAGAGATTCACCTAAACTTCCGAGATTCCAGACAACCATCATGAAGCGATGACAACCGGAGTCGGATTCGGAAGGAAGGTGGAGTAGAAATTCAATGTGTCCATACGAGGAGAGAACCCTAGGTAACTACCCGCATGAACCCAACGCCGACTTCAGTCAAAGATATGAGGCAGACAGCGGGAGCCAGTACGTGGAACCCGAGAAGTGTCTTCTCCTCGTGTTCGTCACGCTAATACACCCTTAAAAGAATACAATTTAGTGAGTTAGTGGTTACACTACTCATGCTATGTGTTAGGTAAATCGCCGTTTCCCGTTGCCAGTTACACGATTAGAGCGGATCCCCTCCCCTCTATTGAAAGTATCTATCCATAAGCCTTCATGAGCCTCTCTTTCCGTGGTTTCGTTCCGAACTATTCTCAAATCTCTCTAGGTCGGAGAGTGAAACCTTTCCCAGTATAAAGGTAACTTAGTAGGAACGAACCTTATCTTATGGCCTTTTTCCGATACTCACACACTCCTACCTTGAATACCAGGACTACATCATAGGGATGTAGGTCGACACTCAGACAACTAGTACCCGAGGCACGAGAAAGTTTATGCCCAATACAGTCATGACAGATATGTCCAGGGTTAGCCATCGTCTGTCATTATCTTGTATTCCTTTCCGTGTAGGAAAACCATGCCACTGAAGAAGCGTAGCCAGCTCACAAACAAGAAACCCACTCTCTTATTCGATGAAGCTACGTTCCAAGCTGCAGTCGTAGCAGCTGTCATGGCTCACCTGAATGCTAACAACGCCAATGTTAGCAAGTGTTGGGTTTTGAGCATTCTAACACTCCTAAGTGTACATGCAACCCTAAATACCTTGGATCTATGTTTTCTCTATTATACATACAAATAAGAACTTCCAAGGTATTATCCTAATCTAGCATACAAAACAATGACTATAGCAAGATAGAATACATACCTCTTTGGTGTAGAATGTCTTCGCTGTCTAGTGCCCCAAGTGTGACACCTCAAATGGAATCACAATCATCAAAACACTTAGAATAACTTGAGAGAATTCATACAACTCATGAAATCGGCTAGCCCTTTCTAGAATAATACTAGTGCCGATTTTGCCAAGAATAATATCTTTATATAGTGTTACAATTAGGGCAAACCCTAATTGTCATGACTTTCCATTTACTTGGATCCATGGGTTCAAATACACCATGGAGCATCCATGGACCATCCTATGGGTTTTAGCCCAACTTGATTATCCATGGAGCATTAGCCCACTATACAAGTATGGATGATTTACACAATCAACCCATATATTTAATTAGTCTTCTTTTGATCACTTAATTAATCCTAGATTAATTCTTGATCAATACTAATTAAATAATCTTATTATTCTTATTATTAATATACTAGAACTTATAATATATTAATAACCATAAGTGTCTTATTTCTCTCATTATAGTCTATCCAAGTGCATGATGGTATGCAACCCAAATGGACCATGCCGGGTCAGGTCAAGTCTTACCAATTATAGTTATGGACTTAGACATTAATCCAACAGTCTCCCACTTGGATAAGTCTAAAACTATTATTGCGTATGACTTCAGGAACCAACCGGCAATCGTAGCTCTCAAAAGCTTCTGTCGAACTCTGACCTTGTAGATGAACTCTGACCTTTGTCAGTGACTTGTCCATTAGATAAGGGATCTTATATTCCTCCATTCTAGATATCATATGGACTGAGACATGGATTATAATCATTCTCTCTGTCCATTTGTTGTTTCCCGATTTCCGATTTATGACGACTGACTAATTGAACAAATCAAATAAGTCCTGGCCCGGCCGAGCACTTCCATTTGTCATCATCAAATCATCGAGGGGCCCACATATATCGCTTTTATCCCGAAGGTAAAAGGAACGGATAAACTTCGACTCATATGGCTTGTTCTACTACTTGTTGAATCATACACAAAGGCACGTTTTATAGCACAGAGTTACCAAATGTGGTTTCGTGAAATCAATGTACTATCAACTCATTGTAACAACTCATATCTCTAGGTTTGAAGAATATAAGATATTATCGTCTCATGATCACTCGTGATAAAATCCATGAAGTGATTCCAATGAGCGCGGGTTGAATCCAATACTCAGAACTTATGAGCACTCATGATTGTTGTAGCCTTGTCCAACACCTTAGACCTCTACAACCCATCATGACAGTCTTAATTCATATCTACTTCCAACATATGACCGACTGTGGATGGTTTGAATAACTTAGTCATTTCGAAAGAATAACCCAGTTTATTCGGGAAGTCAAAACTTGCAAAGTGAAACACAATAATAATTGAATCCAATATGGTCTCAGAACTTATGAATATAAATAAAACACCTTTTATTTATCACCATATCATTACTCATTATTCATTGTATACTGTTTCAGCTATCAACTTTATTCTTGAATTTAAAACAATAGTTGTCCCATGCTCCAAGCATGTACACTATGTTTTCTAAACACTAGCGATGCCACACACCAAGTATGCATACTATGTTTGTCTATGATCTTTACTTTGTGAACTAGATCCATTGAACATAACTTCAACGATTCTCTTTTCACACTCCCAAATCCTTACTGCAAATGCAAGAATTCCAAATTCATGCCATTTACTGGAATCTAATAGATTCTAAACTTATATGCATTGATCCTCTTGCAACGATTATGCACACACTCACAAAGACTTGGCAACAATCATTACAGAGTATTCCAAAGGAGATCAACTCCTTGGAAACATCCTTCTTGCATTAAGTTTCCTTAATCTTACACAGATTGAAAAAAAACCTTAACTTTGAAACATTTCCCGATTCCAATCTGACTTATCACTTCTGAACAAGAGTTGCCTCCTTACAGATTATGTCAATATGGTCCTTCCAGAATTATCACTATACTTCCAATTGTCCTTGAGTAACCAATCTTCGGTAAACCTTATATTGTCCTCGACAATTGTTTAATCCTTTTAGTCATATCCAGTTCTAAACCTTTTCCCTTCTTAATGCCCCAGGCATTTGGAAAATTTTAGAACGGATGATTATAGCACATGTAATCGATCCTATATCCGAAGTATATGGGACACAATTCATGATGTCTCACATAAAGACTAAACCAGTCTTTTGCTATAACATTTCCATTTCAATTTGCCAAGTTCTCATAATTCAGATTATGAAAAGGGATGCCGTAATCATAATCGAATTTTAGAACGCAAATAATGGACTCATATACAGAATTTCCTTATGTTGAGCCATTCCAACATGAAATTCATATATATATCCTTGACTAAATGGTTAAAACCTCAGATCTAAACCTTATAGATTTGATATGAAGTATAATTTCCTCTCCCTTAATTATAGCAAAACAACTTTTTCCCAATTGAAATTTTTTGTTTTCTATAATTAACATTGCTAACTTGCAATACTTATCATAATTATCATGCTCCCACTAACATGATGATTATTAGTATAACACTTATGCTCCCACTAGCTTTGACATATACTCAGAAATCAGCTGACTTTCTTACCAAAATTCAGATTTCTGATACTAGATTGTTTTGATAAGTCTTTATCAAAATCATACACCTTCCCATAGATAGCACACTTGTGTATCTAAACAATTATGAAGAGGGATGCCGTAATCATAATGTTTAGACCTTTTTACCACTTCTCACAAGTCCAAATTAGTGTGCCGATTAACCACACGCGCTCCACTAACGACTTTGAGAATGCAAATATCACAATTGCTATCTAGCTAAAATCTACTTAGTGAAAGTGTTTCCTCACCATCATTTTCATGAATCAGAGAGAAACTTTATGACACTTAGATTTAATGGTGTATGTGTTCTTATCCATGTGAATTGTCAAAACCATAGTCACAAGACAAGGATAATGACAAATCCAAACTCATATGGATTGAACTCAATCTTAACTTCTTGCCACCTGGCAGCTCAAGGGTCTGCCATTGCTTCCAAGTTGTTGTGCAACAAATTGAGAACTCTAAGAACTCATATGCAAAACCAACTTTAACTGGAATGGGCACAGAATATGTCAACATGATAGGTTATAAACCTCAAGTCTTGTGCTAGTGAAGAACTTCAGGTTTTACTCTTGATTAGTTCTTGAGACTTTCAAGACCTTTAAGACTCCCACTGTCCTCTTGACATATAAGACTCCCTTGTCAAATATCCAAGAGATATTGAGGATTCTAATCAAGACAAACACTTCACACAATTGGCCTAAGTTGGTCTTTGTTTTATCCAAAACATCACAACTTACCAATTTCAAATGTACAAGAGTAGAAAAACTTTTACTCTTACATTTGACAAGTGTTTTAACCTTCTTTTGAGACATGTCACTCAAGTTACAATCTTGGAGTATGACTCTAAGACTTGCATTGGAACGAAGTATGACTCATCTTCTTGATTTAACCACTTCAACAATTCAAGTTCCTCTTCTTAGTCATAAGAATGCACTAAGATTTTCCTTAGAGAACTAATTGTGCTATGGTTTCTTAATCATTAAGATGATCACAAAACTGATACTAAAGTACTCTCCCATCTCTTCAGATTAGGGAAACTTTTATCCTTCTGCCTAAGTTGACTCTTCTTATTCGCTCTGCCTTACATTGGAACCTTTTCCAATGTCTCAGAGTTACACTTAAGCACGTAAGTATAATCATATTTATTGAGCTTTAGTAAACTATGACGAATAATCTTATCGATCTTTTGTGGTGGACTTAATCAGTGCACAAAACTGTGTACTCGATCCTTTAGTCCTTCACTTGACTCACACATCCATGTGAACAAGTAATTAGTCTTAATTTTCCAAAACTTGAAAGTTCTCATTCATCATGCTATACAACTTGCATGATTCCAAGTTCCGGTCCAATTGAGACTTGGGTGATGAGAATCTTTCCTTATTTGGTAAATTTAGACATTACCACAAATGAAAGAATCAATATCATATTTCCACTCTTGCTGTTAATGGAATCTTATAAGCAACAATTTTTCCTCAAATGCCATTGTAAGGATATTTTAAAATAAATAAAATCAAAATTTATCTTTTGATTTTTAAAACTTTGCGGAAAACTTATCCTTACAATCCATATGAAAACTTGTTGTTATTTATTCCTTAGCAATATATCATAACTCCTAAGAAGTAGCTCAAGAATCCGATCTTCAAACTATGCGATAGAAATCCATCTACGCCATCAGATTCAACATACTCTTTCTTTAAGTTTCTTCACTTTTTCTTTGATTCTTAAAACATCACCATGTGACCCAGTCACATCATGTATCAAGAATCTCAGAATAGAAACTTAACAGAGTTAGATAGTGGAATTTACCTGAAGTAGAGTCAAACTTATTGACTTTAACATCCTTAGGTAAATTTGGCAGCTTCGCAACCAATGCCCCTTCCTTTGGCAATATAAACATATGGACCCTTTGATAATGGTACAAGGGACTATCACAGACTTAGATTTTCTCTTTACCATTTGGTCAACCGAGTTGACTATGGCCGATCCCTTTCCATTGGGAAGAGAATGCTTTACTGGATATCCAATGTCATCATTGTCAATGTCCATAAAGTTTTAGGAAGTTGATCTTAACAAATAGATAAGATCATTAAGGGTCTTGTCATAGTCTTTTTCATAGGTGTTCTAAAAGAACTCACTATGTGACTTAGAAAGTAGTTGAACCACCAACTTTCTCAAGACTTTGACACCCAACTCTCCCGGCTTGTCAATATGTGACTACATCTCCAAGATGTGATCACACCTAGACCTTGCCTTGCCAATAGGGCTTTGAGTGACCTTAAACTTTTTAAGAACTTGTAGGTTAGGGAGAATGATTGGAGGAGAAGAAAGAAGTATGATATCCATGGGACATCAACCTCATTAGGAAACCTTGTTTCAAGAGATTTGGGAAGATCATAGGTGTCTAAACCAGACATCTTTTGGGAGATATTCAAGATAGTTGATTTAAAGTCCTTAATATGACACCCAATATGAAATATTAAGGCTAGGACCCAAAAAACTATTTTATAACTTAGAAGAGGTATGTCGTAATCCAAGCTATAAAATATTTGAAGGTAGGTGAATGACGATTCACCAATTTCCACCAAGATAAACAAAATGTATAATTAGGTTTTAATTGGTTTTGAAACTCCTAGATCTTTGAGATTCATTGAACTTTTCAAAGGCATGTTTCAATCTCGAGTGTGCCCTTCAGGTTTTGTGACTGGGATGTCGAGGATCACAAAACAAGGTGTGAAGTAACCATGCAAATCACTTGGTACCCTTAATAAATTACCCCTCAATCGATGTGCATGTTAACCACACACGCTCCATCGATACTATGATAAATATTAAGTCACCCTTTACCTACCTTGTTAAGTCCAAGTTAGTGTTCCGGTTAACCACACACGCTCCACTAACGACTTAGACAAAGTGTAAAGTGTAATTTCATGGGTTAGCACCTTATTCACATTTTTCCTAAGTAACTAAGATTGGGTATTATTAAGAGTTTAGTTACTTAGTATTATCATTAATACTTTTAATGAAGGGAGAATTCAAGTCCTGTCAAACCCATTCGGCTAACGACCCTCCACCAGTCAAGCAAGCGGTGGGTGAGAGTGGACACCCATTAAGTTGCCATTTTATAGGAAACAACCTTATACCCACCTTATAGACCGGCTTCGTGAATGAGGCGTACTAGCGGTAAGACTGACTTTACTCTTATACATATATATATATATTATTAACTTATAATATTATAAAGTATAAGGGTTGAATTTTAACTTTTAAAATTCTAAGGGCTAACTTGGAATTAAAGTATTCATAAGTGAAAACTTTACAAATTCCAAAAACTTGAGGGCATGTTTTGAAACTATTCAAAACTAATTAATTCCATAACTTATGTGTTTAAAGTAGTTTTAATCCAAAAACTCTTCAAGTTCCATAACTTGAGGACAAGTTATGGAAGACTTTAAACTAATAAAAGAACTAACTTTTCCTTTATTTTATAACTTATGGATTTAATTATGGTTACATATTTTTTCTTTTAATGAAGTGACTCTTGAATTTTCATAACTTGAGGACAAGTTATGGAGTCATAAAAAATTATTCAATGACACAAGACTCTTCATTTTGTAACCATTGCCAACTTTTATGAATTTTATGAGTCTTTAATGTGACTCTTCATGTAACTTGAGGACAATTTACACAAACACATTTTATACTCAACTCTTAGATTAAAATGGATTGAAAACAACTATTTCAATTAACTTTTCTATTAATCTAAGCAACTCATAAGAATAAGATAATTCAAATCAAACTTTTTCATGTAATTAGTCTAAACCTTAAACTAATACAAAACATGAATCTATTGACAATTATCTTTGAAAATGGATTAGCATGAACATTACCACATCAAAAACAAGTTTATAAGTTCAAAAACAACTTAGGGTAATGTTCCTAGTCCATTTCTAGCCAAAACAGTCGACTTTATGCTGTCTGGGGGTCCAACTCGTCGAGTGCACGAACCAACTCGGCGAGTTGGATGCATTTTGCCTTGGACTCGGCGAGTCTGCTGGGCAGACAGCATCAAAACTCGATTTTCCAGGTTCTTTTGCAAGTATAACAAGAAAACAAGCCTAGGCTCTGATACCACTGTTGGGTTTTGAGCATTCTAACACTCCTAAGTGTACATGCAACCCTAAATACCTTGGATCTATGTTTTCTCTATTATACATGCAAATAATAACTTCCAAGGTATTATCCTAATCTAGCATACAAAACAATGACTATAGCAAGATAGAATACATACCTCTTTGGTGTAGAATGTCTTCATGAAGCTTGAGTGTCTAGTGCCCCAAGTGTGACACCTCAAATGGAATCACAATCATCAAAACACTTAGAATAACTTGAGAGAATTCTTACAACTCATGAAATCGGCTAGCCCTCTCTAGAATAATACTAGTGCCGATTTTGCCAAGAATAATATCTTTATATAGTGTTACAATTAGGGCAAACCCTAATTGTCATGACTTTCCATTTACTTGGATCCATGGGTTCAAATACACCATGGAGCATCCATGGACCATCCTATGGGTTTTAGCCCAACTTGATTATCCATGGAGCATTAGCCCACTATACAAGTATGGATGATTTACACAATCAACCCATATATTTAATTAGTCTTCTTTTGATCACTTAATTAATCCTAGATTAATTCTTGATCAATACTAATTAAATAATCTTATTATTCTTTTTATTAATATACTAGAACTTATAATATATTAATAACCATAAGTGTCTTATTTCTCTCATTATAGTCTATCCAAGTGCATGATGGTATGCAACCCAAATGGACCATGCCGGGTCGGGTCAAGTCTTACCAATTATAGTTATGGACTTAGACATTAATCCAACAGCAAGGTGCCTGTCGGGATTTCCAACCCTGGCAATGGACAGCAGCAACCAACACTTTCATACCCAGTTATCCAAGAACCTCAACCGAACCCACTAAAGAGAAAACTCAAGGTCGAGGAGGGAAGTACCTCGGCTCAAGGACCTTCCGAAGGGTAGCGAGCTGAGACGGTTAAGTTCCTTGCCAACCCTTCCATTCCTACACCTAGGAGACCATACATAGGAAACCTTCCCCATTGCAGCAAGTGTAGCTACCATCATCATGGTGTCTGCCGGGAGCTCTATTGTGCTAGGTACCACATGTTGGGGCATACTGCTCGCGTCTGCAGAACCCCGGTTGAGTTCATTACATCAACCACCAATGTGGCGACCCGTACAGTTTGCCACCTATGTGGTGAAGTGAAACACTTCAAGAAGTACTGTCCAACCGAAGGGAAAGACAAGGACCCAGGAGGAACCTAAATCTACTGCTTAGGGAAAAGCATCAAGACACTCGGTAGATTTTGGTACGTCTCTCGATCTCAGATAACTAAACTAAATACATTAAAAGGGCTAATTCAAATGTAAATACTTCTTCAATAAGGCGGAAATCGCAGCACTGTTATAAAATTTAAAAAATCATCAGGTAAAACTATGATGGCTAAACATATACATTACGGCCATGTATAGTTAAGATGGAAAGACCTAGAGTGAGTGAAGGCCGCCTCATTTCCTGTTCCTCGTTTGGTTGTGGATTTAGGGCGGAGTCGCTCAGTCAACATTCCTCCCCACCTTAACTATACATGACCAGTATATGTAGGCGGTTATAGAAATGCCTCGTGAGAATCCATTCATGAAAAGGTACTCTATTCGGAAACACTTAGGACTCTCTATAGTTCCGCGTCGACTCTATCGGTCCAAGTATCCGCGGTAGTGATACATAGGACGAAACCCGAGACGCCTAGAACTTGTGTGCCTGTTTGGCACATGACTCTATCGATCTTCATTATATATCATGTCGGAGTGTGCCAACTTCGACGACTCTATTGATCATGGCTTTACTTCGTGCAACCATGTGTACATTGTTAGTGATGTGTAAAAAGAACTTTCTCCGTAGCCATGGCGGCAAATAAAGGTTCTCCCGAACCTAAACCTAACACAAATAATCAAACCTAATACGATCCGTCAATCGTCCCTCTTATCTCAAACCTTCTGAAGTACTCAAGTGAGGGTACCGCACGCTGTTGACCGACCCCTCGTAGTCAGATGGAGACCGAAGTGAACGACACTGAAGATACTCCAGAAGACGATAACCACCCGATGCATACCTAGTATATTCCCTAGAAAGACACTTCATCCTATCCCATGGAGCGGGAGCTAAA
Source organism: Lactuca serriola (assembly GCF_051521515.1). Lineage (NCBI taxonomy): Eukaryota > Viridiplantae > Streptophyta > Magnoliopsida > Asterales > Asteraceae > Lactuca > Lactuca serriola. The sequence continues at coordinate 284,710,628 of NC_136410.1, forward strand.
GTCAAGAGAAACCCTATGGATTGAGCTACTATAATGACCACGAATCCGAAATTTGTTGTCATCCCGGTTAAGCCAACATAGTAGCTAACACCCTCGGTTGATAAAGATACCTGAGTCGTAAGGGTCAAGGACACTGACTACAACCATCCATTCACGCTTAATTCCCCGAATTAACCATCGCAGAGAATATCCTGGAAATCCGAGAGCTGCGATAAAGTAAGCTCTAATAAGAATGGATGAATAGATTAAAGTTTCGAGTGATGGGAACCTATACCCACTAGATTCGACCTAGACCGAGAAAACTCAGAACCTTCGGAGGAGTAGTGGCAGTAGATGCTCGTACTACTCAGGCACTTCGTGCATCCTGTTATGGACAAGTAGTGCCTATCATCCTCCACCCTCTCGCATGGAGGAAATCGTCGTCGTCCTGTAGATGATAGACTTCATTCTCTGAAGTGAACACTAGGATACCGAGAACCACAGGATAACCTTCGCAGTCAAGAATACTTGGTCAAGTGCGAAAGTAGTTGCGTTAAACCTCGTGACCCAGATCCCGAAGAGATTATAGACTTGACACCAGCCTTGGTGTTAGTCGAATGGTTATACAGGAACATGCGCTTTCCGCACTAGAATGAACCAAATTCATAGAGATTCATTGGACTATTAAGTGTTCCACGAATACCACCTCACACAGAGATAGTAGCACCACCTCCCGAGATAGTCCAACGCTCGTCTGGTGAAACCCTGTCTCCCCAACCCTTAGGGTTTCCGTATCTCAAGATTCTTTAGTGCAGGTTCATTTTGCACAAGCTTGAGATAGACACTCTATAGCAAACAGATAACCATAGATACGCAACCCATCCGATGACCTAGAAAGTCTCTATCAGCCAGTTGATAGGAAACACGAAACCAAAGACCACTCAAGCTTCCTAAAAACCAACCTGAAGGACTACACACATGGTATGAGAGAGAACGTGAGGAACTTCGGAATGGCGATCACGCTAGTGATGATCTTGCCATATAAGTACACTATGTTCTAAGTACCGAAGAGCTCTGCCATTCCGAGAGCTTCGGACCATTCGAGATCCTCATGGAGACTTGGTCCAAACCTTTTCAGGCCGCTACTACTTTCGGATATACCACCAGATTCACACCCGATCGATCCACTTCCTAGACTTGATACGTGATTTCCCGACAACCCTTTTCGTGCCTCACTCATCTTGATAGAATCCTTTGAGAACCCTAACCTTGTAGATACAGCAGTTGGAACCCACTAGCTACACGAGGCGAAATCCGCATCCCGTACGTGAATGTCTGCTGGAATGACAAACACAGACTAGAGTTCACTTGGAAATGCAAGGACAAACTGTACAAGAAGTACTCTCCTACCTCTACTTAGCCATTCATACCTACTTCCTTTCCTAGACCTGAATTTCGGGACAAAATTCCCTCTAACGGGGGGATGATGTGACAACCCAAGTTGTTCTCTTACATTTCCCCGTTACCGTTAATGGAATATTCCACTGTATAAAAGTTCCGTTAATAAGAGGTCGTCAAATAAATAAATGTTTTATTTATTTATATTTTTATGTCGTTAAGTCGTGATAAGAAAAATAAAAACTCGTATTACAAATTTCCATTTAGTTGGAAAAGTTAGTTTTTATTATTACGACCACTAAATCGCGTGCGACCAAAAGCCCCGTATAACGACAGTATTGGGTAGAATTTCACTGAGCTCCAACTCCCACCCATATATAAAGGGGACTAAACCCCCTTTCAACCTTTTCCACTCTCTCTCTCTCTAGACTCGTTTTCGACTCAAAAACCGCGATTTCCAACTCCTAAACGTAAGACTATCAACCCTAACTTGTTCTATGCGTACATTATTATCTTTTTAGCCTAAAAATCACAGGATTGAGACATGAAAAAGGAGTTTACGGCCTAAGAGCCAACTTAGGCCGTAAACCCCCTTAAATGAGGCCAAAAAGACCCAAACTTGTCCCTAAAAGCTTGGAAATAAATTGAGGGTTTAGCCTAGGAGTGTTTAAACATTAAAACACATGGATTTAGGGCATAAAAGAGAGTTTACGGCCTAGGCATATGCCAAGGCCGTAAACACCTCTAAACCATGCAAAAGTGCCCCAAAAACACTCCTAAATCACCCTAGGGCTTAATACATAAATTAGGGGCATACCATTTAGGGTTTAGATCATTTAAACACAAGGAAATGAAGGGGTAAAAGGAGTTTACGGCCCATACATGTGTCAAGGCCGTAAACACCTTCAAACATGCCAAAATAATGGTTTTTATTCCCCAAATGGCCTTAGACTATTTCTATAAAATGCTAGGATTGAAACAAGGGCTTAAAACTCAAAGAGTTGTGGGTGTATGAGAGTTCACGGCCAAGCCATAGAGCTTACGGCCGTAAACTCTCAAGGGTTAGTCATTTGGACCACAAACTCTAAAAGAGAGCACTTTTGGAACCCCAAACACCCCTATAGCCTTGAATAAATTACTAGGAGTGTAATAAGGGCTTGGAACATCAATAAATCCATGATATGAGAGTTCACGGCCGTGAACTCCCTTAGGGATGGTTCATGGGCCGTAAACTCCCTAAAGAAGCCCTTATAAGACCTTAAACTCATTCATGCTATATAGTTTGGACCTAGAATAATTCCATGAACAAGATAGAAGCCTTAAAACACACTAGAACCCCTCACCATGAGTTTACGGCCGTAACCTCATGGTGAGATGTCCCTGGGCTATAAACATATCTTTAGGAGTTTACTCTCGGATAGTAAACTCCATTCCTAAGCCATACACACCGTTAAATGTTACCCGGGACACCCCAAACACTTAACCAAAGTTTTTTCCGTTCCTTTGAGTATGTATACTTGGTTAATTAGTATTAGATATATTAATTGTATGTGAACATATGTTATCATGTGTTAAATAGGTCATTGAGTGTGTTCGAGTCTTTACGTGACACCGAACACCCAATTGGCACCCTCGTCGGACCTACTAACACCAGGTGAGTTCGTACCCCTGAATGAAACTTTTATATGCTTTTACATGTTTTATAGGGGGGAATACAAGTTAAACATGCCAGTTATCATATCAATCACATGTGATTGATAACCCGCATGCACAAGATTTTACCACACTGTATACTGTTTTACCAAGTATGACACTATAATGGTTTTCAAAAAGGTTTTTCATTTGTTTCAAGACTCTTATTTATACTGCTTTATTTAAAATTCACTTTAAATTGATTTATAAGGGTTTTACAAGATTTTAATCAAAGTTCTCTTTTACAACGTATACTTTTACTTGTTAGTTACTGCTGCTTCGCTTATAATTATGTTATTCTCCTACTTGGTAACGCTTTCACTTCTTGAAGCGCTTATACCTGTTATTGTCTCTATTTAACTTATACTTGTAGTCGCTTATACTTGATAGACGCTCTTACTTCACTTATTGTCGTCTCTACTTCGTGATACACTTATACTTGTTCGACACTCCTACTTCACTTGCGACCGCTCCTACATCACTTGTTAGACAGTCCTACTTCACAAAAATCACTTCTACTTGATACATACTCAGTCGTAGGTAGATGTATGTCTGTGCTTATATAGGTACATATAAGTAATGATTGAAAGACTTAGGAAGTCTCGTCCGCCCTATTTCCTTTTCTTCGTTGAGATGTGGTCTGGTGGGATCGGATGGCCGTCCGAAGGTCGTTTGATTCATTAGTTATATATTATGTATATGTGTATGGACATACAGGAATGCTCTAGTCAGTTCAGTTAAGAGTCTGTACCTCTAGTTCAACACTTACATTAGAAACACACTACCCACTATTTGGAAGTCTCTACCTCTAGTTCAACACTTACATTAGAAACACACTACCCACTATTTGGGATGCATCTTCAGGACACGGCCTTCTCTGTCATCTAGTTGGTAACCAGAGTCTCCTGTAGGGAGAGCGGACATTGTGTATATAGATCTATACGGGATTGACAACCCCGCACCCAGACTACTAGCTACATTCCCGGCCTACAAAGCCAACAGGTGACAAATGTCATATTTTAGATGCTTCTAGGGCATCTGGTACTCTAGTCACTATGGTTACGAGTATCCCGGGTTACCTTATAATTCATTGGCCTTAAGGTAATGGTATTTCACCGGCAGTTTACACTGTATGCTGGTAACTCATTTTCAGAGTCGCACTGTTTTGACCTTACAAGACGTATCTTTCATTTGATATTGTCTGGGGTCTGTATTCACTGTTTTGACCTTACAAGACGTATCTTTCATTTGATACCGTATGGGGTCTGTATTCACGGTATTCACTATATCCACTGTATTCACTGTATTCACTGAAATCACTATTTGAGACCTTGCTAAACGTATCATTCAGTTGGTACTGTCTGGGGTCTGTGTTCATTGTATTAGACCTTACTAGCTATACCTTTCATTTGGTACCGCCTAGGGTCTGTGTCTCTTTCTATTAGACTGAGCCAGGCGTGTCGTTCGTTCGATACTCTCCTGGAGTCTATGATTCCTTTGCATATGTTTTTCCCTGTTGTCTCTTGCTTTCTTTAATAATCAAATTTAGTATTTTGATAATGATAGCATTTAAGGGAAAACTACTTTTTACCACATAACACTCACCAGTCTTGGTAGAAGGCTGCTTTTATTAAAGAAAATATAGGATTTTCTGGAAAGAACTCTAATACACTATAATCTCTTAAACTACTACTTTTATGAAAAATGTTGATACTCGCTTTTCAAATAACTTGTATTCTCAGGTAAGCATTAGACAGGTACATCCCAGGAGCTGTGGATGAAGATAGCTCAGTACCACGCCATATTTGTTCTATTACTTGTATTACTTTGTTGTATTGTAACGTAAATCATGTAAAACTATTACTATTAATGCAATGTTTTGTTGTACTTTGATTACTATAATGCCTGTGTTGTGATACTTGAATTGACATCATCCACCCTAGAACGTTTTTGCCGTTCCGGTTTTGGGGTGTGACATCGCTGCTTCTTCTTGTCATCCCAGATCTTCCGCTTGGAGTCAGCAGGTTTGGAGGGTTCTGAGACGGCTTTGGTTGTTTTCGTTGTTGGGGATTGGATTCCACGGTCGATGAGTCGCTGTGCAAGCCGCTTGGGACTGTCGAAAGTAGTGGGCTTTGATGATAGAACATTTCCTTGGTACGGAGGCACCATCCCCCAGATGTACCTTTCGATCTTTTTCCCTTCAGTGGGAACCATATTGGAGCAGAGAGCCACCAGTTCACTGAACCTGGCGGTATAAGCGACTATTTTGGAGCCCTTCATGGTTAGGCCCCATAGTTCTTGCTCCAATTTCTGGATTTCGCCACTCGGGCAATACTCCTCAATCATGAGGTCTTTCATTGTTTCCCAGCCCATGTCGTTGGCTACAACAAGTGTCAGGGCTTTAACGTGGTTGTTCCACCACGTCAGAGCTTTTCCTTCAAAGGTGCAGGCGGCATATTTAACCTTGCTCGCCGCAGGACATGAACAAATTTCAAAGACCGATTCAGTCTTCTCGAATCATTACGAGAGGGCAATGACTCCGCCGGTTCCATAAAAGGACTTCAGCTTACAGTTGGTGAAATCCTTGTACGAGCATTCTCTCGTGCGCACATGGATCTCAACATGAGTTGATTCAATAGGGGTTCCACCTTGGCTGTTGTTAGTTGAGTGATATTGAGCCATGGCAGTTGCCACTGCCGCAGCTACTGCAGCATTCAGAGCTGCAGTATCGATGACCGGAGGAGGAGGTGGAGGAGGTGCAGGGTTACATCTTGTTGACTTACGAGGAGGCATTCTTCAGCTATAAGTTTATAAAGACAGATACAATGGTAAGAATCAATTGTAAGCTAGGTGAGAGCGACACATGGACTAAATAGCCATAGTCCAACAGTTGAATGAGTGTACGAATTGAGGTCACAATAGGGAAGAATAGTATGAAAAACGCAAGTGTTAAAATTTTGTCACAGATTAGTTAGCTGTCAATAATATTGGTATTATTGATGTAATGGGTTCAGGGGAAAATTGATCTAACAGCAGGTCTTACATCATACCATACGGAAAAGTTTGACAGTTACTAGATTCCTAGTTAGGGTATTGAGAGTTAGGAATATTTTACAAACAAGCGTTACTAAAAGCCCAGATACTAAAGGCTATTCCTTAATCAAAAGACAAAGATATACTAGACATCTTTTAACGACGACGGAAATTCCTAGGGCGAATCCTCATATCTCCCAATTGACGAACCACTTCTCGGAGGTGTCGTTCGTGAGTTCTTTGGCGAAATCGAAGTTCTGCGACTTCGGTGGTCAATTGTTGTCGCAGTGCGTAATTGGTTCTCCTCGTCCCTTCGAGTGCTTCTTATAGATGTCGAATGCGGACGATATTAACGCCTGAGTTGGCATAAGTTTCCCTGACTCGGTTGATGGCTGCTCGACCTTGTTCAACGTTTCTAGCAATTCTACGGACCATGAGGGGCAGAGCTCTATCCGCAGAACCACCTTCGCTAACGTTGTAAAAGCTTCGGTTCCCAAAGTAAGGTAAGGGTTGACCCTGTTCGTCGCTCCAGCGATTCAAGTTGTTTACCCACAACGGAGTGGGACCTGGAAAAGCTTGTCGGGGATTGTTGTTTGGGGCTTGACCTATGGGAGGTAGATTGTTGACTTCCGGCTCAGAGTCAGATCCATCTGAGAAGCCTTCTGCTTGATGATCATCCAACGGGATTTGGTGCTCATCATCGGACTCTACTTCGAGCCATCCTGTGTTGCCTTTGTTTGGGAAGTACGGGTCGCCGTGATGGAATCCAACCATGATATCTACGCGAGAAAAGGGATATAAGAATCTTTATAAATAGGCGTACTAAACTAAGATAATTATAAGATGATCTTCATCAGTTATGTCAATACTTGTGTAGTGTATACCAGTTATATGAAATTAGAGTAGGATAGCCATTCGAATAAGTGGCCCTAGCTCCAAATCCACAACCAAACAAGGAACACGAAGTGAGGCAAAGGTCACAGATTCTGAGTCTATAACACCTAAATTTCATATAACCTTAGTGTATACACTTAACAATTATTGACCTACTTGATAGAGACCTTTTAGTTCTCAGGTATGTAATTATAGTAACCCAAAATACTCCTGTAGTATTTTAGACTTATGTTCTGTTCTAATGTTCATATCGTAGTAGTGTTGGTAAGTTTTTAGACTTGTTAACATATCATAACCATTCTATGGCATATGCTAATCACTCCTCGGACCAGCATAGTTGATCAGGCTATGCCATTCCCAGGACTGACCATACATCCTCGAGCTTACCTGTGATATTTAACAATCGTAATACTTTTGTTCTTGTCATTGTGACACTGATTTTAGTATGAATGCAGCCTAGTATACTTAATTAAATATTTTAGTATTTAATGTATAGACTCTTGGTCAGAGTGCTTTAATCCCAATGGGTTTATAGATAGTATATATTTTATGGGTTGATATACTCAATTCACTATAATAAATGCTCTAATACCAATCTGTCACACCCCAAAACCGAGAACGGCGGAAATGTTCTGGGGCGGAGGACGTCATGTAAAGTATCACAACACAGTAATAGTAAACAAGCAAACAACATCATCCATTGCATTAAATATATAATTTTATTACAAGTGTGTTCTATATAGTTATAGACACTAAAAATAATGTAAATCAAAATAAAGAGATGTGTCCTGATTGCGCTCCATCTTTTCAAAAGCTGGTCTCAGTACCTGTCTACTGATGACCTGAGAATACAAGTTATTTTGAAAGCAAGAATCAACATTAAGCTGGTGAGTTCATAAGTATTTTAGTGTCGGTATTTGTATCAAAACGTTTGAACATAGTTATAAACAATAGTTTGTAAACCTTTGTGGTAAAAGTATGTGAATGTGTGTACGTGTTTGTAAAAGTTTGAATTTCTCAGAAAAACCTGTATTTTCTATTTAAAAGTAGCCTTTTACCAAGGCGTAACTGTTTTGTATGTTTGTTTATCGTAAAAGTGTGTAATTTTCCAAATATAACTATCATTATCAAAATATAGTTCATACATTATTGTTTAAGTGAAATATTCACTAAATGTATATAAAGGATAAATTACTGTAGTACTGTAGTATTGTATTATAAGAACTATTGCTTTACTAACTACCTTAAACCGGATTTATATTAAGGTATTATGTGATTTAATTGTACCATACTATCGACTGAGTAACAACGACAAATGTAGGTCGTAAAAATGGAATGATGTTTGGCACCCACAGACCTGCAGGTCCGGCTGTAGCTAGCAGCAAGGTGTAGGATAGTCAATCTAGTATAGATCTATACGCAAACTCACGCTGTCCCTCCAAGAGAATTCTGGTTACAACTCGGGCCATGACATTTAAGGCATGCTCCGATACCGTGGATAAAATTGTAAACGTATTCATGTATAGGTAATGTAATGTTACTTGTTCTAGTATCGTTGTATATGTTCTCTTCCTAGTATAATTGTATATGTTCTTCTCTAGTATAGTTGTTTATGTTCTGCTCTAGTATAGTTGTATATTTTCTCATAGTAATGTAATGTATATGTTCTCATACTAATGAACTGACTCGTTGATCTAGCAATAGCGTAAATGTAATCATGTGTTACCCCGATGGTAACTTACTAATGATGTAACTGCTACGCATGAATAATGGAAGTACTTTTATGTCTATATATGCACACATGGTATATAATTAGTATTGAAAAGACCCTCGGACAGCTACCCGACATCCCACCAGACCACATCCAAATCGAGGAAAAGGAAATAGGGCGGACGGCCTTCCTAAGCCTTTTAAACATTTCTTATATATTTGTAAATATATGGACATGCAATTTATAAGAAGTATAATAAAGTTTAAATAAAAGTATTTGATAAGTAAAAGAGTTTGTAAAACATTTTGAAATAAAATAGTTTGATAAACATTTTGAAACAGTGATGAAATCATTGGTTTTATAGTTATTAATCACATGTGATTGATGTAATAACTATAAGTATTCAACTTGTATTCCCCCCCCCCCTATAAAAGTATTTAAAACATTTAAAAGTATTTCAAAGGTTAATTAAAGGGGTATAAACTCACCTGTAGTGAGTGGTTCTGATGACAAAGTTGGATTTGATGTTAGGTGTCAAATGGTGACTGGAGTACACATGCAAATCCTGTTTAGCATATATTGGCACATATATGGATATAATTAGTGTCATGAAAAACTAATTGATGATTTTGGGACCACCTTAGGGACTAGTAAACACTTATAATGAAGTGTTATAATCATATATGACTGTATGAGGGTTTATAAGGCTATACAAGAGGGTGTACGGCCAAAATACACACTATATGTGTGTGTGCGGCCAGGTGTGCGGCCTAGTGTGCGGCCAGGTGTGCTGCCAGATGGTGTGTGCTGCCAGAAACATGGTGTTCTTGGTGTTCTTGGTGTTCTTGGTACCTTTTATGAAAATCTTTAAAGATAATGGATGATACTTGAGAGGATGTCGTGTTCTATGCTTGAGGAAGTGAAGGAAGTGTTCAAAAATGATTTAAGTGTGGTATATATAGGTGGAGTGTGCGGTTGGGAAGGGTGTGAGGCCGCAAACATGAGTGTATGGCTGCACACTCAAGCGTGTGGCCGCACACTCCATGTGTTGGAGTGTTTGGCCCGGTTTTGATTCCTACACTTCGAGTTAACCTTTTTTAACACTCCTACCTTGATTATATCACATCTAGAACGCTTCATTAGGCTCTATAGGGGTACTACTATATATAAAAATAAGTCTAATATTGGAAAGAATTGAAGAGTGCATGCGAGAAGTTTTTCGGGTTGTCACAATAACCCTCGACTATCATATCAAAGGAGGTGACTTGACCCACTATTCGCTCGCTCTTCTGATGTTCTTCCTTCATAGCCTCCTGTTGAGCTTCCCGAATCTGCTCTGGTAGTGGAGTCACCAACGTCATCCTCATACACACATCTCTGATCGGTGCCGCTTTACGGCTAAGCGCATCGGCCACCACATTAGCCTTCCCTAGGTGATAAAGGATCTCGCGATCATAATCCTTCACCACGTCCAACCACCGGCGCTGCCTCATGTTGAGATTCAGCTGATCCATGATGTACCTCAAACTCTTGTGGTCCGTGTAAATGGTACATCGAACCCCATAGAGGTAATGCCGCCAAATCTTGAGGGCGAAGACCACCGCCCCCAACTCTAAATCATGTGTCGGGTAGTTCGCCTCGTGAGGCTTTAGCTGCCTTGAGGCATAAGCAATGAAATGACCCCTCTGCATCAATACTGCACCTAAGCCCGAGATGGACGCATCACAATATACATCAAAATCCTCTACGCCCTTGGGCAGGGCTAAGATTGGCGCGTCGCACAATCTCTTTCTCAGAATCTCGAACGTTGCCTGCTGCTCAGGCCCCCATCGAAAGACCACAACTTTCCTATTCAACCGTGTTAGGGGTACGACTATCTTGCAGAAGTCCTGAATGAATCTCCGATAATATCCTGCTAATGCTAGGAAACTCCGAATATTGGATGGAGACTTCGGAACCTCCCACCTCATCACGGCCTCCACCTTGGCGAGGTCTACTGAAATCTTGTCCTGGTTCACGAGGTGCCCAAGAAACTGCACCTTGCGCAACCAAAACTCACATTTGGAGAAAACCAAGATGTCATCAATGAAAACTATCACTGACCGATCCAGCATCGGTCTACACATGCGGTTCATGAGGTCCATCAACGCGGCAGGAGCATTGGTGAGCCCAAACGGCATCACCACGAACTCATAATGGCCATAACGCGTCCGAAACGCGGTCTTCTGTACAGCCTCCCCTCTGACCCTCATCTGATGATAACCCGAACGTAAATCGATCTTGGAGAACCAAGATGCTCCCTACAACTGATCAAAGAGGTCGTCAATCCTCGGAAGTGGGTAACAGTTCTTCACCATTACCTTATTCAGCTCCCGGTAATCTATACACATCCGATGCGACCCGTCCTTCTTCTTCACGAATAGGATCAGGGCTCCCTAGGGTGAACTGCTTGGTCAGATAAATCCCTTGTCTAGCAGCTCCTCCAGCTGCGTAGACAACTCCTGCATCTCAGGAGGAGCCAACCGATAGGGTGCCTTGGCTATCGGAGCCGCACTAGGAACTAGGTCGATCCTGAACTCTAGTTGACACTCTGGAGGTATTCTAGGAAGCTCCTCCGGGAACACATTAGCGTAGTCTCGCACCACTGGAACCTCGCTCACCATTGTCTTACCCACATCCCGGGTGTCCATAACATATGTGACATATCCTGCACAACCCTGCTGAAGGTAGCGCCTAGCTCTCGCTGCTGAACATACTGTGGTTCCACGCTGTGGCCTCTCACCGTGGACCACCAACTCTCCCCCACTGGGGGTCCTGATCCTCACTAACTACTGCGCAATCTATCACTGCCCCATTAGGGCTGAACCAATCCATGCCTATAATCACCTTGTTCCCCCGCAAAGGGATTGGAACCAAATCCACCAAGTAGCGCTCCTCAAATAACCTTAGGACATAATCCCTGAATACTGCTGATGCTCGCACCGATCGATCATCGGCAATATCTACCTCTAAGGGGCAATCCAACATGCCCGAAGACTCAGTGAACCTCTTGCTAAGCGCAAGGGAAACAAATGATCGGGTGGAACCCGAGTCAAACAACACCTGAACAGGAATACCGTTCACATGGAACGATCCTAGTGTAGATACACAGAGCACAGATCAATATCATAACATCTTAAAATAAGATAGGAGGAAAGAATCATATCCGTCACCACATCAGGTGTGGCGCGTGCCTCCTATATAGTCAGCTGAAATGCCTGGCTCCTCACCACTGGAGCCTCCGCCTTGCCATGCCGTCCATCAATATTCCGTAGGGTAGCTGGAGCTGGCGCCTTCACTGGCGTTGATGCTGTCAACTGCGGGCAACTGGCCTTCTTGTGGCCCCTCTGGTTTCAGTGGAAACACAGCAACTCCGATGACTGAATCATAGGTGCAGGGGCAGTCCAATCCCTGCTTAAATGCCCCGTCTTGTCGCACTTATAGCAGCCCGACGATCCCAGTCTACATGCCCCCTCATGAGGCCTGCCGCATTTCCTGCAGCGGCTTGGTCCTGACTGGACTTTTGGCCTACCATCTGATCCCTTGGGCTTCTTCCCCGAAGCCCCTCCTGTCTGCCCCTCCTCTGTCTTCCTCTTTCGGATGTGCTCCAGATCTATCTCCCTCTCCCTCGCCCTGGCAATCATAGAGTCCAAGGAAGGGCAAGCTGAAAAACCGACATGCTCTCGAATATCATCTCGGAGCATGTCATGGTAGCGGGTCCTCCTCGTGTCCTCATCACCCGCATACTGGGGCACCAACAATGCCCTCTCCCGGAACTTGGCGGTGATCTCCGCCATAGTCTCTGTTGTCTGCCTCATATCCAAGAACTCCATGGCCAGCTGCTGCAGCTCAACAGCCGGTACAAACTCTGCCCTAAACCTGGTCGTGAAGTCCGACCAAGTCGTAGCCTCAACAGCCGAGGCTCCCAATGAGTCGCCCACAGACTCCCACCAATCCCTAGCTCGATCTCGTAAACATCCTGCTGCAAGCCTCACCTTCGACCCCTCAGGGCAGAAGCTAATCATCTGTGCAGACTCAATGTTTGCAATCCATCGTCTGACAGCTATGGGGTCCTTCACCCCGTGAAAATCCGATGCACCACTGCCCCGAAAGTCCTTGAAGGACAGTGTGCGAGATCCCGACTGGCCAGATGCCATTTCGCTCCTGAATGCCCGGAGGCGATCCTCCACCAGCTCCAATATCCCTTCCTTGATCGATCCGAAGATAATGGGGGTCGACTCAAGGATGCCTCTGGTGATCTCTGACGCGATGAACTCGCATAGCCCCTCATCTACTGGCTCGGAACCTAGTACCGAACCCGATCCCTCTCCCGTACTGCCAACTGCTGGCCTCGAGTGTAGTACCACCATTCTGGAATACATATATAATAACTGTTAGCGGTACTGATACCTCTGGAGGGATCACACATACTACAAGTTCCCTGGTCTTATCTTGGCCTTCCTCGGTTCGGGTACGGATCCTCTGCTTTCAGTAGTACGGGCCCATACTACCTTCCAAATCTATCCGTACCTTCTCCATGGACTGCCTTGACTCCACCAGATCCCTTTAACTACTACTGATCACTGCTACACTCATCCTAGGCTTTCCCTTGGGAAACCCTGACTCCACCCTATCCGGTCCTCAGTTGCTGAAGGCCTCCTTGTAATGCTAATAAGCCATTAACTGAGTACCATCACATGTAATAAGGCTCGGATAATCCTTCGAGTAAAAGTCTCGTCCCTACAACGGTTAGACTCAAACGAGAGCTGCGTAGTAGGGTCAAATCCAACACTCTGAGATTATTCAACCCTGATCACATGTGATGTGACGTATTCACCTAATGACTAACTCCCATCACTCAAAGTCCCATGAAGCACAAAGCAAGCAGCATTCAGAAAAAAGGAAAGAATCTCAAGCAAATCTGTCCTCATAGAGAGAATTTGAACTAGCATACAATGCTAAACTCATACTATCATGCATAACCTAAACAGGCTATCCTACTGCTGTCTACTCAATTCTAGCATGTAATTTTCATACACTGAAGCACATAAAGAAGGCACATAAGGCATCACTCCTAGATCCTTAGTCCTATTCTAGCATGCTGTTCTACTGAAACTGATAAACATAACATAAACTTGTATGGGTGCTTTGGGGAATACTTACTTAAGCTCGGCCGGTCGCGTATATCACACACTTTATTCATTCTTAAAACCCTTTTCTTAGCCATTTAGAAAACATTTTCTTTTTTCAAAATCTTTTAATCCCTCGATTTGAGTTCAAACACCCCCGAAGGTGTGTCCGAATCCCTACCCAAGCGAAAAAGTCAAAGTCAAAGTCAACTTCCAGCTGACCCAACTCCCCGAGTTAGCTCGCCAACTCGTCGAGTCCCTGTCCATTGGAATAATCTTAATCCCGTCTCTACTCGTCGAGTTTGGCATCGACTCGACGAGTTTTCCTTCTAAACTGATGTCCAACGTCCTTCATCCTACTCGCCGAGTTGTATGAACAACTCGTCGAGTTCATCTTCATCTGATGAACACTTTATGATGTGACTCGTCGAGTTGTATGAACAACTCGTCGTGTCTGTTCTTGATCTAAGAAGGTTTCCTTGAACTCGCCGAGTCAAGGCATTGACTCGCCGAGTTCCTTCCAAGATGAGTTCAGCTTCCAACTCATCGAGTCCACCCAGGACTCACTACTCTACTCGGCATAAACGAAAAGAGGGAAAACTCGGGGACTTGCGACTCGACTTGCCGAGTCATATGAACGAATCGCCGAGTCGCCCACATGCAAATACTATACACGCGATTCTGCTTGAATGCAGCTCATGCCATTCATAGATCTGGGTTTCTAGGGCGTGATTAACATGTAAAGTTTCCAACTTTACGTGTAAACAAACACCCATGAGGGTTTTAGGGCTCAAAATGCACCAAAAGAGTTTATTTAGGGCTTTTATGCAATATGGCTCCATAAAGGCAATGGATCTAAGCTCCTGGAGCTCAATCTCACCTAGATCTAGAGTCTAACAACTTATTACAACCCACAAAGCACAAACAAGCATGGGGAAAGGCTCAAGAAGGACTTCCATGGAGCTAAAGGTTCTATAAGCATGAAAACAGAGGGAAACTAAGTTATACCTCCAGGAAATCACTGAGATAACCCAAATATGCCTGGCCTCCTTCTTCTCTACTTGATCGACACTCCTTCCCTCAACAAATCTTCAAGAAACACACCAAACAGCTTCAACTCACACGGAACAAGGCTTGAACGAAGTATAGAGCGCTGAGGGTGAATGGGGGCGAGCTTGGGAGCGCATAAGAGAGTTTAAATAGGGTGAAAACCCTTCAAATTTTGGGTTTCATCAGACAGTGGGGAATCGCCGAGTCCATAATATGAACTCGCCGAGTCGCCGACTTAAACGTGTTCTGGATCCCGTCGCTACTCGGCGAGTCGAGCCTCCAACTCGCCGAGTCCAAGACTAAAAATGTGAAATACTTAGATAAATTTTATGTACTAGGAACCAGGTGCTACAACTCACATCACCAAAATCTTATTAATTCACCAGCTTAATTGATGATCAACTCTTTCAAATAACTTGTATTCTCAGGAGACTATTAGACAGGTGCTCGTGCTGGGACTTCAGTAGATGGATCATTATAGCTTCAAGTCTTGTTTTGTTATTTGTTTATGACTTCTATGTTTTCTGAACACACACATTGTAAACACTTTCTTTCTAAATGAAATGGTTGTTCATTACTTGCTTACCATATACATATCTCTTGATACTTGACATGACGTCCTCCACCTCCGAACGTTTCCGCCATTCCGGTTTGGGGTGTGACACTATTCGATAGCAAATACAAGTATGGAAAGTATGTGTGTGCACATGTCTTAGATATGATGTCACATATTGACAGGCTTAGATTTTTGGGTGTCGTTTTCCTAAGGAAGTTAGCTATTGAAGGGGTTCTTTAGTTACTTCACGAGTCATATAGTGAGTTCATTAAGGACTAGTATGTGACAGACCACAACATGACCCTTAATGATCTTACATATTTGCTTGTTGGTGTTGAATCAGCAATGATTTGGCACACTGGAAAAGAAAATTTGATTGGAAGAACTACTTCTCAAACTTCCATGGACATTGACATTGGTAACATTGGAAGTCTAGAAATGTTTTTTCTTCCCAATGGAAAGGGATCGGCCATAGTCAATCCAGTTGACCAAATAGTAAAGGAAAAGTGTAATATCCAAATTTTTCAGGCATATTACTGTGTATGTTAATATTGAGGTTGAAGGAGAGACTCGACGAGTTTAGGGTCCAACTCGCCGAGTCGAGTTGAGTTGCTCGCATGGATTTAATGAGTGGACTCGACGAGTCAGAGGAGGGAATCGCCAAGTAGGTGCTGGGCAGAAAACCCTAATTTCCCGGGTTTGGGGCCTATTTAAGGACACTTATAGCGTCCATTTCATCTTGTCAGTTAATCTACACCCCTGAAAACAAACCCAAATTGCTATTTGAGATAGAGAGTGAGAGAGAAGCTCATATTGTGGTTCTTGTGCATCATTTGAGGAAGAGGATAAGGTTATGAAGCAAGGAGCTGGAGGTGAGGTTTTTGGATCTAGTGATTTCCTGTCCAAAGGCTCCTGTGGAAAGTATGAACTCTTCACCTTTCTCCTTATTTTGGATAGATCTCACATCTATGGACTTTTAGGGCTTTTTGCCATCTTTTGTTGGGTTTTTGAGTAGCATGGTTATCAAAGATTCTGGACCTCAGATCTGGACCTTGTGAGGTCCTTAGAGTCTAGGTGTCCTAGGTTTATTCATCCATATGAGGGTTTTTGGGCTTCATCTTTCATCAAGGGCCTGAATTAGCATTTTGGAGAAATAACATCATCCATAGATGTAAAGATCGAAGCTTTACGTGCTTATTGAGCCTTGAGATAACAGATCTAGTGTTTGGATTGATAGATCTATTTGAAATCATATGAATAAGGAATCAGATCTAGTGTTTGGACTCGCCAAGTCCATGGCCTGAATCGATGAGTCGATGAGGATTTGTACCAATAGGTTTGATTGTGCTATAAATCGGCGAGTTGGGCGTCAACTCAACGAGTTGGGCTGGACCTTCTAAGGAAACGAGGGTACTCGATGAGTCATGAGAGTGCACTCGAGGAGTCGGGTCAAACACGGACTTTTGACTCGAGTTTGACTTCTGTTGACTTTAGGGTTGGTCAGCATGAGTAATGGAGACCATGGAGGGGTAAAATGGTCTTTTACCCAATTTAAGAGTCAGAGAGAAAAGAATAACACTGGGTTACTTAGATTCGAGAATCAAGTACTAATTAGAGATATTTACCCTATGTGTTCGGCGGTGGCTAATTCGAGGTTCGAGTTTGAGGATAATTGTTTGTTGGCGTGCAAGGTGAGTCTTCTCACTATACTTTACCTTTAGTGGTAACTTGCGTGCGAACAGAGGGTCTTATGTGTATGTCTTGTGTATTGAGATATCCTGCTATTTTTTTTGTGATATGCTTACTGTGTATTATATTGAGATGCTGAGTTGGGGGACCAGAGGGTCCATCCGAGCAGTGGGGCCGGAGGGTCCCACTGAGACACATTGACTGGAGGGTCTTATTGAGTTATAGCCTCAAGTGGCTAATGTGTTGTGTGTGGTATTTTAGGGAAGTCACTAAGCTTGGTGCTTATCGTGTTTTCTGATATGTGTTTGAGGTTTTATCAGGATTGCGGGAAGGCACCGACTTGATTGTAGATACCAGAGAAAGAGTTATGTTTCGAGGATCCTGGATTATTAATCGATAAATTATGGAGTTGCGCTTTGTAAATTAAATAAATGATACTTTTGTATAATGTATTATGAGAAATTATGTGATTTTAAAATGAAAAATTTGTTAGAAAATTTACGTTATTACAAGTTGATATCAGAGCCTTGGTTTGAGGGATTTGGATGCACCTCTGGGTGTGTTTAAACTCAAACTGAGGATTTGAGACTGATTTTCAAAAGAGATAAGTTTTCTAAAAAAGAGAGAGAGCTCAAGAGATAACGAGTTGGAGTAGTGTATACAATCAGCTATAGTCCGAACGGTGATTTACCAAAATACACATACTTTTGTGTTATGAGATATTTATGAGATATTTTATGGGATATTATGGATGCTAGAGATAGGCTATGTATTTCATAATTTAGGACTAGAGTGGCCTGATTTGTGATGCCTTAGCCTAGGAATTGTGTTATCTGTGACTTGCTGTTGAGTATGAGTATTTAGTAGAGATCACTTAGAGAGGGTGCTTGGGTAGAGGAGTAATCTAGGAGAGATACCTAAATGAGCATTGGAGTGGCGTACTGAGAGAGTAGCTAGATACCCACATGGAGTAGAGTTGCTTGGGTTCGGTGATACCTTTTGAGAGTGAGTAGAGTAAGTGGAGTAAGAACCTAGAGTAGTTTGATGTGTTAGTAGAGATTATTCGATGCGTGAATGTTGTTTGCTTCGTGCTTTGTGGGACTCCGGATGATGGGAGTCAGCTGCTAAGTGAATATGACGATATAAAGGAGGTAGATGGCCGACATCATAAGGAGTTCTTGAGCAGCTTATGGCAGAGAGTGAGAGAACCTAGGACGAGCCTAGAGAGTGACCATAGTCAGCTGAGTGCGCTGATAAAAGAGAGTATTCGCTGGGATCGACCAGGTTTAGCGAGATTGGTGAAAGAGAAGGTTGAACAACTACTTAGAAAATTTGGGAAGATCTTTGTGGAAAGTATGGGTAGATGTGGCAGGTTGTATGGGCCCGTACTACTGAAAGTAGAGGGCCCATCCTTGAAATAAGTAGAATTCTAGAAGTTCTAAGTAGCGGATTGAGAAGAGAGAACATGGTTCGAATACCATGATTTGTAGCGGATTGTGAAGAGAGAACAAGGTCCGAGTACCATGATTCATAGCAGGTCGAGAGGTGGCCACATGGTTTGAGTATCATGACTCGTGGCGGTTAGTGCTTCTGGTTTACCAGTTATTCTGTTGTAATGGGTTAGACTAAGAACAAATGTGATAGAGTGTGGGGCTAGAGGGCCATGTTGAACGAGTTTCAGTGGGACCTACCTTGAGAAGGAACTTAAGTTCGTTTCGAGAGATTTTACTAGTGAGGCACCAGGTTGAGTCGTAAGACTCAGGGATGAGTAGGGATGAGGCTTCCTGAGGGATTCTTGTATGAGTTGAGCAATCGGCCTATAGTGGAGATGTCACTTTCTGTGACCAAGAGTTGTACTATTTCGGTTTCCTATGAGGGGCAGAAGAGATATTGAGCTTCCGGTTTCAGAGTTGGAGGTAAACCCTGTGGGGTAGCATGTGGTTGTGATATTTTCACCATAGTATTTGAGCAACATGTCTACTGTGATGTATGCCCCATTCCATGAGAGAGTTATTAGTGGAGACTGAGATGTAAGAGGACAAGGAAGTACCTTCCTGGGTGAGGCATACTTTTTAGCAGCAATTCCAGGAGATTTCAAGGAGTATATCGGGGCGGTGTCCCTTGTTGCTTATGTTGTGTATAAGTTGTGAGAGCAGAGTCTCATGTTTCTATGATAATACACATGATGGGATGTCGGATGAAGGATTAGAGACGAGAGGTGTGATAGTGGATTATTTCCAGATTAAGAGGCGAGACTAATTAGGGACAGATGGGATATCCGGCAGTGTGTTGGTTTGAGATTTCAGGATAACTGGATTTATGTGGTTATAATCCGGAAGATCATTGAGTGTGGTGTGGTATATCCCATGAGGTGGAATTGGTACATCTAGCGAGCCAATCTGTGGAGTAGACTGCGGTATACCAAATGGTGATGGTTCGAACCCTAAGTGGGGGAGAACTGGATTATTTCCTAAGAGAATCAGATAATTGTTCCAGTGCGGTAGGGAGCTGGATGTGGAGACCTGCGGTGCGGATTCATGAGATCATGGTTATTGGTGATCAAGGCGAGGTGCAGGGAAAGATAATGCATGTTGTACGTGCTTAGGGAAGGATAAGTGTCTCCACAATGAGTAGCCGTTGAACAGGCGCCTTAGGGTGATTAGAAACTCTTCGAGGTTGTAATTATCGAATTTGAGGTGGTTGGCTCGTAAGGATAGTTTCGACGGTGGAGAATTTCCAGTTCGATGTATGGGTTGTTTTGTTCACTTTGGGAAGAGAAACAGTTGTTGGCTGTCAACTTCACAGTCAATATGAGTATTCTCGCATGGGTTTGAGCTATAGAGGATGGGGTTTCGGATGGTCGTCAATATGTTCTTGACATTGACGATTCCTCCGTGTTTCATGTTGTGAGTTGGAGTATTTCGAGGTTGCGAGTTGTGCTAGTGGAAGATCGGTGTATGAGACAAGACATCATGAGATTTTTGATGGTGTACGATGGTATCCGAGTATAATGCCCTAAATTTCGGATTATTTTGAGACTTGAGTGATTAGATGGAAAGTGAAGTATCAAGTGGCTATGGTTTCAACGGGAGTATCCCAGAATGTGAATTGCAGCGGAAAAAAATGTGTTCGTTACGACGGTTGTCGTCAGGAGTGGTGATGCTTAACCTGGGTGGGTGCGTGTACCTATATATGTTGAGTCGTGGAGTATTCGATAGCGAACTCAGTAGGGTGATGACTCGAGGAGGAGATTATGGGGAATAAGAAGGTGAGTGGTCCCAGTGGGAGTAATCACTTTAGATTATTAGGGGAATACCATGGAATGAGCCCATGGCGAGTCAGTGCGAGAAAGTGTTGTGATATTTTGGGGAGCCGTAGTACTCATGAGTCAGTGAGAGACTGTCGTAGGCCTGCGGGGAGCAGTAGCCTTCACGGGTTAGTGAGAGGTAATTTTATGATACTACGGGGAGCCGTATTATTCGGTAGTCAGAGCATGACGCAGAAGAGTTTTTAGGCTTGGGTAGCATTAATCTTTGAGTTTTGGGAGCCTGGTGGTCCGACCAGGGGCGAGACTGGGGTCTCCATATATGTCAGGAATTGTTATACTTTGAGTTAAGTTGTGGTTATCGCAATCGAAAGGGCTTAGGGAAATTATTTACTCGTGAGTTATGGGTCATGGGTGATGAGTTGGGTGCTCCATTAGGACGAGTGGTTCCAATTCTTTGTCGGACCAGACTCTCGCGTATGAGTTTGGCTTTGGTGGTGTATTGAGTAGGCGAATGAGATTCCAGAATCCGAGAAGGGTTTAATTTTTTTGGGGTATTGTGTGTCTCATGATGTCTTAGACCTGAGTGGGTCAGTTCGGTTGTATGGTAAGGACCGCATGATGCATGGAACTAATGATTAATAGACGACAGAGGTTGAGGGTGAGATGATTTCAGTTAGGATTTTATTATTTGCTTGGGATAAAGCAAACCTTATGACTTACGTGTGTCACATTGGGTCGAGATAGTTGTTATGAAAGGATGTCGATGAGATGTTATGGGACATGCAGTGGGTAACCTTTGAAGGTTCCATTGCTAGGTTGAGAGATGAATCGGTGCTAAGTTTTGTGAAGGGAGCTGAGGTTTATGTTGTTAGATGTCGGAGGACGCTTCTGAACAAGAATGATCATTTTATGTGTCTGAGGCCAGGGTGTCGAGAATTCGTTGTTCAAATGGGTTTTGATTGTAGTACAGTGGATGGGTCCCTGGTGTGATATGATCCTTTCATTCCTTGGTATACGATTGGGATTGGTTATCATGTCTGGGATGAGTGATCGGTAGCCCGTTTTGGCATAGACTTGTTTTATCGGTCCCAGCTATATAATCAGAGGGGCGGTGAGTTATTGGGATTTGTTATTCGAGGAGCATCTTGAGAGGGTGGTCTAGCTGTGTGACAGGCCACTATAGTTTCCGGATTCTGGAAAGTCCGAAGGGGTAGCATAGTGGCAGATGGATCTGTCCTTTTTCTAGGGAGGAGTTCCTGTTTGGATTCAGGTGTCCATAGAGGAAGATAGTTGTGTGGTATGAGGTCCTTTCAATGGTGTTGTTCGGTTATTGGATTAGATCTATATGCTGTTGAGGAGCGATTTCGAGGGCGAAATCTAATCCAAGTAGGGGGAGAATAGTAACATCCGGATTTTTCAGGGATATTACTGTGTATGTTAATCTTCAGGTTGAAGGAGAGACTCGACGATTTTAGGGTCCAACTCGCCGAGTCGAGTCGAGTTGCTCGCGTGGATTTAATGAGTGGACTGACGAGTCAGAGGAGGGACACGCCGAGTAGGTGCTGGGCAGAGAAACACTAATTTCCTGGGTTTGCGATCTATTTATGGAAACTTATAGCCTCCATTTCATCTCATCAGTTACTCTACGCCCCTGAAAGCAAAACCTAATTGCTATTTGAGCTAGAGAGTAAGAGAGAAGCTCATATTTTGCTTCTTGTGCATCATTTGAGGAAGAGGATGAGATTATCAAGCAAGGAGATGGAGGTGAGGCTGTTGGATCTAGTGATTTCCTATCCAGAGGCTCCTATGGAAGGTATGCAGTCTTCACCTTTCTCCTTATTTTGGATAGATCCCACATCTATGGAGTTTTAGTGCTTTTTGCCATCTTTTTTGTGTTTTTGAGTAGCATGAGTTATCAAAGAGTCTAGACCTCAGATCTGGACCTTGTGATGTTGTTAGAGTCTAGGTGTCCCAGCTTTATTCATCCATATAAGGGTTTTTGGGCTCAATCGTTCACGAAGGGCTTGTATTAGCATTTTGGAGCAATAACATCATGCATAAACGTAAAGATCTAACTTTACGTTCTTATTGAGCGTTGAGATAATAGATCTAGTGTTTGGATTGATAGATCTTTTTTGAAATCCTTTGAATGAGGAATCAAATCGAAGGGACTCACCGAGTCCATGGCCTGACTCGACGAGTCGGTGAGGATTTGTCCCGATGGGTGTGATTGTGCGATAACTCGACAAGTTGGGATGTACCTTCTTGAGACTTATGAGTTCTATGAGTTGACAATTGTTTGCATAACAACTTGGATGCAATGGTAGGCCGTTATGCTGCCAGGTAGCAAGAAATTAAGATCGTACAAGTTCAGTCCATATGAGTTTGGAATTGTCACTAACCTTGTCTTGTCATTACGGTTATGACAAATTCACATTGATAGGAACACATATACCATAAAATCTAAGTATCATAAGGTTTCTCTCCAATTCATGAAAATGATTGTGAGGAAACACTTTCACTAATTAGATTTTAAATAGTTAGTAATTGTGCTATTTGCATTCTCCACTTCAGTAATGATTACGAAATCCCTCTTCATAATTTGAAATTGTGAGAAATGGCAAAGGGTCTAAACATTTGAGACTTATTGCTATAAGTTCTAAAATTGTTAAGACACATATGTGAGCTATCTAAGGATAGGTGTATGATTTTGAGAAGCCTAGATAAAGTCTTGTCGAAGCATCTCATATTAGAAATTGGAACTTTATTAAGAAAGTCAATAAGTATTGATTTATTGGTCGGATAATAATTATTATGCTAGTGCGAGCATAATTATTATGGAAACTGTTGAAAGTTAGCAATGTTAATTATAGAAAACAAGAGTTTCAATTTGCAAAGATGCAGGGTTTGAAAAGTTGTTTTGCTATAATTAAGGGAGAGGAATTCATACTTCATTTCAAAATCTAAAAGCTTATATTGAGTTTTTAATCAAATTTAGTCAAATATATACGAATGTATGTTGGAATGGTTCAACATAAAGAAATTATATATACGGAAAGGATAATTGTGTTCTCAAAATTTGATTATGAATATGACATCCCTGTTCATAATTCAAATTATGAGAGCATGGCAAATAGAAATATTATAGCAAAAGACTGATCAAGTATCATGTCTTTATCTTAGACATTATGAATCGTGTCCCATATGCTTCGGATATAGGATCGATTGCATATGTTATACTATTCTCGTGTTCTAATTTTCCAAATGCCTAGGGCATTGAGAGGGAAAAAGGACAAGAACCAGATATGACTAAAGTAGTTAATAACTATTAAGGACAATCTAGGGTTCGCCAAGGATTGGTCGCTTGTAGTTGGAAGTATAAAATGGATGGACCATATCAACATATTCTGAAAAGAGGCAACTCTTGTTCATAAGTGATAGTCAAAATGGGAATATGGAAATGTTTCCATATGTGGAAGTTATTCTTTAAATCTGTGTAAGATTAGGTAACTTAATGAAAGAAGGATATTCAAAGGAATCTACTTTGAATTTAAGACTTCACTTCCTTGGAATTGTTTTGTTAACAATCTCCAGTGGAAAGTTTTGTAATATCGTTGGTCAAGTCTTTATGACTTTTGGTACGATGACATTACCAAGGCTGTATTACATGATAGTTTAGCAGTGACAAGAATCTGGAATTCTTACACTTTCAAAAATGATTTGGAATTGTGAAATGAGCATCATTGAAATGTTTTTCAACTGATCTATTTCACAAAGTCAGGACCATAGACAAACATAGTGTGCATGCTTGGAACATGGCATAACTATTATTTAATTCAAGTATTAAGTTAATAAATAGAAACGTTATACAATGAATAATGAGTAATCAATATGGAAGTAAATGTTTTGAGGCCATATAGGATTATTATTATTCTTATGTTTCACTTTGCATGTTTTGACTTCCCAAATAACTAGGATATTCAAACCATCCCCAGTCGATCATACTTTGGAAGTAGGTATTGAGGCAAGACTGTCATGAATGGGTCTGTAGAGTTGTTTTAGTCATAGCACAAGTTTGCTACAGTGTTCATGAGTACTTCTGGGATAAGATTCGAGTATTGGATTCAACCAACGCTTATCTGAATCACTTCATGGATTTTATCACGATTGATTGTGAGACGATAATGTTTTATATTCTTGAAATTGAGACCTATGAGTTGTAGTTGCGAGTCAGTTACACATTGACATATGTAAACGCACCAGTAACTTGGATGTTATAAAACATATTATTGTTTGTAATTTGATGAGTAAGTACAAGCAAGCACATGGGTCGAATTTTATCCATTCATTTTACCCCATTTATATAAAAGCGATATTTTTGGGCCCCTAGATGAATTAGTGATGACACCTCTAAGTGCTTGGCTAAGCCTGGACTGATTTGATTTGTTAAATTAGTAAGTCGTCATAAATCGTAAATCGAGAAAAAAAAGATGGACAGAGAGAATGATTAAAATCCATGGCTCAATCTATATGATATCTAGAATAGAGGAATATATGATCCCTTATCTAATGGATACGTCATTGACTAGCTCAGAGTTCGATAGCGGCTTTTAAGAGCTACAATTGCTAGTCGAGTTGTGGAGTCGTACTTGCAATAATAGTTATTAGACTTATCGAAGTGGGAGACTGTTGGATTAAGTGTCTATGCCAATACTAGTTGTAGGCTTGATGCTTTGGAAACAATATTACATGTATAATTAGAGAAAGCATAGATCCAAAGCATTTAGGGTTGTATGTGCACCATAGGATGTTGTATTATACTAAAACCCATTGGTGATATCAGAGCCTATGATTGTTTTCCACTATACTTGATGTTTTATTGGTTTTCAAAGCAAACAAAATCGAATTTTCTGCATTCCGGATAGTGAACTCGCCGAGTCCACTCAGAAAAGGTCAAAATCAACAAGTCCAGTACATGTACTCGCCGAGTTGGTTCTCTAGTGGGCAGGTTTTTGAGTTTTTTTTTGGATTAGAATCATTACGATAAAATGTTTTAGTTCATAAAATCTGATTTTTTTATATGGTAATGATTATTCTCATCCAAATAAAAGATAATTGTCAAAGTTTCATGATTTGTATTAGTTTATGTGTTTAGGCTAATTTCTTGAAACTTGTTTGATATGAATTATTTTAATTTATGAGTTTAATTAGATCATTGACAAATTGTTTGATTTTGTTAGTTACAATTTTTTGTCTAAATGTTTTTGATGAAATCCATAACTTGTGCTCAAGTTATGGAAAGTGAAAAGTCTCATTTTTAAATGTCATCAAAAATTGGTTATTGCCTGCAAATTGGAATTTGTAAAGTTTCACTTTTGAATACTTTAGTTCCAAACCCTAGAGTTGTAAAATTTTAAAATTCAACCCTTATACTTTATTATATTATTATAGGTTTAAGTAATATATATATATATATATATATATATATATATATATATATATATATATATATATATATATATATATATATATATATATATATATATATATATGTAATCTCAGTCTTCCCATTAGTAGACCTCATTCACAAAGCCGGTCTATAAGGGGCTATAAGGTTACTGCCTATAAAATGGCAATTTGATGGGTGTCCACTCTCACCTACCGCTTCCTTGACTGTTGGAGGGTCGTTATCCGAATAGGTTTGACAGGACATTTTAATTATCATTAAAAGTATAATGAAATACTAAGTAACTAAACACTTATAAATTCCCAATATTAGTTACTTAGGAAAATGCGAATTTGTAACTAAACCCTTGATATTGCAATTTGCAACTTGTTAAGTCGTTAGTGGAGCATGTCTGGTTAACCGACACACAAATTTGGGACTGACAGTGCGTGCCAAAGGGTAGCTTGATGTTAATCATAGATCAATGGAGCCTGTGTGGTAAACTGACACGTTGATTAGGTGGTTGTAACGTTGAGTGTACCAAGCTAATTTGCATGGTTATTCACACCTTTTTTTTATCCTCGACATCCCAGTCACAAACTTGAAGGGCACAATCAAGATTTAAACATGCCATTGAAAAATTCAATGAATCTCAAAGGAGTTAGGAGTTTCAATCCATTTAAAACTTAATAATCAATTTCGTTTTTCAAGGTGGAATTTGGTAAATCGACATTTACCTACCTTCGAATATTTTACAATAGGATTACAGGATCCTTCTTTTGAGTTGTAAAATATTGTGTTGGGTCCTAGCATTAATATTTCATTTGGGTGTTTTATTAATGACTTAAATCAACTACCTTCAATTTCTCCCATTGTAGATGTCTAGTTCAGACAACTATGGTCTTCCCAAATCTTTTGGAACAAGCTTTCCTCTTGAAGATGATATCCCACATGGCGATCAAGGTGAAAGATTAATCCCTTTGTCGTGCATTAGTGGAAATGGATATCATAATTCACTTCCTCTACCTCCTCCAATAATTCCCCTAACCTACAAGTCCAAAGACTTGGAAAGTTTGAGATGACTCAAGCCCAATTGGATAACAAACACAAGGATGGAAAGTCTATGTGTGCACATGTCTTGGATATGAAGTCACATATTGACAGGCTGGGAATTTTAGGTGTCGTGTTCCTAAGGAAGTTGGCTATTGAACGGGTTCTTTAGTCACTTCCTGAGTAATATAGTGAGTTCATTAAGGACTACTATGTGACAGAGCACGACATGACCCTTATTGATCTTACCTCTTTGCTTGTTGCTGCTGAATCAACAATGATTTGGAACACTAGAAAAGGAAATTTGATTGGAAGATATAATTCTCAAAATTCCAAGGACAATGACAATGGTAACATTGGAAGTCCAAAAAAGTTTTCTCTTCCCAATGGAAAGGGATCGGCCATAGTCAACCCGGTTGACCAAATGGTAAAGAGAAAGTCCAAGTCTGTGATTGTCTCACGTGCCAATGCAAAAGAAGCCATTTGTTTCTACGGCCATTTGAAGGGACATCGGAAGCAAAGCTTCCCTCACTACCTGAAAGATCTGAGGTAAGGTAGAATCAAAAAGTTTAACTCTGTTTCAGGTAGATCTACTGTCTGACTCTATTAAGTCCTAATTGTTGATTCTTGATACATGATGTGACTAGGTTGCATTTTGATGTTTTGTAGGATCATGCAAAAATGAAGGAAGCTTAAAGGAGGAGTATGATGAATCTGGTCGCGAAGATAGATTTCAATCGCATGGTTCGACGATCGGATTTTTCAGTTGTCGCTTAAGAGTTATGATAGATTGTTTAGAAATTTGCAATAACATAGTTTTTCATTTGTAATTGCATTGTGAGGAAAAAATTTCCCACATTTTACAAATAAATAAAAATTTTGTTTCATTTTCTTATATCTCCTTGCAATGGCGTTTGTGAAAATTTATGCTTTTATGTTTCTATGTTAGCAATATGAATTTGATTCTTTCGTTTGTGGTAGTGTCAAGAATTTGCCAAATAAGGAAAGATTCTCATCACCAAAGTTTCAGTTGGATAGAAACTTGGAATCATGGAACTTGTATTGTGTGATGAATCATAATTTTCATGTTTTGTAAATTAAGACCAACTCCTTGTTCACATGTATATGTGAGTCAAGTGAAGGACCAGGGGATCGGGTACACTAGGTGTGTGTTGGTCAGGTCCACCACAAAGAACGATAAGACTATTCGTCATGATTTACTAAAGTTTAGTAAATATGGTTATACTTAAAAGTTTATGTATAATTTTGAACATTGCAAAAATTTCAATGTGAAGCAGAACGAATAAGAAGAATCAAATTTGGTAGAAAGATAGAAGTTTCTCCAATATGTAATCAATGAAAACTATCACTGACCGATCCAGCATCGGTCTACACATGCGGTTCATGAGGTCCATCAACGCGGCAGGAGCATTGGTGAGCCCAAACGGCATCACCACGAACTCATAATGGCCATAACGCGTCCGAAACGCGGTCTTCTGTACAGCCTCCCCTCTGACCCTCATCTGATGATAACCCGAACGTAAATCGATCATGGAGAACCAAGATGCTCCCTACAACTGATCAAAGAGGTCGTCAATCCTCAGAAGTGGGTAACAGTTCTTCACCATTACCTTATTCAGCTCCCGGTAATCTATACACATCCGATGCGACCCGTCCTTCTTCTTCACGAATAGGATCAGGGCTCCCTAGGGTGAACTGCTTGGTCGGATAAATCCCTTGTCTAGCAGCTCCTCCAGCTGCATAGACAACTCCTGCATCTCAGGAGGAGCCAACCGATAGGGTGCCTTGGCTATCGGAGCCGCACTAGGAACTAGGTCGATCCTGAACTCTAGTTGACACTCTGGAGGTATTCTAGGAAGCTCCTCCGGGAACACATTAGCGTAGTCTCGCACCACTGGAACCTCGCTCACCGTTGTCTTACCCACATCCCGGGTGTCCATAACATATGTGACATATCCTGCACAACCCTGCTGAAGGTAGCGCCTAGCTCTCGCTGCTAAACATATTGTGGTTCCACGCTGTGGCCTCTCACCGTGGACCACCAACTCTCCCCCACTGGGGGTCCTGATCCTCACTAACTACTGCACAATCTATCACTGCCCCATTAGGGCTGAACCAATCCATGCCTATAATCACCTTGTTCCCCCGCAAAGGGATTGGAACCAGATCCACCAAGTAGCGCTCCTCAAATAACCTTAGGACACAATCCCTGAATACTGCTGATGCTCGCACCGATCGATCATCGGCAATATCTACCTCTAAGGGGCAATCCAACATGCCCGAAGACTCAGTGAACCTCTTGCTAAGCGCAAGGGAAACAAATGATCGGGTGGAACCCGAGTCAAACAACACCTGAACAGGAGTACCGTTCACATGGAACGATCCTAGTGTAGATACACAGAGCACAGATCAATATCATAACATCTTAAAATAAGATAGGAGGAAAGAATCATATCCGTCACCACATCAGGTGTGGCGCGTGCCTCCTATATAGTCAGCTGAAATGCCTGGCTCCTCACCACTGGAGCCTCCGCCTTGCCATGCCGTCCATCAATATTCCGTAGGGTAGCTGGAGCTGGCGCCTTCACTGGCGTTGATGCTGTCAACTGCGGGCAACTGGCCTTCTTGTGGCCCCTCTGGTTTCAGTGGAAACACAGCAACTCCGATGATTGAATCATAGGTGCAGGGGCAGTCCAATCCCTGCTTAAATGCCCCGTCTTGTCGCACTTATAGCAGCCCGACGATCCCAGTCTACATGCCCCCTCATGAGGCCTGCCGCATTTCCTGCAGCGGCTTGGTCCTGACTGGCCTTTTGGCCTACCATCTGATCCCTTGGGCTTCTTCCCCGAAGCCCCTCCTGTCTGCCCCTCCTCTGTCTTCCTCTTCCGGATGTGCTCCAGATCTATCTCCCTCTCCCTCGCCCTGGCAATCATAGAGTCCAAGGAAGGGCAAGCTGAAAAACCGGCATGCTCTCGAATATCATCTCGGAGCATGTCATGGTAGCGGGTCCTCCTCGTGTCCTCATCACCCGCATACTGGGGCACCAACAATGCCCTCTCCCGGAACTTGGCGGTGATCTCCGCCATAGTCTCTGTTGTCTGCCTCATATCCAAGAACTCCATGGCCAGCTGCTGCAGCTCAACAGCCGGTACAAACTCTGCCCTAAACCTGGTCGCGAAGTCCGACCAAGTCGTAGCCTCAACAGCCGAGGCTCCCAATGAGTCGCCCACGGACTCCCACCAATCCCTAGCTCGATCTCGTAAACATCCTGTTGCAAGCCTCACCTTCGACCCCTCAGGGCAGAAGCTAATCATCTGTGCAGACTCAATGTTTGCAATCCATCGTCTGACAGCTATGGGGTCCTTCACCCCGTGAAAATCCGATGCACCACTGCCCCGAAAGTCCTTGAAGGACAGTGTGCGAGATC
Organism: Lactuca serriola; assembly: GCF_051521515.1. NCBI lineage: Eukaryota > Viridiplantae > Streptophyta > Magnoliopsida > Asterales > Asteraceae > Lactuca > Lactuca serriola. Next base: position 284,741,010 of record NC_136410.1, read on the forward strand.
CCGACTGGCCAGATGCCATTTCGCTCCTGAATGCCCGGAGGCGATCCTCCACCAGCTCCAATATCCCTTCCTTGATCGATCCGAAGATAATGGGGGTCGACTCAAGGATGCCTCTGGTGATCTCTGACGCGATGAACTCGCATAGCCCCTCATCTACTGGCTCGGAACCTAGTACCGAACCCGATCCCTCTCCCGTACTGCCAACTGCTGGCCTCGAGTGTAGTACCACCATTCTGAAATACATATATAATAACTGTTAGCGGTACTGATACCTCTGGAGGGATCACACATACTACAAGTTCCCTGGTCTTATCTTGGCCTTCCTCGGTTCGGGTACGGATCCTCTGCTTTCAGTAGTACGGGCCCATACAACCTTCCAAATCTATCCGTACCTTCTCCAAGGACTGCCTTGACTCCACCAGATCCCTTTAACTACTACTGATCACTGCTACACTCATCCTAGGCTTTCCCTTGGGAAACCCTGACTCCACCCTATCCGGTCCTCAGTTGCTGAAGGCCTCCTTGTAATGCTAATTAGCCATTAACTGAGTACCATCACATGTAATGAGGATCGGATAATCCTTCGAGTAAAAGTCTCGTCCCTACAACGGTTAGACTCAAACGAGAGCTGCGCAGTAGGGTCAAATCCAACACTCTGAGATTATTCAACCCTGATCACATGTGATGTGACGTATTCACCTAATGACTAACTCCCATCACTCAAAGTCCCATGAAGCACAAAGCAAGCAGCATTCAGAAAAAAGGAAAGAATCTCAAGCAAATCTGTCCTCATAGAGAGAATTTGAACTAGCATACAATGCTAAACTCATACTATCATGCATAACCTAAACAGGCTATCCTACTGCTGTCTACTCAATTCTAGCATGTAATTTTCATACACTGAAGCACATAAAGAAGGCACATAAGGCATCACTCCTAGATCCTTAGTCCTATTCTAGCATGCTGTTCTACTGAAACTGATAAACATAACATAAACTTGTATGGGTGCTTTGGGGAATACTTACTTGAGCTCGGCCGGTCGCGTATATCACACACTTTATTCATTCTTAAAACCCTTTTCTTAGCCATTTAGAAAACATTTTCTTTTTTCAAAATCTTTTAATCCCTCGATTTGAGTTCAAACACCCCCGAAGGTGTGTCCGAATCCCTACCCAAGCGAAAAAGTCAAAGTCAAAGTCAACTTCCAGCTGACCCAAGTCCCCGAGTTAGCTCGCCAACTCGTCGAGTCCCTGTCCATTGGAATAATCTTAATCCCGTCTCTACTCGTCGAGTTTGGCATCGACTCGACGAGTTTTCCTTCTAAACTGATGTCCAACGTCCTTCATCCTACTCGCCGAGTTGTATGAACAACTCGTCGAGTTCATCTTCATCTGATGAACACTTTATGATGTGACTTGTCGAGTTGTATGAACAACTCGTCGAGTCTGTTCTTGATCTAAGAAGGTTTCCTTGAACTCGCCGAGTCAAGGCATTGACTCGCCGAGTTCCTTCCAAGATGAGTTCAGCTTCCAACTCATCGAGTCCACCCAGGACTCACTACTCTACTCGGCATAAACGAAAAGAGGGAAAACTCGGGGACTCGCGACTCGACTTGCCGAGTCATATGAACGACTCGCCGAGTCGCCCACATGCAAATACTATACACGCGATTCTGCTTGAATGCAGCTCATGCCATTCATAGATCTGGGTTTCTAGGGCGTGATTAACATGTAAAGTTTCCAACTTTACGTGTAAACAAACACCCATGAGGGTTTTAGGGCTCAAAATGCACCAAAAGAGTTTATTTAGGGCTTTTATGCAATATGGCTCCATAAAGGCAATGGATCTAAGCTCCTGGAGCTCAATCTCACCTAGATCTAGAGGCTAACAACTTATTACAACCCACAAAGCACAAACAAGCATGGGGAAAGGCTCAAGAAGGACTTCCATGGAGCTAAAGGTTCTATAAGCATGAAAACAGAGGGAAACTAAGTTATACCTCCAGGAAATCACTGAGATAACCCAAATATGCCTGGCCTCCTTCTTCTCTTCTTGATCGACACTCCTTCCCTCAACAAATCTGCAAGAAACACCCCAAACAGCTTCAACTCACAAGGAACAAGGCTTGAACGAAGTATAGAGCGCTGAGGGTGAATGGGGGCGAGCTTGGGGGCGCATAAGAGAGTTTAAATAGGGTGAAAACCCTTCAAATTTTGGGTTTCATCAGACAGTGGGGAATCGCCGAGTCCATAATATGAACTCGCCGAGTCGCCGACTTAAACGTGTTCTGGATCCCGTCCCTACTCGGCGAGTCGAGCCTCCAACTCGCCGAGTCCAAGACTAAAAATGTGAAATACTTAGATAAATTTTATGTACTAGGAACCAGGTGCTACAACTCACATCACTAAAATCTTATTAATTCACCAGCTTAATTGATGATCAACTCTTTCAAATAACTTGTATTCTCAGGAGACTATTAGACAGGTGCTCGTGCTGGGACTTCAGTAGATGGATCATTATAGCTTCAAGTCTTGTTTTGTTATTTGTTTATGACTTCTATGTTTTGTGAACACACACATTGTAAACACTTTCTTTCTAAATGAAATGGTTGTTCATTACTTGCTTACCATATACATATCTCTTGATACTTGACATGACGTCCTCCACCTCCGAACGTTTCCGCCATTCCGGTTTGGGGTGTGACATTATTCGATAGCAAATACAAGTATGGAAAGTATGTGTGTGCATATGTCTTAGATATGATGTCACATATTGACAGGCTTAGATTTTTGGGTGTCGTTTTCCTAAGGAAGTTAGCTATTAAAGGGGTTCTTTAGTTACTTCACGAGTCATATAGTGAGTTCATTAAGGACTAGTATGTGACAGACCACAACATGACCCTTAATGATCTTACATATTTGCTTGTTGGTGTTGAATCAGCAATGATTTGGCACACTGGAAAAGAAAATTTGATTGGAAGAACTACTTCTCAAACTTCCATGGACATTGACATTGGTAACATTGGAAGTCTAGAAATGTTTTTTCTTCCCAATGGAAAGGGATCTGCCATAGTCAATCCAGTTGACCAAATAGTAAAGGAAAAGTGTAATATCCAAATTTTTCAGGCATATTACTGTGTATGTTAATATTGAGGTTGAAGGAGAGACTCGACGAGTTTAGGGTCCAACTCGCCGAGTCGAGTTGAGTTGCTCGCATGGATTTAATGAGTGGACTCGACGAGTCAGAGGAGGGAATCGCCAAGTAGGTGCTGGGCAGAAAACCCTAATTTCCCGGGTTTGGGGCCTATTTAAGGACACTTATAGCGTCCATTTCATCTTGTCAGTTAATCTACACCCCTGAAAACAAACCCAAATTGCAATTTGAGCTAGAGAGTGAGAGAGAAGCTCATATTGTGGTTCTTGTGCATCATTTGAGGAAGAGGATAAGGTTATGAAGCAAGGAGCTGGAGGTGAGGTTTTTGGATCTAGTGATTTCCTGTCCAAAGGCTCCTGTGGAAAGTATGAACTCTTCACCTTTCTCCTTATTTTGGATAGATCTCACATCTATGGACTTTTAGGGCTTTTTGCCATCTTTTGTTGGGTTTTTGAGTAGCATGGTTATCAAAGATTCTGGACCTCAGATCTGGACCTTGTGAGGTCCTTAGAGTCTAGGTGTCCTAGGTTTATTCATCCATATGAGGGTTTTTGGGCTTCATCTTTCATCAAGGGCCTGAATTAGCATTTTGGAGAAATAACATCATCCATAAATGTAAAGATCGAAGCTTTACGTGCTTATTGAGCCTTGAGATAACAGATCTAGTGTTTGTGTTGGGCTAAAGTTATATTTTGTATTGCGTCTTTTGGGCTCGTAGATTAGCCTTGTACTCTCCGGTTTGGGCCTGTCCAACCGAGAGCCTTTTATGTATTGTATATAAGTTATCGCTTGCATGCATATTAGGTTAAGATTCAAGATTTCTGTTTTGGCGTTCCAGAGTTTACGTATTTGCTCTCTTGTAATCTTCTAATCCTTTACAGTTGATGTTCTTAATCGAGCTCTTCTAAGGATTTTATTTAATCATTCGACACGTTTGATTCAAGCTGTTTGTTCTTAATATTGCGTTCTTCCTTGTTATTTATATTGTGTTCTTGCTGTTTCACATACACACACTTGTTCAAGATCTAATCGATCTTTATAGATTAAAAGGTATTGTGTTTTAAATCTCATCAATTGGTATCAGAGCAGGAGGCTGTGTAATCGATACACTTCTTTTCTGTGAAAAAGATTTTCATTAGGGTTTTCCGCAATCATCGATATTTATTGAGCCGTCATCTTAATTGACGTATCTTAGTATTTATTGTTTTGCCCTAATCTGCTTTATTACAAGTCTGATCTTTGAACAGGTTATTACGATCGTTATGGACGCAACGCAATCAAACCCTATTAATATTTCCAACAGTATTGGTTCGACGACAAAGATTCCAATCTTATACACCCATGACTATGAAGTATGGGCACATCATTTTGAAGATTACGTGATTGGATCGGAGGACAATGGTTTTCTCATATGGGAAGCCATTATCAATGGACCATTTTCTCATTCAGCGACATCCAGAGTTATCAAGACGCAAAAAGAATACAACGATTTGCTCAAAGACGTGACGAATCTTGCACAGGATGAGAAAGATAAATTCCAGTGCAACATTAAGGCACTGAGGTTGATCAGATTCGCCCTTCAGTCTGACACATTCAGACTAGTCAGCTCATGCACTACGGCGAAGGAAGTGTGGGATAGACTTCGCGAACTGTATTCAACAGACGAAGATCTTGAACACTCCATCCAAACCTTGCTTCTATCTGAGTTTGGAGAATTCAGGCAAGGGGCCGAAGAAACCGTGACCCAGACGTTTGATCGCTTCAATCATCTTCTCAGCAAGATGATCAAACACGACATTGAAAGGAAGCTCATCGAACAAAAGGTTACTTTCTTGAACGGACTGAGATCGGAATGGAGAGCAGTAGTTTCCACAGTCAAAGCCCATGAACAGTTTAAATCATACTCTTTGGCGAAACTGGTGGGTATTCTAAAGTCCCAAGAGAAGATTGTAGTTCAAGAGAAGAACGTGGTGTCTAGTCTTGGTTCGTTGGCCCTCCTATCTAAAAGTAAAGCTGTGATGGAGGATGAAGAGCTCAACTTGGATGAATATGACCTCACATCTGAGGATTATGCCATGATGGTATCCAATCCTAAGAGGTTCATAAAGAAGAAGTTCCCCACCAACAAAAACCGAAACTGGCAGGGGAGTTATAGCTCTGAAAAGACAAACAATGAACCGAAGGCTGAGGAGTCCAAGAAGGAACCGAAGGCAGATGGCGATTCCGGAGTAAGCTGTTTTTACTGTGGTGGCAAGAACCACTATGCTAAGGACTGTGTTCTTAAAAAGATGGCTGAAAAGGATGACGGAAAGGATGAGGAAGCCGTACTGCAGAAGAGGTTGGATGAGTTGAAGAAGAAAAAGTCTACCGCTAACCCTTCTATTAATGCTCTTATTGTGCAGGGTTCGGTTAATAATGATGAGTTCGGTAGCACCGAAGTTTGGTCTACTGACTCAGAAGACGAAGAAGTGAGGAAGCCTACTCATGGAAAGGCTTACATGGCTAAGGAGGAAAGCAGTGGTGGAAAATGCTTCATGGTGTCAAGCGCATCTCAAATGAGGGGATACAACACCGATGGAGGAAGCAATGGACCGAAAGTGCAGGAAGATATGTGCTTCACTGCCAAACCACTCAGCCAACAGTTCAATGAGCTTGATGAACTGATAAAGAAGGTACAATCTGTTTTTATTTCATCTAAAGTACCATTATCCTCATATGAGAAAGAACTAAAAAGCGTTAACACAAGAATTTCTCATTTAGATAGTAGCTTAACTCAAACTAGAGTCACCAATTCTAACCTGACTGATCAATTAAGCAGGGTGGCGTCGAAGAGTGAGGAGCGGCGTATGTGGATTGAGTTAAAAGAATCGGAATTAATTAAAGTCAAAGACGAAAACATTTATTTGCAGAGAGACAATTTGAAATTGTTAAAACAGCGAAATGTCTTTTGTTTAATAGCTAAACGTTTATATTCCAATATTACTCAGCTGCACTTAGACTGTGAGATAGGCAAAAAGATCCACCGTATGATTTTACCATTCCTTGAATTTAAGGAGGATGAAATCGATGCCGAAGCCTACAATTGTGAGAGTGTTATTTCGTCTGATGATGTCAACCCAACTTATCAAATTGGACTGGACAAAATTGAGTGCTTCATTAAATCCAAAGACCATAAGGACATGCTCAAAAATCTGTTGGACGAAAATGATAGACTTAAACTGAGAACCGAAACCATACAAAAGTTTGACTCTCTAAATGCCAAAGTAAGCTCAGAAAATAAAATTGATGTTGAAAATGCATCTGAGCTTAACGAGGACGAAAACATGAGTGAAATTTCTGTAGAGGATACGGTTGACTGCTCAGAATTTGTGAAAAGCGAAACTGAAAACCACAAAAATCTTATTTCTGAAAATTCTGTGGAATTCGCAAGATTGTCCCAACAAAAGTCCCCGAAATTGGTAGAAAAGGCTGTTGTCTATCAAAAGGTCAGAACCACTCCGAATCAGGTATACAAAGTGACTGGAGTAACCGAACATCAGACAGCTGAACTCACGGCTATTGTTAACGAAGACAATGCTGATGGCTGTGATGAGTTCTTCTGGGAAGCTCCTATTGACAATGGAAACGAAACCGTTGGCCTATCTGAAAGAACCTCCTGGATGAAGAAAGGGAGATACATACCTGAACCCTTGAACAAGCCTGATAATTTCAGTGAACCAGGCACAAGTGGTACAAAAGACACTCCTCAAGAGGTTGATCATTCAGCAACAGAAGACATTCCTTCAACGCCAACAGCTCGAAGTGAAACTTCATCAGATACTCCTTCCACTTCCTCAGGGCAAACTGAGTCTTCGCCAAACATTCCCTCTGCACCCTCAGCTCAAGGAAAAACTTCTAAAGATCAAAAGGAACCAGCCAAGATGACATCAAAAGCGAAAGCGAACGTTCATCATCAACCTAAACAGATAAGGGATAAAAAGATAGAAAGGAACCTAAGATACAGGAAAAACCTTTCTGAAAGGAAACAATTCTGGCACTCCCAGAATGCATACTATTCACACAAAGAGAAGAATCTGAAGTATGAAAATAATCCCGTAAGAAAGCATGATGATTCTAACAACCGAAAGCCAAGGTTCGGTTCGCAAGAAGATACCAACCGAAAGCCAAGGTTCGGTTCGCATGAAAATACCAACCGAAAGCAAAGGTTCGGTTCTGAAAAGGATTTCAACCGAAACCAAAGGTTCGGTTCCAAGAACAACTCCAACCGAACTCAGAGGTTCGGTTCTGAAGTCAGAAGAGAACATGACTTAAAGGTTAAACCCACCAACGATCAAAAGCAAAAGGGTCACCTAGAGTCATCAGCAAGAAAGACACCTCCATCCCCATCTAGATTCTCTCGTTCTAACTCTTCTCGTCATTCTACTCCCACTCATTCATCTTCATCTCGCTCTAACGCTAATCCCACTCTTCCTCAAAAACCTTATTCGTCAGCTGAACAGAAGGGAAAGCAAAAGGTCGATGAATCCAAGCCTGAGCCCAAAGGAAACCAACCTAATCCTAACAAAATAAAAGTTTTCACCATTAAAAAGAAAGATGAAACAACTTTAATTAAAAGAACATATCTTGTCGATATCTCTCTAACTATTCCTGTTCCCATGAAAACCTCACATGGACCCAAGAAACTTTGGGTTCCTAAATCTGCTTAATTTTTGCAGGTTATAAGTGACGAGCAGTTTGACGAAGAATGGTACATCGACAGTGGCTGCTCGCGTCACATGACAGGAAGGAAGGAGGAACTCAGGGAATACAGATCTCTTGCAAATGGTGGCAACGTTAAGTTTGGAAATAACTCTTACGGCACCATAAAGGGATATGGGATGATAACGAATGGTGATTTTACCATAAGAAAGGTGGCTTATGTGGAAGGACTTCAACACAACCTCATCAGTGTATCTCAGCTTGTTGGAGGTACAGGTCTTAAAGTTTCATTCGATGATGAAGGCTCTGAAATCATAGAGAAAACAACTAAGAAAGTGATTCTGAAGTCAGAGCGAAAGGGTGAAATGTTTCCACTGAACATGAAACCCATCAAAGGAAACCCAGCAATCTATCTACTATCAAAAGCTCAATCCGACGAAAGCTGGTTGTGGCACAGAAGACTCTCTCATCTCAACTTCAAAGACATCAACCGACTTGTCACTGGAGGTCATGTTAGGGGTCTTCCATTGCTCAAGTTCGACAGAGAACATTTGTGTGCTGCATGCGAAATGGGAAAGCAGAGTCGTCAAAGTCACCCATCTATAATCAACACAAAAGTTGTTGAACCACTCGAATTGCTTCATATCGATTTGTGTGGTCCTTCATCTATAGAAAGCATCGGTGGTAGCAAGTATATTCTTGTTATCGTTGATGACTTTTCACGATTTACATGGGTGTTCTTTCTAAAGCTCAAATCTGAAGCGACTCAAAAGCTGAAAGTGTTTATCAAGCAAATTGAAGTCCAGCTCAAAAAGGTCGTTCGCAACATCAGGAGCGACAATGGTCTCGAATTCAAGAACAAGGAGTTTGAAGAGTTTCTTGCAGAAAAGGGAATTAGCCATAATTTCTCAGCTCCCTACACACCACAGCAGAACGGAATAGTCGAAAGACGAAACCGATCTCTGTGTGAAGCTGCCCGAACTATGTTAAGTTTCGCTTCCTTACCTCTATATTTTTGGGCTGATGCTATTTCTGCTGCTTGTTATACACAGAACAGATCCTATCTCAACAAGCGATTCACGCTCACACCATATGAGATACTAAACAACAGGAAACCCAATGTAAAATTTTTCCACGTTTTTGGCTCAAGGTGTTTCATCTTTAACTCTAAAGAACACCGCAACAAGTTTGATGTCAAAGCCGACGAAGGAATCTTTCTAGGTTACTCACTCACGTCAAAGGCGTACAGGGTCTTAAACAAACGATCAAGAAGGATTGAAGAAACATACTATGTGACCTTCGACGATAGCTATGTCAAGAAGCTCCAGGCCATAGATGACACTGCCAGGGAAATCTTTCCTCAAACTGGTCAAGTCACAATCTCAATCGCCAATATGTACGAAAATTTTCTGGATCTCTTTGATGAACCGGAAAAAGCTTCTCTCTCAGAAGCAGGGGCAGCCGACAACAAAATAGATCATATGAAGAAGATTGTCGAAGATGCTGCAAGAAGAATGCATGAAGGAGAATCGCCCACTGATGAATTTCCAACCAACAATGCTTCAGTCGAGGGGGAGCCAAATTCTCTTGTCGAGGGGGAGCCTAGCTCACAAGTCCAGGGGGAGCCAAGCTCTACTACTTCAACCGAAGGTCCTTCATCACCCGAAGGTGCTTCTCCAACCGAAGGTGCCCCTCCAAACGAAGGTGCTTCAATGCCTGAAACTCCAGCACCACAAGACACCCCTGAAACTCATGTTTCTCAAGACTCATCAATTGAGGGGGAGCATGATGATATGACGCTTGATTTCGATAGCCAATCTGAGCCTGAAGAGATGATCAACGCTGAACTAGATCCATCCTTTGATCCGAATTACCCTCCTCTTACAAAATGGACCAGAGATCATCCCATCTCTCAAGTAGTTGGTGATGTATCTGACAAGGTTCTGACCCGATCTCAACTGAAGGCAAAACAGACATCCTTATTCTCAAAAGTTGAATTTTGTATGTTTAACTCATTCGTATCAAAAGTTGAACCGAAGACAGTGAACACTGCCCTCGATCACTCTGATTGGGTTCAAGCGATGCAAGACGAACTAAATGAGTTTGAAAGGAACAAAGTCTGGCGCCTCATTCCAACTCCTCCGGATGCTTCAGTTGTTGGTCTCAAATGGGTTTTTAGAAACAAAATGGACAAGGAAGGTAATGTCATAAGAAACAAGGCTCGCCTGGTTGTCAAAGGATACTGTCAGGAGGAAGGGATAGATTACGAAGAAACGTTCGCTCCAGTAGCAAGGCTAGAATCGGTTAGAATATTTTTGGCCTATGCTGCTCACAAAAACTTTGAGGTTTTCCAAATGGACGTCAAGTGCGCATTTCTCAATGGAGAACTTGAAGAAACGGTGTATGTGGAGCAACCTCCTGGGTTCGTGAACGAAAAGTATCCACATCATTGCTACATTCTGGATAAAGCCGTGTACGACCTTAAACAAGCTCCGAGAGCCTGGTATGAAACGCTTACAAAATTTTTAAAGATGTCCAAATTCAAACAAGGTTCGGTTGACCCTACCTTCATTCACAAAAAGGAAGGTAACCACCTTATGATAGTTCAAATTTATGTCGATGACATCATCTTTGGCTCTACGAATCCCAGCTTAACAGCTGAATTCAGAAAGTTGATGGAGACTAAGTTTGAAATGAGCTCAATGGGTCCTATTAATTTTTTCCTTGGTTTAAATATAAGACAGGGACCCGAAGGCATCTTTATCAATCAGGAAGCTTACACGAAGACTCTCCTAGCAAAATTTGGCATGATGGGAGACTCAAAAGTCAAAGTCCCTATGGCATTCAGCACCAAACTTACCCCTTCACTCGATAAACCAGCCGTCGACATCACGCTCTATCGTCAAATGATAGGCTCCCTGATGTATCTAACTGCTAGCAGGCCTGACATCATGTTTTCTGTATGTTATTGTGCTCGATTTCAGGCTAACCCACGCGAACCTCACATGCTGGCAGTGAAGAACATCCTACGCTATCTCAAGCGAACCGCCTCCTTGGGTCTATGGTATCCATCCAACTCTGGCTTCTTTGTTCAAGCCTATTCTGATGCAGACCTTGGAGGATGTGGACTCGACCGCAAAAGCACAACTGGTGGCTGTCAATTTCTTGATGGGAAGTTGGTCAGCTGGCAATCCAAGAAACAAACATGTGTGTCGTTGTCTACTGCTGAAGCGGAATACATTGCCGCTGCATCCTGCACATCACAAGTGATTTGGATCCAGAGTCAACTTCGAGACTATGGACTCAATATGAAGAAGATCCCTCTATATTGTGACTCTGAAAGTGCAATTAGGATCTGTCATAACCCAGTGCAACACTCCAAAACCAAACACATAGCACTAAGGTATCACTTCATCAAAGATCATGTGGAAGATGGAAATGTCGAAGTTCACTTCGTAAGAACCACTGATCAACTGGCTGATGTTTTTACCAAAGCTCTTCCAGAAGCATCATTCAATAAAATATTGCAAGGGCTCGGTATGATGGAATCAGAATCAGTTCCTCACACTACCACTCAATCTCAACAGTAAGAAGCGAAACCAACCGAACGTTCGGGTTCGGTTCAACTATCCGACTCGCTCATTACTTCAAAGGTAGTTTTTCTATGTTGTATATTTCTTGTGCAAAATTTATTTTCTTTATGTACTAAGTTTTTTTTTATTGCATATCTAAACTCCTTGGTTTCTTAAAATTTTCAAGAACCGAAACCAACAGAAGGTTCGGGTTCGGTTTTTCAAAATGTTCAACAACCGAAACCAACCGAAGGTTCGGGTTCGGTTTTTCAAAATTTTCAAGAACCGAAACCAACCGAACGTTCGGGTTCGGTTTTTCAACTTTTTCCAACCGAAACCAACCGAACGCTCGGGTTCGGTTTTTCAATCTTTTTCAAAGTTTTTTTAATTGTTTTTTTTTACTCTTCCATAATTTTTTTTTATTTTTTTATTTATTTATATAAATTTCAAAAACTACAAAAATATTTTCTTTTTCTTTGTGTGCTCATTTGTTTATGGGAGTATATACCATGCCTTACTTAAATGTCCCTAGAAGCATGCTGTTGTATGTGTCCCAAGCCTCATAAGATTTTGAATACTAGCCTTCATGACCTGGTACACACAAACCTTGTCTTCCCAATAAGGCTAACTTATTTATTCTAATCGTGAGCTACCTCACTCTATTCTCACACGAGATGAGAGTCTCCTGCTTGGTCCTTATGTTCGCAGCAGAGGTACTATGTCTTCTTACACCATCTCCATTACAATTCTCCATAACATTCATTTCATCACTGTAACCCTTGAGACTCTCAGAAAATACCACTGAGGTTTATGGTTACACAACTTCTGTGTTTATGATCTTAGTTTCGTGCCACTACGAACTGAGTGAAACCCAAAATTCAACACCAAAGAATTGACGGTGACCAATCAACTTGATCAAGTTTTCACCAATGAATTGACGAATGTACCTTCATGAAATCTCAATTTTCTTTTTTGATTCCAATGAAATTGTTACACACCATAACATTTCTTCCCATGGGATCCAGTTTTAAATCTTTATCTGAGATTTCATATTAATCCAAGCCACTTAACAATCACCTCCAAACCTACTTGTTCAACAGACTACACTGGTCTCACAAGTACTTTGTTCACATTCGTTCTTATATCAAGAATTGAATTGATGAATCAAAGCGCAACCACCCTTAATTTTCCTTATTAAAAGAAGCCTTTCAACATTTATTAATAAATGTTTGATCGTAATTTAACGGGATTCCACACTAACACTTTGAGGTCTTTCTTGACCTTGAAGGAAGAGATTCGTGCCCGGGATCATCAGTTTCGTGTCCTTATGGACATCACAGATTATCCTAAAAGAGTTGCTTTATTTCTTTTTCTTTTACACTCTTTGCACGAAAATCCAAGATTTTCAAAAAATTCCGTTACTAATTATTTTACAGGCTGGATATTTACTGGATGGTTACAAATGAAGTTGTGGTCAAAAATTAGCCACGTGGATCATTAATTCCAAACAGCCGTTAAAAAGGGAAAAAGACAAAAGATGCTGACGCGGCGGAAGTTCAAAGGATAGGAATTCAAACGACGGTAAAAAGCGGGCGCGTGAATTTGAAGAGGCCGCGCTTTTTCTGACACTATTGGACGCGTGTGCAAGTATTGAAGCGTCTTTCATCAGGCATTAATGGCGCGTGTGGAAATAGAAACGGTTCCTCTCTCTGAACCGGCGCTTATTGGGCGGCGTGATCCTAGGAATCTGACACTCTCTCTCCTACGTGATCATCGCACGTCCCAACTGTCACCAATCAGTCACTCAAAAACCCTTCCATATTTCCATAAGAGATTTGAATCGATCTTTCTCTCTCCTATCACCTACTATAAAACCCCAGCCAGACCACCTTTTATCTCTTTACTGCCCCCATAATTTCCAAAGCAAAAATACTTCCAAACTCTCTCCCTGTTATCTTCTTCTCCAACCTGCAACAATGGCTGAATCTTCATCCGTCCATGCTACTTCTCAGATTCTTCCAATCCGTCCTCAGCAATGTCTCGTGATTGATCTGAACCCACTGGCCTATGATCCCTACATGTCACCGATCATCGAGTGTCTGAAATACTCCCAGCTTTCTCCGGCACTAACACGGATTGAAACGGTACCAATGGTGGCCCTATCTCAGGTCTACGCAACGGCTTATTACGACAAGGCTGTTGACAGGATCTTTTTCGAAGTGGCGGAACACAAGACGTCAATTTCTCGTCCCCGCTTCTGCTCTATGCTTGGGTTTGCTGCTGACCCATCGCGTGTTCACCCGGAGACAATTCCAGTTGGTATGTTCTACAGCATGTTCTACAACATGGGCTACACGGAAGTTCTCACCTCCGTCGCCAGATTCAAGAAATCATGCCTACCGCCCCAATGGAATGGGTTATTTACAGTTCTCTTCAAGGGACTGTCAGAACGAAGCTCAGGATCGGACGGGGCCAGTCGTCTGTTTCTGTCTATCATGTATGGGGTGTACAACGGGATCAATCTGGACTACGGATTTGTTCTTTGGCAACAACTGATTCAGAGCCTCTCTTCCGCTTCCCGACACTCCGAGGTGTCACTAGCCCGGTTCTGGATCTTGATCACAAGATGGGCTATGGACAAGTTCGATGTCCAAACTGCTGATGGTGCACCGATGTCTTCGGTTGGTACGTTCCACACCACGAAGATCATCGTGTCAGCTGCATCAAAATTCTCCTTCATTGGCTCTATCCCAGAGTCGATGTATGGGAGTGTACCATCAGAAAGCAGCTTCATCAAGGCGATCAAGGAGTTAGGGCCATCTGGTCCGAGGGAACTGACTCCGGACATGTTGAGATCAATCCATGATGCCGACAAACCGGGGGCCAGGGGCAAGAAAGCAGACAAGGGGAAGAAACCATCCAAAGCCCCAAAACCTACTCCCAAGAAACGCAAACAACCAAAGCCTGCTTCATCCCCAAAACCTAAAAGGAGGAAGACCCAACCGAAACGGACGCTCGTCCTTTCATCATCCTCTACCGAATCCGAAGGTGGGAGTTCGGGCTCTGAGGAGTCACAAGGAGACGAATCTCCACAAAGAGGCAACACACCTCCTCGTTCCCCAACCCCGGAGATGGAACTTCACCAATCCCCAGTTCCTTCCCCTCCACCCACAATTCCTATTTCCATTCCCACCATAAACCCTACTATACCACCAACCTCATTCCCTATTCCTCCACACATATTCACCACCTCAACCGAAACACCACCTGTAACCGAAACCCCTCCCGTAACCGAACCTCCACAAACCGAAACCCATACACAACCACCACCCGAAACTAACCCCCCACCCACTCAACCTGCACCAACCAAACCTATAACACCCCCAGCTTCACCACCACCTCAATCTCCCGAAGACGCCTCCGATGGCGATGATCAATATCTCGGTGGTGACAACCTGAACTTTGATTCGGTCTACTATAGTCCGTTTCAAGTTCAAAGTGATGAGGAGGATGATGCTCCTGTAACCAAGAAGCATCTCCGTGAGCTAAACGAGAAGGTTGATCAACTTCTCGCCTCCTCTTCCAATCAGCAGTCGTCCTTATCTGAAGCTGCCCTTCAGAGGATAGTTGAGGCCTTCTCTAGGGCTCAACATGACTCAGTGGCCTCTGCTACTGCTGCTATAGACGCCTCCACCCGAGCTTGTGAGGCAGCGACCGAAAAAGTCGATAAACTATTCCATGACGCTTCAATCCTGCTGCAGTCTATGCAGGAAAGCGCCGAAGCCAACAAAACAACACTGGAACCTCTTGTTAATCAATTGGCCCAGTTTGTGAAAACGGAGTTATCCTCGTTCGCTACCCTCAGACAACACCTTAGCGACGACAACTCGGCACTCCGTGCCTCCATTGAAGCCCGCCTGGCAAAGCTACAAGAGGATCTTGCGGCTGAAAATAAATTGATGGACGTCCTGGCGAGTAAGACCACTGCCCTCAAGGTCAAGAGCACCCAACTTTCCAACTCCGAACAACAATTGGAGGCTCTTCGATCCGAAAGGGAAATTATCAAGACGTGTGTTTCGGATGTCCACGCCGCTTTATCCAACATCCTGGAAGCACACGACCCCATCCTGAATCACTCGGTGAGGCGTACCCTTGCTGAGAAACTCTCTCCGGCCATGGCTCTCCTGAGTAAAATTGAAGGCCTACCCAGTTTCGTGTCCATTCCGAAACAAGGGGGAGATGAGAAGACTGGATCGAAACCACCTCCTTCCTCAAAAGCAACTCACACAACCGAACCAACCCCAACTGGTCATGCCTCGGGTTCGGGTGTGAAGGACAAGGGCAAAAACATTGCAGAGGGAGGAGATGAAGATGAAGATGAAGATGAAGACAAGGAGACTATTGCGGACATGTTGAAGAGAAAGAACAGTCGCAATACTGATGACGATGTCAGTCGTGTGGCACGTGAAGCTGAAGAAGCCGAATGTAAACAAAAAGAAGCCAACGATCTCCTTGAGAGCCGAAAGCTGCTCTTCCCTGCCTGGACCAGGGATCGACTGATAAAAGAGGCCATAGAGACTCCAAGCATACTATGGCTCGAGCCGGTGATATCATTCGACTGCATCAACTCGGTCGATTCGCAATTTGATATGCCGCTGACTCGAAAGGCGTTCCTCTTCCACGCCTTCTCCAACATTTACGAAGTCCCGCATCCGAACGATGAGCTTGACAGGGAGCTCATTGACTTTTATCTGGAGGCCGCTCGCCCTCAATACCTTACATGGAGCGCCCAGAAGATTGTCAGTGTTCGGGTGATGAAGCCGTATGCCGTGGGGAAATTCACAAACGTCAAGTTCAAGCTTATCCGAGGATCTGCAAGAACTGCTCACATGATCTCTCTGGCGGATCTGCCCAATCTGAACCCTCATGATTGGATAGTCTTGTACAACATCTTGCTGACAAACGAAGCCGAATATAGTCCTATCTTGGACCATGTCAAAAGGATGCTGGCATGCTACATCATGGAGGTGGCCCTTATGGATCAGGAGGTTGCCACAGTGTTTAAGAAGAAACCGAAAGTCAAGCCTGTGGGATCGGCCAGTGATCTAAACACGATGAAAATGGGCAAGATTGATTCGAGGCGAAACTCTGTGATGTTCACCAGAGCCGAAGGACAGAAATGTCTGTTCGCGTTAGCTGACAAGCACCTCTACACCACTACCTGCTTGGAACATGTCCTATCTATCGTCAAGCGGTGTAAGGACAATTCGGCTGATGACATCAAATATTTTGAAGACATGATCAATTGGTACATCCGGTTTAGACAGACCATCCTTTCAATAACCAAGTGTCTGTTTAGTACCGTGAAGAAGAAGGTACCAGCTTCAGCTGCCGACCCAAGTAAGAAGTGATGGTCTCGCTCCAAATTGACGCAAAGGGGGAGATTGTTGGGCTGAAGTTATATTTTGTATTGCGTCTTTTAGGCTCGTAGATTAGCCTTGTACTCTCCGGTTTGGGCCTGTCCAACCGAGAGCCTTTTATGTATTGTATATAAGTTATCGCTTGCATGCATATTAGGTTAAGATTCAAGATTTCTGTTTTGGCGTTCCAGAGTTTACGTATTTGCTCTCTTGTAATCTTCTAATCCTTTACAGTTGATGTTCTTAATCGAGCTCTTCTAAGGATTTTATTTAATCATTCGACACGTTTGATTCAAGCTGTTTGTTCTTAATATTGCGTTCTTCCTTGTTATTTATATTGTGTTCTTGCTGTTTCACATACACACACTTGTTCAAGATCTAATTGATCTTTATAGATTAAAAGCTATTGTGTTTTAAATCTCATCAGTTTGGATTGATAGATCTATTTGAAATCATATGAATAAGGAATCAGATCGAAGGGACTCGCCAAGTCCATGGCCTGAATCGATGAGTCGATGAGGATTTGTACCAATGGGTTTGATTGTGCTATAAATCGGCGAGTTGGGCGTCAACTCAACGAGTTGGGCTGGACCTTCTAAGGAAACGAGGGTACTCGATGAGTCATGAGAGTGCACTCGAGGAGTCGGGTCAAACACGGACTTTTGACTCGAGTTTGACTTCTGTTGACTTTAGGGTTGGTCAGCATGAGTAATGGAGACCATGGAGGGGTAAAATGGTCTTTTACCCAATTTAAGAGTCAGAGAGAAAAGAATAACACTGGGTTACTTAGATTCGAGAATCAAGTACTAATTAGAGATATTTACCCTATGTGTTCGGTGGTGGCTAATTCGAGGTTCGAGTTTGAGGATAATTGTTTGTTGGCGTGCAAGGTGAGTCTTCTCACTATACTTTACCTTGAGTGTTAACTTGCGTGCGAACAGAGGGTCTTATGTGTATGTCTTGTGTATTGAGATATCCTGCTATTTGTTTTGTGATATGCTTACTGTGTATTATATTGAGATGCTGAGTTGGGGGACCATAGGGTCCATCCGAGCAGTGGGGCCGGAGGGTCCCACTGAGACACATTGACTGGAGGGTCTTATTGAGTTATAGCCTCAAGTGGCTAATGTGTTGTGTGTGGTATTTTAGGGAAGTCACTAAGCTTGGTGCTTATCGTGTTTTCTGATATGTGTTTGAGGTTTTATCAGGATTGCGGGAAGGCACCGGCTTGATTGTAGATACCAGAGAAAGAGTTATGTTTCGAGGATCCTGGATTATTAATCGATAAATTATGGAGTTGCGCTTTGTAAATTAAATAAATGATACTTTTGTATAATGTATTATGAGAAATTATGTGATTTTAAAATGAAAAATTTGTTAGAAAATTTACGTTATTACAAGTTGGTATCAGAGCCATGGTTTGAGGGATTTGGATGCACCTCTGGGTGTGTTTGAACTCAAACTGAGGATTTGAGACTGATTTTCAAAAGAGATAAGTTTTCTAAAAAAGAGAGAGAGCTCAAGAGATAACGAGTTGGAGTAGTGTATACAATCAGCTATAGTCCGAACGGTGATTTACCAAAATACACATACTTTTGTGTTATGAGATATTTATGAGATATTTTATGGGATATTATGGATGCTAGAGATAGGCTATGTATTTCATAATTTAGGACTAGAGTGGCCTGATTTGTGATGCCTTAGCCTAGGAATTGTGTTATCTGTGATTTGCTGTTGAGTATGAGTATTTAGTAGAGATCACTTAGAGAGGGTGCTTGGGTAGAGGAGTAATCTAGGAGAGATACCTAAATGAGCATTGGAGTGGCGTACTGAGAGAGTAGCTAGATACCCACACGGAGTAGAGTTGCTTGGGTTCGGTGATACCTTTTGAGAGTGAGTAGAGTAAGTGGAGTAAGAACCTAGAGTAGTTTGATGTGTTAGTAGAGATTATTCGATGCGTGAATGTTGTTTGCTTCGTGCTTTGTGGGACTCCGGATGATGGGAGTCAGCTGCTAAGTGAATATGACGATATAAAGGAGGTAGATGGCCGACATCATAAGGAGTTCTTGAGCAGCTTATGGCAGAGAGTGAGAGAACCTAGGACGAGCCTAGAGAGTGACCATAGTCAGCTGAGTGCGCTGATAAAAGAGAGTATTCGCTGGGATCGACCAGGTTTAGCGAGATTGGTGAAAGAGAAGGTTGAACAGCTACTTAGAAAATTTGGATTGATCTTTATGGAAAGTATGGGTAGATGTGGCAGGTTGTATGGGCCCGTACTACTGAAAGTAGAGGGCCCATCCTTGAAATAAGTAGAATTCCAGAAGTTCTAAGTAGCGGATTGAGAAGAGAGAACATGGTTCGAATACCATGATTTATAGCGGATTGTGAAGAGAGAACAAGGTCCGAGTACCATGATTCATAGCAGGTCGAGAGGTGGCCACATGGTTTGAGTATCATGACTCGTGGCGGTTAGTGCTTCTGGTTTACCAGTTATTCTGTTGTAATGTGTTAGACTAAGAACAAATGTGATAGAGTGTGGGGCTAGAGGGCCATGTTGAACGAGTTTCAGTGGGACCTACCTTGAGAAGGAACTTAAGTTCGTTTCGAGAGATTTTACTAGTGAGGCACCAGGTTGAGTTGTAAGACTCAGGGATGAGTAGGGATGAGGCTTCCTGAGGGATTCTTGTATGAGTTGAGCAATCGGCCTATAGTGGAGATGTCACTTTCTGTGACCAAGAGTTGTACTATTACGGTTTCCTATGAGGGGCAGAAGAGATATTGAGCTTCCGGTTTCAGAGTTGGAGGTAAACCCTGTGGGGTAGCATGTGGTTGTGATATTTTCACCATAGTATTTGAGCAACATGTCTACTGTGATGTATGCCCGATTCCATGAGAGAGTTATTAGTGGAGACTGAGATGTAAGAGGACAAGGAAGTACCTTCCTGGGTGAGGCATACTTTTTAGCAGCAATTCCTGGAGATTTCAAGGAGTATACCGGGGCGGTGGCCCTTGTTGCTTATGTTGTGTATAAGTTGTGAGAGCAGAGTCTCATGTTTCTATGATAATACACATGATGGGATGTCGGATGAAGGATTGGAGATGAGAGGTGTGATAGTGGATTATTTCCAGATTAAGAGGCGAGACTAATTAGGGACAGATGGGATATCCGGCAGTGTGTTGGTTTGAGATTTCAGGATAACTGGATTTATGTGGTTATAATCCGGAAGATCATTGAGTGTGGTGTGGTATATCCCATGAGGTGGAATTGGTACAACTAGCGAGCCAATCTGTGGAGTAGACTGCGGTATACCAAATGGTGATGGTTCGAACCCTAAGTGGGGGAGAACTGGATTATTTCCTAAGAGAATCAGATAATTGTTCCAGTGCGGTAGGGAGCTGGATGTGGAGACCTGTGGTGCGGATTCATGAGATCATGGTTATTGGTGATCAAGGCGAGGTGCAGGGAAAGATAATGCATGTTGTACGTGCTTAGGGAAGGATAAGTGTCTCCACAATGAGTAGCCGTTGAACTGGCGCCTTAGGGTGATTAGAAACTCTTCGAGGTTGTAATTATCGAATTCGAGGTGGTTGGCTCGTAAGGATAGTTTCGACGGTGGAGAATTTCCAGTTCGATGTATGGGTTGTTTTGTTCACTTTGGGAAGAGAAACAGTTGTTGGCTGTCAACTTCACAGTCAATATGAGTATTCTCGCATGGGTTTGAGCTATTGAGGATGGGGTTTCGGATGGTCGTCAATGTGTTCTTGACATTGACGATTCCTCCGTGTTTCATGTTGTGAGTTGGAGTATTTCGAGGTTGCGAGTTGTGCTAGTGGAAGATCGGTGTATGAGACAAGACATCATGAGATTTGTGATGGTGTACGATGGTATCCGAGTATAATGCCCTAAATTTCGGATTATTTTGAGACTTGAGTGATTAGATGGAAAGTGAATTATCAAGTGGCTATGGTTTCAACGGGAGTATCCCAGAATGTGAATTGCAGCGGAAAAAAATGTGTTCGTTGCGACGGTTGTCGTCAGGAGTGGTGATGCTTAACCTGGGTGGGTGCGTGTACCTATATATGTTGAGTCGTGGAGTATTCGATAGCGAACTCAGTAGGGTGATGACTCGAGGAGGAGATTATGGGGAATAAGAAGGTGAGTGGTCCCGGTGGGAGTAATCACTTTAGATTATTAGGGGAAAACCATGGAATGAGCCCATGGCGAGTCAGTGGGAGAAAGTGTTGTGATATTTTGGGGAGCCGTAGTACTCATGAGTCAGTGAGAGACTGTCGTAGGCCTGCGGGGAGCAGTAGCCTTCACGGGTTAGTGAGAGGTAATTTTATGATACTACGGGGAGCCGTATTATTCGGTAGTCAGAGCATGATGCAGAAGAGTTTTTAGGCTTTGGTAGCATTAATCTTTGAGTTTTGGGAGCCTGGTGGTCCGACCAGGGGCGAGACTGGGGTCTCCATATATGTCAGGAATTGTTATACTTTGAGTTAAGTTGTGGTTATCGCAATCGAAAGGGCTTAGGGAAATTATTTACTCGTGAGTTATGGGTCATGGGTCATGAGTTGGGTGCTCCATTAGGACGAGTGGTTCCAATTCTTTGTCGGACCAGACTCTCACGTATGAGTTTGGCTTTGGTGGTGTATTGAGTAGGCGAATGAGATTCCAGAATCCGAGAAGGGTTTAATTTTTTTGGGGTATTGTGTGTCTCATGATGTCTTAGACCTGAGTGGGTCAGTTCGGTTGTATGGTAAGGACCGCAAGATGCATGGAACTAATGATTAATAGACGACAGAGGTTGAGGGTGAGATGATTTCAGTTAGGATTTTATTATTTGCTTGGGATAAAGCAAACCTTATGACTTACGTGTGTCACATTGGGTCGAGATAGTTGTTATGAAAGGACGTCGATGAGATGTAATGGGACATGCAGTGGGTAACCTTTGAAGGTTCCATTGCTGGGTTGAGAGATGAATCGGTGCTAAGTTTTGTGAAGGGAGCTGAGGTTTATGTTGTTAGATGTCGGAGGACGCTTCTGAACAAGCATGATCATTTTATGTGTCTGAGGCCAGGGTGTCGAGAATTCGTTGTTCAAATGGGTTTTGATTGTAGTACAGTGGATGGGTCCCTGGTGTGATATGATCCTTTCATTCCTTGGTATACGATTGGGATTGGTTATCATGTCTGGGATGAGTGATCGGTAGCCCGTTTTGGCATAGACTTGTTTTATCGGTCCCAGCTACATAATCATAGGGGCGGTGAGTTATTGGGATTTGTTATTCGAGGAGCATCTTGAGAGGGTGGTCTAGCTGTGTGACAGGCCACTAGAGTTTCCGGATTCTGGAAAGTCCGAAGGGGTAGCATAGTGGCAGATGGATCTGTCCTTTTTCTAGGGAGGAGTTCCTGTTTGGATTCAGGTGTCCATAGAGGAAGATAGTTGTGTGGTATGAGGTCCTTTCAATGGTGTTGTTCGGTTATTGTATTAGATCTATATGCTGTTGAGGAGCGATTTCGAGGGCGAAATCTAATCCAAGTAGGGGGAGAATAGTAACATCCGGATTTTTCAGGGATATTACTGTGTATGTTAATCTTCAGGTTGAAGGAGAGACTCGACGATTTTAGGGTCCAACTCGCCGAGTCGAGTCGAGTTGCTCGCGTGGATTTAATGAGTGGACTGACGAGTCAGAGGAGGGACTCGCCGAGTAGGTGCTGGGCAGAGAAACACTAATTTCCTGGGTTTGCGATCTATTTAAGGAAACTTATAGCCTCCATTTCATCTCATCAGTTACTCTACACCCCTGAAAGCAAAACCTAATTGCTATTTGAGCTAGAGAGTAAGAGAGAAGCTCATATTTTGCTTCTTGTGCATCATTTGAGGAAGAGGATGAGATTATCAAGCAAGGAGATGGAGGTGAGGCTGTTGGATCTAGTGATTTCCTATCCAGAAGCTCCTATGGAAGGTATGCAGTCTTCACCTTTCTCCTTATTTTGGATAGATCCCACATCTATGGAGTTTTAGCGCTTTTTGCCATCTTTTTTGTGTTTTTGAGTAGCATGAGTTATCAAAGAGTCTAGACCTCAGATTCTGACCTTGTGATGTTGTTAGAGTCTAGGTGTCCCAGCTTTATTCATCCATATAAGGGTTTTTGGGCTCAATCGTTCACGAAGGGCTTGTATTAGCATTTTGGAGCAATAACATCATGCATAAACGTAAAGATCTAACTTTACGTTCTTATTGAGCGTTGAGATAATAGGTCTCGTGTTTGGATTGATAGATCTTTTTTGAAATCCTTTGAATGAGGAATCAAATCGAAGGGACTCACCGAGTCCATGGCCTGACTCGACGAGTCGGTGAGGATTTGTCCCGATGGGTGTGATTGTGCGATAACTCGACAAGTTGGGATGTACCTTCTTGAGACTTATGAGTTCTATGAGTTGACAATTGTTTGCATAACAACTTGGATGCAATGGTAGGCCGTTATGCTGCCAGGTAGCAAGAAATTAAGATCGTACAAGTTCAGTCCATATGAGTTTGGAATTGTCACTAACCTTGTCTTGTCATTACGGTTATGACAAATTCACATTGATAGGAACACATATACCATAAAATCTAAGTGTCATAAGGTTTCTCTCCAATTCATGAAAATGATTGTGAGGAAACACTTTCACTAATTAGATTTTAAATAGTTAGTAATTGTGCTATTTGCATTCTCCACTTTAGTTATGATTACGAAATCCCTCTTCATAATTTGAAATTGTGAGAAATGGCAAAGGGTCTAAACATTTGAGACTTATTGCTATAAGTTCTAAAATTGTTAAGACACATATGTGAGCTATCTAAGGATAGGTGTATGATTTTGAGAAGCCTAGATAAAGTCTTGTCGAAGCATCTCATATTAGAAATTGGAACTTTATTAAGAAAGTCAATAAGTATTGATTTATTGGTCGGATAATAATTATTATGCTAGTGGGAGCATAATTATTATGGAAACTGTTGAAAGTTAGCAATGTTAATTATAGAAAACAAGAGTTTCAATTTGCAAAGATGCAGGGTTTGAAAAGTTGTTTTGCTATAATTAAGGGAGAGGAATTCATACTTCATTTCAAAATCTAAAAGCTTATATTGAGTTTTTAATCAAATTTAGTCAAATATATACGAATGTATGTTGGAATGGTTCAACATAAAGAAATTATATATACGGAAAGGATAATTGTGTTCTCAAAATTTGATTATGAATATGACATCCCTGTTCATAATTCAAATTATGAGAGCATGGCAAATAGAAATATTATAGCAAAAGACTGATCAAGTATCATGTCTTTATCTTAGACATTATGAATCGTGTCCCATATGCTTCGGATATAGGATCGATTGCATATGTTATACTATTCTCGTGTTCTAATTTTCCAAATGCCTAGGGCATTGAGAGGGAAAAAGGACAAGAACCGGATATGACTAAAGTAGTTAATAACTATTAAGGACAATCTAGGGTTCGCCAAGGATTGGTCGCTTGTAGTTGGAAGTATAAAATGGATGGACCATATCAACATATTCTGAAAAGAGGCAACTCTTGTTCATAAGTGATAGTCAAAATGGGAATATGGAAATGTTTCCATATGTGGAAGTTATTCTTTAAATCTGTGTAAGATTAGGTAACTTAATGAAAGATGGATATTCAAAGGAATCTACTTTGAATTTAAGACTTCACTTCCTTGGAATTGTTTTGTTAACAATCTCCAGTGGAAAGTTTTGTAATATCGTTGGTCAAGTCTTTATGACTTTTGGTACGATGACATTACCAAGGCTGTATTACATGATAGTTTAGCAGTGACAAGAATCTGGAATTCTTACACTTTCAAAAATGATTTGGAATTGTGAAATGAGCATCATTGAAATGTTTTTCAACTGATCTATTTCACAAAGTCAGGACCATAGACAAACATAGTGTGCGTGCTTGGAACATGGCATAACTATTATTTAATTCAAGTATTAAGTTAATAAATAGAAACGTTATACAATGAATAATGAGTAATCAATATGGAAGTAAATGTTTTGAGGCCATATAGGATTATTATTATTCTTATGTTTCACTTTGCATGTTTTGACTTCCCAAATAACTAGGATATTCAAACCATCCCCAGTCGATCATACTTTGGAAGTAGGTATTGAGGCAAGACTGTCATGAATGGGTCTGTAGAGTTGTTTTAGTCATAGCACAAGTTTGCTACAGTGTTCATGAGTACTTCTGGGATAAGATTCGAGTATTGGATTCAATCAACGCTTATCTGAATCACTTCATGGATTTTATCACGATTGATTGTGAGACGATAATGTTTTATATTCTTGAAATTGAGACCTATGAGTTGTAGTTGCGAGTCAGTTACACATTGACATATGTAAAGGCACCAGTAACTTGGATGTTATAAAACATATTATTGTTTGTAATTTGATGAGTAAGTACAAGCAAGCACATGGGTCGAATTTTATCCATTCATTTTACCCCATTTATATAAAAGCGATATTTTTGGGCCCCTAGATGAATTAGTGATGACACCTCTAAGTGCTTGGCTAAGCCTGGACTGATTTGATTTGTTAAATTAGTAAGTCGTCATAAATCGTAAATCGAGAAAAAAAAGATGGACAGAGAGAATGATTAAAATCCATGGCTCAATCTATATGATATCTAGAATAGAGGAATATATGATCCCTTATCTAATGGATACGTCATTGACTAGCTCAGAGTTCGATAGCGGCTTTTAAGAGCTACAATTGCTAGTCGAGTTGTGGAGTCGTACTTGCAATAATAGTTATTAGACTTATCGAAGTGGGAGACTGTTGGATTAAGTGTCTATGCCAATAACTGTCGTTGGTATTTACTTGAGCCGAGAGACTAATTAAATATATGGGGATGGATTGGTAAATCATTCATTCTTATGGTGTGGGAGAATGATCCATGATTCCTTAGGTTGGGGTAAACCCATGTGACAACCCATGGATGATCTATGGGGGTTTAAACCCATGGAGCCTAAGGAAAACGGAAGTTCATGCACATTAGAGTTTACATGGTGTAACCCTAATCTTGCCACACTAAATAACAAGCCCCTTAGCATCAGAAATTGGCTAATACATACACTAGTGTTCTAGGAGTTCATTGAGCCGATTTTGATGCAAGAAATACTCTCTCAAATGTCTCCTTTCTGCTAGGTGTGTTGTGATTCCATTTGAGGTTCAACACTTGGGGCACTAAGTTCTTAAAGTACTAACTCAAGAAGTTCTACAAGCTACAACAAAGAGGTAGTTTTATGACTCTCTTTTATATTGATTATGTCATTTCCATACTAGTTGTAGGCTTGATGCTTTGGAAACAATATTACATGTATAATTAGAGAAAGCATAGATCCAAAGCATTTAGGGTTGTATGTGCACCATAGGATGTTGTATTATACTAAAACCCATTGGTGGTATCAGAGCCTATGATTGTTTTCCACTATACTTGATGTTTTATTGGTTTTCAAAGCAAACAAAATCGAATTTTCTGCATTCCGGATAGTGAACTCGCCGAGTCCACTCAGAAAAGGTCAAAATCAACAAGTCCAGTACATGTACTCGCCGAGTTGGTTCTCTAGTGGGCAGGTTTTTGAGTTTTTTTTTGGATTAGAATCATTACGATAAAATGTTTTAGTTCATAAAATCTGATTTTTTTATATGGTAATGATTATTCTCATCCAAATAAAAGATAATTGTCAAAGTTTCATGATTTGTATTAGTTTATGTGTTTAGGCTAATTTCTTGAAACTTGTTTGATATGAATTATTTTAATTTATGAGTTTAATTAGATCATTGACAAATTGTTTGATTTTGTTAGTTACAATTTTTTGTCTAAATGTTTTTGATGAAATCCATAACTTGTGCTCAAGTTATGGAAAGTGAAAAGTCTCATTTTTAAATGTCATCAAAAATTGGTTATTGCCTGCAAATTGGAATTTGTAAACTTTCACTTTTGAATACTTTAGTTCCAAACCCTAGAGTTGTAAAATTTTAAAATTCAACCCTTATACTTTATTATATTATTATAGGTTTAAGTAATATATATATATATATATATATATATATATATATATATATATATATATGTAATCTCAGTCTTCCCATTAGTAGACCTCATTCACAAAGCCGGTCTATAAGGGGCTATAAGGTTACTGCCTATAAAATGGCAATTTGATGGGTGTCCACTCTCACCTACCGCTTCCTTGACTGTTGGAGGGTCGTTATCCGAATAGGTTTGACAGGACATTTTAATTATCATTAAAAGTATAATGAAATACTAAGTAACTAAACACTTATAAATTCCTAATATTAGTTACTTAGGAAAATGCGAATTTGTAACTAAACCCTTGATATTGCAATTTGCAACTTGTTAAGTCGTTAGTGGAGCATGTCTGGTTAACCGACACACAAATTTGGGACTGACAGTGCGTGCCAAAGGGTAGCTTGATGTTAATCATAGATCAATGGAGCCTGTGTGGTAAACTGACACGTTGATTAGGTGGTTGTAACGTTGAGTGTACCAAGCTAATTTGCATGGTTATTCACACCTTTTTTTTATCCTCGACATCCCAGTCACAAACTTGAAGGGCACAATCAAGATTTAAACATGCCATTGAAAAATTCAATGAATCTCAAAGGAGTTAGGAGTTTCAATCCATTTAAAACTTAATAATCAATTTCGTTTTTCAAGGTGGAATTTGGTAAATCGACATTTACCTACCTTCGAATATTTTACAATAGGATTACAGGATCCTTCTTTTGAGTTGTAAAATATTGTGTTGGGTCCTAGCATTAATATTTCATTTGGGTGTTTTATTAATGACTTAAATCAACTACCTTCAATTTCTCCCATTGTAGATGTCTAGTTCAGACAACTATGGTCTTCCCAAATCTTTTGGAACAAGCTTTCCTCTTGAAGATGATATCCCACATGGCGATCAAGGTGAAAGATTAATCCCTTTGTCGTGCATTAGTGGAAATGGATATCATAATTCACTTCCTCTACCTCCTCCAATAATTCCCCTAACCTACAAGTTCAAAGACTTGGAAAGTTTGAGATGACTCAAGCCCAATTGGATAACAAACACAAGGATGGAAAGTCTATGTGTGCACATGTCTTGGATATGAAGTCACATATTGACAGGCTGGGAATTTTGGGTGTCGTGTTCCTAAGGAAGTTGGCTATTGAATGGGTTCTTTAGTCACTTCCTGAGTAATATAGTGAGTTCATTAAGGACTACTATGTGACAGAGCACGACATGACCCTTATTGATCTTACCTCTTTGCTTGTTGCTGCTGAATCAACAATGATTTGGAACACTAGAAAAGGAAATTTGATTGGAAGATATAATTCTCAAAATTCCAAGGACAATGACAATGGTAACATTGGAAGTCCAAAAAAGTTTTCTCTTCCTAATGGAAAGGGATCGGCCATAGTCAACCCGGTTGACCAAATGGTAAAGAGAAAGTCCAAGTCTGTGATTGTCTCACGTGCCAATGCAAAAGAAGCCATTTGTTTCTACGGCCATTTGAAGGGACATCGGAAGCAAAGCTTCCCTCACTACCTGAAAGATCTGAGGTAAGGTAGAATCAAAAAGTTTAACTCTGTTTCAGGTAGATATACTGTCTGACTCTATTAAGTCCTAATTGTTGATTCTGGATACATGATGTGACTAGGTTGCATTTTGATGTTTTGTAGGATCATGCAAAAATGAAGGAAGCTTAAAGGAGGAGTATGATGAATCTGGTCGCGAAGATAGATTTCAATCGCATGGTTCGACGATCGGATTTTTCAGTTGTCGCTTAAGAGTTATGATAGATTGTTTAGAAATTTGCAATAACATAGTTTTTCATTTGTAATTGCATTGTGAGGAAAAAATTTCCCACATTTTACAAATAAATAAAAATTTTGTTTCATTTTCTTATATCTCCTTGCAATGGCGTTTGTGAAAATTTATGCTTTTATGTTTCTATGTTAGCAATATGAATTTGATTCTTTCGTTTGTGGTAGTGTCGAGAATTTGCCAAATAAGGAAAGATTCTCATCACCAAAGTTTCAGTTGGATAGAAACTTGGAATCATGGAACTTGTATTGTGTGATGAATCGTAATTTTCATGTTTTGTAAATTAAGACCAACTCCTTGTTCACATGTATATGTGAGTCAAGTGAAGGACCAGGGGATCGGGTACACTAGGTGTGTGTTGGTCAGGTCCACCACAAAGAACGATAAGACTATTCGTCATGATTTACTAAAGTTTAGTAAATATGGTTATACTTAAAAGTTTATGTATAATTCTGAACATTGCAAAAATTTCAATGTGATGCAGAACGAATAAGAAGAATCAAATTTGGTAGAAAGATAGAAGTTTCTCCAATATGAAAAGATGGGAGAGTAATTTAGTATCGTGTTTTAAGATCATCTTAATGATTATGGAAAACAAATCACAATTGATCATCTAAGGATATCTTAGTGCATTTATATGGCTAAGAAGAGGAATCGTGAATTGTTAAAATGGTTAAATCAAGAAGATGAGTCGTACTTCATTCCAAATCGAGTCTTAGAGTCATACTCCAACATTGTGCCTTGAGTGACATAATATTAAAAAGTTTGAAAACACTAGTAAGATGTAGAGTAAAATGTTTCATGCTCTTGTACATTTGAGATTTGTAAGTTGCGATATTTTGTTAAGGACGAAGACCAACTGACACCAATTGTGTGAAGTGTTATTCTTGATTAGAATCCACACTAACTCTTGAATATTTGTCTGTCAAGTAATGTTCCTTGACAAAGTGATCCTTATATTTCAAAAGGCCAGTGGGGTTCTGAAAGATCTTGAAAGTTTCAAGAACTAATCAAGAGTAAACCTATTTTTAATCACTAGCACACGACTTGAGGTTTGTAACCTATCGTGTTGACATATTCTTGTTTCGGTGCCCATTCCAGTTAAAGTTGGCTATGTATGTGAGTTCTATGAGTTCGCAATTGTTTGCATAACAACTTGGATGCAATGGTAGGCCCTTGTGCTGCGACGTGGAAGGAAATTAAGATCGTACAAGTTCAGTCCATATGAGTTTGAATTTGTCACTAACCTTGTCTTGTGATTATGGTTATGACACATATACCGTAAAATCTAAGTTACATAAGGTTTCTCTCCAATTCATGAAAATGATTGTGAGGAAACGCTTTCATTAAGTAGATTTTAAATAGTTTGTAATTGTGTTATTTGCATTCTCCAATTCAATTATAATTACGGCATCCCTCTTCATAATTTGAAATTGTGAGAAATGGCAAAGGGTCTAAACATTTAAGACTTATTGTTGTAAGTTCTAAAATTGTTAATACACACATGTCAGCTATCTATGGAAAGGTGTATGATTTTGAGAAGCCTAGATAAAGTCTTGTCGAAGCATCTCATATCAGAAATCTGAACTTTGGTAAGAAAGTCAATAAGTATTGATGTCTAGAAGTCCAGCTGACTTATAAATATGTGTCAAAGGTCGTTGGATCATAAGTGTTATGTGTTGGGTTTTGAGCATTCTAACACTCCTATAGTGTACACGCAACCCTATAAACCTTGGATCTATGTTTTCTCTATTATACATGCAAATAAGAACTTTCCAAGGCTTTAATCCTAACTAGCATATTTTGAACCTCTTATACTACAAAGTACTAGTTAGATGACATACCTTTTGATGTAGCTTGATGTCTTCAAGCTTTAAGAGCTTAGCCCCAATAGTGTGGAAGCCTCAAGTGGAATCATAAATCACCAAAATGTTGGATTAATGTCTAAGTCCATAACTATAATTGGTAAGACTTGACCAGACCCGGCATGGTCCATTTTGGGTTGCATGGCATCATGCATTTGGATAGACTATAATGAGAGAAATAACACTTAAGGTTGGTTAATATATTATAACTTCTAATAAATTAATAAGATTATTTAATTATTATTGATCAACAATTAATTTAGAATTAATTATGTGATCAGATGAAGACTAATTAAATATATAGGCTGATTGTGCAAATCATCCATAAATTATATAGTGGGCCAAAGCTCCATGGATAATCAAGTTGGGTTAAACCCATAGGATGCTCCATGGAGGTTGCATAACCCATGGGTCATGGAAATGAAAGTTCATGACTATTAGGGTTTACAAGGTGTAACCCTAATTGTACCACACTATATAAGCATCATATTATTCACCAAAATCGGACACTAGTGTGTGTAAAAGAAGGGCTAGCCGATTTCATGAGTTGTGGATTTCTCTCAAGTCATTGCAAGTGTATTTGGTGTTGTGTGAACCATTTGAGATGTCACACTTGAGGCACTAGGCACTCAAGCTTCATGAAGACATTCTACATCAATAAGAGGTATTCTATCTTGTTATATTCATTGTTTTGTATGCTAGATTAGGATAATACCTTGGATGTTCATATTTGTATGTATAATAGAGAAAACATAGATCCAAGGTATTTAGGGTTGCATGTACACTTAGGAGTGGTAGAATGATCAAAACCCAACAGTGGTATCAGAGCCTAGGCTTGTCTTCTTGTTATACTTGCAAAAGTAGTTGACAAAATCGAGTTTTGATGCTGTCTGCACAGGAGACTCGCCGAGTCCATGAATGGACTCGCAGAGTCCAAGGAAAAATGCATCCAACTCGCCGATTTGGTTCGTGCACTCGACTAGTTGGACCCCCAGACAACATATATTCGACTTTTTTTGGCTGGAATTGGAATAGGAACATTACCCTAAGATGTTTTTGGACTTATCAACTTGTTTTTGATGTGGTTATGCTCATGCTAATCCAATTTCCAAGATAATTGTCAATAGATTCATGTTTTGTATTAGTTTAAGGTTTAGACTAATTACATGAAAAAGTTTGATTTGAATTATCTTGTTCTTATGAGTTGCGTAGATTAATAGAAAAGTTGTGTGAAATAGTTGTTTTCAATCCAAATTAATCTAAGAGTTGATTCTAAAATGTGTTTTTGTAACTTGTCCTCAAGTTATATGAAAAGTCACATTTAAGTTTCATAAAACTCATAAAAGTTGGCAAAGGTTACAAAATGAAGAGTTTAGTTCTAATTAAATGGTTTTATGACTCCATAACTTGTCCTCAAGTTATGGAGGTCCAAGAGTCTCTTCATTAAATATTAAATAAATAAAAGTGTAATCTTAATTAGTTCCACAAGTTACAATAAAAAAAGTTATTTTTTTTATTAATTAGTTTAATGTCTTCCATAACTTATCCTCAAGTTAAGGAACTTGAAGAGTTTTTTAATTAAAACTACTTTAAACACATAAGTTATGGAATTAATTAGTTTTGAATAGTTTCAAAACTTGCCCTCAAGTTTTGGAATTTGAAAAGTTTTCTCTTATGAATACTTTAATTCCAAGTTAGCCCTTAGAATTTTAAAAGTTAAAATTCAACCCTTATACTTTATAATATTATAAGTTAATAATATATATATATATATATATATATATATATATATATATATATGTATATATATACATATATAGATATATATATATATATATATATATATATATATATATATATATATATATATATATATATGTATATGTATAAGAGTAAAGTCAGTCTTACTGTTAGTAGGCCTCATTCACGAAGCCGGTCTATAAGGGGGGTATAAGGTTACTGCCAATAAAGTGGCAGTTTAATGGGTGTCCACTCTCACCCACCGATTCCTTGACCGATGGAGGGTCGCTAGTCGAACGGGTAGCACAAGGACTATAATTCTCCCTTCATTAAAAGTATTAATGAAAAAATACTAAATAACTAAACCTTTTTTAAATACCCAATCTTAGTTACTTAGGAAAAATGTGAATAAGGTGCTAATCCATGAAATTACACTTTGGACTTTGTTTAAGTCGGTTAGTGGAGCATGTGTGGTTAACCGGCACACTAACTCGTATTTAACAAGGTAGGAAAAGGGTAACTTAATGTTTATCATAGTATCGATGGAGCGTGTGTGGTTAACCAGCAAATCTATTGATGGGTAAACACTTAAGGGTATCAAGTAATTTGCATGGTTACTTCATGTGACAACCCAGGTTGTCCCGTTACATTTCCCCGTTACCGTTAACGGAATATTCCACTGTATAAAAGTTCCGTTAATTAGAGGACGTCAATTTAATAAACATTCCATTTGGTTACATTTAGCATGCCGTAAAGTCGTGATAAAAGGAAATAAAAACACAGGACACACATTTCCATTTATTGGGAAAATGTCAAGTTTTATTATTACGACCACTAAATCGGGTGCGACCAAAAGCCCCGTTTAACGGTAGTATCGGGTAAGATTCCACTGAGCCCCGACTATGAACCCTATATAAGGGTGAGTGGAGTCCATTGCAGACTTTTTACACTCTCTCTCTATACTCTCTCTCTCTCTAGACCCGTTTTCGCCCGAATCCGCAACCAAATGCTTCCAAATTATAAGTCCGCTTACCCTAGCTTGTTGTAAACATTACTAGCTATAGTTATAGCCCAAAAACCATTCAAGAAGGCATGGGATAAGGAGTTTATGGCCCAGTAACACTCTAGGGCCGTAAACCCCTAAAATGGTGCCAAACATGCCTTTAAACTTGCCCTTAAGCTTGGCAACTAATTAGGGATCTAGCCTAGTAGTGTTTAAACATCAAAACACAATGATTTAGGGCATAAAAGTGAGTTTATGGCCCAAGCACATGCTTAGGCCGTAAACCCCTCAAAACCTTGTCTAAATGCCTCCAAAACACTCCCAAACCACACTAGGGCTTAACACATAAATTAAGGGCTTATTCCTTTGGGTTCATATCACTTAAACATTAAGAATTGGACGATTTATAGGAGTTTACGGCCCAGACATGTGTCAAGGCCGTAAACTCCCCAAAACATGCCCAAAATGTGGTTTTTGCCCCCCCAAATGGCCTTAGACTATTTCTATAAAATGATAGGAAGGATTTAAGGACTTAAACACATGAAATAATGGGGTTAAAAGGAGTTTACGGCCCAAGCTAGTGTCTAGGCCGTAAACTCCCCAAAACACATCCAAATGTTAGATTTAATCCCCCAAAATAGCATCACACTTATTAGAAATTGCTAGAAAGGTAATAGGGGCTTAAAACTTCACTTAACTCAAAGATTGAGAGTTTACGGCCATAAAATCCCATAGGAGTGCCTCTAGGCCGTAAACTCCTATAAAGTGCCCTTAGAAGCCTTAAACCCACTCATGCCTTTTAGGAAAACTGCTTGGAATAATTCTATGATGCTAGTAGAAGCCTTAAACACCCTAGAACCCATCACCATGAGTTTACGGCCGTAAACTCATGGTGAGAGGTCCCTGGGCCATAAACTAGTTGATAAGGGTTTATTCTTGGAAGGTAAACTCCATTCCTTAGCCATACACACCCTTAAACGCTACCCGGGACACCCAAACACTTAGCCAAAGTGTTTTCCGCTCCTATGAGCGCGTATATGTGTTTAATTAGTATTATATATGCTAATTGTATGTGAACATATGTTATCATATGTTAAATAGGTCATTGTGTGTGTTCGAGTCCTTGCGTGACACCGAACGCCCAAACGACACCTTCGTCGGACCTACTTACGCCAGGTGAGTTCATACCCATGAATGAACCTTTTAAATGTTTTTATACATTTTATAGGGGGGGAACACAAGTTAAACATGCCAGTTATCATATCAATCACATGTGATTGATAACCCGCATGCACAAGATTTTACGATACTGTACACTGTTTTACTGAGTAGGACACTATAATGGTTTTCTAAAAGATTTTCATTTAATTCAAAACTCTTACTTGTACTGTTTTATCTAAATTCATTGTAAACTGGTTTATGAAGGATTTCCAAAGGCTTTCAAACATGTTTTTACAAAAGAATACAAATTGTGATTTTCCCGAGTATAATGGTTTTTCATCAAAGATTCCCTTTTCGACGTATACTTTACTTGTTAAATACTGCTGCTTCGCTTATACTTATTTTATACTCCTACTCTGTAATGCTTTCACTTATACCTGAAGTCACTTATACCTGATGACGCTTATACTTATTCACACTCTTACTTAGTGATACAATTCTACTTCGCTTATACTTGAGATCGACTCTACTTCAGTTATACTCGATACGCTCTTACTTCACTTATTGTCGTCTCTACTTCGCGATACGCTTATACTTATTCGACACTTATACTTTACTTGGGACCACTCCTACTTCACTTGTTAGACACTCCTACTTCACAAGAATCACTTCTACTTGATACACACTCAAGCGTAGTTAGATGTATGTCGGTGCTTGTATAGAGGCATATAAATAATGATTGAAGGACTTAGGAAGGCTTGTCCGCCCTATTTCCTTTTCTTTGTTGATATGTGGTCTGGTGGGATCGAATGTCCATCCGAAGGGCATTTGATACATTAGTTATATACTATGTATACAAGCTTAGGCATACGGGTTACTTTAGTCAATTCAGTTAAGAGTCTCTACCTCTAGTCTACACTTTCATTAGAAACCCATTATTGAGAAGGATCTTCAGGACACGGCCTTCTCCGTCGTCTAGTTGGTAACCAGAGTCTCCTGTAGGGAGAGCGGACATTGTGTGTATAGATCTATATGGGATTGACAACCCCACACCCAGAGTGCTAGCTACAGTACCGGCCTACCAAGCCAACGGGTGACAAATGTCACATCTTATAGACGCTCGTAGGGCGTCTGGTACTCTAGTCAGTATGCTTACGAGTATCCCAGGTTACCTTATAACTCATTGGCTTTAAGGTAACAGGATTTCGCCAGCAATTTACACTGTATGCTGGTAACTCATTTTCAGAGTCACACTGTTTTGACCTTACAAGACGTATCTTTCATTTGATATTGTCTGGGGTCTGTCTCCTCTGTTTCGACGTTACAAGACGTATCTTTCATTTGATGCTGTCTGGGGTCTGTATCCACTATATTCACAGAATCCACTGTATTCATTGTGTTCACTGCGTTCACTGTTTAGACCTCGCTAGACGTATCTTTCATCTGATATTGTCTGCAGTATGTATTCATTGTTTTAGACCTTACTAGTTGTACCCTTCATTTGGTACCTTCTGGGGTCCGTGTCTCCACTTGTTAGACTGAACCAGGCGTATCGTTCGTTTGATACTTTCCTGGAGTCTATGGTTCCTTGCCTTAGTCAGTAGTGCTCACTGTTGAGGCATATGATATTCCCTGACATCGTTTGCTTTCCTCAATAATCGAATTCAGTATTTTGATAATGATAGCAACTTAGGGAAAACTACTTTTTATCACATGACACTGACCAGTCTTGGTAGAAGGCTGCTCTATTAAAGAAAATATAGGATTTTTTGGAAAGAACACTAATACACAGTAAACACTTAAACTAATACTTTCATTAAGCTTATTTGAATGAAAACGTCACTAAATGCTTATGAACTCACCACCATTTGTAAAAATGTTGATACTCGCTTTTCAAATAACTTGTATTCTCAGGTTAGCATTAGACAGGTACATCCCAGAGCTGTTGATGAAGATAGCTTAGTATTGCGCTGTATTTATTCTATTACTTGTATACTTTGAATTGTTGTAATGTAACCATGTAAAACTATTACTATTAATGCAATGTTTTATTGTACTTCGATTACTATAATGCATGTGTTGTGATACTTGACATGACGTCATCCACCCCAGAACGTTTCCGCCGTTTCGGTTTTGGGGTGTGACACTTCACACCTTGTTTTGTGATCCTCAGCATCCCAGTCACAAAAACTAAAGGGCACACTCGAGATTGAAACATGCCATTGAACAGTTCAATGAATCTCAAAAGATCTAGGAGTTTCAAATCCAATTAAAAACCTAATAACTTATTTCGTTTTTCATTGTGGAAATTGGTGAATCGTCATTCACCTACCTTCAAATATTATATAGCTTGGATTACGGCATCCCTCTTCCAAGTTATAAAATGTTGTGTTGGGTCATAGCCTTAATATTTCATATTGGGTGTTATATTAAGGACTTTAGATCAACTTTCTTGAATATCTCCCAAAACATGTCTGGTTTAGACATTTATGACTTTCCCAAATCTCTTGTAACAAGGTTTCCTAAATGAAGATGATGTCCCATGGAAATCATACTTCTTTCACCTCCTCCAATTATTCTCCCTAACCCACAAGTTCTTGAAAACTTTAAAGTCACTATAGCCCTATTGGCAAGCAAAGGTCTTTGTGTGATCATATCTTGGAGATGTAGTCACATATTGACAAGCCGGGAGAGTTGGGTGTCAAAGTCTTGAGAATGTTGGTGGCTAAATCACTTTCTAAGTCACATAGTGAGTTTCCTTACAACTGCTATGAAACAGACTATGACAAGACCCTTAATGATTTTATATGTTTACTAAGATGAACTCCCTAAAACCTATGGACATTGACAATAATGACTTTGGATATCCAGTAAAGCACTCTCTTCCAATGGAAAGGGATCGGCCATAGTCAACTCAGTTGACCAAATGGTAAAGAGAAAGGCTAAGTCTGTGATAGCCCCATGTTCCATTACCAAAGCGTCCTTATAATTACCAAAGGAAGGGGCATTGATTGCGAAGCTGCCAATTTACCTAAGGGTGTTAAAGTCAATAAGTTTGACTCTACTTCAGGTAAACTCCACTATATAACTCTGCTAGGTTTCTACTCTGAGATTCTTGATACGTGATGTGACTGGGTCACCTGGTGATGTTTTAAGAATCAAAGAAAAGTGAAGAAACTTAAAGAAAGAATACGTTGAATCTGATCGCGTAGATGGATTTCTATCGCATAGTTTGAAGATCAGATTCTTGAGCTACTTCTCAGGAGTTATGATATATTGCTTAGGAATAGATAACAATGAAGTTTTCATGTGATTTTGCACTGTAAGGATAGTTTTCCGCAAAGTTTTAAAATAAAAGAAAAATTTTGATTTTATTTATTTTAAAATATCCTTACAATGGCATATGTGGAAATTTTTGTTGCTTATAAGATTCTATTAAGAGAAAAAGTGGAAATATGAATTTGATTCATTCATTTGTGGTAATGTCTAAATCTACCAAATAAGGGAAGATTCTCATCACCCAATTTTCATTTGGACCGGAACGTGGAATCATGCAAGTTGTATAGCATGATGAATGAGAACTTTCAAGCATTGGAAAAATTAAGACTAACTACTTTTTCACATGGATGTGTGAGTCAAGTAATGGACTAAGGGATCGAGTACACATTCTTGTGCACTGATTAAGTCCACCACAAAAGATCGAAAAGATTATTCGTCATAATTACTAAAGCTCAGTAAATATGGTTATACTTGCAAGCTTAAGTGTAACTCTGAGACATTGGAAAAGGTTCCAATGTATGGCAGAGCGAATAAGAAGAATCAACTTAGGTAGAAAGATAAAAGTTTCTCAAATATGAAAAGATGGGAGAGTACTTTAGTATCATGTTTTCATTTTTAATGATTAAGATACCTTATCACAATTCATTCTCTAAGTGCACTCTGATAGTTAAGAAGAGGAGTTATGAATTGTTGAAGTGGTTAAATCAAGAAAATTATTCATATTTCATTGCAAAACAATTCTTAGATTCATATTCCGAGATTGTAACGTGAGTGACATGCCTTAAAGAAGGTTTAAAACACTTATCAAATGTAAGAGTAAAAGTGTTCTACTCTTGTACATTTGATATTGGTAAGTTGTGATGTTTTGGATAAAACAAAGACCAACTAAGGCCAATTGTGTGAATTGTTTGTCTTGATTAGAATCCACACTATCTCTTGAATGTTTGACAAGAAAGTTTTATATGTCAAGAGGACATTGGGAGTCTTAAAGGACTTGAAAGTCTCAAGAACTAATCAAGAATAAAACCTGAAGTTCTTCACTAGCACACGAATTCAGGTTTATAACCTATCGTGTTGACATATTTTGTGCCATTCCAGTTAAAGTTGGCGTTGCATATGCGTTCTTAGAGTTCTTAATTGGTTGCACAACAACTTGGAAGCAATGGTAGGCCCTTGAGCTGCAAGGTGGCAAGAGATTAAGATTGAGTTCAGTCCATGTGAGTTTGGATTTGTCATTATCCTTGTCATGTGACTATGGTTTTGACAATTCACATGGATAAGAACGCATACACCATTAAATGTAAGGGTCATAAGGTTTCTATCCGATTCATGAAAATGATGGTGAGGAAACACTTCCACCAAGTAGATTTGAAGTAGATAGCAATTGTGATATTTGCATTCTCCAACTCGTTAGTGGAGTGGTGTGGTTAACAGGCACACTAACATGGACTTGTTAGAAGCAGAAAAGGTCTAAACAATTGAGACTATGATTACGACATCCCTTTTCATTGTTCTGAAATTGTTTAGACACACCTGTGAGCTATATAAGATAAGGTGTATGATATTGATAAAGTTTCATCAAAGCAATCTAGTATCAGAAATCTGAACTTTAGTAAGAAAGTCAATAAAGTATTATTTTTTCTAGAAGTTCAGCTGATTTTTGAGTACATGTCAAAGCTAGTTGGAGCATAAGTATTATGCTAATAATCATCATGTTAGTGGGAGCATGATAATTATGATAAAGGTTGCAAGTTAGCAATGTTAATTATAGAAAACAAAAGTTTCAATTGGGAAAGAGTTGTTTTGCTATAATTAAGGGAGAGGAAATTATACTTCATCTCAAATATAAAAGCTTAGATTGAGGTATTAATCATTTAGTCAAGGATATATGTATGAATTTCATGTTGGAATGGCTCAACATAAGGAAATTCTGTATATGGGTCCATTATTTGCGTTCTAAAATTCGATTATGATTACGGAATCCCTTTTCATAATCTAAATTATGAGAACTTGGCAAATAGAAATGGAAATTTTATAGCAAAAAACTACTTTAGTCTTT
Source organism: Lactuca serriola (assembly GCF_051521515.1). Lineage (NCBI taxonomy): Eukaryota > Viridiplantae > Streptophyta > Magnoliopsida > Asterales > Asteraceae > Lactuca > Lactuca serriola. The sequence goes on from NC_136410.1 coordinate 284,780,861, forward strand.
ATGTGAGACATCATCAATTGTGTCCCATATGCTTCAGATATAGGAACGATTACATGTGCTATATTCATCCTTTCTAAAATTTTGCAAATGTCTGGGGCATTAAGAAGAGAAAAGGTCTAGAATTGGATATGACTAAAAGGATTAAACAATTGTCGAGGACAATCTAAGGTTTACCAAAGATTGGTTGCTCAAGGACAGTTGGAAGTATAATGATAATTCTGGAAGGACCATATTGACATAATCTGTAAGGAGGCAACTCTTGTTCAGAAGTGATAGTCAAAATGGAATATGGAAATGTTTCAAAGTTAGAAATTATTCAATCTGTGTAAGATTAGGAAACTTAATGCAAGAAGGATGTTTCCAAGGCGCTGATCTCCTTTAGAATGCTCTATAGAGATTGGTGTCAAGTCTTTCTGACTTTGTGCATAATCATTACAAGAGGATCAATGCATATAAGTTTAGAATATCACAAATTTCAGTAAATGGCATGAATTTGGAATTCTTGCATTTGCAGTAAGGATTTAGGGCCGTGAAAGAGGATCATTGGAGTTATGTTCAATGGATCTAATTCAGAAAGTGAAGATCATAGACAAACATAGTATGCATACTTGGTGTACGACATGACTAGTGTTTAGAAAAACATAGTGTACATGCTTGGAGCATGGGACAACTATTGTTTTAAATTCAAGAGTAAAGTTGATAGCTGAAACAGTATACAATGAATAATGTGTAATCATATGGTGATAAATAAAAGGTGTTTTATTTATGTTCATCGGTTTTGATACCATATTGGATTCAATTATTCTTGTGTTTCATTTTCATGTTTTGACTTCCAAAATAAACTAGGTTATTCTTCCGTAATGACTAAGTTATTCAAACCATCCACAGTCGGTCATATGTTGGAAGTAGATATGAATCAAGACTGCCATGGTTTGGCTTGTAGAGGTCTAAGATGTTGGACAAAGGGATACAACACTCATGAGTGCTCATAAGTTCTGAATATTGGATTCAACCCGCACTCATTGGAATCACTTCATGGATTATATCACGATTGATCATGAGATGATAATATCATATATTCTTCAAACCTAGAGATATGAGTTGTTACTATGAGTTGGTTGTACATTGATTCCACGAAAACGCATTCGGTAACTCGGTGTTATAAAACGTGTCTTTGTGTATGATTCAACAAGAAGTAGAACAAGCCATATGAGTCGAAGTTTGTCCATTCCTTTTACCTTTGGGATAAAAGCGATATCTGTGGGCCCCTCAATGATTTGATGATGACAAATGGAAGTGCTCGGCCGGGCTAGGATTGATTTGTTGTGTTCAATTAGTCAGTCGTCAGAAACCGGAAATCAGGAAACCACAAATGGACAGAGAGAATGATTATAATCCATGTCTCAGTCCATATGATATCTGGAATGGAGGAATATATGATCCCTTATCTAATGGACAAGTCATTGAAAAAGGTCAGAGTTCATCTACAAGGTCAGAGTTTGACAGAAGCTTTTGAGAGCTACGATTGCCAGTCGGTTCTTGAAGTCATACGCAATAATAGTTTTAGACTGATCCAAGTGGGAGACTGTTGGATTAATGTCTAAGTCCATAACTATAATTGGTAAGACTTGACCCGACCCGACATGGTCCATTTGGGTTGCATGGCATCATGCATTTGGATAGACTATAATGAGAGAAATAACACTTAAGGTTGGTTAATATATTATAAGTTATAATATATTAATAAGATTATTTAATTAGTATTGATCAAGAATTAATTTAGAATTAATTATGTGATCAAATGAAGACTAAATAAATATATGGGCTGATTGTGCAAATCATCCATAACTTATATAGTAGGCCAAAGCTCCATGGGTAATCAAGTTGGGTTAAACCCATAGGATGCTCCATAGAGGTTGCATAACCCATGGGTCATGGAAATGAAAGGTCATGACAATTAGGGTTTACATGGTGTAACCCTAATTGTAACACACTATATAAGCATCATATTATTCACCAAAATCGGCCACTAGTGTGTGTAAAAGAAGGGCTAGCCGATTTGACGAGTTGTGGATTTCTCTCAAGTCATTCCAAGTGTATTTGGTGTTGTGTGATCCATTTGAGGTGTCACACTTGAGGCAATAGGCACTCAAGCTTCATGAAGACATTCTACATCAATAAGAGGTATGTATTCTATCATGTTATATTCATTGTTTTGTATGCTAGATTAGGATAATACCTTGGATGTTCATATTTGTATGTATAATATAGAAAACATATATCCAATATATTTGGGGTTTCATGTACACTTAGGAGTGTTAAAATGCTCAAAACCGAACACAAAACACATTGGAAGACTTTACAGAATATGGATACTTGGTTCTCTCTAGTGAAATTGGCTAGCCCTTCTTAGTGTACCCACACTAGTCCAAATTTCACCAATAAATGATATCTTTATATAGTATGAGAGTGGGGTTAAACCCATGACCTTTCATTTCATATGATCCACGGGTTAAATACTCCATGGACTATCCATGAAAGCTTAGCCCAACCTAAATGAACATGGCCCATTCCATATATATAAGAGTCCATATTTAATTAGTTCATTTTGATCACTTAATTAATTGTAAATTAATTCTTGATCAATACTAATTAAATAATATGATTATATATTAATATATTAGAACTTATAATATATTAATATAAATCATAAATATACTATTCTCAAAAGACTATCCATATATATTGTGCCGGTGAAGTGCAACCCAAATGGACCATGTCGGGTCGAGTCAAGTACATACCAAATATAGTTATGGACTTAGACATTAATCCAACAGTCTCCCACTTGGATAAGTCTAAAACTATTATTGAGTATGACTTCAAAACCTAACTGGCAATCGTAGCTCTTAAAGCCGCTATTGAACTCTGATCTTGTCAACGAACTTGTCCATTAGATAAGGGATCATATATTCCTCCATTCTAGATATCATATGGACTGAGGCATGGATTATAATAATTCTCTCTGTCCATTTGTTGTTTCCCGATTTCCGATTCATGATGAATGACTGATTGAACAAATCAAATCAGTCCTGGCTTGGCCAAGCACTCACATGTGTTATCATTAAATCATCGAGGGCCCCACAGATATCGTGTTTATCCTGAAGGTAAAAGCAATGGATAAACTTCGACTCATTTGGCTGGTTCTGCTACTTGTTGAATCATACACAAAGGCATGTTTTATAACATCAAGTTACCTATGCGTTTTCGTGCAATCAACGTACTATCAACTCATACTAACAACTCATATCTCTAGGTTTTAAGAATATAAGATATTATTGTCTCATGATCACTCATGATAAAATCCATGAAGTGATTCAAATGAGCGCGGGTTGAATCCAATGCTCAGACGTATGAGCACTCATGAGTGTTGTAGCACAACTTTTCCACCAACTTGGACCTCTACAAGCCAACCCATGACAGTCTTGATTCATATCTACTTCCAACATATGACCGACTGTGGATTGTTTGAATAACTTAGTCATTTTGGAAGAATAACCTAGTTTATTCTGGAAATCAAAACATGCAAAGTGAAACACAAGACTAAATGAATTAAATATGGTATCAAACCCTATGAATATAAATAAACACTTTTATTTATCACCATACTGAGTACTCATTATTCATTGTTTCGGTTTTATCAACTTTATACTTGAATTAAAAACAATAGTTGTACCATGCTCCAAGCATGTACACTATGTTTTCTAAACACTAGTCATGCCACACACCAAGTATGCATACTATGTTTGTCTATGATATTTACTTCGTGAAATAGACCAGTTGAACATAACTTCAATGATTCTCATTTCATAGTCCCAATTCCTTACTGCAAATGCAAGAATTCCAAATTCATGCCATTTACTAAAATCTGTTAGATTCTAAACTTATATGCATTGATCCTCTTGTAATGATTATGCATAAATTCACAAAGACTTCGCAACAATCATTACAGAGTATTCCAAAGGAGATCAACTCCTTGGAAAAATCCTTCTTGCATTATGTTTCTTAATCTTACACAGATTTATTGAACAACTTCCACCTATGGGATCATTTCCATATTACCCTTTTGACTATCACTTTTGAACAAGAGTTGCCTTTTTTCAGAATATGTCAATATGGTCCTTCCAACCGTTAACACTATACTTCCAACTGTCCTTGAGCAACCAATATTTGGTAAACCTTAGATTGTCCTTGACAATTGCTTAATCATTTTAGTCATATCAATTTCCACACCTTTTTCCCTTCTTAATGCCCCAGGCATTTGGAAAAACTTAGAAAGAATGAATATAGCACATGTAATCGATCCTATATCCAAAGCATATGGGACACGATTCATGATGTCTCACATAAAGACTAAACTAGTCTTTTGCTATAATATTTCCATTTCTATTTGCCAAGTTCTCATAATTCAGATTATGAAAAGGGATGTCGGAATCATAATCGAATTTTAGAACGCCAATAATGAACCCATATATAGAATTGCCTTATGTTGAGCCATTCCAACATTAAATTAATATATATTCTTGACTAAATACAATTAAGACCTCAATCTAAGCTTTTAGATTTGAGATGAAGTATAATTTCCTCTCCCTTAATTATAGAAAAACAACTTTTTCACAATTGAGACCTTTTGTTTTCTATAATTAACATTGCTAACTTGCAACCTTTATCATAATTATCATGCTCCCACTAACATGATGATTATTAGCATAACGCTTATGCTCCCACTAGCTTTCACATGTACCCAGAAATCAACTGGACTTCTAGAAATCAATACTTTATTGACTTTCTTACCAAACTTTAGATTTATGATACTAGATTGCCTTGATAATACTTTATCAAAATCGTACACCTCTCTTAGATAGCTCACAAGTGTATCTAAACAATTTCAGAACTATGAAAAAGGGATGTCGTAATCATAGTCTCAATTGTTTAGACTTTTTGCCATTTCCACAGTTGCTATCTACTGAAAATTTACTTAGTCAAAGAGTTTCCTTACCATCATTTTCATGAATCAAAGAGAAACCTTATGACACTTAGATTTTCTTGTGTAAGTGTTCCTATCCATGTGAATTTTTCAAAACCATAATCATAAGACGAGGTTAGTGACAAATCCTAACTCATATGGATTGGACTTGTGCAATCGTAACTTCTTGCCACCTGGCAACTCAAGTGCCTGCCATTGCTTCCAAGTAGCTATTCAAATAATTGAGAACAGATAGAACTCAAATGTATAGCCAACTTAACTGGAATGGGCACAGAAATGTCAACACGATAGGTTATAAACCTCTAGTTGTGTGCTAGCGATGAAATTCAGGTTTTATTCTTGATTACTTCTTTAAACCCTTTCAGGATCTTTTAGCCTCCCACTGTCTCCTTGACCTATAAGACTTTCTTGACAAATATTCAATACATAGTGTGGATTCTAATCAAGATAGACACTTAACACAATTAGCCTTAGTTGGTCTTTGTTTTATCCAAAACATCACAACTTACCAATTTCAAATGTACAAGACTAGAAAACTTTTACTCTTACATTTGACAAGTGTTTTACACCTCTTTTAAGACATGTCACTCAACTTACAGTCTTGGAGTATGACTCTAAGACTTGTTTTGAAACGAAGTATGACTCATCTTCTTGATTTGACCATTTCAACAATTCATAGCTCCTCTTTTTAGCTATCAGAATGGACTTAGAGGATGAATTGTGATAAGGTATCAAAATCATTAACATGATCTTAAAACATGATACTAAAGTACTCTCCCATCTTTTCAGATTTGAGAAACTTTTATCGTTCTGCCTAATTTGATTCTTCTTATTCATTCTGTCATACATTGAAAATTTTCCAATGTTTCTGAATTATACTTAAGCATGTAAGTATAATCATATTTACTAAACCTTAGTAAATCAGGATGAATAGTCTTATCCATCTTTTGTGGTGGACTTTGACAATTGCATAAGAAAGTGTACTTGATTCCTTAGTCCTTCTCTTGAATCACACATCCATGTGAACAAGCAGTTAGTCTTAATTTTCCAATGCTCGAAAGTTCTCATTCATCATACTATACAACTTGCATGATTCCAAGTTTCTATCCAACCGAAACTTGGGTGATGAGAATCTTTCCTTATTTGGTAAATTTGGACACTTCCACAAATAAACGAATCAAATTCATATTTCTAATATTGCTATAAACATACAAACATCAAGTTTTCATGAATGCCATTGTAAGGAGATAAAAATAAATTAAAACAAACTTTTGTTTATTTTAAAATGCAAAAAAAAACTTTTCCTTACAATGAAACTTGAAATGAAAACAATGCTATTACATGTTTCCAAGCAATCTATCATAACTCCTAAGTGTAGCTCAAGAATCCGATTTGCAATCAAGTGATAGAAATCCATCTTCGCGATCAGATTCAGCATAATATATCTTTAAGTTTCCTTCACTTTTCCTTTGATTCTTAAAACATCAACACGTGACCCAGTCACATCATATAATAAGAATCTCAGAATAGAAACTTGATCGAGTTAGATAGTGGACTTTACCTGAAGTAGAGTCAAACTTATTGACTTTACCATCCTTATGATCTTTCAGGTAAATTTGGTAACTTTGCAACTGACGCCCCATCCTTTGGCAATCTAACATATGGACCCTTTGGTAATGGGACATGGGTCTATCACAGACTTAGCTTTTCTCTTTACCATTTTCTCAACCAAGTTGACTATGGCCAATCCTTTTCCATTGGGAAGAGAGTGCATTTCTGGATTTCCTGTGTCACTATTGTCCTTGTCCATTAAGTTTTGGGAATTTGATCTCCTAATCAAATTTGCTTTACTAGTACACTAAATCGTTTCTGATTTAGCAGCACCAAGCAAATAGATAAGATCATTAAGGGTCTTGTCATAGTCTATTTCATAAGAGTCCCAAAGGAGCTCGCTATGTGACTTAGAAAGTGATTGAACCACTAACTTTCTCAAGACTTTGACACCCAACTCTCCTGGCTTGTCAGTATGTGACTTCATCTCCAAGATGTGATCACACCTAGACCTTGCCTTGCCAATAGGGCTTGAGTGACCTTGAACTTGTGTGTTAGGGAGTATAATTGGAGGAGGTGGAGGAAGTGAAGTTCCAAGATATTTGGGAAGATCATAGATATCTGAACTTGACATCTTTTGGGAGATATTCAAGATAGTTGATTTGAAGTCCTTAATATAACACCCAATATGAAATATTAAGGCTAGGACCCAACAAGCTATTTTATAACTTGGAAGAGGGATGTCGTAATCCAAGCTATAGAATATTTGAAGGTAGGTGAATGACGATTCACCAATTTCCACCATGAAAAACGAAATAATTTATTACGTTTTAATTGGATTTGAAACTCCTAGATCTTTGAGATTCATTGAACTTTCAATGGCATGTTTGAATCTCGAGTGTGCCCTTCAGGTTTTGTGACTGGGATGCCGAGGATCACAAAACAAGGTGTGAAGTAACCATGCAAATTACTCGGTACCCTTAAGTGTTTACCCCTCAATCGATGTGCCGGTTAACCACACACGCTCCATCGATACTATGATAAACATTAAGTTACCCTTTGCCTACCTTGTTAAATACGATTTAGTGTGCCGGTTAACCACACATGCTCCACTAACAGACTTAAACAAAGTGCAATGTGTAATTTCTTGGATTAGCACCTTATTCACATTTTCCTAAGTAACTAAGATTGGGTATTTATAAAAGGTTTAGTGACTTATTATTCATCATTAATAATTTTAATGAAGGGATAATTATAGTCATTGTCCTACCCGTTCGGCTAACGACCCTCCACCGGTCAAGGACGCGGTGGGTGAGAGTGGACACCCATTAAACTGCCATTTTATAGTGTAACAACCCGTTATCCCGGGCATTATAAACCGAGTCTTGTAACCCCTTTTGAATGTAATGGGAATATCATCGATAAATGAATTGTTCAAAAGGTTCCAAATAAATAAAGAAACACTAAAATCTGAGTTATGGCGAAGAAGCTATGACCATTCTAAGATTTCTGTCAAAACCGACAACACCGATCAAACGAAAAACGCAAAGTTTCAATACGATAACATTTAGCCTTAGGTATCTAAATGAAAGTCATAGATGACATTAAACCGTGAGCGTACTCAAAAAGAACGTCCAAATCTGACTTCGCATGAGGAAGTTATGATTTTTCAAAGAAATTCCTTAAAAGCGATTAGTTATAAAATAAATAATAAAAATAATTTTGGAATTTGCCAACGGAGTCTAAACGAAAGTTGTAGATCGTAGTCTCACCTACGCGTGGATATAAAGACCATCGAAAACGGAGTTCGTATGAAGAAGATATGGATTTTTGAAGGATATTAAATAAATTAATTAATTATTTAATTCAAAATTCGGATATTATCCGAAGAGGAGTCAGCGTCCTTCTCCGAAGTACGCGCTGCGTACTCCTGTACGCCCCGCGTAACCGAGAGGATTGGCCTCGGATCGTCCACGTCGCCATATCCGAGGAAGCCGACCCGTCCGACCCGTCCGACCCGTCCGATCCGACGTCCCATCCGACCCGACGTCCCATCCGACCCACCTCCCCAGCAACCCGTCCCATCCGACCCGATAACCCAAGAACCCGTCCCATCCGAACCGAAGCAGTCGAGGCTTCGGTCATGCATGACGTACGCGTACGCAGCGCGTACGAGCGTACGCCCCGCGTACCGAGGCAGACTTGCCTTCCTATAAATAGAATGCGAGGGTTTCCAAAGAAAGGGTTCATTTCTCTTCTCTCTCTCTCAGCATTTCCTCGTTTTCCGTGTCCGTTCAAACCCGAAGCTCTGGTCTTTTTGGCTCAAGTCCCGAAGGCCGATTCTACTCCCGAGATTCCCGAGAATCCCAAGAAAAATCAGTTTCCCGAGACGAAACTCTGCTCGGTTTGCCACCTCACAATCTTCAAACTATCAAGTGAGTTCATATCCCCTTCGAACACTCTTTAAATACATTTTAAATGTTTTATACTCTTTTTGGGGAGGAATACAAGTTAACACATGACTAAATTCGTGTGAAACATTAACCTTTTGATATACTTTTCATACTGTTGTTTTAACTATCTTGTGAAGTTATTATGATACAAAACCCCTCACAACACAGCTTTACCCTCTTTGGGATATAATATGTTTATAAATAGAAATATGTTTTATTTATAAGTTTACATACAAATACATCATATCAAGGGTAACATTCTTTACTAAGTCATTTTATGCATTCAAAGAACTTATGATTTATGCTTTGTCAAACATTGTGATAGAGGTTAAACTTTGCATACAAACTACTACTTTAATACAGACTTAGTTGAGAATCCATGAGTCGTGTATATCTTCAAACGTTACTTTCTTTATTAGAAAATAATGCTGCAAGTCCTGTCTATAACCAGAGTCTCCCGTTCGGAGAACGTGTCAAATGTGTATAGATCTATACGGGAAGTCATGATCCCACGCCCTGACTGTTAGCTACAGTCCGTCTTTTGGGGTGACAGTTGTCATAACGCTACGACGCCTGAAGAACGTCGCTACAGGCATATTATGTTTAGTATGGTTATAAAACTCATCGGATATACAATTATTATGGTATTATGCTTTTATGAACGAGTAGTCATTAAAACTATTCTTCATCTAATAAGTGCGATCTTCGTATAGCTTTACTATGTAAAACTATGACACAACTTACAAGCACGTCGCTTGCTTGCGATTTTCGGTCTTAGAGACTGCCAGTTATGTCAGGGAAATAAGGGTTTTTCCTGTATACAAACCAAACAACTAATAGGAAAATAAGGGATTTTCTCGGTACAATTAGTTGCAATTTACATCACGAACATTCATATGCATTGCATACTTTTATAAGAAAATAAGGGTTTTTCTGGAAAACACGCAAACACTTTCGAATGGCATACATCTTCTCAAAACACTACTTATGAACTCACCAACTTAAATGTTGACACTTTTTCTTTGAAATAACTTGTATTCACAGGAAACCGCTAGCCAGGTAGCAACTACTTCTGAAGACTAACGCATTGGCGTTAGTAACATATTTTGGATCACCATTTTATATTTGATTTCTTTTGCAAACATGTAACATCTACAATCATGTAAACTTTTCAAACATATTTATATTATGGTGGTGTGTACTTTCCTTTCTATGAACTGTTATGATACTGAATATGATGTCCTCCGCCCCCGAACGATTCCGCCGTTCAGGTTTGGGGGTGTGACAGATTGGTATCAGAGCTTCGTTTATAGTGAATTAAGTATATCAAAACCATTTTTTCTTTTACAACTATAAACTCAACTGGGCAAAAACACTCTGAGAAGAGTCATGCTTTTGAAATTAAATCTATTTAGTTTTTGTAAGTAAGCATGCATTCATTTAGTAACAGTTCCACATCGTACCATATTAGAAGTATTATTAATGAGTTGTGCAGTACGGGTACGCCATGGGACATGTAATCGGAACTGGGAAGGATATAGCCTGATCAACTATATTTGTCCGAGAGCCGACTAACGTGTGCCGAGGGGTGTCTGCAGTGGACAACAAATTTTAAAAACTTACCAAACCGTTATTAGAATCAAACACAATAATTTAAATGCTATAGGAGTAATTGCTATTTAAACTAACCTACATGTTTTGCATGTTCCGACTTTATTCAATTCTTATGACCCTATTTCTCGTACAGTCAAATGGCTGGATTTCACCACCCCAATGACCCCTACTTCCCCAACCAAGGCAACGGAGGATGGATCGAAGATGATCCAGAAGAGGATGAGGAACCCATAGAATTGGGTGATGACTCCGGTACTGACTCAGAACCTGAAGTGATCGATCCACCACCCATTCAACCTCCTGTCCATGTGAGGAACTTCCAAGGACCCACTCCCGTATGGGGAAGTCACCTACATCATTGGAGCCAACAACAAGGCATACGCCCTCCCTACGGCATGTGTCGGGACTTCTACGATGTCCGCGGTGGCAGTTCGGCTGATCGAGCACTCCCGGTAATGGTTGGTAAGTTAGCCAATCAGTCCTATCAGTCCGGAGTACAAGCAAGCCGACTCCGGGATATCCACGTGGAAGTGCAGGTTCACACTTCCGATATCCGTAGACTGGACAAGATACAAGATAATGTCCAACTCCAGTCTGAGGCATTTCAGGCACAGATAATTGCAGCCCTAGCCGAGTTAAGGGAGCAACAAGCCGCTTTGGATCGACGCCTAATGGAATCGAAGCAATCAGATGCGGAGTCAAGCTCCAAGCGCAACTTACGTCGCAAGTAGTGCCTGCCAGGATTTCAAATTTTGTTATAAATTAGGACTTCGGATAAGAATTTCCTTTTCGTTAAAACTTTCTGTAATCGGAGACCTTTAGAAAGGTCAAAAAGTTTTGTCTAAACTCGGATGTAACACGACTATATGTTTTATATATATGGGGCATACCCCCCCCCCCTTTCTCTGATTTTAAATATGTATATTCCGTTCAACTCATAAGTGCATCCATTCAAACGTTATTAATAAATCAAACTCAAAACCTATTGTTGGTCAAACCAAATTCTTAATCTATTTAAGGCAGTTAACTCAATATCATTCAACTTTGAACTGCCAAAACTTATAATTTTCTTCCATATTTTTCTTTTGGCAGCAAGATGCCTCCTCGTCCAAACTTAAGGCCCAGGCCGGGCACGGCACCACCACCACCTCCACCACCAGCTTATGATCCGGCCATGGTTCAGGCTGCTATCACAGCAGCGGTAACCGCAGCCCTCTCGCAAATAAACTCCCAAGGGAATGGAGGGGCGGGAAGCAGCACAAATCATCCAAATCATGGCACTGGTCATGGCCAAGGAAGAGAATGTACCTACAAGGAGTTCTCTAACGCTAAACCAAAAACTTTTAATGGAACGGGAGGAGTCATTGCACTAATGCAATGGTTCGAAAAGACCGAAACGGTCTTCGAGATCTGCTCGTGCCAAGAAACAAGCAAGGTTAAGTTCGCTGCTTGCACCTTCATAGATCGAGCCCTCACTTGGTGGAAAAGCCATGTGAACTCAGTGACGCTCACTGTCGCTAACGCCATGAGTTGGGAAGAACTGAAGGTACTACTACTGGAAGAATACTGCCCAAGGGGTGAAGTGCAAAAGCTTGAGCAGGAACTCTGGAATTTGAGAATGGTCGGGTCTGACCTAGTCGCTTACACAGCTAGGTTCAACGATCTCGCTGCCTTGTGCCCTACCATGGTCAACCCAGAATCAAAGAAGGTCGAAAGGTACATTTGGGGATTGTCACCCCAGATTCAAGGGCATGTCCTAGCCTCCAACCCTATCACCTACAACAGCGCTAAACGCCTGGCACAACGACTCATCGATCACGGAGCGAAACAGAGTACCATCACAACAGCCACAAATCCACCTAGGGAGGCTCAGGGACAGAGTAGGCCTTGGAACAAGAGGAGGGGACAAATCCTCCAGGAGAACCCTAAGAAACAACAAGTGATAGCGACCCACGCCATTACTGTACCTACCAACTCTGCCCCCACAAGTTCATACAATGGAAAGCTACCGAAATGTAACCAGTGCAACTTCCACCATCACGGTCTCTGTCATGGCCTTCAATGCACCAGGTGCAATAAGAAGGGTCATACAGCCCGCTATTGCAAGGAGCCAACCCAACAATCCGCCCCCACTGCTAATACCGGAGTAAGCCGCGCTTGCTTTGAGTGCGGGAGCACAGGGCACTACCGCAAGGACTGCCCGAAGGCAAACAACAGGAATACCGGCGGGAGAGGCCGAGTTTTCGCAATGGGACAAGATGAAGCCATTGAGGACCCTACTGTTGTTACGGGTACGTTTCTTCTCGATAACTCGTATGCATGCATTTTGTTTGATAGTGGAGCGGAAAGGAGTTTTGTGAGTCACGACTTTAAAAGCATGCTAAAACCATTACCACACTCATTAAGTGAACCGTTCATAGTAGAAATGGCCAACGGGAAAACTGAAAGCACTAAAGAGATATACTTAAACTGCACCCTAACTCTAAACGATAATCCCTTTCAAATCAACCTCATGCCAGTCTCGATTAAGAGTTTCGATGTCATCATTGGCATGGATTGGCTAAGTTCACATCGTGCGGACATTCTATGTTACGATAAGGCCGTTCGCCTTAATCTGCCAACCGGCGAAACTTTCCTCGTCTTGGGCGACAAACCTAGTACCACTCTTAGAATCATCTCAAGTATCCAAGCTCAGAAGCACTTACGAAAGGAGTGTCACGCATTTCTTGCACGTGTTGTAGACGTGGAACGCGAAGTCCGGGACATCAAGGATGTGCCCGACGTATGCGATTTTCCCGATGTGTTTCCCGAGGACCTTCCAGGGATACCACCCGTAAGACAAGTCGAATTCAGAATCGATCTGATTCCCGGAGCTACCCCAGTAGCCAAGGCACCCTATCGATTAGCCCCGGCAGAGATGCAGGAGCTATCCAGTCAACTGAATGAACTACTGGGAAAAGGATTCATCAGACCGAGCTTCTCACCATGGGGAGCACCCGTGTTGTTTGTGAAAAAGAAAGATGGATCGTTCAGAATGTGCATCGACTACAGAGAACTCAACAAACTAACGGTCAAGAATCGTTATCCTCTACCGCGCATAGATGATCTATTCGACCAACTGCAAGGGGCGAACTATTTTTCTAAGATTGATCTGAGGTCCGGGTATCACCAGTTACGAGTGCTAGAGGAGGATGTGCCGAAGACCGCCTTCCGAACTCGTTACGGACATTACGAGTTCGTGGTGATGCCATTCGGATTGACTAATGCGCCCGCAGTCTTCATGGATCTGATGAATAGAGTATGCCGACCTTACTTGGATCAGTTCGTCATCGTTTTCATTGACGACATCCTGATCTACTCCCGAAGTAAGAAAGAGCATGGCGATCATCTGCGACAAGTTCTAGGGACGTTACGAAAAGAGAAACTTTATGCGAAGTTCTCGAAATGTGAATTTTGGATCCGAAGAGTCGAATTCTTAGGACACGTGGTAAGCGAAGAGGGAATCCACGTGGACCCATCCAAAATTAAGGCCATTGAGAACTGGTCAGCACCGAAGACTCCTACAGAAATTCGCCAATTTCTAGGTCTCGCTGGTTACTACCGCAGGTTCATTCAGAACTTCTCACGAATAGCGAAGCCTCTTACAACCCTAACCCAGAAGGGTGTGGCCTTTGACTGGGAAGAGAAACAAGAAAGAGCGTTCCAAACGCTCAAACGAGCCTTGTGCACCGCACCAATACTATCCCTTCCTGAAGGAATAGAAGACTTCGTAGTTTATTGCGATGCATCAAACCAAGGACTCGGATGTGTTCTGATGCAGCGAGGTAAGGTTATCGCCTACGCCTCGAGACAGTTGAAAACACATGAGGTTAACTACACGACCCACGATCTTGAGCTAGGAGCAGTAGTGTTTGCCCTGAAGATCTGGAGACATTACTTGTATGGAACGAAGAGCACTATCTTTACCGACCACAAGAGCTTACAACACATTTTCGATCAGAAGGAGCTCAACATGAGACAACGGCGATGGGTCGAGCTACTCAGTGATTACGAATGCGATATTCGCTATCATCCGGGAAAGGCAAACGTAGTAGCCGATGCCCTTAGTCGAAAGGAGTACTCAGGCCGGAGAGTGAAGTCATTAGCTATGTCGATCCATTCGCACCTATCAACGCAAGTCAAGGAAGCTCAATTAGAGGCCTTGAAACCCGAAAACGTGGCAAGTGAGGCCCTTAGGGGAATGGACAAGAACTTAGAAATCAAGAGTGACGGAGCACGCTACCTCATGAACCGGATCTGGACACCAAAGTTTGGGGGATTCAGAGAGGTAGTTATGAGCGAGGCACACAGGACCCCATACTCCGTGCACCCAGGGTCAGACAAAATGTATCTAGATCTCAAGCAACTCTACTGGTGGCCAAACATGAAAGCGGAGATCGCTACGTATGTGAGCAAGTGTCTAACTTGCGCCAAAATAAAAATAGAACACCAAAAACCCTCAGGCCTACTCCAACAACCTGATATACCTGAGTGGAAATGGGAGCAGATTTCCATGGACTTCATAACCAAACTGCCCAAAACTCAGAGTGGCCAAGATACTATTTGGGTAATCGTCGACAGATTAACCAAATCAGCCCATTTCTTACCTATCAAGGAAACCGATAGGATGGAAAAACTATCAAGAACCTACATCCGGGAGATCGTATGACTTCATGGGGTACCAATGTCGATCATCTCAGATAGAGACAGCAGGTTCACTTCCAGATTTTGGCAATCACTGCAAAAATCCATGGGAACGAGGTTGGACATGAGTACAGCATACCACCCTCAAACTGACGGACAGAGTGAGAGGACGATCCAAACCTTGGAAGACATGTTGCGAGCATGTGTAATCGACTTTGGCAAGGCATGGGATATTCACCTGCCTTTGGTCGAGTTCTCTTATAACAATAGTTATCATACTAGTATCGAGACCGCTCCGTTCGAAGCCCTTTACGGCCGTAAGTGCAGATCACCCCTGTGCTGGACGGAAGTGGGCGACACCCAATTGGCAAAAGGTCTAGTCACAAAAAGCACCCTTACTGGTCCAGAGATCATCAGAGAAACTACCGAAAAGATCGTGCAAATACGAGAACGACTGAAGTCCTCAAGGGATAGGCAAAAGAGCTATGCCGACAGGAGACGTAAACCCTTGGAATTCCAGATTGGCGACCGTGTGCTACTGAAGGTCTCACCATGGAAAGGCATGATACGCTTTGGGAAGCGTGGAAAGCTAAACCCCAGGTACATTGGACCCTTCGAAATCATTTCGAGAGTTGGTCCAGTGGCCTACAAACTCCAACTTCCAATCGAGCTTAACAAAGTGCATCCAGTATTCCACGTGTCGAACCTGAAAAAGTGTTTGTCCGACGAAACACTTGTAATTCCACTCGATGAAATCGCGTTAAACGAAAATCTCAACTTTGTGGAAGAACCCGTCGAGATCATGGATAGGGAAGTTAAAAGGACCAAACAGAGTCGCATTCCAATAGTAAAAGTTCGATGGAATGCTAAGAGAGGACCCGAATTCACATGGGAACGGGAAGACCAAATGCTACAGAAGTATCCGCATCTCTTCCTCAGCCCCTAAAACTCTTACCTTGTATTAAATTTCGGGACGAAATTCCGTTTAACGAGGGGATGATGTAACAACCCGTTATCCCGGGCATTATAAACCGAGTCTTGTAACCCCTTTTGAATGTAATGGGAATATCATCGATAAATGAATTGTTCAAAAGCTCTGATTTGGAGTACGCTATGTAGTAGATATCGTCTTAAAGGTTCCAAATAAATAAAGAAACACTAAAATCTGAGTTATGGCGAAGAAGCTATGACCATTCTAAGATTTCTGTCAAAACCGACAACACCGATCAAACGAAAAACGCAAAGTTTCAATACGATAACATTTAGCCTTAGGTATCTAAATGAAAGTCATAGATGACATTAAACCGTGAGCGTACTCAAAAAGAACGTCCAAATCTGACTTCGCATGAGGAAGTTATGATTTTTCAAAGAAATTCCTTAAAAGCGATTAGTTATAAAATAAATAATAAAAATAATTTTGGAATTTGCCAACGGAGTCTAAACGAAAGTTGTAGATCGTAGTCTCACCTACGCGTGGATATAAAGACCATCGAAAACGGAGTTCGTATGAAGAAGATATGGATTTTTGAAGGATATTAAATAAATTAATTAATTATTTAATTCAAAATTCGGATATTATCTGAAGAGGAGTCAGCGTCCTTCTCCGAAGTACGCGCTGCGTACTCCTGTACGCCCCGCGTAACCGAGAGGATTGGCCTCGGATCGTCCACGTCGCCATATCCGAGGAAGCCGACCCGTCCGACCCGTCCGACCCGTCCGATCCGACGTCCCATCCGACCCGACGTCCCATCCGACCCACCTCCCCAGCAACCCGTCCCATCCGACCCGATAACCCAAGAACCCGTCCCATCCGAACCGAAGCAGTCGAGGCTTCGGTCATGCATGACGTACGCGTACGCAGCGCGTACGAGCGTACGCCCCGCGTACCGAGGCAGACTTGCCTTCCTATAAATAGAATGCGAGGGTTTCCAAAGAAAGGGTTCATTTCTCTTCTCTCTCTCTCAGCATTTCCTCGTTTTCCGTGTCCGTTCAAACCCGAAGCTCTGGTCTTTTTGGCTCAAGTCCCGAAGGCCGATTCTACTCCCGAGATTCCCGAGAATCCCAAGAAAAATCAGTTTCCCGAGACGAAACTCTGCTCGGTTTGCCACCTCACAATCTTCAAACTATCAAGTGAGTTCATATCCCCTTCGAACACTCTTTAAATACATTTTAAATGTTTTATACTCTTTTTGGGGAGGAATACAAGTTAACACATGACTAAATTCGTGTGAAACATTAACCTTTTGATATACTTTTCATACTGTTGTTTTAACTATCTTGTGAAGTTATTATGATACAAAACCCCTCACAACACAGCTTTACCCTCTTTGGGATATAATATGTTTATAAATAGAAATATGTTTTATTTATAAGTTTACATACAAATACATCATATCAAGGGTAACATTCTTTACTAAGTCATTTTATGCATTCAAAGAACTTATGATTTATGCTTTGTCAAACATTGTGATAGAGGTTAAACTTTGCATACAAACTACTACTTTAATACAGACTTAGTTGAGAATCCATGAGTCGTGTATATCTTCAAACGTTACTTTCTTTATTAGAAAATAATGCTGCAAGTCCTGTCTATAACCAGAGTCTCCCGTTCGGAGAACGTGTCAAATGTGTATAGATCTATACGGGAAGTCATGATCCCACGCCCTGACTGTTAGCTACAGTCCGTCTTTTGGGGTGACAGTTGTCATAACGCTACGACGCCTGAAGAACGTCGCTACAGGCATATTATGTTTAGTATGGTTATAAAACTCATCGGATATACAATTATTATGGTATTATGCTTTTATGAACGAGTAGTCATTAAAACTATTCTTCATCTAATAAGTGCGATCTTCGTATAGCTTTACTATGTAAAACTATGACACAACTTACAAGCACGTCGCTTGCTTGCGATTTTCGGTCTTAGAGACTGCCAGTTATGTCAGGGAAATAAGGGTTTTTCCTGTATACAAACCAAACAACTAATAGGAAAATAAGGGATTTTCTCGGTACAATTAGTTGCAATTTACATCACGAACATTCATATGCATTGCATACTTTTATAAGAAAATAAGGGTTTTTCTGGAAAACACGCAAACACTTTCGAATGGCATACATCTTCTCAAAACACTACTTATGAACTCACCAACTTAAATGTTGACACTTTTTCTTTGAAATAACTTGTATTCACAGGAAACCGCTAGCCAGGTAGCAACTACTTCTGAAGACTAACGCATTGGCGTTAGTAACATATTTTGGATCACCATTTTATATTTGATTTCTTTTGCAAACATGTAACATCTACAATCATGTAAACTTTTCAAACATATTTATATTATGGTGGTGTGTACTTTCCTTTCTATGAACTGTTATGATACTGAATATGATGTCCTCCGCCCCCGAACGATTCCGCCGTTCAGGTTTGGGGGTGTGACATATAGGCAGTAACCTTATACCCCGTTATAGAGCTGCTTCGTGAATGAGGCCTACTAACGGTAAGACTGACTTGCTTTTATACACACACACACACACACATATATATATATATATATATATATATATATATATATATATATATATATATATATATTATTAACTTATAATATTATAAAGTATAAGGGTTGAATTTTAACTTTTTGAAATTCTAAGGGCTAACTTGGAATTAAAGTATTCATAAGAGAAAACTTTTCAAATTCCAAAACTTGAGGGCAAGTTTTGAAATTATTCAAAACTAATTAATTTCATAACTTATATGTTTAAAGTAGTTTTAATTAAAAAAACACTTCAAGTTCCATAACTTGAGGACAAGTTATGGAAGATTTTAAAGTAATAAAAGAATTAACTTTTCTTTACTTTAGAAATTATGAAATTAATTAAGGTTACACATTTTATTACTTAATGAAGTGACTCTTGAACTTCCATAACTTGAGGACAAGTTATGGAGTCATAAAACCATTCAATGAGACAAGACTCTTCATTTTTGTAACCTTACCAACTTTTATGAGCTTTAAGAATCTTTAATGTGACTTTTCATGTAACTTGAGGACAAGTTACACAAACACATTTTAGAATCAATTCTTAGATTAAAATGTATCAAAAACACATAATCGATCAAGTTTTCTATTAATCTAAGCAACTCATAAGAACAAGATAATTGGTATCAAACTTTTTTTCATGTAATTAGCATAACACTTAAACTAATACAAAACATGAATCTATTGACAATTATCTTTGAAATTTGATTAGCATGAACATTACAACATCAAAAATAAGTTTATAAGTCCAAAAACATCTTAGGGTAATGTTCCTTGTCTAATTCGAGCCAAAACAGTCGAATTTATGCTATCTGGGGGTCCAACTCGTCGAGTGCATGAACCAACTCGGCGAGTTGGATCGTTTTGATCATTTTTTACGCATGGACTCGCTGAGTCTCCTGATGGACTCGCCGAGTCTGATGCCCAGAAAGCAAAAAACTTCGATTTTTTAAGAAGTCTTGCAAGGATAACAGAAAAACAAGCCTAGGCTCTGATACCACTGTTGGGTTTTGAGCATTCTAACAGTCCTATGGTGTATATTCAATCATATAAACCTTCGATCTATGTTTTCTCTATTACACATGCAAATAAGAACATTCCAAGGCTTTAATCCTAGCTAGCATATTATGAAGCTCTTATACTACAAAGTACTAGTTAGATGACATACCTTTTGATGTAGCTTGATGTCTTCAAGCTTTAAGAGCTTAGCCCCAATAGTGTGGAAGCCTCAAGTGGAATCACAAATCACCAAAACAGATTGGAACACTTTGGAGAATATGGATACTTGGTTCTCTCTAGTGAAATCGGCTAGCCCTCTTATTGTACCCACACTAGTGCCAATTACCAACCAATGACATCTTTATATAGTATGGAGACTAGGGTTAAACCCATGACATTTCATTTCTTATGATCCATGGGTTAAACCATCCATGGACTATCCATGAAAGCTTAGCCAAACCTAAATGAACTTGGCCCATTCCATATATATATATATATATATATATATATATATATATATATATATATAAGAGTCCATATTTAATTAGTTCATTTTGATCACTTAATTAATTATAAATTAGTTCTTGATCAATACTAATTAAATAATATGATTATATATTAATATATTAGAACTTATAATATAATAATATAAAGCATAAATATACTATTCTCACAAGACTATCCATATAAATTGTGCCGGTGAAGTGCAACCCAAATGGACCATGTCGGGTCGGGTCAAGTACATACCAAATATAGTTATGAACTTAGACATTAATCCAACATTATGTTGGTCAGATAATTATTATTATTATGCTAGTGGGAGCATAATTATTACGAAAAGTGTTACAAGTTAGCAATGTTAATTATAGAAAACAAAAGTTTCAATTTGCAAAGATGCAGGGTTTGAAAGGTTGTTTTGCTATAATTATGGGAGAGGAATTCATACTTCATTTCAAAATCTAAAAGCTTATATTAAGTTTCTAATCAAATTTAGTCAAATATATATGAATTTAATGTTGGAATGGTTCAACATAAAGAAATTATGTATATGGAAATGATAATTGCGTTTTCAAAATTTGATTATGATTACGGCTTCCCTTTTCATAATTCAAATTATGAGAGCGTGGAAAATACAAATATTATAGCAAAATACTGATCAAGTATCATGTCTTCATGTTAGACATTATTAATCGTGTCCCATATGCTTCGGGTATAGGATCGATTTAATTAGTTTTACTATTATTGTGACCTAATTTTCCAAATGCCTAGGGCATTGAGAGGGAAACGGACTAGAACCGGATATGACTAAAGTGGTTAACAACTGTTAAGGACAATCTAGGGTTCGCTAAAGATTGGTCGCTTGTAGTTGGAAGTATAAAATGGATGGACAATATCAACATATTCTGAAAAGAGGCAACTCTTGTTCAGAAGTGATAGTCAAAATGGGAATATGGAAATGTTTCCATATGTGGAAGTTATTCTTTAAATCTGTGTAAGATTAGGAAACTTAATGCAAGAAGGATATTCAAAGGAATGTACTTTGAATTTTACTCTTCGCTTCCTTGGAAATGTTTTGTTAACAATCTCTAGCTAAAAGGTTTGTAATATCGTTGGTCAAGTCTTTGTGACTTTTGGTACCATGACATTAGAAAGGCTGCATTACATGATAGTTTAGCAGTGACAAGAATTTTGAATTCTTACACATTCAGTAAAGTTTTGGAATTGTGATATGAGCATCATTGAAATGTTTTTCAACTGATCTATTTCACAAAGTCATTACCATAGACTAACATAGTGTACATGCTTGGAACATGGCATAACTGTTATTTTATTCAAGTATTAAGTTGATAAATCGAAACATTATACAACGAATAATGAGTAATCAATATGGCAAGTAAATGTTTTGAGGCCGTATAGGATTAGTATTATTGTTATGTTTCACTTTGCATGTTTTGACTTCCCAAATAACTAGGTTATTCAAACCATCCACAGTCAATCATACTTTGGAAGTTGGTATTGAGGCAAGACTATCATGAATGGGTCTGTAGAGGTGTTTTAGTCATAGCACAAGTTTGCTACAGTGTTCATGAGTACTCCTGGAATAAGATTCGAGTATTGGATTCAACCCACGCTCATCTGAATCACTTCATGGATTTTATCACGAGTGATTGTGAGACGATAATATATTATATTTTTGAAACAGAGACCTGTGAGTTTTAGTTGCGAGTCTGTTACATATTGACATATGTAAACGCATCGGTAACTTGGATGTTATAAAACATATTGTTGTTTTTCATTTGATGAGTAAGTACATTCAAGCATTTGGGTCGACGTTTATCCATTCCTTCTACCCCATGTAGATAAAAGCGATATATGTGGGCCCCTCGATGATTTAGTGATGACACCCCTAAGTGCTTGTCCAAGCCTAGACTGATTTGATTTGTTCAATTAGTCAGTCCTCATAAATCCAAAATCGGGAGACAAAAGACGAACAGAGAGAATGATTAAAATCCATGTCTCAATCCATATGATATCTAGAATGCATGAATATATTATACCTTATCTAGTGCATGCATCATTGACTACGTCAGAGTTCGACACAATTGCTATTCAGGTTGTGGAGTCGTACTTGCAATAATGGTTATTATACTTATCGAAGTGGGAGACTGTTGGATTAGGTGTCTAAGCCAACAACTATAATTGGTATGTACTTGACCCGAGAGTAGCATGGTTCATTTAGGTTGCATATCACTAGGAAAATTTGATAAGATGGACTTTTGAGAAGAGGGTACTAATGATTTGTTAATATATTATAAGTTCTAATATATTAACATGAAATCATATTATTTAATTTGGAATTAATTTGGTGATCAAAAGAGACTAATTAAATATATGGGGTTTGATTGGTAAATCATTCATTCTTATGAGGTCGGACAATGATCCATGATTCTTATGGTGTCGGACAATGATCCATGATTCCTTAGCTATCAGAATGCACTTAGAGGATGAATTTTGATAAGGTATCAAAATCATTAATATGATCTTAAAACATGATACTAAAGTACTCTCCCATCTTTTCAGATTTAAGAAACTTTTATCGTTCTGCCTAATTTAATTCTTCTTATTCGTTCTGCCATACATTGAAAATTTTCCAATGTTTCTGAATTATACTTAAGCTTGTAAGTATAATCATATTTACTAAACCTTAGTAAATTAGGATGAATAGTCTTATCCATCTTTTGTGGTGGACTTTGACAATTGCACAAGAAAGTGTACTTGATTCCTTAGTCCTTCTCTTGACTCACACATCCATGTGAACAAGCAGTTAGTCTTAATTTTCCAATGCTCGAATGTTCTCATTCATCATACTATACAACTTGCATGATTCCAAGTTTCTATCCAACCGAAACTTGGGTGATGAGAATCTTTCCTTATTTGGTAAATTTAGACACTACCACAAATGAACGAATCAAATTCATATTTCCAATATTGCTATAAACATACAAACATCAAGTTTTCATGAATGCCATTGTAAGGAGATAAAAATAAATTAAAACAAACTTTTGTTTATTTTAAAATGCAGAAAAAACTTTTCCTTACAATGAAACTTGAAATGAAAACAATGCTATTACATGTTTCCAAGCAATCTATCATAACTCCTAAGTGTAGCTCAAGAATCCGATTTGCAATCAAGTGATAGAAATCCATCTTCGCGATCAGATTCAGCATACTATATCTTTAAGTTTCCTTCAGTTTTCCTTTGATTCTTAAAACATCAACATGTGACCCACTCACATCATATAATAAGAATCACAGAATAGAAACTTGATCGAGTTAGATAGTGGACTTTACCTGATGTAGAGTCAAACTTATTGACTTCACCATCCTTATGATCTTTCAGGTAAATTTGGCAGCTTCGCAACTGATGCCCCATCCTTTGGCAATCTAACATATGGACCCTTTGGTAATGGGACATGGGACTATCACAGACTTAGCTTTTCTCTTTACCATTTTCTCAACCAAGTTGACTATGGCCAATCCCTTTCCATTGGGAAGAGAGTGCATTTCTGGATTTCCTGTGTCACTATTGTCCCTATCCATAAAGTTTTGGGAATTTGATCTCCTAATCAAATTTGCTTTACTAGTACACTAAATCGTTTCTGATTTAGCAGCACTAAGCAAATAGATAAGATCATTAAGGGTCTTGTCATAGTCTATTTCATAAGAGTCCCAAAGGAGCTCGCTATGTGACTTAGAAAGTGATTGAACCACTAACTTTCTCAAGACTTTAACACCCAACTCTCCTGGCTTGTCAGTATGTGACTTCATCTCCAAGATGTGATCACACCTAGACCTTGCCTTGCCAATAGGGCTTGAGTGACCTTGAACTTGTGTGTTAGGGAGAATAATTGGAGGAGGTGGAGGAAGTGAAGTTCCAAGATATTTGGGAAGATCATAGATGTCTGAACTTGACATCTTTTGGGAGATATTCAAGATAGTTGATTTGAAGTCCTTAATATAACACCCAATATGAAATATTAAGGCTAGGACCCAACAAGCTATTTTATAACTTGGAAGAGGGATGTCGTAATCCAAGCTATAGAATATTTGAAGGTAGGTGAATGACGATTCACCAATTTCCACCATGAAAAACGAAATAATTTATTACGTTTTAATTGGATTTGAAACTCCTAGATCTTTGAGATTCATTGAACTTTCAATGGCATGTTTGAATCTCGAGTGTGCCCTTCAGGTTTTGTGACTAGGATGCCGAGGATCACAAAACAAGGTGTGAAGTAACCATGCAAATTACTCGGTACCCTTAAGTGTTTACCCCTCAATCGATGTGCCGGTTAACCACACATGCTCCATCGATACTATGATAAACATTAAGTTACCCTTTGCCTACCTTGTTAAATACGAGTTAGTGTGCCGGTTAACCACACATGCTCCACTAACCGAGTTAAACAAAGTGCAATGTGTAATTTCTTGGATTAGCACCTTATTCACATTTTCCTAAGTAACTAAGATTGGGTATTTATAAAAGGTTTAGTGACTTAGTATTCATCATTAATAATTTTAATGAAGGGATAATTATAGTCATTGTCCTACCCGTTCGGCTAACGACCCTCCACCGGTCAAGGACGCGGTGGGTGAGAGTGGACACCCATTAAACTGCCATTTTATAGGCAGTAACCTTATACCCCCTTATAGAGCTGCTTCGTGAATGAGGCCTACTAACGGTAAGACTGACTTGCTCTTATAAACACACACACACACACACATATATATATATATATATATATATATATATATTATTAACTTATAATATTATAAAGTATAAGGGTTGAATTTTAACTTTTAAAATTCTAAGGGCTAACTTGGAATTAAAGTATTCATAAGAGAAAACTTTTCCAATTCCAAAACTTGAGGGCAAGTTTTGAAATTATTCAAAACTAATTAATTTCATAACTTATGTGTTTAAAGTATTTTTAATTAAAAAAACACTTCAAGTTCCATAACTTGAGGACAAGTTATGGAAGATTTTAAAGTAATAAAAGAATTAACTTTTCTTTATTTTATAACTTATGAAATTAATTAAGGTTACACATTTTATTACTTAATGAAGTGACTCTTGAACTTCCATAACTTGAGGACAAGTTATGGAGTCATAAAACCATTCAATGAGACAAGACTCTTCATTTTTGTAACCTTACCAACTTTTATGAGCTTTAAGAATCTTTAATGTGACTTTTCATGTAACTTGAGGACAAGTTACACAAACACATTTTAGAATCAATTCTTAGATTAAAATGGATCAAAAACACATAATCAATCAAGCTTTCTATTAATCTAAGCAACTCATAAGAACAAGATAATTGGTATCAAACTTTTTTCACGTAATTAGCATAACACTTAAACTAATACAAAACATGAATCTATTGACAATTATCTTTGAAATTTGATTAGCATGAACATTACCACATCAAAAATAAGTTTATAAGTCCAAAAACATCTTAGGGTAATGTTCCTAGTCTAATTCTAGCCAAAACAGTCGAATTTATGCTATCTGGGGGTCCAGCTCGTCGAGTGCATGAACCAACTCGGCGAGTTGGATCGTTTTGATCATTTTTTACGCATGGACTCGCTGAGTCTCCTGATGGACACGGCGAGTCTGATGCCCAGACAACAAAAAACTTAGATTTTTAAGAAGTCTTGCAAGGATAACAGGAAAACAAGCCTAGGCTCTGATACCACTGTTGGGTTTTGAGCATTCTAACAGTCCTATGGTGTACATTCAATCCTATAAACCTTCGATCTATGTTTTCTCTATTATACATGCAAATAAGAACATTCCAAGGCTTTAATCCTAGCTAGCATATTATGAAGCTCTTATACTACAAAGTAATAGTTAGATGACATACCTTTTGATGTAGCTTGATGTCTTCAAGCTTTAAGAGCTTAGCCCCAATAGTGTGGAAGCCTCAAGTGGAATCACAAATCACCAAAACACATTGGAACACTTTGGAGAATATGGATACTTGGTTCTCTCTAGTGAAATCGGCTAGCCCTCTTATTGTACCCACACTAGTGCCAATTACCAACCAATGACATCTTTATATAGTATGGAGACTAGGGTTAAACCCATGACATTTCATTTCTTATGATCCATGGGTTAAACCATCCATGGACTATCCATGAAAGCTTAGCCCAACCTAAATGAACTTGGCCCATTCCATATATATATATATATATATATATATATATATATATATATATATATATATATATATAAGAGTCCATATTTAATTAGTTCATTTTGATCACTTAATTAATTATAAATTAATTCTTGATCAATACTAGTTAAATAATATGATTATATATTAATATATTAGAACTTATAATATAATAATATAAAGCATAAATATACTATTCTCAAAAGACTATCCATATAAATTGTGCCGGTGAAGTGCAACCCAAATGGACCACGTCAGGTCGGGTCAAATACATACCAAATATAGTTATGGACTTAGACATTAATCCAACATTATGCTGATCAGATAATTATTATTATTATGCTAGTAGGAGCATAATTATTATGAAAAGTGTTGCAAGTTAGCAATGTTAATTATAGAAAACAAAAGTTTCAATTTGCAAAGATGTAGGGTTTGAAAAGTTGTTTTGCTATAATTATGGGAGAGGAATTCATACTTCATTTCAAAATCTAAAAGCTTATATTAAGTTTCTAATCAAATTTAGTCAAATATATATGAATTTAATGTTGGAATGGTTCAACATAAAGAAATTCTGTATATGGAAATGATAATTGCGTTCTCAAAATTTGATTATGATTACGGCTTCCCTTTCATAATTCAAATTATGAGAGCATGGAAAATACAAATATTATAGCAAAATACTGATCAAGTATCATGTCTTCATGTTAGACATTATGAATCGTGTCCCATATGCTTCGGGTATAGGATCGATTTAATTAGTTTTACTATTATTGTGGCCTAATTTTCCAAATGCCTAGGGCATTGAGAGGGAAAACGGACTAGAACCGGATATGAATCAAGTGGTTAACAACTGTTAAGGACAATCTAGGGTTCGCTAAAGATTGGTCGCTTGTAGTAGGAAGTATAAAATGGATGGACAATATCAACATATTTTTGAAAAGAGGCAACTCTTGTTCAGAAGTGATAGTCAAAATGGGAATATGGAAATGTTTCCATATGTGGAAGTTATTCTTTAAATCTGTGTAAGATTAGGAAACTTAATGCAAGAAGGATATTCAAAGGAATGTACTTTGAATTTTACTCTTCGCTTCCTTGGAAATGTTTTGTTAACAATCTCTAGTGAAAAGGTTTGTAATATCGTTGGTCAAGTCTTTGTGACTTTTGGTACCATGACATTACAAAGGCTGCATTACATGATAGTTTAGCAGTGACAAGAATTTTGAATTCTTACACATTCAGTAAAGTTTTGGAATTGTGATATGAGCATCATTGAAATGTTTTTCAACTGATCTATTTCACAAAGTCATTACCATAGACTAACATAGTGTACATGCTTGGAACATGGCATAACTGTTATTTTATTCAAGTATTAAGTTGATAAATCGAAACATTATACAACGAATAATGAGTAATCAATATGGCAAGTAAATGTTTTGGGGCCGTATAGGATTAGTATTATTGTTATGTTTCACTTTGCATGTTTTGACTTCCCGAATAACTTGGTTATTCAAACCATCCACAGTCGATCATACTTTGCAAGATGGTATTGAGGCAAGACTGTCATGAATGGGTCTGTAGAGGTGTTTTAGTCATAGCACAAGTTTGCTACAGTGTTCATGAGTACTCCTGGAATAAGATTCGAGTATTGGATTCAACCCACGCTCATCTGAATCACTTCATGGATTTTATCACGAGTGATTGTGAGACGATAATATATTATATTTTTGAAACAGAGACCTGTGAGTTTTAGTTGCGAGTCGGTTACACATTGACATATGTAAACGCATCGGTAACTTGGATGTTATAAAACATATTGTTGTTTTTCATTTGATGAGTAAGTACATTCAAGCATTTGGGTCGAGGTTTATCCATTCCTTCTACCCCATGTAGATAAAAGTGATATATGTGGGCCCCTCGATGATTTAGTGATGACACCCCTAAGTGCTTGGCCATGCCTAGACTGATTTGATTTGTTCAATTAGTCAGTCCTCATAAATCCGAAATCGGGAGACAAAAGACGAACAGAGAGAATGATTAAAATCCATGTCTCAATCCATATGATATCTAGAATGCAGGAATATATTATACCTTATCTAGTGCATGCATCATTGACTATGTCAGAGTTCGACAGCGACATTTAAGAGCTACAATTGCTATTCAGGTTGTGGAGTCGTACTTGCAATAATGGTTATTATACTTATCGAAGTGGGAGACTGTTGGATTAGGTGTCTAAGCCAACAACTATAATTGGTATGTACTTGACCCGAGAGTAGCATGGTTCATTTGGGTTGCATATCACTAGAAAAATTTGAAAAGATGGACTTTTGAGAAGAGGGTACTAATGATTTGTTAATATATTATAAGTTCTAATATATTAACATGAAATCATATTATTTAATTTGGAATTAATTTGGTGATCAAAAGAGAATAATTAAATATATGGGGTTTGATTGGTAAATTATTCATTCTTATGGTGTCGGACAATGATCCATGATTCCTTAGGTTGGGCTAAACCCATGTGACAACCCATGGATGATATATGGCGGTTTAAACCCATGGAGCCTAAGGAATACGGAAGTTCATGCACATTAGGGTTTACATGGTGTATGTCACACCCCCGAACCAAACGGCGGAAACGTCGGAGGGATGTTGTGACTCAATTGAATACCATCACAGTGAATATACATGAAACATAACATCATTCATCACCATGCATTGAAATAGTACAACTGG
The DNA here is from genome assembly GCF_051521515.1 of Lactuca serriola. NCBI lineage: Eukaryota > Viridiplantae > Streptophyta > Magnoliopsida > Asterales > Asteraceae > Lactuca > Lactuca serriola. Next base: position 284,810,208 of record NC_136410.1, read on the forward strand.
TAGTGTTTACATTTAGTACATTGTTTCATAACATTACATTCCCAAAAAGTAGATTGTTCGATACTAGTTAAACAAACAACAAGACATCACTGAGTACATTTTTCCCTTCGATTTACCTGTTACCTGAGAATACAAGTATTTTGAAAAACGTCAACATATGAAATGTTGATGAGTTCATAAGTAATGTTTGAAATATAATGTTTTGTATTGTTTTGAAAACCACCAGAAAATCCGATATTTTCTGAAAAGAGTATCGTGTAAAAAGTGTGAAGATCCGGAAGTATGCTTGTTTGTTTCTATAAATGTAAAAAAAAATTGTTAGACTTGGTATGCATCTTGTAGGTGTATGAATTGAAAACCCTAGGAAAACCCGATGTTTTCCTAATACTTTGAATTACGCGTTTTATATTTTGTTATACCGTTGTGACGTGTGTATTCGATAATTCCAGGTGACATTGGATTAATTATGGATTGTGAATTGTTATAAACACGCATTAATGAAAACGATTAGTTTACAACTATACAAACGATCCCTTAGGCGTCGTCCGTACTATTCACTTAATACAACCACCCTAACTTCTCATAGCCCCACAATCGAGGATAAAACAGGGTGCGAAGCCCCCGCTATTTCCATAAGTCGTTCAAGGCTATCGTGAATGCGAAAGGCCTTTGGCCCCACTCACATTTGTGAATTCTTGACTTTGCTAGCAGTACCAAAAGACCCTTGTGGCCCAACAGCAGAAAAGCCATTTAAAGTCCTTTTACATGTAATTAGGTCAAATAAGACCCAACAACATGCAAGCGAGTTTCCTTCGGGCCTAAAGATCATGTCATTGGGCTAGCTAGGCCCAACAAGCACGATTTGAAACTTTCGGGCCCAAAGATGGTGTATCGACGTTTGGTGAATTCCCACGTGTGTGTTGACTTCCCGTAATTTCAGTGTGTGTATTGTAGTATTGTCGTGTATAGATTTTTGATTCATTATTGATTCGAGACTGAATCAATTAGTTTGGTAACGATTTTTGGTGTTGAAGGTTTATTATGTTTCGTCGGTAGTCGTGGTACTAGTATTTCATCATAACAGATTTATTGTTTAAAACGTTAGAATTTTACTTTTTGCAGCCCCTTTCTTTTGGATAAATTTACACTTTTGACCCTTTGTATAAAATAATTTCCATTTTAGTCCTTAAACCATTTTTCTTCACACTTTAGTATCAAAACTTGTTGAAAAGGTATTTTTCAGCTCAAATTTCTTTGAAAAACAGTTTTAGTCCCTCAGAATGAAGTTTTCTCAGCTGAAACCTCTATTTTCGCAATTTTTACACTTTTGGCCCAAAATAGAAAATTTTTGCATCTTTGGTCCCTTTTAAATATGAAAGGTATTTTTAACCCTTGAAATGGACTTGGAGCACTAGTAGTCCCCTGTTTTACAGAAAAGTACAGTTTCAGCCCCTCAAATTTGAAAATCTCGCAATTTGGGCTTTCTTGGGCTGAAAAGTTCATTTTTGGCCCATTATGCTTAAAAATTCACATTTTAATCCTTCAAAAGTGTAAATTTCCAGAAAATACATTTTTGAAACTGTTTTGACTCATCTCAACCATCAGAATTTGCATTTTGTCATTTTGGGTCCTTTGAATTTATATTTTCAACATTTTGAGCCCAAAAATGTTCATATAAACCAACTTGGTTATTTTTCTAGAAATGATTTGTGTGTAATAATATGATTTATACTTGTTTCATACAACCTAATGTAAATCTCGGTTTTAAGGACTTTTTGACTAGATCCAACACCACAATCACATAAGAACATTTGCTTGTATTCCCCCCCCCCCCACAAAACTTATAAAAACCGAAAAATAGGGGGTATGAAGCTCACATTGAGTTGGATTTCGTTTTCCGAGGATTTTGGAAGAAGTTGGATGTTGTTTTCGGCTCTAGCAACTTCTTGAGGAGGTTTTCGAACTTAGATGGTTCTAGGGAGTTAGACCATAAATTTACAAGAGTTAAGATGAGATGTTTGATATAACAAGGAACGTAGATCATAGATTTAAGTATAAACTTACCTTAGATGATGATTCTTGTGGAAAATCTCTTTGAAAAGCTCTTAAGTCTCGAAAATTAGATGAAGAAAGGTGAGGGTGTTCCTTGAGAGAGTTTGCTACACAAAAAGTGGATGATGTGTGTGTTTGGGAGCTCTCGGCCGAGAATCAAGAAGAAGAAGAGAGAGAGAGTTGAGATGACTATCCTAGATGCATGTTGGTGCATGCATGGAGGTATGGGATGTATTAATGAGGTGGCAATCTGACAAGTCAACTCTTCATCCCTTGAGTTTGGGCTTGGGCCGAGATTTGGAGCGGAAAAAAAAGATTTTTGGGCTTTATTGCCCCTAAGCCCATATTAGAGTTAGGTTGAGTGATTGTTGGCCCTATAAAATATAAGTGTGATTTTTATACTTTGTTAGGCTAGTTTAGGTTAATTATGGTCCATAATGGTTCATAATATTTAATTTATTTCATTCTAGACCCAATATCGCCCAAAATGTTGAAATAAATGAAATTGGGTCCAATTAGAGCCCATTTAAGGATTCTAAACCCAAGATAGTCAAATTGGAAGCTTATTGGTCCATTAGGCCCAATAAGAAAGTCCTAGTCCAAAATGGACCAAAACAAGAACTTCTGGGGTTTCCCATTTGCTTGTTGACTATTTGTAATGCTTGTATGGTGTATTTGATTGCAAATTTTGATGTCATAAAGTAAGCATCATACATGCTCTTAAGTTTTTGATTCAAAGTTTTACTTATGTGTTGTAGCTACAAGGCACAAAATTTCTAGTTGCGACATCATCCCCCCGTTAGAGGGAATTTCGTCTCGAAATTCTGTTTGAAATATAGATTTAAGAATGCTACAATAGGTGGGGGTACTTTTGCTTCATTTGATCTTCGCGTTCCCATGTGAATTCTGGCCCACGCTTTGCGTTCCACCGTACTTTCAAGATCGGGATGCGACTTTGCTTAGTACGCTTCACCTCCCTGTCCATGATTTCAACCGGTTCTTCAACGAACAGGAGATTCTTGTTGATTTCAATCTCGTCAAGGGGAATGACGAGGGTTTCATCCGATAGGCACTTCTTTAGATTAGAGACATGGAACAAGGGGTGCACACTGTTTAGCTCTGCCGGTAGTTGCAGTTTATACGCCACTGGACCTATTCGGGCGACAATCTTGAAAGGTCCAATGTATCGTGGGTTCAGTTTTCCCCATTTTCCGAAACGAATGACTCCCTTCCAAGGTGAGACTTTTAACACGATCCCCGACCTGAAACTCTAAGGGCTTTCGTCGTTTATCGGCGTAGCTCTTTTGTCGGTCGTGCGATGCTCATAATCGAGCTCTGATTTGAACTATCTTTTATGTGGTTTCACGAATTATCTCCAGTCCCGTTAGTGCCTTGTCCGATGTGAGTGCGTTTGCTAGCTGGGTGTTGCCCACCTCAGCCCAACATAACGGTGATCTACACTTACACCCATATAGTGCTTCGAAAGGAGTGACCATGATGCTCGAATGGTAATTGTTGTTATACGAGAATTCGACTAAAGGTAAGTGGGTATCCCAAGACTTCCCAAAGTCTATCACACATGCGCGAAGCATGTCTTCAAACATTTGAATGGTTCGTTCGCTTTGACCATCCGTTTGTGGATGATAAGTGGTGCTCATGTCGAGATGAGTTCCCAGTGCTTTCTGGAGTGATTGCCACAAACGTGAAGTGAACCTACTGTCTCTATCTGAGATAATAGACACTGGTACTCTGTGGAGTCTCACGATTTCTCGAATGTGTAAACGTGTCGATCTCTCCATCTTGTAGGATTCTTTTATTGGTAGGAAATGGGCAGATTTCGTCAGTCGGTCGACTATTACCCATATGGTGTCTAGTCCATCCGACGTCTTGGGTAGCTTGGTGACGAAATCCATAGAAATCCCTTCCCATTTCCACTCAGGGATTATCGGTTGCTGTAATAACCCGGAGCGCTTCTGGTACTCCACCTTTACCTTGGCACAAGTAAGGCACTTACTAACATAGGTGGCAATTTCCGCCTTCATGTTAGGCCACCAATAGTGTTGTTTAATATCCAAATACATCTTGTCTGAGCCGGGATGGATGGAGTATCGCGTCTTGTGGGCTTCCTTCATGACTACCTCCCTAAATCCTCCGAGTTTAGGGACCCAAATACGGTTCATGAAATAGTATACTCTGTCCTCTTTTGCCTCTAGATTCTTCTTCATTCCGTGTAATGCTTCGCTTGCTCTGTTTTCCGTCTTCATGGCCTCTGACTGGGCTACTCCAATCTGAGTGGTTAAGTGAGATTGGATGGTTATTGAGAGAGTTTTCGCGCGACGATTAGAGTACTCCTTCCGGCTCAATGCGTCAGCTACCACGTTGGCCTTGCCCGGGTGGTACTTGATTTCACACTCGTAATCGTTTAATAATTCGACCCATCTTCGTTGCCTCATATTCATCTCTTTTTAATTCAAGATATGCTGGAGACTTTTGTGTTCCGTAGAGATGGTGCATTTCGTACCATAAAGGTAATGCCTCCAAATCTTCAGAGCAAAGACCACGGCTCCCAATTCCAGATCATGGGTTGTATAATTCACTTCGTGCGCCTTTAGTTGGCGGGATGCGTAAGCTATCACCCTTCCACGCTGCATGAGAACACAACCTAAGCCCTGATTCGACGCGTCATAGTAGACCACGAAATCTTCTGTTCCATCCGGTAGAGATAGTACCAGTGCACTACAGAGGGCTTGCTTCAGGGTTCGGAATGCAACCTCTTGCTTGTCCGTCCATTTGAATGATACTCCCTTTTGCGTAAGTGAGGCAAGTGGCATGGCGATCTTAAAAAGTTTTGAATAAACCTCCTATAGTAGCCTGCTAGACCTAAGAATTGACGAATTTCCGTGGGTGTTGTCGGGATGGCCCATCCTTCGACGGCTTTGACCTTGGAAGGATCCACATGAATTCCTTCTTGACTAACAACATGACCTAGGAAGTTCACACTACGGAGCCAGAACTCACACTTGGAGAGTTTTGCATATAGCTTTTCCGATCGCAGAGTTTCTAGAATTTGTCGGAGATGTTGTCCATGCTCTTCCTCGCTTCGGGAATAGACGAGAATGTCATCAATGAAGACAATGACAAAGTTGTCAAGGAATGGTCGACATATTCGGTTCATCAGATCCATAAATGCGGCAGGAGCATTCGTTAGCCCGAAGGGCATTATGAAAAATTCATAATGTCCGTAACGAGTTCGGAAATCGGTTTTAGGAATATCCTCTTCCCGGACTTTGAGTTGATGGTATCCGGACCATAGATCTATCTTAGAAAATTAACTAGCTCCTTGGAGCTGGTCAAATAGATCGTCGATTCGTGGGAGTGGATAGCGATTTTTGATAGTGAGTTTGTTTAACTGTCTCTAATCGATGCACATCCTAAAAGATCCGTCCTTCTTTTTGACAAACAGGACCGAAGCTCCCCATGGCGAGTAACTAGGTAGGATGAATCCCTTGTCCAGGAGTTCGCTGAGTTGACTGGACAATTCCTGCATTTCAGCAGGAGCTAGCCGATAGGGCGATTTAGCGAGAGGGGTTGCTCCTAGAACGAGGTCAATTCGGAATTCAACATGCCTTTCTGGGGGTACTCCAGGAAGATCTTCAAGAAATACGTCTGGAAATTCACGTGCTACTGGAATATCTTGAATGTTAGTCTCTTCCTTGGTTTTATCCACTATGTGAGCCAGGAATGTCAAATCTTTCTTTCGTAGATGCTTTTGTGCCTGGATGCACGAGATGAGGCGAAGGTTCGTGATGGGTTTGTCTCCATAAATAACTAGGGTTTCGTGATTAGGAAGGCGAAGACGAATGGCCTTCTCGTGACACATAATCTCAGCATGGTAGAGGCTGAACCACTCCATGCCAATAATCGCATCGAAACTCCTAATGGACACAGGCATTAAGTCTATTCGAAAGACGTGTTGGTTCAGGGTTAGGCTACATCCCATGTAGATTTCCCCCGTGGATTCGGTTTTCCATTTGGCCATTTCCACCGTAAAGGTTTCACTGAGCTTCTGGGGTTGTTGTTTTAATAAATGCTTAAACTTATTGCTTACGAAACTTCGCTCCGCTCCGGTGTCAAATAGGATGCATGCATAAGTGTGGTTTAGGGGAAACGTGCCGGTAACGACTGCGGGATCGTGAATTGCTTCCCCCTGACCCATGGCCAACACCCTTCTCATTCCTCCATTTCCGAGATTGTTGTTGTTAGGGCAGTCTCGGCAGAAATGCCCAGTCCTCCGACACCCATAGCAGGTGTGGCTAGGCCCTGCATTGTTGCCGCCGGTGTTGATGTTGTTGTTGTTGCGGCTGTTGTTGTTGTTGTTGCTCTTTCCATGTTGTTGGTTTTGCGGAGGGTAAGTCCTGCAGTACCTCGCCGTGTGTCCCCTCCGATTGCAACTGGTGCACTGCAATTCCTTGCATTCTCCATTATGATCGAAACCGCACTTGTTGCACTTGGGAAGATTATCGGTATAAGGTCTAGGAGCATTTGGGGCAGCTAAGGCTGGAGCATGTGGTGTAGCTGGAACCTGCGCGGTGGCAGCATTAACCGCCACTGGCTGCTGCTTCCTGGAAGTCTCGGAGCCTTGGCGCCCCTTCCTTTTGTTGTTCTTCCCTTTCTTGCCATCACTTTCCTTCTTGGCCTCGCTCTCCGCTAGCTTCTCACCCTTCTTGTTGTTGTGGTCATACAACTTCTTCGCCAATCTTTTAGCACTGTCGAAGGTTTCGGGATTTGCAGCTATCACATTTCCCTGGATCAGAGAGGTTAGTCCCCAGATGAATCGCTCAATCTTCTTTCCTTCCGAGGCGATCATACCCAGGCATAACATAGATAGTTCACTAAATCTCGATATGTAGGCATCGATATTCGCATTCTGCACAGTGAGGTTCCACAACTCTTGCTCCATTTTCTGAATCTCACCTCATGGGCAGTATTTAGCCATCAACATTTCTTTCATTTCCGACCACGGCATGGCGTTGGCTACAGGGAGTGTCATGGCTTCCACGTGTCCGTTCCACGAAGTGAGCGCTTGATCAACAAAAGTGCAGGCTGCAAACTTCACCTTCATCTCCTCAGGACAATCGCATATCTCGAATACCGATTCCACCTTCTAGATCCATCGCTTCAGAGTGATCACCCCTCCAGTGTCGTTAAAGGTTCGTGGTTTGGCGTTTGTGAAGTCCTTGTAGGTACATGTTTTGGTGGGTCCTTGATTCATTCCGTTGTTCGAACTCCCGGCCCCTTGTCCGTTGACTCCTCCATTGTTCCCCTGATGAATTTGTGCCATCGCAGCAGAGACCGCTGCCTGGAATGCGGCTGAGTCAACTTCGGGTGGGGTTGGTCTAGGGTTTCTGCGAGTAGGTCGGTGAGGCATCTTTCTGTCATGAAACGGAAAGATGTTGAGTGTATGTGGCTTCCGTGTAGTGTTGATCCTACTGACTAGGTGTATGGTACGAACTTAAGTACTTCTATCAGTTAGCATGCAATCATAAATTTGCAACACATAGCAATTTGTAATATCATAACAGAACACGTAAAAAATTCACTAATATTATCCGCATTTAATACATGAAAATTTTGCTCGTAAGAGCATACATAAGCGACACTAGTTCGACAGCATAACGACTCTACGAGTAGTGTAGTCACTTAAACATAGAGTCGGGGTACATAGCATAGTTCCTAATGAGCTAATAAGATAAGTCTATCCCTAGCACTCCGTGGTGCGTCCTACATAGTGGCGGGGTCATATACCAAAATGTTGAGCCAGCAACTGAGCCATCTCCGTCATATCTCCAATAACCTCATCCCTCTCATGTTCAGCTCGCACTGCACGTGCCTCCATGGCGTACAACTGTTGTCGTAGGGTGGCGATCTCAGCTTCGGGAGAGCGGTTCTCCCTTGGGGGGTTCATTGGTGGGGCGGGGTGGTCTGGTTGCACCTCGTCCACACACGACGTGGCTTGATCCTTGTCCGGGTCTTGTCCTTCCTTGATGTCATCGTCGGTCTCCTCGAACTCGTAGTCGGTGTCTACGTACTCGTCAGGTCCGACGTTGTGTGCTTCCTCTGGAATCCCTTCTGGTTCATCTTCAAGCATCCTGTGAGCCACTAGGACTTGATGAAACTGGATACCCGGCTGCTCTCCCTCCATGAAGACTGGGGGAAGTATAAACTATCGTTACTCGTATGACTCTACAACTAGGATATAGACTAAATAGATGTTCTTTTCTTTTGGTGATATAGGGGTTTGTTTTTAGGTTCCGTAGCTATCACGATCTCATCAGAACATGTGTTAGTTATACCTTGGAGGGAATGTAGTTGATCAGGCTACATCCGCTTCTTGATACTACTAAGAACAGTCCTGAGTTAACCGGGATACTAGCGTTATCTTGTTTGGTTCGGCGTTATGTTCTTATTCCTAATGCAAGCAAGGGTGTTTTATTGTTATGTTTTACTTGTTTTGTTCAGAGTTGTGTTAGTCCCTCTTTTGGTTTATAGTTGCATATCAATGTGTGGCTAGATATGCTAGTTCACTATAAACAGAGCTCTGATACCAACCTGTCACACCCCCGAACCAGACGGCGGAAACATTCGAGGGCTGTTGTGACTCAATTGAATACCATCACAGTGAATATACATGAAACATAACATCATTCATCACCATGCATTGAAATAGTACAACTGGTAGTGTTTACATTTAGTACATTGTTTCATAACATTACATTCCCAAAAAGTAGATTGTTCGATACTAGTTAAACAAACAACAAGACATCACTGAGTACATTTTTCCCTTCGATTTACCTGTTACCTGAGAATACAAGTATTTTGAAAAACATCAACATATGAAATGTTGGTAAGTTCATAAGTAATGTTTGAAATATAATGTTTTGTATTGTTTTGAAAACCACCAGAAAATCCGATATTTTCTGAAAAGAGTATTGTGTAAAAAGTGTGAAGATCCGGAAGTATGCTTGTTTGTTTCTATAAATGTAAAAAAAAATTGTTAGACTTGGTATGCATCTTGTAGGTGTATGAATTGAAAACCCTAGGAAAACCCGATGTTTTCCTAATACTTTGAATTACGCATTTTATATTTTGTTATACCGTTGTAACGTGTGTATTCGATAATTCCAGGTGACATTGGATTAATTATGGATTGTGAATTGTTATAAACACGCATTAATGAAAACGACTAGTTTACAACTATACAAACGATCCCTTAGGCGTCGTTCGTACTATTCACTTAATCCAACCACCCTAACTTCTCATATCCCCACAATCGAGGAGAAAAGGGGGTGCGCAGCCCCCGCTATTTCCATAAGTCGTTCAAGGCTATCGTGAATGCGAAAGGCCCTTGGCCCGACTCGCATTTGTGAATTCTCGACTTTGCTAGCAGTACCAAAAGACCCTTGGGACCCAACAACACAAAAGCCATTGAACATCCTTTTACATGTAATTAGGTCATATAAGACCCAACAGCATGCAAGCAAGTTTCCTTTCGACCTAAATATCATGTCATTGGGCTAGCTAGGCCCAACAAGCACGATTTGAAACTTTCGGGCCCAAAGATGGTGTATCGACATCTAGTGAATTCCCACGTGTGTATTGTAGTATCATCGTGTATAGACTTTTGATTCATTATTGATTCGAGACCGAATCAATTCGTTTGGTAACGATTTTTGGTGTTGAAGGTGTATTATGTTTCGTCGGTAGTCGTGGTACCAGTATTTCATCATAACGGATTTATTGTATAAAACATTAGAATTTTACTTTTTGCAGCCCCTTTCTTTTGGATAAATTTACACTTTTGACCCTTTGTTTAAAAGAATTTCCATTTTAGTCCTTAAACCATTTTTCTTGACACTTTAGTATCAAAACTTGTTGAAAAGGTATTTTTCAGCTCAAATTTCTTTGAAAAACAGTTTTAGTCCCTCAGAATGATGTTTTCTCGGCTGAAACCTCTATTTTAGCAATTTTTACACTTTTGGCCAAAAATAGAAAATTTTTGCATCTTTGGTCCCTTTTAAATATGAAAGGTATTTTTAACCCTTGAGATGGACTTGGACCACTAGTAGTCCCCTGTTTTACAGAAAAGTACAGTTTCAGCCCCTCAAATTTGAAAATCTCGCAATTTGGACTTTATTGGGCCGAAAAGTTCATTTTTGGCCCATTATGCTTAAAAATTCACATTTTTGAAATTGTTTTGACTCATCTCAGCCATCAGAATTTGCATTTTGTCATTTTGGGCCCTTTAAATTTATATTTTCAACATTTTGAGCCCAAAAATGTTCATATAAACCAACTTGGTTATTTTTCTAGAAATGATTTGTGTGTAATAATATGATTTACACTTGTTTCATACAACCTAATGTAAATATCGGTTTTAAGGACTTTTTGAGTAGATCCAACACCACAATCACATAAGAACATATATATAAACATAGAAATCACACAAAGCATACATATACTCATAGATCTACACATTTGCTTGTATTCCCCCCCCCCCCACAAAACTTATAAAAACCGAAAAATAGGGGGTATGAAGCTCACCTAGAGTAGGATTTCGGTTTTGGGGGAGTTTGGAAGAAGTTTGATGTTGTTTTCGGCTCTAGCAACTTCTTAAGGAGGTTTTCGAATTTAGATGGTTCTAGGGAGTTAGACCATAAATTTACATGAGTTAAGATGAGATGTTTGATATAACAAGGAACCTCGATCATAGATTTAAGTATAAACTTACCTTAGATGATGATTCTTGTGGAAAACCTCTTTGAAAAGCTCTTAAGTCTCGAAAATTAGATGAAGAAAGGTGAGGGTGTTCCTTGAGAGAGTTTGCCACACAAAAAGTGGATGAAGTGTGTGTGTTTGGGAGCTCTCGGACGAGAATCAAGAAGAAGAAGAGAGAGAGAGTTGAGATAACTAACCTAGATGCATGTTGGTCCATGCATGGAGGTATGGGATGTATTAATGAGGTGGCAATCTCACAAGTCAACTCTTCATCCCTTGAGTTTGGGCTTGGGCCGAGATTTGGAGAGGAATAAAAAGATTTTTGCGCTTTATTGCCCCTAAGCCCATATTAGAGTTAGGTTGAGTGATTGTTGGCCCTATAAAATATAAGTGTGATTTTTATACTTTGTTAGGCTAGTTTAGGTTAATTATGGTCCATAATGGTTCATAATATTTAATTTATTTCATTCTAGGCCCAATATGGCCCAAAATGTTGAAATTAATGAAAGTGGGTCCAATTAGAGCCCATTTAAGGATTCTAAGCCCAAGATAGTCAAATTGGAAGCTTATTGGTCCATTGGGCCCAATAAGGAAGTCCTAGTCCAAAATGGACCTAAACAAAAACTTCTAGGGTTTCCCATTTGCTTGTTGACTATTTGTAATGCTTGTATGGTGTATTTGTTTGCAAATTTTGATGTCATAAAGTAAGCATCATACATGCTCTTAAGTTTTTGATTCAAAGTTTTACTTATGTGTTGTAGTTACAAGGCACAAAATTTCTAGTTGTGACAGTGTAACCCTAATCTTGCCACACTATATAAGATGCCCCTTAGCATTTAAAATTGGCTATTACATACACTAGTGTTGTAGGTGTTCATTGAGCCGATTTTGATGCAAGAAATACTCTCTCAAATGACTCCTTTGTGCTAGGTTTGTTGTGATTCCATTTGAGGTTCAACACTTGGGGCACTAAGTTCTTAAAGGACAAACTCAAGAAGTTCTAAAAGCTACAACAAAGAGGTATTTCTATGACTCTCTTTTATATTGATTATGTCATTTCCATGCTAGTAGTAGGCTTGATGCTTTGGAAACAATATTGCATGTAAAATTAGAGAAAACATAGATCCAAAGCATTTACGGTTGTATGTTGTCACACCCCAAAACCAAGAACGGCGGAAACGTTCTGGGGTGGAGTACGTCATCTATAGTATCATAACAATGCAAAGTAGTAAATAAGCAACAACATCGTCCATTGCGTTAATAGTATAACTTCATACAAGTGTGTTCTTCAATAGTAATAAGACACCATAAATGAATCATCAAAATAAAAGACGAGTCTTGAAGATGCTCCGTCTTCTGAAAACCTGGTCATCGGTACCTGTCTACTAGTGTCCTGAGAATACAACTCATTTTTAAAGCGTAGATCAGCATTTAAGCTGGTGAGTTCATAAGTATTTAGTGCCAATGTTTGTATAACTTTGATGAAAATGTTTGTAATTGAACAATGTAAATGTTTGTATATGTTTGAAAACTCCTAGAAAATCCTATAATTTCTACTAGTATAAAAAGTAGTCTTCTACCAATACCCGACTATTTTGTATGTTTGTCTCTTTGTAAAAGTGAAATCTTTAACCAAGTATGACTATCATTACCAAAATATAGTTTTATATTACCATTTTATGTGAGGAGATCACAATTTAAATATAATGGGAAAATGTATATGTGTATTGCAGTATTATTTATATTAATCACTGAAGTAATAACTACCTTAAAACCAATGGTTTAATTAAGGCAAAATGTGATATGATTGCTACCATACTAATCTGACTATAACACGACGATGAAAGACGTCGAAAGAAATGACATTTGGCACCCGTAGACTTGCAAGTACCACTGTAGCGAACAACAAAGGTGTAGGATAGCCAATCCAGTATAGATCTATACGCAAACTCACGCTCTCCCTCCAAGATATTCTGGTTACAAAACGAGACATAACGAAATGGTCGATGTGTCACAAAGTAGTATCTCACATTATGTTATCTCTGAATCTTGTTATAGTATACTTGTTATAGTAATAGTATTCTATGTATAGTATTCTTTGTATAGTATCCTTTGTATAGTATTCTCTATTATAGTATTCTCTGTCTAGTATTCTCTATTATAGTATTCTCTGTTATAGTACTTGTATATGATAGTATTCTCCTAAACTATACCCATTATAGTTTACTAGTAGGTAATGTATATGAATAGATGAATGTATACCTTTGCTACCCAAAGGTACTGAACTGATTGAATAGAACTTTTATGTCCGCATATGAATACATAATATATATCTAATATTTAGTTGACCTTCGGACAACTAACCAATACCCAAAGTCCACATCCAAACAAGGAAAAGGAAATAAAGCGAGCTAGTAGTCCAAAGTCCTTTAAACAATATGTATATAACTATACATATATAGACATGCTTTTGACAGTATATATAAGTTAAAAAGAGGTTTTGTAACACATTTAAAGAGTTTTGAACAATAAATAAATAATGACTGGATGGCAGTTTATAAAACGTTTTAAAAGTAGTTTGTTTTGAAATATTGTTTGAAGTATATGAAATCCTTGTTTGAAACACAACTATAAATCACATGTTACTGATCTTATAATTAGCATGTTTTCTACTTGTATTCCCCCCATAAAAGCATTTAAAATCATCTAAAAGGTAAGTTTAAGGGGTATGAACTCACCTGAGGTGAGTGATGCGAATGTAAGGTCGGTAAAGGATGCTAAGTCTCAAGTGAGGACTTGAGCACACACGTATCCTATTTAACATATAATGACACATATATGCTTACAATTAGTGTTTATAACAACTAATTAGATAATGGAACAACCTTAGGAACTAGGAAACACTTGTATTGATGTGTTAAACCACTTAGGGTTGCATATAAGCGGTGTAGGGCCTCACTTGGGAGTTTATGGTCCATATGGTATGAACCATATGACTTTACGGCCCAAAGACTATTTCCTCATGAGTTTACAGCCGTAAAATCATGGTACTAAGTATCAAGTTGTGGTTTATGGTCTTATAAGTCAATATGAACTAACCTATGATCAAGTCTAAGCCCTAGGAAGGAAAGGTGGCACCATTGCACCACCAACTAGTGTTCACGGCCTAGGGACCATTTCCCCATGAGTTTATGGCCATAAACTCATGGTACTTTTTACCAAATCAATGTTTAAGGTCCCTAGCTTATGATAGAAGTGTTCTAGACTTGATCCTAACGCTTGAGAAGAGATTAGGGCTTATTTGGACTCTTAAATAGAGTTTACGGCCCAAGGAGGTTCCTTGGCCGTAAACTCCCTTTTCATCATGATTTCGTGACGAATTATAAGTGTAATCTAATTGAATTAAGCATAGAACAAGCTAAGACAAGAGTACTTATAATGTAGAAGCTTGAAAGGGTGCTTAATGCTCAAGAACACTAGTGTGTGTTCTTGGTGTTCTTGGTGAAATGAAGAACACTTGATTATTTATCAAATGAAGAGATTTCATGGATGAAATCATTCACAAACACTAGATAATGAAGTTTATTAACTAATCAAGGAAGAAAATACTTACTAAGTTGAAGATCTAGTGATGATACTTGAGAGAGAATGAGATTAAGGACTTGAAAATGGTTAAAAATGACAAAAATGCCTAAGTGTCACTTATATAATCCTTAGGGTTTACGGCCCCAATACCATTTGGGCTATAAACTACAAACTCTGGGAGTTTTGGAACTTAAATGTTGCATAATTTACGCTAAAGTATCCTCTCTCCAGTTATCTCTTGCAGTACTAGGATTTAGAACACTCAAACTGACTCTAAAACTGCTAAAATTTAGCAATTGAAAGTTTGACTTTGATTGAATGCAGGGTTTGTTATAAGATAGAAATTTCGAGTTGTCACATCATCCCCCTGTTAGAGGGAATTTCGTCCTGAAATTAGAGATTAAGTAAATAAGTAGTTACAAATAACTAAGTGAAAAAATGAGGATATTTCAGTTTCCTTTGATCCTCGCGCTCCCATGTGAATTAAGGTCCTCGCTTGGCAGTCCATCGAACCTTCATGATCGGGATACAGATTTGTTTTGTTTGCTTCACGTCTCGGTCCATGATCTCCACAGGTTCTTCCATGAAGTTGAGGCTCTCGTTGATCTCAATCTCGCCGAGTGGGATTACAAGAGTCTCGTCGGACAGAAACTTTTTCAAGTTCGAGACGTGGAAAGAAGGATGTACGTTACTGAGTTCACGCGGTAGATTGAGTTTGTAAGCTACAGGGCTGATTCTAGCAAGAATCTCGAAAGGCCCTACGTATCTTGGATTTCGCTTTCCACGCTTTCCGAAGCGTATCAAGCCCTTCCAGGGTGAGACTTTCAAATATACTCGGTCTCCCACCTGGAATTCTGAAGGTTTCCTTCCCTTGTCTGCGTAGCTTTTTTGACAGCCTTTAGAGGCTTTCAATCGTTCATGAATCTGAACGATCTTCTCTGTCGTTTCCTATATGATTTCCGGACCCATGAGAGTGCTGTCAGGAACTCATCCTTTAGCTAACTGGGTGTCACCCACCTCACCCCAGCACAGAGGGGATCTTCACTTTCGGCCATAGATGGCTTCAAATGGAGCAGCCTTTATGCTCGTGTGATAACTATTGTTGTAGGAAAATTTGACAAGGGGTAAATGAGTATCCCATGCCTTCCCAAAGTCGATCACACTGGCTCTCAGTATATCTCCCAAGGTTTCGATAGTCCTCTCACTTTTCCTGTCGGTCTGTGGATGGTAGGCTGTACTCATGTCCAGCCTCATTCCTAGGAAACTTTGTAGTGATTGCCATAACCTCGAAGTGAATCTACTGTCTCTATCAGAGATAATGGATATGGGAACACCATGCAGTCGTACAATCTCCCTAATGTATGTTCTTGTTAGTTTCTCCATCTTGTCAGTCTCTTTCATTGATAGGAAATGTGCGCATTTGGTCAATCTGTCGACGATGACCCAAATGGTATCAAGTACACCCGTAGTCTTGGGCAACTTGGTTATGAAGTCCATAGTAATCCACTCCCATGTCCATTGTGGTATCTTCGGTTGCTGAAGTAAACCTGATGGTTTCTGGTATTCAACCTTAACCTTTGCGCAAGTAAGGAATTTACTCACGAAGGTAGCAATATCTGCTTTCATGTTGGGCCACCAGTATAATTTTTTAAGATCCAGATACCTCTTATATGAACCTGGGTGAACGGAATATCGCGTGTTGTGCACCTCGGTCATGACCACGTCTCCGAAGCCACCGTGTTTCGGTGTCCATTCGGTCCATGAAATATAACACTCCGCCACACTTGCTTTCCAAGTTCTTATCCATCCCTCTCAGGGATTCAGTTGCCACATTTTCAGGTTTTAAAGCGTCGAGCTAAGCCTCCTTAATTTGTATGTACAAGTGTGAATGGATAGTCGTAGTCAATGATTTCACTCTACGACCAAAGTATTCTTTCCGACTTAGGACGTCAGCTACTACGTTGGCCTTGCCGGGATGATAACGAATTTCGTATTCGTAGTCATTGAGTAGCTCGACCCACCGTCATTGTCTCATGTTGAGCTCCTTCTGATCAAAGATGTGTTGAAGGCTTTTGTGGTCTGTAATGATAGTGCTTTTCATACCGTACAGATAGTGTCTCCAGATCTTTAGAGAAAACACAAATGCTCCTAACTCAAGATCATGTGTGGTGTAGTTTACCTCGTGTGTCTTCAGCTATCTTGAGGCATAGGCGATGATCTTACCTCGTTGCGTCAGAACACATCCGAGCCCTTGGTTTGATGCATCACAATAGACTATGAAGTCTTCTATTCCTTTTGGGAGGGATAGTATTGGCGCGGTGCATAAGGCTCACTTCAGCATTTGGAGCGCCTTCTCTTGTTTCTCTTCCCAGTCAAAGGCCACGCCCTGCTGGATCAGTGTAGTGATCGGCTTAGCAATGCTATAAAAGTTCTATATGAACCTGCAATAGTAGCCAACGAGACCTAGAAATTGACGAATTTCTTTTGGTGTCTTCGGTGCTGACCAGTTCTTAATGGCCTTGATTTTGGAAGGGTCCACGTGAATTCCCTCTTCACTAACAACGTGGCCCATGAATTGGACTCTTAGAATCCAAAACTCTCACTTAGAGAACTTCGCATAGAGCTTCTCCAATCGTAATGTTTCTAAGACTCTTCGTAGGTGTTGATGATGCTCCTCCTTACTTCAAGAGTAGATAAGTAAGTCACCTATGAAGACAATGACGAACTGATCCAAGTAAGTATGGCACGCCCTATTCATTAGATCCATGAAAACAACTGGTTCATTAGTTAATCCGAACAACATCACTACAAGCTCGTAGTGTCCATAACGAGTTCGGAAGGCTGTCTTGGGAACATCCTCCTCTAACACTCATAACTGGTGATACCCGTATCGTAGATGTCTTTTCGAGAAGTAGTTTGCTCCTTGAAGTTGATCAAATAAATCGTCAATGCAGGGTAGAGGATAACGATTTTTAACGGTAAGCTTGTTGAGTTCCCTGTAGTCGATGCACATACAAAATGATCTGTCTTTCTTCTTGACGAACAAGACCGGTGCTCCCCGTGGTGAGAAGCTTGGCCTAATGAATACTTTCTTCAGAAGTTTGTTAAGCTGATTGGAAAGTTCCTGCATCTCTACCGGTGCCATGCGATAAGGAGATTTGGCTACTGGAGTAGCCCCTGGCACTAAGTCGATTCTGAACTCAACTTGGCATTGCGGTGGTAATCCCGGTAGTTCTTCTGGAAAGATGTCGGGAAAGTCGCGTACTTCTGGAATGTTCTGATTTCCTTCACTTCTTGACTCGTATCGACGATGTGTGCAAGGAATCCATGATATTCCTTTCGCAAGCACTTCTTAGCTTGGATACACGAAATGATGCGAAAGTTCGTACTAGATTTATCGCCGTAGATGTCTAGAGTTTCGTTGTTAGGGAGGTTAAGACAAACTGCTTTCTCAAAGCACATGATGTCGGCGCGACGATGACTTAACCAATCTATGCCGATTATGACGTCCAAACTTTTAATTGAGACCGACACGAGGTGTATTTGGAAAGAATGACCATCTCGAGTTAGTGTACAACCTATGTATATGCCAATAGTACTTTCCGTTTTCCCGGTTGCCATTTCTACAGTGAAAGATTCCTCTAGTGCTTGTGGTTTTTGTTTAAGTAAGTGAACAAATTTTTGGCTTACGAAGCTTCTCTCTGCTCCACTATCGAATAGAATACATGCATTTGAATTATCGAGGAGAAACGCACCAGTAACTATTGTAGGATCACCTACCGCTTCCCCGTGGCATAACGCCAGAATCCTTCCCACTCCGCTGGCATTCCCTGCCTTCGACCAATCCCTCTTGAAATGACCAACTTCTCCACAATCGTAGCAAGCCTGGCCCACACCAATGTCGGGGACTTGGTTAATTAGCCGTGTCAGAGCCTCGCAGAATCGGGCAATGTGCCCTTTTCTGTTTTAGTTAGCGCACGACCTTTCCCGACAGACACCATTATGATGGAAAGTGCATTTGTTGCACTTGGGAAAATTTCCGGTATATGGCTTCCTTGGCGTTGTAGTAGTAGGTACAATCGCGGCATTAACAACCACTACTTGCTGCTTCTTGGCAGAGTTCTGTGTTGATTTTCCCTTCTTGTTATCCTAGAACTTCCGCTTGTTGTCAGCGGCGTTGGAGGGTTCTGGGATAGCTAGGATTGTTGCCGTTGTCGGGGTAGGGACTTCGTGATCAATGAATCTCCGTGCCAATCGCTTGGCACTATCGAAAGTAGTGGTGTTTGAAGCTAAGCCATTCCCCTGAAATAGAGGCACGAGCCCCCGAATGTTCCTCTCAATCTTCTTCCCCTCAGTGGGAACCATATTGGGACATAGCGCCACCAGATCGCTGAACCTGGCAGTTTATGCCACTATGTTGGAGCCTTTCATGGTCAAACTCCAGATTCTGGTTCCATCTTCTGAACCTCGCCCCTCGGGCAATATTCTTCAACCATCAGCCCTTTAAGAGCTTCCCAACCCATAGCATTTGCCACTATTAAGGTTAGTGACTTGACATGGCTACTCCACCATGTCATGGCTCTATCAATGAAGGTGCATGCAATTAATTTTACTTTGCTTCCTTCAGTACAGGAACAGATCTCAAAGATCGATTTCGTCTTTTCGAACCATTGCGACAGCTCAATGACCTCACGACCTCATTTAAGGTTTGGGGCTTACAGTTGGCGAAGTCTTTATAAGTGCACTCTCCCGTGCACACGACGACGTCACCTTGCATGGAATGAATGACTATTTCACCTCCACTAGTTCCTTGGTTGTTGTGATATTGTGCCATGGCTATAGCAAAAGTCACAGCTACCTCAACATTAAGAGTTGTCGTATCAAATTGTGGAAGAGTTGGTGTTTGAGTTGGAGTAATCGGAGGATTACGCCTTGTTGACCTCCGGGGAGGCATCTTTGAACTATAAGTTCAAAAGATGAGTATAATGATAAGAATTCAGTAGTGACGTAAATGAATGAGTCCCATGAACTAAATCGCCATAGCTCAACAACTAGATAAGAATACGAGTTCCATAGAGTTCTAGAATCACAAGAATGAATGTATTTGAACAAACATTTCTACGAAAGATTAGCTGACTGCCAATATCATTGATATTAAGGATGTAATGAGTTTGGGGAAAAATTGACCTAAGAGTAGGTCTTACATCATATCTGAAGTAGCAAAACATTGACAGCTTAGAAGTCTAGTTAAAGTACCTGAATGACAGGAATATTTTACAGAAAAGTGCTACCTAGAGCACCGATACGAAAGTCAATTCCTTAAAACAAAATAAAAGATGAGTCCGACATCTTCTACTGGTGAAGGGAATTCCTCGGGTGAACCCTCAGATCTGCCAGTTGACGTACTACGTCCTGAAGATGTCACTCATGAGCTCTCTGACGCACTCGAAGTTCTATAACCGCAGCGCGGGATGTAGCTAATTGTTGCTGCAGAGTCTCATTGGTCCTTCTAGTCCTTTCCATGCCTTCTTCGAGTTGACAAATGCAGACCGTGTTAACACCAAAGTTAGCGTCAATTTCCACGACTCGGCCGATAGCTGCTCTACCTTGCTCAATATTCCGAGCAACCCTGCAGACCATAATGGGCAGGACTCGGTCCGCAGAGCCTCCTTCACCGAGATTGTAAAAGATTCGATCTCCATTGAAGGCTAATGGTTGACCCTGCTCATCACTCCAGCGATTCAATTTTGTTGCCCACAAGGTTATGGGACCTTGAAATGCAAGTCGGGGGTTGAGGTTTGGGTTCTGAACTACTAGAGGTAGGTTGTTGACTTCTGGTTCGGAGTCGGAACCATCCGAAAAGCCTTCTGCGAGGTGATCATCCAAAGGGATTGGATGGTCATCTTCTAGCTCGTCATCCAATCATCCAGCATTGTCCTAATTTGGGAAGTACGGGTCTCCGGGGATATGGAATCCAGCCATGAAATCTATGGGAGAAGAGATGTATAAGAAATAATTAATAGGCGTACTAACTAAAATAATCATAAGTGATCCTTATTAGTTACTCCAACGTCTGTGTAGTGCATAGCAGTCATATGTAATCAAAGCAGGATAGACCTTCGAATAAGTGATCCTAACCCTAAGTCCACAACCAAACAAGGAACAGGAGGTAAAGCAAAGATCACAGATTCTAATTCTATGCCACCATAGTTACATATAACCGTAGTGTATCCACTCAGCAACTATTGGCATACTAATAAGGACCCGTTTAGTTCTAAATTAAGTAATTATAGTAACACAAAATACTCCTATAGTAATTTAAGTTTATGTTATTTTCTAATGTTCTCATTGTAGTGGTGTTGGTAAGTTCTTAGACTTGTTGATACATCACAACCATTCTCGGCATATGCTAATCACTTCTTGGACTAACATAGTTGATCAGGATATGTATTCCCATGACTGACCATACATCCCTGAGCTCACTTCTGGGTTGATATACTCGATTCACTATAAACGATGATCTGATACCAATCTGTAACACACCAAAACCAAGAACGGAGGAAACGTTTTGGGGCGGAGGACTTCATGTACAGTATCATAACAATGCAAAGTAGTAAATAAGAAAAAACATCATCCATTGCATTAATAGTATAATTTCATACAAGTGTGTTCTTTAATAGTAATAAGACACCAACAAGGAATAATCAAAATAAAACACGAGTTATGAAGATGCTCCGTCTTCTCAAAACCTGGTCATCGGTACCTGTCTACTAGTGACATGAGAATACATGTTATTTTGAAAGCGTAGATCAACATTTATGCTGGTGAGTTCATAAGTATTTTAGTGTCAATGTTTGTATAAGTTTGATGAAAATGTTTGTAATTGAACAATGTATATGTTTGTATATGTTTGAAAACTCCTAGAAAATCCTATAATTTCTACTTGTATAACAAGTAGTCTTCTACCAAGACCCGACCGTTTTGTATGTTTGTCTTTTTGTAAAAGTGAAAGCTTTTCCCAAGTATGACTATCATTACCAAAATATAGTTTTATATTACCCTTTTATGTGAGGAGATCACAATTTGAATATAATGGGAAAATGTACATGTGTATTGCAGTATTATTTGTATTAATGACTGAAGTAATAACTACCTTAAAACCAATGGTTTAATTTAGGAAAAATGTGATATAACTGTTACCATACTAATCTGACTATAACACGACAATGAAAGACGTCGGAAGAAATGACATTTAGCACCCGTAGACTTGCAAGTCCCACTGTAGCGAACAACAAAGGTGTAGGATAGTCAATCCAGTATAGATCTATACTCAAACTCACACTCTCCCTCCAGGAGATTTTTGTTACAAAACGATACATAACGAAATGGTCGATGTGTCAAGAAGTAGTATCACACATTGTGTTATCTCTGAATCTTGTTATAGTAATAGAATTCTATGTATAGTATTTTGTGTATAAAATCCTTTGTATAGTATTTTATGTTATAGTATTCTTTGTCTAGTATTCTCTATTATAGTAATCTCTATTATAATATTATCTGTTATAGTACTTGTATATGATAGTATTCTCGTAAACTATACCTATTATAGTTTACTAGTAGGTTATGTATATAAATAGATGAATGTTTACCTTTGCTACCCAAAGGTACTTAACTGATTGAATAGAACTTTGATGTCCACATATGGATACAAAATATATATCTAATATTTAGACGACCTTTAGACAACTGACCGATACCCTAAGTCCACTTCCAAACAAGGAAAAGGAAATAACGCGAGCTAGTAGTTCAAAGTCCTTTAAAAATTATGTATATAACTATACATATATAGACATGCTTTTGACAATATATATAAGTTAAAAAGATGTTTTGTAACACATTTAAAGAGTTTTGAACAATAAATAAACAATCACTTGATGTCATTTTATAAAACGATTTAAAAGTAGTTTGTTTTGAAACAAAGTTTGAAGTATATGAAATCCTTGTTTCAAACACAGTTATAAATCACATGTGATTGATCTTATAACTAGCATGTTTTCTACTTGTATTCCCCCCCCCTGTACAAGCATTTAAAATCATTTTAAAGATAAGTTTAAGGGGTATGAACTCCCCTGAGATGAGTGATGCGAATGTAAGATCGGTAAAGGATGCTATGTGTCAAGTGAGGACTTGAGCACACACGAATACTAGTTAACATATAATGACACATATATGCTTACAACTAGTGTTTATAACAAAAAAAGTAGGTAATGGAACAACCTTAGGGACTAGGAAACACCTGTACTGAAGTGCTAAACCACTTAGGATTGCATATAAGGGGTGTAGGGCCTGACTTGGGAGTTTATGGTCCATATAGTATGAACCACATGAGTTTACGGCTCAAAGACCATTTCCTCACGAGTTTACGGCTGTAAACTCATGGTAGTAAGTATCAAGTTGTGGTTTAAGGTCTTATAAGTCAATATGAAGTGTCCTATGATCAAGTCTAAGTCCTAGGAAGGAAAGGTGGCACCATTGCACCACTAACTAGTGTTCACAGCCTAGGGACCATTTCCCCATGAGTTTATGACTGTAAACTCATGGTATTTTGTACCAAATCAAAGTTTAAGGTCCCTATCATACGATAGAAGTGGTCTAGACTTGATCCTAAGGCTTGAGAAGAGATTAGGGCTCATTTGGACCCTTAAATAGAGTTTATGGCCCAAGGAGGTTCCCTGGTCGTAAACTTCCTTTTAATCATGATTTCTTGATGAATTCTAAGTGTAATCTAATTGAATTAAGCATAGAACAACCTAAGACAAGAGTACTTACAATGTAGAAGCATCAAAGGGTGATTAAGGCTCAAGAACACTAGTGTGTGTTCTTGGTGTTCTTGGTGAAATGAAGAACACTTGATTATTAATCAAATGAAGAGATTTCATGGATGAAATCATTCACAAACACTAGATAATGAAGTCTATTAACTAATCAAGGAATAAAATACTTATTGAGTTGAAGATCTAGTGATGATACTTGAGAGAGAATGAGGTTAATGACTTGAAAATAGTTAAAAATGACAAAAATGGCTAAGTGTCACTTATATAGTCCTTAGGGATTACGGCCCCAATACGATTTGGGCCGTAAACTCCGAACTCTTGGAGTTTTGGAACTTAAATGTTGCATACTTTAAACTAAAGTATCCTCTTTCTAGTTATCTCTTGCAGTACTGGGCTTTAGAACACTCAAACTGACTCCAAAAGTGCTAGAATTTAGCAATTGAAAGTTTGACTTTGATAGAATGCAGGGTTTCTTATAAGATATAAATTTCAAGTTGTCACATATGTGCACCATAGGAAGTTGTATTATACTAAAACCCATCAGTGGTATCAGAGCCTAGGATTGTTTTCCACTCTACTTGATGTTTTATTGGCCTGTTTTGGATTTGAATCATTACCATAAAATGTTTTACTTCATAAAATCTGATTTTGTTGTCATGGTAATGATTATTCTCAATCAAATAAAAGATAATTGTCAAAGTTTCATGGTTTGTATTATGTTATGTGTTTAGGCTAATTTCTTGAAACTTGTTTGATATGAATTATCTTAATTTATGAGTTTAATTAGATTAGTGACAAATTGTTTGATTTTCTTAGTTGCAATTTTTGATCTAAATGTTTTTGAAGAAATCCATAACTTGTGCTCAGGTTATGGAAAGTGAAAAGTCTCATTTTTAAATTTCATCATAATTTGCTTACTCCCTACAAAATGGAATTTGTAAAGTTTCACTTTTGAATACTTTAGTTCCAAACCCTAGAGTTTTAAAAATTAAAAATTCAACCCTTATACTTTATTTATATTACTATAGGTTTGGTAATATATATATATATATATATATATATATATACGTATGTATGTATGTATCAGAGTAAAGTCAGTCTTCCCGTTAGTAGGCCTCATTCACAAAGTCGGTCTATAAGGGGGTATAAGGTTACTTCCTCTAAAATGGCAATTTAATGGGTGTCCACTCTCACCCACCGCATCCTTGACTGGTGGAGGGTCGTTATCCAAACGAGTTTGACAGGACATTTAAATTCTCGTTAAAAGTATAATGAAATACTATGTAACTAAACATTTATAAATTTTGAATATTAGTTACTCACGAAAATGCGAATTTGTTGCTAACCCATGAAACTACACCTTACACCTTGTTAAGTCGTTAGTGGAGCATGTCTGGTTAACCAACACACTAATCTGGGACTAACAGTGCGTGACAAAGGGTAGATTGATGTTAATCATAGATCAATGGAGCGTGTGTGGTAAACTGGCACGTTGATTAGGTGGTTGTAACATTTAGTGTACCAAGTTAATTTGCAAGGTTATTCACACCATCTTTGTGATCCTCGACATCCCACTCACAAACTTGAAGGGCACAATCGAGATTTAAATATGCAATTGAAAAATTCAGTGAATCTCAAAGGATATAGGAGTTTCAATCCATTTAAAACTTAATAATCAATTTCGTTTGTCATGGTGGAAATTGGTAAATCGTCATTTACCTACCTTTAAATATTTTGCAATAGGATTACGGGATCCCTCTTCTGAATTGTAAACTATTGTGTTCGTTCTAGCATAAATATTTCATTTAGGTGTTATATTGAGGACTTAAATCAGCTAACTTGAATTTCTCCCATTGTAGATGTCTAGTTCAAACAACTAAGGTCATCCCAAATCTTTTGGAACAAGCTTTCCTCTCAAAGATGATATCCCACGTGGCGATCAAGGTGAATGATTAATCCCTTTGTCGTGCATTAGTGGAAATGGAAATCATAATTCACTTCCTCCAGCTCCTCCAATAATTCTCCCCAACCCACAAGTTCGAAGACTTGAAAAGTTCGAGATGACTCAGTCCCTATTGTATAGCAAACACAAGGATGGAAAGTATGTGTATGCTCATATCTTCGATATGAAGTCACATATTGACAGACATAGAATTTTGGATGCTGTGTTCCTAAGGAAGTTGGCTATTGACTGGGTTCTTCAGTCACTTCCCGAGTCATATAGTGAGTTCATTAAGGACTACTATGTAATATACCACGACATGACCCTTATTGATCTTACCTATTTGCTTGTTGCTGCTGAATCAACAATAATTTGGCACACTAGAAAAACAAATTTGATTGGATGATCTACTTCTCAAACTTCCATGGACATTGGCAATGATAACATTGGAAGTCCAGAAAAGTTTTCTCTTCCCAATGGAAAGGGATCGGCCATAGTCAACCCGACTGACCAAATGGTAAAGAGAAAGTCCAAGTTTGTGATTATCTCATGTGTCAATGCAAAAGAAGCCATTTCTTTCTACTACCATTTGAAGGCAAATTGTAAGAAAATCTTCCCTCACTACCTGAAAGATCTGAGAGTTGGTAGAATCAAAAAGTTTGACTCTACTTCAGGTAAGTCTACAGTCTGACTCTATTAATCTCCTTATTGTTGATTCTTAATACATGATGTGACTAGGTTGCATTTTGATTTTCTGTAGGCTCATGCAAAAGGAAGAAAGATTAAAGGAAGAGTATGATGAATCTGGTCGCAAAGATGGATTTCAATCGCATGGTTCGATGATCGGATTTTGGAGCTACTACTTAAGAGTTATGATATACTGTTTAGAAATTGCATGGTAAGGAAAAAAAATTCCGCATTTTATAAATAAATAAAATTTTGTTTTTATTTTATTATATCTCCTTGAAATGGAATTTGTGAAAATTGATGTTTGTATGTTTCTATGTTAGCAATATGAATTTGATACTTTCATTTGTGGTAGTGTCGAGAATTTGCCAAATAAGGAAAGATTCTCATCAACCATGTTTTAGTTGGATAGAAACTTGGAATCATGAAACTTGTATTGTTTGGTGAATTAGAATTTTCATATTTGGTAAATAAAGACTAACTCGTTGTTCACATGTATCCGTGTGTCAAGTGAAGGACTAGGGGATCGGGTAAACTAGATATGCACTGGTCAGGTCCACTACAAAGAACGATAAGACTGTTCGTCATGATTTACTAAAGTTTAGTAAATATGGTTATACTTATAAGTATAAGTATAATTTTGAACATTGCAAAAATTTCAATGTGAAGCAGAACGAATAAGAAGAATCAAATTAGGCAGAAAGATAGATGTTTCTCCAATCTGAAAAGGTGAGAGAGTACTTTAGTATCGTGTTTTATGATCATCTTAATGATTATGGAAAACCACATCACTATTGACCCTCTAAGGATATCTTAGTGCATTTGTATGGCTAAGAAGAGGAATCCAGAATTGTTAAAATGGTTAAATCCAGAAGATGAGTCGTACTTCATTCCAAATCGAGCCTTAGAGTCATACTCCAAGATTGTGCCTTGAGTGACATAATCTTAAGGAAGGTTTAAAACACCCGTCAGATGTAGAGTAAAATGTTTCTTCCTATTGTACATTTGAAATTTGTAAGTTGTGATGTCTTGGTAAGGACAAAGACCAACTAACATCAATTGTGTGAAGTGTTAGTCTTCATTAGAATCCACAGTAACTCCTATATGTTTGTTTGTCAAGTAATGTTCCTTAACAAAGTGAATCTTATATTTCAAGAGGTCCGGGGGAGTCTTAAAGATCTTGAAAGTTTCAAGAACTAATCAAGAGTGAACCTATTGTTAATCACAAGCACACGCGTTGAGGTTTGTAATCTGTCATGTTGACATATATTCTTGTTTCGGTGCCTATTACTGTTAAAGTTGGCTTTGTATGTGAGTTCTATGAGTTCTCAATTGTTTGCATAACAACATAGAAGCAATGGTAGGCCATTGTGCTGCCAGGTGGCAAGAAATTAAGATTGAACAAGTTCATTCCATATGAGTTTGGATTTGTCTCTAATAGTGTCTTGTGATTATGGTTATGACAAATTCACATTGATAGGACCACATATACCATAAAATCTAAGTGTCATAAGGTTTCTCTCAAATTCAAGAAGATGATTGTGAGGAATCTCTTTCACTATGTAGATTTTAAATTGTTAGTAATTGTGTTATTTGCATTCTCCAATTCAAGTATAATTACAACATCCCTCTTCATAATTCCAAATTATGAGAAATGGCAAAGGGTCTAAAAATTTGAGACTTATTGTTGTAAGTTCTAAAATTGCTAAGACACATATGTGAGCTTTCTATGGAAAGGTGTATAATTTTGAGAAGCCTAGATAAAGTCTTGTTGAAGCATCTCGTATCAGAAATCTAAACTTTGGTAAGAAAGTCAATAAGTATTGATTTCTAGAAGTCCATATGATTTCTGAATACATGTCAAAGCTAGTAGGAGCAGAAGTGTAATGTTGGTCAGATAATAATTATTATGCTAGTGGGAGCATAATTATTATGGAAAGTGTTGCAAGTTTGCAATGTAAACTATAGAAAACAAAAGTTTCAATTTGGAAAGATGCAGGGTTTGAAAAAGTTGTGTTGCTATAATTAAGGGAGAGGAATTCATACTTCATTTCAAAATCTAAAAGCTTATATTGAGTTTTTATTCAAATTTAATCAAATATATATGAATGTTATGTTGGAATGGTTCAACATAAGGAAATTCTATATATGGAAATGATAATTGCGTTCTCAAAATTTGATAATGATTACGACATCCCTCTTCATAATTTGAATTATGAGAGCATGGAAAATAGAAATATAATAGAAAAAGACTAATCAAATATCATGTCTTTATGTTAGACATTATGAATCGCGTCCCATATGCATTCGGGTATAGGATCGATTGTAGATGCTATAATATTCTTGTGTTCTAATTTTCCAAATGCATAGGGCATTAAGAGGGAAAAAGGACTAGAACCGGCTATGACTAAAGTAGTTAACAACTATTAATGACAATCTAAGGTTCACCAAGGATTGGTCGCTTGTAGTTGGAAGTGTAAAACGGATGGACCATAGCAACATATTCTGAAAAGAGGCAACTCTTGTTTAGAAGTG
Organism: Lactuca serriola; assembly: GCF_051521515.1. Taxonomy (NCBI): domain Eukaryota; kingdom Viridiplantae; phylum Streptophyta; class Magnoliopsida; order Asterales; family Asteraceae; genus Lactuca; species Lactuca serriola. The sequence continues at coordinate 284,838,618 of NC_136410.1, forward strand.
ATAGTCAAAATGGGAATATGGAAATGTTTCTATAAGTGGAAGTTATTTTTAAATATGTGTAAGATTAGGAAACTTAATGCAAGAAGGATATTCAAAGGAATATATTTTGAATTTAAGACTTCGCTTCCTTGGAATTGTTTTGTTAACAATCTCCAGTGGAATGTTTAGTAATATCGTTGGTCAAGTCTTTGCAGCTTTTGGTACCATGACATCACAAAGGCTGCATTACATGATAGTTTAGCAGTGACAAGAATTTGGAATTCTTACACTTACAATAAAGATTTGGAATTGTGAAATGAGCATCATTGTAATGTTTTTCAATTGATCTATTTCACAAAGTCAGGACCATAGACAAACATAGTGTGCATGCTTAGAACACGACATAGCTATTATTTAATTCAAGTATTAGGTTGATAAATCGAAACACTATAGAATGAATAATGAGTAATCAATATGGCATTCAAAAGTTTTTGGGCCATATAGGATTAGTATTATTCTTATGTCTCACTTTGCATGTTTTGAGTTCCCGAATAACTAGGTTATTCAAACCATCCACAGTGGATAATACTTTGGAAGTGGGTATTGAGGCAACACTATCATGAGTGGGTTTGTAGAGGTGTTTTAGTCATAGCACAATTTTGCTACAGTATTCATGAGTACTCCTGGAATAAGATTCGAGTATTGGATTCAACCCATGCTCATCTAAATCACTTCATGGATTTTATCACGAGTGATTGTGAGACGATAATATCTTATATGCTTAAAATGGAAACTTGTGAGTTGTAGTTGCGAGTCGGTTACACATTGACATATGCAAACACACCAGTAACTGGGATGTTATTGTTGGATAAGGTGTCTAAGTCCATAACTATTTTTGGTTAGTACTTGACCCGACCCGGCATGATCCATTTGGGTTGCATGGCACCATTCAATTGGATAGACTAAATGAGAGGAATAACTCTTGGAGATTATTAATATATTATAAGTTCTAATATATTAATAATATTATTTGATTAGTTTGATCAAAGAATAAATTTGGAATTAATTAAGTGATCAAAAGATAACTAATTAAATATATGGGTTGATTATGTAAATCATTCATATCTTGTATAGTGGGCTAAGAGGCTCCATGGATTATCAAGTTGGGTTCTACACATAGGATGCTCCATGGGAGTTGCAAACCCATGGCTCATGGAAATGAAGAGTCATGACACATTAGGGTTTACATGGTGTAATCCTAGATGTGTCAACACTATATAAGGATCCCGTTATCCACCAAAATCGGCTACACATATGAAACAAGAGGGCTAGGCCGATTTCAAGAAGTGTGTATTCTCTCAAAAGTCTTTCCAAGAGCATTTGGTGTTCTGTGAAGCATTTGAGGCATCACACTTGGGGTGCTAGGCTCACAAGGTTTCAAGGAACATAAGCAACAACAAGGTAAGTTATTCTATCTTTCATTCAAGTTAGAAATTGTTCCCCATGTATGCTAGATAGGAATATAACCTTGGAATTCAACTTTGCTTGATAATTAGACAAACATAGATCTAAGGTTATTAGGGTTGCATGTACACTTAGGAAGAGTTAGAATGCTCAAAACCCTTCAATGGTATCAGAGCCTAGGCTTGTTTGTTTGTTATTTGTTCTTAAAAGTGAAAAAAAGTCGAAAAACTTGATGTCTGCCTGATGAACTCGCCGAGTTCACTTGTATCTTCAAGCTACTCGCCGAGTAGGTTCATGCACTCGGCGAGTAGGAGCCACAGAGTGCAGATTTTCGACTTTAGTTGCTGGAAATGGACTAGAAACATTACCCTAAACTGTTTTGGTACTTGAAAACTTGTTTTAGATGGTGTAATGTCTTTGCTAATCCATTTACAACAACTAGTTATCAAAATTACAAAGTTTTAAGTGTAGTTTCGATTCATGAAAGTGTTCATGTTCATGTTCTTGATCTTATGATGTTTAGATGATCAGAGGAATTATTTGTAACATATGTGGTAGTTTAATTCTTGATCATTATGTGTTTTAATAGAGTCCATAACTTGTCCTCAAGTTATGGAAAACCAAAAGTCACTTGAGTTAAAACCATTAAAAGAACACAAGAGTTAGAAAAATGAAGAGTCTTTATTTTAATTACTCTAATAAACTCATAAGTTACAAGAAATGAAAAGTTTAGAAAGTTTACAAAACTTGCCCTCAAGTTTTGGAACAAGTAAAGTCATGTTAAAAACTTTAGTTCCAACCCTTAGAATTTTAAAAGTTAAAATTCAACCCTTATACTTATATTATTACGATTTAATAATTATATATATGTATAAGAACAAAGTCGTCTTACCGCTAGTACGCCTCATTCACGAAGCCGGTCTATAAGGTGGGTATAAGGTTGTTGCCTATAAAATGGCAACTTAATGGGTGCCCACTCTCACCCACCGCTTGCTTGACCGGTGGAGGGTCGTTAGCCGAACAGGTAAGACAAGGACTTATAAATTCTCATTAAAAGTATGATGAATATTATAAAGTAACTAAATGTTTTATTAAATTCCCAAACTTAGTTACTTTAGGAAAAATGTGAATAAGGTGCTAATCCATGAAATTACACTATACACTTTGTTTAAGTCGTTGGTGGAGCGTGTGTGGTTAACCGGCATATTAACTTGGACTTAACAAGGTAGGTAAAGGGTGACTTAAAGTTTATTATAGTATCGGTGGAGCGTGTGTGGTTTACCGGCACATCGATTGAGTGATAAACTTTAAGGGTACCAAGTGATTTGCATGGTTACTTCACACCTCGTTTTGTGATCCTCGGTATCCTAGTCACAAAACATGGAGGGCACACTCGAGATTGAAACATGCCTTTGAAAAGTTCATTGAATCTCAAAGAATCTAGGAATTTCTAAGAACCAATCAAAAACCTAATATTTAATATTTCAAATCATCATTCACTTACCTTTCAAATATGTTATAGCTTGGATTATGGCATACCTCTTCTAAGTTATAATATATTGTGATTGGGTCCTAGCGTTAATATTACATTTGGGTGTTTTATTAAGGACTCTCCTAATATCTAAACTAATCTTGTCCTTTTCTTTTAGATGTCTTCAAACAATGCTGCTGCTGGCTCTAACCCTAATGGCTCCTTTACCCTTATGGACTTGTGTGGGAAAGTCACTTTTGATGGATCCAACTTCAATGAGTCGATCAGAAACATCAGGATGATTACGCGCTACAAGGACAAAAAATATGTCCTTGACAAGGAGCTTAAGGAGATTGATGAGACCATTGCAACTCCCCAGGAGATCGCTGACTTTCAGGCACATGAAAGGGATGCTACGAAAGTGGCATGCATCATGATGGCCATGATTGACAGCGGAACTCCAAAAGTCTTATGAGGATTTCTACCCTTATGAAATGCACCAAGATCTGATGGAAAGATACCATCAAAGTGCACGACAAGAGAGGTATGAAATCATCTGCTCCATGATAACAACCATGATGAAGGACGGGGAATCCGTTACGAGCCACATGTAGAAAATGCAAAGGTATGTGGATCGATTGCTGAAGCTTAATGTGAACTTTCCTGAGGAGCTTGCAATAGATATTATTTTGCACTCCTTACCATCATGCTATGATCAATTCTGCATGACATATCACATGAATAAGGAAGAGGTCACACTCAGCAAACTTCAGGGACTTCTGAAGACCGCAGAAACAGGTCTTAAGGGGAAGTCGGTTGTTAACACTCCTACTCCAAACTCTCCTCCGGTTTTGGCAATCGGGAAAAGTCGAGGGAAGAAGAGAAAGAGCTCTTCTAAGGGTACCAAGGCTCGGACCCTTGATGGCTCTTCTTCAAGTGGAACCTAGAAAGGTTTCGTCACTCCTTCTTCTGACCCAAAAGAGGCTGAATGCTTCTATTGCCATGAAAAATCACATTAGAAGCGGAACTGCCCAAAATACCAGCAAGATGTGAAGGATGGGAAAGTTAAACCCAACCATGTAGGTATTTACACTATCATTTCTAATAACTCACCCCATTCTAAATCTTGGGTCCTTGATACCGGTTGTGGTATTCATATTTGTTGTGACTTGCATGGACTAAGAAGAAGTGAGAATGTGGAGCAAGGAAGAATAAACTTAATCATGGGGAATAGGAAAGCTTTACCTGTCACCAAGATTGGAGTTTATACTTTATCGCTAAGTAGTGGGTTTAGTTTAGATTTGAATAAGTGTTGTTATTCGCCAAAAATGGCAAGAAATATTATTTCCTTTCATGCATTGTATAAACAAGGTTTCACCTTTTCATTTGATAATGAAGTTGGTTCGATTAATGCTTTCTTTAATAATGTTCTTTATTTTAAAGCATTACCTTGTGATGGCGTGTATGAAACAGTATATGTGGTTGATAACTTAGGAAATAATGTATTGTGTATTGATTCTGTTAATAATAACTTGGATAAAGCATCATTATGGCATTGTCGTCTTGGACATATATGCAAGAAACGCATAGGCCAACTCCAAAAGGATGGAGTCTTGGAGTCATTTGACCTAAAGTCAGATGATAGTTGCGAATCATGCTTACTTGGAAAAATAACAAAGTCACCCTTCACAGGCTCGTGTGAGAGGGGTGAAGGTTTGTTGGAACTTGTACACACGGATGTGTGTAGACCATTCAAACATGCCACAAGGGATGCTAATCGTTATTATTTGACTTTTACTGATGATTACAGTAGATATGGATATGTCTACTTGATCAACCATAAGTCAAAGACTTTCGAAAGGTTTAAGGAATTTAAACAGGAAGTTGAGAATCAATTGGGCAGGAACATTAAGATGCTTCGATCCGATCGTGCTGGTGAGTATCTTAGTTCAGAGTTCCTTGACTATCTAAGGGAATGTGGGATAGTCTCACAATTAACGCCTCCCAGGACACCACAGTTGAATGGTGCGGCTGAGAGGCGTAATCTAACCTTGTTGGATATGGTTCGTTCCATGATGAGTCGAGCTACGCTACCAATCTCATTTTGGGGGTATGCCTTAGAGACTGTCGCCCATATCCTTAATCTAGTCCCTACAAAGAAAGTTGCCAAAACTCCTCACGAGATATGGACTGGTAAAGTGCCTAAACTAGACAACATCAAGATTTGGGGTTGCGAGGCTTTCGTGAGACGCGAGACTCATGATAAGCTCGAACCCCGAAGCGAGAGGTGTATTTTCATCGGCTACCCACAATAATCCTTTGGTTACCTCTTCTACAAACCTAGTGAAAATGTGGTCTTTGTAGCTAGGAGGGCTTTCTTTAGAGAGAGAGAGAGTTCATAAGACAAGGAAACAGTGGGAGGCAAGTTGATCTTGAAGAAATTCAAGATTCAAGCGGTGAAGGAATTTCAAACCCTAGCACTCAACTTGAGGAGGAAACTCCTGTTGAGCCAATTGACAAGTCGGTACCTCTGAGGCGGTCCACAAGGATTAGGAATGCTCCTGAGCATTACTATGGATTCCACATTACTGCAGAAGGTGATACACTTATCAGTGATGAGACACTGATAGGTCTGGATGAACCTAGCAGTTACGCGGAAGCCATGGCAGGCCCTGAGTCAGCCAAGTGGAAAGAGGCAATGGATAGCGAGATACAATCCATGTATGACAATCAAGTTTGGAACTTGGTTGAGAGTGTACCAGACCGTAAGACTCTAGGGTGCAAATGGATCTTCAAGAAGAAGACCGACATGGATGGTAATGTACACACTTATAAGGCTCGGCTGGTTGCAAAGGGCTTCTCTCAAATTCCTGGAGTGGACTATGATGAGACCTTTTCTCCAGTAGCCAAGATTAAGTCTATTCGGGTTCTGTTGGCCATAGTTGCATTTCATGACTATGAAATATGGGAAATAGATGTCAAAACCGCTTTCCTTAATGGAAAGTTAGCTGAAGATGTTTACATGAGTCAGCTAGAGGGTTTTGTCAGCAACGAGTACCCTAATAGAGTGTGTAAGCTTGAGAAATCCATTTATGGATTGAAGCAAGCACCTCGCGGATGGAATCTTTGCTTTGATGAAAAGGTCAAGGAATTTGGCTTTTCTAGGAGTGAAGATGAGTCTTGCGTGCATGTCAAGGCTAATGGGAGTATAGTTAGCTTTTTGGTGTTGTATGTGGATGACATACTACTCATAGGAAATGACATCCCAACTCTGCAGGAAGTTAAGTCATGGCTTGCGAAGTGTTTCTCTATGAAGGAACTAGGGGTAGCTTCATATATTCTAGGGATAACGATCTTGAGAGACCGGAGTAAAGGAGTAATTGGACATAGTCAGAGTTTCTACTTGGATAAGGTGCTAAAGAGATTCAACATGCAGGACTCCAAGAAAGGAGAGTTACCCATCCAGAGTAACACCGGATTGAGTAAGACACAAAGCCCTAGCACTGAGGCTGAGATAGCATAAATGAGTCGAATACCTTATGCTTCGACTGTAGGATCGATCATGTATGCTATGACGTGTACTCGACCTGATGTAGGCTTTGTCCTGAGCATGGTTAGCAGGTATCAGGCGAACCCTGGCAAGGCACACTGGACTGTGGTAAAGAATATCCTCAAGTACCTACGGAGGACTAAGGACTGGGTCCTTACCCTCGGTGGGAGTGATGACTTGAGAGTTGTAGGGTATAGTGATGCTAGCTTCCAGACTGATAGAGATAATTTCCGCTCTCAGTCGGGCTGGGTCTTTACCCTAAATGGAGGAGCAATTTCTTGGAAGAGTTCCAAGCAAGAGACAGTGGCTGATTCAACTTGTGAATCAGAGTATATTGCAGCTAGCGAGGCGGCAAAGGAGGCGATATAGCTGAAGAACTTCATTGGAGACCTTGGAGTTGTACCAACTATTAAAGAGCCAATGGAAGTTTTCTGTGATAGTGAAAGTGTTGTTGCCTTAGCCAAGGAACCAAGGGATCACAGGAGATCCAGACACATCGACAGAAAATACCATTTTATCAGACATCGAATAGAAGAAGGACTCCTTGTGGCAAAGAGGGTATCATCGGATGAGAACCCAGCAGATCCCCTCACGTAGGGACTGACTCGGGTTAAGCATCTCCAGCATGCTCGGAGCATAGGGCTGAAGGATGATATTAGATTTAGTAGTTAGATAACCTAGAAATTTGTAAAGTGTAATTGACATTAGATGATGAATAAAAGGTGTTTTCTTAATGAGTAAAGTGTTGCTATCTCTTGTCGATCGTTTACTATATTTCTTTTGCATGTTTTGACTTCCAGAATAATTTTGTTTGGTATAACATATTATTCAAACCTCCACAGTCGGTCATATGTCGGAAGTAGGTATGAATCAAGACTGTCATGATTGGTTGCAGAGGTCTACGGTGTTGGACAAGGCTACAACAATCATCAGCGCTCATAAGTTCTGAGCATTGGACTCAACCCACGCTCACTGGAATCACTTCATGGAATTCTATCTCGAGTGATCGTGAGACGGTAATATCATATAAGTCTTCAAACCTAGAGATATGATTTGTTACTTACGAGTTGGTTATGCATTGATTGTACGAAAATGCATTGGTAACTCGATGTTATAAAACATGCCTTTGTGTATAATTCAATGAATGGTAGAACAAACATATGAGTCGAAGTTTATCTGTTCCTTCTTGGATTAGAAGCTGATATCTGGGCCCCTCGATGATTTTGTTTTGACCTATGTATCGGGCCCGGTCAGAACTAAGTTGTTCAATTATGTTCTTTGTCAAACAAATCGGAAATCGAGAAACAAACTGCTAGACAATAAGTAAGACATTGTTCCATGTAATTGTCCGGCTGATATCTAGAACAAAGGATTATATGATCACTTATCTTAAATGGCGTATCAACATCTTCTCAGTTCCGAGAGTCCTTGAAAGAGCTATGATTTCCGGTCGGTTCCTGAAGTACTGGAGTTATAGTTATTAGACTTATCCAAGTGGGAGGCTGTTGGATAAGGTGTCTAAGTCCATAACTATTTCTGGCTAGTACTTGACCCGACCCAGTATGGTCCATTTGGGTTGCATGGCACCATGCAATTGGATAGAATAAATGAGAGGAATAACACTTGGAGATTATTAAATATTATAAGTTCTAATATATTAATAATATTATTTGATTAGTTTGATCAAAGCATTAATTTGGAATTAATTAAGTGATCAAAAGATAACTAATTAAATATATGGGTTGATTATGTAAATCATTCATATCTTGTATAGTGGGCTAAGAGGCTCCATGGGTTATCAAGTTGGGTTCTACCCATAGGATGCTCCATGGGAGTTACAAACCCATGGATCATGGAAATGAAGAGTCATGACACATTAGGGTTTACATGGTGTAACCCTAGATGTGTCAACACTATATAAAGATCCCATTCTCCACCAAAATCGGCTACACATATGAAACAAGAGGGCTAGGCCGATTTCAATAAGTGTGTATTCTCTCAAAAGTCTTTCCAAGAGCATTTGGTGTTGTGTGAAGCATTTGAGGCATCACACTTGGGGTGCTAGGCTCACAAGGTTTCAAGGAACATAAGCAACAACAAGGTAAGTTATTCTATCTTTCATTCAAGTTAGAAATTGTTCCCCATGTATGCTAGATAGGAATATAACCTTGGAATTCAACTTTGCATGATAATTAGACAAACATAGATCCAAGGTTATTAGGGTTGCATGTACACTTATGAAGTGTTAGAATGCTCAAAACCCTTCAGTTATAAAACATATTGTTGTTTGAAATTTGATAAGTGAGTACAAGCAATCATTTGGGTCATAGTTTATCCATTCCTTTTACCCCATGTGGATAAAATCAATATATGTTGGCCCATCGATGATTTATTAATGACGCCCCTAACTGCTTGGCCAAGCCTAGACTAATTTGATTTGTTCAATTAGCCAGTCGTCATAAATCGGAAATCGGGAAACAACAGATGGACAGAGAGAATGATTAAAATCCATGTCTCAATCCATATGATACATAGAAGGGAGTAATATACGATCCCTTATCTAATGGATGTGTCATTGACTAGGTCAGAGTCTGACAGTGGCTTTTAAGAGCTATGATTGCAAGTCGGGTTGTGGAGTCGTACTTGCAATAATAGTTAATAGACTTATCGAAATGGGATACTGTTGGATTAGGTGTCTAAGCTAATAACTATAATTGGTATGTACTTGACCCGAGAGTAGCATGGTCCATTTGGGTTACATATCACCAGGGAAATTTGAGAGCATGGACTTTTGAGAAGAGGTTATTTATGATTTATTAATATATTATAAGTTCTAATATATTAACATGAAATCATATTATTTAATTAGTATTGATCAAGAATTTATTTGGAAGTAATTTTGTGATCAAAAGAGACTAATTAAATATATGGGGATTGACTGCTAAATAATTCATTATTATGGTGTGGGCCAATGATCCATGATTCCTTAGGTTGGGCTAAATCCATGTGACAACCCATGGATGATCTATGGGGGTTTAAACCCATGGAGCCTAAGGAATATGGATGTTCATGCACATTAGGGTTTACATGGTCTAACCATAATCTTCCACACTATAAGAAGCCCCTTAGCATCCAAAATTGGCTAGTATATACACTAGTGTTGTAGGCGTTCGTTGAGCCGATTTTGGTGCAAGAAATATTCTCTCAAAAGTCTCTTTTTTCTAGGTGTGTTGTGTTTCCATTTGAGTTGCAACACTTGGGGCACTATGTTCTTAATGGCCAAAATCAAGAAGTTCTACAAGCTACAACAATGAGGTAATTCTATGGCTATCTTTCATATTGATTATGTCATTTCCATGCTAGTTGTAGACTTAATGCTTTGGAAACAATATTGCATGTAAAATTAGAGAAAACATAGATCCAAAGCACTTAGGGTTGTATCTGCACCATAGGATGTTGTATTATACTAAAACCCATCAAGAATTGCTTGATTTTTTTGATGCTATGTATTATTTGGAATTGGTATCATCTCAGTTATTTGTTAAGTGTATGATTTGAAAGTTGTATACAATTTGGATTGTATAGCCATAGAATGATTTATTTAGCCACATTTCCTGTTCCTAGTTTCGTTCTGGACTTAGGGTAGAATCATCATTTGACAGTCTATGTGATCCTATGTTTTGTATAACTTACATGCATAAGGAAACCATCAATGTTGATTAAGGTTGTTGGTATTGCGAGTGGTGGGATTTGAGAATTCCTAGGAGAGAGTCTAGGATATATATATATATATATATATATATATATATATATATATATATATATATATATATATATATATATGTGGTATATCATAGGATTAGTATATTGTTTTAGTGTTTTGACTTAGAGGAATCAAAACTGACCGTCAGGAAGGTACATGTAGGTGTGAAAGGTAGTATGGGGCCCATACTACTACAAGTACAAGACATGTACTTGAGACAAGAGCAGATCTAGAAAATCTAAGGTGGATTATGTAGAGGAATCCCCTAGAATCCTTTGCTAATTGTTTATATTTTGTATTTAAGTTTGGAGGATGGTGATGATCACTCGAGGAGGTTCTGTCTATGATTCAGCTTCAGGTTCTGGCCCAAGCACATAACCGATTTTTGTTCATTTGCGCGAGTTCATTTTTGTAGAAGTTAATTATGGTATATTTGATGCTACCTCTATGTTGTTTGGTACCATAGAGGAGGGGATTTTGGTGCTGATGGATGAGAGGTTTAGGATTTTTCGATCTGAGATTGTCTCAGGTTAGATTGGAGCTCGAGCTCCCTCATTTAAGGAGTTTAATGTTTGTGGAGCTCCTGAGTTCATTGGGGCTAAGGACCCCATCACTAGTCGTCGTTGGATCGCTGACATGGAGAATACTCAGTGGACAATAGTGACAACTGTCAACTCAGGTCATTCTCGGATTCATGCATCTTTATAAAAATCATTCATGCACAACATGCCATGGCCTAGTAGCATAGATTAGGTCAAAATCTTGCATAAACTAGGATCCAACTAAGATCTAGGACTAATATACTTGACACTTACGATTCTAGTAAGTTGCTTAACTACAATAGGAAATGCCAATACTATAATTAGATGAAACTTCAAACTTGTTACAATTGAAAAAGGGTATAAAACCCTAAAAATAAATTAAAATATTCTCATTATATTTCAATATGATGGTGAATATGAAACAATATTCCAAAAACCCTAAAGAGCCAAAAATCCAAATTTATAAATATTAAAGCTTAAAAACTTTATAAAATTTGGCTATAAACTTCCTAATATCAATTTCTTATTAATCGAATTATGGATTATATCAATGAAATAAAAATTTAATTTATCAAACATTAAGCATAATTTATTAGTTAAAAACAAGATTTTTAAATAAATCAAAAATTGCTTAAAGAATCATTTTTATAAAAAATTTGGGGTTTTATAAAATTTAAGAGGGAATTTTATAAAGTTTGAATTTAGGAGAGAGAGGAGGCTTTAATGCTCAAAAATCTGGCCACTCTCCCCTCCCCCATGCTCTCTCTTCCCAAAACTCAATCATTAAGATCATTCCCTACACTCTTCCATTTCTCTCTTCACTCCATCTCACACTCCTTCTCTAAGAAAACTCTCCCACTTCCAAGACCACTCCTACACATCAGAAAATCCTCCATTCTCTGCCATAATTTCGAAATTGAGAAGGCCTTGAAGTTTTCTTGCTTCTCTCAAGATCAAAACCAAGGTAAACAACACAATCCTCCCTCATAGTTTCATGATTTTACTTCCTCTTCGTCATGGTTCTTCTCTACTCTTCGGATTCTATGCCCTTCCATGGCTAGAAATCCTTACTTTTTCCCTTGTGTTTTGTAGATTCTCACCATAACACAATGCATGTGTTTGAGATGGTGAAAATCCGGGATCAAACCCATGCAAGGAGTGAAAAAGATGCACATGTGTTCATGTGACTTCAAAACCGAGTATTACATCTTCTTCTCCATTTTCTTTTGTGTTCTTGCATGACCAAAAGCATTTAAACCATTTATAGTACATCTTCGATGCTCATTCACTCCATGCATGTGCTCGAAATCGGACCTTAACAGAAACATGCATGTTGTTCTAGTCAAAATGCCCTAAGAATGCACTCAAAGCAAACAGGGAAGACATGCAATCTGCCAGACTACTTTGTTCAGCTTTCAACGGCCATAACTTGGTCATTACTTAACCAAATCCTGATATTCTTTTTGTATTGGATAGGTCCACGAGATAACCTTCAAACCCAACTCGTCTCATTGTAAAATAGTAAATATCGAATTTTTGGCAATTTTTACAAAATGGTTGCGCTAATAGCTCTTTTTCTGTGATCACCATTTTTGCCTTACATGATCAGTGGCCTTAAACCCAACCATAAATCTGGGGGAAAATAATTTAGAAACTTCACATATCCATTGAATGATGGCTGAAATTTCGTGGCTTAAAACCGCACAGAATGTGCTACTCAAATTCATGAACTCCAGCCACATTTACATCTCATGCACTATAATGTGCAACATTTCCTAACTTGTTTGGGTTCAATACCCCTATTTTCCCTTCTGAATAAATTTTTAACATTTTTCCTTTTGAAAGCCCTCACATGCATGTGATAATCTGTAAAATACCAAGGGCTAGAACCAATTCCTTAATTATTTATAAAAATAGTTATTTAATGTCTTTAAATTCCAAATAATCATTTTCAAAAGGTATAAAAATCTGAAAATTTGTATTTTGAATATAATCACAGAATAAGAAATCCATGTAAATTTTTACACAATTTGGACACTGTTTAATATTTATTCCATATTTTTCATTAAATTGAAGCATGAAATTATAATCTCGGGTTATTGGTCCGAAAGTTCCTAACCAATATTTTTGTCAACCTTAGGAACATTATAAGAACTTGTAAAAGTTAAATTGGATAATTTTGGAAACCCTTTTCTATTTATTTCAATAAAATATAATTAAACAGCTTGGAAATCCATTTTTATATTTTTCCCGGCTTAGTATCGTGTAATAACAGTTAAATAAAAAGTTTCAGAATTTTTATCCTTTGAATGTTATTTTTCTTGAATTTTTGTTGTTATAAAGACTTAAAAATTTGAAAAATAGTTAACCATATCAAAAATTCAAGGAAAATTTTATGGAAAACCTCTATTGTATTTACAATGAAAATACAAGGTTTGACAATTTTTGGAAACTGTTTGATAATATTTTACATTTTTAGGAATATAAAACACCTTAAATGTGTAGAAATACATTTAATTTATATTACTAAATCTGGAAAATTAATATTCCAAAGTTGTAATTAATCGCACGAATTGTAGAATTTCATCATTTCAGAAAAAGTGTAACCAATTAATATAAAATCCAATACTAAAACATAAACTGACATTTCGCTATATATAGAGTTTACTATATTAGCATTAGATTTCGACATGGAAACTCACTAGTGTGTGTTTGATGTCGTAGGATCCTGGTAGTAAGACGTCGGTGGATTCCGAAGCACCACTTGTACCTACACGAAACATTGTGAGTATTCACGACTTCCCTTATTTTTGGTTTTTAAATATTTTGGGGTGGAAAAGCATGTCCTAAACTTTTTATGTTCGTTGTATTTATTGGACTCGTATAAACTTGACTGCTATATTTTGCACATTGTGAGTATTCACCAATCCCCTATTTTCGGTTCTTAAATGTTTTAGGGTGGAAAAGCTTGTCCTAAACTATTTTTATGTTTGTTGAATTTATTTTGACTTGTATGAAACTTGGTTGCTATATTTCTTATGTATGTGTATGTTGCTTTAATTCATGAGGACTGTATCGCGGTTAAGTCCCTGGAATCTCTAGACACAACTCATTAACTCTTTTGAGCCTATGGTTATTATGGATAGCGCTATCAGGAGGTAGACAACTCCTCACTCGCACGATTCACTTGAGTACATTTTACCATTTTATACACTATGTTTGCAATACACATAGTAGTCAATAGGGCATGATTCGGTCATTAGGCTTGGGTTGTGAACTCCTGAATGGAAACTTGATGCACATACTATTCTTTATGCACATACGAAACTTGTATTCCCATGTTAGCAACGACACTTGTATACTTATTTTAGCAATGAAACTTGAATACTTATTTTAGCAACGAAACTTGTTACTCATTATAACAATAAACTTGTTATTTATTATGGCAATGAACTCGTTTATCAATTATCGCAATCAACTTTGTTTCTCATTAAAGCAATGTACTTGTATTTACGAAAAGCCTTATTTCAAGCTCGATTTTATAAACTTGTGAACTCACCAACTATTTTCATAGTTGACGCTCATTTTACATGCTTTTTTAGGAAATAATTAGTAAGTGGATATAAAGATTCATCATCATAGAGCATGCTGCATCGTGTTGAAGCTATTATGAAGTTATATTATGAACAATGTTATTTTGGAAAACTTGTACTTTGTTTCTTTTTAAGCTATGGGTTGTAAACTTTTAAATACTGTTATGGTGATGTATCTTTATCTTTTGCAATGAAACCGTTATCGCTGTCATATCTTGCGTTTCCGCTTTAACGGTGTCACACCCCAAAACCGGAACGGCGGAAACGTTCTGGGTTGGATGACGTCATGTCAAGTATCACAACACATGCATTAGAGTAATCAAAGTACAACAACACATTTCATTAATAGTAAAAAAATTTACATGGTTACATTACAATACATCAAAGTAATACAAGTAAATATAAATACAGCAAGGTAATAAGTTGTCTTCGTCAATAGCTCCGAGGTGTACCTGTGTAATGCTAACCTGAGAATACAAGTTATTTGAAAAGCGAGTATCAGCATTTTTACAAATGCTGGTGAGTTCATAAGCATTTAGTGACATTTTCATTCAAATAACATTAATGAAAATAGTAGTTTAAGAGATTTCAGTGTATCAGAGTCCTTTCCAGAAAATCCTATATTTTCTTTAATAAAAGCAGCCTTCTACCAAGACTAGTCAGTGATGTGTGGTAAAAAGTAGTGTTCCCTAAGTTGCTATCATTACCAAAATACTGAATTTGATTATTGAGGAAAGCAAACGACATCAGGGAATATCATATGCCTCAGCAGTGAGGACTGCTGACTAAGGCAAGGAACCATACACTCCAGGAAGGTATCAAACGAACGATACGCCTGCTTCAGTCTAACAAGTGGAGACACAGAACCCAGAAGGTACCAAATGAAAGGTACAACTAGTAAGGTCTAGAACAGTGGATACGGACCGCAGACAATATCAAATGAAAGATACGTCTAGTGAGGTCTAAAACATTGAACACACTGAATACAGTGGATTCTGTGAATACAGTGGATACAGACCTCAGACATCATCAAATGAATGATACGTCTTCTAAGGTCAAAACAGAGGAGACAGAACCCAGACAGTATCAAATGAAAGATACGTCTTGTAAGGTCAAAACAGTATGACTCTGAAAATGAGTTACCAGCCTACAGTGTAAATTGTTGGCGAAATACCGTTACCTTAAGGCCATGAATTATAAGGTAACCCATGATACTCGTAACCATACTAACCGACACTAAATTACCAAACGCCCTACAAGCGTCTATATAATCTAACATTTGTCACCCCTTGTCTTGGTGAGCCGTGGACTGTAGCTAGCAGTCAGGGTGCGGGGGTGTCAATCCTATATAGATCTATACACACAATGTCCGCTCTCCCTACAGGAGACTCTTGTTACCAACTAGACGACGGAGAAGGCCGTGTCCCAAAGATGCATCCCAAATAGTGGGTAATGACTTCCAAACAGTGGGTAGTGGGTTTCTAATGTAAGTGCTGGCCTAGAGGTAGAGACTCATAACTGAACTGACTGAAGTAACCCATATATCTATGCTTGTGTAGATAGTATATAACTAATAAATCAAACGACCTTCGGATGGACATCCGATCCCACCAGACCACATCTCCACGAAGAAAAGGAAATAGGGCGGACAAGCCTTCCTAAGTCCTTCAATCATTATTTATATGTATCTATACAAGCACATACATACATCTAACTACGCTTGAGTGGGTATCAAGTGGAATCATACAATGAAGTATAAGTGTACAGTGTGGAATAACCGACTTGCAAAGTATAAGTGTACAGTGAAATATCCAAGTCGAGAAGTATAAGCGTACAGTGAAATATCCGAGTCGTGAAGTATAAGCGTACAGTGAAATATCCGAGTCGTGAAGTATAAGCGTACTGAGTGGGATAATCGAATGGTGAAGTATAAGTATACCAAGTATAAGTGTATCTCGAAGTAGAGACGACAATAAGTGAAGTAAGAACGTCTATCAAGTATAAGAGGCTATAGGTATAAGAGATATAGAGACAAAATCCGGTATAAAGTAGTAAAAGTAAGAACTTGAACAAGTGAAAACATTTTTAAAAGCCATTTATGGTGTCCTACTCGGTAAAACAGTGTACAGTGTGGTAAAATCTGGTGCATGCGGGTTATCAATCACATGTGATTGATATGATAACTGGCATGTTTAACTTGTATCCTCCCCCCTATTAAACATGTTAAAACATTTAAAAGGTTCATTCAGAGGTATGAACTCACCTGGTGTAAGTAGGTCCGACGAAGGTGCCGTTTGGGCGTTCGGTGTCACGCAAGGACTTGAACACACACAATGACCTATTTAACATATTATAACATATGTTTACATATAATTAGCATATTTAATACTAATTAAACAAATATACGCGCTCACAGGAGCGGAAAACACTTTGGCTAAGTGTTTGGGTGTCCCGGGTAGCGTTTAAGGGTGTGTGTGGCTGGGAAATGGAGTTTGCTATGCGAGAGTAAACCCTTATCACCTAGTTTACGGCCCAGGGACTACTCACCATGAGTTTACGGCCGTAAACTCATGGTGATGGGTTTTAGGGTGTTTTAAGGCTCCTACTTGCTCATTGAATTATTCTAAGTTCTTTTCCCAAAAGGCATAAGTGGGTTTGAGGCTTCTAAGGGCACTAACTTGGAGTCTACGGCCTAGGGACACTCCTATGGGAGTTTACGGCCGTAAACTCTCACCCTTAGTGTTTTGTGAAGATTCAAGCCCCTATTACCTTTCTAGCAATTTCTAATGAAGTGTGATGCTATTTTGGGGCATTAAATCTAACATTTGGATGTGTTTTGGGGAGTTTACGGCCTAGACCCTTGCTTGGGCCGTAAACTCCTTTTTACCCCTCCATTTCATGTGTTTAAGCCCTTAAATCCTTCCTAGTATTTTATGGAAATAGTCTAAGGTCATTTGGAGGACAAAAACCAACATTTTGACTTGGTTTTGGGAGTTTACGGCCTTGACACATGTCTGGACCGTAAACTCCTGTTAATCCTCCAATTCTAAATGTTTAAGTTATCCAAACCCAAAAGAATAAGCCCTTAATTTATGTGTTAAGCCCTAGTCTGGTTTGGGAGTGTTTTGGAGGCATTTTGACAAGGTTTTAGGGGTTTACGGCCCTAGAGTGTTCCCAGGCCGTAAATTCCTTATCCCATGCCTTCTTGGATGGTTTTTGGGCTATAACTACATCTAGTAATGTTTAGAACAAGCTACGGTAAGCGGACTTACAATTTGGAAGCGTTTGGTTGCGGATTCGAGGCGAAAACGAGTCTAGAGAGAGAGTATAGAGAGAGAGTGTAAAACATCCCCAATGGACTCTACTCACCCTTATATAGGGTTCCGGTTCGGGGCTCAGTGGAATTTTACCCGATACTGCCGTTAAACGGGGCTTTTGGTCGCACCCGATTTAGTGGTCGTAACAATAAGACTTAACATTTTCCAAATAAATGGAAATGGGTGTTATGTGTTTTTATTTCCTTTTATCACGACTTAACGGCATTTTAAATGTAAACCATTGGGATGTTTAATAAATTGACAACCTCTAATTAACGGAACTTTTATATAGTGGAATATTCCGTTAACGGTAACGGGGAAATGTAACGGGGCAACTTGGGTTGTCACAAGCGGGGTGTGACAGAAGTGGTATCAGAGCTAAAGTTATAGAGAACATCGGTTTTTCTTTAAGAAAACACAACCTTTAACTAAAACTTACAAAGAAACTCTTTTTACATCAAACATATTACTAGTATAATTAGGTCGGGAGTTGTATCATTGGACCTCGATTAAACATAGCCTGATCACCTATGTTTAATTAAGGAAAGATTTTATACAAAGCCTGAGCTAATTATAATGGGAATATGTTCAACAAAATTTTTGAGAAAACTTTATTTCAAAAAAATTCAAAAGGTTAATTTTGGTGTGTGTAAGCATTGCATATTATAGGCATGCATTGTCATTTATTTCATATCTCATTGAAACTATGTCTCAGTCCACTATGTCAACATCGTCATCTTCCCGCGCTACCGCCTCAGCCGACGAGTCCGGATATGTCACTATTATCCCTCGATGTAATCCCCCCGCCTCGGTAGAAGAAGACCCATCGGAGGACACAGAAGATATAGGAAACTTTGTGGAGATCAGCAATGACAACGCCTCGAATCAACGACGCGAGGCATCACCTGCATCGGTGTTGCCACAACCGCCACTTTATAGACTTCGCATTCGGAGGACGGCGAGGGAGAGTGTTCCCATTCCAGAAAGGATAGCCACCAGCACAACAGGACTTGACATGGAAGGACCTAGCGGGGTAGGACCCAGCGTTGCAGGACCGAGAGCACCCCCACCACAACGAGTCATAGGGATACCTGTCATGCAGCCAAGTATGACCCCGGAGGAGTCCTGGAGATTGCAGTCGATGGCAGCGGGCCTAAGTCGCAGTCTCGCTGTGATAGCTGGGCACCAGGAGGTATTGAACGAAGTGATGACAAGGATGGAAATCCTATTTCAGCATTCGATGGAGGCTGTTGACACTGCTAGTGCTGCTAGACGAGAGGCAGGTCATGCGATGACAACATATTTTGTGCTTGGTGGGCTATTACTGATTGTGGTGTTGATGTTTCTTGTTGGGATAGCGATTGGCATTTGGTTCTGATTTCAGTATTTTATTTTATTTTGTCATGAAATGAAAACCAATGTTGGGTGTCTTTTGGGAAAAACATTTAAAACTTTATTTTGGGATCGATGTATTGGTTTTGTTTTAAGATTCTTTCAAATGGTAATGAAGAATTTTATTTTATGTTTGAAAACTTCTACAGTGAGGTCAAACCCTAGAATTTATTTAGTTAATGGTTTAATAAAAAAAAAGATTTTTCTTTTTTCTTTCCTTTCTCAAATCTATATGCATAGTATTCATGCAACCCATTAATTTGACAACACTTAAGGTTTTCAAAATAGTAGTGAACTAAATATTATACATTATTTTATGTATTTATACGTATTTCTACTCTTGTGTCATAGAACCATGTCAGGAAGGCGTAATTGCGGGCGCCCACAGAACGAAACACCTGATGTTGCTCAAGTTGTAGCACAACAGCTCTTGGAAGCAATCCCAAACATCGTTACTCAAGTAACTGCAGGACTTAATGCTAACCAAGGAAGTAGTGGAGGAAACCGGGGAAACAATGAAAGAGAATGAAACTACAAGTCCTTCATGGCCTGTAAACCTAAGGAGTTCCATGGAAAGGAAGGTGCGGTCGGGTTGCTGAAATGGATTGACAGCATGGAGTCGGTCCTTCACATTAGCAAATGCCCCGAGCGCAACAAAGTTGAGTATGCATCTTGCTTACTCCAAGATAGGGCATTGACCTGGTGGAATACTCTAGTGCAAACCCGAGGCCGTGCAGCGGCATATCAGCTAACTTGGGAAAACCTGAAGAAGCTACTGATAGAGGAGTATTGTCCCAAGGATGAAATTGAGAAGCTTGAATCTGAGTTTTGGAACCATTCTATGGTTGGAACACAAATAGAGAAGTACACAGTCCGATTTCATGAATTAGCAAAACTGGTACCTCACATGGTTACTCCTGAGGAGAAACGGACAGATCGTTACATCTGGGGTCTGGCACTAGAGATTCGGGGAATGGTTACTTCAGCAAACCCAACTACCATTCAGAGTGCAGTGACTTTGGCAAATCGATTGACTAATGACATGATTTGGACTAAGAATTCGGTAAAGGGAAGTTATGGTGAAAAGAGAAAGATAGAAAATCAAGGAGAAAAGAAAAATGATGGTGGTTCAGGGAGGAAGCAAAAAAACCACAAGGAATTTCATGGTGAGAACACAGGAACAAGATCCGGTGAGGACTCAGGAACGAGGGCAGTAAATAGGGCCGCATCCAAAATGCGATAAGTGTAGGTTCCATCATGAAGGAGCATGTGCAGTGCGTCGAAAATGTAATCGAACAGGCCATATAGCCAAGTATTGCAGGCTGAATAAGGATGAAAAAAGGGCATGTTACAAGTGCAGGAGTACTGATCATCTTCGTAATGCATGTCCCAAACTGAACAGGGGGCCTGGTAACAACGGACAAGGCCAAGCTAGGCAAAATTTCCAAGGAAATCAAGGCGGGCGGCTAAGAGGTGTAGCCTTTGTGATTAGTGCAGAAGAAGCTCGTCAGAACCCTGAAGTGATTACAGGTACGTTCCTCCTAAACAATCACTTTGCATGTGTAATATTCGATGCGGGAGCATATAGGAATTTCGTTTCTTTAGCATTTAGACCGTTGATTGACTTGAAATCGAGAAAAATGAGGAATACTTTTGCTATTGAACTTGCTGATGGGTATGAAATTAGGGCTAATGATATAATTCTTGGTTGTACTCTGAACTTAGCTGATAAACTCTTTAGCATTGACCTAATTCCTATAGAGCTAGGTAGTTTTGATGTGATAGTAGGGATGGATTGGTTATCCAAAAATAGAGCGGACATTGGTTGTTACGAGAAAGTCATAAGAGTGCCTCTCACTAATGGAGAAACCCTTATCATACACGGTGAGAAGCCAGGAAGAAGTTTAAACATAGTATCAAGCATGAAGATTCACAAGTACCTGAAGAAAAATTGTATTGCATTCATGACCCACGTGCTAGAAAGAGAACCTGAAGCTAAGCAACTCAAGGAGATTCCAGTGGTTCAAAAATTATCCCGAAGTGTTTCCGGAGGAATTTCACGGTCTACCCCCTCACAGGCAGGTCGAATTTCGGATAGACTTAATTCCCGGAGCGACACCGGTAGCGAAAGCACCATATCACCTTGCACCATCCGAGATGCAAGAACTATCCGGACAACTTCAAGAACTTCTAGACAAAGGGTTTATTCGACCAAGTTCTTCACCTTGGGGAGCCCCAGTGTTATTCGTCAAAAAGAAAGATGGATCGTTCTGAATGTGCATTGATTACAGAGAACTTAACAAGTTGACAATCAATAATCGATATCCCCTCCCTCGAATAGATGACTTGTTCGATCAGTTGCAGGGCGCTTCCTACTTCTCAAAAATTGACTTTTGGTCAGGGTATCATCAACTACGAATTCACAAAGGGGACATTCACAAAACAACATTTAGAACCCATTATGGACATTATGAGTTCTTAGTCATGCCTTTTGGACTAACGAACGCACCCGCTGCTTTCATGGATTTGATGAATAGGGTCTGTAGACCATACCTAGACAAGTTTGTAATTGTATTTATCGATGACATACTTGTTTACTCGCAAACCAAAGAAGATCATGAGAGACATCTGAGGCTAGTGTGGGAGCTGTTGAAGGAGCAGAAATTGTATGCCAATTTCACTAAGTGTGAATTTTGGATTCGGGAAGTACATTTCCTTGGTCATGTGATCGGCGAAAGAGGAATCCATGTAGATCCGGTTAAGATTGAGGCAATCAAGAAGTGGGAAAACTCCAATTGCCCCAAGAGTTAAGCGCCATTCATGAAACATTCCACGTCTCCAATCTCAAGAAATGTCTAGCCGACGAAGCATTGATAGTACCCCTGCAGGAAATTAAGATCAATGATAAGCTAAACTTCGTTGAGGAACCGATAGAAACACCTGACACGGAGGTAAAACAACTTAAGCGGAGTAAGATCCCGATTGTGGAAGTTCGATGGAACTCAAAACGCGGGCTGGAGTACACTTGGGAGCGCGAGGACTTCATGAAGGAAAAGTATCCACAACTTTTTCCATGCGATGACAAGCGATGACATAGAATGAATTTCGGGACGAAAATCTTTTTAAGTGGGGGATACTGTGACAACTGTCAATTCAGGTCATTCTCAGACTCATGCATCCTTATAAAAACCATTCATGCACAACATGCCATGGCCTAGTAGTATAGATTAGGTCAAAATCTTGCATAAACTAGGATCCAACTAAGATCTAGGACTAATATACTTGACACTTACGATTCTAGTAAGTTGCTTAACTACAATAGGAAATGCCAATACTATAATTAGAATGAAACTTCAAACTTGTTACAATTGAAAAAGGGTATAAAACCCTAAAAATAACTTAAAATATTCTAATTATATTTCAATATGATGGTGAATATGAAGCAATATTCCAAAAACCCTAAAGAGCCAAAAATCCAAATTTATAAATATTAAAGCTTAAAAACTTTATAAAATTTGGCTATAAACTTCCTAATATCAAATTCTTATTAATCAAATTATGGATTATATCAATGAAATAAAAATTAAATTTATCAAACATTAAGCATAATTTATTAGTTAAAAACAAGATTTTTAAATAAATCAAAAATTGCTTAAAGAATCATTTTTATAAAAATTTGGGGTTTTATAAAATTTAAGAGGGAATTTTATAAAGTTTGAATTTAGGAGAGAGAGGAGGCTTTAATGCTAAAAAATTTGGCCACTCTCCCCTCCCCCATGCTCTCTCTTCCCAAAACTCAATCATTAAGATCATTCCCTACACTCTTCCACTTCTCTCTTCACTCTATCTCACACTCCTTCTCCAAGAAAACTCTCCCACTTCCAAGACCACTCCTACACATCAGAAAATCCTCCATTCTCTTCCATAATTTCGAAATTGAGAAGGCCTTGAAGTGTTCTTGCTTCTTTCAAAATCAAAACCAAGGTAAACAACACAATCCTCCCTCATAGTTTCATGATTTTACTTCCTCTTCTTCATGGTTCTTCTCTACTCTTCGGATTCTATGCCCTTCCATGGATAGAAATCCTTACTTTTTCCCTTGTGGTTTGTAGATTCTCACTATAACACAATGCATGTGTTTGAGATGGTGAAAATCCGGGATCAAACCCATGCAAGGAGTGAAAAAGATGCACATGTGTTCATGTGACTTCAAAACCGAGTATTACATCTTCTTCTCCATTTCTTTTGTGTTCTTGCATGACCAAAAGCATTTAAACCATTTCTAGTACATCTTGGATGCTCATTCACTCCATGCATGTGCTAGAAATTGGACCTTAACAGAAACATGCATGTTGTTCTTGTCAAAATGCCCTAAGAATGCACTCAAAGCAAACAGGGAAGACATGTAATCTGCCAGACTACTTTGTTCAGCGTTGAACAGCCATAACTCGGTCATTACTTAACCAAATCCTGATATTGTTTTTGTATTGGATAGTTCCACGAGTTAACTTTCAAGCCCAATAGGTCTCACTGTAAAATATTAAATATCGGATTTTTGGAAATTTTTACAAAATGGTTGCGCGAACAGCTCTTTTTCTGTGATCACCATTTTTGCCTTACGTGATCAGTGGCCTTAAACCCAACCATAAATCTGGGGAAAATAATTTAGAAACTTAACATATCCAGTGAATGATGGCTGAAATTTCGTGGCTTAAAACCCCACAGAATGTGCTACTCAAATTCATGAACTCCAGCCACATTTACATCTCATGCACTATAATGTGCAACATTTCTTAACTTGTTTGGGTTCAATACCCCTATTTTCACTTCTGAATAAATTTTGAACATTTTTCCTTTTGAAAGCCCTCACATGCATGTGATAATCTGTAAAATACCAATGGCTAGACCCAATTCCTTAATTATTTATAAAAATAGTTATTTAATGTCTTTAAATTCCAAATAATCATTTTCAAAAGGTATAAAAATCTGAAAATTTGTATTTTGAAATAATCACAGAATAAGAAATCCATGTAAATTTTCAGACAATTTGGACTTTGTTTGGTATTTATTCCATATTTTTCATTAAATTGGAGCATCAAATTATAATCTCGGGTTATTTGTCCCAAAGTTCCTAACCAATATTTTTCTCAACCTTAGGAACATTATAAGAACCTGTAAAAATTAAATTGGGTAATTTTGGAAACTGTTTTCTATTTATTTCAATTTTTATTGGAGTAAATGCTCAAAAATCATAAAATATAATTAAACAGCTTGGAAATCCATTTTTATATTTTTCCCAGCTTAGTAATGTGTATTAACAGTTAAATAAAAAGTTTGAAAATTTTTATCCTTTGAATGCAATTTTTTGTGAATTTATGTTGTTATAAAGACTTAAAAATTTGAAAAATAGTTAACCATATCAAAAATTCAAGGAAAATTTTCTGGAAAACCTCTATTGTATTTACAATGAAAATACAAGTTTTGACAATTTTTGGAAACTGTTTGATAATATTTTACATTTTTAGGAATATAAAACACGTTAAATGTGTAGAAATACATTTAATTTATATTACTAGATCTGGAAAATTAATATTCCAAAGTTGTAATTAATCGCACGAATTGTAGAATTTCATCATTTCAGAAAAAGTGTAACCAATTAATATTAAATCCAATACTAAAACATAAATTGGCATTTCGCTATATATAGAGTTTAGTATATTAGCATTAGATTTCGACATGGAAACTCACTAGTGTTTGTTTGATGTCGTAGGATCCCGGTAGTAAGACGTTGGTGCATTCCGAAGCACCACTTGTACCTACACGAAACATTGTGAGTATTCACCAATCTCTTGTTTTCGGTTTTTAAATGTTTTGGGGTGGAAAAGCATGTCCTAAACTATTTTTATGTTTGTTGTATTTATTTTGACTTGTATGAAACTTGGTTGCTATATTTCTTATATATGTGTATGTTGCTTTAATTCATGAGGACTGTATCGCGGTTAAGTCCCTGGAATCTCTAGACACAACTCATTAACTCTTTTAAGGCTATGGTTATTATGGATAGTGCTATCAGGAGGTAGACAACTCCTCACTCGCACGATTCGCTTGAGTGCATTTTACCATTTTATACACTATGTTTCTGATACACAGAGTAGTCAATAGGGCACGATTCGGTCATTAGGCTTGGGTTGTGAACTCATGAATGGAAACTTGATGCACATACTATTCTTTATGCACATACGAAACTCGTATTCCCATGTTAGCAACGACACTTGTATACTTATTTTAGCAAGGAAACTTGAATACTTATTTTAGCAACGAAACTTGTTACTCATTATAGCAATAAACTTGTTATTTTTATGCCAATGAACTCCTTATCAATTATAGCAATCAACTTTGTTTCTCATTAAAGCAATGTACTTGTATTTACGAAAAGCCTTATTTCAAGCTCGATTTTATAAACTTGTGAACTCACCAACTATTTTCATAGTTGACGCTTGTTTTACATGCTTTTTCAAGAAATAATTAGTAAGTGGAAATAAAGATTCATCATCATAGAGCATGTTGCATCGTGTTGAAGCTTTTATGAAGCTATATTATGCACAAGGTTATTTTGGAAAACTTGTACTTTGTTTCTTTTTAAGCTATGGGTTGTAAACTTTTAAATACTGTTATGGTGATGTATCTTTATCTTTTGCAATGAAACCGTTATCGCTGTCATATCTTGCGTTTCTGCTTTAGCGGGGTGTGACAACAATCTTTTTCCATGATGGGGAAAGGTGGGATTTGCGTCCTGCCTGCTATGGGAGAGAGCACAAGACTGGTGGGAGGAGGTTACCCAAGTTTTTATGACAAAGGAAGTGGTAGTGATGACCTCGCTGGATTTTGTTCAAAGAGTCCAGAGGGAGTTTGCACCAACTATCGAGGTGCAGTAGCTGGTGAGGGATTTCCAGGACCTTCGCCAGAATCTTGAGACCATGGTGGAGATCACCGCTATGTTCCGAGAGAGGGATCTGTTGATTCCAAAGTATGCTACGGATGAGGAGATGAAGAAGCCGAGGTATCATGACATGTTGAGAGATGACATCAAGGAGTTTGTTACTTTTTATGGGTGCAAGACCCTGAATGATATTATTGAGAGAGCCTACGAGCAGGAGATTGAGTTGGAGCTTTGGTTGAAGTGCATGCCAGATCAGGTTCATACTGTCGTAGACCAGGCGAAGAAGCGTAGTGTTTCTAATTTTCATTCTAGGGGTTAGTAGGGTCGAGGCCGTTGCAACAAGTGTGTAAAGAATCATAGTGGGTGGTGTTAGTCAGTGGGTTCGGGCTGTTATAGGTGTGGGCAGACTGGTCATATGAGTTGGGATTGACCCCAGAGTGCATTGAGGATTACTGATGGCTGCCAAGGCAAGGCGGAGGCTCTTGTGGTGAAGAGCATGGCATTTCAGCTGACCACTGATAAGGCATGTGCAGCTCCTGATGTGGTTACTGGGGCCTTTTAGGTTAATAATGTGACCGCTCATGTTCTATTTTATTCGGGTGCTACTCGATCCTTTTGTCTCTTGCATTTATTAAGAAGTTTTGTGATGCTCTTGGGACATTGGATTTTCCTCTAGATATTGAGATTGTGGGTGACCGTATTATGAGCGCTTCGCGAGTTCAATGCAGGCGTGTCTAAAATATGTTTAGTGTGAGACACCTTATTAACTTGGATTTGATTCCTTTGAGAGGATCGAAGGTTATTATTGGGTTGGATTGGTTGAACCCTATTAGGGCTATGATTGATTGTAAGCGACATTTGGTGAGAATTTGAACCGTAAGTGGTGGCAGGACTTGTTATTCTTGGCAAGAGAGCTTCGCATGGACCAACTCTCTATTCAGCTGTGAGAGCCATGAGATATCTTCAGCAGGGTTGTTCTAGGTTCCTAGCGTATGTTGTAGACACTAGAGTGGAGGGTATGGCAGGTTGAGTGGAGTGCCTATTGTTCAGGATTTCCCCGATTTGTTTCATGAAGACTTACAGGGAGTGCCTCCTGAGCGGCAGCTGGAGTTTTAGATTGATCTGATTCCTGGTGCGGCTCCGATAGCGAAGTCCTTGTATTGACTGGCACCCCCAGAGATGCAGGAGTTATATATGCAGCTTCAAGAACTGCTAGACAAGGGTTTTATTTGTTCGAGCAGCTCTCCGTGATGAGCACCGATTATGTTTGTGAAGAACAAGGACGGTTCAAAGAGAATGTGTATTGATTACCGAGAGTTGAATAAGATAAAAATGAAGAACCGTTATCCACTTCTGAGGATTGGCGACTTGTTTAACCAGTTTCAGGGTGCATCTTGGTTTTCCAACATTGATTTGTCATCGACATACCATCAGATGAGGTTCAGAGATGATGATATAGAGAAGTTAGCCTCCAGGACTCGTTATGGTAATTATGATTTCGTTGTGATGCTCTTCAGGCTAACCAATGCGCTGACAATATTGATGGATCTCATGAACTAAGTCTGCAGACCGATGCTGGATTGGTCTGTGATTGTATTCATTGATGATATCCTCGTCTACTCCAAGACCATGGAGCAACACGAGGAGCACTTGCGAGTGGTGTTGGAGACCCAGAGGAGGGAGAACTTTTATGCCAAATTCTCTATATGTGAATTCGGGTTGCATGAGGTTCATTTCCTTGGGAACATCGTAAACCATAAGGGTATCTTGGTTGATCTGGCCAAGATCGAGGTTGTGATGTGAGGGGAGGTTCGAAGAACCGCATCTGAGATCCATAATTTCTTAGGCCTTGCAGGGTATTATTTTAGTTTTATCCTAAAGTTCTTTAAGATTAAAGTGCCTTTGACCTGTTTGAAAAGAAGAATATGACCTTTTGATGGGGGTCGGATCAACAATTGGCTATTGAGACTCTGCGGTAGATATTGTGTGAAGTCGCTATTCTCGCGCTTCCTAAGGGTTTAGATGATTTCGTGGTTTATTGTGATGCCTATATTTCAGGTTTGGATGTTGTTCTTGTGTAGAGGGGTCACGTGACTTCTTACGCTTCGAGGCAGCTGAGCCTCATGAGGCCAACTACCCTACACATGATTTGAAGTTGGGGGCTCTAGTTTTTCCCTCAAGATTTGTTCAAATTTTATCTTTCTGGGGTTCGGTGTACTATGTACACTGACCACAAGAGTTTGAGGTACTTGATGGACCTGCCAAATCTAGATATACGATAACAGATATGGTTGGACGTGGTAATGGATTATGATTGTGAGATCCTATACCACTCTCGGAAGGCCAATGTGGTGGCCAATGGCTTGAGCCCCAAGGTGGTGAGTTCTTCTATCAGATATATTTCCTTAAGGATTTTTGTCACATCGCCTTTGTTGGGTTTGATTAAGGAGGCTCTGGTAGAGGGAATTGAAAAAGGTGAAATGGAAGTCCGAGCGTATCAGGGCACATATTCCCTTATTTTTCATGGATAGTCGAGGGTTGTTGACTCAGTGTAGAAGAGTTTGGGTTCCGTCATCAAGTGGGGGGATTTAGACAGTTTTAGAGGTGGCTCATAAGTTGAAGTTTTCTATCCATCCGGGGGCCACAAAGACGTACAAGGATCTGAGATTGATCTACTGGTGGCCCTATATGAAGAGGGAGATAACCGAATATGTTAAGCAATGCTTAAGTTATAGGAAAGTTAAGGCCTAGCACCAGAGACCCCACAGTAAGATGCAGCTCTTACCTATTTCCATGTGGAAGGAGGAGGAGATTACTATTGATTTCATCATAAAATTTCAAAGGACAACAAGTGGTGTTGATTGTATCTTGGTTATTGTTGATAGACTAACCAAGAGTGTGCATTTCATAATGATTGTTGAGAGCATATTCATTGAGAAGTTAGTCAACATCTATGTTCGGGAGTTAGTAGTTCGACACGGTGTGCTAGTTTTGGTGGTATCGGACCGGGATGTTCATTTCACTTCCATGTGTTGGAGAAAGCTTCATGAGGATTTGGCTACTCAACTGCATTTTAGTACGGCATACCGTCCAAAGACTGACAGCTAAAGCGAGCGGACGATTAAGACGCTCGAAGTTATGCTCTTGGCTTGTGTGGTAGATTTTGGAGGGAGTTGAGATACTTACCTCCCACTGGAAAACTTTTACTACAACAACTGTTATCATGCCAATATCGATCGACTGCCTTTTAAGATGTTTTATGGAAGAAGGTGCAAGACCTTGATTTGGTAAGGGAGGTCAGGCATTGAGTTGTGGGGATTATAGAGGTTGTACTCAAGACTACTAAGTTGATTTTGTAGGTACATGATAGGTTGTGAGTCATGCAAATTCGTCATAAGAGTTTTATAGATCTGCGACGTTCGGACCTCGAGTTTCAAGTTGGACCCTAGATTCATTGGACCTTTTTGGATTTTGGCCAGGTTGGGCAAGGTTGCATATCGGCTGGATTTTGCGATGAGCTCAGCCAGATCCATAACACATTTCATGTATCTCAACTTCGGAAGTGTGTGGCTGATGAACCTGATGTGGTTCCTCAGGATAATATTCAGGTTGATGATCGCCTGAATTATGTAGAGAAACTGGTGGCTATCTTACATTGGAAGATGAAGGCTCTTCACAACAGATATGTGTCACTAGACAAGGTCCAATGGCAATATCAGAAAGGTTCCCAATGGACGTAGGAGCCTGAGGCGAAGATGTGAGAGTAGTACCGACATTGATTTGTGACAATTGACTTTGAGAATGAAGTCTAGTTCAAGTGGGGACAATTGAAATATCGAATTTTCAAGTATTCGCTTTTAACCCTTGGGTTGTGTTTGGTTTGCAAGAATAGTCCCTAATGGTATTTTAGTAAAATTCGGACGTAGTTTAGTACGTGGGGCGTATACCTTGGTATGTTGGGGACATAGGTTCTGTGCTAGTACGATAAATGTACACTAGTACGCAGGGTATATGTTGCCAGGGTGCAAACCTTGATTTTTAGGGTTTGGACCCTATGTAAGCACCATTATGGACTCATGCACCCTCTTCTCTGGACGCCCCTTCATCGTTTCAAAACCCTAAAGTGAGTGAGTGCATTGTAATGCCCGAAGAGCCCTTTTTGGTGTCATTTTGATGCCTTTGAGTAGAAGGAAGAACCTTGAGGTTGTGGTGTTTCACTAAAGGCTTTGGATCCAACATTTTCTCTTCATTGTGCATCTTTTGGAGGTAAAAAAGCTTCAATATTGGCGTATGTTTCTTACGAATCTAGTTCTAGCCTAAAGTTGTCTCCATTTTGTCCCAAACTTTATCCTTGAGAGTAAGAGATACTCCAAGACGTTTGACTTGTCCTTTTAGATGCTTTAAGGGGTGTTAGGTCACGAAAATGTGTTATAGGTCACTAGTTTCTCCCCATGAATGTGCGAGAGTGTCTTAATGGGTTAAGAAGTTACGGTTTTTGGAGCTAAGTTCTTAATGGCCATGCTAAACTATAAAGTTGTAAACTTTATAATTAAGGACATCTTTTTAAGTCTGGATCTAGATTTTGGACGTAAATGCTTAAGAAATAACCAATTAATGGCTTAAGTGAAGAGTAACTACGTATGTTGGGCGTACTTGGGGGTACGCTGCACGTACATGGCCAGCTCCCTAACCACAAGTCAACCATGCAATATGCCCAATGTACTCATTGAGTCAACTTGGTGACTTAGTTGACTTTGACCTGGATGTTGATTAGGGTTTGACCTAGGGGTATTTTAGGTATTTGAGTGGTAGTATGAGTTTTGGTCATTGTTATTTGTAAAGGTGACCAGTAGCTTGGGTTTTATACAGATTTTTGTCTATCTATGAGGTGAGTCTTCTTACCACCTTAAGTAGGCCGAAGGCATAAAGGCCAACCCATTGTATTGTATTAGTAAAATTGTATGTTGCCATATGATTTTGTATGATGTGATTGTATGATTTATGTATTTAGCAAATATGGGTTCAGATTCAGTATGGACTCGGGGTTAATACGGTACAAAAGGGAAGGGTCCGGCCTAATCACTTTGCATCCATCCGTGTGACGTATTTTCCTTATGATTTTTATATGTACTCTGTTAATAACTCTTATTTGACATTCTTTGGTTGGTTTCTTATTAATATTTGATGGTTTTTGATTAAAATAAAAATGGAAAAAATTTATCACTATTTTGGGACGTTACACGAATTGCTCGAGTGGTAGTTATACCTTATTATTAAAAGATCCTAAAAATAATAGGTAAAAATATCATTTGAAATTCAAGCCAAAACATCAAATATTAATAACAGACCATCCATAAATATGTCATAGTAAAACAGTTATTAGAGTACAATTCCTAAAATCATAAAACACGGAAAAACATGGGTCGATGTGTCGCCATTAGAATGGGCCTTTCCATTTTGAAATGGAAGTACCTAAAACATTAACGTAAACCATGTGTGTATTTCACCCCTGATTCCCTTACGACTCAATGAGTCCCCACTAACTCTCTGAGTCCCTTCTAAATTGTTGAGTCCCTTACGACTCTCTTAGTCCCTTCTGACTCTTTGAATATCTTTCAACTGGTACAAGTCTATTTGACCCCCTACTACTAAGCATACAGTAATACATCAAGCTCACACATACATACTAGTAAGTGTCACACAGATCACTACTATCCTACAACATAATTAAATGGGTTGGTATTGGTGCCTTCGACCCACTAGTATATAAGGAGACTCACCTCAATCTGAAGATAGACAAATCATACTCATGGGTTGCTGCTACCATGAGACCTCACACTGAACATTCCAAATTAACCCTAATAAATAGGAACGGTAATTACCCATAAAACGTCTAGATTACCATCTAATATGCTTAGGGATAAAAGATCATTTTTCCCTTCCATGAATGGTCCCCTCAACCCGTGGCCCAAGCCAAAAAGACCTAAGGACCAACAAGGCCCAGGAGAGCTAAGGCCCAACAATGGCCCAGAAACCTAAGGCCTAACAATAGCTCAAAAAGACCTAAGGCTAAAAATGTTTTTAGTGGGTACGCTAAACATACCACCTAAATATGCCTGGTGTATAGCTTATACCACCGGAGGGAAAATAGGGGCTCACATGTGTAAGCTTTGTGTACGCTTATGTATGCCCCGCATATGCTCCAGATTGCCAAAACCTCATTAAGTACTTAATGTTTTACGTCCAAACATCCAATTTGCAAATCTAGCTCTTGCCGAATATCTTAAATGATAAAGTCATCACTTTTGATTCCTTTGCATGGCTCAAAGAGACCAACATGCATTTCCAACATTCTAACATCATATTAAGACTATCAACTCATGCATGGTTGAGCTTAACTCATGAAGTTGCCATTTTATGATTCTACAACTCCGGAAATACCAAGAAATGATCAATACAGGTTCTGGAGTAATTCCTACTTACAATAACCAAACCAAGGCACCAAAACATGCCAATATAATCCCAAATATAGATCTAATCTAAGGATTCATAAATTTTGAAGCTTTATACCTCCATAAGATTCCAAAGGTGAGGAGAGTTTTGGATCTTCAAGATCTAAGCAAAGTAATCCTCCTCTAATGAGCTTTTCTTATTTAAGAGGCACCAAACACACACAAGGATCAAATATCTCGAAAAATAGGTTAGGGTTTCGAGACAATGGGCAATGGAGGCTAATAATGAGAGAACCTTGGGGCATAAGGTGTTGAAATAGGGTCCAAAGTCTAAAACTTTTGGTTTGCCCCTGGCTTATGTATGCCTAGCGTACCGGTGGGTTTAACCCCAAGTCCAAATTTCACAAGGTATACCTTGCATACCTTGATTATGCCCATCGTACTTAACGTCAATGCACCACAATTAAATAATTTAAATTCAAGATATTTACGCGGGAACTCGGGTGTTATAGATATAGATAAAGTAGTTACATCCTTTTGAGAAGACTATTCGTGAACTTGTGTTCATTATAATCTAATAGATTGGAAGACGAGCAAGCCTTATAATAAGCCCGTCACCAGTACTAGAGCATTGGTTACATAGTTTTCGAACTAGTAAACCTGTTACATTAGCTTTGGTTAAATATCAGGATATTGCAACACTTGAACTAGGTAAATAAAAATAATTACAATCTTGGTCATGAGTGCTTAAAGGGTATAATGTAGAAAGTTGTCATAGGACACAAAGTAATAATGATATTCCATAAGTGTAGCTACCTGATTTTTTTAACCCAAAATTTTCATTATTATTCATGGGTATCAGAGTATGACTACATTTTGCGGAAACATGTTGCAAATACGCGTTTGTACATTCGAACCTTTCCCTTCACATGAGTACCTTAAAAGCATTTTTATTCAACTAGGTAAGCACAAGGTTTAGTGAGTTCCCCAATATACCATATATCACAATACATACATCGGGCCACGCCTAATAAGCATATAATGGAAACCAGCCTAAAGAGAATATAAACATGCCATGTTCAAACTATATAATGGGCCTTGTCCATTGGTAGGTCCCACCCGAAATACAGAATTATATTACACATATAGAAACCACAATTTAAAGCTCTACTAATATAGGCATATGTAGGGCATACTTTCCATTCTACTACTAACTTTGAGCACACTAATATTTGAGCACCGAGGAACTATACTATCTGCTCTAATATACTAACTCTTACAACCTAATACACATGAATATTTATTGTAATACATAGTATAATGAGGTAACTCACCTAGATAATTTCTAAGAAGATTAACAGCTTTCTATTAATCCCACTGGTGGGCAATGCACCTAATGAGTATTAAGCTATAATATTATTACTTATTAATCATTATGACACTCTGGTAATGGAAGCATAAGTATTTCAGTAATCCAAATAATACCAAGAGTTCTATCAAATAGGGATCAATCAAGCTGAATAATTGGGAGGCATGACCATTTCGAGATAGAGTATTTCTAAAATCCAACAACCAAGCCAACGTGACCATTCTTGACACCTCTCCAATAAATAGGTGAATCAGTATTTTAACTGTAATTATAGAAAAATCTATCATTTCTAGGTTCATAATACGATTATAATTACAATTATAAGTTATCCTAGAAGCCTAGTAAGCATAATTTCACTTACAGAGGTTCCTAGTGAATGTTTGTAAAAGTCGTGAATAGGACCCTGATACTAAACACTTCTTTATGTCCGACTATCTGCCTTAAAGCATGGCTAAATATGAGATTCTCCAAAGCTAGTGAAAACTACTTAAAAATCGGAACTAGAGAGTAATATAGATCAGGATTGGTGTGAGTAAATGAATGAGGCAACGGGAGTATTTATACTACTGTGCACTTTATATACTTATCTAGATTTAAATTTATAAACCTAACTACATAGCTAAAGTATGAACTTATAGGCAATATACCTAATCATATTATAGAATAGCTGGTTAAGTCGGGCGACAATCACAAGGAATGGTATTTAATTAATAAAATAATTACTTAAACCTAAACTAAGAAAAACTAATAGAAGTGGGGGTTTTGTCAAGATTAAAGGTTACTGTCGTTTTGCTTCGAATACTTCTTGCTTCTTATGGTTGATTTCAATATAATGTAACAATTCTGTTACCTACCAAATAAAAGTTACTAGTCATCATGATCAGATTAACTAGCATAATTCAATTCAATAACCTTAACCCCAATGATCAAGCAAGTTAAGGTCACTAAATTGATTTTCAAGGTTATATGGACTCTTAATGATAGATTCTATCGACTTCTATTCTTTGGTTAAGTTTAGTAATAGAGCAAATTTTATGATCAAATAGTGCTCTCTAACATGGTTAAGCAACTAACTTATCACCTATACTATGATATGGCCAATCCTATCTCTAGAAATTTAATGATCATAAAAAACTAGGTAAATCAATTTCATGCAATTAAATTTAGTTTAACTACACTAAACTTGAGAAAAGGCAATATAGGTAGAAACTTTAACAAGCTAGATTTAGATTTATCAAACTATATTTAGAGCAAAAACCAACTTCATCAAACCATAAAACAAGAAGTCAACACATGGTAATTAAGAGTTCATCTAATTTGATGAAAGCAAGGATTATTAGCCCATAATCACATCTGGAAAACACATACACAAAAGGAAAACTAGGATAAACATCATTAAACTATGCAAATCAAATGTGTAGATGCAAATCCTTGCTCCAATCTCTTTATTTTTTGATCTGTACCCTATTTCCACCTTCCAAGGGTTCTTGGAAGGGTTTTTCTTCATAACTAATTACAACCCTAACGCCTCTACCCTCTGGAAACAACCTACTATTCGAAATATTTATAATTACCAAAATATGGCCACCACATCGTGGTTAACCTCCACCACGACGTGGTAGTCAAGTATATCCCCTATTCCCCAAGTCAGCGTCAAGAATTGCAAATATTTCGTTCACTACGTCGTAGTGTGATCACCACATCGTGGTTATCAAGAATCAACATTTTCTCAAAATACAAAAGTCATCTGAAATTTGGTCTATCTCTCATATCGTTTTGAGTCACGTCAAGCGGAGTTACGAGTCAGGAGATATAGCCAATATACTGACGAGGGGCATGTTGTCCAACAACATCCTTTTTGTGTCTTCTTTTGTCTTAGCCTCTACATTCCTGCTTCCAGCTCCTTGTTTGCTTGCTTTTTTCCTTGAGCTTGTCTTCGCTACTACAAATCATATTTCAAACACAATAACTTTTGTTCCAAAATAAACATAATTGTAGCTAATATTATTAGAAATATGCATGGAATACATAGTTAAATATACACATATCAAAATACCCCACACTTGGATTTTTCTTGCCCTCAAGTAAAACTAATTTTATTATTATCATATCATGACTTTAACTACCAACATCGCACAAGACAATTCATTTTGAGCCTCTCCATTACATCGAAACCGCAATGCAAGTACTTGTGTTTAAATTTTCCTAAGAACTTCCCCAATCCTAAATACTCACAATTTACATAAACACTTTCCCACTTTTTTTGAACAACACTCATTTTATACATCCCTCCGAATATATGCTAAGAAACATTTCCTAACCTCAAAGTATTTTTGGTTAAGCTCCCAAGCATACATATGGAAAAATAACCAAGAAAGAAAAATTACAATAAATAACTTGGCATATTTCTCCTTATTCTCGAGTCTTCGCTAATTTGGAGCTTTTCTTCATGATATTTTTTGACATTCATAGCTTTGTAGACTCTTATTCTGAACTTTTGCAACTTTTTTTCTTTTTAATTTTTTTTCACTTTTTATTTTTTTCATTTTAAAAACCTTTTTTTTCTATTTTTTCTAACTTTTTTCACTGAAAACTAAAAAAACCAAATAAATATATGCTTAAGCAAGGGAACTTAACTTCAATCCTTATTCGTTAGAGGTATTAGTCTAATGTTCAATTACTACCTAAGATCTCCTGGATATATTTCTGGTACATGATGCCAAACATATTTTGGTCGTTAAACTAAGCAAATTTCATGTTTTTGTTACATGATTTCATTCGGATAGGGAAGCCAAAAATACACTATAATATATGTTGTCTCAAATAAACATTGAAGCTCACATTAGATCGTCCCACACAACACTAGCATCCTAGATCTCATCATGACAATTTCTAACTAGATTTAATTTTACATTATTGTTTCAAATCTTTCTAATAAGTTTTTAAATCCTAGAAAGTTTTTATTTCTTAATTAGTATCCATGCATTCTTATATTTGACCCCCTACCCCACACTTAAGTAATGCAATATCCCTATTGCATGCTAAAACACTCAAAAGAACATAAATATAAAAATGAAGAATTGGAACAAACTCCCCTACGGTAGTAGTGGTGAGATCGACTTCTGAATCTTATTTGTTAAAGCTTGGATTTCTTGTATAATGGCTGGAAACAATACTTATGGAATTCTCTCGTGAATGTTAATGCAAATGTGTCGGACTAAAATAAATCAAAGAATCATTATTCAAAAGTGTGTTGAACGTCAAACACATCGTGGAAAACCAACACCATATCGTGGTATTGCTTAAGAAGTTGCCATGATTGCACAAGTTAAGAATGTCATGACATGGTCTAGTGATGCAACATCATGGTTATAGGTCTGATGGAATTCAATTGCGATAAAAGAAAATGCTACGATCTGGTGATGATGTCCACATCGTGGTGACTTCTTAGAACACCATTTAGTTCCAGTATGATGCATCATTCTTTTGTAATGGCTTTAGATCATTCCTGACCTTTCCTTTCTTTTAATTTTCTTCAAAACTCTTCTTTTCACCTAGAGGGAACCCCACACTTATTCTAAAATATGATCTTCGATTATAATCTTTGAAAAATCACACAACTTTTTTCATCAATTAAGCTCCTTCACTACTTCTCTTTCGTACTAAACTAAAAAATAAGATCAATAGATTATAGAAACACATGATCATTTGGTTAAAATAAAAACAAAAACAAAAACAAAATCTAAGAAGAAATCAAAAAGAAAAGAAATTGCAAACTCTAAAAAATCTTGCTGCGCTTCTTTTTGAGTAGTCGTGAGTTGGACTCCTCCCCTTCTACATTACATCAGGTGGAAGTTTAACTTGCCCATTATCCATCATCTTGATCCTTGGTGGTTTGTAGGAAAA
The DNA here is from genome assembly GCF_051521515.1 of Lactuca serriola. Lineage (NCBI taxonomy): Eukaryota > Viridiplantae > Streptophyta > Magnoliopsida > Asterales > Asteraceae > Lactuca > Lactuca serriola. The sequence continues at coordinate 284,876,356 of NC_136410.1, forward strand.
CCATATATTGAATGAATTTCTCGTACATTCTGGCATTTTTGGGTTGACATCTTTGTTATGCTACCTCTTGGGTTCTTTCTTTATTACCTTGTCTTTTGCTTTTGTCTTGTCTCCCTCCGTGTTTTTCCTTTCAAAATTGGATTCATAATTCTCTTCTTCTTGTTCTTCAATTTTCTCTATTACTTGTTATGGAAGTCTTGTATAAGCAAACTGTAACGTCCGGGATTTATAAGGTAGTATTCTTATTTATATAAGGTTAATAGTCTTAAAAAGAATTGGACTTAGACCTTTGGGCCCTTGTAATTACGTTGAGGAAGAACCATACGCGGAGCTTACCTTGCCATGTACGCTCATCGTACTCAAGATATTGGAACGCAGAAGCCATGCACGTATGGCTAGTGTACCAAAGGATAAGTGCAGCGTACGCATGCATATTCTAAAAACCTAAATTTTAGGGTTTGATCCCTATATAAAGGACCTTATGCCTTTGGTCCAGCCTCCCTCTCACCCTTAGTCAGCCACCACGAAAACCCTAACCCATATATTTGTGTTCTTGTGATTTGGTAGCCATTTGAGAGCATTTTAGCATTGTTTTGGTGTTTTGGAGGAGAAAGAAGTTTGAAGAAGGAGCAAGGATTCAATGGGAGCTTCTAGATCCATGAGATTAGCACTATTTCTGACTTATTTGAGGTATCAAGCTTCAAACTTGATCATTGCGTGCTTAGATTTGATTTTGGTGTGTTTTATGTCACTTTTGGACTCCGTTGTTGAGGTTTCTTGTATCTTGATAGTTTCAGACCATAAGATCTATCCTGTTGAGCTCTTAGAAGCATTTAGGGTCATAAAAATCGGAGCTTTATGGTTAAGCCACAACCATGCAAGTGTTTGATGGTCACAAAGTTTGTTTAAGGACCAAAATCATGTTTTGACCCCTAACAATGCATGCAAGCACATAAAGTTTGTGACTTTATGGATTAGGATGTCTTAAAGGACCTGGATCTACATTTTGTATGTGAGGACTTAATGGATTAAGTCACAAATGTATCCCCAAGGAAGATGGCCAGTATGCTAGACGTACATCTTGGTACGCCATGCATACTAGGTCAACTTCCCGCTTTCGGTCAAGGCCACCATAAGCTAGGCATACATGCCAAATACGATGCACGTACGCATGCAGAGTGGCGAACTTGGGCTTTTGGGCCTTAAGAAGTTTAGGCCTAGATAGTTGCACCCCATGGCCCACTGTGGAGTAGAGTTTTTGGTCCTAGGACTGAGATTTAAAGTATTGGGCCATATTGGGCCACTCGAAATTACGTATTTTGGGCTAAGAATCTATTGGGCTTGTGATGAGGCCCATTTGAGGAGTTGGGCTCGATTTGGAAAATTGTGCCATTAATGGGCTGGGAAAGATAAGATGGAATTGCGCCTTAGGCATGGTCCAAATTAGACCAAGGGTTAAAATGGTCATTTTACCTTAAAAATAATTATGGATTTTGACTAAGTGTTGTTGTGATAATGACAGCTATGGAGTCATTGGAGCAAGTGTTAGAGATTCCTTTCTATGATATTCGCCACTCAGCTTTACAAGGTGAGTTACCTTCTAGTAGTAGTGGCTCGAAGGCACCAATGTCGGCCTACTAGTAAGAGTCATGTAGAGATGACTATCTTTGTGATAATTATCTCGTATGCCACTATATGTTATGCTTGATGTGTCAGTATGCAATAATATTATGTGAAAGTAGTAGGAGGGGTAGGATATGCCCAATACCGATCGAAAGGACTGAAGGGGTAGGCTAGCACCCTGATATGCTAGGCAATATGTGACTTATGTGTTTATGTGTTGGATTAATGTCTAAGTCCATAACTATAATTGGTGAGACTTGACCCGACCCGACATGGTCCATTTGGGTTGCATGGCATCATGCATTTGGACAGACTATAATGAGAGAAATAACAATTAAGGTTGGTTAATATATTATAAGTTCTAATATATTAATAACATTATTTAATTAGTATTGAACAAGAATTAATCTAGGATTAATTAATTGATCAAAAGAAGACTAATTAAATATATGGGTTGATTGTGTAAATCATCCATACTTATATAGTGGGATAATGCTCCATGGATTATCTAGTTGGGCTAAAACCCATATGATGCTTTATGGATGTTCCATGGTGTTTTTGTACCCATGGATCACGGAAATGAAAGGCCATGTCAATTAGGGTTTAGATGGTGTAACCCTAACTTTATATGCATCTTATTCTTGACCAAAATCGGCACTAGTATCATTCTAGAGAAGGGCTAGCCGATTTCAAGTGTTCTACATTTCTCTCAAGGTTATTCCAAAAGCAATTGATGTTGTGTGAACCATTTGAGGTGTCACACTTCGGGCACTAGGCACTCAAGCTTCATGAAGACTTTCTACCTCCAAGAGGTATGTAATTCTAACTTGATATTTTCATATGAATCAATGTTATTATGCTAGTTACGATGAATACCTTCGAAAGTTCATATTTGCATGTATAATAGAGAAAACATATATCCAAGGTATTTAGGGTTGCATGTACACTTAAGAATCCAACAATGGTATCAGGGCCTAGGTTTGTTTTCTTGTTATACGTGCAGAATTGGCTGAAAAATCGAGTTTTGATGTTGTCTGCTCAGCACACTCGCCAAGTCCACTGATGGACTCGCAGAGTCTAAGGAAAAATGCATCCAACTCGACGAGTTTGTTCGTGCACTCGACGAGTTGGACCTCCAGACAGCATATATTCGATTGTTATTGCTGGAATTGGACTAGGAACATTACCCTAAGATGTTTTTGGACATATAAACTTGTTTTTGATGTGGTAATGTTCATTCTAATCAAATTTCAAAGATAATTGTCAATAGATTCATCTTTTGTAATAGTTTAAGGTTTAGACTAATTACATAAAAAATTTGATTTCAATTATCTTGTTCTTATGAGTTGCTTAGATTAATAGGAATTTATGTGAAATTGTTGTTTTGAATCCAAATTAATCTAAGAGTTGATTCGAAAATGTGTTTTTGTAACTTTTCCTCAAGTTATATGAAAAGTCACATTTAAGTTTCATAAAACTCATAAAAGTTGGCAATGGTTACAAAAGATGAAGAGTCTTGTCCACAAGTTATGGAGGTTCAAGAGTCACTTCATTAAGTAATAAAATGTGTAACCTTAATTAATTCCATAAGTTACAAAATAAAGAAAAGTTACATTCTTTTATTAGTTTGAAGTCTTCCATAACTTGTCCTCAAGTTATGGAACTTGAAGAGTTTTTTAATTAAAACTACTTTAAACACATAAGTTATGGAATTACTTAGTTTTGAATAGTTTCAAAACTTGCCCTCAAGTTTTGGAATTTGAAAAGTTTTCACTTATGAATACTTTAATTCCAAGTTACCCCTTAGAATTTTAAAAGTTAAAATTCAACCCTTATACTATATAATATTATAAGTTAATAATATTTATATATATGTATAAGAACAAGTCAGTCTTACCGTTAGTAGGCCTCATTCACAAAGTCGATCTATAAAGGGGGTATAAGGTTACTGTTGGATTAATGTCTAAGTCCGTAACTATATTTGGTATGTACTTGACCTGACCCGGCATGGTCCATTTGGGTTGCACTTCACCAACACAATTTATATGGATAGTCTTTTGAGAATAGTGTTGGGTTTTGAGCATTCTAACACTCCTAAGTGTACATGCAACCCTAAATACCTTGGATCTATGTTTTCTCTATTATACATGCAAATAAGAACTTCCAAGGTATTATCCTAATCTAGCATACAAAAACAATGAGTGTAACAAGATAGAATACATACCTTTGATGTAGAAAGTCTTCATGAAGCTTGAGTGCCTAGTGCCCCAAGTGTGACACCTCAAATGGAATCACAATCATCAAAACACTTGGAATGACTTGAGAGAATTCTACAACTCATGAAATCGGCTAGCCCTTTCATTTCACACACTAGTGGCCGATTTTGGTTAAGAATAAGATGCTTATATAGTTAGGGTTACACCATGTAAACCCTAATTGACATGGCCTTTCATTTCCATGATCCATGGGTACAAATACACCATGGAGCATCCATTGACTATCCTATGGGTTTTAGCCCAACTTGATTATCCATGGAGCATTAGCCCACTATACAAGTATGGATGATTTACACAATCAACCCATATATTTAATTAGTCTTCTTTTGATCACTTAATTAATCCTAGATTAATTCTTGATCAACACTAATTAAATAATCTTATTATTCTTATTATTAATATACTAGAACTTTTAATATATTAACAACCATAAGTGTCTTATTTCTCTCATTATAGTCTATCCAAGTGCATGATGGTATGCAACCCAAATGGACCATGTCGGGTCGGGTCAAGTCTTACCAATTATAGTTATGGACTTCGACATTAATCCAACAGTCTCCCACTTGGATAAGTCTAAAACTATTATTGCGTATGACTTCAGGAACCAACCGGCAATCGTAGCTCTCAAAAGCTTCTGTCGAACTCTGACCTTTGTCAGTGACTTGTCCATTAGATAAGGGATCATATATTCCTCCATTCTAAATATCATATGGACTGAGACATGGATTATAATCATTCTCTCTGTCCATTTGTTGTTTCCTGATTTCCGATTTATGACAAATGACTAATTGAACAAATCAAATCAGTCCTGGCCCGGCCGAGCACTTCCATTTGTCATCATCAAATCATCGAGGGGCCCACAGATATCGCTTTTATCCCGAAGGTAAAAGGAATGGATGAACTTCGACTCATATGGCTTGTTCTACTACTTGTTGAATCATACACAAAAACACGTTTTATCGCACCGAGTTACCGAATGCGGTTTCGTGCAATCAATGTACTACCAACTCATAGTAACAACTCATATCTCTAGGTTTGATGAATATAAGATATTATCGTCTCATGATCACTCGTGATAAAATCCATGAAGTGATTCCAATGAGCGCGGGTTGAATCCAATACTCAGAACTTATGAGCACTCATGATTGTTGTAGCCTTGTCCAACACCTTAGACCTCTACAACCCATCATGACAGTCTTAATTCATATCTACTTCCAACATATGACCGACTATGGATGGTTTGAATAACTTAGTCATTCCGGAAGAATAACCCAGTTTATTCAGGAAGTCAAAACATGCAAAGTGAAACACAATAATAATTGAATCCAATATGGTCTCAGAACTTATGAATATAAATAAAACACCTTTTATTTATCACCATATGATTACTCATTATTCATTGTATACTGTTTCAGCTATCAACTTTATTCTTGAGTTTAAAACAATAGTTGTCCCATGCTCCAAGCATGTACACTATGTTTTCTAAACACTAGTCATGCCATACACCAAGTATGCATACTATGTTTGTCTATGATCTTTACTTTGTGAACTAGATCCATTGAACATAACTTCAATGATTCTCTTTTCACACTCCCAAATCCTTACTGCAAATGCAAGAATTCCAAATTCATGCCATTTACTGGAATCTGTCAGATTCTAAACTTATATGCATTGATCCTCTTGTAATGATTATGCACAAAGTCAGAAAGACTTGACAACAAACATTACAGAGCATTCCAAAGGAGATCAGTTCCTTGGAAATATCCTTCTTGCATTAAGTTTCATTAATCTTACACAGATTGAAAAATTCTAACTTTGAAACATTTCCAGATTCCATTTTGACTATCACTTCTGAACAAGAGTTGCCTCCTTACAGATTATGTCAACATGGTCCTTCCAAAATTATCACTATACTTCCAACTGTCCTTGAGCAACCAATCTTTGGTAAACCTTAGATTGTCCTCGACAATTGTTTAATCCTTTTAGTCATATCCAGTTCTAAACCTTTTCCCTTCTTAATGCCCAAGGCATTTGGAAAATTTTAGAACGGATGAATATAGCACATGTAATCGATCCTATATCCGAAGCATATGGGACACGATTCATGATGTATTACATAAAGACTAAACCAGTCTTTTGCTATAACATTTCCATTTCTATTTGCCAAGTTCTCATAATTCAGATTATGAAAAGGGATGCCGTAAACATAACCGAATTTTAGAACGCAAATAATGGACCCATATACAGAATTTCCTTATGTTGGGCCATTCCAACATGAAATTCATATATATATCCTTGACTAAATGATTAAAACCTCACGATCTAAGCTTATAGATTTGAGATGAAGTATAATTTCCTCTCCCTTAATTATAGCAAAACAACTTTTCCCAATTGAAACTTTTGTTTTCTATAATTAACATTGCTAACTTGCAATACTTATCATAATTATCATGCTCCCACTAACATGATGATTATTAGCATAACACTTATGCTCCCACTAGCTTTGACATGTACTCTGAAATCCCCTGGACTTCTAGAAATCAATACTTCATTGACTTTCTTAACAAAGTTCAGATTTCTGATACTAGATTGTTTTGATAAGACCTTATCAAAACATACACCTTCCCTTAGATAGCACACTTGTGTGTCTAAACAATTATGAAGAGGTATGTCGTAATCATAATGGTTAGACCTTTTTGCCACTTCTCACAAGTCCAAATTAGCGTGCCGGTTAACCACACGCGCTCCACTAACGACTTTGAGAATGCAAATATCACAATTGCTATCTAGCTAAAATCTACTTAGTGAAAGTGTTTCCTCACCATCACTTTCATGAATCAGAGAGAAACCTTATGACACTTAGATTTAATGGTGTATGTGTTCTTATCCATGTGAATTGTCAAAACCATAGTCACAAGACAAGGATAATGACAAATCCAAACTCATATGGATTGAACTCAATCTTAACTTCTTGCCACCTGGCAGCTCAAGGGCCTGCCATTGCTTCCAAGTTGTTGTGCAACAAATTGAGAACTCTAAGAACTCATATGCAAAACCAACTTTAACTGGAATGGGCACAGAATATGTCAACACGATAGGTTATAAACCTCAAGTCGTGTGCTAGTGAAGAACCTCAGGTTTTACTCTTGATTAGTTCTTGAGACTTTCAAGACCTTTAAGACTCCCACTGTCCTCTTGACATATAAGACTCCCTTGTCAAATATCCAAGAGATAGTGAGGATTCTAATCAAGAGAAACACTTCACACAATTGGCCTTAGTTGGTCTTTGTTTTATCCAAAACATCACAACTTACCAATTTCAAATGTACAAGAGTAGAAAACTTTTACTCTTACATTTGACAGGTGTTTTAAACCTTCTTTTGAGACATGTCACTCAAGTTACAATCTTGGAGTATGACTTTAAGACTTATATTGGAATGAAGTATGACTCATCTTCTTGATTTAACCATTTCAACAATTCAAGATCCCTCTTCTTAGTCATAAGAATGCACTAAGACTTCCTTAGAGAACTAATTGTGCTATGGTTTCTTAATCATTAAGATGATCACAAAACTGATACTAAAGTACTCTCCTATCTTTTCAGAATTGAGAAACTTTTATCCTTCTGCCATTTTGATTCTTCTTATTCGCTCTGCCATACATTGGAACCTTTTCCAATGTCTCAGAGTTACACTTAAGCTTGTAAGTATAATCATATTTACTGAGCTTTAGTAAACTATGACGAATAGTCTTATCATTCTTTTGTGGTGGACTTGACCAGTGCACAAGACTATGTACTCGATCCCTTAGTCCATTACTTGACTCACACATCCATGTGACCGAGTAATTAGTCTTAATTTTCCAATACTTGAAAGTTCTCATTCATCATGCTATACAACTTGCATGATTCCAAGTTCCGGTCCAATTGAAACTTGGGTGATGAGAATCTTTCCTTATTTGGTAAATTTAGACATTACCACAAATGCAAGAATCAATTTCATATTTCCACTCTTGCTATTAATGGAATCATATAAGCAACAATTTTTCGTCAAATGCCATTGTAAGGATATTTTGAAATAAATAAAATCAAAATTTTTCTTTTATTTTAAAACTTTGCAGAAAAACTTATCCTTACAATCCATATGAAAACTTGTTGTTATCTATTCCTTAAGCAATATCTCATAACTCCTAAGAAGTAGCTCAAGAATCCGATTTTTCAAACTATGCAATAGAAATCCATCTTTGCGATCAGATTCAGCATATTCTATCTTTAAGTTTCTTCACCTTTCTTTGATTCTTAAACATCACCATGTGACCCAGTCACATCATGTATCAAGAATCTCAGAATAGAAACTTCACAGAGTTAGATAGTGGACTTTACCTGAAGTAGAGTCAAACTTATTGACTTTAACATCCTTAGGTAAATTTTGGCAGCTTCGCAACCAATGCCCCTTTCTTTGGCAATACAAACATATGGACCCTTTGATAATGGTACACGAGACTAGCATAGACTTAGCTTTTTCTCTTTACCATTTGGTCAACCGAGTTGACTATGGCCGATCCCTTTCCATTGGGAAGAGAATGCTTTTATGGATTTCTTGTGTCACTATTGTCAATGTCCATAAAGTTTTAGGAAGTTGATCTTAGCAAACAGATAAGATCATTAAGGGTCTTGTCATAGTCTGTTTCATAGGTGTTCCAAAGGAACTCACTATGTGACTTAGAAAGTGATTGAACCACCAACTTTCTCAAGACTTTGACACCCAACTCTCCCGGCTTGTCAACATGTGAGTACATCTCCAAGATGTGTCCACACCTAGACCTTGCCTTGCCAATAGGGCTTGAGTGACCTTAAACTTTTCAAGAACTTGTGGGTTAGGGAGAATGATTGGAGGAGGTGAAAGAAGTATGATATCCATGGGACATCATCTTCATTAGGAAAGCTTGTTTCAAGAGATTTGGGAAGATCATAAATGTCTAAACCAAACATCTTTTGGGAGATATTCAAGATAGTTGATTTTAAATCCTTAATATGACACCCAATATGAAATATTAAGGCTAGGACCCAACAAACTATTTTATAACTTAGAAGAGGTATGCCGTAATCCAAGCTATAAAATATTCGAAGGTAGGTGAATGACGATTCACCAATTTCCACCAAGATAAACGAAATGTATTATTAGGTTTTAATTGGTTTTGAAACTCCTAGATCTTTGAGATTCATTGAACTTTTCAAAGGCATGTTTCAATCTCGAGTGTGCCCTCCAAGTTTTGTGACTGGGATGCCGAGGATCACAAAACGAGGTGTGAAGTAACCATGCAAATCACTTGGTACCCTTAATAAATTACCCCTCAATCGATGTGCCGGTTAACCACACACGCTCCATCGATACTACGATAAATATTAAGTCACCCTTTACCTACCTTGTTAAGTCCAAGTTAGTGTGCCGGTTAACCACACACGCTCCACTAACGACTTAAACAAAGTGCAAAGTGTAATTTCATGGATTAGCAACTTATTCACATTTTTCCTAAGTAACTAAGATTGGGTATTATTAAGAGTTTAGTTACTTAGTATTTTTCATTAATACTTTTAATGAAGGGAGAATTCTAGTCCTGCCAAACCCGTTCGGCTAACGACCCTCCACCAGTCAAGCAAGCGGTGGGTGAGAGTGGACACCCATTAAGTTGCCATTTTATAGGCAACAACCTTATACCCACCTTATAGACCGACTTCGTGAATGAGGCGTACTAGTGGTAAGACTGACTATACTCTTATACATATATATATTATTAACTTATAATATTATAAAGTATAAGGGTTGAATTTTAACTTTTAAAATTCTAAGGGCTAACTTGGAATTAAAGTATTCATACTTGAAAACTTTTTCAAATTCCAAAACTTGAGGGCAAGTTTTGAAACTATTCAAAACTAATTAATTCCATAACTTATGTGTTTAAAGTACTTTTAATCCAAAAACTCTTCAAGTTCCATAACTTGAGGACAAGTTATGGAAGACTTTAAACTAATAAAAGAACTAACTTTTTCTTTATTTTATAACTTATGGATTTAATTATGGTTACATATTTTTCTTTAATGAAGTGACTCTTGAACTTCCATAACTTGAGGACAAGTTATGGAGTCATAAAAAGTTATTCAATGACACAAGACTCTTCATTTTGTAACCATTGCCAACCTTTATGAGTTTTATGAGTCTTTAATGTGACTCTTCATGTAACTTGAGGACAAGTTACACAAACACATTTTATACTCAACTCTTAGATTAAAATGGATTGAAAACAACTATTTCACTCAACATTTCTATTAATCTAAGCAACTCATAAGAACAAGATAATTCAAATCAAACTTTTTCATGTAATTAGTCTAAACCTTAAACTAATACAAAACATGAATCTATTGACAATTATCTTTGAAAATGGATTAGCATGAACATTACCACATCAAAAACAAGTTTATAAGTTCAAAAACAACTTAGGGTAATGTTCCTAGTCCATTTCTAGCCAAAAAACTCGAAAATATGCTGTCTGGGGGTCAAACTCGTCGAGTGCATGAACCAACTCGGCGAGTTGGATCGAATTCAACACTTTTTAGGCATGGACTCGCCGAGTCTCCTGATGGACTCGCCGAGTCTGATGGCCAGACAGCACCAGATTCGTTTTTTTAGCTTCTATTGCAGGTATAATAAGAAAACAAGCGTAGGCTCTGATACCACTGTTGGGTTTTGAGCATTCTAACACTCCTAAGTGTACATGCAACCCTAAATACCTTGGATCTATGTTTTCTCTATTATACATGCAAATAATAACTTCCAAGGTATTATCCTAATCTAGCATACAAAAACAATGAGTGTAACAAGATAGAATACATACCTTTGATGTAGAAAGTCTTCATGAAGCTTGAGTGCCTAGTGCCCCAAGTGTGACACCTCAAATGGAATCAAAATCATCAAAACACTTGGAATGACTTGAGAGAATTCTACAACTCATGAAATCGGCTAGCCCTTTCATTTCACACACTAGTGGCCGATTTTGGTCAAGAATAAGATGCTTATATAGTTAGGGTTACACCATGTAAACCCTAATTGACATGGCCTTTCATTTCCATGATCCATGGGTACAAATACACCATGGAGCATCCATGGACCATCCTATGGGTTTTAGCCCAACTTGATTATCCATGGAGCATTAGCCCACTATACAAGTATGGATGATTTACACAATCAACCCATATATTTAATTAGTCTTCTTTTGATCACTTAATTAATCCTAGATTAATTCTTGATCAACACTAATTAAATAATCTTATTATTCTTATTATTAATATACTAGAACTTTTAATATATTAATAACCATAAGTGTCTTATTTCTCTCATTGTAGTCTATCCAAGTGCATGATGGTATGCAACCCAAATGGACCATGCCGGGTCGGGTCAAGTCTTACCAATTATAGTTATGGACTTAGATATTAATCCAACAAATAGTATATTTATGATTTATATTAGTATATTATAAGTTCTAATATATTAATATGGAATCATATTATTTAATTAATATTGATCAAGACTTATTTAGAATTAATTAAGTGATCAAAATGAACTAATCAAATATGGACTCTTATATATATGGAATGGGCCAAGTTCATTTAGGTTAGGCTAAGCTTTTATGGATAGTCCATGGAGTGTTTAACCCATGGATCATGTGAAATGAAAGGTCATGGGTTTAACCCTAGTCTCCATACTATATAAAGATGTTATTGGTTGGTAATTGGCACTAGTGTGGGTACAATAAGAGGGCTACCCGATTTCACTAGAGAGAACCAAGTATCCATATTCTCTAAAGTCTTCGAAGTTGTTTTGGTGATTTTTGATTCCACTTGAGGCTTCCACACTATTGGGGCTAAGCTCTTAATGCTTGAAGACATCAAGCTACATCAAAAGGTATGTCATCTTACTAGTACTTTGTAGTATAAGAGCTTCATAATATGCTAGTTAGGATTAAAGCCTTGGAAAGTTCTTATTTGTATGTATAATAGAGAAAACATAGATCCAAGGTTTATAGGGTTGCTTGTACAACATAGCAGTGTTAGAATGCTCAAAACCCAACAGTTACTGCCTCTAAAATGGCAGTTTAATGGGTGTCCACTCTCACCCACCGCTTCCTTGACTGGTGGAGGGCCGTTAGCCGAACGGGTAGGACAAGGACTAGAATTCTCCCTTCATTAAAAGTATTAATGATAAAGACTAAGTAACTAAACCTTTTAAAATTACCGAATCTTAGTTACTTAGGAAAAAGTGAATAAGGTGCTAATCCATGAAATTACACTTTGCATTTTGTTTAAGTCGTTAGTGGAGCGTGTGTGGTTAACCGGCACACTAACCTGGATTTAACAAGGTAGGAAAAGAGTAACTTAATATTTAGCATAGTATCGGTGGAGCTTGTGTGGTTAACCGGCACATCGATTAAGGGTTAAATATAAAGAGTACCCGGTATATTTGCATGGTTACTTCACACCTTGTTTTGTGATCCTCGGCATCCCAGTCACAAAACCTGAAGGGCACACTCGAGACTGAAACATGCCATTGAAAAGTTCAATGAATCTCAAAGATCTAGGAGTTTCAAAACCAATTAAAACCTAATAATACATTTTGTTTATCTTGGTGGAAATTGGTGAATCGTCTTTCACCTACCTTCAAATATTTTATACCTTGGATTACGGCATCCCTCTTCTAAGTTATAAAAATATTGTGTTGGGTCCTAGCCTTAATATTTCATATTGGGTGTCATATTAAGGACTTAACTATCTTGAATATCTCCCGAAAAGATGTCTTGTTTAGACATTTATGATCTTCACAAATCTCTTGAAACAAGCTTTCCTAAATGAAGATGATGTCCCATGGAAATAATACTTCTTTCACCTCCTCCAGTTATTCTCCCTAACCCACAAGTTCTTCAAAAGTTTAAGGTCACTCAAGCCCTATTGGCAAGTAAAGTTCTATGTGTGGTCACATTTTTGAGACGTAGTAACATATTGACAAGCTGAGAGAGTTGGGTGTCAAAGTCTTAAGAGAGCTGGTGGTTCAATCACTTTCTAAGTCACATAGTGAGTTCCTTTGGGACTCCTATGAAACAGACTAAGACAAGACCCTTAATGATCTTATCCATTTGCTAAGATCAACTTCCTAAAACTTTATGGACATTGAAAATGATGACATTGGATATCCAGTAAAGCTCTCTCTTCCCAATGGAAAGGGATCGGCCATAGTCAACTCGGTTGACCAAATGTTAAAGATAGAGGCTAAGTCTGAGATAGTCCCATTATCAAGGGTCCATTGCCTAAGGGAGGAGAATTAGTTGCGAAGCTGCAAAATTTTTCCTAAAGATGTTAAAGTCAATAAGTTTGACTCTACTTCAGGTAAACTCCACTATCTAACTCTGCTAAGTTTCTATTATGAGATTCTTGATACATGATGTGACTGGGTCACATGTTGATGTTTAAAGAATCAAAGAAAAGAGAAGAAACTTAAAGAAAGAATATGTTGAATCTGATCGCGTAGATGGATTTCTATCGCATAGTTTGAAGATCAGATTCTTGAGCTACTTCTTAGGAGTTATGAGATATTGCTTAGGAATAGATAACAACAAGTTTTCATATGGATTGTAAGGATAAGTTTTTCTGCGATGTTTTTAAAATAAAAGGAAAAAAATTTGATTTTATTTATTTTAAAATATCCTTACAATGGCATTTGAGGAAAAAAAAATGTTGCTTATAGGATTCCATTAATAGCAAGAGTGGAAATATGAAATTGATTCTCATCACCCGAGTTTCAATTGGACTGGAACTTGGAATCATGCAAGTTGTATAGAATGATGAATGAGAATTTTTCATCTTTGGAAAATTACGACTAGTTCCTTGTTCACATGTATATGTGAGTCAAGTGAAGGACTAAGGGATCGAGTACACATTCGTGTGCACTGGTCAAGTCCACCACGAAAGATCGATAAGATTATTCATCATAATTTACTAAAGCTCGGTAAATATGGTAATACTTACAAGCTTAAGTGTAATTCTGAGACATTGGAAAAGGTTCCAATGTATGGCAGAGCGAATAAGAAGAATCAAATTAGGCAGAAGGATAAAAGTTTCTCAAATCTGAAAAAATGGGAGATTACTTTAGTATCATGTTATATGATCATCTTAATGATTTAGAGACCTTATCACAATTCATCCTCTAAGTGCATTTTGATAGCTAAGAAGAGGAGCTATGAATTGTTGAAGTGGTTAAATCAAGAAGATGATTCATACTTCGTTCCAAAAACAATTCTTAGAGTTATACTCTAAGAATGTAACTTGAGTGATATGTCTTTAAGAAGGATTAAAACACTCGTCAAATGTAAGAGTAAAAGTTTTCTACTCTTGTACATTTGAAATTGGTAAGTTGTGATGTTTTGGATAAAAAAAAGACCAACTAAGGCCTATTGTGTGAAGTGTTTGTCTTGATTAGAATCCACACAATCTCTTGAATATCTGTCAAGAAGGTCTTATATGTCAAGAGGACAGTGGGAGTCTTAAATATCTTGAAAGTCTCAAGAACTAATAAAGAATAAAACCTAAAGTTCTTCACTAGCACACGACTTGAGGTTTATAACCTATCGTGTTGACATATTCGGTGCCCATTCCAGTTAAAGTTGGCTTTGCATATGAGTTTTTAGAGTTCTCAATTGGTTGCACAACAACTTGGAAGCAATGGCAGGCGCTTGAGCTGCCAGGTGGCAAGAAATTCAGATTGAGTTCAGTCCATATGAGTTTGGATTTGTCATTATCCTTGTCTTGTGACTATGGTTTTAACAATTCACATTGATAAGAACACATACACCATTAAATCTAAGTGTCATAAGGTTTCTCTCCGATTCATGAAAAAGATGGTGAGGAAACACTTTCACTAAGTAGATTTTAGCTAGATAGCAATTGTGATATTTGCATTCTCAAAGTCGTTAGTGGAGCGTGTGTGGTTTTGTGGCACACTAACATGGATTTGTGAGAAGTGGCAAAGGTCTAAACAATCAATACTATGATTACAGCATCCCTTTTCAAAGTTCTTAAAAATTTTTAAACACACCTGTGAGCTATCTAACATAAGGTGTATGATTATCATAAAGTTTTATCAAAGCAATCTAGTATCAGAAATCTGAACTTTGGTACGAAAGTCAATAAAGTATTGATTTCTAGAAGTCCAGCTAATTTATGAGTACATGTCAAAGCTAGTGGGAGCATAAGTGTTATGCTAATAATCATCATGTTAGTGGGAGCATGATAATTATGATAAGTATTGCAAGTTAGCAATGTTAATTATAGAAAACAAAAAGTTTCAATTGGGAAAGTGTTGTTTTGCTATAATTAAGGTTGAGGAAATTATACTTCATCTCAAATCTAAAAGATTAGATTGAGGTTTTAATCGTATTTAGTCAAGGATATATATATATATATATATATATATATATATATATATATATATATATATATATATATATATATATATATATATATATGAATTTCATGTTGGAATGGCTCAACATAAGGAAATTCTATATATGGGTCTATTATTTGCATTCTCAAATTTCATTATGATTACGACATCCCTTTCATAATCTGAACTATGAGAACTTTGCAAATAGAAATGGAAATGTTATAGCAAAAGACTGGTTTAGTCTTTATGTGAGACATCATGAATCGTGTCCCATATGCTTCAGATATAGGATCGATTACATGTGCTATATTCATCCTTTCTAAATTTTTCCAAATGCCTGGGGCATTAAAAACAAAATGGTCTAGAATTGGATATGACTAAAAGGATTAAACAATTGTCGAGGACAATCTAAGGTTTACTAAAGATTGATTGCTCAAGGACAGTTGGAAGTATAGTGATAATTCTGGAAGGACCATATTGACATAATCTGTAAGGAGGCAACTCTTGTTCAGAAGTGATAGTCAAAATGGAATCTGGAAATGTTTCAAAGTTAGAAATTATTCAATCTGTGTAAGATTTGGAAACTTAACGCAAGAAGGTTGTTTCCAAGGAACTGATCTCATTTGGAATGCTCTATAATGGTTGTTGTCAAGTCTTTCAGACTTTATGCATAATCATTACAAGAGGATCAGTGCATATAAGTTTAGAATCTAACAGATATTAGTAAATGGCATGAATTTGGAATTCTTGCATTTGCACTAAGGATTTGGGACTGTGAAAAGAGGATCATTGGAGTTATGTTCAGTTGATCTATTTCACAGAAAAACATAGTATGCATACTTGGTGTATGGCATGACTAGTGTCTAGAAAACATAGTGTACATGCTTGGAGAATGGGACAACTACTATTTTAAATTCAAGAATAAAGTTGATAGCTGAAATAGTATACAATGAATAATGTGTAATCATATGGTGATAAATAAAAGGTGTTTTATTTATGTTCATTGGTTTTGATACCATATTAGATTCAATTATTCTTGTGTTTCATTTGCATGTTTTGACCTCCAGAATAAACTAGGTTATTCTTCCGGAATGACTAAGTTATTCAAACCATCCACAGTCGGTCATATATTGGAAGTAGATATGTATTAAGACTACCATGGGTTGGCTTGTAGAGGTCTAAGATGTTGGACAAAGGGCTACAACACTCATGAGTGCTCATAAGTTCTGAGTATTGGATTCAACCTAAGCTCATTGGAATCACTTCATGGATTATATCACGAGTAATTATGAGATGATAATATCTTATATTCTTCAAAGCTATAGATATGAGTTGTTACTATGAGTTGGTTGTACATTGATTGCACGAAAATGCATTAGGTAACTCGATGTTATAAAACGTGTCTTTGTGTATGATTCAACAAGTAGTAGAACAAGCCATATGAATCAAAGTTTATCCATTCCTTTTACCTTTGGGATAAAAGCGATATATGTGGGCCCCACGATGATTTGGTGATGACAAATGTAAGTGCTCGGCTGGGCCAGGACTGATTTGATTTGTTCAATTAGTTAGTCGTCATAAATCGGAAATCGGGAAACAACAAATGGACAGAGAGAATGATTATAATCAATGTCTCAGTCCATATGATATCTAGAATGGAGGAATATATGATCCCTTATCTAATGGAAAACTCATTGACAAAGGTCAGAGTTCATCTACAAGGTCAGAGTTCGACAGAAGCTTTTGAGAGCTACGATTGCTAGTCAGTTCTTAAAGTCATACACAATAATAGTTTTAGACTTATCCAAGTGGGAGACTGTTGGATTAATGTCTAAGTCCATAACTATTGATGGTGAGACTTCACCCGACCCGACATGGTCTATTTGGGTTGCATGGCATCATGCATTTGGATAGATTATAATGAGAGAAATAACACGTATGGTTTGTTAATATATTATAAGTTCTAATATATTAATAAGGTTATTTAATTAGTATTGATCAAGAATTAATTTGGAATTAATTAAGTGATCAAAAGGAGACTAATTAAATATATGGGTTGATTGTGTAAATCATTCATTCTAATATATGTGGGCTTGTGATATAAGATTCCTTATGTTAGAAAAAGTCCATGGGATGACCCATGGATACCGGAAACCATCGGGCTTACTTCAAAAACCATATGTTCACTGAGAGGGCGATGTTTTGCACGGAGTTTGCTTCAGAGCAGGCTCAGATGACTGGAAGTTTGTGTCTACCCAGCGATGTGATACTCTTCTAGAGTTGCAGGAGGCCGCCAAACGGCTTGAGTTGGAGATTGAGCAGCAGTCGAGAAAACAGCGGCAGGCCCCGACACATTCTCAGTCGGCGCCGAAGCGGTCTAAGACTGTTGATACTAGGACCGGGGATCAGCAGAGTCGCACATGTGGGAAGTGTGGCAAGGGTCATTCTGGTTTGTGTCAAGCTGGTAGTGGATGCCACAATTGTGGTAAGAAGGGGCATTACGCGAAGGATTGTCGCCAGGCCGCTCCAGTTCAGAGTATGAGGTTATGTTACCATTGTGATCAGGTTGGCCATTTGAAGGCCAACTGCCCGTTACTCGCCGCCAAACCGGCGCAGGCTCCAGCGCCGGCTACTTTGATGATCACGGATGGGAGACCAGTCAGGGCACAGCCTCCAAAGGCTCAGGGTCGTGCCTTCCAGCTTGCAGCGAAGGAGGCCAGAGCAACACCAAATGTGCTTGCTGGTATGTTCTATCCTATCTCGTTTTCCTATATATGTTGTATTCTTATCTGTTGCACCTGTGGCTACGTACCTTTTTAGTGAACTCCTTGCCTGCTTTGGTCTTATTAGACTCGGGGGCGTGTCGGTCCTTCGTATCTCAGACATTTAGTAGGGAGTTTAGTGTGCCAGTGGGCGAGTTAGAGTGTCCGTTGCGAGTGTCTATCGCCAATGAACACAAGGTTTCTGCGTCTTCAATTTATCGAGGGTGTGACTTGGAGATTTTCAGGGTGTCATTTCCAATAGATTTGATTCTGATTCCCATGGGGGAGTTATGCATGATTGTAGGCATGGATTAGCTCAGTCGATTCAGTGCCATGATCGACTGTGAGGGGAAGCGTGTAGTATTTCGAACCCCAAGTAAGGGAGAATTGATTGTATATGGTGAGGGCACAAGAGTGGGATCAGGGTTTTGTTTAGCTGCCAGGGCACGACAGTACATTCAGCACGGGTGTGCAGGTTATCTAGCGTATGTGGTAGATACGCGAGCCAGGGATCATATTTCGGTTTCCGACGTACCGATGGTCAGGGAATTCGCAGATGTATTCCCGGAGGAGTTACCAGGGATATTTCCGGAGAGGCAGGTCGAGTTCAGGATCGACCTGGTGCCAGGTGCGGCCCCTATTGCTAAGGCGCTGTACCGATTGGCACCGCCAGAGATGCAGGAGCTGTTATCGCAGCTGCAGGAACTGCTGGGCAAGCAGTTCATTCGACCTAGTAGTTCTCCATGGGGAGCACCGATACTTTTCGTCCGGAAGAAGGACGGTTCGCACCGGATGTGTATCGATTACCGAGAGTTGAATAAGTTGACGGTGAAGAACCGTTACCCACTCCTGAGGATAGACGATCTCTTCGACCAGTTAAAAGGTGCATCTTGGTTTTCCAAGATAGACTTGAGGTCTGGGTATCATCAGGTCAGGGTCAGAGAGGAGGACGTGGAGAAGACCACATTCCGAACTCGTTATGGACATTATGAGTTCGTGGTGATGCCGTTTGGGCTCACCAACGCGCCAGCAGTGTTCATGGACCTGATGAATCGGGTCTGTAGACCGATGCTTGATCGCTCGGTCATAGTGTTTATAGATGATATTTTTCTGTATTCCAAGACCTGAGTGCAGCATGAGGAACATCTGCAAGAGCTGTTGGGAGTTTTGAGACGGGAACGGCTGTACACAAAGTTCTCGAAGTGTGAGTTTTGGTTACGGGAGGTCCAGTTCCTCGGACATCTCATTAACCAGGAGGGGATTTCCGTCGATCCGGCCAAAATCGAGGTGGTTATGCAGTGGGAGGTTCCGAAATCTCCCTCAAATATTAGGAGCTTTCTGGGGTTAGCAGGGTACTACCGGAGGTTCATACGGGACTTCTCCAAGATCGTAGTGCCACTCACTCGTCTGACAAGGAAGGGAGTGGATTTCTGAGGGGGTCCCAAACAACAGAGGGCGTTTGAGACCCTCAGTCAGCAATTATGAGAGGCACCAGTTTTGACACTCTTGGAGGGAGTCGGGGATTTTGTGGTGTTCTGTGATGCATCCATCATAGGTATAGGGGCGGCCCTCATGCAGAGAGGACGATTGGTAGCCTACGCATCGCGGCAACTGAAGCCGCATGAGACGAGATACCCTATGCATGACTTGGAACTGGGGGTGGTGGTGTTCACCCTCAAGATATGGAGACACTACCTCTATGGGGTCCGTTGTACCATTTACATGGATCACAAGAGCTTGAGACATATCATGGATCAGCCGAACCTGAACATGAGGCAGCGCAGATGGCTGGACGTAGTCAAGGACTACGATTGCGAGATCCTTTACCATCCCAGTAAAGCGAATGTAGTGGCGGACGCTTTGAGCCGCAAGTCAGCGGGGTCTTCCACCCCAGCGGTATGTATGAGGATAGCATTGGATTCTCCGCTGGTGAGTTTGATTAGAGATACCCAGATTGAGGGCATCCGCCCAGAAAATTGGAAGCTGGAGAGGATCAAGGGCGAGAACACCCAGTTTTTGCAGGATATTCGGGGACTATTAACCCGATGCGGTCGGGTTTGGGTTCCGATGACGGGTGGGGTTAGGCAGACGGTTATGGAGGAGGCTCATAAGTCTCATTTCTCTATTCACCCAGGGGCCACCAAGATGTATCGAGAATTGAGTTTGAGCTATTGGTGGCCGTGCATGAAGCGGGAAATCGCTTTGTACGTTGAGAGGTGCTTGACCTGTAGGATGGTCAAGGCCGAGCATTAGAGGCCGCATGGAAAGCTGCAGCCCCTAGAGATTCCCATGTGGAAATGAGAACAGATCACGATGGATTTTATTACCAAATTGTCGAAGACGGCAAAGGGGTTTGATGATATATGGGTCATCGTGGATAGATTGACCAAGAGCGCCCATTTCTTGGCTATACGAGAGGGCTCATCGGCCGAGAAATTAGCCGAATTGTACGTTCAGGAGATCATGTCTCACCATGGGGTTCCTGTCTCCATTGTCTCTGATCGGGATTTCAGGTTTACCTCCCGCTTCTAGCAAAAGATTCACGAGGAGCTGGGCACGCGGTTGCACCTCAGCACAACATTCCACCCGCAGATAAACGACTAGAGCTAGCGGACTATTCAGACCCTCGAGGACATGTTGAGGGCAAGTGTCATTGATTTCGGTGGGAGCTGGGACTCTCACCTACCGCTTGCGGAGTTCACCTACAACAACAGCTATCATTCTAGCCTTGGCGCCCCACCATTCGAGTTGTTGTACGGGCGGAGATGTCGCACCCTGATCTGTTGGGGCGAAGTTGGACACAGGGTGATGGGTAGTACGGAGGGAGTCTTGCAGACTACCGAAAAGATCCAGCAGGTTAGACAGCATTTGCAGACCGCTCAGAGTCGGTAGAAGAGTTATGTCGACAAACGCCGATCCAAGTTGGAATTTCAGGTGGGGGACATGGTACTCCTGAAGGTCTCGCCCTGGAAGGGTGTGATCCGCTTCAGGAAGAGGGGAAAATTGGGTCCCCGATATATCGGGCCGTTCAGGATCATTGCCAGGGTTGGCAAGGTGGCTTACAGGCTAGAGATTCCGGAGGAGCTTAGTCGGATACACAGCACTTTCCACATTTCGCAGCTACGAAAGTGCGCCATGGATCAGGAGGCGGTGGTGTCGTTGGATGATATTCAGGTCGATGAGCGCCTGAATTATGCGGAGAGGCCCGTGGTAGTATTGGAGAGAAAGATGAACATACTAAGGAACAAGGAAATACCTTTGGTGAAGATACAATGGGAGCACCAGAAGGGGTCCGAATGGACGTGGGAGGCAGAGGCAGAGATGCGGGAGCATTATCCGGGACTGTTCACCATAGCAGACTTCGAGGACGAAGTGTAGTTCAACTGGGGGAGAATTGTAGCGCCCCGATTCCAGGTGTGGATTTAAATAAAGAATAATTGGCCTTATGTCCTACTCGACGACTTGGTTGCCCTACTCGTCGAGTAGCAGCGGGAATAGAACGCGTGTTTAATGACCTACTTGGCGAGTCCACTAAGGGATTCGGCGAGTAGGAGTTGGCATATGAAACCCTAATTCTGGGGGTTTTGCACTCTATTTAAAGGATCATTGGCCTCCACCAACCTCCCCTTACTGCTTCTTGTCCCTCTCAAACCCTAAATCTTGTGTGTGTGTGTTCTTTGGTGTGTTCAAGCTTGGAGGAGTAACCTTGCATAAGGAAGCACATGAGGTAGCAAGAAAAAGCAAGGCCAAGAACTCGTGGGAAGCTAAGGGATTTCCTCAGTTATCACTCTCTGGAAGGTATTAGGCTGTTCCTTAAGCTCATTTCTCTTTTAACCTCTCTTGGATGGGTCTTATGAAGGGCTCTCCATGTTTAAGCTAAGATCTGTAGTTGTAACTTCAGATCTGGACTTCCCTTGACCTCTAGATCCATAAAGTTTCCAGCTTGTAAAAGGATGAGACTCTCCCAATGTGTAAAACTCCATTAAGAGCTTAGATTGATCATTTAGGGCCTTTAAAGCCTTGCATGTGCATAAAGTTTGCAACTTTACGTGATAAACATGCCTTAGGAGCTTGGATCTGTAATCTGGGACCTTGCCATGGCTTAAAAAGCATCTGCATGGATTATGAACTGCAAGGACTCGACGAGTTGAATGAGAAACTCGGCAAGTCTATTGAAGATGGCCATGAAATCGGCGAGTTGGATGACCAACTCGGCGAGTTCGTTGAAGATTGCCTTGAACTCGGCGAGTTGTTAGAAGACTCGGCGAGTTGGCTAGGGTTTCTTCCAACTCTTGGCCACGTATGAACTCGACGAGTTAAAAAGGGAAACTCGACGAGCCAATCAAGGATTTCACGACTTCTCGAGTTCAGGAAGGATTCGACGAGTCAGTGACCTGCACTCGGCGAGTCGAGTCAACATAGACTGTTGACTTTGACTGTGGACTTTGACTTGGACCAACGGTTGACCAGTTGAATTCTGTTGGTTTCTGGTAATTGGGAGATTTATGAAAAAGGTTGTATGGTACATAAGTGGTGGAGTTCGTGTTGGACCCCGGAGTTGAGCTTTCTTATTTCCGATGACAGTTGCGAGGTGAGTTATCCTCACTATACTAAGGGGTCTAAGGCACCAAGACCGGCCCAATGGATATGATATCCTAGTAGTTGTATTATGTTGAGTATGAGTTAGTTATGCATGCTAGTTTGATATGCTAGAGGGTACGTCTATAGGACTACCTGTGATACTGATTAATTGCCTATATGCACATTATCTCTTACATGTTGATATGTTATGTGGGATTGGTTGAGGTTGTACTGCTCCGTGCGATAGCCAACAAACCCTAAAGTATTCCAGATATGAGCTGAGGGCCCGGTAGGCATTCCAGACTCATATTGAGGACTTAGGAGCATTCCAGATACGAGCTGAGGGCCCGGTAGGCATTCCTAACACGTACTGAGGGCTCGGTGGCAATCCAGATATGAGCTGAGGGCCCGGTAGGCATTCTAGACTCATACTGAGGACTTGGGAGCATTCCAGATATGAGCTGAGGGCCCGGTAGGCATTCCATACTCGTACTGAGGGCTCGATGGCAATCCAAATGTGAGCTGAGGGCCCAGTAGGCATTCCAGACTCACACTGTGGGCCCAGGGGTATTCTAGTCTGTAAAGTTGTGGACCCGTTATGTGCTGTTCTTCTCAGTTTGTTATGACATGTTATGGTGTGACATGGTTATGTGGACTGTATGTGTATCAGTATTTTGGGAGTAACTCACTAATCTCTCGGGCTTACAGTTTCAGTTTATTGTTTCAGGTACATCAGGGGATCGCGGCAAGGTGAAGGCATGATCGTACAGCTCCTCCTATTATGTTATGTTTATGGGAAAACTCTGATATAAATGTATTTTGAAAACAAGGTTGTAATGCTTTTATGAATTCGACATGTTTTGAAAGTTTAAATTTGGCTTGAATTTTTCGGTGTTACAAATATGCTAAAATTTCTCTTTATTAGTTTAAAAAGAAGTACAAATTGACCTACACTATTACATAGGTTTGAAATAACGGTTTGTTACATCTTAACGTATTTGCTTAACATGATGTAAGGGTGGTGTTTTGCTCATTTTAAGCTATTGGCGAGTGGGCTTGACGCGACCTTAGGATATCCTAAATTGTAGTGTTACCATGTGATCTGTTAACTAGTTTTAATTTCTTATACATCTTTAATATTTAACTAGATAAGGTACCCATGCTTTGCATGGGTTGGGAAGGGGTCTATTTTTTACAGTCATGGACGCATCAATATAAATGGTTCATGTGCTCTTTGTTTTACGAAACCGTTACAGAACTGGTCCAATGGTCCCTGTGGTGGCAGTAAATTGATACATAAATAGTCCTTCTTATAGCTAACTGTTACATAATTGGTACTTGTAATAGGAAAACTATCAGAGACTCATAGGGACCATTTATGTATGAATTTAATGTATACAATATAAAAATAAAATTATAAAATGAAAATAGTTTCAGTCATTCTACTCCTTCAAGGAGTGGAAACACACACACACGTCCCTCCTCCATGAATGAAAATCAGTCCATGATAAGGTTTCACATCTATGCAATGATAGCAACGTACTTTGAGAAAGCAACTGACAGCAACCCTACCAAAAGAAGGGAAAATCAGTTTGTATTATGTGAATAAATAAAGATATGATGTAATAACAAACAAATAAATGACATTGCTATTTTCTCAAATTAACTCTTAAAAATGGATTTTCAATTACTGAAAATTAATATGAAATTAGAATTTCTATATAATAACTTGTAATGAGTAAAAAAAATTGTAAATGACATTGGGTGGGGAGAAAATAAATAAGTTGGAAGAAGTAAGCTCGCAACAAAAAAAGGAATAAAAATTGAGATGGAGGAGCATATACCCACATATCATGATATCTTCTATAAACTCTTGTAATGGTTTTTCAACACTGTTGGCCACAACAGCTGCAAACAATCGCTGCTCCTTTCAATCCTCTTTATATATACAACAACATAAATATATTTACCTTCCATATCAACTAATTTAGCATAGATAATAAGAAAAGTCAAAGTACAGTTGGAATGACCTTAAAAGTCAAAAAGATAAACACATACATTTCTTTTGTGGGCCCAGATCCTTCACCTTGAAGCCATTTAAGAATTTGTAAGGAAAACAAAATAAATCTTTTAGCTAAACCCAAGGGCCAAGGGTAATTTGGTCTTCTATATATAAAGCTTGTTAGAATGTTAGTTAGAAGACAATTATTGTCTTTGCTTTGTAAATGTAATCTTTGTATTATTTTTTATCTAAAGAATTCTCTTCAAGCTTCTTTAAGTTTGCATTAATGATGGAAGTTAACATGCTTTTCTATCAAAATAAAAAAAAAGATAAAAAGGAGTTAGAAAACTATATTTTGATGCAAGTAGTTGAAATACTATATAAAATAATACCCTATTTCATTGTTTTTTTTTCATTTTCGTTTCATGTGGAATTTTGATATGGACATGATTCTGACAAAGCATCAAAAGGCCACCTAAAAGACGCATAAAATTAAAAAATATTTAGTTCAAGGTTATAGAGATATAGTACTCAAAAGTAAATAATATACTATACTAAATTAAAATAAATTTGAAGAGAAAAGTGAAATTGGGGGGGGGGGGGGTGGGGCTAAATCACTGACTAAATCAACACAAATGTCAATTTGAGAAAGAGAAAAAACATATAGAGGGTAAGGAAGAGGAGAATCGTAACCTACAAAATCACACAGACGGTCCTATACGGGCTGTTTATTTTTTCCCTTTTACCTCGTTTAACTTGCACACAAAATTAACATGGCCTTCCAAAATCAGAACGAGAAATTGCAAATCCAAAAAATCAAAATCGAGTTGCTGTAAGGGCTAAGATAAATAATTCTAACCTTTAGGGTAGCAACATATTGCAGCACTTACCTAAGTGAAACATTATCGAATATTGAATAATAATATAAATAAGACAAAAGTAAGTGAGCAGATAGATGAAGAAAATGAAATGGTATTCACCTTAGCGAAAGAAGTGATATCATTTGTTACAACAGGGGCATCATGAGGAATAATATTATAAGCTATAAAATCTTCAGATCCCATGGTTCCCTCAATTCCATTTCCTCCTCATGCAACTTATCCATATTATTCTTCTATCTATAAAAACACCTGTTAAGAGGATAATGGGAAAATAGTCAAAATACTAAAATCATAAGTTCCCATGTTTATTATATCTTTTCGGAATTTTATCGAACAGGTGGTGTGCGTATCTAAAAAACACAACCAACCTTATAACTCAAGTCATCATCATCTCAGGTGGAATAACTTGATTGAAGGTAAACACAAAATTAAAAAAAAAAAACGGACATTTTGACAAATTAAAACATAGTGTATGGGATTAAAAAAAGTACGTACCTTTGTATCAGTTGGCATGTATACTTTTGTTCCAAAACTATGGGTTACAGTGCATGTAATCGAAATCAAAACAGAGATTGAAAGGCAGAGCGGTTATACATTTAATGGTTGTGGTGGCTGAGTGAGGTGTAATGATGCTGATGGCTACAGCTTCTGGAGGTGCGATGGTTGTGAGATCGGTGGTCCGATGGCCTGACAGTTCACAACCAGAAACAAAAGGGGAAGGAGTGGAACGTAGGCGTTGGCCATCGACTTCAAAGAAAATTCGAATGAGGTGAGAAGGAACTGAAAAGAGTAACATTAACAATAGGAGGGTGTGGTGACGGTAACCATGGAAGACAACAGAAATGCGACAGAGCTAATCCCAAAATTCAGATCCGCAAACCACGCTGGAAGAGGTGGACCCCAAGAAAAAAGGAGCGTTGGAAGGTGGTTTGGAAGGCAGAGAGAATCTTGGATAGAAGAAGGAACTTTTCAAAGCTTGGAGAAGATAGAGATGAACTGGAGGGCACAATCGACAGTGCAGTGGAATATACATTGAGTACTGTTATTGTACCTTAGAGGCGGTGTATGATGGGGGAGGACACGTATCGCCCAGGAATATTAAGACCACCAACCCATGTATTTCCCTTCAAAATAGAGCAAAGAAAGAGAAATAAATTAATAAAGTGACAAAGAGAGAAAAACATAGGGACGTAAAATGTGAGAAATAACCTGCGAAATAACCAATTCAAATAGAGGGGCCAAAACAGACAAATAAAATGCAAGTTCACTGTTCCTAAGATTTATATCTTTAATATATATATATATATATATATATATATATATATATAATAATTGTAGATATGAAATATAATTAGGTATTCCCTTATTAAACTAATTATCACAATTATATTTATAACAAGTACACGTTTTTTGTCCTTTTGACTACATTATATCTTGATCTTTTTATTTATTTATTTATTTATTTATGTATTTGCTAGTTTATAGCCCGTGATAACCACGGTTATATAATTAGTTAAAATTTTATAATAAAAATTTATAACTATTAATTAGTTATTTTAAATAAGTCATTTTAAATAAATTATTAATTAGTAGATGTAACACCGTCAATTTCAAAATAATTTTTTCGCATAAGATAAAAACATTTTGATTTAAATTTTCATAAAACATCAAGTTTAAAACTCCAATCCATATCATACAAAATCCCAAGATCATATATTATAAAAATCCCATGCGTGTGTACAGATCAAGTCGGCGCTTTCCCACGGTCATCACTAGTACGTGAAACAAACAACACTAACACTATAAGCACAAAGCTTAGTGAGTTCCTCAAAATACCACACATAACACATATTAGCCACTCGAGGCTATAACTCTGTGGGTATGTAGACCCTGCTCTGTGAACCCACTGGTTCTAACTCTGGGAACCTTCCGGTTCCAACTCTATAAACATGCACAACATAAATCACATAGAAATAATGCAGTACAACACATAACAGGCATATAGCATACAAATACTCTATCACATAACTCTGATTACCTACTCAAGGTAAAGTATAGTGAGAAGACTCACCTCGTATATCTCGATAACTCGCGAATCCCGGAAATCACTCGTGCTCGATCCTCCGAGTTATAATCCTCTTATAACATCATATGTCTCTAATTAACACTTTTACCACTAAGGTTAACTACCCCTATCAAGTCAACACTGGTCAACTCTGGTCAACAGTCAATGGTCAACTTTGTCCGGACTCGGCGAGTGCACTATGGCGACTCGGCGAGTCTATACGTGTTCACTGACTCTCTAGGATCCCCTCTTGACACGTCGAGTACACCCCCAATTCGATGAATCCCACCTGGCATGAATCGCGGGGCCACCACGACTCAACTCGCCGAGTCTCAAGAACAAATCGGCGAGTTCTAGCTCGACTCAGTCCACCTGTCAACCCTCTCTAACTCTCCCTGACTCACTGAGTCATCCCTTAACTCGGCAAGACCACTCGCTGAGTGGTTAAGGACAATCTTCATGCTACTCGCCGAGTCTGTTCTTCGGACTCGGCGAGTCCATGCCATGCATCAACTCAATCTCACTTCTGAGGTCAGATCCGCTCCATCAACTCATAGATCTGTCCCTTCTAAGCTCATTCATCACGTAAAGTCACAGTCTTGGCTACCATGCAACACCTACAAGGCTCTTTTTGGAGAGATGACCTCTAAGATGGCAACCCTAGTCTCCAAACCCAAAAGGAGGACATAAAGCATGGCATTTGGGACTCTTTGGACCTACTAAGGTCCAGATCTAAGTACCATATCCCCATGGGACCTCTCACACTCCAAATACAAGGCAAACAAGGCATGAAGAAAGCCTAGATTTGAACATATCAACAAAAATACGAGAATAAGCTCTGAATGATACCTCAATAAGCTTCCTCTGACGAAATGGAAGTAGATCCAAGCTCCCCAACTCTCCTAACTTGATTTCCCCTTCCTTTCTTGCAAATACACACAAAATTGGTGAATAATGGCCTCTTATCTCACTAACAAGAACTCTCAGCTGTTTAGGTGCTCTCAAGGACAAGGTAGTCGCAATGAAGGGCCATAAGGTCCTTTAAATAGGGCTTAGGACTGGGAAATTAGGGTTTCATTAAACAGCGCGGACTCACCGAGTCCAGGCGCGAACCCGCGTCCAGAACCGCGATCCTACTCGGCGAGTCTGAGCTCCAACTCGCCGAGTCTCCTCACAAAATACCAAAAATATATGAATAAAAGATACCTGGAAATCCGGGCTGTTACAATTCTCCCCCACTAGAACTACACTTCGCCCTCGAAATCTCGCTCTGCAAATAGCTCCAGATGCTACTCACGCATCTCACACTCCGGCTCCCAGATCATCTCTGACCCCTTCCGATGTTGCCACTGAACCAACACCAAGGGTACCTCCTTGTTCCTCAGAACCTTGACTTTCCGATCTCTGGTGGCCACTGGTCTCTCAGCATAATTCAGGTTCGCATCCACCTGAATGTCATCTAATAGAACCACCGCCGACTCGTCGGCTATACACTTCCTCAGCTGCGACACATGAAAATTGTCGTGAATTTGCCCCAACTCTACTGGCAAATCCAAACGATAGGCTACCCGGCCTACCCTCGCGATCACACGGAAAGGACCAATATATCGGGGCCCCAACTTGCCCCTCTTCCTGAATCGAATCACTCCTTTCCAAGGATAGACCTTCAGGAGTACAAGGTCGCCGACCTGGAACTCAAGCTCGGACCGGCGCCTGTCTGCGTAACTCTTCTGTCGGCTCTGAGCGGTCAACAACCTCTGTCTGACTTGCTGGATCTGCTCTGACGTCTGAAGCACGATCTCTGTACCGCCCATCACCCGCTGTCCAACCTCTCCCCAACAAATGGGGGTCTGACACCTCCTCCCATACAACAGCTCAAAGGGTGGCATACCAATGCTCGAATGATGGCTGTTGTTGTAGGAAAACTCTGCCAAGGGCAAATATTCATCCCAGCTACCCCCGAAATCCAACACACATGCCCGGAGCATGTCCTCGAGCGTCTGAATTGTCCGCTCACTCTGACCGTCTGTCTGGGGATGATATGCGGTACTAAAATGCAGTCTAGTACCCAACTCCTCATGAAACTTCTTCCAGAATCTGGAAGTGAAACGCACATCACGGTCTGAAGCAATCGAGATCGGCACCCCATGCCGAGATACCACTTCCCTCACGTACACCTCCGTCAATTTCTCTGCTGAAGAATTCTCGCTGATAGCAAGGAAGTGAGCGCTCTTCGTCAATCTATCCACAATCACCCAAATTGCATCAACTCCTCTGGCAGTCCTTGGCAATTTGGTGATGAAATCCATAGTGATTTGTTCCCATTTCCATTCGGGAACCTCCAATGGCTGCAACTAACCATGCAGCCTCTGGTGCTCGGCCTTAACCCTACGGCAGGTCAAGCACCTCTCAACAAACCACGCGACATCCCTCTTCATACAGGGCCACCAATACTCCTTTCTCAAATCCAAATACATCTTAGTGGCCCCCGGATGGATCGAAAATTTCGAACGATGCGCCTCCTCCATCAAAATGGTACGCGTCCCTCCCACAAACGGTACCCAGATACGCCCCTGAAATGTCATAAGCCCCCGACCATCGGTAACGAACTCTAAAACCAAACCAAAAACCCGTTCCGTCTTCTGCATCTCAGGTTGCACAGCCTCGGCCTGTGCCCCACGAATGGCGTCCAACACTGGAGCTATCACGGTCAATCTCAAACACACATCCTGCAGCGGTGTGCTCTCCGCCCTGCGGCTCAATGCATCGCCTACCACGTTAGCCTTGCCTGGGTGGTATAGGATCTCATAATCATAATCCTTGACCACATCCAACCACCTTCTCTGACGCATATTCAAGTTGGGCTGATCCATCAAATACTTCAAACTCTTATGGTCCGTGTATATCGTACACCGAACCCCATACAAGTAGTGACACCAAATCTTGAGGGCGAACACCACTGCCCCCAACTCTAGATCATGGGTGGGATATCTCGTCTCATGAGGCTTCAACTGCCTCGATGCATATGTTATCACATGCCTTCTCTGCATCTGCACCACTCCCTACCCCAAAATCGATGCATCACAGTATACCACAAAGTCCTCCATCCCTTCCGGGAGAGCTAACACCGGGGCTTCGCACAACCTTTGGCGAAGTGTCTCAAAGGAGGCCTGCTGCTCGGGGCCACATGAAAAAGCAACACCCTTCTGGGTCAATCTGGTGAGTGGCACTGCGATCATAGAGAAATCCTTGATAAACCTCCGATAATACCCTGCCTACCCTACGAAACTCCTGATCTCGGAGGGTGACCTCGGCACCTCCCAACTCATCACCGCCTCAACCTTGGCCGGATCGACCAATATCCCTTCCTGGTTAACGAGATGTCCTAAGAACTGTACCTCCTGCAACTAGAAATCACACTTGGAGAATTTGGCATAAAGCCTCTCCGATCTCAGAACTCCGAGAACCTCTCTCAAGTGCTCCTCATGCTGCTCTCTAGATCTCGAATATACCAGAATGTCGTCGATAAATACAATCACCGACCGATCCAACATCGGCCTATACACTTGGTTCATGAGATCCATGAACACTGTCGGGGCATTGGTGAGCCTGAAAGGCATCACCACAAACTCATAATGCCCATAACGCGTCCTGAACGCTGTCTTCTGGACGTCCTCATCTCGCACCCTCACCTGATGATATTCAGACCTCAAGTCGATCTTGGAGAACCAAGATGCTCCCTGCAACTGATCAAACAAATCGTCGATCCTCGGCAACGGGTAACGATTATTGACCGTCAGCTTGTTCAACTCTCGGTAATCAATGTACATCTGGTGTGAGCCATCCTTCTTCTTGAAAAACAGGATCGGCGCTCCCTACGGCAAGTTGCTCGGCCGAATAAACCCCATTCCCAGCAGCTCCTGAAGCTGCGAGGACAACTCTTGCATCTCTGGAGGTGCAAGACGATAGGGCACCTTAGCGATAGGCGCGGCCCCCAGAACCAAATCGATACTGAACTCCACTTGCCTCACAGGAGGCACACCCGGCAACTCCTCGGGAAATACATCCGGGAACTCACGCACCACCGGAACCTCCTCAACTGAACTCGGCCTCTCGGAATCCACCCGCATATCCATTACATACGCCACACAACCCTTATAGCCCTGCTGTAGACACTGCCTCGCCCTAGCGGCCGAACAAAACGCAGATCCTGAACGTGTACCCTCGCCATACACCAAAAGAACTCCCCCACTAGGGTCTCGTATGGTCACCAGCTGTCGCTCACAGTCGATAACCGCACCGAATCGGCTCAACCAGTCCATGCCCATAATGACACAGACATCACCCATCGCAATAGGAACTAGATCAATGGGGAACTCAACACCGAAAATCTTGACTACGCACCCTCGGAGAACCTCAGTGGCATATATCACCCTCTCATCAGCTATGGACACTCTCAAAGGCCAACTCGACGCCTCACGACTAACACTGATATGCTGACTAAAGGCTAAAGATACAAAAGACCGACTCGCACCCGAGTCAAATAACACCAATGCAGGTATAGAATTCACAAGAAAAGTACCTACGCACAACATAATATAAGCATAATATCTCAACATCAAAATAAATATACGAAAGAATACATACCAGCCACGACATCGGGTGCTGCGCGGACCTCCTCCGCGGTCAGCTGAAAAGCTCTCCCTCGTGCCCTCGGCGCCTCGGCCTTCACTGGCCGACTCTTTATAGCTCGGATGGCGGCAGGGGCAGATCCCTGAGGTGCTCCCTAAGATGATCCTCGCAACTGCGGACACTCTGCCTTCCGGTGTCCGGTCTGATTGCAGTGAAAACACACCGCAAACCCCTTGGGGCAGTCCTTGGCCATGTGCCCCTCCTTGCCAAACTTGTAGCAAGATCCCACTCTACAAACTCCATCATGACCCTTGCCACACTTCCCACAAGTGCGGCCCTTCTGGCTCTCTGGTTTGGGATCAGCGGGCTTGGCCCGCTTGGCTGCCGGCTGAGACTGTGCCGGTCACCGATCCCTCCCCTGAGACTCCGCCTCCTCCCTGGCCTGAGTCTCTAGCTCAATCTCCCTCCTCCGGGCATTTGCCTGAAGCTCAGCAAATGTCTGGTACGAGGAGTTCGCCGCGAACTCCCGAATGTCTCGCCTCAAGATACTCAAATATCGGCTCATACGTGCCTGCTCGGTGGACACGTGCTCAGGGTAGAACATCGCCCTCTCATGGAACATCCTGGTGATCGTTGTAACCGACTCAGTACCCTGCTTGAGGGTCAGAAACTCCTGGGCCAAACGCTCCCTCTCCACCTGGGGAACGTACTCATCTCGGAACATGGCAGTGAACCTCTCCCAGGTCATTGCCTCAAGCTCAGCAGGCGTAAAGTGCGTCGTCACAAACTTCCACCAGTCCTTCGCTCCCAAGCGAAGCTGGTTCAGCGCGAACCGAACCTTCAAATGCTCAGGAGATGAGCAATTGAAGAAACACCCCTCTATGTCAGAAATCCACCTCATAGCTGCCACCGGGTCCTGGGTCCCATCAAACTCTGGTGGTTTTGTGTTGCTGAACTCCCGGAACAGCAACGCATCACCGCCTTTCGGCCTAGCGGCAGCAATAGCTGTGGTGGCCGCTGCAACAGCAGCCTCAGAAAGAGCGGCATAACGCTCGTCAAAAGTCTCAATCAGCGTGGTCTTAATAGACCCGAACATCTCTGGTATCTCTGCCCTAATGGCCGCAGCCACCTCCTCGTGGATGATCCGGCGGATCTCCTCATCACTGGTATCACTGCTCTCAGGCATCAAACGTGTCTTCACCATGATCTACCTCTGAAATACAACATACGATAAATTAGAATCCATTCGAGCATACTCACACTCGAAAACTCATCCCTCCTTGATCCTTGGTATTCCAAAGATTCTTACTTGGGCTGTAGACCGCTCCGGTGCTTTTAGTAGTACGGGCCCAATACTACTGTCCGCACCGTATCAGAATACACCCCAAGTCCTCCTCTTCGGAGCCCAAATTCCAAGTACTCTATCATGCACAGGCTACTCCCTAATAGATCTCTCATAAGCCCCTCGCAGCTACCTACTCACTCTCAAGCATCTCATAGCAGCTCACCTCTTCCTAGGCTAAGGCATCACAAATCAGGCCACTCTAGTCCTAATAGGAATACTTAGCCTACTCTAGCATGCGAATACATCATATCAATATCAATAGCACATAACATGAGGGTATTTTGGGAAATCACCGTTCGGGCGCGGACCGATCGTACACACACTCTGCCCTGTTTTTTTCCAAAATCTTTTACTCTTTTTGAAAATACTCTTCAAATCCTCAATTTGAGTTCAAATACGCCCGAAGGTGTACTCGAATCCCTCAAACCAAGGCTCTGATACCAAATTGTAACACCGTGAATTTCAAAATAATTTTTTCGCATAAGATAAAAACATTTTCATTTAAATTTTCATAAAAAATCAAGTTTAAAACTCCAATCCATATCATACAAAATCCCAAGATCACATATTATAAAAATCCCATGCGTGTGTACAGATCAAGCCGGCGCCTTCCCACGGTCATCACTAGTACCTGAAACAAACAACACTAACACTGTAAGCACAAAGCTTAGTGAGTTCCTCAAAATACCACACATAACACATATTAGCCACTCGAGGCTATAACTCTATGGGTCCGTAGACCCTGCTCTGTGAACCCACTGGTTCTAACTCTGGGAACCTTCCGGTTCCAACTCTATAAACATGCACAACATAAATCACATAGAAATAATGCAGTACAACACATAACAGGCATATAGCATACAAATACTCTATCACATAACTCTGATTACCTACTCAAGGTAAAGTATAGTGAGAAGACTCACCTCGTATATCTCGATAACTCGCGAATCCCTGGAAATCACTCGTGCTCAATCCTCCGAGCTATAATCCTCCTATAACATCATATGTCTCTAATTAACACTTTTACCACTAAGGTTGACTACCCCTATCAAGTCAACACTGGTCAACTCTGGTCAACAGTCAACGGTCAACTTTGACCGAACTCGGCGAGTGCACTATGGCGACTCGGCGAGTCTATACGTGTTCACTGACTCTCTAGGATCCCCTCCTGACACGTCGAGTACACCCCCAACTCGACGAGTCCCATCTGGCATGAATCGCGGGGCCAGCACGACTCAACTCGCCGAGTCTCAAGAACAACTCGGCGAGTTCCAGCTCGACTCAGTCCACCTGTCAACCCTCTCTAACTCTCCCTGACTCACTGAGTCAACCCTTAAGTCGGCAAGACCACTCGCTGAGTGGTTAAGGACAATCTTCATGCTACTCGCCGAGTCTGTTCTTCGGACTCAGCGAGTCCATGCCATGCATCAACTCAATCTCGCTTCTGAGGTCAGATCCGCTCCATCAACTCATAGATCTGTCCCTTCTAAGCTCATTCATCACGTAAAGTCACAGTCTTGGCTCCCATGCAACACCTACAAGGCTCTTTTTAGAGAGATGACCTCTAAGATGGCAACCCTAGTCTCCAAACCCAAAAGGAGGACATAAAGCATGGCATTTGGGACTCTCTAGACCTACTAAGGTCCAGATCTAGGTACCATATCCCCATGGGACCTCTCACACTCCAAATACAAGGCAAAGAAGGCATGAAGAAACCCTAGATTTGACCATATCAACAAAAATACGAGAATAAGCTCTGAATGATACCTCAATAAGCTTCCTCTGACGAAATGGAAATAGATCCAAGCTCCCCAACTCTCCTAGCTTGATTTCCCCCTTCCTTTCTTGCAAATACACACAAAATTGGTGAATAATGGCCTCTTATCTCACTCACAAGAACTCTCAGCTGTTTAGGTGCTCTTAAGGACAAGGTAGCCGCAATGAAGGGTCATAAGGTCCTTTAAATAGGGCTTAGGACCGGGAAATTAGGGTTTCATTAAACAGCGCGGACTCGCCGAGTCTATTCCTTGGACTCGCCGAGTCCAGGCGCAAACCCACGTCGAAAACCGCGATCCTACTCGGCGAGTCTGAGCTCCAACTCGCCGAGTCTCCTCACAAAATACCAAAAATATATGAATAAAAGATACCTGAAAATTTGGGCTGTTATAGTAGATATATATCAAAGTTTTAAAGTTATTATAACTTCAAATTTAACATATAATTAGAACATATAAATTTGAATTTTGAAATAAGTTGTCTATTATATCTACATGATACATGACATAATATTAATAAATAGTTGCATTATAATGACACTAAACAAAAAGATTATAATATTATTTATTTATTAGAATAGAGAAGATTTATTTATTTATTTATTTGTGGGAGGCATTATATGGAAACAGCTAAGTCTTCCAAATCTCTAATCATTTTAAAAAAAGAGTAAATTACACGAATGGTCCCTATGGTTTAGGATAATTTGCATGTTTGGTTCTTAACTTATTTTTTTAATTCGGAAGGTCTCTATTGTTTGTTTTTCTTACGTGCTTGGTCCCTATATTACCTAAAAAACTATTTTGCCCTTGATTTTTTTAAATTTATTTAAATAAACACACCCTCAATCTCACCCTTTTCATCTTACTTTATCTATCCCATCATTTTTCTCTATTTAAATAATAGTTTTTTTAAGTAAGACAGGGACCAAGCATGTAACAAAAGCAAACAGTAGGGACCAAGTATGTAACAAAAACAAATAATACGGACTTTCCGAGCTAAAAAAATAAGTTAGGGATCAAACGCACAAATTATCCCAAACCATAGGGACCATTCATGTAAATTTACTCATTTAAAAAGAAATTTCATTTAAAAATTTCAGTTGTAAGGTATTATGGTTGGTCTTACGTATGTACTAGTTGGGGTCATGGCTACTCTATATCTACATAATACATCAACCGACAATTTGATCATGTGATAACCAAGTATGGCTAACTTATAGTATTTGTTGCATCATGTATGATGAGAATCGTAGTCATTTATCGCCTAATTTGGCTTGTTGCGGTAGGAAGGTGAAAACGATGTCCTGCAAACACATAAAATGCATGCCACCGACGACCATTATTAGATAGAAAATCGATCTTTTCATTCATCACAATCATACGACAGCAAACAGCAATATATAAAGAACACTTTACGTATATCACGTATCTTAGCTGAATCAATTCAAAACCTATCTCTTCAATTTTCAAAAAGGATTTCTATCAATAATCCTTTCCTTTATGGCCTGTTGCAAAGAAAGTGGGTTTTAACATTTTTTTACGTAAATGGAAAGAAAAGTTAAATTCTCAAAAGTATTATTCTTATTGAATAGCCGACAATAACGGATCAGGTTAACTTTGTCATAAATTGATAGTTGATTATCAACAGGTATAAATTAGTATTAACCAATAGAAAATTTCAATAAGAATGAAATCCCAAGGCGATAATTTTGATTTAAATTCAAAGCTATTTCCTATTTTCTACCTAAACCTTAGGCATCGTTTTGAATGATTTATGCTACTTATAGAGATCTAGAAGTAAAATTCATTAATTTCAACTTTTTATATCTAAATTACATTTTGTGATTGAGTTGAGAACCATTTGTTCATCAGTTGTGAATTCACGAAGGCCATACGGACTATGGCGTTTTTATTGTGAGACAATTCTATCCTATCTATCAGGTGGGGTCCTTTTTATTTGAAGTTCAAGGTTCAAGTCTCTGTTGAGTTAAGTGTTCGTTTAAAAGTAGATTAAATTTTCTGTTTCAGAAAAATAAATAAATAGTAATCTATCATAGGGTCGTTGAACCTTGAGGTTATTAAAGCTATCTAGGATTAAACTCCGCACATTGGTAAAAGTGCAAATGATGTTAGGGAACCCACCGTTTATAATTTAGGATCGGGATGGAACGGAAAATAGAGTATTTCTAAAACAAAAAGTTAATAATTGAATAATGTCTAATTTAGAATATATATATATATATATATATATATATATATATATATATATATATATATATATATATATATATATAGAGAGAGAGAGAGAGAGAGAGAGGTTCATTTGAGATCACCTATATTTTGTGAGAGCCTTTGATTAAAACTGATCTTGTAGCTCATAACAAAATATGATTAACACTAATTAATCTAAAAGATTAGTTAATTATGGATAGATTAGTTACTGGGTTAAATTTTAGATCATCAGATCTGTTATCTTCACGTCATCACAAAACCCATCTGCTTCAATTCTTTCTACCTATTCACACTAATCGATCAACATTCCTTAATCTTCGATTCACGCTAATTAATCTTCTATTTTCTTCGATTTTAGTGATTGAGGTTTATGTTCATCTATCGACATCAAGAATTCATTACAATATTGTTATCGATTTTAGCTCTGTGAGCATCGATTTCATCCAAGGTAGAAGTTCAAGTGTTTTGTCGATGGCTAATCTTCATCTTCAACAATTGCTAACGATCTTTCAAGTTGTGCTTTTTACTCTACATCAAGATTTTATCAATTGATCAAGGTTTGAGTTTTCTTCCGCTGAGTTTTCATCGCTTTCATTTTTACTTGCATATAACATGTTCAATTATTAACCTGCTAGCATGAACTGGTTGAATCATTAAGCCATTAGCGATTTCTTCAATTCATATATATATATATATATATATATATATATATATATATATATATATATATATATATATGATTCGTGATTTCAACAATAAAACATCATATTGATTGATTGAAATCAATTATTGTTCTTGAGAAAAATTCTCTTAAACTATACATGCATTCTACCTATTTGATGAAATCCTGAATGAATAAAGATGCTGATGTATCACTCCTTCAATCCCAAAAATAAAGTCCTCTTTAAGAATGAGTATACTTATAAAATATGAGTTAGAATTGAAGTAAAATAATTCAATATTGACTAATCTTATTAAATTTACCTTAGTTTTGTTAAAACATATCATCTATTTCAAGGCCTGATTTTGAAATGTCATTCAAGGAATATGTTTTTCAACAATCTTTTAAACTATACATGCATTTTACCTGTTTGATGAATGTCCTGAATGATTAAAGAGTTTGATGTATCACTCCTTCCCATTACTAAATTCATCTTTAAGAATAGGAGTATGCTTCCAAAATATTAGTTACAATTGGTGTAAAAATAATGTAATGTTACTACTCTTATTAAATTAACAATAATTTTGTTAAAAACATATAGTTTTTCTACCACAGAATGTTTGAGATGTCTTTTTAGCATTGTTTTTGTTGAATATGCTATTTTCAAATTGCAGGAATAGGTTGCACTACTGAAAATATTGGTTGCTCTTCAATATGTTTTTAGAATATGATTCTTGCATAGTTTTGTTGAAATTTTTGTTTTCTTCAAACACAAAAGGTTGAAGATATGTCTTTTATCATTATTGAATGCTCTTAACTGTGTGCAGTAAAGGTTATACTAAATAAGAGATTATTACATTCAAGGTATTTTTAACAATGTTTATATTATGTATTATATGATTAGTTACATTACTATAACACACTAACTTTAATTTAAAATCTTTGATTGTTTAATCCATATTGAAGTCTAAAAATTTGTTCATTTTATGTTGCAAAGCATTTTAGATGATGAAACCCAACTTGAAAGGAACTTGAATATTTTAAGCTAGAACTTTTCAACTGCAAGTTCTGAGTTTAATGAATATGCAATAGATTTTATATGTTGCAAACATCTAATATATTTTTTTATGGTTTTGGTGCATTCTTATTTGACTATAACTTTGTAAGACCATTTTGAGATTCACATTCTTCCTGTATTTAACAATGTAACCATGTTATAGAGTTTTATAGTAAAAACTTGGAATATGATTTTTAATTATTTGTGTTTTTGTTATCCTTGAGATTCTTTGCTTTAGCTTCATTGACTCCTTTGGATATTGATTTTGTCATTTTATTCAATTCATCAGAATAATCAAATTTAATGTAGATATTCAGAATTCAAAAATATTATGAAAAGTATACCTTAATATACAATACATTAATCATTAGAAGAACAACATTCTTGTAACATTATTTTTTATTTTTTGAATATTACATGTTCTAAAATCAAAACAAGTTGTTTCCAACAAAAGAAGAATGCCTAAAATCACATATTGCATATTATTTAACAAAAATATTGGAAGCAATTTGCTTCCAACAAAATCAAAATGTCTAAAATGATAACATAACACATAATTTCATAATATTTCATATTTCTTAATATATGTCAAATACTACTATAATATTACACATTACTTGAATAAAATGATTAAAGCAAGTAGTTTATGACAAAAGAACATCTTAAAAAGAAGTAATATCTGATTCGTCACGATGTGGACTTTCCATCCGTTCAATTTCCTCCCTAATCTACATCTATGTATCCTCATACTTGGTGGTATCTGTTCTTTCCAGAAAAAATAGGCCCTTACCAGGAGAGCATTTTGTTGGGTTTTATGTGCTCTAACACTCCTATGGTGCACATACAACCCTATTGCTTTGCATATAAGCTGTCTCTAGTTATACATGCAACAAAAAAAATTATCCAAAGCATGAAGCCTACAAGTAGCATACAATTTTATATTTGAATCATAGAACTAGTAGGAAGATTACCTCTTTGTTGTAGCTTGTTCTATTTGGCCTTTAAGAGCTTCGCACCTTAAGTGTGATGCCTCAAATGGTTCACAAAATACCACCAACAATTGGAGAACTTGAGAGAGATGTAATAAGGCACTCAAAATCGGTTATAGTATCTGTAAGATCACTAGTTTCTCCAATTTTAGGCCAAGGGGTTACATATATCTTGTGTAGAATCCAAGAGTCATATATAACCCTAATTCATACACTGATGCCTATGATCCATAATCCATATGGACTAACTCTTCATGGACTCTTACATAAACTTAGCCCATCATGGATCAATAGGCCAAACCATATGTATTACTGATTTACATAATCAGTCCTCGTTATTTTAATTAGTCTTTTTTGATCACTAAATTAATTTCAAATTAATTCTTGATCAATACTAATTAAATAATATGATTTCACAATTAGTATATTATACTTATAATATATTAATAAATCATAAATAACCTCTTTCTCAAATATCCATCCTATCAGAATAGTTATGGGATTAGACATCTAATCCAACAGTCTCCCACTTAGATAAGTCTAAAAACTATAACTGCAAGTACGATTTAAAAACCCGACTAGGAATCGTAGCTCTTAAAATCCGATGTCGAACTCTAACCTAGTTAGTGACGCATCCATTAGATAAGGGATCATATATTCCTCAATTCTAGATATTGTTTCGACTGAGACATGGATTATAATCATCCTCTCAGTTCACGTATTGTTTCCCGATTTCCGAGTAATGACGACCGACTAATTAAACAAATCAAATCAGTCCAGGCTTGGCCAAGCACTTAGGGTTGTTATCACTAAATCATCAAGGGGCCCACATGTATCGCTTTTATCCGTATTAGCATAAAAGGAACAGATAAAATTCGACTCATATGTTTGCTCTATTTACTCATCAAATCACACACAACAATACGTTTTATCACACCAAGTTACTGGTGCATTTTCATATCATCAATATGCAACTGACTTGTAAACTACAACTCATATCTCTCCGTTTCATGAATATAAGATATTATCGTCTCATAATCACTCATGAGAAAATCCATGAAGTGATTCAGATGAGCGTGGGTTTAATCTAATACTCAAATCTTATTACAGGGTACTCATTAATACTGTAACAAACTTGTGCTATGTCTAACACTTTAGACAGTCTATAGAAGGATTCATGACAGTCTTGCCGCTATAACTACTTCCAAAGTATGATCGGCTGTGGATGGTTTGAATAATCTTATTATTCAGGAAGTCAAAACATGTTAAATGAAACACAAGAATAATCAAATCCAATATGGTCTCAAAACTTTTGAATATAAATAGCACACCTTTTATTTAATCACCATATCGATTACACATTATTCATTGTATAATGTTTCAACTGATCAACTTAATACTTGAATTAAAACAATAGTCATCTCATACTCCAAACAGGCACACTATGTTTACCTATGGTCCTTACTTTTTGAAATAAATCAATTGTAAACATTTCCAATGACACTCATTTCATAAATCCAAATCCTTATCATAAGTGGGAGAATACCAAGTCCTTGCCACTTACTATAATCTGTTAGATTCTAAGCTTATATGTAGTGATCCTTTTGTAATGCCTATGTACACAAGACACAGAGATTTTGCCAATTACAAAGCTTTCCATTGCAGATTGTTACAAGACAATTCCAAAGATACAAAGTCTCATATTCAATGCACATTCCTTTGAACATCCTTCTTGCATAAAAGTTTCTAACTTACTCATAGATTCTTGATATCCAACTCACATTATGGAAACATTTCTATAATTTCCATATGACTATCCATTCTTAATAGAATCCTATCAATTCAGAATTCTATCAATATGGTTCATTCATTACTATACTTCCAACTATCCACAACCAACCAATGCTTAGTAAACCTCAGATTGTTTTTTACAGTTGCTTAATGACTCGCAGTCATAACCAATTCTGGTCCCTTTTCCCTCTCCATGCCCTAGCCATTTGGAAAAATAGAACATGTGAATACTATAACATATGCAATAGATCCTATACCCGAACCATATGGAATACGATTCATAATTTCTCACATAAAGACATGATACCAGAACAGTATCTTGCTATAATATTTCCATATATAGAATTTCCAAGGTTGAAATACTTCAACATGGTATTCATATATCCATGACTAAGTTTGATTAATACTTCAACCTAAACTTTTGAATTCGAAATAAAGTATAAGTATCCACTCCCTTATTATAGCGAAACAACGTTTCAAACTTTGCAACTTTGCAAATTTTTAATCTTTCTTTCCTATAACTAGTATTGCTAAGTTGCAACACTTCACATAATAATCATGATCCCACTACCATGATAGCTATATTCTTACTAGCATAACACTTATTCTCCCACTAGCTTTGACGTGTACTCAGAAATCAGCTGGACTTCTAGCGATCAATACTTATTGACTTTCTTTCTAATATGGGATGCTTTGATAAGCCTTTATCTAAGCTGATACTGCTTTTATTAGAAAGCTCATTTTTTGTGTCTAAACTATTCAGAACTTACAACAATAAGTTCTGAATGTTCAAACTTTTTGCCATTTCTCACAATTCGAACTATGAAGAGGGATGTCGTAATCATAATCGAATTTGAGAATGCAATTAACACAACTGCTATTTTCTTAAAAACCTACTTAGTGAAAGCGTTTCCTCACAATGATTTTAATGAATTTGAGAGAAACCTTATGACACTTAGATTTTGTGGTGTATGTGATCCTATCCATGTGACACTATCATTTCCAACCATTATCATTAGACAAGGTCTATGGCAGATTCAAGCTCATATGGACTGAACTTGTTTAATCTTAATTTCTTGCCACTTGGTAGCACAATGGCCTACCATGTCTTCCAGGTTGTTGAGCAGCTCACCCTTACTAATCAATGAACTTTCACTAATGAAGGTGCTTTGCCTTATGCAAACAATAGAGAACTCATAAAACTCACATGCATAGTCAACTTTAACTTGAATGACACAGAAATAAGAATATGTCAATACGATAGGTTACAAACCTCAAGTCGTGTGCTAGTGATAAATGATAGGTTTACTCTTGATTAGTTCCTGAAACTTTTCAACATCTTTAAGACTCGCAATGACCTCTTGACATATAAGATTCTCTATCAAGAAACTTTCCTTAACAAACAAATATTCAAGAGTTAGTGTGGTTTCTTATCAAGAATGACAATTAATATAATTGGTCTCAGTTGGTCTTTGTCTTATCCAAGATATCACAACTACCAATCTCAATGTGTTATAAACCTACTTAAGATATACTCAAGAAACAATCTTGGAGTGTGATTCTAAGACCTGATTTTGGAACGAAGTATGACTCACCTTAACTTATT
This sequence comes from Lactuca serriola, assembly GCF_051521515.1. Lineage (NCBI taxonomy): Eukaryota > Viridiplantae > Streptophyta > Magnoliopsida > Asterales > Asteraceae > Lactuca > Lactuca serriola. The sequence continues at coordinate 284,920,120 of NC_136410.1, forward strand.
TAACCATTTCAACAATTCCTGATTTCTCTTCTTAGCCATATAAATGTACTAAGGTGTCCTTCGAGGATCAATTGTCATATGGTTTTCATAATCATTAACATTATCATAAAACACAATACTAAAGTTCTCTCCTTTCCATTCAGATTGGAGAAACTTTTATCTTTTTGCCTAATTGATTATTCTTATTCGTTCTGTCATACATTGAAACTTTTAAATGATTCAGAATTACAGTGAATCTTGTAAGTATAACCCTATTTACTAACTTTAGTAAATCATGACGAACAGTCTTATCGTTCTTTATGGTGGACCTAGACCAATACAAAACAATTTGTACTAGATTCCTTAGTCTTTCACTTGAATCACATATGCATGTGAACAAGGAATTAGTCTTAATTTCCCAAAGATGAAGGTTCTGGTTCATCATGCAATACAAGTTGCATGATTCCAAGTTTCTATCCAATTGAAACTTTTGTGATGAGAATCATTCTTTATTTAGTAAATTTTGACACTACCACAAACGAAAGAATCAAATCCATTTTCAACATTGCTAATAATAGAAATATACAAACATCAATATTCACAAATGCCATTACAAAGAGATATAAATATAAGATAAAATTAAATTTTTATTTATTTATAAAATGCAGAAAAACTTGTCCTTACAATGCAATTACAAATGAAAACTATATTACTACATATTTCTAAGCAATCTATCATAACTCCTAAGCAGCAACTCAAAATTCAGATTCACGACTAGACTCAACTTGCTTTTGCTTTAAGCTTCCTTTATTTTCTTAGATCCTACAAAGCATAAAAATGTAATTACATTACATCATGTATTAAGAATCTCCAAATAGGAACTTAGTAGAGTTAGATAATGTACTTACCTGAAGCAGGGTCATATACTCTGACTTTACCATCCTTATGATCCTTCAGGTAGATACGGCAGCTTCGTAACCAATGCCCCTTCTCTTGGAAATAGAAACAAATAGATTCTTTTGGAATGGTACACGGGGCAATCTCAGACTTAGCCTTTCACTTTACCATTTGGTCAAATGGTTTGACCATGGTCGATACCTTTCCATTGGGAAGAGAAGACTTTCTGGACTTCCAAAGGTACCATTGCCAACGTCCATGAAAGTTTGGGAAGTAGATCTTCCAACCAAATTTGCATTACCAGTGTGCCAAATCATTGTTGATTCAACATCAATTAGCAAGTAGATAAGATCAATAAGGGTCATGTCGCAGTATGTCATATAGTAGTCTTTAACTAACTAACTGTACGACTCGGGGAGTGACTAAAGAACCAAGTCAACAACCAACATCTTCTTGAAAACGACACCCAACATTCCCAGCCTGTCAATATGCAACTTCATCTCAAAGACATGAGCACATATAAACTTTCCATCTTGATGTTTGCTAGCCAATAGGGTTTGAGTGTACTTGAACTTTTCTAGTCTTTCAAACATGTGGGTTAAGGAGAAATATTGGAGGAGTTGGAGGAAGTGAAGTATGATTTATGTGAACATCATCTTCATGAGGAAAGCTTTTTCCATAAGATTCAGGAAGACCATAGTTGCCAGAAGTAGATATCTAAAAGGGAGAAATTCATGTTTAGTTGATTTAAGTCCTTAATATAACACCCAAAGTGAAATATTAAGGCTAGGACCCGACACAATAATTCACAATTCGGAAGAGGGATGCATTAATCCAATTGTAAAATATTTGAAGGTATGTAAATGATCATTTATCAATTTCCACAATGAAAAACGAAAAAGAGCATTAGGTTATAAATGAAATGAAATTCCTAGATTCTTTGAGATTCATTAAACTTTTTCAATGGCATGTTTAATCTGTATTATACCCTTCAACTTTGTGACTGGGATATCGAGGATCACAAACAAGGTGTGAATAACGATGCAAGTTAGGTTGGTACTCTCGAAGTCATTTATCACCTAATCAATGTGCCGGTTAATCACACACGATCCATTGATATATGACAAACTACGAGCTACCCATTGTCATCCTTCATTAGTCCCATATTAGTGTGTCGGTTAACCACACATGCTCCACTAACGACTAAGTGACTAAGATTAGGAATTTATAAAAGGTTTAGTTACTTTATATTTCATTATACTTTTAATGAGGATTTAAATTTCCTATCAAACCCGTTCGGCTAACGACCCTCTACTAGTCAAGAGTGCGGTGGGTAAGAGTAGATACCTATTTAATCGCCATTTATAGGCAATATCCTTTAACACCCATTATAGATCAAATTCATGAATGAGGCCTACTAATGGTAAGACTTACTTTTAACTTATGCATATATAATATATTAAACTTTTAATTGTATATAGTATAAGGGTGTATTTTACACATTTAAAATACATGCTGGTTTAATCTATTAATAAATTAAACTTTTAATTTAATTAAACTTAAACCATATCATTATGGAATTATTAGTTCTCTTTTAATTAAACATTTTAATCAATTTAATAAATTCGATAAGGTGTAATTGAACTATTCAAAAAAAAAAAAATCAAGGTTCTAAATATAAAAATTCAAAATCAAAAACTATTTAATTAATTTTTAAGTTATGAACCCAAGAGTTGCACTTTTTGAAACCTTTCAATAACTTGATCATTTAGAATTCAATATTTCAAATTATAACTTTTAATTAAACTTTTCAAATTCCAAAACTTGAGGGCAAGTTTTGAAACTCTTCAAAACTTTTGGATTCAATAACTTATGGAGTTAATGTTTAATGAATGAGACTTTCCAAGTTTCATAACTTGAGGACAAGTTATGAAACTCTTCAAGACCTTCGCAATTCCATAACTTAAAGAGCTTAAAGATTCATGAATGACACTTTTCATATTTCATAACTTGAGGACAAGTTATGAATCTCTTCATGAAACACCTAGATCAAAATATAAACTAATACAACTATCATATAACTTATCATTTATCAATTTGACCTAATTTAACTTTTATTGCAAGACAATTTTAATCAAACAATACAAATAATCAAATTATCATACAATCAAAATGTTATCTTAAAATTTGATAATTGTCTTTTTTTTTTAATTTTGGGTGATGGAAATCATTACCATACCACAAAACAATTTTTTAGTAGTCAAAACAGTTTGTGGTAACGATTATAATCCAAAACTTGGCCAAAAACTGAAAACAATCGTCCACTGAACAATAACCACCTCGTGGTAACTTTGACCATGTCCTGGTGATCATGCAGATTCCAAAAAAATGATTTTTCTTTCTTTGAACAATTAACCAATGCATCAATATAATAGAAAACAACCATAGCTATGATACCACTGTTGGGTTTTATGTACTCTAACACTAATGTGGTGCACATACAACCCCGAATCTAAGTTTTCTCTAGTTATACATGCAAAAAAAATTATCTAAAGCATGAAGCCTACAACTAGCATACAATTTGATATTTGAATCATAAAACTAGTAGGAAGATTACCACTTTGTAGTAGCTTGTTGTATTTGGTCTTTAAGAGATTAGCACCTCAAGTGTGATCCTTAAATGGTTCACAAAACACCACCAAAAATTAGAGAACTTGAGAGAGAGGTTATGAGCACTCAAAATCGGTTATAGTATCTTTAAGATCACTAGTGTCTCCAATTTTATGCCAAGGGGTTACATATATATAGTGTAGAATCCAAAAGTCATATGTAACCCTAAGTCTTACACTTAGGCTTATAATCCATAATCCATATGGACTAACTCTTCATGGCCTCTTACATAAGCATAGCTCATCATGCATCAATAACCCAAACCATATGTATCTGTCATTTACATAATCAGTCCCCGTTAATTTAATTAATCTCTTTTGATCCCTAAATTAATTCCAAATTAATTCTTGATCAATATTAATTAAATAATATGATTTCACAATTAATATATTATACTTATAATATATTAATAAATCACAAATAACCTCTTTCTCAAATATCCATCCTATTAGATTGTTTTGGTGAATGCAACCCAAAATGGACCATGCTACTCTCGGGTCAAGTACATAACAATTATAGTTATGGGCTAAGAAACCTAATCCAATAGATTTAAGGTACTTCAACATTCTATACACTACATACATATGATCTTTTCCTGGTGCGTTCATGAACCGAATGACTTCACTCACAGCATATGCTAAATCTGGCAGAGTGTGAGAGAAGTGTATGATTTTCCAACTAGTCTATGATACGTTTCTTTGTTTGTGGGAACTTTATCTGGGAGAATAGACCGCCTGTGGTTTATCTCAATTGGCGTTTCGATGGGCTTGCAATCCAGCATTCTAGTTTCAGTCAATAGATCTATTATATACGTATGTTGACACATCGAGATTCGAGATTTTGATTTCGCTACTACAATACCTAAGAAATACTTTACGTGTCCTAGATCCTTTAATTGAAAATCCTTGGCAATTATAGTTTGATGATTCGTTATTTATTTTGGGTCATTCCCAGTGACTACCATATCCTCATCATACATGATAAGAGTAGTCACTTTTCCATTGTTTTTAACAAACAATGTTGACAGGTTGTGAGCATATCTACATTCCTATGTGCTCATGCAACCCTAATTGCTTTGGATCTAAGTTTTTCACTAATTAAACATGCAAATTGAATACCAAAGCAACAATCCTAGAAACTAGCACACAAATCAAAATTCATGTATAAATTAATGTTAGAAGATTACCTTACTTGTTATGTAGTCATAACAAGAACAATCTTGATGATCCTTGACTCTTGAAAGCTTAGTTCCCCAAATGTTGCATCTCTAATGGTTCGCAAACACCCAATGCAACAAGATGGGAAGAGAGACGCTAGAAAAATTGGCTAGGGTTAGAACCTTATGCTTAGGGCCGAAATTCTAATGACCTGGAGGGTGTATATATAGGTGAGGGTTGCTAGGGTTTCTGGAGGAAACCCTAATTTCCGACTTAAGGATTAAGCAGCCCATGGACCTCTTACTAGTAGGCCATGGGCAAAATCTATAGGGCCTCCCTATATGATTTTGTCCACTCCTAATTAAGGAGTCCTGTAGTTCAGTTTCACAACTATCAATGATTTGCAAAACAACCCCTCCATTATTAATCAGTTCCTTTAATCACAAAACTAATATCAAATTAATTTCTGATTAAATACTAATTAATAATATTATTTCTAATTAATATATTAAGCTTGTAATATATTAATAAAATCATTTTGAGTACCAATTTATTATTTCAAATAATAAAATCTACTCTCTCTCTCTCTCCACTAGTTATCCGGTCAAGTTGCATGAGTGAAGGCAACCCAAAAGGACCATCATACAATCAAATCAAATGCACACCAATTATAGTTATAGGCATAGACACCTAATCTAACATATTTATGATCTAAATCGCTTTGGTTATACCCAATTTTTTTCATGAAGCTTGAAAGGATTCTGAACCATGCGTAGGGGGATTGCTTTAGACCATATAATGCCTTCTTCAGTTTACACACCTTTCCGCTGCTTTTGAATTCAGGAAGAGGATCCAACTACACTTCTTCTTCTAAGTAACCTTTCAAGAAGGAGTTTTTACATAAAATTTCTCTAAAGGACAAACTTGGTTGGGTGCAATCGATATTAAGATTTAGATTATGTTTATCTTGGCTATAACGGTAAATGTGTTCCAGTAATCGATCCTGTATTTTTGTATATATCCTTGGGCCACGAGTTTTGCATTTTATCAATCTTTGTTTCCTTCTAAATCTAGTTTCACCATATACATCCAATAGGAAGTCTCACAAGCTCCCAAGTATCGTTCTTTTGACGCGCATCCATTTTATCTTTCGTATCTTTCTTGCATTTTTCATCTTTCATAGCTTCTTGTACAACATTTGTTATTGGCACATGTTGGATTTTATGTACTATAACACTCCTATGGTGCACATACAACCCTAATGCGATGGATCTCAGTTTTCTCCTGTTATACATGCAACAAAAACTATCCAAAGCATGAAACCTATAACTAGCATACAACTTTGATACTTGAAACATAAAAAAAACTAGTTTGATGAATACCTCTTAGTTGTAGCATGTATTACTTAGCCTTTAAGAGCTTATCACCTCAAGTGTGATGCCTCAAATTCTTCACAAAAAGACCACCAACAATTGGAGGACTATAAAGAGAGGTTAGGAACACCCTAAACCGGCTATACTCTTGCCATATCTAGTATTCATCCGATTTTTGGGGTGTAATGGGTTACATATATAGTCTTAGAATTCAAAGACGCATATGTAACCCTAATTCTTACAATTATGCTTATGATCCATAACTCATATGGACTAACTCTTCTTGGACTCTCACATAAACTCAGCCCATCATTGATCAATAGCCCAAATCATATGTATCACTAATTTACATAATCAGTCCCTATTAATTTAATTAATCTCTTTTGATTACTAAATTAATTTCAAATTAATTCTTGATCATTACTAATTAAATAATATAATTTCTCAACTAATATATTATAGTTATAATATATTAGTAAATCAAAAATAACCTCTTTCTCAAATATCCATCTTATCAGATTGTTCTGGTGAACGCAACCCAAATGGACCTTGCTACTCTCTGGTCAAGTACATACCAATTATGGTTATGTGCTTAGACACCTAACCCAACAGTCTCCCACTTGGATAAGTCTAATGTAACGCCCCGTTCTTAAATATCTATTCATGGGTTCCCGAGATCAAGAGTAAGGGTGTTTCGGTCTTTTATGGGAAATGGGTTTTATCCGAGAAGGTTTCGGACCGGTGTATGTTGATAGAAGCATAGGTCTTCTCGCCATCTTCACAGGCTTACAATAGAGGAGTTACGACATTTCGAAGATATTGTTGATTATAGCCCTTAATGGGAAAAGTTGATAAGGAAGGCCAAGTATGAGAATGGGACATGCTGAGTACGCCCAATGTAGGCTGCATTACGCTCAACGTAATTGGGTAAATGAACGCGGGTATGTGGGGGCGTACGCCCAGCGTACGTCCAGAGTCTTTAAACCCTAATTTGAGGGTGATCCATTATATAAGGAACATAATGGCTCAAAACCTAGCCTCATTATCAGTCTCCCCAACCTCAGAGAAACCCTAGAACGCCTCTCCCTTCCTTTTGTGAGATCTTGACCTTGGGAAGCTCATCTTGGAAGTTTAAGCTAGAAAGAGGAAAGGAGGGAGTTGTCAAAGAAGGACTTGGGAAGTTGGAGCTTTTAGATCTGGAATAACATCATCTTCTGGAGCCCTTTTGAGGTATAAAGTCACTTGCTTGACATTTATTTTCTGTGGATCTTGGTGTTATGAAGTTTTGACATCTTTCTTGTCCCAAAAGCCTCATCTTGATGCATGATTCTAGTTGGTTGAGTTTAGCTATCCTTTTAGACCTTAGGAGAGGTCTTGAGTAAGAAAAATGAGGTCCCAAGGGCTTTGGTTGTCTCATATGTGATATAGATGTGCCTTAATGGATTAAGACATTGAGTTAAGAGCTTTATGGACGTCCCAAGTGATAAAGTTTGAGACTTTCTGGATCCTAGGCATGTTTGGTCGATGGATCTGAAGTTTAGGCTTAAGAGCTTAAGCCATTAAGGACTTATGAAGACTTTGAGTTCAGCGGGTTTACGCCCTGTGTAAAGTCATGTACGCCCAGCGTACTCACCATTCTGCCTGTACGCTTAGCATACATGGGAGGTACGCCCCGCGTACTCTGTCTGCATGGATCATGAGTTTTTGGGCCGTGGTTTGGGGCATGTTTGGGTATTTAGGCCTTAGTGGGCCATCAGAAATCATATTTTATGGACCAAGGATTATATGGTGGGCTTAGGTTGCGGCCCATTAAGAGATTGGGCCCAATGTAGCAAATTGGTCCATTGGTGGGTCACTAGTGGGCTTGAGAAGCTGACCTAGTGTTGGGCCCTTCATATTATGGTGTTGGGCCTTAGTCTTGGACCAGATTGAGTCAAGGGTGAATTGGTCAATTTACCCTTGGAAGCATATTGTGCTTGGACTAATGATTGTTTTGCTATTTCGGATAGTTCGGGATTTTTGGTGAGGCGGTGATTCGGGAATCTGCTTCTTCAGTTCAGAGTTTCGGCAGTTGCGAGGTGAGTTATCCTCACTATATCAACAGGGTCTAAGGCACCAAGGTCGGCCCTTTATCGGATTGTGATCTGGGTATCGTTGTTATGTTATCGCTTTGCTATGTTTGCATCCTGGTAGTTAGGATGGTATTATGCTAGTGACCGGTTAGGTCGGTATCCTGGTTAGGATGATGTTATGTTATGTGATCTGCTAGATCGGCTTGATTGAATGTGAAGTGTTATATGATTGAATGTTTATGTGCACATGGTTGTTGGACTGTGGTTGGGTTGAGGCGTATCCTGCTTTGTGTTGTAGGCCAACATACCCAGGGCGGACCGGTTGTCCTGAAGGCCCAGCGAGCAGTCCGGATAGGCTGTAGGCCCCAAGAGGGTGGACACGACGTGTCGAGGCTCGGTGAGTGGACCAGGCCGACTGAAGGCCCAGTGCGGGCGGACCAGTCATACTGTAGGGTCAGAGAGTGGACCAGGTGGATTGAAGGCCCAGTGCGGGCGGACCAATCACACTGTAGACTCGATACATATGGCTAGACTCGGAGGGTGGACTGAAGGCCGGTGCGGCGGACCAGTCACACAGTAGACCCGAAGTGCATGGCTGTTCTGTGTTCTGTTATGATATGGCATGCTGTGCGTGTATGGTATATGTGGTTGGTATTTTGGGGGTATCTCACTAAGCTTTCAGGCTTACAGTTGTGGTTTAATGTTTTTCAGGTTCTTTAGGAGACCGTGGCAAGGCAAAGGCATGATCGTACTGCTCCTCGTGATTTTGTTTTATGATGTGATTATAGGAATACTCCGATGATAATTGTATTGAAAACCTTTTTGTATTAACTTAATGAAATGGGGTTGTTTTTGAAAAGTTTAAATTGGTTGAAAATTTATGGTCGTTAAACTATAACTGCAAGTACGCCTTAAAAAACCGACTAGCAATCATAGCTCTTAAAAGTCATGGTCAAACTCTGACACGCCATTTAGATAAGGGATCATATATTCCTCCATTCTAGATATCGTATGGACATGAGACATGGGTTATAATCATTCTATCTGTCCATATGTTGTTTCCCGATTTTCGATTTACGGCGATTGACTAATTGAACAAATCAAATCAGACCAGGCTTGACCAAGTGCTTATGGTTTTCATCACTAAATCATCAAAGGGCCCACATATATTGCTTTTATCCCTTTTAGGGTAAAAGGATCAGACAAACTTTGACTCATATGCTTGCTCTATTTACTCATCAAATCACACACAACAATATGTTTTATAACACCTTGTTACTGGTGCGTTTACATATCATCAATGTGGAACAGACTTATAAATTGCAACTATATGTCTCCGTTTCAAGAATATAAGATATTATCGTCTTACAACCACTCGTGATGAAATCCATGAAGTGATTCAGATGAGCGTGGGCTTAATCCAATACTCAAATCTTATTATAGGAGTAGTTATGAACATTGCAACAAAGTTTGCTATGTCTAAACACTTTAGACAATCTACAGACGGATTCATGACAGTCTTACCTCATTACCTACTTCCAAAGTATGATAAACTGTGGATGTTTGAATAATGTTATTATTCGGGAAGCCAAAACATACAAAGTGAAACACAAGAATAATCTAATATAATATGGTCGCAAAACTTTTGAGTATAGATAAAACACTTATTATTTAATCACCATATTGATTACACATTATCCATTGTATAATGTTTCGATTAATCAACTTAATATTTCAATTAAACCAATAGTTATCACATGCTCCAAGCATGGACACTAAGTTTATCTATGGTCATTACTTTGTGAAACATATCAATTGAAAACATTTCAATGATGCTCATTTCACAATATCAAATATTTTTCATAAGTGTAAGATTCTAAACTATCATGCTATGATTCCTTTTTTAATTCCATAGTACAAAAGTCACAAAGACTTTGCCAACGATATTACAAAGTATTCCATTTGGGATTGTTACAAGACAATTCCACAAAATTAAAGTCTCATATTCAAAGTACATTCCTTTGAATATCATTCTTGCACAAATAGATTCTTAATATCCCACTCCCACTATGGAAACATTTCCATATTTTCCATATGACAACTCATTATTAATAGAATCCTGTCTATTCAAAATAATGACAATACATTCCATCCATTACTATACTTCCAACTACAAGCGATCAATCCTTAATGAAACTTAGATTATCCTTGACAGTTGTTTAATAACTTTAGTCATATCCGATTCTAGTCCTTTTTCCCTCTTAATGCCCTAGGCATTTGGAAAATTAGAACATGTGAATATTATAGAACTTTCAATGTTGCACATTTCAACCTGATATTCATATATGCTCATGACTAAGTTTGATTAAAACTTCAATCTAAACTTTTAGATTTGAAATGAAGTATAAGTATCCTATCCCTTACTATAGCAGAACAACTTTTCAAACATTGCAACTTTGCAAATTAGAACTTCGTTTCCTATAAATAGCATTGCTAACTCCCAACACTTACCATAATAATTATGCTCCCACTAGAATAACAATTATTTTGTTACTAGCATAACATTTATACTCCCACTAGCTTTGACATGTATCCAAAAATTAGCTAGACTTCTAGAAATCAATACTTATTGACTTTCTTACCAATCTTCAGATTTCTGATACGAGATGTGTCGATAAGCCTTTATCTAAAGTCATACACCTTTTATAAGAAAGCTCATATGGGTGTCTAAACTATTTTAGAACTTAAAACAATAAGTCCCAAATGTTAAAACTATTTTCAATTTCTCACAATTCGAACCATGAAAAGGGATGACGTAATCGTAATCGAATTTGAGAACAAAATTAACATAACTGCTATCTCCTCAAAATATTCTTAGTGAAAGTGTTTCCTCACAATCATTTTCATGAAGTGGAGAGAAACCTTATGTCACATAGATTTTATGGTGAATGTGTTCCTATCCACTTGAATTTGTCATTATCATAAGAAAAGGTCAAAGACAAATTCAAATTCCTATGGACTGAACATGTTCAATCTTAATTTCTTGCCACTTGGCAGAACAAGGACCTACCATGTCTTCCAAGTTGTTGAGCTGATCACCGTTACTGATTAATGAACTTTCATTGATCAACGTGCTTTGCCTTATGCAAACACTTAAGAACTCATAGAACTCACATGCATGGTCAACTTTAATTGGAATGGGAACAGAAACATTAATATATCAACATGATAGGTAAAGAACCTCAAGTCGTGTGCTTGCTATAAACGTGTTGGATTTGGTTTCTAAGCCCATAATTATAATTGGGATGTACTTGACTCAAGAGTAGCATGGTCCTTTTGGCTTGCCTTCATCAATGAAAATTGATGGACTTTTAAGAATAAGGTTATTTGTGATTTATTAATATATCATAAGTATAATACATTAATATGAAATCATAATATTTAATTAGTATTGATCAAGAATTAATTTCAAATTAATTTAGTGATCAAAAGAGACTAATTAAATATACGGGGACTGATTTGGTAAATCAATTATTCTTATAGTGTGGGCCAATGATCCATGGTTATTTAGGATGGGCTAAAGCAACATCGATACTCCATGGAGGTTTAACCCATGGAGCGTAAGTAAGATGAAGAGTCATGGTGCATTAGGACTGATGAACGTGCCGAGTCCATTGGCTGACCCGATGAGTCCACTCAGTAATAAACCAACTCGACGAGTCTGGTTCATGCACTCGTCGAGTTGATGGTTCTGGTTGTTGGATTTCGAGTTTTTGGCCAGAATTGGATTAGGATCGTTACCACAAACTGTTTTTTTGAACATGAAATTTGTTTTCTTGATATGGCAGTGATCATGCTCATCCAATTAAAGATAATTGTAAACATTTCAAGATTTGTATTAGTTTATATGATCATGCTAATTTCTAGCAAATTGTTGATATGAATTATCTTGATTATCAGTTTAACTAAATCATAGATAAATTATTTTATTATTGTGTTAATTAAAATATTGATCTAAATGTATTTAATGGATTCCATAACTTGTCCTCAAGTTATGGAAAATGAAAAATCTTTTTCTTTAAAAGACATTAAACTCATAAGTTATGGAAATGAAAAGTTTTGAAGAGTTTTAAAACTTGCCCTCAAGTTTTGGAATTTTTCAGGTCACACTTACGAATACTTTAATTCAAAACCTTAGAATTTTAAAACTTTAAAATTAAACCCTTATACTATTATAATATTAAAAGTTAAATAATTGTATATATGTATAAGACAAGTCAATCTTACCGTTAGTAGACCTCATTCATGAGGCCGGTCTATAAGGGGGGTATAAGTTTACTGCCTATAAACTGGTGGTTTAATGGGTGTCCACTATCTCCCAACGCTTCCTTCACTAGTGGTAGGTTGTTAGCCGAATTGGTAGGATAGGACATTAATTCTCGTTAAAAGTATAATGAAAATTATAAAGTAACTAAATGTTTTATTAAATTCCTAATCTTAGTTACTTTAGGAAAAATGTAAAATTGATGCTAATCCATGAAATTGCACTTTGCACCTTGCCAAGTCGTTAATGGAGCGTGTGTGGTTAACTTGCACATTAACTTGCACTAGTAAGGGAGGCAAAGGGTAGCTTGATGTTTGTCATTGATCAATGGAGTGTGTTTGGTTAACCGGCACATTGATTAGGTGATAAATGACATCGAGTGTACCAAGCACATTTTCGTGCTTATTCACACCTTGTTTGTGATCCTCGGTATCCCAGTCACAAACTTGAAGGGCATAATCGAGATTTATACATGCCATTTAAAAGTTCAATAAATCTCAAAGGAATCTAGGAATTTCAATCCAATTAAAACTTAATAATCAATTTCATTTTTCATGGTGGAAATTGATAAATCTTCATTTACCTACCTTCAAATATTTTGCAATTGGATTACGACATCCGTCTTCCAAATTGTAAAGTATTGTGTTGGGTCATAACCTTAATATTTCATTTGGGTCTTATATTAAGGATTCTTTTATAATCTAAACTTTATCTTTCTTTTTTAGATGTCTTCCAACACTGCTTCTGGCTCAAACCCTAATGGCTCCTTCTCCCTAACGAATTTGTGTGGAAGAGTTATCTTTGATGGTTCCAACATTAATGATTGGATCAGGAACATGAGGATGATTACTTGTTACGAGGACAAGGAATATGTCCTCGACAGAGAGCTTAAGGAAATTGATGACTCTTCTGTTACTCATGAGGAGATCACTGAGTTGAGGACTCATGAGAAGGATGCTACCATGGTGTCTTGTATCATGTTGGCTACTATGACAGCTGAACTCCAAAAGTCCTATAAGGACTTCTACCCATTTGAGATGCACCAAGACCTGATGGAAAGATACCATCAGAGTGCTCGTCAAGAGAGGTATGAATTCATCGCAACCATGATAACAACAAGGATGAAGCATGGAGAACCCATCATAACCCACTTGCAGAAAATGCAAAGGTTTTTGGACCCCTTGCTGAAGTTGAATGTGAAATATGATGAAGAGTTTTCCATACATATCATTCTACACTCTTTAACTACATGTTATGATTATTTTCGTATGACTTATCATAAGAACAAGGAGGAGGTCACTCTTAGCAAGCTTCAAGGCCTTTTGAGAACTGCTGAAATTAGTCTGAAAGGTAAATTTTTTTTTCTACCCCTAGTGCTACTGCACATGTCTTGAAAATTGGACATAGGAAAGGGAAGAAGATGAAGACTCCCTCTAAGAGCCACAAGGGAAAGTCTCTTGATGGATCCTTTTCTAGTGGAACCAAAGTTGGCTCTACTGCTCCCTCTACCACTCCTAAAGAAGCAGAGTGTTTCTATTGTCATGAAAAGGGGTACTAGAAGCAAAGCTTCCCCAAATACTTGCAAGATGTAAAAGATGATGGATTAGTGTGTAAGTCCTTAACTATAATTGCTATGTACTTGACCTGAGAGTAGCATGGTCCATTTCGTAGAATGGACTTTTGAGAAGAGGTTATTTATGATTTGTTAATATATTATAAGTTCTAATATATTAATATGAAATCATATTATTTAATTAGTAGTGATCAAGAATTAGTTTGGAATTAATTTTGTGATCAAAAGAGACTAATTAAATAAATGGGAAATGATTTTTTAAATCATTAATTCTTATAAAGTGGGCTTGTGAGATTACGGCCGTAAACCCCCCAAGGAATGGTCCCTTGGCCGTAAACTCCTCTAAGGAGGTCAAATGGTGCCCTAACTTCCTTCCATGGCTTGTATATTGGAGTAGAATCATGTGTGATTAACCTAGAACCATCAAAACATGAAGTGAGGGGACAAGTAAGAGTTTACGGCCGTAAATTCTATGTTTACAGTCGGAAACTCCCATAAATGGTCCATTTGATGATTTAATCACTTCCTATGCCCTAAAATTGAACCTAGCTTAATTTCCCAAGTGTTATAAGGCCTTTGAGCAACCAAGAACACCTCACCCATGAGTTTGCGGCCATAAATTCATGGGGATATGGTCTGTGGGCCGTAATCTCCTCTAAAAGTTTACTCTTGAAGAGTAAACTCCATAACTAAGCCCTACACTCCCTTAGATGCAACCCGGATCATTCCTCACACTTGAGACAAAGTGTTTTTGCGCCTCGGAGTATATTATCTTACTTATTTAGTAGTTCAAAGTCTAATTAGATACAATTATGTATCTCCTCGTCTTACATAGGACCCTCGCGTGTGTTCAAGCCTTAAATTGTCACCTAGAGTCCTATCCGGCACATCCTCGTCTGGTGAGTTCATACCCCTACACTTTTTCCGAGTTTTTCATGTTTTCTAGGGGGGGATACAAGAAAATCATAATGGTTTTCGTAACTTAAAAACTGATGTAATTATACGATTTTCTGACAAACTTTAGATACTTTATCCCTTTTGTAATATGCGGAGCATAAGGGATGTTCTCTGAATATAATTACATAGTTTTCAAAACAGCGTGGGAACTTATCAAACCATTCAAATTTTTATGGGAATAATTTGGGATCTTCATTACTTGTTTTACGGATTCAGATTTCATGCAAAGTCAATATATAAACTATGTCTGATTTAGTTTATCCATGTTTAGTCTAGAGTATCATGCTAAATAATTACTTTGTATATAATTATTTAGACTCTACTTTGTTCCAAATGATTTCGAAACTCAATAATGACCAATTATCCCGTGAATTAGTTAATACTAGCTTGTGAGACTTGTCTTCGTTATACCCTTCGGGGTACTAGTAAATCCTCTCCGGATGTATAAAAAGAGTCTCCTGGAGGGAGAGCATGAAATTTGTGGATAGATCTATTCGGGACTGAAAATCCCACACCTAAACTGCTAGCTACATTTAGGCGGGCACGCCTGGGGTGGCAAATTTTGGAAATCGATCGACACCTGAAGAACGTCAAGGAGGTCACGAGTCAAATCAGCATGGTTATACGACTCACAATTCGTATTAAACAAACTAACTTTGGTCACGGATTTCTTCTTTCTTTCTTCTATAGTTTTATGTAATAAAACTACCTACTTTCATACTAGAGGGTATTCCAGGGATCTTAACCTATAGTTTTACGTAATAAAACTACCTACTTTCATACTGGAGGGTAATCCAGGGATCATAAAATTATGGTTTTTCTTATCTTACTGGTGATAACTAGGGTTTTTCTTATCTTATGGAAATTGACAAACTTCTTTTATAAAGAAAATATGGGATTTTCTTGGGAAACAACTTTTCATAAAACCAATGGAAACACATTCTTTTACCAGAAACAAACTGCTTATGAACTCACCAGCTTTATGCTGGTATTTTAAAACTGCTTGTATTCTCAGGTTCTCGTTAGATAGGTATCCTGCGTGCTTTTGGAAAAGACGAACTGATTAGAAGTCTCGTCTTTACTTTTGTTCGTACTGATGTATATATAAAACATGTATTACTTTGCTTTCAAACAAATGTAAATATTCCTATGTAATGTAATGGTTGTGTTTACTATGCTTACTATGTACATTGGTTGTGATACTTTACATGAAGTCCTCCACCCCGGAACGTTTCCGCCATTGGTTTCGGGGTGTGACAGTTTGGTATCAGAGCCCTTGTTTATAGCGAACTAAGTATACCGAACCTTACATGGTATATAACTATAAAAACTATGGGTCGAAGTGCTCTGAACTAAAAGTATAATTTAAAATATAAGTATTTTTCAAAAGTATACAAGAATATCTAAACGCCAGAAATCGTAACCACAAGTAGAACAAAACATAACTAATTGGGTGTTGGGCACTGCGGTTAAACCTGGGCAGTTATGTAGTCGTGTCTAGGGTCGATATAGATTGATCAACTATCTTCATTCGATACACGACCAACATGTGCTTCAGAGTGACTGTGGTGTGCAGCAGGCCTAAAACATACCAAATATCCAAATAACAAGTCATCGCCATAACAAACCATAAATTACTATAGAAGTATTTTAGCCAAAGCCGTATACGTTGTAGAAATTCATTGCGAGTGTTGCT
Organism: Lactuca serriola; assembly: GCF_051521515.1. NCBI lineage: Eukaryota > Viridiplantae > Streptophyta > Magnoliopsida > Asterales > Asteraceae > Lactuca > Lactuca serriola. The sequence goes on from NC_136410.1 coordinate 284,936,818, forward strand.
ACTCATTCTTTCCTTAGCGATAGTTTACTCGCTACGATAACTCTTTCCTGTTTTATCGCTTAGTAGAACACCCTAACTGCCATAATGAGATATCTTTTGTTTCATATCTCTTGATTCTATCCAGAGGACTTATCATCCTCTCTTTCCTGATCATTTCAGATCAAGATTCCTCCAAAGAAAAGACCCAGCTCAAAGAACAACAACCCTCCTCCACCACCTCCCTCTTCATTTGATCCCGCCAAGTTCCAAGCAGCCGTTACTGCTGCTCTGGCTGCTGCCATGTCACAATTGAACCCCGGTGGTTCAGGCAGGCCAGGAGGTGGTACTCAGCCCCAAAATCAGGAAGGCAGTCAGGGACACCGGAAGGAGTGTTCCTACAAAGATTTTATGAACGCGAAACCCACCCCTTTCAATGGCACTGGAGGTGTTATTGCTCTGAATCGATGGTTTCAAAAGATCGAGTCTATTTTCGAAATTTGTGCCTGTTCTGAAACTGACAAGGTGAAGTTCGCCGCATGTAGTTTCACCGATAAAGCCCAGACTTGGTGGAATGGCCGAGTCAAATCCTTAACCCTGCCTGTAGCCAATGCTATGGGTTGGGAGTGCATAAAAGAGCTTCTACTTGCTGAATACTGCCCACGAGGAGAAATGCAGAAGCTGGAGCATGAACTCTGGAACCTAAAGATGAAAGGTTCCATATCGCCGCTTACACCTCCAGATTTGATGACCTAGAGCTTCTCTATCTGAGAATGGTTACCCCGAAAAGTAAAAAGATTGAAAGATTTATCTGGGGACTAACCCAGCTAACCGAGGGAAATGTTTTGGATGTGAAGCCAAACACATTTAACAGCGCTAAATGCTTGGAGCAAACTCTGATTGATCATGGTGACGATCTCGAGGAAGTGGCCACCGCTCCTGAACCAGCTAAAAGGAGCGGTGAAAATAAAAAGAAATTCTGGAACGAGCGGAAGGGTCAGAGTTCACAAGGATCCTCGAAGAAACAGCAAACTGTGGCAGTTCACGCTACTACAACTCCTACAGCCGCTCCTACAACTCAAGCTCCTACTAGTAGATACACTGGTACTACTACAACAACTGTGGCAAGAAGGGCCACATTGCTCGAAATTGCAGAAACCCAGCCCAACCAACCAATCAAGCTTCCGGAGCAGGAGTCATTCAGGCCTACTACGGTTGCGGTGAAGTCGGGCATTTCAAGCGAAACTGCCCCAAGGCAGCAACAACTGGCAACACCGGGAGAGTTCTAACTATGGGACGAGATGAGGCAGTCGCCGATCCCACCGGTGTCTCGGGTACGTTCCTTCTTAACAACTCTTACGCTTGTATCCTTTTCGATTCTGGTGCTGAACGAAGTTTTGTTAGCCATTCATTCAAACGTCTTCTTAAACATAATCCTCAACCATTAACCGAAACGTTTATCATCGATATAGCTAACGGAGAGAAAGAGAACGCTAACGATATATTCATAGGTTGTACCCTTACCCTGAATGATCATTCCTTTCCCATTGACCTAATGCCAGTTTCTATAAAGAGATTTGATGTTATCATTGGCATGGATTGGTTGAGTCCCAATCATGTTGATATCCTTTGTTACGAGAAAGTCATCCGTCTCAATCTACCCTCGGACCAGACTCTCATGATCTACAGCGATAAACTTAGCTCCAATCTTTGCATCATTTCCTGAATCAAAGCACAAAAGCTTTTGCGAAAGGAGTGTTGCACATTCCTAGCTCATGTAATCAACGATAAACAGGAAGTTAAAGACCTCGAGAGCATCCCCAAAGTCTACAACTTTCCTGATGTCTTTCCCGAAGAGCTCCTGGGAATTCCTCCCGAATGTCAAGTTGAATTTCACATCGACCGAATCCCTGGAGCTACCCCCGTGGCCAAATATGCATATCGAATAGCGCCAACAAAAATACAGGAGTTATCCAATCAGTTCAATGAGCTACTTAGTAAAGGGTTCATCAGACCGAGTTCCTCACCCTGGGGAGCCCCGGTATTATTTGTGAAGAAGAAAGATGGATCCTTTTGGATGTGTATAGACTATCGCGATTTGAACAAATTTACCATTAAGAATCGTTATCCTCTTCCTCGAATAAATGAACTTTTCGATCAACTTCAGGGAGCCAACTACTTCTCAAAAATAGACCTTAGATCAGGATACCATCAGCTTCGAGTTCACGAGAGTGATGATCGAAGACAACATTCAGAACTCGATATGGACACTACGAGTTTGTAGTGATGCCCTTTGGTTTAACCAACGCACCGGCAGTGTTCATGGACCTGATGAACCGGGTGTGTCGCCCCTTTCTGGACAAGTTTGTTATCGTGTGCATTGACGACATACTTGTCTATTCTAGAAGAGAAGAAGATCACAAACAACACTTGAGGTTAGTGTTGGAAACCCTTAGAACGGAGACGCTATACACGAAATTCTCCAAGTGTGAATTCTGGATTCGGAAGGTAACCTTCCTAGGTCACATGGTAAGCGAGGAGGGTATACACATGGACCCGTCCAAACTCAAGGCGATAGAGAATTGATCGACACAGAAGACACCAACAGAAATCCGTCAATCCTTGTGCAGTACACCTATCTTGTCCCTGCCCGAAGGGACAGAGGATTTTGTTGTCAATTGCGACGCGTCCAATCAGGGCTTAGGCTGTGTGCTTATGCAGAGAGGAAAAGTTATTGCTTATGCATCGAAACAGCTGAAGACATACGAAGTTAGCTACACAACTCACGACTTGGAGTTACGAGCAGTGGTCTTCGCACTGAAGATTTGGAGACATTATCTCTACGGAACCAAGTGCACGATCTTCACTGACCATAAGAGCCTGCAACATATCTTCGATTGGAAAGACTTAAACATGAGACAACGGCGATGGGTAGAGTTGCACAGTGATTATGAGTGCGAAATACGCTACCATCACGGCAAGGCCAATGTGGTGGAAGATACCCTTAGCCAAAAGGATAACTCAAGCAACAAGGTGAAGACATTGACTATGACCATCCATTCCCACTTATCCGTACAGATTCGAGAAGCCCAGTTAGAAGCCCTCAAACCAGAGAATGTGTTGAATGAAGCCTTGAGGGGGATGAATAAGAACCTAGAGATCAGAGGTGACGAAGTCTATTGTTTCATGGATCGAATCCGGACACCAAAGTTCGGGTGTTTCAGGGAAGTTGTCATGAACGAAGCTCACCAGACCAGATATTCTATTCACCCAGGTTCGAATAAAATGTACCTGGATCTCAAGAAACTATATTGGTGGCCAAACATGAAAGCCGAAATCGCTACCTTCGTGGGCAAGTGTCTGACTTGTGCGAAAGTAAAGGTCGAGTATTAGAAGCCCTCGGGTCTGCTCCAGCAGCCCGATATACCTGAGTGGAAATGGGAGATGATTAATATGGATTTCATCACCAAGTTACCCAAATCTCCGAGTGGATACGATACCATTTGGGGAGTTGTTGACCGATTGACAAAATCCGCTCACTTCCTTCCGATTAAAGAATCATTCACAATGGAAAGACTCACGCGAATCTAAATCCAAGAGATAGTCCGATTGCACGGTGTGCATGTGTCCATTATCTCCAATCGAGATAGCAGGTTTACCTCAAGATTTTGGCAGTCCCTTCAGAAAGCTCTCGGAACTAAGCTGGATATGAGTATTGCTTATCATCCTCAGACAGACGGGCAGAGTGAGAGAACTATCCAGACCCTAGAAGACATCCTGAGAGCATGTGTCATCGATTTCAGAAAGTCGTCGGACACCCATTTACCCTTGATCGAGTTCTCGTATAACAACAGCTACCACACCAGCATCAAGGCTGCCCCATTTGAAGCCCTCTACGGTCGCAAGTGCAGATCCCCTCTGTGCTGGGCCGAGGTAGGGGACACGCAGCTAGCCAAGAGTAGAGTCCCCGACAGTGCTCTCACTAGTCCTGAAATCATCCGTGAAACCACCAAGAAGATCATCCAGATCCGAGAATGACTGAAAGCTTCACGAGACAGACAGAAGAGTTACGCCGATAAACGACGAAAACCATTGGAATTCTAGGTTAGAGATTGTGTCCTGTTAAAGGTCTCGCCCTGGAAAGGCATGATACGTTTTGGAAAGCGCAGAAAACTTAACCCGAGGTACATAGGACCTTTCGAGATCCTAGCTAGGATCCGTCCCGTAGCCTATAAACTCCGACTACCTCAAGAGCTTAGCAACATCCATCTGTCTTCCACGTCTCTAATCTTAAAAAGTGTCTATCCCATGAAACCCTCGTGATCCCTCTAGATGAGATCGAGATCAAAAAAAACCTGAACATCGTGGAAGAACCAATCGAAATCATGGATCGAGAAATCAAACGTATAAAACAAAGCCGCATCCTGATACTGAAGGTTCGTTGGAATGCCAAGCGGGGGCCCGAATTCACTTGGGAGCGCGAAAATTCGATGAAACAGAAATATCCACATCTCTTTCAAAATCCATGATTTGTATCTTAATTCTCAATTTCGGGACAAAATTCCCTCTAACGGGGGGATAACGTAACAACCTGAAATTTATTTCATCACTGTAACCCGTTTCTGTTAATAAAAATCATCTTTATTTAAATTGAGACTTTTATCATGACTTCATGAGTGTCCAAACACATTAGAAACACGTGAAACACCCTTGTCATTCTTTTTAAAAAAATTTAATTCACGACCACGTCGGGTTACGAATACATATTCGAGTACGACCATAAACCCCGTTTAACGTCGGTATCGGGTAGATTTCCACCGAGCGACAAACTCAAACCCTATATAAGGGAGAGTGGACTTCATTTGAAGCTTTTTCCCACTCATAATACCCTCTCTCCACAACTCAAAGTTTGATCGAAAATCACCTCTTTCAAGCTCCAAACTTGTAAGTAATCTATCATGGCTTATAGTTTAGCTTGATTAGCATGTAAATCCGTGTTTAAATCACCCATGAGTTTACAGCCATAAACTCATGGGGATATGGTCTATTGGCCGTAATATCCTCTAAGAGTTTACTCTTGAAGAGTAAACTCCATAACTAGGCCCTACACCCCCTTAGATGCAACCCAGATCATTCCTAACACTTGAGACAAAGTGTTTTTGCGCCCCAGAGTATACTATCTTACTTAATTAGTAGTTCAAAGTCTAATTAGCTACAATTATGTATCTCCTCATGTTACATAGGACCTTTGCATGTGTTCAAGCCTTAAATTGTCACCTAGAGTCCTATCCAGCATATCATCGTCTGGTGAGTTCATAGCCCTACACTTTTTCCGAGTTTTTCATGTTTTCAGGGGGGAATACAAGCAAATCATAAAGATTTTTGTAACTTAAAAACTGATGTAATTATATGATTTTCTGACAAACTTTAGATACTTTATCCCTTTTGTAATATGCAGAGCATAAGGGATGTTTTCTGAATATAATTACATAGTTTTCAAAACAGTGTGGGAACTTATCAAACCATTCAAATTATTATCGGAATAATTTGGGATCTTCATTACTTCTTTTACGGATTCAGATTTCATGCAAAGTCAATATATAAACTATGTTTGATTTAGTTTATCCATGTTTAATCTAGAGTATCATGCTAAATAATTACTTTGTATATAATTATTTATACTCTACTTTGTTCCAAACGATTTCGAAACTCGATAACGACCAATTATCTTGTGAATTAGTAAATACTAGCTTGTGAGACTTTCTTCGTTATACACTTCGGAGTACCAGTAAATCCTCTCCGGAAGTATAAAAAGAGTCTCCTGGAGGGAGAGCATGAAATTTGTGGATAGATCTATTCGGGACTGACAATCCCCCACCTAAACTGCTAGCTATAGTTAGGCGGGCATGCCTGGGGTGACAAATTTTGGAAACCGATCGACACCTGGAGGGTATTTCGGGGATCTTAACCTATAGTTTTACATAATAAAACTACCTGCTTTCATACTGGAGGGTAATCCAGGGATCATAAACTTATGGTTTTTCATATCTTACTGGTGATAACTAGGGTTTTTCTTATCTTATGGAAATTGAAAAACTTCTGTTATAAAGAAAATATGGGATTTTCTTGGGAAACAACTTTTCATAAAACCAATGGAAACACATTCTTTTACCTGAAACAGACTGCTTATGAACTCACCAGCTTTATGCTGGTATTTTAAAACTGCTTGTATTCTCAGGTTCTTGTTAGACAGGCATCCCGCGTTCTTTTGGAGAGACGAAGTGTTTAGAAGTCTCGTCTTTACTTTTGTTCCTACTGATGTATATATAAAAACATGTATTACTTTGCTTTCAAAAAAATGAAAACATTCCTATGTAATGTAATGGTTGTGTTTACTATGCTTACTATGTACATTGGTTGTGATACTTTGACGTCCTCCACCCCGGAGCGTTTCCGCCATCGGTTTCGGGGTGTGACAGCCACAAATGCACTATAACATGTATAAGCTCAACTAAACATTTGGGTCTTCATGAAATCATCAAACATAACACTAGCATGATCCCTAATTGCTTTACCAAAATTTTCTAATTTTAGAACTAGCAATTTTGATGCAAAAATTGCAAAATTTTCAAAATTTAACTAATATTTTAAGTAATGTAACCAACCCCCTACCCCACACTTAATTTATGCAATGTCCCCATTGCATATTATGCATGATAAAGAATAATTAAATAAATAGAGAATTGGAACAAACTCCCCTGGGGTAGTAGTGGCGAGGTCGAGCTTCTTCATGTTAAAGCTCCATCTTCAATTGAGTTTAGACATGGGAACAACTCATCCATGCCTTGGGTGTCATATATTGTGTGAGAAAGCTCCAAAAATATAGGAAAAATACTCGAAAATCTTCAGAAATTAAAACTCTAAGGAATATCAACGAGACCCGTAGTGAATATAAGTATAATATAAGCCTTGAAAATGAAAAAGTGATAAACTCGTCGAGTCTATACGGAAACACGTCGAGCAGCAACGTATCAAGCAGAAAAATCATGAAACTGAACTCGGGCTCGTCGAGTAGGTAATGTGCACTCGGCGAGTCCATCGCAGCTCAACATTATACCAATCCATACGTAGCTCCTCATCCACTGGAATAATCGGTGGGTCTTGTGGTACCCACTCTCTCCTTCGCCTTACCCTCCTTCCCGGTTCTTCCTGAACCAACGGTTCATCATTATTTGGAATGTTAACATGGCCCCCTCCGTAATCCTCAATGATCTTAGCCCTCCTAAATAAATTTGTGGTGAAGGGAGGACTAGGAATCATAGTCAATACTCGTGCCTCTGGTCAGTCCAAAATGCCATAGGTTCTCGCAAGCCTTGTCACAAACATGCCACCATTGATTTTTGAAGTCACCCGCTCTTTGATTGCCCCATCCGCCAAGTATTTTTCCATGCAATATGGCAAATTGCAAAATATATTAGGAGTAATAATACTCCACATGTTGAAGATGTCGAGAGCGGGGACTTTATCGTCATCCTTTCGCATGTTTATATAGCTCGCGATCAGACGATGTATTAAGCGATGGATCGGGGAGCGGATCATCCACTCTTGAGCGGATGAAGGGATATAAACTGGGTTGGCAATGGTTTTCCACCAAGTAGAGGCTACCACACCCTCGGGCAAGTCTTTGTGGCACTGCTCCAAAAATGACTCAAAAGTCTCGGACATGATCTCATTCTGATCATAAATTCCTAGCCTCCACGCTAACTCAGCAATACTACACTGGCAGAACTCTCCTCCAAGGCATAATCAAATGATGTTTGGACTATAGTAGTCATCACCACCACAGAAAGATATGGTGGCAAAGAATTCCCAACAAAGTTCTTGATATACCAGTTCTTGAAGCTTTAACAACCGACTCCACCCGTCACATATTATTTGTACCCCATTAATTTCACATGTATTGACCAAATAATGGCTTAGTGCTTATTCAAGCCCAGCTTGCCCCATCCAAGACCAGTCCAACTCATTAGGAACATATATTTCCTTCCACCTTAAAGCCTCCAGCTTGCTTTTTGTTTGTGTGAGCGAAGACTTGTTGGTGATGCTTGGAAAAGTCAACCATGGGATGTCCCCATAACCGCCTCCTCGTGAGCTTTGACCTCTTCTAGACATGGTTCCTCCATAGCAAAGAAACAAGAAAACCACACACAAAATATCTAAAGTATTAAGAATTGCAAAATATTGGGCATCAGCAGCATGGACTCGCAGAGTCCACGAACTACTCGGCGAGTAGGACGAACAGCAGGAGTCCAAATCTTGTCCTGATGAAATTAATCGGCCAAATCCATAAATTATTGCAGGGGTTTGCTTTGGTATGTTCCAGGAGTCTATGAATGTAAAAACTTACGTCTAAAATATCCTAATTTATCAAAAATTAAAACCCTAGAATCCAAGTCTTTCAAAAAAACGAGATTTTTCAGAAATTAAAGGTGTTATTACACCGAATATCGAAACTTGTAAAGGATTATGAGCTAAAGTTGTTACCTTGTTGGTTGAAATTGCAAAAGAAGAGAAGATTCAAGATGGATTCTTGAGAGTGTTTTCACGTCGAGTATGGGGAGGCAGCTCATATGAATGGCTGAGTGTTTGCAAATTAGGGTAAAAACCCCTCTTTTACAGAATGTAATAAAAATATATTTTTTTGGGTAAATATATGTACTCTTCGAGTAGGCAGACCTACTCGGCGAGTAGATGCCTGATTGATCGATTTTTCGGGATTTCGTAAATAGGCTCGTCGAGTAGCGTTAGAGACTCGTCGAGTTTTTCATTCTGTGAAAAAATTGAGTTTGCAAAATAAAATATATGCCACCCCACACTTGAGCATTCCTTGCCCTCATGAAATCATTTTGAACATAGAAGAAGATTGATAAAAACAAATCCGAAGCAAAATGAAAAAAAAAAGAAAAAAAAAAAAAGAAAAGAAACGAAAAAGAAAAGAAAGCAAACTCTAAACGTTGGTTGCCTCCCGGAAGCGCTTCTTTTAAAGGAGTCATTAGTTGGACTCCTTCCTGCTTACGTCTCTGTAATCCCTTCCAGCAACAACCCTTCTTCAAGTTCTTCATTTCTCTGAATTCCTTCTTCATATTTTTTCACCCTATGACCATTGACCTTGACAGGAGTTCCATCTCTTGATATTAGCTCAATAGCTCCATGTAGAAAAAATTTCATTACTATAAATGGACCATCCCACCATGTCCTAAGCTTGCCCGGAAATAGTTTGAGCCTTGAATTAAAAACTAACTCCTTTTTTCCTTCGTAAAAGTCCTTATTACTCTCGAGTCTTTTGTCATGCCACTTCTTGGTCTTTTCTTTGTAAATCAAGGAACTAGTGTAAGCCTCATTTCTAAGCTCTTCCAAGGAATTCATTTGCATTAACAGATTAGTTCTAAGTTCATCTAGATCAAAATTGCACACCTTTAATGCCCAATAAGCCTTGTGCTCTATTTCAACCGGTAAGTGACAATTTTTTCCATAGACTAGCCTATATGGTGTAGTACCAATAGGTGTCTTAAAAGTTGTTCTAAACGCCTATAGTGCATCATCAAGCTTATCCTACCACTCTTTCCTATTACTTCCAACCGATCTTTCTAGTATTCTCTTGAATGCCCTATTTGTAACTACAGTTTGCCCACTCGTTTTAGGATGATAAGATGTTGAAAATCTATGGTGAACACCATATTTTTGCAACACCTTAGCTAATTAATCATTGGCAAAGTGCGTGCCCCAGTCACTAATGAGAGCTTTAGGAACTCCAAATCTTGAGAATAATTTGTTTAAAAATCGTACCACCACCCGAGCATCATTAGTGGGTAATGTTTGTGCCTCCGCCCATTTAGACACGTAATCAACCGCCACCAAGATGTATTTATTTCCATTAGACATAGGAAAGGGTCCCATGAAGTCAATCCCCCACACATCAAATATTTCACATACTTGGATGCTATGTTGTGGCATTTCATTTCGGGATGATATATTTCCCGATCTTTGGCATGAGTCACATTCCTTGACATATTGAGCAGCATCCTTGAAAATTGTAGGCCAATAAAACCAAATATCAAAAATCTTCTTCGCGGTCTAATGTGCTCCATGATGTCCTCCAGCGGGTCTTCCCGAATACACATCTTCTTACCATTCCATCCGCGCAGCTTCATAAAAGGTATGGCTCGTCCCAAAAGTAGTATTTAATTTCCAAAAATAATTTCTTCTTTTGTTGGTGAGTTAAATCTTCTGGGATGTATTTGATTTCTAAATAATTTGCTATATCCGCAAACTATGGCACTTCTCCCGCTACTACCAATATATACTCATCGGGAAAATCATCCCCAATTTTATCTTCTTCTAGCTTCTCCAAAAGTGGGTTCTCTAGTCTTGATAAACGATATGCAGCTACATTTTCCATCCCCTTTTTATCGTGTATTTCGATATCAAATTCTTGTAGAAGTAGAACCCAGCGTATCAATCTAGGTTTCACATCTTGTTTGCCAAATAGATACTTCAACGCGGAGTGATCGGTAAAAATGATTGTCTTGGATAACAGTAAGTAAGGTCGGAACTTGTCGAAAGCCTATACCACTGCTAACAGTTCTTTCTTGGTAGTAGTGTAGTTCTCTTGAGTCGGATTAAATGTCTTGCTTGCATAATAGATTGGATGAAAATGCTTGTTAATTCTTTGTCCCAAAATAGCTCCCACCGCAAGGTCACTAGTATCACACGTTAGCTCAAAAGGGAGACTCCAATTTGGAGCTACCATTATAGGTGAAGTAGTCAACTTTTCCTTCAACAAATTAAAGGCTTCAAGACATTCTTTAGAAAAGTTGAATGGGGCGTCCTTCAAAAGTAGTTGAGTCAAGGGTCTTGTGATCTTGGAAAAGTCTTTAATAAAGCACCTATAAAACCCCGCATGGCCTAAAAAGCTTCTTACCCCCTTGATATTTGTTGGAGGTGGAAATTTGGATATAGTGTCCACATTTGCTCTATCCACCTCTATCCCCATTCTTGAGACCTTGTGTCCTAACAAAATTCCTTCCTTCACCATAAAATGACACTTCTCCCAATTAAGGACAAGGTTGGTTTTCTCACATCATGCTAACATTAGATCCAAGTTGGACAAGCAATCTTCAAAAGAGGACCGAAAAACCGAGAAGTCATCTATAAAAACCTCCATAAACCTTTAGATCATATCATGAAAGATAGCCATCATGCACCTTTGGAAAGTAGTTGGTGCATTGCATAACTTAAAAGGCATGCGTCTATATGCAAATGTTCCACTTGGGCATGTAAAAGTGGTATTCTCTTGGTCTTGTGGGTCGAATGGAATTTGGAAATACCTCGAAAACCCATCGAGAAAACAATAATAATGAAGGGTCCAATTAGTGGTTTGGTCTAGGCTTTCCATGTAATAGGTTCTTTTGGTCATTTGATAGCTTATGGTTTTGTGATTGGAGGTCACGGTCACGGTCACTGTAATGAGTTTACGTCCGTAAGCCTGTTTACGGTCGTAAACCCAAGGCCAACCCATGATAGTATATATAGAGGTATGTTAGATCTTTTGTGATTGTTGATGCCTCAGTATTCTCAGCCCTTATAAACTGCAAGTTGTACCAGACGTGATTCTAATAGAAAAGCATGTGCAAGCTTGTTTGATTCTTATTCTACTCGTTCTTATTTGTTTATTTCATTGTTATTGCTATTTGATCACTGGTAAGATCCTTTCAGGACCTTACAATTGGTATCAGTGCAAGACCAGTGTCAAAAGCACACTACAATCGATTTTGAAAAGAGTTCTCGTCTGTTTGCGACTAAAGTTGGTGATTTCTGCAAAAGGGTTCTCAGTTTCGTCGAAAGATCTGCAATTTCTCTCAAGTTTAAGAGCTTGCGGCCTTAGCTTACGACCGTAATCTCAGTTTACGGCCGCAAACTCTTCAAAGTTCTTGTACCGTAAATTGTGTTCTTGAGCCGCAAATAAGGAATATTCATAAACCGGAAACTGACTGTTCTTGGACCGTGAACTTTATACCGTGAACACTTTACATCCGTAAACTCGGAGTTTACAGCCGCAAACCCTCATCTGATCGTGAACTCTGTTTACGGCCGCAAATAGTGTTTTGACTGTGTTTGACCAGAAGCTTAATTTAATCATAAATAATTTAATTTATGTTTCATATTAATTAAATAATAATAATGGATTCTCAAAGTCAAACAAACCATCACGAGCTGGATTCAGTTATGGGCACAACCACCCGAATTCCTAGACTCTTATCTGTTGAAGGCTTCCCAAAATGGAAGTACAGAATTGAGCAGTACATAAAGATGAAGGACTTCAAAATCTGGAGAAGCATAATAAAAGATCCTGTCAGAATAACCACTACTGTTGCAGGGCGGGTGGTTGACAAAAAGATGGAAAACTACACTGATGAAGACTTCGATAAGGTTGAAGAGCAAGAAAAGGCTTTGGCCACCTTGACCATGGCTCTATCTCCAGACATTGCTCAAGGTTTCAGGTAGTACACTTCTTTTAAGGCTTTGTGCGAAGCCCTAATTGTGGTCTATGAATGGAACGAAGATATGAGGGAGAGTCGCCAAGATATGCTGCGACAACGTTTCAATATGTTCAACTATGTTCCGAGAGAAACTCTTGAAGCACAGCTGCAGCGGTTCACATCTCTCAACACTGAAATGACTGTGGCCGAGATTTTCTACACAAATTCAGAGATAAACAAGAAGACATTGAATGCTCTCCCGAAGTCTTGGGACATGAATGTAGCTATCATAAAGAAGACTAAGGATCTTAGCCGACTCTATCTTGCTGATGTGATAGCTGTCATCAAGGCCTGTGATATTGATGACAAGCAGCGAGAAGACAACCATGTGAACTCATACTCAGCTGCAAACCTTGGAATTTCTCCTAACAATGTTGTTTCATCTCTCACTTTTCCTTCTGCAAGTCAATCATTTCCTACTCAGCAAGCTCAGGTTCTGTCCTTCCCCACTCCATTAGCTTCCTCAGAATCAGCCATGCCTTTCTTACAGAACCAATCGTTCATGGCTGCTCAAGCTGTTCCTCCTCCAATGTGGCTTCTTCTTCAAAAGGAAAGTAGGGTGATGAAAATTTTGCTCTTGCTACAGGGCTTGTCTGTTGCTACAATGAACTCGTAGCTGAAGATCTTCCACCCCAACTATCATTTGCCGATCTTGATCAGATTCACCCTGAAGATGTTGAAGAGATGGATATTACATGGCAGATTGCCATGGCAGTTTTTAGGGCGAAACTGTTTGCAAAGAAGACTGGAAAGAATAACTGGGGGATGAGTGCTGACAAGAAGGTTGGGTTCAGCAAGGGAAAGCTATGGTGTTTCAACTACCACGAGCCAGAGCATTTTGCTCGTGATTGTCCACAGCTAGACAGAAGATTAAATAATTACAGGACAATAGTTGCAGTTGGGAACAATCGAAGTGGTAGTCAGGTCAACAACGAGAAGGCTCTGGTTGCACAATCGTTTGACTGGGAGGATCAGATGCAGGCCCTGAACTTAGCTGGACCTGAAAATGCCCACCTGACACAGGTTTGTGATGATGCTCCGGCAGAGATTGTTGCAGCTGAAGATCAAATGATGGAGCTACAGTTTGCATTCATGGTATCTTCTTCTCATGAGCCTAATAAAACCGAGGTAAGTCTACCCTCATGCTCTCAAGCTTGTATTGATTATGTTAAAATTCTGCATGAGAAAATTGAGACATTAGGTAGTGAAGTAGAAAACCATAAAATTCTCCGTGAACTTAACGACTCACTAAAAAGGGAAGTAGAAGATCTTAGATATGAAGGTTACCAACTCAGAAAAGTGAAAAAACCTCTTAAAGCCCAATTAGAATCTAAAATAAAGGACTTTGGGAAACTTCAGGAAGACTATAGTAATAAATGCAAAAATTATGACTATATAATGAAACAGAACACTGAACTAGTGGTTGAAATTGCATCATTAAAGGGCAAGTTTGGAACTGTTGATTTTGACTTTAGAAAATCTGATGTATTGAGTGAGGTAGTTGCAAATATGATAGAGCACTATATGTAATTTAAAAGAAATCATTCAAAGGGTCTAGGGTATAATCAAGTGCCTTCTCCTTTCAATCATACATATTAGTTTCAACCCCAGTCTAAAGAAGAGATTGCCAATGAACCATTCATGGATTATGGCAAGCCATCTGGTTTTTTTTCGGGAGGATTTATTAATGTTGAAAGTACTAACATTTCTACTTCTCCTGAAGATCAATCCTTGAATCAGTCAAAGCACGAAGTTGAAGGATCTGTTTTAAGTGACAATGTTTTAGTTTTAAATAAAGATAATATTTTTTCTGATGTTTCAAGTGACAATGTTTTTGTGGTGTTTTCGTTTCTTCTGATACTGTTTTCAATGGTTTTAAAGTGTCTGGTACTAGTTTGAACAATTTGGTTGAAAATTATGATGTTTGTGATGATAATTTTGAAAACCCACCAGTTTCACAAGCTTCTCCATCTAATGTACCCTCTCTTGTCTCACAACCTAATTCTTGTTCCTGTTCTTGTGAGAGAAGCAAGGGTGTTAGTATGGAAAACAATCTGATCAATGTAACACAAATTATAACAATAACAAACAGATTTGTTTCAATTGTGGTGTTGGTGGTCATATAGCTAGAAATTGTCAAAATCGTATGTTTGTACATTTCGAATTTCCAAGAGTAGAGAACGACTTCAGAGGAAGGTCTTTAACTAGAAAGTCCTCTAGAAATCGCTCTCGGTATGATGATTGGATAAATGATTGGAATGCAAAATAGGCTATTTTTCAAAAACATACAAATGTCTTTTATAATTAAGTCCCAAGCAGTTTGCCAAAACCGAGCACGGCCAAGCCAAGGTCGGTTTCGTCAAGAAGCAGCAGTGGGTCTTCAACTAATTCTAGTAGAAAACCCAAAGGCTTCAAGCAAACTGATAAACATTCGATTTGTAAACCACACGGGACTGTTATAAATCCTAATTATCAATGGTTGCCCAAATTAGCTTCCAATTTAACATCTGTGTCCTCTGAAAAATCCGAAAATGATAACAAATCTGAGAAGGCATCGAGACCACCCAGGAAAATAATGACCTGGGTTCCTGAATCTAATTAAACCCGCACATCTTGCAGGGACAGTTGCGGGGGAATGTCGTCAGACCCTGGTTCGTCGACAACGGCTGCTCCCGACATATGACAGGAGATATCACCCAACTGCACAACATTCAATCCTTTAATGGGGGATACATCTCCTTTGTGGGTGGAGAAGGTGGAAAAATCACGCAAAGAGGAACTGTCACAAATGGGGTTTTGAGTTTCAAAAATGTCAACTTTGCCCCGGAATTAAAGCATAGTTTGTTGAGTGTGTCTCAGATATGCGACAAAAATTCTCAGCATTAACAGAAATTCCTATTTTCTAGTCATGATTGATGATTTTTCACGTTTTACATGGGTTTTCATTCTATCCAATAAAGTTGGAGTTGCTGATCTGATTAAAAATTTCATTTTGTTAATTGAGAACCAAACTAACAACAGGGAGAAGGCGCTTCGTACTGACAACGGAACAGAGTTTAAGAATTCTGTTCTCGGTCACTTCTGCGCAGAAAAGAGTATTATGCGTCAATATAAATCCGCTCACACACTCCAACAAAATGGTGTTGCTGAGAGGAGAAACAGAACTTTGAAAGATGCCGCAAGGACGATGTTGTGTGACTCCAAACTGCCAGTCTTCTTTTGGCTGAGGCGATAAACACTGCTTGCTAGGTTAAGAATTGTGTGTTGATTAACAAAGCTCACATGAAGACTCCATACGAGATTCTCTATGGTCACAAGCCTTCAGGCAGTCATTTCCGTGTATTTGGCTACCCTTGCACCCTTCTTCACTTAGAGTCCAACCCAAAGTTCAATGCCAAAGCCGATGATTATTACTTCATAGGGTATGCTGCTCGCATCGCCTATCGGGTCTATAACAAGAAAACAAAGCAAGTTGTAGAATCGTATGACGTGCGCTGGTTGGAAGAAAATGAGATGGATGCTTGAGTAGGTCCGGATTGGTTGTTTTATTACACATCTCTATTCAAATCTAAAAATGTGTCTTCAGGTAGCTCATCTGGATCTATCTCCGGTTCGAAGAATGTTTCTGAAGACGAAGATGAAAAAGTTGTATACAGACCTCCAACGGTATCCTCTCAACAACTTGAGGGGGAGACTCCTGCTTCGCATGAGGGGAGTCATCTATACATCCTGATAGTCTGAAATCTACAGTTCAGAATACTTCTCTTGATGCTGAAACAACACCACTTACTCTAATAGAAAGACAGTTCATGTCCAATGACTCTTCCGCTGCTACTTCAACATTTATGGGGCTACTCTTTCCTGAAGACTTTTAAAATGAGTTTGTGGCAGAGTCGTCTGGCGTGGCTCAATCAACAAATGAGGTAGGTGTAAATATTCAAAATCATCCTGTCTCTCTTAATGATATCAGCCAGGAAATACCCTCAAGGATTCAATGTGATCATCCGATCGAAAACATCATTGGCAGCTGGGCGACGGCGTTAAAACCAGAAGTCAGAGTGGAGATGTCAATACCTGTCTTTACTGTTGCTTTATCTCTCAAATAGAGCCCAAGAATGTCGAAATAGCTCTGAATGAGCCCAGCTGGGTAGATGCAATGCATGAAGAGTTACATCAATTTGAAAAACTTGGGGTTTGGAAGCTAGTTGAGTTGCCAAAGGGCAAAAAGTCTCTAGACACACGATGGGTCTATCGAAACAACCAGGATGATTCATGGGTTATAGTGCGGAACAAAGCTAGATTGGTGGTTCGAGGGTTTCGACAGGTCAAGGGTCTTGATTACACTGAAGTTTATGCTCCAGTGGCTCGCTTGGATGCTATTCGTATCTTCCTAGCATATGCTTCCTACATGAACTTTACTGATTAACAATGGATGTCAAGACCGCCTTCTTGTATGGCAAGGTGACAGAAGAAATTTACGTTGATCAACCTCCTGGGTTCGTTGACTCAAAGTTTCATAATCATGTCTACAAGTTGGACAAAGCATTGTATGGGTTACATCAAGCTCCTCGAGCGTGGTATGAATCTCTGACAAAGCATTTGCTCGAGCATGGTTACTCTCGTGGCACTATCGATCAAACTTTGTTTATCAAGTATGTCGGTAATGATTAGATACTGGTGTAAATCTATGTTGATGACATTATCTTTGGGTCAACCAGTCCGCAGATATGCAAAGAATTCGAATGTGTTAAGAAAAAGAGGTTCGAAATGAGTTCGTTGGGGGAAATGACAATGTTTTTGGGGCTTCAGGTCAAACAAAATTCAACTGGGATCTTGTTACATCAAGCCAAATATGTGGAAGATATTCTTGAGAAGTTCGGGTTTCATGACAACAAATCTGCATCGACGCCAATGGCTGAAAGACCTCTCCTAACTCCAGATCCTGATGGCGAATCCGTAAATCAGACGCTCTACAGATCGATGATCGGATCGCTGATGTATCTTACTGCAAGTCGTCCTGACATCATGTTTGTAGTTTGTTAACGCGCATGTTATCAGGCTAATCCTAAATTTTCTCATCTTATTGCTGTCAAAAGAATTTTTCGGTATATGAAAGGTAGCCCAAAATTGGGTCTTTGGTATCCAAAGAATTCTGAATTTAACTTATATGATTTTGCTGACAGTAATTATGGAGGCTGTGAGCTTGTTTCTCTTTTCTTAATTCTTCTAAATTTTTTAAATTTTTTAATTTTAATTTGCGCATTTCATTTTACTTTTTTTTTCTCTCATGCACAAATTAAGGGGGAGAAAAATCCAAAAATCCAAAAACAATAAAAAAATCCAAAAAATCCAAAAACAATAAAAAATCCAAAAAAATCTAAAAACAATAAAAATTATGAAAATTAAAAATATTGCTGAAAGTTTTGTCTGCAGGTGTTGTACTGGGAAATGAAATAAGCAAGTGATAATGGGCAATCTGAATCTGCGTAACGTACCCAATTTGAATTGTCTACGCTCTGTGCTCGATGCGCTGGTAGGCACGAAAGATTTTAAATGGACTTGACTAGGGAGAGTTGAACTTAATAAATTCAAGGACTTGACAAACATTTACCTAGTTAGATCCGTTTAGCCTGACAATACGACTCTCGGATAGATTGAGCAGGGAGATATACACGGGAATCTACTGGTCATACTAAAGAACCTCTATCTAGAATGGTGGATTCACTTTTCCTCGATGTGCGGATTTTGTCCTTAATTCCGGTTGGATGGGGTGACTGGGGAATTCCGATAAATTAGGTCTGTAGAAAGTTATTTTCTTTCTTTTTGTCTGTTAGTCATATGTTGCCTTGATGAGTTAAGAAACTCTTTGATCGTTTAGATCTTTTAACAGGTAAATCACGAAAGCGAAAAATAGCAATATAAAACACAAGAATGACTCAGAATATGTCGAATGATTCAGTAGATTCAATCCTCAGCAGAGCTCGATAAAGAACTTCCGTTGTAGAGGATATTAGGGTTACAAAAGATAAAAATCAATTCTTCTAAAACACGTACGTACTAAGATGCATGCAAGCACCTATAAATACAAAACCCTAGAAAATAACTCTCAGATGGACAGGCCCATACCGGAGACAAAATGGACTAACTAGCGATCCCAAGACGTAACACCTTTCGGACCTAACAATCTCCCCCTTTACGTCAATTGGAGCGAGACAATTACTTCGGCTTGCTGGGTCCAGCTGCAGGAACGTTCTTGGTGGCTTCAACCAGACTGGGATGAGACCAAGGATGGTCTGTCTGAATCGAATGTACCACTGGATCATGTCATCAAAGTACATCTTGTCATCTGCAGAATTTTTCTTGCATCGATGAATGATTCCTAGAACATGTTCCAAGCATGAAGTGGTGTACAGGTGCTTGTCAGCCAAGGCGAACAGACATTTTTGGCCTTCGTTCCTTGTAAACATGAAAGAATTCTGTTTCGGGTCGATCCTTCCTATCTGCATCATGTTCAAATCACTAGAAGAGCCAACAGGAGAAATAGTGGGCTTTTTCTTGAATATGCTAGCGATCTCCTGATCCATCTTGGCAACTTCCATAATGTAGCATACAAGCATCCTCTTGAAGTGATCAATAATCGGACCATACTCAACTTCATTGGTGAGGAGGATCTTGTGCAAAATAATCCAGTCATGTGAATTCAGGTTGGGAAGATCAGCAAACGATATGGCATGTTCGGTTTTAGCAGAACCCCTAAGCACTTTGAACCGAACGTTCGTGAAGTTCCCCTCACGAAACGGCTTGAGGACCCGAACGTTGACGATCTTCTGAGCGCTCCAAGTTTGATACTGTGGTTGAGCAGACTTCAGATAGAATTCGACGAGTTCCCTAACAACCTTTGGATGAGGATGAGGGACATCAACAACGTTCTCAAAGGCATGGAAGATGAAGGCTTTTCGGGTCAGTGGCATGTCGAACTGAGAATCGACAGAATTGATTCGATCCAATGAAATCACTGGTTCGAGCCACAGAATGCTGGGAGTTTCAATAGCCTCTTTCAAAATCATCTCAAGCGTCCACGGAGGAAAAAGGGTTTTCCTACTCTCAAGAAGGTCATGAGCCTCCTTCATTTTTCTTTCGTTTGCCTCAAACTCTCTGGCAACACGAGCGCTCATGTCATCATCTTTATCACGGCCTTGCTTCTTTAAGAGATCTGCGATAGTCTCTTTATCATCATCATCACTGTCTTCAGCAATTTTCTTTCCTTTGTCTTTGACACCCGAACCTGAGGCTTGACTTGCTGAAGGAGGTTCGGTTGCTTTAGTTGCTGTAGAAGTGGGAGGCGGTTGAGATACATCTTCTCCCCCTTGTTTCGGAATGGACACGAACTCAAGGAGCCCTTCAAGTTTGCTTAAGAGAGCAAGGGTAGGAGCAAGCTTTTCTGTAAGAGTGCGCCTCACTATGTAATTCAGAATCGGATCATGGGCTTCAATGATGTTGGAAAGGGCGGCGTGGACATCCGAAACACATGAAGAAATAACCTCTCGCTCAGATCGAAGAGATTCAACTTCCTTTTCAGAATGGAAAAGATGAAGACTCTTGACCTTGAGAGCAGTGGTCTTTCGAGCGACAGCGTCCATCACGGAGTACTCTGAAGCGAGGTCTTCATGCAGCTTATTCAGGTGTTCCTCAACAGTCGCCTGAAACGATTTGTTGTCTTCAGTGAGAGATTCATGAAGACTGGCAAATGACTGCAGTTCGGAGGCAACTGAGGTAGCCAGCTTGATGACAAGAGAGTCAAGCCTCTCTGCATTGGAGTCAGCAGTTCCCTGTAAAGACTGCAAAAGAGAAGAAGCGTCAACAAATAGTTTTTCGACTTTTTCGGTCACAGCAGCACACGCCTTGGTAGAGGCGTCGATAGCGGCAGTGGCAGAGTTGATAGATGCTTCATGAGCCTTAGTAAACGTATCAACAATCCCCTGAATAGCAACCTCTGAGATGGTAGACTGTGAGGAAGAAGAGGAGGAAGCAATGAGAGAATCAATTTTCTAATGAAGCTCCTTGAGATGCTTCTTGGTGACTGGAGCATCATCGTTATCATCACTTTGCATTTGATACAGATTGTAATAGACCGAGTCAAATGTCATGTTCTCTCCGCCAAGAAAAGGTTCTTCATTATCTGCTGAGTGAGCAGGAGATGAGGGTGAGGGTGAGGGTGGAGGCTCGATTGTGGAAGTGGGTTCGGGTGCGGATGTATGTTCGGTAGTGGGAGTGGTTTCGGGTGCTGAAGTAGGAGCCCCCGTATAAGATGATATGTTGGTTCTAACTCCAGCGGTGGTTGTTGTGGTAGCTTCAGTGAAAATGGGAGGTGCTACTGGGAAAGAGGTGGGTGGTATTTGAGTAGTGGAGGTTATGGGGGGAATGGAAATAGAGATGGAGATTATGGGAGGAGAGACAAGTCTAGTGGAAACATGTACCTCAAGGGTAGGCGAACGTGGAGGAGTGTTACCACGTAGGGACTCTTCGGAGTCTGAACTCTCTTCCTCAGATTCACTGGAGGAGGAGGCAAGAATCAGCTTTCGCCTAGGTTGAGTCTTCCTCTTCTTTGGTGGAGGAGATTGAGCTGCTGTGGAAGGTTTGCGTTTCTTCAGAGAAGGACCTTTCGCTCCTTTGACAACCTTCTTGTCTTTTCCCTTATCATTCTTCTTTCCCCTAGGAGCAGGCCGATCAGCATCATGAATTGATTGAATCATGTCAGGAG
Source organism: Lactuca serriola (assembly GCF_051521515.1). Taxonomy (NCBI): domain Eukaryota; kingdom Viridiplantae; phylum Streptophyta; class Magnoliopsida; order Asterales; family Asteraceae; genus Lactuca; species Lactuca serriola. The sequence continues at coordinate 284,958,154 of NC_136410.1, forward strand.
TGAGCTCTCTAGGACCAGAGCGACGAAACTCCTTGTAAGTTCTAATGATCAGGCTGTCGCTTGGAACATCCCCATACATTGACTCAGGGATTGAGCCAACAAACTGAAATTTTGAGGAATCAGAGATGATTATCTTCGTCGTGTGGAAAGTACCTATCGAAGAAAGTGGAGAATCAGCAACAATTGGAACGTGATACTTGTCTCACCCACTTTGTGACCAGCATCCAGAATCTGGCATAGGAGATATCTGAATGGCGAGCAGTAGACGCTAGACTTTGAATCAGCTGCTGCCATAAAACTGACCCATAATCAAGGTTGATGTCATGGTACAACCCATTAAGAATGGTCATAAACAGACGACTCGCCCTGTCTGAACCAACACTGTATTCTGATAGCCCCTTGAACAAAACGGTGAAGAAGCCATTCCACTGAGGAGGTATGCAAGATTTCTTGAATTTGGTCACCGTCGTCAGAATTTCAGTGTATCCCATGTTATAGAACATGGAAAACAACTGTCCCACCGGGATGGATTCAGGGTTAACCCTAGATTCGTCGGGTTCAAACCCTAAAAGCGAACATAATCACTGTTTGGAGATGGAGGCCTTATGATCAAGAATGTCGAAGAAGATTCGATCGACAGACTTGTCATAGTGGGTTGTGGAGAAGATTTGCGAGAGACACTCCATTGGAACTATTTCGACCTTGGTGAGAGCTGGAACCAGTGGCGAATACTTGAGACATTCAATGATTGGAAACATGAATGCATCGTAAACTTGAGGAGTGAGGTCGATGATCAGGCTTTATTGAGGACAGATTTGCAGAATGTGAGAAGTAGCATGAACTGAGGATGACTCCGCCATGGAAGAGAAGAATTTGGTAGAGATGATGAACAAGTGAAGAAACAAAGCTTTTCTTGCTCTCTGAATATTTGGTGCAGTAAATAGGTAAATTGTGGTGGAAATTACTTTTTATACCGTGGTGAGAAGAGAGAGAAAAATTTGTTCCCAAATCTTCAAGGGAAATGCAAAGAGTTTCCTTAGGTGATTAACGCGTGACAGTTTAGAGCCCTAATGATTACGTAGGAGAGAGAAAGACTGTCCCGATTCACACGCCTTCCCATCAGGCGCCGATTGACATGTCAAAAACGGTTCCACTTCACACGCCTTCCCATCAAGCGCCGTTTGAAGTATCAAAGCGATTAGACTTTCGGCTGAGTCAGCAACTTATCCCTTTAGAGTGAGTTGTCGTCATAGAGCAAAATAACCACGTGTAACATTGTGAGCCACATCTCTTTTATAACCTCAAATCCCATAACTAAAAATAGCTTGTATGTAATGAAACCAAAATTATGGAAAATCAAAAATATTTTTGTGCATAGAGTGTAAAAGAAAAGGAAATAAAGCAACACATATGTGGGAAATTGTGATGTCAATAAAGACACGAAACAATGGATCCCGGGCACGAATCTCTTCCTTCAAAGTCAAGAGAGACCTTAAAGTGTTTGTGTGGTTTCCCGTTGAATTACGATCAGACACTTATTAAGAAGTGTTGAAAGGCATCTTTTAATAAAGCTAATTAGGGAGGCTTTCGCTTCAGTGCAGAATTCCTGATCTTGACATAAGACAGAAATCGACTGAAGTACTTGTGAGACCAATGTAGTCTGTTGAACAAGTAGGTGTGAAGAGAATTTAAGTGGCAGTTTGAAAATACTTTTAGGTGAAATCTCAAAAAAAAAATGAAACTGGATTCTAAGGGAAGAAATGTTATGGGATTTAACAATTTCATAAGAATCACACAAAGAGAAAATTCAGAGATTTCAAGGTACAGCCCCATGGGTGAATTCGTTAATTCATTAGTGAAAACTAGAGCAAATTTAATTGTTCACCGTCAATGCATAGTAGGTATTGAATTGTGGGTTTCACTTAGCACGTAGTGGCACGAAGCTAAGATCATGAACACAGAAATTGTGTAACCATAAACCTCAGTGGTAATTTTTGAGAGTCTCAAGGGTTACGTGTATGAGGCGAATAGGATGGAGAAAAGTATTGGATATGGTGTAAAGAAACCAAAGTACCTCTGCTGTTAAAATAAGGTCCAAGCAGAAAACTCTTATCTCATGTAAGAAGAGAGTAATGTAGCTCATGATTAGAATAAATATAAAAGCCTAATTGGGAAGACAAGGTTTGTATATACCAAGTCAGTAAGGCTATTATTCAGAATCAGGTGAGGCTTTGGACAACATACAGCAGCATGCTTCTAGGGACACTTAACTATTAAAAATGTGAGAACAATAATTGCCCCACAATTATCCACAAATAAAAATTAACAAACACAAACAAACAATAAAAAAAATGTTTTTGGAGTTTTTGATTTAAAGAGAAAAATAAATAAAATATTTTGGAGTTTTTGATATATAAAAAAATAAAGCAGACAGAGAAAAAAAACTTTGGAACCGAACCCGAAATAGACCGAACGCTCGGTTCATTTCGGTTAAAAAAAACTTTGGAAAAGAAAGAAGAAAAAAAAGCTTGGAAAATAAGAAAGACCTAATTGAGAAATAAGAGTACAAAAAGTTTACAACCAAAGAAACTACCTTTAAGTGATAAGCGAAGATAAAAGAATAGGACCGAACCCGAGCGCTCGGTTCATTTCGGCACTCTCGTGAACCGAACCCGAACGTTCGGTTCATTTCGCTTCCAACTTTTAGTTTCGAGAAGTAGTTTTTGGTACTGACTCCTATTCCATCATACCTAGCCCTTGTAGAATTTTATTGAAACTTGCTTCAGGAAGAGCTTTGGTGAAGATGTCAGCCAGTTGATCAGTAGTTCGAACAAAATGAATCTCTACGTTTCCGTCTTCTACGTGATCTTTAATGAAGTGATACCTCAATGCAATGTGTTTGGTTTTGGAATGTTGCACTGGGTTAAGATAGATCCTAATTGCACTTTCTGAGTCACAATATAGTGGGATATTTTTCATATTGATTCCATAATCTCGGAGTTGGCTTTGGATCCAAATCACTTGAGATGTGCAAGAAGCGGCTGCAATATATTCTGCTTCGGCTGTAGACAGTGAAACACATGTCTGTTTCTTAGACTGCCAACTCACCAACTTTCCGTCGAGGAATTGACATCCTCCTGTAGTTCTTTTCCTGTCTAAACCACATCCTCCAAGGTCTGCATCTGAGAAGGCTTGAACAAAGAAACCTGAGTTTGATGGATACCAGAGACCAAGGGAGGTGGTTCGCTTCAGATACCGGAGAATGTTTTTCACTGCTAGCATGTGCGGTTCACGAGGATTCGCCTGAAACCTAGCACAATAACATACAGAAAACATTATATCGGGCCTGCTAGCTGTGAGGTACATCAGGGAACCAATCATTTGGCGGTATAGCATTATATCGACTACCGGTTTTTCCAAGGATGGTGTGAGCTTGGTGCCGAACGCCATTGGAACTTTCACCTTTGAATCTCCCATCATGCCGAATTTAGCAAGAAGAGTCTTGGTATATGCTTCCTGGTTGATAAAGATGCCTTCGGGTCCCTGTCTAATGTTTAAACCAAGGAAAAAGTTAATCGGACCCATTGAACTCATTTCAAATTTAGTCTCCATCAGCTTTCTGAATTCCGATGTTAAGCAAGGATTCGTTGAGCCAAAGATGATATCATCGACATAGATTTGAACTATCATAAGGTGGTTACCTTCCTTCTTTCGAAAGAAGGTTGGGTCAACCGAACCTTGTTTAAATTTAGACATCTTTAAGAACTTAGTTAGTGTTTCATACCATGCCCTAGGCGCTTGTTTCAGACCATAAACTGCCTTGTCTAGAATGTAACAGTGATTAGATGCTTTTCATTCTCAAAACCTGGAGGTTGCTCCACGTAAACCGTTTCTTCATGTTCTCCATTCAGAAAGGCGCATTTGACATCCATTTGATAGACCTCGAAGTTCTTGTGTGCAGCGTAGGCTAGAAATATTCGAACAGATTCCAGCCTTGCTACCGGAGCAAATGTTTCTTCGTAATCAATTCCTTCTTCCTGGCAGTATCCTTTCACCACAAGACGAGCTTTATTTTGAATCACATTACCCTCCTTGTCCATTTTGTTTCTGAATACCCATTTGAGTCCAACGACTGAGGCGTCTTTTGGTGTTGGAATAAGGCGCCAGACTTTATTTCTTTCAAACTCATTGAGTTCATCTTGCATTGTCTGGACCCAATCGGAATGATCAAGATCAGTATTGACTGTCTTCAGCTCAATTTTGGATACGAAGGAATTATACATGCAAGACTCTACTTTGGAGAATAGGGAGGTTTGCTTTGCCTTCACTTGGGATCGGGTTAGAACTTTTTCAGAAACATTACCCACTATCTGAGATACAGTATGATCTCTTGTCCATTTAGTGAGCGGAGGAAAGTTTGGATCATAGGATGGATCCAATTCGGCGTTGACCATTTCTTCCAACTCAGATTGACTATCGTCATCGTAGAACATATCAGAATTCTCCCCCTCGACTGATGATGAATCATTTGGATTTTCAGGTTGGTTTGGACCTTCGGGTGCAACAGAACTCTCAGGTGTAGCCGGACGTTCGGGTGCTACAGGACTTTCGGGTGTAGCTGAGCTTTCGGGTGCTACAAGACATTCGGGTGTAGTCGAGCTTTCGGGTGCTACAGGGATAGAATTCTCCCCCTGAAAATGTGAGTTCGGTTGATTTGAAGAAAATAGATTCTCCCCCTCAACTGAAGTGTCGTACTGAGGAGGTTCGTTTCGAGCTAGTTCTTCTTCACCCATTTGTTTGGCTGCATCTTCGACAATTTGCTTCAGATGATCGATTTTGTTGTCCGCCGCCTTGGCTTCCGAGAGAGTGGCTTTCTCAGGTTCATCGAACAGGTCTACGAACTGATCAAATAAATTAGCAATCGTGGCTGTGACTTGACCTGTTTGAGAGAAAATCTCTCCAATTGCTTCTTCAGTAGTCTTTAGCTTCTTGACGTAGCTGTCATCGAAAGTCACATAATAGGTTTCTTCAATCTTTCTAGAACGCTTATTTAAAACCCGGTATGCTTTTGAAGTAAGAGAATATCCAAGAAAAATTCCTTCGTCAGCTTTAACATCAAACTTGTTACGATGTTCTTTGGAGTTCAAGATGAAGCACCTTGAACCGATCACATGGAAGAATTTTACGTTCGGCTTCCTGTTATTGATGATCTCATAAGGAGTGAGAGAGAAACCTTGTTAAGATAAGACCTATTATGTGTAAAACATGCTGCAGAAATAGCATCAGCCTAGAAATATAAGGGAAGAGAAGCAAAACTTAGCATAGTTTGGGCCGCCTCACACAAGGATCGGTTTCGCCTTTCGACAATACCATTCTGTTGAGGCGTATAAGGGGCTGAGAAGTTATGACTGGTTCCTTTTTCTGCCAAAAAGTCTTCGAATTCTTTGTTCTTGAATTCCAGTCCATTATCGCTCCTAATGTTTCGAATGAGTCTTCTCAGTTGCACTTCAACCTGCTTGATAAACATCCTTAGCTTAGGAGTAGCCTCAGATTTGTGCTTCAGAAAGAATACCCATGTAAAACGTGAGAAATCATCAACAATAACAAGAATATACTTTCTACCGCCAATGCTTTCGATTGATGATGGACCACACAAGTCGATGTGAAGCAACTCAAGTGGTTCAACAACTTTTGTGTTTATAATTGATGGGTGACTTTGACGACTTTGTTTCCCCATTTCACATGCAGCACACAAGTGTTCTCGATCAAACTTGAGCAAGGGAAGACCCCGAACATGACCTCCAGTGACAAGTTTGTTGATGTCTTTAAAGTTGAGATGTGAGAGCCTTCGGTGCCACAACCAACTTTCGTCAGAATGAGCTTTGGAAAAAAGACATATGGCAGGATTTTCTTTGATTGGTCTGAGATTCAGAGGAAACATTTCGCCTTTTCGATCTGATTTGAGAATGACCTTGTTGGATTTCTTCTCTATAATCTCTGAACCTTCGTCGTCAAATGAAACTTTGAGACCGGTACCTCTCACTAGTTGAGATACACTGATGAGATTATGCTGCAACCTTTCTACGAACGACACCTTTCTGATTGTGAAGTCTCCATTGGTTATCATTCCATAACCCTTTATAGTTCCATAGGATTTGTTACTAAACTTCACATTGCCACCATTTTGAAGCGATCAGAACTCCCTTAGCTCTTCCTTCCTTCCTGTCATGTGACGTGAGCAGCCACTGTCAATGTACCATTCTTCGTCAAACTGCTCGTCACTAATAACCTGCAAAAATTAAGCAGATTTAGTAACCCAAAGTTTCTTGGGTTCACGTGAGCCTTTCATAGGAACAGGAATAGTAAGAGAAACATCAACAAGATATGTTCGTTTTACTAAGGTTGTTTCATCTTTTCTTTTAATAGTAAACACTTTGTTTTTGTTAGAATTAGCTAAATATGTTTTGGATTCAGATTCTGGTGTTTGGGCACTAGTCTGCTTTCGGTCCTCCTTGAGTGACGAAATCTTCGTTTTTCCTTTCAAGTTCGTTGATGATCTTGAATTTTGTGTAGGAACTGAATTGGGTTTAGACGTGGATTAAGAATGAGAAGAATTAGAGAAAGAGAATTTAGAATGAGAGTTTTTCCTGAATTGAGGTTCGAAATGACCCTTTCGTTTATGGTCAGTAGGGGGACCGAACCTGGACCTTCGGTAGCCGCTTGATGATGAGCCGGAGTTGGATTTTTGAGTATTGTTGGTTGGTGGTCCGAAACTTGGTCTTTTATTATAAAAACCTGATGGACTGAAGTCAGGTCTTCGCCTGTTGTTATTAGGCGGACCGAAATTAGCTCTTCGGTTGCTGTTGCTTTCAGGACCGAACCTATCCTTTCGGTTCTGTTCTTCGTGTGGCCCGAAAGTCTTTCTCCCTGACTTAGAATCTTTGTCATGGTAAGAGAAGTGAGGATTTTGAGAGTGCCGAAATTGCTTTTGCTCTGAGAGATTTTTCTTGTATCTTAGGTTTCTCTGCTGCTTTTGATTTTTCACCTGTTTCGGTTGTCTGTGGATATTAGCTTTTTGTTTCAGCTTCTTGGCAGCCGGTTCACTCTTCATAAATGAGGTTTCGCTTGTGGAGGCGACTTCTTCTACAGGAATTTCTTTTGTGCCACTTGTACTTGGTACGTCAAAGTTGGTAGGCTTATTCAGCGGTTCTGGCACATATCTTCCTTTGGTCTTCCAGGATGTTCGCTCCGACAGACGAATCGTTTCGTCTGCATTGTCTATGGGAGCTGACCAGAAAAACTCATCACAGCCATTTGCATTATCTTTGTTCACAATGGCAGTGAGTTCAACTGTTTGATGTTCGGTTACTCCTGTGACCTTATACACCTGATTGGGAGTAGTTCTAACCTTCTGAAACACAACAACCTTTTCATTAAGGACTGCGGACTTAGATTTGGACAAGCGAGCGAATTCAACAGAATTTTCAGAAATCAGGTTTTTGTGGTTTTCGGGTTCGCTCTTGACAAATTCAAAACAGTCGACTTCATCCTCTACAAAAATTTCACTCATATCATCGTCCTCATTAAGTTCAGATGCGTTTTCAACATCAATTTTGTTTTCTGAACTTAAATTGGTACTCAATGATTAGAATTTTTGTATGGTTTTGGTCCTGAGTTTCAGCTTATCATTTTCATCCAAAAGATTTTTAAGCATGTCTGTATGGTCTTTGGACTTTATAAAAGATTCTATTTTGTCCAGACCATACATATAAGTGGGATTCACATCATCGGAAGATACAACACTTTTATAGTTGTATGCTTCAGCATCGATTTCATCCTCCTTAAACTCAAGGAAGGGTAGAATCATGCGATGTATCTTCTGCCCTATCTCACAATTCAGATGCAGTTGAGTAATTTTAGCATAAAGTCTTTTAGCGATTAAACAAAAAACATTCCTTTGTTTTAACAATTTCAAATTGTCTTTTTGCAAATAAATGTTTTCATCTCTAGAATTAATTAGCTCCAACTCCTTCTGCTCAATCCACATCCTTCGCTCCTCACTCTTGGATGACACCCTGCTTATTTGGTCAGTCAGATTAGAATTTGTGACCCGTGTTTGAGTTAAACAACTATCTAGATTTGAGATTCTTGAATTCAAGTTATTTAATTCCTTTTCATATGATTTTTGTGGAATTATAAACGAAATAAAAACAGATTGTACCTTCTTGATCAGTTCATCAAGTTCACTGATCTGCACACTGAGAGGTTTTGCTGTGAAGCATAAGTCCTCTCGCTCCTTGGCCTCTTCATTTCCACCCTCAGTATTGTATCCCCTCATCTAAGATACGTCAGTCACCATCTGACATCTTCCACTGGTTTCATCATCTTTTACAACATAAGCCTTTCCATGCGAAGGCTTTCTCACCTCATCATCTTCTGAATCGGTCAACCACACCTATACGCCACCGAACTCGTCATCCTCTGCCGAACCCTGCACAATAAGAGCATTCATAGAAGGATTATGTGACATCCCCATTTTCACGGCCAGAAAAGACCGATGTTGTTTATGCTTTATAAAAATCAGAGTACTTCATTTTATAAAAATGTTGCGGAATTTGTTCCCAGAAAAACATGGTAAATACGTTATATAAACATTTTCGAAAAAACGTATTTATTTCATTTTAAAACGTTTGGGATGTCATCGTTAATACAGAAACACAAGCATAAACAGAACTTACAATTATTTATACTAGTGATCTACATCTCTTTAAATCTCTCAGTGTAATGTCACTTCATATCAACACCTGTGATATAAATAAACTGAGTGGGTCAGGTTGGGAAATCTGGTGAGTACATAGGGTTTTCAACCCACAATAATATAATTATTATGTTTAAACAATCAAACAATCAACCCAATTACCCATCCCCATTATCTTCTTTATTCTTAAGGATCTACCCTAAGAATCAGCTATTTATCATTCATTCATTCCTAAGGATCATCCTAAGGAAACAACATGAAGTCCATCGTTGCCAATGACACATTGGTCAAGCGCAGCTGCTAATATTGTCACTTAGGCTCAGCTGCCAGAATTAGGACATTTTCTATGAGGCGCTTCTGCCGGTATTGACCTTTAAACACTACTGTCATGGTCATCAGGCTCCCTATTAGGCGCAGCTGCCGATACTATCCTTAGAGCGCAGCTGCTAGGACGTTTACCGTAGATCTAAATCATGTACGGGTTGTGGCGCAGCTGCCAGTGCTCATCTATAGGGTACTAGGTCCACTGCTGCCAATGTATACCTATAGGGCACTAGGTCCGTACTACTAATGTTCCTCTATTTCAGCTTTTATCCATCATCATTCATCTACCCATGTTTTACCCAACATATTTTGTAGATATAAAATACTTTATACAGTTTACATCATTTAAAACATGTATAAAAATCTTTCACCAGCATAGACAACAAGTATTCAGACAATATGCACACATAACACGTAATTTATATTAAAATACTTCATATCTATGTGTAAGATGAAAGAGACCACGCACTCACCTGATTAGGTGGTGATTCCGAACTCAGACAGCACTTCGTTATCTCAAAACAATTTTCCTCAACAAAACCTAGTATCAATACCACTAGGGTTTAGTTTTTAACGTTAACCACGACTAATTAATAGTCTAGCTATTATTACTATTATATAAGCGTTAAATAACACTCAATATAACTCATAATAATAGCCCAAATAATTATTTTAAGGTCCTAATAATGTTACTATAATTAAATAAAATCTATATTAAATATAGTATAAGCGTAGCTCACTTACAGCGAGTTTTTATTAAAAACCGGGCTTCACTGGAGCAGCGTTTCCAAGCCGAAAGCTTTTCTTCTCGGAGCCGTCGGGCGCTCCGGGGCTTTCTTCTCGTGCTAGGGAGGTTCCGTAGACTTGGGAGGGGTTTAGGGAGGCTAGAGAGAAGTTAGAGAGAGAAAGAGACGCTTATGGTGTGAAGAAAATATGAGGAGTTCACCCTTGTATTTATAGGAAGTGTATAGTAAAGTAGTCTCCAAGCTTCGTCCGTAACTTTTGCATACGAGCTCCGTTTTTGTCTGTCCTTTTACTGTTGAGTTCCTATTAATGAGATCTTCAACTTTCATTTAGACCTCGTTGGCTAATTCTCATTCTATCTCGGATTTACAAAACTGTATCGAATTCGCCGCGCTCGAAAAGTAGGGACTAAGCTTCGTCCATAACTTTCGCATACGAGTTCCGTTTTTGTCTGTCTTTTTACCGTTGAGTTCCTATTAATGAGATCTTCAACTCTCATTTAGACCTCGTTGGCTAATTCTCATTCTATCTCGGATTTACAAAACTGTATCGAATTCGCCGCGCTCGAAAAGTAGGGACTAAGCTTCGTCCATAACTTTTGCATACGAGCTCTATTTTCGACGTTCTTCATATCCACGCGTTGGTATTTATGAGTACTACAACTTTCATTTAGATCCCGTCGGCTAAAAATCGACCGATCTAAAATTCAGATTTCGGGCTGTGCACTGCTATGCTAAATCTTTAGAAAAATCATAACTTCCTCATACGAAGTCAGATTTGGGCGTTCTTTTTATCGATGTTCTTAGTTTAACATATTCTACGACTTTCTTTCAGATCGCTAAGGCTAAATCTCGCTCTATCGTAAATTCACTATTTACGCTTCCCGGTATCGTGTCGGTTCCGTCGCGAAACTTCAACGGGTCATAACTTCTTCATTATAACTCGGTTTTCGGCCTTCTTTATATGTACGAAAACCTTGTAAAATACTCTACAACTTGGTTAAGATTATTTATTCTAAATAATCTTTTGTCGAAAAGTCGTTTTCGACCCCTATTGCCTCTAATTTGACTAGCCCAGATTTGCGGGCGTTACAATTATCTCCCCCTTAGGATGATTACGTCCCGGAATCATCAACGAAACAGGATCGTATAATGACTCCATACGTCATCTCTTCATCCTAGGTAATAATTATAACTTCTACATTCCTTCGATTCTATCTCTTAAACTCATTGACTGTAAGAGTACTCGATCGTGCACCTGCTCTCTACCTCAGGTTAGACTCCAAATTATGACCTTCAAGTCACAATCTCGATCCTTGCTAGATACGGACTTGAGATAAGTTCTTTTATTACTACTATAGATCGATGTGTCATATTCTAATGACCTATCATCGTATGTTGCAACACTTAGACTTAGGTCTCTTAGAGTTAAATTCTAAAACAGACTATGCATTCCTTCATGTTCTAATGTGATATAATCACACTTTAACATTAGGCATTTCTAGCCACCAACTTCTTTAACAACGAGTGCGATACTTCTATTGATCGCTTTGATTTCAACCGTTTAGTTTAAGTCGGACGCTACATCAAACTTGGTTCTCTGAACCACACAACATACTCATCGTAGTCAGACTCGATTCGATATGACCACTAGGGTCGGAATATCAACAATCTTCTTAATCATTACCGAAACGATGGTAACAACACACTTGAATAAAACGAAATCAATTACTAGCTTCTTGGTAACCTTGTGACTTTCCCTGATCCAAGTGTGAGTCCTGTGCTTCCGGTAGTATAGGCCTCTACTACCATCCACACCTACTCATATCTGTCTCAGGTATTGTCCCGCAATTTTCAAAGTCACCACACAATAAAATCATATAACAGCTTAACACATCAAATATCAAAATGAAGGTTTTTATTATTCCTTGAAACTATTACATAGGTGTTCAAGTTCACCCTAGACTATGCCTCTAACAGGCTACATCATACGATTCTATGGCTACTTCATAACTCGATCTTTGGATGTCAAGTCGTCACTCCTGAATCCTCGCATTGTCATCTGCTTCGTCAAGGATCATTTGAAATGCTCTCGCCTTTGGCTTTGGCGGCACATTTGGCTTTCTAGCCCCCTCTCTCTTTGGGCAATCTTGCTTGAAGTGTCCTTCCTCATTACATTCGTAACACACCCTTTTATTGAATTTACACTCGTTGGCATAATGCCCATGCTTCCCACACTTGAAACAAGTTACTTCCTCACTGCATTTTCCAGAGTGTTTCTTTTTGCACTTCTCGCACCATCTTTCTTCACTCCCTCCTCCTCTAAACTTCCTGGTACTTTATTTGCTTCTCTTATCGGGCTTCGCAGACCCCTCAAACTTCCTCTTTTCGCCAACCTCGGTCTTGTTGGCGGCTCTTCCCTTGATCATCTCCTCAACCGACATGGCAGCCCAGATAGCTGCCTCCAAAGTAGGTGCCTGACGCACTGGCACTGCATATTCCCATGGAAGTCCTTTTGCGTACTTGTCAATTTTGTCAGCTCATCCGGAACAAGACGTAAGGCGAACTCCATCTTCTCTGTGAAGTTGTTGGTGTATTCATCAATAGATATGCTTCCTTTCTTTAAGGTAAGGAAGTGGTTTTCTAGCTCGAGCAGATTTTGGGCTGAGCAGTACCTACGTTTGAAATGCACCAAAAATTCTGCCCATGTCAGTTGCAGGGGCTCATTGGGGCTCAGCGTCTTTCCCAAGGTATTCCACCATCGTACAGCGCCTCCTCGAAACTGACGCACTGCAAACGTGGTCTGTTGTTTTCCCTTGCAACCGCACGTCATGAAAGCTAATTCCATCTCCGAGATCCAATCCATGACCCCGATCGGATCCTCCTTTCCAGTGAAAGTCGATGGCTTGCAAGTCAGAAAATCCTTGTACTTGCATCCATTCCTCTCGACTTCGTCATCTTGGTTGTTTTGTCGAACTATTGGTGGGTTGACTTGACCAACAGTCCCACTGTAGTTTCCTTCCTTAGTCTGCCCTTCGTTCAACTTGGGCTGTTCGATCTGAATAGTCGCTTCCTCTCGATTTTGTTGGAGCAAACGTCTGGTTTCCTCCATTTGACGATCCAACATCACTTGGATCATCGCTTGCACTCCTGCCATCGTTATTGGCTCAGCAGCGGCTACCACAACCAGTATTTGCTCAATCGCTGGGGGTTGATCTCGGTTCCCATTTGCATTCACGTTTACGCTACGGGTTCTTGCCATCTTGATCTATACACCGAATGAGGTGAATCTAGACCTTTACTTAGGATTGACATTTAAATCATTCTTATCACTCCGAAACGTTTATATGCTAGTTCTAATATCGTAGTTAAACGCTTAGAATCCTAAACACATAAGGTTTCCAGATCCGGTCGGCAGTTGAGTAATTTTAGCATAAAGTCTTTTAGCGATTAAACAAAAAACATTCCTTTGTTTTAACAATTTCAAATTGTCTTTTTGCAAATAAATGTTTTCATCTCTAGAATTAATTAGCTCCAACTCCTTCTGCTCAATCCACATCCTTCGCTCCTCACTCTTGGATGACACCCTGCTTATTTGGTCAGTCAGATTAGAATTTGTGACCCGTGTTTGAGTTAAACAACTATCTAGATTTGAGATTCTTGAATTCAAGTTATTTAATTCCTTTTCATATGATTTTTGTGGAATTATAAACGAAATAAAAACAGATTGTACCTTCTTGATCAGTTCATCAAGTTCACTGATCTGCACACTGAGAGGTTTTGCTGTGAAGCATAAGTCCTCTCGCTCCTTGGCCTCTTCATTTCCACCCTCAGTATTGTATCCCCTCATCTAAGATACGTCAGTCACCATCTGACATCTTCCACTGGTTTCATCATCTTTTACAACATAAGCCTTTCCATGCGAAGGCTTTCTCACCTCATCATCTTCTGAATCGGTCAACCACACCTATACGCCACCGAACTCGTCATCCTCTGCCGAACCCTGCACAATAAGAGCATTCATAGAAGGATTATGTGACATCCCCATTTTCACGGCCAGAAAAGACCGATGTTGTTTATGCTTTATAAAAATCAGAGTACTTCATTTTATAAAAATGTTGCGGAATTTGTTCCCAGAAAAACATGGTAAATACGTTATTAAAACATTTTCGAAAAAACGTATTTATTTCATTTTAAAACGTTTGGGATGTCATCGTTAATACAGAAACACAAGCATAAACAGAACTTACAATTATTTACACTAGTGATCTACATCTCTTTAAATCTCTCAGTGTAATGTCACTTCATATCAACACCTGTGATATAAATAAACTGAGTGGGTCAGGTTGGGAAATCTGGTGAGTACATAGGGTTTTCAACCCACAATAATATAATTGTTATGTTTAAACAATCAAACAATCAACCCAATTACCCATCCCCATTATCTTCTTTATTCTTAAGGATCTACCCTAAGAATCAGCTATTTATCATTCATTCATTCCTAAGGATCATCCTAAGGAAACAACATGAAGTCCATCGTTGCCAATGACACATTGGTCAAGCGCAGCTGCTAATATTGTCACTTAGGCTCAGCTGCCAGAATTAGGACATTTTCTATGAGGCGCTTCTGCCGGTATTGACCTTTAAACACTACTGTCATGGTGATAAGGCTCCCTATTAGGCGCAGCTGCCGATACTATCCTTAGAGCGCAACTGCTAGGACGTTTACCGTAGATCTAAATCATCTACGGGTTGTGGCGCAGCTGCCAGTGCTCATCTATAGGGTACTAGGTCCACTGCTGCCAATGTATACCTATAGGGCACTAGGTTCGTACTACTAATGTTCCTCTATTTCAGCTTTTATCCATCATCATTCATCTACCCATGTTTTACCCAACATATTTTGTAGATATAAAATACTTTATACAGTTTACATCATTTAAAACATGTATAAAAATCTTTCACCAGCATAGACAACAAGTATTCAGACAATATGCACACATAACACGTAATTTATATTAAAATACTTCATATCTATGTGTAAGATGAAAGAGACCATGCACTCACCTGATTAGGTGGTGATTCCGAACTCAGACAGCACTTCGTTATCTCAAAACAATTTTCCTCAACAAAACCTAGTATCAATACCACTAGGGTTTAGTTTTTAACGTTAACCACGACTAATTAATAGTCTAGCTATTATTACTATTATATAAGCGTTAAATAACACTCAATATAACTCATCATAATAGCCCAAATAATTATTTTAAGGTCCTAATAATGTTACTATAATTAAATAAAATCTATATTAAATATAGTATAGGCGTAGCTCACTTACAGCGAGTTTTTATTAAAAACCGGGCTTCACTGGAGCAGCGTTTCCAAGCCGAAAGCTTTTCTTCTCGGAGCCGTCGGGCGCTCCGGGGCTTTCTTCTCGTGCTAGGGAGGTTCCGTAGACTTGGGAGGGGTTTAGGGAGGCTAGAGAGAAGTTAGAGAGAGAAAGAGACGCTTATGGTGTGAAGAAAATATGAGGAGTTCACCCTTGTATTTATAGGAAGTGTATAGTAAAGTAGTCTCCAAGCTTCGTCCGTAACTTTTGCATACGAGCTCCGTTTTTGTCTGTCCTTTTACTGTTGAGTTCCTATTAATGAGATCTTCAACTTTCATTTAGACCTCGTTGGCTAATTCTCATTCTATCTCGGATTTACAAAACTGTATCGAATTCGCCGCGCTCGAAAAGTAGGGACTAAGCTTCGTCCATAACTTTCGCATACGAGTTCCGTTTTTGTCTGTCTTTTTACCGTTGAGTTCCTATTAATGAGATCTTCAACTCTCATTTAGACCTCGTTGGCTAATTCTCATTCTATCTCGGATTTACAAAACTGTATCGAATTCGCCGCGCTCGAAAAGTAGGGACTAAGCTTCGTCCATAACTTTTGCATACGAGCTCTATTTTCGACGTTCTTCATATCCACGCGTTGGTATTTACGAGTACTACAACTTTCATTTAGATCCCGTCGGCTAAAAATCGACCGATCTAAAATTCAGATTTCGGGCTGTGCACTGCTATGCTAAATCTTTAGAAAAATCATAACTTCCTCATACGAAGTCAGATTTGGGCGTTCTTTTTATCGATGTTCTTAGTTCAACATATTCTACGACTTTCTTTCAGATCGCTAAGGCTAAATCTCGCTCTATCGTAAATTCACTATTTACGCTTCCCGGTATCGTGCCGGTTCCGTCGCGAAACTTCAACGGGTCATAACTTCTTCATTATAACTCGGTTTTCGGCCTTCTTTATATGTACGAAAACCTTGTAAAATACTCTACAACTTGGTTAAGATTATTTATTCTAAATAATCTTTTGTCGAAAAGTCGTTTTCGACCCCTATTGCCTCTAATTTGACTAGCCCAGATTTGTGGGCGTTACAGATTAGTGGCAGCCTTCTTCCTTTTTATTTCTTCCAGTCTTTTCATAAGACTTGCTTCTTCATCTTTCTCTTCGTCTTTCTCAGCCAACTTCTTCAGCACGCAATCCTTTGCGTAGTGATTCTTTCCCCCACAATAGAAGCAACTGACACCAGAGTCAGCTCACCCTTTGCTTCCTTTTTCGACTCCTCAACCTTCGGTTCATCTTTCACTCTTTCAGAACTATAGCTTCCTTTCCAATTACGATTTTTGTTGGAAGGAAACTTTTTCTTGATAAACCTTCTAGGATTTGACACCATTAAAGCATAATCTTCGGCTGTCAGATCGTGATCTCCAAGATTAAGATCCTCTTCATCTTCTTCAACACTTTTACCCTTGGACAAAAACGCCAGAGACCCCAGACTAGAAACCACGCTTTTCTTTTGCAGCACGATCTTTTCTTGGGATTTTAGAATTCCCACAAGTTTTGCCAGCGAGTACGATTTGAACTGCTCGTGTGCTTTAACTGTTGACACAACAGCTCTCCATTCGGATCTCAGACCATTCAGAAAAGTGACCTTCTGTTCAATAAGCTTCCTTTCAATATCATGTTTGATCATCTTGCTGAGAAGATGATTGAAGCGATCAAACGTCTGTGTAACTGACTCATCAGGATTTTGCTTGAACTCTCCAAACTCAGACAGAAGCAAGGTCTGAATTGAGTGCTCCAGATCTTCATCTGTGGAATACAGCTCTCGCAGCCGACCCCAGATTTCTTTAGCTGTACTGCAAGAACTTACCAATCTAAACGTGTCAGATTGAAGAGCGAATCGAATTAGTCTCAATGCCTTGATGTTGCACTGAAACTTCTCCTTTTCATCCTGAGCGACATCTTTCACATCTTTCAACAAATCATTATACTCCTTTTGAGTTTTAATAATTCTGGATGTTCCTGAATGAGCAAATGGTCCAGACACAATGGCTTCCCATATCAGATACCCATTATCTTCAGATCCAATGACGTAGTCTTCGAAATGATGCGCCCAAACCTCGTAATCTTGAGTGTAGAGAATTGGAATCTTAGTTGTAGATCCTATATTGTTCGAGATGTTGATAGGATTGGATTGAGAATCGTCCATGCTTGATCGTTTAACCTGTTGCAAGACCAGACTTGTAATACGTAATATTTGGTCAAGATGAATAAATAATGAGATACGTCAATTATGGAGTGACGGCTCAATAAATATCAGTAAATGCAGAATAAACCCTAATCACTTCTTTCACAGAAGAGATGTGTATGAATTACACAGCCTCCTGCTTTGATACCAATTGATGAGTTAAGAAACTCTTTGATCATTTAGATCTTTTAACAGGTAAATCAAGAAAGCGAAAAACAGCAATATAAAACACAAGAATGAATCAGAATATGTCGAATGATTCAATTTATTCAATCCTCAGCAGAGCTCGATAAAGAACTTACGTTGTAGAGGATATTAGGGTTACAAAAGATAAAAATCAATTCTTCTAAAACACGTACGTACTAAGATGCATGCAAGCACATATAAATACAAAACCCTAGAAAATAACTCTCGGATGGACAAGCCCATACCGGAGACAAAATGGACGAACTAGCGAGCCCAAGATGCAACACCTTTCAGACCTAACATGCCTCCTTTGCGTGATCGACACATCCGACCTAGACTGTAACATATGCAATTCTATCTCTCTGCATCTTCTATCTATGCAATTCTTTCAATCTGTTAGCCATATACTGTCTCCTTTGCGTGACTGAAAATCCGAACTGCTACACAGTATATGCACCATTCTCTTCTCAATCGCTCTAAAACCCTCAGTTAGTCATATGTTTCATCCTTTGCGTGATTGGAAGAGATCCGACCTGGATGTACAGCATATGTATTCTAAATCTACCTTATCTCTTAATAATTGTCTGCTCACCCGGTGTATGGAGTATTCTGGAAGTCCTTGATCGCTGGGGCATATCAGGAAGCGGGAAACACGTTCTAGTACAATTAAAATTGAACACATACAGATTGTCTGTAGATCTCGCTACTCAATTTAGGTGGACAACAATATCCTTGGTTGTCGTCAGATAAATGGTCCCTAAGAAATTTACTTAAGAATAAGGGCTAAAAATGTCATATTATTGGTAAACTGTCCAAAATTATGTCACAAATGTTTAGTGTTTAAATGGACCACAATACTGGCGATCGATCAGACGAAGATGTGAAAATAAGGGTACCGACAAGTGGAATAAGGTTGTCCAACAACTTTGATCCCAACGTCACAAATTCATTCTCAATAATTAAATTTTTAAGTTGTATATTTTAGTTGGAGTTAATGTAATTTTAGTTTTAATTTTATTTTATTTTTATTTTGTTAACTGCTAAAAACAAAAATTTAATTTAATTTTGCAAAGTTAATTTTATTTTATATTATTTTATTTTTAATTTTAGTTTTAATATTAATCCTCAAAAGATTTGTTTTAAATTTTTTTTTTGAAAATATTGGACTGTGTTGGAGACTGTCTTATATTGTGTAGTTATCAGGTAAATGAAAAGTGGGTATATAAGGAGGTTTACAGCCGGAAACTCCATCATTTTCTTGATTCCGGCCGCAAACTCTTTCATCCTCTCTCTCCTCCAAAAAAATTTCATTGATTTTTGCGAAATTAATCCGATAGTCTTGAAGGTACTGCATTTTTTACCAGGAATATGCATCTCGTTGTGTGATTCACCGTGTTTTTTAGGCTGAAATCAACAAAAAGGGTTTTCGGAGTTTACGTTCGAAGCTTACGGCCGTAAACTCCCCAAATGGTCATTAGCATACGTTCAAGGGTTTATGACCATAAACCCTCGTTGACCGCAAACCCTGATGTTGACCGCAAACGTTGACTTTGACGTAATTTTAATTAAAGAATTATTAATTCATTTTGAGGTCAAAAATTAAATCTTTTAAAATTTATTTGCTCATTTTTTTTCTCACTTGGTATGGTTTAGTGCAGATAAAATGGCAGCCTTGAAATTTGCAGATATGCACAACCTGGCGATGATCCTTGTTGACCCTCCGGTGGCACATCAGGATTTCAAGTCGATGAATCACGGACTTCGAGAATGCTGCTTGGCCTCTGCCATTACGATGAACAATGCGGTGTACCAGAAAATGATTCGAGAATGGAGCTATAACTGTAAATGCAATAGTTTAGGGATGCAAGATTGTCATTGATGAGACCTTTGTGAGAGAGACTCTGCTGATTAACGACCTTCCAAACTTTCCCACGGAAATTGGTATTAGTGATGCTCAAAAGATTCTAAGGAGGATAGGATACGAGGGTGATACTCCACCAACAATAAAGAAACTTCTGCCGCCT
Organism: Lactuca serriola; assembly: GCF_051521515.1. NCBI lineage: Eukaryota > Viridiplantae > Streptophyta > Magnoliopsida > Asterales > Asteraceae > Lactuca > Lactuca serriola. The sequence continues at coordinate 284,977,775 of NC_136410.1, forward strand.
TATTGGAGATGTCTAACACGTGTTCGTGAGTTGTATCTCCGGCAGAAGACCCGGTGCTTACGAGATTTCCCTGAGAAACACTGGTGCTATTGTTTCTCTCGCGGTAGGGATCGGCTTCAACTTTTCTAGATTTATTCTAGACGAGTTTGTGGTCAACATTAACGCCACTACTCGGGATACTTTCTTAATGTACCCTCGATTTATTCAGCTCTTCATCAACAAGCAATTTCCTAATTTGGTGAAGGATGGAGAAACATTGGATATGAAGTCTTTGGGTCCTCATACTATTGGGCTCATTAAGAAAAACCAAAAGGGAAAGGTGGTCTTTCAATGGTTGCATCCTCTGTTCAAGTTTGGACGATTTGTCAAACTGAACAAAGCAACCGAGTCTCATGGATCGTCAGACAAAATTTCGTCAGAGCATACTTCATCAGAAAGAGTTATTTCAGAAGGAGATGTAGTCACTATATCAGATCAAGAGGGAGAAGAGGCTGAAGCTCATGATGTATCAGTTGCAGAGGAACATAATTTACAAATATTCAGATCGAAGGAGATTACAATGAGGGGTCATCTAAGAACACAACCAAGCCTAATCAGTTTGAAGACCTTGATCTTACCGGATTTGATCAAGATGACATTTCTAAAACTTTTGGTAGAAATGATGACTTTATAAGGATTGTAAATCTCAACTCTTTGCTAGATAATGTCAGTGATGTTACTATCCCAGCAACGGAGACAAGGGAGAAGGAAGACGTTTTTTATTCAACCCCTGTTTCTAAAGAGCAAGTGATTGGCTCTTCAACTTCTATGGTGACAGTGTCATTGATTCCTCCCCTTGACAGTGCTTTTCCCATATTTGAGCCACTTCAAGATGATCAACAAGAAGACCAGACAGTGCAGCCTCCATCAAAAAGGAGCAGAAGAGATCCTAGGGTCGGGTTTTTGGACTCTGGCCTTTCTTAAGGCGTGCCTACTACTCCAATTACTACTCTAATTATTGTAACTGCAGAACAATTTAGTGAAGGCCCTAGTACCGTTTTTCAAACCGGTGGTCCCTCTATACCACCAGGGTTCTCTCCTCCAGCGGTAGATCATGAAGAAGCTTCTATTCGCTTGGCTCAAGAGCAAACCGGTGCAACTGCTTCTAAGGAAAAAGGGATCGTTTTTAACGAAGGCCAGTCTATAGATGATGATTCTGTAATCAATGAACTTCAGAAAAGAGTAAATGTGCTTGATTAAAAGAACATTGAGCTTAGCATCCAAGTTGAAGATCTTCTAAGTGAAAATACAAATTTAAAGATTCAAGTCTCTGATCTCAAAGAAGATGGGGCAACAAAGACCAAACAGATTTTTGAGCTCCAAGCTCATTTTAATCTCTTGACCTCCAGCTACTCTGATCTAAAGAAGAAGCTTGAAGAAGATTTGGGTGTTAAGTACAAGACTACTGCTGATGAATATAGAATTAATCTTCACTCTCAGGCTCATCCCATTGATGTGCCAACTGCTGATACCTGACGAGTCGTGAATCGCTTTGAAGAAGAGCCCATCCATGCTCCGCATATTTCAGAGATCATTCGGGATAAACAAGACAAGGCTGCCAAGAAGGGACAAATCTTATTCAAGAGGAGTTCTGATAAGAATGCACCTGGAAATCAGTCCAAAATCACTGTTACGGATCTCGAAACCATAAGGTTTAGAGACACGTATGGTGATAGGTCATGTATCATCTCTTGGGGTTTTCATGATCCACTGAAAATGTGGATTGTTCGCCGAAAGAGCGAAAATACAGAGCTCTACAAGGACTGTCATGATTTTAATTCATGGACCAGAGTGGATCTTTCGGAGCTATCTCAATCTCCGTTCTCTAACCCGACTGATAACCAGCAAGCAACGAGCTTCAAGCATTTTCTGGAAGACCAAGTAAAGAAGGCGTTTCTGTCACACCCCAAAACCAAGAACAGCGGAAACGTTCTGGGGTGGAGGACGTCATGTACAGTATCATCACAATGAAAAGTAGTAAACAAGCAACAACACCATCCATTGCATTAATAATATAATTTTACTACAAGTGTTCTGTCAAATTTTAATAGACACTAAAGTATAAACAAAATGAAACATGAGTCTTGAACGAGCGCCATCTTCTCTAAACCTTGCATCGGTACCTGTCTACTGTTGACCTGAGGATACAAGTTATTTTGAAAGAGAGTATCAGCTTTAAAGCTGGTGAGATCATAAGTATTAATGTGTCTTAATTTGTATGTAAGTATTTGTTTGACATGTAATGAAAGACTTGAAAATGTTTTGAAAGAAAGTTCGTGTAAGTATGAAAATGTTTGTAAAACAACTGTAAACGTTTGAAAAAATCTAGAAATCCTTATGATTCCTACTATTTATAAAAGGGAGTCTTCTACCAAGACTTAACTGTTCTAAATGTAGTCTTCTACCAAGACTTAATTGTTCTAAATTTATCCTTCTACCAAGGCATCTAGTGTCTGTGTGTGTCTCTTGTAAGAGTGTGTATTTTCCCAAATCTGACTATCATTAACCAAAAATATAGTTTCTACATTACCGTGCGTCGTGTGAATGTTCACGAAGTGAATGTAATGGGAGAAATGAAATAGTACTATTGTGTAGTGTCGAACTACAACCGTACTAATTACCTTAAGTCTAGGGTAATTCTTATAAGTATTGTAGCATTTGTAATAAATGACTACTTCTGTACTCCTATTGCCTTATTTGAGGGATAAGGCATAATCAGGCTAGATCCCATGCTAGACGCTCCCCTGTCAAAGGGATTTTGGGACCTTTACACGACCCCTGCATATTTGCATGCCGTGAACATCCACATTACTATGATCATGTATACCCAATATAAATATCACATTATGTTGCGATTCATTGGTATAGTTAGATCCTGAACTCGTTCCATGCTATAGCACCTAGTGATGTCTGTCCTATTATCGTATATGTAAGCGCACTCATGTAAACGTATCTATGTAAATGTACTCATGGAGATGTAATCATGTAAACGTACTCATGTAAATGTAATCATGTAAAAGTAATCATGTAAATATACTCATGTAATAGTATAGTAGTGTACTGTGTGTACTAGCTGTGACGTGTGCTCTCTCTCTATCTAGCAAGTATTGACTCATGAATGAACTGACTCATTGTATGATATCGTGTTCTAGTAATAGTTCTAGTATCTTCCTAAACTACGCATACGGTAGCTTACTAGTAATGTAACTGGCACGTATGAACGTGGAAGTATACCCTTGCTACCCAAGGGTATTGAATGAACTGGAAGGACCTTTATGACTATATATGTACATATGATATATAACTAATATTTAAACAACCTTCGGACAGATACCCTATGTCCCACCAGACCACATCTTAAGCGCGAAAAGGAAATAGGGTGGATAGCCTTCCTAAGTCTTTTAAACATTTATTATATAACTATACATATATAGGCATGCAATTGATAATATAAAAGCATAAAATAAGTTTTGTAAAACTTTTGCACATAATTATTATCTAAGAAAAGATCGACTTTATGTCAATCTATAAAACGGTTTGAAAGCATGGGTTTGATAAAACAGTTTAAGTATAAAGTAACCTTTGTTTGAAACACAATTGTAAATGAGTTTGAAATGAAACATACAGAGTAAAACGTACAGTTTAATAAGGAGTTTTAAACATATAAAGTGTTTATGAAAATCATTTGAATGCTGCTTATTAATCACATGTGATTGATATAATAAGTAGCATGATTCTACTTGTATCGCCCCCATAAAGCATTTAAAATATTTAAAACATTGATTAAGGGGTATGAACTCACCTGTAGCAAGTGGTTAGAATGAACAGACTGAAATAGGATGCTAGGTGTCAAGTGAAGTCTTGAACACACTCTATGATCCTAGTTAACATATATTATCACATACATGTATCCAATTAGTCTTTAAACAACTAATAAACAAAGTTAAGACACCCTAGGACATGCTAAACACATTATACAAGTGTTATAAGTCTCAAGGATGGCATCTAAGTGTTGTAGGGAAAGGCTAGTGTGTTTGGGGTTCAAGGAACACTCCTAAAATGAGTTTACTCCCTAAAGACCAACACTCCTTGAGTTTACGGTCGTAAACTCTTGAGTTTACGGTCGTAAACTCCAAACTTTTTGACCATTTGTTGATTTGAAGTCTCCTTGAGTTTACGGTCGTAAACTCTTGAGTTTCCTACTTCATGATTTAGCCTTAGGATGTGTTGTGTGGAATCAAAACACTCCTAAATGGAGTTTACGGTCTAAGGACCATTTCTCCAAGAGTTTACTACCTTAAACTCATAAGTTTACTACCTTAAACTCATGAGATTACTACCTTAAACCCATAAGTTTGGTATTTGGGGGTTTTCAAGTCCCTAGCTCAATCATGGCAATAGTCTAGGTTAGATTTAGACATAAGGAACAACCATGGGAATTTTATGGGACTTTTATACAACTTTTGGGGTGTTTATGGTTTTGGGAGATCCCCAAACCATAAACACATAACAATGTAAGGTTTTGGTGCTTTTTATGTGATAAACTCATCAAGGATGAATCTAGACAAGTCCCTAAGGCATAGTGAAGCATCTAGGCACCACTTTGCACTTAATCTTGGTGTTTACGATTTTGGGACCTCCCAAAACCGTGAACACCTTTATCTTGGTGTTCTTGGGACTTTTTCTTTGATGCTAACATGTAATACAAGCTTAATAAGACTCAAGGATGGAAGTACTTACTATAAGGAAGCTTGAATTGAGCTAAAAGTCCAAGAACACTTAGTGTGTGTTCTTGGTGTTATTGGTGTTTTTGGAAACTAATCAAAACACAAAAATGGATGGATTAAAGGATGTACAATCACTAGATTAAGTGATGTACTAACTTGAAAGGGCTAGAAACACTTATTAGATTGAAGATATTGAACAAAACTTGGATGATACTTGAGAGGGTTTTTGAGTTTACTCTTTTTGAGTTTACTCTTTTAGGGTGAAAAAATGAAAAGTGACTAATTTGAGGAGTAAACTCATGCTTATGCATGAGTTCACGGTTTTTGAATGATTTTTCAACCCAAACGTAAAAGTTTGGTCGTGAACAAAGTTTGGTCGTGAACTTCTAAGACACGAGGTGTTTGCGGTTTTTAAATTTCAAAACCCGAGACGGCACTTTCTTTCACCCGTTCGTTTAAAGAATAATATTAAAATAATCAAACGAACTTTAAATTTACTAAAAATAAGTAATAATGTAATTGACCTATAAATCGAAGTGATTGACTTTTAGTGTTTGACCGAATGAAAATTTCGAGTTGTCACAGTTTCCAGCTATGAAGATTGTTGAGTCTGTGATAATTGATCATCCTGATGTAATTGATCCCAAGACTGGCAATCCGCTTCAGGTGGTGATGTGGCCTGCTAAAAATCAGGTCAAACAAATTCCAGTGCTTCAAGATTACTCGGATGGATCTATAAGCACTATGCTTTACTGGGTGTTTGATGAAACCACAACATATGTTGTCATCAAACTGAAAGAGGGGTGCATTCGTTTATATGACTGATGGGATTTGTACTAGTTTGGCAAATGGGACATTCAGCATCTGAGCCATTTCCAAACTCAAGTTGTTGAGGAGATTTTTGAGTCTGCTGCGAAAGAATATACCACGATGGTTGCTGAAATTATCAACAAGCGAATGTGGAATGGAGCGATGGGGCTGGATGATGTAAAGATCATAGACAAAGACTGATTTAAAGCTAGCACCAAACCAAGGGGGATATTGAAGGGTCCAATTAGTGGTTTGGTCTAGGCTTTCCATGTAATAGGTTCTTTTGGTCATTTAATAGCTTATGGTATTGTGATTGGAGTTTACGGTCACTGTAATGAGTTTACGGTCGTAAGCCTGTTTACGGCCGTAAACCCAAGGCCGGCCCATGATAGTATATATAGAGGTATGTTAGGTCTTTTTTGGTTGTTGATGCCTCAGTATTCTCAGCACTTATAAACTGCAAGCTGTACCAAACGTGATTCTAATAGAAAAGCATGTGCAAGCTTGTTTGATTCTTATTATACTCGTTCTTATTTGTTTATTTGATTGTTATTTCTATTTGATCACTGGTAAGATCCTTTCAGGACCTTACAAATAAAGATGACCGGAAAGCCTCTCAAGCATTTGATCGATAAAAGGCAATGGGAAGTGATCCTTCCATTTGGCCTCATTCAGCTTCCGATAGTCTATGCAAACTCGCCACCCGGTTACCGTCCATGTTGGAATTAATTCGTTGTTTTCATTAGCTACTACTGTCATGAAGCCCTTCTTCAGAACTACTTGGACCGGACTCACCCATGGGTCATCGGAGATCAAACAAATGATTCTGGCATCTAGTAATTTCACTACCTCCTTTTTCACAACTTCTTCCATGTTCGGGTTGAGTCTTCTTTGGCGTTGTACTACAGCTTTTGATCCTTCTTCTAAGTTGATTTTGTGGGAACAATAGGCCGGACTAATTCCCTTTATGTCGATTATCTTCCATGCTATAGCACCTTGCCTCTTCTTTAGTACACCCACAAGGCTCTCCTTCTCATGTTTGGCCAAATCAGCAGCTATAATTACATGTTTTTGCTGGCCATCTTCAAGAAATGCGTACTCCAAGTGATCTGGTAGTGCCTTGAGCTCAGTTTTTGTGTTCTGTATGCTGAACACGTCGAGTCCAGTAAGGGGACTCGCCGAGTCCAGTGTAATTTTCGCGACTGTACGGGGTTCTTTAAATGGACTCGCCGAGTCGGCCGAGGCTACTCAGCGAGTCGGTTTTTCTGCACTTCTGATCATATCGTCATACTCAACTTCCTTGAGCAGTCTTTCTAACTCCATCAGGTCCATTTCAGCATCAAACTCTTCTTCAAATGAAACGGTGGACTTGCTTGGCTTTTCTGCTTTCCAATCTTCCAACATGTCAATCGAAAATGCCGTGTCATCACTACTCCTTGCATGCTTCATGGCTTGATCAACTCTGAAAGTGACTGATTCGTCTCCTACCCAAAGGGCATGTTTAGAATCTCTCATGTCGACGATAGCGCTTGCTGTATTAAGAAAAGGTCTTACTAATATGACCGGGACTTGGGGATCCGCTTCCACGTCTAGAACTATAAAGTTCGCGGGGAATACGAACTTGTCCACCTTCACCAAAAGATCTTCATAAATTCCTCTAGGAAATGTAACCGTTTTTTTGCTAGGTGGATTGCCATGCGAATGGGTCTTGGCTCGGGGAGATCTAACTTTTTGAAAAATGAATAAGGCATGAGATTTACACTTGCCCCTTAATCAGCTAGTGCATAAATGGTGGCCAAGTTTCCAAATTGACAGGGCAATGTTAAACTTCCCGGATCTCCTTTCTTCTTAGGAAGTTTATTCAACATAGCAGTTGAACAGTTCTCATTTAGGACCACCTTCTTCACTTCTTCCATCTTCCTTCTATTAGTTAGAAGCTCCTTGATAAATTTGGCGTATTTTGGCATTTGAGCAACCGCTTCTATGAATGGTATATTGATTTAAAGAGCCTTTATGTGTTCTAGAAACTTCTGGTAGTCTTCTTCATTCTTTTCTTGTCTAGCTCGGGCTGGATATGGAAGTGGAGGTTGATATGGCTTAACAGGAGGTTTATTTTTTTGATCAGGTGTCGGACTCGTCGAGTCCATATCATGGACTTGGCGAGTTGGGTTTGGGTTCAGCTGGTTCTGATCTTGATTCTGCCCTTCTGCCGCCTTCTCTTGCACCGGCTTCGGATCTTCATTCTGAATAGGAGCCAGAGGGGTTATAATCTTCCCACTCCTAGTTATGATAATTGTTATATGTGCGCCTTTCGGGTTACTTTCAGTATTGCTCGGAAGTCGACCTAGTCTTCTCTCATTCACATGTTGTGCAAGTTGCCCTAGCTGTTTTCTATGTTGAGAATGGATGCTTGTTGATTCCTAAGTAAATCTTGCTGATCTTTCATCATAAGTTGGTGTTCTCTCCACATATTTTGTTGATCTTTAAGTGTAGCATCGGTATCATTGTGTCGTCTTTCGGACGCGGCTATGAATCTTGTAAGCATCTCTTCCAAATCATCTCTCCTTTCCAGAACTGGCTCCTCCTTTTGATAGAAACCTCGTTCTTTTTGCTTGAATTTCTCATCATTTGCCTTTTTGTACTTGTCGTACGAGAACCATTCCTTCTTTGGTTTTCGCTAGTTATCATCAAATCTGTGCCACTTGAATAGAATACTTGAGCCTTCTTGTTTCCATTCTCATCCAAGTCGCAATCCTTAGTGAGGTGAGGTCCTCTACAATTCTCACATCCTACACGAATAGCATGGATTGTTTGATCCATCTTAGTCATCCTCCTACCTAAACTATCTAGTTTAGCCATCATTGTCGCCATGCCATCGTTAACCGTGTTCACTACCCCCTACTTACATCATTTCGTAGTTTATGATATTCTCTAGAATGTTTAGAGAACTACTCAATTAATTCCTTGATCATCGGGGGTGCCTTCTTTGTGAGGGGTCCTTGCGAGTCAAGGAGCAGCCGAGTTGTAACATTGACTCCATCATAGAAGATGGAGACTTCTTGTTGGCTATTAAGATCGTGATGTGGGCAATTCTCTGGTAGACTTTTGTATCTCTCCCATAAGTCAAAAAGGGACTCTCCATGTTGTTGTTCAAAGTTGGCAATAGCTTTCTTCAACTTGGCTATTTTAGAAGGTGAGCAAAACTGGTCAATGAATTCTTCTTTCATCTTAGCCCATGTACTGATGGATCCGGGAGGGAGTGACTTGAGCCAATCTTTTGCAGCACCCCTGAATGTAACTGGGAGCATACAAAGCAGTTGGGTTTCGCGAGGAACATTTGGAATATTAAAGTAATCAGCTACATCATTGACTTCATCCAAGTGTTTATAAGCATCTTCGTGGTCTTTTCCGTAAAAGGGCATTTCCTTGAGTTGAGCAAGTATGTGACCCTTGAGCTCAAAAGTGACAGTCGCAGGAATTGTAGGTTGCACAAGTCCCGGGCAGGTGTCATCTCGTAACCTCTTCTTCCATTCGCCCATGGGAACTTCATCGATGTTCGCCATGGTGTTGTCAAAGTCACCTTCTAGATCGTTGTCATCTCCAAATTCGCTTTCTTCCCTTTCGGACTCGTTCACGATGTCTTCCTTGATTGGGTCTTCGTTTTCCAAGGAAGAGGTGTTGGATGCTCTTGATTTGTTGCTCTTTTTCTTGCTAAAACGGACTTTAGATTCTTCAAAGGCGAGTTCTTTGAAGAAGCGGATTCTCCAACAGTTTTTCCTTTGTTCTTCTTTAGAGTGGACTCCGGGTCTTCAAGTGGAGGGAGAAAAAGCATATTGGATCCTCGAGTCATGTAAGAACTGAAACCAAAGTAAGAAAAATGCGTAAAAAGAACAAAAAGAAAATAAAAACAAAAGTGTGAAACTGCGACGGACTCGCCGAGTAGCATCGACTACACTCGGCAACTTCAAGGAAGAAACAAAAAAAGTTACTCATTAAAATTCTAAAACTGGAAACTATTAAAACTAATCCTAATAACTAAATTACCTAAAAATAACTTTGTGCAAGATAAGTCTCACACAAAGGATCGATAAAACTAGAAATTAGTGCTAATTTTTTAACCGTTCCCCGGCAACGGCGCCAAAAACTTGATGTGTGTTTACTCAACTAGCTTTAATCCTACTTTTAATTAGAAAGTTGACAGACAAAGGCAGTGGACCTATCAATTGTGATAAAGCTAAATAAGTAGAGTATCGAACTCAGGGAACGGAAAATTAAAACTAAAAACTAGAATTAACTAAAAACAAGTAATAGAAAATAGGGGTTTCTCTAGTTTTGCAAGACTAGAAACTTAACTACTCAACTAAAACCTAAAATCACGTAAAAACAAACTAAATTCAATGATCAAAAATGGTTTCTGTTTAGGTTCAACTTTCTTACACCTATGGTTAATTTTTATGATAATATGATAGATTAATTGTTATTGGTTACCGAATCTGGTGATTAGATTCGCAGTCACTATTACTAATCCTTAGAAAACATACCAATTCAGCCAATGGCCAGTTGATTAAACTAATAGATTTCCTAGGGTTAATTATTCGGGTTAAGTAAGACTTGTAGCTAGCTAATTAAATTTGTTGATTCAATTAACCTCTTGTTGATGGTGTATCACACAAGCTCACACATTAATTTACCCATTCTCTAATTAATCCTACTTTGATGTTCATTATTCCTAGGCATATACTATTGTGTTCACATAAATTGTATGAGATAAGCAAATAAGAGTTGTTCATACAACTTAATCACTTAGCAATTAACAGAAAATAGTTATAGTTAATGCACAAGGGTCTTTAACAAGCTTAATTTAACAATATCACCAACTATCAATTAATCAAAAGAGTAAATTAAACCAGAGGATTAGTTCATGATTTTAGTGTATGCAAGCTTAAAAACAAATTCAAATAATCCTAACATAATTCAATTCAAAAGAAAAGTGGAAAGTTAAACCTAAAGTTCCTTAATCTCTTAAGAATGAAGGATTAGGGTTTTTCAATCGTTTTCCAGAGCTCCAAGGTTTCCTTGATCGCCAAGTGTTCCACCAAAAATCCAGAGAGAGTCCTCAATTCGGGTTTGTGAATTTTATTTATAGTTTTCTCAAAACAGGGGCTACTCGGCGAGTAGGCAACTGACTCCTCGAGTCCCCCATGAGGAATCCGTATACGGCAAGGACTCCACATGTCGCTTCGCGAATCTTCGTGTCTACTCGTCAAGTAGACAATCCTAGTCGCCGAGTAGCTTCAAAATTAGCGTTTTTCTTCTTTCTTTTGTTCCCAATCTTCGGTTTATATCTCCTGCTTCTTTTTGCTTTCGAGCTTCATTTTTGGACTAAAAATATAATTTGAGCAATATGAAGCATCTTTTGTCCATAATATGCAATTAATTAGCCAATAAATGATAAAAATCAAACATAAAAATATAGCTAAAAATGCAAATATCAGGATGTCGCAGAGACGGGGATACAAGATTATGGTATATCGATGGGGTGTTGCAAGGTCACGTTACCGTTTTCTTATTTTAGTTCCCTATCGCTTAAAGCATGGGGCGGGAATGTAGTTGGAAGGTAATTATGGATAGAATTCAAAAGAAAATATCGATATGAAATTTTTATTTAGGGAAAATGACTCTTGAGGGTAATAAACTTTTGCGTTTGTACTCATTTGGTCCCTTTTTTTTGTATTCAATATACCATCGAACTTGTTGTTTGTGTTCACCATAACCCTTGTGACCTGTGATAGCCAGTCAAAGGGTTATGGTGAACACAAACAACAAGTTCGATGGTATATTGAATATAAAAAAAGCAAAGGGACCAAATGAGAACAAACTCAATAGTTGGTTACCCTCCTCAGTCATTTCCCCTGAAAAGTTAAATGAAATTAAAGTTGCAAAATTATCAAAGACTACAACCTTCTTTGGCTATAACGTATATGAAGAGCCTTTCAGAGGGGTAACTTCGTTAAAACATGGTCTACGCTAGGGATCGCAACGGGGGCAGGGAACACAGGGGACCCCAATCCCCATCTCCATCCGCGAATCCTCATTCCAATCCCCATCCCCATCGGGGAATATAAATAAACCCCCATCCCCACCCCCAACGGGGACTGGGGATCCCCAACGGGGAAACGGGGATTTCTTTTTCTCTTTTAACATGCAAACTTTTACGTAAGAAAAAACTCTGTATTTCAATTTTACCAGCATAAGTTTAAAATTTTTATAAAATATATAAGTACCCATAAATTGCATAAAAAATATAAATAAATTTTCTACCAAATTTAAATACATAAATGAAAAATCAAGTAAATAAAAATTATCAGATTGGTATTTAAGGTAAAATAGATCAACCAAAGATATATATATATATATATATATATATATATATATATATATATATATATATATATATATATATATATATATATATATATATATATATATATACACGAGTTTAAATTAGATAAAATAAAAAGCAAAAAGTTTAATTTCAACCAAATAATTACTAACCAGTTAGGTTACTTAGATCAAATTTTATGTAATATAAACTATACTATAAATATTTGTTCCGTATTATTTTTATATATTAATATATGTCGGGGGCAGGTCCAGGGATGGGGATTAAGGGTATCCCCATCCCCATCCCCACTTTTTTTATTCGGGTATTCCCCATCCCCATCCTCGGTCAAACTGGGGATTCTCCAGTCAAAACGGGTGCGGGTTTCAGGTTCCCCATTGGTATGGGGCTTTTTGCCATCCCTAGTCTATGCTATGCTTACTATGGTTAGCTGTCAACACCTCTCTTCAAAATGATATGGTTGTGTATGAGAGGTATATTTATCAGCATAAACGTTTACCTCAAGGTATATTATGGTGATGTCTCTGCAAAAGCAGTATGATATTGTACATATTGATGTTGTATCTCATCCCATGAATTCGATCTTAAAGCTAAGTAAACTCAAAAATCACAGCACTTGTGATCCACTCGTTTGTAGACTTGTCTAATATCCATGATATGATAACTCATTCGATTCAAAATGTAAATGTAGTCATGAAATGCGTCTGCTTATTCAAGATTCCCCTAATAAATATTCAAGTGCATTACAAAATTGTACATGTATGAATAGTGTTCTTTCGTGGGTTATGTTTTGAAGAGAAACAATAATGAATCTCACAAAATCATTAATAACAGTAGGAGAGGATGTGAGATTTATTGTAAATGACTAAAGGCAAAATGACTCGGGAGGGTAACCAACTGTTGAGTTTGTTCTCATTTGGTCCCTTTCCTTTTTTTTGTACTCAATATACCCTCGAACTAGTTGTTTGTGTTCACCATAACCCTTTGACCGGCTATCACAGGTCAAAAGTCGGTCAAAAAGGTTATGGTGAACACAAACAATAAGTTCGATGGTATATTAAATACAAAAGAAGGAAAGGGACCAAATGAGTACAAACACAAAAGTTAATTACCCTCAAGAGTCATTTTCCCTTTTATTTACTTGGTGGTCGATGGTACTAAAGTCAATGATTTGCTTGCTTGGAATTTATTTTTTCTTTTTAAGATGTCAAAAAAGTTGTGAAACCTATAGAATCTGTTATAGCGACATATTCGGGGTGGGGTGAAAGTCAATAATGATTTTTTTAATTTTTATTTTAATTTCATCAAATAGCTAGATAAGATCTTTGCTACTATGCAAAATTGTGTTCAGGACTTGGAAGTCTTAAGGATTTTAATGATGCTGTTATACAAAAAGCAAGGTGGATATTTGTGAGTAGTAAAGAAGTCATATGGATGAGTTGCATTAAAACGATACATGGTCGAAAATAGTGGCTTCGGTCCCTTATTCGATGGCATAAAGATGGGAGGAGTATGGAATCACATTGTTGGTTCATTAAATATTCTTCATGATAAGAAAAAAGGAGTGGGAAATGGAGCTCTAACTATTTTGGAAAGGTAATTAGGTTGGAGATTCCCCATTGCTATGTCTTTTTCCATGGTTATGTTTCATGGAAATTAAAAAAAAAAAAAAAAAAAAAAAAAGGCGAGTATGGTAATAGATCATAGGTGTTTGGTTGAGTGGCTGAGGCAGTTGAAAAGACCGATCAGGGTGGTATTGAACTGAACTAACTCCTGGCATGGAAATAGCTCTAGGTCACAGTCAAGCAAGAAACCTAGGAATTCGCGATTGTGGGAGATAGATTGAAATGTTTGGTTCATAGTGAGAGTCGTTAAAAGTAACATATATTATTTCATTTTGGGGTAGTGGGATAGAAACTAGATGGAGTAAGTTCATTTTATGAAAAGTTAACATTTTAATATAGAGATTTTTATTTGACAAACTCTTAACTAGTGTAAGATTCTCTAGAAAAGGTCTTCATATCCCCGTCAATTTTGTGTCAGATTTATTCTAGTTATTTTAAAACTGTGACACTTGTTTAAAGTTTGTGAAGTGGTCAACCAATTGTGAAAAGGGATTTTTTTTTTAATTTATTAGGCAAATGATTGTAGGGTGATTTTGAAGCACAAAAATGAAGATTTCTAAAATGATCATAGGTTCTGCAGAGGGTTCTGCGGAACCATAAACACCTCTGCAGAATGTGAGCATCTCTGCGGATCTTGGTTTTTTTCATTTTTTTTTTGGTTTTTTATTTTTTTTATTTTTGTTTTCGTTTATTAATATTATTTTTTTAATCACATAAGTTATTATATGATTATTATGTAAAAAAAAATTATTTTCGTTTTTCCTCTTATTTAATTACCTGTTTATAAAAGTTGTGTGTTTAATAAAAATTATACAAATATTCTATGTTTTTTATAAAATTACACACACTTGAATAATAAACATACTTTAATTAGGTTACAAAACATACGTTAGAAAACATAAACATACAACCTTCATAATAAACATGTTTTAAATAAACTTCATTAAAGTCTCTACAAATCCTCTACAGCTCTGCGGAATTTTGGTTTTTTAATTTTTAATTTTTTTTTTTTTTGCGTTCATTTTCGTTTATTAATATTATTTTTTTTAAATACACTAATACCTTATGTGATTATTATATAAAAAATTTGACAAAAAAAATTAAAAACAATGAAATGTTTTATGCAATATGTTTGCTACTGATATATAAGAAAAGAGACATTTGGAATAGTAGACTAGTCATCCCTAATTACCAATTGTCATTGGGATTTTACAAAACTACAAAATGCAGCACATTACCACTTTAGGCTGACTTTACAAAAGATACAAAAATAACCTTCACATCCAAATACATACAACTACACCAAAAGCTACACATCCCAACACTAATTAGCTAACTTAAAAACAAAACAAACACGAGATACCCAACAACTAGAACAACTACCAACACCTTGTACGTACGTATGCTCTTCTTGGAATCACACATCCCCTTTTCCATGCTTGCCACCAGACTCTTCTCCTTACTCAGGAGAACCTGCAACTCAACATTGTTAGTCCTCAAGTTTTTTATGACACCAAGATCCTCTTTGGAATCCAACTACTGCTTCATGGAATATATGAGGTTTCATAGTAACCATCTTCCAGTGCAACATTTTTCCATTCAAAGTAATCACATTTCATCGGTCTTATTTGTATCAAACCCATATGATTAAAACATCAAAACACAATCACTAATAACCAAAGATGTATTTTAAACAATTGCAATCGTACATGTATTTAACAAACACACGAGCATCTTGGAGGCAATTTCTTGCATTAGACGAGCTCGCATACATTGTGTTGAAGAATCGAAGGGTAAGAAAGAAATGAATGAGGTCCAAATCGGGGTTTTTGACACATCACTTAGCCACGTAAGAACTATTTTCTGCGGATCATTGTACACTTTTGTGGATCAGTGTACACGTCTAAGAATTAGTGTACACCTCTGCAGATCTATGTACACCTCTAAGGATCAATGTACACCTCTGCGGATCAATTATAGACGTTATAGACGTATTTAAGTGGTTTTTTGTGAGCTTGAGTAACAGGGTAGACACACAACATTCAAAGAGAGGATGCTTGCAGCCAAGGGTCGATTGGCAAAGCTGCAAGATGCATCGACTTTGCCTCAAGCATCACAAGGGACGGATCGTCGTGAGTAGAATTCATACCGCTCACAAGACTTTGTAAATTAAGTTCATGAGTATGCGTTGGTGCTACTCTATTCTAGGTGTAAGCACGACACTGCGATTTTAGCGGTTATTGTTGGAATAGTGTCTAAGGCTGTAACTATATTCGGTTGTGCATGGTCCTTTTGGGTTGCCTTCACCATAGCAACTTGATATGATGATTTATTAAGAGAGAATAAATATTATTAATATATTATGGGAATAATATAATGAATAATATATTTGTTATTTGATTAATATAAGTCATAGAATTAATTAGAATTAATTTGGTGACTTAAAGAGATTAATTAAATAAAGGGGTATAAACTGTCAATTGTTTGATAGTTAAGCTTTAAACTGTAAATCCATTTGGATATACTATGGACGAATTCTAAGAGGATTAGGATAGCTAAAATCGTCCATTAGAGTTATCTAGGAATGGATTTGGATAGCCTTAAGAGAAGATTATCTGATAGGGACTTATCTGTAATCCTTAAGGAGTCTACAAGTATAAATAGACCCCATGGCATAGGGAATTCGACACTTCTGAAAAAGCAAGAGAACTCTGGTCGAATTCCTCCCCTCTCCTCTCTCCCAAATCATCCTCCTTGCTTTGGTGTTTGTAAGCCATTAGAGGAGTGACATTTGTGACTCTAGAAGCTCCAAGACCTCAAGATCAACAAGGAACTCAAAGGTATGATTCTAGATCTGTTTTAATGTTCTTGTTTAACCTAATTAGTAATTAGAAGTCTTGGATTCAAAGCATGTTTATTAGAAAGCCTAGATCCAAGCATTAGGGTTTTGCATGCGCACATAGGAAAGTTCTTATGGCTAAAACCCATCAGTGGTATCAAAGCCTAGCTTGGTTTTCTGTAAATTGTTGCTTGATTAACTGAAACAAACCTGCAAAATTCGAATTTTTGGTTTCTGAGTCATGGACTCGGCGAGTCTCAAAGTGGACTCGGCGAGTAGGCCTGACTCGGCGAGTCCATTTGTGCACTCGGCGAGTCTAGGCGTCAGGAATGGCCAGATTCGGGATTTCTTTGTGTTTATCTTATCTTAACTTACCATAAACTAATTAGATCAACATTAATTCGTTTTTCTGATTAATATAACTATAATCTTGATCTAATTAAAGGTAATTATCAACTAATTAAATATTTAATTTCCTTATATGATAATTAATTAATTATTTTGATTATTTTGGTAATTATCTTAAAAAGAAATCTTGAATAAATCAAATATAGATAATTAGGATATTAATTGTTAATTGGAATTATTTGTTATTTGATCCTCCATGTTTTAAATGTTTAAAACCTACCCTCATGTTTTGAAATTTACTTTTGCGATTAAAAGTTTTAATTTAGACAACTTAAATATCAAACCCTAGATTTTAAAAGTTTTAAAATACAACCCTATACTAATATGATATTACTAGAATAATATATATATGTATAACTAAATGCTAGTCTTACCGTTAGTAGGCCTCATTCACGAAGCCGATCTATAAGGTGGGTATAAGGTTGCGGCCTATAAAATGGCGCTTAATGGGTGTACACTCACACCTACCGCTTGCTTGATTGGTGGAGGGTCGTTAGCCGAACGGGTAGGATAGGGCAACCTCATCCTCTCATTAAAAGTATAATAAGAAATACAAGTAACTACACATATTTCAAAAAATTTCCTAATCCTAGTTACTTTAGGAAAAGTGAATTGATGCAATCCCATGAAATTACACTTTGCACCTTGCTAAGATGTTGGTGGAGCGTGTGTGGTTTACCGGCACACTAATTGGTTCTAAGCGAAGGTGGCAAAGGGTGATTCGTTGTTTATCATAGTTCAATGGAGCGTGTGTGGTTTACCGGCACATTGAATAGGTGATTGTTACAATGAAGGCGCCATGTGAATTTGCATGGTAATTCACACCCGCTTTGTGATCCTCGGCATCCCAGTCACAAACAAGAGGGGCATATCGAGATTTAAACATGCCATTGAATAGTTTCAATGAATCTCATCCGAACCTAGGAATTCTCAAAAACACTTAGGACTAATAGTTTAAGTTTCGTGATGGAGAATTAGTGAATCGTCATTCACTTACCTTCAATTTATTTGCATGTTAGATTATGGCATCCCTTTTCTAGTATGTAAATGTTATTGTTGGATCCTAGCCCTAATTTTCTTATTGGGTGATAATTAGGGATTCTTATTCTAATCTATCTTTGTCCTTTTCTAATTGTAGATGTCGAACGCAAACAACGCTGCTGCTAGTTCTTTCACATTGATGAGCCTTTGCCAAAAGGTCACCTTCGATGGAACGAACTTTAGCGAATGGATAAGATACATTCGCACCATTGCTCGCTATGAGGACAAAGAGTATGTCCTTGATGAGAAGCTCGAGAAAATCAACACCGAAATCGCTACTCCAGCCGAAATCACCGCCTTTGAAACTCATGAGCGAGATGCAACGAAGGTACATTGCATCATGATCGCCACCATGAACTCCGAATTCCAAAAGTCCTACGAGGACATGTACCCGTACGAGATGCACCAAGACTTATTGGAAAGGTACCACCAAAACGCGAGACAAGAGAGGTACGAGATTTTCACTAACATGATTTCCGCGAAGATGGGTCATGGAGAATCTCTTACCGTGCACTTGCAAAAGATGCAAAGGTATGTCGACCGCCTTCGCAAGTTAAATGTTGACTTCGGTGAGGATTTGGCGATCGACATGGTGCTTCACTCTTTGCCTCCGATGTACAATCAATTTAGGATGACCTACCACATGAACAAAGAAGAGGTCAACCTAAGCAAGCTCCAAGGTCTCTTGAGGGTTGCTGAGAGCAACTTTAAAGACAAGTCTGTTGCACCTACTCCCAATCCGCCCGCTGCTCCTGTCTTGGCTATTGGACAAGGGAAGGGAAAGAAGAGGAAAGCTTCATCGAAGAACTATCGCAAGGTGAAAGCCCGAGATGGTGCCTCTTCTAGTGGGACCAAAGTTGATCCCGCCAAGCCCTGCTCTAACCCGAAGGAGGCAGAATGTCACCACTGCCACAAGATAGGACATTGGAAGAGAAGCTGCCCGGATTACCTGCAAGCAATCAAAGAAGGAAAGATCAAGCCATCTTTCGCAGGTATATATACAATCAAATCTAACGATTCTAATCATGCTATTTCTTGGGTTCTTGATACCGGTTGTGGTTATCACATTTGTTCTAATGTGCAGGGACTAAGAAGAAGTAGGGATGTGGAGCAAGGAAGGATCAATCTAATCATGGGGAACAGAAGATCGTCGCCTGTAACCAAGATTGGAGTGTATTCCTTAGTGCTTAGGAATAGTTTAGCTTTAGATTTGAACAATTGTTGCTATTCGCCAGAAATGGCAAGAAACATCATTTCATTTCATGGTTTATTTAGACAAGGATTTAGATTTTCTTTTAATAATGAGAATGGTTCTATTTTGGCTTATCTAAATGGTGTCTTTTACTTTGAAGCTATACCATGTAATGGAATATATGAAACTGTTATGATTGTTGATGACTTTGGAAATGATGTTTTGAATATTGATTCTTCCACTAGTATGGATAAAGCTTCCTTGTGGCATTGTCGTCTTGGACATGTCAACAAGAAACGCATAGCCCAACTCCAAAAGGATGGAGTGTTGGAGTCATTCGACCTTAGGGAAGATGACACATGCGAGTCTTGTTTGCTTGGAAAGATGACTAAGTCGCCCTTCACAAGTACTTGTGAAAGGGGCGACGGTCTATTGGACCTAATACATACCGATGTATGTGGACCATTTAGATCAACCACGAAGGATGGAAACCGCTTCTATGTGACTTTTACCGATGACTATAGTAGATATGGGTATATCTACTTAATCAAGCAAAAGTCAGACACCTTTGAAAAGTTCAAAGAGTTCAAGAATGAAGTGGAGAATCAACTGGGCAGGAAAATCAAGATGCTTCGATCCGATCGAGGAGGAGAGTACCTAAGTCTTGAATTCCATGATTATCTCAAGGAGTGTGGAATAGTTTCGCAATTGACGCCTCCTAGGACACCGCAGTTGAATGGTGTGGCAGAAAGGCGTAATCGAACCTTATTGGATATGGTTCGCTCTATGATGAGTCGTGCTTCACTACCAATCTCTTTATGGGGGTATGCCTTAGAGACTGCCGCCCATATCCTTAACCGAGTCCCTACTAAGAAGGTTGCCAAAACACCTCACGAGATGTGGACAGGGAAAGCTCCCTCGTTGGCACATATCAAGGTTTGGGGTTGCGAGGCTTTCGTAAGACGAGATACTCACGACAAGCTTGAACCTCGAAGTGAGCGATGTATTTTCATCGGCTACCCACAGACATCCTTTGGATATCTCTTCTATAGACCGAAGGACAATGTTGTCTTCGTTGCGAGGAGAGGAGTTTTCCGAGAGCGAGAACTCACAAGCCAAGGAGACAGTGGGAGGCAAATCGAACTTGAAGAGATTCAAGAGTCGATGGATGAAGGAACCTCTACCACTGGCGCTCAACCCGAGGAGGAAACTCCGGTTGAACCAATTGACGAATCCTTACCTCTTAGACGTTCCGATAGAGTTAGAGTTCATCCCCAGTTCTATGGCTTTCATATTACTACCGAAGGGGATACGTATATTAGTGATGGTACACTAGTAAATCTTGATGAACCTAATAGCTACAAGGAAGCCATGGCAGGCCCGGAGTCTGTAAAGTGGAAAGAGGCAATGGATAGCAAGATCCAATCCATGTATGATAACCAAGTTTGGAATTTGGTTGATTACGTGCCCGGACGTAAGACCGTTGGGTGCAAATGGATCTTCAATAAGAAGACCGACGTGGATGGGAACGTACACACATATAAAGCGCGATTAGTCGCGAAGGGCTTTACTCAAACTCCCGGAGTTGACTATGATGAGACCTTCTCACCAGTTGCGAAGATTAAATCTATTAGAGTGATGTTAGCAATTGCCGCATTTCATGATTATGAGATTTGGCAAATGGATGTCAAGACTGCTTTCCTTAACGGAAAGTTGGTTGAGGATGTTTACATGGCTCAGCCAGAGGGGTTTGTGGATCCGAAGCATCCGGATAGAGTGTGTAAGCTTGAGAAGTCCATTTATGGACTTAAGCAAGCATCTCGCAGATGGAATCTTTGTTTCGATGAGAAAGTCAAAGAGTTTGGATTTGTACGAAGCGAAGACGAATCTTGTGTATATGTCAAAGCCGGTGGGAGTATAGTAAGCTTCCTCGTTCTATATGTCGATGACATATTGCTCATAGGAAACGACATCCCGACTCTGCAGGAGGTAAGTCCTGGCTCGGGAAGTGTTTCGCTATGAAGGACCTCGGAGAGGCCTCTTACATTTTGGGAATAAGGATAATAAGAGAAAGAAGTAAGAGACTAATTGGACTTAGTCAGAATACTTACTTAGAGAAGGTACTAAAACGTTTTAGTATGGAAAACTCAAAGAAGGGAGAACTACCGATACAAAGTAATGCCAAATTGAGTAAGACTCAAAGTCCGAGTACCGAAGCTGAGATAGCAGAAATGAGCCAAGTACCATATGCTTCCGCAGTTGGCTCAATCATGTACGCTATGACTTGTACTCGCCCTGATGTAGCCTTCGCTTTGAGCATGGTTAGCAGATATCAAGGGAATCCTGGCAAAGCCCATTGGATAGCGGTGAAGAATATCCTTAAGTACCTTCGGAGGACGAAGGAATGGTTCTTAGTCCTCGGAGGAAGTGATGACTTGAAGGTGCGAGGGTATAGTGACGCCAGTTTTCAAACCGACAGGGACAACTACCGTTCGCAGTCGGGCTGGGTCTTTACCCTAAATGGAGGAGCAGTGACATGGAAAAGTTCCAAGCAGGAAACCGTAGCTGATTCAACGTGCGAATCAGAGTACATTGCAGCGAGCGAAGCGTCGAAGGAGGCAATATGGCTAAAGAACTTCATTGGTGATCTTGGAGTCGTACCTGCCATAAAGGAGCCAATGGAGATTTTCTGTGATAACGAAGGTGCGGTTGCCTTAACCAAGGAACCGAGGGATCATGGTAGATCAAGACATATCGACAGAAAGTATCACTTCATTAGACATCGTGTAGAAGAAGGACAACTCGTAGTTAAGAGGATATCATCAGAAGATAACCCAGCAGATCCGCTTACGAAGGGACTGAGTAGGGTTAAGCACTTGCAGCATGCTAGGAGTATTGGGCTGAAGGATGATATTAGCATAGATTAGATAGTATTAGAAACCTGTAATAGATAAATGTAATTAACATTTGATGATTAAATAAAGGAGTTTTATTTATGAGTAATGTTACTATCTTATGTTAATTGTTTAGCTATTGTTTCACTTTGCATGTTTTGACTTCCAGAATAATTGAGGTTATTAGGAATAATCGAATTATTCAAATGGTCCACAATCGTTCATATGTTGGAAGTAGATATGAAAGAAGATTGTCGTGAATTGGTGTGTAGAATGTCTAAATGATGTTAGACATAGCAAAGGATTGCTGCAACGTTCATGAGTGCTTATGAACTAGTTTTGAGCATTGGAATAAAACCCGCGCTTGCTGGAATCACCTTATGGAATACGATATAAAAGGTGATCGCAAGACGATAATATCATATAGTCTTAAAACCTAGATATATGTTTTATTATTTGTTAATTGATTGTACATTGATAATACGAAAACGCATCAGTAACTTGGTGTTATAAAACGTATTGTTGTGTATAGTTGGTAAATGAATAAGTAAATGCATATAAGTCGAAGTTTATCTGTAACTTTTATCTAATAAGGTAAAAGCGATATCTCGGCCGCTCGATGATTTGATTTGACTTATGTGCCGGGCCCGGTCAGAACTGAATTGATGTGTTCGATTAAGTTCTATGTCAAATAAATCAGAGATCGAGAAACCTAAATGCTTGACTAACCATTCCATAGGATTGTCAGCATGATATCTAACAGAGGACTGTACGTTCCCTTATCTAAAGGACAAGATTGATTAGATCAGAGTTGACAGCGTCTTTGAGAGCTACGATTGCAAACCAAATTGTACTTGTATAGTTACTAGACTTATCCAAGTGGGAGACTGTTGGAATAGTGTCTAAGGCTGTAACTATATTCGGTTGTGCATGGTCCTTTTGGGTTGCCTTCACCATAGCAACTTGATATGATGATTTATTAAGAGAGAATAAATATTATTAATATATTATGGGAATAATATAATGAATAATATATTTGTTATTTGATTAATATAAGTCATAGAATTAATTAGAATTAATTTGGTGACTTAAAGAGATTAATTAAATAAAGGGGTATAAACTGTCAATTGTTTGATAGTTAAGCTTTAAACTGTAAATCCATTTGGATATACTATGGACGAATTCTAAGAGGATTAGGATAGCTAAAATCGTCCATTAGAGTTATCTAGGAATGGATTTGGATAGCCTTAAGAGAAGATTATCTGATAGGGACTTATCTGTAATCCTTAAGGAGTCTACAAGTATAAATAGACCCCATGGCATAGGGAATTCGACACTTCTGAAAAAGCAAGAGAACTCTGGTCGAATTCCTCCCCTCTCCTCTCTCCCAAATCATCCTCCTTGCTTTGGTGTTTGTAAGCCATTAGAGGAGTGACATTTGTGACTCTAGAAGCTCCAAGACCTCAAGATCAACAAGGAACTCAAAGGTATGATTCTAGATCTGTTTTAATGTTCTTGTTTAACCTAATTAGTAATTAGAAGTCTTGGATTCAAAGCATGTTTATTAGAAAGCCTAGATCCAAGCATTAGGGTTTTGCATGCGCACATAGGAAAGTTCTTATGGCTAAAACCCATCAGTTATACTAATCAAGAGATCTAGTTGCTATCAAAACTTTTCCTTACAATAATCTGGTGTAGGACTACATCTAGGTAAAAATTTTCTCTGAAACAAAAAATTTCTAGAATCATATTAACAAAATGGGTTTACGGCAGATCGATCAGACTCAAAGGTCTATTAATTCTTAATCATACCACTAAGCATACATCAAATGGTCGTAAGGAGGACCTAGCTTGGATCAAATTTCAAGGTTTCACTTGGATACAGAACTACTAAAATACATGAGTTTATCATATATAGGCTCTCGTTATGAAATGTTTTCAGAACACCATAAAACAACTGAAATGCGTTACAAAATGAACTAACATGAGCTTAGTTAGAAAACTCGCGACGTATAGCCATTCTAAAAACACATTTCCGTCTCACCTTTAAACACCTTGGTTGAGAGGTGCCTTCTTCATAGACCTATAGGGTGCGATCATACTAGCACTAATGCACCGGATCCCATCGAAACTCCTCAGCTAAGTGTGTTTGAACAAACATGATCCTAAGATGAGTAAAGCTTAACGCCCGTACGAAACCTATTTCTACCCACTACCATAATTTCGTCTTAGGGACGTTAGCAGAAACACCGAGAATAGTTCAGTAAAGTGAGAAATTTATATATGTGTATATAAATGGTAAGGATATAACTAGAGATAATCATCCTTACTCACAACATCGTTTCTCCTCATGCAACAGGATTATGTCTTCACAAGAAGGTAACCAGCCGACAAGCAAGACAACAATCCTACAGATAGATCCTGCTACTTTTCAAGCTGCAGTCACGGCAGCCATGACAGCCATCATGGCGCAACTCAACGCTAACAACACCAGCAGAGATGGAAGCGGTACCGACAATACAGATTATTGTAACAATCAGGAACACCGGTGTGTGTCAGCCAAAGAAGGCGCCTATGGCCACAAACCTACGAACAAGAAGCGAAAGTTTTGGGACGAAAAGAAGTGTAACCTACCTCAAAAATTCGTTGGAAGAAAGCAATCCATGGCTGCACCTGCCATTACAATAGCAGTCATGACATGTGCATCGACACTAGCCACGGGGTCTATCACCCAAGCGTCGGCCAAACCGTATAAGGGATCACTCCCAAAGTGTAACAAGTGTGGCTTCCATTATAGTGGGGTTTGCCGGGTGATACATTGTGAAAACTGCGACAAGAACGGACATACTGCTCGCTTCTGCAGAAAACAAACCCAGCACTTCCCTTCAATTCACCAGCACCAAGGTATGCCTAGTATGCTACCTATGCGGTGAGACAGGACACTTGAAGAGAGAATGTCCAACCGAGAAGAATGACAGGGGAGCAGGAGAAGTGTGATGAACACACCAGCAGGAGCATCAAGTGAACCATATTAGTGATGGGTTTTAGCCATAAGAACATCGTATGTGCTCATACAAACCCTAATGCTTGGATCTAGGTTTCTCTATTGTACATGCAATTCATCCAAGACTTTAAACCCTAGATCTAGCATATGATAATCAATATTAACACAATAATGGGTTTAAGATATTACCTTGATTGTTATGTAGCAATAACAATCACAAGTCTTCCTTGTAATGACTTTAGAAAGCTTAGAGTCACAAGTGTCACTCCTCTAATGGCTCACAAACACCAAGAGCAAGAGGATGAAGAATAAGGAGAGAGGAGGCTGCCCAAAACATGTGAAAACCCTAGAGAACAAGTTCACCACGTTTTTGGGGCTTAAGGGTCCTTTAAATAGTGAGGCTATTAGGGTTATCTAACAAGGAAACCCTAATTTGGATGCTTAGGCCCTAAGCAACCCATGAACCCCTCTTTAATAAGCCTTGGACGATTTCTAATGGGTTTCCCCATAGAATTCATCCAATCTTATATTATAAGGTAATTCATAGCCCAATTGCAGTTATCTTATAATTACAATTCCAGTCCCTTAAGTTTAATTAATCTCTTTTAGCCACAAAATTAATTATCAATTAATTCTTGACTAATATTAATTAAACAATATGATTTTTCCTTTAATATATTATTCTCATAATATATTAATAAATCATAATTAATCCTCTCTCTCCATAATTCATCCTATCAAGTTGCTTTGGTGAAGGCAACCCAAAAGGACCATGCACCATCGGGTCAAGTACATACCAAAATAGTTATGGACTTAGACACTAATCCAACAGTCTCCCACTTGGATAAGTCTAATAACTATTATGCGTATGACTTCAGATCCTGATCTGCAATCATAGCTTTCCAAAGCCGCTGTCAACTCTGATCTTATCAGATACGCATGTCCTTTAGATAAGGGATCATATATTCCTCCATTCTAGATATCGTATAGATATGAGACATGAACTTAATCATTCTTTCTATACTATTTCCCGACTTCCGATTTATGATGACTGATAACAGACTACAATTTGAACACATCAAATTAGTCCCGGCTTGGCCAAGTGCTTAGGTGACATCACTAAATCATCAAGTAGCCCAAAGATATCGTTTTTATCCTACTTTGGATAAAAGGAACGGATAAACTTTATTTCAATGCTTGCTTGCACTCACTTACCGAATTACACACAACAATATGTTTTATAACACCAAGTTACTGGTGCGTTTACATATTATCAATGTGCAACCGACTCGCAAGATACAACTCACACATCTCGGTTTCAAGAATATAAGATGTTATCGTCTCATCAATCACTCGTGATACAATTCATGAAATGATCCAAGTGAGCGTGGTTTTAATCCAATGCTCAAATCATATTCTTAAGCACTCATGAACGTTGCAGCAAACAATTGCTTATGTCTAATGCACTTTAGACAATCCACACACCAATTCATGACAGTTTTCATTCATACCTACTTCCAACGTATGAACAACTGTGGCCCGTTCGAATAATTTGACTGTTCTAAACCAATTAAATTATTTAGGAAGTCAAAACATGCAAAGTAAAACACAAGAATAATACTAATCCCATATGGCCTCAAACCTTTAAGTATAAATAAAACACATTTTATTTATCACCATATCGATTACTTATTATTTGTTGTTTCAGGTAATCAACTTTTTGCTTGAATTATTTCAATACTTGTCTCATGCTCTTAGCATGCACACAATGTTTACCTATTGTTCTTACTTTGTGAAATAGATCAAATGAACACATTTCCAATCATACTCATTTCACAACTCCTAATCCTTTTCACAAGTGAAAGAATATCAATTTCGTTCCACTTATAGAATATGCTAGATTCTAAAATTTTATGCAATGATCCTTTCGTAACGTCATAGCACAAAAGTCACAATGACTATTGCCAATGAAATTACAAAGTCCTCTATCGGAGATTGTTACAAGACAATTCCATAGATTTGATGTCTCTTACTCAAAGTACATTCCTTTGAACATCCTTTTGCATAAAAGTTTCTAATCTAGACATAGATTCTCAATATCCAACTCCCAATATGGAAACATTTCCATATTTTCCATATGACAACTCATTCCTAATAGAATCTTATCTATTCATAATAATGTCAATATGGTCCATCCAATATCATACTTCCAACTACTCACAAGCAACCAATCCCCAACGAGCTTTGGATCGTCCTTTGATAGTTGTTTAATTATCTTAGTCAAAGCCGATTCTTGTCCTTTTTCCCTCTAAATGCACTAGACATTTGGAAAATTTTAGAATGGTCAAATATTATAGCATTTGCAATCGATCCTTTACCTGAAGCATATAGGACACGATGCATAATGTCTTACATAAAGATCTGATACTTTATCAATCTTCTGCCATAATATCTTATGTGTCACGTTCTTATGATTCGAATTATGAAGAGGAATGCCGTAATCATAATCGAAATTTAAGAACTCACTATGTATCCTTGACTAAGTTTATTAACATTCCATAACCTAAGCCTTTAGTTTTGAAATGAAGCATAATATTCTCTCCTTTAATTATAGAAAAACAACTATTCAACCCTTGCAACTTTGCAAAGTAAGACTCCTGTTTTCTATAATTAATACTCCTAACTTGCAATACTTGCTTTAATAATCATGCAATCATAACATTTCTGCTCCCACTATTACGATGATTATTATAAACATAACACTTATGCTCCCACTAGCTTTGACACGTATTCAGAAACAGCTTAACTTTCAGAAAAACAATGCCTATTGAATTTATTTAAGTTCATATTTCTAGTACTCAATGCTTTGATAATCTTTTATCAAGGCTTCTTAAACTTATACACCTTTGCCATAGATAGCTCATATGTGTGTCTTAAACAATTCAGACTAATTGCCAAATCTCACAATTCGAATCATGGAAAGGGATACTGTAACCATAATCAAATTCGAGAATACAATTTCACAATCTTCTTAAAATCATTCTTAGTGAAAGCATTTCCTCACAGTCATTTTAATGAAGGAGGAAATCTTATGACACTTCGATTTTAATGGTGTATGTGTTCCTATCCGTGTGAATTTGTTAAAACCAAAGTTTATGACAAATTCAAACTCATATGGACCGAGCCTTCTCAATCTTGATTTCTTGCCTTATGGTAACACGGCTGCCCACCATGTCTTTTGTGACAACCCAAGTTGTTCCGTTACATTTCCCCGTTACCGTTAACGAAATATTCCAGTTTCTAAAAGTTCCGTTAATTAGAGGTCGTCAAGTAAATAAACATTTCATTTGTTTACATTTAATATGCCGTTAAGTCAAGATGAAAGGAAATAAAAACACATAACACATATTTCCATTTAGTTGGAAATAGTTAGTTTTTATTATTATTACCACTAAATCGGGTGCGACCAAAAGCCCCGTATAACGACAGTATTGGGTAGAATTCCACTGAGTTCCAACTCCCACCCATATATAAAGGGGGAGTAAACTCCATTTGAGCCTTTTCCACCCTCTCTCTCTATACTCTCTCTCTAGACTCGTTTTCGATCCGAATCCGCAACCAAATGCTTCCAAATCATAAGTCTGCTTACCCTAGCTTATTCTAAACATTATGATTTGTGTTTATAGCCCAAAAATCGGACATAGAAGCTATGGAAGAGGAGTTTACGGCCTAAGCTCCTCCTTAGGCCGTAAACCCCTTAAATGAGACCAAAAAGACCCAAACTTGTCCCTAAAAGCTTAGAAATAAATTGAGGGTTTAGCCTAGGAGTGTTTAAACATTATAACACATGGATTTAGGGCATAAAAGAGAGTTTACGGCCCACGCATATGACAAGGCCGTAAACACCTCTTAAACTTGTTAAAATGCCCCAAATACACTCCTAAAACACCCTTAGGCTTGATACATGAATTAAGGGCTTGCTATTTTGAATTTAGATCATTTAAACACAAGGAAGTATGGGGTAACATGGAGTTTACGGCCAAAGCAAGTGCCTAGGCCGAAAACACCCCTAAACATGCTAAAATGATGGTAAATGTCCCCTAAATGGCCTTATACTTTCACTAGAAAATGCTAGGGTTGAAACAAGGGCTTAAATCAAAGAGTTGTGGGTGTTTGAGAGTTCACGGCCAAGCCATAGAGCTTACGGCCGTAAACTCTCAAGGATTGGTCATTTGGACCATAAATCTAAAGGAGAGCACTCTTGGAACCCCAAACACCCCTATAGCCTTGAAAAATTACTAGAAGTGATATAAGGGCTTGAAACTTCACGAAACTCAAGGAATAAGAGTTTACGGCCGTAAACTCCCTTAGGAGTTGTCCCTGGGCCGTAAACTCCATTAAGATGCCCTTAAAGACCTTAAACCCACTCATACTATATAGTTGTGGACCTAGAATAATTCCATGAACAAGTTAGAAGCCTTAAAACACACTAGAACCCCTCACCATGAGTTTATGGCCGTAAACACATGGTGAGTAGTCCCTAGGCTATAAACTGTTGGATTAATGTCTAAGTCCATAACTATAATTGGTAAGACTTGACCCGACCCGGCATGGTCCATTTGGGTTGCAAACCTTCATGCACTTAGATAGACTATAATGAGAGAAATAAGACACTTATGGTTATTAATATATTATAAGTTCTAGTATATTAATAATAAGAATAATAAGATTGTTTAATTAGTATTGATCAAGAATTAATCTAGGATTAATTAAGTGATCAAAAGAAGACTAATTAAATATATGGGTTGATTGTGTAAATCATCCATACTTATATAGTGGGCTAATGCTCCATGGATAATCAAGTTGGGCTAAAACCCATAGGATGGTCCATGGGTGCTCCATGGTGTATTTGAACCCATGGATCCAAGGAAATGGAAAGTCATGACAATTAAGGATTTGCCCTAATTGTAACACTATATAATGATCTTATTCTTGACAAAAATGGGCCACTAGGATTATTCTAGAGAGGGCTAGCCGATTTCATGAAGTGTAGAACTCTCTCAAGTTATTCTAAGTGTTTTGATAACTGTGATTCCATTTGAGGCTTCCACACTATTGGGGCTAGGCACTCAAGCTTCATGAAGACTTTCTACATCAAAGAGGTATGTATTCTATCTTGTTATATTCATGTTTTGTATGATAGATTAGGATGATACCTTGGATATTCTTATTTGCATGTATAATAGAGAAAACATAGATCCAAGGTATTTAGGGTTGCATGTACACTTAGGAGTGTTAGAATGCTCAAAACCCAACAGTGGTATCAGAGCCTAGGCATGTTTTCTTGTTATACTTGCAAATGGAGCTGAAAAATCGAGTTGTGATGCTGTCAGCCCAGCAGACTCGCCGAGTCCATGAAGGGACTCGACGAGTCCAAGGCAAAATTCATCCAACTCGCCGAGTTATGTTCATGCACTCGACGAGTTGGACCCCAGACAGCATATTTTCGAGGTTTTTGGCTAGAAATGGACTAGGAACATTACCCTACGTTGTTTTTGAACTTATAAACTTGTTTTTTTAATGTGGTAATGTTCATGCTAATCCATTTTCAAAGATAATTGTCAATAGATTCATGTTTTGTATTAG
Organism: Lactuca serriola; assembly: GCF_051521515.1. Lineage (NCBI taxonomy): Eukaryota > Viridiplantae > Streptophyta > Magnoliopsida > Asterales > Asteraceae > Lactuca > Lactuca serriola. The sequence continues at coordinate 285,008,403 of NC_136410.1, forward strand.
TTTAAGGTTTAGACTAATTACATGAAGAAGTTTGATATGAATTATCTTGTTCTTATGAGTTGCTTAGATTAATAGAAAAGTTAATTGAAATAGTTGTTTTCAATCCATTTAATCTAAGAGTTGAGTACAAAATGTGTTTGTGTAACTTGTCCTCAAGTTACATGAAGAGTCACATTAAAGACTCATAAAACTCATAAAAGTTGGTAATGGTTACAAAATGAAGAGTCTTGTGTCATTGAATTTTTTTTTTATTTTATGACTCCATAACTTGTCCTCAAGTTATGGAAATTCAAGAGTCACTTCATTAATAAATAAATAAATAAATAAAGTGTAACCTTAATTAATTCCATAAGTTATAAAAATAAAGAAAAGATTAATTCTTTTATTAGTTTAAAGTCTTCCATAAGTTATGGAACTTGAAGAGTTTTTTGGATTAAAACTACTTTAAACACATAAGTTATGGAATTAGTTAGTTTTGAATAGTTTCAAAACTTGCCCTCAAGTTTTGGAATTTGAAAAGTTTTCACTTATGAATACTTTAATTCGAAGTTAGCCCTTAGAATTTTAAAAAAAAAGTTAAAATTCAACACTTATACTATTTATAACATTAATGGTTAATTATTATATATATGTATAAGAACAAGTCGTTTTACCGTTAGTAGGCCTCATTCACGAAGCCGGTCTATAAGGTGGGTATAAGGTTGTTGCCTATAAAATGGCGACTTAATGGGTGTCTACTCTCACCCACCGCTTGCTTGACTGGTGGAGGGTCGTTAGCCGAACGGGTAGGACAATGACTTTAAATTCTCCCTTCATTAAAAGTATTAATGATAAATACTAAAGTAACTAAAATCTTAATAATTCCCAATCTTAGTTACTTTAGGAAAAATGTGAATTTGGTGCTAACCCATGGAATTCACACTTTGTACCTTACCAAGTCGTTGGTGGAGCGTGTGTGGTTAACCGGCACACTAACTTGGACTAGTAAGGACCACGAAGGGTGACTTAATGTTTGTCATAGATCAATGGAGCGTGTGTGGTTAACCGGCACATTGATTAGGTGATAATATTAAGGATACCAAGTGAATTGGTATGGTTATTCACACCTTGTTTTGTGATCCTCGGCATCCCAGTCACAAAATTTGAGAGGGCACACTCGAGATTGAAACATGCCATTGAAAAGTTCAATGAATCTCAAAAGATCTAGGAATTTCAAATCCAATTAAAACCTAATAAATTATTTCGTTTTTCATGGTGGAAATTGGTGAATCGTCATTCGCCTACCTTCAAATATTTTATAGCTTGGATTACGGCATCCCTCTTCTAAGTTATAAAATAGTTTGTTGGGTCCTAGCCTTAATATTTCATATTGGGTGTCATATTAAGGACTTTAAATCAACTATCTTGAATATCTCCCAAAACATGTCTGGTTTAGACATTTATGATCTTCCCAAATCTCTTGAAGATGATGTTCCTCAACATCATGCTTCACTTCCTTTATCTCCTCCAATTATTCTCCCTCACCCACAAGTTCTTGAAAAGTTTAAAGTCACTCAAGCCCTATTGGCAAGTTAAGGTCTTGGTGTGGTCACATCTTGGAGATGTAGTCACATATTGACAAGACGGGAGAGTTGGGTGTCAAAGTCTCGTGAAAGTTGGATGTTCAATCACTTTCTTAGTAACATAGCGGGTCACTTTGGGACTACTATGAGACAGACTATGACACGAGCCTTAATGATCTTATCTATTTGTTTTGTGCTGTGGAATCAGCAATGATTTGGAACACTAGTAAAACAAATTTTGTTAGAAGATCAACATCCCAAACCTTAAATGGACATTGGCAATGGTAGCATTGGATATCTAGAAAAGCATTTCTCTTCCCAATGGAAAGGGATCGGCCATAGTCAACTCGGTTGACCAAATGGTAAAGAGAAAGGCTAAGTCTGAAATAGTCTCATGTGCCATTATCAAAGGGTCTCCATATGTTTATATTGCCAAAGAAAGGGGCATTGGTTGCGAAGCTGCCCTATTTACCTGAAAGGTCATAAGGTTGATCAAGTCTGACTCTACTTCGGGTAAAATACACTGTATAACTCTGTTAAGTTCCTATTTGGAGATTCTTATTACATAATGTGAATGGGTCACATGCTGATGTCTTTTAAGAATCAAAGAAAAGATAGGAAGCTTAAAGTAAGTATATGTTGATTCTGATTGCGAAGATGGGTTTCGATCGCATGGTTCGGTAATCAGAATTTTGAGCTGTTGCTTAAGAGTTATAATATATTGCTTGTGAATAGATAACAACAAGGTTTTCATGTGGATTGTAAGGATAAGTTTTTCCGCAAAGTTTTAAAATAAAAGAAAAAAAGGTTTTAATTTTATTTATTTTAAAAATATCCTTACAATGGCATCGGTGGAAAATTGTTGCTTATATGTTTCAGTAATAGCAATATTGGAAAGTGGATTTGATTCTTTCATTTGTGGTAGTGTCTGAATTTACCAAATGAAGAAAGTTTTTCATCACCCAAGTTTCAATTGGACAGAAACTTGGAATCATACAAGTTGTATTGTATGATGAATGAGAATTTTCATCTTTGAAAAAATTAAGACTAATTCTTTGATCACATGTATATGTGAGTCAATTGAAGGACTAAGGAATTAGGTACACTGGGTGTGCGCTGGTCAAGGTCCACCACAAAGATTGATTTGTCATGATTTACTAAAGATTAGTAAATATGATTATACTTATAAGGTTAAGTATAATTTTGTAACATTGGAAAACGAATAAGAAGAATCAAATTAGGCAGAAAGATAAAAGTTTCTCAAATCTGAAAGGACGGGAGAGTACTTTAGTATCAGCTTTGTGATCATCTTAATGATTAAGAAACCATATCAAAATTTGTTCTCTAAGAAAGTCTTAGTGCATTCTTATGACTAAGAAGAAGGGATCTTGAAATTGTTGAAATGGTTAAATCAAGAAGATGAATCATACTTCGTTCCAATACAAGTCTTGGAGTCATACTCCAAGATTGTAATTTGAGTGACATGTCTTAAAGAAGGTTTAAAACACTTATCAAATGTAAGAGTAAAATGTTTTCTACTCTTGTACATTTGAGATTGGTAAGTTGTGGTGTCTTGGATGAGACAAAGACCAACTAAGACCAATTGTGTGAAGTGTTAGTCTTGATAAGAATCCGCACTATCCCTTGAATATTTGTTTTATCAAGGAATGGTTCTTGACTAGGAAAACTTATATGTCAAGGGGACAGTGGGAGCCTTAAAGATCCTGAAAGAGTTTCAAGATTTAATCAAGAGTAAAACCTGTAATTTATCACTAGCACACGACTTAAGGTTTTCAACCTATCGTGTTGACATAATTCTTATTTCTGTACCTACTTCAAATAAGTTGAATTTACATGTGAGTTATCAGAGTTCAACTTGGAAGCATTGGTGGGCCTTGTGTTACCAAGGTGACAAGAAACTAAGATTGAATAAGTTTAATCCATGTAGGGCTGAATTTGTCACTAACCTTATCTTGTGATTATGGTTTTGACAAATTCGCATGGATAGGAACTCATACACTATTAAATCTAAGTGTCATAAGGTTTCTCTCCGATTCATGAAAATGATGGTGAGGAAATGCTTTCACTAAATAGATTTTAAGTAGATATCAATTGTGTCATTTGCATTTTCAAAAGTCATTAGTGGAGCGCGTGTGGTTAACCGGCACACTAACATGGACTTGTGAGAAATGGCAAATGCCTAAGCAATTGAGACTATGATTACGGCATCCCTTTTCATAGTTCTGAAAATTGTTTAGACACACATGTGAGCTATCTAAGAAAGGGTGTATGAATCTAAATTTCAGAAGTCCAACATATTTCTGGAAATGTGTCAGAGCTAGTGGGAGCATAAGTGTTATGCTGATAATCATCATGTTAGTGGGAGCATGACTATTATGATTAGTATTGCAAGCTAGCAATGTTAATTATAGAACACAAAGTTTCAATCCGTGAAGTTGCAGGGGTTGAAAAGTTGTTTTGCTATAATTAAGGGAGAGGAAATTATACTTCATGTCAATTCTAAAGCTTAGATTGAGATTTTAATCATCTTTAGTCAAGAATATATGTGAATTTTGTGTTGGAATGGTTCAACTTGAAGAAATTCTATATATATTGCATTTTCAAAATTCGATTATGATTACGGCATCCCTCTTCATAGTTAAATTTTGAAAACATGGCAAATAAAAAAATATTGTAGCAAAAGACTGGTCTAGTGTCATGTCTTTATGTCAAACATCATGAATAGTATCCCATATGCTTCGGATATAGGATCGATTTCATGTGCTATAATATTCATCCTTTCTAAATTTTCCAAATGCTTAAGGCATTTAGAAGGGAAAAGTCTAGAACTGGATATGACTAAAGTGATTAAGCAATTGTCGAGGACAATCTGAGGTTCGCCAAAGATTGGTTGCTCAGGGACATTTGGAAGTCTAGTGTTAATTTTGGTAGGACCATATCGACATTTTCTGAAAAGAGGTAACTCTTGTTCGGAAGTGATAGTCAAATAGGACTATGGAAATGTCTCCATAGGTGGAAGTGATTCAATCTATGTAAGATTAGGAAACTTAATGCAAAAAGGATGTTCCCAAGGAGCTGATCTCCTTTGGAATGCTCTGTAATGGTTGTTGTCAAGTCTTTCTGACTTTGTGCATAGTCATTACAAGAGGATCAATGCATATAAGTTTAGAATCTAACAGATTTCAGTAAATGACATAAAATTGGAATTCTTGCATTTACAATAAGGATTTGGGATTGTGAAATGAGTATCATTGGAATCATGTTCAATTGATCTACATCACAATGTAAGGATCATAGACAAACATAGTGTGCATACTTGGTGTATGGCATAACTATTGTTTAGAAAACAAAGTGTACATGCTAGGAGCATGGGACGACTGTTGTTTTTATTCAAGTCTTAAGTTGATTATTTGAAACATTGAATAATGTGTAATCAATATGGTGATAAATAAAAAGTGGTTTTATTTATATTCAAAAGGGTTCTGAGACCATATTAGATTCGATTATTATTGTGTTTCACTTTGCATGTTTTGACTTCCAAATAGCTAGGTTATTCTTTCCGGATGACTAAGTTATTTAAACACTCCACAGTCGTTCATATGTTGGAAGTAGGTATGAATCAAGACTGTCATGAATCGGGTTTGTAGATGGCTAAATGAGTTTAGTCATGGCAATGGTTGCTACAACATTCATGAGTACTCATAAGTTATGAGTATTGGAATAAACCCACGCTCACTTGTATCACTTCATGGAATTTATCTCGAGTGATCGTGAGACGATAATATCATATAAATCTTCAAACCTAGAGATATGAGTTGTTACCTATGAGTTGGTTGTGCATTGATTGCACGTAAACGCATCAGTAACTTGATGTTATAAAACGTGCCTTTGTGTACAATTCAACAAGTAGTAGAACAAGCATATGAGTCGAAGTTTATCTGTTCCTTCTAGAAATAGAAGCGATATCTGGGCCCCTCGATGATTTTGTTGTGACCTATGTACCGGCCGGTCAGAACTGAATTGATGTGTTCGATTAAGTTCTTTGTCAAACAAATCGAAAATCGGGAAACAAACTGCTGGACAATAAGTACGACGTTGTTCCATGTATTTGTCCGGCTGATATCATCAGAACAGAGGATTATATGATCCCTTATCTAATGGACAAGTCATTGACAAGATCAGAGTTCATCTACAAGGTCAGAGTTCGACAGAAGCTTTTGAGAGCTACGATTGTCGGTTGGTTCCTGAAGTCATACGCAATAATAGTTTTAGACTTATCCAAGTGGGAGACTGTTGGATTAATGTCTAAGTCCATAACTATAATTGGTAAGACTTGACCCGACCCGGCATGGTCCATTTGGGTTGCAAACCTTCATGCACTTAGATAGACTATAATGAGAGAAATAAGACACTTATGGTTATTAATATATTATAAGTTCTAGTATATTAATAATAAGAATAATAAGATTGTTTAATTAGTATTGATCAAGAATTAATCTAGGATTAATTAAGTGATCAAAAGAAGACTAATTAAATATATGGGTTGATTGTGTAAATCATCCATACTTATATAGTGGGCTAATGCTCCATGGATAATCAAGTTGGGCTAAAACCCATAGGATGGTCCATGGGTGCTCCATGGTGTATTTGAACCCATGGATCCAAGGAAATGGAAAGTCATGACAATTAAGGATTTGCCCTAATTGTAACACTATATAATGATCTTATTCTTGACAAAAATGGGCCACTAGGATTATTCTAGAGAGGGCTAGCCGATTTCATGAAGTGTAGAACTCTCTCAAGTTATTCTAAGTGTTTTGATAACTGTGATTCCATTTGAGGCTTCCACACTATTGGGGCTAGGCACTCAAGCTTCATGAAGACTTTCTACATCAAAGAGGTATGTATTCTATCTTGTTATATTCATGTTTTGTATGATAGATTAGGATGATACCTTGGATATTCTTATTTGCATGTATAATAGAGAAAACATAGATCCAAGGTATTTAGGGTTGCATGTACACTTAGGAGTGTTAGAATGCTCAAAACCCAACATAAACATGGTGTTAAGAGTTTACTCTCGGAGAGCAAACTCCATTCCTAAGCCATTTGAGCCCTTAGTTGTTACCCGGGACACCCCAAACACTTAACCAAAGTGTTTTCCGCTCCTTAGAGTGCGTATACTTGTTTAATTGGTATATAATATACTAATTGTATGTGAACATATGTTATCATATGTTATATAGGTCACTAAGTGTGTCCAAGTCCTTATTTGACACCGAGCACCCAACCGGCACCTTCGTCGGATCCACTTACACCAGGTGAGTTCATACCCCTGAATGAACATTTTAAATGTTTTTACATGTTTTATCGGGGGGAATACAAGTTAAACATGCCAGTTATCATAACAATCACGTGTGATTGATAACCCGCATGCAAAAGATTTTACCACACTGTACACTGTTTTACCGAGTAGGACACTATAATGGTTTTCTAAAAGGTTTTCATTTGTTTCAAAACTCTTACTTATATTGTTTTATCTAAATTCATTTCAAACTGGTTTATAAAGGTTCCAATGATTTCTAAAGGTTTTCAAACTCATTTTACCAAAGAATTCCAAAATGTGATTTTCCTAACTATAAAGGTTTTTCCAAGATTTTCATGTTATATGCTTCTACTTGTTAGTTACCACTGCTTCGCTTTCACTTATTTTAAACTTCTACTCGTTAACGCTTTCACTTCGTGATACACTTATACTTAGTAGACTTATACTTCATGATTCGATTATCCCACTCTGTACGCTTATACTTCACGACTCGGATATTCCACTGTATGCTTATACTTCACGACTCAGATATTTCACTATACGCTTATACTTCACAAGTCGGTTATTCCACATTGTACACTTATACTTCACGATATGATTCCACTTGATACACACTCAAGCATAGTTAGATGTATGTCTGTGCTTGTATAGATGCATATAAATAATGATTGAAGGACTTAGGAAGGCTTGTCCGCCCTATTTCCTTTTCTTCGTTGAGATGTGGTCTGGTGGGATCGGATGTCCATCTGAAGGTCATTTGATTCATTAGTTATATATTATGTACACAAGCATAGACATATGGGTTTACTTCAGTCAATTCAGTTATGAGTCTCTACCTCTAGTTCAACACTTACATTAGAAACCCACTATTTGGAAGTCTCTACCCACTATTTGGGATGCATCTTCAAGACACGACCTTCTCCATCGTCTAGTTGGTAACCAGAGTCTCCTGTAGGGAGAGCGGACATTGTGTGTATAGATCTATACGGGATTGATAACCCCGCACCCATACTGCTAGCTACAGTCCCGGCCTACCAAGCCAACGGGTGACAAATGTCACATTTTATAGACGCTTGTAGGGCGTCTGGAACTCTAGTCAGTATGGTTACGAGTATCCCGGGTTACCTTATAATTCATTGGCCTTAAGGTAACGGTATTTCACCGGCAATTTACACGGTATGCTGGTAACTCATTTTCAGAGTCGCACTATTTTGACCTTACAAGACGTATCTTTCATTTGATACTGTCTGGGGTCTGTATTCACTGGTTTGACCTTACAAGACGTATCTTTCATTTGATACTGTCTGGGGTCCGTATTCACTGTTTTGACCTTACAAGACGTATCTTTCATTTGATACTGTATGGGGTCTGTATTCACTATTTTTAGACCTTACCAGCTATACCTTTCATTTGGTACCTTCTGGGTCTGTGTCTCCACTTGTTAGACTGAACCAGGCGTGTCGTTCGTTCGATACTCTCCTGGAGTATATGAATTCCTTGCCTTAGTCAGCAGTCCTCACTGCTGAGGCATATGATATTCCCTGATATCTCTTGATTTCTTTAATAATCAAATTCAGTATTTTGATAATGATAGAAATTAAGGGAAAACTACTTTTTACCACATAACACTGACCAGTCTTGGTAGAAGGCTGCTTTTATTAAAGAAAATATAGGATTTTCTGGAAAGAACTCTAATGCACTGTAAACACTTAAAATACTACTTTATAAAGTTATTTGACTTAATGACACTAAATGCTTATGAACTCACTAGCATTTGCAAAAATGCTGATACTCGCTTTTCAAATAACTTGTATTCTCAGGTCAGCAATTAGACAGGTACATCCTAGGAGCTGTTGATGAAGATAGCTTAGTACCACGCTGAATTTATTCTCTCACTTGTATACTTTGATGCTTTGTAATGTAAATTATGTAGAACTATTACTATTAATGCAATGTCTTGTTGTACTTTGATTACTATATGCATGTGTTGTGATACTTGATATGACGTCATCCACCCCAGAACGTTTCCGCCGTTCCGGTTTTGGGGTGTGACATCTTCCAAGTAGTTAAGCAGCTCACCCTTTCCTATCAATGTACTTTTCATTGATCAAGGTCCTTTCCTTTTATGCATTCAAATGAGAACTCATAGGGCTCACATGCATAATTAACTCAATTGGAACGGTACAGAAAACAAGATGATGTCAACACGATAGGTTGTAAACCTCAACTCGTGTGCTAGTGATGATCAATAAGTTTTATTCTTGATTAGTTCTTGAAACTTTTCAAGACCATTAAGACTCCCACTAACTCCTAGACATATAAGATTCTCTTGTCAACAAACATTTCTCGAAAAACAAATATTCAAGAGTTAGTGTAGCTTTTATCATGATAGAACACTTCAAAAATTGGTCTTCGTTGGTCTTTGTCTAATCGAAGACATCACAACTTACCAATTTCAAATGTGCGAGAATAAGAAAACCTTTTTCAAATCCACATTTGATGAATGTTATAAACCTTATTAATACATGTCACTCAATGTCACAATCTTAACTCTAAGACTTGTTTTGGAACAAAGCATGATTGACTTTTTGATTTTAACCATTTCTTCAAATCTTGATTCCTCTTCTCAGACATACAATTGCACTAAGACTCACTTAGAGGATCAATTGAGATATGGTTCTTAATCATTAAGACCTATCAGAAAACATAATAAAAAGTACTCTCCCTTCTTCTTAGAATAGAGAAACTTTTATCTTTCTGCCTACTTTATTCTTCTTATTCGTTCTGCTATTGAATTAAACTTTTTTTTAATCAATTCAGAATTACACTTACTCTTATAAGTATAATCATATTTACTAAACCTTTAGTAAATCATGACAAATATCTTTGTTACTCTTGTGGTGGACTTGATCAACACACAACTTTGTGTACTCGATATCCTAGTCCATCACTTTACACTTTGACAACGAATTAGTCTAATCTCCAAATATGAAATTTCTCATTCATCATGCAACCAAGTTGTATGATTCCAAGTTTCTGTCCAAATGAAACTTGGGCAATGAGAAACTTTCCCTATTTGGTAAATTCTTGACATTTCCACAATTAACATAATTAATAATCACATCCATTCGTTGTAGAAATATGCAAACATCAATTTTTCATAACGATTTCATTGCAAGGAAATAAATAAATAAATACGTTAAACAAAATTTATTTTATTCATAAAAGCAGCGGAAAACATTTGTCCTTACAATGCAAAATCAACTGAAAACTATGTAATCAAATATTCCTAACAACTCTATTATAACTTTCTAAGCTCAAAATCTAATCTTCGAATCCATGTGATCGAGATCCATCTCTTCATGATTAGACTCATCTTGCTTTTCCACCAGGATTCCTTTCTTTTCACTGATCCTGTAAAACATTCATATGAAATCTTATCACATTATGTATTAAGAATCAATGAATAGGAACTTAATGGAGTTAGATAGTGGATTTTACCTGAAGCACAACCATACTCTTTGACTCTCCCATCTTCTGGACACTTCAGGCTTTTAGGGCAGACTTGTATCCAACGCCCTTTCTCTTGGGAGCAAACGCAGGTTGGTTCTCCTAGAACATCGTCGGAAGCATGGTTGGTTGACTTTCCCAACAAATATGCTCCATTGCCTTGCCAAATCATTTCTGATTCAACAGCAATGAGCATGTAAGTTAAGTCAATGAGGCTTGTGTCATGATCCATCATATGATACTTTCTTTTGATCTCATTATATGATTCAGGGAGTGACTGCAGAACCCAATCCACAACCAACTTATCAGGGAATGACGCACCCAACATTATCAACCTATCGATGTGTGATTTCATTCCTAGAACGTGGGCACACACGGGTTTACCATCTTCATGTTTCATTTCCAATAGGGCTTTAGTGACATTGAACCTTTCAATTCTTCGATTTTGTGGGTTAGGGAGAATAATTGGAGGAGGTAGAGGCAGTGAATCATGATCTCTTGTTCCTCGATTGAATCGTGGAATATCATCTTCATGTGTAATGATTGTTCCACGGGATTTAGGAAGACCATAGTTGTCGTATTTTGACATCTACAAAACGGGAGAAAATAAATTCAAGTTAATTGATTGTTTGAGTCCTTAATAAATAACCCAAATGAGATATTAAGAATAGGACCCAACACGATATTCCACAACTTGGGAAAGGGATGCCGTAACCCAAATTGCAGAACATTTGAAGGTAAGTGAATGACGATTCACTAATTTTCCACCATGAAAAACAAAAAAGAAATTTAAGTTTTAAATCTATTGAAAATTCCTAGATCTTTTGAGATTTATTGAACTTTTCAATGGCATGTTTAAATCTGGATATGCCCCTCTAGTTTGTGACTGGGATGCCGAGGATCACAAAGCGGGTGTGAATAACCATGCAAACTTACGTGGTGCCCCCACATGTTATAGTCATCTATTCGATGTGCCGGTTAACGACACACGCTCCACCGAACTATGACAAACATTGAGTCTCCCTTTGCTACCTTTTCTTAGACCCATTTAGTGTGCCAGTTAACCACACACGCTCCATTAATGTCTTCGCAAGGGCACAAAGTGTAATTTCATGGAATTGCATGAATTCACTTTTGCCTAAAGTAACTAAGATTGGGGATTTTGTAAAAACATTTAGTTACTTTTGTACTTCATTATACTTATAATGGAAGGTTTCTGTCCTATCCTACCCGTTCGGCTAACGACCCTCCACTAGTCAAGAGTGCGGTGGGTAAGATTGGATACCCATTCAATCGCCATTTTATAGGCAATTTCCTTAAGCACCCCTTATAGACTAGCTTCATGAATGAGGCCTACTAACGGTAAGACTGACTTTTACTCATACATATATATATATATATATATATATATATATATATATATATATATATATATATATATATATATATATATATATATATATATATATATTGTTAGACTTTTAATGTTATATATAGTATAGGGTGTATTTTACACTTTTAAAATACTATGTGGTCAAATTTAATAATTATACTTTTAATTCAATTGTAAACCAAAAACTATATGGATTTATTGAATCTCATTTAATTATACAACTTAATTAATTAATAAAACCATAAGGGTGTGATTTGAACTTTTCAAAACAATACTAGGGTTTCAGAATTTAACATTCCTAAATTAAATTTTTACTCAACTTTTAAATTCCAAAACTTGAGGGAAAGTTTTGAACCATTTCAAAACATTAGGATTTAGAATTTAAATATTTCAAAATCAAACCTTTTAATCAAAATTTAAAATCCAAAACTTGAGGGAAAGTTTTGAAACTATTCAAAACACAAGGATCAAATAGAAAATAACTTAAATTAAACAATTAATCTAATTATTATCTAATTTGAACTAAAATTAATTTCTTGCAAGATAAGTTACCCAATTAATACAAATAATCAAACTTTAATCAAATAAGGAAGTTATTATCTAATCAATTGGTAATTATCTTTTGTTTAATCAAGGATACACTCAAAATATGATTAAAATTCGAATCTTAATGACCCATAACAGTTAAGGCAAATATCTTTGAGTAAAACAGCAAAAAATCCCGAAACTGCCTCCTTCTGACGCTCGAACTCACCAAGTTCCTCCATGGACTCGGCGAGTAGGAGCCAACTCGCCGAGTCCACATTGGAACTCGCCGAGTTCATCAGTCAGAAAGCCAAAATTTCGATTTTGCAACAAGAATGAACATGCATGGCATCAATACAATAGAAACCAATCAAGGCTCTGATACCACTGATGGGTTTTAGCCATAAGAACATCCTATGTGCTCATACAAACCCTAATGCTTGGATCTAGGTTTCTCTATTGTACATGCAATTCATCCAAGACTTTAAACCCTAGATCTAGCATATGATAATCAATATTAACACAATAATGGGTTTAAGATATTACCTTGATTGTTATGTAGCAATAACAATCACAAGTCTTCCTTGTAATGACTTTAGAAAGCTTAGAGTCACAAGTGTCACTCCTCTAATGGCTCACAAACACCAAGAGCAAGAGGATGAAGAATAAGGAGAGAGGAAGCTGCCCAAAACGTGTGAAAACCCTAGAGAACAAGTTCACCACGTTTTTGGGGCTTAAGGGTCCTTTAAATAGTGAGGCTATTAGGGTTATCTAACAAGGAAACCCTAATTTGGATGCTTAGGCCCTAAGCAACCCATGAACCCCTCTTTAATAAGCCTTGGACGATTTCTAATGGGTTTCCCCATAGAATTTGTCCAACCTTATATTATAAGGTAATTCATCGCCCAATTGCAATTATCTTATAATTACAATTCCAGTCCCTTAAGTTTAATTAATCTCTTTTAGCCACAAAATTAATTATCAATTAATTCTTGACTAATACTAATTAAACAATATGATTTTTCCTTTAATATATTATTCTCATAATATATTAATAAATCATAATTAATCCTCTCTCTCCATAATTCATCCTATCAAGTTGCTTTGGTGAAGGCAACCCAAAAGGACCATGCACCATCAGGTCAAGTACATACCAAAATAGTTATGGACTTAGACACTAATCCAACAATTAGGACTTTTGTAATGTTTCCAACGACGAAAACGTTTAAGTACCATATGTTTGTAATGAATTTGGTATGTTTGCTAAAATTACCGCCTCTCGGAAAGTAGTTAAAATATCCTCTCATACAATCAAATCAAAGACACTCATATATGACCTTAGGATCATTGTCGGTGGGCTGTGATGAAATGATGTATACATCAGGATTAATTAAAATCAAAATGCTACATAATTAAAGCGAATAATTCCATCCTAATTTCTATTCGAAGTCTATTGGTGGTATTTGGATAGAACCATTCACTCGTCGATTTCGTCAATATCAAATGACATACGAATTGCATATACCGATCGATTATGGAATGATCGGTCGGGGAGAACAATATAAAGTATCATCACTAACTATCAGATCACGCTTACTGTCAGCACGAGATACCGTGGTATGAATCAATTGCAGTAACAATAACATCAATCAAAACGGAAAAAGACTAAAAAGAAACACAGGATGCACTACCACTCTAACGAATACCTATTACGAATACAACTTAATACATGTGTCATCTAGAAAATTTGGTATCGTCATTCGATATGGATTGGTTTGGGTCATCAACTTATCATTTACCCATGTTACGAGAAGACCCTCCATATAACCAACTGAATATCGGAACCTTCGTCTCTCATAAACATAAATCTGACACTGACCTCAGAGCCATCTCTCGCTGCGAAACCCTAAAAACACTCACCAGAGGAGTATTATACCCTACGAAAACCTTACCAAAAGTAATACCAGAAGACCCTCCCGGAATGTCAAGCATGCAATAGATAAGGCTCAAGCATAGAAGCTTGGGACGCATATGGTTAGTCTACCATTACTACGTGTCTACACGAGGATAATGTATAATTAAGATTCTACGGACATTGGATGTGTGCTTCCGCCCTATTTCCTGTTCCTTGTCTGGTTGTGGATTTGGGGTAGAGTCACCCATCCAACTGTCTTGCCAACCTTGAGTACATACAACCTATATTCGAAAGTTAATGATATATGGACCAGGTACGAGTCCTGCCATGAACTTGGGGTCAAGGCTACCTAGGAGTATGAGTAAACGTCTTACCATCCAAATAAGTCTAGTCACGTAAACCAAGCCCACATGGTTCCTACCGAGCTAAGCAATCGAGGAATACTACAGCAGGCCATATGCAGGGCTCCGAGGAGAAGTTATTACTTATGACTTAAGACAGCTAAAGACGTACGAGGTCGGCTATGTAACGCATGACCTCGAACTAGGAGCGGTAGTGTTCGCCCTAGAGGTTTAGAGGCACTATCTCTAGGACACGAAGAATACAATCTTCACCAATCATAAGAACCTACAAGGCACGGATGACGTGCATGTTATCCCATGAACCGGATCTGGACACCGAGGTTGATGGATTCAGAAACAATGTCATGAACGAAGCACACGAAAACTCGCTACTCCCTTCATCCAGGCTCGGACAAGATGTGTCTGGACCTCAAAAGTAACATCAGTGGATGAATAGGAAAGCTGACATCGCTACACATGTGGGAAAATATCGGACTTGTGCCAATGTCAAGGTATAATAAAGGAACCCTTCACGTTTCCTACAACAACCAGTGATACCTAAAAGGAAGTGGGAGCGGCTAACCGTGGGCTTCATAACCAAGCTACCCAAGACAATGGATGGTCTCGATACCATTTGGGTAACCGTCGACAGACTGGCCGAATTCGTACACTCCCTAATAATCAAAGAAATCGATAGGATGGAGGAATCGACTAGAACGTACATCAAAGAGATTATGCGACCACATGGTCTGTTAATATCTGTTATCTCTAACAGAGATAGTAGATTCTTTTTGTGACCCTGGAAACCCTTTCAGGGAACTAGGTTAGACTTGAGTATGGCCTACCAACAGCAAACCAACAGGCAGAACAAAAGGGACTGTTCAAACCTTGGGCGACATGTTAATAGATTGGGTGATTAACTTCAGTAAAGCGTGGGAATGCCCGCTTACCACTTGGTGAAATCGAAATGAACGAGAGTCTCCACTTTGTAGTGGAGAGCCTAAAGGCACATATAGAATACACTATCATTTCAAAACAATAACTCCTTTAAATCGACTTAGCTCAAGTTACAATACAAAATTCCAAGGTCGCCATTTAACATCAGACGTATTGGTCCCCGCTATACCAATTTCTTGTACTACGAAAAGTTTCCCCCATCTTTTCTCCAAATCCTTGAAGTCCCGGTCAAAGTGCTAATTTCGGGACGAAATTCCCTCTAACGGGTGGATGATGTGACAACTGTCAATTTCCAGTCAAGTCAAAGTCAACTAAAGTCAACAAGTCAAACCGGTCGAATCAATTAACCCTTGGGTATTAGGGTTTACTTTAGGTTATTAATATACAACTCGCTATGCTAATGAGAAATCATCAATTAAAAAGTTCATATATCTAGATTTCATTAACCTAAAACTGCATTAAGTAATGAACCAAACCGATAAAACAATGTTGCATACTCATCGGGAGTGTGTAAGATCCTTAAACATGGCTTCACAGGGTTTACGGACCTTGCGTTGCGAAGCCGGACATTCACAAATGTCACACACGAAACCTCTCTCAATCGTTTTCACTCTATCTCTTTCTAAATAAATCTCTCCCAAATCTCTCTTAACTTTTTATAATCACTTGGGGCATCCTGACCCTCGAATTAGACGAAAACATCTCGAAAATGGAAGTCTACGCGAAAACAGCCTAAAGGAGTCGAACCCTCTTAGGAACAGAACTTGTCAGAAGCGATCTACCTTATCTCGGATCGAAGGCTCGCATAGACCGAACCCGAAGGTCCCTTCGGACTGAACCTCGCCTGAGCACCGAACCCTACCTTCGCCTTCGCCTCCTACCCCTTTCGCTCCATTTCGCCTTCAGCCCAACAGCAGAAGGGACCGAACCTCGACCCAGTACCGAGAGGTATCGCAGGAAGCCCTTTTTCACCCAGTTTTCGACTAGTTTTGCATTTTAGGCCCGTTTTTTATTATTTTAACGTGGGATTTTCACCCAAAACTCTATTTTAACATATAAGGCCCATATTTGTTAATTAATCACGTTTTGGGGGATAAACCTTATCCAAGAAGAGTGGGGGAAGTACAAGAGGTGGAGTGTTGACTTTCCTTTAGTTAATGACACAAGCAAGCACCACACCCACTCGATGACTAACCCACACACCTCCCCACCATACCTTGTCACTTCCTTGTACTTTTTCCACCCCGGCTAACGAGGACTAAATCAATATTTCCATTAGAGATTGTTATCTCTGCCTCGCATAGAGGAATTGGTTGAGCAAACGCAAGGAACGAATTACCTTTCAGAAATGGACCGAGATCCGAATATCAGCAGTTTCGAGTGATAGCGAAGGATGACCCGAAGACTACCTTCCGAACTCGATGCGGACACTTCGAGTCCGTAGTGATACCCCTCGAATAGGACCAATACGCCCGTAGTATTCATGAGCTTATTGAATAGGGTACGCCTTTTCTTACTTGGATCAGCTCGTCGTTCTCTTTGTAAATGACTTACTTATCTACTCTCGTAGTAAGAAGGAAACCATGGAAACATTATCCTCAAAGAAACTATTCGTGAAGTTCTCTAAACATGAGTTTTGGAATTTAAGAGTCAACTTCCTATGACACACTATTAGTGATATGGAAATTCTTGAGTACTCTGTCAATTTATCAAAATCGTCTAGAAAATTTCGGCACTGAAGACGCCGACAAAAATTCACCAAAGTCTAGGTCTTGCAGACCTAATATTGTAGTCCATTCAGAACTCCTTGCGAATTACAGGAACCCTTACGACTTTGACCCAGCAGGGGGTGACCCCTGACTGAGAAGATAAGCAAGGAAGAGAAACCTTGGAATTTCAAGTGAGAGACCAAATTCTTTAGGAAGTCTCACTCCGAGAATGGCTTGAAATGCTTCGGAAAGCGTAGAGAGCTAAATCCAAGATAGTTAGGACCTCCGAGATTCTTACCGGAATCGGTCCTGTATCTCGTAGACTAGACCTACTCCACGAGCTTAGTATCATACATTCTTCACTTCAGAAAACCTACCGTGATAAACGTAGGAAACCGTTGGAACTCCAGGTGGGTAACCATGCTCTATTGAAGGTCTCAGCCTGGAAGGGCTTGATACGCTTTAGAAAGCATGGAAAGCTAAATCCAAGGTACATTGGGCCTTTCGAGAATCTTGCAAGAATCGGCCCTGTAGCTTACAAACTTAACTTACAGCACGGACTCAGTAACGTACATTCTACCTTCCACGTATCGAACTTGAAAAAGTGACGGTCCGACGAGACTCTTGTTATCCTACTCGAAGAGATCGAGATCAACGAGGGCCTCAACTTCGTGGAGGAACCAGTAGAGATCATGGACCGAGAGGTCAAGCAAACGAAACAAAGCCGTATCCCGATAGTGAAGGTTCGCTGGAACCCCAAGCAAGGACTGGAATTCACTTGGGAGCGTGAGGATCAGATGAAACTGAAGTATCCTCGTCTTTTCACTTAGTTATTTGTAACTACTTATTTGCTTAAATTCTAATTTCGGGAATAAATTCCTTCTAAGGAGGGGATGATGTGACAACCCGAAATTTCTATTAAGTACAAACATCTCAAGTCAATAGAAGTCAGAACAGTTGCTGTCAAATTTCAGACTTTTTAAAATAAGTTTAAGTATTTCAGGATTTCACACTTTAGAGATATCAGGAAAGAGGATGCACTAGGGATATTGTGCAAACAATGTTATTCTATAACTCTAAGAGTATATATATGAGAACTTGTCATTATTTTCATTTCTTTCAAAAACTCAAGATCCAAAACCCATTCTCTCTCAAGTATCATCCATAAAGATCTTCAAGATCTTCAATCTAGTAAGTGTTTCTAGGCTTCTTAAGTTATTAAATGACTTAATCTAGTGTTTTAACACATTTCTAACCGTGAAATCATTCCAAAAGGTTGATTGTTCATTTTTCACCAAGAACACCAAGAACACACACTAGTGTTCTTGGGCTTTTAGCTCATTTCAAGTTTCCACATAGTAAGTACTTCTATCCTAGAGTCTTTTAAAGCTTACTATACATCCTTACATCAAAGAAATGTCCCTAGAACACCAAGAACTAGGTGTTCACGGTTCAAGACATTCTTGAACCATAAACACCAAGTTAAGGTGCTAAAGGGTGCATTATGGTGTCTTGATACCTCACAATGCCTTAGGGACTTGTCTAGATCCTTCCTTGATGTGTTTATCAAATCAAAAGAACAAAAATCACCCATTTATATGTTTTTACGGTTTGGGGATCTCCCAAAACCGTAAACACCCCAAAGGTGAGTAAAAATGTCCCATATTTATTCCTTATGCCTAGAATCTAAAATATACTATTACCTTGATGAGCTGAGGACTTGAAAACCCCCAAATACCATAAACCTTATGGGTTTACGGTAGTAAACCCAAAGGAAAATGGTTTAGGGACCGTAAACTCCAGTTAGGAGTGAAATGGTACCATAGTTCCTTCCTTAGTCACATACATCAAGTAGAAAAGCTTCTAGGGACTCTTAAGGCTTCAAACATCAAATGGTCAAAAAGTGTGTGGGCTTACGACCATAAAACCAAGGGTTTACGACCGTAAACCCTTTTCTTAGTGACCACAAAACCGTAAACTCCCAAATGGGGTTTTCCTTGAACCCCAAACACACTAGCCCTTCCCTACAACACTTAGATGCAATCATTGGGACTTATAACACTTGTATAAGGCGTTTAGCATGTCCTAGGGTGTCTTAGCTTTGTTTATTAGTTGTTTAAAGGCTAATTGGGTACACATATGTGATATTATATTTTATCTAGGAGCATAGAGTGTGTACAAGTCTTCACTTGACACCTAGCATCCTATTTAAGTCCGTTCATCCCAACCACTTGCTACAGGTGAGTTCATACCCCTTAATCAATGTTTTAAATGTTTTTAAATGTGTTTATGGGGGGGGATACAAGTAGAATCATGTTTGTTATTATATCAATCACATGTGATTAATGAGCAACATTCAAATGAATTACTACTCATTAGCTGTTTTACCAAACAGTTTTCTTCACATGATTTTCATAAACGTTTTATATGTTTAAAACTCCTTATTAAACTGTTCATTATACACTGTATGTTTCATTTCAAACTCATTTACAATTGTGTTTCAAACAAACGTTTCTTTATACTTAAACTGTTTTATCAAACAAATACTTTCAACCCGTTTTATAGGCTGACATCAAGTCGACCTTTTCTTAGATAGTAATCATGTTGAAAGGTGTTACAAAACATATTTTATGCTTTTATATTGTCAATTGCATGCCTATATATGTATAGTTATATAAGAAATGTTTAAAGGACATAAGAAGGCTAGCCGCTCTATTTCCTTTTCACCGTTGGGATGTGGTCTGGTGGGCATCAAGTATCCGGCCGAAAGTCGTTTAAATATTAGTTATGTATCATGTGTACATATATGGTCATAAGGGTTCTTCCAGTCAGTTCAATACCCTTGGGTAGCAAGGGTATACTTCTGTGTTCATACGCACCAGTTATATTACTAGTAAGCTACCATATGGGTAGTTTAGGAAGATACTAATACGTTTACTAGAATGCGGAATCATACCACGAGTCAGTTCATTCATGAGTCTATACATGCTAGATAGAGAGAGAACACACTATACCCTTGGGTAGCCTGGGATCTAGCCATCACATTATGCCTTATCCCTCAAATAAGGCAATATGAGTACAAAAGTAGTCACTTATTACAAATACTACAGTACTTACGAGAATACAATAAGTTAAAGGTAATTAGTACGGTTGTAGTTATTTGATACTACACCATAGTACTATATCATTTTCCCATTACATTCACTTCGTAAACATTCACACAATGCACGGTAATGTAGAAGCTATATTTTTGGTTAATGATAGTCGGATTTGGGAAAATACAGACTCTTACAGGAGACACACACAGATACTAGATGCCTTGGTAGAAGGCTACTCTCAGTAGGAAGCATAGGGCTTTTTAGGATGTTCAAAACGTTTTAATACTTACAGTTCATATACATACAAATACTTACAGTTCATATACATACAAATGCTTACATACAAATTAAGACACTAAAATACTTATGATCTCACCAGCTTTAAAGCTGATACTCGCTTTCAAAATAACTTGTATCCTCAGGTCAACAGTAGACAGGTACCGATGCAAGGTTTAGAGAAGATGGTGCTCGTTTAAGACGCATCTTTTATTTTGATTTATACTTTAGTGTTTATCATAATTTGACAGAACACACTTGTATTAAAATTATATTATTAATGCAATGGATGATGTTGTTGCTTGTTTACTACTTTTCATTGTTGTGATACTGTACGTGACGTTCTCCGCCCCAGAACGTTTCCGCCGTTCATGGTTTTGGGGTGCGACATAGTGAAAAAAAAATGTTTCCTTTATAATATACAATGGTGATATAGATTAGGCGAATTCTCGCGCGTTGCGCAAAAACATCTATATAGCTGAAAAATTTACAAATATATGTTTTTTTTAATTATAACAACAATATTTTTGTTAAATTTTGTATAATAATTCATATACTAAGTTTATATAATATATAGATTATTTGAATTATATGATAATATATACATCTATTAAAACTGCATATTCTTAATCTTTTGATTGACCTCTACCCGCAGGTTACTAATGAATAAAATTAAATATTATATGATTTAATATTATTTATAGTTGTTGTTATTGTTAATTAATTTTTAAAAGTTTATTTGCTTAACATTTTAATTTCTTTCATTATAATTATTTAAAACATCAAACAAATTGTTTTTGATTTTAAAGGTAACAATATAATCATTTATATAAAGTTATTTTTAATTATTCTTATTGTATGTTATTTTAAGCTACTTATTTAAAACTTTTAATGATTATAAAAATATTTTTAGGATATATTTTAGTTAAATTGATATTATAATTCAGTTTTGGGATTTAGTGTAACGCCTGTGTTTCTGGGCTTGCCATTTTTAGCAATGTAATAGTCTAGGTTAACCTTTGTAACCCCAATTTGAAATAATAAAAATGTATTATTTGTGAATTATGTGAATTATGTGATTTATGTGTTTATTTTCTTAATTATTATAATTTAATGAATTAAGAATAAAATAAGCGTCAAAATTTAAGTGTGAGATAAGCCCGATATCTTTGCATAAAGTGTAGTGGTTGAAACAAGGATTCCGGAGATATAAGGAATGCCAAAATCCGAGTTATAACGAAGAAGTTATGACCTGTCGAAGTTTCGCGACGGGACCGGCACGACGTCGAGTGACGTAAAATATGAATTTAAGATAGAGCGATATTTAGCCTTAGCGATCTAAACGAAAGTCGTAGATTTCGTTAAACCGAGAGCGTGCATAAAAGGAACGCCCAAATCTGACTTCGTAGGAGGAAGTTATGATTTTTCTAAGTTTTGACTTAGCAGTATGCAGCCCAAATACTCGATTTGAGATCGAGCGGTTTTTAGCCGAAACAATCTAAATGAGAATCGAAGATCTCGTTGTTAGTAGCGAAACGATGAAAAGTTAGGCAAGAACGGACGTCAGACGAAGAAGTTATGAATTTATAACGGAGTTTTTCTGTCCCGGCCTTCTAAAAATAAATAATAAAAATAAAAGTCAAAATTAGCCGACGGAGTCTAAATGAAAGTTGTAGAGTATGGTCTGACCTTCGCGTGGATATAAAGAACGTCGAAAACGGAGCTCGTATGCGAAAGTTACGCAATTTAGAAGTTCGACGAGTCAATTACGCCCCGCGTAATTGAGTACGCCCCGCGTACTCAGTCGGATGCAACTTGTCTGACCAATACTCGAGTGCCACAGATCGACGCATGCAGTGACGTCAAAGTACGCCCCGCGTAACCGAGTACGCCCCGCGTACTGAGTACGCCCTGCGTAATTTGAGATTACGCCCCGCGTAATCCCAGACCCTCAGCCTATAAATAGAACTCGAATTCAGCCATTTTCTCTTGTTCAAACTCTTCCCTCTCTCTAAGTTTTGCCTCGATTTGCGTGCCAATCATATCCCGAAGCCCCGGTAATATTCCCGAGCCCCGAAGCAAGATCCGAAGCCCCGAGAATCCCGAAGAGCGTTATTCCCGAGCCGAAACGCTGCCCGCGAGGAGCCCGGTTTTGTGAAGATCTTCCAGATCTACGGAGAAACACCTCTTCTGCAAGCCGTAGTGCTGCCCGATCATCTTCTGATCAAGTGAGTGTGTAGTTACTTTCATTCCAACACAATATTATGAAGTATTTTATATAAAATACGTGCTATGTGTATATATTTTGTTGTTATATATGTGAATGTATACCCACTCTCTTCTATCTTATAGATCTGATTATTTCTCAATGAAATACGTGTTATGTGTGTGTGCCTCATCTGTTATGTGAAAAATGTTTTGATTGAGCATGCTATACAGGTTTTGAAATTACGTATAAAAATGTATATTTTATCTACTAATATGTTGGGTACAATATGGGTAGATAGTTGGTGTGTAATAAACAGATGAGAGGCCTCGATGTTGTTTTGATCCAGTCATCTAGCGGAATTTAGATGACGACCACGGACTTTTCTAGACAGTCCAGTGGAACGCTAGCAGGCTCATAACCTGTAGGTGTTAATGAACTTGGGTGTTCATTCGCTGTATTCCATCCCCCCCATGGTTGCCTTATTTGACATATATATTGCTGAGGAACCCCCGAAGCATGTGTAGTCGCCCCGATGAAATATTCTTAGACTAGGTCCCTTGTGTTAGTTATTTTAGGGACATAAAGTGAGAATAACGGGAATGGGTAACTGGGTTATTGTTGGTTGATAATAATTAATTAAATTATTTATTGTGGGTTGAAAACCCTATATGCTCACCAGGCTCCCAAGCCTGACCCACTCAGTTGATTTATTTTACAGGAAGTGGCGCAAGAGCTTAAGATGGGCGAACATCAAGTTGTTTTGTTTACAAGTCTGTATATGTATATATTTGTTGAAAGACTTGTAATGCTATCGTTTATGCTTTATGATCTGTATCGGAACATGACATCCCAACTTTTGATTATGAAATGAAATCATATTTCTTTATGAAATGTTTTGATAAATATCCATTTTATCATGTTTTGTTTTTGGGAACAAATTCCGCATCTCTTTTAAAAATTAAAAGGATTTACTCTGAAAATTATTTCAAAAAGCATAAATGAAATCGGTCTTTTCTGGCCGAGATTTTTGGGGATGTCACATTTAGCACTACAACTTATCACTTTTAACTATTCACAAAATATTTTTTGAGTTTTTTAAGTGATATTGAAATTTATATTGAACTTGACCCTATAATGTTATATTTAAATTAACAATTTAAGTATTTTGTCCAAACTGTTTAAACGTTGTATCTTTAAACTGATAACTGTTTACATACAACAACATATTAAATTTAATAAATTAAGTATAATTTGCTAAAAGTTAAAGACATTACTTTATAAATAGAAGTAAAAATATTATTTTAATATTGAAATTTAGTTTATTTATCATTACACTTTAGGTTTGATACTTATTTAACCTTATTAATCGACTTATAATCATTATTAGAAAGACACTACAATTTATCACTTTTAACTATTTGCAAAATATTCTTTAGATTGTTTAAGTTGAACTAAAATTTATTTTAAACTCACTATGTAAGGTTATATTTAGATTAACAATTTATGTATTTTATAAGAACACTTCAAAAGTTGTAGTTTAAAAATGATAATGGTTTACATACAACATCACATTAGAAGTAATAAATTAAGTATAATATGTTAAAAGTTAAAAACATAACTTTATAAGTAGAAGAAAATGTATTCTTTTAATATTGAAAGTTAGTTTATATATGATTACACTTAGGTTTGATATTTATTTAACCTTATTAACCAACTTATAATCATTATAACAATGAAATTGAAAAGTCATGAGAGTTTCAAATGAAAGTGGTGAAAGGAAAAATACACAGAAGTTTCAAAAGAATACGGTTAAAAGAAAAATATTTCCTTTATAAGTATATAATGATTCCAAAATATAAAAAATACGTTTTTTTGTTAGTGCAATACAAAAATAAAAAGAATAAAAAAAAACTCCCTTTTTTATTTTTGTTAGTAAAAGACTTTTTTTTCTTTGCTTGGTAAGCATAAGTCTGAGAGACATGAGATAAAATTTTGTTGTCCTTTTTTTCTTGTGTCTCAATCAATAAGTGAAAGAAAAAAAAGATCTTATACACATTTAATTAATAATTAATATTAAAGATAACATTTTAAATTGTAAAATCAAGAAACTGTTATATTCATATTATATTGTTTTTTAAGGTTGACACTATACATATACCACGCTATGCTTAGATCCTATCCCCTATTGTTTTTATTATTTTTTTATTATGTAATATATTATAATATTAATATTTTTATTAAAAAAATTGTCATATACAATGATTTGACAACAATCGTCTTTTTCTTAAATATATTTATTTATTTAATGACATGTTATATCCTTAAAAGGTTTTACTGAAAAGATTATATATTTTAATAATTTATGTATTAATAAAAATAAATATAAAATCTGTATTTAATCAGTAATTTTGTTTATTTAAACTAAACAATTCAATTATCCAAATTAGTATTAGTTTATTTGTGGTTTATGTTACATGAGAAAAAACAATTAATAACAAAAGTTGCATATAATTAAAAAAAATATATAAATGTTATTATTTTGTTTATGACTAATTTAATAAAAATTTGAAAATAATTTATTCGGAATTTTATTTTTATAATATCTTTTATATTGTTATATTATAAAAACAATATTATTGTTGTCTTTTATCTTAATAAAAAATAAATTTAAAATTATTAATATTAATATAGTTAGTAATAATATTGTAATAATTTATTATTATTCATCTAAAAAGTAAAAGCTTAATTATATAGGTTGGTATTATAGATTTGTATGTGCATCCATTTAAATCTAGTTTCTTCTTGTTGCGACGTGGACCTCCCGAATGTACAATCATTGCATGTTTTTGCTGGATGGATTCCTTGCGCTTCTAACAACGTAAAAAAGATGTTGAAACTATCTTATCAACAGCTTTGTGGACGATTTGGAAGTACCAAAACTCGGTGAGCTTTGGAATGAAGTCATTGGGAAAAGATGCCTTTTTTGAAAATATTATAACCTTGACTTTTAATTGGTCTGTTTTAATAATATAATAATAATAATAATAATAATAACCAGGATGCATAATTGGTTAAAAATCTCAGTTATGTTTACTACTTCTACACACTGCACACTGTAATTCAATATATATATATATATATATATATATATATATATATATATATATATATATATATATATATATATATATATATATATATATATATATATAGGGTTAGGTTCATTTGAGACCACTTATATTTTGTGAGACCGTGAGACGCATTTGTTTATTTTTTTTTATTTTTTTTTATTTTTTTTAGTTAATTAATGTTCCGAAAATAATATTTAAAAAAAGAATTTTTTGATTTTTCCATTTATTTTGCATTTTAAAATTATTTTTAGAATATATACAGTGTAATATTCTATTTAAAATATTTCACGTATTTTTCAAAAAAAATAGAATTTTTTTTTTATTTTTTTTAATTTTTTTTTTAATTTTTTTTAGTTAATTCAAGTTCCGAAAATAATATTTAAAAAAAGAATTTTTAGATTTTTCCATTTATTTTGCATTTTAAAATTATTTTTTAGAATATGTCAGTGAAATATTCTATTTAGAATATTTCACGTATTTTTCAAAAAAAAAAAACGGATTTTTTTTTAATTTTTTTTTATTTTTTTATATTTTTTTATATTTTTTTTAGTTAATTCAAGTTCCGAAAATAACATTTAAAAAAAGAATTTTTGGATTTTTCCATTTATTTTGGATTTTAAAATTATTTTTAGATTTGGTCTCACGGTCTCACAAAATTAGAATGGTCTCAAATGAACCTGAACCTATATATATATATATATATATATATATATATATATATATATATATATATATATATATATATATATATATAGAGAGAGAGAGAGAGAGGTTCATTTGAGACCAATGTATTTTTTTGTCAGATAAGGGGAGTAACTTTTGTACATTGATCAATTTGATCACGTGGTCCAGAAAAATGGTTAATTAAGGAAGGTAATAAATTACAAAAACATGATTAAAGAAAGTAACTAATTATAAAGGGACAGTTTAGTCTATTTTTTAATTTGGAAAAATATACCCTAACTTACACCCTCCTTACTACCGACAACATAACATAGAATGTTGCTCTCCTTCCTTAATCGTGATTGCGTAAGTAGAAGCTGAAATTTAAAGCAAATCTCTTATATTTTTCCTTCGTTTGATCAGAGAATGACATCGATTATGATGTTTAGAAGATGGAATTCAACTTTTTTGGACAACTTGCGTAACGCTCGGCTCATGGTATGTATTTTAATAAAGAATTATTCATTTTTGCAAAGGGACTCGACGAGTTGGAGGCCCCAAACTCGTCGAGTAGGAATGAGATTTTTGGACGCAGGACTTGAAGTCTACTCGACGAGTCGAGAAGCCTCGACTCAACGAGTAGGGCTGCCATAGTTAAAGCCTAATTTTCAGGGTTTCCACCCTATTTAAAGTCGTTAACACCCCCATTATAGCCTCCCTCATCGCCTCCATAGTCCAGCAAACCCTAATTTGTGATCTTGAGCTTTGTGAGTGTGTGTGAGAGTGAAAAAGGAGTGATTCTTTGGTATTTTCTTGATGGGTGGAAGCTAGAGGTGCTTGGTTAAAGGAAGGAGCTTTGGATCTAGAAGAAGAACTTCATTTCTAGCTCATTTGAGGTATAAAGTCTATACCTTGTCTATTTGCTTACTAGATCTCTTCATGGGGTAGTTTAGGGCCATATGAAGCATAATATGGAATCATTCATGGATGCAAGCATGTTTTGGGGTAATAACTTCAGATCCAAAGTCTTTGAAGGACTCCATGGAATAAAGGTGCCAACTTTATGGCCATGAGACTCCCATGCATCATATGCACCACTTTTTAGGGCTTTTTGAGCTAAATAACCCATGCATGCACTAAATGTTATTAAATTCCCAATATTAGTTACTTTACGAAAAATGTGAAAATGGTTTTATTCCATGAAATTACATTTTGCACCTCGCTAAGTCATTAGTGGAGTGTGTGTGGTTAAACAACACACTAATTTGGGAATAGAAAGGGTGGTAAAGGGTAGCTTGATGTTAATCATAGATCAATGGAGCATGTGTGATTAACCGGCACATTGATTAGGTCATTTGTAACATTAAGAGTACCAAACACATTTGCATGATTATTCACACCTTGTTTGTAATCCTCAGCATCCTAGTCACGAATTTGCAGGGCACAGTCAAGATTTAAACACGCCATTGAAAAGTTCAATGAATATCAAAAGAATATAGGAATTTCAATCCAATTTAAAACTCAATAATAAATTTCGTTTTTCATGGTGGAAATTGGTAAATCGTCATTTACCTACCTTTAAATATTTTGCACTTGGATTACGACATCCCTCTTCCGAATTGTAAAATATTGTGTTGGAAGATAGCCTTAGTATTTCATTTGGGTGTTATATTAAGGATTCTCATCTAATCTAAACTTTGTTCTTCTTTTTCAGATGTCTATCCCAAACACTGCTTCAGGATCCAACCCTTCTAGCTCATTCTCCCTCATGAACTTGGTTGGGAGAACTATCTTCGATGGGTCAAACTTTAACGATTGAATCAGAAACATTCGTATGGCCCTTCGCTACGAGGACAAAGAATATGTCCTGGATAAAGAGATGAAGGAGATTGATGGACAAATTGTTAGTCCCAAACAAATCGAGGAATACACGGTTCATGAGAGGGACACCAAAAAGGTGTCGTGTATTATGATTGTTACCATGACTGCTAAGCTTCAAAAGTCCTATGAGGATTTTTGGCCCTTCGAAATGCACAAAGATTTGATGGAAAGGTACCATCAAAGTGCTCAGCAAGAAAGGTCTGAGATAATTTCCTCCATGATGACAACCAAATGAAGGATGGAGTGTCCATCACGGCCCACTTGCAAATGATGAAGAGATATGTGGACTGCTTGCTGAAGTTGAACATGAACTTCGATGAAGAGTTGGCCATTGAAATCATCCTACTTTCGTTGCCTTCTTATTATGATCAGTTTCGTATGACCTATAATATGAATAAGGAGGACGTCACTCTTAGCAAGCTTCAAGGCCTTCTAAGAACTGCAAAAAGCAACTTGAAAGGCAAGTCGGTTGTATCTACTCCTATTGTTGTTTCCCCTGTTCTGGCAATTAAACATGAGAAAGGGAAGAAGAGAAAGGCTCCTTCTAAGAGCCGCAATGGAAAGTCTCTTGATGGATCCTCTTCCAATGGGACCAAAGTTGTTTCTGCTAATCCCTCTACCAATCCAAAGGAAGCAGAGTGCTTCCATTGTCGTGAAAGAGGGCACTGGAAACGAAGCTGCCCCTGTAACATCCGAATTTTCAGAGGTATTATGGTGTTGGTTAATCTTGTGATTAAAGGAGAGACTCGACGAGTTGTGGGTCCAGGGTTTCTCCCTTGGATTTAATGAGTGGGCTCGACGAGTCCGAGGAGGGACTCGCTGAGTAGGTGTTGGGTGCAGAAACCCTAATCTCCGGGGTTTGGGACCTATTTAAAGGAACTTATAGCTTCCTTGGCCCCTTCTAAACAATGTCTTCGTCCCTTGAGAGAAACCCTGGAGTTATTTATGAGAAAGACAGTAAAATAGGCTTCTTGGAGGTCATTTCTTTGAGAAAAAGATCAAGGGAGTTTCAAGGATCTCAGAGGAGAGTTGGTGGATTAGTCTCATCTTCATTGCAAGCTTCAGATCCGGTACAACTCTTGCCTCCCTTGTGTTTGAGTAGATTTCCTTGGTGTAAAGTTGGGCTTGTATCCATATTGATGGGGTTTTGGGTGCATCCAAACCCTTTTTCGAGTCAAATGTAGATCTGGACCTTGTGAGGTCCAGAGATCCAGAAAGTAGGCAGCCATGAGTGAGTAACCTTGGAGCTTTAAAGCTATGTAGCTTCAATGGAGTCAAAATGGTGTATAGAGCAAAATACACAATGCATGAGCCTCAAGTTCAGACCTTTGCATGACTTTTGGGTAGTAGGAGGTTAGCTTTATGAGTTTGGGTTGCAGATGTGACCTCAAATGGCTGAATGACAAATCTATGGGAGCCAATTCGCCGAGTCGTATCGGTTTGACCGGGTAGTCTTAACCCAGTGTTGGCTCGCCTAGTTGGGAGTCAACTCGACAAGCTGAGTGAGTCCTAGGTAAAGTTCAGTTGATGCGAGGGGACTCAACAAGTCGCATGGGTGCACTCGACGAGTAGGGTCAAATGTGGACTGTTGACTTGAGCTTGACTTCTGTTGACTTTCGGGTTTTGGTCAACATAAGTAATAGAGGCCTTGGAAGGTTAAAATGGTCTTTTACCCACTTTACAGAGTTAGAAAGTGAAGGAACCACCTTCTATTATCTGAGTCGTGAAAAAAAGTTATTATAAGAGATATTCATCCTATGTGTTAGGCGGTGGCGAGTTCGAGAATCAAGTGTGAGGATAGTTGTTTTCTGCTTGCCAGTTGAGTCTTCTCACTATTCTTTACCTACAGTGGTAATTAGAGTTATGTGACAGTGTATTTTGTATGCTATTTATGTGATGTGTTGCACTGCATTATTTCTATGTGATTTATGTTATGTGTGTGTGTGTTCAAGAGTTTAAAGAGTTAGGACCAAAAGGTCCACAGAGTTAGGACAAGAGGGTCCACAGAGTTAGGACCAGAGGGTCCATAGACTTATAGCCTCGAGTGGCTAATATGTGTTTTATGTAGTATTTTGGGGAACTCACTAAGCTTCGTTCTTACCGTGTTATGTGTTATGTGTGTCAGGTTCTCAGGATCGCGGGACGGCATCGGTTGATTGTACACACCAGAGAAAGCGTTATGAGGATCCTGGATTATTAATTACTAAAACATGGAGTTATGTTTTGTGAATTGAGCAAATGAGATTTTAATAAAATTTGTCATGAGGATTTATATGATTTTAAATGAAAAAATTTCTTTTGAAAATTTACGTTGTTACAGCCCCAAATACTCAATAAGGATGGGATGATAAAGCCCACCTTCGCAGGTATTTACATTATTATTTCTAATAACTCATCACATGCTAATTATTGGGTCCTTGATACAGGTTATGGATTTCACATTTGTTCTAATTTGTAGGGACTAAAAAGAAGTACGGATGTGGAGCACGGGAAGATGAACATAATCATGGGAAGTAGGAAAATGTCACATGTCAAAGAGATTGGAGTTTATCCTTGAGTAAATTACATGAATGGTCCCTGTGGTTTGGGGTAATTTACACGTTTAGTTCCTAACCTTTTTTTCTAACTCGGACGGTCCTTATTATATATTCTTGTTACATGTTGAGTCCCTACTAGATATAAAAAGACTAAAATACCCTCATTTATTTCTTTTTCAATTAATATTATGTTTATTCTTAATTTATTTATTAAAAATTAAATAATTGTTAATAAACAAGTGGGTCCCATCTTCTACCATCTTTAATAGAGTTCATCAAGCTTACTTCACTACATCTCCATTACAATAGCCTTAACCATCGAACTTACACCATATGTCTTCATCTTCTTTTTCACTTCACCAAAACACAATTATCAGACCACCACTAGTTCGCCTTCAGAGTTCATGTCACCAGCATTAGATGTAACCACCTCCTCCCATCATCTCTATACCCTCGTTCTTCGCATATGATACCACCTGCAAATTGCAATCAGATTCAAGAGAATCCCTATTCTACTACTCCATACTCTCTTCTTCGGTGGCATCGCCCCACCTCACCGGAGACAATGTCGTTACATCGTCGGCGAGCCTCCTTGGTCTATTTTGTTGTCCAAAGGTACCAGGTCTCACCAGAAAGCTTGTTTCCTCTCCCTCCATGTTTCCTTGTTAAAAAATATCGGTAGAGACCACCATCACCTGCAACTTAGATCTGGAACTTCAAATCAAAAACCCATATTAAATCCCTCTCCAAGAAGTTGATGCTGAAACATGAAACCAGAAGAATTAGAAATGGTGTTGATGGCTCTGCTCCGGAAATTAAATCCCCAACTTAAAATGCTCACTAAAATTGAATCCAAAGCAACGCCTCAAGGTCTTCTCTTCTCTCGCCGGATCCAGTTTACAGATATAGCCATCAAACCTTAACGGACAAGTGGGTGAGGTTTTATTATAGTTTGCTTCAAATCTGGTCGTGGTATGATTTTCCGATTTTCCATTTTTCTTTTCCGATTTGATTCAGATCGAGTGGTGATATGCTTTGGATCTCATTCTTGCTTCGATTTTCCAATGATTTGCTTCAGATAAAGGGGTAGTGATGATTTACCAACAGTTTTGCCGGAGAAGACAAATGGGTTGGTGGTTTTCGGGTGGAGGATCACCGAAAGAAGAGGGTGACCGGGAGGGGAGGGGAGGGGATGGGTTGGATAGAGAAGGAGGTGGACCCACTTGTCTAGTTATCACTTTTTAATAATAATAACAAGATAAGTACTTAAAATAAAAAATAATTATTAAAAATGATTTAAAATATAAAAAAAAAGAACAGTAAGGGCAAAACAGTCTTTTTAAGAGTCGTAGGGATCAAAGACTCAATAAAACCAAATAATAAGGACCGTCCAAGTTAAAAAAAAAGTTAGGGACCAATCACACAATTTATCCCAAACCATAGGGACCATTCTTGTAATTTACTCTTTATTCTTTATTGCTTAGCAGTGGGTTAAATTTAGAGTTGAATAATTGTTGTTACTCTTTGATATGGCGAGAAATATTATTTCTTTTCATAGTTTGTATAAACAAGGTTTTACCTTTTATTTTAATAATGAAATTGGTAGCATTAATGCTTATTATAATGGTACATTTTAGTTTGAAGCATTTCCTTTTAATGGAATATATGAAAATATGATGGTTGTAGATAACCTAGGAAATAATGTGTTGAATATTGATTCGTCCAATGTTTTAGACAAGGCATGCTTGTGGCATTGTCGTCTTGAACATGTCAACAAGAAGCGCATAGCCCAACTCCAAAAGGATGGAGTCTTGGTGTCATTCGACTTGAAATCGGATGACACTTGTGAATCTTGTTTTCTTGGAAACATGACCAAGTCACCCATTACTGGTACTTGTGAAAGGGATGAAGGTCTGTTGGATCTCACACATACTGATGTGTGAGGACCCTTAATAACCACCACAAGGGATGCTAACCCCTTCTATGTGACTTTTACTAATGATTACAACAAATATAGCTATATCTACTTAATCAAACATAAGTTAGAAACCTTTGAAAAGTTCAAAGAGTTTACGTAAGAAGTGGAGAATCAATTAGTCAGGAATATAAAGATGCACGATCCGATTGAGGTGGTGAGTATCTTATTATCGAGTTCCTTGACTATCTTAAGGAATGTGGAATTTTTTCACCGTTGATGCCACCTAGGACACTACAACTTAATGGTGTGGCTGAGAGGCACAATTGAACCTTGTTAGGCATGGTTCATTCCATGATGATTCGAGCTTCGTTACCTATCTCATTTGGGGGTATCCCTTAGAGACTGCCACCCATATCCTTAATCTAGTCCCTACCAAAAAGGTTGCCAAAACACCTCACAAGTTGTGGACAGGGAAGGTTCCCTCGTTGTATCACATCAAAGTTTGGGGTTGAGAGGCTTTCGTAAGACGAGAGACTCATGGCAAGCTCGAACCTTGTAGTGAGTGATGTATTTTCATCGGCTACCCATAGAAGTCCTTTGGGTATCTCTTCTATAGACCGAGTGACAATGTTGTCTTCATTGCGAGGAGATGAGTCTTTCATGAGAGAGAACTCATATGCCAAGGGGACAATGGGAGGCAAATTGACCTTGAATAGCTTCAAGAGTTAAGTGATGAAGGAACCTCAAACACTAGTGCTCAATCCGAGGATGAAACTCTTGTTGAACCTATTGATGAATCCGTACCTCTAAGACGTTCTAGTAAGGTTAGTGTTCCACCTATGTTATATGGTTTTCATATAATAGCTGAAGTTGATACATTTATCAGTGATAGTACATTGATAAATCTGGATGAACCTAACAACTACAAGGAAGCCATGCTAGGTCCCGAATCTGGGAAATGGTAAGAGTCCATGGGCAACGAGATTCAGTCCATGTATGACAATCAAGTTTGGAACTTGGTTGACAATGTACCAGGTCGCAAGACAGTCGGGTTCAAATGGATCTTCAAGAAGAAGATCAACATGGATGGGATAGTACACACATATAAGGCGCGACTGGTTGCAAAGTGCTTTACTCAAACTTAGGGCGTTGACTATGATGAGATCTTCTCACTAGTAGCGAAGATTAAATATATAAGGATTACGTTAGCCATAGCTGCATTTCATGAGTATGAAATATGGAAAATGGATGTCAATACCACTTTCCTAAATGGAAAGTTGGCTGAAGATATTTAAATGAGTCAGCCAGAGGGTTTTGTCAATGCAAAGTAATCTAATAGAGTGTTTAAGCTTGAGAAATCCATTTGTGGATTGAAACAAGCATCTCGCAGATAAATCTTTGTTTTGATGAGAAAGTCGAAGAGTTTGGATTTTCGAGAAGTAAGGATGAGTCATGTGTATATGTCAAAGCTAGTGGGAGTATAGTTAGCTTTTTGGTGTTGTATATGGAGTGCATAGTTGTTGGATTTAGTGTCTAAGACCATAACTATAACTGGTATGTACTTGACCCGATAGTAGCATGGTCCTTTTGGGTTGCCTTCACTAATGCAATTTGATAGGACGGTTTTATGAGAATAAGGTTATCTACGAGCCTACGATTGTTTTCTATTATATTTGATGCTTGCTTGTTTTCAAAGTTGAAAAAATCGAGTTTTTTGCACTCTGACTGATCAACTCGCCAAGTCCACTAGGGAACTCGACGAGTCCATGCAGAAATGAATCTACTCGACGAGTCCAGTTCATGGACTCGCCGAGTTGCCTGATCAAAGTGCAGAAATTCATGTTTTTGGCCAAAATTGGATATTATCATTACCCCAAATTGTTTTGATTCATAAAATATGTTTTTTAAGATATGGTAGTGATCATACTCATCCAATAGAAAGATAATTATCAAAGTTTTAAAATAATTGTTTTTTTATATGATAAACCATTTTTTTAAATTGTTAATATGAAATTGCCTTGTTTATGAGTTTAGTTAGATCAAGAATTATGTGAGAATTTAGTTGTTAGTATAATGATCTAATTGATGTTTAATGACCTCCATAACTTGTCCTCAAGTTATGGAAAATGAAAGGTCTCATCATTAAAATCAAATTAAACTTATAGGTTATGAGTGTGAAGAGTTTTGAAAAGTTTCAAAACTTTCCCTCAAGTTTTGGATTTTGCAAAGTCTCATTAAATGAAACTTTAATTCCAAACCCTCGAGTTTATAAGTTAAAATTCAACCCTTATACTTTATAAGATTATAAGTTTAATAATATATATATATATATATATATATATATATATATATATATATATATATATATATATATATATATATATAAGACAAGTCGCTCTTACTGTTAGTAGGCCTCATTCACGAAGCCGGTCTATAGGGGGGGGGGGTATAAGGTTATTGTCTATAAAAAGGTGGTTTAATGGGTGTCCACTCTCACCCACCGCTTCCTTGACTGGTGGAGGGTCGTTAGCCGAACGGGTAGGATAGAAAACTAATTCTCCCTCATTAATAGTATAATGATAAATATAAAGTAACTAAACTTTTATTTAATTCCCAATATTAGTTACTTTAGGAAAAATGTGAAAATGGTGCTAATCCATGAAATTGCACTTTGCACCTTGTTAAGTCGTTAGTGGAGCGTGTGTGGTTAACGGGCACACTAATTTGGGACTGACAATGTGTGACAACGGGTAGATTGATGTAAATCATAGATCAATGGAGCGTGTGTGGTTAACCGGGACATTGATTAGGTGATTTGTAACATTGGGTGTACCATGTTAATTTGCATGGTTATTCACACCTTGTTTGTGATCCCTGGCATCCCAGTCACAAACTTGAAGGGCACAATCGAGATTTAAACATGCCTTTGAAAAGTTCAATGAATCTCAAAGATCTACGAATTTCAAACGAATTAAAACCTAATAATCTATTTTATTTTTTATGGTGGAAATTGGTAAATCGTCATTTACATACCTTCAAACATTTTACAATTGGGTTACGGCATCCGTCTTCGCAATTATAGAATATTGTGTTGGATCCTAGCCTTAATATTTCAGATTCGGTGTAGTATTAAGGATTCTCATCTAATATAAACTTTGTTCTTCTTCCTTTTTAGATGTCTATCCCAAGAAATGCTTCAACACCAATTCCTTCAGGATCTTTCTCCCTAATGAACCTATGTGGGAGGGTCATTTTTGATGGCTCGGATTTCAATGACTGGATTCGAAACATCAAAATGGCTATTTGTTATGAGGACAATGAATATGTCCTTGATAAAGAGGTAAAGGAGATTGATGTCACCATTTATACTCCTGAACAAATTGTTGAACACACTAATCATGAGAGGGATGCGACAAAGGTGTCGTGTCTTATGATTGCAACCATGACTGCTGAGCTGCAGAAGTCCTATGAGGATTACTATCCCTATGAAATGTATCATGATTTCATGGAAAGATACCATCAAAGTGCTCGACAAGAGAGGTATGAGATCATTTCCTCAATGATCACAACCAAAATGAAGGATGGTGCCCCATCACGCCTACTTGCAGAAGATGTAGAGATATGTGGACTGCT
This sequence comes from Lactuca serriola, assembly GCF_051521515.1. NCBI lineage: Eukaryota > Viridiplantae > Streptophyta > Magnoliopsida > Asterales > Asteraceae > Lactuca > Lactuca serriola. The sequence goes on from NC_136410.1 coordinate 285,045,008, forward strand.
TGCTAAAATTGAATGTCAACTTTGATGAAGAGTTGGCCGTAGATATAATTCTACACTCTTTACCTTCTTGTTATGATCAGTTTCATATGAATTATCATATGAACAAGGAGGAAGTCACTCTTAGCAAGCTTAAAGGGCTTTTAAGGACTGCAAAAAGCCACCTTAAAGGAAAGTCAGTTGTGTCTACTCCTACTACTACTTCTGCCCCTGTTATGGCAATAGGACATGGAAAGGGAAAGAAGAAGAAGGCTCCCTCCAAGATCCGCAAGGGAATGTCCTTTGATGGATCCTCTTCTAGTGGGACCAAAGCTGGTTTTGTTAATCCCTCTTCCTATCCGAAGGATGCTGGCTGCTTCCATTTTCATGAAAAGGGGCACTGGAAATGAAGCTGCCCCAAGTACTTGCAGGACATAAAGGATGGGAAGATCAAACCCTCCTTTGCTGGTATTTACACTATTCAATTTGATAACTCATCACATGCTAATTCTTGGGTCCTTGATATAGGTTGTGGATTTCACATTTGTTCTGATTTGTTGGGACTAAATAGAAGTAGGGATGTGGAGAACGGGAAGATAAACTTAATCATGGGAAATAGGAAAATGTAGCTTGTGACCAAGATTGGAGTTTATTCTTTATTGCTTAGAAGTGGTTTAAATTTAGATTTGAATAATTGTTGTTACTCGGCCGATATGGCGAGAAATATTATTTCCTTTCATAGTTTGTACAAACAAGCTTTTACCTCTTCGTTTAATAATGAAGTTGGTGCTATTTATGATTATTATAATGGTGTATTTTATTTTGAAGCATTACCATGCAATGGTGTATATGAAACTGTGAATGTTGTAGACAACTTAGGAAATAATATGTTGAATATTGATTCGTCTAATGCTTTGGACAAGGCATGCATGTGGCATTGTCGTCTTGGACATGTCAACAAGAAACGCATAGCCCAACTCCTAAAGGATAGAGTTTTGGAGTCATTCGACTTAAAGTCGGATGACACTTGCGAATCTTGTTTACTTGGAAATATGACCAAGCTACCCTTCACTGGTACTTGTGAAAAGGGTGAAGGTTTGTTGGACCTCATACACACTGATGTGTGTGGACCATTCAGAACCACCGCAAGGGATGCTAATCGCTTCTATGTGACTTTTACTGATGATTACAGTAGGTATGGCTATATCTACTTAATCAAGCATAAGTCAGAGACTTTTGAAAGGTTCAAAGAGTTTAAGCAAGAAGTGGAGAATCAATTGCGAAGGAAGATAAAGATGCTACGATCTGATCGTGGAGAGAGTATCTTAGTATCGAGTTCCTTGACTATCTTAAGGAATGTGGAATTGTTTCACAATTGATGGCACCTAGGACACCACAACTTAATGGTGTTGCTGAGAGGCACAATAGGACCTTGCTTAACATGGTTCGTTCCATGATGAGTCGAGCTTCGTTACCAATCTCATTCCGAGGGTATGCCTTAGAGACTTCCGCCCATATCCTTATTCTAGTCCCTACCAAAAAGGTTTCCAAAACACCTCACGAGATGTAGACAGGGAAGGCTCCCTCGTTAAATCACATCAAAGTTTGGGGTTGCGAGGCTTTTGTGAGAAAACAAACTCAATACAAGTTGGAGCCTCGGAGTGAGGGATGTATTTTCATCGGCTACCAGCAGAAATCCTTTGGATATCTCTTCTATAGATCGAATGACAATGTTGTATTCGTTGCGAGGAAAGGAGTCTTTCGAGAGAGAGAACTCATATGCCAAGAGGATAGTGGGGGGCAAAATAACCTTGAAGAGCTTAAAGAGTTAAGCGATGAAGGAACCTCAAACACTAGCACTGAACCGGAGGATGAAACTCCAGCTGAACCAAATTACAAGTCCGTAGCTCTGAGGCGTTCCAGTAGAGTTAGTGTTCTGCCTGTGTTATATGGTTTTCATATAACAACTGAAGGTTGATACATTTATCAATGATAGCACACTGATAAATTTGGATGAACCTAAAAACTACAGGGAAACCATGGCAGGCCCCGAGTCTGCTAAGTGGAAAGAGGCTACGAACAACGAAATTCAGTCCATGTATGAAAATCAAGTTTGGAACTTGGTTGACAATGTACCAGGTCGCAAGACAGTCGGGTTCAAATGGATCTTCAAGAAGAAGAACAACATGGATGGGATAGTACACACATATAAGGCGCGACTAGTTGCTAAGGGCTTTACTTAAACCCCGGTAGTTGTGTAAGTCCCGAATCTGCTTGTGTATCAATCATATCCGTTTGATGGTGCTGAATCCCAATCAAACGGATGATGCCAGATCAAAATAGAAGAGAAGGAGAAGAAGAATAACTTGAATCTATGATGTATTCAATGAATAGAATGATGCTCCATACACATAGTTCACACACTAGCTCTTCTCTCTTGTTTCTCTCTTTAAAACACCTTATATTTCACACACTTAAGCTCCTTGTCCATACACCCATATACACTCCTCACCCTATATATATGAGACATGGGTCGTGGACAAATTCATGGCCGTAAACCTGTTCACGGCCGTAAACACAGCCGTAAACTCTTAAAACATTACAGAAAAATATAATTGCCTAGATAAGCAAAGTATAAACCATAATTTTGACCCAACAATCTCCCCCTTGGTTTATAGGTTTCTTTTCTAATGAACCCAACATCAAATTTAGATTTTCGGTTTGACTTTTTAAGTTTGACTTTTAAGTTTGATTTTGGCTTCAAGTTGTGTTTTTAATCGTTTTTGAGGTCTACGAGGGAATTGAAGACATGAAAGAGAGTAGTGAGGATATGTTAAGACAAAAGTTCAACATGTTCAATTATATCCCTGGAGAAACCCTGGAAGCTCAGTTGCAGCGATTTACTACACTTACTACTGAGTTGAATATAGTTGGGATCTTCTTAACCAAATCTGAGATAAACAAAAAGCTGTTGAATTCACTTCCGAAATCGTGGGATATGAACGTGGCTGTCATAAAGAAGACAAAAGATTTCAATCGTCTTAGTCTTGCTGCTGTAACTGAAGAACTTGATGCTTTGAAGTGTGGAAAAACAATGAGTTCCTAAACATCCTGGTCAATGAAGTTTCATGTACTCCATCTTGTGAAGCTACGATTAACGTTCTTCGTGAACATAATGATTTTCTAAAAAAGGAAGTCGAGGACCTAAAATACGAAGGATATACTCTTAGGAAAGGACATAAACCCCTAAAGGCTTAATTAGAAGCAAAAACAAAAGACTATAGGAGGCTTCAAGAAAATTATAGCAACAAATGTGAGAATTATGACTATTTCAAGAGACAACTTGTTGAATTAACTGTTGAGCTTGACACATTAAAAGGCAAATATGAAACTGCAGATATTGATTTTTAAAAATTTGATGTGTCAAGCAAAGTAGTTGCAAACATGATAGACCATTGTCTGCAATTTAAAAATAACCAGCAAAAAGGTCTAGGGTATGATAGTGTTCTTCCACCTTTCAATCATAACTACACATCCATCCCTATGACATAGGAAGAAATTGACAGGGAGGCACATCTTTAATATAGCAAACCAGTTGGATTTATGTCAGGAGGTATTTAGGTTGAAAATAGTAATGCTTCTACTTCCTATGCAGATCAACCACTAAGCCAATCGAAGCAAGCAGTTGAAGAGAGTGTGTTTGATAGTAAATTAGAAGAAGATGAGAACAAGAAGAAAACCATTGAACAAACCAACATCTCCTTGAACTCTGAATATGTTGCTTCGAACACAGCTGCTTCTGATCAACCTGCTGTTGAGAAATGCAGGCCACCAATTCCAGTGAAACAGAGTGTCTGCTGCAATTGTGCTTGTGGGAGTCCTTAGGACGTTCTTGATAACCAAGGTATATCGGGAAGTGAGGAACACGTTCTAGTGCAACTAAAATTGAATCATTTAGAGGTAGTCTGTAGATCTCGCTGCTTAATTTAAGTGGACAACAATACGCATGGTCATCGTCAGCTAAATGGTTTAATTAGAAAAGTTTTTCAATATCCTTCGTATTTAAGTGGACCACAATACCGGCAATTGACTGGATCTATTCATGAAGGTGAAGGTACTGATAAACAAAGTTAAGACTGTCTCACAAATTTGATCCCAAATATTTTTGTTTTTGTTAAATTTGTTCATAGCTTTCCTCTATGTACAAATTTAGGTGGGAATTAAAAAAAATCAAACAAAAATCAGAAAATTAAAAATAATGTTATTTCTTGTTTAGAAAAATCAGAAAGTCCAAAAATATTTTTGTTTCTATTTTATTTTTTCAGAAAATATAAAAATCCAAAAAAAATATTGTGTGCTAAGTTTTCTTTCAGTTTCGTTTTGTCTTGAAAAGTGAATTCAGATGTAGATGAGACTCATGGAGACTGTATCGAGATTTTCTGAGCCAAGGCTTCATCCGTGATCATCGAAGAATTCTCATTCGAAGGAACAAGAAATGAAGATTATTCTTCCAACATTCAATCTTTCAGCCCCAGAGGCAAGGCCAATTTGTACTTGAAGATTATGTGACAGATTTCATTGAAGCCTCCACATCAATCTGTCGCTATCTATGAACCTGTTGAAGTGATCCAGAAGATTCGTTCTCTCTGTTCTCTCTAAAGATTCTCAAGCTGAAAGCGCCATCTTTCAAGAATGAGTACATCAAGCCTCCTCACCCAATGTGCGTTTAGAGTCAAATATTGAAGAAATGCCCAACCGCTCAGGATGAAGTCATTTGTTGAAGATTCATATGTTCGTCTTGAAGCCGTGAAGAAATCAAATATTAAAGTTGAAGCTAAAGCTCCCATTGAAGATTAACAAGAAAAGCCAACTAGTTTTTAGGGGAGCTTGTTGGGTAATTTAGAAAAGAAAGTTATAAACCAAGGGGAGATTGTTGGGCCAAAATATTGGTTTTTACTTTTGCTTTTCTAGGAAAATGTATTTTTCTGTAATACAATAGGTGTTGTGGCTGTGTACGGCCGTTATCAAGTGTGTACGGCCGCACACCCGTGTACGGTCGTACACGGGTGTACAACTGTTATACTATATATAGGGTGATGAGTGCATGTGAGTGTAAGGGCCAAGCAACTTAAGTGTGTGTATTCTAAGGTGTGTTCTAGAGAGAGAAACAAGAGAGAAGAAGTGAGTGTGTGTGAATCTATTGTAAGGAACTTCATTCTCATCATTAATACATCATAGATTCAAGTTATTCTTCTTCTCCTTCTCTTCTATTTTGATCTGGCATCAACCGTTTGATTGAGATTCCGCACCATCAAACGGATCTGATTGATACACAAGCAGATTGGGGATTCACATTTGAAAATGATAGTTTAAAGTCAAAGGTCAAGTTTTAAAAATCAAAGTCAAAATTTTAAGTAAAAAGTCAATTTTGAAATTTAAAAAATAAAAGCTAAAATTTTTGGAAGAAAATAGAATTTAAAATTTAAATTTAAAAATAATAGAGATTCGAATTTTGGGCTAAAAGTGTTAAATTTGTGAAAGTACGTTCGAAATAAGAAGCCTTTTGAATTAAATTGGGAAGGAAGAAACCATCCAACAAGCTAGTTCAGATGGTAAGGCGTTGGTTTGTTGAAGTTGGTGGTGGGAGTTCGATTCCTGGCAACTCCAAATTCCCCTTCCTTTTTTTAATAAGATGCTACGAAGTCTTGAGCTGACTAGCACATATGACTGAAGCCTCGCACACCGTCCGAAGCCGCTTAGCCGAGAACACCGTCCGAAGCCGCTTAGCCGTATAGCGAAAATAGTAAATAGTCGAGCCGTACACATGAGAAGCTGTTGAGCCGCACACCGAGGCCGCACACTCCGAGACACACACTGAGGCCGTACACTCTGAGCTGCACACTCTGAACTGTACACCTTCAACCAGCCACACACCTTCAATCAGATCGTGAAAAAAACGATGTTTTCACCATTTTTGCTCCAAAAATCGATTAAAAACTCGTTTATATGAAAAATGCAAAGAACAAACACCCCCCCCCCCCCCAATTTTCAGAGATCTATCCAAAAATGCAAAAATCCTTCAAAAATAAGATCAAATACGCTGCAGATCTGACAAAATTGATTGATACAATCAAAGGTTTGATACCGCTTGTAAGTCCCCAATCTGCTTGTGTATGAATCAGATCTGTTTGATGGTGCGGAATCTCAATCAAACAGATGATGCCAGATCCAAATAGAAGAGAAGGAGAAGAAGAATAACTTGAATCTATGATGTATTAATGATGAGAATGAAGTTCCTTACAACAGATTCACACACACCCTCTTGTTTCTCTCTCTAGAACACACCTTAGAATATACACACTTAATCTCCTTGTCCGTACACCCACATGCACTCCTCACCCAATATATAGTATAACCATCCGTACACCCGTGTATGATTATAGAAAAATACAAATGCCGAAAAAACAAAGTATAAACCATAATTTTGACCCAACAAGCTGACTATGATGAGAGGTTCTCAACGGTAGAGAAGATTAAATGTATAAGGGATATGCTAGCCATAACTATATTTCATGACTTTGAAATATAGCAAATGGATGTCAAAACCGTTTTCCTTAATGGAAAGTTGGCTGGGGATGTTCACATGAGTCAGCCAGAGGGTTTTGTGTGTGCAGAGTACCCTAAGAGAGTGTGTAAGCTTGAGAAATCCATATATGGATTTAAACAAGCATCTTGCAGATGGAATCTTTGTCTTGATGAGAAAGTCAAAGAGTTCGAATTTTCAAGAAGCGAGCATGAGTCCTGTGTATATGTCAAAGCTAGTGGGAGTATAGTTAGCTTTCTGGTGTTGTATGTGGATGACATACTACTCATAGGAAATGACATCCCAACCTTGCAGGAGGTCAAGTCGTGGCTTGGGATGTGTTTCGCTATGAAGGACCTCGGAGGAGCTGCCTATATCCTAGGGATAAGGATATAGAGAAACAAAAGTAAAAGACTAATAGGACTTAGTCAAAGTACCTACTTGGACAAAGTGCTGAAATGTTTCAGCATGGAGAACTCCAAGAAAGGTGACTTACCTATCCAAGGCAATACCAAATTGAGTAAGACTCAGAATCCGAGTACAGAGGCTGAGATAGTAGAAATGAGTCATATACCATATGCTTCTGCAGTTGGTTCGATCATGTATGTTATGACTTGTACTCGCCCTGAAGTGGCCTTTGCTTTGAGCATGGTCAACAGATATTAAGGGAACCCTAGTGAAGCTCATTGGAATGCAGTTAAGAAGATTCTTAAGTACCTGCGGAGGACTAAGGATCGGGTCCTTACCCTCGGTGGGAGTGATGACTTGAGAGTAACATGGTATAGTGATGCTTGCTTTCAGACCGACATAGATAATTTCCTCTCTCATTCAGGCTAGATATTTACCTTGAATGGAGGAGCAGTTACATGGAAAAGCTCCAAGTATGAGACTGTAGCTGATTCAATGTGTTACTCAGAGTACATATCATCAAAAAAAGAAGCGAAGGAAGCGATATGGTTGAAAAAATTCATTGGAGACCTTGGATTTTTTCCATCCATAAAGGAGCTTGTGGAAATTTTCTGCGATAATGAAGGTTGGTTGCCTTAACCAAGTAACCGAGAGATCATGGAAGATCCGTACATATCGACAGAAAGTACCACTTCATAAGACATCAAGTAGAAGAAGGGCACCTCGTGGTAAAGAGGATATCGTCAGAGGACAACCCAGCAGATCCCCTCACAAAAGGATTGACTAGGGTTAAGCACTTGCAACATGTGAGGGGCATTGGGCTAAAGGACGATATTAGTTGTAATGATTAGATAAACCGAAACTTGTAATAGCTAAATTGTAATTGACATTTGATGATGAATAAAAGGAGTTTTATTTATAAGTAAAGTTAATTTCTTGTGTCAATTATTTACTATTTTTCACTTTGCATGTTTTGACTTCTAGAATAAATATGGTTTGTTCAAACTATCCACAATCGTTCATACATCGGAAGTAGGTGTGAAAGAAGACTGTCATGAGTTGGCTAGTAGGATTGTCTAAGGAGTTAGGCATTGCAACAGGTTTGCTAATCCATTCATGAGGGCTTATGAAATAAGATTTGAGTATTGCATCAACCCGCACTCACTTGTATCACTTCACGGAATTTATCACGAGTGATCGTGAGATGATAATATCATATATATGTCTTCAAACCAAGAGATATGAGTTGTTCACTATGAGTTAGTCATGCATTGATGGCACGAAAACACATCAGTAACTTGATATTATAAAACGTGTCATTGTGCATGGTTTAATGAGTAGTCAGTACTAGCATATAATATCGAAGTGTAACAACCCAAATTTTACAAAGAAAATTTTGATTTTTTAATAATCAAACCATTTGCATAAACCATAAATTTCCAAAAACATTTGTTTTCAAATTCACGTTCAATACATCATTATGTTCTCTTAAAAACATCAGAGCGTCCTAAAACACTAGTAAGGAGAGATAGAGTGCACGCTACGCCATCCCGCCTTTCCCTTGCCCTTGGGTTCAGATGTACCTAAAACAAATCCACAAACGGTAAGCTTCAAAGATTAGTGAGTTCCCCAGAGCACACCACCCTGCCCACACATATAGCATATCATAATAGCTGTTTTCCAAAACACATAGACCATGCATGCCAATCACATAAGGAAGCCCTGGAAACCCTCTAGGGTCTTACTCCGGGTGCCATGGGAACCCCCACATGGTCTTAGGCCAATGCCTCGGGAACCCCCAAGGTCTTGCATACAAACATAATCACATAGCATATCGAATCACATAATGCCTAACACATGTATCATAATCACATAATGGGCAGGCCTTGGTACCTTAGATCCATTGGTATGGTGAGGAGACTCACCTCAGTCTGTTGAATACAAACACTGCCCTCCTAATAGTCCGCAATCTCCGGAGTTAAATAATAATAATAGTAATATAATCAATGTTAGGACTTAAACTATCCAAGGGGAAACCCAACCTCCAAACCCCTCCCCAAGGCCAAAATATCCTTTTCTTGTTAATGGACCCCAAAGTCTAAGTCCAGTATCCTTAATGGGCCTCTTGGCCCAATAAGGCCCAACCATTGCATCCATGGCCCATACAAATGAAAAAGCCCATACCTAACATAATACAACCAAGCCCTATAACCAAATGAGACCCACAAGCTCAAAGGCCCAATAGAGATTAAGGCCCAACTGTGCTGCATACGCTCGTCGTACCATCCTGGTACGCACAACGTACTAAGGGTTTGGGGACTACGTGTTGTGTACAATGGGCTACACCCAATGTACGACCAGGTTAAGCACTTCCTCCATTAAGTGATTAATTCTCGATTCTTTCACGTCCAAAATTCAGATCTAGGCTTGTGAAAACGTCCTAAGGCATAAAGTTGCCAACTTTATGCCCTTGCATGCCTCATAAACTTCAATCACCTCCATTAAGACATTTCCAAGGTCTTTAAACCATGCATGAGACTAATATATCCACCAAGACTCCATTTTTATGCTTCTAAATGACCAAGGGACCTCAGATTTGTCATTCCCTTCTCATGGAGTTGCTTACTCACCAAAAGAGGTCCAATATCCACCAAAGGGACTAAACTAGAAAATACTAGCTAGATATAAGGATTCAGATGGAAAGGTGCAAGCTTTTTACCTCCAGTAGCCTTGCAAGATGTCCACAATGCAGATTCTAGAGGCACTAAACCGTCCCAAGCTTGCCTAGTAATTCTCCTTCTTGAAAGGACTCCAAAATGGCCACCAAAACCTTCTTCTTAAGCTCAAACTCTCACGCTCACACTAAATCAGCTGAAACTAGACGAAATGGAGCTAAGGACGCTGATAGGGCTTCGTCTAAGAGGTTTGAAGGTGTTTAAATAGGGGTCAAGTCCGGATTTAGGGTTTTGGCCATCAGCTGCATACGTCCGGTGTACCCTTACGTAAGCCCTGCGTATGCGAGATGTCCCCGCGATCACTTATGTAGAGTACGCTAAGCGTACCCATGAGTACACCCAACGTACTCCAAGAGACCATTTGTGCGAAAGTTGGAAATCATCGAGGGTTTTCAAGTCATACCTGATTTAGGGCGTTACAACTCTCCTCCACTTGGACTAGACTTCGTCCTCGAAGTCCACAGCTGGGAATAGATATGGATAAAATTCGTGCATCTCATCCTATGAATCCCAAGTCCATTCAGAGCCCTTTCGGTGCTGCCATTGCACCTTCACCACTTTCACCTCCTTCTTCCGAAGAATCTTCGTCTTCCTATCTAAAATGGCGACCGGCCTCTCAACATAATTCAGGCTCCCATCCACCTGAATGTCATCCATGGAAATAATCGCGGACTCATCAGCAACACACTTCTGAAGCTGAGACACGTGGAAGGTGTTGTGAATCTGACTAAGCGCCTCTGGCAGCTCTAATCGATATGCCACCTCGCCCACTCGGACCGTGATCCTGAACGGGCCAATGAACCGAGGCCCCAATTTTCCCGGCTTCCGAAACCTGATAATCCCTTTCCTAACAACACCTTTAGCAGTACAAAATCCCCCACCTGAAACTTGAGATCCGAGCGTCGTCGGTCAGCATAACTTTTTTGACGGCTCTTCGTGACTCGCAACCGGTCACACAACTGATGAATAAAGTTGGTGGACTTGAGAACCACCTCAGTGCTCCGCATGACTCAATGCCAAACCTCATCCTAACACACCGGGGTCCTGCACCTCTGTCCATATAATATCTCGAACGGAGGCCGGTCAATTCTGGCATGATAACTGTTATTGTATGAAAACTTTGCCAGTGGAAGGTATGTATCCCAACTCCCTCCAAAATCCAGCACACATGCACGCAACATGACCTCCAGTGTCTGGATCGTCCTCTCACTTAGACCGTCAGTCTGAGGATGATATGCCGTACTAAAATGCAGCTAAGTGCCCAGTTCCTCGTGGAACTTCTTCCAAAACCTAGATGTAAAGCGAACATCCCTATCCGAAACCACCGACACTGGCACCTCGTGCCTAGCCACCTTTTCTCGAACATAAATGTCCGCCAACATTTCTGCGGATATACTCTCATAGATTAGAATGAAGTGGGTGTTCTTTGTCATTCTGTCCACGATAACCCATATGGAATCCATGCCCCTCGCCGTCCTTGGTATCTTCCTAATGAAATCCATAGTGATCTCTTCCCACTTCCACATGGGAATGGGTAACGGCTGAACCTTGCCATGAGGCCGCTGATGCTCAGCCTTGACCTTCCTACAGGTCAGGCATTACTCCACGAACCAGGCGATCTCCTGCTTCATGTAGAGCTACCAATAACTTAGCCTCATGTCCCTATACATTTTTGTTACACCTGGATGTATAGAAAACTTGGACTTACGCGCCTCCTCTAATAGCCTCTACCTTACCCCTCCTGATACCAGCACCCATACTCGGCCACACTGCGTCAAAAGACCGCGGCTATCCTTAACAAAAAAAGGATACTGACCCCAAATTTTCTCCATTTTCCAATTATCTTTCTACGCACCCTCAATCTGGGCTTCTCTGATCATGTCTAACAAGGGTGAAATTACGGTCATACTCATAAAAATGTCCCTAATTGGGGACCCTGCCGTGTTGCGGCTCAATGCATTGGCTACCACGTTGGCCTTCCCTGGATGGTATAAAATCTTGCAATCATAATCCTTCAGAACATCCAACCATCTCCTCTGCCACATATTGAGCTTTTGCTGATCCATCAAATACTTTAGACTCTTTTGATCAGTATAAATTGTGAACCACACACTATACAAGTAGTGCCTCAAGATCTTCAGGCCAAACACCAACACCCCCAGCTCCAAGTCATGCATGGGGTAATTCGCCTCGTGAGGCTTCAACTTCCTTGAAGCGTAAGAAATCACATGCCCCCTTTGCATCAATACCGCACCCAACCCTAAAATCGATGCATCATAGTACACCACTAAATAATCCAACCCCTCAGGTAGCACAAGAATCAGAGCCTCGCATAACCTCTATCTCAGGGTCTATAATGCCATCTGCTGATGCTCATCCCACCGAAAGGTCACATTCTTCATGGTCAAGTGGGTCAATGGCACAACGATCGTGGAGAAATCCTGGATAAATCTCCGATAGTAGCCCGCTAAACCTATGAAACTATGAATCTCTGAGGCATTTCTTGGCACCTCCCATTGCATCATAGCCTCCACCTTGGTTGGGTTAACCGAAGTTCCCTCCTGATTGGTAACATGCCCCAAAAACTGTACTTCTCATAGCCAGAAATCACATTCGGAGAACTTCGCATAAAGTTTCTCCGCCCTTAGGGTCTCCAATGCCTCCTTCAAATGGTTCCCGTGTTGCTCCCTGGTCTTAGAGTAGACCAGAATATCATCAATAAAAACGATCACTGACCGATCTACCATCATCCTACATACCAGGTTCATGAGATCCATGAATGCTGCTGGAGCATTGGTGAGCCCAAACGACATCATCACAAACTCATATTGCCCATATATAGTCATGAAAGCCGTCCTTGGTATATCCTCCTCCCAAATCCTCATATGATGATAACCAGACCGAAGATCAATCTTGGAGAACCAAGACGCACCCTGTAGCTGATCAAATAAGCCATCGATCCTTGGCAAGGGATAACGTCTCTTCACCGTCAGTTTGTTCAGCTGCCAAGGGATAACGTCTCTTCAAGGCACATCCTGTGCGATCCATCCTTCTTTTTCACGAAAAGGATCGGTGGTCCCCATGAAGAACTGCTTGGACGGATAAACCATTGGTCTAGCAATTCCTGGAGCTGCGTAGATAACTCCTGCATTTTAGGTGGTGCCAACCGATACGATGCCTTGGCTATTGGAGCCGCACCTAACACTAAATAAATGCGAAACTCCACGTGCCTCTCCGGAAGCAGTCCTGGTAACTCTTCAGGAAAAACATCTCGGAAATCCCGTACAACTGGTACATTGCCCACATCTGACACGGTCCCTACTCTCTTGTCCGAAACATAAGCCAGAAATCTCGTGCAACCCTGCTGCAAAAACCTCCTAGCCTGCGCAGCCGAACAGAGGGTCGGTCCCTGCGGGACCTTATCACCATGAATAATTAGTTCTCCCCCCCCACCCCCCCCCCCCGCCTTAGGGTTCAAACACGGACCAACTGTCGCTCATAATCAATCATGGCCCCGTTGGCCCCCAACCAGTCCATCCCAACAATCACCATCAATCCTCGCAACGGTATAGCGACTAAATCAATGCGAAACCTTTCGCCATGCACATTGAGGACTCTGTCCTGATATACCCTCTCAGTACTCACAATGCGATCGTCTGCAATATCCACCTCGAGCAAGGTATCTAGAGTCGCCGGCGTGTCCCGAAATTTCTTGCTAAGCGCAAGAGACACGAAAGATTTTGATAGCACCTAAATAAAACAAAACATGTGCCATCATACCAATGACCCACAAGGTCCCAACCACAATGTCCGGTGCTGCCCGAGCCTCCTCGGTAGTCAGCTGAAATGCACGGCTCTTCACCGCTGGAGCTTCCGCCTTAACAGGGCGGGCATCAGTAATCGTCATAGTGGCGGGCGCAGGCACTGCCACTGCTCCTCCCCTCTTGCAACCTAGGACAATCGGCCTGCTTGTAGCTAGTCTAGTTGCAATGAAAACATATCAAGCCTTTCTTAGGGCAGTCCCTACTCACGTGGCCCGACTGACCACATTTATAACATACCGTCCCTTGACCCCTATATGCTTCTCCATGCGACCTCCCACACTTGGCACACCGGCCCTGGCCCTGCTGGCCCTACCCAAAGAATCAGAGGTCTTAGGCTTCTTAGCCTGAGCCCTTGTTGCATGTACCTGCTCAGTCTTCCGCTTCGTGCAAGACTTCAACTCCATCTCCCTCTCACGGGCCTTCTCCACCATCTCATTTAGGGTTTTGCACCCTATAAAGCTCATAAACTCCCGAATATCATCCCTCAGAATGTAATGATACCGGGTCCGCCTCATCTCCTCATCAGTTGCATAATGTGGAATCAACAAAGCTCGCTCCTGAAACTTGGCGGTGATCTCCACCACAGTCTTGGTGGTCTTTTGCAACCCATGAAACTCGGGAACCAGTCATTGCACCTCAATGGATGGTGCGAACTCCAAATCAAATCGCCGGACAAACTTGGCCCATGACATCTCGGCCACTCCAGCTGGCCCCTCCTGCCTAGTAACCTCGCACGAACAATCTCGGGCCCCATCCCTCAGCATACAAGAAGCAAATCCAACCTTTGCCGCATTCAGGAAGGAACTCGTGCGCTAACCATTCTCGATATCTGCTATCTAGCGTCGACTGACTTGGGGTCCCTGGCCCCGAAAAACTCTGGTGCCCCGCACACCTTGAACTCCCGGAACGAGAGAGTTTAGGCCCCGACCTTGCCCGCAACAATCTCAACCCTGAATGATCTGAGTCTCTCCTCCATGAGATCCATAATAACCTCCTTGACCGTCCCAAAGATGACTGGGGTCTTGTTATGGATGCCACCGGTAACCGCGGATGCAATGAGCTCGTGCAGCCTCTCATCAATGACATCGGTAGTGTCTCCTGATCGCGCCCAGGATCTTGATCCCAATCCTGATCCCCCAGCTCCAAATCGTGTTGCTGCCATGCTGAACTGAAATACAATAAATTGCAGTGATCAGGATTGCTATATAAGGAATCTCCCCACACCGGTCCTCCTTGAAGTCGTCAAATCCAACATTGGTTCGGGTACAGGTCCCGTGCTTCCAGTAGTACAGGCCCAATACTACCTTCCACACCTACATGTACCTCTCCCCACTACTCTACCTGATAACTCCAAATCATCCCTCAACAAAACCATATTCCACAACTACCCCGCATATTAATCTCAGGCTGTCCTAAGATTTAACATATTCATATCAACAAGACCAATCATAACAGGTTGCCTAAATGCATGCAAATTGTACACAGAAAAGGATGAAACAGACATTCAAATAAAAGACTCTACCGTAGGACCCCAACAATGCAAGGAATAGGAAGTAAGGACAAATCAATCATTCTAAGGGTATAAGCTCCTAACCGTATAAAATTTTAAAAGCATACACATAGAAATTTTCCACATCATCAATTAGGCTCGAACATCTATGTAACATAGCTAACACATTGGGGAACTACTTACTTGGCTCGGCTGATCACGCGTGTTGCACTTTCATTTTCATTTTCAGAAATAAAACTTTTGTGTTACTTTTGAAAACAATTTAACCATTTCCTTAGTTTGAGTCCTGACACACTTAAGAGCGTGCCCAGATCCCTGAAACCAAGGCTCTAATACCAACTTGTAACAACTCAAATTTTACAAAGAAAAATTTCATTTTTCAATAATCAAACCATTTGCATAAACCATAAGTTTCCAAAAACATCTGTTTTCAAATTCACGTTCATTACATCGTTATCTTCTTTTAAAAACATCAGAGCATCGCAAAACACTAGTAAAGGAGAGATAGAGTGCATGCTGCGCCATCACGCCTTTCCCTTGCCCTTGGGCTCAGATGTACCTCAAACAAATCCATAAAATGTAAGCTTGAAAGCTTAGTGAGTTCCCAGAGCACACCCACACACAAACACGTATATCATATCATACTAGCTAAACAGCCATCCAAAACACATAGACCATGCATGCCAATCACATAAGGAGGCCCTACAAACCCTCCAGGGTCTTACACCGGGTGCCATGGGAACCCCCACATGGTCTTATCCCAATGCCTCAGGAACCCCTGAGGTCTTTGACCAAGGATGCCAAGGAAACCCTCCAAGGTCTTACACCTAAGTGCCTCGGGAACCCCCCAAGGTCTTGCATACAATCATAAACATATAGCATATCGAATCACAGAATGTATAACACATGTATCATAATCAGATAATGGGCCAGCCTTGGTACCTTAGACCTATTGGTAGGGTGAGGAGACTCATCTCAGTCTACTGAATACAAACACTACCCTCCTAACAGTCCGTAATCTCCCAAGCTGAATAATAATAATAATAGTAATAAAATCAATGTTGGGACTTAAATTATCCAAGGGGAAACCCAACCTCCAAACCCCTCCCAAGGCCCAAATACCCTTTCCTTGTTAATGGGCCCCAAAGTCTAAGTCCAGTATCCTTAATGGGCCTCTTGGCCCAATAAGGCCCAATTGTTGCATCCATGGACCATACAGATGAAAAAGCCCATAACTCACAGAATCCACAGGCTCAAAGGACCAACTGTGCTGTGTACGCTCGACGTACCATCCTGGTATGTGCAGCGTACTGAGGGTTTGGGGACTACGTGCTGCGTACAACGGGTTACGCCCAACGTACGACCAGGTTAAGCACTTCCTCCATTAAGTGATTATTGCTCGATTCTTTCATGTCCAAAAGTCAGATCTAGGCTTGTTAAAACGTCCTATGGCATAAAGTCGCCAACTTTATGCCCTTGCATGCCTCATAAACTTCCAACACCTCCATTAGCACCTTTCCATGGTCTTTAACCCATGCATGAGACTAACACATCCACCAAGACTCCATTTTTATGCTTCTAAATGACCAAGGGACCTCAGATCTTTCATTCCCATCTCATGGAGTTTCTTACTCTCCAAAAGATGTCCAAAATCCACCAAAGGGACTAAAATAGAAAATCGTAGCTAGATCTAAGGATTTAGATGGAAAGGTGCAAGATTTTTACCTCCAGAAGCCTTGTAAGATGACCACAATGCAAATTCTTGAGGCACCAAACCGTCCCAAGCTTGCCTAGCAACTCTCCTTCTTGAAAGGACTCCAAAATGGCCACCAAAACCTTCTTCTTAAGCTGAAACTATCACTCTCACGCTAACTCAGCTGAAAGTAGACGAAATGGAGCTAAGGAGGCTGACGGGGTTTGGTCCAAGAGGTTAAAAGGTGTTTAAATAGGGGGTCAAATCTGGACTTAGGGTTTTGTCCTTCAGTTGTGTACGCCCGACGTACCCTTATGTACGCCATGCATACGTGAGTTTTCCCCACGATCACTTTTGCAGAGTACGCTAAGAGTATCCATGAGTACGCCCGACGTAATCCAAGGTACGTTTTGTGCCAAAGTTGGGAATCATCGAGGGTTTTCAAGTCATTCCTGATTTAGGGCGTTACACAAAGTCTATATATTCCTTTTATCATAAGAGGATTAAAAGCGATATCTTGGGCCCCTCGATGATTCTGTTTTGACTTATGTGTTGGGCCCGGTCAGAACTAAATTGATGTATTCGGTTATGTTCTATGTCAGACAAATCGAAAATTGGGAAACAAATTATTGGAAAATAAGTATGACATTTTTCCATGTATTTGTCCAGTTGATATCTTGAGAATAGAGGAGTATATGATCCCTTATCTAATGGATGTGTCACTGACTGGGACAGAGTTGAAAATGGCTTTTGGAAGCTTACGATTGCTTAGTCGGATCCTAAAGTCACATAGGCAGCTATATTTATTAGATTTATCGAAGTGGGAGACTGTTGGATTTGGCGTCTAAGGCCATAATGTAGGAACCCATTTTTATAACGAACGATGGATGCAGAAAAATAATATTGAGATTTATCGTGTATCAAAATATAAAAATATGAAGAACATGATAAGAATTCTTAGAAGATGAGAAAGAAAATAGAGATAATAACAATATTCATGAAGAACAATGGTAGGAGAGAAAAACTCTCACTAGATGGGAGAAATCCCACCACTTTCTCTATCTAGAAATTACATTTTAGAAAAGTGCATAATAACAAATGACCACCTCTCCCTTTATATATGAGGGAGAGATAAAATAGACCAAGAATACAATAAAGGGAAAAACACAACCTAACTATCACTCATTATTTGTAGAGCATTTCCAAGCTCTAACAGTCTCTCCCTAAATGCTTACGAATGATGAGAGATCCAATAAGTGATACAAGACTATAATACAGTAATGTGACAAACAGGTCTGGTAATAAAATGAAACATAATGGGAACCAAAAGCTAAAGTCTTTGAAACTCTGAAGTGTCTGTGAAGTATGAAACTGGCCATGAATCACTAAACAATGAAGGTCTCCAGCTTCAAAGCACAACCAATGAAGTAGAAAAATAAGATCCAAATCTTCAAACCAGTCATAATCACTGAAAAAAGAAGGTCACCATGAGCAAGTAGAAGATCCAATAAAAGAAACACTTTGGCTTCAAAAAGTCTTAAAAACATCTCGAGTTATCGAATCATAATACACCAAGATTCTTCAAAGAATAACCTGCTAAAAATGTGAAGCATCCATAAAATGAAGTCTAGATAAAAATAATGTGTGGCCAAAGACAAGGTCCAACAATGCCAAAAATTTGATCCAATGATCAAAAATAAGTGCCACGTGACATCACCAAAATAATCTTCGTCTTCAACATATCACAAATCCAAACTCGTTAAACCATAAGATCTTAACCGGATGCAAACACAAAATCATCTTGTGGAAGAGTCCGAATAATAAAAAATATGAATCGGAAAACATGGAGTAATGCCAAAAATTTGATCCATCAAGACCAAAAATAAGTGTCACATCGCATCAGTAAATAAATAATCATTTTCAGAAGTCCTCAAAAATCCAAACTCAAACAATCATAATAACCAAATCCAGATGATATTCTCTCCCTATTTTTTATAACCAATTATCGGATATCAAAAATCAACAAATCATCGGATGGAGAGTGTAGGATACCAAGAGCTAATAGAGTTCTCCCTAGATGTATGAAGGGTCTCGATAAGGCACAAGAAATAGAGTAAAATAGAGATTATGCGGCCATGAGAAGATATGTGATATAGTTACTGAAGCTGCATGAACAAATACCATAGACCGAAGAATCACTGCATGAAAAAAATCTCTGTTGGGCCGAAAATGTACCAAAATACCCAAACTGTGGTGCCGGAACTCTCGAAGTGGTCTTCAATAGAGAATAAAGTCCACATGCTCAAGATACATCATTCATCAACTAAAAATCAAGAGCGACAAGTTATAAAATCCCATAAAGTGAAGAATGCGAAACAAGTTTGTTGATCAATCGTCGTTGCGGTGCAAGCAACAAAAGCAATAATATGAAGTCCGACTGTGGTAGGAGCATTCTTCAAAATAACCGACATGTAATGAACCAATGTAATATTCCAAGGTTCGGTTGTGGCAAAAATTGCTGTTAAAAAAATAATTGGTTTAAAAAAAATAATTGGTTTTAATAAAAAATGGCTAAATATAAAAATTGGTGTTAAAAAAATGGCTGGAAAAAATAATACAAAAAAATGGATGAATAAATAAAAAAAAGGTTAAAAAAAAGGGAAGGGCTGATGAGAGGGGAGGAAAAAAAGAGAAAATGATGGGCGGGGAGGAGGAAGGAGGGGAAGAAGGAAGGAGGGAAAGGAAGGTTGGAGGCCAAAAGCTGAACGAAGAAGGGAGGGCTAGTCGAAGTTAGGAGAAAGAGGGAGGGTAGTTGCGGTCGGATGGGACGATTGCGGATGGATGCTAAGTTGGTGGGTGTGGTGGGGGTCTTTGGTGCTGACGAGAGATGAGTACCAAAATGGTCTATTCCTGCAGGGGCGGTCTGAACCGAGAAGGAAGCCTAAGGTCCAAACTGCGGGCGAGTGCCTGCGTATCCGAGGCTGTGGTCCGAGCCATCAATCATTCGAACTGAGGACAACATAAGAGGGTTGCGGTTCTGACTTCAGTACATCAGCAAGGAAGGGTGGGCTGCGGTCTTGAGGCTTCGGATCAAGGCTTGAGAGGATTTGCGAGGAGGCTTCTTAGGAGGCTACGGTAGGCAGTCTTTGGCCGCGGTTTGGGGCTCCGAGAAGGGTTGAATATATGACGAAAAAGGCTATTTTTTATGATAAATGGCACCGCAAAGGCCATTTATTCATATTTTATTGAGGGAATCTTTTATAAAGCATTTTAATTCAAAAAGTGGTGTTGGGAAGGCAAAGATGAGGAGTGTATAGGGGGTTGTTAGGGACAAAACGTGATGGGATTTGTCATAGTCACATGGGTTTTACTTAGGAAGGCAAGAGTGAGTGGAGTACTCTTTACCCAAAAGAGAAAAAAAGGACAAAGTGCTTTATGCAAATACATATTACGTCCAAAACATCTTCAAGTCAAAGATTCACAACACTAAAATTATGAAGAATAAGAACTTCATACCTTTGAGAATAATAGTTGTTGGGTAAAAAAATCTAAAATTAAGAGATGCTTTTCTCCACTTTCTTCAAGAAAATAAGCCCAATATTTTGTGTCTTCTCATCCAAGAATACAAGAACTCCCTAGAACAATTTCTTCAACAATTTGAGACCACAAAAATAATTTCTTCTCCCATTTTCTTCATTTCTTCAACAACAAGATAATAAGAACTTTGAGAACATAAATTTCAGCAGTAAATTTGAGTGAGCAGCAACAACATAATTATATTACTAAGAAAGAATCACCCCAGAAAATAGAAAACTCATCAGAAATTTCCGGTTTGAATCCGAAAATTCTTGCAAAAACACGAAAAAAAACTTCAAGATAATCACCGAACGGGAGTCGTTCCCTTGAAATAATCGTGAGATGGTCAAGGTACGACTCTGATAACAATTGTAGGAACCCATTTTTATAACGAACGGTGGATGCGGAAGAATAATCTTGAGATTTATCGTGTATCAATATACAAAAATATGAAGAACATGATGAGAATTCTTAAAAGATGAGAAAGAAAAGAGAGATAATAATAATATTCATTAAGAACAATGGTGGGAGAGAAAAACTCTCCCTGGATGGGAGAAATCCCACCAATTTCTCTCTCTAGAAATTACATTTTAGAAAAGTGCGTAAGAAGAAATGACCACCTCTCCTTTTATATATGAGGGAGAGATAAAATACAACCTAACTATCACTCATTATTTGTAGAGCATTTTCGTGCTCCAACACATAACTATAACCGGTATGTATTTTTCCCGATAGTAGCATGGTCCTTTTGGGTTGCCTTCACCAGTGCAATTTGATAGGATGGTTGTATGAGAATAAGAAAATTTACGACTTATTAATATATTATAAGTATAATATATTAATATGGTTATTTAATTACTATTGTCCAAGAATTAATTTGGAATTAATTTTGTGGTCAAAAAAGACTAATTAAATATGAAGGGATTGATTATGTAAATCAATGATACTTATAGTATGGGCTAAGTGATCCATGATTATGTAAGTGGGTGTTGGGTCCATTATGTTGCGTCTTGGGCTTGGTTATTAGTCAAGTTTTGTCACCAGTTTCGGCCAGTCCAGTTGTGTGTGTTGTTTTAGGGTTTTATATATAAGTTGCATGCATGCAATCTTATCATTAATGCTTTCATTTTTATTATCATTTATTGTATTGTAAAACCCTAGCTCACATCTACAATGGAATTCTTAGTTGAGCTCTGCTGAGGTGTGACTATATTGGAATCATTCAGCTCTATTTTGATTCAACTCGTGTTTACATTGTTTGATTAGTCGTTTTCTATTAACCTGTTGAAGATCTAAAACGATCTAAAGAGTTTTTCAACTCACCAATTGGTATCAGAGCAGGAGAATGTGTAATCTATACGCATCTCTTCTGTCGAAGAAGGTTTCAGGGTTTTCCGCTAATATTGATCTTTGTTAGAAGCCGTCATCTTGTTGTTGACGTAGTTCTTGGATTTCGATTTTACATTAACTTTGTTTACAAGTCTGATCTTGAACAGGTTTTTCGTAATATCATCATGTCACACGACGATTCCAACACAACCCCTATAAATATCTCCAACAACATTGGATCCAAAACTAGAATTCCCATTCTATATACTCAGGATTACGAAGTATGGACACATCACTTTGAAGACTATGTGATCGGTTCTGAGGACAATGGGTATTTAATCTAGGAAGCGATCACTGTTGGTCCGTTCGCTCACTCTGGCACAATCCGAATCATAGAGACTCAAAAAGGAGTACAACCAACTTATGGTTGATGTTAAAGATGTTCCTCAAGATGAAAAGGATAAGTTTTTATGCAATATTAAATCGCTTAGAATGATCAAATTTTCCCTATAGTCTGACACCTTTCGGTTGTTTAGCTCATGCATGACGACGAAAGAAGTTTGGGACAGGTTGAAAGGGTTGTATTCTACCGATGAGGATCTTGAGCATTCGATCCAGACTCTATTTCTTTCAGAGTTTGGAGACTTCAAGCAAAAACCGTAAGAGAAGCTTATCCTAGCCTTTGATCGCATTAATCATCTTCTTAGCAAAATGATAAAGCATGGCATAGAGAGGAAAGTTATTGAATGGAAGGTCACCTTCATTAATGGCCTATGATCTGAATGGATGGCTGTAGTGTCTACTGTAGAGGCCCATGAAGAATTCAAGGCTTACTCTTTGGGAAAGCTAGTGGGGATACTAAAGTTACATGAAGGTTTAGTAACTAAAGAAACGAATGTGGTTTCAAGCATGGGTTCTTTGGCCCTAATTTCCAAAGGAAAGAATGCAGTTGAAGAAGAAGAAGATTTAGATCTTTCTGAATTTGATCTGACCAATGAAGAATGCACTTTGATGGTTTCAAACCCAAAGAAGTTCATTCGCAGAAGGTTTCCCACCAATAAGAACCGAAACTGGCGAGGAAACTATAGTTCAGAAAAGGCAAAGGAGGAACCGAAGATCACTCCCCTACAAGAAAAAATGAAGATGGAGAGCAAGACCTCAAGTGACTCAGGATTTAATTGTCACTTTTATGGAGGCAAACACCACTTTGCCAAGGACTGTATGTTAAGGAAGATGACAGAGAAGAATGAGAGTGAAGATGATGAAGCTTACCACCTGCGAAAGCTAGAAGAGATTAAGAAGAAGAAAGTTGCTGCAAATAAAATTATGAATGTTCTTACTATGCAGGAAAATGTTGCAGATGATGAATTTGGTGTTGTTGAAGTCTGTTCTACTAACTTAGAGGATGAAGAAGTGAGAAAGCCTACACATGGCAGGGTTTTCGTGGCGAAAATATATGAGGATGTTGCTGAAGGAAAGTGTTTGATGGTGACAGCTTGAGTATCATAGATGAGGGTTACACCACTGATGGAGGTCAAGAAGAAGTGAAGGAACGAGAAGATAGGTGCTTCGCTGCCAAGCCTATTGGTCAGCAGATCAATGATTGCGACCAATTGATCAAGAAGGTACAATCTATTCTCAAATCATTAAAAATCCCTGTCACAAACTATGAAAAAGAATTAAACGGATTAAAATCTAAATTCTCTAGTTTAAGTGGTACTTTAACCCAAAATCGTCTCATAAATTCTAACCTAACTGATCAACTCAGTAGGGTGTCTTTGAAGAGTGAGAAGAGGCGAATATGGATTGAGCAAAAGGAGAAAGAGTTAATTAGAATTAAGGATGAGACAATTTATTTGCAAAGGGATAATTTGAAGCTTTTAGAACAGAGAAATGTTTTTTGTTTAATTGCTAAATGTTTATATTCCAATATCACCCAGTTGCATTTGGATTGTGAAATAGGCAGGAAAATTCACAGTATGATTCGTCCCTTCCTTGAATTAAAGGAGGAAAGAATTGATGATGATGTTTATGATTGTGAATTTGTTGTCTTGTTTGATGAAGTTTCTGCTGGCTATAAAATTGGTCTTGACAAAATTAAATCTTTTATCCAGTCCAAAGACCACAAAGGCATGCTTAAGAATTTATTGGATGAAAATGATAAATTGAAAATTAAAACTGAAAGCATGCAAAAATTTGACTTGTTGAATGCCAATTTCAGTTCAGAAACAAAAATTAATGTTGAAAATATTTCTGAATTTGATGAGGATGATGATATGAGTGAAATATCTGTAGAAGATGAGGTAAACTGTTCTGAATATGTCAATAGCGAATGCGAACCTACCAAAAATCTCATTTCTGAAAATTCAGTTGAATTCGCTCATTTGTCCCAAAATAAGTCCAAACTTATGAAAGAAAAGGTTGTGGTGTATCAGAAGGTCCAAACCACGCCAAATCAATTTTATGCAGTTACCGACATTACACAAAAGCAAACAACCGAACTCACATCATTAGTGAACGAAGATAATGCTGAAGGATGTGATAATTTTTTCTGGTTGGCACCAATAGACAATGCTGATGAAACGGTCGGTCTATCTGAGAGAACATCATGGAGGGTTAAAGGCATATATGTGGCAGCACCGCTTAACAAGCCTATGCATTTTGATGTGCCAAGCACAAGTGGTACCAAACAGGTTCCAAGAAAGCCAGTCAAGGCTACAAGCGAAACCTTCTTGCTAAAGAGCGAAACTCATGATGAAAAATCGAAACTAAAGGTCAACGTCCATAAAACTCCCAAACAGGTGTCTGAAAAGAAACAGCAACGTAACAGGAGATACAAGAAGAATCTCACTGAAAGGAAACAATTTTGGCAGTCTCAAAACCCAAATTACGTTCGATCAGACAAGAGTTCAATCGCTAAGGATAAAGGAGTGTCAAAGAATCAATCTACTTCTTGTACTCAATGCTATTCATGTAGCCAAGCAAACCGAAAGGGAAGTTTTGGTCCTCAAAATAGAAGCGAAAGAAACCAAAAGAGTGGTTTCAGTTCTCAACTTCACAACCGAATGGGCAGTTTCGGTTCCTCATCCACAAGCGAAAGGACCCGAAAGCAAGATTTCGCTTCTAAAACACATTCCTCTCACTCAAAACACAATCCTAAAGAAGATGTGAAGGGAAAAGGGAAAATCGTCTCAGGAGACAAAAAGAAGATGAATACTAACCTAAGGAAACAAAACCAAAACTTAGAAAACAATAAATATCCAATTCCTAAACCTAAGGTTGAAGCGTCAAAAGATAATAAAATCAAAGTTTTTACAATCAAAAGAAAAGATGAAACAACCCTAATAAAACGAACTTACTTGGTTGATTCTTATATTGCTATACCCTGTTCTGTAAAAGGCTCACAAGGACCTAATAAATTTTGGGTTCCTAAAATACTTAATTTTTGCAGGTTATGCGTGACGAGCAGTTCGACGACGAATGCTACATTGATAGGTAAGTAGTTTAGGATAATATGTATGATCATTTAAGCCCTAATCACTCCTAAAGGCCTTAGACATTAACTCTCAATTACTTCTAGCTAATTTGGGGACTTTAGCACATTAAAAACACCCCTTAAAGGGAGTTTACGGCCAAGGAATACTCTTGGGCCGTAAACACCAAATAAGGGCACCAAAGTGTGCCTAGGGTTCCCCTTAACCTTAAACAAATGCCTAGAAATTATCCTACTTGTGTTTGGGACTTGAAAGAATTAAAACACCCATCCCATGAGAGTTTACGGCCGTAAACTCTGAGGGATATGGTCTTTTGGCCGTAAACTCCTCAAAGGAGTATTATCTATGCCCTAAACTACCCAATGGATTAAACCACCAAGCTAGGCTTATTCTAGAAATCATTTAGCACTTTAAAACACCCATTACCACCAAGATTGGAGTTCACAGCCGTAAACTCAAGGGTTTATGACCGTAAACTCCTTGTGTGGGGTTTATTGGGTTGTAAACTCTTATACAAGGCCCTTTGGTACATTAAACCCCTTTAGCCTTGTCCCATAACAACCTAGAAGCAACCCTTAGGACCTATAACACTTATACAAAGTGTTTACATGTTCCTGAGTGTCCTAACTTATTTCATTAAGTTATTATTTGGCTAATTAGTTATATATATGCTCATTATATGATAACTAGGCTCGTGCGTGTGAACAAATCTCCGTTTGCCACCTAGCACGGTATCCGACACTTCAATCCAATCCACTCACCACAAGTGAGTTCATACCCCTTTAATTAACCTTTGAACTACTTTTAAATGTTTTAAATACTTTTATTGGGGGGGGGGGGGGGAATACAAGTTAAATGCTTATAGTTATTGCATCAATCACATGTGATTACATTAATCACATGTGATTAATAACTAGAAAACCAATGATTTTATCACTGTTCAAACTATTTATCAAACTGTTTTACAAACTCTTTTACTTATCAAATAATTTTATTTAAACTTTGTTATACTTCTTATAAACTGCATGCCCATATATGTATAGATATATAAGCTATGTTTAAAGGGCTTAGGAAGGCCATCCGCCCTATTTCCTTTTTCTCGATTTGGATGTGGTCTGGTGGGATTTCGGGTAACCATCCGAAGGTCGTTTCAATATTAATTATATATCAAATGTACATATATAGACATAAAAGTACTCCTTTATTCATACTTATCAGTACATCATCAGTAAGTTACCATCGGGTTAACACAGGATCATACTACTACAATTTCTAGATCAATGAGTCAGTTCATTCATGAGTCAATACTTATTACTACGAGTACATATACAAATATACTAGACAGAGAACATATACAACTATACTAGACAGAGAACATATACAACTATACTAGAGGAAGAACATATACAACTATACTAGAACAGTTCATTACATTACATATACTAGAATACGTTCATTATTGTGATATGAATCGGAGCATGAATTAAATGCCATGCCCCGAGTTGTAGCCAGAGTCTCTTGAAGGGAGAGCGTGAGTTTGCGTATAGATCTATACTGGATTGACTATCCTACACCTTGCTGCTAGCTACAGCCGGACCTGCAGGTCTTCGGGTGCCAAACGTCATTCCGTTATTACGACCATTCGTATGTCGTTGTTACCAGTCGATAGTATGGTGCAATTAGTCACATGATACCTTAATATAAATCCGGTTTAAGGTAGTTAGTACAACAGTAGTTCCTATAATACAACACTATAGTACTACAATAATTTACCCATTACATTTATTTAGTGATTATTTCACTCAAACTTTAATGTACAAACTATATTTTGTTAAATGATAGTTACACTTGGGAAATTACACACTTTTACAACAAACGAGCATACAAACTAGTTAAGCCTTGGTAGAAGGCTACTTTAATAGAAAATATAGGTTTTTCTGAGAGATTCAAACTTTTACAAATACTTACATACATTTTACAAACTTACACTTGAGACACGTTCAAACATTTTGATAACAAACATCGACACTGAAATACTTATGAACTCACCAGCTTAATGCTGATAAACTCTCTCAAAATTGTTGGGTTTTGAGCATTCTAACACTCCTAAGTGTACATGCAACCCTAAATACCTTGGATCTATGTTTTCTCTATTATACATGCAAATAAGAACATCCAAGGTAGTATCCTAATCTAGCATACAAAAACAATGAATGTAACAAGATAGAATACATACCTCTTTGATGTAGAAAGTCTTCATTAAGCTTGAGTGCCTAGCCCCAATAGTGTGGAAGCCTCAAATGGAATCACAATCACCAAAACACTTAGAATAACTTGAGAGAATTCTACAACTCATGAAATCGGCTAGCCCTTTCACTTCACACTCTAGTGGCCAATTTTGGTCAAGAATAAGATGCTTATATAGTTAGGGTTACACCATGTAAACCCTAATTGACATGGCCTTTCATTTCCATGATCCATGGGTACAAATACACCATGGAGCATCCATGGACCATCCTATGGGTTTTAGCCCAACTTGATTATCCATGGAGCATTAGCCCATTATACAAGTATGGATGATTTACACAATCAACCCATATATTTAATTAGTCTTCTTTTGATCACTAAATTAATCCTAGATTAATTCTTGATCAATACTAATTAAATAATCTTATTATTCTTATTATTAATATACTAGAACTTATAATATATTAATAACCATAAGTGTCTTATTTCTGTCATTATAGTCTATCCAAGTGCATGATGGTATGCAACCCAAATGGACCATGCCGGGTCGGGTCAAGTCTTACCAATTATAGTTATGGACTTAGACATTAATCCAACAAAAATAACTTATATTCTCAGGTTATCAGTAGACAGGTACCGATGCCAGCTTTTGAGAAGCTGGAGCGCATTCAAGACTCATCTTATTATTTTGATTTACATTATATTTTTGGTGTCTAAAACTGTACAGAACATGCTTGTATTAAAATTATATATTTAATGCAATGGATGATGTTGTTTTCTTATTTACATTTACTGTGTTGTGATACTATACATGACGTCCTCCGCCCCAGAACGTTTCCGCCGTTCTTGGTTTTGGGGTGTGACAGATTGGTATCAGAGCATTGTTTATAATGAATCAAGTATATCAACCCATAAAAAGATATACTAAACTATAAACCCATTAGGGATTAAAGCACTCTGACCAAGAGTCTATACTTTAAATATTAAAATATTTAATTAAGTATACTAGTTTGCATTCATACTAAAATCAGTGTCACAATGACAAGAATAAAAGTATTATGATTGTTGAATATCACAAGTGAGGTCGGGGATGTATAGTCAGTCCTGGAAATGGCATAGCCTGATCAACTATGCTGGTCCTAGGAGTGATTAGCATATGCCCTAGAATGGTTGTGATGTGTTAACAAGTCTAAAAACTTACCAACAATACCACAAGAAGATCAGTAGAACTTAAACTTAAAATACTATAGGTGTATTTTTGTTGGGTTTTGAGCATTCTAACACTCCTAAGTGTACATGCAACCCTAAATACCTTGGATCTATGTTTTCTCTATTATACATGCAAATAAGAACATCCAAGGTATTATCCTAATCTAGCATACAAATCAAAGAGTGTAACAAGATAGAATACATACCTTCTGTTGTAGCTTGATGTCTTCAAGCTTTAAGAGCTTAGCCCCAATATTGTGGAAGCCTCAAATGGAATCACAATCACCAAAACACTTAGAATAGCTTGAGAGAATTCTACACTTATGAAAATCGGCTAGCCCTTTCACTACACACTCTAGTGGCCGATTTGGTCAAGAATAAGATGCTTATATAGTTAGGGTTACACCATGTAAGCCCTAATTGACATGGCCTTTCATTTCCATGATCCATGGGTACAAATACACCATGGAGCATCCATGGACCATCCTATGGGTTTTAGCCCAACTTGATTATCCATGGAGCATTAGCCCACTATACAAGTATGGATGATTTACACAATCAACCCATATATTTAATTAGTCTTCTTTTGATCACTTAATTAATCATAGATTAATTCTTGATCAATACTAATTAAATAATCTTATTATTCTTATTATTAATATACTAGAACTTATAATATATTAATAACCATAAGTGTCTTATTTCTCTCATTATAGTCTATCCAAGTGCATGATGGTATGCAACCCAAATGGACCATGCCGGGTCGGGTCAAGTCTTACCAATTATAGTTATGGACTTAGACATTAATCCAACAGTCTCCCACTTGGATAAGTCTAAAACTATTATTGCGTATGACTTCAAACCTAACTGGCAATCGTAGCTCTCAAAAGCTTCTGTCGTACTCTGACCTTGTAGATGAACTCTGACCTGTGTCAGTGACTTGTCCATTAGATAAGGGATCATATATTCCTCCATTCAGATATCATATGGACTGAGACATGGATTATAATCATTCTCTCTGTCCATTTGTTGTTTCCCAATTTTCGATTTATGACGACTGACTAATTGAACAAATCAAATCAGTCCTGGCCCGGCCGAGCACTTCCATTTGTCATCATCAAATCATCGAGGGGCCCACAGATATCGCTTTTATCCCGAAGGTAAAATGAACGGATAAACTTCGACTCATATGGCTTGTTCTACTACTTGTTGAATCATACACAAAGGCACGTTTTATAACACCGAGTTACCGTATGCGTTTACGTGCAATCAATGTACTATCAACTCATAGTAACAACTCATATCTCTAGGTTTGAATAATATAAGATATTATCGTCTCATGATCACTCGTGATAAAATCCATGAAGTGATTCCAATGAGCGTGGGTTGAATCCAATACTCAGAACTTATGAGCACTCATGATTGTTGTAGCCTTGTCCAACACCTTAGACCTCTACAACCCATCATGACAGTCTTAATTCATATCTACTTCCAACGTATGACCGACTGTGGATGGTTTGAATAACTTAGTCATTCCGGAAGAATAACCTAGTTTATTCGGGAAGTCAAAACATGCAAAGTGAAACACAATAATAATTGAATCCAATATGGTATCAACTCGTTGAAGATAAATAAAACACCTTTTATTTATCACCATATGATTACACATTATTCATTGTATACTGTTTCAGCTATCAACTTTATTCTTGAATTTAAAACAATAGTTGTCCCATGCTCCAAGCATGTACACTATGTTTTCTTAAACACTAGTCATGCCATACGCCAAGTATGCATACTATGTTTGTCTATGATCTTTACTTTGTGAACTAGATCAATTGAACATAACTTCAATGATTCTCTTTTCACACTCCCAAATCCTTACTGCAAATGCAAGAATTCCAAATTCATGCCATTTACTGAAATCTGTTAGATTCTAAACTTATATGCATTGATACTCTTGTAACGATTATGCACAAACTCACAAACACTTGGCAACAATCATTACAGAGTATTCCAAAGGAGATCAACTCCTTGGAAATATCCTTCTTGCATTAAGTTTCGTTAATCTTACACAGATTGAAAATTCTAACTTTGAAACATTTCCAGATTCCATTTTGACTATCACTTCTGAACAAGAGTTGCCTCCTTACAGATTATGTCAATATGGTCCTTCCAGAATTATCACTATACTTCCAATTGTCCTTGAGTAAACAATCTTTGGTAAACCTTAGATTGTCCTCGACAAATGTTTAATCCTTTTAGTCATATCTAGTTCTAAACCTTTTCCCTCCTTAATGCCCCAGGCATTTGGAAAGTTTTAGAAAGGATGAATATAGCACATGTAATCGATCCTATATCTGAAGCATATGGGACACGATTCATGATGTCTCACATAAAGACTAAACCAGTCTTTTGCTATACTATTTCCATTTCAATTTGCCAAGTTCTCATAATTCAGATTATGAAAAGGGATGCCGTAATCATAATCGAATTTTAGAACGCAAATAATGGACCCATATACAGAATTTCCTTATGTTGAGCCATTCCAACATGAAATTCATATATATTTCCTTGACTAAATGATTAAAACCTCACGATCTAAGCTTATAGATTTGAGATGTAGTATAATTTCCTCTCCCTTAATTATAGCAAAACAACTTTTCCCAATTGAAACTTTTGTTTTCTATAATTAACATTGCTAACTTGCAATACTTATCATAATTATCGTGCTCCCACTAGCATGATGATTATTAGAATAACACTTATGCTCCCACTAGCTTTGACATGTACTCAGAAATCAGCTGGACAGTCTGAAATTTAGATTCATACACCCTTTCCGTAGATAGCTCACCTGTGTGTCTAAGCAATTTCAAGAACCATGAAAAGGGATACCGTAATCATAGTCTCAATTGCTTAGGCATTTGCCATTTCTCACAAGTCCATGTTAGTGTGCCGGTTAACCACATGCGCTCCACTAACGACTTTTGAAAATGCAAATAACACAATTGATATCTACGTAAAATCTACTTAGTGAAAGCGTTTCCTCACCATCATTTTCATGAATCGGAGAGAAACCTTATGACACTTAGATTTATATGGTGTATGAGTTCCTACCCATATGAATTTGTCAAAACCATAATCACAAGACAAAGATAATGACAAATCCAAAACCATATGGATTGAACTCAATCTTAACTTCTTGCCACCTGGCAGCTCAAGGGCCTGCCATTGCTTCCAAGTTGTTATGCAACCAATTGAGAACTCTAAGAACTCATATGCAAAGCCAACTTTAACTGGAATGGGCACAGAATATGTCAACACGATAGGTTATAAACCTCAAGTCGTGTGCTAGTGAAGAACTTCAGGTTCTATTCTTGATTAGTTCTTGAGACTTTCAAGACCTTTAAGACTCCCACTGTCCTCTTGAGCTATAAGACTTCCTTGTCAAACATCCAAGAGATAGTGCGGATTCTAATCAAGATAAACACTTCACACAATTGGCCTAAGTTGGTCTTTGTTTTATCCAAAACATCACAACTTACCAATTTCAAATGTACAAGAGTAGGAAACTTTTACTCTTACATTTGACAAGTGTTTTAAACCTTCTTTAAGACATGTCACTCAAGTTACAATCTTGGAGTATGACTCTAAGACTTGTGTTGGAACGAAGTATGACTCATCTTCTTGATTTAACCACTTCAACAATTCAAGTTCCTCTTCTTAGTCATAAGAATGCACTAAGATTTCCTTAGAGAACTAATTGTGCTATGGTTTCTTAATCATTAAGATGATCACAAAACTGATACTAAAGTACTCTCCCATCTTTTAAGATTTGAGAAACTTTTATCCTTCTGCCTAAGTTGATTCTTCTTATTCGCTCTGTCATACATTGAAACCATTTTCCAATGTATCAGAGTTACACTTAAGCTTGTAAGTATAATCATATTTACTGATCTTTTGTAAACTATGACGAATAGTTTAATCAATCTTTTGTGGTGGACTTGACCAGTGCACAAGAATGTGTACTCGATCCCTTAGTCCTTCACTTGACTCACACATCCATGTGAACAAGTAATTAGTCTTAATTTTTCCAATACTTGAAAGTTCTCATTCATCATGCTATACATCTTGCATGATTCCAAGTTCCGGTCCAATTGAAACTTGGGTGATGAGAATCTTTCCTTATTTGGTAAATTTAGACATTACCACAAATGAAAGAATCAATTTCATATTTCCACTCTTGCTATTAATGGAATCTTATAAGCAACAATTTTTCCTCAAATGCCATTGTAAGGATATTTTAAAATAAATAAAATCAAAAGTTTCCTTTTATTTTAAAATTTTTGTGGAAAACTTATCCTTACAATCCATATGAAAACTTGTTGTTATCTATTCCTAAGCAATATCTCATAACTCCTAAGAAGTAGCTCAAGAATCCGATCTTCAACTATGCGATAGAAATCTATCTACGCGATCAGATTCAACATATTCTTTCTTTAAGTTTCTTCACTTTTCTTTGATTCTTAAAACATTACCATGTGACCCAGTCACATCATGTATCAGGAATCTCAGAATAGAAACTTAGCAGAGTTAGATAGTGGAATTTACCTGAAGTAGAGTCAAACTTATTGACTTTAACATCCTTAGGTAAATTTGGCAGCTTCGCGACCAATGCCCCTTCCTTTGGCAATATAAACATATGGACCCTTTGATAATGGTACACGAGACTATCACAGACTTAGCTTATCTCTTTACCATTTGGTCAACCGAGTTGACTATGGCCGATCCCTTTCCACTGGGAAGAGAGAGCTTTACTAGATATCCAATGTCATCATTGTCAATGTCCATAAAGATTTAGGAAGTTGATCTTAGCAAACAGATAAGATCATTAAGGGTCTTGTCATAGTCTGCTTCATAGGTGTTCCAAAAGAACCCACTATGTGACTTAGAAAGTAGTTGAACCACCAACTTCCTCAAGACTTTGACACCCAACTCTCCCGGCTTGTCAATATGTGACTACATCTCCAAGATGTGACCACACCTAGACCTTGCCTTGCCAATAGGGCTTGAGTGACCTTAAACTTTTTCAAGAAGTTGTGGATTTGGGAGAATAATTGGAGGAGGTGAAAGAAGTATGATATCCATGGGACATCATCTTCATTAGGAAACCTTGTTTCAAAAGATTTGGGAAGATCATAGGTGCCTAAACCAGACAACTTTTGGGAGATATTCAAGATAGTTGATTTAAAGTCCTTAATATGACACCCAATATGAAATATTAAGGCTAGGACCCAACAAACTATTTTATAACTTAGAAGAGGTATGCCGTAATCCAAGCTATAAAATATTTGAAGGTAGGTGAATGACGATTCACCAATTTCCACCAAGATAAACGAAATGTATTATTAGGTTGTAATTGGTTTTGAAACTCCTAGATCTTTGAGATTCATTGAACTGTTCAAAGGCATGTTTCAATCTCGAGTGTGCCCTTCAGGTTTTGTGACTGGGATGCCGAGGATCACAAAACAAGGTGTGAAGTAACCATGCAAATCACTTGGTACCCTTAATAAATTACCCCTCAATCGATGTGCCGGTTAACCACACACGCTCCATCGATACTATGATAAATATTAAGTCACCCTTTACCTACCTTGTTAAGTCCAAGTTAGTGTGCCGGTTAACCACACACGCTCCACTAACGACTTAAACAAAGTGTAAAGTGTAATTTCATGGATTAGCACCTTATTCACATTTTTCCTAAGTAACTAAGGTTGGGTATTATTAAGAGTTTAGTTACTTAGTATTATCATTAATACTTTTAATGAAGGGAGAATACTAGTCCTGTCAAACCCGTTCGGCTAACGACCCTCCACCAGTCAAGCAAGCGGTGGGTGAGAGTGGACACCCATTAAGTTGCCATTTTATAGGCAACAACCTTATACCCACCTTATAGACCGGCTTCGTGAATGAGGCGTACTAGCGGTAAGACTGACTCTACTCTTATACATATATATATATATATATATATATATATATATATATATATATATATATATATATTATTAACTTATAATATTATAAAGTATAAGGGTTGAATTTTAACTTTCAAAATTCTAAGGGCTAACTTGGAATTAAAGTATTCATACTTGAAAACTTTTCAAATTCCAAAACTTGAGGGCAAGTTTTGAAACTATTCAAAACTAATTAATTCCATAACTTATGTGTTTAAATTAGTTTTAATCCAAAAACTCTTCAAGTTCCATAACTTGAGGACAAGTTATGGAAGACTTTAAACTAATAAAAGAACTAACTTTTTCTTTATTTTATAACTTATGGATTTAATTATGGTTACATATTTTTCTTTAATGAAGTGACTCTTGAACTTCCATAACTTGAGGACAAGTTATGGAGTCATAAAAATTATTCAATGACACAAGACTCTTCATTTTGTAACCATTGCCAACTTTTATGAATTTTATGAGTCTTTAATGTGACTTTTCATGTAACTTGAGGACAAGTTACACAAACACATTTTATACTCAACTCTTAGATTAAAATGGATTGAAAACAACTATTTCACTCAACATTTCTATTAATCTAAGCAACTCATAAGAACAAGATAATTCAAATCAAACTTTTTCATGTAATTAGTCTAAACCTTAAACTAATACAAAACATGAATCTATTGACAATTATCTTTGAAAATGGATTAGCATGAACATTACCTCATCAAAAACAAGTTTATAAGTTCAAAAACAACTTAGGGTAATGTTCCTAGTCCATTTCTAGCCAAAAAACTCGAAAATATGTTGTCTGGGGGTCCAACTCGTCGAGTGCATGAACCAACTCGGCGAGTTGGATCGAATTGATCACATTTTAGGCATGGACTCGCCGAGTCCTCTGATGGACTCGCCGAGTCTGATGATCAGACAGCAACAAATTCGTTTTTTCCAGCTTCTATTGCATGTATAACAAGAAAACAAGCCTAGGCTCTGATACCACTGTTGGGTTTTGAGCATTCTAACACTCCTAAGTGTACATGCAACCCTAAATACCTTGGATCTATGTTTTCTCTATTATACATGCAAATAAGAACATCCAAGGTATTATCCTAATCTAGCATACAAATCAAAGAGTGTAACAAGATAGAATACATACCTTTTGTTCTAGCTTGATGTCTTCAAGCTTTAAGAGCTTAGCCTCAATATTGTGGAAGCCTCAAATGGAATCACAATCACCAAAACACTTAGAATAGCTTGAGAGAATTCTACACTTATGAAAATCGGCTAGCCCTTTCACTACACACTCTAGTGGCCGATTTGGTCAAGAATAAGATGCTTATATAGTTAGGGTTACACCATGTAATCCCTAATTGACATGGCCTTTCATTTCCATGATCCATGGGTACAAATACACCATGGAGCATCCATGGACCATCCTATGGGTTTTAGCCCAACTTGATTATCCATGGAGCATTAGCCCACTATACAAGTATGGATGATTTACACAATCAACCCATATATTTAATTAGTCTTCTTTTGATCACTTAATTAATCCTAGATTAATTCTTGATCAATACTAATTAAATAATCTTATTATTCTTATTATTAATATACTAGAACTTATAATATATTAATAACCATAAGTGTCTTATTTCTCTCTTTATAGTCTATCCAAGTGCATGATGGTATGCAACCCAAATGGACCATGCCGGGTCGGGTCAAGTCTTACCAATTATAGTTATGGACTTAGACATTAATCCAACAATTTTGTACTACTAGTTACATGTATACTATATTCTTATACCTCTCTTCTCGCGTAGATTTAAATGGCTGGATTCCATCACAGCGACCCGTACTTTCCAAATGAAGGCAATGTCGGGTGGATCGAAGAAGAGCCCGAAGATGAGCATCCAATCCCTTTGGATGATCACCTCGTAGAAGGCTTTTCTGATGGATCCGACTCCGAGCCTGAAGTCAACAACCTACCGCTAGTAGGTCGAGCCCCGAACAACAACCCCCGACCAGCTTTTCCAGGTCCTACTTCCTTGTAGGCAACCAACTTGAATCGTTGGAGTGACGAACAGGGTCAACCCTTACCATACTTTGGGGACCGAAGCTTTTACAACGTCAGTGAAGGTGGTTCTGCTGACCGAGCTCTTCCCGTCATTATCCGCAGAATAGCTCGTAATGTTGAGCAAGATCGAGCAGCCATCGACCGGGTCATGGAGATTGATGCCAACTCAGGTGTCAACACAGTTCGCATCCGTCTTGAGGAAGACATGGAACGGACCCGGAGAACCAATGAAACCCTGCAGCAACAACTGTCTGCCTCCCGAGCTGAAGTCTTGGAACTTCGATCCCGCCAGAGGGCTCAGGAGCGACACCTTCAAGAGGTGTTTCGTCAAGTGTCAGACCTCAGGGCTCGCCCGAGGAATTCCCATCGCCGTTAGATGATGTCTAGTACATCTCTGTCTTTTGGTTAAGGAATAACCTTTAACATTTGTGCTCTAAGTAGTACTTGTCTGTAAAATATTCCTAGCTTTCAGTACTCTAATTAGGAATCTAAGAACTGTCAAACTTTTCTGTATGGTATGATGTAAGACCTAGTGTTAGGTCGATTTTCCCTGAACTTATTACATCAGTAATACCAGTATTATTGAAATCTATCTAATCTGTGGGAAAAATCTGTACATTTGGGTTTTCCTACTAATATTCCTTATTGTGATCTCAAACACTCATTCAACTGTTGGGTTATGATTAGTTAGTCCATGTGTCACTCTCACATTGCTTACAAATTGATTCTTACCATTTTTCTTATCTTTATAAACTTATAGCTGAAAGATGCGTCCTCGCAAATCTCCCAGGAATAACCCTGCACCTCCACCGCCTCCTCCGCCTCCGGTCATCGATACTGCAGCCCTGAATGCTGCCGTAGCTGCAGCAGTGGCAACTGCCATGGCTTAGTATCACTCATCTGATGCCAGTAGAGGTGGAACCCCTGTTGAATCAATTCTGGTTGAAATCCCTGTGCGCTCGGGAGAGTGCTCCTACAAGGATTTCACCAATTGCAAGCCGAAGTCTTTCCATGGCACCGGCGGAGTCATTGCCCTCTCGCAATGGTTCGAGAAGACTGAATCAGTCTTCGCAATCTGTTCATGCCCTGCTGTGAGCAAAGTCAAATATGTCGCATGCACCTTTGAGGGAAAGGCCCTGACGTGGTGGAACGGCCACGTTAAAGCTCTAACCCTCGTCGTAGCCAACGACATGGGCTGGGAAACGATGAAAGACCTCATGATTGAGGAATACTGCCCGAGGGGCGAAGTCCAGAAATTGGAGAAGGAACTTTGGAACCTGACCATGAAGGGCACCAACGTGGTTACTTATACCGCCATATTCAGCGAACTGGTGGCCCACCTGCCCCAATATGGTTCCCACTGAAGGGAAAAAGATCGAAAGGTACATATGGGGGCTAGTGCCTCCGTATCAGGGGAATGTCCTAGCATCAAACCCCGCTACCTTCGACAGTGCCAAGCGACTGGCACAACGACTCATTGACCATGGAGACAAAACCCCTGCAACAACAACCACCCTAACCATCCCGGAACCCTCCAAACCCGCTGACACTAAGCAGAAATTCTGGGAAGAGAAGAATAGACAGCGATCTGCGAAAAAGCAGCAAATTGTGGTTGTGCAAGCTGCGATAACCCCTGCTGCTGCTACTGCTCCGGTGGGACAGTATGTTGGAAGTTTGCCTAAGTGCAACAAAAGCAACTTCCACCACAACGGCCCCTACCGTGAAATGCAGTGCTCTAACTGCAACAGGAAAGGACACACAGTCCGTTTCTGTAAATTCCCAGCAAAACCGTTCACCCAGGTCCCCGGCTCTGGCGCGAGCCCGACCTACTATGGATGTGGCGAAGCAAGCCACTTTAAGAGGGACTGCCCCAAAGCGAAGAATGCTGGAGGAGCAGGGAGGGTACTAGCTATAGGCCATGGGGAAGCAGTTGCTGACCCGACAGTGGTGACTGGTACGTTCCTCCTCGATAACTCCTATGCATGCATTTTGTTCGATAGTGGAGCGGAGCGAAGCTTCGTAAACCATATATTTTCCTGCATGCTTAAGCAACAACCACACACACTTAAGGAACAATTCACAGTAGAAATGGCTAATGGGAAAACTAAAAGTACGAATAGCATATACTTAGGTTGTACCCTAACTCTAGATAACCATTCATTCCCCATCGACCTCATGCCGGTCTCAATAAAAAGCTTCGACATTATCATCAGCATGGATTAGTTAAGTCTTCATCGCGCCGACATCATGTGCTACGAGAAAGCAATCCGTCTAAACCTTTCGTCCAACGAAACTCTTATCGTCTACGGCGACAAACCCGGTGCAAGTCTCCGTATTATATCAAGTATTCAAGCACAGAAGTATCTGCGTAAAGAATACCATGCATTCCTTGCTCACGTCGTCGACACGAGCCTCGAAACGAAAGAACTAAAGAACATTCCAGTAGTGAGCGACTTCCCCGATATTTTCCCAGATGAGCTACCTGGATTACCTCCGCAACGACAGGTCAAGTTCAGAATCGACTTAGTCCCAGGAGCTACCCTAGTAGCCAAGTCGCCCTACCGTTTAGCACCAGCTGAGATGTAGGAACTCTCTGGTCAACTTAACGAACTTCTAAGCAAGGGCTTTATAAGACCAAGTTTCTCACCTTGGGGAGCACCGGTTTTGTTTGTTAAGAAGAAAGACGGATCATTCCGTATGTGTATCGACTACAGAGAACTCAACAAACTGACGGTCAAAAATCGTTACCCTCTGCCTCTCATAGACGATCTATTTGACCAACTACAAGGGGCGAACTATTTTTCCAAAATTGATCTGGGATCCGGATATCACCAGTTACGAGTACTAGAGGAGGATGTGCCGAAGACAGCCTTCCAAACTCGTTACAGACACTACGAGTTCGTGGTGATGCCATTCGGATTGACCAATGCGCCCGCAGTCTTCATGGATCTAATGAATACAGTATGCCGACCTTACTTGGATCAATTCGTCATCATTTTCAGTGACGACATCCTGATCTACTCCCGAAGTAAGGAAGAGCATGGCGATCACCTGCGACAAGTTCTAGGGACATTACGTAAGGAGAAACTTTATGCGAAGTTCTCGAAATGTGAATTTTGGATCCGAAGAGTCGAATTCTTAGGACACATGGTAAGCGAAGAAGGAATCCACGTGGACCATCAAAAATTAAAGCCATTGAGAACTGGTCAGCACCGAAGACGCCTACTGAAATTCGTCAATTTCTGGGCCTCGCTGGCTACTACCGCAGGTTCATACATAACTTCTCCCGAATAGCAAAACCCCTTACAACCTTGACCCGGAAAGGCGTGGCCTTTGACTGGGAAGAGAAACAAAAGAGAGCGTTCCAAACGCTCAAGCGAGCCTTGTGCACCGCGCCAATACTATCCCTCCCCGAAGGGATAGAAGACTTCGTAGTCTATTGCGATGCATCAAATCAAGGGCTCGGGTGTGTTCTAATGCAGCAAGGTAAGGTCATCGCCTACACCTTGAGACAGTTGAAGACACACGAGGTTAACTACACGACCCAGGATCTTGAACTGGGAGCAGTGGTGTTTGCTCTGAAGATCTGGAGACATTACTTCTACGGAACGAAAAGCACTATTTTCACCGACCACAAGAGTTTACAACACATCTTCGATCAGAAGGAGCTCAACATGAGACAACGACAGTGGGTCGAGCTACTCAGTGACTACGAATGCGATATTCGTTATCATCCGGGTAAAGCCAACGTAGTAGCAGACGCCCTAAGTCAGAAGGAATATTCTGGTCGCAAAGTCAAGTCATTGTCAATAACCATCCATTCACACTTGTCTAGGCAAATTCAGGCGGCCCAACTTGAAGCCACGAAACCTGAAAATATGACGAGTGAATCCCTTAGAGGAATGGACAAAAATTTAGAAGCCAAGGGTGACGGAGCCTTATATTTCATGAACCGAATCTGGACACCGAAACACGGTGGTTTCCGAGACTTGGTCATGACCGAGGCGCACAACACTCGGTATTCCGTCCACCCAAGTTCAGATAAGATGTATCTGGATCTTAAAAAGCTATACTGGTGGCTTAATATGAAAGCAGAGATTGCTACCTTCGTAAGTAAATGCCTTACTTGCGCAAAGGTTAAGGTCGAGTACCAGAAGCCCTCTGGTTTACTACAACAACCAGAGATCCCGGAATGGAAGTGGGAGCGGATCACTATGGATTTCATAACCAAGTTGCCCAAGACGACGAGTGGACTTGACACCATATGGGTCATCGTTGATAGATTGACCAAGTCTGCACACTTCCTGCCTATCAAAGAAACTAACAAGATAGAGAAACTTACGAGAACATACATTAGGGAAATCGTACGGCTACATGGTGTACCTATGTCCATTATCTCCGATAGAGATAGTAGGTTCACCTCAAGATTCTGGCAATCACTACAACATTCCCTAGGAACTATTGGGTTTTGAGCAATCTAACACTTCCTAAGTGTGCATGCAACCCTAATAAACCTTGGATCTATGTTTTCTTCTAAAATACATTCAAATAATAACTTCCAAGGTTTCTTCCTAACTAGCATAGCATAAGGATTATGAATCATAAAAGTACTAGTAGAAATACATACCTTTTGATGATGGTTGATTGTTTGGAGTTTGAGAGTCAAGCACCAATAGTGTGAATGCCTCAAATGGAATCACAAATCACCACAAACACTTGGAAAACTTTGAGAGAGTAGTATACTTTCTTGTGGAATCGGCCACCACTAAGTCTAACACTCCTAGTGTCACTTTTCTTGCATCATATGTTTCTTTATATAGTGTGCATGGTTAGGGTGAAACCCTAATAACCCATGTCTTTTCCTTTCCAAGGATCCATGGGTTAAAAGCTCCATGGACCATCCATGGACTTCCATATTAGCTTAGCCCATTAACAAATGAGTATTAGCCCACACTATATAAAATATAATAGCCCATAATTTAATCAGTCTTCTTTTTAATCTCTAAATTAATTCATAATTAATTTAAGACTAAAACTAATTAAATAACATGACTTCATATTAATATATTATAACTTACAATATATTAATAAATCGTAAGTATACAATTCTCATAAAATTATCCATAAATCGTTTGGGTGAAGTGCAACCCAAATGGACCATGTCGGGCCGGGTCAAGTATGTACCAAATAAGTTATGGACTTAGACACCTTATCCAACAGACTCCCACTTGGATAAGTCTAATAACTATATTTGCGTATGTTACTTCAAGAACCAACCAGCAATCGTAGCTCTCGAAAACTCTGTTGAACAATGAAGCGCCATTTTAGATAAGTGATCATATAATCCTCTATTCTCATGATATCAGCCGGACAAATACATGGAACAACGTCGTACTTATTGTCCAGCAGTTTGTTTCCCAATTTTTTGATTTGTTTGACAAAGAACTTAATCGAACACATCAATTTAGTTCTGACCGGCCGATACTTAGGTCACAACAAAATCATCGAGGGGCCCAGATATCGCTTCTATTTCTAGAAGGAACAGATAAACTTCGACTCATATGCTTGTTCTACTACTTGTTGAATTGTACACAAAGGCACGTTTTATAACATCAAGTTACTGATGCATTTACGTGCAATCAATGCACAACCAAATCATAGGTAACAACTCATATCTCTAGGTTTGAAGATTTATATGATATTACGGTCTCACGATCACTCGAGATAAATTCCATGAAGTGATACAAGTGAGCGTGGGTTTATTCCAATACTCATAACTTATGAGCACTCATGAATGTTGTAGCAACCATTGCTATGACTAAACCTATTTAGCCATCTACAAACTCGATTCATGACAATCTTGATTCATACCTACTTCCAACATATGAACAACTGTGGAGTGTTTAAATAACTTAGTCATTCGGAAAGAATAACCTAGCTATTTTGGAAGTCAAAACATGCAAAGTGAAACACAATAATAATCGAATCCAATATGGTCTCAGAACCCTTTTGAATATAAATAGAACCACCTTTTAGTTATCACCATATTGATTACACATTATTCATTGTATAATGTTTCAAACAATCAACTTAAGACTTGAATAAAACAACAGTCGTCCCATGCTCCTAGCATGTACACTTTGTTTTTCTAAACAATAGTTATGCCATACTCTAAGTATGCACACTATGTTTGTCTATGATTCTTACATTGTGATGTAGATCAATTGAACATGATTCCATTGATACTCATTTCACAATCCCAAATCGTTATTGTAAATGTGAGAATCCCCAATTCCTATCATTTACCAAAAAAACTGTTAGACTTTAAACTTTTATGCAATGTTCCTCTTGTAATGATTATGCACAAAGTCACCAAAACCTTGTCACCAGTCATTACAGAGTATTCCAAAGGAGATCAACTCTATGGAAACGAAGTTTCATATTCAAAGTACATTGCTTTGAACATCCTTCTTGCATTAAGGTTTTCTAATCTCACATAGATTGAATAACTTCCACCTATGGAGACATTTCCATAGTCCCATTTTGACTATCACTTCCGAACAAGAGTTACTTATTTTCTGAACATGTCAACAACTTACATCATACCTCCAACTTTCCCTGAGCAACCAATCTTTGGTGAACCTCATATTGTCCTCGACAATTGCTTAATCACTTTAGTCATATCCAGTGCTAGACTTTTCCCTTCTAAATGCCCTGAGCATTTGGAAAATTTAGAAAGGATGAATATTATAGCACATGAAATCGATCCTATATCCGAAGCATATGGGACACGATTCATGATGTCTCACATAAAGACATGATACTAGACCAGTCTTTTGCTACAATATTTTTTATTTGCCATGTTTTCAAAATTTAACTATGAAGAGGGATGTCGTAGTCATAATTGAATTTTGAGAACGCAATATATATAGAATTTCCTTAAGTCGAACCATTCAGACATAAAATTCATATATATGTCCTTGACTAAAGATGATTAAAATCTCAATCCAAGCTTCTAGAATTGAAATGAAGTATAATTTCCTCTCCCTTAATTACAGCAAAACGACTTTTTCAACCCCTGCAACTTCATGAATTGAAACTTTT
Source organism: Lactuca serriola (assembly GCF_051521515.1). NCBI lineage: Eukaryota > Viridiplantae > Streptophyta > Magnoliopsida > Asterales > Asteraceae > Lactuca > Lactuca serriola. Next base: position 285,088,772 of record NC_136410.1, read on the forward strand.
GTGTTTCTATAACTAACATTGCTAGCTTGCAATACTAATCATAATTATCATGCTCCCACTAACATGATGATTATTAGCAAAACACTTATGCTCCCACTAGCTCTGACATATTTCCAAAAATCTGCTGGACTTCTGAAATTTAGATTCATACACCCTTTCTTAGATAGCTCACATGTGTGTCTAAGAAATTTCAAGAACTTTGAAAAGGGATGTCGTAATCATAGTCTCAATTTCTTAGACCGTTGTCATTTCTCACAAGTCCATGTTAGTGTGCCGGTGAACCACACGCGCTCCACTAACGACTTTTGAAAATGCAAATAACACAATTGATATCTACGTAAAATCTACTTAGTGAAAGCGTTTCCTCACCATCATTTTCATGAATCGGAGAGAAACCTTATGACACTTAGATTTTATAGTGTATGAGTTCCTATCCATGTGAATTTGTCAAAACCATAATCACAAGATAAGATTAGTGACAAATTCAGCCTTACATGGATTAAACTTGTTCAATGTTAGTTTCTTGTCACCTTGGTAGCACAAGGACCACCAATGCTTCCAAGTTGAACTCTGATAACTCACATGCAAATTCAACTTATTTGAAGTAGGTACAGAAATAAGAAGTATGTCAACACGATAGGTTGCAAACCTTAAGTCGTGTGCTAGTGATAAATTACAGGTTTTACTCTTGATTAAACCTTGAAACTATTTCGGGATCTTTAAGGCTCCTACTGTCCCCTTGATATATAAGTTTCCCCAGTCAAGAACCATTCGTTGACAAAACAAATATTCAAGGGATAGTGCGGATTCTTATCAAGACTAACACTTCACACTACAGTACTACAATAATTTACCCATTACATTTATTTAGTGATTATTTCACTCAAACTTTAATGTACAAACTATATTTTGTTAAATGATAGTTACACTTGGGAAATTACACACTTTTACAACAAACGAGCATACAAACCAGTTAAGCCTTGGTAGAAGGATACTTTAATAGAAAATATAGGTTTTTCTGAGAGATTCAAACTTTTACAAACACTTACATACATTTTACAAACTTACACTTGAGACACGTTCAAACGTTTTGATAACAAACATCGACACTAAAATACTTTCTTTAAATATTTCATTATGAGATAATGTGAAATATTTTGAAATTATGTGTCATAATACAGTTTCAAACGTTTTGATAACAAACATCGACACTAAAATACTTATGAACTCATCTTATTATTTTGATTTACATTATATTTTTGGTGTCTAAAACTGTACAGAACACGCTTGTATTAAAATTATATATTTAATGCAATGGATGATGTTGTTTGCTTATTTACATTTACTGTGTTGTGATACTATACATGACGTCCTCCGCCCCAGAACGTTTCCGCCGTTCTTGGTTTTGGGGAGTGACATCATTTAACAAAATGGATACAAACAAGTTGTTTCCGACATAATCATAACGTTTAAAACTGTATTATGACACATAATTTCAAATTATTTCACATTATCTCATAATGAAAGATTTAAAGAAAGTAGTTTCTAACAAAAGAACGTCCAAAATCTAAAAAGGAAGCAAAATATGACTTATCAAATCATAATATGCATAATATCAAGTTATCTAACACAAAATTACCTAACTTTCACCAGACCATCAATTTAATTAAACAAAATAACACCTAAAATCAAATTATACTTAAACTACATGCATTATGACTATGATTCTATTGAACCATCAATAATCTATGATGAATGTATGATTTCTAGTATTTTTCACTACTAAAACTCAAATAAGAGCCTATGGTTTTTCACCAGATCCTTTCATTAATCAATTAAAATTACACCCAAAATCAAATTACATTTTAAAATGCCTGCAATCTGAATACAATTTAGTTGAACCATCGATAATTTATGATAAATATGTGATTTCTAATGTTTTTCGCAACTAAAAATTGAATAAGAAGGTAGCGTTTTTCAATCCTATGGGTTTGTCGATTCTAGGGGTTTTTTGAGTACTGATTCATTTGTTTTCTTGATGATGAGTGCATTATCTGGGGATGTTGTTGAAAAACTATGGAATAAAGATTGATGAATGAATTTGATCGAGAAGAATTTGAAGGGAGGGGGGGGGGGGATATTAACAAACTCAAAGAAAATGAGGAGAAGTTGAAAGTGAATGGTGAGGTGATCAGATCCAATCTATTGAGTGAAAAGTACAACTCTACCCCTGTGTATTGCAATTAAGCATGTATGTCAAGATAATTACAATTTTACCACTGCCTCCCAATTTTCTGTTTTAATCTCAACCGTCTTTTTTTTTTCTTAATCAATGGTCATCAATTGGTCTCATTGTCTCACAAAATCATCTTGTCTCATGTGAATTGAACTATATATATATATATATATATATATATATATATATATATATATATATATATATATATATATATATATATATATATATATATATATATATATATATTCAACGGTCTAACAAGAATAATAGCCGAAATGTTTTTGGACTTAAACCGAAAAATGGTATTTGAGAGGTATCATTCCTAACGAAATATGCTAATTAAGTGATAAGTAATTTACAAATACGGTCCTATGGTAGACCATCATTCTTAAAATTGTTCCAAAAGCAAAATGATTATAACGAAAAATATGAGATTTGACTATTTATGTTTAAACCATATATAAAAAATAAAATTTAAGAAATTGAGGAATCTAACTATTATAAACGATTTTGTTGAGGACACTTGTATTTTGTTAATACAAGTGTCCATAATCTTACTCCCGTGTTTCGCAAAACTCTTCAAAATAATTTATTCCGAACAAAGTGGTTTTTTATTCATTTAAAACTGAATATTTTTTTTAATAGTTAATTTATCCGGTGTTTCGGTGAACTCTCCAGAATAATCTATTTCGGACTAAATGGTTACTCTAAAAAATGGATTTTTTTTTCAAAGAGTTAAATTATGTGTTAACGTACTCAATTTCCCTAAAATAATTCTTAAGTACAACACTAAAAATTAAGAAAAATAAATATTTTGGACAGACATGGAACATTACAATTCTTAAGGTCATCTTTAATGTATTGAACATAAATGAGTGCAATGGAATCTCACATGTACATTACATTCACAATACAATTTTACCTATTAAACTCTACACTCCATTAAACCCAATACAATTTAATGGATTGTCACATCATTTATATGTGTGTGAGGAGAGAGAATGTGGAGTTCATTTGGGGATTGAACTCCCAATTCCATTGAATGCCATGTCATTAACTCACGATGGAGATTTTGAGTTTAATGGGATTAAACTCTCCATTCAACTTCCCATTAAACAACCATTGAAGATGGCATAAGTACATCACCATTAAGAAAAACAAATATTTTGGACAGACATGGAAGAAATGTTCTTGATGACATTACGACTTTTTAAAGTTTTGCTCTATTAAATATATTGTTGAACAACTTACTTAATATTAAAAAGACAATAAAAGTGCAAATTTGATTTTCATATTAAAAGTAAATTACGTACATGCTAACACTATTTGAAAGTTCAAATTCAATTTATTTTTCATTTATTTTTAACAAAACTAATTAAAAAAAATAAAAGGTCAAACCAATTTATAAGAATACATAGTTAACAGAATTGTTGACTTGGGTGTAATATGTAATATCTACTTCATACAATATTCAATAAATTATACTATTCAACTACAATTAATAAGAGGTTAAACGTTGTGTTCAATAGATATGTAGTACAATAGTTATTTAACTATTCAATATAAAAATAAATAAATAATGAAACTATTTTTTATAAAACGATTAACAAATAAATGATTTTGTTAGTTGGTAATAACACGTTACCATCAATTAAACTGTAGTTTCTATTAATAAACTTAAAATCTATTTTCTCGATGCCGTGAGTTGATTTTGTGTTAAAACTGGCAAGTTGACATGCACAGCTTGTTTCGGAAAAAACCATCTGATTACAAGTGAATAGTTGTGGTGGACTAGTAAAGGTGCATGGTGCACCCTTTGGTTGAATGTTTAGGTTCGACTTCTATATAAACCAACCCTTTGCATGCAAATATTCTCCACAACCAAAAACACCTAATTACCTCTCTTTATTCAAGAATATTTTCCTTTATGAAGATGACTAAGTTTTCAGTTTTATCAACCCTATCGCTATTTTCATGTCTGTTCCTTCTCGTTGTCTCTCCGGTTGCGTATGCTTACTCCAAGTCGGAGATCAGTTCATGGTGTCGCCAAACACCTCACCCACAATCGTGTGAGTATTTCTTGTCGAGTAATCAAGATTCTGCTCCAGTAAAGCAAAAACCTGATTTCCTCAAGGCGTTGTTGAAGGTCACGCTAGAACGAGCATGCAAGGCTGAGTCGCACACTCGTGAGCTTGGCACAAAATGTCGTAACAAGCTTGAAAAAGCTGCATGGGAAGATTGCCTCGAGCTTTACGAAAACACTGTCGAAAGAATCAACATGACTATTGATCCTCGGAAGCCATGTAGCCAATACGAGATGCAAACATGGCTTAGCACTGCCCTAACGAACCTCGAGACGTGTAAAGCTGGGTTCCAAGATCTTGGTGTTGGTGGCTACATGTTGCCATTGATGAACAACAATGTATCCGCTTTAATCAGCAATACATTGGCAATGAACAAAGGAGGATCTCCACCGAATAAGTGCATAAAGGGTTCCCTACTTGGGTAAAGCCTGGTGATCGAAAGCTGTTACAATCTCCAACCCCGGCTTCTCAAGCTAACATCGTGGTGGCGCAAGATGGTTCCGGCAACTATAAAACGATAGGAGAAGCCATAGCCGCCGCCGGAAAAAGGTCTGGTAGCGGGAGGTATGTGATCCACGTTAAGGCAGGTACTTATAAGGAGAATATCGAAATCGGAACAAAACTGAAGAACATAATGCTACTAGGAGATGGTATTGGAAAAACCATCATCACCGGTAGCAAAAGCGTCGGCGGAGGAGCTACGACTTTCAAATCAGCAACAGTTGGTAAGCAAAATTATTGTTAAACATAAAAAACACATCGTTGAATATTACATTTAAAATTAATACTTTTACTTTATCAGCTGTCGTTGGAGATGGATTCATTGGACGAGGTATTACTGTAAGAAACACCGCCGGACCACAAAACCACCAGGCGGTGGCGCTGCGTAGTGGTTCTGATCTCTCGGTGTTCTACCAGTGTAGCTTTGAAGGCTATCAAGACACGCTATATGTCCATTCTGATCGACAGTTCTATAAAGAATGCGACATATACGGGACAGTTGATTTCATTTTTGGCAACGCTGCTGTGGTGTTTCAAAACTGCAACATTTATGCACGTAACCCTCCTAACAAGACCAATACAGTGACAGCACAAGGAAGAACCGATCCAAATCAGAACACCGGAATCTCAATCCAGAACTGTCGAGTCATGGCTGCATCGGACTTGAAAGGTGCCACAGGCTCGGTTAAGACGTATCTTGGTAGGCCATGGAAACAATATTCGAGGACAGTTTTTCTGAAAACATTTCTCGATGGTTTAGTGGACCCTGCCGGCTGGTTGCCATGGAGCGGTAGTTTTGCGCTTGATACGTTGTATTATGCGGAGTATATGAACACCGGTGGTGGGTCATCCACGGCTAAAAGGGTTAATTGGAAGGGATACCATGTCATCACTAGTGCCACAGAGGCTGCAAAGTTCACCGTCGGAAACTTCATCGCCGGTGGATCGTGGTTGCCGGCAACCAGTGTACCGTTCTCTTCTGGCCTTTAAATCACTCATTGGATATGATTAAATAGTTGAATATCTTGAATTGATTATTAGTTAGATGTTTGTTAGCTAAAGAATAAAGGGTTGGTAATTCAAAAGTCCAACAATATGTCATTGTCTTAATTCGTTAAAGTTTGTATAATTTTATAGTTTGTCATTGATTCGTTATGGATTTATTAAAAGAAAATTTTATGTATCTTATAAACAATAAGAGAAAGTGATGTATTTGTTAAGATATACCAATTTGATCATTTACCTTTCGATCTAAACAATGGACATACCAGATTTTGTCATGAATCTCTTATGTTGCTTTGTTTTGTTGAATTCCTAAAAGTCGGAGGGCTGGTTGTATCAAAGATAGAAGCAGAAGTATATGAGGTGCATATCACGTACGAGATCGTTAGAAAAGATATCCAATGCTTGTATCATAATCGAATATAATTTTACCACAAGAAATAAGAGAATTATCAGCCCAAATATCATTGCAAAAGATATCCAATGCAATCATAAAAGCATTTAGCAGCGACATGTTGCCACTAACGCATCGCTGCAATTGCTTCATAGTTAATACTTATATAACACCATTATTGATTGTGGTCTCTAATAAACACACCGCTTAAATCCCAGATGCAAACTCCAAGCCGGTCATATCAACCACTTCCTCTTCGTGTCTCGAGGTACGAGGCACGGCCTTTAACAAAACCCTCAAGACTTCCAATCAACATATTCATTTGGGTCTGAACTACCCAACCCATATCAATTTCGCCACATGGCCTGAACAAACACAAAACTCATCCTCTCCTAAGTAGCCCAAGCCAAAAGTCCGACAAATACGGAACCACTGCCTCGAACTGTAACACCCAAAGTTTTGAAGACCAAGAAAGGGAAGAAAACCCTAAGTTTAGGGGTCGACTCGGCGAGTCCAAGGAGGGACTCGGCGAGTCGGAGCGGGATCCGGGTCGAGGAGTAAGTGACCGACTCGGCGAGTCGGCCAAGGTGACTCGGCGAGTCTGGTCTGTGCGAGGAAAACCCTAATTCTGGGAGTTGTATCATATATAAAGGGTGTTATGTCCCTCCCTCAGCCCCCATATCACTCCAGAGGACCTGTAAACCCTATATTTCGTGTGAGCTTCCATTATTGAGAGAAATAGCTTTGGAGGAAGGAGATTTTGGAGAGGAGACTTGAAGATCAAGAAGGTTGCTTCAAGGGAGAGGTGTGTGCTCGAGATCTACTTCAGTTTGTGTTCATCTTGGAGGTATTAAGCTGCCATTTCCCCTTCTTTGCATCTAGATCTATTTTGTCATGAGATTTGGGGGTTTTATGGTTGTTTGAGACCCAAATCGGGTTAGGGGCTTAGATATGTTGTTGCCACTTCAGATCTATGGTTGGGTGAGTCCATTATGTCATAAAGCATCAGGAGATGAGTAGTTGGTGAAGCCCTTGTGTCCTTAAACCAAACCCTAATGTGTTTTGAGCCTAGATCTCTTTAGTTATACGTAAAGTTTGCAACTTTACGTAGGGATTGAGCTTTGGAAGTATGGATCTATGGATTGGAGTCCCTGCATGACTCAAAAGCCCTTTGCATGTTGGGAGATCTGAATAGAGTCGGCGAGTCCTTTGAGTGGACTCGGCGAGTACCATGAAGATGAGGAGGAACTCGACGAGTGGGATGAACAGCTCGTCGAGTCGGATGAAGATGGGCATGAAATCGACGAGTTGGATGAACAACTCGGCGAGTTGGATGAAGATTTCCTTGCGCTCGGCGTGTCTGTTCTTAGACTTGGCGAGTCAGGTCGCGGAGTCCCAAACCCTTCGAGTTAAGACTCGAGTCAGCGAGTCAAGCCAGGACTCAGTGAGTTGGACAAGACAGGAACTGGGAATCGGTAGACTCGGCGAGTCAGGGGCTGGCTCGGCGAGTAGAGTCGCGAGTGGAAGGACTCTGGACTCATGAACTCGGCGAGTCAGTAGGGTGACTCGACGAGTAGGGTTGACCTGGAAGGTTGACTTTGACCAGGACTTTGACTTTGACCTGAGTTGACTTGGTTGTCTTTCGGGGGTCAGTTAGACTTAGTGTTGCTTTGATATTGTTAGCTCGGGAAGCAAGTAGAGCAGGAGTTCAGTCAGTGGGCGGGTAGTGGTCAAAGGGTCTAGCAGCAACAGTTCAGCAGTATCAGGTGAGTCTCCTCACTGTTTGTATGGGTCTAGGGCACCAATGCCGGCCCATTTAGAATATGCATGAAAGACCAGGGGTCGGCTCCTGGCATACAGTATGTTACGTGGTATGGTAGGAAGACCCGGGGGTTAGCCCTAGGCAATATGTATGAAAGACCGGGAGGTGGCTCCTGGCGCATTGTATGCTATAGATATGAAAGACTAGGAGGTGGCTTCTGGCACACTGTATGCTGTTTAGCTAAGTAGAGTAGTATGTACGGTTGTCTTTGTGATACTTGCATAGAAGACCAGGGGGTGCCCCTTGGCACTTGTCTGTAAGATCGGGGGGTGGCCCTTGGCATTTGTCTGTAAGACCAGGGGGTGGCCCTTGGAACACGTTTGTAAGACCAGGGGGTGGCCCTTGGCACTTGTCTGTAAGACCCAGGGAGCGGCCCAGGCTTGACCAGGAATATCACGTGCGGCCCGTGGCATAATGGCAAGACTATGTTTGGCACATAGCACCTTACTTGGTTATGGATAAGTCAGTTATGTATGATTCTTGGCTATGAATGGTTTGTATGGTATGTGGTATCTGGGGAACTCACTAAGCTTCGTACTTACGACTTTCAGTTTTGGTTTCAGGTACTTCCGGTAGCGGATGATGGAGCTCGGGATGATCGCATGGCTCACACCATAGATTAGTCATCCTGGGAATGTTTTACTCTGATAATGAACATGTGTTTTGAAAACTAATACTCTGTTTATGTTTTGAAATGATGATTTTACTTTAAGTGATACTTTATTAAAAGAAATTTTTAGTCTTGAATTTTGGGACGTTACAAGTTGGTATCAGAGCCTTGGTTTGAGGGATTCGGGCATACTCTCGGGTGTGCCTGAACTCAAACTGAGGGGTCGGATAAAAAGTTTTCAAAAGTGAAAGGACAGTTTTGTAAAAAGAATTTTGAGAACGAAAAATAGTTTTAGAAAAGCAAAAAGAATTCAGAAAGAAGAGAACTTTGAAAAGACAAAAGAGGTGTGGTGCATGCAATCAACCGAGCTCAAGTAAGTACCCCAAATTACCCATACAAGTTTATGTTATGCTTATCAGTTGATAGAACAGCATGCTAGAATAGGACTAAGGATCTAGGGATGATGCCTTATGCGCCTGTTATTTGTGCTTTTGAGATGCATGATAGTGCTGATTAGACAGTAGTAGGATGGCCTGTTTAGGTTATGCCTGAGTTTTTGAGTTTGTGTTGCGTGCTAGTTCAGATTCTTGCTATGTGGATATGATTGCTTGGGTATGTTATGGTTAGATTTTCCCCTTGTTCGAATGCTGCTTGCTTTGTGCATTGTGGGATTCTGAGTGATGGGAGTTAGCCATTAGGTGGATACGTCACGTCACATGTGATCAGGGTTGAATAATCTCAGAGTGCTAGATTTGACCCTATTGCGCAGCTCTCGTCTGAGTCCAACCGTTGTAGGGATGAGTCTTTTACTTGAAGGATTATCTGAGCCTCGTCGCATGTGATGGTATCCAGGTGATGGCTAATTGGCATCACAAGGAGACCTTCAGCAGCTGAGGACTGGTTTAAGTTGAGTCAGAGGTTTCCCTAGGGTAAGCCTAGGATGAGATAGTGTTGGGAGCAGTATTAGTGGATAAGGGACCTGGTGGAGTCAAAGCAATTCCTAAGGAAAGTACGGATAGATGTGGAAGGTAGTATGGGCCCGTACTACTGAAAGCAGAGGATCCGTACTCGATTCGGGAAAGGCTGAGACAAAACCGGGAACCTGGCAGGGTATGTTTGGCCTCGCCTCAGTGATGAGTATTTTGATAGTGGTTGTGGTATATTTTCAGCATGGTGACATTGCGAGAGAGACCAGCAGGCGGGTCAGGCACCGGAGAGGGATCAGGCTCGGGTTCAGGGGCCGAGCAGCTCGAGGAGCGAATGAGAGAGTTGATATCAGCTGAGGTTACGCGCAGTATTCTAGGCTTCTAGCTCAGACTCCTGTGATCTTTGGCACGGTCAAGGAGGGTATACTGGAGATTTTGGATGAGAGGTTGGGAGCCTTCCGTACTGAGATGATGGCATTGATGGGAGCGCGTACCTTGACATTTCGAGAGTTCAGAGCCTGCGGGGCACCAAATTATCATGGGGCTAGGGACCCCATTGCTAGCAGCAGATGGTTGGCCGATGTTGCCAACGCTTTTCGTACCAGCAAGTGTCCCGAGGGGGACAAGGTTAGACTCGCCTCCTGTCTTCTGAAGGATAGAGCCAGGGATTGGTGGGAAGATATTGGTCATGCTCTGGGAGATGATGCCGCGTTGGACGCGATGACTTGGAGCGATTTCTCGGCCAGGTTCAGGGCGGAGTTTTCGCCAATGATTGAGGTGCAGCAGCTGGCACGAGAGTTTCAGGATTTGACGCAGAATACTGAGACTGTGGCGGAGATCACCGCCAAGTTCAGGGAGAGGGCTCTTCTTGTACTGCAGTATGTCGCGGATGAGGAAATGAAGAAGGCTCGATTCCATGAGATGTTGAGAGCCGACATCAGGGAGTTCGTGAGCAGGTCCGGCTGTAAGACGCTAGAAGATATGATTGCTAGGGCTCGAGAGAGGGAGATTGATCTCGAGATGGAGAAGAAGAGGAAACCGGAGGCGGTTTCGGGTTCAGGAGGTTCGGGCAAAAGGCCCAAGGGTTCAGATCACAGATCCAGGATTCGGCCGAGCCGAAGTCAGTGCAGCACGTGCGGGAAACTGCACGAGGGAGTGTGTCGTTCCAGGGGTTCCGGCTGCTACAAGTGTGGCAGTGATGGTCACGTCAGCAGGGACTGCCCACGGGGGGCAAGCCCATTATGTTTTCACTGCAATCAGGTGGGCCACAAGAGGACCGACTGCACGATGATGAGGGGAGGAGCAGGGAGTGCGCCTGCCCCAGCGACTATGAGGATTACGGATGGGCGAGAGGGTAGTGCCATGCAGTGACAGGTGCGGAGGATCCGGACTACAGGAAGGAATGTTGCAGGTACGTATCTATGGCTATTTTCATTCCTATATGAATTATGGAAGTTTTTGCCCTGGAATCAGGCGATTCTATATATGATTTGTCTCTCTGTTTGTATTTGGATTGTATTCTGGAATTGTCTTATGCCAATTGCATACCAGGAGCTTTAGTAGCCAGTGTAGGTCATCTTTCACTTCGGGTTCGAAGTGTTCAGTATCATCTCGGGTACGGTTGAAAATGATTCAGGAAGTGGTCAGCCACCATCATCGGGATTTGATGGTTCTAATCTGGGCGTTCGGGATGGCTTTCGGAAGCATCAAGGAAAGTGGCTTATCACCAAGGAGTCTGTACCCAGTTATTCGGACTGTAAGGACAGTAGTCAGAGCTTAGAGGATTTATTTAGCATCAGAGATGCGGGCGGTGTTCATCTAGTATTCAGTAATCATGCGGCAGTTGGAGTGGGCTAGAGACGGATCGGTAGCAGGGATAGGGCGATGGTGGTTACCATGCCTATCATGTAAGGAAGGAAGGAATGGAATTCTTCGGGTTTTCGCAGGCAGTAAAGACTTAGCTGAGGCTAAGTGGGGGAGAAACAATCAGGTTATGGGATTAGAAGGGGTCTTGAAATTGGGATAAGTTCACTCTCTTGTAGTAAGAAAGACGGCTCAGGTGACTGTATGATTGGAGGATAGAGTAAATTGGAAGTTTAGAAAACTTTCCAACCGTGAGATCTCATTCTCGAAATTTCTGGTCGCGAATTACATAGGAATCGGTTGGGAGTTCCATTTGGAACATGAGTACCACCTGGGAGTACTCGATTATGTTGTATGATCAACTATGGGTTAGTCGTAGCATCCCCTAGCAGCTAGTCGGGATGGAAGGGTGTTGTCAGACTACCGGATAGCCGTAGCATTCACCAGTGGCTAATAGTAAGGAAAGCATATTAAGACTGCGGTGTGGTCCGCAACAATCGTATGAGAGTATGGTTGGACTGCAGTGTGGTCCGTAGCATTAGACTAGTAAGACTGCGGTGTGGCCGTAGCATCAGATTAGCAAGACTGCGGTATGGACGTAGCATCAGATTATTAAGACTGCGGTGTGGCCCGTAGCATTAGATTAGTGAGACTGCGGTGTGATCCGTACCATTAGACTAGTAAGATTGCGGTGTGGCCCGTAGCATCAGATTAGCAAGACTGCGGTGTGGCCCGTAGCATCAGATTAGTATGACTGCGGTGTGGCCCGTAGAATTAGATTAGTGAGATGGCGGTGTGGCCCGCAACAATCGTATGTGAGTACGATTAGGCTACGGTATGGCCCGTAGCACTTGTTTAGCAAGACTGCGGGGCGGCCCGTAGCTTTGGATGGCTGGCAGCGTAGAAGTGTGGTAAGACTACGGGGTGGCCCGTAGCATTCATCGGTCCCTATTTGTTAGAGCGAATGTGGCAGGTGTATGATTTCGTGGCAGAATGGATTGAGCGGTTATTGGTAAATTTTCTTCGAAAGTCGCTGGAAGCGACTAGGAGTTGAGTTGGGGCTAGCCACCGGTGGGAGCCGGTAATCCAGATATTGGTAGATTGGTAAGGAACAAGGTGGTCTCACTTCATCCGGAAGGCAGTTAAGGAATAGCAGAAATTTCCAGCCAGTGGCAGTGCTGGTAAGCAGTCTATGGTTGGATTCAGATAGTTGGTCGAGGGGTGCTAGGCACCAAGTTCTGTCAGAGAGCAGTGTCAGTGGTGACAGACGGTGATGACCCGCTCTGGGAACAGCGAGGGTGATGGAGTTAGTGAAGGATAGGGCCTTCACAGTGTCAGAGGAAAAGTCGGCTATGAGGCTTTGCCTTGGGAAGGCAAGAAATTTGCGCATGGAAAGAAGGGGTGAACCCCTATAGGTTCAGTGCAGTACTCGGTGAGTACCAGAAGGATTATCAGTTGAGTAAGTTGTGTTTCTGAGTTGATCAGTGTCAGGTTTGACTCGAGGTTTACCCACGAGGTTTATGTTAGTCAAAACGACCAGGTGGAAGACCAGCGAAGGTAGGCAGCTGGTGTTGGGATAATTGGTGAGTATTGAAGGCGGAACGCAGGCGGTGGGCTATGGCAAACTTCGAGGACGAAGTTTAATTTAAGTGGGGGAGAGTTGTAACACCCAAAGTTTTGAAGACCAAGAAAGGGAAGAAAACCCTAAGTTTAGGGGTCGACTCGGCGAGTCCAAGGAGGGACTCGGCGAGTCGGAGCAGGATCTGGGTCGAGGAGTAAGTGACCGACTCGGCGAGTCGGCCAAGGTGACTCGGCGAGTCTGGTCTGTGCGAGGAAAACCCTAATTCTGGGAGTTGTATCATATATAAAGGGTGTTATGTCCCTCCCTCAGCCCCCATATCACTCCAGAGGACCTTTAAACCCTATATTTCGTGTGAGCTTCCATTATTGAGAGAAATAGCTTTGGAGGAAGGATATTTTGGAGAGGAGACTTGAAGATCAAGAAGGTTGCTTCAAGGGAGAGGTGTGTGCTCGAGATCAACTTCAGTTTGTGTTCATCTTGGAGGTATTAAGCTGCCATTTTCCCTTCTTTGCATGTAGATATATTTTGTCATGAGATTTGGTGGTTTTATGGTTGTTTGAGACCCAAATCGGGTTAGGGGCTTAGATATGTTGTTGCCACTTCAGATTTATGGTTGGGTGAGTCCATTATGTCATAAAGCATCAGGAGATGAGTAGTTGGTGAAGCCCTTGTGTCCTTAAACCAAACCCTAATGTGTTTTGAGCCTAGATCTCTTTAGTTATACGTAAAGTTTGCAACTTTATGTAGGGATTGAGCTTTGGAAGTATGGATCTATGGATTGGAGTCCCTGCATGACTCAAAAGCCCTTTGCATGTTGGGAGATCTGAATAGACTCTGCGAGTCCTTTGAGTGGACTCGGCGAGTACCATGAAGATGAGGAGGAACTCGACGAGTGGGATGAACAGCTCGTCGAGTCGGATGAAGATCGGCATGAACTCGACGAGTTGTATGAACAACTCGGCGAGTTGGATGAAGATTTCCTTGTGCTCGGCGAGTCAGGTCACGGAGTCCCAAACCCTTCGAGTTAAGACTCAAGTCAGCGAGTCGAGCCAGGACTTAATGAGTTGGACAGGACAGGAACCGGGAATCGGTAGACTCGGCGAGTCAGGGGCTGGCTCGGCGAGTAGAGTCGCGAGTGGAAGGACTCTGGACTCATGAACTCGGCGAGTCAGTAGGGTGACTCGACGAGTAGGGTTGACCTGGAAGGTTGACTTTGACCAGGACTTTGACTTTGACCTGAGTTGACTTGGTTGTCTTTCGGGGGTCAGTTAGACTTAGTGTTGCTTTGATATTGTTAGCCCGGGAAGCAAGTAGACCAGGAGTTCAGTCAGTGGGCGGGTAGCGGTCAAAGGATCTAGCAGCAGCAGTTCAGCAGTATCAGGTGAGTCTCCTCACTGTTTGTATGGGTCTAGGGCACCAATGTCGGCCCATTTAGAATATGCATGAAAGACCAGGGGGCGGCTCCTGGCACACAGTATGTTACGTGGTATGGTAGGAAGACCCGGGGGTTAGCCCTAGGCAATATGTATGAAAGATCGGGAGGTGGCTCAAGGCGCATTGTATGCTATAGATATGAAAGACCAGGAGGTGGCTTCTGGCACACTGTATGTTGTTTAGCTAAGTAGAGTAGTATGTACGGTTGTCTTTGTGATACTTGCATAGAAGACCAGGGGGTGGCCCTTGGCACTTGTCTGTAAGACCGGGGGGGTGGCCCTTGGCATTTGTCTGTAAGACCAGGGGGTGGCACTTGGAACATGTCTGTAAGACCAGGGGGTGGCCCTTGGCACTTGTCTGTAAGACCCAGGCAGCGGCCCAGGCTTGACCAGGAAGACCACATGCGGCCCGTGGCATAATGGCAAGACTATGTTTGGCACATAGCACCTTACTTGGTTATGGATAAGTCAGTTATGTATGATTCTTGGCTATGAATGGTTTGTATGGTATGTGGTATCTGGGGAACTCACTAAGCTTCGTGCTTACGGCTTTCAGTTTTGGTTTCAGGTACTTCCGGTAGCGGATGATGGAGCTCAGGATGATCGCATAGCACACACCATAGATTAGTCAGCCTGGGAATGTTTTTCTCTGATAATGAACATGTGTTTTGAAAACTAATACTCTGTTTATGTTTTGAAATGATGAGTTTACTTTAAGTGATACTTTATTAAAAGAAATTTTTAGTCTTGAATTTTGGGACGTTACACGAACCATGGTCTCCAACCATGCTATCTTCTCTAACCAGCCCTTAGATTCCCCGAAATATTCCTTCAGTCGAGTATGGATCCTGTACTTTCAGTGGTACACGTTCAATACTACCTTCCACACGTATTCATATTTTCCTCAAGAATTATCTCGGGTCCTTTACGACTTAGTCACCTAATATTCATGAAACCTGCTCAACAGCAAAACAACCACAATAAAAGACTCCTTAGGCTATCCCTAGGCTTCCACACTTCTCTGCCATGAGCTGCTGAAGAACTCCTCACAATGTCAATTAGCCATTCCATGAATACAATCACATGCAACAAAGCTTAGATAATACTTTGTGTACCAGACTCATCCCTACAACAGTTGGAGTCAAACAAGAGTTGTGAAGCAGGGTCAAATCCGTCACACCGAGATTATCCAACAATTTTCACATGTGACTTGACATATTCACTTAATGGCTAACTCACATCACTCATGAGTTCCATAAAGCACAAAGTAAGCAACATTCGTTTAGAGGAGCCGACTAACACTAAAATGCAACAAGATCTGATAGATCCTTCTATGAAATCCTCGATCTCGAAATCCCAACATCTCACGTACATCTTCGCCCTGCCCTCACTCTCTCAAGCATGGCTAATCCTTCCTCATGCCAGCCCGCTATGAACCACGCCCAAACCAGGGCAACCACCGCTACCTCATCCAATAACGTGACTTCGGGATGACCCCATACGACTCACCATACCATAATTTCCACACGACTCTCCATTGGTGCCAGATGAGTATCACATGAATACAACCACATGCCTCACAACTTAAACAATCTTAGGCTGCAAGATTCAATCCCATAATGGTTGGACTCAGACAAGAGCTGGGAAGCAGGACCAAACCCCTCAGCCAAAGATCCTTTAAATCATGTAGCATGTGACTTAGCGTATCTACTCAATAGCCAGTTCACACGCGAAAGAGGCACACAACAGCCAAACAAGGGAACTTTATAAGAACTAAGGCATCATATAATCAGACAATTCTATGATGCAATTCTTGAAGATCGCTAGCCTATCACTACCATGTTGTTTAATAAATCACAATATCAAATAACAGTATGGTATTTTCAGGTCAACTTACTGGCTTCGTCTGATCGTACGCATCACATCCTCCTTAAGTATTTTGAATACCATTTGAAAATGATTTTGAAAATGTTTTTTCCTTAGTTTGAGTCTTGATTAACACGAGTGTTCCTCTAATTCACTCAAACCATGGCTCCGATACCAACTTGTAACATCCATAAAATTTAATAAAATTTAAACTTTTCAAAACAACCCTTTTTCTATAGAAGTGTTTGCAAAAACCGATGTTCCCAAAACATTCACATTATCAGAGTTTCCCAAAAATCATAAGTCCAAAATGCAAGGATGTGTACGATCACACCTTCACCTTTCCATGATTCACTGAAGTACCTGAAACCATAAACCAAAAACTGTAAGCACGAAGCTTAGTATGTTCCCCCAAAGTACCAACACCCAAGCATATAACATATATAAATAAAAGTATGCATACACAGCGTTCAACATGTCTGGACCGCCTCACCGGGCCTATAATATGTTTGGACCGCTCACAGAACCTTTTGCATGTCTGGACCGCCTCACCGTGCCTTCAACCTGTCTGGACCACTCACAGAACCTTCAACATGTATTGACTGCCTCATTGGGCCTTCGGCATGACTGGTCTGCCTCACTGGCCTTCAGTCTATCGGGGCCACCCTGGGTCTATTGGCTTTCAGCACAAAGCAGGTCCACCTCAACCCAACCACACACATAAACCATTACGACATATACATAACGGATAAGCACACATAAACCATTACCAATATAAACATCAGCGGGTTTGTTGATTAACAACACTAAGCAATACAGTCTAAACCCGACCTATTACTATTCAACATATAGAACATATCACTAAGCATAACAACACCCTATCTACTAGGATACCGATCTAACAGATTATAACAACACAACAACATCCTATCTACCAGGATACCGATCTAACAGATCATAACAGTATAGCAATATCCTATCTACTAGGATACTGATCTAATAGATCATAAGAATACAATAGCATGCATAACAAAATACCAATCCAAAGGGCCGACATTGGTGCCTTCGACCCGCAAGTACAGTAAGGACAACTGACCTCGAATGCGGAAGATCCCCGAAAGAAATCCCTAGCAGTTGCCCTGCCGACATCCCAAGATATCAATACCAACAACACACCCAATTAGAAATCAGGTTCAATGCCATAATCTATAATCCATACTTGGGGTAAAATGACCATTTTACCCCTAACCCAACATGTCACACCCTAAAACTGGAACGACGTAAACGTTCGGGCACAGAGGACGTCATGTACAATATCATGTCAACGCATTATAGTAAACAAGCAACAACATCATCCATTGCATTAATAGTATAATTTAATACATGTGTGTTTTGTGTATAGTTTGTAAGACACAAAATATGAATCAAAATAAAAGACGAGTCTTGTATGAGCTCCGTCTTCTCAAAACCTGGTCCAGTGTACCTGTCTACTGGTGACCTGAGAATACAAGTTATTTTGAAAGAGTAGATCAACATTTCAGCTGGTGAGTTCATAAGTAATTTAGTGTCATTGTTTTGTCTGAAAGTGCTTGTAAATGTTTGTAAGATTTTGATGTAATTGTTGTATCTCCTAGAAAATCCTATATTTTCTACTTTATTATGAAATGTACTCTTCTACCAACACCCGACTGTTCTATGTGTTTGTTCTTTTGTAAAAGTGAATGCTTTTCCCAAGTATGACTATCATTACCAAAATATAGTTTACATTACCGTTTATGTGAGAAGATCACAATGTGGATGCAATAGGAAAATAAAGATGTACTGTAGTATTGTGTATAAGTAACTACCATACTAACTACCTGAAACCAGTTTGTTTAATTAAGGTAAAATGTGATGAGGTTGTAACCATACTTGATTGACTAGTAAAACACGACGATTAAAGACGTCGAAATGGTATGACATTCGTCACCCGTAGACCTGCAGTTCCCATTGTAGCTAGCAGCAAGGTGTAGGATGGTCAATCCCGTATAGAGCTATACACAAATTCACGCTCTCCCTCTAGGAGACTCTAGTTACAAAATGTGACATAACTGTATATTGCCTTACCATGAAGTAGTGGCTCACATTAATGTTATAGTATTCTTGTGTTTGTATAGTATGTTCTCTCTATTCCATTGTATCATATGTTCTCTTTGTATAGTGTTGTGTATGTTCTCTTTGTTTCTCATCATAATATGTTCTTTCTGTTTCTCATTATAATATGTTCTTTCTGACTCATGTATGAACTGACTCTTGTATGTTTCATTGTACTAGAAATAGTGAGTAGTAAGACTCTAAATTATGTCTATTCTAGTTTACTAGTAATGTTGTTTGAGTGACTGAGCATGTTTGTACACCTTTGCTACCCAAAGGTGCTGAACTGATGTAAGAACTTTTATATCTATACATATATATAATATATAAATAAGATTCAAACGACACTCGGACAAACAACCGGATACCCTAAGTCCACAACCAAACAAGGAACAGGAAATAAAGTGAGTTATCAGTCCTAAGCCCTTTCAACCTTATTTATATAACTATAACTATATAGACATGATTGTGTCTCGGTGTTCAGCATGGAGGCATCTTTCAACTATAAGTTTACAAAGATGAAGATGATAGTAAGAATCAATTGTGAGTATAATGAGAGTGGTCCATGGACTAACTCGCCATAGCCCAACAAAACAAATTAAAGTATGATTGATATAGAGATGTAACAATAGGAGCAAGAAAGCACTTTATAAAGATTTACCAAAAGATTAGATGTCTGTGAATAATATTGGCATTAGTGATGTAACAAGTTCGGGAAAAATGACCTAGAAGTAGGTCTTACAACAAACCAGAGTATGAAAATTTTGACAGCATAGACACCTAGCAACAATACTAGAAAGACAGGAATATTTACAGGGAAAAGTGATACATAGAGCATAGGTATGAAGGCTATTCCTTAAACCAAAAGAAAGGACAAGTAGAGCATCTTCTACCGGCGACGGGTACCCCTCGGGTGAACCCTCAAACTTGCCAGCTGACGCTCCATGTCAAGAAGGTGTCGTTCATATACTCTTTGGCGTGCTCAGAGCTCTATGAATTCAGCTCGAGTTGCAACTATTTCTTGCTGCAGAGCCTCATTGTCTCACATAGACCTCCCATGAGCATCTTCAAGATGAAAAATGCGGACTGTATTAAATCCTACATTGGCATCAACCTTCATGATTCGGTTGATGGCTGTCCTACCCTGCTACATAGGCTAGACTCTATCTGCTGAGCCTCCCTTGCTCAGGTTGTAGAAGCTTCTGTCTCCGTTGTATGGTGTAGGTTGACCCTGTTGTTGACTCCATCTACCCAAGTTTTCCACCCACAGAGGCGTCGGGCCTTGAAAAGCCGGGCGGGGGTTAGGATTTGGGATAGGAGCTACCAGGGGTAAGCCATTGACTACTGGCTCAGAGTCAAAATCCTCCGGGAAGTTATCTGTGAAGTCATCATCCAAAGGGATTAGATGATTCTCTTATGGCTCTGCATCGAGCTATCCACCATTACCTTGGTTGGGAAAGTACGGGTCGCCAGGGAGATTGAATCCAGCCATGTTATCTAAGCGAGAAATGGGATGAATGATCTATTTAATAGACATACTACTTAAGATATTTATAGGATGATCCTTACTAGTTACTTCAATACTTGCATAGTGTATACCATTCATACGTAATCAAAACAAGATAGACCTTCGAATAAGTAACCGTAACTCCAAATCCACAACCAAACAAGGAACATGAAATAAAGCAAAAATCACAGATTCTAAGTCTATGACACCTTAGTCACATATAAACTTAGTGTATCCACTCGGCAACTATTGACTTACTAGTAAAGACCTTTTTATTTGTCAAATAAGTAATTATAGTAACACAAAATACTCCTATAGTATTTTAAGTTTATGTATGTTCGAAAGTTTTCATTGTAGTAGTGTTGGTAAGTTTATGGACTTGTTGCAACTCCACAACCATTCCTAGGTATATGCTAATCACTTTTCGGAAATATATAGTTGATCAGGCTATATCACTCCCAGATCTGATCATATGTCCCCTAGCCTACTTGTGCTGTCCAACAACTGCAATACTGTTGTTAGTCATAGTGACACTGATTCTAGTATGAATGCAGGTATGTATACTTCGGTTAAATATTTTACTATTTAAAAGTATAAACTCTTAGTTAGAGTATTTTAATCTCGATATGTTTATAGTTGTATATGTTTTATGGGTTGATATACTCAATTCACTATAAATAAAGCTTTGATACCAATCTGTCACACCCCAAAACTGGAACGGCGGAAACGTTCGAGGATAGAGGATGTCATGTACGATATCATATCAGTGCATAATAGTAAACAATCAACAACATCATCCATTGCATTAATAGTATAATTTAATACAAGTGTGTTCTATGTATAGTTTGTAAGACACCAAAATATGAATGAAAATAAAAGATGAGTGTGTATGAGCTTCGTCTTCTCAAAACCTGGTCCAGTGTACCTGTCTACTGGTGACCTGAGAATACAAGTTATTTTGAAAGAGTAGATCAACATTTAAGTTGGTGAGTACATAAGTAATTTAGTGTCATTATTTTGTCTGAAAGTGTTTGTAAATGTTTGTTGTAAATGTTTGTAAGAGTTTGATGTAATTGTTGTATCTCCTAGAAAATCCTATATTTTCTATTTTATTATGAAATGTAGTCTTCTACCAAGACCCGAATGTTCTATGTGTTTGTTCTTTTGTAAAAGTGTATGCTTTTCCCAAGTATGACTACCATTACCAAAATATAGTTTACATTACCATTTATGATAGAAGATGACAATGTGAATGCAATGGGAAAATAAAGATGTACTGTAGTATTATACACAAGTAACTACTAATGTACTAACTACCTTAAACCAGTTTGTTTAATTAAGGTAAAATGTGATGAGGTTGTAACAATACTTGATTGACTAGTAAAACACGACGATCAAAGTCGTCGAAATGGTATGACATTCGTCACCCGTAGACTTGCAGGACCCACTGTAGCTAGTAGCAAGGTGTAGGATGGTAAATCCCGTATAGATCTATACATAAATTCACGCTCTCCCTCCAGGAGACTCTGGTTACAAAATATGACACAATAGTATATTTCCATGCCATGAAGTAGTGGCTCACATTAATGTTATAGTATTCTAGTTTTTGTATAATATCTTCTCTCTATTCTAGTGTATTGTATGTTCTCTTTGTATAGTGTTGTGTATGTTCTCTTTGTTTCTCATCATAGTATGTTCTTTCTGTTTGTCATTATAATATGTTCTTTCTGACTCATGTATGAACTGACTCTTGTATGTTTCATTATACTAGAAATAGTGATTAGTAATTCTCTAAACTATACCTATTATAGTTTACTAGTAATGTTGTTTGAGTGACTGAGCATTTTTGTATATCTTTGCTAACCAAAGGTGTTGAACTGATGTAAGAACTTTTATATCTATTGAAGGGTCCAATTACTGGTTTGGTCTAGGCTTTCTTTGTAATAGGTTCTTTTGTGTGGATATGCAGTTTTTATAGTGTTGATAGTAGTTTACGACCATAAACCCAAAGTCAGCCCAAGTCCACTATATATAGAAGCTAGCTAGGTCATTTAATGGTTGTTGATGCCACAGAGTTCACGGTTGCTATAGACAAGTTGTACCAGACATTTTTGTTAATAGAAGCGTGTGCAAGCTTGTTTTGATTTTTGTTTCTACTTCATTCTTATTATTATTATTGTTTGTTTTGTTTGTTTGATCACTCGTAAGATCCGTTTCAGGACCTTACAATAGGTATAAGAGCAAAACCAGTGTCAAAGC
Source organism: Lactuca serriola (assembly GCF_051521515.1). Classification (NCBI taxonomy): domain Eukaryota; kingdom Viridiplantae; phylum Streptophyta; class Magnoliopsida; order Asterales; family Asteraceae; genus Lactuca; species Lactuca serriola. The sequence continues at coordinate 285,110,993 of NC_136410.1, forward strand.
ATATAACAATCGAGTTTTTTGCCATATTCTTCACTGTTTGCGATTGGAGTTGGTGTTTGCTGCGAAGGGGAATCAAGTCCAATCCAAAAGTCATGATTTCTTCAAGTTCTGGGAGTTTACTGCCTAGAGTTTACGACAGCAAACTCAGTTTACGGCCGCATGCTCAAGAAATTTCTTGGACCGTAAACTCAGTTCTTGGACCGTAAATTAAGTTTCCTCAATAACCGCAAGCTGAGATTCATAAACCGTATACATTGACCGCAAACTCTCGACCGCAAACTCACGACCGTAAACTCTCGACCGTAAACCGAGTTTACGGTCGTAAACACCCCCTTGACCGTAAACGCTTGTTTTGACCGGAAACTCAATTTTTTTTAAAAAAAATAAATTTATTTTTTAGTTAAATTAACATTCAATGGATTCTCAAAGTCAAACACATCACTATGACCTGGACTTTGTTATGGGCACAACTACTCGCATTCCAAGACTCTTGTATGTAGATGGTTTTCCTGAGTGGAAATACCAAATTGAGAAGTACATTAAAATTAAGGACTTCAAAATTTGGAGAAGTATCATTAAGAATCCCGTCAGAATAACCACAACTGTTGCAGGGCAAGTGGTTGACAAAGCGATTGAGAATTACACTTATGAAGATTTTGAGAAGGTTGAGGAGGAAGAGCGGGCTTTGGTCACTTTGACCATGGCCCTGTCTCCGGATATAGCTCAAGGTTTTAGGGAGTATACTTCAGCAAAGGCTTTGTGGGAAGCCCTAATTGAGGTATATGAAGGGAATGAATATATGAAGGAGAGTTGCCAGGACATGCTGCGCCAAAAGTTCAACATGTTCAATTACGTTCCTGGTGATACCCTGGAGGCACAACTTCAACGATTCACAACTCTCACCACTGAGATGAGCATAGCTGGAATCTTCTTGACAAAGTATGAAATAAACAAGAAGCTACTGAATGCCCTTCCAAAGTCATGGGACATGAATGTAGCCGTTATCAAGAAGACCAAAGACCTAAATCGTTTTACTCTTGCTGAAGTGATGGCGATCATCAAGGCATGTGATATTGATGATAAACAGCAGGAGATAAACCATGTGAATTTGTACTCAGCTACAAATCTTGGAATTTCATCTAACAATGCTCTTTCATCTCTCACTTTTCCCTCTACAGGTCAACCTTATGCTGCTCAGCAAGTTCAGACTCAATCTTTTTCCACTTCATCAGCTACTTCACTTCCTGCTGCATCATCCATGCCTCTTCCTCAGAACCAATCATTTCCTGCCTCTCAAGTTGCTGCTTCTTCTAATGGGGCTTCTTCCTCAAGTGCTAAGGAGTGTGATGAAAATCTTGCTCTCGCCACAGGACTTGTTAACTGCTATAATGCTTTTGTAGCTGGAGATCTTCCACCACAATTTTCGTTTGCTGATTTGGATCAGATTCATCCAGAAGACGTGGAAGAAATGGATATTACATGGCAAAGTGCCATGGTAGTTTTCAGGGCGAATCATTTTGCTAAGAAGACCAGGAAGAACAACTAGGGTATGAGTGCTGATAAGAAGGTAGGGTTTAACAAGGGAAAGCTATGTTGTTTCAATTTTCACGAGCCAGATCATTTTGCTCGTGAGTGCCCGATGTCGAATCGAACATTGAACAATGACAAGACAATGGTTGCGATGGGAAACAATCGGGAAGGTGCTCAGGTCAACAGCAAGAAGGCTATGGTTGCTCAATTATTTGACTGGGAGGACCAGATGCAAGACTTGAATATTTCAAAACCTAAAAATGCTCATCTAGCCTAAGTCAAAGATGAAGCTTCTGTGGAGAGTGTTGCTACTGAAGAAAACATGATGCAGCTTCAGTTTGCGTTGATGGTATCTTCTACTTCTGAACCGAAGAAAAGTGAGATAAGTTTTCCTTCATGCTCTTAAGCTTGTATTGATTATGTTAAAATTATTCATGAGGAAATAGAAACATTACGTAGAGAAGTAGAGGACCTTAGATATGAGGGCTATCAACTTAGAAAAGGACAAAAACCCCTTAAGGCCCAGTTAGAAACTAAAATAGAGGACTTTAGAAAACTTCAGGAGGACTACAGTAATAAATGTGAGAATTATGACTACATAAAGAGACAAAACACTGAATTAATTACTGAACTTGACACATTAAAGAGCAAATTTGAGACTGCTGATTTCGATTTTAGAAAATTTGATGTATCAAGTGAAGTAGTTGCCAACATGATAGACCATTGCATGCAATTTAAACATAATCAGTCTGAGGGTCGAGGGTATGACAAAGTGCCTCCTCCTTTCAACCATTCATATGAGTTTCAACCTTTGTCCAAAGAGGAGATTCCCAATGAACCATTCATGGTTTATGGCGAGCCGTCTGGTTTTGTTTAGGAGGATTTGTTAATGTTGAAAGTACTAACATTTCTACTTCTCCTGCAGATCAATCCTTAAATCAGTCAAAGCACAAAGTTGAAGGATCTATTTCTGAAAACAAAAGAGAGTCTGAACCTGAAGTTTTAGTTTTAAATAAAGACTTTAATTTTCCTGATGTTGAAAGTGACAATGTTTTTAGTGATTTTTCTGCACCTTCTGATACTGGTTTGAATGGTTTTAAAGTGTTTGATGAGATGGTTGACAATTTTGATGTTTGTGATGATAATAATAAAAAACCACCACTTTTACAAGTTTCTCCATCTGGTACACCCTCACTTATCTCACAACCTACTTCTTGTTCATGTTCATGTGAGAAAAGAAAGGGTGTCAGTATGAAAAACAAATACGAAAAGAGCAATACAGGTTTTGATAATAACAAACATATTTGTTTCAATTGTGGTATTGGTGGTCATATAGCTAGGAATTGTCCTAATAGAATGTCTGTACATTATATGTCACAAAGAGGAGAGAACGAATTTAGAGGAAGGTCTTTAACTAGAAAGTCCTCTAAAACTCATTCTCGGAATGATGATTGGAAGGTTGATCGTAGTAGAAAATGGGGAGTTCTTCAAAATAACAAAAGGGTCTTTCATAACAAAGTCCCGAAAATTTTGCCAAAACCGAACATGGCTCAGGCAAGACTGGTTTTGTTAAGGAGCAGCTCTGGGTCTTCAACCAATTCAGGTAGAAAACCTAGGTGCTCAAGGCAAATTGATAAAAATCCTATTTCAAACCCATCGGTGACTGTTAGAAAACATAATTATCAATGGCTGCCCAAAATAAGTTCCTATCCATCATCTATATCATCTGGAAAATTAATAAATAATGGTAAATCTGAAAAGGCAACGGGTCAACCCAGGAAAGTGATGGCCTGGGTTCCAAAACCTGAATGATCCCGCACATTTTGCAGGGACAGTTGCGAGGGAATGTCGTCAGACCTTGGTTCGTCGACAGCGGCTTCTACCGGCATATGACAGGAGATATCTCCCAACTAAACAACATTCAGTCTTTTAATTAGGGATATGTTTCCTTTGTAGGTGGTGAAGGTGGCAAGATCAGTCAGAGAGGAATCGTCACAAATGGAGTGTTAAGTTTCGATGATGTCAACTTTGCTCCCAAATTAAAGCATAGTTTGTTGAGTGTGTCTCAGATATGCGACAAAGGCTATTCTACACATTTCACTAACAAGGAATGTATGATTCTCAAGCCAGGCTTTGTCATCCCAGAAGACTGGATTCTTGTAAAAACTAAAAGGGATGGGAATGCTTACATTATTGATATGAATAACAATCTTTCAGAACAAGTTACATGCCTCTTTTCAAAGATCTCAGAACCAAATGCAATGCTGTGGCACCAAAGACTCGGTCATGCTAACGCCAAAAACCTAAATCGTCTTGCAAAGAATGAGATGGTTCGTGGTTTACCTGTCAGAGACTTCATAACGTTTGAAAAGTGTGTGTCATGTGCCCAGGGTAAAAATCACAGAAAACTACACCTACCAACATAGGTTAACTCAATAAGTCAGTTGCTCCAATTATTACATATGGACTTGTTCGGTCCAGTCAATGTCCTTAGCATCAACAGAAGTTCAGACTTGTAGCACTTGGTTCCTGGTATGTATGATTTATCTGAGTATTTTACATTTTTATCCTTGGAATCGACGAGTCGTACGCTAGACTCGCCGAGTAGGGACGGGATATTGAGCACGTTTAAGTTGGCGACTCAACGAGTCCATACTCTGGACTCGGCAAGTCCACCAGTCTAGAAGAAACCCTAATTTTAGGGGTTTGCACCCTATTTAAACCCCCTTATGCGCCCCAAGTTAGTCTCCTTCACCCTCAGAGCATCCTATACCGAACCCTAACCCTCTCCTTGTGATTTGAAATGTTTTTGTGCTTGTTCCTTGAAGATTGAAGAAGAGAAGGAAGGAAAGACCAAAAGAGAAGGTGAAGAGCAAGGATCTAGGACCTAATCCAGATTTTATTGAGGTACAATTCAGATCTATTATGTTTCTATGCTCAAATCCCCATTAGAACACCATTAAAGCTATCTTTGAGCCATTTCAGAGCTTGATAGTAGTATAAGGATCATAATGGGTTGAATAGCCACTAGATCTTGCTATGTTCGAGTTCCAGGAGCCTAGATCTAATACCTTTATGGGGCCATATTGCATGAAAGACCTATATCTACCCATTTTAGTGTGTTTTGAGCCTTAAAATCCCCATTGATGATTATATACACGTAAAGTTGGAAACTTTACGTGTTAATCGAACCCTAGGAACCCAGATCTGTGAATGGATTGCACTGGATTCAAGCAAAATCGAGTGTATAGAGATTGCATGTATGTGACTCGCGAGTTGTTCTTCGGACTCGGCGAGTCGAGTCGCGAGTCCCCGATTTTTTCCCCTTTCGAGTATGTGAATAGAGCAGTGAGCCATAGGTGGACTCAGTGAGTCGGAAACCAGAATCAAAAATGGAGGGACTCAGCGAGTCAATGCCCTAACTCGGCGGATCCAAGGTAATCTTCTTGCCTCAAGAACAGACTCGACGAGTTGTTCATACAACTCGGCGAGTCACAGTCTAGAGTGTTCATCGGATGAAGATCAACTCGACGAGTTGTTGATACAACTCGGCGAGTCGGATGCAGGACCACCGAGTATCAGTTAGGAAGAGAACTCGATGATTCAATGCCTAAATCGACGAGTAGAGACGAGAGTAAGGACAATCAACTGGATATGGACTCAACGAGTTGGCAAGCCAACTCAGCGAGCTGGGCCAACTGGAAGTTGACTTTGACTTTGACTTGACTTTGGTTTGGAATCGGTCAGGGGTAAAATAGTCATTTTAGCCTGGGAATAGTATCAATGTCTGATTAAGTGTTTTATGGAAATATAGCCGAAGGATCACTAGAGCAACAATCGGACATTTACGAGTCAGCTTTTCAGCAGCCAGCCTTTTGAGGTGAGTTACCTGCAGTAGGGGTGGGTCTAAGGTCACAATGCCGTCCCACCAAAAAGGAGTGTCTAGGAGATGATTGTCTTCGTGGTAATTATCTTGGCTTGGTTATGTGATTTGGTTGTGAGATATGCCTTTATGATATGCTGTGTGTAGTAGGAATTAGTTTTCCCTGACATCGGTCTCTAGGACAGTAAGGTAGGTTAGTACCCAGTTATGCCAGACTGTATGTTCATATCTGGCTATTGTATGCTAGTGATATGGGGTGAGATACTCCTTAATACCGGTTGAAAGATACCGATGATGAGTACCGGTTGAAAGATACCGATGATGATTACCAGTTGAAAGATACCGATGGCTGTTACCAGTTGAAAGATACCGATAATATTATATGTTATGTGGTATGATGGGGGAACTCACTAAGCTTCATGCTTACAGTTTTAATTGTGGTTTCAGGTACCTCCTCGTCAAAGGGGAAAGAGCCGGTGGCATAGCGGCGCATCACACACATGGTTTCCGCACTGGATTTTTCTGGGATCGTAGTCTGATATTTTTTGCTTCCAATGATATTGTTTTGAGACATAACCTTATGTTTTATAATTAACGTAACTTTGGCAATGTTTTAGTAACACGCTTTATTACATGTTAAATTTTAAAATGAAATTTTTGGCCTCAAAATTTGGGATGTTACAATACTGGCTAGTTGTGATTGATGATTTCTCTCGTTTTACGTGTGTCTTCTTCTTATTAAACAAAGCTGTGGTTGCAGAACTGATTAAGAAGTTCATAGTGCTAATTGAGAACCAAACCAACAATCAGGTGAAGGCGTTTCGTACCGACATCAGAACAGAGTTCAAGAATTCTATTCTTGATCACTTTTGGGTAGATAAGGGGATTATGCGTTAATACAGCTCCGCCACACACCTCAACAAAACGGTGTTGCTGAAAGGAGAAATACAACCTTAAAAGACACTGCAAGGACAATGCTGTGTGACTCTAAGTTACCAATTTTCTTTTGGGCCGAGGCGATTAACAGTACTTGCTACGTTCAGAATCGTGTGTTGATCAACAAAGCTCAGGTGAAGACTCCATATGAGATTCTCTATGGTCACAAGCCATCAGTCAGTCATTTTCATGTATTTGGCTACCCTTGCACCCTTCTTCACCTGGAGTTAAACCCAAAGTTTAATGCCAAAGCCGATGATTGTTACTTCGTATGGTATGCTGCACGTACCGCATATAGGGTCTACAACAAGAAGACACATCAGATTGTGGAATCCTACGACATGTGCTGGTTAGAGGAGAAAGAAACGGATGCTTGAGTGGGTCCGGATTGGTTATTTGATTACACATCGCTTTTCAAGTCCATAAATGTGCCTTCAGATAGCTCATCTGGGTCTTTATCTGGTTCGAAGAATGTTTCTGAAGACGAAGACGAAGAAGTTGTCTACAGACCTCCAACGGTATCCTCTTCGCCATCTGAGGGGGAGTCCTCTACTTCACCAGATAAGGATTCATATGTACCACCTGATAGTCCAAAATCTCCAGCTCAAAATGATACTCCTGATGCTGAGGCTACACCACTCACTCCTATTGAAAGAGAGCTCATGTCTAGAGATGCTTCCGCTGTCACTTCAACTTTTATGGAACTACTCTTTCCTGAAGACATTTCTAATGAGTTTGTAGTAGAGTCATCCAGTGTGGAACAATCAGCAAATGAAGGAGGTGTCAATATCCACAATCTTTCCATCTCGCTTAATGATATTAGCCAGGAGATACCCTCAAGAATTCAACACGATCATTCGATCGAGAACATCATTGGCCAGCTGGGCAATGGCGTTAAAACCAGCAGTCAGAGTGGAGATTTCAATACATGTCTTTACTCTTGCTTTATCTCTCAAATAGAGCCCAAGAATGTTGAAATGGCTTTGAATGAGCCCAGCTGGGTAAATGCTATGCATGAAGAATTGAATCAGTTTGAAAAAATCGGGGTTTAGAAATTGGTTGAGTTACCAAAGGGCAAAAAGTCTCTTGACACACGCTGGGTCTATCGAAACAAGCAGGATGATTCAGGGGTTATAGTGTGAAATAAAGCTAGAATGGTGGTTCGTCGATTTCGACAAGTCGAGAGTCTTGACTATACTGAAGTTTATGCTCCAGTAGCTTGCTTGGAGGCTATTCATATCTTCCTTGCATATGCCTCTTACATGAACTTCACAGTTTATCAAATGGACATCAAGACTGCCTTCTTGTATGGCAAGGTGAAGAATGAAATGTATGTTGATCAGCCCCTTGGGTTTGTTAACTCGAAATTTCCCAATCATGTCTACAAGTTGGACAAGACATTTTGTGGGTTACATCAAGCTCCTTGAGCGTGGTATGCGACTCTAACAAAGCACTTGATCAAGCATGGATACTCTCGTGGCACTATCGATCAAACTTTGTTTATCAAGTATGTTGGTAATGATCAGATTCTAGTTCAAATCTACGTTGACAACATTATCTTCGGGTCTACCAGTCAGCAGCTATGCAAGGAGTTTGAAGGTGCTATGAAAAACCGGTTTGAGATTAGTTCGTATGGAGAAATGACCATGTTTCTGGGGCTTTAGGTCAAACAAAATTCAACTAGAATCCTGCTACATCAAGCCAAGCATATGGAGGATATTATAGAGAAGTTTGGGTTTCAAGACGCTAAGCCTGGATCGACGCCGATGGCTGAAAGATCGCTTTTGACTCCAGATACTGATGGCGAATCCGTAGATCAGACAGACTATAGATCGATGATCGGATCATTGATGTATCTTACTGCAAGTCGACCTAACATCATGTTTGCTATTCGTCAATGCGCACATTATCAGGCTAATCCTAAACTTTCACATCATATTGCTATCAAAAGAATTTTTCGGTATATTAAAGGCAACCCAAAATTGGGTGTTTGGTATCTGAAAAATTATGAATTTGATTCATATGCTTTTGCCGACAGTAATTATGGAGGTTGTGAGCTTGACATGAAATCTACTTCAGGAGGGTGTCAATATCTTGGAGATCGTTTGTTGTCATGGTAGTGTAAGAAGCAACACACTGTCTCAACTTCAACAGCTGAAGCGGAATACGTTGTTGCATCTGCCTGTTGCACTCAACTCATATGGATCCAACATCAACTGTTGGATTATGGTTTGAATTATCTAGAAACCCCAATCTACTATGATCAGGAGGTTGCGATTCAAATTGCTAAAAATCCTGTCTAACACTAAAAAACCAAGCAAATTGATATCAAAATTCATTTTATCGGAGACTGTTATGAACGTTCACTTATCCGACTGGAATAGGTTCCCACTGCTAATAATGTGGCGGATCTGTTCACCAAGCCTTTGAACAAAGCTCGATTCGATGTGCTTGTGGGGTTTTTGAAAATGATTCGTTTTGAGGATTAATTTTATTTTATTTTACCTTTTTACTTAGTTTATATATATTTTTTAATTTTACTTTTAATTCTTATCTTCTATTTTTTATTTTTTATTTTATTTTTATTTTTTATTTTTTTTAGATTTGTTTAAATTTGCGCATTTTCGTGATTTCATTCTCACCCATGCACAAATTTAGGGGAGAATGTAACAACGTAAATTTTTCGAAGCAATTTTTCATTTTTAAATCATACTCATTCACACGATAATCATAAAACATAATGTATCACTGTATCATAACAAAACATGTCCCCATAATCTAAATGACAAAACTCTATAAGTGTGTACAAATCATGTCGGCACCTTCCCGCGTTCCTCACTAGTACCTGAAACACTTAACATAACCACTGTAAGTATAAATGATTAGTGAGTTCCCCAAAATACCACATACGCCTTTCCAGGCCCTAACTCTGCAGGATCTTCCGATCCATATGTCTTAGGGGACTTCCGTCCCGAATCACGGTAGACCTTCCGGTCATACCAGTATCGACCTTCCGGTCCGTAACCTCTTGACCTTCCGGTCCATAAGCTCTTGACCTTCCAGTCCATAACATACATAACATTCATAACACATACATATCACATAACAACACACAACTCATACATCTCATAGCATATAAGACCTTCCGGTCACACGCAGGTACCCTTTTAGGTACAATATAGTGAGAAGACTCACCTCAATGATGTCGGATAAACTCTCGTGCTCGACGTCCCGACTTAGCCTCCTCCTATTATTCAAATACCATCCTGATCGGAATTCTCTCTTTATCTCATCTCTATAACTGGGTAGAAGGCCATTCTACCCTACCTTGAACTCTCCTGAATCAGTCTTGACATAAAGCCTTAAATTCAACGAAAGTAAATGGTCAAATTTTGGCCCGACTTGTCGAGTGCACATGGGCGACTCAACGAGTCCATGCGGGTTCTCTGAATCCTTTCAGTTTCTCTTGACTTGTCGAGTCATCCTTCCACTCGACGGGTTACACCTGACACGAATCGCGGGGCAAACCCGACTTGACTCGTCGAGTCCACTTATGGACTTGGCGAGTCGCTGCCATGCTTAAACTCAAATGACCTTCTGAGGTCAGATCTGTTCCTCTAATCCATAGATCTAACCTCCCCAAGCTCAATAAACACGTAAAGTTTCGAACATGATACTCATGCAACTTCCAAATGTCACTACTTGATGATTTAGTCCCAAACATAACACTCTAAGTCCATTTCTTCCATAACTCAACATAAAGCAAGATGGATAACATCCTCTGGACCACTATGGGTCCAGATCTGAAGTCTACACATGATAAGGGACCGTATTCCCAACAAATCAACCCAATAAAGGGTATAGGAAACCCTAGACCATGGATTCTTTAACAAAACAGAGAAAGGATCGATATGCTACCTCAAGGATGATGTCCTTTGCTTGCAATCCACAAATAAGCAACCTCCTTGGCCTCCTCTAAGCAGGAATCAACTTCTTCTTGAAAAACAAACCCACAAAGGTCCAATAATGGCTTCTTCTCTCTCACAAACGCTCAGGAACTATTAGGGTTTCCCTCAAGGTTCTGGTAGCCGTAAATGGTGGCTATAAGGGTCCTTAAATAGGTCCTAAACCCGAGAATTTAGGGTTTCGTTAAATAGTGTTGACTCACCGAGTCGACTCATGGATACGCCGAGTCCTTCATTAAATCAGACCAAAATGCGCGATCCCACTCGGCGATTCAGAGTGCCTACTCGCCGAGTTCCCCTAAAAAATTCAACATAAAGAATTAACATAGGATACTTGGGAATCCGGATGTTTCAGAGAAATAAACAAAAACCAAACAAAAATTCAAAATTCAAAATTCAAAAATCAAAAAATAATAAAAAATCAGAAAATCAAAAAGATGTTACTGATAATCTTGCTTGTAGGTAATGTGTTGGGAAGTGATATTATCAAATGATAACGGGCAATCTGAATCTACGTAACGTACCAAAATTGAATTGTCTACGCTCTGTGCTCGATGCGTTGGTAGGCACAGAAGATTCTAAATGGACTTGACTATGAAGATTTGAACTGAAGGATTTCAAGGACTTGACAAATATTGAACTAGTTAGATCCGTTTAGCCTGATAATATGACGCTTAGATAGGTTGAGCAGGGAGATATACATTGGAATCTACTGGTCACACTAAAAGAACCCGTATCTAGAACCGTGGATTCATTTTCCTCGACGTGCGGATTATGTCCATAATTCCCGTATTGATGGGGTGACTGGGGAATTCCGTTAAATTAGGTCTGTAGAAAGTTATTTTCTTTCTTTCTGTCTATTAGCTATGTGTTGCCTCCTCTGCGTGATCGAGAGATCTAACCTGGACCATAACATATGCAATATTATCTCTCTGCATCTTCTTTCTATGCGATTCTTTCTATCTGTTAGCCATATACGGTCTCCTCTGCGTGACTCATAATCCGACCTGGTACATAGTATATGCATCATTCTTTTTCTCAATCCCTCTAAAACTTCAGTTAGTCATATGTTTCATCCTTTGTGTGATTGGAACAGATCCGAACTGGGTTTATAGCATATTCATTCTAAATATATCCTCTCTCTTAATAATTGGTTGCTCACCCGGTGTAAGGAGTATTATGGAAATTCTTGATTACTGGAGTATATCAGGAAGCGAGAAACATGTTCTGGTACAATTAAAATTGAACACATACAGATTGTCTGTAGATCTCACTGCTCAATTTAGGCGGACAACAAAATCCCTGGCCGTCGTCAGCTAAATGGTCCCTAGGAAAAATATCTAAGAATGTAGGATCAAAATGTCTTGTCATTATTAATCTGTTCAAAATTGTGACAAATTTTTCGTGTTTAAGTGGACCACAATACCGATGATCGATCAGACATAGACATGAAGATAAAGGTACCGATATGTAGACTAAGGTTGTCTAACAACTTTGATCCCAAAGTCACAAAATGTATATTCAGTGTTTGTTTAGATAAAGTTTAATCTATTTTGTGTTAAATTTTATTTTATTTTGATTTTATTTTTATTTTATCTTTGTGTATGTCAAAATTTTAGAAATGTTTAATTTTATATTTATTCACTATTTTAATTTTAATTTTATTTCTATTTTTATTTTTACTTTCAATTTTTTATTTATTTATTTTATTTTTTATTAAGTTTTTTATTTTTAAATTCCTCAAAGTATTATTTTTGAAAACTTTAAAAAAATTTGATTGTGCCTTAGACAGTGTGGAAAGCAGGTAAAAGGTCAAAGGTATTTATAGGGGGTTTACAGTCGGAAACCTTTCACTTTTCTGATTCCGGCCGCAAACACCCCTCTATTCTCTGTCAACTTCGAAATTTTTTTGTTAGATTTCGTGAAATTGCTCCATTCATCTCGTAGGTAAGAGGATTCCGACCAAGTTAATGCATTTGTTTCATGAAATCGATGAGTTTTGAGGCCAAAATCGACGAAAAACAAATTGCCGGAGTTTACGGCCCAAGCTTACGGCTAGGAGTTTACGACCGTAAAGTCAAATTAATGCCTAAGCTTACGGCCAGGAGTTTACGACTGTAAACTCAGTTTACTGTCGTTAGCTTACGGCCATGGGTTTACGGTCGTAAACTCAAGTTTGATCGAAAACCCTATGTTGACTACAAAATTGATTTTGATCAAAATAATTTATTATTTTGGGCTAATTTGAAATTGATTTAATAAAAGTACAAAAAAATAATAAAAAAATTCATTGCTCAAATGTTTTTTTTGATTCTTATTTGGTATGTTTTAGTGCAGATCAAATGGTAGCTTTAAAGTTTGCAGACATGCACAATCTGGCAATGGTACTGGTAGATCCTCCAGTGGCACATGGATAATTTAAGTCGATGATTCAAGGACTCAGGGAATGCTGTCTGGCATGCACAATCACTATGAACACTGTCGTTTATCAGAAGATTATCAGAGAGTTCTGGCAGACTGCGAAAATAAAAGAGACGATGATGGAGCAGTGACAGTAGATGCAGTCGTAAAAGGATGCAAAATTGTAATCGATGAGCGGTTCCTAAGAGAGACATTGTTGATACATGACCTACCGAGCTTTCCCATGGAAATTAGTATTGAAGATGCTTAGAAAATCTTAAAGGAGATGGGGTATGAAGGTGATTCTCCTACTACAATGAAAAAGCTTCTGCCACCCTATTGGAGATTCGTAGCCCACGTGTTCGTGAGTTGCATCTCCGACAGAAGGTCTGGTGCGGATGAAATATCCCTGTGAAACACTGGCTCTATTGTTTCTCTTGCTGCGGGGATTGGCTTCAACTTTTCTAGGTTTATTCTGGACGATTTTGTGGTCAACATCAATGCCAACACTCGGGATACCTTCTTGATGTATCCTAGATTCATTCAGCTCTTCATCAACAAACCATTTCTTGACATGTTAAAGGAGGGAGAAACTCTTGATATGAAGTCTGTGGGCCCTCACACTATTGGGCTCATTAAACAAAGTCGCAAAGGGAAAGTTATCTTTTAAGGACTGTATCCTCTGGTTAAATTCGGACAATTTGCTGAGCCGAATGAAGCGTCTAAGTCCCACGGATCTTTTGATAAGATATCTTCGGAGCCTACTTCGTCATAAAAGGTGATCACGGAAGGAGATGTGATCACAGTATCAGATCAAGAAGGGGAAGATATAGTTGCTCCTACTGTATCAGTAGCTGAGGAGCATGACCTGCAAATAGTCCAAGTTGAAGGTGATTACAATGAAGGGTCTTCCAAGAATGCAACTGAGTCGAATCAGTATGAAGACCTTGATCTTACAGTTTTCGATAGAGATGAGATTCAAACAAATTTTGGAAGCAATGATGACTTTCTGTCAAATGTCAACCTCAACTCATTGCTTGATAATCTCAGTGATGTTGCTCCCACGTCAACAGAGAGAAGGGATCCTGAAAACGCTCTCGAATCGACACCAATGTCTACAAATCAAGTGGTTGATTCCATAGTTCCATTGGTGATAGTATCAGGGATTCCTCCCCTTCATGTTGCCTCACCTACTAATGAACCACTTCAGGGTGATGATAGAACAGATCAGACCTTGCAGCCTCCACCTAAGAGAAGAAGACGTGATCCTAGGTTTGGGCCTTTGGATTTTGACTTATCTCATGACATACCAATTACACCAACTACTACACCTACCATCGTATCAATAGAACCGTCTTTTGGAGGTCGTAGCACCACTTTTGAAGTTGGTGGCTGCTCTGCTCCACCAGGATTCTCTCCCCCGATGATAGATCGTGAGGATTCCTCAGTGCGATTAGCCATGCATCTCGCTCAAAATGAAAATGTAAATCCTTCTTCTCGCGTTAAAGGAATATATTTCGAAGAAGGTCGTCAAGGAGCAGCTAAACCTTCAGTTGATGAGCTTCAAAAGAAGATCAGTGTCCTGGATCAGAAGAACATTGAGCTTGATATTTAGTTCAATGAGTTATTGAATGAGAATGCTAAACTGAAGACTCAAGTGTCTGATCTTTAGGATGATCGAGCGATAAAGACAAAGCAAATTTCTGATCTTCAAGACCATTTTAATCTCCTGACCTCCAGTTATTTTGAGTTGAAGAAGAAGCTTGAAGGTGATTTTGGTGACAAATACCAAACATCTACAGACGAGTATAGGATCAATCTACATACTCAAGCTTTTCCTGTTACCATGCCAACCGTTCAGACTTCACGGGGTGTTAATCATTTTGATGAGGAGCCCACTCATGCTCCCCATGTTGAGGCAATTATACGTGATAGATAAGTTGAAGCTGCTGAAAAGGACAACTCTTGTTTAAGAGGAGTTCTGTCAAGAATGTACCTACGGATCAAGCAACAATCACTGTTACAGATCTTGGAGTTGTTCGCATTAGAGATACGTATGGTGATAGATCTTGGATTATCTCTTGGGGATTTCATAATCCTCTTAACGTGTGGATTGTACGAAGAAAGAGTGGAAACACCAAGCTATACAAAGACCGTCAAGATTTTAATTCATGGATTAGGGTGGATCTATTAGAGTTGTCACGATCTCCTTTTTTCAATCCTTCGGATAATCCACAGGCAACTCAATTCAAACATTTTCTAGAAGACCAGGTGAAAAAGGGTTTTCCTTCGATGAAGACTGCTGAGTCTGTTATCAAGCACTATCCTGATGTCATAGATCCAAAGACTGGTCATCCTCTTCAGGTGGTGATGTGGCTTGCAACTAATCAGGTAAAACAAATCCCTGTTCTTCAAAGTACCCAGACGGATCTCTAAGCTCCATGGAGTACTGGGTTTTTGATGAGACTACTGCCTCTGCTGTTATCAAGCTTAAAAATGGATGCATCCGTCTTTTTGATCGAAAGGATTTGTTCCTGTTCAGGAGGTGGGACATTCATCATCTGAGTACTTATCAAATAAAAGTTGCCGAGGAGATTTTTGAGCAAGCAGCAAAAGAGTACACGTCTATGGTTGCAGAGATCATCAATAAATGTATGTGGAACAGGGCAATAGGATAGACAGATGTGATGGTGGTCGATAAATATTAATTTCAAAGCTATCACCAAACCAAGGGGGAGATTGAAGGGTCCAATTAATGGTTTGGTGTAGGCTTTCATTGTAATAGGTTCTTTTGTGTCGATATGCACTTTTGGTAGTGTTGATAGTAGTTTACGACCATGTTATGAGTTTACGTCCGTAAGCCTGTTTACGACCGTAAACCCAAAGTCGATCCAAGTCCACTATATATAGAGGCTAGCTAGGTCATTTAATGGTTGTTGATGCCGTAGAGTTCACGGTTGCTATAGACATGTTGTACTAGACGTTTTTGTTAATAGAAGCGTGTGCAAGCTTGTTTTGATTTATGTTTCTACTTCATTCTTATTATTATTATTGATTGTTTTGTTTGTTCGATCACTATTAAGATCCGTTTCAGGACCTTACATCTATACATATATACATAATATATAACGAAGATTCAAACGACAGTCAAACAAACAACCAGATACCCTAAGTCCACAACCAAACAAGAAACAGGAAATAAAGTGAGTTATCAGTCCTAAGGCCTTTCAATCTTATTTATATAACTATATCTATATGGACATGATTTTGACAATAAATTGTTTTAAAAGAACTTAATAAAAAGTTTAACATATAAAAGAGTTTTAAACATTTGAATGGTTATTGATGACTTGATGTCAGCTTATAAAAATGTTTTGAAATAGTTTGCTTGATAAAACAATTTGAAGTATAAGAAATCCACTTGTTTGATAGTTATTAATCACATGTGATTGATATAATAACTATAATGTTTCTACTTGTATTCCCCCCATAAAATCATTTAAAAGATAAGTTAAGGGGTATGAACTCACTTGTAGTTTGTGATACGAATGTAAGATCGATATAGGAAGCTGAGTGTCAAGTGAATTCTCGAGCACATACGTATCCTATTAAGCATATAGTGATACATATATAGACATAATTAGTGTTTATACAACTAATTATGCAAGGAAACCACCTTAGGGACTAGGAAACACTTAGATTGAAGTGTTACAATCACATATGATTAAATCAAAGGGGTTTACTGCTACACTACATTGTGTACGACCAAGATGTGTATGGTCAATGTGGTGTACAGCCATTGAGTGTACGGTCATGGAGTGTATGGCAACTTTGAGTGTATGGTCGTACACCCATGTGTGTGGCCGTACACTCCTCTTGAAGGAGTTCTTCGCTCAAATGTAATACGATGAACATAAGATAAGTCATACATCAACCCAAACCTTGAATGTACTAGGCTTAGAACACTCAAATAGACCCTAAACAATGCTAAAAGATAGCAGAAATGAGTCTGACTTTGATTTAATTGAATGACTGTACAAGATAGAAATTTCGAGTTGTCACACAACATGCACCAAAACTAAGGGCCAAAACCTAAAGATGCACAAAAGCCCATTAATGGCCCAATTTCCCAAATTGGACCCAACCCCATATGGGCCTTATCCTAAGCCAATAATTTTCCTTATTACAATTCAGATTACTTCAAGCATCCCTTGGGACAAACTTGGTCAAAGAGATAAATCCAAAGTCGAAGTCAACGGTCTAAGTTGACCCAGCCCGCTGAGTTGTCCTTCAACTCGTCGAGTTTCTCCATCGATCTGCACAGATCAGGAAAACTAAGTCAACTCATTGAGGTGACCCACCAACTCACCGAGTTCCTCTATTAATTTGAAAATGTTGGGGAAAACTATGCCAACTAGCTTATTTTATCCAACAAACTCCTGAGTTCACCAGAAACCCACCTCTTAACACATTAAACACTTAATCCATTGGGACATGAGTCCAAAACGTAGATCTGACTTTCTGGAGCTAGAAAACCATGTAAAGTTTCCAATTTTACTTTCATGCATGTCTAAATGAAGATCTTATTCTTGGAAGAGACATAATAATTGACTTAATGCATGCATTACACTAAAATCCTCATAAAGTTTGCACCTTTAAGCTCATGTGTACCAAAAACAACTCAGATATGAAGGAACGACCCATAAAATGACTTTACTCCATCGTCATCCCAAAAAAGTGGCCAAAACACAAAAAAACCCAAAATAAGGAGATCTAATCATCCATAAGTTAAGGTATGAAGTTGATACCTTAAGGTGACTGTAAGAAATGGATTGATTATGGATCCAAAACTTCCTTCTCCAAGCTAGAAACATCAAGATCTTCTAATTCTTTCACGATGTACAAAAAGAACACCAAACTTGCTTTTAAGGCTCCAAAAACTTGATAATTGAGGCTACAACTCGATTTAGGGTTTCTTTCCTAACTACCAACTCATCTAGTTGAGGCTCCCCAACTCGTCGAGTTGGTTCATTAAACCCACATGATCCTTCCATCTTCGACATGACGAGTTGTTCCTTACAACTCGTCGAGCTGACCAAGAAATGGGGTTATTCTCAACAATTCTCTTCAAGATTTCGAATGTTACAAGAGCTACAAAAATAATCTAAATAATTTTTTCTTGATTCACATGCTCAATTATTCTCTGCACCACAAACCCTGAAAGCACCCTTTAGACCACCAAGGCAATTTATAATGCGAAATACATCCTTCCTCACTAAAACCTTTGTTTAAATTTCACTTATCGGAAGAAAATAATACTTAAAACACATCCCCGGATTTAGGGTTTATTTTCGAAATGGGTGTTACATGATAATTGTAACATTGAGATGTTTGCTTTATATCGACAAATGCATCTCAAGATCTACACATTTTTTTGGATCACATGGATTAAGAAAAACTCCAGGCTAATTTATATATATATATATATATATATATATATATATATATATAGTAAATAATATCCTTGTTGATATATAATCATAACTACTTGAGAAAATGTTTTTATAACAAGTCTTTCTTTAAATGTTTATAGATATCCATATAATGTATTCTTTCTAGAAGAATCCCTTACTTCTTCTAGCCTTGCTATAGAGAGAAAGTTCAATAAAGACCATACTTGATTATAATACGTGGATTACATCTCATGTTCATGACTTTAAGTCATTAATCAGATTCAAGATTTGACATAGCATCTTGGTATTTGATGGATTTGCTAGAAACCATCAATAAAAGCTCATCAAAGAGAGATTCCATGTTTATCAAGTCATAGATGATTTCTACCAATAGTGCAAACATTTTTTTTATGAATAACTATTATTCATGTTTAAAAATCCTTATTAAAACTAGTGCCAACTATTATTACAATAGGATATGGTTCTTGAGTTACTTCAAGTTTCGTGTATCTCCAACTTGCTTTGTCATTGGAGGATTTCTTTCTGCTAACTCAAGTATTAGAGTAATAAAAGAACTTGTTCTCAGTGGGTTTGTGTATAATAATCTAATCCACATTTAGAGAATTATATAAATATGTATCTGTTAGATTTTTGTTCTAAAAGCTTCAGTCCAACATAGAAATTAAATCCATAAAACATTTAATACAATAGCGATGGAACTCTTCTATACAAAATCGTTTGAAGAAAATGTTATATCTATTAGGTAGTTGGTGTTTGTAGTCAAGGTACAATTGATAGTGATCTAGGTGTTATCCCAAGGAAATAAAAGGAGGACACTTCTACCGATTAGAAAGAAAATCGTACCATGTAGGATTTAATTCTTCCTTTAATATAATTAAGGCCTTAGAGAAAATCATACCATGTAGGATTTAATTCATCATCTAATATCATTAAGGCCTTAGATAGTTCTTACTAGTTTATATCTCAACTTTATATTTGAAAGATTCAACAAAGATCTCATAATTATCCTTTACCATGTAAAATGTAATTATAACTACTATAGTTGAGAATAAAGTTGATTTGGTATCTTTTGCTAAATCTTAAACATTAATTAGAAAGGAATTCATACACCATAGTATATATTTCCTCAATAATTTATTTTCTCTACTACTTAGTGAAAATATCTTTAGAAATCTTTTATATATAAATAATATTTACATATGTCAAATAAACTACATTGTTTGCCTTTAAGGATCCTTTTCTTGAAGCTAGAATATGTGAATGTCATTTATATAATAAAGATAACAATGTTAACGTTGAAGTTGATTTAAAACAAGTTTAAGTGAATAAATATTTTTCGTATAGAACTTATTATTTATAAAACATTGATATTTACTATATAATTCTAATTAAGAGACTTTGTCTCAAAAAAGAATTTTAATCATTTATGAATATGAAGGTGATCGTTATGAAAAAAGATTTAAGTAAATAGTCAATTATTCATAAATCAAACTGAGATATATATTTGCGCAAGTTAAATTAAAGCATATATTGTTCCAAAACAAACATTGTTTTATATTAAAAGTACATTATGTTCCTAGCATAATTATTCAATTAAACTCAGAGACTGTATTTTTAACTTGATTGTGCTTAGCTGGTTACTCTTCTATAAATATCTACAAACCATTTACAAATATAACATTTAAGTACCAAGTACCTTATAGTTATATGGAAAATATGAGTTCTATCTAGTAGATACCAGAAGTACTAGTCTCTTTTAGACTTTGTTTCCAGATAAGAGGAGCAGGTCCTCTTCTAGTATCCAATTTCTTCACAAAAGAAACAAGATCCATCTATGTGGGTCATATTGGATATCTTGGGCTTAAAGGTTTTTAGTCCATAAAACATGGGCCTCCTAGATCAAAGAAGGTGATTCTTTTTGGCTTTAAACCATTCCTAGTTTGATGTTGGAAACATCTTTAGCATCACATTGATTCCTTTACTAAGTATCATGTTCAGGTTTATTTCTCAAAGAAGATAGTTTTAGGACTTAGACCTTTAAGTGTATACAATTTTATATCTCTCATGAGATTGTCTTTTAAGACATGAACCCATTTATTGAATTGTATCCACTGAATGTTATTGTTTCATTAAGGCATTAAAGAAAATGACAATTTCAAGGTAATGAGAATGAATTATTTAACTACAAAATTTAACAAAATTGATTTAGTATTTTCAATATTTAAACTCTTTAATAATTAATACCCTTTAAGTTTCTAAAAACATTAACTATCAAAGTCTAGGATCCAAGTTGCAATACAAATAAATGGTTAGGTATCTATTATCACATCTACTTGAACTTAACCAGGTAAATAACAATTATCAATTATATATCACTATATAATTCCTGGATTTATGGGATTGCTAATAACAAATTTAATTAGACATTTTTGATCCCATCTATGCCTTAGAATTGTCTCGCTTAGGTATCCTTTATCACAAAAGATTTCCGATCAAATCATCCAATCTAAAAAACTTGTGTAATCGGACTGTAACTTGGTTATAGAAATTGTGAAGACACACCGACCAACAAAACATAACACTAAGCGGTTAGGTATCCTTTATCCCACTAATGCATACAAGAGATGTGCGAGTGCTCTTCAAAAAGGATTGCATATATTTGAGGTTTGTAAAAGGGTATTATTATGTTTTATAATTCTAGTTTTAAAAACATATGATATCATGATTATTACATGCATATAATAAACCATGTTACGAACTTTAAAAAGAAAACCACTTTTAAAAGTTCTATATAAAAAACAGTTTTTATATAGTTTAACACGATTCAATTTTAGTAACCGGTATTAATTTTGAGTGCATTTGAGCTCTTTATATATTTGATAAAACTTCCTTTTATTACTTGTATATTTGGAGTTTGTATAAGTTATAAAAATCAACATTTTAAAACTTATATTTGAATATTTTAAAATTTGACATTATTAACGTTTTACAAAACTGGATTTTATCTTAAAATAATAATTTGTTAAATCTTATGTCAACATTATAAATTTTGAAAACCAACTCCATGTGAAGTTTGTTTTGTCAAAAATTATTTTATCATGTGAAAAACTAATTTATCTACAACACATAATATTTTCATAAAATAAACAACATAAACATGTATAAAATTATATGTGCATAAACATAACCAATTAATGACATTTTTGTGAGCCAACACCAAAATGTCAAGTTCGTTCCTAAAGGGACATTTTAAGGGACCAAAAATATTCTTGTGATGTTGTTGTAGAAGCTCCCACTTGAGTAAACACCATTTTCTTGCAAAAGATTCGAAGAACTTCTTGAAGGTAACAATTCGACAACATCCAACACTTTTCAGAAAAGATTGCAGAAAGTGTTGCATCAGATCAACAACCCTTAAAGAAATGGTCATTGCTGACAGCTTTAATGACACTTTTCAGAAACTATCATCATCTTCCCAGCATATATATTAACCTCATAAATTACCTTATTGTCTTCAAAAAATGGTTCCAACTTCATTTCTTGTTACATTTTTGTACAAATAAATAATTTCTAAAAGCTAATCTAGTACTTTGCAAAATTAAACCGAGAAAACTAATCTATTTAATTATTACATACCATATGAATAAATAAATTATTACAACCATTTTTATAAAACAACCAACATAGTAAAACAACAACCACAATGGTCATTTGATAGTTTATGCACATAATACATATCAACATACACATTAAACAACCTTTGTTTTCCTAAGACAACTTTAAATGACAAAAGATGCATGAAAAACTTTTGTCACATAAAATAACAATTGTAAGTTGTCATAGAAAATATGTATGAACTTGTTTTTATAAAAAAAAAACCAAGTTATCCATATTCTCCAAAAACTAAGATTTACAAAAATCAAAAAATCTAACCAAACTTGCAAGACGACTTTGATACCAATTGTTGGGTTTTTATTCAAAAACTAGTTTCAAAAAATATAATATTTAGGCATTAGAAGACTTGATAATTTAAATAAAACAAAACAAGTTTATAACTCACCAAGGATCTTCTTGCAAAGTTTGGAAAGAAAAACATGCACCAAAGATGAAGATGGAGAAAATTACTACCTTTGTAATTCTATGGATAATCATGGGAGGCTTGGAAGTTAACGGAGAATGTTGAACTTTAGAGACACCAACAATATATCAACTTGATGTAGAATGCTAGTTATTTTGTATAAAACTCTTAAGACTCTTATGTTTTATGTTCTTCTCAAAATAAGAGCATCAAGAATCAAGTAATCTTCATGTGTTATTTAAAAAACTAGAGAGAGTGAGATGAAGAGAAAAAATTATGAATTTTACATAGGTTAAGACAAGAGAAGTAAAGCCTTACTTTATAACTAACTAACAAACATACATATAAGGTTATCTGTCAAGGTTGTATTTAACAACCGCAGATACGGATACATAGACATACAAATATACGGATATAGTTATCTGTCAAGGTTCTACTTAACAACCGCAGATACGGATAAATAGATAACTGACAACTATATTTGGTAAGCGTACCATAGAAGAGTACGATACTTGTTTAAACAGTTGATAAAAACTTTGGGTAGTGTAGTCAAACATGTATACGATCGTACGATACAAGTTGTATAACTTGTATAAATATATAAACCTATATAATTTTTTGTGTGTACGAGGTATATTGAAACTACGAAGTTGATAAAAGTTTATGCAGGCATAGCATAATTTTTGTCGCAATATATATGTTATTTTTATTAGTTCTATTATTTTAATAACATAACATATGTAAATATTTCGGTTTAAAAATGATTTTTTTACTTAACATGTAAGTGTTTAAATAATTGTTTCTCAAACTGGTAAAGTGTTTAAACAAAAAAATGATATTTCATGTGTATTTTGTATGATAAATATTACTTAGTAAACGTACTACCATGTACACACAAGGGCCAAACATGAAACACCAAGGGCACGACCATTTTGACATTATAGCACTTCTGAAATCCAACAACCCATGCGGCCCTTCAAACTAGATTGTCTATACAGTACGTAGTAGCATACTAAATATTGTTTTTGTGTGATTTATATCACATAAAAATGGTGGTGTTGTTTGTTTAAACAAATTATTTAGAATATATATATATATATATATATATATATATATATATATATATATATATATATATATATATATATTGTAGATATACGAGTACTGCATGTATCTGTGATAACCAGAAATTTCTATCTTGTACACTTATTCAAATCAATAAAAAGGTCAGACTCATTTTTGCTATCTTCTAGCATTGTTTGGAGTCAATTTGAGTGTACTAAGCCTAATATAACCAAGGTATGAGGCTAGGGATGAGTGCATATGAGTTCAACACCTTTCAAATGAGCCAAACACCCCTTCATGTGGTGTGTGCGGCCGCACAAATTGGTGTACAACTGTATACCCATCCTATCCATACATTCGCATGTATAAATGAGAGCCTTAGCCTTCATTTATCTCCTTTCACACTCCTAAGACAAGAAATTGACTTCTCTCTCAAGTATCATCCGATTTTTCATGTAGATCTTCAAGTTGTAAGTGTTTCTTCCTTTTATTTGATGATTCATTACACTATCTAGTAAGGATCTATGATTTCATCCATGAAATTACTACTTTTTTTTACATCTTCAAGTGTTCTCCAAGAACACCAAGAACACCTACTAAGTTTTTGGACCTCAAACAACCCTAAAGGCTTCTATATTGTAAGTACCACTCCTCATACTTGTTAATTACTAGCTTTACTCCTTATAAATCATCCAAAGCATGATCATCAAGGAGTGTATGGTCGTACACACCCCATGTGGTCGTACACCCCTTTGTTTAGTGCTATTCGGCTTCAAACTCAAGTTCTATTCTATCACATAATCAAGAACACTTATGGGATGCAAGATAGAGACATGGAATACACTTTTTACCATTTTTACAAGATCATCAAGGGTGTATGGCCATACACTCGTTGTGTGGTCGTACACACCCTTTTTAAGGCCCAAAATGGCATTATACATCCATTAAGGCTAAGTATTGGTCAAGACACACTTTGTAGATTCTTAAGAAGACCTTAAATAACTCAATGGCATGTTTCACCATGAGTGTGCGGCCACACACCCACTTGGGCCGTACACTCTGGCCGTACACACACATGAACCATACCATTATGGTCATACACTCCTATGTGTGGCCATACACCCATTATATGCAATCCTTGGTACTTCTAACACTTTAATCTAGGTGTTTCCTATGTCCTATGGTGTCTTTCCTTACATAATTAGTTGTTTAAACACTAATTATATACATATATGTGTCATTATATGCTTATTAGGATCCGTTGTGCTCAAGTCTTCACTTAACACTTAGCATCCTACAAACCGATATTTCATTTGTGTGACTCCTTGTAGGTGAGTTCATACCCCTTAAGTTATCTTTGAAATGATTTTAAATGCTTTTATGGGGGGGGATACAAGTTGAAACATTATAGTTATTATATCAATCCCATGTGATTAATAACTATCAAACAGACGAATTTACTATACTTTAAATTGTGTTATCAAACAAATTACTTCATATCGTTTTACAAACTCTTTGATATGAAAAATTCCTTATTAAACTCTTTCAAACTTATATATTGTGAAAATCATGCCTATATAGATATAGTTATATAAGGGGGATTGAAAGGACTTAGGACTGATAACTCGCCTTACTTCCTTTTCCTTGTTTGGTTGTGGACTTAGGGTATCGATTGTTTGTCCGAAGGTCATTTCAATCTTAGTTTACATATTATCTGTATGTATATAGATATTAAAGTGCTACATTCAAGTTTAATACCTTTGGGTGGAAAAGCTGTACAAACATGTTTATTTATACAAACAACATTACTAGTAAACTATAATAGGTATATTTTAGGAAGTCACTACTCACTATTTCTAGTTAAATGAAACATACAAGAGTCAGCTCATTCATGAGTCAATACAAACTTACAATGATGAGAAACTAAGAGAACATACAATACACTACACTATACAAGAGAACATACTATGATGAGAAACAAAGAGAACATACACTACACTAGTACATAGAAAACATACCAACACTAGAACACTATAACATTAATGTGAGCCACTACTTCATGGCATGGCAAGCAATTGCTGTGTCACGTTTTGCAACTAGAGTCTCCTGGAGGGAGAGCATGAGTTGGTGTATAGATCTATATAGGATTGACTATCCTACACCTTGCTGGTAGCTACAGTGGGACCTGTAGGTCTACGGGTGACTAATGTCATACCATTTCGTTGCCTTAGAGCATCGTGTTATAACTAGTCCATCAAGCATGGTTACAACTATATCACATTTTGCCTTAATTAAAATAATGGTTTTAAGGTAGTTAGTACAATGGTAGTAGCTATATACTAATACTACAAGTACATCATTATTATTTTCGCATTACATTCATATTGTGAGCTTCTCACATAAACGGTAATGTAAACTATATTTCTAGTAAATGATAGTCTATCTTTGGGGAAAATTACACAGTTTTACAAACAAACAACATACAGAACATTTGGGCGTTGGTAGAAGGCTACTATTTAGTAGAAAATATAGGATTTTCTAAGAGATACATACAATTACTACAAACATTTACAAACATTTACATCAAACATATACAAACACTTTCATACAAGAAATGACACTAAAATACTTATGAAATCACCAGCTTTAATATTGATCCTCGCTTTTAAAATAACTTGTATTCTCGGGTCACCAGTAGACAGGTACCGATGACTAGGTTTTGAGAAGATGGAGCACGTTCAAGACTCATCTCTTATTTTGATTCATATTTTTGGTGTCTTATAAACTATACAGAACACACTTGTTTTAAAATTATATTGTTAATGCAATGGATGATGTTGTTGTTGGATAAGGTGTCTAAGTCCATAACTATTTCTGGTAAGTACTTGACCCGACTCGGCATGGTCCATTTGGGTTGCATGGCACCATGCAATTGGATAGACTAAATGAGAGAAATAACACTTGGAAATTATGAATATATTATAAGTTATAATATATTAATAATATTATTTGATTAGTTTGATCAAGAATTAATTTAGAATTAATTAAGTGATCAAAAGATAACTAATTAAATATATGGGTTGATTATGTAAATCCTCCATATCTTGTATAGTTGGCTATGAGGCTCCATGGATTCTCAAATTGGGTTCCACCCATAGGATGCTCCATGGGAGTTACAAACCCATGGGTCATGGAAATAAAGAGTCATGACACATTAGGGTTTACATGCTGTAACCCTAGATGTGTCAACACTATATAAGAGTCCCATTCTCCACCAAAATCGGCTACACAGATGAAACAAGAGGGCTAGTTCGATTTTAAGAAGTGTGTCCGCTCTCAAAAGTCTTTCCAAGAGCATTTAGTGTTGTGTGAAGCATTTGAGGCATCACACTTGGGGTGCTAGGCTCACAAGGTTTCATGGAACATAAACAAAAACAAGGTAAGTTATTCTATCTTTCATTCAAGTTAAAAATTGTTCCCCATGTATGCTAGATAGGAATATAACCTTGGAATTCAACTTTGCATGATAACTAGACAAACATAGATCCAAGGTTATTAGGGTTGCATGTACACTTAAGAAGTGTTAGAATGCTCAAAACCCATCAGTGGTATGAGATCCTAGGCTTGTTTGTTTGTTATTTGTGCTAAATTGTTGAAAAAAGTTGATATTGTGCAATCTGCCTGATGAAATCGCCGAGTCCATGGGGGGAATCGCCGAGTTCATGTGTATCTTCATCCTACTCGCCGAGTAGGTTCGTGCACTCAACGAGTAGGAGCCTCAAAATGCAGATTTTTGACTTTTGTTGCTTGAAATGGACTAGAAACATTACCCTAAACTGTTTTGGTACTTGAAAACTTGTTTTAGATGGTGTAATGTTCTTGCTAATCCATTTACAATGACAGTTATCAAAATTTCAAAGTTTTAAGTGTAATTTTTGATTCATGAAAGTGTTCATATTCATGTTCTTGATCTTATGATGTGTAGATGATCATAGGAATTGTTTGTAACCTATGTGGTAGATTAATTCTTAATCATTATGTGTTTTAATGGATTCCATAACTTGTCCTCAAGTTATGGAAAACCAAAAGTCACTTTGCTTTAAAACCATTAAAAGAACACATGGGTTATAAAAATGAAGAGTCTTCATTTTTAATACCCTAATTAACTCATAAGTTACAAGAAATTTAAAAGTTTTGAAAGTTTACAAAACATGCCCTCAAGTTTTGGAACAAGTAAAGTCATGTTAAAACTTCAGTTCCAACCCTTAGAATTTTAAATGTTAAAATTCAACCCTTATACTTATAATATTATAATTTAACAATAATATATATGTACAAGATCAAAGTCGTCTTACCGCTAGTGCGCCTCATTCACGAAGCCAGTCTATAAGGTGGCTATAAGGTTGTTGCCTATAAAATGGCAACTTAATGGGTGTCCACTCTCACACACCGCTTGCTTGACTGGTGGAGGGTCGTTAGCTGAACGGGTAGGACAAGGACTTATAAATTCTCATTAGAAGTATGATGAATATTATAAAGTAACTAAATGTGTTTATGAAATTCCCAATCATAGTTACTTTAGGAAAAATTTGAATAAGGTGCTAATCCATGAAATCACACTTTACACTTTGTCTAAGTCGTTGGTGTAGCGTGTGTGGTAAACCAACACACTAACTTGGACTTAACAAGGTAGGTAAAGGGTGACTTAAGGTTTATCATAGTATCGGTGGAGCGTGTGTGGTTTACCGACACATCGATTGAGTGATAAACTTTAAGGGTACCAAGTGATTTGCATGGTTAATTCACACCTCGTTTTGTGATCCTCGGTATCCCAGTCACAAAACTTGGAGGGCACACTCAAGATTGAAACATGCCTTTGAAAAGTTCACTGAATCTCAAAAGAATCTAGGAATTTCTAAGAAACCAATCAAAAAACCTAATATTTAATATTTCGGTTTTCATGGTGGAAATTGGTGAATCGTCATTCACCTACCTTTCAAATATGTTATAGCTTGGATTACGGCATACCTCTTCTAAGTTATAATATATTGTGATTGGATCCTAGCCTTAATATTACATTTGGGTGTTTTATTAAGGACTCTCTTAATATCTAAACTAATCTTGTTCTCTTCCTTCAGATGTCTTCAAACAATGTTGCTTCTGGGTCTAATCCCAATGGCTCCTTTACCCTTATGAACTTGTGTGGGAAAGTTACTTTTGATGGATCCAACTTCAATGAATGGATCAGAAACATCAGGATGATTACCCGCTACGAGGACAAAGAATATGTCCTCGACAAGGAGCTTAAGGAGATTGATGAGACCACTACAACTCCCCAGGAGATCGCTGACTTCCAGGCACATGAAAGGGATGCTACCAAAGTGGCATGCATCATAATGGCCACGATGACAGCGGAACTCCAAAACTCCTATGAGGACTTCTACCCTTTCGAAATGCACTAAGATCTGATGGAAAGATACCATCAAAGTGCACGACAAGAGAGGTATAAAATCATGTGCTCCATGATAACAACCATGATGAAGGACGGGGAATCCGTCACGAGCCACATGCAGAAAATGTAAAGGTATGTGGATCGGTTGCTGAAGGTTATTGTGAACTTCCCTGACGAGCTTGCATTAGATATCATTTTGCACTCCTTACCATAGTGCTATGATCAATTCCGCATGACATATCACATGAATAAGGAAGAGGTCACACTCAACAAACTTGAGGGTCTTTTCAAGACCACAGAAACAGGTCTGAAGGGGAATTTGATTATTAACACTCCTACTCCAAACTCCGCTCTGGTTTTGGCAATTAGGAAAAGTCGAGGGAAGAAGAGAAAGATCTCTTCTAAGGGTAGCAAGGCTAGGACCCTTGACGGCTCTTCTTCAAGTGGAACCAAGAAAGGTTTCGTCACTCCTTCCTCTGACCCAAAAGAGGTTGAATGCTTCTATTGCCATGAAAAATCACATTGGAAGCGAAACTGCCCAAAATACCAGCAAGATGTGAAGGATGGGAAAGTTAAACCCAACCATGCAGGTATTTACACTATCCTATCTAATAACTCACCCCATTCTAACTCTTGGGTCCTTGATATCGGTTGTGGTATTCATATATGTTCTAATTTGCAGGGACTAAGAAGAAGTGAGAATGTGGAGCAAGGAAGAGTAAACTTAATCATGGGGAATAGGAAAGGTTTACATGTCACCAAGATTGGAGTTTATACTTTATCGCTAAGTAGTGGGTTTAGTTTAGATTTGAATAAGTGATGTTCTTCGCCAGAAATGGAAAGAAATATTATTTCCTTTCATGCATTGTATAAACAAGGTTTCACCTTTTCATTTGATAATGAAGTTGGTTCTATTAACGCTTTCTTTAATAATGTTCTTTATTTTAAAGCATTACATTGTGATGGCGTTTATGAAACAATATCTGTGATTGATAACGTAGGAAATAATGTATTGTGTATTGATTCTGTTAATAATAACTTGGATAAAGCATCATTATGGCATTGTCGTCTTGGACATATAAGCAAGAAATATTGGAATAGTGTCTACGGCTGTAACTATATTTGGCAAGTATTTGACCCAGTTATGCATGGTCCTTTTGGGTTGCCTTCACCATAACAACTTGATAGGATGATTTGTAATGAGAGAAGAAATATTATGAATATATTATAAGAGTATTATAAGGAATAATAATATTGTTTTTTGATTAATATAAGTCATAAATTAATTAGGAATTATTTTGGTGACTTAAAGAGGTTAATTGAATAACGGGGCATAAACTGTCAAATGTGTGATAGTTGTATTTTGGGCTATGAATCTTTATGGATGTGAGGGTGGACGATTTTAGGGTTTGGAGGATCCTAGAAATCGTCCAAGGCCTAATCTATAGGGATCATTGGATTGCTTAGGGCCTAATTTACTCAATTAGGGTTTAAGGTGTAACCCTATTAGCTCATAGTATAAATAGACCCATTGGATGGAGGAAATCGGCACTCATGCAAGGCAAGAAACCCTAGGGCCGATTTTCTCACCCTCTTCCCTCTCTCTTATCATCCTTTTGCTAGTTGGTGTTTGTAAGCCATTAGAGGAGTGACAATTATGACTCTAAGCTCCAAAGACAAGAAGATTCAAGCAAGCAACTCAAGGTAATCCTTTAGATCTGATTTCATATGTTTTGAATTGAATGTTTACACTAGATCTATCAATTAAAGTCTTGGATACATTGCATGTTCAATTAGAGAAACCTAGATCCAAGCATTAGGGTTTTCATGTGCACATAGGAAAGTTCTTATGGCTCAAACCCATCAGTGGTATCAGAGCCTTGATTAGTTTCTATTGAATTGATGCATTGGTTGATTGCTTGTTGATTACAAAATTCGATTTTTGCCCATCTGCCTGATGAACTCGGCGAGTTCCATAGTGGACTCGGCGAGTAGGCCTCAACTCGGCGAGTCTATTGTGATACTCGGCGAGTTCGAGCATCAGATGAAGTTAGTTTCAGGATCTCTTGCTGTTATTTTGTGGAAACTTGCCTTATCTATATGGGTCAATAAAATCCGAATTTTAACATATATGTGAATATATTCTTGACCTAACAAAAGATATTTACCAATTAGTTGAATAATAATTTCCTTATATGATATTAATTGATTATTTTAATTGAATTGGTGAATTGTCTTGCAAGAAACATTTAAATAAATCAAAGATGGATAATTATGAGATTAAATAGTTAATATAAATTATTTGTTATTTGATCCCTTATATTTTGAAAAGTTTAAAACTAATCCTCAAGTTTTGAAATTTAGTTTTGTGATTAAAAGTTTAATTTGGACAATTTAAATTTCAAACCCTAGAATTTTATAAAGTTTAAAATTCAACCCTATACTAATATAATATTACAAGACTAATATATATATATATATATATATATATATATATATATATATATATATATGTAAAATTAAAACGCTAGTCTTACCGTTACAAGGCCTCATTCACGAAGCTGGTCTATAAGGTGTGTATAAGGTTGCTGCCTATAAAATGGCTCTTAATGGGTGTACACTCACACCCACCGCTTGCTTGACTAGTGGAGCGTCGTTAGCCGAACGGGTAGGATAGGGCGACTCTATCTTCTCATTATAAGTATAATGTTTAAATACAAAGTGACTACATGCTTTTCAAATTCCCAATCCTAGTTACTTTAGGAAAAGTGAATTGATGCAATCCCATGAAGTTACACTTTGCACCCTTTGCTAAGAAGTTAGTGGAGAGTGTGTGGTTTACCGGCACACTAATTGGTTCTAAGAAAAGGTGGCAAAGGTGATTCATTGTTCATCATAGTTCGGTGGAGCGTGTGTGGTTTACTGACACATCGAATAGGTGTTTGTAACAATGAAGGCACCATGTAGATTTGCATGGTTAGTCACACCCACTTTGTGATCCTTGGCATCCCAATCAAAAACAAGGGGGGCATATCGAGATTTAAACATGCCATTGAAAGGTTCAATGAATCTCATCGAAATCTAGGAATTCTAAATGCATTTAAAACTTAAGGTTATGTTTTCATGGCGGAGAATTAGTGAATCGTCATTCACTTACCTTCAAATTGTTTGCATGTTGGATTACGACATCCCTTTTCTAATGTGTAAATAATGTTGTTGGATCCTAGCCCTAGTTTTTCATATTGGGTGACAATTAGGGATTCAATTCTAATCTAACTTTGTCCTTTCTATTTGTAGATGTCGAACGCGAACAACACTGCTGCTAGCTCATTCACGTTAATGAGCCTTTGCTAAAAAGTGACTTTCGTTGGAACGAACTTTAGCGAATGGATAAGATACATTCGCACGATTGCTTGCTACGAGGAAAAGGAGTATGTCCTTGACGAGAAGCTCGAAAAGATCAATCCAGAAATCGCTACTACGGCTGAAATGACTGTCTTTGAGACTCATGAGCGTGATGCAACGTAAGTTCATTGCATCATGATAGCCACAATGAACGCCGAATTCCAAAAGTCCTATGCAGACATGTATCCATATGAGATGCATCAAGACTTATTGGAAAGATACCATCAAAACGCGAGGCAGGAACGTTACGAGATCTTCACGAACATGTCACTACTAAAATGGGAAATGGAGAATCTCTAACCGTGCACTTGCAAAAGATGCAAAGGTATCTTGATCGTCTTCGCAATTTGAATGTCGAATTTGGGGAAGATTTGGCAATCGACATGCTCCTTCACTCATAGCCTCCGTGTTACAACCAATTAAGGATGACCTACCACATGAAGAAGGAAGAGGCCACCCTAAGAAAACTCCAAGGGCTCCTAAGGGTTGCTGAGAGCAACCTCAAGGACAAGTCTGTTGCACCAACTCCCAATCCACCCGCTGCTCCTGTTTTGGCTATAGGGCAGGGAAGGGGCAAGAAGAGGAAGGCTCCATCAAAGAGCCACCACAAGGGAAAGTCCCGAGATGGTTCCTCTCCTAGTGGGACCAAGGTTGATCCTGCTAAACCCAACCCTAACCCGAAGGAGGCAGAGTGCCACCATTGGCATAAAATAGGGCATTGGAAGAGAAGCTGCCCGGAATATCTACAACCCATCAAGGATGGAAAGATCAAGCTGTCTTTCATAGGTATTTACACAATTAAATCTAATGATTCATCTCATGCTATTTCTTGGGTTCTTGATACCGGGTGTGGTTACCACATTTGTTCTGAATTGCAGGGACTAAGAAGAAATAGGGATGTGGAGCAAATCTAATCATAGGAAACCAAAGATCGTCGCCTATCACCAAGATTGTAGTGTATTCTTTAGAGCATAGTAATGGATTAAGTTTAGATTTAAATAATTGTTGCTACTCGCCAGATATAGCAAGAACATCATTTCGTTTCATGGTTTGTTTAGACAAGGATTTAGATATTCGTTTAATAATGAGAATGGTTCGATTTATGCTTATCTAAATGGTGTTTTATATTTTGAAGCAATGCCTTGTAATGGAATTTATGAAACTGTTATGATTGTAGATAACCTAGGAAATGATGTATTATGCATGGAATCTTCCAATAGTATGGATAAAGCATGTTTGTGGCATTTTCGTCTTGGACATGTCAACAAGAAGCGCATAGCCCAACTCCAAAAGGATGGAGTGTTGGAGTCATTCGACCTTAGGGAAGATGACACGTGTGAGTCTTGTTTCCTTTGAAAGATGACCAAGTCACGCTTCACTGGCACATGTGAAAGGGGTGAGGGTTTATTGGATCTCATACATATCGATGTGTGTGGGCCCTTTAGATCCACCACAAAGGATGTGAACCGCTTCTATGTCACTTTCACCAATGATTATAGTAGATATGGGTATATTTACTTAATCAAGCACAAGTCAGAAACGTTTGAAAAGTTCAAAGAATTCAAACATGAAGTGGAGAATCAATTGGGCAGGAAAATCAAGATGCTTCGATCCGATCGAGGAGGAGAGTACCTAAGTCTTGAATTCCACGACTATCTCAAAGAATGCAGAATAGTTTCGCAATTAATGCCACCTAGGATACCGCGGTTGAATAGTGTGGCAGAAAGGCATAATCGAACCTTCCTAGACATGGTTTGTTCTATGATGAGTCATGCTTCACTACCTATCTCATTCTGGGGGTATGCCTTAGAGACCGCCACCCATATCCTTAACTGAGTCCCTACAAAGAAGGTTGCCAAAACACCTCATGAGATGTGGACAGGGAACGCTCCCTCGTTGGCACATATCAAGGTTTGGGGTTGCGAGGCTTTCGTAAGACGAGATACTCACGACAAGCTCGAACCTCGTAGTAAGCGACGTATTTTCATCGGCTACCCGTAAAAATCCTTTGGATATCTCTTCTATAGACCGAATGACAATGTTTTCTTCGTTGCGAGGGGAGGGGTTTTCTGAGAAAGAGAACTCATAAGCCAAGGAGACAGTGGGAGGTAGATCGAGCTTGAAGAGATTCAAGAATCGAGTGATGAAGGAACCTCTGCCGTTGGTGCTCAACCCGAGGAGGAAACTCCGGTTGAACCAATTGACAAGTCCTTACCTCTTAGATGTTCCGAAAGAGTTATTGTTCAACCCAGTTTTATGGTTTTCATATTACTACCGAAGGGGACACGTATATTAGTGATGGTACACTAATAAATCTAGATGAACCTAATAGCTATAAGGAAGCCATGGCAGGCCCGGAGTCTGCAAAATGGAAAGAGGCAATGGACAACGAGATTCAATCCATGTACGACAACCAAGCTTGGAATTGGGTTGATAATGTGCCCAGACGTAAGACCGTTGGGTGGAAATGGATCTTCAAGAAGAAGACAAACGTGGATGGGAATGTACACAGATATAAGGCACGATTGGTTGCGAAGGGCGTTACTCAAAATCCCGGAGTTGACTATGATGAGACCTTCTGACCAGTTGCAAATATAAAGTCTATTAGGGTAATGC
The DNA here is from genome assembly GCF_051521515.1 of Lactuca serriola. NCBI lineage: Eukaryota > Viridiplantae > Streptophyta > Magnoliopsida > Asterales > Asteraceae > Lactuca > Lactuca serriola. Next base: position 285,145,797 of record NC_136410.1, read on the forward strand.
TAGCCATTGCTGCATTTCATGACTATGAGAGATGGCAGATGGATGTCAAGACCGCTTTCCATAATGGGAAGTTGGCTGAGGATGTTTACATGGCTCAGCCAGAGGGTTTTGTCGATTCAAGGCATCCCAATTGACTGTGCAAGCTTGAGAAGTCCATTTATGGGCTTAAACAAGCGTCTCGCAGATGGAATCTTTGCTTCGATGAGAAAGTAAAAGAGTTTGGATTTGTACGAAGCGAAGATGAATCATGTGTATATGTCAAAGCCAGTGGGAGTATAGTTAGCTTTTTCGTTTTATATGTCGATGACATACTACTCATAGGAAACGACGTCCCGATGCTGCTGGAGGTTAAGTCCTGGCTCGGGAAGTGCTTCACTATGAAGGACCTCGGAGAGGCTTCCTATATTTTGGGAATAAGGATAATGAGAGAACGAAGTAAGAGACTAATAGGACTTAGTTAGAACACTTACATAGATAAAGTACAAAAACGTTTTAGTATGGAAAATTCGAAGAAGGGAGAATTACCGATACAAAGTAATGCCAAGTTGAGTAAGACTCAAAGTCCGAGTACCGAAGCCGAGATAGCAAAGATGAGCCGAGTACCTTACGCTTCCGCAGTTGGCTCAATCATGTATGCTATGACCTGTACTCGCCCTGATGTGGCCTTTGCTTTGAGTATGGTCAGTAGATATCAAGGGAATCCTGGCAGAGCCCATTGGATTGCGGTCAAGAATATACTTATGTACCTTCGGAGGACCAAGAAATGGTTTTTAGTCCTCGGGGGGAGTGATGACTTAAAGGTGTGAGGGTATAGTGACGCCAGCTTCCAGACCGACAGGGACAACTACCGTTCCCAGTCGTGGGTGGGTCTTTACCCTTAATGGAGGAGTGGTAACTTGGAAAAGTTCCAAGCAAGAAACCGTAGCTGATTCAACGTGTGAATCAGAGTACATTGCAGCGAGCGAAGCGTCGAAGAAGGCAATATGGTTGACGAACTTCATTGGTGATCTTGTAGTTGTGCATGCCATAAAGGAGCCTATGGAAATTTTCTATGATAATGAAGGAGCAGTTGCCATGACCAAGGAACCAAGGGATCAAGGTAGATCTCATCATATCGACAAAAAATATCACTTTATTAGACATCGAGTAGAAGAAGGACATCTCATGGTTAAGAGGATATCATCAAAAGATAACCCAGCAGATCCGTTTACGAAGGGACTGAGTAAGGTTAAGCATTTGCGGCATGCTAGGAGTATTGGGCTGAAGGATGATATTAGTTTAGATTAGATAGTTTTAGAAACTTGTAATAGGTAAATGTAATTGACATTTGATGATTAAATAAAGTAGTATTATTTATAAGTAAAGTTATTGTCTCATGTTAATTGTTTAACTATTGTTTCACTTTGCATGTTTTGACTTCCTGAATAATTGAGTTATTAAGAATAATCGAATTATTTGAATGGTCCACAATCGTTCATATGTTGGAAGTAGATATGAAAGAAGATTGACATGAATTGGTATGTAGATTGTCTAAATGGTATTAGACATAGCAAAGGTTTGCTGCAACGTTCATGAGTGCTTATGAACTAGTTTTGAGCATTGGAATAAACCCGTGCTTGCTGGAATCATTTTAAGGTATATATATATATATATATATATATATATATATATATATATATATATATATATATATATATTGTAAGTGATCGCAAGATGATAATATCATATGGTCTTAAAACCTAGATATATGGTTTGTTATTTGTTAATTGGTTGTACGTTGATGATGCGAAACCGCATCAGTAAATTGATATTATAAAACGCATTGTTGTGTATAATTGATTGGTGAATAAGTAAATGCATATAAGTCGAAGTTTATCTGTTACTTTTATTCTATGAGGGTAAAAGCGATATCTCGGTCGCTCGATGATTTGATTTGACTTATGTGTCGGGCCCAGTCAGAACTAGATTGATGTGTTCGATTAAGTTCTATGTCGAATGAATCTGAGATCGAGAAACTAAATGTTGGACTATAATTGTGTCTGCATGATATCTAAACAGAGGACTGTATGATCCCTTATCTAAAGGACAAGACTGATAAGATCAGAGTTTGACAGCGTTTTTGAGAGCTATGATTGCTAATTAGATTGTGCTTGTGTATATAGTTACTAGACTTATCCAAGTGAAAGACTATTGGAATAGTGTCTAAGGTTGTAACTATATTTTGCAAGTACTTTACCCGGTTGTGCATGGTTCTTTTGAATTGCCTTCACCATAGCAACTTGATAGGATGATTTGTAATGAGAGAAGAAATATTATTAATATATTATAAGAATAATATAAGGAATAATAATATTGTTATTTGATTAGTATAAGTCATAAATTCATTAGGAATTAATTTGGTAACTTAAAGAGGTTAATTGAATAAAGGGGCATAAACTGTCAAATGTGTGATAGTTGTATTCTGGGCTATGAATCTTTATGGATGTGAGGGTGGACAATTTTAGGGTTTGGAGGATCCTAGAAATCGTCCAAGGCCTAATCTATAGGGATCATTGGATTGCTTAGGGCCTAAGTTATTCAATTAGGGTTTAAGGTGTAACCCTAGTAGCTCATAGTATATATAGACCCATTGGGTAGAGGAAATCGGCACTCATGCAAGGCAAGAAACCCTAGGGCCGATTTTCTCACCCTCTTCCCTCTTTCTTATCAACCTCTTCCTAGTTGGTGTTTGTAAGCCATTAGAGGAGTGACAATTGTGACTCTAAGCTCCAAAGACAAGAAGATTCAAGCAAGCAACTCAAGGTATTCCTTTAGATCTGATTTCATATGTTTTGAATTGAATGTTTACACTAGATCTATCAATTAAAGTCTTGGATACATTGCATGTTCAATTAGAGAAACCTAGATCCAAGCATTAGGGTTTGCATGTGCACATAGGAAAATTCTTATGGCTCAAACCCATCATGCATATGCCAACTCAAAAAGGATGGAGTCTTGGAGTCATTTGACCTAAAGTCAGATGATAGTTGCAAATCATGCTTACTTGGAAAAATGACAAAGTCACCCTTCATAGGTTCTTGTGAGAGGGGTGAATGTTTGTTGGATCTTGTACACACGGATGTGTGTGGGCCCTTCAAACATGCCACAAGGGATGCTAATCGTTATTATTTGACTTTTAATGATGATTACAGTAGATATGGATATGTCTACTTAATCAAGCATAAGTCAGAGACTTTCAAAAAATTTAAGGAATTTAAACAGGAAGTCGAGAATCAATTGGGCAGGAACATTAAGATGCTTCGATCCGATCGAGGTGGTGAGTATCTTAGTTTAGAGTTCCTCGACTATCTTAAGGAATGTGGGATTGTCTCACAATTGACACCTCCCAGGACACCGCAGTTGAATGGTGTAGCTGAGAGGCGTAATCGAACCTTGTTGGATATGGTTGGTTCCATAATGAGTCAAGCTTCGCTACCAATCTCATTCTGGGGGTATGCCTTAGAGACTGCCGCCTGTGTCCTTAATCTAGTCCCTACAAAGAAAGTTGCCAAAACTCCTCATGAAATGTGGACTGGTAAAGTACCCAAACTAGACCACATCAAGATTTGGGGTTGCGAGGCTTTCATGAGACGCGAGACTCATGATAAGCTCGAACCTCGAAGCGAGGGGTGTATTTTCAATGGCTATCCACATCAATCCTTTGGTTACCTCTTCTATAGACCTAGTGAACATGTTGTTTTTGTAGCTAGGAGGGCTTTCTTTCGAGAGAGAGAGTTTATAAGCCAAGGAGAAAGTGGGAGGCAAGTTGATCTTGAAGAAATTAAAGAGTCAAGCGGTGAAGGAACTTCAAACCCTAGCACTCAACTTGAGGAGGAGACTCCTGTTGAGCCAATTGACAAGTCTGTACCTCTGAGGCGTTCCACAAGGGTTAGGAATGCACCTGAGCATTACTATGGATTCCATATTACTGTAGAAGGTGATACACTTATCAATGATGGGACACTGATAGGTCTGGATTAACCTTACAGTTACGCGGAAGCCATGGCAGGCCCTGAGTCAGCCAAGTAGAAAGGGGCAATGGATAGCGAGATACAGTCCATGTATGACAATCAAGTTTGGAACTTGGTTGAGAATGTACCAGGTCGTACGACAGTAGGGTGCAAATCGATCTTCAAGAAGAATACCGACATGGATGGTAAAGTACACACTTACAAGGTACGACTGGTTGCAAAGGGTTTCTCACAAACTCCAGGAGTTGATTATAATGAGACCTTTTCTCCAGTGGCCAAGATTAAGTCTATTAGGGTTCTGTTAGCCATAGTTTCATTTCATGACTATGAAATATGGCAAATGGATGTGAAAACCGCTTTCCTTAATGGAAAGTTGGCTGAAGATGCTTACATGAGTCAGCCAGAAGGTTTTATCAGCAACGAGTACCCTAATAGAGTGTGTAAGCTTGAGAAATCCATTTATGGGTTAAATCAAGCACCTCACAGATGGAATCTTTGCTTTGATGAGAAAGTCAAGGAATTTGGCTTTTCTAGGAGTGAAGATGAATCTTGTGTGTATGTCAAGGCTAGTGGGAGTATAGTTAGCTTTTTGGTATTGTATGTGGATGACATACTACTCATAGGATATGACATCCCAACTCTACAGGAAGTTAAGTCATGGCTTGGGAAGTGTTTCTCTATGAAGGACCTAGGGGAAGCTGCATATATTCTAGGGATAAGGATCTTGAGAGACCGGAGTAAAAGAGTAATTGGACTTAGTCAGAGTACCTACTTGGATAAGGTGCTGAAGAGATTTAGCATGCAGGACTCCAAGAAAGGAGAGTTACCTATCTAGAGTAATGCCAGATTGAGTAAGACACAAAGCCCTAGCACTGAGGCTGAGATAGCAGAAATGAGTCGAATACCTTATGTTTCGGCTGTAGGATCGATCATGTATGCTATGACGTGTACTCGACCTAATGTAGCCTTTTCCCTAAGCATGGTTAGCAAGTAGCAGGGGAACCCTGGCAAGGCACACTGGACTGCGGTAAAGAATATCCTCAAGTACCTATGGAGGACTAAGGACTGGGTCCTTACCTTGGTGGGTATGATGACTTGAGGGTTGTAGGGTATAGTGATGCTAGCTTTAAGACTAATAGGGATAATTTCCGCTCTCAGTCGGGCTGGGTCTTTACCCTAAATGGAGGAGCAATTTCTTGGAAGAGTTCCAAGCAAGAGACAGTGGCTGATTCAACTTGTGAATCAGAGTATATTGTGGCTAGCGAGGCAGCAAAGGAGATGATATGGTTGAAGAGCTTCATTGGAGACCTTGGAGTTGTACCAGCTATTAAAGAGCCAATGGAAATTTTTTGTGATAGTGAAAGCGATGTTGCCTTAGCCAAGGAACCAAGGGATCACGGGAGATCCAGAAACATCGACAGAAAATACCATTTTATCAGACATCGAATAGAAGAAGGACTCCTCGTGGCAAAGAGGGTATCATCAAATGAGAATCCAGCAGATCCCCTCACGAAGGGACTGACTCGGGTTAAGCATCTCCAGCATGCTCGGAGCATAGGGCGGAAGGATGATATAAGATTTAGTAGTTAGATAACCTCGAAATTTGTAAAGTGTAATTGACATTAGATGATGAATAAATGGTGTTTCATTTATGAGTAAAGTGTTGCTATCTCTTGTCGATCGTTTACTATATTTCTTTTTTGCATGTTTTGACTTCCAGAATAATTACGTTTGGTATATCATATTATTCCAACCTCCACAGTCGGTCATATGTCGGAAGTAGGTATGAATCAAGACTGTCATGATTGGTTGCAGAGGTCTAAGGTGTTGGACATGGCTACAACAATCGTGAGTGCTCATAAGTTCTGAGCATTGGACTCAACCCACGCTCACTGGAATCACTTCATGGAATTTATCTCGACTGATCGTGAGACAGTAATATCATATAAGTCTTCAAACCTAGAGATATGATTTGTTACTTACGAGTTGGTTATGCATTGATTGTACGAAAACGCATTGGTAACTCGATGTTATAAAACGTGCTTTTGTGTATAATTCAATGAGTGGTAGAACAAACATATGAGTCGAAGTTTATATGTTCCTTCTTGGATTAGAAGCTGATATCTGGGCCCCTCGATGATTTCGTTTTGACCTATGTACCGGGCCTGGTTAGAACTAAGTTGATGTGTTCAATTAAGTTCTTCGTCAAACAAATCAGAAATCGAGAAACAAACTGTTGGACAATAAGTAAGACATTGTTCCATGTATTTGTCCGGCTGATATCTAGAACAGAGCATTATATGATAACTTATCTTAAATGGCGTATCAATATCTTCTCAGTTACGAGATACCTTGAAAGAGCTACGATTGTCGATCGGTTCTTGAAGTATTGCAGCTATAGTTATTAGACTTATCCAAGTTGGAGACTGTTGGATAAGGTGTCTAAGTCCATAACTATTTCTGGGAAGTACTTGACCCGACCCGGCATGGTCCATTTGGGTTGAATGGAACCATGTAATTGGATAGACTAAATGAGAGAAATAACACTTGGAGATTATTAATATATTATAAGTTCTAATATATTAATAATATTATTTGATTAGTTTGATCAAGAATTAATTTAGAATTAATTAAGTGACCAAAAGATAACTAATTAAATATGTGGGTTGATTATGTAGATCCTCAATATCTTGTATAGTGGGCTAAGAGGCTCCATGGATTCTCAAGTTGGGTTCCACCCATAGGATGCTCCATAGATGCTCCATGGAAGTTACAAGCCCATGGGTCATGGAAATGAAGAGTCATGACACATTAGGGTTTACATGGTGTAACCCTAGATGTGTCAACACTATATTAGAGTCCCATTCTCAACCAGAATCGGCTACACATATGAAACAAGAGGGCTAGGCCAATTTTAAGAAGTGTGTGTTCTCTCAAAAGTCTTTCCAAGAGCATTTGGTGTTGTGTGAAGCATTTTAGGCATCACACTTAGGGTGCTCGGCTCACAAGGTTTCAAGGAACATAAACAACAACAAGGTAAGTTATTCTATCTTTCATTCAAGTTAAAAATTGTTCCCCATGTATGCTAGATAGGAATATAACCTTGCAATTCAACTTTGCAAGATAATTAGACAAACATAGATCCAAGGTTATTAGGGTTGCATTTACACTTAGGAAGTGTTAGAATGCTCAAAACCCATCAGTTGTTTCTTGTTTACTATTATGCATTGTTGTGTTACTGTATATGACATCCTCCACCCCCGAACGTTTCCGTCGTTCAGGTTTTGGGGTGTGACAGTAACCCCCCTAGACAATATGTAAAAGTGGGGTCGTAACACTCACCTTATCGAACGGTTACCGAGTCGTTTTTGAGAAAGGATGCGAGAAAACAAGAATGATTTGTCGTGAGGTTGTGATTTCCACGATTTATCCGATTTACTACAGCCAAACATGGTGGAGAATGGTGGTGGCAGGCGGCGGCGGGAAGGCTCCAAAGGTGGCGACAGGTGGTGATTTTTGTGACTTTCTCCTTTGCTTTTCTCATTCTGTTTTAGGTAGAACTCAAAGGGAGTTAGTGCAAGGCTAATGGTAGTGATTCAAGGGTGTTATAAGGGTGGACTATGGTGAGTTTAGGGTGGTGGAGTGGTGGTTTCTATTGGTGTTTTGATGCTTGACGCCGAGAATAAGAAAGAGAGCAAAAGAAGAGAGAAACTTGACACTTGGAGAGAGTGCCAGGTATTTTGTTGATGTTTGTGTGTCTAATGGCTTTCTATGATTTCATATTTGTAGTATGATAGGGGTGCAAGTGCTTGGTGTCAGCCATAACTAATCAAGTATCCTTATATACCATTATGTGCATGTGTGCACTTAAAGAAGGAAGAAAGGGGAAGGGTGATGCCTAGTCGCGTGGGTTTTCACAAAAGGGAAGAAGCAAGAAGGAAAATGGTTGGCCTTACACTCTTTTGCAAGGCATGTGGGTGCCACATGACATCACGCATTCCTTAAATGCTCAAAACCTGGGTTATTTTGCTGTATCGAGATTCGTGCATCGAGAAATATTTTTGAATATACTATTGGATAGAGTTTAATTCAAGGATTCTGGAACATCAAACGGATTAATATTTGGAGTTACGGAACTCTGTAAAATTATGTTTGAAGTTTTACATTTAAATAGCTCGTGGTGTCCGTTTTCGCGACTTTTGTTAATATATTTGTTAAAAATATTTCGAGTACAAAATTAAATAATAGACTGTAGTCTAATTCCAAAAACGTTCTCGAAAATCTTGTCGGCTATACCAAAATGCCTTCACGGTGTGAAATAGTTTACTTAGAACATGTAAAACATGTGTTATACCGGTTTGGTTTCTTAAGACTGTCGTATCTTTTGCATACGAACTCCATTTTGGAAGCTCTTTATATCGTTGGAAACAGGTAAACACGTACTATGAGGCTAGAATAACTTCTTTGCTTAAAATGGATTTTTATGAATTTTTAGTTTTTTAGTCGTATTTGTAAGACCCGATTCATGGTATGTATTTAAATTCAAGTAATTTCATGTTTTGCTCTAGGAATCGGCGAGTTGGAGGCCAAACTCGTCGAGTAGACTCGTTTTCGACCGAGAGGTTTAGTGACCTACTCAACGAGTCGGGTTGTCTAGATGAAACCCTAATACTTAGGGTTTACGCCGTATTTAAACAACTTAACCTGTCTCAACCCAGCCCCCATCGTCGCTCCCAACTCAGAGAAACCCTAAATCGAAACCCTAACCTTGTTTGAATGTTCTTGAGCTAGTTTTGTGTGCTTGTGGTGATTGTGAAGCTTGAGAAGGAAGAATGAGATTAGAAGTTCGAGTGGACGCTAGTAGATGCAGAGGTTGCACCGCATTTCCAACTTCGAGGTATAAAGCTGAAACCTTGACCATCTATCTCTTAGATCTCTAGTTAGGGTCCATTTTTACCCTTTCTAAGCGTTAGAGGTGACATAATCATAATTTTTTGGTTCATTGAGGGTATAGCTTCAGGTTTGAAAAAATTTTGTGGTTCAACTTTATTGCCATAAGAACCCCATGCGTATTGTAGACTTCATTCTAGAGCCATTTGGGCCAAATACCTCATGCATGGATGTCAAAATTGAGACTTTACGTATAATATGCACCCTAGGAGGTTAGATAAGATTTCGATGCATTAAGACCGATTAAAATCAACTATATAGTTTTGGACAAAGACGGACTCGGCGAGTCGCTTAGGTGACTCGGCGTGTCGGATCGCAGTTGATAGGTTTTAAGCATTCTAACACTCCTATGATGTACATGTAACCCTAGAAACCTTGGATATATGTTCTCTCTAATATTCATGCAAATAAGAATTCTCCATGGTTTACATCCTAACTAGCATGGCATGGGGTACTTTTAATATAGGAAACTAGTAGAATGACATACCTTTGTAGTTGCTTGGATTTCTTAAGACTTTGTGAGCCTAGAACCTCAAGTGTGATGCCTCAAATGTTTCACACAACACCACAACCATTGGGCTTAGACACCTAATCCAACAGTCTCCCACTTGGATAATTCTAATAACTATAACTGCAAGTATGACTTCAGGAACCGATCAGAAATCGTAGTTCTTTCAATGTCTCGCGGAACTGAGATGATGATGCACCATTTAAGACAAGGGATCATATAATCCTTTATTCTAGATATCAGCCGGACAAATACATGGAACAATGTCATACTTATTGTTTAGCATTTTGTTTCCCGATTTCCGATTTTTTTGACATAGAACTAAACTGAATACATGTGACAACCCGAAATTTCTATTTTGTACAATCCTTCACTTCAATAGGAACCAGAACTGTTGCTGCTAATTTTCAAGCCTTTTGGAAAAATTTTGAGTTTTTAAAAGTTAGCACTTTAGGAGATATCAGGTGTGACATCCCCAAAATCACGGCCAGAAAAGACCGATTTTGTTTATGCTTTATGAAAATCAGAGTACTTCGTTTTATAAAAAGGTTGCGGAATGTGTTCCCAGAAAAACATGGTAAATACGTTATTAAAACATTTTCGAGGAAACGTATTTATTTCATTTTAAAACGTTTGGGATGTCATCGTTAATACCGAAACATAAGCATAAACAGAACTTACAATGATTTACACTAGTGATCTACATGTCTTTAAATCTCTCAGTGTAATGTCACTTCACTTCGTCACCTGTGATATACATAAACTGAGTGGGTCAGGTTGGGAAACCTGGTGAGTACATAGGGTTTTCAACCCACAATAATATAATTGTTATGTTTAATCATCAAACAATTAACCCCATTACCCATCCCCGTTATCTTCTTTACTCTTAAGGATTTAACCTAAGAGTCGTCTATCCTGCATTCGTTTATTCCGAAGTCCCTTACTTCCAGGGTTATAGGACTGGCACTAAATCCATAGCTGCCAATGTTCGTTCATAAAGCACTAATTCCATAGCTGCTATAGTCTATTCATCGGGTACTAAATCCATAGCTACCAGTCTTTATCTAATAGGTACTAAGTCCATAGCTACCAATGTTCAACAGGTACTAAATCCTTAGCTACCAGCGTCTAACTAATAGGTACTAAGTCCATAGCTACAAATTCCCAACAGGCACTAAATCCATAGCTACCAACGTCTAAAAGGTACTAAGTCCATAGCTACCGGTGTTCGTCTCATAGGCACTAAGTCTATAGCTGCCAATATATACTCACGTCATCTTCTATCTCTCATCATTCATCTACCCATCTCATACCCAACATATTCGTATATATAAAATACGTATACAGTTTAAATCGTTTAAAACATGTATAAAACGTTCATCCAACATAGACTGCAAGTATTCAGATAATATGCACACATAGCACGTAAAATATTTCATATCTATGTGTAAGATGAAAGGGACCATGCACTCACTTGAAAGGTGGTGAGTCGGCACTCGGACAGCACTTCGTTACTCTTAAAACAATTATCCCTTGACGAAACCTACTATCATTACCACTAGAGTTTAGTCTAACGCTTGACGAGACTAATTTAATAGTCTATCTATTATTACTATTATATAAGCATTAAATAACACTCAATATAACTCATAATAATAGCCTAAATAATTATTTTAAGGTCCTAACAATGTTACTATAATTAAATAAAATCTATATTAAATATACTATAGGCGTAGCTCACTTACAACGGGTTTTTATTAAAAACCGGGCTTCGTTGGAGCAGCGTTTCCGAGCTGAAAGCTTTTCTTCTCGGAGCCGTCGGGCGCTCCGGGGCTCTCTTCTCGTGCTAGGGAGGTTCCGTAGACTTGGGAGGGCTTTAGGGAGGCTAGAGAGAAGTTAGAGAGAGAAAGAAAGGCTAATGGTGTGAAGAAAATATGAGGAGTTCACCCTTGTATTTATAGGAAGTGTATAGTAAAGTAGTCTCCAAGCTTCGTCCGTAACTTTTGCATACGAGCTCCGTTTTTGTCTATCTTTTTACTGTTGAGTTCCTATTAATGAGATCTTCAACTTTCATTTAGACCTCGTTGGCTAATTCTCATTCTATCTCGTATTTACAAAACTGTATCAAATTCGCCGCGCTCGAAAAGTAGGGACTAAGCTTTGTCCATAACTTTCGCATACGAGCTCCATTTTTGTCTGTCTTTTTACCGTTGAGTTCCTATTAATGATATTTTCAACTCTCATTTAGACCTCGTTGGCTAATTCTCATTCTATCTCGTATTTACAAAACTGTATCGAATTCGCCGCGCTCGAAAAGTAGGGACTAAGCTTCGTCCATAACTTTCGCATACGAGCTCTATTATTGACGTTCTTTATATCCACGCATTGGTATTTGTGAGTACTACAACTTTCATTTAGATCCCGTCGGCTAAAAATCGACCGATCTAAAATTCAGATTTCGGGCTGTGCACTGCTATGCTAAATCTTAGAAAAATCATAACTTCCTCATACGAAGTCAGATTTGGGCGTTCTTTTTATCGATGTTCTTAGTTTAACATATTCTACGACTTTCGTTTAGATCGCTAAGGCTAAATCTCGCTCTATCGTAAATTCACTATTTACGCTTTCCGGTATCGTGCCGGTTCCGTCGCGAAACTTCAACGGGTCATAACTTCTTCGTTATAACTCGGATTTCGGCGTTCTTTATATGTACGAAAACCTTGTAACATACTCTACAACTTGGTTAAGATTATTTATTCTAAATAATCTTTTGTCGAAAAGTCGTTTTCGACCCCTAATGCCTCTAATTTGACTAGCCCGGATTTGCGGGCGTTACAATTATCTCCCCCTTAGGATGATTACGTCCCAGAATCATCAACGAAACAGGGTCGTATAATGACTCCATACGTCATCTCTTCATCCTAGGTAATAATTATAACTTCTACATTCCTTCAATTCTATCTCTTAAATTCATTGACTGTAAGAGTACTCGATCGTGCACCTGCTCTCTACCTCAGGTTAGACTCCAAATTATGACCTTCAAGTCACAATCTCGATCCTTGCTGGATATGGACTTGAGATAAGTTCTTTTATTACTACTATAGATCGATGTGTCATATTCTAATGACCTATCATCGTATGTTGCAACACTTAGACTTAGGTCTCCTAGAGTTAAATTCTAAAACAGACTATGCCTTCCTTCATGTTCTAATGTGATATAATCACACTTTAACATTAGGCATTTCTATCCACCAACTTCTTTAACAACGAGTGCGATACTTTTTATTGATCGCTTTGATTTCAACTGTTTGGTTTAAGTCGGACGCTACATCAAACATGGTTCTTTGAACCACACAACATACTCATCGTAGTCGGACTCGATTTGATATGACCACTAGGGTCGGAATATCAACAATCTTCTTAGTCATTACCGAAACGATGGTAACAACACACTTGAATAAAACGAAATCAATTACTAGCTTCTTGGTAACCTTGTGACTTTCCCTGATCCAAGTGTGAGTCCTGTGCTTCCGGTAGTATAGGCCTCTACTACCATTCACACCTACTCATACTCGTCCCAAGTATTGTCTCGCAGTTTCCCAAGTCACCATGCAGCAAATCACACAATCATTCGATACATCAGATAACAAAACGAAGGTTTTATATTAATTCTTGAAACGATTACATAGGTGTTCAAGTTCACCCTAGACTATGCCTCTACTAGGCTACATCATAAAATACTATGGCTACTACATAACTTGCTCTTCTGATATGAAGTCCTCATCCGTGATTCCTCGCACGGTTTTCTGCTTCGTCGAGGATCATGTGAAATGCCCTTGGCCTTGGTGGCATTTCTGGTCTAACTGCTTTATTTTTCTTTGGGCAGTCTCTGGACATATGCCCCTTGCCTCCACATCCGTAGCATACTTTATCATCATGTTTGCAGTATTTGGAATAGTGGCCAGTCCTCCCACACTTGTAACAAGTCACTTCTTCATTGCACTTCCCACCATGCTTCTTCTTGCATCTATCACACCATCTTGCTTCACCTCCATCTGCTCCTCCAAGTTTTGAGAATTTTCTTTCCTTGTTCGACCTCGAAGATCCCTCAAACTTTCGCTTCTCTCCTGCCTTATCTTTTTCTAGACCCTTTTCTCTTATCTGGGCCTCTACGTTCTTAGCTGCCCTAACAGCTGCTTTCAAGGTAGTTGCCATTTTGACCATTGGGCCAAAGTCAGTGGGCAGTCCGTTAGCAAACCTATCAATCTTGGAGAGTTCAGTAGGCACCAAGTAGGGGAATAGCTTCATCCTCTCGGTGAATGCGGTGGCATACTCATCAACACTCATCTTCCCTTTCTTCAGGTTCTGAAACTCGTTGTTTAGGTCTATTAGATCTACCTCTGAGCAGTACTGCATTTTCAACTGTTCCAAAAACACTTCCCACGACATCCTTAAGGCTTCTCCTCGTGGCATCGTATCTGCAAATAGCTTCCACCAGCTCAAGACTCCAGTTTTCAGTTGTCTTACAGCGAAGAAAGTCTTCTGTTTCTCGTTACAGCTGCAGCTCTCAAACACCATCTCCATCTCAGAGATCCAATCCATAATCTCAACCGGCTTTGGGCTTCCTGAGAGACTTGGGGGTTTCGCACCCAAGAAATTCTTGTACATCCGCCCATCCTTGTTGTTTCTCCCTTCTGGGCCATCCCTTTGCTCACCTTGAGTCCCAACTTGACTCACTTGGCGGCTGTAGTTCCCTTCCTCAGATTGCTCGGGAATCAGTTCGGGTTGCTCAATGGGCATAGTAGCTCCGTCCCTATTCAACATCCGTCTCATTTCTTCCCTTTGTTCAGCCAATATAGCCCGAATCATGGCTTGAACTCCAGCCATGGTGACTGGCTCAGGCGCAACTTCTTCTACAACAGGTATTTGCTGAACCACTGGGGGTTGGTTCCTGTTCCCATTTGCGTTTACGTTTCCGCTACGGGTCCTTACCATCTCGATCTATACATCGAATAAGGTGAATTTAGACCTTTACTTGACGTTTAAATCATCCTTATCACTCCGAAACGTTTACATGCTAGTTCTAGTACCGTAGTCGTACGTTTAGAATCCTAAACACATAAGGTTTCCAGATCCGGTCGGCAACAGACCATAGATCCGAATAATTAACAACATATCATGCACAAAGCATTTAGCACATAAAAGCATTTTAGGCACAATTCCTAAAATAAGCTAGTGCTCACACCTCACAATCATCGCTTAGCATTCTAAGTTTAAGTCTAGAAATAAATCCATATTCCTAGTTCGCTTAGACTAATGCTCTGATACCAACTGTGACATCCCCAAAATCACGGCCAGAAAAGACCGATTTTGTTTATGCTTTATGAAAATCAGAGTACTTCGTTTTATAAAAAGGTTGCGGAATGTGTTCCCAGAAAAACATGGTAAATACGTTATTAAAACATTTTCGAGGAAACGTATTTATTTCATTTTAAAACGTTTGGGATGTCATCGTTAATACCGAAACATAAGCATAAACAGAACTTACAATGATTTACACTAGTGATCTACATCTCTTTAAATCTCTCAGTGTAATGTCACTTCACTTCGTCACCTGTGATATACATAAACTGAGTGGGTCAGGTTGGGAAACCTGGTGAGTACATAGGGTTTTCAACCCACAATAATATAATTGTTATGTTTAATCATCAAACAATTAACCCCATTACCCATCCCCGTTATCTTCTTTACTCTTAAGGATTTAACCTAAGAGTCGTCTATCCTGAATTCGTTTATTCCGAAGTCCCTTACTTCCAGGGTTATAGGACTGGCACTAAATCCATAGCTGCCAATGTTCGTTCATAAAGCACTAATTCCATAGCTGCTATAGTCTATTCATCGGGTACTAAATCCATAGCTACCAGTCTTTATCTAATAGGTACTAAGTCCATAGCTACCAATGTTCAACAGGTACTAAATCCTTAGCTACCAGCGTCTAACTAATAGGTACTAAGTCCATAGCTACAAATTCCCAACAGGCACTAAATCCATAGCTACCAACGTCTAAAAGGTACTAAGTCCATAGCTACCGGTGTTTGTCTCATAGGCACTAAGTCTATAGCTGCCAATATATACTCACGTCATCTTCTATCTCTCATCATTCATCTACCCATCTCATACCCAACATATTCGTATATATAAAATACGTATACAGTTTAAATCCTTTAAAACATGTATAAAACGTTCATCCAACATAGACAGCAAGTATTCAGATAATATGCACACATAGCACGTAAAATACTTCATATCTATGTGTAAGATGAAAGGGACCATGCACTCACTTGAAAGGTGGTGAGTCGGCACTCGGACAGCACTTCGTTACTCTTAAAACAATTATCCCTTGACGAAACCTAGTATCATTACCACTAGAGTTTAGTCTAACGCTTGACGAGACTAATTTAATAGTCTATCTATTATTACTATTATATAAGCATTAAATAACACTCAATATAACTCATAATAATAGCCTAAATAATTATTTTAAGGTCCTAACAATGTTACTATAATTAAATAAAATCTATATTAAATATACTATAGGCGTAGCTCACTTACAACGGGTTTTTATTAAAAACCGGGTTTCGTTGGAGCAGCGTTTCCGAGCCGAAAGCTTTTCTTCTCGGAGCCGTCGGGCGCTCCGGGGCTCTCTTCTCGTGCTAGGGAGGTTCCGTAGACTTGGGAGGGCTTTAGGGAGGCTAGAGAGAAGTTAGAGAGAGAAAGAAAGGCTTATGGTGTGAAGAAAATATGAGGAGTTCACCCTTGTATTTATAGGAAGTGTATAGTAAAGTAGTCTCCAAGCTTCGTCCGTAACTTTTGCATACGAGCTCCGTTTTTGTCTATCTTTTTACTGTTGAGTTCCTATTAATGAGATCTTCAACTTTCATTTAGACCTCGTTGGCTAATTCTCATTCTATCTCGTATTTACAAAACTGTATCAAATTCGCCGCGCTCGAAAAGTAGGGACTAAGCTTTGTCCATAACTTTCGCATACGAGCTCCATTTTTGTCTGTCTTTTTACCGTTGAGTTCCTATTAATGATATTTTCAACTCTCATTTAGACCTCGTTGGCTAATTCTCATTCTATCTCGTATTTACAAAACTGTATCGAATTCGCCGCGCTCGAAAAGTAGGGACTAAGCTTCGTCCATAACTTTCGCATACGAGCTCTATTATTGACGTTCTTTATATCCACGCGTTGGTATTTTTGAGTACTACAACTTTCATTTAGATCCCGTCGGCTAAAAATCGACCGATCTAAAATTCAGATTTCGGGCTGTGCACTGCTATGCTAAATCTTAGAAAAATCATAACTTCCTCATACGAAGTCAGATTTGGGCGTTCTTTTTATCGATGTTCTTAGTTTAACATATTCTACGACTTTCGTTTAGATCGCTAAGGCTAAATCTCGCTCTATCGTAAATTCACTATTTACGCTTCCCGGTATCGTGCCGGTTCCGTCGCGAAACTTCAACGGGTCATAACTTCTTCGTTATAACTCGGATTTCGGCGTTCTTTATATGTACGAAAACCTTGTAACATACTCTACAACTTGGTTAAGATTATTTATTCTAAATAATCTTTTGTCGAAAAGTCGTTTTCGACCCCTAATGCCTCTAATTTGACTAGCCCGGATTTGCGGGCGTTACAATTATCTCCCCCTTAGGATGATTACGTCCCAGAATCATCAACGAAACAGGGTCGTATAATGACTCCATACGTCATCTCTTCATCCTAGGTAATAATTATAACTTCTACATTCCTTCAATTCTATCTCTTAAACTCATTGACTGTAAGAGTACTCGATCGTGCACCTGCTCTCTACCTCAGGTTAGACTCCAAATTATGACCTTCAAGTCACAATCTCGATCCTTGCTGGATATGGACTTGAGATAAGTTCTTTTATTACTACTATAGATCGATGTGTCATATTCTAATGACCTATCATCGTATGTTGCAACACTTAGACTTAGGTCTCCTAGAGTTAAATTCTAAAACAGACTATGCCTTCCTTCATGCTCTAATTTGATATAATCACACTTTAACATTAGGCATTTCTATCCACCAACTTCTTTAACAACGAGTGCGATACTTCTATTGATCGCTTTGATTTCAACTGTTTGGTTTAAGTCGGACGCTACATCAAACATGGTTCTCTGAACCACACAACATACTCATCGTAGTCGGACTCGATTTGATATGACCACTAGGGTCGGAATATCAACAATCTTCTTAGTCATTACCGAAACGATGGTAACAACACACTTGAATAAAACGAAATCAATTACTAGCTTCTTGATAACCTTGTCACTTTCCCTGATCCAAGTGTGAGTCCTGTGCTTCCGGTAGTATAGGCCTCTACTACCATTCACACCTACTCATACTCGTCCCAAGTATTGTCTCGCAGTTTCCCAAGTCACCATGCAGCAAATCACACAATCATTCGATACATCAGATAACAAAACGAAGGTTTTATATTAATTCTTGAAACGATTACATAGGTGTTCAAGTTCACCCTAGACTATGCCTCTACTAGGCTACATCATAAAATACTATGGCTACTACATAACTTGCTCTTCTGATATGAAGTCCTCATCCGTGATTCCTCGCACGGTTTTCTGCTTCGTCGAGGATCATGTGAAATGCCCTTGGCCTTGGTGGCATTTCTGGTCTAACTGCTTTATTTTTCATTGGGCAGTCTCTGGACATATACCCCTTGCCTCCACATCCGTAGCATACTTTATCATCATGTTTGTAGTATTTGGAATAGTGGCCAGTCCTCCCACACTTGTAACAAGTCACTTCTTCATTGCACTTCCCACCATGCTTCTTCTTGCATCTATCACACCATCTTGCTTCACCTCCATCTGCTCCTCCAAGTTTTGAGAATTTTCTTTCCTTGTTCGACCTCGAAGATCCCTCAAACTTTCGCTTCTCTCCTGCCTTATCTTTTTCTAGACCCTTTTCTCTTATCTGGGCCTCTACGTTCTTAGCTGCCCTAACAGCTGCTTTCAAGGTAGTTGCCATTTTGACCATTGGGCCAAAGTCAGTGGGCAGTCCGTTAGCAAACCTATCAATCTTGGAGAGTTCAGTAGGCACCAAGTAGGGGAATAGCTTCATCCTCTCGGTGAATGCGGTGGCATACTCATCAACACTCATCTTCCCTTTCTTCAGGTTCTGAAACTCGTTGTTTAGGTCTATCAGATCTACCTCTGAGCAGTACTGCATTTTCAACTGTTCCAAAAACACTTCCCACGACATCCTTAAGGCTTTTCCTCGTGGCATCGTATCTGCCAATAGCTTCCACCAGCTCAAGACTCCAGTTTTCAGTTGTCTTACAGCGAAGAAAGTCTTCTGTTTCTCGTTACAGCTGCAGCTCTCAAACACCATCTCCATCTCAGAGATCCAATCCATAATCTCAACCGGCTTCGGGCTTCCTGAGAGACTTGGGGGTTTCGCACCCAAGAAATGTTGGATAAGGTGTCTAAGTCCATAACTTATTTGGTATATACTTGACCCGACCGGCATGGTCCATTTGGGTTTCATCTCATCCAAACTATTATGGATAATTTTATGAGAGTTATACACATATGTTTATTAATATATTATGAGTTATAATATATTAATATGAAGTTACGTTATTTAATTAGTTTTAGTCTTAAATTAATTATGGATTAATTTAGAGATTAAAAGGAATACTAATTAAATTATGGGCTATTTGTTTTATATAGTGTGGGCTAATGCTCATTTGTTAATGGGCTAGGCTTATGTGGAAGTCCATGGATGATCCATGGAGCTTTTAACCCATGGATCCTTGGAATAGGAAAAGACATGGGTTATTAGGGTTTCACCCTAACCATGCATACTATATAAGCATGCTTATGGAGCATGAAAGCTAGCCTAAGATAGCCTAAGAGAAAGACTAGTGTTCTAGTGTGTGTGTGCATGTGTGTGGCCGAAAATACAAGAGTGTGTATACTCTCTCAAAGTTTTCCAAGAGTTTGTGGTGTTTGTGATTCCATTTGAGGCATTCACACTATTGGTGCTTGGCCCTCAAACTCCTAAGAACCCAACACAACAAAGGTATGTAATCTCTTCTAACTCTTTTATGTTGAAATGTTCCCCATGCCATGTTAGATAGGTTATAAACCTTGGAAAATTATTATTTTGCATGTATTTAGACAAACATAGATCCAAGGTTTATTAGGGTTGCATGCACACTTAGGAAGTGTTAGATTGCTCAAAACCCAACAGTGGTATCAGAGCCTAGGCTTGCTTGTTTGATACTTGATGCAAAATAGTGAAAAAAGTCGAAATCGTTGCTGTCTGCATGCTAGACTCGCCGAGTCCATTGGGGGGACTCGCCGAGTCAAAGGCAAACTTCAACCTACTCGACGAGTCCGTTCGTGCACTCGGCGAGTAGGATCGAAAGAATACAGAATCTCGACTTTTGCTGCTGGAAATGGATTCAAAACATTACCCTAAATTGTTTTGGTGTTGTAAAACTTATTTTAGTTGGTGTAATGGTTGTTCTAATCCATTTACAATAGCATATATCAAAAATCCATGATTTTATGTGTTCATATAATTCTTGAATTTTTGATGATCATGTTCATGTTCTTATGAATTTAGAAAATGATAGGAATTATTTGCTGAATTGTTTAGAATTAATTCTTAATCATTTATGTGTTTTAATGGAGTCCATAATTTGTCCTCAAGTTATGGATTACCAAAGGTCACTTTCATTTAACACACACTTAAAACACATAAGTTACATGAAAATGAAGAGTCTTCATTTTTATGAACCTTTAATTCATAAGTTATGAAATGAAGAGTTTTGCAAAGTTACAAAACTTGTCCTCAAGTTTTGGAATTTGTAAAGTTTCACACACTTTAATAAACTTTAATTCCAAACCTTAGAGTTTTAATAGTTAAAATTCAACCCTTATACTATTTATAACATTAATGGTTAATTATTATATATATGTATAAGAATAAGTCGTTTTACCGTTAGTAGGCCTCATTCACGAAGCCGGTCTATAAGGTGGGTATAAGGTTGTTGCCTATAAAATGGCGACTTAATGGGTGTATACTCTCACCCACCGCTTGCTTGATCGGTGGAGGGTCGTTAGCCGAACGGGTAGAACAACGACTTTAAATCCTCATTAAAAGTATAATGAATATTATAAAATAACTAAACTCTTTTAATTCCCAATCTTAGTTATTTTAGGAAAATGTGAACATGGTGCTAATCCATGGAATTCACACTTTGTACCTTACCAAGTCGTTAGTGGAGCGTGTGTGGTTAACCGGCACACTAATTAGACTAGTAAGGATCACGAAGGGTAACTTAATGTTTTCATAGATCAATGGAGCGTGTGTGGTTAACCGACACATTGATTAGGTGATAATATTAGGAGTACCAAGTGAGTTAGCATGGTTATTCACACCTTGTTTTGTGATCCTCGGCATCCCAGTCACAAAACTTGAAGGGCACAATCGAGATTGAAACATGCCATTGAAAAGTTCAATGAATCTCAAAAGAATCTAGGAATTTCAAATCCAATTAAACCTAATTAATCATTTCGTTTTCATGGTGGAAATTGGTGAATCGTCATTCGCCTACCTTTCAAATATATTATTACTTAGATTACGGCATCCCTCTTCTAAGTGTAATATATTGTGATTGGATCCTAGCCTTAATATTACATTTGGGTGTCTTATTAAGGATCCTAAATATCTAATCTAAACTTACTTTCTTCTTTCAGATGTCTTCCAACATTAATGCTTCAGGCTCTAACCCAACTGGTTCTTTCTCTCTCATGAATCTTTGTGGGAGGGTCATCTTTGATGGTTCCAACTTCATGGATTGGATTAGGAACATCAGGATGGTTACTCGTTACGAGGACAAGGAATATGTCCTCGATAAGGAGTTAAAAGAACTTGATGAGTCTACTGCTACTCCTGAGGAGATCGCTGAATTCAGGACTCATGAGAGAGATGCTACTAAGGTGGCATGTATCATGATGGCCACGATGACAGCCGAGCTCCAAAAGTCATATGAAGATTTCTACCCTTTTGAGATGCACCAAGACTTGATGGAAAGGTACCATCAGAGTGCTCGTCAGGAGCGGTATGAAATAATCTCCTCCATAATAACTACCCGCATGAAGGACGGTGAATCCGTCACGGGCCACATGCAAAAGATGCAAAGGTATGTGGACCGTTTGCTGAAGCTGAATGTTAACATCCCCGAGGAGTTAGCAATTGACATCATTTTGCACTCCTTGCCTTCTTGTTATGATCATTTTCGAATGACATATCATATGAACAAGGAGGAAGTTACCCTCAGCAAGCTTCAAGGACTCTTGAAGACCGCTGAAACCGGTCTTAAGGGTAAAGCGGTTGTTACCTCTCCTACTCCAACTTCTACCCCTGTTTTAGCTATTGGGCAAGGCAAAGGGAAAAAGAGGAAACACCCTTCGAAGGGTACCAAGGGAAAGTCTCTTGAAGGCTCCTCATCCAAGACTAAGAACGGTTCTGTCACTCCTTCTGCCATTCCAAAGGATGCTGAATGCTTTTATTGCCATGAAAAGGCACACTGGAAGCGAAACTGCCCTAAGTACTTGCAGGATCTAAAGGATGGGAAAGTGAAACCCACCTATGCAGGTATTTACACTATATTGTCTAATTACTCAACATATTCTAACTCTTGGGTGCTTGATACAGGATGTGGTATTCACATATGTTCTGATTTGCAGGGCCTAAGAAGAAGTGAGGATGTAGAGCACGGGAAGATAAACTTAATCATGGGGAATAGGAAGGTTTCACCTGTTTCCAAGATTGGAGTTTATACTTTGTTGCTTAATAATGGGTTAAAATTAGATTTGAATAAATATGTATACTCGTCTGAAATGGCGAGGAATATTATTTCTTTTCATGCTTTGTACAAACAAGGTTTTACCTTTTCGTTTGATAATGAATGTGGTGGTATTAATGCTTTCTTTAATAATGTGTTTTATTTTAAAGCATTACCTTGTGATGGCGTGTATGAAACTGTGTCGATTGTAGACAACTTAGGAAATAATGTGTTGTATATTGATTCTTCTACTAGCCTAGATAAAGCATCATTGTGGCATTGTCGTCTTGGACATGTAAACAAGAAACGCATAGACCAACTCCAAAAGAGTGGAGTCTTGGAATCATTTGACCTCAAATCAGATGATAGTTGTGAATCTTGTCTACTTGGAAAAATGACAAAATCACCCTTCACTGGAACTTGTGAGAGGGGTGAAGGTTTGTTGGACCTAATACATACTGATGTATGTGGGCCATTCAAAACCGCCACAAGGGACGCTAATCGGTATTATGTGACTTTTATTGATGATTATAGTAGATATGGGTATGTCTACTTGATCAAATACAAGTCCGAAACCTTTGAAAGGTTTAAGGAATTCAAACAGGAAGTAGAAAATCAATTGGGCAGGAACATTAAGATGCTTCGATCCGATCGAGGTGGTGAATATCTTAGTACCGAGTTCCTTGACTATCTTAAGGAGTGTGGGATTGTCTCACAATTGACTCCTCCCAGGACACCACAGCTGAATGGTGTAGCTGAGAGGCGTAATCGTACCTTGTTGGACATGGTTCGCTCTATGATGAGTCGAGTTTCGTTACCAATCTCTTTTTGGGGGTATGCCTTAGAGACTGCCGCCCATATCCTTAATCTAGTCCCTACAAAGAAGGTTACCAAAACACCTCATGAGATGTGGACTGGGAAGGTTCCCAATTTGGACCACATCAAAATTTGGGGTTGCGAAGCCTTCGTGAGGCGTGAAACTCATGATAAGCTTGAACCCCGAAGTGAAAGGTGTATTTTCATCGGCTACCCACAGAAATCCTTCGGTTACCTTTTCTACAGACCCAGTGAGAATGTGGTCTTTGTAGCACGAAGAGGGATCTTTCGCGAGAAAGAATTTATAAGCCAAGGAGACAGTGGGAGGCAGATTGATCTTGAAGAAATTCAAGAATCAATTGGTGAAGGAACCTCAGACACTAGCAATCAACCTGAGGTAGAAACTCCTGTTGATCCAGCTGACGAGTCTGTACCTCCGAGACGTTCCACACGGGTTAGGAACACACCTTCGTTTTATTATGGTTTTCATATTACTACGGAAGGTGATACGTTTATTAGTGATAGTACACTAGTAAATTTGGATGAACCTAGCAGTGTTAAGGAAGCCATGGCAGGCCCGGAGTCTGCTAAATGGAAGGAGGCTATGGACAGCGAGATACAGTCCATGTATGACAATCAAGTTTGGAACTTGGTTGACAATGTACCAGGCCGTAAAACAGTCGGGTGCAAATGGATCTTCAAAAAGAAGACCGACATGGAAGGAAAAGTGCATACTTATAAGGCTCGACTGGTTGCGAAGGGTTTTACTCAAACTCAAGGTATTGATTATGATGAAACCTTCTCGCCGGTGGCCAAGATTAAGTCTATTAGGGTTATGTTAGCCATTGCAGCATTTCATGATTATGAAATATGGCAAATGGATGTCAAAACCGCTTTCCTTAATGGAAAGTTGGCTGAGGATGTGTACATGAATCAGCCAGAGGGTTTTGTCAATGCAGAGTACCCTAATAGAGTATGCAAGCTTAAGAAATCCATCTATGGATTAAAACAAGCATCTCGTAGCTGGAATCTTTGTTTTGATGAGAAGGTAAAAGAGTTTGGCTTCTTGAGAAGCGAAGATGAGTCTTGCGTGTATGTCAGAGCTAGTGGGAGTATAGTTAGCTTCTTGGTACTGTATGTGGATGACATACTACTCATAGGAAATGACATCCCAACCTTGCAGGAGGTTAAGTCCTGGCTTGGGAAGTGCTTTGCTATGAAGGACCTAGGGGAGGCTACCTATATCCTAGGGATAAGGATATTAAGAGAAAGGAGTAGAAGACTAATTGGACTTAGTCAGAGTATCTACTTGGATAAGGTGTTGAAAAGGTTCAACATGGAGAATTCCAAGAAAGGAGATTTACCGATCCAAAGCAATACCAAACTGAGTAAGACTCAGAGTCCGAGTACAGAGGCTGAGATAGCTGAGATGAGCCAATTACCATATGCTTCCGCAGTTGGCTCGATCATGTATGCTATGACTTGTACCCGTCCTGATGTGGCATTTGCTTTGAGCATGGTCAGCAGGTATCAGGGGAACCCTGGCAAGGCTCATTGGACCGCGGTAAAGAACATTCTCAAGTACCTGCGGAGGACTAAGGATTGGGTCCTTACCCTTGGTGGCAGTGATGACTTGAGAATATTAGGGTATAGTGATGCTGGTTTTCAGACTGATAGGGATAATTTCCGCTCTCAGTCGGGCTGGATCTTTACCTTAAATGGAGGGGCAATTTCTTGGAAGAGTTCCAAGCAGGAGACGGTGGCTGATTAGACTTGTGAATCAGAGTATATAGCAGCGAGTGAAGCAGCGAAGGAGGCGATATGGCTAAAGAACTTCATCGGAGACCTTGGAGTTGTACCAGCTATTAAGGAACCTATAGAAATTTTCTGTGACAACAATGCTGCGGTTATCTTAGCCAAGGAACCAAGAGATCATGGCAGATCCCGACACATTGACAGAAAATATCACTTCATAAGGCACAAGATTGAAGAAGGACTCCTTGTGACAAGGAGGATATCGTCAGATGAGAATCCTGCAGATCCCCTTACGAAGGGACTGACGAGGGTTAAGCATTTTCAGCATGCGAGACGCATCGGGCTGAGGGACGATATTAGTTTTACAGATTAGATAGTTTTCCTGAAACTTGTAAAATGTAATCGACGTTTGATGATGAATAAAATTTGTGATTTATTTATGAGTAAAGTGTTACTATCATTGTCAATTATTTACTATTGTTTCAGTTTTGCATGTTTTGACTTCCAAAATAATTAATTTGTTCAAACCTCCACAATCGATCATACGTCGGAAGTAAGTATGAATCAAGATTGTCATGAATTGGGTTTGTAGATGCCTTAAAGGTGTTTAGGCATGGCAATGGTTGCTGCAACATTCATGAGTACTCATAAGTTATGAGTATTGGTATAAACCCACGCTCACTTGTATCACTTCATGGAATTTATCTCGAGTGATCGTGAGACGATAACATCATATAAATCTTTAAACCTAGAGATATGAGTTGTTACCTATGAGTTGGTTGTGCATTGATTGCATGTAAACGCATCAGTAACTTGATGTTATAAAACGTGCCTTTGTGTACAATTCAATAAGTAGTAGAACAAGCATATCAGTCGAAGTTTATCTGTTCCTTCTAGAAATAGAAGCGATATCCGGGCCCCTCGATGATTTTGTGTTGACCCATATACCAGGCCTGGTCAGAACTAAACTGATGTGTTCAGTGAAGTTCTTCGTCAAACAAATCGGATAATCGAGAAACAACTGCTAGACAATAAGCAAGACATAGTTCCATGTGTTTGTCCGGCTGATATCATGAGAACAGAGGATTATGTGATCACTTATCTAAAATGGCGCTTCATAGTTCGACAGAGTCTTCATTGTTCGAGGGAGTTTTCGAGAGCTACGATTGTTGGTTGGTTCCTGATGTTATAGGCAAATATAGTTATTAGACTTATCCAAGTGGGAGTCTGTTGGATAAGGTGTCTAAGTCCATAACTTATTTGGTATATACTTGACCCGACCGGCATGGTCCATTTGGGTTGCATCTCATCCAAACTATTATGGATAATTTTATGAGAGTTATACACATATGTTTATTAATATATTATGAGTTATAATATATTAATATGAAGTTACGTTATTTAATTAGTTTTAGTCTTAAATTAATTATGGATTAATTTAGAGATTAAAAGGAATACTAATTAAATTATGGGCTATTTGTTTTATATAGTGTGGGCTAATGCTCATTTGTTAATGGGCTAGGCTTATGTGGAAGTCCATGGATGATCCATGGAGCTTTTAACCCATGGATCCTTGGAATAGGAAAAGACATGGGTTATTAGGGTTTCACCCTAACCATGCATACTATATAAGCATGCTTATGGAGCATGAAAGCTAGCCTAAGATAGCCTAAGAGAAAGACTAGTGTTCTAGTGTGTGTGTGCATGTGTGTGGCCGAAAATACAAGAGTGTGTATACTCTCTCAAAGTTTTCCAAGAGTTTGTGGTGTTTGTGATTCCATTTGAGGCATTCACACTATTGGTGCTTGGCCCTCAAACTCCTAAGAACCCAACACAACAAAGGTATGTAATCTCTTCTAACTCTTTTATGTTGAAATGTTCCCCATGCCATGTTAGATAGGTTATAAACCTTGGAAAATTATTATTTTGCATGTATTTAGACAAACATAGATCCAAGGTTTATTAGGGTTGCATGCACACTTAGGAAGTGTTAGATTGCTCAAAACCCAACAAGAAATTCTTGTACATCCGCCCATCCTTGTTGTTTCTCCCTTCTGGGCCATCCCTTTGCTCACCTTGAGTCCCAACTTGACTCACTTGGCGGCTGTAGTTCCCTTCCTCAGATTGCTCGGGAATCAGTTCGGGTTGCTCAATGGGCATAGTAGCTCCGTCCCTATTCAACATCCGTCTCATTTCTTCCCTTTGTTCAGCCAACATAGCCCGAATCATGGCTTGAACTCCAACCATGGTGACTGGCTCAGGCGCAACTTCTTCTACAACAGGTATTTGCTGAACCACTGGGGGTTGGTTCCTGTTCCCATTTGCGTTTACGTTTCCGCTACGGGTCCTTACCATCTCGATCTATACACCGAATAAGGTGAATTTAGACCTTTACTTGACGTTTAAATCATCCTTATCACTCCGAAACGTTTACATGCTAGTTCTAGTACCGTAGTCGTACGTTTAGAATCCTAAACACATAAGGTTTCCAGATCCGGTCAGCAACAGACCATAGATCCGAACAATTAACAACATATCATGCACAAAGCATTTAGCACATAAAAGCATTTTAGGCACAATTCCTAAAATAAGCTAGTGCTCACACCTCACAATCATCGCTTAGCATTCTAAGTTTAAGTCTAGAAATAAATCCATATTCCTAGTTCGCTTAGACTAATGCTCTGATACCAACTGTGACATCCCCAAAATCACGGCCAGAAAAGACCGATTTTGTTTATGCTTTATTAAAATCAGAGTACTTCATTTTATAAAAAGGTTGCGGAATGTGTTCCCAGAAAAACATGGTAAATACGTTATTAAAACATTTTCGAGGAAACGTATTTATTTCATTTTAAAACGTTTGGGATGTCATCGTTAATACCAAAACATAAGCATAAACAGAACTTACAATGATTTACACTAGTGATCTACATCTCTTTAAATCTCTCAGTGTAATGTCACTTCACTTCGTCACCTGTGATATACATAAACTGAGTGGGTCAGGTTGGGAAACCTGGTGAGTACATAGGGTTTTCAACCCACAATAATATAATTGTTATGTTTAATCATCAAACAATTAACCCCATTACCCATCCCCGTTATCTTCTTTACTCTTAAGGATTTAACCTAAGAGTCGTCTATCCTGCATTCGTTTATTCCGAAGTCCCTTACTTCCAGGGTTATAGGACTGGCACTAAATCCATAGCTGCCAATGTTCGTTCATAATGCACTAATTCCATAGCTGCTATAGTCTATTCATCGGGTACTATATCCATAGCTACCAGTCTTTATCTAATAGGTACTAAGTCCATAGCTACCAATGTTCAACAGGTACTAAATCCTTTGCTACCAGCGTCTAACTAATAGGTACTAAGTCCATAGCTACCAATTCCCAACAGGCACTAAATCCATAGCTACCAACGTCTAAAAGGTACTAAGTCCATAGCTACCGGTGTTCGTCTCATAGGCACTAAGTCTATAGCTGCCAATATATACTCACGTCATCTTCTATCTCTCATCATTCACCTACCCATCTCATACCCAACATATTCGTATATATAAAATACGTATACAGTTTAAATCCTTTAAAACATGTATAAAACGTTCATCCAACATAGACAACAAGTATTCAGATAATATGCACACATAGCACGTAAAATACTTCATATCTATGTGTAAGATGAAAGGGACCATGCACTCACTTGAAAGGTGGTGAGTCGGCACTCGGACAGCACTTCGTTACTCTTAAAACAATTATCCCTTGACGAAACCTAGTATCATTACCACTAGAGTTTATTCTAACGCTTGACGAGACTAATTTAATAGTCTAGCTATTATTACTATTATATAAGCGTTAAATAACACTCAATATAACTCATAATAATAGCCTAAATAATTATTTTAAGGTCCTAACAATGTTACTATAATTAAATAAAATCTATATTAAATATACTATAGGCGTAGCTCACTTACAGCGGGTTTTTATTAAAAACTGGGCTTCACTGGAGCAGCGTTTCCGAGCCGCAAGCTTTTCTTCTCGGAGCCGTCGGGCGCTCCGGGGCTCTCTTCTCGTGCTAGGGAGGTTCCGTAGACTTGGGAGGGGTTTAGGGAGGCTAGAGAGAAGTTAGAGAGAGAAAGAAAGGCTTATGGTGTGAAGAAAATATGAGGAGTTCACCCTTGTATTTATAGGAAGTGTATAGTAAAGTAGTCTCCAAGCTTCGTCCGTAACTTTTGCATACGAGCTCCGTTTTTGTCTGTCTTTTTACTGTTGAGTTCCTATTAATGAGATCTTCAACTTTCATTTAGACCTCGTTGGCTAATTCTCATTCTATCTCGTATTTACAAAACTGTATCAAATTCGCCGCGCTCGAAAAGTAGGGACTAAGGTTCGTCCATAACTTTCGCATACGAGCTCCATTTTTGTCTGTCTTTTTACCGTTGAGTTCCTATTAATGAGATCTTCAACTCTCATTTAGACCTCGTTGGCTAATTCTCATTCTATCTCGCATTTACAAAACTGTATCGAATTCGCCGCGCTCGAAAAGTAGGGACTAAGCTTCGTCCATAACTTTCGCATACGAGCTCTATTATCGACGTTCTTTATATCCACGCGTTGGTATTTGTGAGTACTACAACTTTCATTTAGATCCCGTCGGCTAAAAATCGACCGATCTAAAATTCAGATTTCGGGCTGTGCACTGCTATACTAAATCTTAGAAAAATCATAACTTCCTCATACGAAGTCAGATTTGGGCGTTCTTTTTATCGATGTTCTTAGTTTAACATATTCTACGACTTTCGTTTAGATCGCTAAGGCTAAATCTCGATC
The DNA here is from genome assembly GCF_051521515.1 of Lactuca serriola. Taxonomy (NCBI): domain Eukaryota; kingdom Viridiplantae; phylum Streptophyta; class Magnoliopsida; order Asterales; family Asteraceae; genus Lactuca; species Lactuca serriola. The sequence continues at coordinate 285,175,577 of NC_136410.1, forward strand.
TATCGTAAATTCACTATTTACGCTTCCTGGTATCGTGCCGGTTCCGTCGCGAAACTTCAACGGGTCATAACTTCTTCGTTATAACTTGGATTTCGGCGTTCTTTATATGTACGAAAACCTTGTAACATACTCTAGAACTTGGTTAAGATTATTTATTGTAAATAATCTTTTGTCGAAAAGTCGTTTTCGACCCCTAATGCCTCTAATTTGACTAGCCCGGATTTGGTGGCGTTACATCAGGAGAGTGGATGCTCTAGGGTTTATTGTGCATAAATAGTACCCTAATGCTTCAAGAGTTGGAGTTTACGTCTTAAACAATGGAGTTTACGGCTGTAAACCCTAAAAGGGTGTATATATTTGACACTTAGTCATTATTTACACTTTTTCAACATTTTAAGATCGAAAATCCAATTCTCTCTCAAGTAGCTTCGACTTTTCCTTCTAGATCATAAACCTAGTAAGTATTTCTAACCCTTTTTAGTTGGTATGTCACTTAATCTAGTGTTTTAACACACTTCCATCCAAAAAAAGGTTCCAAAAGGTTAGATCTTCAAGAACACCAAGAACACACACTAGTGTTCTTGGCCTTTTGGTACCATTTCAAGCCTCTATCTTGTGATTACTACTATCCTAGAGTATCTTAAGGCTTGTTACACTTCCATATATCAAGAAATCCGTCAAGAATCACAAGAACAAGGTGTTTACGGCCCAAGAGTTTCTTAGGCCGTAAACACTAATTTGGCTGCCAAAGTGTTCCTAACTCCTTCCTTATGCTTAGAACCTAGCATGGATCCCTTCCTTGATGATTTTAGCACAAGAAAAACACCAAAACCCCCTTGTTTATGAGTTTACGGTTTGGGAATCTCCCTAAACCGTAAACTCCCCCAAAGTGTGTTTTGATGACCTAAACACCTTATTAAGCCTTGGTTAGTAACCTAGAACCTTACACCATTGATCTAAGGACCCCAAATTTGCGAAATGGTAATTCTTACAATGATTTTACGGCCATAAACTCATACGGAAGTGGTCCCTAGACCGTAAACTCAAGTTAGGGCGATTTTTCGACCTTAAACTCACCCAAACACTTGGTTAAGCTTTGGAGCACCTAACCACTTAAGCCTTTGTAGTTTTAAGTCTCTTTTGGTGACTAATTGAGAGTTTACGGCCAAGAGTAAAATCGCCTGGGCCATAAACTCCAACAAAGATGGTTCATTGACCATACACTCCCATATAAGGCCTTCCACTCCTTTGTGGTAACCCATTAGCCTCCTAACATATTTACCAAAGTGTTTTCCTCACATTAGGATGTTTATACATGTTTAACTAGTGTTATAATCACCAATTATACAAATACATATGTCTTCATATCTTATTAGGGTCATTGAGAGTGTACAAGTCTTCACTTGACACCAAGCACTTATCCGACACTTCTTTCCGATCCGCTCACTGTAGGTGAGTTCATACCCCTAAATCAATGGTTTGAATGTTTTTAAATGCTTTTATGGGGGGGGGGATACAAGTTCAATCATGCTAGTTATTATATCAATCACATGTGATTAATATGTAGCATACAAAAGGATTTACTACTCTTTTAGTTGTTTTACTAGACAGAATACTTCAAATGGCTTTCCAGAACGTTTTTACTTGTTTAAAACTCCTATTCAAATTGTGTTACATACTGAAGGTTTCTTTTCAAACTCTGTTACAATTGTGTTTCAAAACAAAAGGTTTCCTTATAATTTAAACCGTTGTTATCAAACAAATTGTTTTCAAATCGTTTTACAAACTGACATCAAGTCATCTTTTCCTAGTTATAAAACTTTTCAAAGGTTTTACAAAACTTCTTTTATACATTTATATTGTCAATTGCATGCCTATATATATGTATAGTTATCTAAGTAACGTTTAAAGGACTTAGGAAGGCTAGCTCGGTTTACTTCCTTTTCCTCGTTGGGATGTGGCTTTAGGGCATCGGTTATCCGTCCGAAGGTCGTCTAAATATTAGTTGTATATTATGTATACATATATAGACATAAAAGTTCTATCAGTAAATTCAACACCCTTGGGTAGCAAGGGTATACGTTCATGTTCATACTTACATGTCATTCTGTTAGTAAACTACGATAGGCATAGTTTAGGAAGTTACTAATAGTATTTCTAGAACGAAGAATCATACAATGAGTTAGTTCATTCATGAGTCAATACTTTCTAGATAGAGTGGGAACACACGTTACAGGTAGTACACACAATACATTTCAATACTTTCTAGATAGAGAGAGAACTGACATTACAGCTAGTACACACAATACATTTCAATACTTGCTAGATAGAGAGAGAACAAACATTACAACCAGTACACACAGTAGATTTCAATACATGCTAGATAGAGTGAGAGAACACACATTACAACTAGTACACACAGAACATTACAATACATACAGGCTAGATAGAGGGGGAACACACAATACAGCTAGCACATTCATTTCATATACATTCATGCAGTTATGTGAGCCACTAAACGGGGCATGGCACTTCCTGCCATGGCCGTTTTTGTATTCAGAATCTGCTTAATTGGGGAGCGTATGAATTTGCATATAGATCTATACTGGATTGACTATCCTACACCTTGCTGCTCGCTACAGTGGGACTTGCAAGTGTACTGGTGCCAAATGTCATTTCTTACAACGTCTTACATCGTCGTTTTAATAGACTCGGTAACAGGATACATGCCGATCACATGGTACTTTAAATTCCAATAGATTTACGGTGGTTAGTACGGTTGTAGTTATTTGATACTACACTATAGTACTATTTCATTTTCCCATTACATTCACTTCGTGTACATTCACACGATGCACGGCAATGTAGAAGCTATGTTTTTGGTTAACGATAGTCAGATTTGGGAAAATACACACTCTTACAAGAGACACACTCATATACTAGATGCCTTGGTAGAAGGCTACTTTTAGTAGGAAACATAGGGTTTTCTAGGAGGTTTAAAAGTTTTACATACTTACACTTCACATACTTACAAATACTTTCTTACAAATTCAGACACTAAAATACTTATGATCTCACCAGCTTTAAAGTTGATACTCTCTTTGAAAATAATTTGTATCGCCAGGTCAACAGTAGACAGGTACCGATGCAAGGTTTAGAGAAGATGGAGCCCATTCAAGACTCATCTTTCATTTTGTTTTATATTATTGTGTCTATTAGACATATCAGAACACACTTGTATTAAAATTATATTATTAATGCAATGGATGATGTTGTTGCTTTTTTACTATTATTCATTGTTGTGATACTATACATGACGTCCTCCGCCCAAAAACGTTTCTGCCGTTCATGGTTTTGGGGTGTGACAGATTTGTATAAGAGCATTGTTTATAGTGAATTGTGTATATCAACCCATAAAAGATATACAGACTATAAATACAATGGGATTAAAAAACTCTGACCAAGAGATTATACTTTAAATAATAAAATGTTTAATTAAGTATACGTGCCTGCATTCATACTAAAATCAGTGTCACTAGGACAATACAAAAGAATTACGATTGTTGGGCAGCATAAGTAGACTTAGATACATATAGTCAAAACTGGGAAGATATAGCCTGATCAACTATATTATCCGAGGGTTGACTAGCATGTTCCTAAGTGTAGTTGTGAGGTCACAACAAGTCTAAAATCTTACCAGCAATACCAGAATATGAACAATAAAACATAAACCTAAAATACTATAGGAGTATTTTGTGTTACTATAAGCTACTTATGTGCTAGATTCTTATATCCCTTTTCTTGCGTAGATAATATGGGTGGATTCCATCCCTACGACAACATGTACTTCCCTAACCAAAGTAAGGAAGGTGGGTTTGAAGCTGATCCAAGAAATGACCACCCAATCCTTGAGGATGGTCACCAGGTTGAAGGCTTAGGACATGGTTCCGACTCTGAGCCTGAAGTACAGAATCTACCCCCGATGGCTCTTGTTCCAAATCCTAACCCTCGTACGGATTTTCAAGGCCCGACGCCCCCATGGGTGGAAAGCTTGGAAACATGGAGCCAAGGATAGGATCAGCCCATGCCATTGAATGGAGACCGTAGCTTTTATGACCTAAGCGATGGGGGCTCAGCAGGCAGAGCCTTGCCAATCCTGGTCTGTAGAGTGGCCCGAAATGATATTCAAGGCAAGACAGCCCTACATCAGATGAAAAAAGTTGTTTCCAATGCGAGAATGCATACCCTCCACACCATTTGCCTGGAAGATGCTCGTGAGAGATTCAAGAGAGACGATGAAACCCTACTTCAAGCACTGGCTGAATCACGAGCCAAAGTCATAGAACTCCGAGTACGCCAGAGGGTGTACGAAAGACACCTACTTGATGTGGAACGTCAACTGGCTGAACTAAGGGTTCACCAGAGGGATGACCGTCACCAGTAGTAGAAGCCTTAATTTCCTTCCATGTTGAAAGGAAATCGTTTTTCCTATCTATGTCCTATGTGGCATTTTTCTATGAAACTATCTTGTACTGTAAGTACTTTTAGTTAGGTCTTTATGTTGTCAAGGACTTTCTACTCTGGATATGATGTAAGACCTTCAACAAGGTCAAATTTTCCCGAACTTTTGCGTCATGAACGTCAAAGATATTGATAGTTGGCTAACTTCTATGTCATTCTTTAATCAAATGCTTTCATCGTGCTATCATGGGAGTCTATTTGAAACCAACCCTAGTCGAGTTATTAAACTAGGGTAATTTAGCTCAGGGACTATTCCCAATTCTTTTTCAAGGTTTGGATCATGTTATTTACCAACCGATGGTACCCTGTTTTAGACGTCAAGCATATTGTGACCATTCTACGAACATACTTCCAATCCATACTAGGACTGCATCATAGGGATGTAGGTCAAACCTTCGAGAACATACTCTTACTCTTTACATGAGCGATCGAAGTACATCTAGGGTCAACCAAAATGGCTCACAAAATCCTTATCTTTCGTGTTAACAGAATCATGTCGTCATCCGGAAACAGTCAGCCGAACAACAAAATCCCTGCTTTTCCTATAGACGCTGCTACTTTCCAAGCCGTAGTTACAGTTGCCGTGATGGTTGCCATGACAGCTATCCTTGCAAACCGTAATGCTATCAATGCAAGCAATGCTGACGAAGGGGTTGAAAATCCCGTTAGTAGTATCAATCCAGGAAGTCATCAAACGATAACAGTCGCAGGCTTGCGAAGCCGAAAAACAAAGAACAAGAAATGAAAGCGCCAAGCTCAGAAAGAACGCAAGCAATCCCAAAAACTTGCTGTGAAACAACAACAAGTGGAAACCCCTGGCATCCTAGTACTGAGCAGACCGTATGAGGGAAAACTCCCGAAGTGTGATAAGTGTAGTTTTCATCATCATGGGGCTTTCCACGAAATGCAATGTTGTAATTGCCTGAAGATAGGGCACCATGCTCATAGTTGTGAACCATCGGCATGACCCATCACTCAAGCCCCTGACATCAGATTCAATCAGGCTTGCGATAGTACTGTTAAAACTAGACCCTATGAAAGGAAAGTTTCAAAATGGATGAACAAGGAGAGCACTCGTTTCCACGTCACTCTAACTCGACACATCACTTCCACCACCAATGTTGGTGCTATCCAGATATGTCACCAATGCGGTGAAATTTGGCACCTCAAGAAGGATTGCCCGATAACGAAGAACACTGGCGCAGACGGGAAAATACTAAGGATCACTGCCACAGGAGAGACTACTCCAGACCCACGTTAATGTAATTAAGGCATTTCTATGTAACATACATATAAACTATCCAAAACTAATGAAACTAGAGTCTTATCTTTTGCGAGATCCCGTTAGTAAAGGGATGCTCACGCTGCGTATACTTGTCTTTTGTAGTATACCTTGTTCGCAGCAATAGTCTTGTAGTAAATCTAAAGTACTGTAACTCTGTTGAAGGTTGCACGGTTGTGTTTTGTCTGTAACGCCTTATGTTCAAATCTAATGTATTTAGTTCCCATATGATTCCGACATTATCATACAAATAGATTCAATTCGATTCGCAATACCATCTTCATATGTACATCTCTTTCTTCATAAACGTCTTTTTAGCAAAGTCATCATTTCAGAGCTCCGAAGTACTCATGCATTGAGTACCTCATGTTTCTTATCCCTTCCGAATAAAGCTCAACAAACCTCCTTGAATTACCACCCGTATAGTACGTCAAGTTCAATCCAAAGACCCATACGGTTGATCTATCAATGAAGGATGTATACACAATGGTGGTATACAATCAAAGTTCTACAGATTTAGAATTAATGATTCCCCTTTAACTTCTTTTCCTCGTTAGGATGTGAGCTTAAAGAAGAATCATTTATTCGACTATCTTTTCAATCTTAATTATATACGAATCGTATACACGAGATTGTGATCGATGAACCATGTATGAATTCTAATATGAAATTCAGGACGGAGACTTCCCAATACTACGAGTAATCGCATCGTCATGTGAACAAACATAGAACCCAGTACGACTCCTGCAACGAGATCGCCCTACAGTTTAAACCCCTACAGAGATACAAGAACAGTCTGAACAACATAACGAACTACTCGACAAAAGAGTAGAAAGACCCAACTCCTTCCCCTGGAGAGCGCCGGTCTTATCCTTTAGAAAGGTGGACGATTAGTATCATAAGTACATCGACTATCGGAGACCTCGTCAAGATTTCCATTGGAAATCATTATCTCTGCCTCGCATGAATGAGTTGGTTGAACAAACGCAAGAAACGAATTACCTTTCAGAAATGGACCTGAGATCCGAATATCACCAGTTTCGAGTGTTAGAGAAGGATGTCTCGAAAACGACCTTCCAAACTAGATGCGGACACTACTATTCCGTAGTGACACCCCTCGGATAGGACCATTATGCCCGTAGTATTCACGAAATTAATGGATAGGGTACGCCATTCTTACTTGGATCAGTTCGTCATTAAGGGAGCGTCCCTTGCCTGGGAAGAGGAACCTCTTACTACTTTGACCTAGAAGGGAGCGTCCCTTGCCTGGGAAGAGGAACAAGAGGGAGAAATCCTTAGAACTCCAGGTGAGAGACCAAATTCTTTTTGAAATCTCACTCTGAGAAGGCTTAATACGCTTCGCAAAGCATGGAAAGCTAAATTCAAGATAGTTAGGACCTCCGAGATTCTTACCATAATCGGCCCTGCATCTCACAAACTCAATCTACCCCACGAGCTTAGAAACGTACATTCTACCCTTCACGTCTCGAACCGACGAGACTCTTGAAATTCCACTCAAAGAGATCGAGTTCCACAAGAGACTCACCTGCATGGAAGAACCGTAGTGACCACGGACCGAGATGTCATGCGAACGATTCATAGCCATTTCCCATTAGTGAAGGTTCGCTAGAATGCCAACCAAGGACCCGAATGCAATTGGGAGCGCGAGAAGCAATCGATCAGGATGTATCCCCACTTTTTGGCTTGATTATTCATGCTTACTTCCCTTACCTAAATTCTCATTTCTGGATGATATTCCTTCTAACGGGGGGATGATGTGACAACCCGAAATTTCTATTCTGTACAACCCTTCACTTCAATAGAAACCAGAACTGTTGCTGCTAATTTTCAAGCCTTTTGGAATAAGTTTGAGTTTTCAAAAATTAGCACTTTAGGAGATATCAAGAGAGAGGATGCTCTAGGGTTTATTGTGCAACAATAGTACCCCAAAGCTTCAAGAGTTGGAGTTTACGTCCTAAACAATGGAGTTTACGGCCGTAAACCCTAAAAGGCTGTATATATTTGACACTTGACTAGCTCAGGTCAGAACTCATAGCTCAAACTCAACAGCCTAGCTTCGCTACAGAACTATGATCTACGACCACCCTCTCTCATCCGAAGCCATCGTAACATAACATATGTATCAACGATTCCAAAAAAGGACAGGAAATTGGATCCATCCCTGGAGGCATCATCTGCCCTGCTGTAAGAAAGGTAACTGCTTTCGTAGCAGCTCAAGTCATTATTTACACTTTTTCAACATTTTAAGATCCAAAATCCAATTCTCTCTCAAGTAGCTTCGACTTTTCCTTCTAGATCTTCCACCTAGTAAGTATTTCTAACTCTTTTGAGTTTGTATATCACTTAATCTAGTGTTTTAACACACTTCCATCCGTAAAAATGTTCCAAAACGTTAGATCTTCAAGAACACCAAGAACACACACTATTGTTCTTGGCCTTTTGGTACCATTTCAAGCCTCTATCTTGTAAGTACTTCTATCCTAGAGTATCTTAAGTCTTGTTACACTTCCATATATCAAGAAATCCCTCAAGAGTCACAAGAACAAGGTGTTTACAGCCCAAGATCTTCTTAGGCCGGAAACACTAATTTCGCTGCCAAAGTGTTCCTATCTCATTCCTTATGCTTAAGACCTAGCATGGATCCCTTCCTTGATGATTTTAGCACAAGAAAAACACCAAACCCTCTCTTGTTTATGAGTTTATGGTTTGGGAATCTCCCAAAAATCGTAAACTCCCCGAAAGTGTGTTTCGATGCCCTAAACACCCTATTAAGCCTTGGTTAGTAACCTAGAACCTTACACCATTGATCTAAGGACCCCAAATTTGCGAAATGGTACTTCTTACCATGATTTTACGGCCATAAACTCATGCGGTAGGGGTCCCTCGACCATAAACTCAAGTTAGGGCGATTTTTTCGACCTTAAACTCACCCAAACACTTGGTTAAGCTTTGGAGCACCTAACCACTTAAGCCTTTGTAGTTTTAAGTCTCTTTTGGTGACCAATTGAGATTTTACAGCCAGGAGTAAACTCCCCTGGGCCGTAAACTCCGACAAAGATGGTCCATTAACCATACACTCCCTATAAGGCCTTGCACTCCTTTGTTGCAACCCGTTAGCCTCCTAAGACTTTTACCAAAGTGTTTTCCTCACAATAGGATGTTTATACATGTTTAATTAGTGTTTTAATCACTAATTATATAAATACATATGTCTTCATATGTTATTAGGGTCATTGAGAGTGTACAAGTCTTCACTTTACACCAAGCATTTATCCGACACTTCTTTCCGATCCGCTCACTGCAGGTGAGTTCATACCCCTAAATCAATGGTTTAAATGTTTTTAAATGCCTTTATGGGGGGGGGGGGTACAAGTTGAATCATGCTAGTTATTATTTCAATCACATGTAATTAATAAGTAGCATACAAAAGGATTTACTACTCTTTTAGCTTTTTTACCAGACATAATACTTCAAATGGCTTTCCAAAACGTTTTTACTTGTTTAAAACTCTTATTCAAACTGTCTTACATACTAAAGGTTTCTTTTCAACCTTTGTTACAATTGTGTTTCAAAACAAAAGATTTCCTTATACTTTAAACTGTTCTTATCAAACAAACTGTTTTCAATCGTTTTACAAACTCACATCAAGTCATCTTTTCCTAGTTGTAAAAATTTTCAAAGATTTTACAAAAATTCTTTTATACTTTTATATTGTCAATTGCATGCCAATATATGTATAGTTATATAAGTAATGTTTAAAAGACTTAGGAAGTCTAGCTCGCTTTACCTCCTTTTCCTCGTTAGGATGTGGCTTTAGGGCATTGGTTATCCTTCCGAAGGTCGTCTAAATATTAGTTGTATATTATGTATAGATATATAGACATAAAAGTTCTATCAATCAATTCAATACCCTTGGGTAGCAAGGGTATACGTTCATGTTCATACGTACATGTCATTCTGCTAGTAAACTACGGTAGGCGTAGTTTAGGAGGTTACTAATACTATTACTAGGACGAAGAATCATACAATGAGTCAGTTCATTCATGAGTCAATACTTGATGGATAGAGTGGGAACAAACATTACAACTAGTACACACAATACATTTCAATACTTTCTAGATAGAGAGAGAACACACATTACAGCTAGTACACACAGTAGATTTGAATACTTTCTAGATAGAGAGAGAACACACATTACAGCTAGTACACGCAGAACATTATAATACATACAGGCTAGAAAGAGGGAGAACTTACAATACAGCTAGCACATTCATTTCATATACATTCATGTAGTTATGTGAGCGACTATGTAACGCCAAGATTTCCAAAAACAAAATTTTTTATTTAATTAATCACTTTAGTATTAAAAACACTTGTTTAGATCTTATTCACATTCAATTTACAAAACATAGTTTCGTTTTCATTATAAAAGAAGACCAGGATCCTCCAAAACACAATTCTTCCTTCGGTGTGTACAATCGAACCGTTGCCATCCCGCGTTACTGTGAGAACCTGAAACAACGTAACATAAACAACGTAAGCACGAAGCTTAGTGAGTTCCCCAGTATACCTTACGCACATACGCCATCCGGCCCGGACCGTTCGGTCCACATAACATTGCCTTCCGGCCCGGATCTTTCGATCCACATAATATCGCCTTCCGGCCCGGATCTTTCGATCCACATAATATCGCCTTCCGGCCCGGACCTCTCGGTCCACAAGATAATTGCCTTCCGGCCCATACACATATATAACACATAATACAAATACTCTAACACATAAAGCACATATATCACATATCATACCTGACCTTTCTGTCACATAATACCTTGCCTTCCGGCCCATATATAAGCATGTGTAACACGCGTAGCAGCTAACTTTCCATTCATAGCATATAAACATAACACACAACATACTTGACCTTCCGGTCACACAATCAAACCCTTCCGGGTGAGGTATAGTGAGAAGACTCACCTCGGTACGCAGGCTATAACCTCTTCGAGCTACTCGCACACAATCCGCTAGTTCCGCAGGTTCCCTATAACACCACAGCCTTAGTTAATGATCTTATCAACAAGGCAACTGACCCCTCTAAGATATATACAGGTCAACGGTCAATCCTGACTGGACTCGTCGAGTGCAAAGGGTAACTCGACGAGTATAAGCATCCTGACACCACTCGCCGAGTCTGAAGAACGACTCGACGAGTTCCAGTAGATCTTCAAGCTACTCGCCGAGTCTGAAGAACAACTCGGCGAGTTTCAGTGAATCTTCAAGCTACTTGCCGAGTCTGATCATCCGACTCGGCGAGTCCACGCCATGCAGTCAATCGAACTGCTTCCTGAGATACGTATATTCCCGAAAAACACACTAATGGGACTTCTGGACCTCTAATCATCCTATTACCAGGGTATAAACTTTTGTATAACAAGATAACAATCCATCTAGACTCCAAATGGGTTTCACAAACCCTAAATCCATGCACACATTCACATAACAGGAAATAATCCGAAAGATTACCTGAATCATGCACTCTCAGTGTCCCCAAGCCTCAAAACGTGATTCCCTTGCTGTCCCATTAGCCATAACCTTCTCCTTCTTGGACCATAACTTCCTCAAATCACAAATGATCTTCAAACCTTGCTCTGGATGCCCACAACCGATTTAGGATCCTTCTCAGTCGGCCAAAAGGCGAACAATGGAGGCATAAGATCCCTTAAATACTTCCCAAAACGAACGGCTAGGGTTTTCCACTGAACAGCGTCGACTCGCCGAGTCCATACCTAGACTCGTCGAGTCCAGTCGCGAACCCGCGACCAACTCTGCGAACCTACTCGGCGAGTCTGGCTCCAACTCGCCGAGTCTCTCCTTTAAAACACCCCAAATTGCAATTTAACAATACTTGAGATTTTGGGCTGTTACAACTCTCCCCCACTAGAATTAGACTTCGCCCTCGAAGTCTCACCCTGAAAATAGTTATGGATGCTGCTCCCGCATCACACGTTTCGGCTTCCCTAAACACTTCCGATATCTTCCAAGGTCGCTACTGAATCAATACCAGAGGTACCTCCTTGTTCCTCAGAACCTTGATCTTCCGGTCTCCAACGGCCACTGGCCTCTCGACGTAACACAGGCTCACATCCACCTAATCGTTCTCTAGTAGAACCACTGCTGACTCATCCGCTATACACTTCTTCAACTGCGACACATACCAGTGTCATGGATCCATCCCAATTCTGTTGACAGTTCCAACCGATAGGCCACCCTTCCTACCTTCGCACCTTCACGAAGAGACCCCACACACCGGGGCCCCCCATTTACCCCTCTTCCTAAATCGAAGCACCCGACAGAAATACGAAGTCGCTGACCTGAAACATATACTCGTAACGGCGTCTGCCTGCCTAACTTTCCTGTTAACTCTAAACGATCACTAACTCTCCTTAACCTGCTGAGTCTGCTCTGTCGACTGAAGCCCAAACTCTGTACTGTCCATCTCTCTCTGTAACCGAGAACCACCCAAGATGCAACTCTGCTCTTAAACCCCAACAATCACTCGACCAACAAGGGTTAGGAATCCCTGAACCACCGGATCCCCGATCCAAAGCCCACTTTGTCCATCCCAGACCAACTGAGAGATCCATCCTCACTCCCAGAGTAACTCCCACAAATTCTCCTCTTGCCATCATATACACATGCTGAACTAGCCCCAACACTCGTAAGTTGGAAGACCTGATACACTAATGATATCCTCGAACCTCTCCCAAGATGAACCACTACATCCACCCTACACTCTGATCAGATTCACACTGAAAATTTAAAATTTTCTCTCTCCATGCGTCCCTTCTGAGCCTCAACAGACATCCCAACCGGATGGGTTCCTACTCCACTGCCGCGAACACGTTGCTCAGAACCATACTCGAAGTACTCTAACCATAACTCTGCTCTGCAGCTTTCACTTTCGTGAACTTGCACCCCCTTCGGAGTTACATACCCTCCTCTTTTCCTTTTCCACGGAACTCTCTTGAACATAATGCCACTCCAACCGGTGCCACGGTGCTCGCCCCAAGCGACACCACCCTTTTTGCGTAACTGCTATTCACATACTCTGGTTCTTATTGCAGGGGCTCTCAATCCCATGCACTCTCTCCACTCATCAAAATCACTGCCTCCGCTAAACAAGATCAATAACCCAGGGCCAGACCTTCCAATGCAATCACACTGCAACATACGTGGTCCGCAAATTTCAAACTAATCCAGCAATACCAACAGAGCCTCCAGTGACTGGACCGACTCTCATAACACATACTAGCCACTCGAGGCTATATCTCTGTGGGTCCGTACACCCAACTCTGCGAACCCTCAGGTTCTAACTCTGGGAACCTTCCGGTTCCAGCTCTAGGAACATGCACAACATAATCCCGCGGGATTAATGCAGTACAACCATCACGTACCTCAAACGTACCAATACTCTGATCGCAAAATTTCCGATTACTTACTCAAACTCGATCCCGACCTCCTCTCAGGCCTCCACAATCAAATGCCCTAGGTCTGTATCTCGCCCCGCATACCCAACACTCGCTTTCGTTGGCCTATACTTTGCGCTGACAAACACTGCTGAATCCCAACAGCTAAGCACCCTCACATACTCATCAATCTCCCGGAGAATTTTCTAATTCTCCCCCACTAAAGCACTGACTAACTGCCACCAATCGTCATTAACGACCTCTCAGAACAATCCTGCACAAAGAGAACATTTACCCACTGACTGCTTCCCACAAGCGTAAGCAACCCTCAGCAAAACACATCTCCTCCCTGATCAATCCGCTCAAAAGAATCCGATCTTTCAATTATCCATTCCACAACTGCAGATGCTACCCGTCATTCAACCCAGTGCCGCACCTCCACTATCAACCCTCACGAACGATGACCAACGGAATTCCCAAGCAATAACCCATAACCAAACCCACAACCTGCCAAAGGTTCAATATCGCATCGAAAACCGCACAAAGTTACCGGCACTAAAACACCAGACTATAACCATACCAAACCACCAGGGAACAACGAATGCCAAAACGAAACCTGAAGCACCAATCCATAACCATGCCCGACCCGCGAAACAACGAATACCGCATCGAAATCCATACAAGATACCAGCACAAACAATACGCCACATCCATGCAAGACAACTAAGACATCCCGAAAGCATCATACCTGCCGCTGCCTCCGGCACTGCTCCGTCTCCCTCTGTCGCACGCAGATAAACACGACCCTGAGCCCTCTGGGGCTCCGCTTCATTCTGTCCTCCTCAAATCCCGAATTGGCACTGACTGCCAACAGTCCCGCGCACAGTGCCCCTCCTTTCCGCACTTGCGACATGTACCACCGGTCCCGCAAGCTCTGATGTAACCCCTTTTTGCTCGAGCATCGACACCTATGATCTCATGCTCTCCTACTGCATCTCTATACTCCACTTATTACTACTCCTGACAATTCTTGCTTTCTTACATACTGCACCCGGTTCTCCCCCACTAGAGTTCGAACCATCACCAAGTGGTATACAATCAACCCACGACTATCTTTCACCAGCGAAGTCGTACCTGCTCCAGAAAAGTGCTGTGCAACGCCCGATAGTCTCTCCCCTTATGAAGTCAATCAATCCCCTATACTCTGATCCTCTAGCTAACTCTCCAAGAACTTCTCATCACAGCTGCCTCTAATCGTTCCAAATCCCATACTGATCTAATACTAAGCACCTGCACCGCAGCATCATCGTTCCTCTCATCTCAACTCATCAACCCGTATCCAACGCCGGATTTGTCCCAAGAACAGGGACTTACTCTCAATACAGACGATAACTCTCCGCACTGCAAAACTCGTCTGAACTCTTCACTGCTACCACTATAACCCAACCTGCTATTCAACGTCTACGGTCATGGACCGTTTCGGCGCCGACTGCGACTGCATCGGGGCCTGCCTCATCTCACGCTACTGCAACTCAACCTCTAACTCACGCCACATGGCGGCCTCCTGCGATACCAACACGGTCTCGCGTCTCTGCGCAGACACGAACTGTCTGATACTCCCCTTCTTGAGCATACTCGGATTTCGGGACATCTGAGCCTGCTCCGAAGCGAACTCAGGGCAAAACATCGCCCTCTCAATAAACACCCCGGTGCTCTCAGTCACCGACTCCAAATCCTGCCTCAGCTTAAAGAACTTCCGAGCCACTTTCTACTTTTCATCCCGCGGAACATAGCGAGTACTGAACATCCCTCAGAATTGATCCTATGAAACCGCAGCCCTCCGCGCATCGGAAAACAACCTCGTGGTCACTCTCCACCAATCCATCGCCCCGAGCCTCAACAGGTTCAGAGCACACCCCACCCTCTGGTCAGCAGGGCATAAACTCGTGGAGGAACACCCCTCCATGTTTGATAACCATCTCATAGCGACAATCGAGTCCTGAACTCCATCGAATGTGGGAGGCTTCGCATAATAGAAGTCCCGATACTGAAAACCCCGACTAGTCCCTTTCTTTGCCGTTGCTACAGCCGCTGTACCCGCCACGGCAGCCGTCTCTGCGAAAGCCGCATATCGCTCATCAAACTACTTCAATCATAGTGGTCCTGATCGACCCAAACAATTCTGGCGACTCAACCCGCAACAATGCAGCAACCTCATCACGCCGGATCTCGCGAATCCTCGCATCCCGCTCGCTCGTGCTCGTCCGATCGATAACCGGATAACAAGATAGCCACAAGCATCATCCACTACGAACCATGGTACTCATCCCACGACATCCTTCCTCAACATGCTTCGGTGTATGGTACCTGAACCATAGCACCATTCCTCAACCCGCTCCAATGTATAGCACTCGAACCACAACATCTATCTCAATCTGTTCCGATGTATGGTGCCCTGACCATAACATCACTCTGTATCCGCTCCGATATATGGTATCCGAACCATAACATCACCCCTCAATCTGTTCCTTAGGACCTTCAGAATGCCCCCTGTATCAAGTATGGGTCCTCTGCTTTCAGTAGTACGGGCCCATACTACCTGCCACATCTACCCATACTTTCCACACGGACCATTCCAGAGTTCCTAAGTAGCTGATAAACCTGCTCTTTCACCAATCTCATCGTGCGTGCTCGCTTTCCAGCGAAATCCTCTACTCTACCAGCGCACTCATCTGGCTAGGTTTACTCCCTAGTCCCTTCCGCTGTCCTCCCACTTCTTTGCTATCAGCTGCTGAAGAGTTCCCAATGATGCCAGCCCTCTACCTCCTGAGTATCGTCATACTCACTTGGTAGCTGATTCCCATCATCGATAACTCCACAAAGCACAAAGCAAGCAGCATTCGAGCATTGAAGCATACATAGGACTCCCCATCTGTGGTAGCTCCACCTTCTCGACTCATCCTCGGAAGTACCTCTGTACTCCGTAGCTTTACCCCTTGTGCGTTCTAACTAGATACTCTCACTCATCACATACACATAAAAGCATAACGCACATATAACAGCAAACCCTAGACTAAGGCATCACAAATCAGGCCACTCTAGTCCTAAGATGTGAAGTACCTAGCCTGTCTCTAGCATGCAATAATGTCTCATAAAATGCATAATAGATGTTTCATAATACAAAAGTAAAGGTATTTTGGGAAATCACCGTTTGGCTCTGGCTGATTGTACACACTGCTCTTTCTCTTTGAACTCTTATTCACTTTTAGAAAACCATTTATTTGAAAAACTTTTTCTTACTTCCTCAGTTTGAGTCCAGATTTACCCGTAGGCGTGTCCGAATCCCTCAAACCAAGGCTCTGATACCAATTTGTAACGCCAAGATTTCCAAAAACAAAATTTTTTATTTAATTAATCACTTTAGTATTAAAAACACTTGTTTAGATCTTATTCACATTCAATTTACAAAACATAGTTTCGTTTTCATTATAAAAGAAGACCAGGATCCTCCAAAACACAATTCTTCCTTCGGTGTGTACAATCGAACCGTTGCCATCCCGCGTTACTGTGAGAACCTGAAACAACGTAACATAAACAACGTAAGCACGAAGCTTAGTGAGTTCCCCAATATACCTTACGCACATACGCCATCCGGCCCGGACCGTTCGGTCCACATAACATTGCCTTCCGGCCCGGATCTTTCGATCCACATAATATCGCCTTCCGGCCCGGATCTTTCGATCCACATAATATCGCCTTCCGGCCCGGACCTCTCGGTCCACAAGATAATTGCCTTCCGGCCCATACACATATATAACACATAATACAAATACTCTAACACATAAAGCACATATATCACATATCATACCTGACCTTTCTGTCACATAATACCTTGCCTTCCGGCCCATATATAAGCATGTGTAACATGCGTAGCAGCTAACTTTCCATTCATAGCATATAAACATAACACACAACATACTTGACCTTCCGGTCACACAATCAAACCCTTCCGGGTGAGGTATAGTGAGAAGACTCACCTCGGTACGCAGGCTATAACCTCTTCGAGCTACTCGCACACAATCCGCTAGTTCTGCAGGTTCCCTATAACACCACAGCCTTAGTTAATGATCTTATCAACAAGGCAACTGACCCCTCTAAGATATATACAGGTCAACGGTCAATCCTGACTGGACTCGTCGAGTGCAAAGGGTAACTCGACGAGTATAAGCATCCTGACACCACTCGCCGAGTCTGAAGAACGACTCGACGAGTTCCAGTAGATCTTCAAGCTACTCGCCGAGTCTGAAGAACAACTCGGCGAGTTTCAGTGAATCTTCAAGCTACTCGCCGAGTCTGATCATCCGACTCGGCGAGTCCACGCCATGCAGTTAATCGAACTGCTTCCTGAGATACGTATATTCCCGAAAAACACACTAATGGGACTTCTGGACCTCTAATCATCCTATTACCAGGGTATAAACTTTTGTATAACAAGATAACAATCCATCTAGACTCCAAATGGGTTTCACAAACCCTAAATCCATGCACACATTCACATAATAGGAAATAATCCGAAAGATTACCTGAATCATGCACTCTCAGTGTCCCCAAGCCTCAAAACGTGATTCCCTTGCTGTCCCATTAGCCATAACCTTCTCCTTCTTGGACCATAACTTCCTCAAATCACCAATGATCTTCAAACCTTGCTCTGGATGCCCACAACCGATTTAGGATCCTTCTCAGTCGGCCAAAAGGCGAACAATGGAGGCATAAGATCCCTTAAATACTTCCCAAAACGAACGGCTAGGGTTTTCCACTGAACAGCGTCGACTCGCCGAGTCCATACCTGGACCCGTCGAGTCCAGTCGCGAACCCGCGACCAACTCTGCGACCCTACTCGGCGAGTCTGGCTCCAACTCGCCGAGTCTCTCCTTTAAAACACCCCAAATTGCAATTTAACAATACTTGAGATTTTGGGCTGTTACACACTAAACGGGGCATGGCACTTCCTGCCATGGCCGTTTTTGTATCCTGATTCTCCTTATTTGGGGAGCGTATGAGTTTACGTATATATCTACACTAGATTGACTATCGTACACCTTGCTGCTCGCTACAGTGGGACTTGCAAGTCTACGTGTGCCAAATGTCATTCCTTACAGCGTCTTACATCGTCGTTTTACTAGAGTTGGTAGTAGGATACAGGCCGATCACATGGTACTTTAAATTCCAATAGATTTAAGGTGGTTAGTACGGTTGTAGTTATTTGATACTACACTATAATACTATTTCATTTTCCTATTACATTCACTTCGTGAACATTCACATGATGAAAGGTAATGTAGAAGATATGTTTTTGGTTAACGAAAGTCAGATTTGGGAGAATACACACTCTTACAAGAGACACACTCAGATACTAGATGCCTTGGTAGATGGCTACTTTTAGTAGGAAACATAGGGTTTTCTAGGAGGTTCAAAACTTTTACATACTTTCACTTCACATACATACAAATACTTTCTTACAAATTCAGACACTAAAATACTTATGATCTCACCAGCTTTAAAGTTGATACTCTCCTTCAAAATAACTTGTATCCTCATGTCAACAATAGACAGGTACCGATGCAAGGTGTAGAGAAGATGGAGACCGTTCAAGACTCATCTTTCATTTTGTTTTATACTATAGTGTCTCTTAGACATATCAAAACACACGTGTAATCAAATTATATTATTAATGCAATGGATGATGTTGTTGCTTGTTTACCACTATTCATTGTTGTGCTACTGTACATGACATCCTCCGCCCCAAAACGTTTCCGCCGTTCATGGTTTTTGGGTGTGACAACACATCAATTCGGTTTTCACCGGGTCCGGTACATAGGTCAAAAAAAATCATCAAGGGGCCCATATATTGGTTTTACTCCTCCAAGGGCTAAAAGGAATAGATAAACTCCGAATCATATGATTGTTCTACTACTTGTTGAATCATACAAAAAGGAGCATTTTATAACATCGAGTTACCAATGCGTTTTCGCACAATCAATGTATAACCAACTTATAGTCAACAATTCATATCTCTAGGTTTGAAGACTTATATGATATTACCGTCTCACGATCACTTGAGATAAATTCTATGAAGTGATACAAGTGAGCGTAGGTTGAATCAAATACTCAAAATTATGAGTACTCAGGAGTTTTGTAGCAACCATTTGCTATGTATAGCACCTTAGACATCTACAAACCCAATTAATGATAGTCTTGTTTCATATCTACTTCCAACATATGATTAACTGTTGAGAGTTTGAATAAAGAAAATCTTATGGAAGTCAAAACATGTAAAATTGAAACAATACTAAATAACTGACACAAGATAGCAACACGTTAATAATAAATAGAAAAAAACTTTTACTCAATCATCAAATGTCAATTTACATTTTGCAAGTTTCAGAGATAGCTATCTATTCTGTAAAACTAATATCATTCTTCAGCCCGATACGCCTCACATGCTGCAAATGCTTAACCCTACACAGTCCCTTCATGAGGGGATCTGTTGGGTTCTCATATGATAATACACTCTTCACCACAAGGATTCCTTCTTCTATCTGATGTCTAATGAAATGGTATTTTCTGTCGATGTGTTTGGATCTCTCGTGATCCCTTGGTTCCTCCGCTAAGGCAACAGCAACCTCGTCGTCATAGAAATTCAGCACAGGCTCTTTAATAGCTGGTATAACTCCAAGGTCTCCAATGAAGTTCTGTAGCCATATAGCGTCCTTTCCTGCCTTGCTTGCTACTATGTACTCTCATTTGCAAGTTGAATCAACCATTGTTTCCTTCTTGGAACTTTCCCATGTAATCGCTCCTCCATTTAGGGTAAGACCCAACCCGACGGAGAGCCGTAATTATCCCTATTAGTCCGGAAGCCAATTCCTAGTCCTTCGTAAGTACTTAAGAATATTTTTCACCGCAGTCCAGTGAGCCTTGCCCGGATTCCTTTGATATCTGTTGACCATGCTCAAAGCAAAGGCCACATCAGGGTGAGTACAAGCCATAACATACATGATCGAGCCTACAGCGGAAGCATACGGAACTTGACTCATCTTAGCTATCTCAGCCTTTGTACTCGCGCTCCGAGTCTTACTCAGTTTGGCGTTAGTCTGGATCGATAAGTCACCTTTCTTGGAATTGTGCATGCTGAACCTTTTCAGCACCTTATCCAAGTAGGTACTTTGACTAAGTCCAATTAGCCTTTTACTCCTTTCGCTCAATATCCTTATCCCTAGGATATAGGCAACTTCTCCAAGGTCTTTCATAGCAAAACACTTCCCAAGCCATGATTTAGCTTCTTTCAAGGTTTGGATGTTATTTCCTAAAAAGCTAACTATTACATCTGTGAGATGCTTGTTTCAATCCATAGATGGATTTCTCAAGATTACACACTCCATTAAGGTGCTTTGCGTCGACAAAACCTTCTGGATGACTCATGTAAACATCCTCAACCAACTTTCCATTAAGGAAAGCGGTTTTGACATCCATTTGACATATTTCACAATCATGAAATGCAACTATGGCTAGCAAAACCCTAATAGACTTAATCTTTGCTACTGGTGAGAAGGTCTCATCATAGTCAACTCCCAGAGTTTGAGTAAAGCCCTTCGCAACAAGCTGCGCTTTATAAGTCTGTACATTACCATCCATGTTGGTCTTCTTCTTGAAGATCCATTTGCACCCGACCGTCTTACGACCTAGTACATTAGCAACCGAGTTCCAAACTTTATTGCCATACATGGACTTAATCTCGTTGTCCATGGCCTCATTCTATTTGGCAGACTCAAGGCCTGCCATGGCTTCTTTAAAGTTGTTAGGCTCATCCAGAATTACAAGTGTCCTATAACTGATAAATTCATCACCTTCCGCAGTAGTATGAAAATCATAGTAATGTTCAGGCGGATTCCTAACTCTTGTAGAATGCCTCAAAGGTACGGACTCATCAACAGGAGTTTCCTCCTCGGGTTGATTACTACGGTTTGAGGTTCCTTCACCACTTGACTCTTGAATTTCTTCAAGATCAATTTTTCCTCCCACTGTTTCATTGGCTTATGAATTCTCTATCACGAAAGACCCCTCTTCTTTCCAGAAAGAGCACATTCTCACTGGGTATGTAGAAGAGGTAACCAAAAGAATTCTATGGGTAGCCGATGAAAATACATCGCTCACTTCGAGGTTCAAGCTTGTACTGAGTCTCACCTCTCACGAAAGCTTCGCAACCCCAAGTCTTGATGTGGTCTAAATTGGGAGCTTTCCCATTCCATATCTCGTGAGGTGTTTTGGCAACCTTCTTGGTAGGGACTAGATTTAGGATATGGGCGGAAATCTCTAAGGCATACCCCCAGAATGAGATAGGTAACGAAGCTTGACTCATCATGGAACAAACCATGTCTAACAAAGTCCTATTATGCCTCTTAGCCACAACATTCAGTTGTGGTGTTTTGGGAGGTGTCAATTGTGAAAAAATTACACATTCCTTAAGATAGTCAAGGAACTATGTACTAAGATACTCTCCTCCTCGATCGGATCAGAGCATGTTAGTGTTCCTGCCCGACTGATTATCCACTTCCCGTTTAAACTCTTTGAACTTTTCAAAAGTTTCTGACTGATGATTGATTAAGTAGAGATAACCATATCTACTATAATCATCTGTAAAAGTCACATAAAAGCGTTTACCATCCCTTGTGTGTTAGGGGTGCAAAGTCATGCTTGGATGTAGTGTTTTAGGCTTTCCTCTTTGTATGTGTAAATGGGTTGACTCTTTCCTATAAATAGGAAGTGAGTGACTCCTATTATGTAAGTGAACCATTTGGAGTGTTAGACTAGAGAGTGAAATTGTATACAAACCCATTTGTATAATCTTTCTAGATCTAATAAGATCTTGCAAAGATTTATTTACTCCATGTGTTCTTGATTTTACATGATCATTCACTAGATCTTTCTAATTCCGCACATGCCATCATAATCAACACGTCTACATTGTGGTAGTTCTGAAGGGTCCACACACATCTGTGTGTATGAGGTCCAACAAACCTTCACGCCTAGCACAAGAATGAGTGAAGGGTGACTTTGTCATTTTTCCAAGTAAACAAGACTCACAACTATTATCTGGCTTTAAGTCAAACGACTCCAAAACTCTAGCCTTCTGGAGTTGGCCTATGCGCTTCTTGTTGACATGTCAAAGACGACAATGCCAGAAGGATGCTTTATTCAAACTAGTGGAAGAATCGATATGTAATACACTATTTCCTAAGTTGTCTACAACCTAAATAGTTTCATATACACCATTACAAGGTATTGCTTTAAAATAAAGAACATTATTATAAAAGGCATTAGTACCACCAACTTCATTATCAAATGAAAAAGTAAATCCTTGTTTGTACAAATCATGAACGGAAATAATATTTCTCGCCATTTTAGTAGAGTACCAACATTTATTCAAATCTAAAACTAACAAACTATCTAGCAACCTCACTTCTTCTTAGGCCCTATATATGAATACCACAACCTGTATCAAGAACCCAAGAAGTAGAATGTGATGAGTTATTAGACAATATAGTGTAAATACTTGCATGGGTAGGTTTGACCTTCCCATCTTTAACATCTTGTAGGTACTTGTGGTAGTTTCTTTTCTAGTGCCCTTTTTCCTAACAATAGAAGCATTCATCTTCTTTTGGGTTGGAAGAAGGAGTGATGTAACTACCTTTGGTTCCACTTGAAGAGGAGCCATCAAGAGACTTTCCCTTGGTACCCTTCGAAGGGGTCTTCCTCTTCTTCCCTTTACTTTTCCCGATTGCCAGAACAGGGACGACGACAGGAATAGGAGTAGTAACAACCGATTTTCCTTTAAGACTAGTTTCAGCGGTCTTCAAAAGCCCTTGAAGCTTGTTGAGTGTGACCTCCTCGTTGTTCATATGATAGGTCATTCAGAACTGATCATAACAAGTAGGTGAGGAGTGTGGTATGATATCAATAGCCAATTCCTCTGGGAATTTCACATTCGATTTCATCAAACGGTCCACAAACCTTTACATTTTCTACATGTGGCCCGTGATGGATTCAACAGCCTTCATTCTGGTTGTTATCATGGAAGAGATGATTTTATACCTCTCTTGACGAGCACTCTGATGGTAGCGGTCCATCAAATCAATGTTTATCTCAAAAGGGTAAAAGTCCTCATAGGACTTCTGGAGTTCAGATTTCATTATGCCAACATGATACATGCCACCCTAGTAGCATCTCCCTCATGTTCCCTAAAGTCAGCGATCTCCTCTGGAGTAGCAGCAGACTCATCAATTTCCTTCAGCTCCTTGTCGAGGACATATTCCTTGTCCTCATAACGAGTGACCATCTTGATGTTCATGGTCGAATCATTAAAGTTTGAACAATTAAAGACGACTCTCCCACAAAGGTTCATCCGAGAGAAGGAGCTGGTAGGGTTTGAGCCAGAAGCAGCATTGTTGGAAGACATCTGAAAAGAAGAAAGAAAAGTTTAGATTAGATATAGAATCTTTAATAAGACGACCAAATGTAATACTAAGGTTAGGACACAACACAATATTTTATAACTTGGAAGAAGGATGCCGTAATCCAAGCTATAAAATATTTGAAGGCAGGTGAATGACTATTCACCAATTTCTAGCATGAAAAATGAAATGAATTATTAGGTTTTAATTGGATTGAAACTCCTTGATTCTTTTTGAGATTCATTAAACTTTTCAATGGCATGTTTAAATCTCGATTGTGCCCTCTCAAGTTCGTGAATGGGATGTCGAGGATCACAAACAAGGTGTGAATAACCATGCAAATTTACTTGGTACCCTTAATGTTTATCACTCTTACTAGTCCATGTTAGTGTGCCGGTTACCCAAACACGCTCCAACAATGTCTTGGGAAGGTACAAAGTGTAATTTCATGGCTTATCACCAATTTCACATTTTCTTAAAGTATTTAAGATTGAGAATTTATAAAAGGTTTAGTTACTTTATATTTTTCATTATACATTTAATGAGGATTATAGTCCTTGTCCTACTCGTTTAGCTAACGACCCTCCACCAGTCAAGGAAGTGGTGGGTGAGAGTGAACACCCATTAAGCTGCCATTTTATAGGCAACAACCTTATACCCTCCCCCCCCCCCCCCCCCCTTATAGACTGGCTTCGTGAATGAGGCCAACTAACGGTAAGACTGACTTGCTCTTATACATACATACATACATATATATATATATATATATATATATATATATATATATATATAAACTTATAATATTATAAATTATAAGGTTTGAAATTTAACTTTTAAAACTCTAGGGTATGGAATTAAAGTTTTCTAAAGTGACTTTACAAATTCCAAAACTTGAGGGCAAGTTTTGAAACTATTCAAAACCTTTCGTATTCATAACTTTATGTAACCTATGGTTCTTTAACGACTTTTAAAGAAGTGACTTTTGGTAATCCATAACTTGAGGACAAATTATGGACTCCATCAATGACATTTAGACCAAGAATTCAATTAACAAACAATTTGCAAAAAATTCCTATGATCTTCTAAAACTCATAAGTATGAACATACATATCAAGAATTTTAAGAATCATATAAACACATAAATAACTTGAAATTTTGATAATAACCATTGAAAATGGATTAGCATAGACATTACACCATCAAAAACAGATTTTAAAAGTCCAAAACAATTTAGGGTAAAGTTTCTAGTCCATTTCCAGCAGCAAAAGTTGAAATTCTGCACAAAGGGGTCCTACTCGCCGAGTGCAAAAATCTACTCGACGAGTAGGATACATTTTCCCGTGGACTCGTCGAGTCCCCCCATGGACTCGGCAAGTTTACTGTCCAAATTGCAGAAATGTCGAATTTTCAAGCAGTTTGCATCAAATACAAAGAAAACAAGCCTTGGCTCATATGCCACTGATGGGTTTTGAGCATTCTAACACTCCTATGGTGTACATGCAACCCTAGAAACCTTGGATCTATGTTTTCTCTAATATTCATGCAAATAAGAATTTTCCAAGGTTTACATCGTAACTAGCATGGATTCCTTAAGACTTTGTGAGCCTAGAACCTCAAGTGTGATGCCTCAAATGTTTCACACAACACCATAAATCTTGGAATAACTTGAAAGAAGAACACTTAGTTTACAAAATCGGCTAGCTCTCCTTGTCTTGCATTAGTGGCCGATTTTGCTAGCTATGGAGCTTCTTATATATTGTGCCACATGTAGGGCTACACCATGTAAACCCTAATGTGCATGGCTTTTAATTTTCCTCATGATCCATGGGTTATAACCTCCATGGAGCACCCAATGGGTCCTAGCCCAATCTATTGAATCATGAACCATAAGCCCACTATATATAAGAATGAATGATTTACAAGTCAAACCCCATATATTTAAGTAGTCTCTTTTTTATCATAAAATTAATTCCAAATTAATTCTCAATCAACACTAATTAAATAATATGATTTCATATTAATATATTAGAACTTATAATATATCAACAAATCGGAAGTGTCCTTTTTCTCATTTTATCTATCCAATAATTGAGATGAAGATGCAATCCAAATAGTCAAGTACATACCATAAATAGTTATGGGCTTAGACACCTAATCCAACAACAGTTTCCCCAAACGTCTTCTGGAAATGGTCTTGAAGATCGAAGGACTCGATGAGTTCAACGAGGAACCTGCTGAGTTTAAGGCAATGTCGCACCCACATTAAGATGGAATCGACGAGTCATAGACTAAACGTCATCACACGAATGAAGATGAACTCAACGAGTTCATCTGAAGAAGGTCCCGATGTTTGGTTGAATGCGAACTCGTCGAGCACTTACTAGACTCGACGAGTGGGAAGAGGGTTGTAGCATTTTGAGGATGTGGGGACTCGACGAGTTGGTGGACCAACTCAGCGACTCTAGTTAAGCAGATGTTGACTTTGACTAAAGTTGACTTTGACCAGGGATTTGACGTAGACTTTGACTTGGACTTGAGTTGACCCTGCTGATGGTTATGAGTATGAAATGGTAATTTAGAAAGGTTGTTGTGCAGGGATTGACGAGTTGAGAAGAGTTGATTTCCTTACCGAGGACAGTGCAGACACTACACGATATCGACGTGAGTTACCTTCCAGTAGAGGTGGGTTTACGACCACAAGGCCGACCCACCAGTTGGAGTTTTCTTTAGATGATTGTCTTCGTGATAATTATCTAGGTTTGCTACTACCTAATGTGTCTTATGTGTCAGTATGATATGTTATATGCGATAATGGAAGTAGGAAGGGAAGAGTCCCCCGATTCGGTCGTTAGGATCGAAGGGTAGGTCGGACACCCCAGATATGTATAACAACATGATTATGATATGTTATTATGTGATAGTGGTAGGGGTGAAACAGTCCGAGTGGCCTGTTGAGATAGAGCAGAGGGTGGGCAGGCACCCCAGAATGGCCTGATACGGGTATGTCAGCACCCCAGAATGGCTTGACATGCATAGGTCAGCACCCCAGAATGGCTTGACATGGGTTGCTCGGGCACCACATAATTGCTTGCCAGTATGTATGATTCTATGATATGTAGTATGATGGGGGAACTCACTAAGCTTTGTGCTTATGGTTTTCAGTTTTGGTTTTTGGTACCTCCTCGTCGAAGAGGAAGGAGCCGGCAGGGTAGTAGCACGTCGCATACACATGATTCCGCATTTGAGATTTATGGGATTGTACTCTGACATTATTACTAATTGATGATATGGTTTTTGAGACATGTAAATATGGTCTATGAATTAATATGATATCAGTAATGTTTTCCTCAAAAAAAATTATAAGAAATATAATTAATTAAAAAAAATTGTCACGATTTTTGGGATGTTACAAGTAGGTATCAGAGCCTTGGTTTGAGGGATTTCGGGTATACCTTCGGGGGTGTTTGGACTCAATTAAAGGGCTTGAGAGATTTTTACAAGAAAATCATTTCTAAAATATTAAAATAACGAGTTTGATAAAGAACAAGGTGTGTGATGCGTGCGACCGGCCGAGCTCGAGTATGTTTTCCCCAAGATACACATACCTGACATGTTATGTTATATGATATGGTTATGAGAACTCCATGCTAGATTAGGGCTACGGATTTAGGGAGGATGCCTTGTATGCCTATTCTATGAGCTTATTGAGTTATATGCTAGGACTGGTTAGTTAACAATATGATAATCTAATTAGGTTATGCTTGGTTATTGTTACGCGACACACAATGCTGCTTGCTTTATGCTTATAGGGGGTATAGCTAGATTTAGCTAACTAGTAAGCGAATAGGTAATAGTATTCACAAGCTAGTTAGGGAAGGGTGGTAGGGACTCCTTCTGTAGCTGATGGCGGAGAGTAGGTCGGAGAGTACCCTAGGACAAGCCTAGGATGAGATTATCTTTGAAAGAAATATTAGTATAAGGGACTTGGTGAAGTTGAAGAAATTCTTGAGGAAAGTACGGATAGATGTGGAAGGTAGTATGGGCACGTACTACTGGAAGTAGAGGATCCGTACTCGAATCAAGGAGGGCTAAGAAAGAACCAGGGAACTTGGACAGTGTCTGAGACCTCTCAAGAGTAAGTATGACATTGATGTTGATGTGTTTTATTTAAGAATGGTGATTACATGTCATGGAGCAGGAGGTTCAAGGTCTGGATCAGGATCAGGCTCGGGTGCAGGTTGATGACGGGCTACACGAGTTCATCGCGTCTGAGATCATGAGTGGCATCCTTGAGGCGACCCGGTCATTTTCGGGTCAATCAAGGAGGGGATTATTGAGCTGATGGAGGATCGCCTCTGGAAATTCAGGAGTGAATTGGCATCCAACCAATCAGGTACGCGCACACTGACCTTAAAGGACTTCAGGGGGAGTGGTGTGCTAGACTTTCATGGGGTGAAGGACCCCATTCCTACCATGAGATGGATCATAGACAACAAGTTTGGTCGGTTGATGGGCTTCTTCCCGGAAGGGTCGAAGGTCCGCTTTGCCGCAGGTTGTATGAGGGATAGAGCTAGGGATTGTTGAGAGTCGGTTGGTGACTCACTCAGAGCCCCAGCCATCAAGACCATGACTTGGTTAGACTCTGTGACCAGGTTTAGGGGTCAACAGTTGGCCAGGGAGTTTCTTGATGTGAGACAGACTACTGAGGCAGTGGCGCAAATCACCGCCAAGTTTCGAGAGAGGGCCTTATTGGTACCTCAGTATGTCGCTTGTGATATTGATATGCCATGTTATATGTTTTGTTTAGGATTGTTCCATGTGAACGGTATCCCAGTTTATGTGTTTTTTGATTCTGGTGCTACCCGGTCATTTGTCTCTCTTGCGCTTAGCAAGAGGTTCTCTAAGTCTTCAGGCATGTTAGATTCCCTTCTAGAGGTTGAGATTGGAGACGACCGATCAGTACGTGCATCAGAGGTTTTCATGGACTGTGTTTTGAGGTTTTTCGAGGAGCGCTACTTGGTAGACTTGGTTCTCATACCATTGCGGGGGAACAAGTTTATTATAGGCATGGATTGGTTGAGCCCCAATGGAGTAGTGATCGACTGTGCGTAGCAGTTGGTCCGAGTCAGGACCCCAAGTGAGGGAGAGCTGGTGATTCAGGGTGAGACGCCACAACGTGGACTAGCTTTATGTTTAGTAGTGAGAGCAAGGTGTTATCTCCAGCAGGGGTGCATAGGGTATCTCGTCTATGTCTTGGATACCCAGGAGGCGGGTAAGACGACGGTGAGTGACATACTGGTGGTACGAGAGTGTGAGAATGTATTCCCAGAGGAGCTACCCAGGATATCTCCTAAGAGGAAAGTAGAGATCCAGATCGATCTTGTCCCTGGTGCGACTCCAATAGCCACGACATTCTATCGGTTGGCTCCTCCTGAGATGCAGGATTTGTCTAAACAGCTGCAGGAGCTGTTAGACAAGTGACTCATCGGACCGAGCAATTCACCCTGGGGAGCCCCGATTGTCATTAGTGAATAAGAAGGAACGGTCGCATCGGATGTGTATAGATTACCGGGTGCTGAATAAGGTAACAGTGAAGAACCATTACCCACTCTCGTGGATTGATGACCTCTTTTACTTGCTTCAGGGAGCATCCTGGTTCTCCAAGATTAATCTACATTCATGTTATCATCAGATGAGGATTAGAGAGGAGGATGTATCGAAGACTGCTTTTCGGACGCGATACGGTCACTATGAGTTCGTGGTGATGCCTTTCAGGCTCACCAATGTTCCTACATGGATCTCATGAACCACATTGGCAGACCGATGTTGAATCAGTATGTGATAGTTTTCATTGATGACATCTTGGTTTATTCCAAGACACAGGAGCAACATGAGGAGCACTTACGAGAGGTGTTGGATACTTTGAGGAGGGAGAGCTTGTATGCCAAGTTCTCCAAGTATGAGTTTTGGTTACACGAGATGCAGTTTCGTGGGGACCTTGTCAACCAGAACGGGATTTCGGTCGACCCGGCCAACGTAAAGGTCGTCATGAGGTGGGAGATTCCGAGGTCTCCATCTGAGATTCGGGGGTTCCTGGGACTAGCAACTTATGATCAGAGATTCATACAAGACTTCTCCAAGATAACCGTGCCCTTGACACGGTTGACTAGGAAAGATGTGGTCTTTTGGTCGGGGCTTGAGTAGTAGGCTTCTTTTGAGACACCAAGCCATAGATTTTGCGAGACACCAATCTTGGCCCTGCCAGAGGTCATAGAAGATTTTGTAGTGTATTGTGATGCGTCCATCTCGGGTTTGGGTGTATTATTGATACATAAGGAGCATGTTATCGCCTACGCTTCGAGGCAGCTGAAGCCTCATGAGGCGAAGTATCCGACACATGACTTGGAGTTGGGGGCAGTTGTTTTCACCATCAAGATTTGGTGTCATTACCTTTATGGGGTCCGTTGTACCATTTAGACGGACCATAAGAGTTTGGGGTAACTCATGAATCAGCTAAATCTGAATATGAGGCAGCTTCGATGGATAGATGTAGTGAAGGATTACGATTGTGAGATCCTCTACCACCTGGGGAAGGCAAATGTCATGGCTGATGTACATTGCCTCAAGGAAGAACCGATCAATAATATTCGCTTGAGAATGATCCTGGTGACTTCTTTGTTGAAGCAGATTCGAGAGGCCCAACAGGAGGCTATGAAGAAGGAACAACGTAAGAGTGAGCATATTGTGGGTCCCATACCATGGAGGTGTGCTCCAGGTATCGATGGAGGAGGCGCACAAATCCAGGTTTTCCATCCATCCTAGGGTGATGAAGATGTACAAGAATCTTTGTCCTGATTATTTGTAGCCCTACATGAAGGGGGATGTAGCTTGGTATGTTGAGAGATGCCTGACCTGCAGGAAGGTCAAGGCCAGCACCAGAGGCCTCATGACAAGATTCGGCCGTTGGATATCCCGATGCGGAAATGGGAAGATATAACTATGGATTTCATCATGAAGCTTCTGAGGACCACGCGGGGAGTGGATTCGATTTGGTTCATTGTGGATCGATTGACCAGGAGCGCCCATTTCATTCCGATTCAGGAGAGCATTTTGGCCGAAAGGTTGGCCAGCATCTACATCAGAGAGATAGTGGCTCGACACGGGGTGCCAAGTCTAGGTGGTTTTTGACAGAGATGTGCGGTTCACTTCCAGATTCTGGAAGAAGTTTCACGACGAGCTGGGTACTTGTCTGTACTTTAGCACCGCTTTTCACCCGCAGACAGATGGTCAGAGCGAGCAGACCATCCAGACTTTGGAGGATATGCTTTGGAGGTAGTTGAGATACTTACCTTCCATTGGCAGAGTTTTCAAAATATAAAAGCTATCACGAGAGTATCAATCGTCCTCCCTTTGAGATGTTGTACGGGAGGAAGTGCGGGACCCCAATATACTGGGGTGAGGTTCCACAGATGGTCATGGGGAGTACAGAATTTGCACTCTAGACTACAGAGATGATCCAGTAGGTTCGGAGTAGGCTATAGACTGCTCAGAGTCAGCAGAAGAGTTATGCCGACAACCTTCATTCGGACCTGGAGTTCCAGGTCGGGGATATGGTGCTCCTGAAGGTGTCACCTTGGAAATGAGCAATTTGGTACAGGAAGCGGGGAGAGTTGGGCCCCAGGTACATTGGACCCTTCAGGGTTGTAGCCTGGGTGGGTAAGGTGGAATATAGGTTGGACCTGCCAGCGGAAATCAGTTAGATTCACAGTACTTTTCACGTCTCCCAGCTGCGAAAGTGTCTGGTAGACGATTCAGCAGTGCTTCCTTTAGAGGATATTTAGGTGGATGATAGCGTAAACTACATCGATCGGCCAGTAGCTATCCTCGAAAAGATGTTGAGGGATCTGCGGTACAAGAGGGTGGAGTTGGTGAAGGTGCAATGGCAGCACCGCAATGGCTTAGAATGCACTTGGGAGCCGGAGGACAGGATGAGGGTGCACTACCCCAAGCCTTTTCTGGATCCAGCAGCAGACTTTGAGGACGAAGTCTAAAGTAAGTGGGGGGATATTTGTAACTCCTGGTACTTGTTATGTATTTATATTCAAGTAATTTCATGTTTTGCTCTGGGACTCAGCGAGTTGGAGGCCCAACTCGTCGAGTAGACTCAATTTTGACCGGGAAGTTTACTAACCAACTCGACAAGTCAGGAGACCGAATCGACGAGTAGGGTTGTATGGATGAAACCCTAATATTTAGGGTTTGCACCCTATTTAAACAACCTAACCTATCTCAACCCAGCCCCCATCGTCCATCCCAACTCAGAGAAACCCTAAATCAAAACCCTAACCTTGTTTGAGTGTTCTTGAGCTATTTTTGTGTGCTTGTGGTCATTGTGGAGCTTGAGAAGGAAGAGGGAGCTTGGATGTTCGAGTGGAAGCTAGTAGATCTAGAGGTTGTGCCCCATTTCCAACTCATTTGAGGTATAAAGCTGGAACCCTGACCATCTATCTCTTAGATCTCTACTTAGGGTCCATTTTACCTTTCTTAAGTCTTTGAGGTGCCATACTCGGAATTTTGTGGTTCATTGAGGGTATAGCTTAATATCTAGAACCATTGGGGGTTCTTATGGCATAAAGGTGCCAATTTTATTTCCATAAGCACCCCATGCATCTAGTAGACTTCATTCTAGAGCTATTTTTGTGTGCTTGTGGTCATTGTGGAGCTTGAGAAGGAAGAGGGAGCTTGGATGTTCGAGTGGAAGCTAGTAGATCTAGAGGTTGTGCCCCATTTCCAACTCATTTGAGGTATAAAGCTGGAACCCTGACCATCTATCTCTTAGATCTCTACTTAGGGTCCATTTTACCTTTCTTAAGTCTTTGAGGTGCCATACTCGGAATTTTGTGGTTCATTGAGGGTATAGCTTTATATCTAGAACCATTGGGGGTTCTTATGGCATAAAGGTGCCAATTTTATTTCCATAAGCACCCCATGCATCTAGTAGACTTCATTCTAGAGCCATTTGGGCCGAATACCTCGTGCATGGACGTCAAGATTGGGCTTTATGTATAATACGGACCCTAGGAGGTCAGATCTATGATTTGGATGCATTCGGACCGATTAAAATCGACTATATAGTTTTGGAAAAAGATGGAATCGGCGAGTCGCTTAGGTGACTCGGCGAGTCAGGTCACAGTTTCCCCCAAACGTCTTCTAGAAATGGTCTTTGGTTGAGTTGAAGGAAAAATCATCGAGTTCAAGGCAATGTCCCAACCACATGAAGCGGACTCGACGAGGTCAAGTAGAACTTGGTAAGTCATAAAATAAACGCCTTTATACGGATGAAGATGATCTCGATGAGTTCAAGGATGAACTCGACGAGTCAGTTGAAGAAGGTCCCGATATTTTGTTGAAGGCGAACTCGTCAAGCTCTTGCTAGACTCGACAAGTAGGAACGAGTTTGTAGAATTTTGAGGATGTGGGGACTCGATGAGTTGGTGGACCAACTCAGCGAGTCTAGTCAACCAGATGTTGACTTTGACTAAAGTTGACATTGATTAGGTTTTTGACCTTAACTTTTGTGACAACCCGATATTTCAACTCTTTGTAATGACCAAAAGGGTCAAGTATTGTAACCACTTTTGAGTAATAAAATTTACTTTCATAATAAAATGTGCAAAAAGTTCTATTTAATTTTCTTCTATGTTTAAATGTCTTTGAACCATGATCGTACGTGAAAAGAACGCCCAAATCCGACTTCATATAGCGAAGTTATGATTTTTCCAAGTTTGGCTTAGCAACAGACAGCTAAAAACTCGAATCGGAAATCGAGCGACTTTTGGCCGGAATAACCTAAACGAGAATCGAAGGTCTCGACAATAGTATTCCAGCGGTAAAAAGTCTGGCAAAAAACCGACATCAGATAAAGAAGTTATGAATTTTCAAATAAATTCCTTAAACACGTTGAGTTTAAAATAAATAATAAAAAAAATAATTTCGGAAGTTGCTGTCGGAGTCTAAACGAAAGTTGTAGAGCGTAGTCTCACCTACGCGTGGATATAAAGACCATCGAAAACGAAGTTCGTATGAAGAAGATATGAATTTTTGAAGTTTATTAAATAAATTATATATTTATTTAATTAAAAATTCGGACCTTATCCGAAGAGGAGTCAGCGTCCTCATCCGGGTACGCGCTGCATACCCCTTGTACGCCCTGTGTACCCGAGAGACTTGGCCTCTGATCGTCCACGTCGCCCTATCCGAGGCATCCGACCCGTCCGAAGTATCCGACCCGTCCGACCCGCTGTCTCGTCCGACCCGCCGTCCCATCCGACCCGTCTCCCCAGCAACCCGTCCCATCCGACCCGCGTACCTAGCAACCTGTCCCATCTGAAGCCGAGGCAGTCGAGGCTTCGGTCATGCATGACGTACGCGTACGCGCTGCGTACGAGCGTATGCCTCGCGTACCGAGGCGGTTCAGCCTTCCTATAAATAGGATGCGAGGGCTTCCGAGAACAGGGCTCATTTGTCTCCTCTCTCTCACAATCATGCCTCGTTTTCCGTGCCCGTTCAAACCCGAAGCTGTGGTCTTTTTGCTCAAGTCCCGAGGGTCGATTTTACTCCCGAGATTTCCGAGAATCCCGAGGAAAATCCATTTCCCGAGACGAAACTTTGCCCGGTTTTCCATCTCGCTATCTTCAAACTTTCAAGTGAGTTCATACCCCTTAATTTACCTTTTAAATATTCTATAAATTCTTTTATATGCTTTTAATGGGGGGATTACAAGTAAAACACACGAGTATTATCGTGTGTTAGATAAAGAAACTCTTTTATATGCTGTTATATATACAAATCACATGCGATTTATAAACCTTAAAGGAACTTTCATATATATAACATATGTTAAAATAGCATTCTATCTTTTGAAATATAAATTTGTTGAAATGCATGTATAAACTAAACTTTTCTTAGATTATTCTTTTCTATCTTAGACTCTACACCAAAACTTTATGCTTTCATAAACAAGTGATTCCTTTTCTAGGTATTTCTAAACAAACAAGACACACTTTTAGAAAAGTATAATAGGTATAGTTTTACGAACAAATTTCTAACTCTTATGTACTAGAAACATGAATTTCAAGAAGTTTACTTTCGTATACAAGAACAAACGTAACATTTTAACAAGTAGATTTGTTTTTATACCACGGTTTTGTGAGACACTAACTTCATGTACGTTCGAGTACACATTTCAAGTCCTGTATTATATACCAGAATCCCTTGGAGGGGGAGCGTGGTGTTTGTGTATAGATCTATACGGGCTTGACAACCCGCGCCCTGACTGCTAGCTGCAGTCCACCGTTTGGGGTGACAAACGTCATAACATTCCAACGCCTGAAGAACTTTGTGTCTAGGCATTCCGAGTCAATAGTATGGTTATAAAACTCACAAGGGGTATTAAAAATACATTGATTTACAAGGTTTTCAAACTCATTGGTTATTTTACACTTACATACAGTTTAGAAACAAACATTGGTCTTGAATGAAGGCTACTATTATACTAGTAGAAAATATAGGATTTTCTAAACACAAACAAACAAAGACAAAACATTTCATTTCATTCAAACATTGTCATTTAAATACTTATGAAACTCACCAGCTTAAATGTTGATCTACTCTTTCAAAATTTACTTGTATATCCCAGGAAATCAGTAAATTTCAGGTATTCATTTTGCTTTTGATGAAGGGATGCTGCGGCGCCAGTTTAATCTCGTATTTTGACATCATATTGTAATTGGTTTTTGAACATGTAACTTTTGACAAATGTAAACTTTCAATTATATATATGATGGTTGTATTGCTTTCTTTACTATGTATTCATTTGTTACGTTACCACATGAAGTCATCCGCCCCCGAACGTTTCCGCCGTTCAGGTTTGGGGGTGTGACAGATTGGTATCAGAGCAATGTTTATAGTGAACTATGTATATCGGACCACATAAGATATACAAACTATAAATGCTTAAGGGACTAATACTCTCTGACAAAACAAATTTTCTTTTTACGCTTAAGCAGCATTGCGTTCAACTTAAATTGATAGTTCATTTAAGTACAAGTACAAGCATACCACAAATTATTTTCATGTTATTCAACTATACAAGTATTTAGACAAGTTGACACTACGATTGAGACTCGATATATGTAATCAGATTTTGGACAAATATAGCGTGATCAACTATATTTGCCCGAGATTGGACCAACATATATCGAGGAATGATCGTAGTAAGCAACAAGTCAAACCTTACCAAACCATTACAAGAATCAAAAACAAGAATTAAAATACTATAGGAGTATTTGCGATCTAAACTAGTTTAACTTACATGTTTTGCATGTTTCAACTTTATTCCATTCTTATAACCCTATTTCTCGTACAATCAAATGGCTGGATTTCACCACTCTGGCGACCCCTACTTTCCCAACCAAGGCAACGGAGGATGGATCGAAGATGATCCCGAAGAGGACGAGGAACCCATAGAAGTGGGTGATGACTCCGGTACCGACTCAGAGCCGGAAGTTATCGATCCACCACCCATTCAACCTCCCGTCTTCGTAAGGAACTTTCAAGGACCGACTCCCGTCTGGGGAAGTCACCTCCACCATTGGAGCCAACAGCAAAACCTACGCCCTCCCTACGGCATGTGCCGGGACTTCTATGATGTCCGCGGCGGAGGTTCGGCTGATCGAGCACTCCCGGTAATGGTGGGTAAGTTAGCCAATCAGTCCTATCAGTCTGGAGTTCAAGCTAGTCGACTCCGGGATATCAACGTGGAAGTGCAGGTTCACACTTCTGACATCCGTAGGCTGGACAAGATGCAAGACAATGCTCAATTCCAAACCGAAGCATTTCAAGCGCAAATGATTGCATCCCTCGCTGAACTGAGGGAACAACAAGCCGCTTTCGATAGGCGTCTAATGGAGTCAAAGCAATCAGATGCGGAGTCAAGCTCCAAGCGCAACCTTCGTCGCAAGTAGTTCTTGTCAAGGGCTCAAATTTTGTTATAGCTTAGGACCTCGGCTAAAAGTCTTTAAATTTCTCGAACTTTGTAATCGGAGACCCTTATAGGGGTCAAATTTTCATGATCGTTGTAACAACTTTTATATTAATATAAGTGACACTATTACTACTATGTTAAGTATTTCGTTCGAACCTTGAATGGTCTTTGTGAACCCAAATACTTGTTTCATACCTTCAGTCTTACAAATAACTTTCATTCTTCTATTTTAAGACTCATACTATCATCTGTTGTTGAACTATAGCGATTTAGTTCATGAGACACATACATTTTCTATTCTATGAAATTCTTATCCTTGTCTTTTCAACCTATAGTTGAAGGATGCCTCCGCGTAGGAATCCAAGGCGAAACAACGGTGAGGAAGCACCTGTACCACCACCACCTCAATTTGATGCTGTTATGTTTCAAGCAGCAGTCACCGCAGCGGTGGCAGCTGCCATGTCACAGATCAATAACTCGAGTACTAATGGCTCGGGATCTGGCACACACCTATCCAACCATGGCGAGAGTCATGGACCACCTCGAGAATGCACCTATAAGGACTTCACTAATGCCAAGCCCCGAATGTTTTATGGAACTGGTGGTGTGATGGCCCTGAGGCAGTGGATTGAAAGGACGAAGGCAGTCTTTGAAATCTGTTCCTGTCCAGAGCACAGCAAGGTCAAATTTGCAACTTTCACCCTTCTTGATAAAGCTTTAACTTGGTGGAATGGCCACGTTAAATTACTTACCCTAATCGTGGCAAACTCCATAAGCTGGGAGAGCCTGAAAGCCATGATGATGAGAGAATACTGCCCACGGGGAGAGATTCA
Source organism: Lactuca serriola (assembly GCF_051521515.1). NCBI lineage: Eukaryota > Viridiplantae > Streptophyta > Magnoliopsida > Asterales > Asteraceae > Lactuca > Lactuca serriola. Next base: position 285,213,253 of record NC_136410.1, read on the forward strand.
AAAGCTTGAACACGAGCTATGGACTCTCGGAATGGTTGGTACCGACATCGCTACTTATACCAACAGATTCTGCGAGCTGGCAATCCTTTGTCCAGATATGATTGCTCCCGAGGGCAAGAAAATAGAAAGGTACATCTGGGTACTGACGCCCCAAATGCGATCAAGCATGTTAGCTTCTAAACCTGACACCTTTGAAAGTGCTAAGGAACTGGCACAATCTCTGATTGACTACGGAGGTCATCAGAACTCAACCACTTCTGCGCCAGCACCACAGAAAGGAAACAACAACAACAACAACAACAACAACTAAAACAACAACAACAATAACAACAACAACAATAACAACAACAACAACAATGGCAGAAAGAGAGTGTGGTATAAAGGGAAAGGTGGGTCTTCCCAAGAATCCGCAAAGAAACAACTGGTCTCAGTGAATGCTGCCACTGTACCTACTACGACTCCTATAAATACCTACCCAACAAAGCCTTATGTAGGTAACCTCCCAAAGTTCACCAAATGCAATTACCACCACCATGGACCTTGTCGAGAAATGCAGTGTGCCAACTGCAACAGGAAAGGACACACAGCCCGTTTCTGCAAGGAACCCGCAAAGCCGATCACTCAAGTTCCCGGTGCGGGTGTAGGGCAGACTTGCTACGTTTGTGGCGAGGTGAGCCACTACCAGACGAACTGTCCTAAGGCAGCAGGCACCGGAGGTGTGGGACGAGTTTTGGCAATAGGCCACGACGAAGCTGTTGCTGACCCAACTATAGTGGCTGGTACGTTCCTTCTCGATAATTCATACGCATGCATATTATTCGATAGTGGAGCGGAGAGAAGCTTCGTGAGTCAAAACTTTATTCATTTACTGAAACCTAAACCTAGCAAGTTAGAAAAATCATTCACTGTAGAGATGGCCAATGGAAAAACCGAAAACACTAATTGCATATACATGGGTTGTACGTTAACATTAGATGGCCATTCTTTCCCAATAAATCTCATGCCGGTTCAAATTAAAAGTTTCGACGTCATAGTCGGCATGGATTGGTTAAGTCTTCTTCGCGCCGACATCATGTGCTTTGAGAAAGCAGTCCGTCTTAATCTCCCTAACAACGAAACATTAGTTATCTATGGCGACAAATCTAGTACAACCCTTCGCATCATTTCGTGCATCCAAGCTCGAAAGTGCTTGCGGAAGGATTGTCGAGCATTCCTAGCGCACATCGTTGATACAAGTCAAGAACTGAAGGACATCAAGAGCATCCCGGTAGTACGCGACTTTCCCGATATCTTTCCAGAAGAACTACCAGGATTACCACCGCAACGCCAAGTCGAGTTCAGAATCGACTTAATTCCAGGAGCTACCCCAGTAGCGAAGTCGCCTTATCGTCTTGCACCAGTAGAGATGCAGGAACTTTCCAGTCAACTTAATGAACTCCTTCACAAAGGATTCATAACACCAGGTTTCTCACCTTGGGGAGCACCGGTCTTGTTTGTAAAGAAGAAAGACGGATCGTTCCGTATGTGCATTGACTACAGAGAACTGAACAAACTTACTGTCAAGAACCGCTATCCTCTACCCCGTATCGACAACCTATTCGATCAACTTCAAGGGGCGAACTACTTCTCAAAAATAGACCTACGATCCGAATATCTCCAATTACGAGTTCTAGAGGGGGACATGCCAAAGACAGCTTTCCGAACTCGTTATGGACACTACGAATTCGTGGTGATGCCGTTCGGATTAACCAATGCACCAGCAGTATTTATGGACCTAATGAATAGGGTATGCCGCCCTTACTTGGATCAGTTCGTCATCGTCTTTATCGATGATATACTTATCTACTCTCGAAGTGAGGAAGAGCATAGTCAGCACCTACGAAAAGTCCTAGAGACACTGCGAACGGAGAAACTCTATGCAAAGTTCTCTAAATGCGAATTTTGGATTCGAAGAGTCGAATTTTTAGGCCACGTTGTTAGCGAGAAAGGTATACACGTGGACCCCTCCAAAATTGAGGCTATTGAGAACTGGTCGGCACCAAAGACACCTACAGAAATTCGTCAATTTCTAGGTCTAGCTGGCTACTATCGCAGATTCATAAAGAACTTTTCGAGCATTGCGAAACCTCTTACTACATTAACCCAGAAAGGTGTGGCCTTTGACTGGGAAGCGAAACAAGAGAAGGCATTCCAGACACTAAAGCAGGCCTTGTGCACCGCACCGATACTATCCCTCCCCGAAGGGATAGAAGACTTCATAGTGTATTGCGATGCGTCAAATCAAGGACTCGGTTGTGTTCTTATGCAGAGAGGGAAGGTTATCGCTTATGCCTCCTGACAGCTTAAGACACACGAAGTGAACTATACGACACATGATCTCGAGTTAGGAGCAGTGGTATTTGCTCTGAAGATCTGGAGGCACTACTTATACGGAACAAAGAGTACTATTTTCACCGATCACAAGAGCCTTCAGCACATTTTCGATCAAAAGGAACTCAACATGCGACAACGACGACGGGTCGAGTTACTGAATGACTATGAATGCGAAATTCGTTATCATCCTGGCAAGGCCAACATAGTAGCTGACGCCCTCAGTCGAAAGGAATGCACTGGTCGGAGGGTTAAATCTCTGACCATGACTATCCATTCCCACTTATCCACACAAATTAAGGAGGCACAAATGGAAGCTTTGTAACCTGAAAATGTGGCAGGTGAATCCCTGCGAGGAATGGAGAAGAACCTAGAAGTCAAGAGTGGCGGAGCCTACTATCTCATGGACCGAATCTGGACCCCGAAACATAGTGGTTTCAGAAACGTAGTCATGACCGAGGCTCACAACTCAAGATATTCCGTTCACCCGGGTTCAGATAAAATGTATCTGGATCTTAAGAAGTTGTACTGGTGGCCTAACATGAAAGCAGAAATTGCTACCTTCGTGAGTAAATGTCTTACTTGCGCTAAGGTGAAGGTCGAGTATCAGAAACCGTCAGGATTACTACAACAACCAGAGATACCAGAATGGAAATGGGAACAGATTACTATGGACTTCATAACCAAGTTACCTAAGACGACAAGTGGACTCGATACCATATGGGTCATTGTCGACAGATTGACCAAATCCGCGCATTTCCTACCCATCAAGGAGACTGACAAAATGGAGAAGCTTACAAGAACTTACTTAAGGGAAGTAGTGCGATTACATGGTGTTCTGATATCCATTATCTCCGATCGAGATAGTAGATTCACTTCAAGATTCTAACAGTCACTACAAAGTTCCTTGGGAACTAGGCTAGACATGAGTACAGCCTACCACCCACAAACAGACGGACAAAGTGAGAGAACAATACAAACTTTAGAAGATATGCTGAGAGCCTGTGTGATTGACTTTGGAAAGGCATGGGATATTCATTTACCTCTTGTTGAATTTTCATACAACAATAGTTATCATACAAGCATAAAGGCTACTCCGTTTGAAGTCCTCTATGGTCGAAAGTGCAGATCCCCTATGTGCTGGACTGAAGTTGGCGATACCCAGTTAGCTAGAGGAAGTGTTCCTGAAAGCACTCTCACCGGTCCAGAAATCATACGAGAAACGACAGAGAAGATCATTCAGATTCGTCAACGATTGAAAGCCTCTAGAGACCGACAGAAAAGCTACGCTGATCAAAGGAGGAAACCTTTGGAATTCCAGGTAGGAGACCACGTCTTATTAAAGGTCTCACTGTGGAAGGGTTTAATACGATTTGGAAAGCGTGGCAAACTAAATCCAAGATACATAGGGCCTTTCGAGATTCTTTCCAGAATCGGCCCTATGGCTTACAAGCTTAACCTACCACGTGAACTTAGTAACATCCATCCAACCTTCCATGTCTCAAACTTGAAAAAGTGTCTGTCCGACGAGACTCTTATTATTCCACTCGACGAGATCGAGATCAATGAGAGCCTCAACTTTGTGGAAGAACCAGTAGAAATCATGGACCGAGAGGTCAAACAAACAAAGCAAAGTCGCATACCCATCGTGAAGGTTCGCTGGAACGCCAAGCGGGAACCCGAATTCACATGGGAAGGCGAAGATCAGATGAAACAAAAGTACCCTCATCTCTTTCATGTTCACTAGTATCTTTACTACTTTAAATTTCGGGACGAAATTCTCTCTAACGGGGGGATGATGTGACAACCCGATATTTCAACTCTTTGTAATGAGCAAAAAAGGTCAAGTATTGTAACCACTTTTGAGTAATAAAATTTACTTTCATAATAAAATGTGCAAAAAGTTCTATTTAATTTTCTTCTATGTTTAAATGTCTTTGAACCATGATCGTACGTGCAAAGAACGCCCAAATCCGACTTCATATAGCGAAGTTATGATTTTTCCAAGTTCGGCTTAGCAACAGACAGCTAAAAACTCGAATCGGAAATCGAGCGGCTTTTGGCCGGAATGACCTAAACGAGAATCGAAGGTCTCGACAATGGTATTCCAGCGGTAAAAAGTCTGGCAAAAACCGACATCAGATAAAGAAGTTATGAATTTTCAAAGAAATTCCATAAACACGTTGAGTTTAAAATAAATAATAAAAAAAATAATTTCGGAATTTGCCGTTGGAGTCTAAACGAAAGTGGTAGAGCGTAGTCTGACCTACGTGTGGATATAAAGACCATCGAAAACGGAGTTCGTATGAAGAAGATATGAATTTTTGAAGTTTATTAAATAAATTATATATTTATTTAATTCAAAATTCGGACCTTATCCGAAGAGGAGTCAGCGTCCTCATCCGGGTACGCGCTGCGTACCCGAGAGACTTGGCCTCTGATCGTCCACGTCGCCCTATCTGAGGCATCCGACCCGTCCGACCCGTCCGATGTATCCGACCCGTCCGACCCGCCGTCCCATCCGACCCGTCTCCCCAGCAACCCGTCCCATCCGACCCACGTACCCAGCAACCCGTCCCATCCGAAGCCGAGGCAGTCGAGGCTTCGGTCATGCATGACGTATGCGTACGCGCTGTGTACGAGCGTACGCCCCGCGTACCGAGGCTGTTCAGCCTTCCTATAAATAGGATGCGAGGGCTTCCGAGAAAAGGGCTCATTTCTCTCCTCTCTCTCACAATCTTGCCTCGTTTTCCGTGCCCGTTCAAACCCGAAGCTCTGGTCTTTTTGCTCAAGTCCCGAGGGTCGATTTTACTCCCGAGATTTCCGAGAATCCCGAGCAAAAATCCGTTTCCCGAGACGAAACTATGCCCGGTTTTCCATCTCGCTATCTTCAAACTTTCAAGTGAGTTCATACCCCTTAATTTACCTTTTAAATATTCTATAAATTCTTTTATATGCTTTCAAGTGGGGGATTACAAGTAAAACACACGAGTATTATCGTGTGTTACATAAAGAAACTCTTTTATATGCTGCTATATATCCAAATCACATGCGATTTATAAACCTTAAAGGAACTTTCATATATATAACATATGTTAAAATAGCATTCTATCTTTTGAAATATAAATTTGTTGAAATGCATGTATAAACTAAACTTTTCTTAGATTATTCTTGTCTATCTTAGACTCTACACCAAAAATCTATGCTTTCATAAACAAGTGATTCCTTTTCTAGGTATTTCTAAACAAACAAGACACACTTTTAGAAAACTATAATAGGTATAGTTTTACAAACAAATTTCTAACTCTTATGTACTAGAAACATGAATTTCAAGAAGTTTACTTTCGTATACAAGAACAAACGTAACATTTTAACAAGTAGATCTGTTTTTATACCACGGTTTTGTGAGACACTAACTTCATGTACGTTCGAGTACACATTTCAAGTCCTGTATTATATACCAGAATCCCTTGGAGGGGGAGCGTGGTGTTTGTTTATAGATCTATACGGGCTTGACAACCCGCGCCCTGACTGTTAGCTGTAGTCCACCGTTTGGGGTGACAAACGTCATAACATTCCAACGCCTGAAGAACGTTGTGTATAGGCATTCCAAGTCAATAGCATGGTTATAAAACTCACAAGGGGTATTAAAAATACATTGATTTACAAGGTTTTCAAACTCATTGGTTATTTTACACTTACATACAATTTAGAAACAAACATTGGTCTTGAATGAAGGCTACTATTATACTAGTAGAAAATATAGGATTTTCTAAACACAAACAAACAAAGACAAAACATTTCATTTCATTCAAACATTGTCATTTAAATACTTATGAAACTCACCAGCTTGAATGCTGATCTACTCTTTCAAAATTTACTTGTATGTCCCAGGAAATCAGTAAATTTCAGGTATTCATTTTGCTTTTGATGAAGGGATGCTGCGGCGCCAGTTTAATCTCGTATTTTGACATCATATTGTAATTGGTTTTTGAACATGTAACTTTTGACAAATGTAAACTTTCAATTATATATATGATGGTTGTATTGCTTTCTTTACTATGTATTCATTTGTTACGTTACCACATGAAGTCATCCGCCCCCGAACGTTTCCGTCGTTCAGGTTTGGGGGTGTGACAACTTTGACTTGTACTTCAGTTGACCCTTGTGAGGGTTATGAGTATGAAATGGTAATTTAGAAAGGTTGTTGTGTATGAATCGGGAGTTGAGAAAAGTTGATTTCCATACCAAGGACAGTGCAGATACTACAAGATATCGAGGTGAGTTACCTTCCAGTAGAGGTGCGTTTACGGCCACAATGTCGGCCCACAAGCAGGAGTTGTCTTTAGATGATTGTCTTCATGATAATTGTCTAGGTTTGCTACTACCTGATGTGTCTTATGTACCGGTATGGTATACTATATACGATAATTGTAGTAGGAGGGGAATAGTCCCCCGATTCGGTCTTTAGGACTAAAGGGTAGGTCGGACACCCCATATATGTTTGACATCATGATTCTGATATATTATTATGTGATAGTGGTAGGGGTGAAACACTCCCCGTGGAAAGTTGAGATAGACCCAAGGGTATGCAGATACCCCCAAATGGCCTGACACGGGTAGGTCAACACCACAGAACGGTTTGACATGGGTAGGTCAACACCCCATAATGGCTTGACATGGGTAGGTTAAGCACCCTAGAATTATTTGACATTATATATGATTGTAGGTATGTGGTATGATGGGGTAAATCACTAAGGTTTCTTAATACTTTTTTTCAATTTTGGTTTCAGGTACCTCCTCGTCGAAGGAAAAGGAGCCTGCAGGGTAGTAGCACATCGTACACATATGATTCCGCATTTGAGATTTATAGGATTGTACTCTGACATTATTACTAATTGATGATATGGTTTTTGAGACATGTAAATATGGTCTATGAATTAATATGATACCAATAATGTTTTCCTCAAACAAAATTTATAAGCAATATAATTAAAACAAAATTTTTGGTCTCGATTTTTAGAATGTTATAGTATTCGTAAGGTTATAGTCTGTGTAGTTTGATCCGTTATGCATTTGAAAGCATGATATCATTAGGTATCATATAATAGTTAAAATGAACTTATTTATTTTAAGATACACTAAAATTCAGTAATTCGGATAAACAAGAGATTCACTTACAGATTGCGGTTATAATAATTGCCCTAAATTTTGGCTTGTCACACATACCAACCTACAATCAAACACGGGTCCAAACCACATCGATTATATCCCAATCAGGTGAACGTGTCATGCTTTAAACCCTAAATCCTTCATCAAACAATAAAATGCAGAGAGGTTCTAACACAAACCTCAAGTTGGATCCAATCATATGTATGCCATGCATCACTACGAATGTGCCACCCTGTGGTAAAATATTTCAAAATCCTCAACCTTGAGCAAGCTCTATCTAGACCTCCCCTTGTACTCACTTTCCTCTTGAATAGGATGTAGAAATCTTCCTTATTCCACATGTAATAGCCCGGAATTCAGATATAACCTTTTAGCCCTTCATCTATTCATAAATTTCAAGTTGGCCCTTTTGTGTTGGGGCAAGTATGCTGGGCGTACCTAAGGCTACGCTGGGCGTAACCGATCCAGACCCAAAACCCTAATTTGAGTTGTTGGCTATAAAAGGAATGAGATGGATTGGTTCCTCAGCCACCATCCTTCAGAAAGAAACCCTAAGAGAGTGTTGTAACAACCCGAAATTTTCCATCGCCGAAAAACCCGTTCTACCCGTAAAACTTGCCGTTTATCAGTTCGTTCCGATTTCGTTTTGGGTTAAATTATTTAAAATTATATGCTTATTAGATACTAATGAGTGTCTAAACCCCTTACGAACTCATGAAATTAGCCCAAAATGTTTACTTCAGAAATTTTAGAAACGTCCCCGTCGGGTAACGACAACTTAATCGGGTGAGACCAAAAGCCTCGTTCAATGCTGGTATCAGGTAGAATTCCATCGTGTCCAAGTTTTTGGACCTATTTAAACATGTTCCAACTTTCAATTGAAGCTTTTGCTTCCTCTCTCTCTACTATCTCTCTAACCACTCTCCTAAATTCAAGTTTAAGGGTCCAAATCACAAATTTAAGGCTGCTAATCACCAAGGTACCTTCCCTAACTTGTTATTCAACCCCCTCTAGCCTTCAAATTCGAGTTCAAATCATGGAATAGGACCACATTCATGAGTTTACGGCGGTAGAACAATCCTAGGCCGTGAACTCACATAAAATGGGTTTTGGAGCCCAAAAACCCTTCCAATCGACCTTTGGAGCTTAGATATGGCTTAATGGGTTAATGGACTGGACTTAGAACAACTTGAACATAATTTTTGGAGAGTAAACATGAGTTTACTTCCCAAGATCATGCTTGGGCCGTAAACTCCATATCATGGAGAGTAAACACATATTAAAGGGTTTTTTAAGCCATTAAACCCTTCCAAAACACCAATAAGGCTTAGATACGACTTGTAGAATTATGGAATTGGCCTTGGAACACATTGAACATCAATTTAGAGGAGTAAACTTGAGTTTACTGCCCAAGAACAGGCTTGGTCCGTTAACTTATTAAAATGGGGAGTAAACTCCTCCAAATGTGTTAAAATGCCACTTTAACACACCTAAAGCCTTGGGATAAATTCTAGAAGTGTTTACAAACAAGTATTGGACCTTAAAACATATAAAATCACCCTTTCATAAGAGTTCATGGCTATGAGGGTGTTCATGGGCCGTAAACGCCTAAAAGCATGCCAAAAGTCCCCCAAAAATTGATACAAGGCTTAGGAAAAATCATTAGAATCACATATGATTGTCTAAGGACCAAAAATTTAAGAATTGGATGTGAGGGGGGAGTTTACGGTCGTAAAATCCATGTTTACAGCCGTAAACTCCAATAAATGGTCCCAATGTTAGTTTCAATCTATTCCAAAGTCTAAAATCCAAGTCTAGCAATATTTCCCAAGTGTTTTGAAGCCATTTTGCACCCAAAATCAACCTCCATGAGTTCACGGCCGTGAACTCATATGGATGAGATGTTTAGGCTAGTAAACTCCTTTAGGAGTTTACTCTTAAAGAGTAAACTCCATTCCCTAGTCATACAAGTCCTTAAACGCCACCCGGGTCCTTCCAAACACTCAAAATGGGGTGTTTCCGCAACTAGAAGTGTATGTCCTTAGCAAATAAGTTAATCAAGTCCTAATTAAATACAAATTTGTATCATTTCATAATCCATAGGAATCGTGTGTGTTCGCAAACCCAGAACTGACATTTAGGATCCAATCTGACGCGTTTCTCAACCGGTGAGTTCATACCCCTACCCTTTTTCATTTGTTTTTCAAATGGTTTTGAACGTTTTCAGGGGGGAATAAAAGCAAAAGTACAAGGAATCTTGTACTTAAACGTATTTTCAATACAAATGTTTTATTTCATGTATGATTCTAATAATGAAAATTGTGATAACTAATGGTTTGAATTGCAGGTTAAACTGTTAGACTCAATCCAGATTTCTTTAAAAAGTGTTCTGATCTATATTACTTTTTGTAAAAGAAATCATACTAATCATAACTAAGATTAATACTAAACGAATGCGAATACGAATTCAATAGGATAGTACAAATACGAATACGAATACGAATACGAAATATAATACGAATACGAATGTAACCAATAGTATAGTACGAAATACGAATACGAATGTAACTAATAGTATAGTAAGAATACGAATACGAATATAACTATTAGGTTAGTATGAATACGAATACGAATATAACTATTAGGTTAATATGAACTCAAATACGAATATGAATAGAAATAGGACTACGAATGCGAATTAACACCTTTGGATGACACCAAGACTTCGAATATACAGTTAATGTATGCCTTGAATGTCACCAAAGTTTCGAATTTAATACGAAAGTACGCCTCTGGACCTCTAGTGAGTTTTGAATACATCTGCCTTAGAATGTCGCCAGAGATACGAAAATACAACTAATGTACTCTCTTGGAAATCATCAGAATAATCAAAAATACTGTAATGTACGTTTCTGGTGAATCCAAATATTCGAAAATACAACTAAGTTAGTAGATGATAGACATTTGAATGTAGAATAACTAAAAGTTTAGAATACTTAACTAATACTACGAGTATGGTAATCATTAGTACTTCGAAATTAAACTTAAGAACTAACCTCAACACATAGGGAAATATTGGATTTTCCTGAAGTAACATAACAAATAGTAACGAAATTAGAAACGAATAAAGTAATAAACGAATAACTAAACTATTAGGAAAATATGGGATTTTCCTGGAATGACATAAAAAATCATTTTCGAATTTGTAACAAAACATAACTAAACTGCTTTCATAAAAAAATATGGGATTTTCTTGAACAACAACTTTTTCGGAAAACAAAGGAAACTCATTCTTTTCAAAAGTAAACCGCTTATGAACTCACCAACTTTATGCTGATTCTCAAACCGCTTGTATTCTCAGGTCAGCGTTACACAGGTACACCGCCACCTTTTGGAGAAGACGGAGCGTTTCGAAAACTCGTCTTTACTTTTGTTCATATGATATATGTATATAACACTTGTATAACCTTTCTTTCAAACAGATGTAAACATTATTATGTAATGTAATGTTTTGTGTTCACTGTTTTACTATGTGCATTGGATTTTATACTCAACGTGGAGTCAACCCCGGAAATGTTTCCGCCTTTGGTTTTCGGGGTGTGACAGATTGGTATCAGAGCCCTTGTTTATAGTGAACTAGTATACCAAAGCTTACATGGTATAAGACTATAAACTTTAAGGGGCCTAAGTGCTCTGAAATAAAAGTATACTCTACAAATATAAGTATTTTCTAAAGTATACAAGTATACCCGACCGTCGAAATCTGTAACTACAAGTATAACGAAATATAAGTAAATGGGTGTTGTACGTTGCGGTTAAATCTGGGCAGTTATGTAGTCGTGTCTAGGATCAATAAAGCTTGGCAAACTATATTCATTCGAGACACGACCAACATGTGCTTGGGAGTGACTATGGTATGCAGCATACCTAAAACTTACCTAGTACCCCAAACAACGAACCGTCGTTGCAGCGAACCAAGAAATACTATGGGAGTATTTCTCGAGCCGATCCTTTGTAGAAATCCTCGTATACGCGTTGTTCCTTGATCATTCCTCTAGCGATAAAATTATATGCCTTGATAACTCATTCCTGTTTTATCGCTTAATATATCTGTCTTCATGAGATATCCCCTGATCCATATCTCATGATTCAATTCAGAGAGCTTATGATCCTCCTTTTCTAGATCTTTTTATATCAAGATGCCTTCGAGGAAAAGACCTAGCTCTAAGAACACCAACAACCCTCCACCACCACCACCTCCTATTCAAATCGATCTGGAAACACTTCAGGCAGCCATTTTAGCCACAATATCAGCCACCCTATCTCAACTAAACCCTAGTGGTTCAGGGGGTGGTACCTAAACCCAAAACCCAGAAGGTAATCAAGGACACCGGAAGGAGTGTTCGTATAAAGACTTTATAAATGCAAAACCGACATTCTTCGATGGCACAGGGGGTGTCATTGCTCTAACTCGGTGGTTAGATAAAATCGAATCTTTGTTTGAGATTTGTGCCTGTTCGGAATCCCAGAAGGTGAAATTCGCCGCCTGTGCGCTCATCGATAAAGCTTTGACTTGGTGGAACGGCCGAGTCAAATCCCTGACTCTACCTGTAGCCAATGCTATGGGATGGGAAGTTATGAAGGAACTACTGCGCGCGGAGTATTGCCCTCGGGGTGAAATCCAGAAGCTGGAGCATGAACTCTTCAACCTGAAGATGAATGGTTCCGATATCGCCGCTTACACTTCAAGGTTCGACGACTTGGCACTTCTTTGTCCGAGAATGGTTACCCTGGAGAGAAATAAGATTGAGAGGTTCATCTGGGGATAAACCCAGCCAACAAAAGGGAACATTATAGCTGCGAAGCCGGATACCTATCACAGCGCCAAATGTCTAGCGCAAACCCTGATCGTTCACTATGATGACCAGGAAGAAGCAGACAACACTCCCGAGCCAATAGAAAAGAGTGGCGAGAAAAGAAAGTTTTGGAAAAAGAAGAAGAAGAGTCTGTCTTCCCCATAACCCTCAAAGAAACAGTAGATAGTGGCAGTCCACGCTGTCACTACCCCTGTTGTTGTATCTGTTGTAGGTTCCTCAGCCCAAGCACCTGTCACCGGATATGCTGGTATCCTCCCATGGTGTAACCGATGTAGCTACCATCATCGCATCCCTGGCCCCTGTCGTGCAAAGTTTTGTAAAAGTTGTGGCCAGTAAGGTGACCTCGTGCGAAGCTGCAAAACCCCAACCCCATCAGTTAGTCAAGCTTCCGGAGTTGGTATCGGTCAAACCTGCTACAGTTGTGGAGAGGTTGGGCATTATAGACGAAACTGTCCTAAGACAGTAACATGTGGCAACACCGGGAGAGTCCTAACTATGGGACCACATTCATGATTTTACGGCCCTAGAACAGTCCTAGGCCGTGAACTCACATAAAATGGGTTTTGGAGCCCAAAAACCCTTCCAATCGACCTTTGGAGCTTAGATATGGCTTAATGGCTTAATGGACCGGACTTAGAACACCTTGAAATTAATTTTTGGAGAGTAAACATGAGTTTACTGCCCAAGATCATGCTTGGGCCGTAAACTCCATATTATGGAGAGTAAACACATATTAAAGGGGTTTTTAAGCCCTTAAACCCTTCCAAAACACCAATAAGGCTTAGATATGAGTTGTAAAATTATGGAATTGGCCTTGGATCACATTGAACCTCAATTTAGAGGATTAAACTTGATTTACTGCCAAAGAACAAGCTTGGGCCATAAACTCATTAAAATGGGGAGTAGACTCCTCCAAATGTGTTAAAATGCCACTTTAACACACCTAAAGCCTTGGGATAAATTCTAGAAGTGTTTACAAACAAGTATTGGACCTTAAAACATATAAAATCACCCTTTCATAAGAGTTCACCGCCATGAGGTTGTTCATTGGCCATAAACTCCTAAAAGCATGCCAAAAGTCCACAAAAATTGATACAAGGCTTAGGAAAAATCATTAGAATCACATATGATTGTCTAAGGACCAAAACTTTAAGAATTGGATGTGAGGGGGGAGTTTACGGCCGTAAACTCCATGTTTACAGCCGTAAACTCCAATAAATGGTCCCTATGTTAGTTTCAATCTATTCCAAAGTCTAAAATTCAAGTCTAGCAATATTTCCCAAGTGTTTTGATGCCATTTTACACCCAAAATCAAACTCCATGAGTTCACGGCCGTGAACTCATATGGATGAGGTGTTTAGGGTAGTAAACTCCTTTAGGAGTTTACTCTTGAAGAGTAAACTCCATTCCCTAGTCATACAAGTACTTAAACGCCACCCGGGTCCTTCCAAACACTCAAAATGGGGTGTTTCCGTAACTAGAAGTGTATGTCCTTAGAAAATAAATTAATCAAGTCCTAATTAAATACAAATATTTATAATTTCATAATCCATAGGAAAATTGTGTGTTCGCGAACCCAGAACTGACGTTTAGGATCCAATCTGATGCGTTTCTCAACCGGTGAGTTCATACCCCTAACCTTTTTCGTGTGTTTTTCAAATGGTTTTCAACGTTTTCAGCGGGGGAATACAAGAAAAAGTACAAGGAATCTTGTACTTAAACGTATTTTCAGTTCAAATGTTTTATTTCATGTATGATTCTAATAATGAAAATTGTGATAACTAATGGTTCTAATTGCATGTTAAACAGTTAGACTAAAGCCAGATTTCTTTAAAATGTGTTTTGATCTATATTACTTTTTGTAAAAGAAATCATACTAATCATAACTAAGATTAATACTAAACGAATGCGAATATGAATTCAATAGGATAATACAAATACAAATACGAATATGAATACGAACTATAATACGAATACGAATGTAACCAATAGTATAGTACGAAATACGAATACGAATGTAACCAATAGTATAGTACGAATACGAATACGAATATAACTATTAGGTTAGTACGAATACGAATGCGAATACAAATATGAATATAACTATTAGGTTAATATGAACTCGAATACGAATACGAATAAAAATAGGACTACGAATGCGAATTAACGCCTTTGGATGACACCAAGACTTCGAATATACAGTTAGTGTGTGCCTTGAATGTCTCCAGAGTTTCGAATTTAATACGAAAGTACGCCTCTGGACCTCTACTGAGTTTCGAATACATCCGCCTTAGAATGTCGCCAGAGATACGAAAATACAACTAATGTACTCTTTTGGAAATCATCAGAATAATCGAAAATACTGTAATGTATGTTTCTGGTGAATCGAAATATTCGAAAATACAACTAAGTTAGTAGATGATAGACATTCGAATGTAGAATAACTAAAAGTTTAGAATACTTAACTAATACTACGAGTATTGTAATCATTAGTACTTTGAAATTAAACTTAAGAACCAACCTCAACACATAGGAAAATATGGGATTTTCCTGAAGTAACATAACAACTAGTAACGAAATTATAAACGAATAAAGTAACAAACGAATAACTAAACTATTAGGAAAATATGGGATTTTCCTGGAATGACATAAAAGACCGTTTTCGAATTTGTAAAAAAAGATAACTAAACTATTTTCATAAGAAAATATGGGATTTTCTTGAACAACAACTTTTTCGGAAAGCAAAGGAAACTCATTCTTTTCAAAACTAAACCGCTTATGAACTCACCAGATTTATGCTGATTTTCAAACTGCTTGTATTCTCGTGTCAGCGTTAGACAGGTACACCGCCACCTTTTGGAGAAGATGGAGCGTTCCGAAGACTCGTCTTTACTTTTGTTCATATGATATATGTATATAACACTTGTATAACCTTTCTTTCAAACATATGTAAACATTATTATTTAATGTAATGTTTTGTGTTTACTGTTTTACTATGTGCATTGGATTTGATACTCAACGTGGAGTCAACCCCGGAAATGTTTTCTCCTTTGGGTTTCGGGATGTGACAGATTGGTATTTGAGCCCTTGTTTATAGTGAACTAGTATACCAAAGCTTACATGGTATAAGACTATAAACATTATGGGGCCTAAGTGCTTTGAACTAAATGTATAGTCTACAAATATAAGTATTTTCTAAAGTATACAAGTATACCCGACCGTCGAAATCTGCAACTACAAGTAGAACGAAATATAAGTAAATGGGTGTTGTACGCTGCGGTTAAACCTGGGCAGTTATGTAGTCGTGTCTAGGATCAATAAAGCCTGGCCAACTATATTCATTCGAGACACGACCAACATGTGCTTGGGAGTGACTGTGGTACGCAGCATACCTAAAACTTACCCGATACCCCAAACAATGAACCGTCGTTGCAGCGAACCAAGAAATACTATGGGAGTATTTCTCAAGCCGATCCTTTGTAAAAATCCTCGTATACGCGTTGTTCCTTGATCATTCCTCTAGCGATAAAATTATCTCCCTTGATAACTCCTTCCTGTTTTATCGCTTAATATTATATCTGTCTTGATGAGATATCCCCTGATCCATATCTCACGATTCAATTCAGAGGACTTATGATCCTCGCTTTCCTGATCTTTTTATATCAACATGCCTTCGAGGAAAAGACCTAGCTTGAAGAACACCAACAACCCTCCGCCACCACCACCTCCTATTCAAATTGATCTGGAAACACTTCAGGCAACTATTTCTGCCACAATATCAGCCACCCTATCTCAACTAAACCCTAGTGGTTCAGGGGGTGGTACCCAAACCAAAAACCCGGAAGGTAATCAAGGACAACGGAAGGAGTGTTCCTATAAAGACTTTATAAATGCAAAACCCACATTCTTCGATGGCACAGGGGGTGTCATTGCTCTAACTCAGTGGTTAGAGAAAATTGAATCTATCTTCGAAATTTGTGCCAGTTCGGAATTCGACAAGGTGAAATTCGTCGCCTGTACGCTTACCGATAAAGCTTTGACTTGGTGGAACGGCCGAGTCAAATCCCTGACTCTACATGTAGCCAATGCTATGGGATGGGAAGTTATGAAGGAACTACTACGCGCGGAGTATTGCCCTCGGGGTGAAATCCAGAAGCTGGAGCATGAACTCTGGAACCTGAAGATGAAAGGTTCCGATATCGCCGCTTACACTTCAAGGTTTGACGACTTGGCACTTCTTTGTCCGGGAATGGTTACCTTGGAGAGAAATAAGATTGATAGGTTCATCTGGGGATTAACCCAGCCAACAAAAGGGAATGTTATAGTTGCGAAGCTGGATACCTATGACAGCGCCAAATGTCTAGCGCAAACCCTGATCGATCACTATGATGACCAGGAAGAAGCAGACACCACTCCCGAGCCAACAGAAAAGTGTGGCGAGAAAAGAAAGTTTTGGAAAAAGAAGAAGAAGAGTCAGTCTTCCCCAGAACCCTCGAAGAAACAGCAGTTAGTGGCAGTCCATGCTGCCACTACCCCTGTTGCTGTATCTGTTGTAGGTTCCTCAGCCCAAGCACTTGTCACCGGATATGCCGGTATCCTCCCGTGGTGTAACCGATTTAGCTACCATCATCAGATCCCTGGCCCCTGTCGTGAAAAGTTTTGTAAAAGCTGTGGCCAGGAAGGTCACCTCGTGCGAAGCTGCAAAACCCCAACCCGATCAGTTAGTCAAGCTTCTGGAGCTGGTATCGGTCAAACCTGCTACAGTTGTGGAGAGGTCGGGCATTATAGACGAAAGTTTCCTAAGACAGTAACATCTGGCAACACCGGGAGAGTCCAAACTATGGGACAAGAAAGGACAACCGCCGACCCCACCGTTGCCATAGGTATACTCCTCCTCGATGAATCTTGTGCCCGTAACCCTTTTCGATTCTAATGTTGTAAGAATTTGCTAACCATTCATTCAAGTATCTTTCTAAACTAAATCCTTCGTTAGTAATTGAAACGTGTACCATCGAGATGACCAACCAGTGAGAGAGAGAATGTTAACGTCATTCCTATAGATCGTATCCTCAATCCGAATAATTATTCCTTTCCATTCGATCTAATGATAAACTTTTCGTGAAAAGCTTTGATGCGATCATTGGCATGTAATGACTGAATCTCATTCATGCTGTTATTCTTGTTTTCGAAAGGGTCATTGTCCGAATCTTTCTTCTGATACCGACTCTCATAATTCTCGGCATCAAACCTAAATCCAACCTTCGCATCTTCGTGTATCAAAGCATATAAAGTTTCCCATGCATTCCTCGTCCGTGTGATATTCGGGAAACGAGAAGTCTTCAACTCTTTCCCCGATGCCTTTCCCGAAAATTCTTGAGAATTCCTTCCGAACGTCTAGTCAAGTCTCATATCGACCTAATCCCTGGAACTGCCTCGCAACCGAACCTCTGGGAGGATGATGTATCCAATACAGCGACAAGGACCTGATCACCACGAGTTCATAGTGGCGCCTTTCGGTCAAACCATTTTTCCTTGCTTATGTAGATAAGCAAAGCACTTATACCTGTGAACCTTCCAAAATCTAAGACGATATGGAACTAGTCGGCACCAGAGATACCTATAGAAACCTGTAACTTAGTAACAGTAGACCCTTCGCGATCCTTGTAGGAACGATTCCGTATCCTTCAAACTTCGGCTACCCTCGAACTTAGTAACATTCCTCTGTTACTTCACGTCTCGGTCCTTAAGAAGTGTCTACTCGACGAAATCAAGACGCGTCCCGATAGTGAGGGTTCGCTAGAACATCAAGCGGAGACCCGATGCCACTTGGGAGTGTGAAAACTCAGAGCAGCAAATCCAACCATATCTCATTCCAATTCATGAGCGGTATCTAAATCTTTGAATTTCAGGACAAAATTCCCTCTAACGGGGGGATAATGTAACAACCCGAAATTTTCCATCGCCGAAAAAAACTCCGTTCTACCCGTAAAACTCGCCGTTTATCAGTTCGTTCCGATTTCATTTTGGGTTAAATTATTTAAACTTATATGTTTATTTGATACTAATGAGTGTCTAAACCCCTTAGGAACTCATGAAATTAGCCCAAAATGTTTACTTCAGAAATTTTAGAAACGTCCTTGTCGGGTAACGGCAACATAATCGGGTGCGACCAAAAGCCCCGTTTAATGCCGGTATCGGGTAGAATTCCATCATGTCCAAGTTTTTGGACCTATTTAAACATGCTCCAGCTTTCAATTGAAGCTTTTTCTTCCTCTCTCTACTCTCTCTCTAACCTCTCTCCTAAATCCAAGTTTAAGGGTCGAAATCTCAAATTTAAGGTTGCTAATCACCAAGGTACCTTCCCTAACTTGTTATGAAACCCCCTCTAGCCTTCAAATTTGAGTTCAAATCATGGAATAGGACGACATTCATGAGTTTACGGCCCTATAATAGTCCTAGGCCGTTAACTCACATAAAATGGGTTTTGGAGCCCAAAAACCCTTCCAATCGACCTTTGGAGCTTAGATATGGCTTAATGGCTTAATGGACTGGACTTAGAACACCTTGAACTTAATTTTTGGAGAGTAAACATGAGTTTACTACCCAAGAACATGCTTGGGCCATAAAATCCATAACATGGAGAGTAAACACATATTAAAGGGGTTTTTAAGCCCTTAAACCCTTCCAAAACACCAATAAGGCTTAGATACGACTTGTAGAATTATGGAATTGGCCTTGGAACACATTGAACATCAATTTAGAGGAGTAAACTTGAGTTTACTGCCCAAGAACAAGCTTGGGCCATAAACTCATTAAAATGGGGAGTAAACTCCTCCAAATGTGTTAAAATGCCACTTTAACACACCTAAAGCCTTGGGATAAATTCTAGAAGTGTTTACAAACAAGTATTGGACCTTAAAACATATAAAATCACCCTTTCATAAGATTTCACGGCCATGAGGGTTTTCATGGGCCGTAAACTCCTAAAAGCATGCCAAAATACCCCCAAAAATTGATACAAGGCTTAGGAAAATCATTAGAATCACATATGATTGTCTAAGGACCAAAACTTTAAGAATTGGATGTGAGGGGGGACTTTATAGTCGTAAACTCCATGTTTACAGCCGTAAACTCCAATAAATGGTACCTATGTTAGTTTCAATCTATTTCAATGTCTAAAATCCAAGTCTAGCAATATTTCCCAAATGTTTTGAAGCCATTTTGCACCCAAAATCAAACTCCATGAGTTCACGGCTGTGAACTCATATGGATGAGGTGTTTAGGGTAGTAAACTCCTTTAGGAGTTTACTCTTGAAGAATAAACTCCATTCCCTAGTCATACAAGTCCTTAAATGCCACCCGGGTCCTTCATAACACTCAAAATGGGGTGTTTCCGCAACTAGAAGTGTATTTCCTTAGCAAATAAATTAATCAAGTCCTAATTAAATACAAATATGTATCATTTCCTAATCCATAGGAATCTTGTGTGTTCGCGAACCCAGAACTGACGTTTAGGATCCAGTCTGACGCGTTTCTCAACCGGTGAGTTCATACCCCTACCCTTTTTCATGTGTTTTTCAAATGGTTTTCAACGTTTTCAGGGAGGTAATACAAGCAAAAGTACAAGGAATCATGTACTTAAACATATTTTCAGTTCAAATATTTTATTTCATGTATGATTCTAATAATGAAAATTGTGATAACTAATGGTTCGAATTGCAGGTTAAACAGTTAGACTAAAGCCAGATTTCTTTAAAAAGTGTTTTGATCTATATTACTTTTTGTAAAAGAAATCATACTAATCATAACTAAGATTAATACTAAATGAATGCGAATACGAATTCAATAGGATAGTACAAATACGAATACGAACTATAATACGAATATGAATGTAATCAATACTATAGTACGAAATACGAATACGAATGTAACCAATAGTATAGTAAGAATACGAATACGAATATAACTATTAGGTTAGTATGAATATGAATAGGAATATAACTATTAGGTTAATAAGAACTCGAATATGAATATGAATATAAATAGGACTACGAATGCGAATTAACGCCTTTGGATGACACCAAGACTTTGAATATACAGTTAGCGTACGCCTTGAATGTCACCAGAGTTTCGAATTTAATACGAAAGTACGCCTCTGGACCTCTACTGAGTTTCAAATACATCCTCCTTAGAATGTCGCCAGAGATACGAAAATACAACTAATGTACTCTTTTGGAAATCATTAGAATAATCGAAAATACAACTAAGTTAGTAGATGATAGACATTCGAATGTAGAATAACTAAAATTTTAGAATACTTAACTAATACTACGAGTATGGTAGTCATTAGTACTTCGAAATTAAACTTAAGAACCAACCTCAACACATAGGAAAATATGGGATTTTCTTGAAGTAACATAACAACTAGTAACGATTTAGAAACGAATAAAGTAACAAACGAATAACTAAACTATTAGGAAAATATGGGATTTTCCTGGAATGACATAACAAACCGTTTTCGAATTTGTAACAAAAGATAACTAAACTGTTTTCATAAGAAAATATGGGATTTTCTTGAACAAAAACTTTTTCGGAAAGCAAAGGAAACTCATTCTTTTCAAAACTAAACCGCTTATGAACTCACCAGCTTTATGCTGATTTTCAAACCGCTTGTATTCTCAGGTCAGCATTAGACAGGTACACCGCCACCTTCTGGAGAAGACAGAGCGTTCCAAAGACTCGTCTTTACTTTTGTTCATATGATATATGTATATAACACTTGTATAACCTTTCTTTCAAACAGATGTAAACATTATTATGTAATGTAATGTTTTGTGTTTATTGTTTTACTATGTGCATTGGATTTGATACTCAATGTGGTGTCAACCCCGGAAATGTTTCTGCCTCTGGTTTTCGGGGTGTGACAAGTGTCCCTTCCTTCCTAGCCCCTTTGTGAGTGTTATAAGCTTGGTGGTGTCATTTCAAGGTAGCAAAGGAGAAGAAGAGTCCATTGTGAAGGCTAGAAGATGGTGTTCAAGTGTAGATCCGGGCTTAGCAAAGGTTGGAGCTTCCTTCTAAGGTAAAAAGTTCGGATCTTGACTTGTAGATCTTGTGGTATTCTTTATGGAGCATTTTCTAGGGTTTTAGTCCCAAAGGTGGAGACTTTATGAGCAAGTGGTCTCCATTAGCTTAGATCCATCATATTTCTGGTCCATTTGAGTTGTAAATCCATAAAAACGTAATCTTGGACGTGAATGATTACCCATGCATGAGATCTAGATCCTTAAGTTGAAATGGAAAGGTGTTAAGAAGTATAAGAGCCTTTACAGCCATGCCACGGTTTAAAGGTTCCGACTTTATGAGTAAGGATGATTAAATAAGGCTGGATCTAGAAGTTGAAGTAGTGGCTTAACCGATTAAGACCATAAATGAATTGTGTCTAGATCTAACTATTACGCTGGGCGTAACTCCCAGTATGCGCAGCGTACTGGGTGGAGACCCCGATTATTGAGTTGGCGATGTACACCCCACGTACTGAAGATGTTAACTTTTGCTGACTTTTAGGGTTTTGGTCAACATGTGGACTTTGAGTCAAGGGAGGGTAAAATGGTCTTTTACCCCTTTGAGGAATGTTAATAAGGGGTAAAGTCTAGTGGTGGAAGTCTATATTAATTAAAATGATATTCGTTATGATTAGGCGAGGTTGAGTCTTCGTTTGGGGATTCGGAGATAGCGAGCACGTGAGATTCTAGACTTTCCACGAGGTGATTTTTCTCATTATACTGTACCCGGAAGGGTTTTATTGTGTGACCGGAAGGTCGGATATGTTATGAGTTGTATGCATCATATATGATAAGTTAATCATTTATATGTGCTATGTATGCTATGCTGGATATGGGCCGGAAGGCATTATGTTATGGGCCGGAAGGCATTTATGTTATGGGCTGGAAGGCATTGTGGTGTGGACCGGAAGGTCGACGCGGGTAAGACTGGAAGGTTTACTGGGTTGGGACGGAAGTCCCCTAAGACACATGGACCAGAAGGTCATGGCCTGGAAAGGCGTATGTGCATAAGAAGTATTTTGGGGAACTCACTAAGCATTTATGCTTACAGTTGTTGTGTTATGTGTTTCAGGTACTAGCGAGGACCGTGGGAAGGCGCCGGCATGATCTGTACAACTGATGAGGGATTCATGATCTTCGGATTTATATGATTTGTATTATGATATGATACATTGGATCTTTATGACTTGTTTTGGATGAAAACATATTTTTAAGAAATGAAAATTTTGTTTTGAAAATTTATGTTGTTACAACACACCTGAGACTGTCCCCAAAAATCTAGAAGGTTCTCCTCCCCTTGGATTTAACTATGCCCCGCCAACCTTACCAAGGACAATGAAAGATGAACACTTTTTTACCTGAACCGATGGGTCACCAATCAAACAACTCACTTGTTGAAGGGTTTGTGCATTCATAACATCTTCAAGATATACAAATTTGAAAATTATTTACCAATCTTAGCATCTGAACAAACCCATGCGACCAAGATCATCACCCGCTCACTATCACTTCTACCCTACTAGCGATAACGATCGGATTAAAAGCCTATCAACAATCGACTTACATCCATCCGAAGCGACACCAATACCTTGAACTCTGACTTCGTTTTATTAGAAGGGAACAACCAACTTCTATGAAATCTTTTCCTTAAAGCTTCTAATGTGAGGATCACCTTCACAAACCTGAGAACGTAAACCCACCGTCAAATCTCTTGCACTCGAATCTTGTCCGATCCTTTACACTTCACACTTATCATCAATTCCATTAATCAAATGAACTTACACTACAACTTCTTATGCCCCATTGATAAACTAACATGCTAATCTGACTACTGATCTTCCAAGCAATACTCCTAATTTGCTTTCCCCAAGGGCTAACACCAAGATGGCTGACAACCTATATCTAGACCAACAAAATGTGCCTCATTCATGACTTTCGGCATGCAAGATGGCATATAAAAATCCTCAATAATAATAACCATGCAGATATATACAAATAAAAAGGAATGCGAAAAGAAAAATATGATATATAAAAATAATAAGGAACAAGAAAAGCAAAAGATAACATACCCACGATAGCAACTGATGAAACTCTACTCTCCCCTGCCTCCAACTGTAATGCTCGACTCCTCACCACTGGATCCTACACGCTGCCCTCTCGACTGTTAGTGATCGTCAAAGTAATTGGAGCAGGTGCACTCACTTCTCCACTCATCAACGTCGGACAGTCGGCATTCTTGTGGCCTAACTAATTTCATTGAAAACATGTTGGAGTCAAGCCTCGAGGACAATCCCTACTCAAATGACCAGTCTGACAACAATTGAAGAAAACCCTTCCTTTCTCATCACAAAAACCTTCATGGATCCTCCCACACTTGGCACAACGTCCCTGACTATGATGGCCTCCCTGTTACAAATCCAGAGTTTTGGGCCTCTTCGCCTGGCTCACTTCGATCTGAATAGGTTGTGGCTTCCTTTTCCCTAAGTGCTCCAAATCAATTTCCTGCTCCCAGGCTCTAGTAATCATATCCTTCATGGTCTTTCACTTTGACAAGCTCACAAACTCTCTGATTTCATTCCTCAGTATTGTTGGGTTATGGGCATTCTAAAACTCCTAAGTGTACATGCAACCCTAAATACCTTGGATCTATGTTTTCTCTATTATAATGCAAATAAAAACTTCCAAGGTATTATCCTAATCTAGCATACAAAACTATCAATATAACAAGATAAAATACGTACCTCTTTGATGTAGAATGTCTTCATGAAGCTTGAGTGCCTAGTGCCCCAAGTGTGACACCTCAAATGGTTCACACAACAAAAAATACACTTGGAATAACTTGAGAGAAATCCACAACTAATGAAATCGGCTAGCCCTTATTTTTACACACTCTAGTGTGATCCTAGTGGCCGATTTTGTCAAGAATAAGATCTTTATACAGTGTTAAAATTAGGGTAAACCCTAATTGTCATGGCTTTCCATTTCCTTGGATCCATGGGTTCAAATACACCACAGAGCATCCATGGACCATCCTATGGGTTTTAGCCCAACTTGATTATCCATGGAGCATTAGCCCACTATACATGTATGGATGATTTACACAATCAACCCATATATTTAATTAGTCTTCTTTTGATCACTTAATTAATCCTAGATTAATTGTTGATCAATACTAATTAAATAATCTTATTATTCTTATTATTAATATACTAGAACTTATAATATATTAATAACCATAAGTGTCTTATTTCTCTCATTATAGTCTATCCAAGTGCATGATGCCATGCAACCCAAATGGACCATGTCGGGTCAGGTCAAGTCTTACCAATTATATTTATGGACTTAGACATTAATCCAACAGTCTCCCACTTGGATAAGTCTAAAATTAATATTGCGTATGACTTTAGGAACCAACTGGCAATCGTAGCTCTCAAAAGCTTCTGTCGAACTCTGACCTTGTCGATGAACTCTGACCTTTGTCAATGACTTGTCCATTAGATAAGGGGTCATATATTCCTCCATTCTAGATATCATATGGACTGAGACATGGATTATAATCATTCTCTCTGTCCATTTGTTGTTTCCCGATTTCCGATTTATGACGACTGACCAATTGAACAAATCAAATCAGTCCTGGCCCAGCCGAGCACTTCCATTTGTCATCATCAAATCATCGAGGGGCCCACAGATATCACTTTTATCCCGAAGGTAAAAGGAATGGATAAACTTTGACTCATATGGCTTCTTCTACTACTTGTTGAATCATACACAAAGACACGTTTTATAGCATCGAGTTACCAAATGTGTTTTCGTGCAATCAATGTACAACCAACTCATAGTAACAACTCATATCTCTAGGTTTGAAGAATATAAGATATTATCGTCTCATGATCACTCGTGATAAAATCCATGAAATGATTCCAATTAGCGCGGGTTGAATCCAATACTCAGAACTTATGAGCACTCATGAGTGTTGTAGTCCAACACCTTAGACCTCTAGAAGCCAACCCATGACAGACTTAATTCATATCTACTTCCAACATATGACCAACTGTGGATGGTTTGAATAACTTAGTCATTCCGGAAGAATAACCTATTTTATTCGGGAAGTCAAAACATGCAAAGTGAAACACAATAATAATTGAATCCAATATGGTATCAAAACCTATGAACATAAATAAAACACCTTTTATTTATCACCATATGATTAGACATTATTCATTGAATACTGTTTCAGCTATCAACTTTATTCTTGAATTTAAAACAATAGTTGTCCCATGCTCCAAGCATGTACACTATGTTTTCTAAACACTAGTCATGCCATACACCAAGTATGCATACTATGTTAGTCTATGATCTTTACTTTGTGAACTAGATCAATTGAACATAACTTCAATGATTCTCTTTTCACACTCCCAAATCCTTACTGCAAATTCAAGAATTCCAAATTCATGCCATTTACTGAAATCTGTTAGATTCTAAACTTATACGCATTGATCCTCTTGTAATGATTATGCACAAAGTCACAAGGAATCGACAACAAACATTACAAAGTATTCCAAAGGAGATCAGCTCCTTGGGAACATCCTTCTTGCATTAAGTTTCCTAATCTTACACAAATTGAATAATTCCTAACTTTGAAACATTTCCATATTCCATTTTGACTATCACTTCTGAACAGGAGTTGCCTCCTTACAGATTATGTCAATATGGTCCTTCCAAAATTATCACTATACTTCCAACTGTCCTTGAGCACCCAATCTTTGGTAAACCTTAGATTGTCCTCGACAATTGTTTAATCCTTTTAGTCAAATCCAGTTCTAAACCTTTTCCCTTCTTAATGCCCCAGGCATTTGGAAAATTTTAGAAAGGATGAATATAGCAAGTACATGTAATCGATCCTATATCCGAAGCATATGGGAATCGATTCATGATGTCTCACATAAAGACTAAACTAGTCTTTTGCTATAACATTTCCATTTCAATTTGCTAAGTTCTCATAATTCAGATTATGAAAAGGGATGCTGTAGTCATAATTGAATTTTAGAATGCAAATAATGGACTCATATACAAAATTTCCTTATGGTGAGCCATTCCAACATGAAATTCATAAATATCCTTGACAAAATGATTAAAACCTCACGATCTAAGCTTATAGATTTGAGATGAAGTATAATTCCTCTCCCTTAATTATAGCAAAACAACTCTTTCCCAATTGAAACTTTTGTTTTCTATAATTAACATTGCTAACTTGCAATACTTATCATAATTATCATGCTCCCACTAACATGATGATTATTAGCATAAAACTTATGCTCCCACTAGCTTTGACATGTACTCAGAAATCAACTGACTTTCTTACCAAAGTTCAGATTTCTGATACTAGATTGTTTTGATAAAACTTTATCAAAATCATACACCTTCCCTTAGATAGCAGACTTTTGTGTCTAAACAATTATGAAGAGGGATGTCGTAATCATAATGGTTAGACCTTTTTGCTACTTCTCATAAGTCCAGGTTAGTGTGCCGGTAAACCACACACGCTCCACTAACGACTTTGAGAATGCAAATATCACAATTGCTATCTAGCTAAAATCTACTTAGTGAAAGTGTTTCCTCACCATCATTTTCATGAGTCGGAGTGAAACCTTATGACACTTAGATTTAATGGTGTATGTGTTCTTATCCATGTGAATTTTCAAAACCATAGACACAAGACAAGGATAATGACAAATCCACACTCATATGGATTGAACTCAATCTTAATTTCTTGCACCTAGCAGCTCAAGGGCTTGCCATTGCTTCTAAGTTGTTGTGGAACACATTGAGAACTCTAAGAACTCATATGCAAAGCCAACTTTAACTGGAATGGGCACAAAATATGTCAACACGATAGGTTATAAACCTCAAGTCGTGTGCTAGTGAAGAACTTCAGGTTATATTCTTGATTAGTTCTTGAGACTTTCAAGACCTTTAAGACTCCCACTGTCCTCTTGACATATAAGACTTTCTTGTCAGTTATTCAAGAGATAATGTGGATTCTAATTAAGACAAACACTTCACAAAATTGTCCTAAGTTGGTCTTTGTTTTATCCAAAACATCACAACTTACCAATTTCAAATGTACAAGAGTAGAAAACTTTTACTCTTACATTTGACAAGTGTTTTAAACCTTCTTTGAGACATGTCACTCAAATTACAATCTTGGAGTATGACTCTATGACTTGTATTGGAACGAAGTATGACTCATCTTCTTGATTTAACCATTTCAACAATTCAAGTTCCTCTTCTTAGTCATAAGAATGCACTAAGATTTCCTTAGAGAACTAATTTTGATATGGTTTCTTAATCATTAAGATGATCACAAAAACTGATACTACAGTACTCTCCCATCTTTTCAGATTTGAGAAACTTTTATCCTTCTACCTAATTTGATTCTTATTATTCGCTCTGCCATACTTTGGAACCTTTTCCAATGTCTCAGAGTTACACTTCAGATTGTAAGTAGATCCATATTTACTGAGCTTCAGTAAATTATGACGAATAATCTTATCGATCTTTTGTGGTGGACTTAATCAGTGCACAAGAATGTGTAACTCGATCCCTTAGTCCGTTACTTGACTCACACATCCATGTGAACAAGTAATTAGTCTTAATTTTCCAATACTTGAAAGTTCTCATTCATCATGCTATACAACTTGCATGATTCCAGGTTCTAGTCCAATTGAAACTTGGGTGATGAGAATCTTTCCTTATTTGGTAAATTTAGACATTACCACAAATGAAAGAATCAATTTCATATTTCCACTCTTGCTGTTACTGGAATCATATATGCAACAATATTTCCTCAAATGCCATTGTAAGGATATTTTAAAATAAATAAAATCAAATATTTTCTTTTATTTTAAAACTTTGCGGAAAAACTTATCCTTACAATCCATATGAAACTTGTTGTTATCTATTCCTAAACAATATCTCATAACTCCTAAGAAGTAGCTCAAGAATCCGATCTTCAAACTATGCGATAGAAATCCATCTATGCCATCAGATTCAACATATTCTTTCTTTAAGTTTCTTCACTTTTCTTTCATTCTTAAAACATCACCATGTGACCTAGTCACATCACGTATCAAGAATCTCAGAATAGAAACTTAGCAGAGTTAGATAGTGGACTTTACCTAAAGTAGAGTCAAACTTATTGACTTTAACACCCGTAGGTAAATTGGCAGATTCGCAACCAATGCCCCTTTCTTTGGCAATATAAAAATATGGACCCTTTGATAATGGTACACGGGACTATCACAGACTTAGTTTTTGTCTTTACCATTTGGTCAACCGACTTGACTATGGCCAATCCCTTTCCATTGGGAAGAGAATGCTTTTCTGGATTTCCTGTGTCACTATTGTCAATGTCCATCAAGTTTTAAGGAAGTTGATCTTAACAAATAGATAAGATCATTAAGGGTCTTATCATAGTCTGTTTCATAGGTGTCCCAAAGGAACTCACTATGTGACTTAGAAAGTGATTGAACCACCAAATTTCTCAAGACTTTGACACCCAACTATCCCAGCTTGTCAATATGTGACTACATCTCCAAGATGTGATCACACCTAGACCTTGCCTTGCCAATTGGGCTTGAGTGACCTTAAACTTTTCAAGAACATGTGGGTTAGGGAGAATAATTGGAGGAGGTGAAAGAAGTATGATTTCCATGGGACGTCATCTTCATTTAGGAAATCTTATTTCAAGAGATTTAGGAAGATCATAAATGTCTAAACCAAACATCTTTTGGGAGATATTCAAGATAGTTGATCTTAAGTCCTTAATATGACACCCAATATGAAATATTAAGGCTAGGACCCAACAAACTATTTTATAACTTAGAAGAGGGATGCCGTAATCCAAGCTATAAAATATTTGATGGTAGGTGAATGACGATTCACCAATTTCCACCATGAAAAACGGAATAATAATTAGGTTTTTAATTGGTTTTGAAACTCCTAGACCTTTGAGATTCATTGAACTGTTCAATGGCATGTTTCAATCTTGAGTGTGCCCTTCAGGTTTTGTGACTGGGATGTCGAGGATCACAAAACAAGGTGTGAAGTAACCATGCAAATTACTTGGTACCCTTAAGTGTTTGCCCCTCAATTGATGTGCCGGTTAACCACATACGCTCCATCGATACTATGATAAACATTAAGTTACCCTTTACCTACCTTGTTAAATACGAGTTAGTGTGCCGGTTAACCACACACGCTCCACTAACCGACTTAAACAAAGTGCAAAGTGTAATTTCATGGATTAGCACCTTATTCACTTTTTCCTAAGTAACTAAGATTGGGTATTATTAAGAGTTTAGTTACTTAGTATTTATCATTAATACTTTTAATGAAGGGAGAATTATAGTCCTGTTAAACCCGTTAGGCTAACGACCCTCCACCAGTCAAGCAAGCGGTGGGTGAGAGTGGACATCCATTAAGTTGTCATTTTATAGGCAACAACCTTATACCCACCTTATAGACCGGCTTCGTGAATGAGGCGTACTAGCGGTAAGACTGACTTTACTGTTATACATATATATATATATATATATATATATATATATATATATATATTATTAACTTATAATATTATAAAGTATAAGGGTTGAATTCTAACTCTTTAAAATTCTAAGGGCTAACTTGGAATTAAAGTATTCATGGGGAAACCTTTACAAATTCCAAAACTTGAGGGAAAGTTTTGAAACTATTCAAAACTAATTAATTCCATAACTTATGTGTTTAAAGTAGTTTTAATCCAAAAACTCTTCAAGTTCCATAACTTGAGGACAAGTTATGGAAGTCTTTAAACTAATAAAAGAATTAACTTTTCTTTATTTTATAACTTATGGAATTAATTAAGGTTACACTTTTTTTTTAATTTATTATTTAATGAAGAGACTCTTGGTCCTCCATAACTTGAGGACAAATTATGGAGTCATAACACCATTTAATTAGAACTAGACTCTTCATTTTGTAACCTTTGCCAACTTTTATGAGTTTTATGAAACTTAAATATGACTTTTCATATAACTTGAGGACAAGTTACAAAAACACATTTTAGAATCAACTCTTAGATTAAAATGAATTGAAAACAACTATTTCACTCAACTTTTCTATTAATCTAAGCAACTCATAAGAACAAGATAATTCAAATCAAACTTTTTCATGTAATAAGTCTAAACCTTAAACTAATACAAAACATGAATCTATTGACAATTATCTTTGAAATTGGATTAGCATGAACATTACCACATCAAAAACAAGTTTATAAGTTCAAAACATCTTAGGGTAATGTTCCTAGTCCAATTCCAGCCAAAAAGGTCAATTTATGCTGTCTGGGGGTCCAACTCGTCGAGTGCATGAACCAACTCAGCGAGTTGGATGCTTTTTGCCTTGGAATCGGCGAGTCCATTCATGGACTTGGCGAGTCTGCTGGGCAGACAACATCAAAAGTCGATTTTCCAGCTTCTTTTGCAAGTATAACAAGAAAACAAGCCTAGTCTCTGATACCACTGTTGGGTTATGGGCATCCTAACACTCCTAAGTGTACATGCAACTCTAAATACCTTGAATCTATGTTTTCTCTATTATACATGCAAATAAGAACTTCCAAGGTATTATCCTAATCTAGCATACAAAACTATCAATATAACAAGATAGAATACATACCTCTTTGATGTAGAATGTCTTCATGAAGCTTGAGTGCCTAGTGCCGCAAGTGTGACACCTCAAATGGTTCACACAACACCAAATACACTTGGAATAACTTGAGAGAAATCCACAACTCATGAAATTGGCTAGCCCTTATTTTTACACACTCTAGTGTGATCCTAGTGGCCGATTTTGTCAAGAATAAGATCTTTATATAGTGTTACAATTAGGGTAAACCCTAATTGTCATCACATTCCATTTCCTTGGATCCATGGGTTCAAATACACCATGGAGCATCCATGGACCATCCTATGGGTTTTAGCCCAACTTGATTATCCATGGAGCATTAGCCCACTATAAATGTATGGATGATTTACACAATCAACCCATATATTTAATTAGTCTTCTTTTGATCACTTAATTAATCCTAGATTAATTCTTGATCAATACTAATTAAATAATCTTATTATTCTTATTATTAATATACTAGAACTTATAATATATTAATAACCATAAGTGTCTAATTTCTCTCATTATAGTTTATCCAAGTGCATGATGCCATGCAACCCAAATGGACCATGCCGGGTCGGATCAAGTCTTACCAATTATAGTTATGGACTTAGACATTAATCCAACAAGTATATCATGATACCTTACCTTAATCATCTCCTCGTCCGCCGCTTACTACGGAAAGAACCAAGTCCTCTCCCAAAAGTTGGTAGTGATATCTGCCACGATCTTAGTAGTCTGAAGAAGGTCCTAAAACTTTGTCACCAGCTGCTGCACCTCAATTACTGGTGCAAACTCCTCCTAGAATCATGATAAAAATTATTCGAATTACATGGCCACCATGCCGCAGATCCTAATGCACTACTGACCTCCTCCTACTAATAACGAGTCGGTCCCAGAAAAGACAAGATGAAAAACCCACCTTCACCCCCTCTAGGAAAAAGCTCATCTGCTAAGCATTCTCCATGTCAGTGCTCCATCGACAGCTAGCAATGGGGTCCTTAGCCCCAAAGTACTTTAGATCTCCATAAGGCTTGAACTCCCGAAAAGAGCGATTATGTGCTCAAAACTGTCTTGCTACGATCTCAGCATAAAAGTCCTGAAGCGGCTCATCCAGAAGCTCCATAATCCCAGAGGAGTACGCATCCTAACTCTCTTCCATAATATCCATGATTCCTTCCTTGACCGATCCGAAAATCACATGAGTCTGCTCCAAAATACAGCGGGTGATCTCTGATGAAATAAACTCATGCATCCGCTAATCCATCGGTTCAATTGCAGCATCTAAGCTTGAACTAGATCCTCCTCCTCGAATTCTCATCAGCATTCTGAAAGAAACCATAAAATAATCATAACCTACCAATAGAATTCCTCATCCTACAGGTTTCCTAGAATCCCCGTGACCTGTTAATTCAATTATGGATCTTGTGTTTTCAATAGTACGGGCCCAATACTACCTTCCACACCTGTCCATACTTTCCTCAAGAATCCTAAATCCTGTAAGTAACCTTCTCAAACTGGTATTCCATGTACCCGCTAAACAGTGCAGCCAAACCCAATACAACACTTCCTCTACTCTCTTAGGTCCCGACCGCACCCTACCATCAGCTGCTGAAGAACTCCCAGTAATTGCATCTAACTACTTCACGAATACAATCACATGGAAAAAAATTAGAAAATCCTTCGAGTAAAATACTTAACCCTACAGCGGTTAGACTCAAATAATAGCAGCCCAATGAAGTCAATTCCATCATTATGAGATTATTTAACCTTTTCAGCATGTGATTTAACGTATTTACCTAATAGTTAATTCTCTTCACTAAGGGTCGCACAATGCACAAAGCAAGCAACATTCTTGCAGTAAGACTCCAAGGAACATGAAATAAGGCTAAATCAGTCATTCTAGGGCTATATGATCCTAATCGTATACAATTTTTAAAGCATACACTTGGTAATTACTTCTACGAATACATATTCCAAATCTAGCTTAACATCCAATTCCTACTAGGCTACAAAGCATCACATATCAGGTAAATCTATCATGCAATTTTTGAAAGTATCCTTAATCTTATCCTAGCTTGCAAGAATTCATAACATATAACATATTAACGTGTAACACCCATAATCAGAAAGACCAAGAAAAGAAAGGAAAAGCTCTAAGTCATTAGTCTACTCGTCATGTCCAGGGAGGAACTCGACGAGCCGGAGCGGGATCCGGAGTATATGTAAGTGACCGACTCGGCGAGTCGGCCAGTAGAATCGGTGAGTTTGGTCTGGGCGAGAAAAACCCTAATCCCGGGGTTTGTGCACTATTTAAAGAACATTACACCCTTTCCCTAGTCTCTTTACTCCCCTTTTGAGATCCAGAAAACCTAAATAGTGAGTGACAGTCCTTGGAAGCATTTTAGAGCTTGGATAAGGGGTTTCTGTGAAGAGATATTGAAGATCAACAAGCTTGGAGCAAGGGGCTTCGTACAGAGTCGGATTATTCTTCGGTGGGAGGTCATCTTTGAGGTAATAAGCTATTACCTTCACCCTTTTTGCATATACATCTATTCTTGAATGAGATTTTGGGGCTATTTTGGCAAGATTGAGTTCTATTTCGTGTTTGGGAATTAGATCTGACGTTGCTACTTCAAATCTAGGGTTGTGATGGTCCAGAATGACTTAAAGCATCAGTCAATGAGTTATTGGTGAAGCCCCTTTTGTCTTAAACCCTAGCCCTAGAGTGTTTTGGGCCTTTAGCTCCTAGGCTTCACGTAATGTTTGCAACTTTACGTGGGGGATAGACTGCAAAAGAGTGGATCTATGGATTGTAGCCCCTGCATGGTTCGAAAAGCCGACGAGTCACATGGGTGTACTCAGCGAGTTTTATGAACATGAGCGTGGACTAAGCGAGTTGGAAGAACAACTCGGCGAGTTTGTTGACGATTCCCTTGGACTCGGTGAGTCTGTTCTTGGACTCGGCGACTCTAGTCGCAGAACCTCAACCTTTTCTGGTTAAGACGCAGATTAGAGAGTCGATTTGTGACTCAGTCAGTTGGACATGATGGGACTTAGAGATCGTTGAACACGATGAGTATTGGGGTGACTCGACTAGTTGAGTAATATTTGGAGATTTTGTGAGTTTAGGAACTCGACGATTCTATGAGTTGACTCGGCGAGTGGAGTCAACTGGAAGGTTGACTTTAACTAGGACTTTGACTTTGACCAGAGTTGACTTAGTTTGACTTCTAGAGTTCAGTTTGGAACTAAGTGTTATATTGATATTAGTAGCTCAGGGAGGTAGTGGAGCGGCGGTTTGGAGAGTTGTCAGAAAGCAGCCTAAGAGTTATCGGCAAGGTTCAGCAGTGCATGTGAGTTTCCCTTTTGTGTGAATGGGTCTACGGCCTCAATGTCGGCCCATGTAGTTATGAATACGAAGACTCGGGGGTTAGCCCTAGGCACAATATGCTAGTATGACATTCGGGACTATGGTCCAATGTTAGCGGGCGGGTGCCGAAGGAATGGTTTGTATGATAGTTATACTTGTTGTCTGTGTGATACATATATGTGTCTGGTAGGGAATTGAATGTGGGCGAGGTCCGGTATCTTACTAATAGTAGAGTGTGGACGGTGTCCCATACCTTATTAGCAGTAAAGAGAAGGGTCAAGGCCCAATTAAGGAAAAGAGTGGGTGTGGGCTGGGCCCGTGTCTCATAGTCAATAAGAGCGTCGATGGGGTTCCATGATTCATCGATAGTAGGACACGGGTGAGGCTCAAGATAGGTGAGGCCTTAGTGAAGTAATCCAGTAGAATATGTTAGTTATGTGTTGTGATATGATTGTATGCTAGTATATGTTAGCGGGCGGGGCCCGGAGACAGGCGGGGCCTAAGGAAAACAAATTTGTACGCCGAGCGGAGCTCGAAGGCAGGCAAGGCCTGGATCAGGAGGGGCCTGGTGATGGACGTGGTCC
The DNA here is from genome assembly GCF_051521515.1 of Lactuca serriola. Classification (NCBI taxonomy): domain Eukaryota; kingdom Viridiplantae; phylum Streptophyta; class Magnoliopsida; order Asterales; family Asteraceae; genus Lactuca; species Lactuca serriola. The sequence goes on from NC_136410.1 coordinate 285,248,396, forward strand.
GATAGCAGGCAAGGCCCAATGCAGCGGGTGGGAGCCCAATATTTGGTTATGTCCGTAGTGTTATCTATGGCATGTATGGATCAATACATATGTATGGGATGTGGTAGGTTGGGGACTCACTAAGCTTCGTGCTTACGGTTTTCAGTTTTGGTTTCAGGTATTCAGTTTTCAGAAGAGGAGATCGGGAGGGTTGCAGTGCACACACCACAAAAAGTTAGCCTGGGATGTTTACTCTGATAATTAAACAAGTATTTTGGAAATTAAACTATGATTTGTCATATAAACCCTTTTGTATGTTTGAATGAATTAATGCTATGAATTAGTAATATTTTTCAAATATATTTTTGGACTCAAAATTTAGGATGTTACAAGTTGGTATCAGAGCCTTGGTTTGAGGGATTCGGGCACACTCTTAGGTGTGTCTGAACTCAAACTTAGGAAGTGATATAAAATTTTCAAAAGAATTTTGAGGGTGTTGTGCATGCAATCAGTTGAGCTCAAGTAAGTTTCCTAAATTACCCATACAAGTTATGTTATGATATTAAGGAGGATGCCTTATGAGCATGTTATATGCGCTTATTGAGCTATATGCTAGCATTCGTTAGACAGTGGTAGGATAGCCTGTTTAGGTTATGCCTGAATATGTGAGCTTATATTGCATGCTAGTACAGATTCCTGTGTAGAGGATAGAACAATTTGATTGGATTATGTTATGGTTAGATTTCCCTTTGGTCTGAATGCTACTTGCTTTGTGCTTTGTGGGATTCTGAGCGATGGGAGTTAGCTATTAGATGAATACGTTAAGTCACATGTGATCAGGGTTGAATAATCTCAGAGTTCTGGATTTGACCCTACTGTGCAAGTTATGTTTGAGTCCGACCGTTGTAGGGAAGAGTCCTTTACTCGAAGGATTATGTGAGCCTTGATACATGTGATGGTATTCAAGTGATGACTAATTGGCATTACAAAGATACCCTCAGCAGCTGAGGACTGGTTTGAGTCAGAGATTTCCCTAGGATTGGCCTAGGATGAGTTTAGTGTTGGGAGCAGTGGTAGTCATGCAAGGGACTTGGTGGAGTCGAGGGAACTCTTGAGGAAAGTACAGATAGATGTGGAAGGTAGTATGGGCCCGTACTATTGAAAGCAGAGGATATGTACTCAATTCAAGAGGGGCCGAGACAAAACCAGGGAACTTGAAGTGCGTGTGAGGTCCCTCAGCAGTGATGTGTATTTTGTTGACTGTTATGGCATGTTTTCAGTATGACGACATCGCAACATGGACCAGTGCATTGACCAGGTGTCAGAGAGGGGTCAGGCTCGGGTTCAGGGATCAAGCAGCTCGAGGAGCGGATGAGAGAGTTTGTATCAGCTGAGATTACGCGTGGTATTCTTGATAAGACTCATGTGATCTTTGGCACGATCAAGGAGGGTATCCAAGAGATTTTGGATGAGAGGCTTGGAGCCTTTCGCACAGAGCTCATGGCTATGTTGGGAGCACGTACTTTGACTTTCCGGGAGTTCAGACCTTTTAAAGCTCCAAATTATCATGGGGATAGATACCCCATTACCAGTGGCAGATGGTTGGCTAATGTCGCCAACACTTTTCGTTTCTAGCCGGTATCCCGAGGGGGACAAGGTTCGACTCGCCTCCTGTATTATGAAGGACAGAGCACGAGATTGGTGGGAGGAGGTTGGTCATGCTATCAGAGATGATGCCACGTTAGACGCGATGACATGGAGTGATTTCTCGGCCAGGTTCAAGGTCGATTTTGCACCAATTATTGAGGTGCAACAGTTAGCCCGAGAATTCCAGAATCTATAGCAGACGACCAAGACGGTGGCGGAGATCACCGCCCAATTCAGGGAGAGGGCTCTTCTTGTTCCGTAGTATGTCGCAGATGAGGAGATGAAGAAGGCTCGATATCATGATATGCTGAGAGACGACATCAGAGAGTTTGCGAATCGGTCTAGGTGCAAGACGTTGGAGGACATGATTGCTCGGGCCAGGGAAAGGGAGATCGATATAGAGCACCTCGGGAAGAGGAGCCTGGAGGAGGTTCAGGTATCTACTGGATCGTGCAAGAGGCCTAAGACATCAGACTCTAGATCGAAAGGTCCTCAGGACCGGGGCCGCTGTGGCAAATGCGGTAGGACGCAGGAGGGTGCGTGTAGGAGTGGCAACGGTGGTGATTCTGGTTGCTTCAAGTGCGGCCGGATTTGTCATTTCAACAGAGATTGTATAGCAACCACCACCTAGGGATCAGACCTATTATGTTTCCATTGCAGTCAGAGGGGCCACAAGAAGGCCCAATGTCCTAGTTTGCATTCAGTAGGACAGGTGATAGCACTTGCCCCTACAACCATGTGGATCACTGACGGCCGACAGGGCCGAGCAGAGATGCCTGCAGCAAGGAGCAAGGTGTGTCAGTTGGTTCAAGATGAGGTGTGAGCAGCCAGATGTTTCAGGTACATATCTTCTTTCATTTCTCTATCAACTTATGATTTGGTCTTATTGTTATGTTTCTTCCTCGATATTGATTATGATACTTTAGAATTTTGCGGCCTGCTGGTGATTGATTTATATGCCATCTGCATACCGTGGATGTGAGAATAATATTGGGGGTCGTCTCCTTTAGAGTGGGTTAATTAGGATGCATTATCTGTAGCATGCCTGTCAGGGGCTTGGTTGTGCCTCGCTAGTTCGGGAAGATGTTGATTGGAAATGGATCGGTTCGATCCCTAGTTGTGGTAAGTCGGGTTTTCAGCGGAGTGATCAAGGGATGGTAGGAAGAATTGGAAATTCTTCCGAGCTGTGAGCTGTGAGGAGCTAGTCAAGTCGAAGTGGGGGAGAGCCATCCGTGTGACCAAGGATAGAAGTAAGTACAAGACTGGGGTGGTTTCGCAGTCTTGGTAAGGAAGGAAGTAGCTCAAGTGACTGTTTGCATGGAGGATCAGGTTAGTTGGGCATTGGAGAAATCTTCCAACCTTATGTTTGTGTAATCATGTCTAGCGGGTGCCTGGTTCGGGAAACCAGGTCGCAGAGGCTTTGCCAGTTGTGAGTTTAGGTGGGATATAAGACTGTGGGGTAGCCGCAGCATTCCCCAACAGCCAGTTGGTGAGGGAAGTGATGTACGACTACGGGTAAGCTGTAGCGTTCCTTAGCAGTTTAGCTCGCGGAGTGTGGGCGAGAGGCTCTATCTCCTTGTTCGTGGAGTGTGGGCGGAAGCCCGTATCTCCTAGTCAGCTCGATAGGGATTAGGAAAAGATAAATTGTTGAGTTTTAGTATGAACTCGGCCTGCATAGCCCTTGTTAGGTGAGGCCACTCTAGTATGAAGTTAGGTGAGACCCGTGGGAGATATTAGCAGCAGTATAGGTGAGACATGGGAGCAGGATTGCTCAGTAGTATGGTTTGGGTGGGACCCATGGGCGAGGCCCGTGCGACAGTAGTTAGGCAGGTGAGACTAAAGGGGTGCACCCCTAGGATTTCAACATAAGTTCTCGGGGAGTACTGGAAGGATTGTCAGTTGAGTGAGTTGTGTGCTCAGGATTGATGGGTTTAGAGTGCACTTGAGGATCGATAACTACAAGGACTAGTTTTTTCTAGGTAACTGGGCGGATGGTACATGGAAGTGGTCGGTCGGAGTTATGTTCAGCAAGCATGGGTGATGTGAGTGGATTGCAGGATAGTAGGTCGTAGCGGACTTCGAGGACGATGTCTAGTTTAAGTGGGGGAGAGTTGTAAGACCTAGAATCAGAAAGACAAAGAAAATAAAGGAAAAGCTCTAAGTCATGAGTCAACTCGTCGAACCCAGGGAGGAACTCGACAAGTCGGAGCGGGATCCGGGGTATAAGTAAGTGACCAACTCGGCGAGTCTGGTCTGGGCGAGAAAGACCCTAATCTTGGGGGTTGTGCACTATTTAAAGAACATTGCACCCTTTCCCCAGTCTATTTACACCCCTTTTGAGATCCAGATACCCTAAATCATAAGTGAGAGTCCTTGGTAGCAATTTGGAGCTTGGATAAGGGGTTTTTGTGAAGAGATATTGCAGATCAAGAATGTAAAACCTCGTTTAACTATTAGATAAATAAATAAGTTAATGAATGAATAGTAGCCCTAAAACAAATAATTACATATCAAAGGTTGGTTCGAAGGGCTAATTGTCATAGTTTTAGAAGTTGGGGGTTAAAAGTGTAACTTTTGGATGGGTTTCGTAAAGAATTATGAGGGCAGGGATTACTTGGTAATTATTGGGACCTCATTTGGAAAGAATTTGAAGAGGAGGGGTTGTTTTAATAAAAATCAGACCTGAATTGTAAAGGATTTAATGCTTAGGGTTTATATGGTAAATATGGGATCTATTTCAGAGATAAAAGGAAGCTGGGGGGACCATTTTGGTCATCATGGCAAACTCATATTAGGAGCCGATATATAAAGGTTATGAAACCCTAACCCTATAGACCCATTGCAGCCGTCACTCTCCCTTTTCGCATCCGGCGCCACAATCCACCTAGTTCACTTTTCCGATCATCTAGCACCATCAGCGGAGTTCTCATCACCGGAAGTATTGAAGACCGACAAAAGAAGGGAGCAACCACTGCATCATTCGACGACGAAGCTGGAAGAGAGCAACTACCACTATTTCATTGCCCCTGAACCGCCACTGTCATGCCTTGCTGTCTTCGAGAAGAAGATCTATCGGCGAAGTGGTGAGCGCCGCTGCTATCTCTACGTTGCCATCATTTTCTTCTCGTTTCGTGTCACCATCATCAGTCGCATTCGGCTGTTGTCAGTGTCGTGTTAACCACCACCGCTCAGGAACTCGTCCTACAGTTGCCAATAGCCAGCCGCCACCGCTAGAACAACCTACATTCAGTTTCCAGATGAGATTCACCACTGAAGGGCCAACAGCGGGGTTTATTCATGAAGGTCAGTCACGGTGATCTTCGGAGACGCATGTGTGTGTGCTCGTGGCCTGAAAGTTTGGAAAGCCACCATGGCTGCCAACCATGGTGGCTGCCGCCGCTAGTTCCATTTCTGCCACCATTAACCGCCATGTATGGGTGGCTGTGAGTTTTATATAGTATTGGTGTGTGTGTGTGTGTTTTGCTTGTAAGGGCTACAGGAGCGTTTGTTGGCTGGAAGTTCACGGAAAATCCACCGTGAGGTGGTGGCTGCCACCTTCTACCACCATCGGCCGCCATAAGGTGGTTGTGTGTGTTTGTTTTGTTTAGAGTGTGCGTTTATTTTGAGTCTTAGCGTTGTAAAGTGTAAATTACAAGTTGAATAATGAAAAGAAAACTAAAAACCACCACCGTGAGGTGGTGGCTGCCGCCATTGGCCGTTGTGTCGAGTGGCAGTGTGTTTGCCCTGTGAGTTTTATTCGTTTGGAGTAGTGCTTGAAACCTTAATGGGCTTTGTTAGCCTAGTGAACCCAATGAAGCCTAATGGGACCAAGAGAACCATACTTGACCCGCTAAAACCCTAATGGGCTTGATGACTTTTTAGTGGGCTTAATAGGCCCAATAAAGCTCTAACTGACATAAAAGGCCGACAAATTGATAAATGGGCTAATATTTGGATTGGAAAACCCTAATGCCAATGAAAACCTAGCTTTAAGAATTAATCGGGTCACACACACGAGAATTATTTAATAACTTTAGATATAAAATAATAATCATTGGCAAAGATTAATCTAAGCAATATTGGACTTAATGGATTAAGTCCTTAATGGGTTAAGTAGGAAACTTAACCCTAATCATCATTTTATGTGAAACCCTAATTTCACTTGGGTGTATTGTTGGGCCTTTTATTGGTCCTTGACGATTGGGTTATTAAATGGGCTATCCAAGATGAAGCAAATGGTCTAGAGTAATTTAATGGGCCTAGGTTAAGGCCCATGTAAGGGGCTTAGGCCCAATTCGGAAAATTGGGCCATAGATGGGTCATAGTTTGGGGCTTAATGATTATATGATGTAGACTTTAGGCCTACGGATTGGGCCTTGGGATTGAATAAGCCAAGTTAGGAGTAATGTAGTAATTACGCAAAGAAAGTATGTATGGTTATGTATTGGGACCCAATTATTAATTGGGTGTTATTTTGGTGTTGACAGTTCAGGAATCTGTCGGCCAGCAGCTGGGGTCGAGTCTGCAGGACTTCAGCAGTGTGGGATTGTGTCTACGGGACTTCAGCAGTGTGAGGTGAGTTACCTTCCAGTAGCGGTGGGTCTACATCCACAATGTCGGCCCACCAGTAGGAGTTGTATGTTAGATGATTGTCTTTGTGATATCATCTAGGTTTGCTACTACCTGATATGTTATATGCTGGCATGATATGTATGTGATGATAGGTTTATATGCTAGGGTAGGTCAGACACCCCAGATATATCTGACAGTATGTGATGATAGGTTTATATGCTAGCATGATATGTTATATGTGATAGTGGTAGTACGATGGGAATAGTCCCCAATTTTGGTCGTTATGACCGAAGGGTGGATCGGACACCCCAGATATGTCTGATAATATGTTATGTTATGATATATGTGATAGTAGCTGTGGGGGTGAAATAGTCCCTGAGGATCGGTTGTTAGGACCGATGGGTAGTCAGCACCCCAGAATCGCTTGACATGGTGTCATAACTGGAAATTTTGTGTCATGTAATCCATACACTCAAGCTAATGTGAATCAAAAGCTTAGGAACATGTGTAACACCTATGATTATCACTTCAAAAACTTCAAGTAAATGCATCATACAAAGTACTACAAATAGTCATCAAACAATTAGAAACCCTAGAAGTTCTTATTTAGGTACACTTTGGACTAGAACTTCCTTATTGGATCCAAATGGACCAATAAGCTTCCAATTTGACTATCAAGGGCTTAGAACCCTAATTGGGCTCTAATTGGACCCACACTAATTTATTTCAACATTTTGGGCCATGTTGGGCCTAGAATGAAATGAATCGAAAGCTTTGATCCATGAATACCCTAAACTAGTTTATGAGAAAATTCACCCAAATTAACTCTAATATTGGGCTTAGGGGCAAAGGCCCAAATTCTTCCTTTTCCCTTTCAAATTCTCGGCCCAAGGCCCAAATCCAAGGAAGAGTTGACTTTCAAGTGACACCTCATAATTAACCAAAGGACTTCCATGCAAAATATATCACATACCTCCATGCACATCACTTCAAAATCACTTCTCTTCTCTCCTCTCTCTCACTCTCGGCCGAAACACACACACACACACTCACAAATCTCTCACAAATTCTCTCTAGATCACTCAAGAACACTCCTTCCTCCCCACTCCAAAAATCTCGAAAATTAGGAGCTTTCAAGAGGATCTTGCAAGTTAATCATCATCTTAGGTATGTTTTTACTTATATCCATGATCTAACTACTTCATTCCATCAAAAACCTCTTCTAAATCTATTCCAACTTGTGATCATGCACCTTAGAAGTCATCAAATTCGAGATCTACCAAGGAAAGGTGCAAAGGCCGAAAATCACTTCATTTTCTTCCATCTTTTCTTCCAAAAACCGAAAGCTTCAAACAAGGTGAGCTTCATACCCCCTATTTTCTGTTTTTATGAGTTTTGTGGGGGGGGGAATACAAGTGAAAGTGTATATCTATATGTATTTTGTATGCCTTGTATGATTTCCATGCTTACATGTATGCTTTTGTGTGCTAAAATGTTGGATCTGGCCATAAAACCCCTCAAAACCGAGATATATCTTATGTTAAATGATTTTTGCATCAAATATATTTCTACATACAAAGTGTTTCAAGAAAAATGGCTAAGTGGTTTAGTAACAATTTTCTTTGGGCTAAAAACACAAATTTTGGGCCTAAAATGTGAAAAATACAAAATTAAGGGTCCAAATTGACATATCACGAATTCTGATGGATGAGGTGTGCCAAAACAGTTTCAATAAAACAATTTCTGGAAATTTACTCATTTAGAGGATTAGAAACATAAATTTCAAGCTTAATGGGCTAAAAATGACATTTTCGGCCCAATGAGGCCCATTATGCGAGATTTTCTGTTTTGGAGGGCCAAAACTGTATTTTTCTGTAAAACAGTGGACTATAAGTGTTCCAAATCCTTTTCAAAGGTTTAAAATGCTTTTTAAATTTAAAAAGGACCAAAATTGCAAAAATTTTACAATTTGGGCCAAAATTGTCAAAGTTGCGAAAAAGAAGGGTTATAACCGAGAAAACTACATTTTCAGGGACTTAAACTGTTTTCATTGAAAAATATGCTGAAAAATATTAATTTCAATAATTTTTGGTGTTAAAATGTCAAGAAAATTGATTTAAGGACCAAACCGGAAAGTATTTTACTAAAGGGTTGAAAAAGTAAATTTTACGAACAATGAGGGGCTGAAACAGAAAACTTTCAAGGCTAATTCAATACATGCAATTTGATCAAACAATGGTACCGCGACTATCGACGAAATACAATACACTACAATACCAGAATCGTTGTAACACGAATTGGTTCGGTCTCGAACCAATGAAAATCCGAAACTACTAACATGGCGACACTACGATACATACAAATAACGTTTGGGAACTCAATATACATGCGAGTGTGCACAGACGTCTACGCACCATCTTTGGGCCCCAAAAGTGTAAAATCTTGTTTGTTGGGCCTAGCTAGCCCAATGACCTGATCTTAAGGCCCGAAGACATTTTTTTTCTACGAAGTGTTGGGTTTCACCGACTTGGCACAACGTAGAGGGACTTTCAATGGCTTGTATACCACTGGTCCCCAAGGGTCCTTTGGTATTGCTAGTAAAGTCTACATTTTTTTGCGAGGCGGGTCAGGGACCCCTCGTACACATTTTATCCCCAACCGGCTAATAGAGACATCGAGGCCTTCGTGTCCTCTTTCTCTTCGGATGTGGGACGACACGTAGTCAGGGCGGCTGGATAACGTGATTAGTACGGACGACGCCTTCGGGATCGTTAGTATAGCTATAAACTGGGCGTTTGTGTAATGCGGGTTTGTAGTAATTACTCATGCACAAAAATAATCCAACGTCGCCTGGGAATGAGACTACTATTTTTGCAATGGTTTTAACGCAACTTCATGGAACTCAAAGGATTAGGAAAACATCGGGTTTTCCTAGGTTTCTCAATACATATCGGATTCGAAATGCATACAATTTTAACGAACAATTTTTTTTAAGTATAGAAACAAACAAGCATACCTATGGATCTTCACACCTTTTTGACTATACTATTTTCATAAAATATCGGATTTTCTGGTGGTTTTCAAACAATACAAAACATTGGATTTCAAACACTACTTATGAACTCACCAACATTTCATATGTTGACGTTTTTCAAATTACTTGTATTCTCAGGTAACAGATAAAGTGAAGGATGAATTGTACTCTATGACATTTTGCCGTTGTTTAACTAGTATCGAACAATTACTTTCGAGAATGTAATGTTTTGAGACAATGAAATGAATGTAAACACTATCAGTTGTAATATTCAAATGTTGGTGATGAATGATGTTATGTTTCATGTATATTCATTGTGATGGTATTCAATTGAGTCACAACAGCCCCCGGACGTTTCCGCCGTCTGGTTCGGGGGTGTGACACATGGGTAGTCAGCACCCTAGAACGGCATGACACGGGTAGGTCGGCACCCCAGAATGGTCGTAGCGGGTAGGTCGGGCACCCCAGAATTGCCCTGCAGTATGTATGATATGTGATTGTATGGTATGTGGTACGATGGGGGAACTCACTAAGCTTCGTGCTTACAGTTTTTAGTTTTGGTTTCAGGTACTTCGTGTTTAAAGGAGAGGAGCTAGCTTGATCGCAATGCATCACACTATGGTTTCCGCACATGAGATCTTTGGGATTACACTCTGATATTGTTTTATGATAACATGTTTGATTATTTCTACTTTAGTTTTGACATGACACAATATTACAGATGTTTTATTACACTGTTGGTTTTATAAGGACGTAATTAAAAATGAAATTTTTGGCCAGTATTTTTAGGTTGTTACAAGTTGGTATCAAAGCCTTGGTTTGAGGGATTCGGACATACTCTCGGGTGTGTCTGAACTCAAACTAAGGACTTGGTATGAAAATTTTCAAAAATAAAATCCTTTTATAAAAGAAGTGTGATAAGAGAAAAGAACTTCAAAAAAAACAAGGTGTGTGATGTGTGCAATCAGCCGAGCTCAAGTAAGTTTTACCCAAGATACCAATAAATGTTATTTTATGGTATGATATGATATGATTATGAGTATTGCATACTAGATTAGGGCTAAGGATCTAGGAGGATGCCTTATATGCCTGTTGTATGTGCTTGTAGACTTGCATCCTAGTACTGGTCAGTCAGTGATAGGATAGCCTGTTTAGGTTATGCCTGATTGTATGAGCCTTTGAATTGCATTACAGTTTCCTGATTAGAGGATAGAAAGATCTGATTGGAACATGATGGTTAGGTTTTCCATTGTTTGAATGCTACTTGCTTTTTGCTTTGTGGGACTCTTAGTAATGTGAGTTAGCTATTAAGTGAATATGCTAAGTCACATGTGGCACAGGCTGGATAATCTCAGAGTGATAGATTTGAACCTATTGCGTAGCTCTCGTTTGAGTCTAACCGTTATAGAGATGAGTATGTTACTTGATGGATTATCTGATCGTTGTTGCATGTGGCTATATTCATGAGGTAGCTAGTTGACATTATTGGGAATCTTTCAGCAGCTGAGGAATGGGTGAGTTCGGGAACCTAGGGAGGCCTAGGATACATTTCAGTGAGTCAGTAGTGAGGCTCAATTAGACTTGGGTGTACTAGTTGGGGAAGTGACATGGAGGATTCGAGAGGATTGTTGAGGAAAGTATGGATAGGTGTGGAAGGTAGTATTGGGCCCGTCCTACTGAAAGCGCAGGATCCATACTCGAATCCGTAAGAGTCTTGGAGAATCTAAGAAGCTTCAGGGAAGAGTTGTAACCCAGTTTGGGGACAGAGGATGTTCCAGTTGTTTTTAGCTTAGCCATTGGCAAACGAGGTAGTGAGTGTGACAGGGTGTCAGACCCTGAAGGATATGATTTCCAAGGGTTGCAGATGCGGGATCGATTTGGAGCGCTTTGAGAAGAGAGGCTCGTACCAGGTGCGTATAGTAGAGCGTCCCGAGAAGAGACCCATGACTTCTGATCATCGGGTGAAAGGCCAGCAAGGCGTGAGTCAGTGCAGCGCGCATGAGAAAGTACACAAGGGAGTTTGTCACTCCGAGGGTTTAGGCTACTTTAGGGTAGCAGGGTTGATCATGTCAGCAGAAGGTGATTAGTATTCCTCCAGATGATGCGGGTATGTCATCTTCTATTGCTACTAGATGGATGTTGGGGATACGTACCGCTTTGGAATTGTGAGTGAGTTTGGATAAGTCAGACCTCGGGTCGGTTTTCTGCTAGTGTTTGGGTTATCAAGGATCATATATGCCATCCTGCATGCCAAAAGGTCCTTGATGAACCCACAGATGGACATATCTTGCGGAGTGGGTTACACGCATATCATTATCATTTCGGATCTTTTTCGGGATCTATGCAGGAGTATTATTTAGAGGATACTCGATCAGGGTTGGAGTGATTATACTCTAATGAAGTCAGCATTCAGAGGTTCTATCATTGTTCAGGTATGGTCGGTAATTGTTTATGGATGAACTTTAGAGTTCAAGGCACTACTGTTGCTAGGACAGAATTGGTGACGGGAAGAGGGTAGTGTCAGTCGCGGATGTTAGATGCATAAGTGGTTGGTCATTGGATGTTTAAAAGAATTGTGTTTTCGCAGTGACCGTGTTCGGTTAGAGTTCATTAGTACTGAAAGATTAGCAGAGCGGACGAGGATTCGTCAGCTAGAGTGAAGATTAAGGTCTTCAACTGTCAGCATCTTAGATGGATTGAGGTGTCAGACTGGATCAAATTTCAAGAGTACTCATCGATATTTCCGAGGATGGGAGATCTCAAGGTTTAATCGACGATTAAACGCCAGCATTGGCAGGCACAAGTTGTCATCAGTGGGGTACTAGAAATCGAGAAGGATTGGGAATCCTTCAATTCTCAGGTGATGTGAAGACTTAGTCAAATCTAAGTGGGGGAGAGATTTTTTTTAAAGTTCTCCAACTGTGAGTTCTGGTTGCGCAAGGTGCAATATCTTGACCACCTTGTCAACCAGAAGGATATTCTAGTTGATTCGGCCAAGATAGAGGCCGTGATGCAGTGGGAGATTTCGAGGTCTCCATCTAAGATTCAGAATTCCCTGGGTATAACGGGTTATTACCAGAGATTTATATGGGACTTCTCTGAGATTGAAGTTCCTTTGACCCGACTGACCAAGAAGTCGGTGACCTTTCGTTGGGGGCCTGACCAACTGGTAGCCTCAAGACTCTCAAACATCGGTCGTGCGAGGCACCGATTCTCACCCTACCAGAGGGTGTAGATGATTTCATGGGTTCCTGCGACGCTTTGATCATGGGCATGAGTGCGGTACTGATACAGTGGGGTCACATGATAGTAGGTTCCGAGAACTAGGTTAGAGTTTCGGTTAGGACTCGAGGTCAGTTGAGGGCTAGGTCGAGTGCGTGCTCGACCCGGGTATGGAAAGTGTTGTAAGATTACGAGAGTAGTCGTAGCATTCACAAGCAGTCAGATAGTATGGAAAGTGTTGTAAGACTACGGGGGTAGCCGTAGCATTCACTAGTGGTGAGTTAGCACGGAAAGTGTTGTAAGTCTGCGGGTGTAGCCATAACATTCACTAGCAGTAGATAGTGTGAGGGGTGTTGTAAGTTTGCGGGTGTAGCCGTAGCATTCACCAGGTTGGCAGATCGTGTTAGGGTGTTGTAAGTCTGGGGGTGTAGCCGTATATTCACGAGGCAGTCAGCAATTGTTAGAGTCTTGTAAGTCTACGGGTGTAGCCGTAGCATTCACTAGCATCCAGATAGTGATAGACTGTTGTAAGTCTGCAGGTGTAGCCGTAGCATTCACTAGCCTGATAGATGGCATGTGCGTGTTGTTAGAATGCAGAAGGAACAGTAGTACCCAATAGTTCGGGTGCAGCAGTGAGGATATGGAAATCCACATATTGGATCTCGGTATTACCCAGATAGATTAGCTCTGGTTGAGCCAGTGATGAGACTGTAGGAACGCCACTATAGTTATGAGATCAGGGAAGTAATGGACTGATTAAGGGCTTTTGTGATGTAAGGCTACCATTGGTTAGGTAGCAACCACTTTTAGTCTTGGATTGGATGATGACAGGATTCGATGCATGGACCCGATCGGTTAGATCTGGAGGTTGTTAGAGCCACAGTGACATGATAACTAGTGGCAACTACTTCCAGAGAAGGATTTCGTTCAGAAGTCGTGTGAGGCGACTAAGTGGGAGTTCTTTGGCTCTGCAACCAAGCCAGAACCTGGTATTTCAGATGACTGGTGAACGAATAGAGACCAGGGAGGTCTCATTAGATTTTGGAAACTAGCCATGTGGCAACATACTGCCTCAGGCAGTTCAGTGTTCGAGCAATTTCTGCATTTGGGCAGTGTTAGTATTCGTATTTTAGGTTGCAAGTACACACGGATAGCTGGTTTATTAGGGAGTGAAAAGTCACTCACGGCGGGATTAGCCAAGCCTTGACCAAGTGTAAGTGATTTGCAGGGATAATACGGTCTGTGAACCTGTTTTATAGTGGGAACCTCGAGCTATCAGAAGTTGAGTAGCCAGTTGATGGATACACAGACTGGATCCGTCGATGATGATTCAGAATGGGTGGTCTGTCAGGGATTCAGACAATCTCGAGACAACAGATTTCAGACGGAGTAGATGTGATCATGTTATGAGGAATTCGTTCACATGCGGATGTTAAGGCTTTGCGAAGATTGGTCACAGCTACCCTGGGAAGGATAGGGTGTGCCCACGACGGTGATCATGTTACTAGAAGTGGTTTGGAATATAAGAAATAGTAAGGAGTGATTTCGAGGACAAAATCTAATTTAAGTGTGGGAGAGTTGTAAAACCCTGTTTAATTATTACATAAATAAATAAATTAATGAACGAATAGTAGCCATAAAATAAATAATTATATATAAAAGGATGGTTCGAATGGTTAATTGTCATAGTTTTAGAAGTTGGGGGTTAAAAGTGTAAGTTTTGGATGGGTTCCGTAAAGAATTATGAGGGCAGGGATTACTTGGTAATTATTGGGACCTCATTTGGAAAGAATTTGTAGAGGAGGGGCTGTTTTAGTAAAAATCCGACCTGAATTGTAAAGGATTTAATGCTTAGGGTTTATATGGTAAATATAGGATGTATTTCGAGATAAATGGGAGCTGGGGGGACCATTTTGGTCATCATGGCAAACTCATATTAGGAGCCGGTATATAAAGGTTATGAAACCCTAACCCTATAGACCAATTGCAGCCGTCACTCTCCCTTTTCGCATCCGGCGCCACCATCCACCTCGTTCACTTTTCCGATCGTCTAGCACCATCAGCTTAGTTCTCATCACCAGAAGTATTGAAGACTGACAGAAGAAGGGAGCAACCACTGCATCAGTCGACGACGAAGCTGGAAGAGAGCAACTGCCACCATTTCATTGCCCCGAACCGCCACCGTCGTGCCTTGTTGTCGGCAAGAACAAGATCTATCAGCGAAGTGGTGAGCAGCACTGCTATCTCTCCGTCGCTATCCTCTTCTTCTCGTTTCGTGTCTCCATCATCAGTCGCATTTGGCTGTTGTCAGTGTCGTGTTGACCACCACCGCTCGGGAACTCGTCCCACAGTAGCAATTAGCCAGCCGCCACCGCCAGAACAACTTACATTTAGTTTCCAGTTGAGATTCACCACCGAGGGTGCAGCAGCGGGGTTTATTCGCGAAGTTTTTTCATAGTGATCTTCGGAGATGCCTGTGTGTGTGCTCGTGGCCGGAAAGCTTAGAAAGCCGCCATGGCTGCCAACCATGGTGGCTATCGCTGCTAGTTCCTTTTCTACCACCATTAACCGCTATGTATGGGTGAATGTGGGTGCGATATAGTGTTTGTGTGTGTGTGTTTTTCTTGTAAGGGCTACAGGAGCGTTTGTTGGCTGGAAGTTCACGGAAAAGCCATCGTGAGGTGGTGGCTGCCACCTTTTACCACCACCGGCAGCCATAAGGTGGTTGTGTGTGTTTGTTTTGTTTAGTGTGTGTGCGTTTATTTTGAGTCTTAGCGTTGTAAAGTTTAAATTACAAGTCGAATAATGAAAAGAAAACTAAAAACCACCACCGTGAGGTGGTGGCTGCTGCCACTGGCCGCTGTGTCAGGTGGCAGTGTGTTTGCTCTGTGAGTTTGATTTGTCTAGGAGGGGTGCTTGAAACCCTAATGGGCTTTGTTAGCCTAGTGGGCCCAAAGAAGCCTAATGGGCCCAAGAGAAACATACTTGACCCGATAAAACCCTAATGGGCTTGATGACATTCTAGTGGGCTTAATAGGCCCAATAAAGCCCAAATTGACATAAAAGGCCAACAAATTGATAAATGGACTAATATTTTGATTGGAAAACCCTAATGCCATTGAAAACCTAGCTTTAAGAATTAATGGGGTGACACACAAGAGAATTATTTAATTACTTGAGATATAAAATAATAATCATTAGGAAAGATTAATCTAAGCAATATTGGACTTAATGGGTTAAGTAGGAAACTTAACTCTAATCATCATTTTATGTGAAACCCTAATTTCACTTGGGTGTATTGTTGGGCCTTTTATTGGGCCTTGATGATTGGGTTTTTAAATGGGCTATCCAAGATCAAGCAAATGGTCTAGAGTAATTTAATAGGCCTAGGGTAAGGCCCATGTAAGGGGCTTAGGCCCAATTTGGAAAATTTGGCCATAGATGGGCCATAGTTTGGGCCTTAATGATTATATGATGTTGGTCCTAGAATGAGACCATGTATAGGCCTAGGCCCAATTTGGAATATTGGGCCATGTGTTGGGCGTGGATTCCTAATTGACTTTGGGCCTACGGATTGGGCCTTGGGCTTGAAAAAACCATGTTAGGAGTAATGTAGTAATTATGCAAAGAATGTACGTATGGTTATGTATTGGGAGCCAATTACTATTTGGGTCTTATTTTGGTGTTGACAGTTCGGGAATCTGTCAGCCAGTAGCTGGGGTCGAGTCTGCAAGACTTCAGCAGTGTGGGATTGTGTCTATGGGACTTCAGCAGTGTGAGGTGAGTTACCTTCCAGTAGCGGTGGGTCTACGACCATAATGCCGGCCCACCAGTAGGAGTTGTATGTTAGATGATTTTCTTTTTGATATCATCTAGGTTTCCTACTACCTGATATGTTATATGTTGGCATGATATGTATATGTGATAGTAGTAGAGATCGGTTGTTAGGACCGAAGGGTAGGTCAGACACACCAGATATGTCTGACAGTATGTGATGATATGTTTATATGCTGGCATGATATGTTATATGTGATAGTGGTAGTAGGAGGGGAATAGTCCCCAAGTGCGGTCGTTAGGACCGATGGGTAGATCGCACACCCCAGATATGTCTGATAATATGTTAGCAGTAGGGGTGAAATAGTCCCCCAGGATCGGTTGTTAGGACCGATGGGTAGTCAGCACCCCAGAATGGCTTGACATGGGTAGTCAGCACCCCAAAACGGCTGGACACGGGTAGGTCGGCACCCCAGAATGGCTGTACCGGGTCGGTCGGGCATCCTAGAATTGCCAGACAGTATGTATGATATGTGATTGTATGGTATGTGGTACGATGGGGGAACTCATTGAGCTTTGTGCTTACGGTTTTCAGTTTTGGTTTCAGGTACTTCGTGTTTAAAGGAGAGGAGTCGGCTTGATCGCAACACATCACACTATGGTTTTCCGCACATGAGATCTTTGGGATTACACTCTTATATTGTTTTATGGTAACATGTTTGATTATTTCTACTTTGGTTTAGACATGACACAAGATTACAGATGTTTTATTACACTGTTGGTTTTATATGGACGTAATTAAGAATGAAAATTTTGGCCTGCATTTTTGGGTTGTTACAAAGAAGCTTGGAGGAAGGGGCTTTGAAGAGAGTTGGATTATTCTTCAGTGGGAGGTCATCTCTGAGGTAATAAGCCGTTACCTTCACCCTTTTTTCATATAGATCTATTCTTGAATGAGATTTTGGGGCTATTTTGGCAAGATTGAGTACTATTTCGGGTTTGCGGCTTAGATCTGAGGTTGCTACTTCAAATCTAGGGTTGTGATGGTCCAGAATGACATAAAGCATCAATCAATGAGTTATTGGGGCCCATGCATGGGTCGAAAAGCTACTGTATGGATTGAGATCGAAGGGACTCGACGAGTCACATGGGTGTACACGGGGAGTTTTATGAATATGAACGTGGACTTGGCGAGTTGGAAGAACAACTCGGCGAGTTTGTTGAAGATTGCCTTGGACTCGGTGAGTCTGTTCTTGGACTCGGCGAGTCTGGTCGCAGAACCTCAACATTTTCTGGTTAAGACGCAGATCAGAGAGTCGAGTGGTATATCAGTGAGTTGTACAAGATGGGACTCAGAGACCGTTCAACTCGACGAGTCTTGGGGTGAGTCGGCGAGTTGAGTCGTATTTGGAGAGTTTCCGAGTTTAGGAACTCGACGAGTCTATGAGTTGACTCAGCGTGTCGAGTCAACTGGAAGGTTGACATTGACCAGGACTTTGAATTTGACCATAGTTGACTTAGTTTGACTTCTAGAGTTCAATTTGGAACTAAGTGTTATATTGATATTAGTAGCTCAGGGAGCTAGTGGAGCAGCGGTGAGGAGAGCTGTCGGACAGCAGCCAGAGAGTTATCAGCAAGGTTCAGCAGTGCAAGTGAGTTTCCCTTTTGTGTGAATGGGTCTATGGCCTCAATGCCGGCCCATGTAGTAATGAGTAGGAAGATCCGGGGATCATCCCTAGGCACAGTATGCTAGTATGACATTCGGGACTATGGTCCAATGGTAGCGGGCGGGTGCCCAAGGAATGGTTTGCATGATAGTTATACTTGTTGTCTGTGTGATACATGTATGTGCCTGGAAGGGAGGTGAGTGTGGGCGTGGTCCTGTATCTCACCAATAGCAGAGTGTGGATGGTGTTCCATACCTCATTAGCAGTAGATCAGGGGCAAGGCCCAAGTAAGGAAAAGAGTGGATGTGGAATGGGCCCGTATCTCACAGTCAGAAGGAGCGTGGACGGGGTTCCATGATTGACCAGTAGTAGGACAGGGGCGAGGCATATGTCAAAACCAAATTATTGAGGGGCCCAGATATCGCTTCTATTTCTAGAAGGAATAGATAAACTTAGACTCATATGCTTGTACTGAGTACTTGTTGAATTATGCACAAAAGCACGTTTTATAACATCGAGTTACCGATGCATTTTCCTAAAATCAATGGATAACCAACTCATATTCAACAACTCATATCTCTAGGTTTGAAGATTTATATGATATTACTGTCTCACGATCACTCGATATAAATTTCATGAAGTGATGCAAGTGAGCGCGTGTTCAATCCAATACTCAGGACTTATGTGCACTCATGAACGGTGTAGCAACCATTTCTATGTCTAATTCACCATAGACAACTCTTACAAGCCAAATTCATGACATTTTTCATTCATATATACTTCAGACATATGACCAACTGTGGAGAGTTTGAATAAAATAATTATTCTGGAAGTCAAAACATGCCAAATTGAAACCATATTAAACGATTAACATAAGATAGTAACACTTTACTCATAAATTAATAACAACTTTTATTTAATCATCAAAAAGTCAATTACATTTTACAAGTTTTAGAAATCTAATTATTGAAACTAATATAATCCTTCAGCCCGATGCGCCTCGCGTGCTGTAAATGCTTAACCCTAGTCAGTCCCTTCATGAGGGGATCTGCTGGGTTCTCATATGATGATACCCTCTTTGTCACGAGGAATCCTTCTTCTATTCAAGGTCTGGTGAAATGGTATTTTCTGTCAATGCGCCTAGATCTCCCATGATCTCTTGGTTCCTTAGCCAAAGCAACCGCACTTTCGCTGTCACAGAAAATGTCCATTGGCTCCTTTATAGTTGGTACAACTCCAAGGTCTCCGATGAAGTTCTTTAGCCATATCGCCTCCTTTGTCGCTTCACTCGTTGCTATGTACTCTGATTCACAAGTAGAATCAGCTGATGTCTCTTGCTTGGAACTTTTCCAAGTAATTGCCCCTCCATTTAGGATAAAGACCCAGCCTGATAGAGAGCGAAAATTATCCATATCATTCTGAAAGATAGCATCGCTATATCCTTCCACTCTCAAGTCATCACTGCCATTAAGGATAAGGACCCAATCCATAGTCCTCCACAGATACTTGAGAAAGTTCTTTACCGCAGTCCAGTGAGCCTTGCCAGGGTTCCCTTGATATATACTGACCATGCTAAAGGCAAAGGCCACATCAGGGCGAGTACATGTCATAGCATACATGATAGAGCCCACAGTGGAAGCATATGGTATATGACTCATCTCAACTATCTCAGCCTCTGTACTTGGACTCTGAGTCTTACTCAGCTTGGCATTACTCTGGATAGGTAATTCCCCTTTCTTGGATTCTTGCATCCTAAACCTCTTCAGCACCTTATCCAAGTAGGTACTTTGACTAAGTCTAATTAGTCTCTTACTCATGTCTATCATTATCCTTATCCCTAGGATATAGGCAGCTTCTCCAAGATCCTTCATAGCGAAACACTTCCTAAGCCAGGACTTAACCTCCTACAAAGTTGGGATGTCATTTCCTATGAGTAGTATGTCATCCACATACAACACTAGAAAGCTGACTATACTCCAACTAGCCCTAACATACACACAAGACTCATCTTCGCTCCTCGAAAATCCAAACTCTTTGACTTTCTCATCAAAGCAAAGATTCCATCTACGAGATGCTTGTTTCAATCCATAAATGGATTTCTCAAGCCTACACACCCTATTAGAGTACTTTGCATCGACAAAACCTTCTGGCTGAGCCATGTAAACATCCTCAGCCAACATTCCATTATGGAAAGTGGTTTTGACATCCATTTGCCATAGTTCATAATCATGAAATGCAACTATGTCCAGCAAAACTCTAATAGACTTAATCTTTGCTACCTGTGAAAAGGTCTCATCATAGTCAACTAATGGAGTTTGAGTAAAGCCCTTTTCCACCAGTCTTGCTTTGTAGGTGTGTAGCTTCCCATCCATGTCGTTCTTCTTTTTGAAGATCCATTTGCACCCAACTGTCTTACGACCTGGTCCATTGTCAACCAAGTCCCACACTTGATTGTCATACATGGACTGAATTTCGCTGTCTATAGCCTCCTTCCATTTAGCAGACTCAGGACCTTCCATGGCTTCCCTGTAATTATCAGGTTCATCAAAATCTATTAGTCTACTATTATTAATAAATGTATCACCTTCAGTGGTGATGTGATAACCATAATTAATTTCAGGTGTGTTCCTAACTCTAGTGGAACGCCTCGGAGGTACGGACTCAACAAGAGTTTCCTCCTCAAGTTAGTCGGTAGTATTTGAGGTTCATTCACCACTTGACTCGTGAAGCTCTTGAAGGTCAAATTCCTCCCACTATCCCTTTGGCTCATAAATTCTCTCTCACGAAATACTCCTCTTCTTGCTACAAAGACCACATTATCACTGGGTCTGTAGAAGAGGTAACCAAAGGATCTTTGTGGGTACCCAACGGAAGTACACCTCTCACTTCGAGGTTCAAGCTTATCATGAGTCTCACACCTCACGAAAGCTTCACAACCCCAAATCTTAATGTGGTCTAAATTGGGAACTTTCCCAGTCCACATCTGATGAGGTGTTTTGGCAACCTTTTTAGTAGGGACTAGATTAAGGATATGGGTGGCAGTCTCTAAGGCATACCCCCATAATGAGATTGGCAACGAAGCTCGACTCGTCATGGAATGAACCATATCCAACAAGGTTCGATTACGCCTCTCATCCACACCATTCAACTGTGGTGTCCGGGGAGGTGTCAATTGTGAGATGATCCCACATTCCTTGAGATAGTCGAGGAACTATGTACGAAGATACTCACCACCATGATCGGATCGAAGCATATTAATGTTCCTACCCAATTGATTCTCGAATTCCTGTTTAAACTCTTTAAACCTTTCGAAAGTCTCTAACTTATGCTTGATTAAATTAACATATCCATATCTACTATAATCATCAGTAAACATCAAATAATAACGATTAGCATCCCTTGTGGCTGATTTGAAGGGTCCATAAACATTTGTGTGTATGAGGTCTTACAAACCCTCATCACTCTCACAAGTACCAGTGAAAGGTGACTTTGTTATTTTTCCAAGTAAACAAGAATCGCAACTATCATCCGACTTTAGGTCAAATGATTCCAAAACTCTAGTCTTTTGGAGTTGGCCTATGCGATTCTTGTTGACATGTCCAAGACGACAATTCGACAAGGATGCTTTATCCAAGCTATTTGAAGAATCAATATACAACACATTATTTCCTAGATTGTCTACAACATTCACAACTTCATATACACCATCACAAGGTAATGCTTTAAAGTAAAATACATCATTGTAATAAACATTAATAGCACCAGTATTATTATCAAATGAAAATGTAAACCCTTGTTTGTAGAAGCCATGAAAGGAAATAATATTTCTCGCCATTTCTGGCGAGTAACAACATTTATTCAAATCTAACATTAATCCATTATTAAGAAATAAGGAATAAACTCCTATCTTAGTGACATGTGATGCTTTCCTGTTGCCCATGACTTAGTTTATCTTCCCATGCTACACTTGCTCACTTCTTCTTAGGCCCTACAAATCAGTACAAATGTGAATGCCACAACCTTTATCAAGCACCCAAGAAATAGCATTAGATGAGTTATTAGACACTATTGTATAAATACCTGCATGGGTGGGTTTAACTTTCCCATCCATTACGTCTTGCAAGTATTTGGGGCAGCTTCGCTTCCAGTGCCCCTTTTCCTCCCAATAGAAGCATTGTGCTTCCTTTGGGTTTAAGGAAGGAGTAATGGGAGCTTTCATTGTCCCACTTGAAGAGGAACCATCTAGGGGCTTACCCTTGGTACCCTTCAAAGGGTTATTCCTTTTCTTACCCTTTCCCTGTCTAATTGCAAGAACAGGGGCTGTTGTAGGAGTAGGAGTAGAAGTAACAGCCGACTTACCTTTAAGGCCACTTTCAGCTGTCCTTAAAAGTCCTTGAATTTTGCTAAGTGTGAC
Organism: Lactuca serriola; assembly: GCF_051521515.1. Taxonomy (NCBI): domain Eukaryota; kingdom Viridiplantae; phylum Streptophyta; class Magnoliopsida; order Asterales; family Asteraceae; genus Lactuca; species Lactuca serriola. Next base: position 285,270,705 of record NC_136410.1, read on the forward strand.
TTCCTCCTTGTTCATATGATAAGTCATACGAAACTGATCACAACTTGGAGGTAAGGAATGTAGAATGATACAATCGCCAAGTCCTCAGGGAAGTCCACATTCAGCTTCAGCAACCGGTCCACGAACCTTTGCATTTTCTGCAAGTGACTAATGATGGGTTGACCATCCTTCATCCTGGCCGTTATCATGGAGGAGATGATTTCATACCTTTCTTGACGCGCGCATTGGTGGTATCTATCCATCAGATCCAAGTGCATCTCAAAGGGGTAGAAATCTTCATAGGATTTCTGGAGTTCGAGAGTCATGGTAGCCAAAATGATGTAGGACACTTTGGTAGCATCCCTCTCATGTACAGTGTACTCCGCAACCTCCTCAGGAGTAGCAGTGGACTCATTGATAACCTTAAGCTCCTTATCAAGGACATATTCCTTGTTCTCATAGCGGGTAATCATCCTGATTTTTCTAATCCATTCATTCAAGTTAGTCCATAAAAAGTGACTTTCCCACACAAGTTCATGAGGGAAAAGGAGCCTGTAGGGTTTTAGCCAGTAGTAGTGTTGGAAGACGTCTAAAATGAAGAAGGACAACTTTAATTAAATGAAGAATCCTTAATAAGTCACCCAAATGAAATATTAAGGCTAGGATCCAACAAACTATTTATAGTTGGAAGAGGGATGCCGTAATCCACAATATAAAATATTTGAAGGTAGGTAAATGACGATTTACCAATTTCCACCATAAGAACGAAATATTTTATTATTAGGCTTTATTGGATTTGAAACTCCTAGATCTTTTTGAGATACATTGAACTTTTCAATGGCATGTTTGAATCTCGATTGTGCCCTCTAAAGTTACCCTCAACTATATTACCTAATCGATGTGTCGGTTAACCACACACGCTCCACCGATCTATAATAAAGTCAATTTACCCTTTGCCACACTTACTAATCCTTGTTAGTGTGCCGGTTAACCACACACACTGAACTAACGACTTGGTAAGGTACAAAGTATAATTTTATGGGCTAGCAACTACTTCAAATTTTCCTAAATTAACTAAGATTGGGAATTAATAATGTATAGTTACTTTATAATTCATTATACTTTTAATGAGACTTAAATTCTTATCCTACCCGTTCGGCTAACGACCCTCCACTGGTCAAGGAAGCGGTGGGTGAGAGTGGACATCCATTAAGCTGCCATTTTATAGGCAACAACCTTATACCCCCCTTATCGATCGGCTTTATGAATGAGGCCTACCTGCAGTAAGATTGACTTATTGTAACATCCCAAAATTCAAGACTAAAAATTTTCTTTTGAGTAAAACATTACTTAAAGAAAAATCATCAATCCAATTATAATCAGAGTATTAATTTCCAGAACACATGTTCATTATCAGAGTAAAACATTCCCAGGCTGTCTAATCTATGGTGCGTTCCATGCGATCACCCCGATCTCCTCCCTCCGCTACCGGAAGTACCTAAAACCAAAACTGAAAACCGTAAGCACGAAGCTTAGTGAGTTCCCCACCCTACCACATACCATGCATAACCAAAACTGAAAACCAAAACTGAAAACCGTAAGCCTCGCCCCCTACCTCGGGCCTCACCCGCTACAACGGCCCCGCCGCCCCAGGCCCCGCCTGGCATCGAGCCCCGCTCGGATACATATCTATTTCACTTAAGCCTCGCCTATCACAGGGCCCCGCCCACTAACATATAATAGCACATAAACATATCACATCACATCACATAAGCTAAACAGATACTAACGGATCTTGTCCTAAGGCCTTGCCTATCTCTGGGCCCCGCCCTTGTCCTGCTACTGATGAGTCATGGAACCCCGTCCATACTCCTACTGATAGTGAGGTATGGGCCCAGCCCACCCTCACTTCTTCCCTAACTTAGGCCTCACCTCTGATCTGCTGCTACTGAGATGTGGAACACCATCCACACTCTGCTATTGATGAGTCACGGGACCTCTCCCACACTCCGCTCCCTACCATGCACATACGAGTATCACATAGATAACAAGTATAAACTATCACATAAACCATTCCTTGGGCACCCGCCCTCTATCATTGGACCTCGTACCGAATATCATACTAGCATACTATGCCTAGGGCTAACCCCCGGGTCTTCTACTCATAACTACATGGGTCGACATTATAGCCGTAGACCCATTCATACAAAGGTAAACTCACCTGCACTGGCTGAATAGACTGATGAACCCACTAGCTGCTGCACGACAACTCTCTGAACTCCTGCTTCACTCGCTCCGCGAGCTACCAATATCAATGCAACACTGAGTCTAACTGACCCCCGAAACACAATCAAGTAAACTTTGGTCGAAGTCAAAGTCCTGGTCAATGTCAACCTTCCAGGTCAACCCTACTCGCCGAGTCACCCTATTGACTCGCCGAGTTCATCTGTTCAGAGTCCTTCTCTTTGCGACTCGACTCGCCGAGTCAGTCCATGACTCGCCGAGTCTACCGATTTCCAAGTCCTGACCTGTCCAACTCACCGAGTCTCCACTCGACTCACTGATTCGACTCTCAACTCGAAGGGTTTGGGGTTTCGCGACCAGACTCGCCGAGTCCAAGAATAGACTCGTCGAGACCAAGGCAATCTTTAACCAACTCGCCGAGGTGTTCATCAAACTTGCCGAGTTCCTGCCCAACTTCATCCGACTCGACGAGCTGGTCATCCCACTCGTCGAGTTCCTCCAAACCTTCATGCTACTCGCCGACTCCACTCAAAGGACTCGCCGAGTCCATTCAGATCTGCATACATGTAGAGGACTTTTGAGTTATGCATGGGCTCCAAACTATACATTTACCCTCCCCAAGCCTATTCCTCACGTAAAGTTGCAAACTTTACGTGTAGAGAAGGAGATCTAGGCTAAATACACCATAAACTAGGGTTTAATGCAAAGACGCTCCATAATCAACTCAAGGGCTGATACTTTATGCTTTCCAAGACCAAAATATGCTTAGATTTGAAGTAGCAACTCCAGATTCGACTTCTAACTCAAATGGACAACTTAATCATGGCTAAAAAGCCCCAAAACTCACAACCAAAATAGATCTAAAGGGAGGGAAATGACTTAGTACCTTCAAATGTTCAGAAATATCTTCCCAATCCCAGATCTATAGCCCCCTTCTTGCACCCTCAAGATCCTTCTTCCTTTTCCAAGCTTTAGTGCACTCTTCAAGGCAATAATTGGCTCAACAATTGATATGGTGGCTAGGGTTTGGTATCCAGGGTTAAATAGGCAGTAAAGGAACCCTAGGGAAGAGAATGAGGCAATTAAATAGGCTCCAAGTCCCGAATTTAGGGTTTTCCTCGAACAGACCTGACTCGTCGAGTCTCCTTGGCTGACTCGTCGGATCGGTCACTTACTCTTTGACCCGGATCCCGCTTGGACTCGTCGAGTTCCTCCTTGGACTCGCCAAGTCTCCCCTTAAACTTAGGGTTTTCTTTCCTTTCTAGGCCTTCAAAACTTTGGGTTTTACATCTCTCCCCCACTTAAAATAAACTTCATCCTCGAAGCTTGCTATGGCCCACCGTCTGCGATCTGCCTCCAATATCCCACCAATTATTTCAACACCAGCTGCCTACCCTCGCTGGCCTTCCGCTCGGTCATTCCGACTAACACTAATCCTTGCGGATAATAGACTCAGGTCACCCTGACCCTGAACATCCTTGCAACACAACCTACTCACCGACAATCCTTCTGGTACTCACCGAGTACTGCACTGAACTTATAGGGGTTCACCCCTTCTTTCCTTGCGCAAATTCCTTGCCTTCCGAAGGCAAAGCTCCATAACCAACTATTTCCTCTGTCATTGTGAAGGTCCTATCCTTCACCAACTCCATCACCCCCTCTATTTCCAGTACGGTTCATAACCAACTATTTCCTTCTTGGAGGTCGCGCACTCATTCTAGCTCTACGTGCTCCTACCTTTTCACACTCGGAGGATTCTCCCCCACTTTGATCCTGCTTACCCCTTGTTGCTCAATACTCAAAAAGAAATCCCAATCCTTGCTACCATTCCATAATCAATTTGCTGAGGAACCCAAGCTTACCATAGCTAGGGATCTAACCAATCCATCTCGAACAGTATACAACTCCGATCTAGTAAGACATACCAAGTCCATCCCAAGCATGCTACAGTTACTACATCCTATGTAACCATGTCCAATATGGCACATCCCCTGACTACCATTCAAATATCCAAGGTATGTAGATGGCATATAACTCGATCACAATCAACCGCACAATAGTAAAATACTCATACCGATAATGATGTAGAACCATAAAAATATAATCATGCACAAATAAAAGAACTGAAAACAGAAATCACATACCTGCAACGTCCGGTGCTGATCGCGCCTCTAAGGTAGTCATCTGAAGAGCTCTGCCTCCTACCGCAGGCGCCTCTACACAGCCTTGACGGCCGTCTGTGATCCTCAAAGTAGCAGGGGCAGGTGCCATCACCCGTCCTGCTGAAAACAAACTGGGACACTGGGCCTTCTTGTGGCCCTGCTGGTAGCAGTGAAAATATAACAGGTCTGATCCCTGTGAAGTGGTAACAGTACAATCCTTGCTGAAATGACCAGTCCGACCGCACTTGAAACTGCCAAACTCACCACCGCTACCGCTCCTGCACGTGCCCCCGTGCGCCCTGCCACACTTCCCGCACCGACCGCGGTCTTGATAATCCCTCGACCTCGAATCCAATCCCTTAGGCCTTTTGCTCGAACCTGCAGCTACCTGAACCTCATCGGATTCCTCTTCTGGATCTGCTCCAAATCAATTTCCCTCTCTCTAGCCCGAGAAATCATATCTTCCAGCGTCTTACAGCTGGATCTGCTCACGAACTCCCTGATGTCATCCCTCAACATCTCATGGTATTGGGCCTTCTTCATCTCCTCATCCGCGACATACTGCGGTACGAGAAGAGCCCTCTCCCTGAACTTGGTGATGATCCCCACCACAGTCTCAGTGGTCTGCGTCAAATCCTGAAACTCCCGTGCCAACTGATGCACCTCAATAATCGGCGAAAACTCCACCCTGAACCTGGCCGAGAAATCGCTCCAAGTCATCGCATCCAATGCGACATCATCCCCCAAAGCATGACCAATCTCCTCCCACGAATCCCTTGCTTTGTCCTTCAGAAGTCATGAAGCGAGTCTGACCTTGTCCCCCTCAGGACACCGGCTCGTACGGAATGTGTTGGCAACATCAGCCAACCATCTGCTGCTAGCGATGGGGTCCCTAGCCCCATGATAATCTGGTGCCCCGCAAGCCCTGAACTCTCGAAATGTCAAGGTATGCGCTCCCATCAATGCCATCATCTTAGAACGGAAGGCTCCCAGCCTCTCATCCAAAATCTCCAATATACCCTCCTTGACCGTGCCAAAGATCACAGGAGTCTGATCTAGAATATTGCGCGTAACCTCGGCAGATATCAACTCCCTCATTCGCTCCTCGAGCTGCTCGGCCCGTGAACCCGAGTCTGATCCCTCTCCGGTACCTGATCCGCCCGCTGGTCTCTCTCACAATGTCACCATACTGAAAATATAATACATCCACTAGCAGAATACTCATCACTGCTGCGAGACCAAACACACTCCCTACTAGGTTCTCGGTCTTGTCTTGGCCTTTCCCGAATCGAGTACGGATCCTATGCTTTCAGTAGTACGGGCCCATACTACCTTCCACATCTATCCGTACTTCCCTCAGGAATTGCTTTGACTCCACCAGGTCCCTTATCCACTACTACTGCTCCCAGCACTATCTCATCCTAGGCTTACCCTAGCGAAACCTCTTACTCAACTCAAACCAGTCTTCAGCTGCTGAAGGTCTCCTTGTGATGCCAATTAGCCATCACCTGGATACCATCACATGTGACGAGGCTCAGATAATCCTTCATGTAAAAGACTCGTCCCTACAACGTTTGGAGTCAAACAAGAGCTGCGCAATATGACCAAATCCAACACTCTAAGATTATTCGACCCTGATCACATGTGATGTGTTGTATCCATCTAATGGCTAACTCCTATCACTCAGAATCCCACAATGCACAAAGCAAGCAGCATTTAGACAAGGGAAAATCTAACCACAACATACTCACGCAATCATATCCACATAGCAAGAAACTGAACTAGCATGCAATACAAACTCATAGACCCACACAAACTCATAAACTTAGGCATAACCTAAACAAGATATCCTACTACTGTATAATCAGCACTATCATGCAGCTAAAAACACATATAATAGGCACATAAGGCATCATCCCTGGATCCTTAGTCCTAATCTAGCATGTTGTTCTATCAACTGATAATCATAACATAAACTTGTATGGGTATTTTGGGGTACTTACTTGAGCTCTGTTGATTGCATGCACCACACCCTTTTTCTCTTTTCAAACTTCTTTTCTTTCTGAATTATTTTTGCTTTTCTAAAACTGTTTTCTTTCCCAAAACTCTCTTTTTACAAAACTGTATTTTCATTTTGAAAACTTCCATACCAATTCCTCAGTTTGAGTTCAGACACACCCAAGAGCGTGTCTGAATCCCTCAAACCAAGGCTCTGATACCAACTTGTAACATCCCAAAATTCAAGACTAACAATTTTCTTTTTAAAAAAACATTACTTAAAGCAAAATCATTAATCCAATTATAATTAGAGTATTAATTTCTAAAACACATGTTCATTATCAGAGTAAAACATTCCTAGGCTGTCAAATCTATGGTGCGTGCCATGCGATCACCCAGGGCTCTTCCCTCTATTACCAGAAATACCTGAAACCAAAACTAAAAACCGTAAGAACGAAGCTTAGTGAGTTCCCCACCCTACCGCATACCATGCATAACGACATACTGCACAAACTGGGCCATGCCCGCTATCCTGGGCCTCGCCCCCTACCTCGGGCCTCGCCAGCTACAATGGCCCCGCCACTACAGGCCCTGCCTGCCTTCGAGCCTCGCTCGTATACAGATCTGTTTCACTTAGGACTCGCCTGTCACAGGGCCCCGCCCACTAATATATAAAATCACATAAACATATCACATCACATCACATAAGCTAAACACATACTAACGGATCTTGTCCTAAGGCCTCGCCTATCTCTGCGCCCCGCCCTTGTCCTGCTACTGATGAGTCATGGAACCCCGTCCATACTCCTGCTAATAGTGAGGTACGGGCCCAACCCACCCTCACTTCTTCCCTAACTTGGGCCTCACCCTTGATCTGCTGCTACTGAGATGTGGATCACCATCCACACTCTGCTATTGGTGAGATACGGGACCTTGCCCACACTCACCTCCCTACCAGGCACATACGAATATCACACAGACAACAAGTATAAACTATCACATAAACCATTCCTTGGGCACCCGCCTCTATCATTGGACCTCGTCCCGAATATCATACTAGCATACTGTGCCTAGGGCTAACCCCCGGGTCTTCTACTCATAACTACATGGGCTGACATTATGGCCGTAGACCCATTCATACAAAGGGAAACTCACCTGCATTGGCTGAGCTGGCTGATGAACCCACTAGCTGCTGCCCGAAAACTCTTTGAACTCCTGCTCCACTTGCTCCCCGAGCTACCAATATCAATGCAACACTGAGTCTAACTGACCCCCGAAAGACAACCAAGTCAACTTTGGTCAATGTCAAAGTCCTGGTCAAAGTCAACCTTCTAGGTCAACCCTACTCGCCGAGTCACCCTATTGACTCGTCGAGTTCATATGTTCAGAGTCCTTCTCTTTGCGACTCTACTCGCCGAGTCGTCCATGACTCGCCGAGTCTACCAATTTCCGAGTCCTGACCTGTCCAACTCACCGAGTCACCACTCGACTCACTGATTCGAATCTCAACTCGAAGGGTTTGGGGTTTCGCGACCTGACTCGCCGAGTCCAAGAACAGTCTCGCCGAGTCCCAAGCAATCTTCAACCAACTCGCCGAGTTGTTCCTCAAACTCGTCGAGTTCCTGCCCAAATTCATCCGATTCGACGAGCTGTTCATCCCACTCGTCGAGTTCCTCCTAACCATCATGCTACTCGCCGAGTCCACTCAAAGGACTCGCCAACTCCATTCAGATCTACATACATGCTGAGGATTTTTGAGTCATGCATCGGCTCCAAACTGTAGATCTACCCTCCCCAAGCCTATTTCTCATGTAATGTTGCAAACCTTACGTGTAGAGAAGGAGATCTAGGCTAAATACACCATAAACTAGGGTTTAAGGCAAAGAGGCTCCATAATCAACTCAAGGGCTGATACTTTATGCTTTCCAAGACCAAAATATGCTTAGATCTGAAGTAGCAACTCCAGATCCGGCTTCTAACTCAAATGGACAACTTAATCATGGCTAAAAATCCACAAAAATCACAACCAAAATAGATCTAAAGGGAGGGAAACTACTTAATACCTTCAAATGTTCATAAATATCTTCCCAATCCCAAATCTATAGCCCCCTTCTTGCACCCTAAAGATCCTTCTTCCTTTTCCAAGCTTTACTGCACTCTTCAAGGCAATAATTGGCTCAACAATGGATATGGCGGCTAGGGTTTGGTATTCAGGGTTAAAGAGGCAGTAAAGGAACCCTAGGGCAGGGAATGAGGCACTTAAATAGGCTCCAAGTCTCGAATTTAGGGTTTTCCTCGAACAGACCTGACTCGCCGAGTCTTCTTGGCCGACTCACCGAGTCGGTCACTTTCTCCTTGACCCGGATCCCGCTCAGACTCACCGAGTCTCCCCTTAATGTTAGGTTTTTCTTTCCTTTCCTGGCGTTCAAAACTTTGGGTGTTACACTTACTCTTATACATATCTATATAAATAAGATTATAATAGTAGTGTAAGTGTTGTTTTTAAACCATTTTAAAAAAACTAAGGTTTATTTTGGAATTAAAGTATTAAATTGTAAGACTTTACAAATTCCAAAACTTGAGGGCAAGTTTTGAACATATTTCAAGACTCTTCAATTTGTAACTTATGAGTTTGAATGGTTCATAAAGTTGAAGTGTCTTCATTTTATGAAACCTCCTATTCTTTAATGACAACTTTTAAAGAAGTGACTTTTGGTTATCCATAACTTGAGGATAAGTTATGGACACCATCATAAGCATTAAGATCATGAATTAAACAAGCATGTAGGTCACACATAATTCCTTTGATCTTCTAAAACTCATAAGAACAAATATTCATATCAAACAACTTTAAGAAATCATATTAACACATATAAAACTTAAAAAAAAACAGATTTTAAAACTCCAAAATAGTTTGGGATAATGATTCTAGCCCATTTCCAGCAACAAAACTCGGAAAACTGCACACCACGCATCTACTCGCCGAGTGCATGATCTTACTCGAAGAGTAGGATGAATTTTGTCTTGGACTGGTCGAGTTGCACTTGGCGAGTCCAGTCGAACCGTGAACATTTTTTCGATTTTCAAGCAGTTTGCATCAAATATACAGAAAACAAACCTGGCTCTAATACCACTGATGGTCTTGAGCATTCTAACACTCCTATGGTGTACATGCAACCCTATAAACCTTGAATCTATGTTTTCTCTAATATACATGCAAATTTGGTTGACAAGGTTTACTTCCTAACTAGCATGGCATGGGGAATTTAGTAATTTATAAAATCTAGTAGAAGTACATACCTTTCTTGTTGCTTGGATTCCTTGATGACTTTGTGAGCTTAGCACCCCAAATGTTGTGCCTCAGATGCTTCACACAACACTACAAGACTTGGAATAAATTGAGATACTACACTTGCACTAAAAAATTGGTTATGCCCTCTTAGAACTCACTAGTATTCCGATTTTGCTAACTATATGGCTCCTTTTATAGTGTTGTCACAACTAGGGTTTACACATGAATGCCCTTAATTATCATGACTCTTCATTTCTAATGATTCATGGGTTTGTAACTCCTATGAACTATCCATGGAGCACCAAATGGTTATAACCCAACTCCATAAACCATGGATCATAAATCCACCATAAAAGATTAGACGATTGTCATAAACAACCCGATATATTGAATTAGTCTCATTTTGATCACCAAATTAATTCTAAATTAATATTTGATCAACATTAATTAAATAATACTATTATTAATATATTAGAACTTATAATATATTAATAATCACAACTGTCCTTTCTCTCATTTAGTCTATCCAAGTATTGCAATGTCATGCAACCGAAATGGACCAGGGCGAGTCGGGTCAAGTACATACCAAATAAAGTTATGGACTTAGACACTATATCCACCAATTCTATGCTAGTATATGTTAGCGGGCGGGGCCCGGAGACAGGCGGGGCCTAAGGAAAACATATAAGTATGTCGAGCGGGGCTCGAAGCCAGGCGGGGCCTGGTGACGGACGGGCGGGAGCCCAGTATTTGGTTATATGTGCAGTGTTATGTATGGCATGTATGGATCATTAGATATGTATGGGATGCGGTAGGTTGGGGAACTCACTAAGCTTCGTGCTTATGGTTTTCAGTTTCGGTTTCAGGTATTCATTTTTCAGAAGACGAGCTCGGGAGGGTTGCAGTGCACACACCACAGCAAGTTAGCATGGGATGTTTACTCTGATAATTAAACAAGTGTTTTGCAAATGAAACTATGATTTTCAATATAAACCCTTTTGTATGTTTGAATGACTTAGCGCAATGGATTAGTGATGTTTTCAAAATAAATTTTTGGACTCGAAATTTGGGATGTTACACAACATTTACGGGTATTCTGTGAATTACTTACTTGAGCTCGGAAGATTGCACGCATCCCACCCTCTTTTTCTTTATAAAAAACTTTTTTAGAAATTTGTTCTCTCTCAAAAGATTACCAATCCTTCAGTTTGAGTTCAGTCACACCCAAGAGTGTGCCTGAATCCCAAAAATCCATGGATAAATTTTCATTTTTAAAACATCAATCCATATAATGATTTTTCGCAAAAACATTCAAAGTAAAATAATAGTTAAACATCAGAGTAGAAGTCACAAATAACTATTTAGAAATAATACTCTAGAGTATGCTTTGAAGCCACGTCAGGCACTTCCCTTTCAAACTGGAAGTACCTAAAACCATAATCATAAAACTGTAAGCACAAATCATAGTGAGTTCCCTAAAATATCATATACCATACATATCATTGGGCCTATCCCGCACATTGGGTCCAACCCATAATAATGGTCTTAGCCCTTCCTAATCATTGGGCCCAACCTATCATACAATTATGCCTAGCCAATAGTACAATAGGCCTAGCCCAACATATAATAGGTCCAACACTCTCATGCAATTGATTGTAGCCCCACAAGTATTTCCATGGGCCCAACCCATCATACAATGCAAGAGTCACAAAGACAGCTAGCATTTTACCTAACAAATTCTAGTGGGCCGTCATTAGTGCCTTCAACCCACAAGTACATTGAGGATACCCACCTCCCTCCGAGATGACCGAAACATACATGCGTTGCTGCTACCGGGATATTCACACTAAACATATCCAAAACCTTCCCTAATCAATAATTAGAAAAATAACCCAAAATCAAGCTCCAACTCCTATTCTATAATGCTAAGGGTAAAAGACCATTTTACTTTTCCCATAACTATCCAATAATCCATGGCCCAAACCCAAAAGAAAAAAGGCTCAAAAATAGGTCATAATCACTTCTTGGAGACTACGCCTAGTGTACCTCCCTAGTATGCCCGGTGTACTACTAGTTGAAGCCCAAACCACAATCCGATGTGTAAATTCCTTATGACAAAGCATCTAACCTCTCGCTCTGATTTTAAGGGATGTCTTAAGTCATAAATTCCAGTCTTTATGGCTCTGCATGGCTTAATGGCGCACAAACCAATGCCCTAGATTCATAACTTCAGCAAAACACCACAAACTCATGCATGTAAGAATTATACTAATCAAGATCCGATTTTTATGCTACATGAACATCATATCTAATAAGAAATGAAACCCTTAAGGTTTAAGTAGATTTTACTAACAAGAACCAAAACCATGGAGGTAAAATATGTAAATTACAACCCGAAACTACATCTATATAAAAGAATCATAAAGCTTGAAGCTTTATACCTCCATAAAAAAGATCAAAGTGAATAGGGTCTGGATCGACAAGCTCCAAGAAAAGCAACACCTCTTCAATGAGATCCTTCTTCTCCAAGATGCACTAAGTACACTCCAAATCATTCAAAAACTCATGTATCTCAAAAATGGGACTAGGGTTTCGAAATTCGGCTTAGAGAGGATGGAGGCAGAAGGTAATCAGGGTTTGAACTGAGTTAAGGTCATTAAATACGGTACAAGACCCAAATATTAGGGTTTGATACCGCTTTGTGTACCCCCAGCATACCAAGGTGAACCTCCGTGATCAACTAGGCCAAGTACTCCCAGTGTACTGGTCAACCACATTCCCATACAAACTTCTAAAGGCTTAGACACACCTGAGAGTGTGCCCGAATCCCTCAAACCAAGGCTCTAATACCAACTTGTAACATCCAAAATTTCGAGTCCAAAAATTTCTTTTGAAAACATTACTAATTCATGGTGTTAAGTCATTCAAATATACAAAAGGGTTTATATGACAAATCATAGTTTCATTTCCAAAACACTTGTTTATTTATCAGAGTAAACATCCCAGGCTACGTTGCTGTGGTGTGTGCACTGCAACCCTCCCAAGCTCCTCTTCTGAAAACTAAATACCTAAAACAAAAATTAAAATCGTAAGCACAAAGTTTAGTGAGTTCCCCAACCTACCACATACCATACATATCTACTGATCCATACATGCCATACAAAACACTGCGTACATAACCACATACTGCGCTCCCGCCCGCTGCTCGGCATACAGATCTGTTTTCCTTAGGCCCCGCCTGTCTCCGGGCCCCACCCGTTAACATATACTAGAATACAATCATATCACAATACATAACTAACATATTCTACTAGATTACTACACTAAGGCCTCGCCTATCTTGGACCTCGCCCCTGTCCTAGTACTGATGAATCATGGAACCTTGTCCACGCTCCTGCTGACTGTGAGATACAAGCCTATCCCATACCCACTCTTTTCCTTACTTGGGCCTTGCCCCTACTCTACTGTTAATGAGGTATGGACCACCGTCTACACTCTGCTATTAGTGAGATATGGGACCTCGCCCACACTCACCTCCCTACCAGGCACATACATGTATCATACAGAAAACAAGTATAACTATCATACAAACCATTCCTTGGGCACTCGCCCGCTATCATTAGACCATAGCCTCGAATGTCATACTAGCATACTTTGCCTAGAGCTAACCCCCGGGTCTTCCTACTCATAACTACATGGGCCGGCATTGAGGTCGTAGACCCATTCACACAAAAGGGAAACTCACCTGCACTGCCGAACCTTGCTGATAAATCTCTGCCTGCTGTGCGACAGCTCTTCGAACCGCTGCTTCACTAGCTCCTCGAGCTACTAATATCAATATAACATTTAGTTCCAAACTGAACTTTAGAAGTCAAACTAAGTTAACTCCGGTCAAATTCAAAGTCCTAGTCAAAGTCAACCTTCAAGTTGACTCGACTCACCGAGTCAACTCATTGACTCGTCGAGTTCCTAAACTCAGAAACTCTCCAAATACGACTCAACTCGCTGAGTCACCCCAACACTCTTCGAGTTCAACGATCTCTGAGAACCATCTTGTCCAACTCACCGAGTCACCACTCGACTCACCGATCTGCGTCTTAACCATAAAAGGTTGAGGTTCCGTGACCAGACTCGCCGAGTCCAAGGCAATCTTCAACAAACTCAACGAGTCCGCGCTCATGTTCATAAAACTTCCCGAGTACACCCATGTGACTCACCGAGTCCCTTCAGATCTCAATCCATACAGTGGCTTTTCGAGCCATGCAGGGGTTCCAATCCATAGATGCATTCTTCTACAGTTTATCCCTCACGTAAAGTTGCAAACTTTACGTCAAGCCAAGGAGAATAAGGACTAAAACACTCTATGGCAAGGGTTTAAGATAAAGGGGCTTCACGAATAACTCACTGACTGATGCTTTAAGTCATTCTGGATCATCACAAGCCTAGATCTGAAGTAGCAACCTCAGATCTAAGCCCCAAACCCGAAATAGATCTCAATCTTGCCTAAATAGCCCCAAAATCTCATTCAAGAATAGATCTATATGCAAATAGGTTGAAGGTAACAACTTATTACTTCAATGATGACTTGCCACTGAAGAATAATCCAACTCTGTACAAAGCCCCTTGCTCCAAGCTTCTTGATCTTCAATATCTCTTCACAAAAACCTCTTATTAAAGCTACAAAATGCTTCCAAGGACACTCACTCACGATTTAGGGTTTCTGGATCTCAAAAAGGGAGTAAAGAAACTAGAGAAAGGGTGTAATGTTTTTTAAATAGTGCACAACCCCCCGGATTATGGTTTTTGTCACCCAGACCAGACTCGTTGAGTCCACTAGCTGACTCGCCGAGTCGGTCACTTACTTATACACTGGATCCCACTCCGAGTCATCAAATTCCTCCCTGGACTCGATGTGTTCACTCATGACTTAGAGATTTTCCTTTCTTTTCTTGGTCTTTCTGATTCTAGGTGTTACAACTCTCCTCCACCTAAACTAGACTTTGTCCTCGAAATCCGCTGAGGCCCACTGTCCTGCAATCCACTCGCATCACCCCTGCCTGCTGAATATAACTCCGGCTGACCACTTCCATGGACCTTCCGCCCGGTTACCCAAAAAAACTCGTCCTAGTAGTTATCGATCCACAAGTGCACTCTAAACCCATCATTCCTGAGCAAACAACTCACTCAACTGACAATCGTTCCAGTACTCCCCGAGTACTTATGCTGAAATCCTAGGGGTCCACCCGTTTTGTCCTTGAGCGCTTTCTGGCCTTCCCAAGGCAATGTTCCACCATGAACCACCTCCTCTACTACCATGAAGGACATATCCTTCATGGTATCCATTACTCCAGCCACTCCCAGTGCTGATCTCTACTGTCGATACCTACCAAACACTTCATGCTACTATAACTTAATGTTGAGTACCCAGCCCTGCATATGGATCAAATAATCCTTCAAGTGAAAGATTCATCCCTGCAACGGGGAACTCCAACGAGATCTGCGCAATAGGATCAAACCCTTCGCTCTGAGATTATCCAATCCTGCTGCGAGAGGCGTAGCACTCCCCGATCGACTATTTGTCACGTACCATATTTCTCTATTGTCACTTCCCTGCCTTAAAGTCCTGCCCTTTCTCATTCGTCTTCCGAATGGACCGAGACCACCCTGGTCCGTCCACAGTTCATGTTGGTAACTGGGTTACCGGATAATCACCAGTCACTATAACTAGCACAATCTCTTAGTCGCTCCCAGCGACTTCCAAAGAAATTTTGGCTATCTAAAATGTTCTATCTATCCTGCCAGTCTAGAGCTACAGGTGTTGGGATCCTCGATCCATATCTTAGCCCTAAGGTCCCTACCAGGTCCTACCTGTGCTGCTATAATCTCACGGGTCTCACCTAACTATATCCTAAAGCGGTCCTCCCGTCTAGTCTCACTTGCCTAACTATTGTCGCACGGGCCTCGCCCACAGGTCCCACCCAAACCATACTACTGAGCAATATTGCCCCCTGGTCTCACATATACTGCTGCTAACATATGAGCCTCACCCACGGGTCTCAACCAACTACATACTGGAGTAGCCTCACCAAACAAGGGCTATGCAGGTCGACTTCATACTAAACATCAACGATTTGGCTTTTCCTGAACACTATCGAGCTGACTAGGAAATACGGGCCTCCGCCCACACCCCGCGAACTAGGAGATATGGGCCCCCTCCCATACTCTGCGAACTAAACTGATAAGGAATGCTACAGCTTAACTGCAGTCTTACATCACTTCCGTCAATGACTCGCTGTTGGGGAATGTTGCGGCTATTCCACAGTCTTATATCCCACCTAAACCCGCACTTGGCGAAGCCTCTGCGACCTTGATCCTGAACCAGTCACCGGCTAGACATGATTACACAAACTCAAGGTCGGAAGGTGTCACACCCCAAAACCACGAACGGCGGAAACATTCTGGGGCGGAGGACATCATGTAAGCATCACAACAAATGTAAAGTAGTAAACAAGCAACAACATCATCCATTGTATTAATAGTATAATTATAGTTACAAGTGTTTTCTTTCATAGTACAAGACAGCATGATAACTGATCAAAATAAAAGACGAGTCTTGACTGCTCCGTCTTCTCTAAACCTTGCATCGACACCTGTCTATTTGTAACCTGAGAATACAAGTTATTTTGAAAGAGTAGATCAGCATTTAAGCTGGTGAGTTCATAAGTATTTAATGTCATTGCTTTGATTAGTTGATATGAAAGACTGGTAAATGAATGATGAACATTTAGTATAAGTATGAAAAGCTCTAGAAAATCCCATATTTCCTACTAGTATAAAAGTAGTCTTCTACCAAGACTCGAATGTTTTGAAAGTAGTCTTTTACCTAGACCTGACTGTTTTGAAAGTACGCATCTCTTGAAAATGTGATGGTTTTTCCTTGTTTAACTCTTATTAGTAGTCCCTTAAGTATACCTGAAATGGTATCATCTTAAAACATCCGTAGATTATTCATTTACCTCTGTTGCTAACAGCCGGGTTTAGGAATAGTTAGTCCCTTATGTATACCCACGATGGTATCAACCTAGAACATCCGTAGATTGTTCATTTACCTCTATAGCTAGCAGTGGTTGTCGGAATGGTTAGTCCCTCAAAGTATTATGTGGTACTAGGAGATAAAGTCCCAATCTATCTCGTCGATGATGTGATTGAATCACAAGGTAAAGATAGAAAGGCGAACGATATAACCATATCTAGACATATAACATGTAATAGTAATTTGCCATATAATGTCTATGTAAAAGTATTCATGTATAAGTATTCATGTAAGAGTATTCCTTCATATAACATGTAGTAGTAATTTGCCATATAATGTCTATGTAAAAGTATTCATGTAAGAGTATTCCTTCATATAACATGTAGTCTAGACTAATGAATGAACTGACTCCGGTGTAATTGCTTGTAGTAGTGATAATGTTTTGTTTACTCTAAACTATTCCTATAATAGTTTACTAAAATGTAATTGATGAGTGTCCAAGTAGGTTTATACACCTTTGCTACCCAGGAGTATCGAAACTAAATTAACTGATGCAACATTTATGACCATATATGTATACATGATATATAACTAATATTTAAACGACCTTCGGAAGAGTACCCGATATCCCACCAGACCACATCCAAATCGAGGAAAAGGAAACAGGGTGGATAGCCTTTCTATGTCTTTTAAACATTTCTTATATAACTATACATATAGAGGCATGCAATATATAATATGAAAGCATAAAGAAGTTTTGTAAAACCATTGAAAAGTCTAATAAAGAATTTGTGACTTGATGTCAGTTTATAAAATGATTGAAAGTATTTTGTTTGATAAGACAGTTTAAGTACACGTAAAACCATTGTTTGAAAACACCTTTGTAACCGATTTTGAAAGGAAGCTTACAATATGTAAGACAGTTTGATAATGAGCTTTAATCATGTAAAAACGTTTAAGAAAGTCATTTGAAGTAATATGTTTAGTGAAACTGTTGAACTTGTAGTGAATCTATTTGTATACTAGTTATAAATCACATATGATTGATTTATTAACAAGAAGTATCCCAAAATATTGATGTTTTTCGTACCAAAATAATCGTATGTTTGTAGTACCAAAGGTGGACACATATACATACAGTATAAGCGGAGTGTTTGATTTATATATAAATAACAACACTTTTCAATTTCAAAAGATATGATATTATCGTGATACATTTTGCACACGAAAGTTTCTTTATAATGATTATAAATCACATGCGATTCCGTTGATAAAAAGTATAAAACGAAACTTTATATAACATACGATAATCATCGTGTGTTTTACTTGTATTCCCCCCCTTAAAAGCATATAAAAATATTCATAAAACATTTAAAAGTGTGGATTATAGGGGTATGAACTCACTTGATTGATTGAAGAATGCGTGACGAAAACCGAGCAGAACTTCTACTCGAGAAAGCGGATCTCTCGAGATTCTCGGGAAATCTCGGGAGTCTCCGGAGTGTAAAACTTTCTTCCCACCTTGGATATGAAAACCGGTCCTTTGGGCTGATTCCGAGGGTTGAAACGCAGAGCTTCGGCGCGAGAATGGAAGGAACTTAGCAATTTTTGCCGGCACCCCGCATCCTTTTTATAGTGAAAATATCTGATGGACTCGCCGAGTAGGGGACACCTACTCGCCGAGTTGGTCCATACTCGCCGAGTAGGGGACACCTACTCTCCGAGTTGGTCCATGTGGCAGCTTTCTGGTGGTGCCACATGTCAACTTCTGGGTGGTGCCACGTCACCCCTATCGCGTGTTAGCCTTCGAACTTAGAAAAATCATAACTCTCGCATACGAGCTCCGTTTTTGACGTTCTTTATATCCACGCGTAGGTAAAATCAAGATCTACAACTTTCGTTTAGACTCCGTCGGCTAAATCTTGACCGATCTCAAATTTAACAGTAGGAGGTGTTTAGACTGTTAAATGACCGCGAAGAATTCGTAACTCCTTCATACGAACTCCGTTTTCGTCCATATTTTTACCGTTGAGTTCCTATTAATGAGACCTTCAACTGTCATTTAGGTTGTGTAAGCCAAAAACGGCTCGAACTAAAATTCGAGTTTCGGGTCGTGCACTGCTAAGCCGAATCTTAAAAAAATCATAACTTCCTCATACGAAGTCAGATTTGGGCGTTCTTTTTATTGACGCTCTTATCCTAACATATTCTACAACTTTTGTTTAGATTGATAAGGCTAAATGTCTCTCTATCGTAAATTCACTATTTACGCTTCCCGGTGCCGTGCCGGTTTTGCCGTAAAACCTCGACAGGTCATAACTTCTTCGTTATGACTCGGATTTCGGCATTCTTTATATCTTCGGAATCCTTGTTTCGACCACTACAACTTTATTTAACACAAATAAGATTTTAGGAAAGTTAAATTTTGACCTAAATTTGACTTGCGTCCCAATATATCGTCTTGAAATATCGGGTTGTCACATCATCCCCCGTTAGAGGGAATTTCGTCCCGAAATTAGAGTTTAAGCAGAATTGATACTACGCTACAGATAGAAGTTTTATTTGATCTTTTGTATTCCTAAGTGAATTTAGATCCTCGCATGGCCTTCCAGCGAACCTTTCACTATTAGGGAACGACTTTGTTTCTTTTGTTGGCCTCACCGGTGTGATAACTCCTCTTGGTCGAACGTATGTTGAATGTTTTTGTGGGCGGTGAGGACAGTATATCTTGTATCCTACAAGCAGTGCCTCCAGATCTTCCATACAATTATCGCTGTCCCTGACTCAAGATTATGTGCTGTATAGTTAACTTCCTGCGTCTTAAGCTGTCTCGAGGTATAGACAGTGACCTTTCCTCTTGTATAAGAACAAAACCAATTCATACTGATTATGAAGTCAGAACCTTGTGGTTGATTAGATGACGTGAAGATCTAAAATAAAGTATGATTACTCATGACTTAAGGAAAAAGGGTAGGTACTTTTGTTCTATCTGACTTTGTTGTCCCAATCGACGGAAAGGGCACGTGTTGGCTTCTAAGTTTATTCGCATGGCAGTATGATCACTCGTAGTCTTAAGTAGTCTCCATCTTGAAGTTCATCTTAGAACTCCTACCTGGTTCATCAATTTCATTTTCGCGTATACGAGTCGTATATAATTAAGATTGAAAAGGTAGTCGAATAAATCATTCTTCTTTAAGCTCACATCCCAACGAGGAAAAGAAGTTAGAGTGGAATCATCAATTCTAAACCTGTAGAACCTTGATTATATACTACCCCTATGTATACATTCTTCAACAATAGATCAACCGTATGGGTCTTTGGATTGAACTTGACGTATTGAACGAGTGGTAATTCGGGCGGTTTGCTAAATTTCTCTTTGGAGAGGATGAGAAACATGAGGTGCTCTATGAACGAGTACTTTGTTGTTCCGGAATAACGGTTTTGCTAGAAAGACGATTTTGGAGGAATAGATGTACGTATGAAACTGTTTTTGTGAGGATAGAATTGAATCAAGTAGTATGATAATGTCGTAATCATAAGGAAACTTAAAGACATTAGATTTGAACAAAAGATGTTTACAGACAAAACAACCGTGCAACCATCAACATAGTTTCGGTACTTTAGATTTACCACAAGACAATTGCTGCGAATATGATATACTACAAAAGGCAAGTATATGTAGGACGAGAATTCCTATGCAGATAGGATCTCATAAAAAGGTAAGACTCTAGTTGCACTAGTTCTAGATAGTTTATAAAAACATACATATTAGTGACGGTTGGAAGTGAACCTATACTATAGTAGGGTCCTTCGTTGACTCTTTCCATTATGAGGTCAAACTCCTCTGGATTCACCATCATTCTCCTCTATTGGACAGTCCCTCTTGAAGTGTCCCATCACGCGACATAGATGGCATATTCGAGAGATTTCGACATTGGTGGTTGAAGTAATGTGTTGGATCCGACTCTTTCAGTAACGGACGGTGTGTCCCTTTTTATTGCAGTTTAAGCATTGCATTTTCCGACAAAATCCATGATGGTGATATTTGCATTTGTTACACTTTGGGAGATTGCCAGCATACTGTCTGGCCGGGTTAGGGATGGTAGTATGAGGTACAGAAGTCGTGGCTGCGAAGGTTGCCACATGTTGTTGTCTTTTGCTCGTCCCTTGGGGTGATTTGCCTTTAGTCTTAGCCCATAACTTTCGTTTGTTATTCTTGGGCTTGGGATTCGGGGTGTTGTGGTACTTTGTTTCTCGTTGAGGTACTTGACTGTTACTTGGATTGGAATTATTGTTAACGATCCCGCTAACATTCGCGTTGTTAGCGTTAAGGAGGGTCAGAACAGCTGACACGGCAGCCAAGACTGCAGCTTGAAAGGTAGCTGCATCAATCTGAAGAGTTGGTGTTTGGTAGATGGGTTGATCTTTTTTCTTCGGCGACGTGATTATCCCTATGATGCAGTCCTAGTGCTGGATGGAAGTGTGTGTATAAAGGGTTGACCCTGATGTACTTAGATTGTTCATGTAAAGAGTACGACGATGTTCTCGAAAGTTTGACCTACATCTCTATGATGCAGTCCTGAAAGTATGTTCGCGAAGGTTTGACCTACATCCCTATGATGCAGTCCTAGTAATGAATAGAGGTAAGTTCGTAGAATGTTCTCAAGACGTTTGTTGTACCAGTTGAGGTATCGTGGATTGGTGAATAACAAAAATCCAACCACTGAAAGAGACTTGGAAATGTCTCTGTATAACTTGCTATGGTCCAACGACTTAACTAAAGCAGTTTTCAGATAGACTCCAATGAGAGTATGATATGAGTACTTGAATGCAGGAAATGACACAAAAGTTAGCCGGCTGTCAATATCTTGGATATTTACGGCGCAAAGGTTCAGGAAAATGACCTTGTAAAGGTCTTACATCATATCCACAGGAGATAGTTCCTGACAGCATAAAGACCTAACTAAAGTACTTACGGTACCAGATAATTTCGTAGAAAATGCCACAATAGGCATAGACAGAAAATACGATTCCTCTTTTTATAAGGGAAATAAAGTAGAGCGTCTACTACTGGCGACGGTAATTCCTCTGGTGAACTCTCAGTTCAACCAATTGGCGTTCCATGTCAAGTAGGTGTCTCTCGTACACTCTCTGGAGTAATTGGAGCTCTATGACTTCGGCTCGTGGTTCAGTCAATGCTTGCAGTAGAGTTTCGTGGTTTCTCTCTGATCTCTCGTGAGCATCTTCTAGATGAATGGTGTGGAGGGTATGCATTCTAGCATAGGTGACAACTTCGGCAATCTGATGTTGGGCTGTCCTGCATTGAATCTCATTTCAGGCCACTCCGCGGACCAAGATTGGCAAGATTCTACATGCTGAGCCCCCATTGCTCAGGTCATAAAAGTTTCGGTCGCCAATAAATGGCATGGGCTGATCTTGTTCTTGGCTCCATGTTCCCAAGCATTCCACCGACTCAGGCATCGGGTCTTGAAAAGCAAGACGAGGGTTAGGAATTGGAAAGGGAGTTGCTCGGGGTAGGTTCTCAACCTCTGGTTCGGAATTAGCATCGGCTGAAAAGTTTTTATCATGGTGATCATCCAAAGGGATAGGATGATCATTCTATGGTTCTTCTCCGAACCAACCAGCTATGACTTCGTTCAGCAGATATTAGTTGCCGAGGGGATGGAGTCCAACTATGGTTTCTATGCGAGAATTTAGGGTGAGTGGATAATTTATTAGACGAACTATCTAGATAATTATTTAGAAAAACCCTTATTAGTTACATCGCTATTTGTGAAGTGTATACCATCTATGTGTAATCTAAACAGGATAGACCTTCGAATAAGTGACCTTATTTCCAAATTCACACAGAATAGGGGTAAGGCAAAATTATCACTGATTCTAAGTCTATAATATCCTAATTACATGTAGCCTTAGTGTATCCACTTAGCAACTATCAACTTATTAATGAGGATCCCATTTTAATTCTCAAGTATAAAGTACTTATAGTAACACCAAATACTCCTATAGTATTTTAATTTTAATGTTATGTTCTATTGTTCTCATTGTGGTAGGGTTGGTAAGATTTTAGCATTGTTGCGACTACACACTTAAACTTAGGCACATGCTAGTCAACCCTCGGATAATATAGGCGATCAGGCTATATCTTCCCAGTTTTGATCATATGTCTCTAAGCCCACTTGTGTTGCCCAACAATCGTAATTCTTTTGTACTGTCCTAGTGACACTGATTTTAGTATGAATGCATGCACGTATACTTACTTAAATATTTTATTATTTAAAGTATAAACTCTAAATCAGAGTACTTTTAATCCCATTGTATTTATAGTTAGTATATCTTTTATGGGTTGATATACTCAATTCACTATAAACAATGCTCTGATACCAATCTGTCACACCCCAAAACCACGAACGGCGGAAACGTTCTGGGGCGGAGGACATCATGTAAGCATCACAACAAATGTAAAGTAGTAAACAAGAAACAACATCATCCATTGTATTAATAGTATAATTTTAGTTACAAGTGTTTTCTTTCATAGTACAAGACAACATGATAACTGATCAAAATAAAAGACGAGTCTTGACTGCTCCGTCTTCTCTAAACCTTGCATCGACACCTATCTATTTGTAACCTGAGAATACAAGTTATTTTGAAAGAGTAGATCAGCATTTAAGCTGGTGAGTTCATAAGTATTTAATGTCATTGCTTTGATTAGTTGATATGAAAGACTGGTAAATGAATGATGAACATTTAGTATAAGTATGAAAAGCTCTAGAAAATCCCATATTTCCTACTAGTATAAAAGTAGTCTTCTACCAAGACTCGAATGTTTTGAAAGTAGTCTTTTACCTAGACCTGACTGTTTTGAAAGTACGTATCTCTTGAAAATGTGATGGTTTTTCCTTGTTTAACTATTATTAGTAGTCCCTTAAGTATACCTGAAATGGTATCAACTTAAAACACCCGTAGATTATTCATTTACCTCTGTTGCTAACAGCCGGGTTTAGGAATAGTTAGTCCCTTATGTATACCCACGATGGTATCAACCTAGAACATCCGTAGATTGTTCATTTACCTCTGTAGCTAGCAGTGGTTGTCGGAATGGTTAGTCCCTCAAAGTATTATGTGGTACTAGGAGATAAAGTCCTAATCTATCTCGTCGATGATGTGATTGAATCACAAGGTAAAGATAGAAAGGCGAACGATATAACCATATCTAGACATATAACATGTAATAGTAATTTGCCATATAATGTCTATGTAAAAGTATTCATGTATAAGTATTCATGTAAGAGTATTCCTTCATATAACATGTAGTAGTAATTTGCCATATAATGTCTATGTAAAAGTATTCATGTATAAGTATTCATGTAAGAGTATTCCTTCATATAACATGTAGTCTAGACTCATGAATGAACTGACTCCGGTGTAATTTCTTGTAGTAGTGACAATGTTTTGTTTACTCTAAACTATTCCTATAATAGTTTACTAAAATGTAATTGATGAGTGTCCAAGTAGGTTTATACACCTTTGCTACCCAGGAGTATCGAAACTAAATTAACTGATGGAACATTTATGACCATATATGTATACATGATATATAACTAATATTTAAACGACCTTCGGAAGAGTACCCGATATCCCACCAGACCACATCCAAATCGAGGAAAAGGAAACAGGGTGGATAGCCTTTCTATGTCTTTTAAACATTTCTTATATAACTATACATATAGAGGCATGCAATATATAATATAAAAGCATAAAGAAGTTTTGTAAAACCATTGAAAAGTCTAATAAAGAATTTGTGACTTGATGTCAGTTTATAAAATGATTGAAAGTATTTTGTTTGATAAGACAGTTTAAGTACACGTAAAACCATTGTTTGAAAACACCTTTGTAACCGATTTTGAAAGGAAGCTTACAATATGTAAGACAGTTTGATAACGAGCTTTAATCATGTAAAAACGTTTAAGAAAGTCATTTGAAGTAATATGTTTAGTGAAACTGTTGAACTTGTAGTGAATCTATTTGTATACTAGTTATAAATCACATATGATTGATTTATTAACAAGAAGTATCCCAAAATATTGATGTTTTTCGTACCAAAATAATCGTATGTTTGTAGTACCAAAGGTGGACACATATACATACAGTATAAGCGGAGTGTTTGATTTATATATAAATAACAACACTTTTCAATTTCAAAAGATATGATATTATCGTGATACATTTTGCACACGAAAGTTTCTTTATAATGATTATAAATCACATGCGATTCCGTTGATAAAAAGTATAAAACGAAACTTTATATAACATACGATAATCATCGTGTGTTTTACTTGTATTCCCCCCCTTAAAAGCATATAAAAATATTCATAAAACATTTAAAAGTGTGGATTATAGGGGTATGAACTCACTTGATTGATTGAAGAATGCGTGACGAAAACCGAGCAGAACTTCTACTCGAGAAAGCGGATCTCTCGAGATTCTCGGAAGATCTTGGGAGTCTCTGGAGTGTAAAACTTTCTTCCCACCTTGGATATGAAAACCGGGCCTTTGGGATGATTCCGAGGGTTGAAACGCAGAGCTTCGGCGCGAGAAAGGAAGGAAATTAGCAATTTTTGCCGGCACCCCGCATCCTTTTTATAGTGAAAATATCTGATGGACTCGCCGAGTAGGGGACACCTACTCGCCGAGTTGGTCCATACTCGCCGAGTAGGGGACACCTACTCTCCGAGTTGGTCCATGTGGCAGCTTTCTGGTGGTGCCACGTGTCAACTTCTGGGTGGTGCCACGTCACCCCTATCGCGTGTTAGCCTTCGAACTTAGAAAAATCATAACTCGCGCATACGAGCTCCGTTTTTGACGTTCTTTATATCCACGCGTAGGTAAAATCAAGATCTACAACTTTCGTTTAGACTCCGTCGGGTAAATCTTGACCGATCTCAAATTTAACAGTAGGAGGTGTTTAGACTGTTAAATGACCGCGAAGAATTCGTAACTCCTTCATACGAACTCCGTTTTCGTCCATATTTTTACCGTTGAGTTCCTATTAATGAGACCTTCAACTCTCATTTAGGTCGCGTAAGCCAAAAACCGCTCGAACTAAAATTCGAGTTTCGGGTCGTGCACTGCTAAGCCGAATCTTAGAAAAATCATAACTTCCTCATACGAAGTCAGATTTGGGCGTTCTTTTTATTGACGCTCTTATCTTAACATATTCTACAACTTTTGTTTAGATTGATAAGGCTAAATCTCGCTCTATCATAAATTCACTATTTACGCTTCCCGGTGCCGTGCCGGTTTTGCCGTAAAACTTCGACAGGTCATAACTTCTTCGTTATGACTCGGATTTCGGCATTATTTATATCTTCGGAATCCTTGTTTCGACCACTACAACTTTATTTAACCCAAATAAGTTTTTAGGAAAGTTAAATTTTGACCTAAATTTGACTTGCGTCCCAACATATCGTCTTGAAATATCGGGTTGTCACAGAAGGTTTCTCCATCTCCCAACTAACCTGATCCTCCATCCAAATAGTCACTTCAGCTGCTCCCTTCCTTACCAAGACTGCAAAACCACCCAAGTCTTGTACTTACTTCTATCCTTGGTCACACGGATGGCTCTCCCCCACTTCCACTTGACTAGCTCCTCACAGCTCATAACTCAGAAGAATTTCCAATTCTTCCTACCATCCCCTGATCCCTTCGTTGAAAACCCGACTTACCACAACTGGGGATCTAACCGGTCCATTTCATCGACACTTTCCAGAACTAGCGAGGCACTACCAAGCCCCTCACAGGCATGCTACAAATAATGCATCATAAGTAACCCATTCTAGAGGAGACGACCCCAACAATCATTCTAACATCCATGGTATGCAAATGGCATATAAATGAATCACCAGCACGCCACAAAATTCTGAAGTATCATTCTCAATACCGAGGCATAACCATAACAATAAGACCATATCATAAGATGTTAGAGAAAGGAAAGAAGATATGTACCTGACATACCGGGTTGCTCACAGCTCATCTGAAACCAACTGATACGCCCTGCTCCTTGATGCAGGCATCTATGCTCGACGCTGTCGGCCTTCAGTGATCCTCATGGTTGTAGGGGCAGGTGCTATCACATGTCTTGCTGAATGCAAACTCGAACATTGGGCCTTCTTGTGGCCGCTCTGACTGCAATGGATACATAACAGGTCTGATCCCTGGGTGGAGGTAGCTGTACAATCTCTACTGAAATGACCAATCCGGCCACACTTGAAGCATCCAGAATCATCACCGCTTCTACTCCTACACGCACCCTCGTGTGTCCTGCCGCATTTGCCACAGCGGCCCCGGTCCTGAGGACCTCTCGATCTAGAGTCTGATGTCATGGGCCTCTTGCCCGATCCCATAGATACCTGAA
Source organism: Lactuca serriola (assembly GCF_051521515.1). Classification (NCBI taxonomy): domain Eukaryota; kingdom Viridiplantae; phylum Streptophyta; class Magnoliopsida; order Asterales; family Asteraceae; genus Lactuca; species Lactuca serriola. The sequence continues at coordinate 285,297,851 of NC_136410.1, forward strand.
CCTCCTCCGGCTTCCTCTTCCCGAGGTGCTCCAGATCGATCTCCCTTTTCCTGGCCCGAGCCATCATGTCCTCCAGCATGTTGCAGCTGGACCGACTCACAAACTCTCTGTTGTCGTCTCTCAGCATATCGTGATATCGAGCCTTCTTCATCTCCTCATCCGCGACATATAGCGGAACAAGAAGAGCCCTCTCCCTGAACTTTGCTGTGATCTCTGCCACCGTCTCAGTCGTCTGCTGTCGATCCTAGAATTCCCGGGCTAACTGTTGCACCTCAATCGGTGCAAACTCGGCCTTGAACCTAGCTGAGAAATTGCTCCATGTCATCGCGTCCAACGCCGCATCATCTCTGATAGCATGAGCCACCTCCGCCCACCAATCTCGTGCTCTGTCCTTCAGAATACAGGAGGCGAGTCGAACGTTGTCCCCCTCGCGACACCGGCAAGAACAAAAAGCATTGGCGACATCCGCCAACCATCTGCCACTAGAAATGGGGTCTCTCGGCCCATGATAATCTGGAGCTCCACAGGTCCTGAACTCCCGAAAAGTCAAAGTACGCGCTCCCAACATAGCCATAAGCTCTGTGCAAAAGGCTCAAAGCCTCTCATCTAAAATCTCTAGGATACCCTCCTGGACCCTGCCAAAGATCACAAGAGTCTGATCAAGAACACCACGAGTAATCTCAGCTAATACAAACTCTCTCATCCGCTCCTTGAGCTGATCGATCCACGAACCCGAGCCTGACCCCTCTCTGACACCTGGTTCATCCACTGGTCCATCTTGCGATGTCGTCATACTGAAAACATGCCATAACAATCATCAAAATACACATCAATGCTGAGTGACCTCACACGCACTGTAAGTTCCCTGGTTTTGTCTCGGCCCCTCTCGAATCGAGTACAGATCCTCTGCTTTCACAAGTATGTGTAACACCGTGAATTTCAAAATAATTTTTTGCATAAAATAAAACATTTTCATTTAAATTTTCATAAACCATCAAGCTTAAAACTCCAACCAAAATAGATCTAAAGGGAGGGAAACTACTTAATACCTTCAAATGTTCAGAAACATCTTCCCAATCCCAAATCTATAGCCCCTTCTTGCACCCTAAAGGTCCTTCTTCCTTTTCCAAGCTTTAGTGCACTCTTCAAGGCAATAATTGGCTCAACAATGGATATGGCGGCTAGGGTTTGGTATTCAGGGTTAAAGAGGCAGTAAAGGAACCCTAGGACAGAGAATGAGGCACTTAAATAGGTTCCAAGTCCCGAATTGAGGGTTTTCCTCGAACAAACCTGACTTGCCGAGTCTCCTTGGCCGACTCACCGAGTCGGTCACTTACTCCTTGACTCGGATCCCGCTCGAACTCGTCGAGTCTCCCCTTAATGTTAGGTTTTTCTTTCCTTTCCTGGCCTTCAAAACTTTGGGTGTTACACTTACTCTTATACATATCTATATAAATAAGATTATAATAATAGTGTAAGTGTTGTTTTTAAACCCTTTTAAAAAACTAAGGTTTATTTTGGAATTAAAGTATTAAAGTGTAAGACTTTACAAATTCCAAAACGTGAGGGCAAGTTTTGAACCTATTTCAAGACTCTTCAATTTGTAACTTATGAGTTTGAATGGTTCATAAAGTTGAATACTCTTCATTTTATGAAACCTCCTATTCTTTAATGACAACTTTTAAAGAAGTGACTTTTGGTTATCCATAACTTGAGGATAAGTTATGGACACCATCATAAGCATTAAGATCATGAATGAAACAAGCATGTAGGTCACACATAATTCCTTTGATCTTCTAAAACTCATAAGAACAAATATTCATATCAAAGTGTTGGATATAGTGTCTAAGTCCATAACTATATTTAGTATGTACTTGACCCGACCCGGCATGGTCCATTTGGGTTGCACTTCACCCGAACAATTTATGGATAATATTTGAAAATAGTACACGTTATGATTTATTAATATATTATAAGTTCTAATATATTAATATAAGATCATGTTATTTAATTAGTAGTGATCTATAATTAATCTAGGATTAATTTAGTGATCAAAGATATTACTAATTAAATATGGGCTTCTATATTTATATAGTGTGGGCTTATGCTTATTTGGAATGGGCTAGGCTTGGATGGAGAAGTCCATGGATACTCCATGGAGCTTTAACCCATGGATCTCATGGAAATGAAGAGACATGGGTATTAGGGTTTACATGGATGTAACCCTAATCCACCACACTATATAAAGGAGGCTTTGGCTCTTGAAATCAAGCTAGTGAACACTAGTTGACACATGTTGGGGTGAGGGCCGATTTCAAGAGAAGTGTGACTATTCTCTCAAAGTTCCATGTTTGTGGTGATTTGTGACTTTCATTTGAGGCATCCACATTATTGGTGCTAGGCTCTAAAACTCCAAGGAATCAACTACAACTACAAGGTAAGTGTTTCTACTAGCTCTATTTGATTCAAGTTCCCCATGCCATGCTAGTTAGGATATAAGCCTTGGAAAAATAATTATTTGCATGTATCTTAGACAAACATAGATCCAAGGTTTATTAGGGTTGCATGTACACTTAGGAAGTGTTAGAATGCTCAAAACCCATCAGTGGTATCAGAGCCTAGGCTTGTTTGTTTGATACTTGTTGCAATATGCTTGAAAAAAGTCGAAATCTTGCTGTCTGACTGATGGACTCGCCGAGTCCATGGGGGGACTCGCCGAGTCCACTTGTATCTTCAACCTACTCGCCGAGTAGGTTCATGCACTCGACGAGTAGGATCGACAGAGTGCAGTTTTTTGACTTTAGTTGCTGGAAATGGATTAGAAACATTACCCTTAACTGTTTTGGTACTTGAAAACTTGTTTTAGATGGTGTAATGTCTTTTCTAATTCATTTACAACAACTATTTATCAAAATTACAAAGATTAAAGTGTGATTTTGATATATGAAAGTGTTCATGTTCATGATCTTGTTCTTATGATGTTTAGATGATCATAGGAATTATTTGTAACCTATGTGGTAGATTAATTCTTGATCATAATGTTATTTAATGGAGTCCATAACTTGTTCTCAAGTTATGGAAAACCAAAAGTCTCTTGGATTGAAAACCATTAAAAGAACACAAGAGTTAGAAAAGTGAAGAGTCTTCATTTTATTACTCTATTAAACTCATAAGTTACAAGATATGAAAAGTTTTGAAAGTTTACAAAACTTGCCCTCAAGTTTTGGAACATGTAAAGTCAAGTTAAAACTTTAGTTCCAACCCTTAGAATTTTAAAAGTTAAAATTCAACCCTTATACTTATATTATTATGATTTAATAATTATATATATATGTATAAGCACAAAGTCGTCTTACCGCTAGTACGCCTCATTCACGAAGCCGGTCTATAAGGTGGGTATAAGGTTGTTGCCTATAAAATGGTGACTTAATGGGTGTCCACTCTCACCCACCGCTTGCTTGACTGGTGGAGGGTCGTTAGCCGAACGGGTAAGACAAGGACTTACAAATTCTCATTCAAAGTATGATGAATATTATAAAGTAACTAAATGTTTTATTAAATTCCCAATCTTAGTTACTTTAGGAAAAATGTGAATAAGGTGCTAATCCATGAAATTACACTTTACATTTTGTTTAAGACGTTGGTGGAGCGTGTGTGGTTAACCGGCACACTAACTTGGACTTAACAAGGTAGGTAAAGGGTGACTTAAAGGTTTATTATAGTATCGATGGAGCGTGTGTGGTTTACCGGCACATCGATTGAGTGATAAACTTTAAAGGGTACCAAGTGATTTGCATGGTTACTTCACACCTCGTTTTGTGATCCTCGGCATCCCAGTCACAAAACTTGGAGGGCACACTCGAGATTGAAACATGCCTTTGAAAAGTTCATTGAATCTCAAAGAATCTAGGAATTTCTAAGAACCAATCAAAAACCTAATACTTAAATATTTCGGTTTTCGTGGTGGAAATTGGTGAATCATCATTCACCTACCTTTCAAATATGGTATAGCTTAGATTACGGCATACCTCTTCTAAGTTATATTATATTGTGATTGGATCCTAGCCTTAATATTACATTTGGGTGTTTTATTAAGGACTCTCTTATATCTAAACTAATCTTGTTCTCTTCTTTTTAGATGTCTTCAAACAATGCTGCTTCTGGCTCTAATCCTAATGGCTCCTTTACCCTTATGAACTTGTGTGGTAAAGTCACCTTTGATGGATCCAACTTCAATGAGTGGATCAGAAACATCAGGATGATTACCCGCTACGAGGACAAAGAATATGTCCTTGACAAGGAGCTTAAGGAGATTGATGAGACCACTGCAACTCCTCAGGAGATCGCTGAATTTCGGGCACATGAAAGGGATGCTACGAAAGTGGCTTGCATCATGATGGCCACGATGACAGCGGAACTCCAAAAGTCTTATGAGGATTTCTACCCTTATGAAATGCACCAAGATTTGATGGAAAGATACCCTCAAAGTGCAAGACAAGAGAGGTATGAAATCATCTGCTCCATGATAACAACCATGATGAAGGACGGGGAATCCGTCACGAGCCACATGCAGAAAATGCAAAGGTATGTGGATCGTTTGTTGAAGCTTAATTTGAACTTCCCTGAGGATCTTGCAATAGATATCATTTTGCACTCCTTACCATCGTGCTATGATCAATTCCGCATGACATATCACATGAATAAGGAAGAGGTCATACTCAGCAAACTTCAGGGACTTCTCAAGACCACAGAATCAGGTCTTAAGGGGAAGTCGGTTGCTATCACTCCTACTTCAAACTCAACTCCGGTTTTGGCAATTGGGAAAAGTCGATGGAGGAAGAGAAAGAGGTCCTCGAAGGGTACCAAGGCTCGGACCCTTGATGGCTCTTCTTCAAGTGGAACCAAGAAAGGTTTCCTCACTCCTTCTTCTGACCCAAAAGAGGCTGAATGCTTCTATTGCCATGAAAAGTATCATTGGAAGCGGAACTGCCCAAAATACCAGCAGGATGTGAAGGATGGGAAAGTCAAACCCAACCATGCAGGTACTTACACTATCATTTCTAATGACTCACCCCATTCTAAATCTTTGGTCCTTGATACCGGTTGTGGTATTCATATTTGTTGCGACTTGCAGGGACTAAGAAGAAGTGAGAATGTGGAGCAAGGAAGAATAAACTTGATCATGGGGAATAGGAAAGCTTTACCTGTTACCAAAATTGGAGTTTATACTTTATCGCTAAGTAGTGGGTTTAATTTAGATTTGAATAAATGTTGTTATTCGCCAGGAATGGCAAGAAAGATTATTTCCTTTCATGCTTTCTACAAACAAGGGTTTAGCTTTTCATTTAATAATGAAGTTGGTTCTATAGATGTGTTCTATAATAATGTTTTTTATTTTAAAGCATTACCTTGCGATGGTGTGTATGAAGCTGTATCTGTTGTAGATAACTTAGGAAATAATGTTTTGTGTATTGATTCTACTAATAATAATAACTTGGATAAAGCATCATTATGGCATTGTTGTCTTGGACATATAAGCAAGAAACACATAGGTCAACTCCAAAAGGATGGAGTCTTGGAGTCGTTTGACCTAAAGTCAGATGATAGTTGCGAATCATGCTTACTTGGAAAATGACAAAGTCACCCTTCACAGGCTCATGTGAGAGGGGTGAAGGTTTGTTGGACCTTATACACACGGATGTGTGTGGACCATTCAAACATGCCACAAGGGATGCTAATCGTTATTATTTGACTTTTACTGATGATTACAGTAGATATGGATATATCTACTTAATCAAGCATAAGTCAGAGACTTTCGAGAGGTTTAAGGAATTTAAACAGGAAGTCGAGAATCAATTGGGCAGAAACATTAAGATGCTTCGATCCGATCGAGGAGGTGAGTATCTTAGTTCAGAGTTCCTCGACTATCTTAGGGGAATGTGGGATTGTCTCACAATTGACACCTCCCAGGACACCACAGTTGAATGGTGTGGCTGAGAGGCGTAATCGAACCTTGTTGGATATGGTTCATTCCATGATGAGTCGAGCTACGCTACCAATCTCATTCTGGGGGTATGCCTTAGAGACTGCCGCCCATATTCTTAATATTGTCCCTACAAAGAAAGTTGCCAAAACTCCTCACGAGATGTGGACTGGCAAAGTACCTAAGCTAGACCACATCAAGATTTGGGGTTGTGAGGCGTTCGTGAGACGCGAGACTCATGATAAGCTCGAACCTCGAAGCGAGAGGTGTATTTTCATCAGCTACCCATAGCAATCCTTTAGTTACCTCTTCTACAGACCTAGTGACAATGTGGTCTTTGTAGCAAGAAGAGGAGTCTTTCGAGAGAGAGAATTTATAAGCCAAGGAGACAGTGGGAGGCAAATTGATCATGAAGAAATTCAAGAATCAAGCGGTGAAGGAACTTCAAACACTAGCCCTAAACTTGAGGAGGAAACTCCTGTTGAGCCAGTTGATGAGCCTGTACCTCTGAGGCGTTCCACGAGAGTTAGGAATGCACCTGAGCATTACTATGGTTTCCATATTACTGCAGAAGGTGAGACACTTATTAGTGATGAGACACTAGTGGGTCTGGATGAACCTAATAGCTACACGGAAGCCATGGCAGGCCCTGAGGCTGATAAATGGAAAGAGGCAATGGATAGCGAGATACAATCCATGTCTGACAATCAAGTTTGGAACTTGGTTGAGAATGTACCTGGTCGTAAGACTGTAGGGTGAAAATGGTTCTTCAAGAAGAAGACCGACATGGATGGTAAAGTACACACTTATAAGGCTAGACTAGCTGCAAAGGGCTTCTCTCAAATTCCTGGAGTGGACTATGATGAGACCTTTTCTCTAGTAGCCAAGATTAAGTCTATTCGGGTTCTGTTGGCCATAGCTGCATTTCATGACTGTGAAATATGGCAAATGGATGTCAAAACCGCTTTCCTTAATGGAAAGTTGGCTGAAGATGTTTACATGAGTCAGCCAGAGGGTTTTGTCAGCAACGAGTACCCGAATAGAGTGTGTAAGCTCGAGAAATCCATTTATGGATTGAAATAGGCACCTCGCAGATGGAATCTTTGCTTTGATGAGAAAGTCAAGGAATTTGGCTTTTCGAGGAGTGAAGATGAATCTTGCGTCTATATCAAGGCTAGTGGGAGCATAGTCAGGTTTTTGGTACTGTATGTGGATGACATACTACTCATAGGAAATGACATCCCAACCCTGCAGGAAGTAAAGTCCTGGCTTGGGAAGTGTTTCGCTATGAAGGACCTTGGTGAAGCTGCCTATATCCTAGGGATAAAGATTTTGAGAGACAGGAGTAAAAGACTAATTGGACTTAGTCAGAGTACCCACTTGGATAAGGTGCTGAAAAGATTCAACATGCATAACTCCAAGAAAGGTGAGTTACCCATTCAGAGTAATGCCAGATTGAGTAAGACACAAAGCCCTAGTACTGAGGCTGAGATAGCAGAAATGAGTCGACTACCTTATGCTTCAGCTGTAGGATCGATCATGTATGCTATGACATGTACTCGACCTGATGTAGCCTTTTCTTTAAGACTGGTTAGTAGGTATCAGGGGAACCCTGGCAAGGAACACTGGACTGCGGTAAAGAATATCCTCAAGTACCTGCGAAGGACTAAGGACTGGGTCCTTACCTTCGGTGGGAGTGATGACTTGAGAGTTGTAGGGTATAGTGATGCTAGCTTCCAGACTGATAGGGATAATTTCCGCTCTCAGTTAGGTTGGGTCTTTACCCTAAACGGAGGAGCAATTTCTTGGAAGAGTTCCAAGCAGGAGACAGTGGCTGATTCCACTTGTGAATCAGAGTATATAGCAGCGAGCGAGGCAGCAAAGGAGGCGATATGGCTAAAGAACTTCATCGGAGACCTTGGAGTTGTAGCAGCTATAAAAGAGCCAATGGAGATTTTCTGTGACAGCAATAGTGCGGTTGCCTTAGCCAAGGAACCAAGGGATCACGGGAGATCCAGACACATCGACAGAAAATACTATTTTATCTGACATCGAATCGAAGAAGGACTCCTCGTGGCGAAGAGGGTATCATCGGATGAGAACCCAGCAGATCCCCTCACCAAGGGACTGAGTAGGGTTAAGCATCTCCATCATGCTCGGAGCATAGGGCTGAAGGATGATATAAGTTTTAGTAGTTAGATAACCCGGAAATTTGTAAAGTGTAATTGACATTTGATGGTGAATAAAAGGTGTTTTATTTATGAGTAAAGTGTTACTATCTCTTGTCGATCTTTTACTATATTTCTTTTGCATGTTTTGACTTCCAGAATAATTTTTGTTTGGTATAACATATTATTCAAACATCCACAGTCGGTCATATGTCGGAAGTAGGTATGAATCAAGACTGTCATGATGGGTTGTAGAGGTCTAAGGTGTTGGACAAGGCTACAACAATCATGAGTGCTCATAAGTTCTGAGCATTGGACTCAACCCATGCTCACTGGAATCACTTCATGGAATTTTATCTCGAGTGATAGTGAGACGGTAATATCATATAAGTCTTCCAACCTAGAGATATGATTTGTTACTTACAAGTTGGTTATGCATTGATTGTACGTAAACGCATTGGTAACTCGATGTTATAAAACGTGCCTTTGTGTGTAATTCAATGAGTGGTAGAACAAACATATGAGTCGAAGTTTATCTGTTCCTTCGTGGATTAGAAACTGATATCTGGGCCCCTCGATGATTTTGTTTTGACCTATGTATCGGGCCCGGTCAGAACTAAATTGATGTGTTCAGTTAAGTTCTATGTCAAACAAATCGGAAATCGGGAAACAAATGCTGGACAATAAGCAAGACTATGTTCCATGTGTTTGTCCGGCTGATATCTAGAACAGAGGATTATATGATCACTTATCTAAATGGCGTGTTCTAGTTCAACAGAGTTTAAAGAGCTACGAGTGCTGATCGGTTCCTGAAGTTATACTTGCAAATATAGTTACTAGACTTATCCAAGTAGGAGACTGTTGGATGTAGTGTCTAAGTCCATAACTATATTTGGTATGTACTTGACCCGACCCGGCATGGTCCATTTGGGTTGCACTTCACCCGAACAATTTATGGATAATATTTGAAAATAGTACAAGTTATGATTTATTAATATATTATAAGTTCTAATATATTAATATAAGATCATATTATTTAATTAGTAGTGATCTATAATTAATCTAGGATTAATTTAGTGATCAAAGATATTACTAATTAAATATGGGCTTCTATGTTTATATAGTGTGGGCTTATGCTTATTTGGAATGGGCTAGGCTTGGATGGAGAAGTCCATGGATACTCCATGGAGCTTTAACCCATGGATCTCATGGAAATGAAGAGACATGGGTATTAGGGTTTACATGGATGTAACCCTAATCCACCACACTATATAAAGGAGGCTTTGGCTCTTGAAATCAAGCTAGTGAACACTAGTTGACACATGTTGGGGTGAGGGCCGATTTCAAGAGAAGTGTGACTATTCTCTCAAAGTTCCATGTTTGTGGTGATTTGTGACTTTCATTTGAGGCATCCACATTATTGGTGCTAGGCTCTAAAACTCCAAGGAATCAACTACAACTACAAGGTAAGTGTTTCTACTAGCTCTATTTGATTCAAGTTCCCCATGCCATGCTAGTTAGGATATAAGCCTTGGAAAAATAATTATTTGCATGTATCTTAGACAAACATAGATCCAAGGTTTATTAGGGTTGCATGTACACTTAGGAAGTGTTAGAATGCTCAAAACCCATCACAAACAACTTCAAGAAATCATATTAACACATATAAAACTTAAAAAAAAAACAGATTTTAAAACTCCAAAATAGTTTGGTATAATGATTCTAGCCCATTTCCAGCAACAAAACTCGGAAAACTGCCCAACACGCATCTACTCGCCGAGTGCATGATCTTACTCTAAGAGTAGGATGAATTTTGTCTTGGACTGGTCGAGTTGCACTCGGCGAGTCCAGTCGAACCGTGAACATTTTTTCGATTTTCAAGCAGTTTGCATCAAATATACAGAAAACAAACCTGGCTCCAATACCACTGATGGTCTTGAGCATTCTAACACTCCTATGGTGTACATGCAAGCCTATAAACCTTGAATCTATGTTTTCTCTAATATACATGCAAATTTGGTTGTCAAGGTTTACTTCCTAACTAGCATGGCAAGGGGAATTTAGTAATATATAAAATCTAGTAGAAGTACATACCTTTGTTGTTGCTTGGATTCCTTGATGACTTTGTGAGCCTAGCACCCCAAATGTTGTGCCTCAAATGCTTCACACAATACTACAAGACTTGGAATAACTTGAGATAATACACTTGCACTCAAAAATTGGTTATGCCCTCTTACAACTCACTAGTATTCCAATTTTGCTAACTATATGGCTCCTTTTATAGTGTTGTCACAATTAGGGTTTACACATGAATGCCCTTAATTGTCATGACTCTTCATTTCTAATGATTCATGGGTTTGTAACTCCTATGAACTATCCATGGAGCTCCAAATGTTTATAACCCAACTCCATTAATATTTGATCAACACTAATTAACTAATACTATTATTAATATATTAGAACTTATAATATATTAATAATCACAAATGTCCTTTCTCTCATTTAGTCTATCCAAGTATTGCAATGTCATGCAACCCAAATAGACCAGGGCGAGTCGGGTCAAGTACATACCAAATAAAGTTATGGACTTAGACACTATATCCACCAATTCTATGCTAGTATATGTTAGCGGGCGGGGCCCGGAAATAGGCGGGGCCTAAGGAAAACATATATGTACGTCGAGCGGGGCTCGAAGCCAGGCGGGGCCTGGTGACGGACGGGCGGGAGCCCAGTATTTGGTTATATGCGAAGTGTTATGTATGGCATGTATGGATCATTAGATATGTATGGGATGCGGTAGGTTGGGGAACTCACTAAGCTTCGTGCTTATGGTTTTCAGTTTTGGTTTCACGTATTCATTTTTCAGAAAACGAGCTCGGGAGGGTTGCAGTACACACACCACAACAAGTTAGCATGGGATGTTTACTCTGATAATTAAACAAGTGTTTTGCAAATGAAACTATGATTTTTCATATAAACCCTTTTGTATGTTTGAATGACTTAACGCTATGGATTAGTAATGTTTTCAAAATAAATTTTTGGACTCGAAATTTGGGATGTTACACAACATGTACGGGTATTCTGTGAATTACTTACTTGAGCTCGGAAGATTGCACGCATCCCACCCTCTTTTTCTTTATAAAAAACTTTTTTAGAAATTTGTTCTCTCTCAAAAGATTACCAATCCTTCAGTTTGAGTTCAGTCACACCCAAGAGTGTGCCTGAATCCCAAAAATCCATGGATAAATTTTCATTTTTAAAACATCAATCCATATAATGATTTTTCGCAAAAACATTCAAAGTAAAATAATAGTTAAACATCAGAGTAGAAGTCACAAATAACTATTGAGAAATAATACTCTAGAGTATGCTTTGAAGTCACATCGGGCACTTCCCTTTCAAACTGGAAGTACCTAAAACCATAATCATAAAACTGTAAGCACAAATCATAGTGAGTTCCCTAAAATATCACATACCATACATATCATTGGGCCTATCCCGCACATTGGGTCCAACCCATAATAATGGTCTTAGCCCTTCCTAATCATTGGGCCCAACCTATCATACAATTATGCCTAGCCAATAGTACAATAGGCCTAGCCCAACATATAATAGGTCCAACCCTCTCATGCAATTGATTGTAGCCCCACAAGTATTTCCATGGGCCCAACCCATCATACAATGCAAGAGTCACAAAGACAGCTAGCATTTTACCTAACAAATTCTAGTGGGCCGTCATTAGTGCCTTCAACCCACAAGTACATTGAGGATACCCACCTCCCTCCGAGATGACTGAAACATACATGCGTTGCTGCTACCGGGATATTCACACTGAACATATCCAAAACCTTCCCTAATCAATAATTAGAAAAATAACCCAAAATCAAGCTCCAACTCCTATTCTATAATGCTAAGGGTAAAAGACCATTTTACTTTTCCCATAACTATCCAATAATCCATGGCCCAAACCCAAATGAAAAAAGGCCCAAAAATAGCCCATAATCACTTCTTGGAGACTACGCCTAGTGTACCTCCCTAGTATGCCCGGTGTACTACTACTTGAAGCCCAAACCACAATCCGATGTGTAAATTCCTTATGACAAAGCATCTAACCTCTTGCTCTGATTATAAGGGATGTCTTAAGTCATAAATTCCAGTCTTTATGGCTCCGCATGGCTTAATGGCGCAGAAACCAATGCCCTAGACTCATAACTTCAGCAAAACACCACAAACTCATGCATGTAAGAATTATACTAATTAAGATCCGATTTTTATGCTACATGAACATCATATCTAATAAGAAATGAAACCCTTAAGGTTTAAGTAGATTTTACTAACAAGTACCAAAACCATGGAGCTAAAATATGTAAACTACAACTCGAAACTACATCTATATAAAAGAATCATAAAGCTTGAAGCTTTATACCTCCATAAAAAAGATCAAGGTGAATAAGGTCTGGATCGACAAGCTCCAAGAAAAGCAACACCTCTTCAATGAGATCCTTCTTCTCCAAGATGCACTAAGTACACTCCAAATCATTCAAAAACTCATGTATCTCAAAAATGGGACTAGGGTTTCGAAATTCGGCTTAGAGAGGATGGAGGCAGAAGGTAATCAGGGTTTGAACTGAGTTAAGGTCATTAAATACGGTACAAGACCCAAATATTAGGGTTTGATAAAGCTTCGTGTACCCCCAGCATACCAAGGTGAACCTCCGTGATCAACTAGGCCAAGTACTCCCAGTCTACTGGTCAACCACTTTCCTATACAAACTTCTAAAGGCCATTACTCTTGTGTTCTCTACACAGGAATCTGTACTAGCATGCAATATAAGCTTACATAATCAGGCGTAACCTAAACAGGCTATCCTACTACTGTCTAACCAATGCTAGCATATAGCTCAATAAGCGCATATAACAGGCTCATAAGGCATCCTCTTAGATCCTTATCTCTTATCTAGCATGCGGATCACATAATAATATCATAACCTAACTTATATGGGTAATTTGGGAGAACTTACTTGAGCTCGCTGATTGCATGCACCACACCCTTTTCTCTTTCAAAGTGTTTTCTTTTCTAAAACCCTTTTCTTTCCTCAAAATCCTTGTATGAATATGGTTTTTCTTTTGAAAATTTTATACCACTTCCTCAGTTTGAGTTCAGACACACCCGAGAGTGTGCCCGAATCCCTCAAACCAAGGCTCTGATACTAACTTGTAACATCCCAAATTTCGAGTCCAAAAATTTCTTTTGAAAACATTACTAATTCATAGTGTTAAGTCATTCAAATATACAAAAGGGTTTATATGACAAATCATAGTTTCATTTCCAAAACACTTGTTTAATTATCAGAGTAAACATCCCAGGCTACCTTGCTGTGGTGTGTGCACTGCAACCCTCCCAAGCTCCTCTTCTGAAAACTAAATACCTAAAACAAAAATTAAAATCGTAAGCACAAAGTTTAGTGAGTTCCCCAACCTACCACATACCATACATATCTACTGATCCATGAATGCCATACAAAACACTGCGTACATAACCACATACTGGGCTCCCGCCCGCTGCTCGGCATACGGATCTGTTTTCCTTAGGCCCCGCCTGTCTTCGGGCCCCACCCGTTAACATATACTAGAATACAATCATATCACAATACATAACTAACTTATTCTACTAGATTACTACACTAAGGCCTCGCCTATCTTGGGCCTCGCCCCTGTCCTAGTACTGATGAATCATGGAACCCTGTCCATGCTCCTGTTGACTGTGAGATACAAGCCTATCCCACACCTACTCTTTTCCTTACTTGGGCCTCGCCCCTACTCTACTGCTAATGAGGTATGGACCACCGTCTACACTCTGCTATTGGTGAGATACAGGACCTCGCCCATACTCACCTCCCTACCAGGCACATACATGTATCATACAGAAAACAAGTATAACTATCATACAAACCATTCCTTGGGCACTCGCCCGCTATCATTAGACCATAGCCTCGAATGTCATACTAGCATACTTTGCCTAGAGTTAACCCCCAGGTCTTCCTACTCATAACTACATGGGCCGGCATTGAGGTCGTAGACCCATTCACACAAAAAGGAAACTCACCTGCACTGCTGAACCTTGCTGATAACTCTCTGGCTGCTGTCCGACAGCTCTTCGAACCGCTGCTTCACTAGGTCCCCGAGCTACTAATATCAATATAACATTTAGTTCCAAACTGAACTCTAGAAGTCAAACTAAGTTAACTCCGGTCAAATTCAAAGTCCTAGTCAAAGTCAACCTTCAAGTTGACTCGACTCACCGAGTCAACTCATTGACTCGTCGAGTTCCTAAACTCATAAACTCTCCAAATACGACTCAACTCGCTGAGTCACCCCAACACTCTTCGAGTTCAACGATCTCTGAGAACCATCTTGTCCAACTCACCGAGTCACCACTCGACTCACTGATCTACGTCTTAACCAGAAAAGGATGAGGTTATGTGACCAGACTCGCCGAGTCCAAGGCAATCTTCAACAAACTCAATGAGTCCGCGCTCATGTTCATAAAAATCGCCGAGTACACCCATGTAACTCGCCGAGTCCCTTCAGATCTCAATCCATACAGTGGCTTTTCGAGCCACGCAGGGGTTCCAATCCATAGATGCATTCTTCAACAGTTTATCCCTCACGTAAAGTTGCAAACTTTACGTCAAGCCAAGGAGCTAAAGGCCCAAAACACTCTATGGAAAGGGTTTAAGATAAAGGGGCTTCACGAATGACTCACTGACTGATGCTTTAAGTAGCAACCTCAGATCTAAGCTCCAAACCCGAAATAGATCTCAATCTTGCCTAAATAGCCGCAAAATCTCATTCAAGAATAGATCTATATGCAAATAGGGTGAAGGTAACAACTTATTACCTCAAAGATGACTTGCCACTGAAGAATAATCCAACTCTGTACAAAGCCCCTTGCTCCAAGCTTCTTGATCTTCAATATCTCTTCACAAGAACCTCTTATCAAAGCTCCAAAATGCTTCCAAGGACACTCACTCACGATTTAGGGTTTCTGGATCTCAAAAGGGGAGTAAAGAAACTGGAGAAAGGGTGTAATGTTTTTTAAATAGTGCACAGCCCCCCCAGATTATGGTTGTTGTCACCCAGACCAGACTCGTTGAGTCCACTAGCCGACTTGCCGAGTCGGTCACTTACTTACACCCCGGATCCCACTCCGACACGTCAAATTCCTCCCTGGAGTTGATGTGTTCACTCATGACTTAGAGCTTTTCCTTTCTTTTCTTGGTCTTTCTGATTCTAGGTGTTACAACTCTCCCCCACCTAAACTAGACTTCGTCCTCGAAATCCGCTGCGGCCCACTGTCCTGCAATCCACTCACATCACCCCTGCCTGCTGAATATAACTCCAGCCGACCACTTCCATGGACCTTCCGCCCGGTTACCCAAAAAAACTAGTCCTAGTAGTTATCGATCCACAAGTGCACTCTAAACCCATCATCCCCGAGTACTTATGCTGAAATCCTAGGGGTCCACCCCTTTTGTCCTTGAGCGCTTTCTGGCCTTCCCAAGGCAATGTTCCACCATGAACCACCTCCTCTACCACCATGAAGGACATATCCTTCATGGTATCCATTACTCCAGCCACTCCCAGTGCTGATCTCTACTGTCGATACCTACCAAACACTTCATGCTACTATAACTTAATGTTGACTACCCAGCCCAGCATATGGATCAAATAATCCTTCAAGTAAAAGATTCATCCCTGCAATGGGGAGACTCCAACGAGATCTGCGCAACAGGATCAAACCCTTCGCTCTGAGATTATCCAATCCTGCTGCGAGAGGCGTAGCACTCCCCGATCGACTAGTTATCATGTACCATACTTCTCTATTGTCACTTCCCTGCCTTAAAGTCCTGTTGTTTCTCATTCGTCTTCCGAATAGACCGAGACCACCCTGGTCCCTCCACATTTCATGTTGGTAACTAGGTTACCGGATACTCACCAGTCACTATAAGTAGCACAATCTCTTAGTCACTCCCAGCGACTTCCAAAGAAACTTCGGCTATCTAACATATTCTATCTATCCTGCCAGTCTGGAGCTACAGGTGTTGGGATCCTCGATCCATATCTTAACCCTAAGGTCCCTACCAGGTCCCACCTGTGCTGCTATAATCTTACGGGTCTCACCTAACTATATCCTAAAGCGGTCCTCCCCTCTAGTCTCACTTGCCTAACTATTGTCGCACGGGCCTCGCCCACAGGTCCCACCCAAACCATACTACTGAGCAATATTGCCCCCAGGTCTCACATATACTGCTGCTAACATACGAGCCTCACCCACGGGTCTCAACCAACTACATACTGGAGTTGCCTCACCAAATAAGGGCTATGCAGGCCGACTTCATACTAAACATCAACGATTTAGCTTTTCCTGAACACTATCGAGCTGACTAGGAGATACGGGCCTCCGCCCACACCCCGCGAACTAGGAGATATGGGCCCCCGCCCACACTCTGCGAACTAAACTGTTAAGGAATGCTACAGCTTACCCGCAGTCTTACATCACTTCCGTCAATGACTCGCTGTTGGGGAATGTTGCGGCTATCCCACAGTCTTATATCCCACCTAAACACGCACTTGGCGAAGCCTCAACGACCTTGTTCCCGAACCTGTCACCGGCTACACATGATTACACAAACTCAAGGTTGGAAGGTTTCTCCATCTCCCAACTAACCTGATCCTCCATCCAAATAGTCACTTCAGCTGCTCCCTTCCTTACCAAGACTGCAAAACCACCCAAGTCTTGTACTTACTTCTATCCTTGGTCATACAGATGGCTCTCCCCCACATCCACTAGACTAGCTCCTCACAGCTCATAACTCAGAAGAATTTCCAATTCTTCCTACCATCCCCTGATCACTTCGTTGAAAACCCGACTTACCACAACTGGGGATCTAACCGGTCCATTTCCAATCGACACTTTCCCAAACTAGCGAGGCACTACCAAGCCCCTCACATGCATGCTACAAACAATGCATCATAAGTAACCCACTCTAAAGGAGACGACCCCAACTATCATTCTAACATCCATGGTATGCAAATGGCAAATAAATCAATCACCAGCACGCCGCAAAATTCTGAAGTATCATTCTCAATACCGAGGCAGAACCATAACAATAAGACCTTATCATAAGATGTTAGAGAAATGAAAGAAGATATGTACCTGCCATACCGGGTTGCTCAAACCTCATCTGAAACCAACTGATACGCCCTGCTCCTTGATGCAGGCATCTCTGCTCGACCCTGTCGGCCTTCAGTGATCCTCATGGTTGTAGGGGCAGGTGCTATCACATGTCCTGCTGAATGCAAACTCGGACATTGGGCCTTCTTGTGGCCGCTCTGCCTACAATGGATACATAACAGGATTGATCCCTGGGTGGAGGTAGCTGTACAATCTCTACTGAAATGACCAATCCGGCCACACTTGAAGCAGCCAAAATCACCACCGCTGCTACTCCTACACGCACCCTCGTGTGTCCTGCCGCATTTGCCACAACGGCGTCGGTCCTGAGGACCTCTCGATCTAGAGTCTGATGTCTTGGGCCTCTTGCCCGATACCATAGATACCTGAACCTCCTCCGACTTCCTCTTCCCGAGGTGCTCCAGATCGATCTCCCTTTCCCTGGCCCGAGCCATCATGTCCTCCAGCATGTTGCAGCTGGACCGACTCACAAACTCTCTGCTATCGTCTCTCAACATATCGTGATATCGAGCCTTCTTCATCTCCTCATCCGCGACATATAGCGGAACAAGAAGAGCCCTCTCCCTGAACTTTGTTGTGATCTCTGCCACCGTCTCAGTCATCTACTGTCGATCCTTGAATTCCCGGGCTAACTATTGCACCTCAATAATCGGTGTAAACTCGGCCTTGAACCTAGCCGAGAAATCACTCCATGTCATTGTTGGATAAGGTGTCTAAGTCCATAACTATTTCTGGGGTGTACTTGACCCGACCCGGCATGGTCCATTTGGGTTGCATGGCACCATGCAATTGGATAGACTAAATGAAAGAAATATCACTTGGAGATTATTAATATATTATAAGTTCTAATATATTAATAATATTATTTGATTAGTTTGATCAAAGAATTAATTTGGAATTAATTAAGTGATCAAAGGATAACTAATTAAATATATGGGTTGATTATGTAAATCATTCATATCTTGTATAGTGGGCTAAAAGGCTCCATGGATTATCAAGTTGGGCTTTACCCATAGGATGCTCCATGGGAGTTACAAACCCATGGATCATGAAAATGAAGAGTCATGACACAACACTATATAAAAGGTCCCATTCTCCACAAATTGGAACACACACAAGACATATAAGAAACTTGAGGGCTAGGCCAATTTCAAGAAGTGTGAATTCTCTCTAAAGTCTTTCAAAGAGCATTTGGTGTTGTGTGAAGCATTTGAGGCATCACACTTGGGGTGCTAGGCTCACAAAGTTTCAAGGAACACAAGCAACAACAAGGTAAGTTATTCTATCTTTCATTCTAGTTAAAATTGTTCCCCATGTATGCTAGATAGGAATATAACCTTGGAAATCCAACTTTTCATGATAATTAGACAAACATAGATCCAAGGTTATTAGGGTTGCATGTACACTTAGGATGTGTTAGAATGCTCAAAACCCATCAGTGGTATCAGAGCCTAGGCTTGTTTGTTTGTTATTTGTGCTTAAAAGTTGGAAAAATTCGAAATCTTGCTGTCTGACTGATGGACTCGGCGAGTCCATGGGGAGGACTCGTCGAGTTCACTTGTATCTTCAACCTACTCGGCGAGTACGTTTATGCACTCGGCGAGTAGGGTCGACAGAGTGCAGAATTTCAACTTCAGTTGCTGGAAATGGATTAGAAACATTACCCTAAATTGTTTTGGTACTTGAAAACTTGTTTTAGAAGGTGTAATGTCTTTTCTAACTCATTTACAACAACTAGTTATCAAAATTACAAAGATTAAATGTGATTTTGATTCTTGAAGGTGTTCATGTTCATGTTCATATTCTTGTTCTTATGATGTTTAGATGATCATAGGGATTATTTGTAACCTATGTGGTAGTTTAATTCTTGATCATAATGTGTTTTAATGGAGTCCATAACTTGTCCTCAAGTTATGGAAAACCAAAAGTCTCTTGGGTTAAAAAACCATTAAAATAACACAAGAGTTAAGAAAAATGAAAGGTCCTCATTTTATTACTCTATTAAACTCATAAGTTACAAGAAATGAAAAAGTTTTGAAAGTTTACAAAACTTGCCCTCAAGTTTTGGAACAAGTAAAGTTAAGTTAAAACTTTAGTTCCAACCCTTAGAATTTTAAAAGTTAAAATTCAACCCTTATACTTATATTATTATGATTTAATAATTATATATATATATATATATATATATATATATATATATATATATATATATATATATATATATATATATGTATAAGAACAAAGTCGTCTTACCGCTACTACGCCTCATTCACGAAGCCGGTCTATAAGGTGGGTATAAGGTTGTTGCCTATAAAATGGTGACTTAATGGGTGTCTACTCTCACCCACCGCTTGCTTGACCGGTGGAGGGTCGTTAGCCGAACGGGTAAGACAAGGACTTACAAATTCTCATTCAAAGTATGATGAATATTATAAAGTAACTAAATGTTTTATTAAATTCCCAATCTTAGTTACTTTAGGGAAAATGTGAATAAGGTGCTTTTCCATGAAATTACACTTTACACTTTGATTAAGTCGTTGGTGGAGCGTGTGTGGTTAACCGGCACACTAACTTGGACTTAAGAAGGTACGTAAAGGGTGACTTAGGGTTTATTATAGTATCGATGGAGCGCGTGTGGTTTACCGGCACATCGATTGAGTGATAAACCTTAAGGGTACCAAGTGATTTGCATGGTTACTTCACACCTCCTTTTGTGATCCTCGGTATCCCAGTCACAAAACTTGGAGGGCACACTCGAGATTGAAACATGCCTTTGAAAAGTTCATTGAATCTCAAAGAATCTAGGAATTTCTAAGAACCATTCAAAAACCTAATACTTAAATATTGCGGTTTTCGTGGTGGAAATTGGTGAATCGTCATTCACCTACCTTTCAAATATGATATAGCCTAGATTACGGCATACCTCTTCTAAGTTATATTATATTGTGATTGGATTCTAGCCTTAATATTACATTTGGGTGTTTTATTAAGGACTCTCTTATATATCTAAACTAATCTTGTTCTCTTCTCTTCAGATGTCTTTCAACAATGCTTCTGGCTCTAATCCTAATGGCTCCTTTACCCTTATGAACTTGTGTGGGAAAGTCACCTTTGATGGATCCAACTTCAATGAGTGGATCAGAAACATCAGAATGATTACCCGCTACGAGGACAAAGAATATCTCCTTGACAAGGAGCTTAAGGAGATTGATGAGACCACTGCAACTCCTCAGGAGATCGCT
Source organism: Lactuca serriola (assembly GCF_051521515.1). Classification (NCBI taxonomy): domain Eukaryota; kingdom Viridiplantae; phylum Streptophyta; class Magnoliopsida; order Asterales; family Asteraceae; genus Lactuca; species Lactuca serriola. The sequence goes on from NC_136410.1 coordinate 285,318,503, forward strand.
GACTTTCGGGCACATGAAAGGGATGCTACGAAAGTGGCTTGCATCATGATGGCCATGATGACAACGGAACTCCAAAAGTCTTATGAGGATTTCTACCCTTATGAAATGCACCAAGATTTGATGGAAAGATACCATCAAAGTGCAAGACAAGAGAGGTATGAAATCATCTGCTCCATGATAACAACCATGATGAAGGACGGGGAATCCGTCACGAGCCACATGCAGAAAATGCAAAAGGTATGTGGATCGTTTGCTGAAGCTTAATGTGAACTTCCCGGAGGATCTTGCAATAGATATCATTTTGCACTCCTTACCATCGTGTTATGATCAATTCCGCATGACATATCACATAAACAAGGAAGAAGTCACCCTCAGCAAACTTCAGGGACTTCTCAAGACCGCAGAAACAGGTCTTAAGGGGAAGTCGGTTGCTATCACTCCTACTCCAAACTCAACTCCGGTTTTGGCAATCGGGAAAAGTCGTGGGAGGAAGAGAAAGAGATCTTCCAAGGGTACCAAGGCTCAGACCCTTGATGGCTCTTCTTCAAGTGGAACCAAGAAAGGTTTCATTACTCCTTCTTCTGACCCAAAAGCGGCTGAATGCTTCTATTGCCATAAAAAGGCTCATTGGAAGCGGAACTGCCCAAAGTACCAGCAGGTTGTGAAGGATGGGAAAGTAAAACCCAACCATGCAGGTGTTTACACTATCATTTCTAATAACTCACCCCATTCTAATTCTTGGGTCCTTGATACCGGTTGTGGTATTCATATTTGTTGTGACTTGCAGGGACTAAGAAGAAGTGAGGATGTGGAGCAAGGAAGAATAAACTTGATTATGGGGAATAGGGAAGCTTCACCTGTCACCAAGATTGGAGTTTATACTTTATCGCTAAGTAGTGGGTTTAGTTTAGATTTGAATAAATGTTGTTACTCGCCAGGAATGGCAAGAAATATTATTTCCTTTCATGCTTTGTACAAACAAGGGTTTACCTTTTCGTTTAATAATGAAGTTGGTTCTATTGATGCTTTCTTTAATAATGTTCTTTATTTTAAAGCATTACCTTGTGATGGTGTGTATGAAGCTGTGTCTTTTGTAGATAACTTAGGAAATAATGTTTTGTGTATTGATTCTACTACTAATAATAACTTGGACAAAGCATCATTATGGCATTGTCGCCTTGGACATATAAGCAAGAAACGCATAGGCCAACTCCAAAAGGATGGAGTCTTGGAGTCGTTTGACCTTAAGTCAGATGATAGTTGCGAATCATGCTTACTTGGAAAAATGACAAAGTCACCCTTCACAGGCTCGTGTGAAAGGGGTGAAGTTTTGTTGGACCATATACACACGGATGTGTGTGGACCATTCAAACATGCCACAAGGGATGCTAATCGTTATTATTTGACTTTTACTGATGATTACAGTAGATATGGATATGTCTACTTGATCAAGCATAAGTTAGAGACTTTCGAAAGGTTTAAGGAATTTAAACAGGAAGTCGAGAATCAATTGGGCAGGAACATTAAGATGCTTCGATCCGATCGAGGAGGTGAGTATCTTAGTTTAGTGTTCCTCGACTATCTTAGGGAATGTGGGATTGTCTCACAATTGACACCTCCCAGGACACCACAGTTGAATGGTGTGGCTGAGAGGCGTAATCGAACCTTGTTAGATATGGTTCGTTCCATGATGAGTCGAGCTACGCTACCAATTTCATTCTGGGGGTATGCCTTAGAGACTGCCGCCCATATTCTTAATCTAGTCCCTACAAAGAAAGTTGCCAAAACTCCTCACGAGATGTGGACTGGTAAAGTACCCAAACTAGACCACATCAAGATTTGGGGTTGCAAGGCTTTCGTGAGACGCGAGACTCATGATAAGCTCGAACCTCGAAGCGAGAGGTGTATTTTCATCGGTTACCCACAGCAATCCTTTGGTTACCTCTTCTACAGACCTAGTGACAATGTGGTCTTTGTAGCAAGAAGAGGAGTCTTTCGAGAAAGAAAGTTTATAAGCCAAGGAGACAGTGGGAGGCAAATCGATCTTGAAGAAATTCAAGAATCAAGTGGTGAAGGAACTTCAAACTCTAGCCCTCAACTTGAGGAGGAAACTCCTGTTGAGCCAATTGACAAACCTGTACCTCTGAGGCGTTCCACAAGAGTTAGGAGTGCACCTGAGCATTACTATGGATTCCATATTACTGCAGAAGGTGAGACACTTATTAGTGATGGGACACTAGTAAGTCAAGATGACCCTAACAGCTACGAGGAAGCCATGGCAGGCCCCGAGTCTGCTAAATGGAAAGAGGCTATGGATAGCGAGATAGAATCCATGTATGACAATCAAGTTTGGAACTTGGTTGAAAATGTACCAGGTCGTAAGACAGTAGGGTGCAAATGGGTCTTCAAGAAGAAGACCGACATAGATGGTAAAGTACACACTTATAAGGCTAGACTGGTTGCAAAGGGCTTCTCTCAAATTCCTGGAGTGGATTATGATGAGACCTATTCTCCGGTAGCCAAGATTAAGTCTATTCGGGTTCTGTTAGCCATAGCTGCATTTCATGACTATGAAATATGGCAGATGGATGTCAAAATCGCTTTCCTTAATGGAAAGTTGGCTGAAGATGTTTACATGAGTCAGCCAGAGGGTTTTGTCAGCAACGAGTACCCTAATAGAGTGTGTAAGCTTGAGAAATCCATCTATGGATTAAAGCAAGCACCTCGCAGATGGAATCTTTGCTTTGATGAGAAGGTCAATGAATTTGGCTTTACTTGGAGTGAAGATGAATCTTGTGTGTATGTCAAGGCTAGTGGGAGTATAGTAAGCTTTTTGGTATTGTATGTGGATGACATACTACTCATAGAAAACGACATTCCAACCCTGCAGGAAGTAAAGTCCTGGCTTGGGAAGTGTTTCGCTATGAAGGACCTTGGTGAAGCTGCCTATATTTTAGGGATAAGGATCTTGAGAGATTGGAGTAAAAGACTAATTGGACTTAGTCAGAGTACCTACTTGGATAAGGTGCTGAAGAGATTCCGCATGCAGGATTCCAAGAATGGAGAGTTACCCATCCAGAGTAACACCAGATTGAGTAAGACACAAAGCCCTAGCACTGAGGCTGAGATAGCAGAAATGAGTCGAACACCTTATGCTTCGGCTGTAGGATCGATCATGTATGCTATGACGTGTACTCGACCGGATGTAGCCTTTGCCCTGAGTATGGTTAGCAGGTATCAGGCGAACCCTGGCAAGGCACACTGGACTGCGGTAAAGAATATCCTCAAGTACCTACGGAGGACTAAGGACTGGGTCCTTACCCTCGGTGGGAGTGATGACTTGAGAGTAGTAGGGTATAGTGATGCTAGCTTCCAGACTGATAGGGATAATTTCCGCTCTCAGTCGGGCTGGGTCTTTACCCTAAACGGAGGAGCAATTTCTTGGAAGAGTTCCAAGCAAGAGACAGTGGCAGATTCTACTTGTGAATCAGAGTATATTGCAGCTAGCGAGGCAGCAAAAGAGGCGATGTGGCTGAAGAACTTCATTGGAGACCTTGGAGTTGTACCAGCTATTAAAGAGCCAATGGAAATTTTCTGTGATAGTGAAAGTGCTGTTGCCTTAGCCAAGGAACCAAGGGATCACGGGAGATCCAGACACATCGACAGAAAATATCATTTCATCAGACATCGGATCGAAGAAGGACTCCTCGTGGCAAAGAGGGTATCATCAGATGAGAATCCGGCAGATCCCCTCACAAAGGGACTGACTCGGGTTAAGCATCTTCAGCATGCTCGGAGCATAGGGCTGAAGGATGATATTAGATTTAGTAGTTAGATAACCTCGAAATTTGTAAAGTGTAATTGACATTTGATGATGAATAAAAATTGTTTTATTTATGACTAAGGTATTGCTATCTCTTGTCAATCGTTTACTATATTTCTTTTGCATGTTTTGACTTCCAGAATAATTTTGTTTGGTATAACATATTATTCAAACCTCCACAGTCAGTCATATGTCGGAAGTAGGTATGAATCAAGACTGTCATGTTTGGTTGTAGAGATCTTGGACAAGGCTACAACAATCATGAGTGCTCATAAGTTCTGAGCATTGGATACAACCCACGCTCACTGGAATCACTTTATGGAATTCTATCTCGAGTGATCGTGAGACGGTAATATCGTATAAGTCTTCAAACCTAGAGATATGATTTGTTACTTACAAGTTGGTTATGCATTGATTGTACGAAAAACACATTGGTAACTCGATGTTATAAATCGTGCTCTTGTGTGTAATTCAATGAGTGGTAGAACAAACATATGAGTCGAAGTTTATCTGTTCCTTCTTGGATTAGAAGCTGATATCTGGGCCCCTCGATTATTTTGTTTTGACCTATGTACCGGGCCGGGCCCTGTCAGAACTAAGTTGATTTGTTCAATTAAGTTCTATGTCAAACAAATCGGAAATCGGGAAACAAACTGCTGGACAATAAGAAAGACATTGTTCCATGTATTTGTCCGGCTGATATCTAGAACGGAGGATTATATGATCACTTATCTTAAATGGCATACCATCATCTTCTCTGTTCCGAGAAACCTTGAAAAGAGCTACGATTGCCGATCGGTTCCTGAAGTCATACTTGCAGTAAAAGTTATTAGACTTATCCAAGTGGGAGACTGTTGGATAAGGTGTCTAAGTCCATAACTATTTATGGGGTGTACTTGACCCGACCCGGCATGGTCCATTTGGGTTGCATGGCACCATGCAATTGGATAGACTAAATGAAAGAAATATCACTTAGAGATTATTAATATATTATAAGTTCTAATATATTAATAATATTATTTGATTAGTTTGATCAAAGAATTAATTTGGAATTAACTAAGTGATCAAAGGATAACTAATTAAATATATGGGTTGATTATGTAAATCATTCATATCTTGTATAGTGGGCTAAAAGGCTCCATGGATTATCAAGTTGGGCTTTACCCATAGGATGCTCCATGGGAGTTACAAACCCATGGATCATGAAAATGAAGAGTCATGACACAACACTATATAAAAGGTCCCATTCTCCACAAATTGGAACACACACAAGACATATAAGAAACTTGAGGGCTAGGCCAATTTCAAGAAGTGTGAATTCTCTCTAAAGTCTTTCCAAGAGCATTTGGTGTTGTGTGAAGAATTTGAGGCATCACACTTGGGGTGCTAGGCTCACAAGGTTTCAAGGAACACAAGCAACAACAAGGTAAGTTATTCTATCTTTCATTCTAGTTAAAATTGTTCCCCATGTATGCTAGATAGGAATATAACCTTGGAAATCCAACTTTGCATGATAATTAGACAAACATAGATCCAAGGTTATTAGGGTTGCATGTACACTTAGGATGTGTTAGAATGCTCAAAACCCATCAGTCATCGCGTCCAACGCCGCATCATCTCTGATAGCATAAGCCACCTCCGCCCACCAATCTTGTGCTCTGTCCTTCAGAATATAGGAGGCGAGTCGAACGTTGTCCCCCTCGGGACACCGGCTAGAACAAAAAGCATTGGCGACATCCACCAACCATCTGCCACTAGAAATGGGGTCTCTCGGCCCATGATAATCTGGAGCTCCACAGGCCCTGAATTCCCGGAAAGTCAAAGTACGTGCTCCCAACATAGCCATAAGCTCTGTGAAAAAGGCTCAAAGCCTCTCATCTAAACTATCTGGGATACCCTCCTGGACCGTGCCAAAGATCACATGAGTCTGATCAAGAACACCACGAGTAATCTCAGCTAATACAAACTCTCTCATCCGCTCCTCGAGCTGATCGATCCCCGAACCCGAGCCTGACCCCTCTCTGACACCTGGTTCATCCACTGGTCCATCTTGCGATGTCGTCATACTGAAAACATGCCATAACAATCATCAAAATACACATGAATGCTGAGTGACCTCACACGCACTGCAAGTTCCCTGGTTTTGTCTCGACCCCTCTCGAATCGAGTACAGATCCTCTGCTTTCACTAGTACGTGTAACACCGTGAATTTCAAAATAATTTTTCGCACAAAATAAAACATTTTCATTTAAATTTTCATAAAACATCAAGTTTAAAACTCCAATGCATATCATACAAAATCCCGAAATCACATATTATAAAACTCCCATGTGTGTGTACGGATCAAACCGGCGCCTTCCCACGGTCATCACTAGTACCTGAAACAAACAACACTAACACTATAAGCACAAAGCTTAGTGAGTTCCTCAAAATACCACACATAACACATATTAGCCACTCGAGGCTATAACTTTGTGGGTCCATAGACCCTGCTCTGTGAACCCACTGGTTCTAACTCTGGGAACCTTCCGGTTCAAACTCTATAAACAGCACAACATAAATCACATAGAAATAATGCAGTACAACAGATAACAGGCATATAGCATACGAATACTCTATCACATAACTCTAATTACCTACTCAAGGTGAAGTATAGTGAGAAGACTCACCTCGTATATCTCGATAACTCGCGTATCCCGGAAATCACTCGTGCTCGATCCTCCGAGCTATAATCCTCCTATAACATCATATGTCTCTAATTAACACTTTTACCACTATGGTCGACTACCCCTATCAAGTCAACACTGGTCAACTCTGGTCTACAGTCAATGGTCAACTTTGACCGGACTCGGCGAGTGCACTATGGCGACTCGGCGAGTCTATACGTGTTCACTGACTCTCTAGGATCCCCTCCTGACACGTCGAGTACACCCCCAACTCGACGAGTCCCACCTGGCATGAATCGCGGGGCCACCACGACTCAACTCGCCGAGTCTCAAGAACAACTCGGCGAGTTCCACCTCGACTCAGTCCACCTGTCAACCCTCGCTAACTCTCCCTGACTCACTGAGTCAACCCCTAACTCCGCAAGAACACTCGCTGAGTGGTTAAGGATAATCTTCATGCTACTTGCTAAGTCTGTTCTTCGGACTCGGCGAGTCCATGCCATGCATCAACTCAATCTCGCTTCTGAGGTCAGATCCGCTCCATCAACTCATGGATCTGGCCCTCCTAAGCTCATTCATCACGTAAAGTCACAGTCTTGGCTACCATGCAACACCTACAAGGCTCTTTTTGGAGAGATGACCTCTAAGATGGCAACCCTAGTCTCCAAACCCAAAAGGAGGACATAAAGGATGGCATTTGGGACTCTCTGGTCCTGCTAAGGTCCAGATATAGGTACCATATACCCATGGGACCTCTCACACTCCAAATACAAGGCAAAAAAGGCATGAAGAAACCCTAGATTTGACCATATCAACAAAAGTACGAGAATAAGCTCTGAATGATACCTCAATAAGCTTCCTTTGACGAAATGGAAGTAGATCCAAGCTCCCCAACTCTCCTAGCTTGATTTTCCCCTTCCCTTCTTGCAAATACACACAAAATTGGTGAATAATGGCCTCTTATCTCACTCACAAGAACTCTCAGCTGTTTAGGTGCTCTCAAGGACATGTTAGCTGCAATGAAGGGCCATAAGGTCCTTTAAATAGGGCTTAGGACCGGGAAATTAGGGTTTCATTAAACAACGCGGAATCACCGACTCCATTCCTTGGACTCGCCGAGTCCAGGCGCGAACCCGCATCCAGAACCATGATCCTACTCGTCGAGTCTGAGCTCCAACTCGCCGAGTCTCCTCACAAAATACCAAAAATATATATGAATAAGAGATACCTGGAAATCCGGGCTATTACAATTCTCCCCCACTAGAACTAGACTTCGCCCTTGCAGTCTTGCTCTGCAAATAGCTCCGGATGCTGCTCACGCATCTCATGCTCCGGCTCCCAGGTCATCTCTGACCCTTTCCGACGCTGCCACTGAACCAACACCAGGGGTACCTCCTTGTTCCTCAGAACCTTGAATTTCCGATCTCTGATGGCAACTGGTCTCTCAGCATAATTCAAGCACGCATCCACCTGAATATCCTCTAATGGAACCACCGCCGACTCATCGGCTATACACTTCCTCAGCTACGACACATGAAAAGTGTCGTGAATCTGCCCCAACTCTACTGGCAAATCCAAACGATAGGCTACCCGGCCTACCCTCGCGATCACACGAAAAGGACCAATATATCGGGGCCCCAACTTGCCCCTCTTCCTGAATCGAATCACTCCTTTCCAAGGAGAGACCTTCAGGAGTACAAGGTCACCGACCTGGAACTCAAGCTCGGACCGGCACCTGTCTGCGTAACTCTTCTTTCGGCTGTGAGCGGTCAACAACCTCTGTCTGACCTGCTGGATCTGCTCTGACGTCCAAAGCACGATCTTTATAATGCCCATCACCTGCTGTCCAACCTCTCCCCAACAAATGGGGGTCCGACACCTCCTCCCATACAACAGCTCAAAGGGTGGCATACCAATGCTCGAATGATGGCTGTTGTTGTAGGAAAGCTCTGCCAAGGGCAAATATGCAATCCAGGTACCCCCGAAATCCAACACACATGCCCGGAGTATGTCCTCGTGCGTCTGAATCGTCCGCTCACTCTGACCGTCTGTTTAGGGATGATATGCGGTACTAAAATGCAGTCTAGTACCCAGCTCCTCATGAAACTTCTTCTAGAATCTGGAAGTGAAACGCACATCACGGTCTGAAACAATCGAGATCGGCACCCCATGCCGAGATACCACTTTCCTCACGTACACCTCCGCCAATTTCTCTGCTGAAGAACTCTCGCTGATAGCAAGGAAGTGAGCGCTCTTCCTCAATCTGTCCACAATCACCCAAATTGCATCAACTCCTCTGGCTGTCCTTGGCAATTTGGTGATGAAATCCATAGTGATCTGTTCCCATTTCCATTCGGGAATCTCCAATGGCTACAACTTACCATGCGGCCTCTAGTGCTCGGCCTTAACCCTACGGCAGGTCAAGCACCTCTCAACAAACCACGTGACATCCTTCTTCGTACAGGGCCACCAATACTCCTTTCTCAAATCCAAATACATCTTAGTGGCCCCCGGATGGATCAAAAATTTTGACCGATGCGCCTCCTCCATCAAAATGGTACGCGTCCCTCCCACAAACGGTACCCAGATACGCCCCTGAAATGTCATAAGCCCCCGACCATCGGTAACGAACTCTGAAACCAAACCAACAACCCGTTCCCTCTTCTGCATCTCAGGTTGCACAGCCTCGGCCTATGCCCCACGAATGGCGTCCAACACTGGAGCTATCACGGTCAATCTCAAACATACATCCCACAACGGTGTGCTCTCCGCCCTGCGGCTGAATGCATCGGCTACCACGTTAGCCTTGTCTGGGTGGTACAGGATCTCACAATCATAATCCTTGACCACATCGAACCACCTTCTCTGACGCATATTCAGGTTGGTCTGATCCATCAAATACTTCAAACTCTTATGGTCCGTGTATATCGTACACCGAACCCCATACAAGTAGTGACGCAAAATCTCGAGGGCGAACACCACTGCCCCCAACTCTAGATCATGGGTTGGATATCTCGTCTCATGAGGCTTCAACTTCCTCGATGCATATGCTATCACATGCCCTCTCTGCATCAGCACCGCTCCCAACCCCAAAATCGATGCATCACAATATACTACAAAGTCCTCCATCCCTTCTAGGAGAGCTAACACTGGGGCTTCGCACAACCTTTGGCGAAGTGACTCAAAGGAGGCCTACTGCTCGGAGCCCCACGAAAAAGCAACACCCTTCCGGGTCAATCTGGTGAGTGGCACTGCGATCTTAGAGAAATCCTTAATAAACCTCCGATAATACCCTGCCAAGCCTAGGAAACTCCTGATCTTGTAGGGTGACCTCGGCACCTCCTAACTCATCACTGCCTCAACCTTGGCCGGATCGACCAATATCCCTTCCTAGTTAACGAGATGTCCTAAGAACTGTACCTCCTGCAACCAGAAATCACACTTGGAGAATTTGGCATAAAGCCTCTCCGATCTCAGAACTCCGAGAACCTCTCTCAAGTGCTCCTCATGCTGCTCTCTAAATCTCGAATATACCAGAATGTCATCGATAAATACAATCATCGACCGATCCAGTATCGGCCTACACACTCGGTTCATGAGATCCATGAACACTGCCGGGGCATTGGTGAGCCCGAAAGGCATCACCACAAACTCATAATGCCCATAACGCGTCCTGAACGCTGTCTTCTGGACGTCCTCATCTCGCCCCCTCACCTGATGATATCCAGACCTCAAGTCGATCTTGGGTAACGGTTCTTAACCGTCAGCTTGTTCAACTCCCGGTAATCAATGCACATCCGGTGTGAACCATCCTTCTTCTTGACAAACAGGATCGGCGCTCCCCACGGCGAGCTGCTCGGCCGAATAAACCCCTTTCCCAGTAGCTCCTGAAGAGGCGAGGATAACTCTTGCATCTATGGAGGTGCAAGATGATATGGCACCTTAGCGATAGGCGCGGCCCCCGGAACCAAATTGATATTGAACTCCACTTGCCTCACAGGAGGCACACCCGGCAACTCCTCGGGAGATACATCCGGGAACTCACTCACCACCGGAACCTCCTCAACTGAACTCGACCTCTTAGAATCCACCCGCGTATCCATCACATACGCCACAAAATTCTTACAGCCCTGCTGTAGACACTGCCTCGCCCTAGCGGCCGAACAAAACGCTGATCCTCAACGTGTACCCTTGCTGTACACCGAAAGAACTCCCCCACTAGGGTCTCGTATGGTCACCAGCTGTCGCTCGTAGTCGATAACCGCACCGAATCGGCTCAACCAGTCCATGCCCACAATGACACAGACATCACCCATCGTAATAGGAACTAGATCAATTGGGAACTCAACACCGGAAATCTCGACTACGCACCCTCGGAGAACCTCCGTGGCATATATCACCCTCTCATCAGCTATGGACACTCTCTGAGGCCGACTCTACGCCTCACGACTAACACTGATATGCTGACTAAAGGCCAAAGAAAAAAAAAGACCAACTCGCACCCGAGTCAAATAACACCAATGCAGGTACAGAATTAACAAGAAAAGTACCTATGCACAACATAATATAAGCATAATATCTCAACATCAAAATAAATATACGAAAGAATACATACCAGCCACGACATCGGGTGCTGCGCGGACCTCCTCCGCGGTCAGCTGAAAAGCTCTCCTTCGTGCCGTCGGCGCCTCGTCCTTCACTGCCCGACTCTCTATAGCTCGGATGGCGGCAGGGCCAGATCCCTGAGGTACTCCCTGAGATGATCCTCGCAACTGCGGACACTCTGCCTTCCAGTGTCCGGTCTAATTGCAATGAAAACACACCGCAAACCCCTAGGGGCAGTCCTTGGCCATGTGCCCTTCCTTTCCACACTTGTAGCAAGATCCCGCTCTGCAAACTCCATCATGACCCTTGCCACACTTCCCACAAGTGCGGCCCTTCTGGCTCCCTGGTTTGGGATCAGCAGGCTTGGCCCGCTTGGCTTCCGGCTGAGACTGTGCCGGTCGCCGATCCCTCCCCTGAGACTCTGCCTCCTCCCTGGCCTGAGTCTCTAGCTCAATCTCCCTCTTCCGGGCATTTGCCTGAAGCTCAGAAAATGTCTGGTACGAGTAGTTCGCCACGAACTCCCGAATATCTTGCCTCAAGATACTCAGATATCGGCTCATACGTGCCTGCTCGGTGGACACGTGCTCAGGGCAGAACATCGCCCTCTCATGGAACATCCTCGTGATCGCTGTAACCGACTCAGTACCCTGCTTGAGGGTCAGAAACTCCTGGGCCAAACGCTCCCTCTCCACCTGGGGAACGTACTCATCTCGGAACATGGCAGTGAACCTCTCCCAGGTCATTGCCGCATGCTCAGCAGGCGCAAAGTGTGCCGTCACAAACTTCCACCAGTCCTTCGCTCCCAAGCGAAGCTGGTTCAGCGCGAACCAAACCTTCAAATGCTCAGGAGATGAGCAAGTGAAGAAACACCCCTCTATGTCAGAAATCCACCTCATAGCTGCCACCGGGTCCTAGGTCCCATCAAACTCTGGTGGTTTTGTGTTGTTGAACTCCCGGAACAGCAACGCATCACTACCTTGCGGCCTAGCGGCAGTAATAGCTGCGGTGGCCACTGCAACAGCAGCCTCAGAAAGAGCGGCATAACGCTCGTCAAAAGTCTCAATCAGCGTGGTCTTAATAGACCCAAACATCTCTGGTATCTCTGCCCTGATGGCCGCAGCCACCTCCTCGTGGATGATCTGGCTGATCTCCTCATCACTGGTATCACTGCTTTCAGGCATCAAACGTGTCCTCACCATGATCTACCTCTAAAATACAACATACGCTAAATTAGAATCCATTCGAGCATACTCACACTCGACAACTCATCCCTCCTTGATCCATGGTATTCCAAAGATTCTTACTTGGGTTGTACACCGCTCCGGTGCTTTCAGTAGTACGGGCCCAATACTACTGTCTGCACCGTATCAGAATACACCCCAAGTCCTCCTCTTCGGATCCTAAATTCCAGGTACTCTGTGATGCACAGGCTACTCTGTAATAGATCTCTCATAAGCCCCTCGCTGCTACCTACTCACTCTCAAGCAGCTCACCTCTTCCTAGGCTAAGGCATCACAAATTAGGCCACTCTAGTCCTAATAGGAATACTTAGCCTACTCTAGAATGCGAATACATCATATCAATATCAATAGCACATAATATGAGGGTATTTTGGGAAATCACCGTTCGGGCGCGGAACGATCGTACACATACTCTGCTCTGCGTTTTTTCCAAAATCTTTTACTCTTTTTGAAAATACTCTTCAAATCCTCAGTTTGAGTTCAAATATGCCCGAAGGTGTACTCGAATCCCTCAAACCAAGGCTCTGATACCAAATTGTAACACCGTGGATTTCAAAATAATTTTTCGCATAAAATAAAACATTTTCATTTAAATTTTCATAAAACATCAAGTTTAAAACTCCAATCCATATCATACAAAATCCCAAAATCACATACTATAAAACTCCCATGTGTGTGTATAGATCAAGCCGGCGCCTTCCCACGGTCATCACTAGTACCTGAAACAAACAACACTAACATTGTAAGCAAAAAGTTTAGTGAGTTCCTCAAAATACCACACATAACACATATTAGCCACTCGAGGCTATAACTTTGTGGGTCCATAGACCCTGCTCTGTGAACCCACTGGTTCTAACTCTGGGAACCTTCCGGTTCCTACTCTATAAACATGCACAACATAAATTACATAGAAATAATGCAGTACAACACATAACAGGCATATAGCATACAAATACTCTATCACATAACTCTGATTACCTACTCAAGGTAAAGTATAGTGAGAAGACTCACCTCGTATATCTCGATAACTCGCGTATCTCGGAAATCACTCGTGCTCGATCGTCCGAGCTATAATCCTCTTATAACATCATATGTCTCTAATTAACAATTTTACCACGAAGGTTGACTACCCCTATCAAGTCAACACTGGTCAACTCTGGTCAACAGTCAATGGTCAAATTTGACCGGACTCGGCGAGTGCACTATGGCGACTCGGCGAGTCTATACATGTTCACTGACTCTCTAGGATCCCCTCCTGACACGTCGAGTACACCCCCAACTCGACGAGTCCCACCTGGCATGAATCGCGGGGCCACCACGACTCAACTCGCCGAGTCTCAAGAACAACTCGGCGAGTTCCAGCTCGACTCAGTCCACCTGTCAACCCTCTCTAACTCTCCCTTACTCACTGAGTCAACCCTTAACTCGGCAAGACCACTCGCTGAGTGGTTAAGGATAATCTTCATGCTACTTGCCGAGTCTGTTCTTCGGACTCGGCGAGTCCATGCCATGCATCAACTCATTTTCGCTTCTAAGGTCAGATCCGCTCCATCAACTCATGGATCTGGTACTCCTAAGCTAATTCATCACGTAAAGTTACAGTCTTGGCTACTATGCAACACCTACAAGGCTCTTTTGGGAGAGATGACCTCTAAGATGGCAACCCTAGTCTCCAAACCCAAGAGGAGGACATAAAGCATGGCATTTGGGACTCTCTGGTCCTGCTAAGGTCCAGATATTGGTACCATATCTCCATGGGACCTCTCACACTCCAAATACAAGGCAAACAAGGGATGAAGAAACCCTAGATTTGACCATATCAACAAAAATACGAGAATAAGCTCTGAATGATACCTCAATAAGCTTCCTCTGACGAAATGGAAGTAGATCCTGTTGGGTTTTGAGCAATCTAACACTTCCTAAGTGTGCATGCAACCCTAATAAACCTTGGATCTATGTTTTCTTCTAAAAATACATGCAAATAATAATTTCCAAGGTTTCTTCCTAACTAGCATAGCATAAGGATTATGAATCATAAAACTACTAATAGAAATACATACCTTTTGATGATGGTTGATTATTTGGAGTTTGTGAGCCAAGCACCAATAGTGTGAATGCCTCAAATGGAATCACAAATCACCACAAACACTTGGAAAACTTTGAGAGAGTGTATACACACATAGAAAATCGGCCACACACACAAAACCACACTAGTGACACTAGTGGCTATTTCATGCAACATAAGCACGCTTATATAGTGTGCATGGTTAGGGTGAAACCCTAATAACCCATGACCTTTCCTTTTCCAACGATCCATGGGTTAAAATCTCCATGGATCATCCACGGACTTCCATACAAGCCTAGCCCATTAACAAATGAGTGTTAGCCCACACTATATAAAACCAATAGCCCACAATCTAATTCGTCTTCCTTTTAATCTCTAAATTAATTCATAATTAATTTAAGACTAATACTAATTAAATAACATGACTTCATATTAATATATTATGACTTATAATATATTAATAAACATGTTTGTATAACTCTTATAAAATTATCCATGAATAGTTCGGGTGAAGTGCAACCCAAATGGACCATGCCGGGTCGGGTCAAGTATATACCAAATAAGTTATGGACTTAGACACCCTATCCAACAGACTCCCACTTGGATAAGTCTAATAACTATATTTGCGTACGTTACTTCAGCCGGACAAATACATGGAACAACGTCGTACTTATTGTCCAGCAGTTTGTTTCTCGATTTTCGATTTGTTTGACAAAGAACTTAATCGAACACATCAATTTAGTTATAACCGGCCGGTACATAGGTCATAACAAAATCATCGAGGGGCCTAGATATCGCTTCTATTTCTAGAAGGAACAGATAAACTTCGACTCATATGCTTGTTCTACTACTTGTTGAATTGTACACAAAGGCACGTTTTATAACATCAAGTTACTGATGCGTTTACGTGCAATCAATGCACAACCAACTCATAGGTAACAACTCATATCTCTAGGTTTGAAGATTTATATGATATTACCGTCTCACGATCACTCGAGATAAATTCCATGAAGTGATACAAGTGAGCGTGGGTTTATTCCAATACTCATAACTTATGAGTACACATGAATGTTGTAGCAACCATTGCTATGACTAAACCCATTTAGCCATCTCCAAAATCGATTCATGACAGTCTTGATTCATACCTACTTCCAACATATGAACGACTGTGGAGTGTTTAAATAACTTAGTCATTCAGAAAGAATAACCTAGTTATTTTGGAAGTCAAAACATGCAAAGTGAAACACAATAATAATTGAATCCAATATGGTCTCATAACCCTTTTGAATATAAATAGAACCACCTTTTATTTATCACCATATTGATTACACATTATTCATTGTATAATGTTTCAAACAATCAACTTAAGACTTGAATAAAAACAACAGTCGTCCCATGCTCCTAGCATGTACACTTTGTTTTTCTAAACAATAGTTATGCCATACTCCAAGTATGCACACTATGTTTGTCTATGATCCTTACATTGTGATGTAGATCAATTGAACATGATACCAATGATACTCATTTCACAATCCCAAATCCTTATTTTAAATGTGAGAATCCCCGATTCCTATCATTTACCAAAAAGTCTGTTAGATTTGAAACTTTTATGCAATGTTCCTCTTGTAATGATTATGCACAAAGTCACCAAAACCTTGTCACCAGTCATTACAGAGTATTCAAAAGAAGGTCAACTTCTGTGGAACGGAAGTCTCATATTCAAAGTACATTGCTTTGAACATCCTTCTTGCATTAAGGTTTTCTAATCTTAGATAGATTGAGTAACTTCCACCTATGGAGACATTTCCATAGTCCCATTTTGACTATCGCTTCCGAACAAGAGTTACTTCTTTTCAAAACATGTCAATATGGTCCTTTCCGACAACTTACATCATACTTCCAACTTTCCCTGAGCAACCAATCTTTGGCGAACCTTAGATTGTCCTCGATAATTGCTTAATCACTTTAGTCATATCCAGTTCTAGACTTTTCCCTTCTCAATGCCTTAAGCATTTGGAAAATTTAGAAAAGATGAATATTATAGCACATGCAATCGATCCTATATCCGAAGCATATGGGACACGATTCATGATGTTTGACATAAAGACATGATACTAGACCAGTCTTTTGCTACAATATTTTTATTTTTATTTGCCATGTTTTCAAAATTTAACTATGAAGAGGGATGCCGTAATCATAATCGAATTTTGAAAACGCAATATATATAGAATTTCTTCAAGTTGAACCATTCCAACATAAAATTCATATATATATATATATATATATATATATATATATATATATATATATATATATATATATATTCTTAACTAAAGATGATTAAAACCTCAACCTAAGCTTTAGAATTGAAACGAAGTATAATTTCCTCTCCCTTAATTATAGCAAAACAACTTTTCAACCCCTGCAACTTCACGAATTGAAACTTTGTTTTCTATAATTAACATTGCTAACTTGCAACACTAAATGTAATAATCATGCTCCCACTAACATGATGATTATCAACATAACACTTATGCTCCCACTAGCTCTGACATATTTCCAGAAATCTGCTGGACTTCTGAAATTTAGATTCATACACCCTTTCTTAGATAGCTCACATGTGTGTCTAAATAATCTTCAGAACTATGAAAAGGGATGTCGTAATCATAGTCTCAATCACTTAGGCATTTTCCATTTCTCACAACTCCATGTTAGTGTGCTGGTTAACCACACGCGCTCCACTAACGACTTTTGAAAATGCAAATAACACAATTGATATCTACGTAAGATCTACTTAGTGAAAGCGTTTCCTCACCATTGTTTTCATGAATCGGAGAGAAACCTTATGACACTTAGATTTTATAGTGTATGAGTTCCTATCCATGTGAATTTGTCAAAACCATAATCACAAGATAAGGTTAGTGACAAATTCAGCCTTACATGGATTAAACTTGTTCAATCTTAGTTTCTTGTCACCTTGGTAGCACAAGGCCCACCAATGCTTCCAAGTTGAACTCTAATAACTCACATGCAAATTCAACTTATTTGAAGTAGGTACAGAAATAAGAATTATGTCAACACGATAGGTTTCAAACATTAAGTTGTGTGCTAGTGATAAATTACAAGTTATACTCTTGATTAAATCTTGAAACTCTTTCTGGATCTTTAAGGCTCCCACTGTCCAATTGACATATAAGTTTCCCTAGTCAAGAACCATTCCTTGACAGAACAAATATTCAAGGGACAATGCGGATTCTTATCAAGACTAACACTTCAAACAATTGGTCTTAGTTGGTCTTTGTCTCATCCAAGACATCACAACTTACCAATCTCAAATGTACAAGAGTAGAAAAAATTTTACTCTTACATTTGACTAGTGTTAATAAATCTTCCTTTATGTCACTCAAAGTTACAATCTTGGAGTATGACTCTAAGAATTCTTTTGGAATGAAGTATGACTCATCTTCTCGATCTTAACCAATCCAACAATTCATGACCTATCTTCTTAGCCATAACAATGCACTAAGACGTCCTTAGAGTATGAATTTGTGATATGGTTTCATAATCATTAAGATGATCATGAAATACGATACTAAAGTACTCTCCCATCCTTTCAGATTTGAGAAACTTTTATCTTTCTGCCTAATTTGATTCTTCTCATTTGTTTTGTCATACAGTGTAACCTTTCCAATGTTACGGAATTATACTTAACCTTATAAGTATAATCATATTTACTAATCTTTAGTAAATCATGAAAAATCAATCTTTGTGGTGGACCTTAACCAGCGCACACCCAGTGTACCTAATTCCTTAGTCCTTCAATTGACTCACATATACATGTGATCAAAGAATTAGTCTTAATTTTCAAAGATGAAAATTCTCATTCATCATACAATACAACTTGTATGATTCCAAGTTCCTGTCCAATTGAAACTTGTGTGATGAAAAACTTTCTTCATTTGGTAAATTCAGACACTACCACAAATGAAAGAATCAAATCCACTTTCCAATATTGCTATTAATGGAAACATATAAGCAACAATTTTCCACAGATGCGATTGTAAGGATATTTTTAAAATAAATAAAATTAAAACCCCTTTTTTTTCTTTTTTTTTTCAACTTTGCGGAAAAACTTATCCTTACAATCCACATGAAAACCTTATTGTTATCTATTCATAAGCAATATATTATAACTCTTAAGAAATAGCTCAAAATTCTGATTACCGAACCATGCGATCGAAACCCACCTTCGCAATCAGAATCAACATATACTTATTTTAAGCTTCCTATCTTTTCTTTGATTCTTAAAAACCTCAACATGTGACCCGTTCACATTATGTAATAAGAATCTCCAAATAGAAATTTAATAGAGTTAGATAGTGGACTTTACCGAAGTAGAGTCAAACCTCTTGACTTGATCAACCTTATGACCTTTCAGGTGAATAGGGCAGCTTCGCAACCAATGCCCCTACCTTTGGCAACAAAACACATGGACCCTTTGGTAATGGCACATGAGACTATCTCAGAATTTGCCTTTCTCTTTACTATTTGGTCAACCGAGTTGACTATTACCGATCCCTTTCCATTGGGAAGAGAAATCTTTTTCTAGATATCCAATGCTACCATTGTCAATGTCCATTTAAGACTGAGGAAGTTGTTCTATTAATCAAATTTGCTTTACTAGTGTTCCAAATCATTGTTGATTCCACAACACCAAGCAAATAGATAACATCATTAAGGGTCATGTCATAGTCTATCTCATAGTAGTCCCAAAGAAACTCACTATGTTACTAAGAAAGTGATTGAAAATCCAACTTTCACGAGACTTTGACACCCAACTCTCCCTGCTTGTCAATATGTGACTTTATCTCCAAGATGTGAGCACACATAGACTATGTTTGCCAATAGGGATTGAGTGACTTTAAACTTTTCAAGAACTTGTGGGTGAGGGAGAATAATTGGAGGAGGTGGAGGAAGTGAAGCATGATGTTGAGGGACACCATCTTCAAGAGATTTGGGAAGATCATAATTGTCATAACCAGACATCTATAATGGGAGAAAATCAAGTTAGTTGATTCAAAATCCTTAATATAACACCCAATATAAATATTAAGGCTATGACCCAACACAATATTTTATAATTTGGAAGAGGGATGCCGTAATCCAAGCTATAAAATATTTGAACGTAGGCGAATGACGATTCACCAATTTCCACCATGAAAAACGAAATAATTTATTAGGTTTTAATTGGATTTGAAATTCGTAGATCTTTTGAGATTCACTGAACTTTTCAATGGCATGTTTCAATCTCGAGTGTGCCCTCTCAAATTTTGTGACTGGGATGCCGAGGATCACAAAACAAGGTGTGAATAACCATACCAATTCACTTGGTACCCTTAATATTATCACCTAATCAATGTGCCGGTTAACCACACACGCTCCATTGATCTATGACAAACATTAAGTCACCCTTCGTGATCCTTACTAGTCCAAGTTAGTGTGCCGGTTAACCACACACGCTCCACCAATCAAGCATGCGGTGGGTGAGAGTGGACACCCATTAAGTTGCCATTTTATAGGCAACAACCTTATACCCACCTTATAGACCAGCTTCGTGAATGAGGCCTACTAACGGTAAAACGACTTGTTCTTATACATATATATAATAATTAATAAATAGTATAAGTGTTGAATTTAACTTTTAAAACTCTAGGATGTGTTTTAATACTTGAGGGCAAGTTTTGAACAATTCATAAACTTTTGGATATTCATAACTTATGAGTTTTAATTAAGTGTTTAATACTTTTAATGAAGAGTCTCTTGGAAATCCATAACTTGAGGACAAGTTATGGAGTCCATAAAAGCATTTATTAGAAAACTCTTCAAGAAAATGTAACTTATGACTTCTTAAAAAAAAACATTTAAAAGAAAAACCTTTTGGAATTCCATAACTTGAGGAAAAATTATGAATTCCATTGAAACACATTAAGATCAAGAATTAACTAACAAACAATTTGCAAATAATTCCTATGATCTAACAAAACTCATATGAACATGAACATCCACATCAACAATTTCAAGAATCATATGAACACATATAAACTTGAAATATTGATTATAACTTTGAAATTGGTCCACCATCATCATTACAACATCAAAAACAGGTTTTATGAGTCCAAAACAGGTTAAGGTAATGATTCTAGACAAATTCCAGCACCAAAACTTAAAGATATGTTGTCTGGGGGTCCAACTCGTCGAGTGCATGAACCAACTCGCCGAGTTGGATGAATTTTGTCTTGGACTCGTCGAGTCCCTTCATGGACTCGGCGAGTCTTCTGTGCAGACAGCACAAAATCTTCGATTTTCTGCAATTTGCATCAAGTATTCAAGAAAACAAGCCTAGGCTTTGATACCACTGTTGGGTTTTGAGCAATCTAACACTTCCTAAGTGTGCATGCAACCCTAATAAACCTTGGATCTATGTTTTCTTCTAAAATACATGCAAATAATAATTTCCAAGGTTTCTTCCTAACTAGCATAGCATAAGGATTATGAATCATAAAACTACTAGTAGAAATACATACCTTTTGATGATGGTTGATTATTTGAAGTTTGAGAGCCAAGCACCAATAGTGTGAATGCCTCAAATGGAATCACAAATCACCACAAACACTTGGAAAACTTTGAGAGAGTGTATACACACATAGAAAATCGGCCACACACAAAAAACCACACTAGTGACACTAGTGGCTATTTCATGCAACATAAGCATGCTTATATAGTGTGCATGGTTAGGGTGAAACCCTAATAACCCATGACCTTTCCTTTTCCAAGGATCCATGGGTTAAAAGCTCCATGGATCATCCACGGACTTCCATACAAGCCTAGCCCATTAACAAATGAGTGTTAGCCCACACTATACAAAACTAATAGCCCACAATCTAATTAGTCTTCCTTTTAATCTATAAATTAATTCATAATTAATTTAAGACTAAGACTAATTAAATAACATGACTTCATATTAATATATTATGACGTATAATATATTAATAAACATGTGTGTATAACTCTCATAAAATTATCCATGAATAGTTCGGGTGAAGTGCAACCCAAATGGAGCATGCCGGGTCGGCTCAAGTATATACCAAATAACTTATGGACTTAGACACCTTATCCAACAGATCCAAGCTCCCCAACTCTCCTAGTTTGATTTCCCCCTTCCCTTCTTGCAAATACACATAAAATTGGTGAATAATGGCCTATTATCTCACTCACAAGAACTCTCAGTTGTTTAGGTGCTCTCAAGGAGAATTTAGCCGCAATGAAGGGCCATAAGGTCCTTTAAATAGGGCTTAGGACCGGGAAATTAGGGTTTCATTAAACAGCGCGGACTCGCCGAGTCCATTCCTTGGACTCGCTGAGTCCAGGCGCGAACCCGCGTCCAGAACCGCGATCCTACTCGGTGAGTCTGAGCTCCAACTCGCCGAGTCTCCTCACAAAATACCAAAAAAATATATGAATAAAAGATACTTGGAAATTCGGGCTGTTACAGTACGGGCCCATACTACCTTCCATATCTATCCATACTTTCCTCAAGAGTTCCCTCGAGTCCACCAAGTCCCTTGCACGACAACCACTGCTCCCAGCACTAAACTCATCCTAGTCCTACCCTAGCGAAATATTTGACTCAAACTAGTCCTCTGCTACAGACGGTCTCTTTGTAATGCTAATTAGCCATCACCTGAATACCTCACATGTAACGAGGCTCAGATAATCCATCAAGTAAAGGACTCGTCCCTACAACGGTTGAACTCAAACGAGAGCTGCGCAATAGGGTCAAATCCATAACTCTAAGATTATTACACCCTGATCACATGTGACTTAACGTATTTATCCAATAGCTAACTCCCATCCCTTAGAATCCCACAAAGCATAAAGCAAGCATCATTCAGACCTAAGGGAAATCTAACCATAACATAATCCAATCAAACTGTTCTATCCTCCACACTGGAATCTGTACTAGCATGCAATATAAGTTCCCCTGATCAGGCATAACCTAAAGATGCTATCCTACCACTATCTAACCAATGCTAGCATATAGCTCAATAAGGGTATATAACAGGTTCATAAGGCATCCTCCTAAATCCTTAGCCCTAATGTAGCATGCTGATCACATAATAATATCATAACATAACTCGTATGGGTAATTTGGGAGAACTTACTTGACCTCGGCTGATTGCATGCACCACACCCTTTTCTCTTTCAAAGTGTTTTTTTCTAAAATCCTTTTCTTTCCTCAAAATCCTTTTTATAAATATGGTTTTTCGTTTGAAAATTTTATACCACTTCCTTAGTTTGAGTTCAGACACACCTGAGAGTGTGCCCGAATCCCTCAAACCAAGGCTCTGATACCAACTTGTAACATCCCAAATTTCGAGTCCAAAAATTTCTTTTGAAAACATTACTAATTCATAGCGTTAAGTCATTCAAACATATAAAAGGGTTTATATGGTGTTTTTCGTAGCAGTCCGAGGGGTTGGTTTACTTTTGGACATGCTTCATTTGCTTTGCTCTTCTTCTTCGGACACATTTGTCATAGTTTCATTTCCATAACACTTTTTTAATTATCAGAGTAAACATCCCAGGCGAACTTGTTGTGGTGTGTCCACTGCAACCCTCCCGAACTCCTCTTATGAAAACTGCATACCTGAAAACAATACTGAAAACCGTAAGCATGAAGCTTAGTGAGCTCCTCAACCTACAGCATACCATAAATATCTATTGATCCATACATACCATACATAACGCTGCGCGCATAACCACATATTGGGCTCCCGTCCACTGCATTGGGCCTTGCCCGCTATCGGATCCCGTCCGTCACCAGGCCCCGCCTCGTCCAAGCCTCGCCTGGCTTCACGCCCCGCTAGGCGTACATATCTGCTTTCCTTAGGCCTCGCCTGTGTTCGGGCCCCGCCCGCTAACATATACGAGCATACAATCATATCACAACACATAACTAACATATTCTACTAGATTACTACACTAAGGCCTCGACTATCTTGGGCCTCGCCCGTGTCCTACTACTGATGAATCATTGAACCATTCCTTGGGCACCCGCCCGCTAACATTGGACCATAGTCCCGAATGTCATACTAGCATACTGTACCTAGGGCTAACTCTGGGGTCTTCCTACTCATAACTACATGGGCTAGCATTGAGGACATAGACCCATTCACAGAAAACGGAAACTCACCTGCACTGTTGAACCTTGCTGATAACTCTCTGGCTGCTGTCAGGCAGCTCTTCGAACCGCTGCTCCGCTAGCTACAAATATCAATATAACACTTAGTTCCAAACTGAACTCCAGAAGTCAAACTAAGTCAACTAACTCAAAGTCCTGGTCAAAGTCAACCTTCCAGTAGACTCGACTCGCCGAGTCAACTGATAGACTTGTCAAGTTCCTACACTCAGAAACTCTCCAAATCCGTCTCAACTCGCTGAGTCACACCAAGACTCGTAGAGTTCAACGATCTCTGAGTCCCATCCAGTCCAACTCACTGAGTCACCACTCAACTCACTGATCTGCATCTTAACCAGAAAAGGTTGAGGTTCTACGACCAGACTCACCGACTCCAAGAACAGACTCGCTGAGTCCAAGGCAATCTTCAACAAACTCGTCGATTTGTTCTTCCAACTCGTCAAGTCCACGCCCATGTTCATAAAACTCGCCGAGTACCCCCATGTGACTCGCTAAGTCCCTTCAGATCCCAATCCATACAGTGGCTTTTCGAGACACGCATGGGCTCCAATCCATAGATCCACTCTTCAACAGTCTATCCCCCACGTAAAGTTGCAAACATTACATAAAGCCAAGGAGCTAAAGGCCCAAAACACTCTAGGTCTAGGGTTTAAGACAAAGGGGCTTCACCAATAACTCATTGACTGATGCTTTAAGTCATTCTGGACCACCACAACCCTATATCTGAAGTAGAAACCTCAGATCTAAGCCCCAAACCCGAAATAGATCTTCATCTTGTCAAAATAGCCCGAAAATCTCATTGAAGAATAAATCTATATGCAAAAAGGGTGAAAGTAACATCTTACTACCTCAAAGATGACCTCCCACTAAAGAATAATCCAATTCCATATAAAGCCCCTTGCTCCAAGCTTCTTGAACTTCAATATCTCTTCACAAAAACCCGTTATCCAAGCTCCAAAATGCTTCCAAGGACTCTCACTCATGATTTAGGGTTTCTGGATCTCAAAAGGGGAGTAAAGAGACTAGGGAAAGAGTGTAATGTTCTTCAAATAGTGCACAACCCCCAGGATTAGGGTTTTTCTCGCCCAGACCAGACTCGCCGAGTCCACTAGCCGACCCGCCGAGTCGGTCACTTACTTATACCTCGGAGCCTGCTTCGACTCGTCGAGTTCCTCCATGGACTCGACGAGTTGACTCATGACTTAGAGCTTTTCCTTTCTTTTCTTGGTCTTACTGATTCTGGGTGTTGCAATATGTATGCTAGATCTAGGGTTCATAATTCTTGGATAAATTGCATGTACAATAGAGAAACCAAGATCCAAGCTTTAGGATTTGCATAAGCACATACAATGTTCTTTTGGCTCAAACCCAACAGTGGTATCAAAGCCAGGTTGGTTTCTTTTGTTTGATGCCTAGTATTTCATTCATGCTTAGAAAATTCGTTTTTTGCCTCTTTGATTGTTGAACTCGTCGAGTCCCAGTGAGGAACTCGATGAGTTCACATTTGGCACTCGACGTGTTTTGTTGTCAGACAGAGTATATCTCGGGATTTCTCGTTGTTTTGCTGAAAGATAATTACCAAAACTAATGTTGACTAATAAAATACAATTTTTATTATTAATATGAGATTATCCTTACCAAAAAAAAAAAGATAATTACCATTTAATTGAATAATAAATTCCTTATGTGATAAAATTTGATTATATGATTTATTTGATGAATTATCTTGTGATTAAAATAGAATAGATCAAATGTAGATAATCATTAAATTAAATGTTTAATTTAAATTATGCTATTTGATCATATGTTCTTTGAAAAGTTCAAAACTTGCCCTCAAGTTTTGAAATTAAAATTTATTAATTAAAAGTTTAATTTGAACTATTTAAATTTCAAACCTAGAATTCTACAAGTTTAAAATTCAACCTTATACTTTATAATATTATAAGATTAATATTAATATATATATATATATATATATATATATATATATATATACATATATATATATATATATATATATATATATATATGTATATATATATATATATATATATATATATATATATATGTATGTATATGTATGTACGTATAACTTAAATGTTAGTTGTACCGTTAGTAGGCCTCATTCACGAAGCCGATCTATAAGGGGTATAAGGTTATGGCCTATAAAATGGTCGTTTAATAGGTGTCCACTCGCACCCACCGCTTCCTTGATTGGTGGAGGGTCGTTAGCCGAATGGGTAGGATAGGGCAACCCTTTCCTCATTAGAAGTATAATGAAATTACAAACTAACTAAATGTTTATATTGAATTCTCAATCTTACTTACTTTAGGCAAACGTGAATTGATGTAATTTCATGGAATTACACTTTGTACCCTTGCTAAAACGTTAGTGGAGTGTGTGTGGTTAACCGGAACACTAATTGGGCTCTAAGCAATGTTCGAAAAGGGTAAATCAATGTTTTTTTTCATAGTTCGATGGATAGTATGTGGTTAACCAGCACATCAAATAGGTGACTGTAACATTGAGGGCACCATGTACGTTTGCATGGTTATTCACACCTACTTGGTGATCCTCGGCATCCGAGTCACAAACTTGAGGGGCATATCGAGATTTAAACATGCCATTGAAAAGTTCAATGAATCTCAAAAAATCTAGGATCTTTCAATACATTTAAAACTTAGCCTTCATTTCGTTTTTCATGGTGGAAAACTAGTGAATCCTCATTCACTTACCTTCAAATTATTTGCTTGTTAGATTACGGCATCCCTCTTCTAATTTGTGAAGAATGTTGTTGGATCCTAGCCCTAATTTCTCATTTGGGAGTTTAATTGTGGATTCATTTCTAATCAGACTTTGTTCTTTTTGCTTTTCAGATGTCGAACATAAACAACAACGCTTCCGGCTCAAATACCTCCGGCTCGTTCTCACTCATGAACTAGTGTGGGAGTCTGATCTTTGATGGGTCCAATTTCAATGATTGAATACTCAACATCCGATTAGTCACTCGTTACAAGGACAAAGAGTATGTTCTCGATGATAAGCTGAAGGAAATCAACATCAACACCACCTCTGTTGAAGATATCGCAGCCTTTGAGGCCCGTGGGCATGATGCCACGAAAGTCCATTGCATCATGCGGGCGACTATGACTGCAGAACTCTAGAAGTTCTATGAGGATATGTTTACCTATGAGATGCATCAATATATATTGGACCGGTACCACCAATGTGCTAGGCAAGAAAGGTATGAGATCATCACTTCGATGATCATTGTTAAAATGGGTAATGGAGAGTCCCTTACCGCTCATCTGCAAAAGATGCAGAGATATGTCGATCTCCTGCTAAAGTTGAATATACTCTTTGATGAAGAGCTAGAAATTGACATCATACTTCATTCCTTACCCCCTTTTACAACCAGTTCCACATAACATACCACATTAACAAGGAAGAGGTCACCTTGATCAAGCTTCAAGGATTGTTGACAACTACTGAGAGCAACCTCAAAGATAAATATGTTGCATCATCTCCAACTCCTACTGTTGCCCCAGTCTTGGTAATTGGGCAACAGAAGGGTAAGAAGAGGAAGGATTCCTCAAAGATCCACCGTAAGGGAAAGTACCAAAATGGCTCCTCTTTGAGTGGAACCAAGGTTGGTTCTGCTAAACCCAACTCCAACCCAAAGGAGGCAGAGTGTCACTACGGCCATGAAATAGGGCATTGGAAGCGAAGCTGCCCGAAATATCTACAAGATATCAAGGATGGAAAGATCAATCCATCCTACGCAGGTATTTACACTATTAAATCTAATTATTCATTGCATGCTATTTCTTGGGTGCTTGATACAGGATTTGGTTTTCACATTTGTTCTGATTTGAAGGGCCTAAGAAGAAATAGAGATGTGGAGCATGGGAAGTTAAATTTGAGCATGGGGAACAGAAGATCATTGACTGTCACCAAGATCGGAGTTTACTCTTTAGTGCTTAGTAGTGGATTAGGATTAGATTTAAATATTTGTCAGATATGGCAAGAAACATCATTTCTTTTCATGGTTTGTATAGATAAGCTTTTAGATATTCATTTGATAATGAAAAAGGTTCTATTAATTCTTATCATAATGGTGTTTTCTATTTTGAAGCATTGCCTTGTAATGGAATATATGAAACTCTGATGGTTGTAGACAATTTAGGAAATGATGTGTTGCATATTGATTCTTACAATGGTTTGGATAAAGCATGTTTGTAGCATTGTCGTCTTACACATGTCAACAAGAAACACATCGGCTAACTCCAAAAGGATGGAGTATTGGAGTGATTTGACCTTAGGGACAATGACGTGTGCGAGTCTTGTTTACTTCGCAAGATGACCAAGTCACCCTTCACTAGCACTTGTGCGAGGGGTGAGGGTTTATTGGATCTCATACACACTGGTGTGTGTGGGCCCTTTAGATACACCATAAGGGATGCGAGCCGCTTTTATTTTCCTTTTATCGATGATTATAGCAGATATGGATATATCTACTTAATCAAGCACTAATCAAAAACCTTTAAAAAGTTCAAAGAGTTTAAAAAAGAAGTGGAGAATCAGTTGGGCAGGAAAATCAAGATGCTTCGATCCGATCGAGGTGGAGAGGATCTAAGTCTTGAATTCCATAACTACCTCAAGGAATGCGAAATCGTTTCGCAATTGATGCCACCTAGGACACTGCAGTTGAATGGTTTTGCTGAAAGGCGTAATCGAACCTTGTTAGACATGATGAGTTATGCTTTGCTACCTATCTCATTCTGGGGGTATGCCTTCGAGACTTCCGCCCATATCCTTAACTTAGTCCCTACGAAGAAGGTTTCCAAAACACCTCACGAGATGTGGATAGGGAAAGCTCCCTCATTGGGACATATCAAGGTTTGAGGTTGTGAGGCTTTCGTAAAACGAGAGACTCACGACAAGCTCGAACCTCGTAGTGAGCGGTGTATTTTCATCGGCTACCCGGAGAAGTCCTTTGGATATCTCTTCTATAGATTGAGTGAAAATGTTGTCTTCATTGCGAGGAGAGGGGTTTTCCAAGAGAGAGAACTCATAAGCCAAGGGAACATTGGGAGGCAAATCGATCTTCAAGAGCTCCAAGAGTTGAGCGATGAAGGAACCTCTAATGTTGGCGCTCAACCCGAGGAGGAAACTCTGGTTGAACCGATTGACGAATCCTCACCTGTTAGACGTTCAAATAGAGTTAGTGTCCGCCTGTGTTATATGGTTTTGATATAACAAATGAGGGTGATACATTTATTAGTGACAATACCTTAATAAATTTGGATGAACCTAATAGCTACAAGGAAGTCATGGAAATCCCGGAGTCTGCAAAATGGAAATATGCTATGGACAGCGAGATTCAGTCCATGTATGACAACTAAGTTTAGAATTTGGTTGACAATGTACCAGGTCGTAAGACGGTCGGGTGCAAATAGATCTTCAAGAAGAAGATCGAATTGGATGGGAATGTACACACCTATAAGGCGCAATTGGTTGTGAAGGGTTTCACTCAAACACTCAGAGTTGACTATGATGAAACCTTCTCACCGGTTGAGATGATGAAGTCTATTAGGGTAATCCTAGCCATTGCTGCATTTCATGATTATGAAATATACCAGATGGACATCAAAATCGCTTTCCTTAAGGGGAAGTTGGTTGAGGATGTTGACATTGCTCAGCCAGAGGGTTTTGTCGATGCGAAGCACCCCAATAGAGTGTGTAAGCTTCAAAAGTCCATTTATGGACTAAAACAAGCGTCTCGCAGATGGAATCTTTGTTTCGATGAGAAAGTCAAAGAGTTTAGTTTTCTACGAAGCGAGGATGAATCATGTGTATATGTCAAAGCTAGTGGGAGTATAGTTTGCTTCCTCATATTGTATGTCGATGACATACTACTCATAGGAAACGACATCCCGACGCTGCAAGAAGTGAAGTCCTGGCTTGGGAAGTGTTTCGCTATGAAGGACCCCGAAGAAGCTGCCTATATTTTGGGAGTAAGGATAGTGAGAGACAGAAGTAAAAGACTAATAGGACTTAGTCAGAATACTTACTTAGACAAATTGCTAAAGCGTTTTAGTATGGAGAATTCTAAGAAAGGGAAGTTACCTATCCAAAGTAATGCCAAGTTGAGTAAGACTCAAAGCCCGAGTATCGAAGTCGAGGTAGCATAAATGAACAAAGTACCACACGTTTCCGCAGTTGGCTCGATTATGTATGTTATGACTTGTACTGGCCCTGAGGTGGCCTTCGCTTTGAGCATGGTCAGCAGATATCAAGGGAACCCTGGCAAAGCGTATTGGACCGCAGTCAAGAATATTCTTAAGTACCTTCGGAGGACCAAGGAGTGGTTTCTATTCCTCGGTGGGAGTGATGACATAAGGGTCAAGGGTATAGTAATGCCAATTTTTAGACTGACAGGGACAACTACCATTCGCAGTTGGGCTGGGTCTTTACCTTAAATCGATTCGAAGAGTTCCAAGTAGGAGACCGTAGCTGATTCGACATGCGAGACAGAGTATATAGCGGTGAGAGAAATGTAAAAGGAGGCGATATGGTTGAAGAACTTCATCGGAGAGGTTGGACTTGTGCCATCCATAAAGGAGACAATGGAAATTTTCTGTGAAAATGAAGAAGCGGTTGCCTTGATGAAGGAACCGAGGGATCATGGAAGATCTCGACATATCGACAGAAAATATCACTTTATTCGACATCGGGTGGAAGAAGGACTCCTCGTATTAAAGAGGGTATTTTCGGAGGATAACCTAGCCGGTCCGCTTACGAAAGGACTGAGTAGGGTTAAGCACTTGCAGCACGCTAGGAGCATCGGGCTGATGGACGATATTATTTTAGAGTAGATAGCTTTGAAACATGTAATAGATAAATGTAATTGACATTTGATGATTAAATAAAAGAGTATTATTTATAAGTAATGTTACTGTCTTATGTTGATTATTTACCTATTGTTTCACTTTGCATGTTTTGACTTCCTGAATAATAAGATTATTCAAATGTTCTGCAATCGCTCGTACTTTGGGAGTAGGTATGAAAAAAGATTGTTGTGAATTGGTGTGTAGATTTTCTAAAGTGTGTTAGACATAGCAAAGGTTTTCTAAAACGTTCATGAGTGCTTATGAACTTGATTTGTGCATTGGATTAGACCTACGCTTGCTGGAATCACTTCATGGAATTTATCACGAGTTATCGCAAGACGATAATATCATATCGTCTTAAAACCTAGATATATGGTTTATTGTTTGCTTGTTGATTGTGCTTTTTTAATACGTAAACGCATCAGTAAGTTGATGTTATAAAACACATTGTTGTGTATGATTTGATGACTGAATGGTAAATGCATATAAGTTGAAGCTTATATGTTCCTTTTATCCTAAGTGGGTAAAAGTGATATCGACGACTCTCGATAATTTGGTTTGATTTATGAGTCAGGCCCGGTAAGGACATAATTGATATGTTCAATTATGTTCTATGTTAGATGAATCAGAGACTGAGAAACAAAACTATTGGACAATAAGTATGACTAAGTTCCATGTAATTGTCTACACGATATCTAGAATGGAGGACTATATGATCCCTTATCTAAAGGAAAGGTTACTGATAAGATCAGATTTCGATACCGTCTTTGAGAGCTATGATTTCTAAATGGATTGTACTTACATTTGTAGTTACTAGACTTATCCAAGTGGGAGACTATTGGATTCGTGTCTATGCCCATAAGTATATTTGGTATGTACTTGAACCAGTTGTGCGTGGTCCTTTTGGGTTGCCTTCACCAGAGCAACTTGACAGGGTGATTTATGAAGAGAGATGTTACTATGATTTATTAATATATTATATGAATAAAATATTAAAGGAGAAATCATATTGTTTAATTAATATTAGAAAATAATTACTTAAGAATTAGTTATGTGGCTAAAAGACATTAATTAATTAACGAGGACTTAAACTGTCAAATGTGTGATAGTTGAATATTAGGTTGAGAACGCTTATGTACTAGACATGGACGAAATTAGGGATATATCCATCCTAATTTTGGCCATAAGGGACCTATTCCAGAAGCTTCCTTGGACTGCTTAAGGGCTAAGCTGTCCATTAGGGTTTTGACCGAAACCCTAATGGAACAGGTATAAATAGAACCCCTAGTGCGTCATATTTCGGCCACCCGAAACCCTTAGAGTCTTCATAGCCGAAATTATGCCTCTCCCCTCTTTCCAATATCATCCTCTTGCTTGAGTGGTGTTTGTAAGCCATTAGAGGAGCGGCATTTATGATTATAAGCTCCAAGATAAGAAGATTCAAGCCATTGTTAAAGAGGTAATCATCTAGATCTGTTCTCATATAGTATTTTCAAAATATGTATGCTAGATCTAGGGTTCATAAGTCTTGATTGAATTGCATGTACAATAGAGAAACCTAGATCCAAGCTTTAGGGTTTGCATGAGCACATAGGATGTTCTTTTGGCTCAAACCCGAAATAATGTCCATAATTCTCGAAATTGGAAGCTTCTCGAAACCGGAGGTTACATGAAGAAAGTGATGAACAATGAACTCATTGATCCAATAAACAAAATAGAGAATTGGCATATTCTTGGTATCCAAACAAAATGAGCAAAATAAATTGATTAAACATAAATTCAGTGAAAAAAAAGATAAATGATTAAGAAACAACATATCATTAAGCAGCAATAGATTCCACAAGATTTGAGGAAGAACATATAAATAATAAAGATATGCATTAAAATGGTAGTGTTTTCTCAATGAATATTCTTAAGAATAATAATAATAATAATAATAATAATAATAATATGAGAAACCCACAAAAAACTGAAATATAGTGATTTTGAATAAAAATATCAAATTAGATGAGATATGAGGCTTTGATTCTAGGGTCTCGTCAGAATTCTCTCTTAAACTCGTGAAATGTAGTCATATAGCTGGTCATGTAATATTTCTTATGTTTCTCAGTTCCTTCGTATAGATCCATTTACTTTTTCCACATGTCGTTAAAATACACATAGTTTTGGAATTTAGATTTGATGTTTAGTGGAATATCATTACAAAGCTACCTTTTGGAATTTTATTGTTATCAATTTTCTTTTTATCGACAGAAGTTAGAGTCTCGTTCCTTCGTATAGATCCATTTACTTTTTCCACATGTCGTTAAAATACACATAGTTTTGGAATTTAGATTTGATGTTTAGTGGAATATCATTACAAAGCTACCTTTTGGAATTTTATTGTTATCAATTTTCTTTTTATCGACAGAAGTTAGAGTCTCTTCAACAACATCAACTCAAAAACACACAACAAAGCGACTATGTGAGGACCTTTCTTGACAAATCTATGGATAAATTCATTAAGAGCAAATACGTAGTTTTCCATTATACTAATCCAATCATCAGAATCACTTTATAATAGCATTGTATCTTTGGTATATGAACCATAACCATTACAACAATTAATATTGATGACATGTAGATTGAGATTACACAGAATAGAAATAGGATTTGATAAATTAACAAAGACATCACAGATAAGTTTTAGATGAAAATAAAACTAAATTTGATAAGAAATTGGTGAACAAGTAATTAATGAAGAGAAATCCTAAAATCATGAATAATTCTTGTTATGATACCAACTATTGAATCGAAAAATCTGGATTTGACATATACATAATAAGAATAACCACAATCAGCAAGATGAATTTCCGGTGCCAAATATAGTAATAGTTTTCTGAGATGAGATATAGAATAAAATTATAATGATATAAAATAACTATATACTGGTGTAGCTCCAATCCTAAATTGAATTTCCAAATGGATCAAGTATATTCCAAGCCTCCAAGTCATCCTCCATGGAATGCCTTGGAGCAAATAACCAACTCTAAAGGGCATGTCATTGCTAAAGGTGTCGCCCCTAATTCTCTTATTTCTTGTAGTGTAATTAATATCATAAAGTATGGATCCCACACTAATCAATATGGGTTGGCGGCTCTCTATTTTATATGTTAAATAAGTAATTTGTGTTAAATATTATGAGAAACACTTAATATTTTATCTTTTGTCCTTCACATGATAGAGTAAGGTCCTTTAAGCTAAATTTGGAAGATGCGGGATCCCAAGAATCACATAAAAGAATAATGTAAAGAAAGTAAAAATATAAGAGTAATATGAAGAACAATAAAGTTAACTTGGAATCAAGTCACTTCATATTTGCAGAAAAACAAGTTAACTTGGAATCA
Source organism: Lactuca serriola (assembly GCF_051521515.1). Lineage (NCBI taxonomy): Eukaryota > Viridiplantae > Streptophyta > Magnoliopsida > Asterales > Asteraceae > Lactuca > Lactuca serriola. Next base: position 285,352,442 of record NC_136410.1, read on the forward strand.
ATTCACTTAATATACATGGATAAATAGTCACACAATATTCAAATATAGAGCATATAATTATGTGTAAATACAATATGGATTAGGGTGGCCCATAAAATTACATAATGGTTAGTACAACTGACACTTAGACAAATTAGTATACGAGAAGACAAAAAGAAATTCAAATAGTATAATTTGTGTGAGAAAAGGTTTCGTGTGTAGTCTGAAAATAATTTAAAATTTATTCTTAAAATAAGCATGTTGACAGCATAATGATATTTTTAATAGTTCATTGACTTCTGGTCAATATGATTTTCTAAGTGATAAAATGGGTCTAATAGATCCTTTTCATTATAATAATTGATCTAAGGTTAACATTCAACGGGTAACAACCGTTTATAGAGCATAGTTGAAATCATACTTAAGAAAATCATTTGTGGAATGTTTCCCAAAAAAATTCAGAGTTCTATTTTGTTGAAAACACTTTAGTCCCAAAATAGTAAACTTGGTAATGTTTTAAATCCAATGAGGTTCTTTACAATAAACGTAAAAACACAAGAGTCAAGCTTAGCATACATTCCTTCGCCTTTTAAAAATCCAAGCTAATCCCTATCCCAACTAGATTTTATTTAACACCCTGTTCCGAATACTTTCCTAATGTGGGGTGATGACTGAAGATCGGGTATCATCAGTCTTAGGACCTTTTAGAAGAAGAGATTTAGACGCACTTGGGTGTGGGTAATGTAATTTAGATGATTCGGTAGTTCAGTTTGTATTCCGGAGCCAAGGGGTATATCAGTAAAGTGTTAGTTGGGAATTTCTTGGAAATAGGATTTTTGTTCGTGAAGTTCTAAGACAAGTATCAGTTGAAAGAAGCGTAGAGCTTCTCATTACCTTTTCATGGATATACGTATTGTTGGAATCGGACTTATAATGAATAAGTTAAGGCCTTTGGAAGTTTGGCGGTTGTCACACCCCCGAACCAGACGACGGAAACGCCCGGGGGCTGTCGTGACTCAATTGAATACCATAACATTGAATATATATGAAACATAACAACATTCGTCACCAGGCATTAATATAGTACAACCAGTAGCGTTTACATGAAATGCATTGTTTAAATATTACATTCTCAAAAGTAATTGTTCGATGTTAATTAAGCAACAGCGAAACGTCATAGAGTACAATTCATCCTTCACTTTATCTGTTACCTGAGAATACAAGTATTTTGAAAAACGTCAACATATGAAATGTTGGTGAGTTCATAAGCGGTATTTGAAGAAAAACAATGTTCGTATCGTTTGAAAACCACCAGAAAATCCGATATTTTCTGAAAAGAGAAGCTTTCGAAAATGTTTGTGAAGATCCATAGGTATGCTTGTTTGTTTCTATACTTGTAAAAAAATGTTCATTGAAGTTGTATGCATTTCAAATCTGTATGTATTGTAAACCCTAGGAAAACCCAATGTTCTCCTAGTTCCTTGAATTACATGAAGTTACATTGAAACCATTGCATAGCGTATAGTGTCAGTCCCAGGCGACGTTGGAAGGTTCTCGAGCATGATTATTTACTACAAACCCGCATTACACAAACGCCCAGTTTATAGTTATACTAACGAACCCGAAGGCGTCGTCCGTACTAATCACGTTATCCAACCGCCCTGACTATGTATCGTCCCACATCTGAAGAGTAAGAGGACACGAAGGCCTCTATGACTCTATTAATCGGTTGGGGATAATATGCGTGCGAGGGGTCCCCGACCCGCCTCGTAAAATATGCAGACTTTTCTAGCAATACCAAGGACCCTTGGGGACCAGTGGTATACAAGCCATTGAAAGTCCCTATACGTTGTGCCGAGTCGGTGAAACTCAACACTTCGTAGAAAATATGCGTCTTCGGGCCTTAAGATCAGGTCATTGGGCTAGCTAGGCCCAACAAGCAAGATTTTACACTTTTGGGGCCCGAAGATGGTGTGTAGACGTCTGTGCACACTCGGATGTAAGCTAAGTTCCCAAATGTTATTTATATGAACCGTAGTGTCGTAGAGTTAGTAGTTGTAGATTTCTATTGGCTCGAGACCGAGCCAATTCGTTTAACAACGACTTTTGGTATTGTAATGTGTTGTATTTCGTAGATAGTCGCGATGCTATTATTTAATCAAATTGTGTATATTGAATTAGCCTTGAAATATTTCTGTTTTCAGCCCCTCATTATTTGTAAAATTTACATTTTCACCCCTTTTATTTAATATTTCCCGGTTTAGTCCTTAAATTAATTTTCTTGACATTTTAACACCAAAAATTATTGAAATTAATATTTTTCAGCATATTTTTCATAGAAAACAGTTTAAGTCCCTGAAAATGCAGTTTTCTCGGTTTTAATCCCTTCTTTTCGCAACTTTGACAATTTTGGCCCAAATTGGAAAAATTTTACAACTTTGGTCCTTTTTAAATTTAAAAAGCATTTTAAACCTTTGAAAAGGATTTGGAACACTTATAGTCCACTGTTTTACAGAAAATCACAGTTTTGGCCCTCCAAAACAGAAAAATTCGCATAATGGGCCTCATTGGGCCGAAATTTTCATTTTTAGCCCATTAAGCTTGAAATTCATGTTTTTAATCCTCTAATTGAGTATAATTCCAGAAATAGTTTTATGGAAACTGTTTTCGCACACTTCATCCATCAGAATCTGTGAAATGTCAATTTGGGCCCTTAATTTTGTATTTTTCACATTTTTGGCCCAAAATTTGTGTTTTTAGCTTAAAGAAAATTGTTACTAAACCATTTAGCTATCTTTCTTGAAACACTTTGTATGTAGAAATACATTTCATGCTAAAATCATATAACATAAGTTATATCTCGGTTTTGAGGAGTTTTATGGCTAGATCCAACATTAAAACACATAAAAGCATACATATAAGCATGGAAATCATACAAGGCATATAAACACATATAGATCTACACTTTCACTTGTATTCCCCCCCCCCCACAAAACTCATAAAAACAGAAAATAGGGGGTATGAAGCTCACCTTGATATTTGGATTTGATTTTGATGAAGATATGAGAGAAGATTTCGGCCCTAGCAACTCCTTGTGGAGATTTTTGAACTTAGATGGTTCTAAGGAGTTACATCATGAAATAAGGCTATGTAAGAGCGAATTCTTATCATTAAGATGAAAAGTAGGTGTTTGTACATGATAACCACTTACCAAGAGGTTGAAACCTTGAAGGACACTCTTGAAACAAACACTCACATCCACGATTTTTGATGAGGAAGGAAGAGAGGATTTTCTTGAGTATAAGAGGTAAAGATAAGAGATTATTGTGTTTGAAATGAGAGATGAGGGTGGGAAGGGCCTTATGGCCGTGAATTAGGGGGAGAGAGAAGGAAGAGATAAGGTTTTGCATGGATATATGTGAATGCATTGTTACATGGTGGGTAAATGACTTGGTTATCCTCCAAATAAAAATGATGTGTCATGCATTAAGCTAATGAGCTAATTTCTCTTTTTTTTTTATATATAGATAATGGGCCGAGAATTGGGCTAGGGGAAGGAGGGTGAATTAGTTTGGCCCAATCCTTTCCTTGGTTCGAATTTATGAAGCCCCTAAGGAAAATTTTCAGCCCATTGGACTTTTAGGGTAGTTCTCGGCCCAAATACTAAAGTTTTATGAATGTGGTCTATTTAGAGCCCACTTAGGGCTTCTAGGCCCAATAGGAGAATTTTAGTTCATAAGGAACTTGGACGGGGATTGCTAATGTTTCCAACCCTTAGTTGAACATATGAGGTGTATCTTGAACAAGGATAGAGTATTGTATTCATTTAGAGTACATGCTTTTACAATGAATGATGTTTATATGAGGATAGAATTTCCTAGCTAAAAATGCTAGTTGTGACAGCGGTTTAGGGTTTAACCGAGTACGCGGGGCGTACATATGTGTACACATGGCATACTAATGTTAAGGCCTGTACACAGAGTGTACTAAGTAAAATGATCATGTATGCTTAATGGAGTAAGTTGGGCGTACCAGAAGTATGCAGGGCCTATTCAAGTCAGATCTACACCCTAATTTAGGATCTTAGACCTTATTTAAGCTCCTTAACTCACCATCACACCCTATCAACTTCAGCCTCCATCCCTTAAAACCCTAGAAATGAAATCCATGCCCCCATTTGAGTGGTTTTTGAGCTTCTTGTGGTATTTCATGTTTTTTGTTGTTCATAGAGGAAGAAGGAACTTCTTGGAGAAGTGTGGGATTGCTTGTAGGTTTTGGATCCAGACTTGTTGCATTTTGATCTACCTTTTTAAGGTATAAATTTCTATCTTGATGGCTCTAGGTTTTAAATCTAGTTTGATGAGTATTTTGGGATCATTTTGGTCCTTAGAGTCATCCTTGTGAGTATGAGCTACTCCAAGAGCTTAGAATATTGGATCTTCGTCTATAGGAAGTTCCTTCTTTATAATATGTCATCTTGTTGACTTATTTTGGCCCATGCATGAGTTTAATGATTATTATGGATGTAATTAAGGATTTGGTCCTATTAAGCCATACAAAGTAGAAAAGTTACCAACATAACATTATAAGATATCTCATTAGTGTTATATCTGGATTTGGAAGTCATTGCTTTAACCATTAAGATATTAATATGGATTTTTGGTCACTGATGAGTACAATGGGTGTACGCAGGAAGTACGCTCAATGTAATGAAGGTTTCGTGCATTAGCCGCTTGTACTATGTTCTTCGATGGTGAGTGCACGAGGCCTACCATGATAGTTGTTAGGCCCAATGAGGAAGTTGGTCCATATTGGGCTTTGGATTGCCATTTTGGGTTTTAGAGTTTGTGTACATTTTGGGTTGGGCCCAATGAGGAAGTTGGTTTATAGAGTGGGCCTCGAATTTTGGGTTATCAGGTCAATTATTGATTAAGATTGTACTTCTTATTAGTTGGTGTGAGGTTATCGAGTTCGGCGGTCTAAGCAGTCATTTGATTTTAAGCGGATTGAGGTGAGTTTCCTCACTATGTTTAGAGGGTCGAAGGAACCAATGTAGGCACATTGTTTATATGTTAGAATGCTATAAGTTTCCATGACCCTTCCATGAGTTATGTGATGGTATGCTTACCAGGAAAGGCTCAATGCCAGGCGGAGCCTAATAAGTATATTGTATGCTAGTTATTAGTATGTGCTTTTATCCTTACCGGGCAAGGCCCGATGCCACGCAGGGCTCGATGACTGTATGGTATGCTATTGACATTGTGATTATCTCATTTTTTTGTATAAGTATATGTTTATATTATTGTATGTGTACAGGGTGAGGCTTGATTCCAAAGGGGCATGATGACCAACAAATTTGTATACCGAGTGGGGATTGATGCTGGTGAGGCCCGATGAAAGGAGGGGAGACTAGTATGTGATTATTATGTATGGTATGTGGTATTTTGTGGAACTGACTAAGCTTTGTGCTTATGGTTTTTATGGTTGTAGTTTCAGGTACTTCCAGTTCGAAAGGGAAGGGCACGGCTTGATCGCAATGCATCCACCCATGATTGCACATTATGATGATTTTAGGATTGTACTCTAATAACTAATTTCTTATAAATTACTTTTGAATATTTAGATAAAAAGATTATTGAATGTTGACTTACAGATAATTAATGTTTAGGTGGAATTAAAAATGAAGTTTTACCTCATAATTATGGGATATTACAAGTATGTATCAGAGCCATGGTTTGAGGGATTCGGGCACACTCTCGGGTGTGACTAAACACAAACTTAGGAACTGGCAATTTAAGAAAAATGAGTTTCTTAAAATATTTTTCTACAAGGAAAGAAATTTCTAATAGGATTTTGTAAAAACAAAGGGGGTGTGATCCATGAAATCGATCGAGTTTAAGTATGTGATTCCCATAATATGCATACATGTTTGTTCTGATTATATGTTATGAGAATTGGATGCCAGATTAGGGCTAAGGATCTGCTCATGATTTCATGCTAGGAAAGATGCCTTTCTATTCATGATTGTTTAAGCTCTTAGAGTTGCATTCAAGTAGGATTTTCAGATAATTGGATAGAATGGCCTGATTAGTTGTTACGTTGGTTAGATTTTTCGTGCCCGAATGTTTCTTGCTTAGTTCTTTGTGGGAATCATAGTGATATGGATTAGCTACTAAGTGAATATGTCAAGTCACATGTTGCATAGGTTAAATAATCTCATAGTGATGGATTTAACCCTATTGCACGGCTCTTATCTGAGTCCAACCGTTGTATGGATGAGTCTTTTACTCGAAGGGTTATCTATGCTTGGTTGCATGTGATTGTATTCATGAGGTGGTTAAATGACATTATGCGGAGTTCTTCAGCTGCTAATGGTAGGGTGAGATCGAAAACCTAGGAAAGCTTGGGAAGTGCTTCATTGGGTTTAGTTGTTCTGTTTAGCGAGCATCTGGAGTATCAGTTTGAGAAGGTGAATTAGAGGATTTAGAATGATTCTTGAGGAAAGTATGCATAGGTTTGGAAGGTAGTATTTGGCGTGTACTACTATAATCACAAGATCCAGACTCGAATTAGGGAGAGTCTTGGAGAATTTAGGAATCATGTGGGATGTGGATTCTTGGGTATGTTCTTATTGGTATGATTGTTTTGTCTTGGTTTGGTGATGAGCACACTAGGAGGAGGTTCAAGTTCTAGTTCAGGCTCGGGTGCATGTAACATCCAGATTTTCATGGATAAGATTGTGTATGTTAAACTTGAGATTGAAGGAGAGACCCGACGAGTTGAGGGTCGAACTCGCCGAGTCGACTCATGTTTCTCGCATGGTATAATGAGTGGACTCGACGAGTCATGGTTGGGACTCGCCAAGTACGTGCTGGGTAGAGAAACCCTAACTTTCAGGGTTTGGGACCTATTTAAAGGCACTTAAGGTCTCCTATTGCGGCTACCCTTCAGAGGAGAGAACCCTAAATGAGTCCTGAGTGCTTTGGGCAAGAATGAGAGCCATGTGGAGCTTCTTGGTGGGTGTCTTGCAAGGAAGAGGAAGGTTTCAAGCCAAAGGGGCCAGATAAGGTTGTAGATCCATGATTTACACCCAAGGAGCATCTGTTGGAGGTATTAATTCAAACCCCCTTTCTTCCTTATTTGAGTAGATCTTTATTTTGTGGATTAGGGCTTATATTACCTTAAATGCATCAAAACCCTCTTATGAGCTGGTAGCATAGATCTGGAGCATGGAGGGTCCAAAGAGTCCAAAAGTGAGAAGCCATAGTGGAGCACCCATTGGGACTTAAAGCTAGGACACATTAATGGAATTTTATGGTTTACAATGCAAAATACACCATGCATGGACATCAATATCAGACCTTTTCGCGACATTGGGGTAGTAAGAGGTTAGATCTATGAGTTAGGGCTGCAGATCTGACCTCTGGTGGGTAAATGAGTAATCCAATAGAGCCTACTCGCCGAGTCCCTGGGATGACTCGACGAGTTGTAGTGGGTGTGAACCAATAGCCTTGGCCATTGTTGACTCATCGGGTTGGGAGTCAACTCAGTGAGCTGAGTGAACCCTAGGAAGATCATGGAGAATTCAAGGGGACTCGGCAAGTCACCGGTGTGCACTCGGTGAGTCAGGTGAACATGGAATGTTGACTTCTGTTGACTTCATGAGTGGGCCAGTAAGGGGGCAGGTTGGGCCAAGGAGGGGTAAAATGGTCTTTTACCCATTCTGAAGGTCAAAAGAGGAAAAGTGTACTTAAGGTATAAAGAGTAATAAGACATACAATGATCGAGATGCTTGTCTTATGTGCTAGGCAGAGGCTAGTCCAAGATTCCGAGTTCTTGTCTGTTACCTACTAACCGAGGTGAGTCTTCTCACTATACATTACCTAGAGTTGTATCTATGTGTAGATCGGAGGGTCTTACGTGTTATGTGCTTGCTTGAGATTATGTTCTTTGTGATTTACGTATGCTATGTGATATTAGACCGGACCGAAGGGTCCAACGAATTACGAGGCCAAAGGGTCCTCAACCCGACCGGACCAGAGGGTCCAACGAGCTACGAGACTGGAGGGTCCCGCTGAGACACATTGACCAGAGGGTCTTACTGAGTTATATCCTCGAGTGGCTTATGTGTTGTATGTGGTATTTTGGGGAACTCACTAAGCATTTATGCTTATAGTGTTATGTGATATGTGTTTCAGGTACTACCGAGGATCGCAGGAAGGGGTCGGCATGATTTGGCAAAAGATTACGTTTTTGAGATTCTGGGATATATTTTATTTTGATGACATTTGATAAACATGAGATATGAGAATATTGTATGAGTATTATTGTGCTTGAAAAATGAAAAATTGTTTTTGAAATTCACGTTGTTATAGTGTGGGTACTGAGCCGATCGATGAGCAAATACGGGAGTTCATCTCGTCGGAGATTACCGATTGTATATTGGAGCGAACTACTATAATCTTTGTTATGGTCAAGGAGGGGATTTTGGAGATTTTGGATGAGCACTTGGGCATATTATATACTGAGGTTATTGCTATTGTTGGAACTCACACTCTTTTCTTCTGTAAGTTTCATACTTGTGGAGCTCCTGAGTTCTTTGGGGAGAAGGACCCCATTGCCAGTAGGAGATGGTTAGCAGATATGGTTAATGCTTTCCGGACGAGTTTCTATCCCAAGTGGTCATAGGTCAGATTTGCCTCATGTCTTCTGAAGGATAAATCCATAGATGAGTGGGAGGAGGTAGACTTTGCTTTGGGAGGCAAATCCCTAGAAACGATAACTTGGGATGTGTTTCTGACCCAGTTTAGGGCCGAGTTTTTAGTAGCTATTAAGGTGAAATAGTTGGCTAGGGAGTTTCTAGACCTTCGCCAGATGACTGAGACTATAGAAAAGATAACTGCCAAGTTCCGAGAGAGGAATTTGTTTGTTCCGCAATAAGCAACGGATGGCGAGATGAACAAAGTGAGATATCATGACATGTTGAGGGATGACATCAGGGAGTTTCTGAGTCAGTCAAGGTGCGAGACACTAAATGATATGATCGCTAGAACCCAACAATGTGAGATTGATTTGGATTACATCGGGTAGAGGAAGCTAGAGCAAACTCAAATTTCAGTGGGTCGGGTGAAGAGGCCCAAGACTCAGGATTCATGTTCAAGAGGCCATCAAGATCGGGGCCATTGTGCCAAGTGCGGGTGGACCCATGAGGGGTGAAATGTTGGGAGACAGGTCGAGGATTTTTTAGTTGTGTTTAGATGGGTCATTTTAGACAGGATTTCCATGTGGGTCGGAGCCAATGTGTTTTCACTACAATCAAGTGGGCCACAAGAAGGCCAATTGTCCGATATCAAGGGGCGGAGCAGTGACTGCACCTGCTCTGGTTACATTGTGGATCACTGATGGTCGTGAGGGTAGGAGAGGAACCCCAACAGCAAGGAACCGGGCATCATAGTGTCAGTCAAGAGGGGCCATGGTTTCATCAGTTGCTATTGTGAGTATGTAATCTTTTCACTCTTCTTGATTATTATCAGTATTTATGTTTTCCTTGGGATCTTTTACTTGTATGGGTAAGCATTGTCTTTGGTTTAATCTTTTTTATTGCCTGGTTTATATCATCGGGAATTGTTATATGCCATTTTGCATGCCAAGATTCATTAATGGGTCATATCTTGCTGAGCGGAATTCAGTTTTTTCGGTTGTTGCTTCGATTCTTTGGTGGGGTCAATTCAAGGCTATCGTTTGGAAGGTCTTTGTTTGCATTAGATAGTTAGTTCTCCACTGAAGTCAAAGTTCATTCATATTCGCATTTGTTCCAGTAGGATCCACATTCGTCCATGGAATATCATTTGAGCTCAATCACTACCGCTGTTAGGGAAGAAGCGGTAGCAAGAAGATGGTTTTGGCAGACGCATGAGTTTGTTTGGTCATTAGAAGTGTCAGGGAAATTTTTTTATCGCAAGGGTTGAAGATAGCTAGAATTCAGAGATTCTACTGAGGACAGGAAGTTGGAGTGAATAATCTGCAGCTCAGAGAAATGGTTATTGTCTTTGTCACCAGCATACATGACTTAAATTTTTGGCATAGTACCATGGGAAGTGATCGGGATTATCGGTCTTTTGAGATTTCGTGGAGTATTCATCTGCATTTTAAGAGTTGTGCGATCATCAAGATTGGCTAGTAATGGGACGCTGACATTGGTAAGTTTAGGTTGTCGATAGTTTTCAGTCATAAGGTTGTGAGATGGATTGGAAATCCATCAAATCGTGAGGATTGGAAGAGCATAGTCGAATCCCAGTGGAGGAGAATCTTTTGGTCTAAAGGATTGCAAAATAAACGATATTCGTTTTTTATTCCACATCAGTAGTAGCGTACGGTGGGTATGTGGATGGACTCAGGTTCAGGGTGGTGTTTGAGCCTCTCTACCTACTCTTGTCTGATTAAGGATTTAGGGTTCGAAGCAGGACGCAAACAACTGATTGGGATTCAGTCGGATGTAGGTTCGACTCAAGGAGATTGTGATTGATAATGGCTCTCACAAGGCTAGACTAACCCTTCCATACACTCACAAAATGGTAAAAGACCATTTTACCCCTCCTTGGGCTTAATAGACCACATCTTGACCAAAACCTAAAAGTGAACCGAAAGTCAATGGCAAGGACTATGTGTTGGATTAATGTCTAAGTCCATAACTATAATTGGTAAGACATGACCTGACCCGGCATGGTCCATTTGGGTTGCATGGCATCATGCATTTGAATAGACTATAATGAGAGAAACAACACTTAAAGTTTGTTAATATATTATAAGTTACAATATATTAATAAGACTATTTAACTAGTATTGATCAAGAATTAATCTAGAATTAATTAAGTCATCAAAAAGAAGACTAATTAAATATATGGGTTGATTGTGTAAATCATCCATACTTGTATAGTTGGCTAATGATCCATGGATTATCAAGTTGGGATAAAAACCCATATGATGCTCCATCGATGCTCCATGGTGTATTTGAACCCATGGATCCAAGGAAATGGAAAGCCATGACGATTAGGGTTTACCCTAATTGTAACAAATATATAAGATCTTATTCTTTGGCAAAATCGGCCACTATGGGTGAATAGAAAAAGGGCTAGCCGATTTTCATGAAGTGTGGTGTTTCTCTCTAAGTCTTCCAGGTGTATTTGATGTTTTGTGAACCATTTGAGGTGTCACACTTGGGGCACTAGGCACTCAAGCTTCTTGAGAACATTCTACATAAAAGAGGTATGTATTTTATCTGGTTATATTCATTGTTTTGTATGATAGATTAGGATAATACCTTGGATGTTCATATTTGCATGTATAATAGAGAAAACATAGATCCAAGGTATTTAGGGTTGCATGTACACTTAGGAGTGTTAGAATGCTCAAAACCCAACAGTGGTATCAGAGCCTAGGCTTGTTTTCTTGTTATACTTGCAAAAGTAGCTGAAAAATCGAGTTTTGATGCTGTCTGTCCAATAGACTCGCCGAGTCCAAGACAAAATGCATCCAACTCGCCGAGTTGGCTCTTGCACTCGACGAGTTGGACCCCCAGAAAGCATATATTCGACTTTTTTGGATGGAATTGGACTAGGAACATTACCCTAAGATGTTTTTGGACTTATAAACTTGTTTTTGATGTGGTAATGTTCATACCAATCCAATTTCAAAGATAATTATCAATAGATTCATGTTTTGTATTAGTTTAAGTGTTATGCTAATTACATGAAAAAGTTTGATTCCAATTATCATGTTCATATGAGTTGCTTAGAATAATAGAAAAGTTGTGTGAAATAGTTGTTTTCAATCCATTTTAATCTAAGAGTTGATTCCAAAGTGTGTTTTTGTAACTTGTCCTCAAGTTATATGAAAAGTCACATTTAAGAATCATAAAACTCATAAAAGTTGGCAAAGGTTACAAAATGAAGACTCTAGTTCTAATTAAATGGTTTTATGACTCCATAACTTGTCCTCAAGTCATGGAGGTTCAAGAGTCTCTTCCTTAAATAAAAAAAATGTGTAACCTTAATTAGTTCCATAAATTATAAAATAAAGAAAAGGAACATTCTTTTATTAGTTTAAAGTCTTCCATAACTTGTCCTCAAGTTATGGAACTTGAAGAGTCTTTTAATTAAACCTAGTTTAAACACATAAGTTATGGAATTAATTAGTTTTGAATAGTTTCAAAACTTGCCCTCAAGTTTTGGAATTTGAAAAGTTTTCACTTATGAATACTTTAATTCCATGTTAGCCCTTAGAATTTTAAAAGTTAAAATTCAACCCTTATACTTAATAATATTATAAGTTAATAATATATATATATATATATATATATATATATATATATATATATATATATATATATATATATATATATATATATATATAAAAGAGTAAAAGTAAGTCTTACCATTAGTAGGCCTCATTCACGAAGTCGGTCTATAAGGGGGTATAAGGTTACTACCTATAAAATGGCAGTTTAATGGGTGTCCACTCTCGCCCACCGCTTGCTTGACTGGTGAGGGTCGTTAGCCGAACGGGTAGGACAAAGACTATAAGTTCTCCCTTCATTAAAAGCATTAATGATAAATACTAAGTAACTAAACCTTTTATAAATTCCCAATCTTACATACTTAGGAAAATGTGAATAAGGTGTTAACCCATGAAATTACACTTGGCAGTTTGCTTAAGTCGATTGGTGGAGCGTGTGTGGTTTACCGGCACACTAGCTTGATTTAACAAGGTAGGCAAAGGGTTTCATAAACTTTAATCATAGGCCGGTGGAGCGTGTGTGGCTTACTGGCACATCAGTTGGGTGATAAGTATTTAAGAGTACCAAGTAATTTGCATGGTTACTTCACACCTTGTTTTGTGATCCTCGACATCCCAGTCGCAAAACCTGAAGGGCACACTCGAGATTGAAACATGCCATTGAACAGTTCAATGAATCTCAAAGATCTAGGAGTTTCAAAACCAATTAAAACCTAATAATACATTTCGTTTATCTTGGTGGAAATTGGTGAATCGTCATTCACCTACCTTCAAATATTTTATAACTTGGATTACGACATCCCTATTCCAGTTATAAATAGGTTGTTGGGTCCTAGCCTTAATATTGCATATTGGGTGTTATATTAAGGACTTTTAAATCAAATAAACTTGAAACTTCACTTCCTCCACCTCCTATAATTATTCTCCCTAATCCACAAGTTCTTGAAAAGTTTAAGTGTAATAGCCCGGATTCCCAGGTATTATTCATTCTTATATTTTTGGTATTTTGTGAGGATACTCGGCGAGTTGGAGCTCAAACTCGCCGAGTAGGATCGCGGTTTTGAATGCGGGTTCGCGCCTGGACTCGGCGAGTCCTAGGAGTGGACTCGGCGAGTCTACGCTGTTTAATTAAACCCTAATTCCCCGGGTTTGGAGCCTATTTATGGGAATTTATAGCCTCCCATTGCGGCTACCAATCCCCTGAGAGAACCCTAAGAGAGCTAATTCGTTTTGGGAGAGAAGAAGTCACTTTTGGGCCTATGTATTCCTTGTTTAGCAAGAAGAAGTTGGCAAGAGCAAGGAGGAGGTGAGATTCCAGCAGATCCAGAGTCCAGAGGTTTCATTTTGAGGTAATGGTTCGAATCTCCTTCAATTTAGGGTTGATCTTTAGAGTAAGGGTTTTATAACCCCTTTGGAGAGTGATTATGTGAAGCAAATGGTCCCTCTTCGAGTTGTGCCTTGGATCTGGACTCAAAGATGTCCAAAGACCTTAACCCTTGGGGCTTTTTGGGTTATTATGGAGTTATTAGACCTAGGTGGTCATTTTTGGGACCAAATCATCTTTTGATGCCTTGTGGGGGTTATACAAGCATCAAGTTCCAAACTTTACGTGACATTCATGCTTGGGGAGGCTAGATCTATGGTTTGGGAAAGCAGATCTGACCTCAAAAGGTCAATAGAATTTGTGCATGGCATGAACTCGGCGAGTTGTTCTTTAGACTCGGCGAGTAGGGTCGGGGTTTCACGTAAAGTGTTCAGCGAGTGGACTCGCCGGGTTGGAGGATGACCCAGTGAGTCAGGGAGAGTCATTAGGGGGCTGAGTCAAGCCTGAACTCGCCGAGTTGAGTCGTGGTGGCCCCACGATTCATGCCAGGTGGAACTCATCGAGTTAAGGAAGTACTCGACGTGTCAAGAGAGGATCCGAGGGGGGGTCAGTGAACATGTATAGACTCGCCGGACACGAGCGATTAGAGTTGACCAGTGTTGACTTCACAGGGTTAGTCAACCTTAGTTGTGAAAGTGTTAATTAGAGATATATTATATTATAGGAGGATTATAGCTTAGGGGATCGAACACGAGCGATTTCAGAGATTTGCGGGTTATCGAGATACGCAAGGTGAGTCTTCTCACCATACTTTACCTTGAGTAGGTAACTAGAGTTATGTGATACAGTGTTTTTATGTTATATATGTGTTATGTGTTGCACTACATTATTCTATGTGATTTATGTTGTGCATGTTTACAGAGTTAGAACCTGAGGGTTCACAGAGTTTGGGTGCACGGACCCATAGAGTTGTAGCCTCGAGTGGCTAATATGTGTTATATGTGGTATTTTGGGGAACTCACTAAGCTTTGTGCTTACAGTGTTTGGTGTTATTTGTTTCAAGTACTAGTGATAACCGTGGGAAGTCGCCGGCTTGATCAGTACACACACAGGATTTTTATGTTATGAGATCTTGGGATTTTTATATGGCATGGATTGAGTTTCAAAGATTGATGTTTTTATGAATCTTAAATGAATTATGTTTTTATAAAATGCAAAAAATTGTTTTGAAATTCGCGGTGTTACAAGTTGGTATCAAAGCCTTGGTTTGAGGGATTCGAGTACACCTTCGGGCGTATTTGAACTCAAACTGAGGATTTGAGAAGTATTTTCAAAAAGAGTAAAAGATTTTTGGAGAAACGCAGAGTAGTGTTGTGTGTACGATCAGTCTGCGCCCGAACGGTGATTTCCCAAAATACCCTCATGTTATGTGATATTGATATTGATATGGTGTATTCTCATGCTAGAGTAGGCTAGGTACTCCTATTAGGAATAGAGTGGCCTGATTTGTGAGGCCTTAGCCTAGGGAGAGATGAGCTGCTATGAGATACTTAAGAGTGAGTAGGTAGCAGCAAGGGGCTTATGAGAGATCTGTTAGAGAGTGGATTATGCATAATAGAGTACTTGGAATTTGGGATCCGAAGAAGAGGACTTGGGTTGTATTCTAATACGGTGCAGATAGTAGTATTGGGCCCGTACTACTGAAAGCACCGGGGCGGTGTACAGCCCAAGTAAGAATCTTTGGAATACCAAGGATCAAGGAGGAATGAGTTGTCGAGTGTGAGTATGCTCGAATGGGTTCTAATTTATTGTATGTTGTATTTCAGAGGTAGATCATGGTGAGGACACGTCTTATGCCTAAGAGCAATGGGGCCAGTGATGAGGAGATCCGCCGGATCATCCATGAGGAGGTGGCTGCGGCCATCAGGGTAGAGATACCAGAGATGTTCAGGTCTATTAAGACCACGTTGATTGAGACTTTCGATGAGCGTTATGCTGCTCTTCCTGAGGCTGCTGTTGCAGCGGCCACCGCAGCTATTGCTGCCGCGAGGCTACAGGGTGGTGATGCATTGCTGTTCCGAGAGTTCAGCAACACAAAACTGCCGGAGTTTGATGGGACCTAGGACCCGGTGGCGGCTATGAGATGGATTTCTGACATAGAGGGGTGTTTCTTCACTTGCTCATCTCCTGAGCATTTGAAGGTTCGGTTCGCGCTGAACCAGCTTCGCTTGGGAGTGAAGGAATGGTGGAAGTTTGTGACGGCGCGCTTTACGCCAGCTGAGCTTGCGGCAGTGACCAAGGAGAGGTTCACTGCCATGTTCCGAGATGAGTATGTTCCCCAGGTGGAGATGGAGCGTTTGGCCCAGGAGTTTCTGACCCTCAAGCAGGGTACTGAGTCTGTTATGGTGATTACCAGGATGTTCCACGAGAGGGCGATGTTCTGCCCTGAGCACGTGTCCACTGAGCAGGCACGTATGAGCCGATATTTGAGTATTTTGAGGCGAGACATTCAGGAGTTCGCGGCGAACTCCTCGTACCGGACATTTGTCGAGCTTTAGGAAAATGCCCGGAAGAGGGAAATCGAGCTAGAGACTCAGGCCAGGGAAGAGGCAGAGTGTCAGGGGAGGGATCAGCAACCGGCCCAGTCCCAGCCGACAGCCAAGCAGGCCAAGCCCGCTGATCCCAAAGCAGGGAGCCAGAAGAGCCGCACTTGTAGAAAGTGCAACAAGGGTCATGATGGAGTATGTAGAGCTGGATCTTGCTACAAGTGTGGCAAGGAGGGGCATATGGCCAAGGACTGCCCCAAAGGATTTGTAGTGTGTTTTCACTGCAACCAGACCGGACACCGGAACGCGGAGTGTACGCAGTTGCGGGGATCATCTCAGGGAGCACCTCAGGGATCTGCCCCTGCCGCCATCAAAGCTACCGAGAGTCGGCCAGTGAAGGCCGAGGCGCCAAGCGCATGAGGGAGAGCTTTTCAGTTGACCGCGGAGGAGGTCCGCGCAGCGCCCGATGTCGTGGATGGTATGTATTCTTTCGTGTGTTTATTTTGATGTTGAGATATTATTCTTATATTATGTTATTCGTAGCTACTTTTCTTGTGAATTTTATACCTGCCTTGGTGTTATTTGACTCGGGTGCGAGTTGGTCTTTTGTATCTTTGGCTTTTAGTCAGCATATCAGTCTTAGTCACGAGGCGCTGAGTTAGCCTCTGAGAGTTTCCATAGCTGACGAGAGGGTGATATATTCCACGGAGGTGATCCGCGGGTGTGTATTCGAGATTTTCGGTGTTGAGTTCCCGATCGATTTG
This sequence comes from Lactuca serriola, assembly GCF_051521515.1. Classification (NCBI taxonomy): domain Eukaryota; kingdom Viridiplantae; phylum Streptophyta; class Magnoliopsida; order Asterales; family Asteraceae; genus Lactuca; species Lactuca serriola. Next base: position 285,369,349 of record NC_136410.1, read on the forward strand.
ATTCCTATTACGATGGGTGATGTCTGTGTCATTGTCGGCATGGACTGGTTGAGCAGATTCGGTGCGGTTATCAACTGCGAGCGACAACTGGTGACAATACGAGACCCTTGTGGGGGAGTTCTTATGGTGTACGGCGAGGGTACACGTTCTGGGTCAGCGTTTTGTTCAGCCGCTAGAACGAGGCACTGTCTACAGCAGGGCTTTAAGGGTTTTGTGGCGTATGTGATGGATACACGGGTTGATTCTAAGAGGCCAAGGACAGTTGAGGAGGTTCCGATAGTGCGTGAGTTCCCGGATGTATTCCCTGAGGAGTTGCCGGGTGTGCCTCCCGTGAGGCAAGTGGATTTCAGTATCGATTTGGTTCCGGGGGCCGCGCCTATCGCAAAGGTGCCTTATCGCCTTGCACCTCCAGAGATGCAAGAGTTATCCTTGCAGCTTCAGGAGCTGCTGGGAAAGGGATTTATTCGGCCGAGCAGCTCGCCGTGGGGAGCGCCTATCCTTTTTGTCAAGAAAAAAGATGGTTCACACCGGATGTGCATTGATTACCGGGAGTTGAACAAGCTGACGGTCAAAAACCGTTACCCGTTGCTGAGGATCGATAATTTGTTCGATCAGTTGCAGGGAACATATTGGTTCTCCAAGATCGATTTGAAGTCGGGATACCATCAGGTGAGGGTGTGAGATGAGGACATCCAGAAGACAGCGTTTAGGACACGTTATGGGCATTATGAGTTTGTGGTGATGCCTTTCGGACTCACCAATGCCCTGACAGTCTTCATGGATCTCATGAACCGGGTGTGCAGGCCAATGTTGGATCAATCGGTGATTGTATTCATCGATGACATTTTGGTATATTCGAGATCTAGAGAGTAGCATGAGGAGCATTTGAGAGAGATCCTCGGAGTTCTGAGATTGGAGAGGATTTATGCCAAACTCTCCAAGTGTGATTTCTGGTTGCGAGAGGTCCAGTTCCTGGGGCATCTCGTTAACCAGAAAGGGATATTGGTCAACCCAGCCAAAGTTGAGGCAGTGATGAGTTGGGAGGTGCCGAGGTCACCCTCCGAGATCAGGAGTTTCTTAGGGTTGGCAGGTTATTATCGGAGATTTATCAAGGATTTCTCTAAGATCACAGTGCCACTCACTAGGTTGACCCGGAAGGGTGTCGCTTTTTCATGGGACCCCGAGAAGCAGGCCTCCTTTGAGATGCTTCGCCAAAGGTTATATGAAGCCCCGGTGTTAGCCCTCCTAGAGGGGATGGAGGACTTTGTGGTATATTGTGATGCGTCGATCTTGGGGTTGGGAGCGGTGCTGATGCAGAGAGGGCATGTGATAGCATACGCTTCGAGGCAGCTAAAGCCTCATGAGTTGAGGTATCCCACCCATGATCTAGAGTTAGGGGCAGTGGTGTTCTCCCTCAAGATTTGGCGTCACTATCTGTATGGGGTTCGGTGTATGATATACACGGACCATAAGAGCCTGAAATATTTGATCGATCAGCCCAACCTAAATATGCGGCCGAGGAGGTGGTTGGATGTGGTTTTGGATTATGATCGTGAGATCCTGTACCATCTGGGCAAGGCTAATGTGGTAGTCGACGCCCTGAGTCGCAGGGCGGAGAGCGCCCCGTTGCGAGACGTATGTTTGCGATTGACTATGATGGCTCTGGTGTTGGACACCATTCGGGGAGCACAGGCTGGGGCATTGAGATCGGAGAACCAGAAGAGAGAGCGAATTGTTGGGTTGGTATCAGAGTTCGTTACCGATGGTCGGGGGCTTATGACATTTCAGGGGTGTGTTTGGGTACCGTTTGTGGGAGTGACGCGTACCATTTTGATGGAAGAGGCTCATCGGTCGAAATTCTCGATCCATCTTGGGGCCACTAGGATGTATTTGGACCTGAGGAGAGAGTATTGGTGGCCCTGTATGAAGATGGATGTTGAGTGGTTTGTTGAGAGGTGCTTAACCTGCCGTAGGGTTAAGGCCGAGCACCAGAGACCGCATGGTATGTTGCAGCCGTTGGAGGTTCCCGAATGGAAGTGGGAACAGATTACCATGGATTTTATCACCAAATTGCCAAGGACTACTAGGGGAGTCGATGTAATTTTGGTGATTGTGGACAGGTTGACGAAGAGCGCCCCCTTCCTTGCTATTAGTGAAAGCTCCTCCGCAGAGAATTTAGCTGAGATGTACGTGAGGGAAGTGGTATCTCGGCATGGGGTGCCGATCTCGATTGTCTCAGATCGGGATTTACGTTTCACTTCCAGATTCTGGAAGAAGTTTCATGAGGAGCTGGGTACTAGGCTGCATTTTAGTACCGCATATCACCCCCAGACAAACGGACAGAGTGAGCGGACGATTCAGACGCTCTAGGACATGCTCCGGGCATGTGTGTTGGATTTCGGGGGGAGTTGGGATACGTACTTGCCCTTGGCAGAGTTTTCTTACAACAACAACCATCATTCGAGCATTGGTATGCCACCCTTTGAGCTGTTGTATGGAAGGAGGTGTAGGACCGCCATTTGCTGGGGAGAGGTTGGACAGCGTGTGATGGGCAGTACAGAGAACGTACTCCAGACGACATAGCAGATCCAGTAGGTCAGCCAGAGGTTGTTGACCGCTCAGAGTCTTCAGAAGAGTTATGCGGACAGACGTCGGTCCGAGCTTGAGTTTCAGGTTGGCGACTTTGTGCTCCTAAAGGTGTCTCCTTGGAAAGGAGTGATTCGATTCAGGAAAAGGGGCAAGTTGGGGCCCCGATATATTGGTCCATTTCGGGTGGTCGCGAGGGTAGGCAGGGTAGCCTATCGTTTGGATTTGCTAGCGGAGTTGGGTCAGATTCACGACACTTTCCATGTGTCGCAATTGCGGAAGTGTATAGCCGATGAGTCGGCAGTGGTTCCATTAGAGGATATTCACGTGGATGCGAGCCTGAATTATGCTGAGAGACGAGTGGCAATCAGAAATTGGAAAATCAAGGTTCTGAGGAACAAGGAGGTAGCCTTGGTTTTGGTTCGGTGGCAGCATCGGAAGGGGTCCGAGATGACTTAGGAGCCAGAACGTGAGTTGCGCGAGCAGCATCCAGAGTTATTTGCAGAGCGAGACTTCAAGAACGAAGTCTAGTTCTAGTGGGGGAGAATTGTAACAGCCCAGATTCCCAGGTATTATTCATTATTATGTTTTTGGTATTTTGTGAGGATACTTGGTGATTTGGAGCTCAAACTCGCCGAGTAGGATCGCGGTTTTGGACGCGGGTTCGCGCTTGGACTCGGCGACTCCAAGGAGTGGAATCGGCGATTCCATGTTGTTTAATGAAACCCTAATTCCTTGGGTTTGGAGCCTATTTAAGGGCACTTATAGCCTCCCATTGCGGCTACTAGTCCCTTGGGAGAACCCTAAGAGAGCTAATTCGTTTTGGGAGAGAAGAAGTCACTTTTGGGCCTTTGTATTCCTTGTTTAGCAAGAAGAAGGTGGCAAGAGGAAGGAGGAGGTGAGATTCTAGCAGATCCAGAGTCCAGGGGTTTCATTTTGAGGTAATGGTTTGAATCTCCTTCAGTTTTAGGGTTGTTCTTTAGAATTACGGTTTTATAACCCCTTTGGAGAGTGATTATGTGAAGCAAATGGGCCCTCTTCGAGATGTGCCTTGGATCTGGACTCAAAGTGGTCTAGAGACCTTAACCCTTGGGGCTTTTTGGGTTATTATGGAGTTATTAGACCTAGGTGGTCATTTTTGGGACCAAATCATCTTTTGATGCCTTGTGGGGGTTATACAAGCATCAAGTTCCAAACTTTACGTGACATTCATGCTTAGGGAGGCTAGATCTATGGTTTGGGAAAGTAGATCTGACCTCAGAAGGTCAATAGAGTTTGTCAAATGCATGAAGTCGCCGATTTGTTCTTGAGACTCGGCAAGTAGGGTCGGGGTTTCACGTAAAGTGTTCAGCGAGTGGACTCGCCGAGTTGGGGGATGAGCCAGTGAGTCAGGGAGAGTCATTAGGGGGCTGAGTCAAGCTTGAACTCGCCGAGTTGTTCTTGAGACTCGGCGACTTGAGTCGTGGTTGCCCCGCGATTCATGCCAGGTGGAACTCGTCGAGTTAAGGAAGTACTCGACGTGTCAAGAGAGGATCCGAGGGGGATCAGTGAACATGTATTGACTCGCCGAGTCGCTTTGGTGCACTCGCCGAGTCCGGTCAAAGTTCACCGTAGACTATTAACAAGAGTTGACCAATGTTGACTTGACAGGGTTAGTCAACCTTAGTTGTGAAAGTGTTAATTAGAGATATATTATATTATAGGAGGATTATAGCTCGGGGGATCGAACACGAGCAATTTCAGGGATTTGTGGGTTATCGAGATACACGAGGTGAGTCTTCTCACCATACTTTACCTTGAGTAGGTAACTAGAGTTATGTGATACAGTGCTTGTATGCTATATATGTGTTATGTGTTGCACTGCATTATTCTATGTGATTTATGCTGTGCATGTTTACAGAGTTAGAACCTGAGGGTTCACAGAGTTTGGGTGCACGGACCCATAGAGTTGTAGCCTCGAATGGCTAATATGTATTATATGTGGTATTTTGGGGAACTCACTAAGCTTTGTACTTACAGTGATTGGTGTTATTTGTTTCAGGTACTAGTGATGACCGTGGGATGGCGCCAGCTTGATCAGTACACACACATGATTTTTATGTTATGAGATCTTGGGATTTTTATATGGCATGGATTGAGTTTCAAACATTGATGTTTTTATGAATATTAAATGAATTATGTTTTTATGAAATGCGAAAAATTGTTTTGAAATTTGCGGTGTTACATTAAGGTCACTCAAGCCCTATTGGCAAGTAAACGTCTATATGTGATCACATCTTGGAGATGTAGTCACATATTGACAATCCGGGAGAGTTGGGTGTCAAAGTCTTGAGAATACAAGTTATTTGGAAAGAGATTATTAGCTTTAAAGCTGGTGAATTCATAAGTATTTATGTGTCATTGTCTTGCTTATGAAAATCTGTTATGAAGGCCATGTATACCTTTAAATGAAAGTGTTGATGTAAGTATGGAAACCCTAGAAAATCCCTTATTTCCTATAAGTATGAATTGTAGTCTTCTACTAAGACCCGAATGTTTTGCAAGTAAAATGATAGTTTTCCTTTAATTGTTTAGTACTAAAGTACTTAGTCTAACTCATCGTTTATGTGAAAGTACCACAAAATAAATTAAACAGGAAAATGTACTACTATAAGTGTTGTCACTCGGTACTAGGACTAACACAGCATATGTAACTATGAACTCGGGGTACTAGGGTTAACACGACCTATATAACCTAATGAACATCCGAAGATTGTCCAATTATCCTCTGTAGCAGCAGCAGGGCGGAGGAAGGGTTAGTCCATGTAAAGGTACTCCTAGTATAAGTAATAACCATAGGCATCTGTAGATGTTCATCACCCACTGTTGCTAACAGATGGGTTCCAGAATGGTTAGTCTCGTCTATATATCCCGAGGTACTAAGGATAGGGGTCCATCTAGGTATCCCGAGGTACTAGGGATAGGGTCCTGTCTAGATATCCCGAGGTACTAGGGATATGCAGGAAGATTTACACAGAAGGTACTAATAAATCATCCTCGCAATTCGAGATACAAGTATTCATGTTAATATACACAGGTAAGTGTATCTACGTAAAGGTACTCATGTAAAGCGTTCATGTAAGCGTGTTCATGTATCATGTAAGTATATGTAAACGTACTCATGTATCATGTAATCAAATGTAAATGTACTCATGCATCAGGTAATGTATTGGTATAGACTCATGAATGAAATGACTCTTGTGTGATTCCTTGTAATAGGAATTATGTTTGATATCTTCAAATTATCCCTATGATAATTAACTGAGAGGTAATTGGTTGATCATGTAGGTTTATACACTCTTACTACTCAAGGGTGTGGGAAACTGAATGAAAGGTGTAAACTAAAACATCAATACATATATAAGAATATAAGTGTATATGCATAGTTTAGTTCAAGAATGTAAAATAATGGTTTTGCAAGTTATCTAGGAGTTTTGAACAATAATTAAGAATGAGATGATGTCATTTTAATAAACATTTGAAAACTAATACTTTTGTTATCAAGGTATTTTATGATAGAAAACCATTTCATGCATCACATTTTGTAGTATGTGAAATCTGTTAAATGACAAACACAGTTTTAAAATACATATCAATAATTTAATAACATGTTTGTTTCTACTTGTATTCCCCCCCCCCCCCATTTAAGCATTTAAAATCATTTAAAACATTGATTAGGGGTATGAACTCACCTGTAGTTGGTGATTGGGATGAATTGAACGGTATACACACACTACGATCCTAATGAACATATAATCACACATATATGCACTCAATTAGTCTTAAGTTACTAATTGATAAAGCTAAGACATCCTAGACATAATACACACTTTATATAAGTGTTTTAAGCCCTAAGGATTGCATCTAAGCTATTGTGGGACAAGGTACTTGTGTTTAGGGTTCCAAAGGACCCCATATATGAGTTTACACCTCATATACTAACACACATGGAGTTTACGGTTGTAAACTCTTGAGCTTACGGCCGTAAACTCCCAATCATGGGTGTTTTGTGTGTTTTGAAGTTCCAAATGATCTCTAGAATTATTCCAACTTGGTGGTTCAATTCTAGAAAGGGTTTAAGGTCTAAAAACACTCTATTTAGGAGTTTATGGCCCTAAGGCCATTTCCTTTGGAGTTTACGACCGTAAACTCCCTTGGAATGGTGTTCTTGTTGATTTCAAGCCTCAAGCATAGGTGGTATAAGTTCTAGGCTTTTATTCCAAGCATATGAAGACATTAGGCACACTTTGGTGCCCTCCTTTCATGTTTACGGCCCAAGAACAAAGTCTTGGCCGTAAACTCACTTTGATAAGTGATTTTGATGTGCTTAAAGCCTTAGGTGCCTTAAAAGCACCATTTTGAGTTTGAAAAGGGAGTTTACGGCCTAAGAAACTCTTGGGCCGTGAACTCCCAAACTTGGGTGATTCTTGGTTGTTTTCTTGTCCCTAACACACATACATATGAGTCTAAGGCAGTTGCATAACACAAGGGTCGGTCTCGGCTTTGTTTCGGGAGTTTACCGCCCAAGAACACCTTGGGGAGTAAACTCCTAGATCTAGTGATTTAGCCTTCTAAATCATGTTGTAAACACATATAAACCTTTCTAACATTACTAGAAAGAGGTACTCATGATTTGGGATAAAAACCCGAAGATCCGTGAGAGAGAAAATGGCTTTTCTCTAGTTGGAAATGTGAATAATGAATGAATTTGGTTCATAATTCTATTTATAGTCCTGAGATATTTTTGGCAGAAAATATTTTTATTCCTGAAATGATCTCTAATATAATAGAGTGTTAGAATAACAGTGTTGCACAAAACCCTAGTGCACCCACTCTCCTGATATTTCCTGAAGTGTAAACCCTGAATTTCTCAAACTTACGCGAAAAGTCTGAAAATTAACTGTGACTGCTATAACTTCTGTTGAACTAATATAGTTTGTACAGAATGGAAATTTCGGGTTGTCACATCATCCCCCCGTTAGAAGGAATTTCGTCCCGAAATTAGAATTTAAGCAAATAAGAATTTACAAATAACTAAGCGAAGAGGTGAGGGTATTTTAGTTTCGTCTGATCCTCACGTTCCCAAGTGAATTCCGGTCCACGCTTTGCATTCCAGCGTACCTTCACTATCGGGATACGGCTCTGCTTTGTTTGATTGACCTCTCGGTCCATGATCTCTACTGGTTTCTCCACGAAGTTGAGGCTCCCGTTGATCTCGATCTCGTCGAGTGGAATAACAAGAGTCTCGTCGGATAGACACTTTTTCAAGTTTGACACGTGGAAGGTAGGATGTACGTTACTGAGTTCTTGCGGTAGATTGAGTTTGTAAGCCACAGGGACGATTCTTGCGAGAATATCGAAAGGCCCTATGTATCATGGATTGAGCTTCCCACGCTTTCCAAAGCGTATCAAGCCCTTCCAGGGTGAGACCTTCAGTAGGACTCGGTCGCCCACCTGGAACTCCAATGGTTTCCTACGCTTGTCAACATAGCTTTTCTGTCGGTCTCTAGAGGCTTTCAACCGTTCACGAATTTGAACAATCTTCTCTGTCGTTTCCCGAATGATCTCTGGACCCGTGAGAGTGCTTTCGGGAACTCGTCCCTTAGCTAGCTGGGTATCACCCACTTCAGCCCAGCACAGAGGGGATCTACACTTTCAGCCATAGAGGGCCTCGAATGGAGCTGCCTTTATGCTCGTATGATAACTGTTGTTGTAGGAAAATTCAACAAGGGGTAAATGAGTATCCCAAGCTTTTCCAAAGTCAATCACACAGGCACGCAACATATCTTCTAAGGTTTGGATAGTCCTCTCACTTTTCCCATCGGTCTGTGAATGGTAGGCTGTACTCATGTCCAGCCAAGTTCCTATGGAACTTTGTAATGACGGCCAAAACCTCGAAGTGAATCTACTATCTTGGTTCGAGATTATAGATAAAGGAACACCGTGCAGCCTTACAATCTCCCTAATGTAAGTTCTGGTAAGTTTCTCCATCTTGTCTGTTTCTTTGATCGGTAGGAAGTGTGCAGACTTGGTCAGTCTATCGACGATGACCCATATGGAATCAAGTCCACCCGTCGTCTTGGGCAACTTGGTTATGAAGTCCATAGTGATCCGCTCCCACTTCCATTCTGGTATATCCGGTTGTTGTAGAAGACCAGAGGGTTTCTGGTATTCGACCTTGACCTTTGCGCAAGTAAGGCATTTACTCACGAAGGTAGGAATATCTGCTTTCATGTTAGGCCACCAGTATAACTTTTTAAGATCCAGATACATCTTATCTGAACCCGGGTGGACGGAATAACGAGTGTTGTGAGCTTCCTTCATGACCAAGTCTCTGAATCCACCGTGTTTCGGTTTCCAGATCCGATCAATGAGGTATAAAGCTCTGCCACCCTTGACTTCTAAGTTCTTATCCATCCCTCAAAGGGACTCACCAGCCACGTTTTCAGGTTTCAAAGCGTCGAGCTGAACCTCCTTTATTTGCGTGGACAAGTGTGAATGGATAGTTAGAGTCAAAGATCTGACTCTACGACCAGTATATTCTTTCCAACTTAGAGCATAGGCTACTACATTGGCTTTACCCAGATGATAATGAATTTCGCACTTGTAATCAATGAGTAGCTCGACCCACCGTCGTTGTCTCATGTTGAGCTCCTTCTGGTCGAAAATGTGTTGCAAACTCTTATGGTCTATAAGTATCGTGCTTTTTGTACCGTACATGTAATGTCGCCAGATCTTCAGAGCAAACACAACTGCTCCTAGTTCAAGATCGTGGGTTGTGTAGTTAACCTCATGTGTCATCAGCTGTCTCGAGGCATAGGCTATGACTTTACCTCGCTGCATCAGAACACATCCGAGCCCTTGGTTTGATGCGTCACAATAGACTACGAAGTCTTCTATCCCTTCGGGGAGGGACAGTATTGGTGCGGTGCATAAGGCTCGCTTGAGTGTTTGGAACGCTCTTTCTTGTTTCTCTTCCCAGTCAAAGGCCACACCCTTCTGGGTAAGCGTTGTAAGAGGTTTTGCTATGCGGGAGAAGTTCTGAATGAACCTGCGATAGTAGCCAGCTAGACCTAGAGATTGACGAATTTCAGTAGGTGTCTTTGAGGCTGACCAGTTCTCGATGGCCTTAATTTTGGAAGGGTCCACGTGTATACCTTCTTCGCTAACAACATGGCCCAAAAATTCGGCTCGCCGAATCCAAAATTCACACTTGGAGAACTTCGCATAGAGCTTCTCTGCTCGCAATGTTTCTACGATTTTACGGAGATGTTGGCTATGTTCCTCCGTACTTCGAGAGTAGATGAGTATGTCATCAATGAAGAGGATGACGAACTGATCCAAGTAAGGACGACACACCCTATTCATCAGATCCATGAATACTGTGGGCGCGTTAGTTAATCCGAACGGCATCACTACAAACTCGTAGTACCCGTAACGAGTTCGGAAGGCTGTCTTGGGAACATCCTCCTCTAACACTTGTAGTTGGTGATATCTGGATCGCAGATCTATCTTCGAGAAGTAGTTGGCTCCTTGAAGTTGATCAAATAAATCGTCAATGTGGGGCAAGGGATAACGATTTTTAATGGTAAGTTTGTCGAGTTCTCTATAGTCGATGCACATACGAAACGATCCATCTTTCTTCTTGACGAACAAGATCGGTGCTCCCCAGGGTGAGAAGCTTGGTCGAATGAATCCCTTCTTGAGAAGTTCGTTAAGTTGACTGGAAAGTTCCTGCATTTCAGTCGATGCCAGACGATAAGGAGATTTGGCTACTAGGGTAGCCCCTGGCACTAAGTCGATCCTGAACTCGGCTTGGCGTTGCGGTGGTAAACCGGGGAGTTCTTCTGGGAAGATGTCGTGAAAGTCGCATACTTCTGGGATTTTCTGGATGTCTTTCAGTTCTTGACTGGTATCGACGACGTGTGCGAGAAATGCATGGTACTCCTTCCGCAAACACTTCTGGGCTTGAATGCACGAAATGATGTGAAGGCTCGTACTAGGTTTGTCGTCGTAGATAATTAAAGTTTCGTTGTTAGGAAGGTTAAGACGAACTGCTTTTTCGAAGCACATAATGTCGGCGCAAAGAAGACTCAATCAATCCATACCGATGATAATGTCGAAACATTTAATTAGGACTGGCATGAGATCTATCTTGAAAGTATGGCCATCTAAAGTTAAGGTACAACCTACGTATATGCAGTTTGTACTCTCTGTTTTCCCGTTAGCCATTTCTACCGTGAATGAACTATCTAATGCACATGGTTTTTGTTTAAGCAGGTGTGCAAATTTGTGACTTACAAAAATTTTCTCGGCTCCACTATCGAAAAGTATGCAAGCATATGAGTTATCGAGGAGGAACGTACCAGTAACTATCGTAGGATTAGCTACTGCTTCCTCGTGGCCTAGGGCCATAACTCTTCCTACGCCTCCAGCCATTCCTGCTTTAGGGCAGTTCCTCTTGTAGTGGCCCACTTCGCCACAACCGTAGCAAGTTTTGCCCATACCGACGTTAGGAACCTGGGCGGCTTGAGCTGTTGGAGCCTTGCAGAAACGGGCGGTGTGCCCCTTCCTATTGCAGTTAGAGTAGAACATCTCCTTGCAAGGTCCGTGGTGGTGGAAGCTGCATTTGTTGCACTTCGGAAGAGTTCCAACATAAGTTTTTGCTGGTAAGGGGTTCGCAGGGACAACAGGAGTCACTGTCGCAGCATTGATCGCCACAAGTTGTTGTTTATTGGAGGATCCTTGTGAAGCCCCTCTTTTCCTCTTATTCCAGCCCTTCTTGTTGTAGTCGGGGTTGGACTTCTGTGGTACGGGTGTAGGGATTGTTGGGTTCTGAGGTTTCCGGTGATCGATGAGGGATTGTGCCAGTTCCTTGGCGCTATCAAAGGTAATAGGCCTGGAAGCGATCACACTTGACTGGATCTGGGGCGACACTCCCCAGATATATCTCTCTATCTTTTTGCCCTAGAGAGCAACCATATCAGGGCATAGATTTTCCAGGTCACAAAACCTGTTTGTGTAGGTCGTGATGTCGGATCCAACCATTTGTAGACCCCAGAATTCCTGCTCGAGTTTTTGTACTTCACCTCGAGGACAATATTCTTTCATCAGCATGTCTTTCAACTTTTCCCAGCCGATGGAATACGCCACCACCAAAGTTAGATAGTTAACATGGCTGTTCCACGATGTGAGTGCTCGGTCAGAGAAGGTACAAGTTGCAAACTTGACCTTGTTGCCTTCTTGACAAGCATAGATTTCAAAGACAGATTCCATCTTTTCAATCCATTGTCTCAACACCATAACACCCCCAGTTCCATTGAAGCTGCGGGGTTTGACGTTCGTGAAGTCCTTGTAGGTGCATTCCCGAGGGTGTCCATGGCTTTCGCCGTGGTTCGAGGGTGGTGCACCTGTTCCTGATCCACTAGGGGCAGGAGCGTTGATTGTTGACACAGCAACTGCCACTACTGCTGTGAAAGCTGCCTAGAACATGTTCGCATCGAAAGGATTAGGTGGTTGAAGAGGTTCAGGTGGTGGTATCGGTGCTTCGTTGTTTGGGTTATGTCTTGTACTTCTGCGTGGCGGCATCTTTAACTGTACGTTTAAAAGATGACGACATGGATAAGAATAAATGATTAATGAATGTGTCTCATGGACTAACTCCCCATAGTCCAACAACACAATGAATATAATGATTAAATGAAGATGACAACATTTAGATAATGATTTCCATAAGATTAGATATCTGTCAATAATACTGGAATTACAGATGTAACAAGTTCAGGAAAAATGGCCTAGAAGTAGGCCTTACATCAACCAAGATGGAAAATTTTGACAGAACTAAGATTAGATCAAGACCTAACAGGTCTAAGATTTATAAAGACAAGAAATTAGACCAAAGTTTTACATAAACTAGGTTATATCCAAAAGATGAGTTGACGATATTCTATCGGCGATGAGAACTGCTAGCATGAGTCCTTGAGCCCGACAGTAGACGTTCAATGTCCCTTATACGCCTGTCCGACCTTGCTTGCTGAGCTCGAGGTTCTCTAACTTCAGCTTGGGTTTCAGCAAGTTCCCTCTGCAGATTTGCATTGCTTACCAGGGTCCTTTCATGAGCAGACTCTAGTTGGCGAATGTGGACAGTGTTAACACCAGAGTTGGCGTCAACTTCCAAGACTTGATTGATAGTCGCCTGAACCATTATCGTGTTCCGAGAAATCCTACGCACCATAATCGGTAGGACTCTATCAGTAGAACCTCCTTCAGTGAGGTTGTAGAAACTTTGGTCTCCATTGTAAGGAATGGGCTGACCCTATTCATGACTCCATGTATTCAAGTTCGTGGCCCACAGAGGTGTGGGTCCTTGAAACACAGGGCGGGGGTTCAGGTTTGGGTTTTGAGCATTTGGGGGTAGGTTGTTGACTTCAGGCTGTGAGTCAGAACTATCGGAAAAACCCTCAGCATGGTGATCATCCAAAGGGATTGGGTGATCGTCTTCTGGTTCTGCCTCTAGCCAACTAGCATTGCCTTGGTTTGGGAAGTACGGATCGCCATGGTGAAATCCAGCCATTTTAATATACACGAGAAAAAGGATATAAGAAATAGCTAAAATAGACGAACTAACTAAGATAATTACAGTAAGATTAAATACCCATATGGTATTTCTTTATGGTTGTGTTGGTATGTTTTTAGACTTGTTGCCATATCACAACCATTCTTGGCCATATGCTAATCACTCCTCGGACCAGCATAGTTGATCAGGCTATGCCATTCCCAAGACTGACCATATGTCCCCTGGCTTACTTGTGATATTCAACAATCGTAATACTTTTGTTCTTGTCATTGTGACACTGACTTTAGTATGAATGCAGGCACGTATACTTACTTAAATATTTTATTATTTAAAAGTATAACTCTGAGACAGAGTGTTTTAATCCCGATGTATTTATAGCTAGTATATCTTTTATGGGTTGATATACTATATTCACAATAAACAATGCTCTGATACCAATCTGTCACACCCGAAAACCACGAACGGCGGAAACGTTCAGGGGTGGAGGACGTCATGTACAGTATCACAACAGTGTAATATAATAAACAAGCACCAACATCATCCATTGCATTATAAGTAAAGTTTTAATACATGTGTGTTATTTCATTGTAGTAAGACACCAAAATAGACAATCAAAATAAAAGACGAGTCTTGTCTGCTCTGTCTTCTCAAAACCTGGCCATCGTACCTATCTACTGTTGACCTGAGAATACAAGTTATTTTGAAAGAGAGTATCAGCTTTAAAGCTAGTGAATTCATAAGTATTTAAGTGTCATTGTCTTGCTGATGAAAATCTGTTATGAAGGCCATGTATACCTTTAAACGAAAGTGTTGATGTAAGTATGGAAACCCTAGAAAATCCCTTATTTCCTATAAGTATGAATTGTAGTTTTCTACCAAGACCCGAATGTTTTGTAAGTAAGATGATAGTTTTCCTTTAATTGTTTAGTACTAAAGTGCTTAGTGTAACTCATCGTTTATGTGAAAGTATCACAAAATAAAGTAAACAGGAAAATGTACTACTTTAAGTGTTGTCACTGGGTACTAGGACTAACACAACATATGTAACTGTTAACCCGAGGTACTAGGGTTAACACGACCTATATAACCCAATGAACATCTGAATATTGTCCAATTGTCCTCTGTAGCAGCAGCAGGGCGGTGGAAGGGTTAGTCCCTGTAAAGGTACTCCTAGTATAAGTAATAACCGTAGGCATCCGTAGATGTTCATCACCCACTGTTGCTAACAGATGGGTTCCGGAATGGTTAGTCCCGTCCATATATCCCGAGGTACTAGGGATAGGGGCCCATCTAGGTATCCCGAGGTACTAGGGATAGGGTCCTATCTAGATATCCCGAGGTACTAGGGATATGCAGGAAGATTTACACAGAAGGTACTAATAAATCATCCTCGCAATTCGAGATACAAGTGTTCATGTTAATATACACAAGTAAGTGTATCTACGTAAAGGTACTCATGTAACGCGTTCATGTAAGCGTGTTCATGTATCATGTAAGTATATGTAAACGTACTCATGTATCATGTAATCAAATGTAAATGTACTCATGCATCAGGTAATGTACTGGTATAGACTCATGAATGAACTGACTCTTGTGTGATTCCTTGTAATAGGAATTATGTTTGATATCTTCAAATTATCCCTATGATAATTAACTGAGAGGTAATTGGTTGATCATGTAGGTTTATACACTCTTACTACTCAAGGGTGTGGGAAACTGAATGAAAGGTGTAAACTAAAACATCAATACATATATAAGAATATAAGTGTATATGCATAGTTTAGTTCAAGAATGTAAAATAATGGTTTTGCAAGATATCTAGGAGTTTTGAACAATAATTAAGAATGACTTGATGTCATTTTAATAAACATTTGAAAACTAATACTTTTGTTATCAAGGTATTTTAAGATAGAAAACCATTTCATGCATCACATTTTGTAGTATGTGAAATCTGTTAAATGACAAACACAGTTTTAAAATACATATCAATGATTTAATAACATGTTTGTTTCTACTTGTATCCCCCCCCCCATTTAAGCATTTAAAATCATTTAAAATGATCCTAATGAACCTATAATCACACATATATGCACTCAATTAGTCTTAAGTTACTAATTGATAAAGCTAAGACATCCTACACATAATAAACACTTTATATAAGTGTTTTAAGCCCTAAGGATTGCATCTAAGCTATTGTGGGACAAGGTACTTGTGTTTAGGGTTCCAAAGGAGCCCATATATGAGTTTACAGCTCATATACTAACACACATGGAGTTTACGGTTTTAAACTCTTGAGTTTACGGCCTTAAACTCACAATCATGGGTGTTTTGTGTGTTTTGAAGTTCCAAATGATCCCTAGAATTATTCCAACTTGGTGGTTCAATTCTTGAAAGGGTTTAAGGTCTAGAAACACTCCATTTTGGAGTTTACGGCCCTAAGGCCATTTCCTTTGGAGTCTACGGCTGTAAACTCCCTTGGAATGGTGTTCTTGTTGATTTCAAGCCTCAAGCATAGGTAGTATAAGTTCTAGGCTTTTATTCCATGCATATGAAGACATTAGGCACACTTTGGTGCCCTCCTTTCATGTTTACGGCCCAAGAACAAAGTCTTGGCCGTAAACTCACTTTGATAAGTGATTTTGATGTCCTTAAGGCCTTAGGTTAAATGTGAACAAGTCTAAATAAAAGTCCTAAGCTTTAGGTGCCTTAAAAGCACCATTTTGAGTTTGAAAAGGGAGTTTACGGCCTAAGAAACTCTTGGGCCGTGAACTCCCAAACATGGGTGATTCTTGGTTGTTTTCTTGTCCCTAACACACATACATATGAGTCTAAGGCAGTTGCATAACACAAGGGTCGGTCTCGACTTTGTTTCGGGAGTTTACCGCCCAAGAACACCTTGGGGAGTAAACTCCTAGATCTAGTGATTTAGCCTTCTAAATCATGTTATAAACACATATAAAGCTTTCTAACATTACTAGAAAGAGGTACTCACGATTTGGGATAAAAACCCGAAGATCCGTGAGAGAGAAAATGGCTTTTCTCTAGTTGGAAATGTGAATAATGAATGAATTTGGTTCAGAATTCTATTTATAGTCCTGAGATATTTTTGGCATAAAATATTTTTATTCCTGTAATGATCTCTAATACAATAGAGTGTTGGAATAACAGTGTTGCACAAAACCCTAGTGCACCCACTCTCCTGATATTTCCTAAAGTGTAAACCCTGAATTTCTCAAACTTACGCGAAAAGTCTGAAAATTAACTGTGACTGCTATAACTTCCATTGAAGTGATATAGTTTGTATAGAATGGAAATTTCGGGTTGTCACAATCATCATGTTAGTGGGAGCATGATAATTATGATAGGTATTGCAAGTTAGCAATGTTAATTATAGAAAACAAAAGTTTCAATTCGTGAGGTTGCAGGGTTTGAAAAAGTTGTTTTGCTATAATTAAGGGAGAGGACATTATACTTCATTTCAATTATGAAAAGCTTAGATTGAGTTTATAATCATTCTAAAGAGCTTATATTGAGATTTTAATCACCTTTAGTCAAGAATATATATATGAATTTTATGTTGGATTGGTTCAACTTAAGAAAATTCTGTATATTGCGTTCTGAAAATTCGATTACGATTACGACATCCCTTTTCATAGTAAAATTTTGAGAATATGGCAAAAAAAAATTATTATGGCAAAATAATGGTCTAGAACCATGTCTTTATGTGAAACATGATGAATTGTGTCCCATTTACTTTGGGTACAAGATCGATTACTTGTTCTATAATATTTATTCTTTCTGAATTTTCCAAATGCCTTGGGGCATTAAGGAGGAAAATGTCTAGAATTGGATATGACTAAAGTGATTAAGCAATTGTCAAGGACAATCTAAGGTTTACCAAGGATTGGTTGCTCAAGGACAGTTGGAAGTATAGTATGAATTTTGGAAGGGCCATATTAACATAGTCTGAAAAGAGGCAACTCTTGTTCAGAAGCGGTAGTCAAAATGGGAATATAGAGTTGTCTCTATAGATAGAAGCAATCTATGTTAGATTAGAAAGAACTTAGTGAAAGAAGCATGTTCAAAGCAATGCATACTTTGAACATAAGGCTTTGTGTCCATGGAGTAGGTCTTCATTGGAATACCATGTAATGGTTGTTGACAAGTCTTTGTGACTTTGTACACATTCATTGCAAGAGGGTAGTGCATTTAAGTTTAAAGCCTAACAATATTTCGATTTGGGAGTGTGAAATTAGAACCATTGAAAGTTTGATCAATTGGTTTATTTCACAAAGTAAGGATCATAGATAAACATAGAGTGCATACGTGGTGTATGGCAAAGCTATTGCTCAGAAAAACATAGTGTACATGCTTAGAGCATGGGACAACTAGTGTTTTAAATTCAAGTATAAAGTTGATAAAACCGAAACAATGAATAATGAGTAGTCAGTATTTTGATAAATAGAAGTGGTCTATTTATATTCACAGGGTTTGATACCATATTTGATTCATTTATTCTTGTGTTTCATTTTGCATGTTTTGACTTCCATAATAACTAGGTTATTCTTCCGGAATGACTAACTTATTTAAACCATCCACGGTCGGTCATATGTTAGAAGTAGATATGAATCAAGACTGTCATGGGTTGGCTTGTAGAGGTCCAAGTTGGTGGACAAAGTTGTGCTACAACGCTCATGAGTGCTCATAAGTTCTGAGTATTGGATTCAACCCGCACTCATTTGAATCACTTCATGGATTTTATCACGAGTGATCATGAGAAGATAATATCTTATATTCTTCTAACCTAGAGATATGAGTTGTTACTATGAGTTGGTTATACATGGATTGCGCGAAACCACATTGGTAACTCGATGTTTTAAAACGTGTTTTTGTGTATGATTCAAAAAGTAGTAGATCAAGACATACGAGTCGAAGTTTATCCATTCCTTTTACCTTTGGGATAAAAGCGATATATGTGGGCCCCTCGATGATTTAACGATGATACATGTGAGTGCTTGGCCAAGCCAGGATTGAGTTGATTTGTTCAATCAGTCAGTCATCATGAATCGGAAATCGGGAAGCAACAAATGGACAAAGAGAATGATTTATAATCCATGTCTCAGTCCATATGATATCTAGAATGGAGGAATATATGATCCCTTATCTAATGGACAAGTCATTGACAAAGGTCAGAGATCATCGGTGAGGTCAGAGTTCGACGGAAGCTTTTGAGAGCTACGATTGCCAGTCGGTTCTTGAAGTAATATGCAATAATAGTTTTAGACTTATCCAAGTGGGAGACTTTTGGATTAATGTCTAAGTCCATAACTATAATTGGTAAGACTTGACCCGACCCGACATGGTCCATTTGGGTTGCATGGCATCATGCATTTGGATAGACTATAATGACAGAAATAACACTTAAAGTTTGTTAATATATTATAAGTTATAATATATTAATAAGATTATTTAATTATTATTGATCAAGAATTAATCTACAATTAATTAAGTGATCAAAAAGAAGACTAATTAAATATATGGGTTGATTGTGTCAATCATCCATACTTGTATAGTGGGCTAATGCTCCATGGATTATCAAGTTGGGCTAAAAACCCATATGATTCTCCATGGATGCTCCTTGGTGTATTTGAACCCATGGATCCAAGGAAATGGAAAGCCATGACAATTAGGGTTTACCCTAATTGTAACAAATATATAAGATCTTATTCTTTGGCAAAATTGGCCACTATGGGTGAATAGAAAAAGGGCTAGCCAATTTTCATGAAGTGTGGTGTTTCCCTCTACGTCTTCCAAGTGTATTTGATGTTGTGTGAACCATTTGAGGTGTCACACTTGGGGCACTAGGCACTCAAGCTTCTTGAAAACATTCTACATCAAAGAGGTGTGTATTCTATCTTGTTCTATTCATTGTTTTGTATGCTAGATTAGGATAATACCTTGGATGTTCATATTTGCATGTATAATAGAGAAAACATAGATCCAAGGTATTTGGGGTTGCATGTACACTTAGGAGTGTTAGAATGCTGAAAACCCAACACTATGTTGCGTGTACCAACTCCCTATGTTGGGCTTACTCGGGTCCCATGCAAGCATTGGGGATACTCGACACCTACGTTGCGCGTAATAGGACTACGCCCAACGTACTTCCCAGTTTCATTCTCCTCACCTTTTTTGTCTTAAACAGTTAAGACATTGGCTCCTAATTCAGATCTGGACTCCCTACTGTCTCTTAGTCCATAAAGTCGTTAACTTTTATCCTTTGCATGGCCAAGTAGGTCACAATCACTCAAAACTCCCATTCCCTTTCCTCATGAAACTCATACCTCATGCATGGCTTACTTCTATCATCCAAGATTGGATTTTTATGACTTTACTCAACAAAATACACTAAAAAGGGATAGATCAAGGTCTCTATAGTGCATTATCTCATAAAGTCTCCATCTTTTGGGACAAAACCCTAAAATACTTCATATGAATGCACCAAAAAAACAAATGAGAAAGCTTGAAGCTTTATACCTTTTTGTGAACCCTTCTTCACAGCAAAGCTCAGATCCAAATCATGGGGCTCTCGCTCCTTCTTCTCCAAAGCTTCCTTTATACTTCAGGAACACAAGATTACACCCACAAGCTCTCAAATGCACTCTCCAGCTATATGGACGAAGATTTAGGGTTAGGAGGGTTTGCTGTCTGGGAATGGTGGCCAGGAATGAGGATATCATGTCCTTCAAATATGGAGCTCATTAAAGTTTCGGGTTTCATTTTGGGCCTATTACACCTAACGTACCCACTGGTATGCCCCGCGTACTAGGTGGCCTATGGGTCACAAACACGGATTCGAGTACGCAGGGCGTACACTCAAGTACGCCCCGCGTACTCGTTTACTACCTTTTCTCTAAAAGGGCCAAAATGGACAATTGCTTAATAGATCAAGGTTTATAAGGTATACATGGACTTGGGATGTTACAATTCTCCCCCACTAGAATAAAACTTCACCCTCGAAGTCATGCTCCGCAAACAACTATGGATGCTCCTCCCGCATCTCTGACTCAGGCTCCCAGGTCGACTCAGACCCCTTCCGATGCTACCGTTGGACCTGAACCACGAGCACTTCCTTGTTCCTCAGAACATTCACCTTCCGATATAAAATCGCAATCAGTCTCTCAATATAATTTAGGCTCGCATCCACCTGAATGTCCACTAATGGCACCACTAACGTCTCGTCGGCTACACACTTCCTTAAATGGGACACGTGGAAGGTGTTATGAATCTATCTCAACTCTGGAGGTAAATCCAATCGGTAGGGTACTCTGCCGATCCTGGAGATCACTCTAAAAGGACCGATGTATCTCGGCCCTAGCTTTCCATGCTTCCTAAATCGGATCACCCCTACCATGGGGATACCTTCAGGATGATGGAATCTCCGACCTTAAATTCTAGCTCGAATTGTCGCTTGTCCACATAACTTTTATGGCGACTCTGGTTCGTCAGTAATCACTGTCTAACCTACTGAATCTGCTCAGTCGTCTTTAGAATTATCTCAGTGCCACCCATCTCTCTTTCCCCCACCTCCCCCAACAAATAGGAGTCTAAAACCTCCTCCCATATAAAAGCTGAAAGGGAGGCATACCAATACTCGAATGGCGGCCGTTGTTGTAGGAAAACTCAGATAGGGGTAAGTATGTGTCCCAACTTCCTCCGAAGTCCATGACACAGGCTTGAAGCATGTCCTCATACGTCTAAATCATCCACTCGCTCTACCCGTCCGTCTGTGGGTGGTATGCAATACTAAAATGCAGGCGCGTGCCCAACTCCTTGTGAAATTTCTTCTAGAATCTAGAAGTAAAGCGCACGTCACGATCTGACACTATCAAGTTCGGCACGCCATGCCGAGATACCACCTCTGTCACATAAATCTCGGACAATCTCTCTGTAGAAGAGTCTCACTAATAGCAAGGAAGTGAGCACTCTTCGTCAGGTGATCCACAAACATCCAAATCATGTCAACTCCATGCATAGGCCTCGGCAATTTGGTGATACAGTCCATAGAGATCTATTCCCACTTCCACTGGGAATTCTCCAGAGGCTGCAGTGGACCATGTGCGCACTGGTGCTCCGCCTTGACCCGATGGCAAGTCAAGCACCTCTCAACTATCCAAACAACATCCCGCTTCATACAAGGCCATCAGTAATCTCTCTTCATGTCCAAATATATCTCAGTAGCCCCGGGATGGATCGATTATCTCGATCTATGCGCCTCCTGCATCAATATACGCCGTGCTTCGCCCGTAAAGGGCACCCAAATCCGCCCTCAAAAAGTCGTAAGCCCCTGACTGTCCGTCACAAACTCGAAAACCTGCCTAATCACACGCTCTCTATTGTGGTTCTCGGGTTTCACGGCCTCCACCTGGGCCTCTTGAAATGTATCCAAGATTGGATTCATCGTCGTCATCCTTATACATACATCTCGAATCGGGGCACTCTCTGCCCTACGGCCCAGGGCGTTGACCACCATGTTAGCCTTGCCTGGATGATACAGGATCTCACAGTCATAGTCCTTCACCACATCTAACCATATCCTATGTCGTATATTTAGGTTGGGTTGATCCATGAGATACTTCAGGCTCTTGTGGTCCGTGTATGTAGTACACAGAACCCCATACAAGTAGCGGCGCCATATCTTGAGGAAGAACACCACTGCCCCCAACTCTAGATTGTGGGTGGGATATCTCGTCTCATGAGGCTTCAACTACCTCGAGGTGTAAGCTATCACCTTCCCTCTCCGCATTACCACCGTACCCAACCTGGATATAGATGCATCACAGTAAACCAAAAAGTCCTTCATTTACTCGGGAAGTGCTAATGTCGGGGCTTCGCAAAACCTCTGGAGAAGAGTCTAAAATGAGGTCTGCTGCTCAGGACCCCAAGAAAAAGTGAAACCCGTCCAGGTCAATCTGGTGAGGGGAACGACAATCTTGGAGAAATCTCTAATAAATCTCCGGTAATAGCCGGCCAATCCCAGAAAACTCCTGATCTCAGATGGGGATCTCGGTACCTCCCATCGCATGACTGCCTCAATCTTGGATGGGTCACCCAATATCCCATTCTGATTAATGAGATGCCCTAGAAACTGAACCTCTCGTAACCACAAATCACACTTGGAGAATTTGGAATAAAGCCTATCCGGTCTCAATACTCCAAGAATCTCTCTCAAATTCTCCTCATGCTGCTCTATGTATCTCGAATACACCAAAATATCATCGATGAACACGATCACCGATCTATCCAGCATAAGCCTGCACACCCGGTTCATGAGATCCATGAGTTCCGCCGGTGTGTTGGTGAGTCCAAAAGGCATCACCACGAACTCCTAATGCCCATAACGAGTCATAAAGGTCGTCTTATGAATATCCTCTTCACATACTCTCATCTGATGATATCCAAACCTGAAATCAATATTGGAGAACTAAGACGCGCCCTACAACTGATCGAACAGATCATCAATCCTTGGAAAGTGGATAACGGTTCTTGACCATCAGTTTGTTCAACTTCCAGTAATCAATGCACATCTAGTGTGAACCATCCTTTTTCATGACAAAAAGGGTCGGCGCTCCCCACGACGAGCTACTCGGTCGGATAAAGCCCTTAACCAACAACTGCTGGAGTTTTGAGGATAACTACTGCATCCCAGGCGGCGCAAGGCGATAAGGTGCCTTGGCGACATGGGCCGCTCCCAGAACCAAATCAATCCGGAACTCCACTTGCCTCTCGGGAGGCACAACATGAAACTCCTCGGGAAAACCATCCGGGAACTCACTGACTATCGGGACCTCCGCGCTAGAACTCGGTCTCTCAGCAGCAACTTGTGTATCCATCACATATGCTACAAAACCCTTGCAACCCTATTGTAGACTCTGTCTGGCTCTGGCAGCTGAGCAGAATGCTGACCCAGATCGGGTACCCTCGCCATACACTGTAAGCACTCCACCATTGGGGTCTCGTATGGTCACAAATTGACAGTCGCAGTCGATCACATCTCTGAATCGACTCAACCAGTCCATGCCCAAAATGACACATACATCACCCATCGCGATCGGCACCAAATCTATTGGGAACTCAACACCAAAATGTTGAGCACACTTCCCTAAATCACGTCAGTCGCAAACACCGCACGCTTATCGGCTAATGAAACTCTCAAAGATCGACTCAACGCCTCTTGTCGAATACTAATGTGACGGCTAAAAGCTAACGATACGAAGAACCGACTCGCACCCGAGTCAAATAACATAAAAGCAGGTACAATACTCACAAGAAAAGTACCTAAGAATATAACAATGTAAGCACAAAATAACTTGAGTAAGAATAAAATAATGAATACATACCGACCACGACATCTGGTGCTGCGCAGACCTCCTCCACTGTCAGCTGAAAGGCTCTCCCGCGAACCCTCGGTACCACGGCCTTCGATGGCCGTCTCTATGTAGCTCGTGCAACAGCAGGTGAAGATCCCTATGCTGATCCTTGTTGCAACTATGGACACTCGGCCTTCCGATGGCCGATCTGGTTGCAGTGAAAACAGACTACAAACCCCTTGGGGCAATCCCTCCCAATATGCCCCTCTTTGCCACACTAGTAGCAAACACCCGCTCAACATAATCCCTTATGACTCTTGACGCACTTCCCACAAGTGCGGCCCTTTTGGCCTCCAGATCTCGAATCAGTGGGCTTAGCCAGCTTAGCCGCCGGCTGAGACTGTGACGGCCGCCGATCCCTCCCTTGAGACTCCACCTCCTCCGTAGCTTGAGTCTCCAGGTCAATCTCCCTCTTTACGGAATTTTCCTTAAGCTCAACAAATGACCGATACGTCTAGTTCTCCACGAACTCTCGAATATCCCTCCTCAAAATGCTCAAATACTAGCTCATACGTGCCTGCTCGGTAGACACGTGCTCGGGGAAAAACATCGCCCTCTCATGGAATATCCTCATAATCACTGTCACTGACTATATCCTCTGCTTGAGGGACAGAAACTCCGGGGCCAACCGTTTCCTGTCTACGGGAGGGGGGGGGGGAACATAGTCATCTCGATACATCATAGGAAACCTTTCCCATGTCACTGCAGTGAGCTCTGCAGACGTGAAGTTGGTTGTCACAAACTTCCACGGTCCTTCGCCCCCAAGCGAAGCCGGTTCAACGCGAACCGTACCCTCAAATGCTCCGGACATGAACAACTGTAAAAAAACCCTATATAAGAGATCCATCTCATCACGGCAATCAGATCCTGAGTCTCATCAAACTTTGGTGGATTCATGTTGCTGAACTCTCGGTACAGCAACGAGTCACCCCTCTATGGCCTGACAGCAGCGGTGGCTGCAGCAGCAGGCGCATCGGTAACAGCATCGTATCGCTTATCAAACGTCTCAATCAAAGTGCTCTTAATAGACCCAAACATCTCCAGGATGGCCTCTTGGATAGTTGTGGCGACTTCGTCGTGAATCATCCGACGAATCTCATCATCGCTAACCCCACTGGACTCTAGGGTGTGGCGCGTACCCACCATGATGTCTCTGAAACATAACACATAATAATCAGATACTCGAATGAGAATAATCACACTCGATCACTCGCTCCTACTTGTTCCTAAGCACCCTACGGATTCCTACTTGGATTACGCACCAATCCGGTGTTTCCAGTAGTATGAGCCTAATACTACCTTCCGCACCGCATCTGTGTTCATTCAAAGTCTTCCTCCTAGGATCCTAGTTCCCAAGTACTCTATATCTCGCCAAACACAGACTGCTCTCTTAGTAGACCTCTCATATGCTTCTCTCTGCGACCTACTCGTATTCATAGCAAAACACTGGTAGCAGTAACCCCTATGCTAAGGAATCACAAATCAGGCAACTGTAGTCCTAAATTATGAAATACCTAGCCTACTGTCTACAATGCAAAATATATCCCATAATATCTCATAAATATAACATAACACATAATGTGAGGGTACTTTGGGAAATCACCGTTTGGGCTCTAGCTGATTGTACACACTACTCTTTTTTGTTTTTCTCTCAGAAACTCTTACTCGTTTTAGAAAAAAAGTTTCTTTTGAAAATTCTTTTCAAATCCTCAGTTTGAGTCCTAACATGCACGAAGGTGCATCTGAATCTCTCAAACCAAGGCTCTGATACCAACTTGTAACGACGTAATTTTTCAAAAAAAAAATTCAATTTTAAAACTCATATAATTCATTTCACAAAATCACAAGCATGTCAAGTCAACATAAATCCAAAAGAAAAGTCACATCCCAGAATCCTCAACATAATCTTGAAAAGGTGTGAACAATCACGTCGATGCCTTCCCGCGATCCTCAGAGGTACCTGAAACACATATCGCATAACATAGTAAGCATAAAGCTTAATGAGTTCCCCAAAATACCACACACATAATTAGCCACTCGACGCTATAGCTCTGCAAGAGCTTCCGGTAAATGAGTCTCAATGGGACCCTCCAGTCATACAGCTCGTTGGACCCTCTGGTCCTATCCAAGTGAGAACCCTCCGGTCTCATTGCTCGTTGGACTCTCGGGTCTGGTCTAAGTGAGGACCCTCCGGTCTGATAGTTCATTGGACCCTACGATCGGGTCTTATTATCTCAAAAATAACATACAGTACATACCACACAAAAATACATATTTCAATCAAGCACATAAGACCCTCTTGTCACACATAATTACCACTTTAGGTAAGCTATTGTGAGAAGACTCACCTCGTAAGAACTCGGCTAATCTCGAACTCAAATCACCAGTCTAGCCTCTGCATAAATATAGACAACAATTATCCCTATTTAATAACGGCTCTCACAAGGCTAGACTAACCCTTCCATACACTCAGAGAAGGGTAAAATACCAATTTACCCCTCTTTGGGCTTAATAGACCACATGTTGACAAACCCTAAAAGTAAACCGAAAGTCAACGGCAGGGAGTACGTTGCGTATACCAACTCCCTACGTTGGGCGTACTCGGCTACCGTACAGACGTCTGGGATACTCGAACCCTACGTTGGTTGCACTGGGACTACGTGTCACACCCCCAAACCAGAACGGCAGAAACATTCGGTGGCGGAGGACGTCATATTCAGTATCATAACAGTTCATAGAAAGGAAAGTACACACCACCATACGTATATAAAGGTTTTAAAAATGTTTACATAATTGTATTCATAACATGTTCAAAAGATAAATACATAAACATCTTTCAAAAGAAGTAATTAACGCCAGCGCGTTAATCCCCAAAAGTTGATTTCCAACCCTGCTTAGCGGTTCCCTGAGAATACAAGTTATTTCAAAGAGAAAGTGTCAACAGTTAAGTTGGTGAGTTCATAAGTGGTTTAGAAAATTTGTATGCCATTCCAAATTGAGAGTATGTTTTCCAAGAAAATCCCTTATTTTCTTATAAAAGTGTGAAATGCATGAGAATATTTGTATTGAATAATATAGAAAGTTGAATCAAGAAAATCCCTTATTTTCCTATTAGTTGTTTGTTTTGTATATAGGAAAATCCCATATTTTCCTAAAGTAATAGTTAGCCTAATGTCCCCGACTAAAAACCGAAAGCAAATGACATGCTTTAGAAGGTTGAAGCATAGATTTATATAATAAAACCTATTAGAAGATTTCCGTTTGCTAGATGAAGAATAGTTTTAATAGCTACTCATTCATCAATCAGAAGTACTATAATAATTCTATATCCGATGAGTTTTATAACCATACTAAACATAATATGCATGTAGCGACGTTCTTCAGGTGTCGTAGTGTTATGACAAACTGTCACCCCAAAGGACGGACTGTAGCTAACAGTCAGGGCGCGGGATCATGACTTCCCGTATATATCTATACACATTTGACACGTTCTCCGAACGGGAGACTCTGGTTATAGACATGACTTGTAGCGATACCTTCTAGCAAAAAGGCAATATTTGAAGATGTACATGCCTCACGGATTCTCAACTAAGTCTGTATTAAAGTAATAGTTTTGTATGCAAAGATCATCCTTTCTCACAAAGTTTTGACAATGCATAAATCATAAGTTTTTAAAATGTATTAAAACGGTTTAGCAACGAAGGATACCTTGGAATTACTAAATACTTTGTATAAATCTAGTGCATGCAAAGTATGACAAGAGTTTTCACATAGTAGTAATAAATCACGAGTGATTCATTTGATAAAAACGAGTAAAGTGAATTTTTATGAAATACACGATAATAACCATATGTTTACTTGTATTCCCCCCCCCCTCTTAAAAGAGTATAAAAAAAGCATTTAAAACGTATTTAAAGTGTGTTTGTAGGGGTATGAACTCACTTGAAGGTTTAAAGAAAGCAAGATGGAAACTGGGCAGAATTTCGTCTCAGAAAATGGATTTTTCTCTGGATTCTCGGGAATCTCGGGAGTAAAAACGATCTTCGGGACTTGGGAAAAGAGACCAGGGCTTCGGGTTAGCACGGGCACGAAAAACGAGGCAAAACGCAAGAGAAACGAGAGGAAATGAGCAAGTTTTCCGGAACCCTCGCATCCCTTTTATAGGGGCTGAGAGGCCTCGGTACGCGGGGCGTACCCGTGCGTCATGCATGACCGAGTCCTCGACTGCCCCGGAGTTCGGATGGGACGGGGCGTAGCTCGCATAGGGGGCGACGTGGACGAACCGAGGCCCTTGATTTGAGTACGCGGGGCGTACGAGGGTACGCAGGGCGTACCTCGGTCCTATCTGCTGACTCCTCTGCGGATATTACCAAGAGTTTATAATTAAATTTATATTTATTTTAATTAATAAACTTCTAAAATTTATATCTCCGTCGGCAAATTTTGAAATTATTTTTATTATTTATTTTTAAAAGGGTCGTGTTTAAGGAATTCCTTTAGAAATTCATAACTTCTTTCTCTAACGTCGGTTTTTGTCAGACTTTTTACCGCTGAATTACCATTGTCGAGACCTTTGATTCTCGTTTAGGTCATTCCGGCCAAAAGTCGCTCGATCTCCGATTCGAGTTTTTAGCTGTCTGCTGCTAAGCTGAACATGGAAAAATCATAACTTCAATATACGAAGTCGGATTTGAGCGTTGTTTTTACGTACGATCACGGTTTAAAGACATCTATCACAGTAGGTAATTAAATAGAAACTTTTTGGACATTTTATTTTCGAAGTTAATTTCATTAGCACAAAAGTGGTTACAATAATTGACTTTTCAGGTCATTACTTAGAGTTGAAATATCGGGTTGTCACATCATCCCCCCGTTAGAGGGAATTTCGTCCCGAAATTAAATACAAAAGAAAGTTTAGGGGCTGAGGAAAAGATGCGGATACTTCTGTTTCATCTGAGCTTCTCATTCCGATGTGAATTTAGGTCCTCGCTTAGCGTTCCAGCGAACCTTTACTATTGGTATTCGACTCTGCTTAGTTCGTTTAATTTCTCTATCCATGATCTCGACGGGTTCTTCCACAAAGTTAAGGTTTTCGTTAAGTTCGATTTCCTAGAGTGGAATTACTAGTGATTCGTCGGACAAACACTTTTTTAGGTTCGATACGTGGAATACTGGATGAACTTTGTTAAGCTCGATTGGAAGTTGGAGTTTGTAAGCCACTGGACCAATTCTTGAAATGATTTTGAAGGGTCCAATGTACCGAGGATTTTGTTTCCCACGCTTTCCGAAGCGTATCATGCCCTTCCAGGGTGAGACCTTTAGCAGTACACGGTCTCCAAACTGAAATTCCAAGGGTTTTCGTCTTTTGTCGGCATAACTCTTATGCCTATCCCTTGAGGATTTCAGTCGTTCTCGTATTTGAACGATCTTTTCAGTCGTTTCTCTGATGATCTCCGGACTAGTGAGGGTGCTATCAACGACTAGACCTTTTGCCAATTGCGTGTCGCCTACTTCAGTCCAGCATAGAGGTGACCTGCACTTACGGCCGTAAAGGGCTTCAAATGGAGCAGTCTTGATACTAGTATGATAACTATTGTTTTAAGACAACTCGACTAAAGGTAAGTGAACATCCCACACTTTACCAAAGTCGATTACACATGCTCGCAGCATGTCTTCCAAGGTTTGGATCGTCCTCTCACTCTGTCCATCAGTTTGTGGGTGGTATGCTGTACTCATATCCAACCTTGTTCCCATGGATTTTTGCAATGATTGCCAGAATCTGGAAGTGAATCTATTGTCCCTATCTGAGATGATAGACATCGGCACTCCATGAAGCCGTACGATCTCCCAGATGTAGGTTCTCAATAGTTATTCCATCTTATCAGTTTCCTTGATCGGTAAGAAATGAGCGGACTTGGTTAGTTTGTCGACGATCACCCAAATAGTATCTTGGCCACCCTGAGTTTTCGGCAGTTTCGTTATGAAGTCCATGGAAATCTATTCCCATTTCCACTCAGGTATTTCAGGTTGATGGAGTAGACCTGAGGGTTTTTGGTGTTCTATTTTTATCTTGGCGCAAGTCAAACACTTGCTCACATAGGTAGCAATCTCTGCTTTCATGTTTGGCCACCAGTAGAGTTGCTTGAGATCTAGATACATCTTATCTGACCCTGGGTGTACGGAGTAGGGAGTCTTGTGTGCTTCGATCATAACTACCTCTCTGAACCCGCCAAACTTGGGTGTCCAGATTCGGTCTCACCTGTCACGTTTTCGAGTTTCAAGGCCTCTATTTGAGCCTCCTTGACTTGTACTGACAGGTGCGAATGGATCGACATGGTTAATGACTTCACTCTTCGACCAGAGTACTCCTTACGACTAAGGGCATCGGCCACGACGTTTTCCTTTCCGGGATGATAGCGAATCTCACATTCGTAGTCGTTGAGCAATTCAACCCAACGTCGCTATCTCATGTTTAACTCCTTCTGGTCGAAGATGTGTTGAAGGCTCTTGTGGTCTTTAAAGATGGTGTACTTGGTCCCATATAGGTAGTGCCTCCAGATTTTTAGAGTGAAGACCTTTGCTCCAAGTTCTAGGTCATGAGTGGTGTAGTTGACTTCATGCGTTTTCAGTTGTCGCAAGTCATATGCAATAACCTTTCCTCTCTGCATTAATACACAGCCCAGCCCTTGCTTCGAAGCATCGCAATATACCACAAAATCTTCGGTCCCCTCTGGAAGAGAAAGGATGGGCGCACTACAAAGGGCATGTTTCAAAGTTTGAAATGCATCATCTTGTTTTTCTCCCCAGTTGTAGGTCACCCCTTTCTGAGTTAAGGCGGCAAGAGGCTTTGCGATGCTGGAGAAATTCTGAATGAACCTTCGATAATAACCAGCAAGACCTAGAAACTGGCGAATCTCTGTTGGTGTAGTTGGTGCAGACCAATTTTTGATAGCCTTGATTTTTTATGGGTCCACGTGGATTCCTTCCTTGCTGACCACGTGACCGAGGAAGTACACCCTTCTAATCCAAAACTCGCATTTCGAGAACTTTGCATAGAGTCTCTCAGTTCATAACGTCTCTAAGACTTGTCTCAGATGTTGACTATGCTCTTCTTTATTCTTTGAATAAATGAGTATGTCGTCTATGAATACTATCACAAATTTATCCAAGAATGGACGACATACCCGATTCATTAGGTCCATGAATACGGCCGGGGCATTGGTTAGTCCGAACGGCATCACTACGAACTCGTAATGTCCGTATCCCGTTCGGAAGGCCGTCTTGGGAACATCACTCTCTAGGACTCGCAGCTGGTGATATCCTGACCTCAGATCGATCTTGGAGAAGTAGTTGGCTCCTTGGAGTTGGTCGAATTAGTCGTCGATTCGGAGTAAGGGATAACGGTTCTTGATGGTAAGTTTGTTGAGTCCTCGGTAGTCGATGCACATCCGGAATGATCCATCCTTCTTTTTCACGAATAATACGGGTGCTTCCCAAGGCGAGAAGCTCAGCCTGATGAATCCTTTTCCGAGTAGCTCATTCAGTTGGCTGGATAGCTCTTGCATCTACGCCGGGGCTAACCGATAGGGCGCTTTGGCTACTGAGGTAGCTCCGCGAACCAAGTCGATTCTGAGCTCAACTTGTCTCGCGGGTGGTATTCCTGGAAGGTCTTTGGGAAAAACGTCGGGAAAATCGCATACGTCAGGCACATTCTTGACGTCCTGGACTTCGCGTTTCACATCCACGACATGTGCTAGAAATGCGTGATACTCCTTGCGTAGGCACTTCTGAGCTTGGATGTTTGAGATGATACGAAGAGTGGTACTTGGTTTGTCGCCCAAGACAAGGAAAGTTTCGCGAGTTGGCAGATTAAGGCGAACGGCCTTATCGTAACATAAAATGTCAGCATGATGAGAACTCAGCCAATCCATGCCAATGATGACATCGAAACTCTTAATCGAGACTGGCATGAGGTTGATTGGAAAGGGATTATCGTTTAGAGTTAGGGTACAGTTTAAGTAAATCTCCTTAGTGCCTTCGGTTTTACCGTTGGCCATTTCTACTATAAACGGTTCACCTAATGATTGTGGTAATGCCTTTAGCAGGCCTTTAAAATCGTGACTTACAAAACTTCTCTCCGCTCCACTATCAAACAAAATGAATGCATACGAGTTATCGAGAAGAAACGTACCCGTAACAACAGTGGGGTCCGCAACGGCTTCATATTGTCCCATTGCGAATACTCGGCCCCTTCCGCCGGTATTCCTGTTGTTTGCCTTTGGGCAGTCCCTGCGGTAGTGCCCCGTGTCTTCGCACTGAAAGCAGGCGCGACTTACTCCGATATTAGCAGCGGGGGTGGATTGTTGTGTCGGTTCCTTGCAGTAGCGTGCTGTATGCCCCTTCTTATTGCACCTAGTGCATTGGAGGTCACGGCAGAGACCGTGGTGGTAGAAGTTGCATTAGTTGCATTTCGGAAGTTTCCTATTGTATGAGCTTGTGGGGGCAGTGTTGGTAGGTACAGTAATAGCGTGGATCGCTACTACTTGTTGCTTCCTGGGGTTCTCCTGTAGGGTTTGTCCCCTTCTCTTGTTCCAAGGCCTATTCTGGCCCTGTGCCTCCTTAGATGGATTGGCAGTAGCTGCAATGGTACCCTGTTTTACCCCGTGGTCGATGAGTCGCTGAGCCAGGCGTTTAGCGCTGTTGTAGGTAATAGGGTTGGAAGCTAGGACATGCCCTTGAATCTGGGGTGACAACCCCCAAATGCACCTTTCAACTTTCTTTGATTCTGGGTTGACCTTGGTAGGGCACAATGCAGTGAGGTCGTTGAACCTAGTTGTGTAGGCGACTAGATCAGACCCAGTCATCTTCAGATTCCAGAGCTCTTGCTCAAGCTTTTGCACTTCGCCCCTTCGGCAGTATTCTTCCAGTAGCAGAACCTTCAGATCCTCCCAACTCATGGCGTTGGCGACAGTGAGAGTCATAGAATTCACATGGCTTTTCCACCAAGTGAGGGCTCGATCTATGAAGGTGCAAGCAGCAAACTTAACCTTGCTTGTTTCTTGGCATGAGCAGATCTCGAAGACTGTTTCGGTCTTTTCGAACCATTGCATTAGTGTAATGACTCCCCCAATGCCATTAAAAGTTTTTGGATTTGAGTTGGAGAATTCCTTGTAAGTACATTCTCTATCTTGACCATGACCAGTGCCACGATTGGAATGATTCGTGCTGCTTCTTGTACCTCCATTCCCATTGGAGTTTATTTGCAAGAGAGCCGTTGGTACTACTGCTGTGATAGCAGCCTGGACCATGGCCGGATCATACGTTGGTGGTGGAGGTGGTGGTGGCGCCGTGCCCGGTCTGGGCCTTAGGTTTGGACGAGGAGGCATCGCGCTACCAAAAGAAAATGAGAGATTATAAGTTTTGGTGTTGAGAGTTGAATGATATTAAGTTAACTTTCTTTAATAGTTCAAGAATTTGGTTTGACCAACACAGGGTCTGGAGCTTGATTTACAAATGGTGTTTGAATAGATATACTGATGAATTGAATGAACTACACATAATTAACATACGAAAGGGATATGCCCTATATATATTAAACATATAGTTGTGTTACATCCGAGTTTAGACAAAAAATTTTGACCTTTCTAAAGGTCTTCGATTACAGAAAGTTTAAAGAAAATAATACTCTTATCCGAAGTCCTAATTTATAACAAAATTTGAAATTTTGGCAAGCACTACTTGCGATGTAGGTTGCGCTTGGAGCTTGACTCCGCATCCGATTGCTTCGATTCCATTAGACGCCTATCAAAAGCGGCTTGTTGTTCCCTTAATTCGGCTAGGGCTGCAATCATTTGTGCTTGGAATGCCTCGGTTTGGAGTTGGGCATTGTCCTGAATTCTATCTAGCCTACGGATGTCAAAAGTGTGAACCTGTACTTCTATGTTGACATCCCGAATCCGGCTAGCTTGAACTCCGAATTGGTAGGACTGATTGGCTAGCTTGCCCACCATTACTGGTAGTGCCCGATCAGCTGAACCTCCCCCACGGACATCGTAGAAGTCACGACACATGCCGTAGGTAGGGCGTAGGTTTTGTTGTTAGCTCCAATGGTGGAGATGACTCCCTCATACAGGAGTGGGTCCTTGGAAGTTCCTCACATGGACGGGAGGTTGTGGGGCCGGTGGATTGGTAACCTCTGGCTCTGAATCTGTACCAGAGTCATCTCCTTCATCCAACTCTATAGGTTCTTCGTCTTCTTCGGGATCTTCTTCGATCCATCCTCCATTACCTTGGTGTGGGTAGTAGGGGTCATTGGGGTGGTGGAATCCAGCCATTGAGTATGTACGAGAATAGGGTTAAGAATTTACTATAAGCTAGAGTACATGAAATTTACCCTTAAGTTTAATGGTTGTTGATACTCAAATACTTCCTTAGAATTATTTAACGATATGCTTTTTCGTAAGTTTTAAATTTGTTGTCCACTGCAGACACTCCTCGGCACGTGTTAGTCGGCTCTCGGACAAATATAGTTGATCAGTCTATATTCTTCCCAGTTCCGATTACATGTCCCAAGGCATACCTGCAATGCACAACTTATTTATAATACTTCTAAAATGGTCCGATGTGAAATTGTTATTAGTATGAAATGAGTGCATGCTTACTTTACAAAAACTAAATAAATTTAATTTCAAAAGTATGAATCTTCTCAGAGTGTTTTTGCCCAGTTGAGTTTATAGTTGTACACCAAAAATGGTTTTGATATACTTACTTCACTATAAACAATGCTCTGATACCAATCTGTCACACCCCAAAACCAGAACGGCGGAAACGTTCGGGGGCGGAGGACATCATATTCGGTATCATAACAGTTCATAGAAAGGAAAGTACACACCACCATACATATATAAAGGTTTCAAAAATGTTTACATAATTGTATTCATTACATGTTCAAAAGATAAATACATAAATATCTTTCAAAAGAAGTAACTAACGCCAGCGTGTTAATCCCCAAAAGTTGATTTCCAAACCTGCTTAGCGGTTCCCTGAGAATACAAGTTATTTCAAAGAGAAAGTGTCAACAATTAAGTTGGTGAGTTCATAAGTGGTTTAGAAAATTTGTATGTCATTCCAAATTGAGAGTATGTTTTCCAAGAAAATCCCTTACTCTTATAAAAGTGTGAAATGCATGAGAATATTTGTATTGAATAATGTAGATATTTGAATCAAGAAAATCCCTTATTTTCCTATTAGTTGTTTGTTTTGTATACAGGAAAATCCCATATTTTCCTAAAGTAATAGTTAGCCTAATGTCCCAGACCAAAACCCGAAAGCAAATGACATGCTTTAGAAGGTTGAAGCATAGATTTATATAATAAAACCTATTAGAAAATTTCCGTTTGCTAGATGAAGAATAGTTTTAATAGCTACTCATTCATCAATCAGAAGTACTATAATAATTGTATATCCGATGAGTTTTATAACCATACTAAACATAATATGCCTGTAGCGACGTTCTTCAGGCGTCGTAGCGTTATGACAAACTGTCACCCCAAATGACGGACTGTAGCTAACAGTCAGGGCGCGGGATCATCACTTCCCGTATAGATCTATGCACATTTGACACGTTCTCCGAACGGGAGACTCTCGTTATAGACAGGACTTGTAGCGATACCTTCTAGCAAAAAGGCAGTATTTGAAGATGTACATGTCTCATGGATTCTCAACTAAGTCTGTATTAAAGTAATGGTTTTGTATGCAAAGATCATCCTTTCTCACAAAGTTTTGACAATGCATAAATCATAAGTTTTTAGAATGTATTAAAACGGTTTAGCAACAAAGGATACCTTGGAATTACTATATACTTTGTATAAATCTAGTGCATGCACAGTATGACAAGAGTTTTCACATAGTAGTAATAAATCACGAGTGATTCATTTGATAAAAACGAGTAAAGTGAATTTTTATGAGATACACGATAATAACCATATGTTTACTTGTATTCCCCCCCCCTCTTAAAAGAGTATAAAAAAAGCATTTAAATCGTATTTAAAGTGTGTTTGTAGGGGTATGAACTCACTTGAAGGTTTAAAGAAAGCAAGATGGAAACCGGGCAGAATTTCGTCTCGGAAAATGGATTTTTCTCTGGATTCTCGGGAATCTTGGGAGTAAAAACGATCTTCAGGACTTGGGCAAAAAGACCAGGGCTTCGGGTTAGCACGGGCACGGAAAACGAGGCAAAACGCAAGAGAAACGAGAGGAAATGAGCAAGTTTTCTGGAACCCTCGCATCCCTTTTATAGGGGCTGAGAGGCCTCGGTACGCGGGGCGTACCCGTGCGTCATGCAAGACCGAGTCCTCGACTGCCCCGGAGTTCGGATGGGACGGGGCGTAGCTCGCATAGGGAGCAACGTGGATGAACCGAGGCCCTTGATTTGAGTACGCGGGGCGTACGAGGGTACGCAGGGCGTACCTCGGTCCTATCTGCTGACTCCTCTTCGGATATTACCATGAGTTTGTAATTAAATTTATATTTATTTTAATTAATAAACTTCTAAAATTCATATCTCCTTCATACGAACTCCGTTTTCGACGTTCTTTATATCCACGCGTGGGTGAGACTAAGATCTACAACTTTGGTTTAGAAATTCATAACTTCTTTCTCTGACATCGGTTTTTGCCAGAGTTTTTACCGCTGAATTACCATTGTCGAGACCTTCGATTCTCGTTTAGGTCATTCCGGTCAAAAGTCGCTCGATCTCCGATTCGAGTTTTTAGTTGTCTGCTGCTAAGCCGAACTTGGAAAAATCATAACTTCAATATATGAAGTCGGATTTGGGCGTTCTTTTTACGTACGATGACGGTTTAAAGACATCTATCACAGTAGGTAATTAAATAGAAACTTTTTGGACATTTTATTTTCGAAGTTAATTTCATTATCACAAAAGTGGTTACAATAATTTACTTTTCAGGTCATTACATAGAGTTGAAATATCGGGTTGTCACACTACCCCCAGTGTACGTCCCAGTTTCACTTTCCTCACATTTTTGGTCTTAAACAGTTAAGACATTGGCTCATAATTCAGATTGAGTCTCCTGATTGTCTCTTAGTCCATAAAGTCTGTGAATTTAAGCCTTTGCATGGCTGAATACATCACAAACACTCAAAAATCCTATCCCCTATCCTCATGAAACTTATAACTCATGCATTGCTCACTCCTAACGTCCAAGATTAGATTTTTATGACTTTACTCCACAAAATACACTAAACAGGGATAGAACAAGGTCTCTAGAGTGCATTATCTCATAAAGTCTCCATCTTTTGGGACAAAAAACTACAATACTTCATATGAATGCACCAAACAAACAAACGAGAAAGCTTGAAGCTTTATACCTTTTTTTGAAGCCTACTTCACAGCTAAGCTCAGATCCAACTCTTGGGGCTCTCACTCCTTCTTCTCCAATGCTTCCATTCTACTTCAAGAACACAAGATTACTCCCACAAGCTCTCAAATGCACTCTTTAGCTATAAGGACGAAGATTTAGGGTTAGGAGGGTTTGGTGTTTGGGAATGGTGGTCAGGAATGAGGCCATAATGTCCTTTAAATATGGAGCTCATTAAAAT
This sequence comes from Lactuca serriola, assembly GCF_051521515.1. Taxonomy (NCBI): domain Eukaryota; kingdom Viridiplantae; phylum Streptophyta; class Magnoliopsida; order Asterales; family Asteraceae; genus Lactuca; species Lactuca serriola. The sequence goes on from NC_136410.1 coordinate 285,406,600, forward strand.
TCAGGGTTTCATTATGGGCCTAGTACGCCCAACGTACCCACTAGTACACCCTGCGTACTAGGTGGCCTCCACGTCACAAACACACATTTGAGTACGTTGAGCATACACTCAAGTATGCACCGCGTACTCGTTTACCACCATTTTCTGTAATAAGGGCCAAAATGGACAATTGCTCAATAGATCAAGGTTTACAAGGCATACCTAGACTTGGGATGTTACAATAGGCGGTTATGAAATCATTAATTTGTTTAGCACTAGAGGGCTTTGTTCGGATCATCAGTTCCCAGTTGGGTGGTAAGGAGTGATTTCGAGGACGACATCTAATTTAAGTGGGGGAGAGTCATAATACCCTGTTCCGAATAATTTTGTAATATGGGGTGGTGACCAAAGATCTGGTATCATCAAGCTTACGGCCTTTGAGGAAAAGAGATTTAGACCCATTTAGTTGTGGGTAATGTAATTTAGATGATTCGGGAGTTCGTTTTGTGTTTCAGAGCCAATAAGTATATCGGTCAAGTGTTAGTTCAGGATTTTATGGAAATTGGATTTTAGTTCGGGAAGTTATAAGGCAAGTATGAGCTGAAACAAGCATAAAACTTCTCGTTACCTTTTCCTGAACATAAGGATCGTCAGAACCAGACTTATAACGAAGGATTTTTGGCCTTCACGTACTCTCATCTGATGATATCCAAACCTGAAATCAATCTTGGAGAACTAAGACGCGCCCTACAACTGATCGAACAGATCATCAATGCTCGGAAGTGGATAACGGTTCTTGACCATCAGTTTGTTCAACTTCCGGTAATCAATGCACATCTATTGTGAACCATCCTTTTTCATGACAAAAAGGGTCGGCGCTCCCCACGACGAGCTACTCGGTCGGATAAAGCCCTTACCCAACAACTGCTAGAGTTGTAAGGATAACTACTGCATCTCAGGCGGCGCAAGGCGATAAGGTGCCTTGGCGACATGGGCCACTCCCAGAACCAAATCAATCTGAAACTCCACTTGCCTCTCGGGAGGCACAACATGAAACTCCTCAGTGCCTTGTGTATCCATCACATATGCTACAAAACCCTTGCAACCCTATTGTAGACTCTGTCTGGCTCTGGCAGCTGAGCAGAATGCTGACCCAGATCGGGTACCCTCGCCATACACTGTAAGCACTCCACTATTGGGGTCTCATATGGTCACCAATTCACACTCGCAGTCGATCACATCTCCGAATCGACTCAACCAGTCCATGCCCACAATGAAACATACATCACCCATCGCGATCGGCACCAAATCTATTGGGAACTCAACACCAAAATCTTGAGCACACATCCCTAAATCACGTCAATCGCAAACACCGCATGCTCATCGGCTATTAAAACTCTCAAAGATTGACTCAATGCCTCTCGTCGGATACTAATGTGACGGCTAAAAGCTAACGATACGAAGAACCGACTCGCACCCGAGTTAAATAACACAAAAGCAGGTACAATACTCACAAGAAAAGTACCTAAGCATATAACAATGTAAGCACAAAATAAATTGATACATAATAAAATAATGGATACATACCGACCACGACATCTGGTGCTACGCAGACCTCCTCCACTGACAGCTGAAAGGCTCTCCTGCGAACCCTTGCTACCACGGCTTTCGCTGGCCATCTCTATGTAGCTCGTGCAACAGCAGGTGAAGATCCTTATGCTGATCCTTGTAGCAACTATGGACACTCGGCCTTCCGATGGCCGGTCTGGTTGCATTGAAAACAGACTGCAAACCCCTAGGGGCAATCCCTCCCAATATGCCTCTCTTTGCCACACTAGTAGCAAACACTCGCTCGACATACTCCCTCATGACTGTTGACGCACTTCCCACAAGTGCGGCCCTTCTAGCCTCCAGATCTCGAATCAGCGGGCTTAGCCAGCTTGGCCGCCGGCTGAGACTGTGACGGCCGCTGATCCCTCCCTTGAGACTCCGCCTCCTCCCTAGCTTGAGTCTCCAGCTCAATCTCCCTCTTTACGGAATTTTCCTTAAGCTCAACAAATGACCGATACGTCTAGTTCTTCATGAACTCTCGAATATCCCTCCTCAAAATGCTCAAATACTAGCTCATATGTGCCTGCTCGGTAGACACGTGCTCGGGGAAAAACATCGCCCTCTCATGGAATATCCTCGTAATCACTGTCACTGACTATATCCTCTGCTTGAGGGACAGAAACTCCCAGGCCAACCGTTCCCTGTCTACGGGGGGGGGGGGGGGGACATAGTCATCTCGATACATCATAGGAAACCTTTCCCATGTCACTGCAGTGAGCTCTGTAGACGTGAAGTTGGCTGTCACAAATTTCCACGGTCCTTCGCCCCCAAGCGAAGTTGTTTCAGCGCGAACCGTACCCTCAAATGCTCCAGACATGAACAACTGTAAAAATATCCCCTATATAAGAGATCCATCTCATCGCGGCAATCAGATCCTGAGTCCCATCAAACTTTGGTGGATTCGTGTTGCTGAACTCTCGCTACAGCAACAAGTCACCCCCTGTGGCCTGACAGCAGCGATAACAGCGGTGGCTGCAGCAGCAGGCGCCTCGGTAACAACATCATATCGCTTATCAAACGTCTCAATCAATGTGCTCTTACTAGACCCAAAACATCTCCAGGATTGCCTCTCGGATAGTTGTGGCGACTTCGTCGTGAATCATCCGGCGAATCTCATCATCGCTAACCCCACTTGTCTCTGGGGTGTGGCGCGTACCTACCATGATGTCTCTGAAACATAACACATAATAATCAGATACTCGAACGAGAATACTCACACTCGATCACTCGCTCCTACTTGTTCCTAAGCACCCTACGGATTCCTACTTGGATTGCGCACCGATCCGGCGTTTCCAGTAGTATGAGCCTAATACTACCTTCCGCACCGCATCTGTGTTCATTCAAAGTCTTCCTCCTAGGATCCTAGTTCCCAAGTACTCTATATCTCGCCAAACACAGACTGCTCTCTTAGTAGACCTCTCATATGCTTCTCTCTGCTACCTACTCGTATTCGAAGCAAAACACTGGTAGCAGTAACCCTAGGCTAAGGTATCATAAATTAGGCAATTGTAGTCCTAAATTATGAAATACCTAGCATACTGTCTATAATGCATAATAGATCCCATAATATCTCATAAATATAACATAACACATAAAGTGAGGGTACTTTGGGAAATCACCATTTGGGCTCTAGCTGATTGTACACACTGCTCTTTTTTGTTTTTCTCTTAGAAACTCTTACTTGTTTTAGAAAAAAAATTTATTTTGAAAATTCTTTTGAAATCCTCAGTTTGAGTCCTGACATGCACGAAGGTGCATCTGAATCTCTCAAACCAAGGCTCTGATACCAACTTGTAACGACGTAATTTTTCAAAAAAAAAAAATTCACTTATAAAACTCATATAATTCATTTCACAAAATCACAAGCATGTCAAGTCAACATAAATCCAAAAGAAAAGTCAAATCCTAGAATCCTCAACATAATTTTGAAAAGGTGTGAACAATCAAGTTGGTGCCTTCCCACGATCCTCGGAGGTACCTGAAACACATATAGCATAACACAGTAAGCATAAAGCTTAGTGAGTTCCCCAAAATACCATGCACATAATTAGGCACTCAACGCTATAGCTCTGCAAGACCTTCCGGTAAATGAGTCTCAATGGGACCCTCCAGTTATACAGCTCGTTGGACCCTCTGGTCCTGTCTAAGTAAGAACCCTCCGGTCTCATTGCTCGTTGGACTCTCCAGTCCGGTCTAAGTGAGGACCCTCCGGTCTGATAGTTCGTTGGACCCTCCAGTCGGGTCTTATTATCTCATAAATAACATACATTACATACCACACAAAAATACATATTTCAATCAAGCACATAAGACCCTCTTGTCACACACAATTACCACTTTAGGTAAGCTATAGTGAGAAGACTCACCTCGTAAGAACTCGGATAATCTCGAACTCAAATCACCAGTCTAGCCTCCGCCTAAATATAGACAATAATTATCCCTTTTTAATAACGGCTCTCAAAAGGCTAGACTAACACTTCCATACACTCAGAGAAGGGTAAAAGACCAATTTACCCCTCTTTGGGCTTAATAGACCACATGTTGACAAACCATAAAAGTCAACCGAAAGTCAACGGCAGGGAGTACGTTGCGCATACCAACTCCCTACGTTGGGCGTACTCGACTACCATATAGGCGTCTGGGATACTCGAGCCCTACGTTGCGCGCACTGGGACTATGCCCAGTGTACGACCCAGTTTCACTTTCCTCACATTTTTGGTCTTAAACAGTTAAGACATTGGCTCCTAATTCAGATCTAGACTCCCGATTGTCTCTTAGTCCATAAAGTCGGTGAATTTAAGCCTTTGCATGGCTGAATACATCACAAACACTCAAAAATCCTATCCCCTTTCCTCATGAAACTTATAACTCATGCATTGCTCACTCCTAACGTCCAAGATTTGATTTTTATGACTTTACTCCACAAAATACACTAAACAGGGATATAACAAGGTCTCTAGAGTGCATTATCTCATAAAGTCTCCATCTTTTGGGATAAAAAACTAAAATACTTCATATGAATGCACCAAACAAACAAACGAGAAAGCTTGAAGCTTTATACCTTTTTTTGAAGCCTACTTCACAGCTAAGCTCAGATCCAACTCTTGGGGCTCTCACTCCTTCTTCTCCAATGCTTCCTTTCTACTTCAAGAGCACAAGATTACTCCCACAAGCTCTCAAATGCACTCTCTAGCTATAAGGACGAAGATTTAGGGTTAGGAGGGTTTGGTGTCTGGGAATGGTGGCCAGGAATGAGACCATAATGTCCTTTAAATATGGAGCTCATTAAAATTCAGGGTTTCATTATGGGCCTAGTACGCCCAACGTACCCACTAGTACGCCCAGCGTACTAGGTAGCCTCCACATCACCAACACGCATTTGAGTACGTTGAGCGTACACACAAGTATGCCCCGCGTACTCGTTTACCACCATTTTCTGTAATAAGGGCCAAAATGGACAATTGCTCAATAGATCAAGGTTTAAAAGGTATACCTAGACTTGGGATGTTACAGTAGGCAGTTATGAAATCATTAATTTGTTCAGCACTAGAGGGATTTGTTCGGATCATCGGTTCCCAGTTGGGTGGTAAGGAGTGATTTCGAGGACGACATCTAATTTAAGTGGGGGAGAGTTATAATACCCTGTTCCGAATAATTTTGTAATATGGGGTGGTGACCGAAGATCTGGTATCATCAAGCTTACGACCTTTGAGGAAAAGAGATTTAGACCCATTTAGTTGTGGGTAATGTAATTTAGATGATTCGGGAGTTCGTTTTGTGTTTCAGAGCCAATAAGTATATCGGTCAAGTGTTAGTTCAGGATTTTATGGAAATTGGATTTTAGTTCGGGAAGTTATAAGGAAAGTATGAGCTGAAACAAGCATAGTGCTTCTCGTTACCTTTTCCTGAACATAAGGATCGTCAGAACCAGACTTATAACGAAGGATTTTTGGCCTTCACGTACTCTCATCTGATGATATCCAAACCTGAAATCAATCTTGGAGAACTAAGACGTGCCCTACAACTGATCGAACAGATCATCAATGCTCGGAAGTGGATAACGGTTCTTGACCATCAGTTTGTTCAACTTCCGGTAATCAATGCACATCTATTGTGAACCATCCTTTTTCATGACAAAAAGGGTCGGCGCTCCCCACGACGAGCTACTCGGTCGGATAAAGCCCTTCCTCAACAACTGCTAGAGTTGTAAGGATAACTACTGCATCTCAGGCGGCGCAAGGCGATAAGGTGCCTTGGCAACATGGGCCACTCCCAGAACCAAATCAATCTGAAACTCCACTTGCCTCTCGGGAGGCACAACATGAAACTCCTCGGGAAAACCATCCGGGAACTCACTGACTATCGGGACCTCCGCGCTAGAACTCGTTCTCTCAGTAGCAACTTGTGTATCCATCACATATGCTACAAAACCCTTGCAACCCTATTGTAGAATCTGTCTGGCTCTGGCAGCTGAGCAGAATGCTGACCCAAATCGGGTACCCTCGCCATGCACTGTAAGCACTCCACCATTAGGGTCTCGTATGGTCACCAATTCACACTCGCAGTCGATCACATCTCTGAATCGACTCAACTAGTCCATGCCCATAATGACACATACATCACCCATCGCGATCGGCACCAAATCTATTGGGAACTCAACACCAAAATCTTGAGCACGCATCCCTAAATCACGTCAGTCGCAAACACCGCATGCTCATTGGCTATTGAAACTCTCAAAGATCGACTCAACGCCTCTCGTCGGATACTAATGTGACGGCTAAAAGCTAACAATACGAAGAACCGACTCGCACCCGAGTCAAATAACACAAAAGCAGGTACAGTACTCACAAGAAAAGTACCTAAGGATATAACAATGTAAGCACAAAATAAATTGAGACAGAATAAAATAATGAATACATACCGACCACGACATCTGGTGCTGCGCAGACCTCCTCCACTGTCAGCTGAAAGGCTCTCCCGCGAACCCTCGGTACCTCGGCTTTGGTTGGCCGTCTCTATGTAGCTTGTGCAACAGCAGGTGAAGATCCCTATGCTGGTCCTTGAAGCAACTATGGACACTCAGCCTTCCGATGGTAGGTCTGGTTGCAGTGAAAACAGACTGCAAACCCCTTGGGGCAATCCCTCCCAATATGCCCCTCTTTGCCACACTAGTAGCAAACACCCGCTCGACATACTCCCTCATGAGTCTTGACGCACTTCCCACAAGTGCGGCCCTTCTGGCCTCCAGATCTCGAATCAGCGGGCTTAGCCAGCTTGGCCGTCGGCTGAGACTGTGACAGCCACTGATCCCTCCCTTGAGACTCCACCTCCTCCCTAGCTTGAGTCTCCAGCTCAATCTCCCTCTTTATGGAATTTTCCTTAAGCTCAACAAATGACCGATACGTCTAGTGTTAGTTCGGGAAGTTATAAGGCAAGTATGAGTTGAAACAAGCATAGATCTTCTCGTTACCTTTTCCTGAACATAAGGATCGTCAGAACCAGACTTATAACGAAGGATTTTGGCCTTCATTGTTGGGTTTTGAGTATTATAACACTCCTAAGGCGTACATGCAACGTTAAATACCTTGGATCTATGTTTTTTCTCTATTATACATGCAAGCTTGAACTTTCCAAGGTATTACCCTAACTAGCATACAAAACTTTGATAATTGGGTAATAAAAGAAGTTAGATGACATACCTTTTCTAGTAGCTTTGTTTCTTGGAGCTTTAAGAGCTTAATGGCCCAAGTGTTACACCTCAAATGGAATCACACAACAGCACCAACAATTGGAATAACTTGATAGAAGAACACTTGCTTCAAAAATGGGGCTTGCCCTCACTTCTTATCACTTAAAAGGGTGCCATTTCATAAGCTATGAGGCTTCTTATATAGTGTGCACATTAGGGTTACACCATGTAACTCATGACATTCCATATTCATCATGATCCATGGGTTTTAACGTCCATGGTGTGTCCATCGGTCAGCACAGCGGTTTAGCCGAACATGAAGAACTATGGATCATAAACCCACATTATAAGAATGAATGATTTACCAAATCAATCCCCATTTATTTAATTAGTCTCTTTTGATCACAAAATTAATTCCAAACTAATTCTTGATCAATACTAATTAAATAATATGATATCATATTAATGTATTAGAACTTATAATATATTAATAAATCATAAATATCCTCTTCTCACAAAAGTCTATCCAAATTGTTCTAATGCCATGCAACCCAAATGGACCGTGCTACTCTCAGGTCAAGTACATAACAATAATAGATATAGTATTAGACACCTAATCCAACAGTCTCCCACTTGGACAAGTCTAATAAGTATTATTGCAAGCATGAATCAACACCGACTAACAATTGTAGCTCTTAAAAGCCGATGTCGAACTCTGACCTAGTCAATGACGCGTCCATCAGATAAGGGATCATGTATTCCTCCATTCTAGATATCATATGGACGGAGACATGGATTATAATCATTCTCTCTGTCCATCTATTGTTTCTCGATTTCTGATTTATAACGACTGACTAATTGAATGAATCAAATCAGTCCACGCCTTATGTCATCACTAAATCATCGAAGGGCCCACAAATATCTTTTTTATCCACATGGGGTAAAAGGAACGAATAAACTTCAACCCACATGCTCGCTTGTACTTACTCATCAAATTACACACAACAATATGTTTTATAACATCCAAGTTACTGGTGCGTTTACATATATCAATGTGCAACCGACTCGCAACTACAACCCACTCATCTCCGTTTGAAGAATATAAGATATTATCATATCATGATCACTCGTGATAAAATCCATGAAGTGATTGAAATGAGTGTGGGTTGAAACCAATACTCGAATCTTATTCCAGGAGTACTCATGAACACTGCAGCCACTTTGTCCTAGATAAACTACATACCCATTCATGACAGTCTTGCCTCAATACCTACTTCCAAAGTATTATCGACCGTGGATGGTTTAAATAACCCAGTTATTCAGGAAGTCAAAACATGCAACGTGAAACACAAGAATAATACTAATCCTATATGGTCCCAAAACTTTTGAGCCATATTGATTACTCATCATTCATTGTATAATGCTTTTAATAATCAACTTAAACTTGAATTAAAACTATAGTTATGCCATGCTCCAAGCATGCACACTATGTTTGTCTAAACAATAATAATGCCATGCACCAAGCATGCACATTATGTTTGTCTATGGTCCTTACTTTGTGAAATAGATCAATTGAAAAACATTTCAATGATGCTCATTTCAATATTCTAAATCCTTATTGCAAGTGTAAGAAATCCAAATTCTGGTCACCGCTAGAAAGTGTTACATTCTAAACAATCACACAATGATTCTTTTGTAATGTCTAGGTGCTAAAAGTCACAGAGACTTGACCAATGATATTATAAAATATTCCTTTGGAGATTGTTACAAGACAATTCCAAGAAGTCTCAAATTCAAAGTACATTCCTTTGAACATCCTTCATGCATAAAAGTTTTTAGCTTTCTCATCTATTCTTCAACTCCCAATATGGAAACATTCCATATTTTCCATACAACAATTCATTATTAGTGGACACTTGTATATTCATATTAATGTCAATATGATCCATCAATTACTATACTTCCAAGTGTCCTTAAGCTACCAATCTTTGGCGAACCTTAGATTGTCCTTAATAGTTGATTTACCACTTTTGTCATGTCTGGTTCTATTCCTTTTTCTCTCTTAATGCCTTAGGCATTTAGAAAATTAGAACACGAGAATATTATAGCATATGCAATCGATCCTATACCGGAAGCATATGGGACACGGTTTATAATGTCTAACATAAAGACATTATACTTGATCAGTCTTTTGCTATAATATTTCTATTTTCCATGTTCTCGAAATTTTGATTATGAAGAGGGATGCCGTAATCATAATTAATTTTTAAGAACGCAATTAACCTTTCCTTATATAGAATTTCCTTATGCTGAACCGTTCCTAAAGGGTTTTGAGTATTCTAAGACTCATAAGGTGTACATGCAACCCTAGAAACCTTAGATCTATGTTTTACTAAGATACATGCAAAATTGTTTTTCAATGTTCTTAACCTATCTAAAATAGCATGGGGAACTTTTAAACATAAATGCTAGAAGAGGAACATACCATTTTATTGTTTGGATTCCTTGAGAACCTTGTTAGCCTAGCACCTCATGTGTGATGCCTCAAATGTTTCTCACAACACCACAACACTTGGAATAACCTTGAGAGAAATTCACTAACACCTCAAAAAACGGCTAGCCCTTTTTTTTGTGCAAGTAGTGCCGATTTTGCTTGCATAGGGGTCTTTATATAGTTTTGGCTCAAGTCGGGTTACACCATGTAAACCCTAATTGTCATGGCTTTCCATATTCCATGATCCATGGGTTTGTAACCTCCTTGGATTATCCATGGAGGACCTTAAGGGGTTTAGCCCAATCCATACAAACCATGGATCATTAGCCCAATATAAAAGAAGAGATGATTTACACAATCAACGCCATATATTTAATTAGTCTCTTTTTGATCACTTAATTAATTCCAAATTAATTCTTTGATCATTACTAATTAAATAATATTATTAATATATTAGAACTTATAATATACTAATAATCCTTAAGTGTCCTTTCTCTCATTTAGTCTATCCAAGTATTGCAATGCCATGCAACCCAAATGGACCATGCTAATCGGGTCAAGTACATTCCAGTAATAGTTATGAACTTAGACACCTAATCCAACAGTCCCCCACTTGGATAAGTATAATAACTATAACTGCAAGAATGAGTTCATGAACCGATCAACAATCGTAGCTCTTTCAAGGTCGCGTAGAACTGAGACGATGATGATACACCATTTAAGATAAGTGATCATATAATCCTCTGTTCTAGATATCATCCGGACAAATACATGGAACAATGTCTTACTTATTGTGCAACAGTTTGTTTGCCGATTTCCGATTTGTTTGATATATAACTTAATTGAACACATCAACATAGATATGACTGGGCCCGGTACATGGGTCAAAACAAAATCATCGAGGGGCCCAAATATCGCTTATAATCCATGAAGGAACAAATAAACTTTGACTCATATGCTTGGTCTACTACTTGTTGAGTCATAAACAAAGGCACGTTTTATGACACCGAGTTACCAATGCGTTTTCATAAAATCAATGTATAACCAACTCATAGGCAACAAGTCATATCTCTAGGTTTGAAGACTTGTATGATATTACCGTCTCACAATCACTCGAGATAAATTCCATGAAGTGATACCAGTGAGCTTGGGTTGAATCCAATACTCAAAACTTATGAGCACTCATGAGTGTTGTAGCAACAATTTGCTATGTCCAACATCATAGACATCTACAACCAACAACATGACAATCTTAATTCATATCTACTTCCACCATATGACCGACTGTGGAGAATTTGAAAAATATAAAATACAAAACCATAATTATTCTAGAAGCTAAATCATGCAAAAATGAAATGATAGTCAACGATTGACAAAAGATAGCAACACTTTACTCATAAATAAACACAACTTTTAATCATCATCAAATGTCAATTAAACTTTACACATTTCAAAGCTATCTAACTACTAAAACTAATATCATCCTTCAGCCCTATGCGCCTCGCATGCTGGAGATGATTAAACCTACCCAATCCCTTCGTGAGGGGATTTGTCGGGTTCTCATATGATGATACCCTATTTTCAACGAGGAGTCCTTCTTTTATTCGATGTCTAATGAAATGATATTTTCTGTCGATGTGTCTGGATCTCCCGTGATCCCTTGGTTCCTTTCCTAAGGCAACTGCACTTTCACTATCGCAGAAAATCTCTATAGGCTCCATTATAGCTGGCACAACTCCAAGGTCTCCAATGAAGTTCTTTACCCATATATCCTCCTTCACTGCCTCGCTTGCCACTATATACTCTGATTCGCAACTTGAATCCGCCAATGTCTCATTCTTGGAACTTTTCTAAGAAATTGCTCCTCCGTTTAAGGTAAAGACCCAGTCTGACTGAGAACAGAAATTATCCCTATCAGTCTAAAAGCTAGCATCACTATACCCTAATTCTCTCAAGTCATCACTCCCACCAAGGGTAGGGACCCAGTCCATAGTCCTCCAAAGGCCACATCAGGATGAGTACAATTCATAGCATACATGATCGAGCCTACAACAAAAGCATATGATATTTGACTCGTCTTTTCTATCTTAGCCTCTGTACTCAGACTCTGAGTCTTACTCATTCTGTCGTTACTCTGGATCGGTAACTCACCTTTCTTACAATTATGCATGCTGAATCTATTTAGCACCTTCTGCAAGTAGGTACTCTAACTAAGTCCAATTAGAATTTTACTCCTGTCTCTCAAAATCCTTATCCCTATGATATAGGCAGCTTCTCCAAGGTCCTTCATAGTGAAACACTTCCTAAGCTAGGACTTCACTTCCTGCAGAGTTGGGATGTCGTTTCCAATCAGTAGTTTGTCATCCACATACAACACCAAAAAGCTGACTATATTCCCACTAGCTTGACATTTACACAACATTCATCTTCACTCCTCTAAAAGCCAAAATCTTTGACTTTCTCATCGAAACAAAGATTCCATCTACGAGGTGCTTGGTTTAATCCATAGATTGATTTCTCAAGCTTACACGCTCTATTAGGGTACTTTGTACTGACAAAACCCTCTGACTGACTCATGTAAACATCCTCAGCCAACTTTCCATTAAAGAAAGTGGTTTTGACATCCATTTGCCATATTTCATAAACATGAAATGCAGCAATGTCGGTCTTCTTCTTGAAGATCCGTTTGCACCCAACTGTCTTACGACCTAGTACATTGTCAACCAAGTTCCAAACTTGATTTCCATACATGGATTGTATCTCGCCATCCATAGCCTCCCACTGTTTCCTTGGCTCATGAACTCTCACTTGCGAAAGACTCCACTCCTTGCTACAAAGACCACATTATCACTAGGTTAGAAGAGGTAACCAAAGGATCTATGTGGGTAGCCGATGAAAATACACCTCTCACTTCAAGGTTCTAGCTTATCGTGATACTTGCACCTCACGAGAGCCTCGCAACCCCAAATATTGATGTGGTCCAGATTTGGAACTTTTCTAGTCCACATCTCATGAGGTGTTTTGGCAACCTTCTTTGTAGGGACTAGATTAAAGATATGGGCGGCAGTCTCTAAGCATACCCCCAGAATGAGATTGGTAGCAAAGCTCGACTCATCAAGAAACGAACCATTATGTTATGGTGTGCTGGGAGGTGTCAATTGTGAGATAATCCCACATTCCTTAAGATAGTAAAGGAACTCTATACTAAGATACTCACCACCTCGATCGGATCGAAGAATCTTAATTTTCCTACCCCACTGATTCTCCACTTCCTGTTTGAACTCTTTGAATCTTTCAAAGGTCTCTAACTTATTCTTGATTAAGTAGACATATCCATATCTACTAAAATCAACAGTAAAATCCACATAGAAGCAGTTAGCATCTCTTGTGGCAGCTTTGAAGGGTCCACACCCATCGGTATGTATGAGGTCCAACAAACCCTCACCCTAGCACAAGTAGCAGTGAAGGGTGACTTTGTCATTTTTCTAAGCAAACAAGATTCACAACTATCATCTGACTTTAGGTCAAATGACTCCAATACTCCATCCTTTTAGAGTTGGCCTATGCCTTTCTTGCTTACATGTCCAAGACGACAGTTCCATAATGATGCTTTATCCAAACTAGCGGAAGAATAGATACACAATGCATTTTTCCTAGGTTATCAACAACCGACACAGTTTCAGATACACCATCACAAGGTAATGCTTTAAAATAAAGAACATTATTTAAGAAAGCATTAATACCACCGGTTTCATTATCAAATGAAAAGGTAAAACCTTGTTTGTACAAACCATGAAAGGAAATAATATTTCTCTTCATTTCAGACGAGTAACAACACTTATTCAAATCTAACACTAATTCACCACCTAGCAACAAAGAATAAACTCCAATCTTGGTGCCACTTGAATCTTTCTTATTCCCCATGATCATGTTTATCTTTCCATGCTCCACACTCTCACTTCTTCTTAGTCCCAGCAAGTCAGTCAATATGTGAATACCATAATTTGTATCAAGGACCCAGTAATTAGAATGGGGTAAATTATTAGACAATATAGTGTATATACCTGCATGGTTGGGTTTTACTTTCCCATCCTTCACATTTCGCTAGTACTTTGGGTAGTTTCACTTCCAATGCGACTTTTCATGGCAATAGAATCATTCAGCCTCTTTAGGGTTAGCAGAAGGATTGACGAAACCTTTATTTGTTCCACTTGAAGAGGATCCATCAAGAGACTTTCCCTTATTGAGGAGTAGCAGACGACTCAAGTTCCTTAAGCTCCTTATTGAGGACATATTCCTTGTCCTCATACTGAGTCACCATCCTGATGTTCCTGATCCAATCCATAAAGTTGGATCCATCAAAGATGACTCTCCCACAAAGGTTCATGAGAGAGAAGGATACAGTAGGGTTTGAGCCAGAAACGACATTGTTGGAAGACATTTGAAAAAGAAGAAAGAGAATTTTAGATTAGATATAAATAGAGTCTTGAATAAGACACCTAAATGTAATATTAAGGCTAGGACCCAACACAATATTTTATAACTTGGAAGAAGGACGTCGTAATCCAAGCTATGAAATATTTGAAGGTAGGTGAATGACGATTCACCAATTTTCCACCATGAAAAACGAAATAAATTATTAGGTTTTAATTGGTTTTGAAACTCCTAGATTATTTGAGATTCACTGAACTTTTCAATGGCAAGTTTCAATCTCGAGTGTGCCTTTCAGGTTTTATGACCAGGATGTCGACGATCACAAACAAGGTGTAAAGTAACCATGCAAATTACTTGGTACCCTTATTGTTTATCACTCAATTGATGTGTCGGTTAATGACACGCGCTCCACCAAACAATGATAAACCTTAATCCACCCTTTTCTTACCTTGTTAAGTCCAGGTTAGTGTGCCAGTTAACCACACACGCTCCACTAACGACTTAATCAAAGTGCAAAGTGTAATTTCATGGGTTAGCACCTTATTCACATTTTCCTAAAGTAACTAAGATTTGGGTATTTATAAAAACATTTAGTTACTTTATATTCATCATACTTTTAATGAAGATTTAATTTCCTTGTCTTACCCATTCGGCTAACGACCCTCCACCAATCAAGGAAGCAGTTGGTGAGAGCGGACACCTATTAACCTTCTGATGAGATTTAAACACAATAGCTTTTAATCTATAAAGATCGATTAGATCTTGAACAAGTGTGTGAATGTGAAACTGCAAGAACACAATATAAATAACAAGGAAGAATGCAATATTAAGAACAAACAGCTTGAATCAAACGTGTCGAATGATTAAATAAAATCCTTAGAAGAGCTCGATTAAGAACATCAACTGTAAAGGATTAGAAGATTACAAGAGAGCAAATACGTAAACTCTGGAGCGCTAAAACAGAAATCTTGAATCTTAACCTAATATGCATGAAAGCGATAACTTATATACTATACATAAAAGGCTCTCGGTTGGACAGGCCCAAACCGGAGAATACAAGGCTAATCTACGAGCCCAAAAGACGCAATACAAAACAGAACTTCAGCCCAACAATCTCCCCCTTTGCGTCAATTTGGAGCGAGACCATCACTTCTTACTTGGGCCGGCAGCTGAAGCTGGTACCTTCTTCTTCACGGTACTAAACAGACACTTGGTTATTGAAAGGATGGTCTGTCTAAACCGGATGTACCAGTTGATCATATCTTCAAAATATTTGATGTCATCAGCCGAATTGTCCTTACACCGCTTGATGATAGATAGGACATGTTCCAAGCAGGTAGTGGTGTAGAGGTGCTTGTCAGCTAACGCGAACAGACATTTCTGTCCTTCGGCTCTGGTGAACATCACAGAGTTTCGCCTTGAATCTATCTTGCCCATTTTCATCGTGTTTAGATCACTGGCCGATCCCACAGGCTTGACTTTCGGTTTCTTCTTAAACACTGTGGCAACCTCCTGATCCATTAAGGCCACCTCCATGATATAGCATGCCAGCATCCTTTTGACATGGTCCAAGATGGGACTATATTCAGCTTCGTTTGTCAGCAAGATGTTGTACAAGACTATCCAATCATGAGGGTTCAGATTGGGCAGATCCGCCAGAGAGATCATGTGAGCAGTTCTTGCAGATCCTCGGATAAGCTTGAACTTGACGTTTGTGAATCTCCCCACGGCAAACGGCTTCATCACCCGAACATTGACAATCTTCTGGGCGCTCCATGTAAGGTATTGAGGGCGAGCGGCCTCCAGATAAAAGTCAATGAGCTCCCTGTCAAGCTCATCGTTCGGATGCGGGACTTCGTAAATGTTCGAGAAGGCGTGGAAGATGAACGCCTTTCGAGTCAGCGGCATATCAAATTGCGAATCGACCGAGTTGATGCAGTCGAATGATATCACCGGCTCGAGCCATAGTATGCTTGGAGTCTCTATGGCCTCTTTTATCAGTCGATCCCTGGTCCAGGCAGGGAAGAGCAGCTTTCGGCTCTCAAGGAGATCGTTGGCTTCTTTTTGTTTACGTTCGGCTTCTTCAGCTTCACGTGCCACACGATTGACATCGTCATGAGTATTGCGACTGTTCTTTCTCTTCAACATGTCCGCAATAGTCTCCTTGTCTTCTTCTTCATCTTCATCTTCATCTCCTCCCTCTGCAATATTTTTGCCCTTGTCCTTCACACCCGAACCCGAGGCATGACCAGTTGGGGTTGGTTCGGTTGTGTGAGTTGCTTTTGAGGAAGGAGGTGGTTTCGATCCAGTCTTCTCATCTCCCCCTTGTTTCGGAATGGACACGAAACTGGGTAGGCCTTCAATTTTACTCAAGAGAGCCATGGCCGGAGAGAGTTTCTCAGCGAGGGTACGCCTCACCGAGTGGTTCAGGATGGGATCGTGTGCTTCCAGGATGTTGGATAGAGCCGCGTGGACATCCGAAACACACGTCTTGATTATTTCCCTTTCGGATCGAAGAGCCTCCAATTGTTGTTCGGAGTTGGAAAGTTGGGTGCTCTTGACCTTGAGGGCAGTGGTCTTACTCGCCAGGACGTCCATCAATTTATTTTCAGCCGCAAGATCCTCTTGTAGCTTTGCCAAGCGGGCTTCAATGGAGGCACGGAGTGCCGAGTTGTCGTCACTAAGGTGTTGTCGGAGGGTAGCGAACGAGGATAACTCCGTCTTCACAAACTGGTCCAATTGATTAACAAGAGGTTCCAGTGTTGTTTTGTTGGCTTCGGCGCTTTCCTGCATAGACTGCAGCAGGATAGAAGCGTCGTGGAATAGTTTATCGACTTTTTCGGTCGCTGCCTCACAAGCTCGGGTGGAGGCGTCTATAGCAGCAGTAGCAGAGGCCACTGAGTCATGTTGAGCCCTAGAGAAGGCATCAACTATCCTCTGAAGGGCAGCTTCAGATAAGGATGACTGCTGATAGGAAGAGGAGGCGAGAAGTTGATCAACCTTCTCGTTCAGCTCGCGGAGATGCTTCTTAGTAACAGGAGCATCATCCTCCTCATCGCTTTGAACTTGAAACGGACTGTAGTAGACCGAATCAAAGTTCAGATGGTCACCACCGAGGTATTGATCATCGCCATCGGAGGCGTCTTCTGGAGATGGAGGTGGTGGTGAAGCTGGGGGTGTTATAGGTTTGGTTGGTGCAGGTTGAGTGGGTGGGGGTTGAGTTTCGGGTGGTGGTTGTGTATGGGTTTCGGTTTGTGGAGGTTCGGTTACGGGAGGGGTTTCGGTTGAGGTGGTGAATATTGGTGGTGGTATGGGGAATGAGGTTGATGGTATAGTGGGGGTTATGGTGGGAATGGAAATAGGTATTGTGGGTTGAGGTGAAGGAACTGGGGATTGGTGAAGTTCCATGTCCGGGGTTGGGGACCGAGGAGGTGTGTTGCCTCTTTGTGGAGATTCGTCTCCTTGTGACTCCTCAGAGCCCGAACTCCCACCTTCGGATTCACTTGATGAGGAAGAAAGGATTAGCTTTCGCTTTTGTTGGGTCTTCCTCCTTTTCGGTTGTGGTGACGAGGCAGCCTTCGGTTGTTTGCGCTTTTTGGGAGTAGGTTTTGGGACTTTGGATGGTTTCTTCCCCTTGTCGGCCTTCTTACCCCTTGCCACCGGTTTGTCGGCATCATGGATCGATCTCAACATTTCCGGTGTCAGTTCCCTCGGACCAGATGGCCCTAACTCCCTGATCGCCTTGATGAAGCTGCTTTCAGATGGCACACTGCCATACATCGACTCCGGAATAGAGCCAATGAAGGAGAATTTCGATGCAGCTGATACGATGATCTTCGTGGTGTGGAACGTACCAACCGAAGACATCGGTGCACCGTCAGCAGTTTGGACATCGAACTTGTCCATAGCCCACCTTGTGATCAAGATCTAGAACCGGGCTAGTGACACCTCAGAGTGTCGGGAAGTGGAAGAGAGGCTCTGAATCAGTTGTTGCCAAAGAACAAATCCGTAGTCCAGATTGATCCCGTTGTACACCCCATACATGATTGACAGAAACAGACGACTGGCCCCGTCCGATCCTGAGCTTCGTTCTGACAGTCCCTTGAAAAGAACTGTAAATAATCCATTCCATTGGGGCGGTAGGCATGATTTCTTGAATCTGGCGACGGAGGTGAGAACTTCCGTGTAGCCCATGTTGTAGAACATGCTGTAGAGCATACCAACTGGAATTGTCTCCGGGTGAACACGCGATGGGTCAGCAGCAAACCCAATCATAGAGCAAAAGCGGGGACGAGAAATCGACGTCTTGTGTTCCGCCACTTCAAAGAAAACTCTGTCAACGGCCTTGTCGTAATAAGCCGTTGCGTAGACCTGAGATAGGGCGACCATTGGCACCGTTTCAATCCGTGACAGTGCCGGAGCAAGCTGGGAGTATTTGAGACACTCGATGATCGGCGACATGTAGGGATCATAGGCCAGTGGGTTCAGATCAATCACGAGGCATTGCTGAGGGCGGATTGGAAGAATCTGAGAAGTAGCATGGACGGAAGAGGATTCAGCCATTGTTGCAGGTTGGAGAAGAAGATAACCGGGAGAGAGTTTGGAAGTATTTTTGCTTTGGAAATTATGGGGGCAGTAAAGAGGTAAAAGGTGGTCTGGCTGGGGTTTTATAGTAGGTGATAGGAGAGAGAAAGATCGATTCAAATCTCTTATGGAAATATGGAAGGGTTTTTGAGAGACTGATTGGTGACAGTTGGGACGTGCGATGATCACGTAGGAGAGAGAGTGTCAGATTCCTAGGATCACGCCGCCCAATAAGTGCCGGTTCAGAGAGAGAGGAACCGTTTCTATTTCCACACGCGCCATTAATGCCTGATGGATGACGCTTCAATACTTGCACACGCGTCCAATAGTGTCAGAAAAAGCGCGACCTCTTCAAATTCACGCGCCTGCTTTTTACCGTCGTTTGAATTCCTATCCTTTGAACTTCCGCCGCGTCAGCATCTTTTGTCTTTTCCCCTTTTAAACGGCTGTTTGGAATTAATAATCCACGTGGCTAATTTTGGACCACAACTTCATTTGTAATCATCCAGTAAATATCCAGCCTGTAAAATAATTAGTAACGGAATTTTTGAAAATTTTGGATTTTCGTGCAAAGAGTGTAAAAGAAAAAGAAATAAAGCAACTCTTTTTAGGATAATCTGTGATGTCCATAAGGACACGAAACTGATGATCCCGGGCACGAATCTCTTCCTTCAAGGTCAAGAAAGACCTCAAAGTGTTAGTGTGGAATCCCGTTAAATTACGATCAAACATTTATTAATAAATGTTGAAAGGCTTCTTTTAATAAGGCAAATTAAGGTTGGTTTCGCTTTGATTCATCAATTCAATTCTTGATATAAGAACGAATGTGAACAAAGTACTTGTGAGACCAGTGTAGTCTGTTGAACAAGTAGGTTTGGAGTTGATTTTTAAGTGACTTGGAGAGGTATAAAATCTCAGATAAAAATTATAACTGGATCCCATGGGAAGAAATGTTATGGTGTGTAACAATTTCATTGGAACCACGCAAAAAAGAAAAGAAATTGAGATTTCATGAAGGTACATTCATCAATTCATTGGTGAAAGCTTGATCAAGTTGATTGGTCACCGTCAATTCTTTGGTGTTGAATGTTGGGTTTCACTCAGTTCGTAGTGGCACGAAACTAAGATCATAAACACAGAAGTTGTGTAACCATAAACCTCAGTGGTAGTTTCTGAGAGTCTCAAGGGTTACAGTGATGAAACGAGTGTTATGG
This sequence comes from Lactuca serriola, assembly GCF_051521515.1. Lineage (NCBI taxonomy): Eukaryota > Viridiplantae > Streptophyta > Magnoliopsida > Asterales > Asteraceae > Lactuca > Lactuca serriola. The sequence goes on from NC_136410.1 coordinate 285,426,605, forward strand.
AGAATTTGTAATGGAGATGCTGAAAGAAGACATAGTACCTCTGCTGCGAACAGAAGGACCGAGCAGGAGACTCTCATCTCGTGTGAGAATAGAGTGAGGTAGCTCACGATTAGAATAAATAAGTTAGCCTTATTGGGAAGACAAGGTTTGTGTATACCAAGTCGTGAAGGCTATTATTCAAAATCTTATGAGGCTTGGGACACATACAGCAGCATGCTTCTAGGGACACTTAAGTAATTCAGCAGATATATTCCCATAAACAAATGAGCACACAAAATAAAAGAAAATATTTCTGTAGTTTTTGAAATTTATATATATAAAAAAATTAAAAATAATAAAAAAAAATATGGAAGAGTAAAAAAAAAAAATAAAAAAAAACTTTGAAAAAGATTGAAAAACCGAACCCGAGCGTTCGGTTGGTTTCGGTTGGAAAAAGGTTGAAAAACCGAACCCGAACGTTCGGTTGGTTTCGGTCCTTGAAAATTTTGAAAAACCGAACCCGAACCTTCGGTTGGTTTCGGTTCTTGAAAATTTTGAAAAACCGAACCCGAACCTTCGGTTGGTTTCGGTTCTTGAAAATTTTGAAAAACCGAACCCGAACCTTCGGTTGGTTTCGGTTCTTGAGAATTTTAAGAAACCAAGGAGTTTAGATATGCAATAAAAAAACTTTATACATAAAGAAAATAAATTTTGCACAAGAAATATACAACACAGAAAAACTACCTTTGAAGTAATGAGCGAGTCAGATAGTTGAACCGAACCCGAACGTTCGGTTGGTTTCGCTTCTTACTGTTGAGATTGAGTGGTAGTGTGAGGAACTGATTCTGATTCCATCATACCGAGCCCTTGCAATATTTTATTGAATGGTGCTTCAGGAAGAGCTTTGGTAAAGACATCAGCCAGTTGATCAGTGGTTCTTACGAAGTGAACTTCGACATTTCCATCTTCCACATGATCTTTAATGAAGTGATACCGTAGTGCTATGTGTTTGGTTTTGGAGTGTTGCACCGGGTTATGACAGATCCTAATTGCACTTTCAGAGTCACAATATAGAGGGATCTTCTTCATATTGAGTCCATAGTCTCGAAGTTGACTCTGAATCCAAATCACTTGTGATGTGCAAGATGCAGCGGCAATGTATTCCGCTTCAGCAGTAGACAGCGACACACATGTTTGTTTCTTGGATTGCCAGCTGACCAACTTCCCATCAAGAAATTGACAGCCACCAGTTGTGCTCTTACGGTCGAGTCCACATCCTCCAAGGTCGGCATCAGAATAGGCTTGAACGAAGAAGCCTGAGTTGGATGGATACCATAGACCCAAGGAGGCGGTTCGCTTGAGATAGCGTAGGATGTTCTTCACTGCCAGCATGTGAGGTTCGCGTGGGTTAGCCTGAAATCGAGCACAATAACATACAGAAAACATGATATCAGGCCTGCTAGCAGTTAGATACATCAGTGAGCCAATCATTTGACGATAGAGCGTGATGTCGACGGCCGGTTTATCGAGTGAAGGAGTAAGTTTGGTGCCGAATGCCATAGGGACTTTGACTTTTGAGTCTCCCATCATGCCAAACTTTGCTAGGAGAGTCTTCGTGTAAGCTTCCTGATTGATAAAGATGCCTTCGGGTCCCTGTCTTATATTTAAACCAAGGAAAAAATTAATAGGACCCATTGAGCTCATTTCAAACTTAGTCTCCATCAACTTTCTGAATTCAGCTGTTAAGCTGGGATTCGTAGAGCCAAAGATGATGTCATCGACATAAATTTGAACTATCATAAGGTGGTTACCTTCCTTTTTGCGAAAGAAGGTGGGGTCAACCGAACCTTGTTTGAATTTGGACATCTTTAAAAATTTTGTAAGCGTTTCATACCAGGCCCTCGGAGCTTGTTTGAGGCCGTACACAGCTTTATCCAGAATGTAGCAATGATGTGGATACTTTTCGTTCACGAACCCAGGAGGTTGCTCCACATACACCGTTTCTTCAAGTTCTCCATTGAGAAATGCGCACTTGACGTCCATTTGGAATACCTCAAAGTTTTTGTGAGCAGCATAGGCCAGAAATATTCTAACCGATTCTAGCCTAGCTACTGGAGCGAACGTCTCTTCGTAATCTATCCCTTCCTCCTGACAGTATCCTTTGACAACCAGGCGAGCCTTGTTTCTTATGACATTACCTTCCTTGTCCATTTTGTTTCTGAAAACCCATTTGAGACCAACAACTGAAGCATCCGGAGGAGTCGGAATGAGGCGCCAGACTTTGTTCCTTTCAAACTCATTTAGTTCGTCTTGCATCGCTTGAACCCAATCAGAGTGATCGAGGGCAGTGTTCACTGTCTTCGGTTCGACTTTTGATACAAATGACTTAAACATACAAAACTCAACTTTTGAGAATAAGGATGTCTGTTTTGCCTTCAGTTGGGATTGGGTCAGAACATTGTCAAATACATCACCAACTACTTGAGAGATAGGATGATCTCTGGTCCATTTTGTAAGAGGAGGGTAATTCGGATCAAAGGATGGATCTAGTTCAGCGTTGATCATCTCTTCAGGCTCAGATTGGCTATCGAAATCAAGCGTCATATCATCATGCTCCCCCTCAATGGATGAGTTTTGAGAAACATGAGGTTCAGGGGTTTCTTGCGGTGCTAAACTTTCAGGCATTGAAGCACCTTCGTTTGGAGGGGCATCTTCGGTTGGAGAGGTACCTTCGGTTGGTGAAGGACCTTCGGTTGAAGTAGTAGAGTTTGGCTCCCCCTGGACTTGTGAGCTTGGCTCCCCCTCGACTGAAGCATTGTTGGTTGGAGATTCAACAGTAGGCGTTTCTCCTTCATGCATTCTTCTTGCAGCATCTTCGACAATCTGCTTCATATGATCTATTTTGTTGTCGGCTGCTCCTGCTTCTGAGAGAGAAGCTTTTTCCGGTTCATCAAAGAGATCCAGAAAATTCTCGTACATATTGGCGATTGAGACTGTGACTTGACCAGTTTGAGGGAAGATTTCCCTGGCAGTGTCATTTATGGCCTGTAGCTTCTTGACATAGTTGTCGTCGAAGGTCACATAGTATGTTTCTTCAATTCTTCTTGATCGTTTGTTTAGGACCCTGTACGCCTTTGAAGTGAGTGAGTAACCCAGAAAGATTCCCTCGTCGGCTTTGACATCAAACTTGTTGCGGTGTTCTTTAGAGTTAAAGATGAAACACCTTGAGCCAAAAACGTGGAAAAATTTCACATTGGGCTTCCTGTTGTTCAGTATCTCATATGGTGTGAGCGTGAATCGCTTGTTGAGATAGGACCTGTTTTGTGTATAACAAGCAGCAGAAATAGCATCAGCCCAAAAATAAAGAGGTAAGGAAGCGAAACTTAACATAGTTCGGGCAGCTTCACACAGAGATCGGTTTCGTCTTTCGACTATACCGTTCTGCTGTGGTGTGTAGGGAGCTGAGAAATTATGACTAATTCCCTTTTCTGCAAGAAACTCTTCAAACTCCTTGTTCTTGAATTCGAGACCATTGTCGCTTCTGATGTTCCGAACGACCTTCTTGAGCTGGACTTCAATTTGCTTGATAAATACTTTCAGCTTTTGAGTCGCTTCAGATTTGAGCTTTAGAAAGAACACCCATGTAAATCGTGAAAAGTCATCAACGATAACAAGAATATACTTGCTACCACCGATGCTTTCTATAGATGAAGGACCACACAAATCGATATGAAGCAATTCGAGTGGTTCAACAACTTTTGTGTTGATTATAGATGGGTGACTTTGACGACTCTGCTTTCCCATTTCGCATGCAGCACACAAATGTTCTCTGTCGAACTTGAGCAATGGAAGACCCCTAACATGACCTCCAGTGACAAGTCGGTTGATATCTTTGAAGTTGAGATGAGAGAGTCTTCTGTGCCACAACCAGCTTTCGTCGGATTGAGCTTTTGATAGCAGACAGATTGCTGGGTTCCCTTTGATGGGTTTCATGTTCAGCGGAAACATTTCACCCTTTCGCTCTGACTTCAGAATCACTTTCTTTGTTGTTTTCTCTATGATTTCAGAACCTTCATCATCGAATGAAACTTTGAGACCTGTACCTCCAACAAGCTGAGATACACTGATGAGGTTGTGTTGAAGTCCTTCCACATAGGCCACCTTTCTTATGGTAAAATCACCATTCGTTATCATCCCATATCCCTTTATGGTGCCGTAAGAGTTATTTCCAAACTTAACATTGCAACCATTTGCAAGAGATCTGTATTCCCTGAGTTCCTCCTTCCTTCCTGTCATGTGACGCGAGCAGCCACTGTCAATGTACCATTCTTCGTCAAACTGCTCGTCACTTATAACCTGCAAAAATTAAGCAGATTTAGGAACCCAAAGTTTCTTGGGTCCATGTGAGGATTTCATGGGAACAGGAATAGTTAGAGAGATATCAACAAGATATGTTCTTTTAATCAAAGTTGTTTCATCTTTCTTTTTAATGGTGAAAACTTTGATTTTGTTAAGATTAGGTTGGTTTCCTTTAGGCTCAGGCTTGGATTCATCGACCTTTTGCTTTCCCTTCTGCTCAGCTGATGAATGAGATTTTTGAGGAAAAGTGGGATTAGCGTTAGAGCAAGATGAAGATGAGTGAGTAGGAGTAGAATGACGAGAAGAGTTACATCGAGAGAATTTGGATGGGGATGGAAGTGTCGTCCTTGCTGATGACTCTAGGTGACCCTTTTGCTTTTGATCGTTGGTGGGTTTAACCTTTAAGTCTTGTTCTCTTCTGACTTCAGAACCGAACCTCTGAGTTCGGTTGGAGTTGTTCTTGGAACCGAACCTTTGGTTTCGGTTGAAATCCTTTTCAGAACCGAACCTTTGCTTTCGGTTGGTATTTTCATGCGAACCGAACCTTGGCTTTCGGTTGGTATCTTCTTGCGAACCGAACCTTGGCTTTCGGTTGTTGGAATCGTCATGCTTTCTTACAGGATTATTTTCATACTTCAGATTCTTCTCCTTGTGTGAATAGTATGCATTCTGGGAGTGCCAGAATTGTTTCCTTTCAGAAAGGTTTTTCCTGTATCTTAGGTTCCTTTCTATCTTTTATCCCTCATCTGTTTGGGTTGATGATGAACGTTCGCTTTCGCTTTTGATGTCACCTTGGCTGGTTCCTTTTGATCTTTAGGAGTTTTTCTTTGAGCTGAGGGTGCAGAGGGAATGTTTGACGAAGACTCAGTTTGCCCTGAGGAAGTGGAAGGAGTATCTGATGAAATTTCACTTCGAGCTGTTGGCGTTGAAGGAATGTCTTCTTTTGCTGAATGATCACCCTCTTGAGGAGTGTCTTTAGTACCACTTGTGCTTGGTTCACTGAATTTATCAGGCTTGTTCAAAGGTTCAGGTATGTATCTCCCTTTCTTCATCCAAGAGGTTCTTTCAGATAGGCCAACGGTTTCGTTTCCATTGTCAATAGGAGCTTCCCAGAAGAACTCATCACAGCCATCAGCATTGTCTTCGTTAACAATAGCCGTGAGTTCAGCTGTCTGATGTTCGGTTACTCCAGTCACTTTGTATACCTGATTCGGAGTGGTTCTGACCTTTTGATAGACAACAGCCTTTTCTACCAAGTTCGGGGACTTTTGTTGGGACAATCTAGCGAATTCCACAGAATTTTCAGAAATAAGATTTTTGTGGTTTTCAGTTTCGCTTTTCACAAATTCTGAGCAGTCAACCGTATCCTCTACAGAAATTTCACTCATGTTTTCGTCCTCGTTAAGCTCAGATGCATTTTCAACATCAATTTTATTTTCTGAGCTTACTTTGGCATTTAGAGAGTCAAACTTTTGTATGGTTTCGGTTCTCAGTTTAAGTCTATCATTTTCGTCCAAAAGATTTTTGAGCATGTCCTTATGGTCTTTGGATTTAATGAAGGACTCAATTTTGTCCAGTCCAATTTGATAAGATGGGTTAACATCATCAGACGAAATCACATTCTCACTATTGTAGGCTTCGGCATCGATTTCATCCTCCTTAAATTCAAGGAATGGTAAAATCATACGGTGGATCTTTTTGCCTATCTCACAGTCCAAATGCAGCTGAGTAATATTGGAATATAAACGTTTAGCTATTAAACAAAAAACATTTCGTTGTTTTAACAATTTCAAATTGTCTCTCTGCAAATAAATGTTTTCGTCTTTGACTTTAATTAATTCCGACTCTTTTAACTCAATCCACATACGCCGCTCCTCACTCTTCGACGCCACCCTGCTTAATTGATCAGTCAGGTTAGAATTGGTGACTCTAGTTTGAGTTAAGCTACTATCTAAATGAGAAATTCTTGTGTTAACGTTTTTTAGTTCTTTCTCATATGAGGATGATGGTACTTTAGATGAAATAAAAACAGATTGTACCTTCTTTATCAGTTCATCAAGCTCATTGAACTGTTGGCTGAGTGGTTTGGCTGTGAAGCACATATCTTCCTGCACTTTCGGTCCATTGCTTCCACCATCGGTATTGTATCCTCTCATTTGAGATGCGCTTGACACCATGAAGCATTTTCCACCACTACTTTCCTCCTTAGCCATATAAGCCTTTCCATGAGTAGGCTTCCTCACTTCTTCGTCTTCTGAGTCAGTAGACCAAACTTCGGTGCTACCGAACTCATCGTTATTAACCGAACCCTGCACAATAAGAGCATTAATAGAAGGGTTAGCGGTAGACTTTTTCTTCCTCAACTCGTCCAACCTCTTCTGCAGTACGGCTTCCTCATCCTTTCCGTCATCCTTTTCAGCCATCTTTTTAAGGACACAGTCCTTAGCATAGTGGTTCTTGCCACCACAGTAAAAACAGCTTACTCCGGAATCACCATCTGCCTTCGGTTCCTTCTTGGACTCCTCAGCCTTCGGTTCATTGTTTGCCTTCTCAGAGCTATAACTCCCCTGCCAGTTTCGGTTTTTGTTGCTGGGGAACCTCTTCTTTATGAACCTCTTAGGATTGGATACCATCATGGCATAATCCTCAGTTGTGAGGTCATATTCTTCCAAGTTGAGCTCTTCATCCTCCATCACGGCTTTACTTTTAGATAGGAGGGCCAACGAACCAAGACTAGACACCACGTTCTTCTCTTGAACAACAATCTTCTCTTGGGACTTTAGAATACCCACCAGTTTCGCCAAAGAGTATGATTTAAACTGTTCATGGGCTTTGACTGTGGAAACTACTGCTCTCCATTCCGATCTCAGTCCGTTCAAGAAAGTAACCTTCTGTTCAATGAGCTTCCTTTCAATGTCGTGTTTGATCATCTTGCTGAGAAGATGATTGAAGCGATCAAACGTCTGGGTCACGGTTTCTTCGGCTCCTTGCCTGAATTCACCAAACTCGGATAGAAGCAAGGTTTGGATGGAGTGTTCAAGGTCTTCATCTGTTGAATACAGTTCGCGAAGTCTATCCCACACTTCCTTCGCCGTAGTGCATGAGCTGACTAGTCTGAATGTGTCGGACTGAAGGGCGAATCTGATCAACCTTAGTGCCTTAATGTTGCACTGGAATTTATCTTTCTCATCCTGTGCAAGATTCGTCACGTCCTTGAGCAAATCATTGTATTCTTTTTGCGTCTTAATAACCCTGGATGTCGCTGAATGAGAAAATGGTCCATTGATAATGGCTTCCCATATGAGAAAGCCATTGTCCTCCGATCCAATCACGTAATCTTCAAAATGATGTGCCCATACTTCATAGTCATGGGTGTATAAGATTGGAATCTTTGTCGTCGAACCAATGCTGTTGGAAATATTAATGGGGTTTGATTGCGTTGCGTCCATAATGATCGTAATAACCTGTTCAAAGATCAGACTTGTAATAAAGCAGATTAGGGCAAAACAATAAATACTAAGATACGTCAATTAAGATGACGGCTCAATAAATATCGATGATTGCGGAAAACCCTAATGAAAATCCTTTTCACAGAAAAGAAGTGTATCGATTACACAACCTCCTACTCTGATACCAATTGATGAGATTTAAACACAATAGCTTTTAATCTATAAAGATCGATTAGATCTTGAACAAGTGTGTGAATGTGAAACTGCAAGAACACAATATAAATAACAAGGAAGAATGCAATATTAAGAACAAACAGCTTGAATCAAACGTGTCGAATGATTAAATAAAATCCTTAGAAGAGCTCGATTAAGAACATCAACTGTAAAGGATTAGAAGATTACAAGAGAGCAAATACGTAAACTCTGGAGCGCTAAAACAGAAATCTTGAATCTTAACCTAATATGCATGAAAGCGATAACTTATATACTATACATAAAAGGCTCTCGGTTGGACAGGCCCAAACCGGAGAATACAAGGCTAATCTACGAGCCCAAAAGACGCAATACAAAACAGAACTTCAGCCCAACACCTTCCATTTTATAGGCAGCAATCTTATACCCCTCTTATAAACCGGCTTCGTGAATGAGGCCTACTAACGGTAAAACGAATTGTTCTTATACATATATAATTATTATTAAACTTATAATATTATAAAGTATAACGGTTAAATTTGAACTTTTAAAATTCTAGGGGGTGGAAATAATGTTTTTAAATTGACTTTACATGTTCCAAAACTTGAGCGCAAGTTTTGTAACTTTCAAAAGTTTTCATCTTTCATAACTTATGAGTTAATGGTTTATTAAAATTAGAGACTTTTCATTTTACATAACCTATGTGTTTCTTTAATGAACCTTAAAAGAATGACTTTTGGAAATCCATAACTTGAGGATAATTTATGGATTCCATGAAAACACATAATGATCAATAATTAAACTAACAAGCAAGTTACAAATAATTCCTATGATCTTCTAAACTCATAAGTTCATGAACATGCATATCAACAATTTCAAGAATCATAAATAAACCATATAAAACTTGAAATTTTGATAAGAGCTATTGAAAATTGATTAGCATAACCATTACACCATCTAAAACAAGTTTTATAAGACCAAAACAATTTAGGGTAATGTTTCTAGTCCTTTTCCAGCAGCAAAACTAGAAAATCTACATTCTGGGGCTCCTACTCGTTGTGTGCACGAACCTACTCGACGAGTAGGATGAATTAACTCATGGAATCGTCGAGTCCCCCCATGGACTCGACGAGTTTATGTTGTAGAATTCAAAAAACTGAGTTTTTTCATCAAGTTTACATCAAATATCAAATAAACAAACCTAGGCTCAGATATCACTGAAGGGTTTTGAGCATTCGAACACTCCTAAGGTGTACTTGCAAACTTAGAAACCTTGGATCTATGTTGTACTCATATACATGAAAATTGTTTTCCAAGTTTCTTAACCTATCTAGCATAGCATGGGGAACTTTTAAGCATAAATGCTAGAAGAAGAACATACCTTTTTGTTGTTTGGATTCCTTGAGAACCTTGTGAGCCTAGCACCTCAAACGTAATGCCTCAAGTGTCTCACACAACACCACAACACTTGGAATAACCTTGAGAGAAGTTCACTAACACCTCAAAAATTGGCTAGCCCTCTTTCTTGTACAAGTAGTGTCGATTTTGCTTGCATAGGGGTGGTCTTTATATAGTTGTGACACAAGTAGGGTTACGCCATGTAAACCCTAATTGTCATCGCATTCCGTATTCCATGATGCATGGTTTTGTAACCTCAATGGACTATCCATGGAGCACCTTATGGGTTTTATCCCAATCTATACAAACCATGGATCATTAGCCCACTATACAAGAATTTATGATTTACACAATCAACCCCATATATTTAATTAGCCTCTTTTTTATCACTTAATTAATTCCAAATTAATTCTTTGATCAATACTAATTAAATAATATTATTAATATATTAGAACTTATAATATATTAATAATCTTTAAGTGTCCTTTCTCTCATTTAGTCTATCCAAGTGTTGCAATGCCATTCAATCCAAATGGACCATGCTAATCGGGTCAAGTACATTCCAGAAATAGTTATGAACATAGACACCTAATCCAACAATTCCAACATAACATTCATATATATATATATATTTGACTAAAGTTGATTAAAATCTCAATCTAAGATTTTAGATTTGAAATGAGGTATGAATTCCTCTACCTTAATTATAGCAAAACAACTTTTCAAATCCTACATCTTTGTAAATTGAAACTTAACATAATAATTATACTCTCACTAAAATTATAATGATTATCTTACTAGCATAACACTTATGTTCCCACTAGCTTTGACAAGTACTCAGAAATCAGTTGGACAAATCCAAACTCATATGGACTGAACTTGTTCAATCTTAATTCCTTTCCACCTGGTAGCACAAGGGCCTACCATTGCTTCCAAGTAGTTATGCAACAACTGAGAACTCATAGAACTACATACATAGTCAGCTTTAACTAGAATGGCCATAGAAATAATAATATGTCAACACGACGGGTTATAAACCTCAAGTCTTATGCTAGTGATAAACAAAAGGTTTATTCTTGATTAGTTCTTGAAACTTGTCAACATCTTTAAGACTCCCACTGCCCTCTTGACATATAAGATTCTCTTGTCATGAGTCATTCCTTGAGAAATCAAATATTCAAGAGTTAGTGTGGATTCTTATCAAGCAAACACTTCACCCATTGCCCTAGTTGGTCTTTCTTTTATCCAAAAACATCACAACTTACCAATCTCAAATGTACAAGAGTAGAAAACTTTTACTCTACATTCACACATTGCCCTTAGTGTTAGATTAGTGTCTAAGGCTGTAGCTATATTTGGTAAGTACTTGACCCGATTGTGCATGGTCCTTTTAGGTTGCCTTCACCTTAGCAACTTGACAAGATGATTTATATAGAGAGTAGAGATATTATTATTATTAATGTATTATAAGAATAATATGTTAAAGGAATAATAATATTATTTGATTAATATAAGTCATAAATTAATTAGGAATTAGTTTGGTGACTTAAAGAGATTAATTGAATAAAGGGGAATAAACTGTCAAATGTGTGATAGTTGTATTTTGGGCTAAGAATCCTTATAGATAAAGGGGTGGACGATTTTAGGGATAAGGATCTCCTAGAAATCATCCAAGGCCTTATCTAGAAGGATCTTTGGATTGCTTTGAGACTAAGTTATCCAATTAGGGTTTAAGGTGAAACCCTAGGAGCTCACAGTATAAATAGGCCTTTGGGGTTGTGGAAATCGACGACCTTGTTGTTGGAGGAAACCCTAGAGCCGATTTCCCTCTTCCTTCCCTCTCTCAAATCATCTTCTTGCTAGTAGGTGTTTGTAACCCATTAGAGGAGTTACAATTGTGACTCTAAGCTCCAAGAAGAAGAAGTTTTCAAGTAAGTAACTCAAGGTATTCTTCTAGATCTATTATTAAATGTTTTGATTGTTTGTTTACATTAGATCTAGCCATGAAAGTCTTGGATATATTGCATGTTCAATTAGAGAAACCTAGATCCAAGCTTTAGGGTTTGCATGTGCACATAGGAAAGTTCTTATGGCTCAAACCCATCAATGGTATCAGAGCCTTGATTCGTTTCAATTGAATGTGATGCTTAACTGTTTTGCTTGCTGAAAATCGTCTTTCTTGCCCTCTCCCTGACCCAACTCGGCGAGTCAGTGTCTGGACTCTGCGAGTTGGCCCTACTCGGCGAGTCCAAGCGTCAGACAGAGGATATTTCAGGATTTTTTTGCTGTTTTGTCTTGGATTGATACCTAAATCGTTTTATTATGTGAAGATCCGAATTTTGACTTAATTTAATGATTATCCTTGACATAAGAATAGATAATTTCAAATCTTTTGAATATTGATTATTTATAAGATAAATTTGGAATATTTAAGATTATTTGGTAATTATCTAATGACTAAAATTAGATTAGGTCAAATATAGATAATTGTGAAGTTAATTGTTTAATTTGACTTATTTGTTATTTGATCCATTTTGTTTTGAAAAGTTCAAAATTTATTCAGAAGTTTTGAAATTTGTATTTTGTGATTAATAGTTTAGTTTAGAAGAATTTAAATTTCAACCCCTAGAGTTTTACAAGTTTAAAATTAAACCCTATACTATTATATTATTGAAAGCCTAATAAATATATAAGTATAATTAAAATGCTAGTCTTACCGTTAGTAGGCCTCATTCACGAAGTCGGTCTATATGGTGGGTATAAGGTTGTTGCCTATAAAATGGCGCTTAATGGGTGTACACTCACACCCACCGCTTGCTTGAGTGGTGGAGGGTCGTTAGCCGAACGGGTAGGATAGGGAAACTCTCTCTCCTCATTAAAAGTATAAGGTTAAAATATAAAGTAACTACATTTTTTAAAAAATTCCCAATCCTAGTTACTTTAGGCAAAAGTGAATTGATGCAATTCCCATGAAATTGCACTTTGCGCCCTTGCTAAAAAGTTAGTGGAGTGGGTGTGGTTTACCGACACACTAATTAGTTCTAAGCAAAGGTGGAAAAGGGTGATTCATTGTTTATCATAGTTCGATGGAGCGTGTGTGGTTTACTGGCACATCGAATAGATGATTGTAACAATGAAGGCACCATGTAGATTTGCATGGTTATTCATACCCACTTTGTGATCCTCGGCATCCCAGTCACAAACGAGAGGGGCATATCGAGATTTAAACATGCCATTGAAAGGTTCAATGAATCTCAAAGAAAATTTAGGAATTCTCAATGCTTTAAAAACTTAAGGTTATGTTTTTCAAGGTGAAGAATTAGTGAATCGTCATTCACTTACCTCCAAATTATTTGCGTATTGGATTACAGCATCCCTTTTCTAATATGTGAATAATGTTGTTGGGTCCTAGCCCTAATTTTTCATTTTGGGTGTTTAATTAGGGACTCAGTTCTAATCAAACTTTGTCCTTTCTATTTGTAGATGTCGAACGCAAACAATGCTGCTGCTAACTCATTCACGTTGATGAGTATTTGGCAAAAGGTGACTTTTGATGGAACGAACTTTACAGAATAGATAAGATACATTCGCACCATTTCATGCTACGAGGACAAAGAGTATGTCCTCGACGAAAAGCTCGAGAAAGTCAACCCATAAATCGCTTCTCCCGAAGAGATGGCTATCTTTGAGATACACGAACGTGATGCAATGAAAGTCCATTACATCATGATAGCCACTATGAACCAAGAATTCCAAAAGTCCTATGAGGACATGTATCCCTATGAAATGCATCAAGACTTGATGGAGAGGTACTACCAAAGCGCGAGGCAAGAGCGCTATGAGATCATCACCAACATGATCACCGCCAAGATGGGAAATGGAGAATCGTTAACTGTGCACTTGCAAAAGTTTCAAAGATATGTTGATCGTCTTCGCAGGTTAAATGTTAACTTTGGGGAGGATTTAGCCATCGACATTGTTCTTCACTCCTTGCCTTCATGCTATAACCAATTTAGGATGACCTACCACATGAACAAGGAAGATGTCACCCTAAGCAAACTCCAAGGACTCCTAAGGACTGTTGAGAGCAACCTAAAGGACAAGTCTGTTGCACCAACTCCGAATCCATCCACTGCTCTGGTTTTGGCTATAGGGCAGGGCAGGGGCAAGAATAGGAAGGCTCCGTCAAAGAGCCACCACAAGGGAAAGTCCCAATATGGTTCCTCTTCTATTGGGACCAAGGTTGATCCCGCTAAGCCCAACCCTAACCCGAAGGAGGCCGAGTGCCATTATTGCCATAAAATAGGGCATTGGAAGAGAAGCTGCTCAGAATATCTACAAGCCATCAAGGATGGAAAGATCAAGCCATCTTATGCAGGTATATACACAATTAAATCTAATGATTCATCTCATGATATTTCTTGGGTTCTTGATACAGGATGTGGTTACCACATTTGTTCTGATTTGCAGGGACTAAGAAGAAATAGGGATGTGGAGCAAGGAAGAATAAATCTAATCATGGGAAACAGGAGATCGTCTCCTGTCACCAAGATTGGAGTGTATTCTTTATTGCTTAGCAATGGATTAGGTTTAGATTTAAATAATTGTTGCTAATCGCCAGATATGGCAAGAAACATCATTTCATTTCATGGTTTGTTTAGACAAGGATTTAGATATTTGTTTAATAATATGAATGGTTCTATTTATGCTTATCTAAATGGTATTTTATATTTTGAAGCAATTCCTTGTAATGGAATTTATGAAACTGTTATGGTTGTAGATAACCAAGGAAATGATGTGTTGTGTATCGATTCTTCCAATGGTATGGATAAAGCATCTTTGTGGCATTGTCGTCTTGGACATGTCAATAAGAAGTGCATAGCCAACTCCAAAAGGATGGAGTGTTGGAGTCATTCAAACTTAGGGAAGATGACATGTGTGAATCTTGTGTACTTGGAAAGATGACCAAGTCACCCTTCATTGGCACTTGTGATAGGGGTGAGGGATTATTGGATGTCATACATACCGATGTATGTGGGCCCTTTAGATCCACCACAAAGGATGGAAACCGCTTCTACGTGACTTTTACCATTGATTATAGTAGATATGGGTATATTTACTTAATCAAGCACAAGTCAGAAACGTTTGAAAAGTTCAATGAGTTCAAGCATGAAATGGAGAATCAATTGGGTAGGAAAATCAAGATGCTTCGATCCGATCAAGGAAGAGAGTACCTAAGTCTTGATTTCCACGACTATCTCAAGGAATGCGGAATAGTTTCGCAATTGACGCCACCTAGGACACCACAGTTGAATGGTGTGGCAGAAAGGCGTAATCGAACCTTGTTAGACATGGTTCGTTCTATGATGAGTCGTGCTTCACTACCTATCTCATTTTGGGAGTATGCCTTAGAGACTGCCGCCCATATCCTTAACCGAGTCCCTACAAATAAGGTTGCCAAAACACCTCACGAGATGTGGACAGGGAAAGCCCCCTCGTTGGCACATATCAAGGCTTGGGGTTCTGTGGTTTTCGTAAGACGAGAGACTCACGACAAGCTTGAACCTCGTAGTGAGCGATGTATTTTCATCGGCTACCCGCATAAATCCTTTGGATATCTCTTATATAGACTGAGTGACAATGTTGTCTTCGTTGCGAGGAGAGGGTTTTTCGAGAGACAGATCTCATAAGCCAAGGAGACAGTGGGAGGCAAATAGATCTTGAAGAGATTCAAGAATCGAGTGATGAAGGAACCTCTACCGCTGGCGCTCAACCCAAGGAGGAAAATCCGGTTGAACCAATTGACGAGTCCTTACCTCTTAGACATTCCGAAAGAGTTAGAGTTCAACCCTAGTTTTTTGGTTTTCATATTACTACTGAAGGGGACACGTATATTAGTGATGGTACACTAATAAATCTAGGTGAGCCTAGTAGCTATAAGGAAGCCACGGCAGGCCCAAAGTCTGAGAAATGGAAAGAGGCAATGGACAGCGAGATTCAGTCCATGTATGACAACAAAGTTTGGAATTTGGTTGACAACATGGTCGGACGTAAGACGGTTGGGTGCAACTGGATCTTCAAGAAGAAGAATGATGTGGATGGGAATGTACACACTTATAAGGAACGATTGGTGGCGAAGGGCTTTACTCAAACTCTCGGAGTTGACGATGATGAGACCTTCTCACCAGTTGTGAAAATTAAGTCTATTAGGGTGACGCTAGCCATTGCTGCATTTCATGACTATGAGAGATGGAAAATGGATGTCAAGACCGCTTTCCTTAATAGGAAGTTGGTTAAGGATGTTTACATGGCTCAGCCAGAGGGTTTTATTGATGCGAAGCATCCCAATAGAGTGTGCAAGATTGAGAATTCCATTTATGGACTTAAGCAAGCATCTCGCAGATGGAATCTTTGCTTTGATGAGTGATGAGATTGAAAACACAATAGCTTTTAATCTATAAAGATCGATTAGATCTTGAACAAGTGTGTGAATGAGAAACAGCAAAAACACAATATAAATAACAAGGAAAAACGCAATATTAAGAACAAACAGCTTGAATCAAACGTGTTGAATGATTAAATAAAATCCTTAGAAGAGCTCGATTAAGAACATCAACTGTAAAGGATTAGAAGATTACAAGAGATCAAATACGTAAACTCTTGAGCGCTAAAACAGAAATCTTGAATCTTTATCTTAACCTAATATGCATGAAAGCGATAACTTATATACTATACATAAAAGGCTCTCGGTTGGACAGGCCCAAACCGGAGAATATAAGGCTAATCTACGAGCCCAAAAGACGCAATACAAAACAGAACTTCAGCTCAACAATCTCCCCCTTTGCGTCAATTTGGAGCGAGACCGTCACTTCTTACTTGGGCCGGCAGCTGAAGCTGGTACCTTCTTCTTCACGGTACTAAACAGACACTTGGTTATTGAAAGGATGGTCTGTCTAAACCGGATGTACCAATTGATCATGTCTTCAAAATATTTGATGTCATCAGCCGAATTGTCCTTACACCGCTTGATGATAGATAGGACGTGTTCCAAGCAGGTAGTGGTGTAGAGGTGCTTGTCAGCTAACGCGAACAGACATTTCTGTCCTTCGGCTCTGGTGAACATCACAGAGTTTCGCCTCGAATCTATCTTGCCCATTTTCATCGTGTTTAGATCACTGGCCGATCCCACAGGTTTGACTTCCGGTTTCTTCTTAAACACTGTGGCAACCTCCTGATCCATTAAGGCCACCTCCATGATATAGCATGCCAGCATCCTTTTGACATGGTCCAAGATGGGACTATATTCAGCTTCGTTTGTCAGCAAGATGTTGTACAAGACTATCCAATCATGAGGGTTCAGATTGGGCAGATCCGCTAGAGTGATCATGTGAGTAGTTCTTGCAGATCCTCGGATAAGCTTGAACTTGACGTTGGTGAATCTCCCCACGGCAAACGGCTTCATCACCCGAACGTTGACAATCTTCTGGGCGCTCCATGTAAGGTATTGAGGGCGAGCGGCCTCCAGATAAAAGTCAATGAGCTCCCTGTCAAGCTCATCGTTCGGATGTGGGACTTCGTAAATGTTGGAGAAGGCGTGGAAGATGAACGCCTTTCGAGTCAGTGGCATATCAAATTGCGAATCGACCGAGTTGATGCAGTCGAATGATATCACCGGCTCGAGCCATAGAATGCTTGGAGTCTCTATGGCCTCTTTTATCAGTCGATCCCTGGTCCAGGCAGGGAAGAGCAGCTTTCGGCTCTCAAGGAGATCGTTGGCTTCTTTTTGTTTACGTTCGGCTTCTTCAGCTTCACGTGCCACACGATTGACATCTTCATGAGTATTGCGACTGTTCTTTCTCTTCAACATGTCCGCAATAGTCTCCTTGTCTTCTTCTTCATCTTCATCTTCATCTCCTCCCTCTGCAATATTTTTGCCCTTGTCCTTCACACCCGAACCCGAGGCATGACCAGTTGGGGTTGGTTCGGTTGTGTGAGTTGCTTTTGAGGAAGGAGGTGGTTTCGATCCAGTTTTCTCATCTCCCCCTTGTTTCGGAATGGACACGAAACTGGGTAGGCCTTCAATTTTACTCAAGAGAGCCATGGCCGGAGAGAGTTTCTCAGCGAGGGTACGCCTCACCGAGTGGTTCAGGATGGGATCATGTGCTTCCAGAATGTTGGATAGAGCCGCGTGGACATCCGAAACACACGTCTTGATTATTTCCCTTTCGGATCGAAGAGCCTCCAATTGTTGTTCAGAGTTGGAAAGTTGGGTGCTCTTGACCTTGAGGGCAGTGGTCTTACTCGCCAAGACGTCCATCAATTTATTTTCAGCTGCAAGATCCTCTTGTAGCTTTGCCAAGCGGGCATCAATGGAGGCACGGAGTGCCGAGTTGTCGTCGCTAAGGTGTTGTCTTAGGGTAGCGAACGAAGATAACTCCGTCTTCACAAACTGGGCCAATTGATTAACAAGAGGTTCCAGTGTTGTTTTGTTGGCTTCGGCGCTTTCCTGCATAGACTGCAGCAGGATGGAAGCGTCATGGAATAGTTTATCGACTTTTTCGGTCGCTGCCTCACAAGCCCGGGTGGAGGCGTCAATAGCAGCAGTAGCAGAGGCCACTGAGTCATGTTGAGCCTGATAGAAGGCATCAACTATCCTCTGAATGGCAGCTTCAGATAATGATGACTGCTGATTGGAGGAGGAGGCGAGAAGTTGATCAACCTTGTCGTTCAGCTCGCGGAGATGCTTCTTAGTAACAGGAGCATCGTCCTCCTCATCGCTTTGAACTTGAAACGGACTGTAGTAGACCGAATCAAAGTTCAGGTGATCACCACCTAGGTATTGATTATCGCCATCGGAGGCGTCTTCTGGAGATGGAGGTGGTGGTGAAGCTGGGGGTGTTATAGGTTTGGTTGGTGCAGGTTGAGTGGGTGGGGGGTGAGTTTCGGTTGGTGGTTGTGTATGGGTTTCGGTTTGTGGAGGTTCGGTTACGGGAGTGGTTTCGGTGACAGGTGGTGTTTCGGTTGAGGTGGTGAATATGGGTGGAGGAATAGGGAATGAGGTTGGTGGAATAGTGGGGGTTATGGTGGGAATGGAAATAGGGATTGTGGGTGGAGGGGAAGGAACTGGGGATTGGTGAAGTTCCATCTCCGGGGTTGGGGAACGAGGAGGTGTGTTGCCTCTTTGTGGAGATTCGTCTCCATGTGACTCCTCAGAGCCCGAACTCCCACCTTCGGATTCACTTGATGAGGAGGAAAGGATGAGCTTTCGCTTTTGTTGGGTCTTCCTCCTTTTCGGTTGAGGTGACGAGGCAGCCTTCGGTTGTTTGCGCTTTTTGGGAGTAGGTTTTGGGGCTTTGGATGGTTTCTTCCCCTTGTCTGCCTTCTTACCCCTGGCCAGCGGTTTGTCGGCATCATGGATCGATCTCAACATGTCCGGTGTCAGTTCCCTCGGACCAGATGGCCCTAACTCCTTGATCGCCTTGATCAAATTGCTTTCTGATGGCACACTGCCATACATCGACTCCGGGATAGAGCCAATGAAGGAGAATTTTGAGGCAGCCGATACGATGATCTTCGTGGTGTGGAACGTACCAACCGAAGACATCGGTGCACCGTCAGCAGTTTGGACATCAAACTTGTCCATAGCCCACCTTGTGATCAAGATCCAGAACCGGGCTAGTGACACCTCGGAGTGTCGGGAAGTGGAAGAAAGGCTCTGAATTAGTTGTTGCCAAAGAACAAATCCGTAGTCCAGATTGATCCCGTTGTACACCCCATACATGATCGACAGAAACAGACGACTGGCCCCGTCCGATCCTGAGCTTCGTTCTGACAGTCCCTTGAAGAGAACTGTAAATAACCCATTCCATTGGGGCGGTAGGCATGACTTCTTGAATCTGGCGACGGAGGTGAGAACTTCCGTGTAGCCCATGTTGTAGAACATGCTGTAGAGCATACCAACTGGAATTGTCTCCGGATGAACACGCGATGGGTCAGCAGCAAACCCAATCATAGAGCAAAAGCGGGGACGAGAAATTGACGTCTTGTGTTCCGCCACTTCAAAGAAAACTCTGTCAACGGCCTTGTCGTAATAAGCCGTTGCGTAGACTTGAGATAGGGCGACCATTGGCACCGTTTCAATCCGTGACAGTGCCGGAGCAAGCTGGGAGTATTTGAGACACTCGATGATCGGCGACATGTAGGGATCATAGGCCAGTGGGTTCAGATCAATCACGAGGCATTGCTGAGGGCGGATTGGAAGAATCTGAGAAGTAGCATGGACGGAAGAGGATTCAGCCATTGTTGCAGGTTGGAGAAGAAGAGAACCGGGAGAGAGTTTGGAAGTATTTTTGCTTTGGAAATTATGGGGGCAGTAAAGAGGTAAAAGGTGGTCTGGCTTGGGTTTTATAGTAGGTGATAGGAGAGAGAAAGATCGATTCAAATCTCTTATGGAAATATGGAAGGGTTTTTGAGATTGATTGGTGACAGTTGGGACGTGCGATGATCACGTAGGAGAGAGAGTGTCAGATTCCTAGGATCACGCCGCCCAATAAGCGCCGGTTCAGAGAGAGGAACCGTTTCTATTTCCACACGCGCCATTAATGCCTGATGGATGACGCTTCAATACTTGCACACGCGTCCAATAGTGTCAGAAAAAGCGCGACCTCTTCAAATTCACGCGCCTGCTTTTTACCGTCGTTTGAATTCCTATCCTTTGAACTTCCGCCGTGTCAGCGTCTTTTGTCTTTTCCCCTTTTAAACGGCTGTTTGGAAGTAATAATCCACGTGGCTAATTTTTGACCACAGCTTTATTTGTAATCATCCAGTAAATGTCCAGCCTGTAAAATAATTAGTAACGGAATTTTTGAAAAATTTTGGATTTTCGTGCAAAGAGTGTAAAAGAAAAAGAAATAAAGCAACTCTTTTTAGGATAATCTGTGATGTCCTTAAGGACACGAAACTGATGATCCCGGGCACGAATCTCTTCCTTCAAGGTCAAGAAAGACCTCAAAGTGTTAGTGTGGAATCCCGTTAAATTACGATCAAACATTTATTAATAAATGTTGAAAGGCTTCTTTTAATAAGGCCAATTAAGGGTGGTTTCGCTTTGATTCAGCAATTCAATTCTTGATATAAGAACGAATGTGAACAAAGTACTTGTGAGACCAGTGTAGTCTGTTGAACAAGTAGGTTTGGAGTTGATTTTTAAGTGACTGGGAGAGGTATAAAATCTCAGATAAAATTATAACTGGATCCCATGGGAAGAAATGTTATGGTATGTAACAATTTCATTGGAACCACGCAAAAACGAAAAGAAATTGAGATTTCATGAAGGTACATTCGTCAATTCATTGGTGAAAGCTTGATCAAGTTGATTGGTCACCGTCAATTCTTTGGTGTTGAATGTTGGGTTTCACTCAGTTCGTAGTGGCACGAAACTAAGATCATAAACACAGAAGTTGTGTAACCATAAACCTCAGTGGTAGTTTCTGAGAGTCTCAAGGGTTACAGTGATGAAACGAATGTTATGGAGAATTTGTGATGGAGATGGTGGAAGAAGACATAGTACCTCTGCTGCGAATAGAAGGACCAAGCAGGAGACTCTCATCTCGTGTGAGAATAGAGTGAGGTAGCTCATGATTAGAATAAATAAGTTAGCCTTATTGGGAAGACAAGGTTTGTGTATACCAAGTCGTGAAGGCTATTATTCAAAATCTTATGAGGCTTGGGACACATACAGCAGCATGCTTCTAGGGACATTTAAGTAATTCAGCAGATATATTCCCATAAACAAACGAGCACACAAAGAAAAAAAATAAAAAATTTTTTTTGTAGTTTTTGAAATTTATATATATATAAAGTAATTAAAAATAAAAAAAAACTTTGAAAAATATTGAAAAACCGAACCCGAGCGTTCGGTTGGTTTCGGTTGGATAAAGTTGAAAAACCGAACCCGAACGTTCGGTTGGTTTCGGTTCTTGAAAATTTTTAAAAACCGAACCCGAACCTTCGGTTGGTTTCGGTTCTTGAAAATTTTGAAAAACCGAACCCGAACCTTCGGTTGGTTTCGGTTCTTGAAAATTTTGAAAAACCGAACCCGAACCTTCGGTTGGTTTCGGTTCTTGAAAATTTTAAGAAACCAAGGAGTTGAAATATGCAATAAAAAAAAACTTTGTACCTAAAGAAAATAAATTTTGCATAAGAAATATACAACACAGAAAAACTACCTTTGAAGTAATGAGCGAGTCAGATAGTTGAACCAAACCCGAACATTCGGTTGGTTTCGCTTCTTACTGTAGAGATGGAGTGGTAGTGTGAGGAACTGAATCTGATTCCATCATACCTAGCCCTTGCAATATTTTATTGAATGATGCTTCAGGAAGAGCTTTGGTAAAGACATCAGCCAGTTGATCAGTGGTTCTTACGAAGTGAACTTCGACATTTCCATCTTCCACATGATCTTTAATGAAGTGATACCGTAGTGCTATGTGTTTGGTTTTGGAGTGTTGCACCGGGTTATGACAGATCCTAATTGCACTTTCAGAGTCACAATATAGAGGGATCTTCTTCATATTGAGTCCATAGTCTCGAAGTTGACTCTGAATCCAAATCACTTGTGATGTGCAAGATGCAGCGGCAATGTATTCCGCTTCAGCAGTAGACAGCGACACACATGTTTGTTTCTTGGATTGCCAGCTGACCAACTTCCCATCAAGAAATTGACAGCCACCTGTTGTGCTTTTGCGGTCGAGTCCACATCCTCCAAGGTCGGCATCAGAATAGGCTTGAACGAAGAAGCCTGAGTTGGATGGATACCATAGACCCAAGGAGGCGGTTCGCTTGAGATAGCGTAGGATGTTCTTCACTGCCAGCATGTGAGGTTCGCGTGGGTTAGCCTGAAATCGAGCACAATAACATACAGAAAACATGATATCAGGCCTGCTAGCAGTTAGATACATCAGTGAGCCAATCATTTGACGATAGAGCGTGATGTCGACGGCCGGTTTATCGAGTGAAGGGGTAAGTTTGGTGCCGAAAGCCATAGGGACTTTGACTTTTGAGTCTCCCATCATGCCAAACTTCGCTAGGAGAGTCTTCGTGTAAGCTTCCTGATTGATAAAGATGCCCTCGGGTCCCTGTCTTATATTTAAACCAAGGAAAAAATTAATAGGACCCATTGAGCTCATTTCAAACTTAGTCTCCATCAACTTTCTGAATTCAGCTGTTAAGCTGGGATTCGTAGAGCCAAAGATGATGTCATCGACATAAATTTGAACTATCATAAGGTGACCGAACCTTGTTTGAATTTGGACATCTTTAAAAATTTTGTAAGCGTTTCATACCAGGCCCTCGGAGCTTGTTTGAGGCCGTACACAGCTTTATCCAGAATGTAGCAATGATGTGGATACTTTTCGTTCACAAACCCAGGAGGTTGCTCCACATACACAGTTTCTTCAAGTTCTCCATTGAGAAATGCGCACTTGACGTCCATTTGGAATACCTCAAAGTTTTTGTGAGCAGCATAGGCCAGAAATATACTAACCGATTCTAGCCTAGCTACTGGAGCGAACGTCTCTTCGTAATCTATCCCTTCCTCCTGACAGTATCCTTTGACAACCAGGCGAGCCTTGTTTCTTATGACATTACCTTCCTTGTCCATTTTGTTTCTAAAAACCCATTTGAGACCAACAACTGAAGCATCCGGAGGAGTTGGAATGAGACGCCAGACTTTGTTCCTCTCAAACTCGTTTAGTTCGTCTTGCATAGCTTGAACCCAATCAGAGTGATCGAGGGCAGTGTTCACTGTCTTCGGTTCGACTTTTGATACGAATGAGTTAAACATACAAAACTCAACTTTTGAGAATAAGGATGTCTGTTTTGCCTTCAGTTGGGATCGGGTCAGAACATTGTCAGATACATCACCAACTATTTGAGAGATAGGATGATCTCTGGTCCATTTTGTAAGAGGAGGGTAATTCGGATCAAAGGATGGATCTAGTTCAGCGTTGATCATCTCTTCAGGCTCAGATTGGCTATCGAAATCAAGCGTCATGTCATCATGCTCCCCCTCAATGGATGAGTCTTGAGAAACATGAGGTTCAGGGGTTTCTTGCGGTGCTAAACTTTCAGGCATTGAAGCATCTTTGTTTGGAGGGGCATCTTCGGTTGGAGAGGTACCTTCGGTTGGTGAAGGACCTTCTGTTGAAGTAGCAGAGCTTGGCTCCCCCTGGACTTGTGAGCTTGGCTCCCCCTCGACTGAAGCATTGTTGGTTGGAGATTCAACAGTAGGCGTTTCTCCTTCATGCATTCTTCTTGCAGCATCTTCGACAATCTGCTTCATATGATCTATTTTGTTGTCGGCTGCTCCTGCTTCTGAGAGAGAAGCCTTTTCCGGTTCATCAAAGAGATCCAGAAAATTCTCATACATATTGGCGATTGGGATTGTGACTTGACCAGTTTGAGGGAAGATTTCCCTGGCAGTGTCATTTATGGCCTGTAGCTTCTTGACATAGCTATCGTCGAAGGTCACATAGTATGTTTCTTCAATCCTTCTTGATCGTTTGTTTAGAACCCTGTAAGCCTTTGAAGTGAGTGAATAACCCAGAAAGATTCCCTCGTCGGCTTTGACATCAAACTTGTTGCGGTGTTCTTTAGAGTTAAAGATGAAACACCTTGAGCCAAAAACGTGGAAAAATTTCACATTGGGCTTCCTGTTGTTCAGTATCTCATATGGTGTGAGCGTGAATCGCTTGTTGAGATAGGACCTGTTTTGTGTATAACAAGCAGCAGAAATAGCATCAGCCCAAAAATAAAGAGGTAAGGAAGCGAAACTTAACATAGTTCGGGCAGCTTCACACAGAGATCGGTTTCGTCTTTCGACTATACCGTTCTGTTGTGGTGTGTAGGGAGCTGAGAAATTATGACTAATTCCCTTTTCTGCAAGAAACTCTTCAAACTCCTTGTTCTTGAATTCGAGACCATTGTCGCTTCTGATGTTTCGAACGACCTTCTTGAGCTAGACTTCAATTTGCTTGATAAATACTTTCAGCTTTTGAGTCGCTTCAGATTTGAGCTTTAGAAAGAACACCCATGTAAATCGTGAAAAGTCATCAACGATAACAAGAATATACTTGCTACCACCGATGCTTTCTATAGATGAAGGCCCACACAAATCGATATGAAGCAATTCGAGTGGTTCAACAACTTTTGTGTTGATTATAGATGGGTGACTTTGACGACTCTGCTTTCCCATTTCGCATGCAGCACATAAATGCTCTCTGTCGAACTTGAGCAGTGGAAGACCCCTAACATGACCTCCAGTGACAAGTCGGTTGATATCTTTGAAATTGAGATGAGAGAGTCTTCTGTGCCACAACCAGCTTTCGTCGGATTGAGCTTTTGATAACAGACAGATTGCTGGGTTCCCTTTGATGGGTTTCATGTTCAGCGGAAACATTTCACCCTTTCGCTCTGACTTCAGAATCACTTTCTTTGTTGTTTTCTCTATGATTTCAGAACCTTCATCATCGAATGAAACTTTGAGACCTGTACCTCCAACAAGCTGAGATACACTGATGAGGTTGTGTTGAAGTCCTTCCACATAAGCCACCTTTCTGATGGTAAAATCACCATTCGTTATCATCCCATATCCCTTTATGGTGCCATAAGAGTTATTTCCAAACTTAACGTTGCCACCATTTGCAAGAGATCTGTATTCCCTGAGTTCCTCCTTCCTTCCTGTCATGTGACGCGAGCAGCCACTGTCGATGTACCATTCTTCGTCAAACTGCTCGTCACTTATAACCTGCAAAAATTAAGCAGATTTAGGAACCCAAAGTTTCTTGGGTCCATGTGAGGATTTCATGGGAACAGGAATAGTTAGAGAGATATCAACAAGATATGTTCTTTTAATCAAAGTTGTTTCATCTTTCTTTTTAATGGTGAAAACTTTTATTTTGTTAAGATTAGGTTGGTTTCCTTTGGGCTCAGGCTTGGATTCATCGACCTTTTGCTTTCCCTTCTGTTCAGCAGAAGAATGAGATTTTTGAGGAAAAGTAGGATTAGCGTTAGAGCAAGATGAAGATGAGTGAGTAGGAGTAGAATGACGAGAAGAGTTGGATCGAGAGAATTTGGATGGGGATGGAAGTGTCGTCCTTGCTGATGACTCTAGGTGACCCTTTTGCTTTTGATCGTTGGTGGTTTTAACCTTTAAGTCTTGTTCTCTTCTGACTTCAGAACCGAACCTCTGAGTTCGGTTGGAGTTGTTCTTGGAACCGAACCTTTGGTTTCGGTTGAAATCCTTTTCAGAACCGAACCTTTGCTTTCGGTTGGTATTTTCTTGCAAACCGAACCTTGGCTTTCGGTTGATATCTTCGTGCGAACCAAACCTTGGCTTTCGGTTGATATCTTCGTGCGAACCGAACCTTGGCTTTCGGTTGTTGGAATCGTCATGCTTTCTTACGGGATTATTTTCATACTTCAGATTCTTCTTCTTGTGTGAATAGTATGCATTCTGGGAGTGCCAGAATTGTTTTCTTTCAGAAAGGTTTTTCCTGTATCTTAGGTTCCTTTCTATCTTTTTATCCCACATCTGTTTAGGTTGATGATGAACGTTCGCTTTCGCTTCTGATGTCACCTTGGCTGGTTCCTTTTGATCTTTATGAGGTATTCTTTGAGCTGAGGGTACAGAGGGAATGTTTGACGAAGACCCAGTTTGACCTGAGGAAGTGGAAGAAGTATCTGATGAAGTTTCACTTCGAGCTGTTGGTGTTAGAGGAATGTCTTCTTTTGCTGAATGATCAGCCTCTTGAGGAACATCCTTTGTACCACTTGTGCTTGGTTCGCTGAAATTATCAGGCTTGTTCAAGGGTTCAGGTATGTATCTCCCTTTCTTCATCCAAGAGGTTCTTTCAGATAGGCCAACGGTTTCGTTTCCATTGTCAATAGGAGCTTCCCAGAAGAACTCATCACAGCCATCAGCATTATCTTCGTTAACAATAGCCGTGAGTTCAGCTGTCTGATGTTCGGTTACTCCAGTCACTTTGTATACCTGATTCGGAGTGGTTCTGACCTTTTGATAGACAACAGCCTTTTCTACTAATTTCGGGGACTTTTGTTGGGACAATCTAGCGAATTCCACAGAATTTTCAGAAATAAGATTTTTGTGGTTTTCAGTTTCGCTTTTCACAAATTCTGAGCAGTCAACCGTGTCCTCTACAGAAATTTCACTCATGTTTTCGTCCTCGTTAAGCTCAGATGCATTTTCAACATCAATTTTATTTTCTGAGCTTACTTTGGCATTTAGAGAGTCAAACTTTTGTATGGTTTCGGTTCTCAGTTTAAGTCTATCATTTTCGTCCAAAAGATTTTTGAGCATGTCCTTATGGTCTTTGGATTTAATGAAGGACTCAATTTTGTCCAGTCCAATTTGATAAGATGGGTTGACATCATCAGACGAAATCACATTCTCACAATTGTAGGCTTCAGCATCGATTTCATCCTCCTTAAATTCAAGGAACGGTAAAATCATACGGTGGATCTTTTTGCCTATCTCACAGTCCAAATGCAGCTGAGTGATATTGGAATATAAACGTTTAGCTATTAAACAAAAAACATTTCGTTGTTTTAACAATTTCAAATTGTCTCTTTGCAAATAAATGTTTTCGTCTTTGACTTTAATTAATTCCGACTCTTTTAACTCAATCCACATACGCCGCTCCTCACTCTTCGACGCCACCCTGCTTAATTGATCAGTCAGGTTAGAATTGGTGACTCTAGTTTGAGTTAAGCTACTATCTAAATGAGAAATTCTTGTGTTAACGCTTTTTAGTTCTTTCTCATATGAAGATAATGGTACTTTAGATGAAATAAAAACAGATTGTACCTTCTTTATCAGTTCATCAAGCTCATTGAACTGTTGGCTGAGTGGTTTGGCTGTGAAGCACATATCTTCCTGCACTTTCGGTCCAGTGCTTCCTCCATCGGTGTTGTATCCCCTCATTTGAGATGCGCTTGACACCATAAAGCATTTTCCACCACTGCTTTCCTCCTTAGCCATGTAAGCCTTTCCATGAGTAGGCTTCCTCACTTCTTCGTCTTCTGAGTCAGTAGACCAAACTTCGGTGCTACCGAACTCATCATTATTAACCGAACCCTGCACAATAAGAGCATTAATAGAAGGGTTAGCGGTAGACTTTTTCTTCCTTAACTCGTCCAACCTCTTCTGCAGCACGGCTTCCTCATCCTTTCCGTCATCCTTTTCAGCCATCTTTTTAAGGACACAGTCCTTAGCATAGTGGTTCTTGCCACCACAGTAAAAACAGCTTACTCCGGAATCGCCATCTGCCTTCGGTTCCTTCTTAGACTCCTCAGCCTTCGGTTCATTGTTTGCCTTCTCAGAGCTATAACTCCCCTGCCAGTTTCGGTTTTTGTTGCTGGGGAACCTCTTCTTTATGAACCTCTTAGGATTGGATACCATCATGGCATAGTCCTCAGTGGTGAGGTCATATTCTTCCAAGTTGAGCTCTTCATCCTCCATCACGGCTTTACTTTTAGATAAGAGGGCCAACGAACCAAGACTAGACACCACGTTCTTCTCTTGAACAACAATCTTCTCTTGGGACTTTAGAATACCCACCAGTTTTGCCAAAGAGTATGATTTAAACTGTTCATGGGCTTTAACTGTGGAAACTACTGCTCTCCATTCTGATCTCAGTCCGTTCAAGAAAGTAACCTTCTGTTCGATGAGCTTCCTTTCGATGTCGTGTTTGATCATCTTGCTGAGAAGATGATTGAAGCGATCAAACGTCTGGGTCACGGTTTCTTCGGCTCCTTGTCTGAATTCACCAAACTCGGATAGAAGCAAGGTTTGGATGGAGTGTTCAAGGTCTTCGTCTGTCGAATACAGTTCGCGAAGTCTATCCCACACTTCCTTCGCCGTAGTGCATGAGCTGACTAGTCTGAATGTGTCGGACTGAAGGGCGAATCTGATCAACCTTAGTGCCTTAATGTTGCACTGGAATTTATCTTTCTCATCCTGTGCAAGATTCGTCACATCCTTGAGCAAATCATTGTATTCTTTTTGCGTCTTAATAACCCTGGATGTCGCTGAATGAGAGAATGGTCCATTGATAATGGCTTCCCAAATGAGAAAACCATTGTCCTCCGATCCAATCACGTAATCTTCAAAATGATGTGCCCATACTTCATAGTCATGGGTGTATAAGATTGGAATCTTTGTCGTCGAACCAATGCTGTTGGAAATATTAATTGGGTTTGATTGCGTTGCGTCCATAATGATCGTAATAACCTGTTCAAAGATCAGACTTGTAATAAAGCAGATTAGGGCAAAACAATAAATACTAAGATACGTCAATTAAGATGACGGCTCAATAAATATCGATGATTGCGGAAAACCCTAATGAAAATCTTTTTCACAGAAAAGAAGTGTATCAATTACACAGCCTCCTGCTCTGATACCAATTGATGAGATTGAAAACACAATAGCTTTTAATCTATAAAGATCGATTAGATCTTGAACAAGTGTGTGAATGAGAAACAGCAAAAACACAATATAAATAACAAGGAAAAACGCAATATTAAGAACAAACAGCTTGAATCAAACGTGTTGAATGATTAAATAAAATCCTTAGAAGAGCTCGATTAAGAACATCAACTGTAAAGGATTAGAAGATTACAAGAGATCAAATACGTAAACTCTTGAGCGCTAAAACAGAAATCTTGAATCTTTATCTTAACCTAATATGCATGAAAGCGATAACTTATATACTATACATAAAAGGCTCTCGGTTGGACAGGCCCAAACCGGAGAATATAAGGCTAATCTACGAGCCCAAAAGACGCAATACAAAACAGAACTTCAGCTCAACAATGAGAAAGTCAAAGAGTTTGGATTTGTATGAAGCAAAGATGAGTCATGTGTATATGTCAAGGCTAGTGGGAGTATAGTTAGCTTCCTCGTTTTGTATGTCGATGACATACTGCTCATAGGAAACGACATCCCGACTATGTAGGAAGTTAAGTCCTGGCTTGGGAAGTGCTTCGCTATGAAAGGCCTCGAAGAGGCTTCTTATATTTTGGGAATAAGGATGGTGATAGAACGAAGTAAGAGACTAATAGGACTTAGTCAGAATACTTACTTGGATAAAGTACTAAAACATTTTAGTATGGAAAACTCGAAGAAGGGAGAACTACCGATACAGAGTGATGCCAAATTGAGTAAGACTCAAAGTCCGAGTACCGAAGCCGAGACAGCAGAGATGAGCTGAGTACCATACGCTTTCGTAGTTGGCTCAATCATGTATGCTATGACTTGTACTCGCCCTAATGTGGCCTTTTATTTGAGCATGGTCAGTAGGTATCAAGGGAACCCGGGCAAAGCTCATTGGATTGCGGTTAAGAATATACTTAAGTACCTTCGGAGGACCAAGGAATGGTTCTTAGTCCTCGGAGGGAGTGATGACTTAAAAGTGTGAGGGTATAGTGACACCAGCTTCCAAACTGACAGAGACAACTACCGTTCACAGTCGAGTTGGGTCTTTACTCTAAATTGTGGAGCGGTAACTTGGAAAAGTTCCAAGCAAGAAACTGTAGTTGATTCAACGTGCGAATCAGAGTACATTGCAGTGAGCGAGGAGTCGAATGAGGCGATATGGTTGAAGAACTTCATTGGTGACCTTGGAGTTGTGCCTGCCATAAAGGAGCCTATGGAAATTTTATGTGATAATGAAGGAGTGGTTGCCTTGACCAAGGAACCGAGGGATCATGGTAGATCTCGACATATCAACATAAAGTATCATTTTATTAGACATCGAGTAGAAGAAGGACACCTCGTGGTTAAGAGGATATCATCAGAAGATAACCCAGCAGATCCGCCTACGAAGGGACTAAATAGGGTTAAGCATTTGCTGCACGCTAGGAGCATTGGGCTGAAGGATGATATTAGTTTAGATTAGATAGTTTTAGAAACATGTAATAGATAAATGTAATTGACATTTGATGATTAAATAAATGAGTATTATTTATGAGTAAGCTACTATCATATGTTGATTGTTTAACTATTGTTTCAATTTGCTTGTTTTGACTTCCAGAATAAGTGAGTTTATTAAAAATAATCGAATCAATCGAACAGTCCACAATCGTTCATATGTTGGAAGTAGGTATGAATGAAGATTGTCATGAATTGGTGTGTAGATTGTCTAAATGGTGTTAGACATAGTAAAAGCTTGCTACAACATTCATGTGTGCTTATGAATAAGTTTTGAGCATTGGAATAAACTCGTGCTTGCTGGAATCACCTTATGGAATTTGACAAAAGGTGATCGCAACACGATAATATCATATGGTCTTAAAACTGCATCAGGAAATTGATGTCATAAAACGCATTGTTGTGTATAGTTGATTAGTGAATAAGTAAATGCATATAAGTCGAAGTTTATCTGTTACTTTTATCCTAAGAGGGTAAAAGCGATATCACGGCCGCTCGATGATTTGATTTGACTTATGTATTGGGCCCAGTCAGGACTGAATTGATGTGTTCAATTAAATTCTATGTCAAATAAATCTGAGATCGAGAAACCAACTGTTGGACATTTAGTTCCATAAAATTGTCCGCACAATATCTTAACAGAGGACTATACGATCCCTTATCTAAAGGACATGATACTAATAAGATCAGAGTTGACATCGTCTTTGAGAGCTACGATTGCTAATCGGATTGTGTTTGCACTTATAGTTACTAGACTTATCCAAGTGGGAGACTATTGGATTAGTGTCTAAGGCCGTAACTATATTTGGTAAGTACTTGACCTGATTGTGCATGGTCCTTTTGGGTTGCCTTCACCTTAGCAACTTGACAAGATGATTTATATAGAGAGTAGAAATATTATTATTATTATTAATGTATTATAAGAATAATACAAGTCATAAATTAATTTGGAATTAGTTTGGTGACTTAAACAGATTAATTGAATAAAGGGGCATAAACTGTCAAATGTGTGATAGTTGTATTTTGGGCTAAGAATCCTTATGGATAAAGGGGTGGATGATTTTAAGGATAGGGATCTCCTAGAAATCGTCCAAGGCCTTATCTAAAAGGATCTTTGGATTGCTTTGAGACTAACTTATCCAATTAGGGTTTAAGGTGAAACCCTAGGAGCTCACAGTATAGATAGGCCTTTGGGGTAGTGGAAACTGACCACCTTGTTGTTGGAGGAAACCCTAGAGCCGATTTCCCTCTTCCTTCCCTCTATCAAATCATCTTCTTGCTCGTAGGTGTTTGTAAGCCATTAGAGGAGTGACAATTGTGACTCTAAGCTCCAAGAAGAAGAAGTTTTCAAGAAAGTAACTCAAGGTATTCTTTTAGATCTATTTTTACATGTTTTGATTGTTTGTTTACATTAGATCTAGCCATGAAAGTCTTGGATATATTGCATGTTTAATTAGAGAAACCTAGATCCAAGCTTTAGGGTTTGCATGTGCACATAGGAAAGTTCTTCTGGCTCAAACCCATCACTTAGTTGGCTAAGACATGTTTTGGGAAGGAAGTGTTGTTGGGTTTTGAGCAATCTAACACTCCTAAGTGTACATGCAACCCTAAATACCTTGGATCTATGTTTTCTCTATTATACATGCAAATATCAACTTCCCAAGGTAGTGTTCTATTCTAGCATACAAAACTTTGAATAACACAAATTAGAATAACATACCTTTTGTTGGTGCTTGTCTTCATGAAGCTTGAGTGCCTAGTACCCCAAGTGTGACACCTCAAATGGTTCACACAACACCATAAGCACTTGGAATAACTTAGAGAGAAATTAGAACACTTCAAGAATCGGCTTGCCCTCCATGCATATCATAGTCTCCCATTTTCCCAAGAAAGAGATCATTAGATAGTGTGTTACAATTAGGGTAAACCCTAATTGTCATGGCTATCCATTTCCATGGATCCATGGGTTCAAATACACCATGGAGCATCCAATGGGTTTTAGCCCAACCTGATAATCCATGGAGCTTTAGCCAATTATATAAGTATGGATGATTTACACAATCAACCCATATATTTAATTAGTCTTCTTTTGATCACATAATTAATTCTAAATTAATTATTGATCAATAGTAATTAAATAAACTTATTAATATATTAGAACTTATAATATATTAATAAACCTTAAGTGTTATTTCTCTCATTTTAGTCTATCCAAGTGCATGATGCCATGCAACCCAAATGGACCATGCCGGGTCGGGTCAAGTCTTACCAATTATAGTTATGGACTTAGACATTAATCCAACAGTCTCCCACTTGGATAAGTCTAAAACTATTATTGCAAGTATGACTTCAGAACCCGACTAGCAATCGTAGCTCTCAAAGGCTTCTGTCGATCTCTAACCTTGTCGATGAACTCTGACCTCTGTCAATGACTTGTCCATTAGATAAGTGATCATATATTCCTCCATTATTGATATCATATGGACTGAGACATGGATTATAATCATTCTCTCTGTCCATTTGTTGTTTCCCGATTTCTGATTTATGACGACTGACTAATTGAACAAATCAAATCAGTCCAGGCCCGGCCGAGCACTTACTTTTGTCATCACTAAATCATCAAGGGGCCCACAGATATCGCTTTTATCCCTTTGAGGATAAAGGAATGGATAAAATTCGACTCATATGCTTGTACTGACTACTTGTTGAATCATACACAAAGGCACGTTTTATAGCATCGAGTTACCAATGCGTTTTCGTACAATCAATGTATAACCAACTCATAGGCAACAACTCATATCTCTAGGTTTGAAGAATATAAGATATTATCGTCTCATGATTCACTCGTGATTAAATCCATGAAGTGAATCCAAATGAGCATGGGTTGAATCCAATACTCATCCCTTATGAGTACTCATGAACGTTGTAGCAACCATTGCATTGTCTAAAGCACTTTAGACAAATCATACAAGCCAAATTCACGACAGTCTTGATTCATACCTACTTCCAACATATGACCGACTGCGGATGGTTTGAATAACTTGGTCATTCAGTAGAATGACCTAGTTATTCTAGAACTCAAAACATGCAAAGTGAAACACAAAATAATACTAGTCCTATATGGCCTCAACACTTTGAGCGTAAATAAAACACCTTTTAGCTAAGCACCATATTGATCACTCATTATTCATGTTTCGATTAATCAACTTAATACTTGAATTGAAACAGTAGTGATGCCATGCTCCAAGCATGCATACTATGTTTCTCTAAACAATAGCTATGCCATACTCCAAGTATGCACACTATGTTTGCATGTGGTCATCTCTTTGTGAAATGTATATCAATTGAACATGACTTCAATGATTCTCATTTCACAATCCCAAACCTTATTGTAAATGTAAGGATACCAAGTTCTTGTCATTTACCGTAATCTATGCAATGATCCTCTTGTAATGATATTCACACAAGTCACAAAGACTTGGCAACAAACATTACAAAGTATTCCAATGGAAAGCAATTCCATGGAAATGAAGTCTCAAATTCAAAGTACATTCCTTTGAACATGCTTCTTTGCATTAAGTTCTTTAATCTTACACAGATTTAAAGAATAACTTCCACCTATGGAAAAAATTCCATATTCCCATCTTGACCATCACTTTTGAACAAGAGTTGCCTCTTTCCAAAATATGTCAATACGATCCTTACTCTATACTTCCAATTGTCCATGAGTAACCAAACTTTGGAAAGCCCCAAATTGTTCTCGACAATTGCTTAATCATCTTAGTCATATCCAGTTCTAATCCCTTTTCCCTTCTTAATGCCCTAAGAATTAGGAAAATTTAGAATGGATGAATATTATAACACATGCAATCGATCCTATATCCGAAACATATGGGATACAATTCATGCTATAAAATTTTTATTTGCCATGTTCTCATAATTCGAACTATGAAGAGGGATGCCGTAATTATAATCGAATTCTGGGAAAGCAACATATATAGAAATTCCTTATGTTGAGCCATTCCAACGTAACATTCATATATTCTTGACTAAAGTTGATTAAAATCTCAATCTAAGCTTGTAGAATTGGAATGAATTATAAATTTCTCTCCCTTAATTATAGTAAAACAACTTTTCAAAGCGAGGTGAAACTTTTGTTTTCTATAATTAACATTGCTAACTTTCAACATAATCATCATGCTCCCACTAGCATAATGATTATTATCTAACTAGCATAACACTTTATGCTCCCACTAGCTTTGACATGTACCTCGAAATCAGTCAGATTTCCGATACTAGATTGCCTTGATAAGACTTTATCAAATCATACACCTAGAGTCTAAACCTTTCCTTAGATAGCTCACATGTGAGTCTAAACCTTTGCCATTCTCATTAGTTAGTGTGTCGTTAACCACACATGCTCCACTAACGACATGAGAATTCAAACTTCACACATGCTATCCACATAAATCTACTTAGTGAAAGAGTTTCCCCACTATCATTTTCATGAATCGGAGAGAAAGCTTATGACACTTAGATTTTGATGGTGTATGTGTTCCTATCCATGTGAATTTGACATAACCATAATCACACGACAAGGTTAATGAAAAATCCAAATTCATATGGACTGAACTTGTGCAGTCTTAATTTCTTGCCACCTGGTAGCACAAGGGCATGCCATTGCTTCCAAGCTGTTATGCAACCAGTTGAGAACTCTCAGAACTCCAATGCAAAACCAACTTTAACTGGAATGGGCACAGAATATGTCAACACGATAGGTTACAAAGCTCAAGTCGTGGTCTAGTGATTAACAAAACTTTTGATTAGTTATTGAATCTATCTTAAGATCCTTTTAAGACTCCCACTAACCTCTTGACATATAAGATTCTCGTTGTCAAGAACCATTCCTTGAGAAAAACGAATATTCAAGAGTTAGTGCAGATTCTTATCAAGTTAAACACCTCTCATAATTGGTCTTAGTTGGTCTTTGTTTTATCCAAAACATCACAACTTCCCAATTTCAAATGTACAAGAGTAAGAACACATTTTACTCTACGTTTAAAAAGTGTTTTAAACCTTTCTTAAGATTATGTCACTCAAGGCTTAATCATGGAGTATGACTCTAAGATTTAATTTTGGAACGAAGTATAATTTATCTTTTGATCTAACCATTTCAACAATTCACGATTCCTCTCCTTAGCCAAACAAAATGAACTAAGGTGTCCTTAGAGGATCAATTGTGGCATGGTTTCATAATCACTAAGATAATCATAAAGCAAGATACTCAAGTACTCTCCCATCTCTTCAGCTTAGAGAAACTTTTATCTTTCTGCCTTATTTGATTCTTCTTACTCGTTATGTCTATCATTGAAACTTCTCCAATGATCCAGAACCATACTTAAACTTGTAAGTATAACCATATTTACTAAACTTTAGTAAATGAATAATCTTATCAACTTTGTGGTGGACCTGATCAACGCACACCCAAGTGTATCCGATCCCTTTATCCTTCACTTGATTCACATATACATGTGAACAAGGAATTAGACTTAATTTCCCAAATATATAAAAAAAAACTCATGATCATACAATACAAGTTGCATGATTCCAAGTTTCTATCCAACTAAAACTTGGGTGATGAGAATATTTCCTTATTTGGTAAATTATGACACGTCCACTAATGAAAGAATCAAATCCATTTACCCATATTGCTTATCAATGGAAACATGTAATCAACAATTTTTCAAAAATGCCATTGTAAGGATACTTAAAATAAATAAAATCAAAACCATTTTTCTTTTATTTTAAAACTTTGCGGAAAAATTTATCCTTACAATCCATATGGAAAACTTGTTGTTATCTATTCCTAAGCAATATATCATAACTCTTAAGTAACAACTCAAATTTCTGATCACCGAACCATGCGATCGAAATCCATCTTCGCGATCAGAATCAGCATATACTTCCTTTAAGTTTCTTCACCTTTTATTTGATTCTTAAAACATCAACATGTGATCTCATCACATTATGCAATAAGAATCTCAGAATAGAAACTTAATAGAGTTAGATAATGGACTTTACCTAAAGTAGAGTCAAACCTATTGACTTTACCATCCTTAAGATGTTTCAGGTAAATTTAGCAGCTTCGCAACCAATGTCTTTCCTTTGGCAACATAATCATATGGACTCTTTGGAAACGGTACGTGGGACTATCACAGACTTAACCTTTCTCTTTACCATTTGGTCGACCGAGTTGACTATGGCCGATCCCTTTCCATTGGGAAGAGAAAGTTTTTCCAGGACCTCCAATGTCACCATTTTCAATGTCCAAATAGGTTTGGAAAGTAGATCTTCCAATCCAATTTGCTTTACTAATGCTCCAAATCATTGCTGATTTAGCATCATCAAGCAAATAGGTAAGATCAATAACGGTCTTGTCGCGACCTGTCATCGGGGAGTGACTGAAGAACCAAGTCAGCAGCCAGCTACCTCGAGACTTCGACACTCGACTCTCCTGACTTGTCAATATGTGGCTTAATCCCCAAGATCTAAGCACATATAGACTTTGCTTGCCAATAGGGATTGAGTGACTTAGAACTTATCAAGTCTTAAAACTTGTGGGATAAGGATATTTATTGGAGGAGGTGGATGAAGAAAAGTATGATTTCTCGTCCCACAAATGCCCAACAAAGGGATTGATCTTTCACCTTGATTGCCATTTGAGATTTCATCTTCATTAGGAAGCTTGCTCCTAAAGATTTGGGAAGACCATAGCTGTCTAAAATAGACATCTATAATGGGAGAAATTCAAGTTAGTTGATTTAAAGTCCTTAATATAACACCCAATATGAAATATTAAGGCTATGACCCAACAACCTATTTATAACTGGAAGAGGGATGCCGTAATCCAAATTATAAAATAGTTGAAGGTAGATAAATGACGATTTACCAATTTCCACCATGAAAACGAAATATTTTATTATTAGGTTTTATTGGTTTTGAAACTCCTAGATCTTTTGAGATACATTGAAATTTTCAATGGCATGTTTGAATCTCGATTATGCCCTCTCAAATTTGTGACTAGGATGCCGAGGATCACAAACAAGGTCTGAATAACCATACAAATTGACTTGGTACCCTTAACAATATTACCTAATCGATGTGCCGGTTAACCACACACGCTCCACCGATCTATAATAAAGTCAAGTTACCCTTTGCCACTCTTACTAGTCCATGTTAGTGTGCCAGTTAACCACGCACACTCCACTAACGACTTGGTAAGGTACAAAGTGTAATTTTATGGGCTAGCACCAATTTCACATTTTCCTAAAGTAACTAAGATTAGGAATTTATAAGTGTTTAGTTACTTAGTATTTTTCATTATACTATTAATGAAGGGAGAATTATAGTCCATTACTACCCGTTCGGCTAACGACCCTCCACCAGTCAACGAAGCGGTGGGTGAGAGTGGACACCCATTAAACTGGCATTTTATAGGCAGTAACCTTATACCACCCTCATAGACCGGCTTCGTCAATGAGGCCTACTAACGATAAGATTGACTTCCTTTTATACATATCTATATAGTTAAAATTATAATAATAGCATAAGGGTTGAATTTTAAACTTTTTAAAATTTCAATGTTCAATTTGGAATTAAAGTATACATGAGGAGTAACTTTTCAAATTCCAAAACTTGAGGGCAAGTTTTGAAACTATTTCAAGACTTTTTAAATCATAACTTATGAGTTTAATGGTTCATTAAAATGAAGACTATTCATTTTAATGTAACCCCTTATTCTTTAAAAACACTTTAAAGAAGTGGCTCTCCAACATCCATAACTTGAGGACTAGTTATGGAGTCATTAAACTATTTAATGGAAAAAACTCTTACATTTTATGTAACCTACAAAACTTTTATGAGTTTTTAAGATTCATAAATATGACTTTTCACATAACTTGAAGACAAGTTACAAAATCATATTTTATGAACTTCTTTTAGACTAATGTGGATTGAAAACAAGTAAAACATAATTTTTCATTATCAATCTAAACTAACTCATAAATCAAGGAAACATAAAATTCTTGAAAATTCATAACTTGAGGACAAGTTATGAACTCCATACAATTTTCAACAAGATCATGAATTGTATCAATAAACAATTTGCACACAATTCCTATGATCTAGCAAAACTCATAAGCATGATCATTCATAATCAAAAATTTTCAAGAATAAAAGGACACATATCAAATTGAAAATTTTATTATAGCATTGAAATTGGTTTAACATAATCATTACCACATTCAAAACAAGTTTTATAAGCCCAAAACAGTCAAAGGTAATGATTCTAGACCAATTTCAGCACCAAAACTCGAAAATATGATGTCTGGGGGTCCAACTCGACGAGTGCATGAACAAAATCGGCTAGTTGGATTGGACTCGTCGAGTCCCTTCATGGACTCGGCGAGTCTGCTGGGCAGACATCACAAAAAGTCGATTTTTAAGCAGTTTAAGCAAGTACAACAAGAAAACAAGCCTAGGCTCTAATACCACTGTTGGGTTTTGAGCAATCTAACACTCCTAAGTGTACACGCAACCCTAAATACCTTGGATCTATGTATTCTCTGTTGTACATGCAAATATCAACTTCCCAAAGTATTGTTCTATTCTAGCATACAAAACTTTGAAGAACACAAGTTAGAATAACATACCTTTTGTTGGTGCTTGTCTTCATGAAGCTTCAGTGCCTAGTGCCCCAAGTGTGACACCTAAAATGGTTCACACAACACCATAAGCAATTGGAATAACTTAGAGAGAAATTAGAACACATCAAGAATCAGCTTGCCCTCCATGCATATCATAGTCACCCATTTTCCTAAGAAAGAGATCATTATATAGTGTGTTACAATTAGGGTAAACCCTAATTGTCATGGCTCTCGATTTCCATGGATCCATGGGTCCAAATACACCATGGAGCATCCAATGGGTTTTAGCCCAAGTTGATAATCCATGGAGCATTAGCCCACTATATAAGTATGGATGATTTACACAATCAACCCATATATTTAATTAGTCTTCTTTTGATCACATAATTAATTCTAAATTAATTATTGATCAATACTAATTAAATAAACTTATTAATATATTAGAACTTATAATATATTAATAAACCTTAAGTGTTATTTCACTCATTTTAGTCTATCCAAGTGCATGATGCCATGCAACCCAAATGGACCATGCCGGGTCGGGTCAAGTCTTGCCAATTATAGTTATGGACTTAGACATTAATCCAACAAGTATGACTCATCTTCTTGATTTAAACTATTTCAACAATTCACGATTCCTCTTCTTAGCCATACAAATGCACTAAGATGTCTTTAGAGGATCAGTTGTGATATAGCTTTTCTATAAACATTATGACGATCATAAAACACGATACTAAAGTACTCTCCATCCTTTTAGATTGCAGAAACTTTTATCTTTCTGCATAATTTGATTATTCTTATTCGTCATGTGATACATTGAAACTTTGCCAATGTTCAGAATTATACTTAAACTTGTAAGCATAACCATGTTTACTAAACTTTAGTAAATCATGACAAATAGTCTTATTGATCTTTGTGGTGGATCTTGACCATGACACACCCAGTGTACCCGATCCCCTAGTCCTTCACATGATTCACATATACATGTGAACAAGGAATCATTCTTAATTTACCAAAGATCAAATATTCTCATTCATCATGCAATACAACTTGCATGATTCCAAGTTTCTGTCCAATTGAAACTTGGGTGATGAGAATCTTTCCTTATTTGGTAAATTTAGACACTACCACAAACGAAAGAATGAAATTCAGATTTCCAATATTGTTAGAAACATAGAATCATCCATTTCCACAAATGCCATTGCAAGGAGATAAAATAAAACAAAATTTTAATTCTTCGTCAAATGCGGAAAAAAACTTTTCATTACAATGCAATTACAAATGAAAACTATGTTATTACATATTTCCTAGCAATCTATCATAACTCCTAAGCAACAACTCAAAAGTCCAATCTTCGAACCATGCGATTGAAATCCATCTTCGTGATCAGATTCAGCATACTCTTCATTTAAGCTTCCTTCCCTTTGCATGATCCTACAAAACATCAAAATGCAACCATGTCAAATCATGTATTAAGAATCGACAATTAGGAACTTAATGGAATTTGACAGCATAGTCAAACTTTTCGATTCTACCTTTCCTCACATCTTTCAGGTAGTCAAGGTAGCTTCGCAACCAATACCCCTTTTCTTGGCAATAGAAACATATAGACTCTTTGGGAATGGTACAAAGGACAATCTCAGACTCAACCTTTCTCTTTCCCTTGGAACGAGAAGTTTTTTCTGGATTTCCAATGTTTCCATTGTCAATGTCCATGGAAATTTGGAGAGTAGATCTTCCAATCAAATTTTCTTTTCTAGTGAGCCAAATCATTGTTGATTCAGCAGCAACAAGCAAACAGGTAAGATCAATAAGGGTCATGTCGTGGTCTGTTACATAGTAGTCCTTAATAAAATAACTATGTGACTCAGGAAGTGATTGAATAACCCAGTTAACAACCAACTTCCTTGAGACTTCGACACCCAATACTCTCAGCCTGTCAATATGTGACTTCATCTCAAAGACGTGAGTACACACAGGCCTTCCATCATGATGTTTCATTGCAAGGAGAATTACTGGAGGAGGTGAAGGAAGTGAAGTATGACTCCCACAATCCAACCACAGGACAGCATCTTCATGAGGAAAGCTTGTTCCAAAGGATTTGTGAAGACCACAGTTGTCTGAACTAGACATCTACAATGAGAGAAATTCAAGTTAGTTGATTTAAGTCCTTAATATAACACCCAAATGAAATATTAAGGCTAGGACCCAACACAATATTTTACAATTTGGAAGAGGGATACCGTAATCCAAAATGCAAATTATTTGAAAGTAGGTGAATGACGATTTACTTATTTCCACCACGAAAAACAAAAAAGTATTTTAGGTTTTAAGTGAATTGAAACTCCTAGATCCTTTGAGATTCATTGAACAATTCAATCGCATGTTTAAATCTCGAGTGCTCCCTTCAAGTTTGCGGCTGGGATGCCGAGGATCACAAACAAGGGGTGAATAACCATGCAAGTTAGCTTGGTACACTCAATGTTACAACCACCTAATCAATGTGTTGATTAACCACACACACTCCACTGATCTATGATTAACATCAAGCTACCCTTTTCCACGCACTGTCAGTCCAAATTAGTACGTCGGTTAACCACACATGCTCCACCAACGGCTTAACAAGGTGCAAAGTGCAATTTCATGCACTAGCACCATATTCACATTTTCTTAAGTAACTAAGATTTGTGAATTTATAAGAGTTTAGTTACTTAATATTTATTTTTATACTTTTAATGAAGGGAGAATTAGAGTCTTATCCTAACCGTTCGGCTAACGACCCTCCACCAGTCAAGGAAGCGGTGGGTGAGAGTGGACACCCATTAAACTGTCATTTTATAGGCAGTCACCTTGTACCTGCCTTATAGACCGGCTTCGTGAATGAGGCCTACTAAAGGTAACACTGACAATGCTCTTATATATATATATATATATATATATATATATATATATATATATATATTAAACCTATAATATTATAATCGTATAAGGGTTGATTTTTAAACTTTTAAAGTTATTGGGTTTGGAACTAAATGTTTCAAAAGTTAAACTTTTACATTTACAAATTCCAAAACTTGAGGGAAAGTTTTGAACGATTCAAAAAAACTATTGGAATCCATAACTTATGAGTTTAATATAGATTTTAATGAAAAGACTTTTGACATTCCATAACATGAGAACAAGTTATGGAGTTCATATAACCATTTATGGGAAAAATAATCTTAAAGTTCATAACCTATGATTTTAATTGTGGCAACCCGAAATTTCCATTGTACGAACATCATCTATTCAATAGAAGCTAGTTCAGTTTCAGTGATTTTCAAGCTTTTCCGAACAAGTTTGTGTACATTAGGGTTTATGTTTTAGATGATATCAGGAGAGTGGATACTCCTGGTTTTGTGAAACTTGGGCACTTCAAGTTTCATAATGTTACAGTCCAACGTCAGGAATAAAAATATTTTCTGTCAAAATATTCCAGGACTATAAATAGTTTTCTGAATTAAATTAATTCATTATTCACAATTCCAAATAGAGAAAAGCCATATTCTCTCTGACAGATCTTCGGGTTTTCATCCCAGATTGTGAGTCTACTTTTCTATATGTGATTCAATACTTGTTAGAT
Organism: Lactuca serriola; assembly: GCF_051521515.1. Taxonomy (NCBI): domain Eukaryota; kingdom Viridiplantae; phylum Streptophyta; class Magnoliopsida; order Asterales; family Asteraceae; genus Lactuca; species Lactuca serriola. The sequence continues at coordinate 285,469,316 of NC_136410.1, forward strand.
GCTTATTAACACAAAATACATGTTTAGATTCCAAGATCCGGGAGTTTACCGCCCAAGAACGTTCTTGGGGAGTAAACTCCAAAATGGAACTTTATGACTTCCTAGTCCCGATTCCTTGTTAAACAACTTGTTTAGGAGTTAGGATATGATCTTTATAGGCCAAAAAGCATCCAAGAAACACAAGTTCTAGGAGTTTACGGCCAAGGAACTCCCTTGGGCCGTAAACCCCTTTTCAAGGGCTTAAGTGCCCTAAAACTTTCCCCAAATGCTTAAGGACTTTAACTACTAGTACTTGTGCTTGTTTAGAACATCAAAAGCCCATAAAAACTATAAGTATCTAGGAGTTTATGGCCAAGAACCCTTCTTGGGCCGTAAACCCCTTTTTGTGGGACAAAAATCATTCCAAGCAACCCTTAAGCCTTTAGACAATTTACCTTGCACCTTTGGGACTAGAATGGAGAGTAGAACACATAGAAATCACTCCTTGAAAAGAGTTTACGGCCAAGGAACATGACTTGGGCCGTAAACTCCAAGTGAAGGCACCAAAGTGTGTCTCTTGTCCCCATTAGCCTTGGATAAATTCATGAAAGCAATCCTTGTTGTTTAAGTGCTTCAAATTAATTAAAATCCAAGAGTTTACGGCCGCAAACTCTAGGATGAAGGACTTTAGGTCGTAAACTCCCATATGGAGTGCTTTAGAGCCTTAAAACTACTTCATGTATTATTCCAACAAAGCTAGGAGTGTTCTAGATGCAAGATAACACCACAAAACACCCAAAACAACCCTTTGAGGAGTTCACGGCCATAAACCTATGAGTTTACAGCCGTAAACTCCAAGGTGTGGGGTTTGTTGGATGGTGAACTCCTATACAAGGCCCTTTGATGTTTCAAACCCTTTTGCCTTGTCCCGTAGCAACTTAGATGCAACCATTTGAACCTTAAACACTCATAAAAGTGTTTAAATGTTTTCTAAGTGTCTTAACTTATTTATTTAAGTTATTATTTGTCTAATTAGTTATATATATGCTTATTATATGATAACTAGGCTCGTGCGTGTATACCAGTCTCCGTTTGTCACCTAGCACGGTAGCCGACACTGCAATTCAGACGACTCACCACAAGTGAGTTCATACCCCTTGCATCAACCTTTGAAATGATTTTAAGTGTTTTAAATACTTTATGGGGGGATACAAGTCAAATACTTATAAGTTATTGCTTCAATCACATGTGATTGTGTTTAATCACATGTGATTAATAACTAGGAAAACAATGATTTTCACCACTGTTCAAACTGCTTTTCAAACTGTTTTACTATTGAAATGTTTTACAAACTGTTTTACTATCCAAACTTACTTATAGACTGTGATTCAATCAAATGCTTTTTATACTTAAACTGCTTTATCAACTTATGCTTTCAAAATGATTCATGCTTTCAAAATGCTTTATAGATCGACATCAAGTCGATCTCCTCTTGAAATCATATTTATGCTTCAAATGTTTTACGAAAACTTATTTATGCTTTTATATATCCAATTGCATGCCCATATAGGTATAGATATATAAATAATGTTCAAAGGGCTTAGGAAGGCCATCCGCCCTATTTCCTTTTCCTCGATTTGGATGTGGTCTGGTGGGATTTCGGGTGACCATCCGAAGGTTGTTTCCATATTACTTATATATAATATATACATGTATAGACATAAAAGTACTTCCATATTCATACTCATCAGTACATCATTAGCTGGTTACCATCGGGGTAACGCAGGATCATACATATACAGATATACTAGAAACAATACATATACAGATATACTAGAAACAATACATATACAGATATACTAGAAACAATACATATACAGATATACTAGGAACAATACATATACAGATATACTAGAAACAATACATATACAGATATACTAGAAACAATACATATACAAATATACTAGAAACAATACATATACAGATATACGAGAAACAATACATATACAGATATACGAGAAACAATACATATACAGATATACGAGAAACAATACATATACAGATATACGAGAAACAATACATATACATAAATACGTAATAATTGTGATCCACTGTATCGGGCATGCCTTAAATGTCATGGCCCGAGTTGTAGCCAGAATTCTCTTGGAGGGAGAGCGTGAGTTTGCGTATAGATCTATACTGGATTGACTATCCTACACCTTGCTGCTAGCTACAGCCAGACCTGCAGGTCTGCGGGTGCCAAACGTCATTTCTTTTATTACGACCATTCATTATGTCGTTGTTACCAGTCGATAGCATGGTGCAATTTATCACATTATGCCTTAATATAAATCCGGTTTAAGGTAGTAGTATTTAGTACAACAGTAGTCTTATTATACAAAGCTACAATACTACAATGATTTACCCATTACATATTTTAGTGATAATCTCACTTAAGCATTAGTGTACAAACTATATTTTTAACAAATGATAGTTATACTTGGGTAATTACACACTTTTACAACAGACAAGTTTACAAAACAGTTTAGCCTTGGTAGAAGGTTACTTTTATAGAAAATATAGGATTTTCTGAGAGATTCAAACTTTTACAAACACTTTCAAACATTTTCTTACATTTTTACAAACTTATACATTGAGACAGGTTCAAACGTTTTTTACAAGAAACACTGACACTAAAATACTTATGAACTCACCAGCTTAATGCTGATAAACTCTTTCAAAATAACTTGTATTCTCAGGTCATCAGTAGACAGGTACTGAGGCCAGCTTTTGAGAAGATGGAGTGCATTCAAGACTCATCTCATATTATTTTGTGTTTCATTATTTTTGGTGTCTATAACTGTACAGAACACACTTGTATTAAATTTATATATTTAATGCAATGGATGATGTTGTTTGCTTATTTACATTTACTGTGTTGTGATACTATACATGACGTCCTCCGCCCCAGAACGTTTCCGTCGTTCTTGGTTTTGGGGTGTGAGATTAATGATCTTTTTAAAAGAAAACTTTTGATTTTTCATAACTTGAGGACAAGTTATGGAATTCATCAAAATCAGTTAGATCAAAATTCTAACAAGAAAATCAAGCAATTTGTCTATGATCTGAATTACACTTATAAGAACAAGACAATTCAAATTGAACAAATTTCATGTAGTTAGCCTAACCATATAAACTAATACAAACATGAAACTTTGACAATTATCATATAAATTGGACAAGCATGATCATTACCACATCAAAAACAAGTTCATAAGTTCAAAAACAGTTTAGGGTAATGATCCAAGTCCAATTCCAGCCAAAAAAACATGAAAAGATTGCATTCTGGGCACCAACTCATCGAGTACATGAACCAACTCGACGAGTTTGATGAATTTGTACTTGGACTCCGCGAGTCTCCCAGTGGACTCGGCGAGTCCCCTATCCAGAATAACAGAAAATCGATTTTAAAGCATTTCCAAGCAAGTAGCATCAAGTATAATTGAAAACAAGCCTAGGTTGTGATACCACTGTTGGGTTTTGAGCATTCTAACACTCCTAAGGTGTACATGCAAACCTAAATACTTTGGATCTATGTTTTCAATATTATACACACAAGCTTAAACCTTCCAAATTATTACCCTAACTACCATACAAAACTTTCATACTTGGGTAATAAAACAAGTTAGATGACATACCTTTTCTTGTAGCTTTGATTCTTGGAGCTTTAAGAGCTTAGTGCCCCAAGTGTTGCACCTCAAATGGAATCACACAACACCACCAACAATTGGAATAACTTGAGTGAAGAACACTTGCTTCACAAATCGGCTAGCCCTCACTTCTTAACACTTAAAAGGGTATCATTTCATGAGCTATGAGGCTTCATAGATAGTGTGCACATTAAGGTTACACCATGTAACTCATGACTTTCCATATTCCTCATGATCCATGGGTTTTAACCTCCATGGAGTATCCATGGGTCACCACATGGGTTTAGCCAAACATGAAGAACTATGGAACATAAGCCCACTTTATAAGAATGAATGATTTATCAAATCAATCCCCATTTATTTAATTAGTCTCCTTTGATCACAAAATTAATTCCAAATTAATTCTTGAGCAATACTAATTAAATAATATAATTTCATCTTAATATATTAGAACTTATAGTATATTAATAAATCATAAATATCCTCTTCTCACAAAAGTCTATCCAAATTGTTCCGATGCCATGCAACCCAAATGGACCATGCTACTCTCGGGTCAAGTCAATAATAGTTATGGCTTAGACAACTAATCCAACATTCATAAGTTTGGTGGTTTTAGGGTTAATCTGAGTACGCAAGGCAAGACGTACATAAGTGTATGCATGGCGTACTAATGTTAAGGCTAGTATGTAAGGCATACATTGGTGTACGTTGGGTATACTAAGCAAAATGATCGTGGGTGCTTAAGGGAGTATATCGGGTGTTGAAGAAGTATGTAGGGTGTACTCCAATCAGAAGTGTGATATTTCTTAAAAATTTTGGATCAAAGCTTGTTGCATCTTGATCTACCTTTTTGAGGTATAAAGTTTCTAGCTTGATGAATCTAGGTATTAGGTCTAGTTAAAGGAGTATTTTAGGCTCATTTTGGTCCTTAAAGTCATCCTTGTGAGTATGAGCTACACCAAGAGCTTAAAATTTTGGATCTTGACCTTTGGGAGGTCCCTTGTTCATACAAATGTCATCTTGATGAGTTATTTTGGACCATGTGTGACTTTGGATGTTTATTATGGATGTTATTAAGGATTTGGTCCCATTAAGCCATTCAAAGGAGTAAGGTTGCCAACTTAACATTTTAAGATATCTCATTAGTGTTATATCTGGATTTGGAAATCATTTCCTTAACCATTAAGAGATTTTTATGGATTTTTGGTCCCTGATGAGTACGATGGGCGTACGTTGGAAGTACGCACAACGTAATGAAGGTTTTGTGCATTGGTCGCTTGTACTCTATGCTTCGAGGGTGAGTATGTGGGGCATGCCATTTTGGGCTTTTTGAGGTTTAGGCCTTGTTGGGCCATTGGACATCTGGCTTTGGGCCCTAGGTAGACTGCGGGCTTTCTTAGTATTGGTCCCATGATAGATTTTGGGCCCAGTTAGGAAGTTGGGCCATATTGGGCTTTTTATTGCCATTTTGGGTTTTGGGCTTTTTGTGCATTTTGGGTTGGGCCTTGGTTTTGGCATAGGTAAGAATAGGCAAAAATGTTCTTTTACCCTTTAGCAAGTTGGTTTATCGAGTGGGCCTCAGATATTTTGTTCTCGGGTTAATTATTGAATAAGATTGTATTTATTGTTAGTTGGCGCGAGGTTATCTTGTTCAATGGTCCGAGCAATCATTTGATTATTAGCAGATTAAGGTGAGTTTCCTCACTGTGTTTAGCAGGTCGAAGGCACCATTGTCGGATCATGGTTTATATGTTACAATGATAGATGTGTTAGTGTCTCTTGCATGTGTTATGTGATGGTATGCTTACCGGGCAAAGCCCAATACAGGTAGGGCCTGATGAGTATATTGTATGGTAGTTATCAGTATGTGTTTTTATGCTTACCAAGCAAGGCCCGATGTCGAGCGAGTCTTAATGACTATATGGTATGTTATTTTCTTTTTCATTATTTCATGTGTTCGTATGATTATATGTGAATGTTTGTGAGGCCCGACGCCAGGCGGGGCCTGTATACCAAGCAGGGTTTGATGTCAGGCGATGGTCGATGAAGGGTTGGGACCCAGTATGTGATTATTATGTACGTTATGTGGTGTTTTGGGGAACTCACTAAGCTTTGTGCTTACTTTTTTGGTGGTTATGGTTTCAGGTACTTCCCGTTCGAAAGGGAAGGGTCCACCTTGATCACAGGGCATCCACCCATGTTTCCACATTATGATGATTTTGGTATTGTATTCAGATAAATGTTTTCTTATAAAGTACTTTTGAATATTCATACAAAAACAAAAGAATATTGAATGTTGACTTTTAGATAATTAATGTTTTGGTTGAATTAAAAATGAAATTTTTACCTCATAATTGTAGGATGTACAGTTTTCATCAGAGAACACATCATAATAAGGTAGACAACGAATTTTCCTAGTAAGTTACCTCAGGTTTATTTATTTGGAGTAAGGGATGTCAATCCAACTTACTTGAATCAAACTTCCAAAAATATCACTAAAATAATATAAATACATGGAATCATTAATGGGAATCAAATTAAGAGTCTCATATGCCTAACATAACAAATGCAATATTCTTATCTCAAAATAACATGCAATAATTTCATACGTTATAAATGGGTAATTTGGGAAAATCAACTCATAACTAGTATACAATACATGTAACTATCCTAACCCTGGTCAATCTTAATACTCTAACTCGTATATGGCTTAAAAGAATATTATGATGGTAGTCCTCGAATTAACTAGGATGCCACCACCCTAGTTCTGATTCATCAATCATATACTATGATGGTAATCTGTTTCAAGGGTAAAGGAGCCACCATCCAAATCCCACATAAGGGGTGGCTAACATCTACTTCTCCATGTGAGGATTTTGAAGAAATATACTCATAACTCAAAAAGGGGGATGCCAAGGACATAACCATACAAGCATGCAACCTAATATGGATGCATGTATGCAACACGTAGGATGCCAAAACTCTTTTTATTTCAAAATTATCATTTTAACTTTATATCAACAAAATCATTTAAGAAAATATAATTTCATTAATGCACAAATAATACATATAACTTCAAGGTTTGCATATAATATAATAGTGAAAGCCTAAGAACACTTCTAGGAAAACACATTAACACAAATGTAACAACTCGTTATTTCAGGTCAATGTACGTAATGACTAAAAGTCAAATATTGTAATCTTTTTCTGAAGTAATAAAAAATAGCGTCAAAAATAAAATGTTCAAAAAGCTCAGTTTGAGTATACTAAGTGATAGATATCATAACAAGGTTTCCAAAAATATAAAGAACGTCCGAATCTGACTTGTTATGAGGAAGTTATGATTTTTCGAAGTTTCGGACATAGCGGTAGACAGCTAAAAACTCGAAATAGAGATCGAGCGACTTTTAGCCAACGCGACCTAAACGAGAATCGAAGATCTCATCAATGGTAATACAACGGTAAAAAGACTGACGAAAACGGGCATCGGATGAAGAAGTTATGGATTTTTAACGGACTTTTCCAGTCCCGGGATGTTAAAAATATATTAATAAAAATAAATTCAGAATTATCTGACGGAGTCTTAACGAGAATTGTAGATCATTTTCTCATCTACACGTGGATATAAAGAACGTTGAAATCGGAGCTCGTACGCGAAAGTTACGGATTTTACAAGTTCGGGGCACAAAATCTAAGGCTGGTCCAAGAAGGAATGCCTTGCGTTCCCTAAAGGAACGTCCTGAGTTCTTCGACCATAACCATCCCATCGTCCATCAGAGCAAAATACGTAACCGCTAACTTAACAGGGGGAATGCGCTGCGTTCCCTAAAGGAACGCCCTGCATTCGTGAGTGCCCCCAACACTATAAAAAGGAGGCTGGGGCTCCAGATTTTGTTGCTTCTCACTCAACTCCTTCTCCCTTAAACGCCTCTCTATCACCTCTAAGCTACCTTAAAGGCCCGGTATTACCACTAGCTCACGACGCAAGTCCTGACGCCCCGTACAAACACACTTTAAATTCGTTTTTAATTGCTTTTAAATACTTTTAGGGGGAATATGTTACACCCCAAAACCATGAACGGCGGAAACGTTCTGGGGCGGAGGACGTCATGTACAGTATCACAACAATGAAAAGTAGTAAACAAGCAACAACATCATCCATTGCATTAATAATATAATTTTAATACAAGTGTGTTCTGTCAAATTATGATAAACACTAAAGCATAAATCAAAATTAAAGATGCGTCTTGAACGAGCACCATCTTCCCTGAACCTTGCATCGGTACCTGTCTAGGTTGGACTTGAGGATACAAGTTATTTTGAAAGCGAGTATCAACTATAAAGCTGGTGAGATCATAAGTATTTTAGTGTCTTAATTTGTGTGTAAGTAATTGAAAATGTATATGAACTGTAAGTATAAAAATGTTTTGAATGATCCTAGGAAACCATATGTATCCTACTAAACGTATCCTTCTACCAAGGCATCTAGTTTCTCTATGTGTGTCTCTTGTAAGAGTGTGTATTTTCCCAAATCTGACTATCATTAACACAAACTATAGCTTCTACATTACCGTGCATCGTGTGAATGTTCACGAAGTAAATGTAATGGGAAAATGAAATAGTACTATGGTGTAGTATCAAATAACTACAACCGTACTAACTACCTTAAGTCCACTGTAATCTTATGAGTACTATAGTATTTGTAATAAGTGCCTACTTTTGTACTCCTATTGGCTTATTTGAGGGATAAGGCATAATGTGATGGCTAGATGCCAGGCTAGATGCTCCCCTGTCAAAGGGATTTTGGGACCTTTACACGACCCCTGCATATTTGCACGCCGTGAACATCCACATTTCTATGATCATGTGTCACACCCCGAAAACCGAAGGCGGAAACATTTCCGGGGTTGACTCCACGTTGAGTATCAAATCCAATGTACATAGTAAGTAAAGTGAAACAAACATTACATTACATATTAAAAGTTTTACAATTTATTTCAAAAGACACAGTTTATACAGTTGTGATACATAATGTAGATATAAACAAAATGAACGAGCCTTGCACGCACACGATCCTTAATCAAGTAAGTCTTCGGGTACCTATACTATCATTGACCTGAGAACACAAGCAATTTGAAAATCAGCATAACGCTGGTGAGTTCATAAGCAGTTTTGTTTTGTGAAAAATGTTTATCAGCGTACAGTGCCTTTCCAGGGTGAGACCTTCAACAGAACACGGTCCCCAACCTGGAATTCTAGTGGTTTCCGAAGCTTATCAGCGTAACTCTTCTAACGATCACGAGAGGCCTTTAGTCGTTCACGGATTTGGATAATTTTCTCAGTGGTTTCACGGATGATTTCAGGACCGGTAAGTACACTGTTGGGGACTCGACTCTTGGCTAACTGTGTATCTCCTACCTCGCCCCAGCATAGAGGGGATCTGCACTTGTGACCGTATAGGGCTTCGAACGGGGCAGCCCTAATGCTGGTGTGGTAACTGTTGTTGTATGAGAATTCGATCAATGGTAGATGTGCGTCCCACGACTTTCCAAATTCAATGACACATGCCCTAAGCATGTCCTCCAGAGTTTGGATTGTTCTCTCGCTTTGACCATCAGTCTGAGGATGGTATGCCATGCTCATGTCTAGTTGGGTTCCAAGGGCTTTCTGAAGAGACTGCCAAAAGCGGGAAGTAAACCTGCTATCTCGATCAGAGATAATGGATGTTGGTACGCCGTGCAGTCGGACTACCTCTTGAATATATATCCGTGCGAGTCTTTCCATCTTGTATGATTCTTTAATTGGCACGAAGTGAGCTGATTTTGTCAAACGATCGACAATCACCCAAATGGTATCATACCCATTCAAGCACTTGGGTAGTTTGGTGATGAAATCCATGGTGATCATCTCCCATTTTCATTCAGGTATCTCTGGTTGCTGGAGCAGACCCGAGGGTTTCTAATGTTCAACTTTTACCTTGGCGCAAGTCAAACACTTGCCCACATATGAAGCTATCTCAGCCTTCATATTTGGCCACCAATATTGCTTCTTGAGATCTAAGTACATCTTGTCAGAGCCCGGGTGAACAGAGTATCTGGTTCTATGTGCTTCCTCCATGACTAACTCTCTAAATCTTCCGGACTTGGGAATCCAGATTCGATCCATAAAATAATGGACTCCGTCACTTCTGATCTCAAGTTTCTTTTCCATTCCTCTCAAAGCTTCAGTTGTCATGTTCTCAGGTTTCAGGGCTTCTAACTGAGCTTCTCGGATTTGCACGGGTAGGTTGGAATGGATGGTTATCGACTGACTCTTCACTTTGTTGCTGGTACTCTCTTTTCGACTAAGGGCATCTGCTACCACATTGGCCTTGCCGGGATGGTAGCGGATTTCACACTCATAATCACTGAGTAGTTCTACCCATCGCCTTTGTCTCATGTTCAGGTCTTTTTGGTCGAAAATATGTTGCAGGCTCTTATGATCAGTAAAGATCGTGCACTTGGTTCCGTAAAGGTAATGCCTCCAAATCTTCAATGCAAAAACTACGGCTCCTAGCTCCAAGTTGTGTGTGGTATAGTTGACCTCGTGTGTTTTCAACTGTCTAGTGGCATAAGCAATTACTTTTCCTCTCTACATAAGCACACAGCCTAAACCTTGAGTAGACGTGTCGCAGTAGACAACAAAGTCCTCGGTCCCTTCGGGTAGGGATAGGACAGGCGCGCTGCACAGAGCTTTCTTCAATGTTTGAAATGCGGTCTCTTGCTTATCACCCCAACAAAAGGGTACACCTTTCTGTGTTAGAGTGGTTAGAGGTTTGGCGATTCGGGAAAAGTTTTGGATGAACCTTCGATAATAGCCAGCGAGACCCAAGAATTGTCGGATTTCTGTGGGTGTCTTCGGTGCTGACCAATTCTCTATTGCCTTAATCTTGGAAGGATCAACATGAATACCCTCCTCACTTATCACATGACCAAGGAAAGTTACCTTCCGTATCCAAAACTCACATTTTGAAAACTTCGCGTATAACTTCTCGGATTGCCGAGTCTCTAACACTAACCTCAAGTGTTGTTTGTGGTCTTCTACACTTCGGGAATAGACGAGTATGTCATCGATGAATACTATGACAAATTTATCCAAATAAGGACGACACACCCGGTTCATCAGATCCATAAACACTGCTAGTGCGTTGGTTAAACCGAAGGGCATCACTACGAACTCGTAGTGTCCATATCGAGTCCTGAAAGCTGTTTTGGGCACATCACTCTCATGAACTCGCAACTGATGGTACCCTGATCGAAGGTCTATCTTAGAGAAGTAATTGGCTCCCTGGAGTTGATCAAAAAGGTCATCTATTCGAGGAAGAGGATATCGGTTTTTGACAGTCAACTTGTTTAGCTCACGATAATCAATACACATACGAAAGGATCCATCCTTCTTCTTGACAAACAAAACCGGAGCTCCCCAGGGTGAGGAACTCGGTCTAATGAATCCTTTGTTAAGCAAATCGTTAAGTTGACTGGATAACTCATGCATCTCTGCTGGAGCTAAGCGATACGGAGACTTCGCTACAGGAGTAGCCCCAGGAATTAGATCAATACGGAACTCGACCTGACGTTCGGGAGGAATTCCTGGAAGCTCTTCGGGAAACACATCAGGAAAATTACAGACCTCGGGGATGCTCGCGAGGTCTTTAACTTCTTGTTTTTCATTGATTACATGGGCTAAGAATGCAATACACTCCTTTCACAGGAGTTTCTGAGCTTTGATGCAGGAAATGATATAAAGGTTGGAACCGAGTTTATCGCCATAGATCACTAAAGTTTGACCCGAAGGAAGGTTAAGACGGATGGCTTTTTCGAAGCAAAGGATATCTGCATGATTGGGACTCAACCAATCCATGCCAATAATAACATCAAAGCTCTTTATGGATACGGGCATAAGATCGATAGGAAATGAATGGTCGTTTAAGGTGAGAATGCAATTTACGAATACCTCACTCGCACTCTCTTTCTCTCTGTTTTCCATTTCGACGATAAACATTTCGGTTAGAGGTTGGGAATCATGTTTTAGGTTATGTTTGAATGCATGGCTAATTAAACTTCTTTCAGCGCCCGAATCAAAAAGAATATTAGCATACGAGTTGTCGAGAAGAAACGTACCCGAGACAACATTGGGATCGACAACTGCTTCTTCTCGTCCCATAGCAAGGACCCTTCCGGTGTTGCCAGCAACAGTCTTCTTTGGGCAATTCCTTTTAAAGTGCCCGGCTTCACCACAGTTATAACATGCTTGACCAACGCCTGTTCCAGAAGATTGATTTGCTGACTGAGTCGGAGTTTTGCAGTATCGAACAGTGTGACCCTTCTTACCACAATTGGTACAGGATAGTTCTCGACAGGGACCCGGGTTGTGGTGATACTTGCATTTTTCACAAAGAGGGAGGTTACCAACATATCGGTTGGTAGGAGTTGGTGCTGTGGATCCCACAACAGAAGCAGCAGCTACGGGGGTAGTAGCAGCATGAACTGCTACTGTTTGTTGTCTTTTGGAGGAGCCTTGGGAAGATTGACCCTTCTTTTTCTTCTAGAATTTTCTTTTCTCGCCACTACTTTTGGTCGACTCAGGGGTAGCAGTGGTGGCTTCCTCAATATCATCACTGTGATGAATTATCGCTTGAGCTAGAGTTTTAGCATTGTGATAAGTATCTGGGCGAGCAACTAAAACATGACCTTTGGTCGGATTGGTTAACCCCCAAATAAACCTCTCGATCTTTTTGCTTTCAGGAGTGACTAGTCCAGGGCAGAGAAGGGCAAGATCATCAAATCGGGAAGTGTAGACAGCAATGTTGGAACCTTTCATCTTTAGGTTCCAGAGCTCGTGCTCTAGCTTCTGCATTTCGCCTCTGGGACAATATTCGGCAAGGAGGAGTTCTTTCATAGTCTCCCAGCCCATGGCATTGGCTACGCAGAGAGTTAAGGATTTGACTCGGCCATTCCACCAAGTCAATGCTTTATCAAGGAAGGTACAAGCTGCGAACTTGACCTTATCGGACTCATCACAGGCACAAATTTCGAAGATGGATTCGATTCTCTCGAACCATCGGGATAAGGAAATGACACCACCAGTGCCATTGAAGAAAGAAGGCTTCGCATTCATGAAATCCTTATAGGAACCCTCCTTACGGCGTTCCTGATTACCATCTTGATTTTGATTACTACCTCCTGAACCACTGGTATTTAGCTGGGACATGGCAGCTGCCACCGCGGCGGTAACAGCTGTTTGAAATACCACGGGATCGATTTCAGGAGGAGGTGGTGGAGGGTTGTTGGAGTTGGATCTTCTTCTGGGAGGCATCTTGATCTAATAAGATCAATAAATAGAGAGGATGATAAGTCCTCTGAATCGAGAGATATGACAGGTATTAACTCCAATTAAGTGGTAAAGTAGGAAAGAGTTATTGAAGCAAGTAAACTATCGATAATGAATTGTTCGGGGGTCTAAACATGTACGATGGTTTGAGAAATACTCCCATAGTATTTCATGGTTTGCTACGATACTAGTTCGATGTTTGTGGTATTAGGGTAAGTTTTAGGCATGCCGCATATCACAATCACTCCCAGGCACATGTTGGCCGTGTCTCGAATGAATATAGTTGGCCAGGCTATATTGACCCTAGACACGACTACATAACTGCCCAGGCTTAACTGCAATACACAACACCCGTTTACTTATGTTTTGTTCTACTTATAGATACGAATCTCGACGGTTCGGTATACTTGTATATTTTTGAAAATACTTGTAGTCTGAAGATACTTTTATTTCAGAGCACTTAGGCCCTTTTAGTGTTTATAGTTTTATACCATGTAAGGTTTGGTATACTTTATTCACTATAAACAAGGGCTCTGATACCAATCTGTCACACCCCGAAAACCGAAGGCGGAAACATTTCCGGGGTTGACTCCACGTTGAGTATCAAATCCAATGTACATAGTAAGTAAAGTGAAACAAACATTACATTACATATTAAAAGTTTTACAATTTATTTCAAAAGACACAGTTTATACAGTTGTGATACATAATATAGATATAAACAAAATGAACGAGCCTTGCACGCACACGATCCTTAATCAAGTAAGTCTTCGGGTACCTATACTATCATTGACCTGAGAACACAAGCAATTTGAAAATCAGCATAACGCTGGTGAGTTCATAAGCAGTTTTGTTTTGTGAAAAATGTTTATGTTTCCTTTCTGTTTCTGAAAATGTAACACACACCAAGAAAATCCCATATTTTCTTAAAAGTTGGTTGTTGTTTCATAAGAGTAATGTATGGTTTAGTTATCTGGTACATTGTTTTATGTCTTAATGTATCAGTGTATTCCCAGGAAAGTCCCGTACTTTCCTGAAGTGTATTTATTGTAAAAGATGTAATGTTATTCAGTTGGTTACTCTTGTCTGATTATGTGTAGGTTACCCAGGAATGCCCCATGCTTTCCTGTATGTTTGTTTTCAATGTAAAAGATGTATTCTATTAGACCTGTTGTGTACAAGATTTCCCAGGAAGGTCCCATACCTTCCTGAAGGTTGTTTATCATATGTAAAAGATGTAAAAGGTGTAAAAGATGTAAAAGATGTAAACAGAATCCTGGTTATCTGTAAAATGTAGTATGTGATTCATTATTACTATTAGTAAATCTTTATTATCCTAGTTGCGAGTTCCATAACCATACTAAAGACTGACCCTGTGGCAATAAGTAGTCCACAGCCTTGTGGCAATAAGTGGTCCACAATCCTTTTGACTTTCGTCACCCTTGAACCATTTTGGTTCGGCTGTAGCTAGCAGCCAGGTGTCGGGTAGTCAGCCCCGTATAGATATATACACCCAAGTCACGCTCTCTAAATCCCAGAGATTCTGGTTACGGGTGTAGTCCTCCACTCGCGTATCTCTGTGGAGTGTTCGCCGAGGACATGTCTCCAATCATACGGAATAACAAATTTACTAGTAATAATAGTAAAATCCTCCATTCGCATGTCTCTGTGGAATGTTACCGAGGACAAGACAGTGTACGAATTATATTGTTCATGTGTTATAATGTCATGCTTTTGACTGATAAAATGTGGAAACCATTTATGAAATATATAAAACATAACCGTTTATAAAATCCATTTCACAAGTAAATGTTTAAATGAACTGTATGATCTACTGGTTATCAGTTACGTATATCAGTATTAAAAGCATAAGAAATGTGAAACACACACACGAAAAATAAGTTTTGAGTACAAGAAAACCCTTGTACTTTTCTTGTGTTCCCCCCTGAAAATAGTGAAAAAAAACAGTGAAAAAGGTAGGGGTATGAACTCACCGGACTCGGAAACGTGTCGGTTTTGGATACCAGACGTTGGTTCGGGGTTTGATTACTCGCGATGTCCCTTTGTAAAATGAAATAATGTCCATATATATACATTTAGAGATACATTCACTAATCATATGGAACATTACACTCTAATGAGGTTAAACACCTCAAAACGAGCGCTTGGAGTGACCCGGGTGACATCTTCGGACTTGTAATGGCACTAGGGACTTGGGACTTGAGTTTACTCTCCATAAGTAAACATTTAAATGAGTTTACAACCATAAACACACCCACACATGAGTTTACGGCCGTAAACTCATGTTGGTGTGGTTTTGATGATCTAAGGGCTTAAATGGACATGGGGATTGCTAGAATGGATTTTCTAAAATGCATTGGAACACTTGGAATGAATTTAAATCATCAAAATGATTATTTTATGGGAGTTTACGGCCTAGAATAGGCTCCTGGCCGTAAACTCCTTAATCTTCATGAAAATGTTGTTAAATGTTGTTAAAACAAATCACATGTGATTAATAGGATTATTACAAGACCTAGTATGAGTTTTATGGGACATATGAGGGGTGTAAACTCTTATATAGGTTGATACAAAGTGATTCAAGGTCTAAAACTTGCATAGAAGGGCTTCTAAAATTCATCTAAAGGCTTTAGGGGTGTTTAGTTTGCATTCTAACACCAAAATTTTTGGAGTTTACGGCCCAAGAACAAGCCTTGGCCGTAAACTCTTAGAAATCCCTCAAATGATGTGATTAAGTCCCTTAAACTATTTTTGGTTGGTCCTTTGATTTATTCCAAGGCTTTTGGTGGTGTTGGATGGCTTTCTAACACCTTAGAAATGAAATTATGCCTTGTTTTGGGGAGTTTATGGCCCAAGCACTCACCTTGGCCGTAAACTCACATAAGTCCCTCAAAAGTTATGTTTCAAGTGTCCAAATGCTAAAGCCAAGGTCCTATAATTCATATCTAATCCATAGAAATGATTTGGAAGGGTTTAAGGGCATGAAAAACCCCTTTAACATGAGTTTACGGCCCAAGCTTATGCCTTGGCCGTAAACTCCTTCAAATGGCTCAAAATCAAAGTTTCAAATGTTCTAAGTCCATATCTTGAAGTCCCATAGCCATATCTAAAGTCCAATTGAGTTTAGGAAGGAGTTTAAGGGCTTAAAACCCCATTTAATGGAGTTTACGGCCCAAGCTTGCTCCTTGTCCGTAAACTCATGTTCTTGGTCCTAAAACTCAATTAGTTCATCAATTTGAAGGCTAAAGGTGTTGATTAACATGCTAGGGAGGTTACCTTAGAGATTTGAAGCCTTAAACCTGAGATTTGGACCTTAATTCTAGCTTGAGGAGAGAGGTTGTAAGAGTTTAGTGAGAAATTGGCCAAAGGCTTCAAATGGAGTCTTAAACATGTTTATATAGTGTTCGGGAATTGGACACGATAGAATTCTACCCGATACCGACGTTAAGTGGGGTTTTTGGACGTACCCGATTGAGTTACCGTAACCCAATACGGTAATTTCTAAAAATATTTCGATCACTAAAGTTGGGTGTTTAAAATGATTTCTAATGTATTAAGACACCCATTAAGTCATTTTAGGTCAATATAAACTAATGACTTAATAAAATGGTGAAATTGGAAACGAAATAGAAAATAACGTTTGGTTGATCAGATCGGATTACAAGTTGTGATACAAGAAGTGACATGAAATTTCGGGTTGTTACATCATGTATACCCAATATAACTATTACAATGCATTGCGATTCATTGGTATAGTTAGATCCTGAACTCGTTCTATACTATAGCACCTAGTGATGTTTGTCCTATTATCCTATATGTAAACGCACTCATGTAAACGTATTTATGTAAACGTACTCATGTAAGTGTAATCATGTAACCATATCAATGTAATAGAATAGTAATGTACTGTAATGTTATGTGTGTGCTAGCTGTAATATGTGTTCTCTCTCTATCTAGCATGTATAGTAATGTACTGTGTGTACTAACTGTAATGTGTGTTCCCTCTCTATCTAGCAAGTATTGACTCATGAATGAACTGACTCATTATATGATATCGCGTTCTAGTAATAGTCCTAGTATCTTCCTAATCTACCCATATGGTATCTTACTAGCAATGTAACTGGTACGTATGAACATGGGAGTGTACCCTTGCTACCCAAGGGAATTGAACTGAACTGGAAGAACCTTTATGACTATATATGTACACATGATATATAACTAGTATCTAAACGACCTTCGGACGGGTACCCGATATCCCACCAGACCACATCTCAAGCGCGAAAAGGAAATAGGGCGGATAGCCTTCCTAAGTCCTTTAAACATTTCTTATATAACTATACATATATAAGCAAGCAATTGACAATATAAAAGCATAAAATATGTTTTCTAAAACCTTTTGAACATGATTACTGTCTAAGAAAAGATCGACTTGATGTCAATCTATAAAACGGGTTGGAAGTATTTGTTTAACAAAACAGTTTTAAATACAAAGAAACATTTGTTTGAAACACAATTGTAAATGAGTTTGAAATGAAACATACAGTGTATAATGAACAATTAAATCATGAGTTTTAAACATATAACACTTTCATGAAAATCATATGAAGAAATTTGTTTGGAAAAACGGCTAATGACTAGTAAATCATTTAAATGCTGCTTATTAATCACATGTGATTAATATAATAACTAACATGATTCTACTTGTATCCCCCCATAGAACATTTAAAAACAGTTCAAACATTGATTAAGGGGTATGAATTCACCTTTAGTGAGTGGTATTGATGAACTGAAGAGGTAGGACTGCTAGGTGTCAAGTGAAGTCTTGAACACACTCTACGATCCTAGTTAACATATAATATCACATATATGTATCAAATTAGTCTATAAACAACTAATAAACAAGTCAAGACACCCTAGGACATGCTAAACACCTTTATCAAGTGTTATTAGCCTCAAGGATTGCATCTAAGTTGTTGTAGGTCAAGGCTAGGGGTTTTAGGGTTCCAAAGGACCCCATACATGAGTTTACTCTCCAATAAACCTCACACAAGGAGTTTATGGTTGTAAACCCTTGATTTTACGGCCGTAAGCTCCTAGGCCTAATGTTATTTGGTGTTTTGAAGTTCTAAGTGTTCCCTAGAAGAATTCCTACTTGGTGCTTTAGTCCGGGGAAGAGATTAGGGCACCTTTCAACTCCTTTGAGGAGTTCACGGCCATGGGACCATTTCCCTTAGAGATTACGGCCGTAATCTCTCACGGGGATGGGTCTTTTGGTGATTCCAAGTCCCTAAATGTAACAACTCGAAGTTGTCCATGGCCGAAATCCGTTCCGCGCGTAAAAATCTGCCTTTATCGATTCGTTTTGTTTTCGTTTTTGGGCTAAGATATATAAACTATAAGTTTATTTTAATCTCGTAAGTGTTCAAATCCATTTAAAGCTCATGAAAATGGCCCAAAATCATTAACTTGAAATTTCTAAATTCTGTCCCGTCGAATAACGGCAACTTAATCGGGTGCGACCAAAAGCCCCGTTTAATGCCGGTATCGGGTAGAATTCCATCATGTCCAAGTTTTTGGACCTATTTAAACGTGTTTAAACATTCATTTGAAGCTTTTGCTTCCTCTCTCTACTCTCTCTCTAACCTCTCTCCTAAATCCTAGTTTAAGGGTCCAAATCTAAAATTTAAGGCTTCTAATCACCAAGGTACCTTCCCTAACTTGTTATGCAGCCCCTCTAGCCTTCAAATTCGAGTTCAAATCATGGAATAGGACTAGATTCATGAGTTTACAGCCCTAGAACAGTCCTAGGCTGTGAACTCACATAAAATGGGTTTTAGAGCCCAAAAACCCTTCCAATCGACCTTTGGAGCTTAGATATGGCTTAATGGCTTAATGGACCGGAATTAGAACACCTTGAACTTAATTTTTGGAGAGTAAACATGAGTTTACTACCCAAGATCATGCTTGGGCCGTAAACTCCATATCATGGAGAGTAAACACATATTAAATGGGTTTTTAAGCCCTTAAACCCTTCCAAAACACCAATAAGGCTTAGATACGACTTGTAGAATTATGGAATTGGCCTTGGAACACATTGAAGATCAATTTAGAGGAGTAAACTTGAGTTTACTGCCCAAGAACAAGCATGGGCCGTAAACTCATTAAAATGGGGAGTAAACTCCTCTAAATGTGTTAAAATGCCACTTTAACACACCTAAAGCCTTGGGTTAAATTCTAGAAGTGTTTACAAACAAGTATTGGACCTTAAAACATATAAAATCACCCTTTCATAAGATTTCACGCCCATGAGGGTGTTCATGGGCCGTAAACTCCTAAAAGCATGCCAAAAGTCCCCCAAAATTTGATACAAGGCTTAGGAAAAATCATTAGAATCACATGTGATTAATTTAGGACCAAAACATCAAGGATCTTGTGTGTGGGGGAGTTTACAGCCGTAAACTCCATGTTTACTGCCGTAAACTCCAATAAATGGTCCCTATGTTAGTTTCAATCTATTCCAAAGCCTAAAATCCAAGTCTAGCAATATTTCCCAAGTGTTTTGAAGCCATTTTGCACCCAAAATCAACCTCCATGAGTTCACGGACGTGAACTCATACGGATGAGGTGTTTAGGGTAGTAAACTCCTTTAGGAGTTTATCTTGAAGAGTAAACTCCATTCCCTAGTCATACAAGTCCTTAAATGCCACCCGGGTCCTTCCAAACACTCAAAATGGGGTGTTTCCGCAACTAGAAGTGTATGTCCTTAGCAAATAAATTAATCAAGTCCTAACTAAATACAAATATGTATCATTTCATAATCCATAGGAATCTTGTGTATTCGCGAACCCAGAACTGACATTTAGCATCCAATCTGACGCGTTTCTCAACCGGTGAGTTCATTCCCCTACCCTTTTTCATGTGTTTTTCAAATGGTTTTCAACGTTTTCAGTGGGGAATACAAGCAAAAGTACAAGGAATCTTGTACTTAAACGTATTTTCAGTTCAAATGTTTTATTTCATGTATGATTCTAATAATGAAAATTGTGAAAACTAATGGTTCAAATTGCAGGTTAAACAGTTAGACTAAAGCCAGATTTCTTGAAAAAGTGTTTTGATCTATATAACTTTTTGTAAAAGAAATCATACTAATCATAACTAAGATTAATACTAAACGAATGCGAGTACGAATTCAATAGGATAGTACAAATACGAATACGAATACGAACTAGAATTCGAATACAAATACGAATGTAACCAATAGTATAGTACGAATACGAATACGAATGTAACCAATAGTATAGTACGAATACGAATACGAATATAACTATTAGGTTAGTACGAATACAAATGCGAATACGAATATAACTAATAGGATAGAACGAATACGAATACGAATATAACCAATAGCATAGTGCAAATACGAATGTGAATACGAATACAAATATAACTATTAGGTTAATACGAATACGAATATAAATAGGACTACAAATGCGAATTAACGCCTTTGGATGACACCAAGACTTCGAATATACAGTTAGTGTACGCCTTGAATGTCACCAGAGTTTCGAATTTAATACGAAAGTATGCCTCTGGACCTCTACTGAGTTTCGAATACATCCGCCTTAGAATGTCGCCAGAGATACGAAAATACAACTAATGTACTTAAACGTATTTTCAGTTCAAATGTTTTATTTCGTGTATGATTCTAATAATGAAAATTGTGAAAACTAATGGTTCGAATTGCAGGTTAAACAGTTAGACTAAAGCCATATTTTTTTAAAAAGTGTTTTGATCTATATAACTTTTTGTAAAAGAAATCATACTAATCATAACTAAGATTAATACTAAACGAATGCGAATACGAATTCAATAGGATAGTACAAATACGAATACGAATTCGAATAAGAATACGAATACGAATACAAATGTAACCAATAGTATAGTACGAATACGAATACGAATGTAACCAATAGTATAATACGAATACAATTACGAATATAACTATTAGCTTAGTACGAATACAAATGCGAATACGAATATAACTATTAGGTTAGTACGAATATGAATGTGAATACGAATATAACTAATAGGATAGAACGAATACGAATACGAATATAACCAATAGCATAGTGCGAATACGAATGCGAATACGAATACAAATATAAATATTAGGTTAATATGAATACGAATATAAATAGGACTACGAATGTGAATTAACGCCTTTGGATGACACCAAGACTTCGAATAGACAGTTAGTGTACGCCTTGAATGTCACCAGAGTTTCGAATTTAATACGAAAGTATGCCTCTGGACCTCTACTAAGTTTCGAATACATCCGCCTTAGAATGTCGCCAGAGATATGAAAATACAACTAATGTACTCTTTTTGAAATCATCAGAATAATCGAAAATACTGTAATGTGCGTTTCTGGTGAATCCAAATATTCAAAAATACAACTAAGTTAGTAGATGATAGACATTCGAATGTAGAATAACTAAGAGTATAGAATACTTTCCTAATATTACCAATATGGTAATCATTAGTCCTTCGAAATCAAACCTAAGAACCAACCACAATACATAGGAAAATATGGGATTTTCCTGAGATAACATAACAACTAGTAACGAAATTAGAAATGAATAAAGTAACAAACAAATAACTAAACTATTAGGAAAATATGGGATTTTCCTGGAATGACATAACAAACCGTTTTCAAATTTGCAACAAAAGATAACTAAACTGTTTTCATAAGAAAATATGGGATTTTCTTAAACAACAACTTTTTCGGAAAGCAAAGGAAACTCGTTCTTTTCAAAACTAAACCGCTTATGAACTCACCAGCTTTATGCTGATTTTCAAACCACTTGTATTCTCAGGTCAGTGTTAGACAGGTACACCGCAACCTTTTGGAGAAGACGGGGCGTTCCGAAGACTCGTCTTTACTTTTGTTCATATGTTATATGTATAACACTTGTATAACTTTTCTTTCAAACAGATGTAAATAATATTATGTAATGTAATGTTTTTGTGTTTACTGTTTTACTATGTGCATTAGATTTGATACTCAACGTGGAGTCAACCTCGGAAATGTTTCTGCCTTTGCTTTTCGGGGTGTGACACTAAATTAACTAGGAACTAATCTAAGCCAGTGTCCAAGGCTTTTGAAGATTGTAAAGCACCTTTTGGCCCTTGAGTTAGGAGTTCACGGCCCTAATGAGTTTACTACCATAAACTCATGGCCATTTATGTTTATGAGGGTCCTAAAGGTCATAAGGAAGCATCCTAAATTCAAACCTAAGCCTTAGGAAGTATTTGTGGCATCAAAACACCCCTAACTTGAGTTTACAGCCCGTGGACCATTTGGTCATGTGTTTGCGTCCGTAAAAACCTATGGGTGTTGGTATTTTGATTGTTTTGGGTCCTACACACATCAAGGTAAAGTGCTATGCTAGACTCTTGGATTAAGGAAGGCATTTAGGGCATTTTGGCACCCTAAAATGGAGTTCACGGCCCAAGAACATCCTTGTTCGTGAACTCACTTTTAGCCCTTGATTCTTAATGTTTTTGATGTCTAAACTAGCCATGGGTAGTCTCTAGGTTCAGTTCCAAGGTTTGGAGGGACATTGGGCACACTTTGGCCCTTATAAAAGGGTTTACAGTCCAAGATGTTATTAAGCACTTAATAAGCTATATAATACAACTAGATAGATGTACTCACGTTTTGGGACGAAAGTTTGAAGATCCGTGAGAGAGAATCTGCTTTTCTCTATTGGAAATGTAACTAACGAATAATATGGCTCAGATTTCTATATATAATCCTGGAATTTTTGGCAGAAAATATTTTATTCACGCTATTGTAACAGCCCGGAATTCCAAATATTGATATAATTATGATTTTGGGGGTGTTTTAAGAGGGGACTCGGGGAGTTGGAGCCTAGACTCGCCGAGTAGGATCGCAGACTTGGTCGCGGGTTCGCGACTGGACTCGACGAGTCCAGATATGGACTCGGCGAGTCTACGCTGTTTAGCGAAAACCCTAACCGTTCAGGTTTGGGACGTATAGAAAGGACTCATTGGCCGTCATTGTTCATTTTAGCCTTCTGAGAAGAACCCTAAATCGATTGTGTGCATCTGGAGCAAGGATTATAGGCCATTGTTGACTATAGAAGAGTGGTTGTGCAAGGAAGAGAAGGGATTGGCTAAAGGAGCAGCAAGGGAGTCACATTCTGAGGATTGGGGACTCAGAGAATACATCATCCAGGTAAGAATTCGAGTATACTCTGCTATGTTGATGTGTTTATGGAATTAGGGTTTGTGGAACCCTTTTTGTGATTAGATTGAATGCTACCCTAGTCCCCCAAACGATTGTGACTCTGTATTGGGACCTTTGGAGGTCCAGAATGTCCCATGCCTGTGTATTTCGAAAATTAATGAAGGTTTTGGATTGGAATCCTTATGCCTTAGGTCAATATGTAAATTATAAGTCTTGGGGTGTACCATGAGCACCAAAATGAGGACCTTATGTGACGGACCAGTCTAGGAAGGCCAGGCCTATGAATGGTCGGAGCCGTTCTGCCATTAGAAAGCAGTTTGAGCGGTTGCATGGCATGGACTCGCCGAGTCCGATGATCAAACTCGGCGAGTAGCTTGAAGATTTACTGGGACTCGTCGAGTTGTTCTTCGGACTCGGCGAGTTGAGTCGGGGTGGCCCCGCGATTCTTCCAGGAGGAACTCGTCGAGTAAAAAGGGGATACTCGACATGTAGAAAGGGAATCTTAAGGAATCGGTGAGTCAAGGGCGAGTGGACTCAGAGTCGTTGAACTCAGCGAGTCTTGGGGTGACTCGGCGAGTAGGGTCAGTCAGGGGTTGACTTTGACCTTGTCTTTGACCAAGGATTGACCAGTGGTTCCAGGGGTATTTTGGTAATTGTTGTTTATTGTTTGAATTCAGTGCATTGGTGACTGTCCAGAGGTGGAGATCGTATCAGTGATCGGAGCAGCTTGAGCTATCTGTTCAGTCGGCAGTTTCGAGGTGAGTTATCCTCACTATATCGCTAGGGTTTATGGCACCAAGGCCGACCCTTTTATCGGATGGAAATCCGGGTAGTTGTCATTACATGTTATGGGCCGGAAGGCATTGCTATGTGGACCGGAAGGTCATGGCCTGGAAAGGCTTATGTATGCATTTAGTATGTTGACTGATTCATAGGGTAATGTTATGCTAGTGACCGGCTAGACCGGTATCTTGTTTAAGAGTAATATTATGATATGTGATCTGTTGATCGATTGTTGCCTATGAACTGCTATATGATTATTTGTTATGTTATATATGCATTTTATGCTTATGGGCCAGAAGGCAATATGTTATGGGCCGGAAGGCGATATTTTATGGGCCGGAAGGCAATATGTTGTGTGATGGACCGGAAGGTCGGCGTGGGTAGGACCGGAAGGTTTACCTAGCAGGGACGGAAGTCCCCTGAGACACATGGACCGGAAGGTCAGGGCCTGGAAAGGCGTATATGTGGTTGGTATTCTTGGGGTATCTCACTAAGCTTTCGGGCTTACAGTTGTGGTTTTATGTTTCAGGTTCTCAAGAGTCTGTGACAAGGCAAAGGCGTGATCGTACCGTTCCTCGCGTTGGTGTTTTATGATATGAACCTGGGAAATTACTCTGTTTAATAATGTAATGAAAACCTTTTTGTAACAACGTTAATAAAATGGATGATTTTGAAAAGTTTTAATTGTTTTGAAATTTTGGAAGTTACAAGTTGGTATCAGAGCCTTGGTTTGAGTGAATTGGGGAAACATTCGTGTGACTCCAGTCTCAAATCGAGGAGGATTTTAAAAAGAGAAATTAAAATGGTTTTCAAATTTAGTAAAAGGAGGACGCGGAGGTACGATCAGCCGGAGCCAGTAAGTAACCCCAAGATACCATACGTGATATTTGTTTTATTGAGCTTGATAGAACAGCATGCTAGAGTTAGGCTTGGGATCTTCAGGAATTCATGATAATGTTGCCTGATTTGTGATGCCTATAGCCTAGGGTCCCTTATGGGATATTCTCAGTGTTCCTCTAGTGGTGAGGGTTGATAGTTGTTATGCATGTTCCCTAGGGTATTGTGGTAGTACTTCATACAAATATGGGTAGGTGTGGAAGGTAGTATGGGCCCGTACTACTGAAAGCACAGGACCCATACGCGTATCAGGGAAACCATGGTCTCTAGGGTAGGGTTGCGAGAGTTGGATCCCAGGATTGTGGGAAGTGTCTGAGATTGGTAGGGTACCTTCAGTATGGAGATTTCGAGGCATGATGATAGTGGATCCGGATCAGGAGCGGGAGCGGGAGCGGGGGAGCGAGTTCCGGGTGAATCGGTGCCATCGGAGGTTATCGATCGGACGAGCACGAGCGAGCGGGATGCAAGGATTCGCAAGATCCTGCGTGATGAGGTTGCTGCATTGCTACGGGCTGAGTCGCCAGAATTGTTTGGGTCGATCGGGACCGCCATGGTTGAGTAGTTTGATGAGCGATATGCGGCTATCGCAGAGATGGCTACCGCGGCAGTTACATCGGCTGTAGCAACGGCAAAGAGAGGAGCTAGTCTGGGTTTTCAGTATCGGGACTTCTATTATACGAAGCCTCCCACATTCGATGGAGTTCAGGACCCAATTGCTGCTATGAGATGGTTATCAGACGTGGGGGGGTGTTTCTCCACGAGTTTATGCCCTGCTGATCAGAGGGCGAGGTGTGCTCTGGACCTATTGGTGGAGATTGACCATGGGGTCATATTCCGACGCGCAGAGGGCTGCGGTTTCAGGGGATCAGTTAGAGAGATGTTCAGTACTCGCTATGTTCCGCGAGATGAGAGGGAGAGATTTTCTCAGGAGTTCCTTGAGCTGAAGCAGGATTCAGAGTCGGTGACTAAGATCACCAGGATGTTTATTGAGAGGGCGATGTTTTGCCCTGAGTTCGCTTCGGAGCAGGCTCAGATGTCCTGATATCTGAGTATGCTCAAGAGGGATATCAGACAGTTCGTGTCTGCGCAGAGGTGTGAGACCTTGTTGGAGTTGCAGGAGGCCGCCATGTGGCGTGAGTTAGAGGTTGAGTTGCAGTTTCGTGAGCTGAGGCAGGCCCCGATGCAGTCGCAGTCGGCGCCGAAACGGTCCAGGACCGTAGATGTTAGAATGGGGGATCGGAGCGACCACACTTGTGGGAAGTGTGGGAGGGGTTACACCGGAGCTTGTTGGTCCGGTGGTGCATGCCGCAAGTGCGGAAAGGAGGGGCACGGTGCACGAGATTGTCGGCAGTCAGTGCCAATTCGGGATTCGAGGATTTGTTATCAGTGTCGGTAGGTTGGACATTTGAGGGTCAACTGTCCACAGCTTTCTGCAGGACCGGTGCAGGCTCTAGCACCGGCCACCTTGAGGAGTTCAGGAGGAGGACAGGATGGAGCAGGGCCCCAAGGGCTCAGGGTCGTACTTATCGGCTTGCGGCAGAGGGAAACGGAGCAGTGCCGGAGGCAGCTGCGGGTATAATGCTTTCTTGATGTCTTGATTATCTTGTGTTGATTGCGGCGTATTGTTGTGCTGGTATCTGGTGTGGATTTCGATGCGGTATTCGTTGTTTCGCGGGTTTGGCATGGTTAAGGAATGGTGTTTCAGGTTTTTGCTTTGGCATTCGTTGTTCCCTGATGGTTGGTATGGTTATAGTTGGTGTTTTGGTGCCGGTATCCTTGTGCGGTTTTCGATGCGGTATTCATCCTTTTTCAGGCTATGGGTTATTGCTTGGGAATTCCGTTGGTTATTGTTCGTGAGGGTTGGTAGTGGAGATGCGGCACTGGGTTGAATGTCGGGTGGCATCTGCAGTCGTGGAGTGGATAATTGAGAGACCGGATTCTTCTGAGTGGATTGATCAGGGAGGAGATGTGTTTTGCTGAGGGTTGCTTATGCTTGTGGGAAGCAGTCAGTGGGTAAATGTTCTCTTTGTGCAGGATTGTTCTGAAAGGTCGTTAATGACGATCGGTGGCAGTTAGTCAGTGCTTTAGTGGGGGAGAATTGGAGAATTCTCCGGGAGATCGATGAGTATGTGAGGGTGCTTAGCTGTTGGGATTCAGCAGTGTTTGTCAGCGCAGAGTATAGGCCGACGAGAGCGAGTGTCGGGTATGCGGGGCGGGATACAGACCTAGGGCATTTGATTGTGGAGGCCTGAGAGAAGGTCGGGATCAAGCTTGAGTAAGTAACCGGGGTTATGCGATCAGAGTATTGGTATGTTTGAGGTATGTGATGGGTTGTACTGCATTAATCCCACGGGATTATGTTGTGCATGTTTCTAGAGCTGGAACCGGAAGGTTCCCAGAGTTAGAACCTGAGGGTTCGCAGAGTTGGGTGTACGGACCCACAGAGATAGAGCCTCGAGTGGCTAGTATGTGTTATGAGAGTCGGTCCAGTCATGCTGGAGACTCTGTTGGTATTGTTGGATCAGTTTAAGATTTCGGATCGTGTATGTTGCAGTGTGATTGCATTGGAAGGTCTGGCCCCGGGTTAGTGATCTTGTTTAGCTGAGGCAATGATTTTGATGAGTGGAGAGAGTGCATGGGGTTGAGAGCCCCTGCAATGAGAACCAGAGTATGTGAATAGCGGTTACGCAAAAAGGGTGGTGTCGCTTGGGGCGAGCACCGTAGCACCGGTTGGAGTAGCATTATGGCAAGAGGAGAACTTGTGAAAGTTGCTCTAAGAGTGAGAATGGATCTCTCAGTCAGTCCGGAATGGACAAAGTGGGCTTTGGATCGGGGATCCGGTGGTTCATGGTTTCCTAACCCTTATGGGTCGAGTGATTGTTGAGATTTAGAGCAAAGTTGCATCTTGGGTAATTTTCGGTTACAGAGAGTGATGTGCAGTGCAGAGATCGTGCTTTAGTCGACAGAGCAGGTTCGACAGAGCCGACAGGGAAGGTTATGCAGACAGACGCCGGTCCGAGCTTGAGTTTCAGGTCGGCAACCTCGTACTCCTGAAGGCCTCTCCTTGGAAAGGAGTGATTCGCTTCAGGAAGAGAAGCAAGTTGGGGCCCCGGTACATTGGGCCTTTTCATGTGATTGCGGGGGTAGGCCGGATAGTCTACCGGTTGGAGTTGCCCACGGATTTGGGACAATCCACGATATTTTCATGCGTCGCAATTGAGGAAGTATATAGCCGATGAGTCGGCAGTGGTTTCATTAGAAGACATTCAGGTGGATGCGAGCCTGAATTATGCCGAGAAGCCAGTGGTCATCAGAGATCGGAAGATCAAGGTTCTGAGGAACAAGGAGGTACCTATGGTATTGATTCAGTGACAACATCGGAAGGGATCGGAAATGACTTGGGAGCCAGAACGTGAGATGCGGGAGCAACATCTGGAACTATTTTCAGAGTGAGACTTCGAGGGCGAAGTCTAGTTCTAGTGGGGGAGAGTTGTAACAGCCCGGAATTCCAAATATTGATATAATTATGATTTTGGGGGTGTTTTAAGAGGGGACTCGGCGAGTTGGAGCCTAGACTCGCCGAGTAGGATCGCAGACTTGGTCGCGGGTTCGCGACTGGACTCGACGAGTCCAGATATGGACTCGGCAAGTCTACGCTGTTTAGCGAAAACCCTAAACGTTCAGGTTTGGGACGTATAGAAAGGACTCATTGGCCGTCATTGTTCATTTTAGCCTTCTGAGAAGAACCCTAAATCGATTGTGTGCATCTGGAGCAAGGATTATAGGCCATTGTTGACTATAGAAGAGTGGTTGTGCAAGGAAGAGAAGGGATTAGCTAAAGGAGCAGCAAGGGAGTCACATTCTGAGGATTGGGGACTCAGAGAATACATCATCCAGGTAAGAATTCGAGTATACTCTGCTATGTTGATGTGTTTATGGAATTAGGGTTTGTGGAACCCTTTTTGTGATTAGATTGAATGCTACCCTAGTCCCCCAAACGATTGTGACTCTGTATTGGGACCTTTGGAGGTCCAGAATGTCCCATGCCTGTGCATTTCGGAAATTAATGAAGGTTTTGGATTGGAATCCTTATGCCTTAGGTCAATATGTAAATTATAAGTCTTGGGGTGTACCATGAGCACCAAAATGAGGACCTTATGTGATGGACCAGTCTAGGAAGGCCAGGCCTATGAATGGTCGGAGCCGTTCTGCCATTAGAAAGCAGTTTGAGCGGTTGCATGGCATGGACTCGCCGAGTCTGATGATCAAACTCGGCGAGTAGCTTGAAGATTTACTAGGACTCGTCGAGTTGTTCTTCAGACTCGGCGAGTTGAGTCGGGGTGGCCCCGCGATTCTTCCAGGAGGAACTCGTCGAGTAAAAAGGGGATACTCGACGTGTAGAAAGGGAATCTTAAGGAATCGGTGAGTCAAGGGCGAGTGGACTCAGAGTCGTTGAACTCGGCGAGTCTTGGGGTGACTCGGCGAGTTAGGTCGCGGGTTAAGTGAAGTTCTGAGTATGGGGACTCGGCGACTCATAGGGTTGACTCGGCGAGTAGGGTCAGTCAGGGGTTGACTTTGACCTTGTCTTTGACCAAGGATTGACTAGTGGTTCCAGGGGTATTTTGGTAATTGTTAATTCAGTGCATTGGTGACTGTCCAGAGGTGGAGATCGTATCAGTGATCGGAGCAGCTTGAGCTATCTGTTCAGTCGGCAGTTTCGAGGTGAGTTATCCTCACTATATCGCTAGGGTTTATGGCACCAAGGCCGACCCTTTTATCGGATGGAAATCCGGGTAGTTGTCATTACATGTTATGGGCCGGAAGGCATTGCTATGTGGACCGGAAGGTCATGGCCTGGAAAGGCATATGTATGCATTTAGTATGTTGACTGATTCATAGGGTAATGTTATGCTAGTGACCGGCTAGACCGGTATCTTGTTTAAGAGTAATATTATGATATGTGATCTGTTGATCGATTGTTGCCTATGAACTGCTATATGATTATTTGTTATGTTATATATGCATTTTATGCTTATGGGCCGGAAGGCAATATGTTATGGGCCGGAAGGCGATATGTTATGGGCCGGAAGGCAATATGTTGTGTGATGGACCGGAAGGTCGGCGTGAGTAGGACCGGAAGGTTTACCCAGTAGGGACGGAAGTCCCCTGAGACACATGGACCGGAAGGTCAGGGCCTGGAAAGGCGTATATGTGGTTGGTATTCTGGGGGTATCTCACTAAGCTTTCGGGCTTACAGTTGTGGTTTTATGTTTCAGGTTCTCAAGAGTCTGTGACAAGGCAAAGGCGTGATCGTACCGTTCCTCGCGTTGGTGTTTTATGATATGAACCTGGGAAATTACTCTGTTTAATAATGTAATGAAAACCTTTTTGTAACAATGTTAATAAAATGGATGATTTTGAAAAGTTTTAATTGTTTTGAAATTTTGGATGTTACAGCTATGAACTCTGATATCATAGAGTTTTGGAATAACAGAGTTGCACAATACCCAAGTGCATCCACTCTCCTGATATCTCCTTAAGTGTAAATCCTGAAATACTCCAACTTATACTAAAAGTATGGAAATTTACTGCAACTGTTCTAATCTTCTACTGACCTGATATGGTTTGTACAGAATGGAAATTTCGTGTTGTCACAGAATACTGTTGCACCCCAAAACCAAGAACAACAGAAATGTTCTGTGGGCGGAGGACGTCATGTAAAACATCACAACAGTGTAAAGTAGTAAACAAGCAACAACATCATCCATTGCATTAATAGTAAAATTTTAATACAAGTGTGTTCTTTCACAGAATAAGACATGAAAATAAGTAATCAAAATAAAAGACGAGTCTTGACTACTCCGTCTTCTCAAAACCTGGTCATCGTATATGTCTACTGGTGACTTGAAAATACAAGTTATTTTGAAACCGTAGATCAACATAACGCTGGTGAGTTCATAAGTATTTTAGTGTCATTGATTTGTAAAAATTGTAATGAAATACTTGTAATTGTTTGAGGAAAGGTTTGTATAAGTATGAAAACCCTAGAAAATCCCATATTTCCTACTAGTATAATAAGTAGTCATCTACCAAGACCCGACTATTTTGAAGGTTTGAACCTCTGTAAAAATGAAGGTTTTTCCCCTATATAACTATTATTATCAAAATATAGTCTACCACATCGTTTATATGAATGTGTCACAAGATAAAAGTAATAGGGAAAATTATATAATTACTGATATCGTATCAAAATATATTCTACCTCATCGTTTATGTGAGCATGTCACAAAGTAAAGGTAATAAGGAAAATTGTATAATCCTTAAAATTGTATCCATTTGTCTAGGATAAGCACGACACGGTAAATTGCCGAACAATATAACCGAGAACATCCGTAGATGAACACACCTGCTGTAGCGAGCAGCCAGGTGTAGGATGGTCAGTCCAGGAGTGTATAGTAGTATCTCTTCATATAGTATGTAGTAGTGTCTCTTCATATAGTATGTAATAGTTTCCCTTCATATAGTACATAATAGTGTCTCTTCCTATAGTATGTAATAGTGTCTCTTCATATAGTGTGTAATAGTGTCTCTTCATATAGTGTGTATTAGAGTAGTGTATGTATTACTCTAGTTTATGTATTATTGTAGTGTATGTATTGTTTATAGTATGCATTGATCACTCATGTATGAACTGACTCTTAGTGTGATTTATTATCCTAGGAATAGTAAATAGTATCTCCTAACTATACCTGCTATAGTTACTAGTAATGTACGTGTATAACTGAAAGTATGCCTTTGCTACCCAAAGGTACTGAATTGACTGATAGAAGTTTTATGTCTATATATGTATACATAATATATATAACTAATATTTAGACGAGATTCGGACAAATAACCGATACCCTAAGGCCACATCCAAACAAGGAAAAGAAATTAAGGCGAGCTAGTAGTCCTAAGTCCTTTAAACATTACTTATATAACTATACATATATAGGCATGCATTTCACAATATAAAAGTTTACAAGAAGTTTTGTAAAACATTTGAAAAGTTTAATAATAAGAATTTATGACTTGATGTCAATTTATAAAATGGTTTAAAAGCAATTTGTTTTAAAGTATAAGAAATCTTTTGTCTGAAACACAGTTTGAAATACATGAAAACCTTTGTTTGAAACACAGTTGTAACAAAGTTTGAAAGGAAAGATACAGTATGTAAGATAGTTTGATAAAAAGTTAAATATGTGAAAACGTTTGAGAAATTCACTTTGAAGTAGTATGCTTGGTAAAACAGCTAAAAGCGTAGTAAATCCATTTGTGTACTAGTTATTAATCACATGTGATAGATATAATAATTAGTATGACTCAACTTGTATCCCCCCCCCACCAAAATCATTTAAAAAAAATTTAAAAGGTTAATTAAGGGGTATGAACTCACCTGTAGTAAGTGGATTGGATGGAAGTGTCGGACAAGGTGCTAGGTGTCAAGTGAAGACTTGAACACACACAATGATCCTAATAACATATAAAGACATATATATATATATATATATATATATATATATATATATATATATATATATATATATATATATATATATATATATATATATATATATATATATGTAATTAGTGATTATAACACTAATTAGACAAGTATAAACACCCTAGAACCAGGAAAACACTTAGATTCAAGTGTTATAAGAACTTAGGGTTGCATCTAAGGGTTGTAAGGTATTGCTATTGAGTTTATGGCCCAAGGACTACTCTACATGGAGTTTATTACCATGGTTTTACAGCCCCAAGGAGTTCACGGCCGTAAACTCATGGTCATAGAAGCATAAGTGTGGGTTTGAAAGGCTAGGGAAGCTTGAGGGAATTTTGCTTTACCCAAGGAAGTGAAAGACCCACTCAATGGAGAGTGTTGAGGAGTTTATTGCCCAGGGGAGTTTACTCCTAGACGTAAACTCTCTAAATAGTCATATTCAGGATCTTAAAGGTAGGGAGTCTCAAGGGTTTAAGTGTTCAAAGGTTAAACAAGAGTCTATATAAGTTTAAGGTCCAAGACATGACCTTAATTGGAGTTTACGGCCTAAGGACCATTTCTCCATAAATTTATTGCCGTAAACTCATGGTATTATGAACTAACTCAAAGTTTAAGGTCACTAGTTCAATGGTGGAGAGTTCTAGTCCAAGTTCTAAGCATAAGGAAAGAACTTCGGGCAACATTGCACCCTTATATGGAGTTTACGGCCTTGCGAGATCCTTGGCCGTAAACTCTCTTCCAACTTGGATTCCTTGATGATTCTTAAGTCTAAAAAAGATCATTCTAGTATATAACAAGCTAGGACAAGATTACTTACAATATAGGAGCTTGAAATGGCCGATTATGGCAACGAACACTAGTATGAGTCAATTCTAGCAAGAATCTCGAAGGGCTCTATGTACCTAGGATTTAGCTTTCCACGCTTTTAGAAGCGTATCAAGCCTTTGTAGGATGAGACTTTCAACAAAATATGCTCTCATACTTGGAATTCCCAAGGTTTCTTTCTCTTCTTTTTCTTCCCAATCAAGGGCCACTTCTTTCTGGGTCGAAGTCGTAAGAGGCTTCGTAATTCGAGAGAAATTCTGAATGAACCTGCAACAGTAGTCAGCGAGACCTAGAAATTTACAAATTTCCGTAGGCGTTTTTGGTGCTGACCAGTTTTCAATGGCCTTGATTTTTGGAAGGGTCCACATGAATTCCCACTTCACTAACAATGTGCCTTAGGAATTCGACTCTTCGAATCCAAAAATCGCATTTAGAGTACTTCGCGTATTGCTTCTCTAATTGAAATGTTTTCCAAGGTTTGTTGTAGATGCTTTCTATGCTCTTTCTTACAATGAGAGTAGATAAGTAGATCATTTTACATGCACAATGACGAGCTGATCCAAGTAAGGACGACATACCCTATTTATTAAGTCCATGAATATTATGGGCACATTGGTCTTATCCGATAGGTATCACTACTGACTCGTAGCGTCCGTATCGAGTTCGGAAGGTTATCCTCGGGACATCCTCCACTGACACTCGTAACTGGCGATACTCTGATCTCATATCCATCTTCGAAAGGTAATTCATTCCTTGCGGTTGGTCAAACAATCCACCTATGTGTGGCAGAGGGCAACGATCCCTATTGGAAATCTTGTCGAGGTCCCCTTTATTCGATGCACATACTAACTAATCTGTCTTTTTTCTTGAGAAACCAGACTGGAGTTCCCAAGGGTAAGAAGCTCAATTTTATAAAGCCATTGCTGAGTAGTTCGTTCAGTTGACCAGACAGTTCTTGCATCTTTGTAGGTGCTAGACTATAGGGTGATTTGGTTACAAGGGTAGCATTTGATTGGATTCTAAGTTTATTCGCATGACAACACGATCACTTGTAGTCTTGAGCAGTCTCTGTCCTAAAGTTCATTTTAGGAGTCATATTTGGTTCATCAATCGCAGCTTCGTGTATACGAGTCGTATATAATTAAGATTGAAAAAGGCAGTCGAATAAATGATTCTTCTTTAAGCTCACATCCAAACAAGGAAAAGAAGTTAAAGCGGAATCATCAATTCTAAGTCTGTAGAACCTTGATTATATACCATCCTTGCATATACTTTCTTCAATGATAGATCAACCGTATGGGTCTTCAGGTTGAACTTGATGCACTGTATGAGTGGTACTCCGAGGAGGTTTGCTGAGGTTTCTTCCGGAAGGACATGAATCATAAGGTACTTTATGCATGAGTACCTTGGAGTTCTTGAATGACGGCTTCGCTAGAAAGGCGATTACAGAGAAAGAGATGTACGCACGAAACTGGTATTGTGAGGATCGAATTGACTCAAGTTGTATGATAATATCAAACTACTCGGAATAAGAGGTATTAGAATTAGATCATAAACGATGTTACAAAAAACACAATAGTACAACTTCTAAAAGAGTTTCAGTACTTTAGATTAACTACAAGAATACTGCTGCGAACAAGGTATATTACAAAAAGCAACTATACGCAACACGAGGGCCCCTTGACTAATGGGATCTTGTAGAAGATAAGACTCAAGTTGCACTAGTCTTTAAACGTTTATAAGTCCAATATAACGAAACGCCCAAGTATTTCAACGCGGGTCCAGAGTAGTCTCTCCTACAGCAGTGATCCTAAGTATCTTCCCGTCTACGCCAGAGTTCTTTGATATTGGACAATCCTTCTTGAGGTGTCGTATCTCACCGCATAGGTGACATATCTGGCTTGCACCAGCATCGGTAGTGGAAGTGATGTGTCGAGTCGGAGTTATGCAGACATGGTTGCTTTCTTTTTTTCTCCTTTTCGAACTATTCCTTTTAAAGTGTCCGATTTCACCGCAACCATAGCAAGCTTGGTTGACTCCGATGTCAGGGGCTTGAGTGATGGGTCGTGTCGGTGATCCACAGCCATGAGCATGGTGCCCTATTTTGTGGCAATTGCAGCATTGCATTTCATGCCAAGCCCCATTATGATGAAAGCTACACTTGTTACCCTTCGGGAGTTTTCCCTCGTATGGTCTGATCGGTGCTGAAATGGCAAGGGTTGCCACCTGTTGCTGTTGCATGGCAAGTCTTTGGGATCGCTTGCGCTCCTTTTAAGCTTGACGCTTTCATTTCCTATTCTCGGTTTTATGGCTTTGCAAGTCTGTGATTGTTATCATTTGTTGGCTTCTCGAATTGATACAACAATCGGAAATCTCAACCCCCTTTCGACCTTTGCTTGCGTTGTTAGCGCTGAGGTTTCAAGGACAGCTGCCACTGCAGCTGTTACCACGACTTGGAATGTAGCGGCGTCGATATGAAGGATAGGGGTTTCGTTGCTCGGCTGAATATTTCTGAATGATGACATAATTCTGTTGTACGAAACAAAATGAGTTCGTGAGTGATTATGATTGAACCTAGATGTATTTCGATCATTCATGTAAAGAGTAGAAGTAAGTTCTCGAGGGTTTGACCTACATCCCTATGATGCAGTCCTAGTAAAGAGTAGAAGTAAGTGGATACCATGGTTATAAGATGTTTCTCGTCCAAACCGGGGTACCATTGGTTGGTGGATAACATGATCCAACCTTTGAAATAGAATTGAAAATGATCCCGGAGCTAAATTACCATAGTCCAATAACTCGACTAGAGTGAGTTTCAGATAGACTCCAACGATAGTATGATGAAAAATATTTGAACAAAGACTGACACAGAAATTTGCCGACTGTCAATATCAATGATATTTATGATGTAATAAGTTTGGGAAAATTAACCTTGTAGTATGTCTTACATCATATCCGGAGTAGAAAATTTTTGACAGCATAAAGGCCTAAGTAAAGTACTTACGATACTGTGGTAATTACATAGAAAAGTTCTACATAGGGCATAGATAGGAAAATGATTCCTTATACAAGGAAGGAAAGATAAAGTATCACCTACAGGTGACAGGCATCCCTAATATAGCAAAGTCAAGTTCGCCGCTTACACTTTCTCTGATCGAGCCCTCACCTGGTGGAAAGGCCATGTGAAATCCGTATCTCTCCCAGTTGCTAATGCCATGAGTTGGGAGGATCTTAAAATCTTGATGCTGGAAGAATATTGTCCGAGGGGCAAAATCCAAAAGTTAGAACAGGAGTTATGGAAACTAAGGATGAGTGATCGGACTTAGCCACTTACACGGCCAGGTTCAGTGAGTTGTCAGCCTTGTGCTCAGGTATGGTATACCCGAAACTGAAGAAGGTGGAGAGGTACATTTGGGGATTGTCAACCCAGATCCAAGGACATGTCCTGGCTTCTAACCTAATCACGTTTGATAGCGCGAAGCGTTTGGCTCAATGATTGATCGATCATCGTGTTAAGCAGGGTACTATTACCGCTGCTACTAAGCCACAGAAGGAGGTAGAGGACCGAAGGAAACACTAGAACAAGAGAAAGGGGCAAGCCCCGCAAGAGAACCCCAAAAGGCAACAGTTAGTGATAGCTCACACTGTTACTGTCCCTACCACCCCCACACCAACAAAGTTGTACATCGGTATCTTGCCGAAGTGCAATAGGTGCAACATTCATCACCACGGACTCTGCCGTGAGATGCATCGCACCAAGTGCAACCGGAAGGGACACATTGTCCGCTTCTGCAAGGAACCAACCCAACTTGCCGTTCCAGCCGCAAATGTAGGAGTAGGTTGTAATTGTTACGAGTGTGGAGCAACAGGACACTTCAGAAGGGACTGTCCGAAATCAAACAATGGGAATACTGGTGGAAGAGGTCGAGTATTCGCAATGGGCCATGAGGAAGCCGTTGCTGATCCTACACTAGTTACTAGTATGTTTCTCCTTGATAACTCTTATGCATGCATTCTATTTGATAGTGGAGCGGAGAGGAATTTCATGAGCCATAGTTTTAAAAATCTACTCAAACAAACCCCTCAATCATTAAGTGAAACTTTTATAGTAGAAATGGATAACGGGAAAACAAAAGGCATTAAGAAAATATACTTAAACTGTACTGTTGGGTCAAAATATGGTTTATACTTTGCTTTTCTGGGCAATTATATTTTTACGTAATATTTTATGAGCTTACAGTCTAGTTTACAGCCAGGTGGGGTGTTTACGGTCAGTCTTTACAACCGTAAATAGGTTCTACCTCTCAATCCATCTATCCTAGTTAGCAATATGTTGGCCCCTCTGCGTAATTGAAATATATCTGACCTGGGACACAACATATGCATCTATCTCTAAATCTGACTTCCTCCTTAATAATTGTTTACTCACCTAAAGTAACGAGTTCTTTGGAAGTTCTTGATAACCAGGGTATATCCGGAAGTGGGGAAAACATTCTAGTGCAACTAAAATTGAAGCATTTGAGGTTGTCTGTAGATCTCGCTACTTAATTTAAGTGGACAACAATACTCATGGTTGTCGTCAGCTAAATGGTTTATTTAAAAAAAGTTTGTCACTATTCTTCGTGTTTAAGTGGAGCACAATACCGGCAATTGACCAGATCTATTCATGAAGGTGAAAGTACTGATAAACAAGTTTAGGCTGTCTCACAACTTTGATCCCAAATATTTTTCTTTTTGTTAAAGTTGTTCATAGTTTTCTTCTATGCACAAATTTAGGGGGAGAATTAAAAAAAAAATCAGAAAAATCAAAAATCCAAAAATATTTTTATTTCTGTTTAATTTCTTGTTCAAAAAAAATCAAAAATCAAAAATCCAAAAATATTTTTTTTCTGTTTTAATTTATGTGCTAAGTTTCCTTTTAGTTTTGTTTTGTCTTGAAAACTGAATTCAGGTAAAGATGAAACTCATGGAGTTTGTGTCGAAGATTTCTAAGTCAAGGCTTCATCCGTGATCAATGAAGAATTCTCACTCGAAGGAGCAAGAAATGAAGATTATTCTTTCAACATTCAATCCTTCAACCCCAGTAGCAAGGTCAAGTTGTTCTTGAAGATTATGTAATGGATTGCATTGAAGCCACCTCAATCAGTCTGCTGCTATCGTTGTACCTTCAAAAGTGATACAGAAGATTTGTTCTCTCTGATGTTCTCTCTGAAGATTCTCAAGCTGAAAGCGCTATCTTTCAAGAATCAGTACATCAAGCATCCTCACCCAATGTGTGTTCAATGTCAAATTCTGAAGAAAATCTCAAGGGCTCAAGATGAAGTCATTCATCGAAGATGCATATGTTCATCCTGCTGCTATGAAAAAATCGAAGGTTAAAGTTGAAGCCAAGCTCCCATTGAAAATTGATAAGAAGAGCCAACTACTTTTTAAGGGGGAGCTTGTTGGGTCAATTAAGAAAAGAAAGCAATAAACCAAGGGGGATATTGTTGGTCAAAATATGGTTTATACTTTGCTTTTCTGGGCAATTATATTTTTATGTAATATTTTATGAGCTTATAGTCTAGTTTACGGCCAGGTGGGGTGTTTACGGTTAGTGTTTATGGCCGTAAACAGGTTTACGACCGTCAATCCATTTACGGCCCATGTTCACCAAGCCCATATTCCCTAGTATATATATAGGTGTTAGGGTTGAGGAGTAGAGTGATGAACGTAAGAGGAGAGAAACTAGAGAGAAGAAGAGAGCATTTTGTGTGTGTGAATCTATTGTAAGGAACTTAATTCTAATCATATCATTCAGGATTCATCATCTTCTTCTTCTCCTTCTCTTCTATTTGATCTGACATCATTCGTTTGACTGAGTTTCCGCACCATCAAATGGATCTGATTGATACACAAGCAGATTAGGGACTTACAATTGGTATTAGAGCTTGGATTGTATCAGTCATTTTTGTCAGATCTGGAGCATATTTGATCTTATTTTTGAAAAATTCCTGCGTTTTTGGATAGATCTCTGAAAATTAGGGGGGTTTGTTCTTTGCATTCTTCATAAAAACGAGTTTTTTGATAGAGTTTTGGAGCAAAAAGGGCAAAAATCGTTGTTTTTGGTCGTAACCAGCGGGGGTGGCGGCCAGCAGCTAGGGTTTCCGAGTTTACGGCCCGAGGTACACGGTCCGAGATTATGGCCCTCGGAGTTCACGGCTCAGTTTGCGGTCTTCGGTTTGCGGCAAGCTTCACATAGGGTCCGATGTTCGGACCTCGTCCTCGCATCTCGCATCTCGCTTCGCAGCAGCATCTTCGCTTCGGTCTTAAAAAAATTCGAAACGGAATTGGGGTTGCCGGGGATCGAACCCGGGTGTCCTAGATCTTTAACTCAGCGCCTTACCACTTGATCTACCTTGCCACATGTTACTTTCCTTCCGTTTTTAATTGAAAAACTCTCATTTTCGAACCTAGTTTCGCAAATTTGTCACTTTTAACCCCAAAACTCAATTTCTTTAATTTTAAATTCCTTTTTCATCAAAAATCAAAAAAAAATAATAATATAATAAATAAATAAATAAATAAATAAATAAATAATAAATAAAAATTATTTTTGACTTTTGTTTTTGACAATTTATTTAAAATTTTGACTTTGACTTTTAGGTTTGACCTTTGATTTTAAAGTTTGACTTTCTCGTTTAACTTTTAAATTTTCAAATTTAGCTTTTTGGTTTGACTTTTAAGTTGTACTTTTTCGAGTTTGACTTTTGAGTTCGATTTTTTAAATTTGACTTTTAAGGTTGACTTTTAATAAAATGGGCATTTTTAAATTTGACATTTATGTTTTACTTTAGCTTCGAGTTGTGCTTTTAATGGCTGTTGAGGTCAACAAGGGAATTGAAGACATGAAAGAAAATAGTTAGGATATGTTAACACAAAATTTCAACATGTTCAACTACATTCCCGGAGAAACCATGGAGGCTCAACTGCAGCGATTTACCACAATCACTACTGAGATGAATATTGCTAGGAACTTCTTGACTAAATCTGAGATAAACAAAAAGCTACTGAATTCAGTTCCGAAATCGTGGGATATGAACGTAACTGTCAGCAAGAAGACAAAAGATCTCAATCGTCTTAGTATTGTTGATGTAATTGAAGAGCTTGATGCTTTGAAATGTGGAAAAACAATGATTTCCACAAACATCCCGGCCAATGAAGTTTCATGTATTCCATCTTGTGAAGATACGATTAAAATTCTTCGTGAAAATAATGATTTGCTAAAAAGGGAAGTCGACGACCTAAAATA
The DNA here is from genome assembly GCF_051521515.1 of Lactuca serriola. Lineage (NCBI taxonomy): Eukaryota > Viridiplantae > Streptophyta > Magnoliopsida > Asterales > Asteraceae > Lactuca > Lactuca serriola. The sequence goes on from NC_136410.1 coordinate 285,510,007, forward strand.
CGAAGGATATCAACTTAGGAAAGGACAGAAACACCTGACGGCTGAACTAGAAGCAAAAACCAAAGACTTTAGGAAGCTTCAGGAAGAGTGTAGCAACAAGTGTGAAAATTATGACTATATTAAGAGACAAGTTGCTGATGTAACTGCAGAACTTGACACTTTGAAAATTAAGTGTGGAAAAACAGATGTTAGTTTCAAAAATTATATTGCGTCAAGTTAGACGGTCGAGTCCTTATTTGAAACGCAATTAAAATTCAAAGATAATCAAAACAAGGGTCTAGGGTATAGTAGTGTTCCTCCATCTTTCAATAATAACCACACATCCATCCCTATGACACAGGAAGAAATTGTCGGGGAGGCACATCTTCAATATGGAAAACCATCTGAATTTGTGTTAGGAGGTATTCAAGTTGAAAAATACTAATGTTTCTACTTCATGTGCAGGTAAAGTAGCAGAAGATGAGAACAAGGAGAACACTACTGAACAAACCAATGACTCCTTGAACTCAGAATCTGTTGCTTCAAATTATGTTACTCCTAACAAACCTGCCATTGAGAAATACAGGCTACCAATTCCAGCGCAACAGAGTGCTTGTTGCAAGTGTGCATATGGGAACAATACGAGACAAGGCAAGGATACGCCACCAGGGGCAAGAAGAAATAACTTCATAGTGAAGAAAAAGACTAGTTTTCACTGTGGAACACCTGGACACATTGCCAAAAATTGTCCTAATTGCACATACATTCCCTTATATGCACAAGGCTGGCAAACACATAAAGAGAGAGGTTTTCCAAAAGAAACCCCTCAAGGTCTCATACAGAGAATGGTGACTGGAATGCACAGAAGGCCGAGAATCCGAATCCCAAAGGCAAGAAGGGAATGTCGGCCAAGAAGCCCAATCCAAGAGATGCTCCAGTGAAACAAAGACCGGTTAGGTCAAAGTCATCTCAACGGCCGACATCAAGATCAAAAGCAAGTGCCAAGGCACCCATCCAATCCAACAACAAATGGGTTAAACTCGACTACAAATGGGTACAAAAGGTTCAATCTCCCAAATCAATTAATGATTCTAATATTTCTACATCTTCTGTTTGTGATAAGCAGGATATGTCATGGGAGAGAGTATCGTGCATTGATGACCAAGGTCAACCCATTTTTAAAATGGACTGGGTTCTAAAGACCAACTAATCTCACTCTGTTTTGGAGCAGCTATGGAGGCATATCATCAGACTTCGGTTTGTTGGTAGTGGCTATTCCGGGCACATGATAGGGGACATCTTTTAATTGTACAACATTCAGACTTTTATTTGAGAGTATGTGTCCTTTGAGGGAAGGGAAGAAAGGAAGGGATCACATGGGGTTTGTGCTTAACGACATGAAGAATTTTCGGATCTATTATGAGATTATGCGTGTTGTTCTTAGACCTTCTGGATGCCAATTCAATCGGTGAATTATGGTTTGAGTTTTCTTCTTTATACTTCTGAGTTTATCTTAATTAGATTCATTTCAAAGAATTTTTTTATTTTCTTAATTGTCTTTCAATAGTAGTTATTATTGGGAAGTGATATCAAGAAAGTGATAACGGGCAATCTAAAACATGTGTAAAGGACTGAATCTCAATTGTCTAGACTCTGTATTCAATGTGCTAGTAGCCACAAAGGATCTGAAAGTGTGGATTTAGATAGGATTCTTCGGACTGACCATACGACGCTTGGGTAGATTGACTAGTGAGATAAACACATGAACCTACATGATACACTAAATTAATACGCATCTAGAACAGTGGTTCGAATTTTCATTGATGTACGGACTTATGTCCTTAATTCTGGTTCTGATAGGGCGACTGGGGGGTTCCGATAAAGTAGGTATGTAGAAGATTATTTTCTTTCTTTCTGTCTGTTAGTCGTATGTTGCTTCCTCTGCGTGATCGGGAGATCTGACCTGGAATACAACATATACAACTCTATTTCTACGCATCTCTTTATCTATGAAATTCGTTCTATCTGTTAGCCATATGTTGTCCTCTCTGCGTGATCGGAAGATTCGACTTGGGACACAGCATATGCAACATTCTACCTCTCAATCCATCTATCCTAGTTAGCCATATGTTGTCCCCTCTGCGTGATTGAAATATATCTGACCTGGGAAACAACATATGCATCTATCTCTAAATTTGACTTCCTCCTTAATAATTGTTTACTCACCTAAAGTAAGGAGTTCTTTGGAAGTTCTTGATAACCAGGGTATATCGGGAAGTGGGGAACACGTTCTAGTGCAACAAAAATTGAAGCATTTGAGGTTGTCTGTAGATCTCGCTGCTTAATTTAAGTGGACAACAATACTCATGGTTGTCGTCAGCTAAATGGTTTCTTTAGCAAAAGTTTGTCAATATTCTTCGTGTTTAAGTGGACCACAATACCGACAATTGACCAGATCTATTCATGAAGGTGAAAGTATTGATAAACAAGTTCAGGCTGTCTCACAACTTTGATCCCAAATATTTTTCTTTTTGTTAAAGTTGTTCATAGTTTTCCTCTATGCACAAATTTAGGGGGAGAATTAAAAAAAATCAGAAAAATCAAAAATCCAAAAATATTTTTATTTATGTTTTATTTTTTGTTCAAAATAAATCAAAAATCAAAAATCCAAAAAAAAAATTTTATGTTTTAATTTATGTCACTACTAGAAAAACAGCCTTTTACGACGTGCAATTTATGATACGCATTGATTTATGATACGCAAAAGTGGGTAACCTAAAAATAATGTCAACTCTTTAAAAATTTTAAGGATTTCAGACGCGCATTTTTTCCGTACCCTAAAATTAGTGTCAAAAAAAAAACACGGAGGGCGCTTATTATAAAATGCGCGTTATCTAGACATGTCGTTTTATATTTTTTAATGAAACGCGGGTTGTTTAGTTGTTAGCGGGAAAAGAAAACCCAAAAATTAGAAAATCCCGCTTTCCCTTCCCTCTTTCCCTCTTTGCCCTAAGCACTTTTTGACGCATCGTTCTTTATCCCCACAATCGACGATACATCTTTCCCCTCCCCACATCGACCGCCAACTACTCCCCTCGCACTCCGGCGACCGCTATGTGCTCTTTCATGGTCGTCGACCCTCCGCCATCGTTAACGTCGAGATGAGCAGTGGTTGAGAAGATGCCAGAGAGTCCTCTGGTGTTGGGGTTCTCACTGGCGGCTCATCCGGAGATAATGAGAGCAGCGCAGCAAACCAAATTTCAGGGGCAAATTTGTCGATCCGATTTTAGGGTTTATTCCCACTCATCATTCCATCACATCCTCTTTCAATTTCTTAGTGTAATCTCTCTCACAACACAAAGATAACGATGCATGAACTGAAATGCTGACTTCTTCATCGTGGAAGTACTCCGTCTTCATTCTGCTATGGTACGTCGGTAATCCGTCACCTTCCAAGCAAGATTTCGCATTCTCCATTCAAAGTCGGTGCTAGGGTGTGCTCGATGGAGCTGCTTCTTCGTAATCCCACTAACACCCTCTTCATCTATTAAGGTTCCTTCTCTGCCGACCTTATCTGATTCTCCGTAATCCCTCCAACACTCCTCGACATCTACGATGATTAGTACTTATCGACTCGGTCCTGGTCTTATTCTTTGCTAGTATGCTTCTTTTCTTCCCCTATTTACTGTTAGGATATATTTGATTTGTGTTCAATGTTCTTATTGATCAAAATTGTTTGTCTCAAAGAATTGATCAAAGTTTTGAAAAAGAAAATGATTCCAGTCAGCAAAAGAGATGATATAAAAGGTAAATTTCTTTTCATTTTAGTGTTTTCTTCCATGAGATTCTCTAAACTCTAAAGATTCTTTTCTTCCTGTTCACAGCCATAACTTCCATCTCTACTGGAAATAATGAATTTAATGGAAATTAATTGCTGAAGCCATTGATAAAATCGGTCATGATGGAATAATTTCTATTGAATCTTCTTCATCAACTGAAACTTCTGTGATTGTTGAAGAAGGAATGAAGGTATCAAGTGAAATACATATTGTGATATTTTATTCATACATTCTTTTTATCTTTTTCATTTTCATATTTTAATGTCTATTCAGGAATACTTTCCCTACAGATCGACAAAGGATACATGTCTCCTCATTTTGTCACAAATCAGAACAATTTGTCTGTGGAATTTGAAAATGCTAAAGTCCTGATAACAGATCAAAAGATATCATCTGTGAAAGAAATTGTCCCATTGCTAGAAAAGTGTACTCAATTAAGTGTCCCTTTGCTCATTTTTGCTGAAGATATCTCAATCTCAGTTCTTGAAACCCTAATTGTTAACGAAAATCAAGGTTTACTTAGGGTTGCTATTGTGAAATGTCCTGGTGTTGGGGAAAGAAAGAAAGCTTTACTTCAAGATATTGCCCTCATGACAGGTAATTCTGTAACAATTTAAATATTTCATATATTACATTTTGAAGACTTATTTTATGCCACCTTTCTGCTGACATTTATCATGTTAAAATAGGAGCTGATTTTTTATCTGGAGATTTGGGTTTATCTCTAGAATATGCAACCTCTGATCAACTTGGAATTGCACAAAAATTAACTATAACAAGTAATTACACAACTATTGTAGCTGATCCATCCATGAAAGCTGAAATCAAAGAAAGAATTTCACAAATAAAGAAAGATCTTTCTAAAACAGATAGTTCTTATCTTTCCAAAAAGCTCAGTGAACGAATTGCAAAACTCTCTGGTGGTGTTTCCATTATCAAGGTCAGTTTATTAATTAATTATGACTAAAATAATGTATATATAATGAATTGAAATAATTTTGGTTATCGGTAGGGGCCCACACTGAGATGGAATTAGAAGATCGAAAGCTAAGAATTGAGGATGCAAAAAATGCCACGTATGTAGCCATGGATGAGGGTATTGTGCCTGGTGGTGGGGCCACTTATATTCATCTTCTTGAGGAAATTCCATCCATTAAAAAGTTAATGGAAGATCCAGATGAAGAAAGTTGTGTCAACATCATAGCATCTGTATGTTTCCGTTTCCTATGTTCTTTCTACATTAAGTCAAAAAGTCAAAAAGAAAACTGATATAGCTTACTAGATTAAGTTACTTACTAATCATGTATTATAGGGACCAAAATTAGACATATGCCCAACTGTTCACTCTCCACTTTTAAATAACTATAGGAAATTAGACTAATTTAAATATTTTAAAATCATCATAGGCTTATATTTTGTTGTTGACCACCCTTTTTTCACAATCATCCTGCATTTTCACCTTCAACCTCAATAATTTGTGATAGGACTGGTTTTATAAAAGGAAGATGCAACATGTTTCATTTATTAAGTGAGGTTTTTTGGCTTAACCCATTAAGTGATTATGCATAGATTAATTAAAAAAGAAAGAGACATATATAGCTATCCATATTAAGTGCTTAACTCATTAACTCAAAAAGAAACACCACCTCAATCTGGTTTAATGTGGTATCGAGGTATGTTGGAATGCTCTTTATGAAGAGTAGTGGAAAGCCAATGGAGATGCTGGGAAAGCTAAATGAGCTCACAGGCTTTGCTCCCGATGAAGAAATAAAACTGTTTGAGGTCAGCCTTTTAGTCTATTGTGTTACTTATAATGCTATATATATATATATATATATATATATATATATATATATATATATATATATATATATATATATATATATATTGTTTCCTAAATTACCCTTGTCATTCAGGAAATCAAATTCGAACCTAATGTCATGTGTGAACACATTGATAAGAAGCTAACATTTCGAGCTAGTCAGGTAAATTTTCAAGTTTTTTCTTTTTTTCATATATTTATGACAGTTTCTTGATTTAATTTAATCAATACATTTTTGGTTTTATAGCTTGAAGATGGGGAAAATATGGCAATAATGGAAGGTGTGCTTTTCACTTAAGGGTTGTTTACAAGGGCTATATTGATAAGAATGTTTAGGTTGGTCTCAAATCTCTGCCTGTTGCTGTTAAGGTTCTCAACAAGGAGGGTCTTCAAGGCCACAGAGAATGGCTTGTAAGCTCCTCTAGTTCTTTGTCCTTGCAACTAGACTGAAGTTAATTTCCTTGGTAAGCTCAGACATCCCAATTTGGTGAAATTGATTGGGTATTGTTGTGAAGATGACCACATAATGCTTGTTTATGTGAGAGAAGGCGTTTTCAACAGTGGGGACACCGGACTATATTGCTGCTGATCTGAAGCGTTGTTGAAGAAAGGACATGGGATGGATTGTGTACAGCCTGGTGGTGTTAATTGGATTTTTGAACTTGAGGAACTTCTTGATGCTGCACAATCTAGTTAGTGTTCTATCTAATCTTTTAGGCTGTTCCTTATTTACTAATAATTTGATGGAAATTGCAGATGAAAATGCTGGTACTTCATCAAAGTCCAATGAGGAATCTAAGGATGTTATCTCTTTTTTGGAGGTTGATATTATCACGCCAACACATAATTTATTAGCCAAAAAGTTGACTTGCGAGATATTACTAGGGAAAAGCCTTCTTCTTACCGGTTAGTGTTATAGTCATAGATAATGATTATAAATACTTGTGAGGATTAAAAAAAATAAAAATATAAAATGAAGATATAGTTACTGCTACTACAAGTAAATAAGAAATTATTTGGTACAAGAGAATGTAAGTTTCTATGCCATATTAATGTTAAGTTGAAATTAGAAAGTATTGTGTTCATTTCTTAGAGCAAATATATAATTACTCATATATTACTTTATCTAAAAGGATGTTTATGATCTTCATCAAGCTGTGCTAGGTAAATGTTATATTTAACATTAAGATATATTAGAAAATGACAAATCACTTAATTTATTTATTTTGATTTGTTTTTCATCAAGCTGGTTGGTATGCATCCTATTATATGTCCAACACAACAAGGATGATGATGGTGCGTTTATATCTTCTTAACCTGTTACCTAATAATTTTTCTCATCTTATTACATCATATTTCTTCATTTTTAACTCCTTAATTTATCAATCTAATCATTATTAACTTCATTCTTGTAAAACCAGGTGTGTATGCTATATAACGATTGGTTTTCCACTTTTCATGGTGGAAGTGGACATAGGGTTTCTCTTTCACAGTTTGTAACATGTTGTATTCAAGAAATAGCAATGTACTTTCCATAAAAAAATTATAAATTATATTCTTTGAAAAATTTGTTAGATTGGTAGTTTTAAAAGTATAATGTCCTAATAAGAATTAATTTTAAAAGTAGAATGAAAATGACAAGTGATTTTGTGTTTTGTTTATAGGGTGGATGAAAGCGAATAGCTCTGGAGTTAGAAGAGGAAAAGAAAGCTCAAGCTGAAAGAGACAAGATGCTGCAAATGCAAGTGTTGCATTCTTCATTTCAATTGTTAGTATGTAACAAAGAGTAGATTAGATGAATGCAAATTTATATATTGTAAGAAATAGAATTGTATGACATTAAATTCTATGCAATTTGTTGTACTTTTTGTATATGGTATTTTATTTCTATTATGAGACATTAAATGCAAATTTAATTTAAAAATTAATAAATATATAAATATATATATTTTATAAACATTTACATTTACGATACGCAAAAATGTGTGTCATCTTCATTTATGACATGGCCTTTCTTGACAGGGGTTTTAATGATACGCATTGCGTGTCATTAACACGCGCGTCGTAAGGTTACGACACGCGAATGCGTGTCGTCTTCCTTTATGACAGGGCCTTCCTTGATACGCATTACGTGTCGTAAACGTGCGTCGTAATTGTGCGTCGTCTATAGACGACGCGCAAAAGCTCGTCATCTCTCTTTATGACAGGGCCTTCCTTGACGCGCATTTGCGCGTCGTCTGAGCCTTTTACGACATGCAATGAGCGTCGTAAAAGGTTGTTTTTCTAGTAGTGTGTACTAAGTTTTCTTTTAGTTTTGTTTTGTCTTGAAAAGTGAATTCAGGTAAAGCTGAAACTCATGGTGTTTGTGTCGAAGATTTCTAAGTCAAGGCTTCATCTGTGATCAATGAGGAATTCTCACTCGAAGGAACAAGAAATGAAGATTATTCTTTCAACATTCAATCCTTCAACCCCAGTAGCAAGGTGAAGTTGTTCTTGAAGATTATGTGATGGATTGCATTGAAGCCACCTCAATCAGTCTGCTGCTATCGTTGTACCTGCTAAAGTGATACAGAAAATTTCTTTTCTCTGATGTTCTCTCTGAAGATTCTCAAGCTGAAAACGCTATCTTTCAAGAATCAGTACATCAAGCATTCTCACCCAATGTGCGTTCAATGTCAAATTCTGAAGAAAATCTCAAGGGCTCATGATGAAGTCATTCATGGAAGATTCATATGTTCATCCTGATGCTGTGAAAAAATCGAAAGTTAAAGTTGAAGCCAAGCTCACATTGAAAATTGACAAGAAGAGCCAACTACTTTTTAAGGGGGAGCTTGTTGGGTCAATTAAGAAAAGAAAGCAATAAATCAAGGGGGAGATTGTTGGTCAAAATATGGTTTATACTTTGCTTTTCTGGGCAATTATTGTAACATCCTGAAATATCAAGAGTAGAGTAGAAGGGCTAAAAGAGTAAATTGGGGAAGAGTGACTCGGCGAGTCCATGGGTGGACTCGGCGAGTAGAGTCGCGACCGGGTCGCGTGTTACGTAGCCGACTCGGCGAGTCAGTAAGATGGACTCGGCGAGTAGGCGCTGAGTAGAGAAAACCCTAATTCTCAGGGTTGAGCCCTATATAAAGAACATAACATCCCTCTCTCAGCCTCTTTATTCATCCTCAAGTCCAGAAACCCTTAGCCTTCGTGTGTGAGTGATCATATCTCATTGGGAGCTTGAAGGAGGTGTTTGTTGAAGGAATTTTGGGAGTTTGAAGGCTCGGAGCAAGGGGCTTTGCTTGGATTCGAGTTTCATTACAGTTGGGGTGTTCCTGGGAGGTAATATCTCGTTCTTGGGCTGTTGTCATGTTGTTTCTTCATTTTGGGGTTTGTGGGGAGCTTGTCTTTGGATGTAATTGGAGCCTAGAGGTTAGATCTGAGGTTGCTACCTCAGATCTGGAATGGAGAAGGATCAGAGAGCATGAAAGTCCTTGTGTTGGAGTGGTGGAGATCGTATCAGTGATCGGAGCAGCTTGGGTTATCTGTTCAGTCGGCAGTTTCGAGGTGAGTTATCCTCACTATATCAACAGGGTCTAAGGCACCAAGGCCGGCCCTTATCGGATTGAGATCCGGGTAGTTGTTGTTATGTTGTTGCTATGATATGTTTGCATCTCGAGAGCTAGGATGGTATATAGAGACCTGATTGAGATCGGTATCCTGAGAGATAGGGAGATGCTATGCTAGTGACCTGTTAGGTCGGTATCCTGGTTAGGATGATGATATGCTATGTGATCTATTTGATCTGCTTGTTGACTGTGAATTGCTATATGATTGTATGTATATGTGCACATGGTTGTTTCGACTGGAGTTGGGTTGAGGCGGGTCCTACTGTGTGCGGTAGGCCAAGATACCCAGGGCGGACCGGTTGTCCCGAAGGCCCAGCGAGCGGTCCGGATAGGCTGTAGGCCCCGAAAGGGTGGACCAGACGTGCCGAAGGCTCGGAAAGTGGACCAGATAGACTAAAGGCCCGGTGCGGGCGAACCAGTCATACTGTAGACTCAGGGAGTGGACAAGGTGGATTGAAGGCCCGGGAGGGGGTGGACCAATCACACTGCAGACTCGATGTATGTGGATAGACTCGGAGGGTGGACCAGGTGGACTGTAGGCCGGTGTGGCGGACCAGTCACACAGTAGACCCGAAGTGCATGGCTGTTCTTGATCGGATATGTTATGGCATGTTATGCGTGTATGGTATTTGTGGTTGGTATTTTGGGGATATCTCACTAAGCTTTCGGGCTTACAGTTGTGGTTTCATGTTTTTCAGGTTCTTCAGGAGACTGTGGCAAGGCGAAGGCGAGATTGTACCGCTCCTCATGATTTTGTAGCATTGTGATTCTGGGAACACGTTAAATGTTTTGTATTGAAAACCTTTTTGGCTTTCCACTTTTCATGGTGGAAGTGGACATAGGGTTTCTCTTTCACAGTTTGTAACATGTTGTATTCAAGAAATAGCAATGTACTTTCCATAAAAAAATTATAAATTATGTTCTTTGAAAAATTTGTTAGATTGGTAGTTTTAAAAGTATAATGTCCTAATAAGAATTAATTTTAAAAGTAGAATGAAAATGACAAGTGATTTTGTGTTTTGTTTATAGGGTGGATGAAAGCGAATAGCTCTGGAGTTAGAAGAGGAAAAGAAAGCTCAAGCTGAAAGAGACAAGATGCTGCAAATGCAAGTGTTGCATTCTTCATTTCAATTGTTAGTATGTAACAAAGAGTAGATTAGATGAATGCAAATTTATATATTGTAAGAAATAGAATTGTGTGACATTAAATTCTATGCAATTTGTTGTACTTTTTGTATATGGTATTTTATTTCTATTATGAGACATTAAATGCAAATTTAATTTAAAAATTAATAAATATATAAATATATATATTTTTTAAACATTTACATTTACGATACGCAAAAATGTGTGTCATCTTCATTTATGACATGGCCTTTCTTGACAGGGGTTTTAATGATACGCATTGCGTGTCATTAACACGCGCGTCGTAAGGTTACGACACGCGAATGCGTGTCGTCTTCCTTTATGACAGGGCCTTCCTTGATACGCATTGCGTGTCGTAAACGTGCATCGTAATTGTGCGTCGTCTATAGACGACACGCAAAAGCTCGTCGTCTCTCTTTATGACAGGGCCTTCCTTGACGCGCATTTGCGCGTCGTCTGAGCCTTTTACGACATGCAATGAGCGTCGTAAAAGGTTGTTTTTCTAGTAGTGTGTGCTAAGTTTTCTTTTAGTTTTGTTTTGTCTTGAAAAGTGAATTCAGGTAAAGCTGAAACTCATGGTGTTTGTGTCGAAGATTTCTAAGTCAAGGCTTCATCTGTGATCAATGAGGAATTCTCACTCGAAGGAACAAGAAATGAAGATTATTCTTTCAACATTCAATCCTTCAACCCCAGTAGCAAGGTGAAGTTGTTCTTGAAGATTATGTGATGGATTGCATTGAAGCCACCTCAATCAGTCTGTTGCTATCGTTGTACCTGCTAAAGTGATACAGAAAATTTCTTCTCTCTGATGTTCTCTCTGAAGATTCTCAAGCTGAAAACGCTATCTTTCAAGAATCAGTACATCAAGCATTCTCACCCAATGTGCATTCAATGTCAAATTCTGAAGAAAATCTCAAGGGCTCAAGATGAAGTCATTCATGGAAGATTCATATGTTCATCCTGATGCTGTGAAAAAATCGAAGGTTAAAGTTGAAGCCAAGCTCCCATTGAAAATTGACAAGAAGAGCCAACTACTTTTTAAGGGGGAGCTTGTGAGGTCAATTAAGAAAAGAAAGCAATAAATCAAGGCGGAGATTGTTGGTCAAAATATGGTTTATACTTTGCTTTTCTGGGCAATTATTGTAACATCCTGAAATATCAAGAGTAGAGTAGAAGGGCTAAAAGAGTAAATTGGGGAAGAGTGACTCGGCGAGTCCATGGGTGGACTCGGCGAGTAGAGTCGCGACCGGGTCGCGTGTTAAGTAGCCGACTCGGCGAGTCAGTAAGATGGACTCGGCGAGTAGGCGCTGAGTAGAGAAAACCCTAATTCTTAGGGTTGAGCCCTATATAAACAACATAACATCCCTCTCTCAGCCTCTTTATTCATCCTCAAGTCCAGAAACCCTTAGCCTTCGTGTGTGAGTGATCATATCTCATTGGGAGCTTGAAGGAGGTGTTTGTTGAAGGAATTTTGGGAGTTTGAAGGCTCGGAGCAAGGGGCTTTGCTTGGATTCGAGTTTCATTACAGTTGGGGTGTTCCTGGGAGGTAATATCTCGTTCTTGGGCTGTTGTCATGTTGTTTCTTCATTTTGGGGTTTGTAGGGAGCTTGTCTTTGGATGTAATTGGAGCCTAGAGGTTAGATCTGAGGTTGCTACCTCAGATCTGGAATGGAGAAGGATCAGAGAGCATGAAAGTCCCTGTGTTGGAGTGGTGGAGATCGTATCAGTGATCGGAGCAGCTTGGGTTATCTGTTCAGTCGGCAGTTTCGAGGTGAGTTATCCTCACTATATCAACAAGGTCTAAGGCACCAAGGCTGGCCCTTATCGGATTGAGATCCGGGTAGTTGTTGTTATGTTGTTGCTATGATATGTTTGCATCTCCAGAACTAGGATGGTATATAGAGACCTGATTGTGATCGGTATCCTGAGAGATAGGGAGATGCTATGCTAGTGACCTGTTAGGTCGGTATCCTGGTTAGGATGATGATATGCTATGTGATCTGTTTGATCTGCTTGTTGACTGTGAATTGCTATATGATTGTATGTATATGTGCACATGGTTGTTTGGACTGGAGTTGGGTTGAGGCGGGTCCTACTGTGTGCGGTAGGCCAAGATACCCAGGGCGGACCGGTTGTCCCGAAGGCCCAGCGAGCGGTCCGGATAGGCTGTAGGCCCCGAAAGGGTGCACCAGACGTGCCGAAGGCTCGGAAAGTGGACCAGATAGACTAAAGGCCCGGTGCGAGCGAACCAGTCATACTGTAGACTCTGGGAGTGGACCAGGTGGATTGAAGGCCCGGGAGCGGGCGGACCAATCACACTGCAGACTCGATGTATGTGGATAGACTCGGAGGGTGGACCAGGTGGACTGTAGGCCGGTGTGGCGGACCAGTCACACAGTAGACCCGAAGTGCATGGCTGTTTTGTGATCGGATATGTTATGGCATGTTATGCGTGTATGGTATTTGTGGTTGGTATTTTGGGGATATCTCACTAAGCTTTCGGGCTTACAGTTGTGGTTTCATGTTTTTCAGGTTCTTCAGGAGACTGTGGCAAGGCGAAGGCGTGATTGTACCGCTCCTCATGATTTTGTAGCATTGTGATTCTGGGAACACGTTAAATGTTTTGTATTGAAAACCTTTTTGGTTTTCCACTTTTCATGGTGGAAGTGGAAATAGGGTTTCTCTTTCACAGTTTGTAACATGTTGTATTCAAGAAATAGCAATGTACTTTCCATAAAAAAATTATAAATTATATTCTTTGAAAAATTTGTTAGATTGGTAGTTTTAAAAGTATAATGTCCTAATAAGAATTAATTTTAAAAGTAGAATGAAAATGACAAGTGATTTTGTGTTTTGTTTATAGGGTGGATGAAAGCGAATAGCTCTGGAGTTAGAAGAGGAAAAGAAAGCTCAAGCTGAAAGACACAAGATGCTGCAAATGCAAGTGTTGCATTCTTCATTTCAATTGTTAGTATGTAACAAAGAGTAGATTAGATGAATGCAAATTTATATATTGTAAGAAATAGAATTGTATGACATTAAATTCTATGCAATTTGTTGTACTTTTTGTATATGGTATTTTATTTCTATTATGAGACATTAAATGCAAATTTAATTTAAAAATTAATAAATATATAAATATATATATTTTTTAAACATTTACATTTACGATACGCAAAAATGTGTGTCATCTTCATTTATGACATGGCCTTTCTTGACAGGGGTTTTAATGATATGCATTGCGTGTCATTAACACGCGCGTCGTAAGGTTACGACACGCGAATGCGTGTCGTCTTCCTTTATGACAGGGCCTTCCTTGATACGCATTGCGTGTCGTAAACGTGCGTCGTAATTGTGCGTCGTCTATAGACGACGCGCAAAAGCTCGTCGTCTCTCTTTATGACAGGGCCTTCCTTGACGCGCATTTGCGCGTCGTCTGAGCCTTTTACGACATGCAATGAGCGTCGTAAAAGGTTGTTTTTCTAGTAGTGTGTGCTAAGTTTTCTTTTAGTTTTGTTTTGTCTTGAAAAGTGAATTCAGGTAAAGCTGAAACTCATGGTGTTTGTGTCGAAGATTTCTAAGTCAAGGCTTCATCTGTGATCAATGAGGAATTCTCACTCGAAGGAACAAGAAATGAAGATTATTCTTTCAACATTCAATCCTTCAACCCCAGTAGCAAGGTGAAGTTGTTCTTGAAGATTATGTGATGGATTGCATTGAAGCCACCTCAATCAGTCTGTTGCTATCGTTGTACCTGCTAAAGTGATATAGAAAATTTCTTCTCTCTGATGTTCTCTCTGAAGATTCTCAAGCTGAAAACGCTATCTTTCAAGAATCAGTACATCAAGCATTCTCACCCAATGTGCATTCAATGTCAAATTCTGAAGAAAATCTCAAGGGCTCAAGATGAAGTCATTCATGGAAGATTCATATGTTCATCCTGATGCTGTGAAAAAATCGAAGGTTAAAGTTGAAGCCAAGCTCCCATTGAAAATTGACAAGAACAGCCAACTACTTTTTAAGGGGGAGCTTGTTGGGTCAATTAAGAAAAGAAAGCAATAAATCAAGGCGGAGATTGTTGGTCAAAATATGGTTTATACTTTGCTTTTCTGGGCAATTATTGTAACATCCTGAAATATCAAGAGTAGAGTAGAAGGGCTAAAAGAGTAAATTGGGGAAGAGTGACTCGGCGAGTCCATGGGTGGACTCGGCGAGTAGAGTCGCGACCGGGTCGCGTGTTAAGTAGCCGACTCGGCGAGTCAGTAAGATGGACTCGGCGAGTAGGCGCTGAGTAGAGAAAACCCTAATTCTTAGGGTTGAGCCCTATATAAACAACATAACATCCCTCTCTCAGCCTCTTTATTCATCCTCAAGTCCAGAAACCCTTAGCCTTCGTGTGTGAGTGATCATATCTCATTGGGAGCTTGAAGGAGGTGTTTGTTGAAGGAATTTTGGGAGTTTGAAGGCTCGGAGCAAGGGGCTTTGCTTGGATTCGAGTTTCATTACAGTTGGGGTGTTCCTGGGAGGTAATATCTCGTTCTTGGGCTGTTGTCATGTTGTTTCTTCATTTTGGGGTTTGTGGGGAGCTTGTCTTTGGATGTAATTGGAGCCTAGAGGTTAGATCTGAGGTTGCTACCTCAGATCTGGAATGGAGAAGGATCAGAGAGCATGAAAGTCCCTGTGTTGGAGTGGTGGAGATCGTATCAGTGATCGGAGCAGCTTGGGTTATCTGTTCAGTCGGCAGTTTCGAGGTGAGTTATCCTCACTATATCAACAAGGTCTAAGGCACCAAGGCTGGCCCTTATCGGATTGAGATCCGGGTAGTTGTTGTTATGTTGTTGCTATGATATGTTTGCATCTCCAGAACTAGGATGGTATATAGAGACCTGATTGTGATCGGTATCCTGAGAGATAGGGAGATGCTATGCTAGTGACCTGTTAGGTCGGTATCCTGGTTAGGATGATGATATGCTATGTGATCTGTTTGATCTGCTTGTTGACTGTGAATTGCTATATGATTGTATGTATATGTGCACATGGTTGTTTGGACTGGAGTTGGGTTGAGGCGGGTCCTACTGTGTGCGGTAGGCCAAGATACCCAGGGCGGACCGGTTGTCCCGAAGGCCCAGCGAGCGGTCCGGATAGGCTGTAGGCCCCGAAAGGGTGCACCAGACGTGCCGAAGGCTCGGAAAGTGGACCAGATAGACTAAAGGCCCGGTGCGAGCGAACCAGTCATACTGTAGACTCTGGGAGTGGACCAGGTGGATTGAAGGCCCGGGAGCGGGCGGACCAATCACACTGCAGACTCGATGTATGTGGATAGACTTGGAGGGTGGACCAGGTGGACTGTAGGCCGGTGTGGCGGACCAGTCACACAGTAGACCCGAAGTGCATGGCTGTTCTGTGATCGGATATGTTATGGCATGTTATGCGTGTATGGTATTTGTGGTTGGTATTTTGGGGATATCTCACTAACCTTTCGGGCTTACAGTTGTGGTTTCATGTTTTTCAGGTTCTTCAGGAGACTGTGGCAAGGCGAAGGCGTGATTGTACCGCTCCTCATGATTTTGTAGCATTGTGATTCTGGGAACACGTTAAATGTTTTGTATTGAAAACCTTTTTGGTTTTCCACTTTTCATGGTGGAAGTGGAAATAGGGTTTCTCTTTCACAGTTTGTAACATGTTGTATTCAAGAAATAGCAATGTACTTTCCATAAAAAAATTATAAATTATATTCTTTGAAAAATTTGTTAGATTGGTAGTTTTAAAAGTATAATGTCCTAATAAGAATTAATTTTAAAAGTAGAATGAAAATGACAAGTGATTTTGTGTTTTGTTTATAGGGTGGATGAAAGCGAATAGCTCTGAAGTTAGAAGAGGAAAAGAAAGCTCAAGCTGAAAGACACAAGATGCTGCAAATGCAAGTGTTGCATTCTTCATTTCAATTGTTAGTATGTAACAAAGAGTAGATTAGATGAATGCAAATTTATATATTGTAAGAAATAGAATTGTATGACATTAAATTCTATGCAATTTGTTGTACTTTTTGTATATGGTATTTTATTTCTATTATGAGACATTAAATGCAAATTTAATTTAAAAATTAATAAATATATAAATATATATATTTTTTAAACATTTACATTTACGATACGCAAAAATGTGTGTCATCTTCATTTATGACATGGCCTTTCTTGACAGGGGTTTTAATGATATGCATTGCGTGTCATTAACACGCGCGTCGTAAGGTTACGACACGCGAATGCGTGTCGTCTTCCTTTATGACAGGGCCTTCCTTGATACGCATTGCGTGTCGTAAACGTGCGTCGTAATTGTGCGTCGTCTATAGACGACGCGCAAAAGCTCGTCGTCTCTCTTTATGACAGGGCCTTCCTTGACGCGCATTTGCGCGTCGTCTGAGCCTTTTACGACATGCAATGAGCGTCGTAAAAGGTTGTTTTTCTAGTAGTGTGTGCTAAGTTTTCTTTTAGTTTTGTTTTGTCTTGAAAAGTGAATTCAGGTAAAGCTGAAACTCATGGTGTTTGTGTCGAAGATTTCTAAGTCAAGGCTTCATCTGTGATCAATGAGGAATTCTCACTCGAAGGAACAAGAAATGAAGATTATTCTTTCAACATTCAATCCTTCAACCCCAGTAGCAAGGTGAAGTTGTTCTTGAAGATTATGTGATGGATTGCATTGAAGCCACCTCAATCAGTCTGCTGCTATCGTTGTACCTGCTAAAGTGATACAGAAAATTTCTTCTCTCTGATGTTCTCTCTGAAGATTCTCAAGCTGAAAGCGCTATCTTTCAAGAATCAGTACATCAAGCATTCTCACTCAATGTGCGTTCAATGTCAAATTCTGAAGAAAATCTCAAGGGCTCAAGATGAAGTCATTCATGGAAGATTCATATGTTCATCCTGATGCTGTGAAAAAATCGAAGGTTAAAGTTGAAGCCGAGCTCCCATTGAAAATTGACATAAAGAGCCAACTACTTTTTAAGGGGGAGCTTGTTGGGTCAATTAAGAAAAGAAAGCAATAAATCAAGGGGGAGATTGTTGGTCAAAATATGGTTTATACTTTGCTTTTCTGGGCAATTATTGTAACATCCTGAAATATCAAGAGTAGAGTTGAAGGGCTAAAAGAGTAAATTGGGGAAGAGTGACTCGACGAGTCCATGGGTGGACTCGGCGAGTAGAGTCGCGACCGGGTCGCGTGTTAAGTAGCCGACTCGGTGAGTCAGTAAGATGGACTCGGCGAGTAGGCGCTGAGTAGAGAAAACCCTAATTCTCAGGGTTGAGCCCTATATAAAGAACATAACGTCCCTCTCTCAGCCTCTTTATTCATCCTCAAGTCCAGAAACCCTTAGCCTTCGTGTGTGAGTGATAATATCTCATTGGGAGCTTGAAGGAGGTGTTTGTTGAAGGAATTTTGGGAGTTTGAAGGATCGGAGCAAGGGGCTTTGCTTGGATTCGAGTTTCATTACAGTTGGGGTGTTCCTGGGAGGTAATATCTCGTTCTTGGGCTGTTGTCATGTTGTTTCTTCATTTTGGGGTTTGTGGGGAGCTTGTCTTTGGATGTAATTGGAGCCTAGAGGTTAGATCTGAGGTTGCTACCTCAGATCTGGAATGGAGAAGGATCAGAGAGCATGAAAGTCCCTGTGTTGGAGTGGTGGAGATCGTATCAGTGATCGGAGCAGCTTGGGTTATCTGTTCAGTCGGCAGTTTCGAGGTGAGTTATCCTCACTATATCAACAGGGTCTAAGGCACCAAGTCCGGCCCTTATCGGATTGAGACCCGGGTAGTTGTTGTTATGTTGTTGCTATGATATGTTTGCATCTCGAGAGCTAGGATGGTATATAGAGACCTGATTGAGATCGGTATCCTGAGAGATAGGGAGATGCTATGCTAGTGACCTGTTAGGTCGGTATCCTGGTTAGGATGATGATATGCTATGTGATCTGTTTGATCTGCTTGTTGACTGTGAATTGCTATATGATTGTATGTATATGTGCACATGGTTGTTTCGACTGGAGTTGGGTTGAGGCGGGTCCTACTGTGTGCGGTAGGCCAAGATACCCAGGGCGGACCGGTTGTCCCGAAGGCCCAGCGAGCGGTCCGGATAGGCTGTAGGCCCCGAAAGGGTGGACCAGACGTGCCGAAGGCTCGGAAAGTGGACCAGATAGACTAAAGGCCCGGTGCGGGCGGACCAGTCATACTGTAGACTCAGGGAGTGGACCAGGTGGATTGAAGGCCCGGGAGCGGGCGGACCAATCACACTGCAGACTCGATGTATGTGGATAGACTCGGAGGGTGGACCAGGTGGACTGTAGGCCGGTGTGGCGGACCAGTCACACAGTAGACCCGAAGTGCATGGCTGTTCTGTGATCGGATATGTTATGGCATGTTATGCGTGTATGGTATTTGTGGTTGGTATTTTGGGGATATCTCACTAAGCTTTCAGGCTTACAGTTGTGGTTTCATGTTTTTCAGGTTCTTCAGGAGACTGTGGCAAGGCGAAGGCGTGATTGTACCGCTCCTCATGATTTTGTAGCATTGTGATTCTGGGAACACGTTAAATGTTTTGTATTGAAAACCTTTTTGGTTTTCCACTTTTCATGGTGGAAGTGGACATAGGGTTTCTCTTTCACAGTTTGTAACATGTTGTATTCAAGAAATAGCAATGTACTTTCCATAAAAAAATTATAAATTATATTCTTTGAAAAATTTGTTAGATTGGTAGTTTTAAAAGTATAATGTCCTAATAAGAATTAATTTTAAAAGTAGAATGAAAATGACAAGTGATTTTGTGTTTTGTTTATAGGGTGGATGAAAGCGAATAGCTCTGGAGTTAGAAGAGGAAAAGAAAGCTCAAGCTGAAAGAGACAAGATGCTGCAAATGCAAGTGTTGCATTCTTCATTTCAATTGTTAGTATGTAACAAAGAGTAGATTAGATGAATGCAAATTTATATATTGTAAGAAATAGAATTGTATTACATTAAATTCTATGCAATTTGTTGTACTTTTTGTATATGGTATTTTATTTCTATTATGAGACATTAAATGCAAATTTAATTTAAAAATTAATAAATATATAAATATATATATTTTTTAAACATTTACATTTACGATACGCAAAAATGTGTGTCATCTTCATTTATGACATGGCCTTTCTTGACAGGGGTTTTAATGATATGCATTGCGTGTCATTAACACGCGCGTCGTAAGGTTACGACACGCGAATGCGTGTCGTCTTCCTTTATGACAGGGCCTTCCTTGATACGCATTGCGTGTCGTAAACGTGCGTCGTAATTGTGCGTCGTCTATAGACGACGCGCAAAAGCTCGTCGTCTCTCTTTATGACAGGGCCTTCCTTGACGCGCATTTGCGCGTCGTCTGAGCCTTTTACGACATGCAATGAGCGTCGTAAAAGGTTGTTTTTCTAGTAGTGTGTGCTAAGTTTTCTTTTAGTTTTGTTTTGTCTTGAAAAGTGAATTCAGGTAAAGCTGAAACTCATGGTGTTTGTGTCGAAGATTTCTAAGTCAAGGCTTCATCTGTGATCAATGAGGAATTCTCACTCGAAGGAACAAGAAATGAAGATTATTCTTTCAACATTCAATCCTTCAACCCCAGTAGCAAGGTGAAGTTGTTCTTGAAGATTATGTGATGGATTGCATTGAAGCCACCTCAATCAGTCTGCTGCTATTGTTGTACCTGCTAAAGTGATACAGAAAATTTCTTCTCTCTGATGTTCTCTCTGAAGATTCTCAAGCTGAAAACGCTATCTTTCAAGAATCAGTACATCAAGCATTCTCACCCAATGTGCGTTCAATGTCAAATTCTGAAGAAAATCTCAAGGGCTCAAGATGAAGTCATTCATGGAAGATTCATATGTTCATCCTGATGCTGTGAAAAAATCGAAGGTTAAAGTTGAAGCCAAGCTCCCATTTAAAATTGACCACCAGAGCCAACTACTTTTTAAGGGGGAGCTTGTTGGGTCAATTAAGAAAAGAAAGCAATAAATCAAGGGGGAGATTGTTGGTCAAAATATGGTTTATACTTTGCTTTTCTGGGCAATTATTATAACATCCTGAAATATCAAGAGTAGAGTAGAAGGGCTAAAAGAGTAAATTGGGGAAGAGTGACTCGACGAGTCCATGGGTGGACTCGGCGAGTAGAGTCGCGACCGGGTCGCGTGTTAAGTAGCCGACTCGGCGAGTCAGTAAGATGGACTCGGCGAGTAGGCGCTGAGTAGAGAAAACCCTAATTCTCAGGGTTGAGCCCTATATAAAGAACATAACGTCCCTCTCTCAGCCTCTTTATTCATCCTCAAGTCCAGAAACCCTTAGCCTTCGTGTGTGAGTGATAATATCTCATTGGGAGCTTGAAGGAGGTGTTTGTTGAAGGAATTTTGGGAGTTTGAAGGATCGGAGCAAGGGGCTTTGCTTGGATTCGAGTTTCATTACAGTTGGGGTGTTCCTGGGAGGTAATATCTCGTTCTTGGGCTGTTGTCATGTTGTTTCTTCATTTTGGGGTTTGTGGGGAGCTTGTCTTTGGATGTAATTGGAGCCTAGAGGTTAGATCTGAGGTTGCTACCTCAGATCTGGAATGGAGAAGGATCAGAGAGCATGAAAGTCCCTGTGTTGGAGTGGTGGAGATCGTATCAGTGATCGGAGCAGCTTGGGTTATCTGTTCAGTCGGCAGTTTCGAGGTGAGTTATCCTCACTATATCAACAGGGTCTAAGGCACCAAGGCCGGCCCTTATCGGATTGAGATCCGGGTAGTTGTTGTTATGTTGTTGCTATGATATGTTTGCATCTCGAGAGCTAGGATGGTATATAGAGACCTGATTGAGATCGGTATCCTGAGAGATAGGGAGATGCTATGCTAGTGACCTGTTAGGTCGGTATCCTGGTTAGGATGATGATATGCTATGTGATCTGTTTGATCTGCTTGTTGACTGTGAATTGCTATATGATTGTATGTATATGTGCACATGGTTGTTTCGACTGGAGTTGGGTTGAGGCGGGTCCTACTGTGTGCGGTAGGCCAAGATACCCAGGGCGGACCGGTTGTCCCGAAGGCCCAGCGAGCGGTCCGGATAGGCTGTAGGCCCCGAAAGGGTGGACCAGACGTGCCGAAGGCTCGGAAAGTGGACCAGATAGACTAAAGGCCCGGTGCGGGCGGACCAGTCATACTGTAGACTCAGGGAGTGGACCAGGTGGATTGAAGGCCCGGGAGCGGGCGGACCAATCACACTGCAGACTCGATGTATGTGGATAGACTCGGAGGGTGGACCAGGTGGACTGTAGGCCGGTGTGGCGGACCAGTCACACAGTAGACCCGAAGTGCATGGCTGTTCTGTGATCGGATATGTTATGGCATGTTATGCGTGTATGGTATTTGTGGTTGGTATTTTGGGGATATCTCACTAAGCTTTCAGGCTTACAGTTGTGGTTTCATGTTTTTCAGGTTCTTCAGGAGACTGTGGCAAGGCGAAGGCGTGATTGTACCGCTCCTCATGATTTTGTAGCATTGTGATTCTGGGAACACGTTAAATGTTTTGTATTGAAAACCTTTTTGGTTTTCCACTTTTCATGGTGGAAGTGGACATAGGGTTTCTCTTTCACAGTTTGTAACATGTTGTATTCAAGAAATAGCAATGTACTTTCCATAAAAAAATTATAAATTATATTCTTTGAAAAATTTGTTAGATTGGTAGTTTTAAAAGTATAATGTCCTAATAAGAATTAATTTTAAAAGTAGAATGAAAATGACAAGTGATTTTGTGTTTTGTTTATAGGGTGGATGAAAGCGAATAGCTCTGGAGTTAGAAGAGGAAAAGAAAGCTCAAGCTGAAAGAGACAAGATGCTGCAAATGCAAGTGTTGCATTCTTCATTTCAATTGTTAGTATGTAACAAAGAGTAGATTAGATGAATGCAAATTTATATATTGTAAGAAATAGAATTGTATTACATTAAATTCTATGCAATTTGTTGTACTTTTTGTATATGGTATTTTATTTCTATTATGAGACATTAAATGCAAATTTAATTTAAAAATTAATAAATATATAAATATATATATTTTTTAAACATTTACATTTACGATACGCAAAAATGTGTGTCATCTTCATTTATGACATGGCCTTTCTTGACAGGGGTTTTAATGATATGCATTGCGTGTCATTAACACGCGCGTCGTAAGGTTACGACACGCGAATGCGTGTCGTCTTCCTTTATGACAGGGCCTTCCTTGATACGCATTGCGTGTCGTAAACGTGCGTCGTAATTGTGCGTCGTCTATAGACGACGCGCAAAAGCTCGTCGTCTCTCTTTATGACAGGGCCTTCCTTGACGCGCATTTGCGCGTCGTCTGAGCCTTTTACGACATGCAATGAGCGTCGTAAAAGGTTGTTTTTCTAGTAGTGTGTGCTAAGTTTTCTTTTAGTTTTGTTTTGTCTTGAAAAGTGAATTCAGGTAAAGCTGAAACTCATGGTGTTTGTGTCGAAGATTTCTAAGTCAAGGCTTCATCTGTGATCAATGAGGAATTCTCACTCGAAGGAACAAGAAATGAAGATTATTCTTTCAACATTCAATCCTTCAACCCCAGTAGCAAGGTGAAGTTGTTCTTGAAGATTATGTGATGGATTGCATTGAAGCCACCTCAATCAGTCTGCTGCTATCGTTGTACCTGCTAAAGTGATACAGAAAATTTCTTCTCTCTGATGTTCTCTCTGAAGATTCTCAAGCTGAAAGCGCTATCTTTCAAGAATCAGTACATCAAGCATTCTCACTCAATGTGCGTTCAATGTCAAATTCTGAAGAAAATCTCAAGGGCTCAAGATGAAGTCATTCATGGAAGATTCATATGTTCATCCTGATGCTGTGAAAAAATCGAAGGTTAAAGTTGAAGCCGAGCTCCCATTGAAAATTGACATAAAGAGCCAACTACTTTTTAAGGGGGAGCTTGTTGGGTCAATTAAGAAAAGAAAGCAATAAATCAAGGGGGAGATTGTTGGTCAAAATATGGTTTATACTTTGCTTTTCTGGGCAATTATTGTAACATCCTGAAATATCAAGAGTAGAGTAGAAGGGCTAAAAGAGTAAATTGGGGAAGAGTGACTCGGCGAGTCCATGTGTGGACTCGGCGAGTAGAGTCGCGACCGGGTCGCGTGTTAAGTAGCCGACTCGGCGAGTAGGCGCTGAATGGAGAAAACCCTAATTCTCGGGGTTGAGCCCTATATAAAGAACATAACAGCCCTCTCTCAGCCTCTTTATTCATCCTCAAGTCCAGAAACCCTTAGCCTTCGTGTGTGAGTGATCATATCTCATTGGGAGCTTGAAGGGGGTGTTTGTTGAAGGAATTTTGGGAGTTTGAAGGCTCGGAGCAAGGGGCTTTGCTTGGATTCGAGTTTCATTACAGTTGGGGTGTTTCTGGGAGGTAATATCTCGTTCTTGGGCTGTTGTCATTGTAACAGCCTGGGATTCCAAATATTGATATAATTATGATTTTGGGGTGTTTTAAGAGGGGACTCGGCGAGTTGGAGCCTAGACTCGCCGAGTAGGATTGCAGACCGGGTCGCGGGTTCGCGACTGGACTCGACGAGTCCAGATATGGACTCGGCGAGTCTGCGCTGTTTAGCGAAAACCCTAACCGTTCAGGTTTGGGACGTATAAAAGGGACTTATTGGCCGTTATTGTTCATTTTAGCCTTCTGAGAGGAACCCTAAATCAATTGTGTGCATCTGGACCAAGGTTAAGGGCCATTAGTGATTTTGAAGGGGTTGTTGTGCAATGAAGATAAGGGCTTGGCTAAAGGAACAGCAAGGGAGTCACATTCTGAGGATTGGGGACACAGAGAATACATCATCCAGGTAAGAATTCGAGTATACTCTGCTATATTGATGTGTTTATGGAATTAGGGTTTGTGGAACCCTTTTGTGATTAGATTGAATGCTACCCTAGTCCCCCAAACGATTGTGACTCTGTATTGGGACCTTTGGAGGTCCAGAATGTCCCATGCCTGTGCATTTCGGGAATTGATGAAGGTTTTGGATTGGAATCCTTATGCCTTAGGTCAATATGTAAATTATAAGTCTTGGGGTGTATCATGAGCACCAAAATGAGGACCTTACGTGATGGATCAGTCTAGGAAGGCCAGGCCTATAAATGGTCGGAGCAGTTCTGACCTTAGGAAGCAGTTGGAGCGGTTGCATGGCATGGACTCGCCGAGTCCGATGAACAAACTCGGCGAGTAGCTTGAAGAATAACTGGGACTCGTCGAGTTGTTCTTCAGACTCGGCGAGTTGAGTCGGGGTGGCCCCGCGATTCTTCCAGGAGGAACTCGTCGAGTAAAAAGGGGATACTCGACGTATAGAAAGGAAATCTTAAGGAATCGGTGAGTTAAGGGCGAGTGGACTCAGAGTCGTTGAACTCGGCGAGTCTTGGGGTGACTCGGCGAGTTAGATCGCGGGTTGAGTGAAGTTCTGAGTATGGGGACTTGGCGAGTCGTAGGGTTGACTCGGCGAGTAGGGTCAGTCAGGGGTTGACTTTGACCTTGTCTTTGACCAAGGGTTGACCAGTGGTTCCAGGGGTATTTTGGTAATTGTTGATTATTGTTTGAGTTCAGTGCATTGGTGGCTGTCCAGAGGTGGAGATCGTATCAGTGATCGGAGCAGCTTGAGCTATCTGTTCAGTCGGCAGTTTCGAGGTGAGTTATCCTCACTATATCGCTAGGGTTTATGGCACCAATGCCAACCCTTTTATCGGATGGAAATCCGGGTAGTTGTCAGTTGTTATATGTTATGGGCCGGAAGGCAATACATGTTATGGGCCGGAAGGCATTACTATGTGGACCGGAAGGTCATGGCCTGGAAAGGCGTATGTGTGTAATTAGTATATTGACTGATTCCTATGATTATGTTATGCTAGTGACGGGTTAGTCCGGTATCTTGATTAGAGTAATGCTACGTTATGTGATCTGTTGATCAACTGCTAACTGTGAACTGTTATATGATTATGTGTTATGTGTATGATTGCTAGATCTGGGGTGTGACCCGGTATGCAGGGTCGTTCTATGATTTGTTATGTTATGTATGCGTAATATGTTATGGGCCGGAAGGCGATATGTTATGGGCCGGAAGGCGATATGTTATGGGCCGGAAGGCGTATATGTGGTTGGTATTCTGGGGGTATCTCACTAAGCTTTCGGGCTTACAGTTGTGGTTTTATGTTTCAGGTTCTCAAGAGTCTGTGGCAAGGCAAGGGCGTGATCGTAGCGTTCCACGCGTTGATGTTTTATGATATGAACTTGCGAAATTACTCTGTTTAATAATGTATTGAAAACCTTTTTGTAATAATGTTAATAAAATGGGTGATTTTGAAAAGTTTTAATTGTTTTGAAATTTTGGATGTTACAGTCATGTTGTTTCTTCATTTTGGGGTTTGTGGGGAGCTTGTCTTTGGATGTAATTGGAGCCTAGAGGTTAGATCTGAGGTTGCTACCTCAGATCTGGAATGGAGAAGGATCAGAGAGCATGAAAGTCCCTGTGTTGGAGTGGTGGAGATCGTATCAGTGATCGGAGCAGCTTGGGTTATCTGTTCAGTCGGCAGTTTCGAGGTGAGTTATCCTCACTATATCAACAGGGTCTAAGGCACCAAGTCCGGCCCTTATCGGATTGAGACCCGGGTAGTTGTTGTTATGTTGTTGCTATGATATGTTTGCATCTCGAGAGCTAGGATGGTATATAGAGACCTGATTGAGATCGGTATCCTGAGAGATAGGGAGATGCTATGCTAGTGACCTGTTAGGTCGGTATCCTGGTTAGGATGATGATATGCTATGTGATCTGTTTGATCTGCTTGTTGACTGTGAATTGCTATATGATTGTATGTATATGTGCACATGGTTGTTTGGACTGGAGTTGGGTTGAGGCGGGTCCTGCTGTGTGCGGTAGGCCAAGATACCCAGGGCGGACCGGTTGTCCCGAAGGCCCAGCGAGCGGTCCGGATAGGCTGTAGGCCCCGAAAGGGTGGACCAGACGTGCCGAAGGCTCGGAAAGTGGACCAGATAGACTGAAGGCCAGGTGCGGGCGGACCAGTCATACTGTAGACTCAGGGAGTGGACCAGGTGGATTGAAGGCCCGGGAGCGGGCGGACCAATCACACTGCAGACTCGATGTATGTGGATAGACTCGGAGGGTGGACCAGGTGGACTGTAGGCCGGTGCGGCGGACCAGTCACACAGTAGACCCGAAGTGCATGGCTGTTCTGTGATCGGATATGTTATGGCATGTTATGCGTGTATGGTATTTGTGGTTGGTATTTTGGGGATATCTCACTAAGCTTTCGGGCTTACAGTTGTGGTTTCATGTTTTTCAGGTTCTTCAGGAGACTGTGGCAAGGCGAAGGCGTGATTGTACCGCTCCTCATGATTTTGTAGCATTGTGATTCTGGGAACACGTTAAATGTTTTGTATTGAAAACCTTTTTGTAAACATTTAATGGAATCGAGGTGTTTTTTGAAAAATTTAAAATTGGTTGTATTTTTCGGTCGTTACAAATTGGTATTAGAGCCTTGGTTTGAGTGAATTGGAGGAACATTCATGTGACTCCAGTCTCAAATCGAGGAGAGTTTTCAAAAGAGTATTGAACATGGTTTCCAAAATGAGTAAGGGAGGACGTGGAGGTACGATCAGCCGGAGCCAGTAAGTAACCCCAAAATACCATGCATGTTATTTGTTTTTGAGCTTTATTGAACAACATGCTAGTGATAGGCTAGGGATCTTCAGGATTTCATGATATGTTGCCTGATTTGTGATGCCTGTAGCCTAGGGTTCCTTATGGGAGATTTTCAGTGTTCCTCTAGTGGTGAGGGTTGAACGTTGTTATGCATGTTTCTCTAGGGAATTGTCGTAGTACTTCATACAAATATGGGTAGTGTGGAAGGTAGTATGGGCCCGTACTACTGAAAGCACAGGACCCATACGTGTACCAGGGAAACCATGATCTCTAGGGTTGGGTGGAGAGAGTTGGATCCCAGGATGGTGGGAAGAGTCTGAGATTTTGTGTGGTGTTTCTTTTCAGTATGGAGATTCTAAGGCATGACGAGAGTGGATCCGGGTCAGGATCGGGAGCTGGAGAGAGAGTTCCGGGCGGATCGGTGCCGCCCGAGGTTATCGGTCAGATGAGCACAAGCGAGTTGGATGCGAGGATTGGTGAGATCCTGCGTGATGAGATTGCTGAGTTATTCCGGGCTGAGTTGCCAAAGCTGTTTGGGTCGATTAAGACCACCATGGTTGAGTATTTTGATGAGTGCTATGCAGCTCTCACTGAGACGGCTGCGTCGGCAGCTACAGCGGCTATAGCAACGGCAGGGGGAGGAGCTAGTCGGGGTTTTCAGTATCGGGACTTGGATAATACGAAGCCTCCCACATTCGATGGAGTTCAGGACCCGATTGTTGCTATGAGGTGGTTATCAGACGTGGAGGGGTGTTTCTTCACGTGTTCATGCCCTGCTGATCAGAGGGTGAGGTGTGCTATGAACCTGTTGAGGCTCGGGGCGAAGGATTGGTGGAGATTGACCACGGGGTCATATTCAGATGCACAGAGGGCTGCAGTATCATGGGATCAGTTCCGAGAGATGTTCGTCACTTGTTATGTCCCGCAGGTTGAGAGGGAGAGATTGGCTCAGGAGTTACTTGAGCTGAAGCAGGATTCGGAGTCGGTGACTGAGATCATCGGGATGCTCACTAAGAGGGCGATGTTTTACCCAGAGTTCGGTTTGGAGCAGGCTCAGATGTCTCAATACCTGAGCATGCTCAAGAGGGACATCAGGAAGTTTGTGTCTGCGCAGAGATGTGGGACATTGTTGGAGTTGCAGGAGGCCGCTAGGCGGCGTGAGTTAGAGATTGAGTTGCAGTTGTGCGAGCTAAGGCAAGCTCCGGTGCAGTCGCAACCGGTGCCGAAACGGTCCAAGACCGTTGATGTTAGAGTGGGGGATCGGAGCAGTCACACTTATGGGAAGTGTGGGAGGGGTCACACCGGGGTTTGTAGGTCTGGTGGTGCATGCCGCAAGTGCAGAAATGAGGGGCACTATGCGAGGGATTGTCGGCAGTCAGCGCCAGTTCGGGATTTGAGGATTTGCTATCATTGTCATAAGGTTGGGCATTTGAGGGTCCACTGTCCACAGCTTGTTGCAGGACCGGTGCAGGCTCCAGCACCAGCCACTTTGAGGATCACAGGTGGAGGTCAGGGTGGAGCAGAGCCCCCAAGGGCTCAGGGTCGTGCTTTTCAGCCGGTAGCAGAGGAGGTCAGGGCAGTGCCAGATGCAACTGCGGGTATGTTTCTTTCTTTATGTCTTGTTATCTTGTGATTATTGTGTTGTAATGTTTATGAGCTGGTATTCTGTTTGGTTTTGATGTGGTATTCGTCATTTTGCGGTTTGTGGTTTTGGTTATGGGTTGTTGTTTTGGGAATTCCGTTGGTTATCATTCATGAGGGTTATTAGTGGCAACCCGGCATTGGGTTTCAGGCCGGGTAGCATCTGCTTTCTGAGGAGTGGTTAGATGCATATTGATTTTCCTTCGAGCAGGTTGATCGGTGCTGATGTGAGATCTCGTTGAGGTTGTTTATGCTTGTGGGAAGCAGTCCGCGTGTAAGTGTTTTATTTGTGCAAGAGTTGTTCTAGGAGGTCGGTGATGGCGACCGGTGGTGGTTAGTTAGTGCCCAAGTGGGGGAGAATTGGAGAATTCTCTGGGAGATCGACGAGTAATCGAGAGTGCTTAGCTATTGGGATTAAGCAAGTGTTCTATCAGCCCAGAGTATAGGCTGATAGGAGTAAGTGTCGGGCATGCGGGGCGGGAATCAGACCTAGGGCATTTGATTGTGGAGGGCATGGGAGCAGGCCGGGATCGAGTATGTATGATGGAGTTAGAGTTCGGAACCTCTTGAGGGCTAGAACGGTATGCATGGGAGGACTTCCGGGGGAGGATAGCCCGGAATGTTGAATGCTAGTTGAGCAGTCCGGATAGACTGAAGGCCGGTAGGCGTACCAGTCAGGCCGAAGGCTCGGATAACGGTCCAGCCAAACTGAAGGCACTGAGAGCGGTCCAGATTGGCTGAAGGTTCTGAGAGAGTGGTCCAGATGGGCTGAAGGCCTGGTGAGGCGGTCCAGTCATGCTGAAGACTCTACAGGTATTGTTGGACTAGTTTGAGGATATGGTTTGTGTATGTTGCAGCGTGATTTCGTTAGAAGGTCTGGCCCCGGGTAGTGATCTTGATTAGTGGAGATAGTGCATGGGCTTGAGAGTCCCTGCAATGAGAGTCAGAGTATGTGTGTTGGATGGATAGCGGATACGCTAAAAGGGTGGTGTAGCGTTGGGCGAGCACCGCAGCACTTGTTGGAGTGGCATTATGGCCAAGTGGATTCCTTGGAAAAGGAAGTGAGAGAGGTGTGTGACCCCGAGAGGGAGTGAAAGTTCACGGAAGTGAAAGCGGCAGAGCAGAGTTATGATTAGAGTAATTCGAGTATGGTTTTTGAGCAGCGTGTTTGCGGTAGTGGAATAGAAGCTCATCCGGTTGGGATGTCTGCTGAGGTTGCGGAGGAATTCCGCAGATGTAGAGCCAAGACACTCGGAAAGGATGCAGAGAGAGAGCCTTGGGCTCTCAGTGTGATTCTGATCAGGGTATTGGATATGTATTAGAGGTTCATCCTGGGGGATGTTGGAGGATATCATTAGTGTATCAGGTTTTCCCAACCAAAGGGTGCTGGAGAAAGTTCAGCATGTGTATGTGATTGCAAGAGGAGAACTCGTAAGAGTTTCTCTGAGATTGAGAATGGGTCTTTCCGTCGTCGCGGAATGGATAGAGTGGGATTCGGATCAGGGATCCGATGTTTCATGGCTTTCTAAGCCCTTATGGGTCGAGTGATTGTTGAGATTTGGGGCAGTGATGCGTCATGGGTAATTCGCGGTTGTTGAGTGTGATTATCAGAGGGTACAGTCGGTGCCCGGCTCGAGACGGTGGTTAGGACACCGTAAGGAAAGAGAAAGTGTGTTTGAGTTTCGATCGGTATGCCTTGAAGGACTTGGCCCGGTTAAGGTCAGGTGGCGCGTTGTGGGAGTATCGTTGGGATTGAATTGCAGTAGGCTTTGAGGACGAAGCCTAATTTAAGTGGGGGAGAATTGTAACATCCCGAAATATCAAGAGTAGAGTAGAAGGGCTAAAAGAGTAAATTGGGGAAGAGTGACTCGGCGAGTCCATGGGTGGACTCGGCGAGTCAGTAAGATGGACTCGGCGAGTAGGCGCTGAGTGGAGAAAACCCTAATTCTCATGGTTGAGCCCTATATAAAGAACATAACAGCCCTCTCTCACCCTCTTTAGTCATCCTCAAGTCCAGAAACCCTTAGCCTTCGTGTGTGAGTGATCATATCTCATTGGGAGCTTGAAGGAGGTGTTTGTTGAAGGAATTTTGGGAGTTTGAAGGCTCGGAGCAAAGGGCTTTGCTTGGATTCGAGTTTCATTGCAGTTGGGGTGTTCCTGGGAGGTAATATCTCGTTCTTGGGCTGTTGTCATGTTGTTTCTTCATTTTGGGGTTTGTGGGGAGCTTGTCTTTGGATGTAATTGGAGCCTAGAGGTTAGATCTGAGGTTGCTACCTCAGATCTGGAATGGAGAAGGATCAGAGAGCATGAAAGTCCCTATGTTGGAGTGTTAGTGGAGCCATCATGTCCCAAACCTTAGCCCTAATGTGCAAATGGCGTAGATCTCTTTGGATTCACGTAAAGTTTGCCACTTTACGTGATGGATGGGTTGTAGGGGGCTAGATCTATGTTTTGGATCAATTGCATGGCCTGGAATGCTTCTGAATGGATTCAGACCGGTGGTACTCGGCGAGTCACATGGGTGTACTCGACGAGTTGGAAGAACTACTCGGCGAGTTGGATGAAGATGGCCTGGAACTCGGCGAGTTGTATGAACGACTCGGCGAGTAGGTTGAAGATAGCCTTAGACTCGGCGAGTCTGTTCTTGGGCTCGGCGAGTCTTGTCGAAGGGTCCCAATATGTTTTCTGGTTGAGTCGAGAATCGGTGAGTGAAGGGATGACTCGATGAGTTGTGTGCGAGTGGAATCAGAGTCGTTGAACTCGACGAGTCTCGAGGTGACTCGGCGAGTTAGGTCGCGGATTGAGGGAAATTATGAGTAAGGGGACTCGGCGAGTCATCGGGTTGACTCGGCGAGTAGAGTCAGTCAGAGGTTGACTTTGACCTTGTCTTTGACCAAGGGTTGACCAGTGATTTCGAGGGGCATTTTGGTAATTGTTGATTATTGTTCTGAGTTCAGTGCATTGGTGGTTGTCCAGTGGTGGAGATCGTATCAGTGATCGGAGCAGCTTGGGTTATCTGTTCAGTCGGTAGTTTCGAGGTGAGTTATCCTCACTATATCAACAGGGTCTAAGGCACCAAGGTCGGCCCTTATCGGATTGAGATCCGAGTAGTTGTTGTTATGTTGTTGCTATGATATGTTTGCATCCTAAGAGCTAGGATGGTATATAGAGAACTGATTGAGATCGGTATCCTGAGAGATAGGGAGATGCTATGCTAGTGACCTGTTAGGTCGGTATCCTGGTTAAGATGATGACATTCTATGTGATCTGTTTGATCTGCTTGTTGACTTTGAATTGCTATATGATTGTATGTATATGTGCACATGGTTGTTTGGACTGGAGTTGGGTTGAGGCGGGTCCTGCTGTGTGCGGTAGGCCAAGATACCCAGGGCGGACCGGTTGTCCCGAAGGCCCAGTGAGCGGTCCGGATAGGCTGTTGGCCCGGAAAGGGCGGACCAGACGTGCCTAAGGCTCGGAGAGTGGACCAGATAGACTGAAGGCCCGATGCGAGCGGACCAGTCATACTGTAGACTCAGGGAGTGGACCAGGTGGATTGAAGGCCCGGGAGCGGGCGGACCAATCACACTGCAGACTCGATGTATGTGGATAGACTCGGAGGGTGGACCAGGTGGACTGTAGGCCGGTGCGGCGGACCAGTCACACAGTAGACCCGAAGTGCATGGTTGTTCTGTGATCGGATATGTTATGGCATGTTATGCGTGTATGGTATTTGTGGTTGGTATTTTGGGGATATCTCACTAAGCTTTCGGGCTTACAGTTGTGGTTTCATGTTTTTCAGGTTCTTCAGGAGACTGTGGCAAGGCGAAGGCGTGATCGTACCGCTCCTTATGATTTTGTAGCATTATGATTCTGGGAACACGTTAAATGTTTTGTATTGAAAACCTTTTTGTAAAGATTTAATGGAATCGAGGTGTTTTTTGAAAAATTTAAAATTGGTTGTATTTTTTGGTCGTTACAATTATATTTTTATGTAATATTTTATGAGTTTACAGTCTAGTTTACGGCAGGTGGGGTGTTTACGGTCTATGTTTATGGCCGTAAACAGGTTTACGGCCGTCAACCGATTTACGGCCCATGTTCACCAAGCCCATATTCCCTAGTATATATATATATATATATATATATATATATATATATATATATATATATATATATATATATATATATATTGGTGTTAGGGTTCAGGAGTAGAGTGATGAACGTGAGAGTAGAGAAACTGGAGAGAAGAAGAGAGCATTTTGTGTGTGTGAATCTATTGTAAGGAACTTAATTCTAATCATATCATTCAAGATTCATCATCTTCTTCTTCTCCTTCTCTTCTATTTGATCTGACATCATTCGTTTGATTGGGTTTCCGCACCATCAAATGGATCTGATTGATACACAAGCAGATTAGGGACTTACAATTGGTATTAGAGCTTGGATTGTATCAGTCATTTTTGTCAGATCTGGAGCATATTTGATCTTATTTTTGAAAAATTCTTGGGTTTTTGGATAGATCTCCGAAAATTAGGGGGGTTTGTTCTTTCCATTTTTCATAAAAACGAGTTTTTGATCGAGTTTTGGAGCAAAAAGGGCAAAAATCGTTGTTTTTAGTCGTAATCAGCGAGGGGGTGGCAGCCAGCAGCTAGGGTTTCCGAGTTTACGGCCCGAGGTTCACGGTCTGAGATTATGGCCCTTGGAGTTTACAGCTCAGTTTGCGGTCTTCGGTTTGCGGCAAGCTTCACATAAGGTCCGAAGTTCGGACCTCGTCCTCGCATCTCGCATTTCGCTTCGCAGCAACATCTTCACTTCGGTCTTCAAAAAATTCGAAACAGAATTCGGGGCGCTGGGGATCGAACCCGGGTGTCCTAGATCTTTAACTCAACGCCTTACCACTTGATCTACCTTGCCACATGTTACTTTCCTTCCGTTTTTAATTGAAAAACTCTCATTTTCGAACCTTGTTTCGCAAATTTGTCACTTTTAACCCCAAAACTCAATTTCTTTAATTTTAAATTCCTTTTTCATCCAAAATAAAAAAAAAATAATTAAATAATATAATAAATAATAATAATAATAATAATAATAATAAATAAAAATTATTTTTGACTTTTGTTTTTGACTCTTTATTTAAAATTTTGACTTTGACTTTTAGGTTTGACCTTTGATTTTAAAGTTTGACTTTCTCGTTTGACTTTTAAATTTTCAAATTTAGCTTTTCGGTTTGACTTTTAAGTTGTACTTTTTCGAGTTTGACTTTTGAGTTTTATTTTTTAAATTTCACTTTTAAGGTTGACTTTTAAAAAAATGGGCATTTTTAAATTTGACATTTATGTTTTACTTTAGCTTCGAGTTGTGCTTTTAATGGCTTTTGTGGTCAACAAGGGAATTGAAGACATGAAAGAAAATCGTTAGGATATGTTAACACAAAATTTCAACATGTTCAACTACATTCTCGGAGAAACCATGGAGGCTTAACTGCAGCGATTTACCACAATCACTACTGAGATGAATATAGCTGGGAACTTCTTGACTAAATATGAGATAAACAAAAAGCTACTGAATTCAGTTCCGAAATCTTGGGATATGAACGTAACTGTCAGCAAGAAGACAAAAGATCTCAATCATCTTAGTATTGTTGATGTAATTGAAGAGCTTGATGCTTTGAAATGTGGAAAAACAATGATTTCCACAAACATCCCGGCCAATGAAGTTTCATGTATTCCATCTTGTGAAGATACGATTAAAATTCTTCGTGAAAATAATGATTTGCTAAAAAGGGAAGTCGACGGCCTAAAATACGAAGGATATCAACTTAGGAAAGGACAGAAACACCTGACGGCTGAACTAGAAGCAAAAACCAAAGACTTTAGGAAGCTTCAGGAAGAGTGTAGCAACAAGTGTGAAAATTATGACTATATTAAGAGACAAGTTGCTGATGTAACTGAAGAACTTGACACTTTGAAAATTAAGTGTGGAAAAACAGATGTTAGTTTCAAAAATTATATTGCGTCAAGTCAGACGTTCGAGTCCTTATTTGAAACCCAATTAAAATTCAAAGATAATCAAAACAAGGGTCTAGGGTATAGTAGTGTTCCTCCATCTTTCAATAATAACCACACATCCATCCCTATGACACAGGAAGAAATTGTCGGGGAGGCACATCTTCAATATGGAAAACCATTTGAATTTGTGTTAGGAGGTATTCAAGTTGAAAAATACTAATGTTTCTACTTCATATGCAGGTAAAGTAGCAGAAGATGAGAACAAGGAGAACACTACTGAACAAACCAATGACTCCTTGAACTCAGAATCTGTTGCTTCAAATTTTGTTACTCCTAACAAACCTGCCATTGAGAAATACAGGCTACCAATTCCAGCGCAACAGAGTGCTTGTTGCAAGTGTGCATATGGGAACAATATGAGACAAGGCAAGGATAAGCCACCAGGGGCAAGATGAAATAACATCATAGTGAAGAAAAAGACTAGTTTTCAGTGTGGAACACCTGGACACATTGCCAAAAATTGTCCTAATCACGCATACATTCCCTTATATGCACAAGGCTGGCAGAACACGTAAAGAGAGAGGTTTTCCAAAAGAAACCCCTCAAGGTCTCATGCAGAGAATGGTGACTGGAATGCACAGAAGGCCGAGAATCCGAATCCCAAAGGCAAGAAGGGAATGTCGGCCAAGAAGCCCAATCCAAGAGATGCTCCAGTGAAACAAAGACCGGTTAGGTCAAAGTCATCTCAACGGCCGACATCAAGATCAAAAGAAAGTGCCATGGCACCCATCCGATCCAACAAGAAATGGGTTAAACTCGACTACAAATTGGTACAAAAGGTTCAATCTCCCAAATCAATTAATGATTCTAATATTTCTACATCTTCTGTTTGTGATAAGCAGGATATGTCATGGGAGAGAGTATCGTGCGTTGATGACCAAGGTCAACCCATTTTTAAAATGGACTGGGTTCCAAAGACCAACTAATCTCGCTCTGTTTTGGAGCAGCTATGGAGGCATATCATCAGACTTCGGTTTGTTGATAGTGGCTATTCCGGGCACATGATAGGGGACATCTCTCAACTGTAAAACATTCAGACTTTTATTTGAGAGTATGTGTCCTTTGCGGGAAGGGAAGAAAGGAAGGGATCACATGGGGTTTTTGCTTAACGACATGAAGAATTTTCGGATATGTTATGAGATTATGCGTGTTGTTCTCAGACCTTCTGGATGCCAATTCAATCGGTGAATTACAGTTTGAGTTTTCTTCTTTATACTTCTGAGTTTATCTTAATTAGATTCATTTCAAAGAATTTTTTTATTTTCTTAATTGTCTTTCAATAGTAGTTATTATCGGGAAGTGATATCAAGAAAGTGATAACGGGCAATCTAAAACATGTGTAAAGGACTGAATCTCAATTGTCTAGACTCTGTGTTCAATGTGCTGGTAGGCACGAAGGATTTGAAAGTGTGGATTTAGATAGGATTCTTTGGACTGACCATACGACACTCGGGTAGATTGAGTAGTGAGATAAACACATGAACCTACATGATACACTAAATTAATATGTATCTAGAACAGTGGTTCGAATTTTCATTGATGTACGAACTTATGTCCTTAATTCTGGTTCTGATAGGGCGACTGGGGGGGTTCCGATAAAGTAGGTCTGTAGAAGATTATTTTCTTTCTTTCTATTTGTTAGTCGTATGTTGCTTCCTCTGCGTGATCGGGAGATCTGACCTGGAATACAACATATGGAACTCTATTTGTACACATCTCTTTATCTATGAAATTCTTTCTATCTGATAGCCATATGTTGTCCCCTCTGGGTGATCGGAATATCCGACCTGGGACACAACATATGCAACATTCTACCTCTCAATACATATATCCTAGTTAGCCATATGTTGTCCCCTCTGCGTGATTGAAATATATCTGACCTGGGACACAACATATGCATCTATCTCTAAATCTGACTTCCTCCTTAATAATTGTTTACTCACCTAAAGTAAGGAGTTCTTTGGAAGTTCTTGATAACCAGGGTATATCGGGAAGTGGGGAACACGTTCTAGTGCAACTAAATTTGAAGCATTTGTGGTTGTCTGTAGATCTTGCTGCTTAATTTAAGTGGACAGCAATACTCATGGTTGTCGTCAGCTAAAAGGTTTATTTAGCAAAAGTTTTCAATATTCTTCGTGTTTAAGTGGACCACAAAACCGGCAATTGACCAAATCTATTCATGAAGGTGAAAGTACTGATAAACAAGTCCAGGCTGTCTCACAACTTTGTTCCCAAATATTTTTCTTTTTGTTAAAGTTGTTCATAGTTTTCCTCTATGCACATATTTAGGGGGGAATTAAAAAAATCAGAAAAATCAAAAATCCAAAAATATTTTTATTTCTGTTTTATTTCTTGTTCAAAAAAAATCAAAATTCAAAAATCCAAAAATATTTTTTTCTGTTTTAATTTATGTGCTAATTTTTCTTTTAGTTTTGTTTTGTCTTGAAAAGTGAATTCAGGTAAAGATGAAACTCATGGAGTTGGTGTCGAAGATTTCTAAGTCAAGGCTTCATCCATGATCAATGAAGAATTCTCACTCGAAGGAGCAAGAAATGAAGATTATTCTTTCAACATTCAATCCTTCAACCCCAGTAACAAGGTGAAGTTGTACTTGAAGATTATGTGATGGATTGCATTGAAGCCACCTCAATCAGTCTGCTGCTATCATTGTACCTGCTAAAGTGATACAGAAGATTTGTTCTCTCTGATGTTCTCTCTAAAGATTCTCAAGCTGAAAGCGCTATCTTTCAAGAATCAGTACATCAAGCATCCTCACCCAATGTGCGTTCAATGTCAAATTCTGAAGAAAATCTCAAGGGCTCAAGATGAAGTCACTCATGGAAGATTCATGTGTTCATCCTGATGCTGTGAAAAAATCAAAGGTTAAAGTTGAAGCCAAGCTCCCATTGAAAATTGACAAGAAGAGCCAACTACTTTTTAAGGGGGAGCTTGTTGGGTCAATTAAGAAAAGAAAGCAATAAACCAAGGGGGAGATTGTTGGTCAAAATATGGTTTATACTTTGCTTTTCTGGGAAATTATATTTTTATGTAATATTTTATGAGCTTACAGTCTATTTACGGCCAGGTGGGGTGTTTACGGTCAGTGTTTATGGCCGTGAATAGGTTTACGGCCGTCAACCCATTTACGGCCCATGTCCACCAAGCCCATATTCCCCTAGTATATATATAGGTGTTAGGGTTAAGGAGTAGAGTGATGAAAGTGAGAGGAGAGAAAATAGAGAGAAGAAGAGAGCATTTTGTGTGTGTGTGAATCTATTCTAAGGAACTTAATTCTAATCATATCATTCAAGATTCATCATCTTCTTCTTAACCTTCTCTTCTATATGATCTGACATCATCCGTTTGATTAGGTTTCCGCACCATTGAGTTGCACTAGTGTTTAACCATTTATAACTCCAATATAACGAAACGTGCAAGTATTTCAACGCGGGTCCGGAGTAGTCTCTCCGGCAGCAATGATCCTTAGTATCTTCCCATCTGCGCCAAAGTTCTTTGATATTGGACAATTCTTCTTGAGGTGTCTTATCTCACCGCATAGGTGACATATCTTGCTTGCACCATCATCGGTAATGGAAGTGATGTGTCGAGTCGGAGTTATGCAGACATGGTTTTATTTCATTGTTCCTCCTTTTCGAACAATTCCTTTTAAAGTGTCCGATTTCACTGCAACCATAGCAAGCTTGGTTGACTCTGATGTCAGGGACTTGAGTGATGGGTCGTGTCGGTGCTCCACATCCATGAGCATGGTGCCCTATTTTGTGGCAATTGTAGCATTGCGTTTCATGCCAAGCCCCATTATGATGAAAGGTACACTTGCTACCCTTTGGGAGTTTTCCCTTGTATGGTCTGATCGGTGCTAAAATGGCAGGGATTGCCACCTGTTTCTGTTGTATGGCAAGTCTTTGGGATCGCTTGCGCTCCTTTTGAGCTTCACTCTTTCGTTTCCTATTCTCGGTTTTATGGCTTTGCAAGTCTGTGACTGTTATCATTTGTTGGGTTCCCGAATCGATACAACGATCGGAAATGTCAACCCCCTTTCTACCCTTGCTTGCGTTGTTAGCGCTGAGGTTTGCAAGGACAGTTGTTACCGCGGCTTAGAATGTAGTGGCGTCGATATGAAGGATAGGGGTTTCGTTGCTCGGCTAACTATTTCTGAATGACGACATGATTTTGTTGTATGAAACAAAATGAGTTTGTGAGTGATTATGATTGACCCTATGTGTATTTCAATCATTCATGTAAAGAGTAGAAGTAAGTTCTCGAGGGTTTGACCTACATCCCTATGATGCAGTCCTAGTAAAGACTAGATGTAAGTTCATAGAATGGTTATAAGACGTTTCTCGTCCAAACCGGGGTACCATTGGTTGGTGGATAACATGATCCAACCTTTGAAATATAATTGAAAATGATCCCGGAACTAAATTACCATAGTCCAATAACTTGACTAGAGTGAGTTTCAGATAGACTCCAATGATAGTATGATGAAAGTATTTGAACAAAGAGTGACACATAAATTTGCCGACAGTCAATATCACTAATATTTATGATGTAATAAGTTTGGGAAAATTGACCTTGTAGTAGGTCTTACATCATCTCCGAAGTAGAAAATTTTTGACAGCATAAAGGTCTAACTAAAGTACTTACGGTACTGGGGTAGTTACATAGAAAAGTGCTACATAGGGCATAGACAAGAAAACGATTCCTTTTAACAAGGAAGGAAAGATAAAGCATCTCCTACAGGTGACAGTCATCCCTAATACAAGCAAAGTCAAGTTCGGTGCTTGCACTTTCTCTGATCGAGCCCTCACCTGGTGGAAAGGCCATGTTGTCACACCCCTAAAACCAAAGGCGGAAACATTTCTGGGGTTGACTCCACGTTGAGTATCAAATCCAATGCACATAGTAATCAAAGTAAACAACCATTACATTACATAGATTTGAAAGTTTACATTTGTTTCAAAAGTAAATTGTACAAGTGTTATACATATATCATATGAACAAAAGTAGAGACGAGTCTTCTGTGCACTCCGTCTTCACCAAAAGATATCACCGGGTACCTGTCTAACGTGGACCTGAGAATACAAGCGGTTTGAAAATCAGCATAAAGCTGGTGAGTTCATAAGATGTTTGTTTTCTGAAAAATGTACTGATTTCCTTTAGTTTTCCGAAAAGGTTTGTTATCCAAGAAAATCCCATATTTTCTTATGTAAAACAGTTTAGTTATTCTTCATTACAGTTCAATTACGCGTTATACGTTACCCCAGGAAAATCCCATATTTTCCTAAATGCAAGACCAATTGAATATCACAGAGTATAGTTTAATACACAAAACTATATATTGAGAATCATGGGATTACTATCCCGAATTAGATATAAAATATTTTAATATACGTGAACTGTAGATGGAAAGTAGTTTGAAAACCTTGGGAATAACATCCCATACTACATCTAGATTTAATACCATGGGACTATCATCCCGGACTAGATACAAGATAGTTTGATATACATAAAAATATAGACTGAATACCATGGGACTACCATCCCGGACTAGATATAAGATAGTTTGATAAAATCATGGGATTACTATCCCGAACTAGATATAGATTCTAACCATAGGAATAACATCCTGCAATTGATATGAATCCTATAGACTAAAAACCATGGGATTTCCGTCCCATACTAGATATAAGATCTAAAGATAGAAGATTGATATAAAATCAAATCCAAAACCAAGTCGTGAATAAACTTATATTAATACGTATTGTGAGTCGGGTAACCATGCTGATATGACAACGAGACCTCCTTGACGTTTGTCAGACGTCGGACGATATCCAGAATTTGTCACCCCAGGCGTGGCCGCCTAACTGTAGCTAGTAGTTAAGGTGTGGGATTGTCAGTCTCGAATAGATCTATTCACAAATTCCTCACTCTCCCTCCAGGAGACTCTGGTTACACTTACGGGGAGGATTTACTGATCATCCTTAAAGGGTAGTGACGAACTCACAAGCTAGTACTAAACCATTCACAGGGTTCTCATACGATATCAAACATATAAAAGATTATGAAACATAATACATTGAATACAGATACATACAACGAAACTATCTGGCAATACATTCAAATGAGGCGGAGATAAACTGAATCAGACATAGTTTATCTAATAACTTTATACACATACCAGTACATGATAAAACGAAAACTAAAGAATCCCAAATTATTCCCATAATAATTTGATTAGTTTGATTATTTCCTTAACTAAAATTCATTTAGTTGTAGTTGATAAATCATCCCTTATGCTCAGCATAATACATAAGGGGTAAAAGTATTTATAAGTTTGCCAGATATTATTTGAAATACATCAAAATTGTAATTTGAAAACAGTTATAGTTTGCTTGTATTCCCCCCTGAAAACATTGAAAAAACATTTTAAAAGGGTAGGGGTATGAACTCACCGGACGAGAAATGTGACGATTTCGGATGTTAAACGTTGGTTCCGGATTTGCAAACGCACGAGGTTCCTATGTATAATGAAAATATACACATTTGTATCTAATTAGGACTTAGATTATTTATTTGTTACGGACAAACACTTTTAGTCGCGGAAACACCCCATCGCAAGTGTTTGGAGGGACCCGGGTGGCGTTTAAGGACTTGAATGACTGGGAAATGGAGTTTGCTCTTCAAGAGTAAACTCATACAAGAGTTTTCGGCCTATAACACCCATTCCCCATGATTTTACGGTCGTAAACTCGTGGTGGGGTGGTTTATGGTGCAAAATGGCTTGAAACAAATAAGAGGGAATTTCTAGGGTTTGATTTAAGGCTTGGAATTAATTAAATTCATCAAATAACACCACTTAAGGGAGTTTATGGCCCTAGCATGGAGCTTACGGCTGTAAACTCCTATACCCCCCTTGAATGAGTGATTTAATGTCCCAAAACTAATCACATGTGATTCTAATAATTTTTCCTACCCTTGTATGGATTTTTAAGGGACTTTTGGCCTAGATTTTGGAGTTTACGGCCCATGAACACCCTCATGGCTGTAAACTCCTTAGATGGGGAAAATAATATGTTTTAAGGTCCAATACTTGTTTGTAAACACTTCTAGAATTTATCCCAAGGCTTTAGGTGTGTTAAAGTGGCATTTTAACACTTTACATTGAGTTTACTTCCCATGTTATGGAGTTTATGGCCCAAGCATAAGCCTTGGCCGTAAACTCTCGTTTGTCCCTCAAAATATATGTTTAAGGCCCCTAAACTATTTTTAGTTGGTTCTATGATTTATTCCAAGGCTTTTGGTAGAGGTATATGGCTTTCTAACGTGTTGGAAATGAGTTTACACTCATGTTTGAGGGGTTTACGGCCCAAGCATGTGCCTTGGCCGTAAACTCATTCAACTCCCTCAAAATCCATGTCTAAAGTGTTCTAAGTCCATTCCATGAAGTCATTTAGCCATATCTAAAGTCTAGTTGTGGTTTGGAAGGGTTTTGTTGCTCAAAAACCCCCCCTTTAAATGAGTTTAAGGCCTCGGTTAGTTCCAGGGCCGTAAACCCATGATAATGGTCGTAATCCATGGTTTAAACTCGAATTTGAAGTCTAGAGGGGTCGTATAGTAAGTTTGAGAAGTTACCTCAAAGGTTTGAAGCCTTAAATTGATGATTTGGACCCTTAAACTTGGATTTAGGAGAGAGGTTAGAGAGAGAGAGTAGTGAGAGAGAGAAAAAGCTTCAAATGATAGCTTGAACATGTTTAAATAGGTCCTAAAACTTGGACACTGAGGAACTCTACCCGATACCGACACTAAACGAGGCTTTTGGTCGCACCCGATTACGTTTTCCTAACTCGACGGGAACGTTTCTAAAATTTTTGAAATAACTATTTTGGGCTAATTTCATAAGTTCCTAAGGGGTTTGGACACTCATTAGCATCAAATAAACATATAAGTTTAATTAATTTAACCCAAAAATGAAATTGGAACGAATTGATATTCGGCGAGTTTCACGGGTAGAACGGGGTTTTCGGCA
Organism: Lactuca serriola; assembly: GCF_051521515.1. Taxonomy (NCBI): domain Eukaryota; kingdom Viridiplantae; phylum Streptophyta; class Magnoliopsida; order Asterales; family Asteraceae; genus Lactuca; species Lactuca serriola. The sequence goes on from NC_136410.1 coordinate 285,552,905, forward strand.
ATGAACAACTTCGGGTTGTTACACATGTGAAAGTAGTATCTCTCTCAGTTGCTAATGCCATGAGTTGGGAGGATCTTAAAATATTGATGTTGGAAGAATATTGCACGAGGGGAGAAATCCAAAAGTTAGAACAGGAGTTATGGAACCTAAGGATGACTGATCGGACTTAGCCACTTACACGGTTAGGTTCACTGAGTTGTTAGCCTTGTGCCCAGGTATGGAAAACCCGGAACCGAAGAAGGTGGAGATGTACATTTTGGGATTGTCACCCCAGATCCGAGGACATGTCCTGGCTTCTAACCCAATCACGTTTGACAGCGCGAAGCGTTTGGCTCAACGGTTGATCGATCATGGTGTTAAACAGGGTACTACTACCGCTGCTACTGAGCCACCGAAGGAGGTAGAGGACCAAAGGAAACCCTAGAACAAGAGAAAGGGGCAAGCCCCGCAAGAGAACCCCAAGCGGCAACAACTAGTGACAGCTCCCACTGTTACTGTCCCTACCACCCCCACACCAACAAAGATGTACATCGGCAACCTGCCGAAGTGCAATAGGTGCAACTTTCATCACCAAGGACCCTGCCGTGAGATGCATTGCACCAAGTGCAACCGGAAGGGACACACTGTCCGCTTCTGCAATGAACCAACCTAACCAGCCGTTCCAGCCACAAATGTAAGAGTAGTTCGTACTTGTTACGAGTGTGGAGCAACAGGACACTTCCGAAGGGACTGTCCGAAATTAAAGAATGGGAATACTGGTGGAAGAGGCCGAGTATTCGCAATGGGCCAAGAGGAAGCCGTTGCTGATCCTATGGTAGTTACAGGTACGTTTCTCCTTTATAACTCTTATGCATGCATTCTATTTGATAGTGGAGCAGAGAGGAGTTTCGGGAGCCATAGTTTTAAAAATCTACACAAACAAACCCCTCAATCATTAAGTGAAACTTTTATAGTAGAAATGGCTAACGGGAAAACAGAAGGCACTAAGGAAATATACTTAAACTGTACCCTCTCACTAAACAATAAATCCTTTCCAATCGTCCTCATGCCAGTCTCAATAAAAAGTTTCGACGTCATCATAGGCATGGTTAGCTAAGTTCTCATCGTGCGGAAATTTTATGTTATGATAAGGTCGTTCGCCTTAATCTGCCAAATGGCGAAGCCCTCGTTGTCTATGGCGACAAACCTAGCACCCCTCTTTGTATCATCTCTTGCATCAAGACTCAAAAATATATGTGCAAGGAATGCCATGCGTTCCTGGCACATGTTGTAGATGTGAAATGGAGAGTAGAAGACATCAAGCGTGCCTTACGTATGTGAATTTCCCGATGTCTTTCCTGAGGATCTTCTAGGAGTACCTCCTGCAAGACAAGTCGAATTCAGAATCGACTTAATTCCTGGAGCCACCAATGTGGCCAAAGCATCGTATCGCTTAGCCCCAACAGAGATGCAAGAACTATCTAGTCAACTGAATGAACTGCTCAGCAAAGGATTCATCCGACCAAGCTTCTCACCTCAGGGAGCACCAGTGTTTTTCGTGAAAAATAAAGATGGATAGTTCAGAATGTGCATCGACTATCGAGAACTCAACAAACTTACCATTAAGAACCGGTACCCCCTACCATGAATACATGATTTTTTCGATCAACTCCAAGGAGGAAACTACTTTTCCAAGATCGATCTGAGATCGGGATATCACCAGCTGAGAGTCCTAGAGAGCGATGTTCCTAAGATGACCTTACGAACCAAATACTGTCACTACGAATTTGTAGTGATGTCGTTCAGACTAACTAATGCACCCGTCGTGTTCATTGACTTAATGAATCGGGTATGTCATTTGTTCCTGGAAAAATTTGTGATAGTATTCATACATGACATACTCATCTATTCAAAAAGTAATGCAGAACATGGTCAACACCTGAGACAAGTCTTAGAGACACTAAGAACTAAGAAGCTTTATGCAGAATTCTCAAAACGCGAGTTTTGGATTAGGAAGGTGGACTTCCTAGGTCACATGGTCAGCAAAGAGGGAATTCACGTGGACCCTTCCAACATCAAGGCTATCCAGAATTTGTCTGCGCCAACAACGCCAACTGAATTTTCCAATTTCCAGGCCTTGCTGGCTATTACCACAGATTCATATAGAACTTCTCCAGCATTGCAAAACCTCTTACCTCCCTGACTCAGAAGGGTGTAACCTACAACTGGGGGAAAAGCAAGATATTGCATTCCAAACCTTGAAGCAAGCCCTGTGTAGTGCACCCATCTTGTCTCTTCCAGAGGGGACATAAAACTTTGCAGTATACTGCGATGCATCCAAACAAGGGTTGGGTTGTGTACTAATGCAGCGAGGAAAGGTTATTTCGTACGCCTCACGACAACTAAAAACACATGAGGTCAACTACACCACTCACGACTTAGAATATGGAGCAGTGGTGTTCACCATAAAAATCTGGAGGCACTACCTATACGGTATAAAGTGCATCCATGTTCAAATAAGATGTATCTGGATCTCAAACAACTCTACTGGTGGCTAAACATGAAAGTAGAAATTGCTACCTATGTGGTCAAGTGCTTGACTTGTAACAAGGTCAAGGAAGAACATCAGAAACCCTCAGGTATACTCCATCAGCTCGAAATACCTAAGTGGAAATGGGAGCAGATTTCCATGGATTTCATAACCAAACTACCCAAGACGTAGGGTGGTGACGATACCATTTGGGTAATCGTCGACATATTAACCAAATCTGCCCATTTCTTGCCAATCAAAGAGACCGATAAGATGGAGAAACTAACAAGAACCTACATCCGAGAGATCCTGCGACTTCACGGAGTGCCGATATCTATCATCTCAGACAGAGAAAGTAGATTCACTTCTAGTTTCTGGCAAACGCTACAGAAGGCCTTAGGTACTAAGCTAGATATGAGTATAGCCTATCACCCACAAACTGACGCGCAGAGTGAGAGAACGATCCAAACCCTAGAAGACATGTTGCGAGCATGTGTAATCGACTTTGGTAAAGCATGGGACATCCACTTACCATTGGTTGAGTTCTCTTATAACAACAGTTATCACACTAGCATCAAAGCTGCTCCATTTGAAGTGGGTGACACGCAGTTGGCGAGAGGTCTAGTCCCTGATAGCACTGTCACTGGTCCGGAAATCATTAGGGAAACAACTGAAAAGATCTTTCAAATTCGAGAGCGACTGAAAGCCTCAATAGATAGACAAAAGAGCTATGCCAACAAAAGACGAAAACCCTTGGAATTTCAGATTGGTTACCGCGTTCTACTGAAGGTCTCACCCTGAAAGGGAATGATATGCTTCGGTAAGTGTGCAAAACTAAACCCATGATACATTGGACCCTTAGAAGTTACTACAAGGATTGGTCGAGTAGCTTATACACTCCAACTACCACTCGAACTTGACAACGTACATCCAGTGTTTCATGTGTCTAATCTGAAAAAACGTCTATCTAATGAAACTCTCGTGATTCCACTCGAGGAGAAAAAATTGAATGAAATTCTTAACTTTGTGGAAGAACCCATTGAGATCATGGATAGGGAAATCAAGCGAACAAAGTAGAGTCGCATACCAATAGTGAAGGTTCGCTAGAATGCTAAGCGGGGACCTGAATTCACTTGGAAGCGAGAATATCAGATGCAACAAAAGCACCCGCATCTTTTCCCTAGTCCATAGACAATTACTTTCTAAATAATTTCGGGATGAAATTCCCTCTAACGGGGGATGATGTAATAACCTGTTATTTCAAGTCAATGTAATGACTAAAAGTCAAATATTGTAATCTTTTTGTGAAGTAATAAAAAAATAGCATCAAAAATGAAATGTTCAAAAAGCTCAGTTTGAGTATACTAAGTGGTAGAAATCGTAACAAGGTTTCCAAAAATATAAAGAACGCCCAATTCTGACTTCATATGAGGAAGTTATGATTTTTCGAAGTTTCGGACATAGTGGTAGACAGCTAAAAAGTCGAAATACAGATCAAGTGACTTTTAGCCAACGCAACCTAAACGTGAATCGAAGATCTCGTCAATGGTAATACAACGGTAAAAAAGATTGACAAAAACAGGCATCGGATGAACAAGTTATGGATTTTTAACGGATTTTTCCACTCCCAGCCTGTTAAAAACATATTAATAAAAATAAATTTAGAATTAGCCGACGGAGTCTAAACGAGAATTGTAGAGCATTTTCTCACCTACACGTGGATATAATGAACGTCAAAATCGGACCTCGTATGCGAAAGTTACGGATTTTACAAGTTCGGGGCACAAAATCTGAGGCTGGTCCAGAAGGAACGCCCTGGGTTCTTTGACGATAACCATCCCATCGTCCATCAGAGCAAAGTACTTAAGCGCTGACGTAACAAGGGGAAGGCACTGCGTTCCCTATAGGAACGCCCTGTGTTTGTGAGTGCCCCCAACACTATAAAAAGGAGGCTAGGGCTCCGGGTTTTGTTGCTTCCCTCTCAACTCCTTCACCCTTAAACACCTCTCAAGCCCCTCTAAGCTACCTTAAAGCCCCGATATTACCGTTAGCTCAGGACGCAAGTCTCGATGCCCCCGAGATTCCCGAGAAATCGACTTTCTCCAGTCGAAGTACTGCTTGAGTTTAGTCTCGCCTTCTTCAAGCTACCACTTCTATCAAGTGAGTTCATACCCCTACAAACACACTTTAAATACATTTTTAACTGCTTTTAAATACTTTTAGGGGGAATACAAGTAAACACAAGGTAAAAATCGTGTGAAAAACATCAATCTTTTGCTATACTTTTCATTATATAATCAATCATATGTGATTTATAACTGTCATACGAAAACATTAGCATGCAAAACATCTCACGATACCATTTTTCCCTTGTGGAATAAATCATTTATATATATATATATATATATATATATATATATATATATATATATATATATATATATATATATATATATATATATATAAGAAACTATGTTTCATTTATATGTTCATATAACATATCATAAACACGGGTAACCATTTCATCATAACATTGTTTGTTTCAAAATACGTGACTTAGTTGAGAATATGTGAGTCATTCGTCTTCATCATACCTATCAAGGTATACAGCAAGCCCTGTTTTAAAACTAGAATCTCCTCCCGGAGAACGTAATAAGTGTGTATAGATCTATACGGGATTGATGATCCCGCACCTTGATTGTTAGCTACAGTCCAAGAGGTGACAATTATCATAACATTTTGACGCCTGAAGAACGTCGTTACAGGCAACTTTATCTCAATATGGTTATGAAAACTCACATGATATACAACTATTATGGTATTCATCTTTACAGGAAAAGTAATATTACAATTGCTTTTACATATCATTTCAAGCTTCTTATAGTTTTATTAAATGATAAAACTATACACATTCATTATAAGTATGGCATATTTACTTACATTCATGGTCTTGGTTCATATAAGACTACACCTCACTTTTAGGATAATATAGGATTTTCCTGGCTCAAATACATTCATTTTGTACAATAACGATTTACAACATCATTCTTAAGAAAATATCAGATTTTCTGGAAACAAACACGGACTTTTCAAATGACATTCATTTACACAAATAACAGCTTATGAACTCATCAACTTAAATGTTGACACTTTTTCTTTGATGTAACTTGTATTCTCAAGGAATCGCTAAACCAGGTTAGTAACTTCTTTTGAAGACTTACGCTCAGGCGTTAGTTTAATCTTTTGGACATCATATTGTAATTGACTTTTTCAAACATGTAATACTACAATCATGTAAACTTTTCAATTATGTATATGATGGTTGTGTGTACTTTCTTTACTATTCATTTGTTATGATACTGTACACGAGGTCCTTCGTCCCGAATGTTTCCGCCGTTCTGGTTTGGGGGTGTGACAACAAACAAAGTAAGGTAGCAAATATTTACTCCCGATAACTCATCTTAATGTGAAGATTAACAACACTACACTCTCATTCATTTGAACTTTACTTCTTTAAGTTTTATTCCTTTCAACCAACACTTAATGTTGTCATTAAGTTATGTTAAAAGAATAATATACCCTTATATGGATCAATTCAACATCCTAAGCTCACAATGCATCTTAAGTATCCTAATATAAGTTATGGAAGCCAAATAAGACCAAAGGAAAGGATTACATCAAGACACACAAAAATAAAAATCATAAAAAATAGGACAAACTCATTAATGAGTTACACTTCCACCATGGGATGTGTTGTGCTTCCTACAGAACAGATCAAAATTTTGCTTTTATTTCTCATTAGAATATCTTGTTTTTCTTATTTGCTTTGAAGTAATTTCTAATACCTTTTGTAGCATTTATATGGGATCCTAAGCAAGTTTAAAAGATGTTTTAACCAATAAAACACTTAACTTAATACATTAATTCCTCATAAAAACAATGTATTTTTTATCAATAAACATTTCTAGATGACCATAAGTGCCTAACAGGATCATTAACTCATTATTGTTCCTTAGAACATCAAAGTCACTTCAATACACTAATATAACATGAAAATTCAATCAAATTCTTTCCAATATAACTTTACATCTCATAGAGATCACAATTCCTTTCTAGATTTCCCAACTTTCCTTTACGGTAACAATGCTTAGAATTACTCATAAGTTATTGGATTATTAATATTTAGATTCCATTTCCAATTCTATGTAGCAATTCTTGATTGAACATCATCTATATCTAATTCCTCATATAGTCATTATAGAAGCTCAAAATTCAACACATTTTTGCTAAATCCATATTTAAACCATTCAAATCTCCTATTACTTGAATTTATGAATTCCTTGAAAGATTATTCAAATAACCCTCATCTATGATCATAAAATCATTGTAATAATATCTCCACCATTTAAAATCCTAAAATTTAATCCAAATATTTAACTAGAGGCTAGAGTACAACTTATCATTTCCATGGTACAACCCAATAGGTAGCTAAGCTTTAAATTACTTATCAAAACAACTGATGATGGATTAAAAAAAATCAACGATCAATTGAACCACATGGTGTTTTAAAGAGTAAGAAAAAAACTGCCAATTTGAAATATAAGGGTCATAATGAGCCATTTTACTCAAAACACCAAATCTATCAAGTGGGTGATGGATTGGATCCTAGAACCACTTAAACTATTTAAAAAGGGGGAGGAACCAAAATTGTAACCATTAAAACATGTCAAAATTGGACTTGAATGCTCTATCAAAACTCTTATTTGATTTTGAGTTTTTTAAGAATTATACATCAAATGATTCCAATCTTCATTGATGACTTCCATCTATCACTTGAATTTCAATATCCAACCCTAGAGTTCCCTTTTGAACCTTGAATTCATCATTCCTCAATCCTATTTTCTTCTAGGATGAGATATTGCTCCACAAATTTGAATTTGATGAAGAATTGCTTGATTTTTCACTAAATCAACATTTATAGGCTTCATATCATTCATGGAAGGAAGGAATCGTCAATTCCCCAAGCCATCTAGCTCCTAAATCGTACATATGGATATAATAGTGGGGAGGTGTTCTTCATATAAACTTATTTTTAGTTTTTACCCTCTTATCCTCATATTTTTAAAAATTGGTTCCAAAGTCCAACAAGTGGAAAATTTCTTTATGAGTTAACTCTTTTAGTCCATCCTTATCCCTATCATTAATTTAATGATCCAGCCATCACTTAAGTGAGTCAACCGTTCGATCAAATATAATCAAACTTTTAACCCTTATTTTCCAAAGGTCATAATTTCTACCTTTAACTTCTCCAATTACTATTTCCATTATTGATATTCATCATATATTAAAATACTTTTTGGTCTTAAAAGTCTTCGTTCTTGTTTCTTAAGTTTATATTTTTCCAAATTATTAATCATTTGAAAGAACTTGTGTAACATTTGTAATTTATGGTATGTCCCTTTTTAACCCTTAGTTGTAAATCTTTTCACTTTGATCTCTAGCCGAGCACGCCCAGCGTACTCTACGAGTACAATGGGTGTACTAGCTTAAAGAATCGACGTGGAGAAACCCACGTATGGTGGGTGTATGTGAGAGTAAGAGGGTGTATGCTAATTAGGAAAAACCCTAATTTTTAGGGTTTGAACCGTATTTAATCAAATTATGTTGCCTTCAGAGCATCATATGGTCAACCTCCACTTCTCCAAACCTAAGAATGAAACCTTAGCCTCATTTGAGTGTTTCTGAGCCATTTTGTGATTTTGTGGTGTTTTTGGGCCCCTTGAAGGAAGTGAAGCTTGGTAGTAAAACTTTGGTGGACTTGGAGCTTGAAGATCTAGGATCTTCATCAACTTTGCAAGCTATATGAGGTATAAAGCTCTTAAAATGATGGTTCCTTATGATAGATCTAGTTTAGGGCCTTATTTTTGTATTTTTAGGTCCTTTAAGCCTTGCTTGGGAGTATGGGCTACTCCAGCAGCTTGGGATAATAGATCTAGGCTTTTCTGAGGTCCCTTGTACATAAAAATGATAACTTGATGGGTTTAGATCAACCATTCAAGGTTAATGTTCTTCTTAATGGATTTAAAGTGGTAGATTTGGACTATGGAGTGTTTTTAGCCATACAAAGGCCTAAGGTCTTCGAATTTATGGTTTAAGGCCTTAATATGATGTTGATTTTAGGATTGGATGTTAAGTTGTTAAGTGGTTAAGACGTTTGGGCAAGACTTGGGTCCAGGCCAGTACGTTGGGCATACTCCTAAGTTCGCACGACGTATTGGGTGCAAGCCCCAATTCTGAATCAGTTGCATATGTAGGGTGTATGAGCCAGGTACATCGAGCATACGCTAACCAATGGGCCGATGAAGTTTGTAGGCTTGGATTTTTGGGCTTTGTCTTGGTTAGGCTTGGCCCCTAAACATCTATGCCATTAGATCATTTCTAGACTTTGGGCTATTTTTTGGCATTGGGCTCTTTTAGATTGGGCCTATAATGGGCTTTGGGTGCCATTTTGGATTTTGGGCTATATTGAGACTCTTTGAGATATTGGGTTGGGCCTTGGTTGTTGGTCTAAGTAAGGAAGGGGTAAAATGGTCTTTTACCCTAGGAGTTTGAAAATGAAATAAATTTCTATTTTCTGTTGTTGGCTGAATTAATAATTCGGGTTTTATTGATTATTTAGTTTGGGGATTTTCCATATCAGCGGTCCAAGCTTTTATTTAAGATATTCAACAGTTTGAGTTGTGTTTCGTCATTATGCTTTGCGGGTTAAATGCACCAATGTCGGCCCATGGTTTATTATGATTTGGATGCTAGTTGTCTGCATAACTCTTGCATGTATGTTATGTGATATGTATACCTGGCGGGGCCCAATGCCAGACACGACCTAATGAGTGTATTGTACGTTATTTATCTTTGTGATTCTTGCATGAGTTTATGTGTTTATATGAATGTCGAACAGGGCCCGAAATCAGGCGGGGACTTATGAATGTGATGAGGTGGGGCCCATCTAATGCTTCTGACAGATCTATTCTGAGCGGGGCTCGATGTATGGCAGGGCCCGATGTCGAGTGGGGCTCGATGGGTGTGGGGCATGGCCTATTATATGTTTGATATGTATGGTATGTAGTGTTTCGAGGAAATCACTAAGCTTTGTGCTTACGGTTTTCAGTTTATTTTTCAGGTACTTTCGGATCGATGGGGAAGAACTAGGGATGATTACATCGCGTACACCATATTATTCTGCATTTTATTTGACCTTGATGTAACTAGATTATTATTGACATACTCTGACTTCATTATGGTTTCGATGAAAACATTTTGGATGATGGTTTTATTATTATAAAAATGAAATTTATGGTTGTGACAACCCGATATTTCAACTCTTTGTAATGACCTAAAAAGTCAAGTATTGTAACCACCTTTGAGTTAATGAAATTAACTTTGATAATAAAATGTCAAAAAAGTTTCTATTTAAATTCCTACTATGTTTAATGTCATTAAACCGTGATCGTACGTAAAAAGAACGCCCAAATCCGACTTTGTATATTGAAGCTATGATTTTTCCAACTTCGGCATAGCGACAGACAGCTAAAAACTCGAATCGGAGATCGAGCGACTTTTGGCCGGAATGACCTAAACGAGAATCGAAGGTCTCAACAATGGTAATTCAGCGGTAAAAAGTCTGGCAAAAACCGACGTCAGATAAAGAAGTTATGAATTTCTAAAGAAATTCCTTAAACACGACCCTTTTAAAAATAAATAATAAAAATAATTTCGAAATTCGCCGACGGAGTCTAAACGTAAGTTGTAGAGCGTATTCTCACCTACGCGTGGATATAAAGACCATTGAAAATGGAATTCGTATGAATAAGATATGAATTTTAGAAGTTTATTAATTAAATTATATATAAATTTAATTATAAATGTTTGGTATTATCCGAAGGGAGTCAGCAGATAAGGCCGAAGTACGCCCTGCGTACCCTCGTATGCCCCGCGTACTCAAGGCCTAGGCCTCGGATCGTCCACGTCTCGGTCTATGCGAAGTAGCCTTGTCCCGTCCGAAGTCCGAGGCAGTCGAAGACTCGGTCATGCATGACGTACGCGTACGCCCCGCATACCCTCGTACGCCCTGCGTACCGAGGCGGTTCCAGCCCCTATAAAAGGGATGCGAGGGTTCCGAAGAAAGGGCTCCATTTCTCTCCTTTCTTGTGCGTTCTTGCCTCGTTTTTCGTGCCCGTTCTAACCCGATGCCCCGGTCATTTTGCTCAAGTCCCGAAGGTCGTTTTTACTCCCGAGAATCCCGAGAAAAATCGCTTTCCCGAGACGAAACTTTGCCCGGTTTCCATCTCGCTTTCTTCAAACTTTCAAGTGAGTTCATACCCCTTAATTAACCTTTTAAATGTTCTATAAATGCTTTTATATGCTTTCATGGGGGGATACAAGTAAAACACACGAGTATCATCGTGTGTTATATAAAGAATTATTATATGCTTTTATTTAACCAAATCATATGTGATTTATAAAACTTTATAGGGAACTCTCATATATAAAATATGTTACAATAACATTCCATCTTTTGAAATATAAATTGTTGTAATATATGTATAAACTAAACATTTTCTTAGATTATATGTATACTTGTCTATCTTAGGCTTTACAAAAATCTATACTTTCATAACAAGTGATTCCTTTTCTAGATATTTCTAAACAAACGAGACACACTTTTAAAAAGCTATAATAGGTATAGTTTTATGAGGATATTGCTAACTTTTACATACTAGAAACACAATTTCCAAGAAGTCACTTTCATATACAAGAACAAACGAACATTTTAACACGTAAATCTGTTTTTATACCATGGTTTGTGAGACATTAACTTCACGTACGTTCGAGTACACATTTCAAGTCCTGTATTATATACCAAAATCCCTTGGAGGGGGAGCATGGTGTTTGTGTATAGATCTATACGGGCTTCACAACCCGCGCCTTGACTGTTAGCTACAGTCCATCATTTGGGGTGACAAACGTCATAACATTCCAACGCCTGAAGAACGTTGTGTATAGGCATTCCGATTCAATAGTATGGTTATAAAACTCCCATGGGGTATTAAAAATGCATTGATTTACGAGGTTTTCAAACATATTGGTTATTTTACACTTACATACATTTTTAGAAACAAACATTGGTCTTGAGAGAAGGCTACTTTTATACTAGCAGAAAATATAGGATTTTCTAGAAACAAACAAACAAGGACAAAACATTTCATTTCATACAAACATTGTCATTTAATACTTATGAAACTCACCAGCTTAAATGCTGATCTACACTTTCAAAATTACTTGTATGTCCCAGGGATTTAGTAATTTCAGGTATCAATATGCTTTTGAAGAAGGGATGCTGCGGCGCCAGTCTAATCTCATATTTTGACATCATATTGTAATTGGTTTTGAACATGTATCTTTTGACAAATGTAAACTTTCAATTATATATATGATGGTTGTATTGCTTTCTTTACTATGTATTCATTTGTTACGTTACCACATGAAGTCATCCGCCCCCGAATGTTTCCGCCGTTCAACTTTGGGGGTGTGACAATGGTCTTCAATTTTGGGTCGTTACAAGTTGGTATTAGAGTCTTGGTTTGAGGGATTCAGACATACCATTAGGTTTGTCTGAACTCAAACTGAGGATTTGTAAAAAAAATTACAAAAAGAAACATTTTACACAAAGAGTTTTCTAATAAAAGAAAGCGGTGTAGTGCATGCAGTCAACCGAGCTCAAGTAATTTTTCCCAAAATACCCATACATGTTTATATTACGCTTTGATTTGTGAATCTGTGAATTGCATGCTATATTAGGGCTAAGGATCTACTCAGGATTGCATGATAGAATGTTAGGAGAGATATATTTGTATACCTGTTATATGAGCTTGTAAACTTGCATGCTAGTACTCATCAGTCAATGATAGTGTTGCCTGTTTAGGTTATCCTTGATTCCAATTACTCGATGCTTGAATACAACTTGCTTTGTACTTTTAGGAGCTCTCATTAACTCTGGCTAACTATTAAGTGAATATGCTAAGTTACATATTAGTGTGACCAAATAATTTTAGAAGGTTAGGTTTTAACTCTATTGTGCAGCTCTTGTTTGATTCCAACCGTTGTAGTGTCGGACCTTTCATTCAAATAATTAACTGGTGTTGGTGATACGTAGTAGTATTTGTTAGCTAGTTTGAGGGTGTTAGGGGGAGTTCCTTCTGCAGATTATAGCGTAGATTGGTGTAGTGATTACCCTAGGAAAACCTAGGAAGAGATTCGGTGCTGGGAGTATTATCTTGTTGAAGGTTGTATGTATAGATAAGGGAGTGACTAGGAGAATTCGTGGAGATCCTTAAGCAAAGTACATATAGATGTGGAAGGTAGTATGGGCCCGTACTACTGGAAGCAGAGGATTTGTACTCGAGTAAGGAAAGTTACAATGATAATAGGAAGGTTGTAGAGTATGGGATTCCTGGATGTATATATTTTTGTGTCTTCCGATGGTTTGAATGGTCAATTTTCGTTATGATGGTCACACGAGGAGGATCTGGTAGTAGTTCTGGTGTTGGTGAGGGTTCGGGCTCTGGGGCTGGACAATTGGATAAGCAGATGCGGTAGTTCATTTCGTCTGAGATTGCCCGCAGCATACTCGAGCAAACTCATGTGATCTTCAGTAAGATCAACGAGGGCATCATGGAGGTTTTGGAGGAGCGCTTGGGATCTTTCGATCTGAGATTTTAGCCTTGATGGGAGCTCACACATTCTCTTCCCATGAGTTTCGGGCATGTGCGTCTCTGGAGTTCTTTGGGGAGAAGGACCCGATCGCGAGTAGTTGTTGGTTAGCGGATGTCCCTAATGCTTTCTGCACTAGCAGTTGTTCCAAGGGGGAAAAGGTCAGACTTGTTGAATAAGGTATCTAAGTCCGTAACTATATTTGGTATGTACATGACTCGACCCGGCATGGTCCATTTGGGTTGCACTTCACCGAAACAATTTCTATGGATAATCTTTTCAAAATAGTATACTTATGATTTATTAATATATTATAAGTTATAATATATTAATATGAAATCATATTATTTAATTAGTATTGATCAAGAATTAATTCGGAATTAATTTAGTGATCAAAACAAACTAATTAAATATGGACTCTTATATACATAGAATGGGCCAAAGTTCATTTAGGATGGGCTAAGCTTGCATGGATAGTCCATGGAGTTTTTAACCCATGGATCCTATGGAAATGAAAGGTCATGGGTATTAGGGTTTACATAGATGTAACCCTAATCCACCATACTATATAAAGAGGTATTTGGCACATGAAATGGCACTAGTTTGTGTGATAGAGAAGGTGGGCCGAATTCTAGTGTGCATTATTATTCTCTCAAGTTTTCCAAGTTGTGTGGTGATTTTTGATTCCGCTTGAGGCATTCACATCATTGGTGCTAGGCTCTCAAAACTCCAAGCAATCAACCATAAGAAAAAGGGATGTCATTCTACTATATTTTTATGTTACAAGTACCCCATAACATGCTAGTTAGGATGAGATCCTTGGAAAAATCATATCTGCATGTATATTAGACAGAACATAGATCCAAGGTTTCTAGGGTTGCATGTACACAATAGGAGTGCTAGAATGCTCAAAACCCTTCAGTGGCATCAGAGACTAGGCTTGTTTTCAATTATACTTGATGCCACATGTTTTTCCAAAGTTGAAATTCTGCCATTTTTGCATCTGACTGCTCACCACGACGTGGTGATGCCCTTGTATGCAGAATTTCGTGGTTTTGCTTTATATTGGATGGGGATCATTACCCTAAACTATTTTTTGAACCTAGAAAACTGTTTTTCAAGAGGGTCATGTTATTGCTTGTCCAATTGAAAGGTGATCGTCAAAATTTCATACTTTGTTTTAGTATATATGATTAATCTAAATTACATGGAATTTGTTTGATTTGAATTACCTTATTATATGAGTTTAATTTAGAACTTGAATATTCTTTTTAGTTGAATTGTTGTTCTTGATGATTTTAATGGACTCCATAGCTTGTCCTCAAGTTATGGAATTCCAAAAGTTTTCTTTTAAATGGATAATTAAAAGTCATAGGTTATAAAAAACGAAGAGTCTCATTTTCAAGAACCATTAAACTCATATATTATGAAGTTGAAAAGTTTCAAAACTTGCCCTCAAATTTTGGAATTTGTAAAGTCTCACACACTTTAATTCCAATCCCTAGAATTTTAAAAGTTTAAAATTAAATTCTTATACTTTATAATATTATAAGTTAATAACATATATATATATATATATATATATATATATATATATATATATATATATATATGTATATATATAAGATCAAGTCAGTCTTACCGTTAGTAGGCCTCACTCACGAAGCCGGTCTATAAGGGGGTATAAGGTTGTTTCCTGTAAATGACAGCTTAATGGGTGTCCACTCTCACCCACCGCTTCCTTGACTAGTGGAGGGTCATTAGCCGAACGGGTAGGACAACGACTATAATTCTCATTAAATTTATAATGATAAATATAAGGTAACTAAACCTCTTATAAATTCTCAATCTTAGTTACTTTACGAAAATGTGAATTTGGTGCTATCCCATGAAATTACACTTTTTACCTTACCAAGTCGTTAGTGGTGTGTGTGTGGTTAACCGACACGCTAACATGGACTAGTAAGAGTGGCAAAGGGTAACTTAATGTTTATCATAGATTGGTGGAGCGCGTGTGGTGAACCAGCACATCGATTAGGTGATAAAAATTAAGGGTACCAAGTTAATTTGCACGGTTATTCACACCTTGTTTGTGATCCTCGGCATCCCATTAAAAAACTTGATAGGGCACAATCGAGATTTAAACATGCCATTGAAAAGTTCGATGAATCTCAAAAGATCTATGAGTTTCAATCCAATGAAAACCTAATACCTATTTCATTTTTCATGGTGGAAATTGGTGAATCATCATTTGCTTACCTTCAAATATTTTATAGCTTGGATTACATCATCCCTCTTCCAAGTCATAAAGTATTGTGTTGGGTCCTAGCCTTAATATTATAGTTGGGTGTCTTATTAAGGACTCTTTATCTAACTTAAACTTGTCTTTCTTCTTTTCAGATGTCTTCCAACAATGCTTTTGGCTCCAATCCTATCGACTCCTTCTCTCTCATGAACCTTTGTGGGAGAGTCATCTTTGATGGTTCCAACTTTAATGATTGGATCAAGAACATCGGTTTGGTCACACGTTACAAGGACAAGGAATATGTCATCGAAAAGGAGTCGATGGAGATCGATGAGTCTACTGCTACTCCACAGGAGATTGCTGACTTTAGGACTCATGAGAGAGATGCCACCAAGGTGGCATGTATCATGTTGGCCACAATGACAGCTAAATTCCAAAAGTCCTATGAGGACTTTTACCCTTTTGAGATGCACACGGAACTGATGGACAGATACCATCAGAGTGCTCGTCAAGAGAGGTATGAAATCATCTCTTCCGTGATAACAACCCGAATGAAGAATGGTGAACCTATCACGGGCCACATTCAGAAAATGCAAAGGTTTTTGGACCATTTGCTGAAGTTGAATGTGAACTTCCTTGAGGAGTTGGCTATTGACATCATATTGCACTCCTTACCTACTTGTTATGATCAGTTTCGAATGACCTATTGTGAATAAGGAGGAGGTCATGCTCAGCAAGCTTCAAGGACTTTTGAAGACCACCGAAAGTGGTCTCAAAGGTAAATCGGTTGTTACTACAGCTACTCCTAACACCGCCCTATTCTGGCGATCGGGCAAGTTAAAGGGAAAAAGAGGAAGACCCCTTCGAAGTGTACCAAGGGAAAGTCTCTTGATGGCTCCTCTTCGAGTGGAACTAAAGGTGGTTCTGTCACTCCCTCTTCCAACCCAAAAGAGGCTGAATGCTTCTATTGTCATGATAAGGAGCACTGGAAACTAAAATGCCCCAAGTACCTGCAAGATGTTAACGATGGGAAGGTTAAACCTACCCATGCAGGTATTTACACTATATTGTCTAATAACTCACCGCATACTAATTCTTGGGTCCTTGATAGAGGTTATGGTATTCACATATGTTCTGATTTGCAGGGCCTGAGAAGAAGTGATGATGTGGATCACGGGAAGATAAACTTGGTCATGGGGAATAGGAAAGCTTCACATGTCACCAAGATTGGAGTTTATTCTTTATTGCTAAGTAGTGGGTTAATGCTATATTTGAATAATTGTTGTTACTCGTCCTAAATGGTGAGAAATATTATTTCTTTTCACGGTTTGTACAACCAAGGATCTACTCTTTCATTTGATAATGAATGTGGTGGTATTAATGGTTTTTATAATGGTGTTCTTTATTTTCAAGCATTACCTTCTGATGGTGTATATGAAACTGTGTCGGTTGTAGATAACTTAGGGAATAAGGTATTCCATATTGATTCTTCCACGAGTTTGGACAAAGCATCCTTGTAGCATTGTCGTCTTGGACATGTTAATAAGAAGCGCATAGGCCAACTCCAAAAGGATGGAGTCTTGGAATCATTTGACTTAAGGTCAGATGATAGTTCTGTTGGGTTTTGAGCAATCTAACACTTCCTAAGTGTGCATGCCACCCTAATAAACCTTGGATCTATGTTTGTCTAAATACATGCAAAATAATAATTTTCCAAGGTTCATAACCTATCTAACATGGCATGGGGTACTTATAAACATAAAAGTATTAGATGAGATTACATACCTTTTTGATGACTTTGATTCTTAAGGAGTTTAAGGGCCAAGAACCAATAGTGTGAATGCCTCAAATGGAAACACAAATCACCACAAACTCATGGAAAACTTTGAGAGAGTGTATACACACTTATAAAGTCGGCCACACACTAACACACATACTCTAGTAACACTAGTCGCACTAGTGGCCATTTCATGCAACATAAGCATGCTTATATAGTGTACATGATTAGGGTGAAACCCTAATAACCCATGACCTTTCCTTTTCCAAGGATCCATTGGTTAAAAGCTCCATGGATCATCCATGGACTTCCATACAAACCTAACCCATTAACAAATGAGTGTTAGCCCACACCATATAAAACCAATAGCCCACAATCTAATTAGCCTTCCTTTAAATCTCTAAATTAATTCATAATTAATTTAAGACTAAGACTAATTAAATAACATGACTTCATATTAATATATTATAACTTATAATATATTAATAAACATATGTGTATAACTCTCATAAAATTATCCATAAATAGTTCGGGTGAAGTGCAACCCAAATGGACCATGCCGGGTCGGGTCAAGTATGTACCAAATAAGTTATGGACTTAGACACCTTATCCAACAGACTCCCACTTGGATAAGTCTAATAACTATATTTACGTATGTTACTTCAGGAACCAACCAGCAATTGTAGCTCTCGAAAACTCTGTTGAACTATGAAGCGCCATTTTAGATAAGTGATCATAAAATCCTCTGTTCTCATGATATCAGTCGGACAAATACATGGAACAACGTCGTACTTATTGTCCAGCAGTTTGTTTCCCGATTTTCGATTTGTTTGACAAAGAACTTAATCGAACACATCAATTTAGTTCTGACCGGCCGGTACATAAGTCACAACAAAATCATCGAGGGGCCCAGATATCGCTTCTATTTCTAGAAGGAACAGATAAACTTCAACTCATATGCTTGTTGTACTACTTGTTGAATTGTACACAAAGGGACGTTTTATAACATCAAGTTACTGATGCATTTACGTGCAATCAATGCACAACCAACTCATAGGTAACAACTCATATCTCTAGGTTTGAAGATTAATATGATATTACTATCTCACGATCACTCAAGATAAATTCCATGAAGTGATACAAGTGAGCGTGGCTTTATTCCAATACTCATAACTTATGAGCACTCATGAATGTTGTAGAAACTATTGCTATGACTAAACCCATTTAGCCATCTACAAACTCGATTCATGACAGTCTTGATTCATACCTACTTCCAACATATGAACGACTGTGGAGTGTTTAAATAACTTAGTCATTCAGAAAGAATAACCTAGCTATTTTGGAAGTCAAAACATGCAAAGTGAAACACAATAATAATCGAATCCAATATGGTCTCAGAACCCTTTTGAATATAAATAGAACCAACTTTTATTTATCACCATATTGATTACACATTATTCATTCTTTAATGTTTCAAACAATCAACTGAAGACTTGAATAAAAAACAACAGTCGTCCCATGCTCCTAGCATGTACACTTTGTTTTTCTAAACAATAGTTATGCCATACTCCAAGTATGCACACTATGTTTGTCTACGATCCATACATTGTGATGTAGATCAATTGAACATGATTCCAATGATACTTATTTCACAATCCCAAATCCTTATTGTAAATGTGAGAATCCCCGATTCCTACCATTTACCAAAAAAAACTGTTAGATTTTAAACTTTTATGCAATGTTCCTCTTGTAATGATTATGCACAAAGTCACCAAAACCTTGTCACCAGTCATTACAGAGTATTCCAAAGAAGGTCAACTTCTATGGAACGGAAGCCTCATATTCAAAGTACATTGCTTTGAACATCCTTCTTGCATTAAGGTTTTCTAATCTTACATAGATTGAATAACTTCCACCTATGGAGACATTTCCATAGTCTCATTTTGACTATCACTTCCGAACAAGAGTTACTTCTTTTCAGAATATGCCAATATGGTCCTTTCCGACAACTTACATCATACTTCCAACTGTCCCTGAGCAACCAATCTTTGGTGAACCTCAGATTTGTCCTCGACAATTGCTTAATCACTTTAGTCATATCCAATTCTAGACTTTTCCCTTCTCAATGCCTTAAGCATTTGGAAAATTTAGAAAAGATGAATATTATAGCACATGCAATCGATCCTATATCCGAAGCATACGGGACACAATTCATGATGTCTCACATAAAGACATGATACTAGACCATTCTTTTGCTACAATATTTTTTATTTGCCATGTTTTCAAAATTTAACTATGAAGAGGGATGCCGTAATCATAATCGAATTTTGAAAACGCAATATATATAGAATTTCTTCAAGTTGAACGATTCCAACATAAAATTCATATATATATTCTTGACTAAAGATGATTAAAATCTCAATCTAAGCTTTAGAATTGAAATGAAGTATAATTTCCTCTCCCTTAATTATAGCAAAACAACTTTTCAACCCCTGCAACTTCACGAATTGAAACTTTTGTTTTTCTATAATTAACATTGCTAGCTTGCAATAATAGTAATCACAATTATCATGCTCCCACTAACATGATGATTATTAGCATAACACTTATGCTCCCACTAGCTCTGACATATTTCCAAAAATCTGCTGGACTTCTGAAGTTTAGATTCATACACCCTTTCTTAGATAGCTCACATGTGTGTCTAAGCAATTTCAAGAACTATGAAAAGGGATGCCGTAATCATAGTCTCAATTTCTTAGACCTTTGCCATTTCTCACAAGTCCATGTTAGTGTGCCGGTTAACCACACACGCTCCACTAACGACTTTTGAAAATGCAAATAACATAATTGATATCTACGTAAAATCTGCTTAGTGAAAGCGTTTCCTCACCATCATTTTCATGAATCGAAGAGAAACCTTATGACACTTAGATTTTATAGTGTATGAGTTCCTATCCATGTGAATTTGTCAAAACCATAATCACAAGATAAGGTTAGTGACAAATTCAGCCTTACATGGATTAAACTTGTTCAGTCTTAGTTTCTTGTCACCTTGGTAGCACAAGGCCCACCAATGCTTCCAAGTAGAACTCTGATAACTCACATGCAAATTAAACTTATTAGAAGTAGGTATAGAAACAAGAATTATGTCAACACGATAGGTTGCAAACCTTAAGTTATGTGCTAGTGATAAATTACAGGTTTTACTCTAAATTAAATCTTGAAACTCTTTCAGGATTTTTAAGGCTCCCACTGTCCCCTTGACATATAAGTTTCCCCAGTCAACAACCATTCCTTGACAAAACAAATATTCAAGGGACAATGCGGATTCTTATCAAGACTAACACTTCACACAATTGGTCTTAGTTGGTCTTTGTCTCATCCAAGACATCACAACTTACCAATCTCAAATGTACAAGGGTAGAAACATTTTACACTACATTTGATAAGTGTTTTAAACCTTACTTTATGTCACTCAATGTTCTAATCTTGGAGTATGACTCTAAGAATTGTTTTGGAACGAAGTATGACTCATCTTCTCGATCTTAACCAATCCAATAATTCATGACCTCTCTTCTTAGCCATAACAATGCACTAAGACGTCCTTAGAGTATGAATTTGTGATATGGTTTCATAATCATTAAGATGATCATGAAATACGATACTAAAGTACTCTCCCATCTTTTTAGATTTGAGAAACTTTTATCTTTCTGCCTAATTTGATTCTTCTCATTTGTTTTGTCATACATTGTAACCTTTCCAATGTTGCAGAATTATACTTAACCTTATAAGTATAATCATATTTACTAATTTTCAGTAAATCATGACAAATCAATCTTTGTGGTGGACCTTGACCAGCGCACACCCAGTGTACCTAACTCCTTAGTCCTTCAATTGACTCACATATACATGTGATCAAAGAATTAGTCTTAATTTTCAAAGATGAAAATTCTCATTCATCATACAATACAACTTGTATGATTCCATGTTTCTGTCCAATTGAAACTTGGGTGATGAAAAACTTTCTTCATTTGGTAAATTCAGACACTACCACAAATGAAAGAATCAAATCCACTTTCCAATATTGCTATTACTGGAAACATATAAGCAACAATTTTTCCACAGATGCCATTGTAAGGATATTTTTTAAAATAAATAAAATTAAAACCCTTTTTTCTTTTATTTTAAAACTTTGCGGAAAAACTTATCCTTACAATCCACATGAAAACCTTGTTGTTATCTATTCATAAGCAATATATTATAACTCTTAAGCAACAACTCAAAATTCTGATTGCCGAACCATGCGATCGAAAACCCACCTTTGCAATCAGAATCAACATATACTTACTTTAAGCTTCCTATATTTTCTTTGATTCTTAAAAACATCAGCATGTGACCCATTCACGTTATGTAATAAGAATCTCCAAATAGGAACTTAATAGAGTTAGACAGTGGACTTTACCCGAAGTAGAGTCAAACCTCTTGACTTGATCAACCTTATGACCTTTCAGGTGAATAGGGCAGCTTCGCAACCAATGCCCGTTTCTTTGGCAACAAAACACATGGACCCTTTGGTAATGGCACATGAGACTATCTCAGAATTTGCCTTTCTCTTTACTATTTGGTCAACCGAGTTGACTATAGCCGATCCCTTTCCATTGGGAAGAGAAATCCTTTTCTAGATATCCAATGCTACCATTGTCAATGTCCATGTAGACTTAGGAAGTTGTTCTTTTAATCAAATTTGCTTTACTGGTGTTCTAAATCATTGCTGATTCCACAACACCAAGCAAATAGGTAACATCATTAAGGGTCATGTCATTGTCTGTCTCATAGTAGTCCCAAAGAGACTCACTATGTTTCTAAGAAAGTGATTGAACATCCAACTTTCACGAGACTTTGACACCCAACTCTCCCGGCTTGTCAATATGTGACTTTATCTCCAAGATGTGAGCACACATAGACTATGCTTGCCAATAGGGATTGAGTGACTTTAAACTTTTCAAGAACTTGTGGGTGAGGGAGAATAATTGGAGGAGGTAGAGGAAGTGAAGCATGATGTTGAGGGACACCATCTTCAAGTGATTTGGGAAGATCATAGTTGTCTGAACCAGACATCTATAATGGGAGAAAATCAAGTTAGTTGATTCAAAGTCCTTAATATAACACCCAATATGAAATATTAAGGCTAGGACCCAACACAATATTTTATAATTTGGAAGAGGGATGCCGTAATCCAAGCTATAAAATATTTGAAGGTAGGCGAATGACGATTCACCAATTTCCACCATGAAAAACGAAATAATTTATTAGGTTTTAATTGGATTTGAAATTCCTAGATCTTTTGAGATTCATTGAACTTTTCAATGGCATGTTTCAATCTCAAGTGTGACCTCTCAAATTTTGTGACTGGGATGCCGAGGATCACAAAACAAGGTGTGAATAACCATACCAATTCACTTGGTACCCTTAATATTATCACCCAATCAATGTGTCGGTTAACCACACACGCTCCATTGATCTATGACAAACATTAAGTTACCCTTCGTGATCCTTACTAGTCCAAGTTAGTGTGCCGGTTAACCACACACGCTCCACCAACGACTTGGTAAGGTACAAAGTGTGAATTCCATTGGCTAGCACCAAATTCACATTTTTCCTAAAGTAACTAAGATTAGGAATTAAATAAAACATTTAATTACTTTATAATAATCATTATACTTTTAATGAGAATTTAAAGTCATTGTCCTACCCGTTCGGCTAACGACCCTCCACCAGTCAAGCAAGCGGTGGGTGAGAGTGGACACCCATTAAGTTGCCATTTTATAGGCAACAACCTTATACCCACCTTATAGACCGGCTTCATGAATGAGGCCTACTAACGGTAAAACGACTTGTTCTTATACATATATATATATATATATATATATATATATATATATATATATATATATATATATATATATATAATAATTAACCATTAATGTTATAAATAGTATAAGGGTACAATTTTAACATTTAAAACTATAGGATGTGGAATTAAAGTTTATTAAAGTGTGTGAAACTTTACAAATTCCAAAACTTGAGGGCAAGTTTTGTAACTATCCAAAACTTTTCATTTCATAACTTATGAATTAAAGTTTCATAAAATGAAGACTCTTCATTTTATGTAACTTATGTGTTTTTAATGTGTGTTAAAGAAAAGTGACCTTTGGATATCCATAACTTGAGGACAAATTATGGACTCCATTAAAACACATAAATGATCAAGAATTAATTCTAAACAATTCAGCAAATAATTCCTATCATCTTCTAAATTCATAAGAACATGAACATGATCATCAAAATTTCAAGAATTATATGAACACATAAAAATCATGGAATTTTGATATATGCTATTGTAAATGGATTAGAACAACCATTACACCAACTAAAACAAGTTTAAAAACACCAAAACAGTTTAGGGTAATGTTTCTAGTCCATTTCCAGCAGCGAAAGTCGAAATTCTGCATCCTGATCATTCTACTCGCCGAGTACACGAACCTACTCGGCGAGTAGGATGAATTTTGCCTTGAACTCAGCGAGTCCCCCCATGGACTCGGCGAGTCCATCAGCCAGACAGCAACAATTTCAACTTTTTTCACTATTTTGCATCAAGTATTAAACAAGCAAGCCTAGGCTCTGATACCACTGTTGGGTTTTGAGCAATCTAACACTTCCTAAGTGTGCATGCAACCCTAATAAACCTTGGATCTGTGTTTGTCTAAATACATGCGAAATAATAATTTTCCAAGGTTCATAACATATCTAACATGGCATGGGGTACTTATAAACATAAAAGTATTAGATGAGATTACATACCTTTTTGATGACTTTGATTCTTAAGGAGTTTGAGGGCCAAGCACCAATAGTGTGAATGCCTCAAATGGAATCACAAATCACCACAAACTCATGGAAAACTTTGAGAGATGTATACACACTTATAAAGTCGGCCACACACTAACACACATACTCTAGTAACACTAGTCACACTAGTGGCCATTTCATGCAACATAAGCATGATTATATAGTGTACATGATTAGGGTGAAACCCTAATAACTCATGATCTTTCCTTTTCCAAGGATCCATGGGTTAAAAGCTCCATGGATCATCCATGGACTTCCATACAAGCCTAACCCATTAACAAATGAGTGTTAGCCCACACCATATAAAACCAATAGCCCACAATCTAATTAGCCTTCCTTTAAATCTCTAAATTAATTCATAATTAATTTAAGAGTAAGACTAATTAAATAACATGACTTCATATTAATATATTATAACTTATAATATATTAATAAACATATGTGTATAACTCTCATAAAATTATCCATAAATAGTTCGGGTGAAGTGCAACCCAAATGGACCATGCCGGGTCGGGTCAAGTATGTACCAAATAAGTTATGGACTTAGACACCTTATCTAACAAGTTCTGGGTCTTGTTTACTTGGAAAAATTACAAAGTCACCCTTCACTAGTACTTGTGCTATGGGTGAAGGTATGTTGGACCTCCTACACACAGATGTGTGTGGACCCTTCAGAACCGCCACAAGGGATGCTAGTCGCTTCTATGTGACTTTTACTGATGATTACAGTAGATATGGTTATGTCTACTTAATCAAGCATAATTCAGAAACCTTCAAAAAGTTCAAAGAGTTTAAACTGGAAGTGGAGAATTAGCTAGGCAGGAACATTAAGATGCTTTGATCCGGTAGAGGTGGAAAGTATCTTAGTACAGAGTTCCTTGGCTATCATAAGGAATGTGGAATTTTTTCATAATTGACACCTCCCAGAACACCACAGCTTAATGGTGTAGCTGAGAGGCGCAATTGAACCTTGTTAGACATGGTTCGTTCCATGATGAGTCGAGCATCGTCACCAATCTCATTTTGGGGGTATGCCTTAGAGACTGTTGCCCATATCCTTAATCTAGTCATTACCAATAAGGTTGCCAAAACACCTTACGAGATGTGGACTGGGAAAGTTTCCACTTTAGACCACATGAAGATTTGGGGTTGCGAGGTTTTTGTGAGACGTGAGACTCACGACAAGCTCGAACCTCGAAATAAGCAGTGTATTTTCACCGGCTACCCACATAAATCTTTTGGTTACCTCTTCTACAGACCTAGTGAGAATGTGGTATTTGTGGCAAGGAGAGGGGTCTTTCGCGAGATAGAATTTATAATCCAAGGAAACAGTAGGAGGAAAATTGACCTTGAAGAGCTTCAAGAGTCAAATGGTAAAGGAACCTCAAACCCTAGCAATCAAGCTGAGGAGGAAACTCTTGTTGAACCAACTGACAAGTCTGTACCTCTAAGGCATTCCACTAGAGTTAGGAATCCACCTGAGCATTACTATGGTTTCCATATTACAGTAGAAGGTGATACATTTATCAATAATAGTACACTAGTAAATTTGGATGAACCTAAAAGCTATAGGAAAGCCATGGCAGGCCCTGTGTCTGCTAAATGGAAAGAGGCAATGGACAGTGAGATTCAATCCATGTATGACAATCAAGTTTGGAACATAGTTGATAATGTACCGGGTCGTAAGACTATTGGGTGCAAATGGATCTTCAAGAAGAAGACCGACATGGATGGGAAAGTGCACACTGATAAAGCGCGATTGGTTGCGAAGGGCTTCACCCAAACTCAAGGAGTTGACTATGATGAAACCTTTTCACCAGTAACAAAAATTAAGTCTAGTAGGGTTATGCTAGCTATTCCTGCATTTCATAATTATGAAATATGGAAAATAGATGTCAAACGTGTTTTGCTTAATGGAAAGTGGGCTGAGGATGTTTACATGAGTCAGCCAGAGGGTTTTGTTGATGTAGAGTACCCTGATAGAGCGTGTAGGCTTGAGAAATCCATTTATGGATTGAAACAAGCATCTTGCAGCAAGAATCTTTGTTTTGATGAAAAAGTCAAAGAGTTTGGTTTTTTAAGAAGCGAGGATGAGTCATGCGTATATGTCAGAGCTAGTGGGAGTACAGTTAGGTTTTTGGTACAGTATGTGGATGACATACTACTTATAGGAAATGACATCCCAACTTTACAGGAGATTAAATCCTGGCTTGGGAAGTGTTTCGCTATGAAGGACCTTGGAGAAGTTGCCTATATTCTAAGGATAAGGATATTGAGAGATAGGAGTAAAAGACTAATTGGACATAGTCATAGCAACTACTTGGGCAACGTGTTGAAGAGGTTCAACATGCAGAATTCCAAGAAAGGTGATTTACTGATCCAAAGCAATGCCAAACTAAGTAGGGTTCAGAGCCCGAGTAGAGAGGTTAATATAGCTGAGATGAGTCGATTACCATATGCTTCCGCTGTTGGCTCAATCATGTATGTTATGACTTGTACCCGCCCTGATATGGCCTTTACATTGAGCATGGTCATCAGATATCAGGGGAACCCTGGAAAGGCTCACTGGACTGTGGTAAAGAACATTCTCAAGTACCTGCGAAGGACTAAGGATTGGAGCATTACCTTTGGTGGGAGTGATGACTTGAGAGTAGTAAGGTATAGCGACACCAGCTTTCAGACCGATAGGGATAACTTCCGCTCTCAGTCGGGCTGGGTGTTTACCCTGAATGGAGGAGCGATTACTTGCAATAGTTCGAAGCAGGAGACGGTAGCTGATTCGACGTGTGAATCAGAGTACATAGCAGCGACTGAAGCGGCGAAGGAGGCAATATGGCTAAAGAACTTCATCGGAGACCTTCGAGTTGTAACAGTTCTAAAGGAGCCTATGGAGATTTTCTGTGATAGCAATAGTGCCTTAGCCAAAGAACCGAGAGATCATGGCAGATCCAGACACATTGACAAAAAATATCACATCATAAGACACAACATAGAAGAAGCACTCCTCGTGGGAAAGAGGGTATCGTCAGAAGAGAACCTAGCAGGTCTCCTCAAGAAGGGACTAACTAGGGTTAGGCATTTGCAGCATGCGAGGCGCATTAGGCTGAAGGACGATATTAGTTTTACAGATTAGATAGTTATCTCTGAAACTTGTATAATCTAATTGGCATTTGATGATTAAATAAAAGTTGGTTATTTATAAATAAGGTGTTGCTATATTGTTTCAATCGTTTACTATTGTTTCAACTTTGCATGTTTTGACTTCTAAAATAATTACTTTATTCAAACTCTCCACAGTCAATCATACTTTGGAAGTAAGTATGAATCAATACTTTCATGAATTGGGCTTATAGATGTCTAAGGTGTTAGACATAGCCAAAGTTGCTACAACATTCATGAGTGCTCATAAGTTCTGAGTATTGGATTAAACCCACGCTCACTTGTATCACTTCATCGAATTTATCTCGAGTGATTGTGAGATCGTAATATCATATAAGTCTTCAAACCTAGAGATATGAGTTATTGATTATAACTTGGTTGTAGATTGATTGTATGAAAACGCATCAATAACTTTTAATCCTTAGAGGACTAGAAGCGATATTTGGGCCCCTTGATGATTTTTTTTACCTATGTGTCGGGCACGATCAGAACCAAATTGATGTATTCAGTTTAGTTCTGTGTCAAACAAATCGGAAATCGGGAAACAAACTGTTGGACAATAAATACGACGTTGTTCCATGTATTTGTCCAGCTAATATCTTGAGAACAGAGGATTATATGATCACGTATCTAAAATGGCACTTCATAGTTCAAAAGAGTTTTAAGAGCTATGATTTTCGGTCGGTTCCTGAACTCATACTTGCAACTATAGTGATCAGACTTATCCAAGTGGGAGACTGTTGAATAAGGTGTCTAAGTCTGTAACTATATTTGGTATGTACTTGACCCGACCGGGCATGGTCCCTTTGGGTTGCACTTCACCAAAACAATTTGTATGGATAATCTTTTGAGAATACTATATTTATGATTTATTTATATATTATAAGTTATAATATACTAATACGAAATGATATTATTTAATTAGTATTAATCAAGAATTACTTTGGAATTAATTTAGTGATCAAAAGAAACTAATTAAATATGGACTGTTATATATATATATATATATATATATATATATATATATATATATATATATATATATAGAATGGGACAAAGTTCATTTAGGATCGGCTAAGCTTGCATGGATAGTCCATGGAGTTTTTAGCCCATGGATCCTATGGAAATGAAAGGTCGTGGGTATTAGGGTTTACATGGATGTAACCCTAATCCACCATACTATATAAAGAGGTATTTCGCACATGAAATGGAACTAGTTTGTGTGATAGAGAAGGTGGGCCGAATTCTAGTGTGCATTACTATTCTCTCAAGTTTTCCAAGTTGTGTGGTGATTTGTGATTCCACTTGAGGCATTCACATCATTGGTGATAGGCTCTCAAAACTCAAAGCAATCAACCACAAGAAAAAGGTATGTCATTCTACTAGATTTTTATGTTACAAGTACCCATAACATTCTAGTTAGGATGAGATCCATGGAAAAATTATATTTGCATGTATATTATAGAGAACATAGATCCAAGGTTTCTAGGGTTGCATGTACACCATATGAGTGTTAGAATGCTCAAACCTTTCAAGACTTGCTTCCTGTCTTCTGAAAGACAAAGCTCGAGATTGGTCAGAGGAGGTTGGACGCGCCGTAGGTGATGCGACAGTTGATTCGATGACATGGGATCACTTTGAGATGATATTTTGAGTTGACTTTGCACCAGTGATTGAGGTATAGTAGTTTGAGAGGGAGTTTCATGACCTTTGCCAGACTACTGAGACAGTGGCTGAGATCACTATTATTTCTACGATAGGGCGTTGATGGTTCCACAGTATGTAGCGGATGAGGAGATGAACAAGGCGAGATACCATGAGATGTTGAGGAGTGATATCTGGCAGTTTGTGAGTTGATCCAGTTATAGGACAATGGATGATATGATAGCGAGAGCCAGAGAGAGGGAGATAGACTTGAAGATGGAGAGGAAGAGGAACCAGACTACATTTAAGGTTTAGGGAGTTTGGGAAAGAGGCCTAAAGTTTATGATTCTAGATCGAGATGCCAACAGCTTCGGGGCTGTTGTTGAAAGTGCTTAATGACGCACAATGGTGCGTGCAGGGTGGATGATTCCAGCTGCTTCAAGAGTGGTAGGACGGGTCATATTAGTAGGGTTTGCAATGCTACTACCACCACCACCTAGGTATCTGATCTGATTTGGTTCCGTTGCAATCACATGGGCCATAAGAAGGCCAATTGCTCGAGTTTAGTAGGAGGGCCAGTTGATGTACTTACACCAGTGACTCTATGGATTACTAATGGCCGCCAAGGAATGGCAAATACACCTGTTGTGAGGATCAGACTTTTCAGCTGACTTCTGAAGAGGCTCGTGCAGCACCTGATGTGGTGACAGGTATGTATCTTCTCTTTATCTCTTTATTTATTTTGATTTTTCTTCTTATATTTATGTGTTTTGTTTTAGGATTGTTCCTTGTGAACGTTATCTATGCCTTTGTATTATTTAATTCGGGGGCTACCCGATCTTTTGTAACTCTTGCGCTCAGCAAGAGGTTTGCCGATGCTCCGGGAGAGCTGGATTGTCCATTAAAGGTCGATTTTGTTGATTATCGTTCAATTCAAGTATCTAGGGTTTAACGGGGTTATGCACTATAGTTGTTTAGTGAGCGGTACCCGATTGATTTGGTTCTTGTTCTTTTACGTGGTAACAAGGTTATTATAGGGATGGACTGTTTGAGCCCCAATGGGGTAGTGATTGATTATGAGCATCAGATGGTACGTATTTGGACCCTAAGTGGAGGTGAGTTGGTGGTTCAGGGAGAGAGTGCTCAGCTTGGGCCAATTCTATGTCCAACAGCTAGGGCCAAACGTTATCTTCAGTAGGATTGTTCCGAATATGTTTCCTATATTCTAGATACCCAAGAGAACGGTAAGGCGATTATGGATAATGTGTTGATTGTTCGGGAATACCCAAATGTGTTTCTGGAGGACTTTCCTGGAGTTCCTCCGGAGAGGCAGGTGGAGTTTAGGATTGACTTGGTTCCTGGTGCGGCTCCGATAGCCAAAGCACCGTATCAGTTAGCTCCTCTTGATATGCAGGAGTTGTCTACACAACTATAGGAGCTGTATGACAAGGGGTTTGTTCGACCAAGTAGTTCTCCATGGGGAGCGCTGATCCTATTTGTGAAGAAGAAGGATATGCCTCATCAGATGTGTATTAACTACTGCAAGCTGAATAAGCTAACGGTGAAGAACCGTTATCCACTCCCATAGATTGATGACTTGTTTGAACAACTTCAGGGTGCATCTTGGTTTTACAAGATCGATCTATGTTTGGGTTATCATCAAATAAGGGTAAAATAGGAGGATGTGTAGAAGACAGCCTTCTATTATGATCATTACGAGTTCATGGTGATGCCCTTCGTGCTCACCAATGCTCCAGTCGCATTCATGGCCCTCATGAATCGCATATGCAGACCTGTGTTGGATTGGTCTGTGATTGTGTTTATTGATGACATCCTGGTCTATTCTAAGACACAATAGCTGCATGAGGAGAGCATTTAAGGGAGGTATTGGAGACTTTGAGGAGGGAGATTCTTTAGGCGAAGTTCTCTAAGTGTGAGTTTTGGTTCTATGAGGTGTAGTTTATAGGGTACCTTGTCAACTAGAATGGTATTCTGGTTTATCTGGCCAAGGTCAAGGTTGTGATGGGATGAGAGGTTCCAAAGTCTCCATCTTAGATTTAGAGTTTCCTTCGTCTACCAGGTTACTATCGTAGATTCATTCAGGATTTCTCCAGTATAGCGGTTCCTCTGACTCGATTGATGTAGAAGACTGTCACTTTTTGCTGGGGGCCTGAGCAACATGCAACATTTGAGACCTTGAGGCAGAGATTCTGTGAGACGTCGATTCTGACCCCGCCTGAGGGCATTGGAGATTTTGTGGTTTATTGTGATGAGTCAATCACATGTTTGGGTGTAGTTATAATGTAGAGGGGTCATGTAATTGTTTACGCTATGAGGTACCTAAAGCCTCATAGCGTGGGGGTTATGGTGTTCGTCCTCAAGATTTGGCGGCATTACCTCTATGGGGTTCGCTGTACTGTTTACATGGTTCACAAGAGCCTGAGGTGTTTGATGGATTAGCTAAATTTGAAAATGAGGTAGTGTAGGTGGTTGGATGTGGTGAAGGATTATGATTGTGAGATCCTTTTCCATCTAGGGAAGGACAATGTGGTGGCTGATGCTCTCAGCCACAAAGCAGTAGTGGCTCCAATCAGGGATGTATGTTTGAGGATGATAGTAATTAATCCATTATTGGAGCAGATTCGAGAGTCTCGGGTTGAGGCTATGAAGGAAGAGCACCGAAAGAGTGAGTGCATTGTGGGTCGTGTGGCTTCCTTTGATTAAGATAGCTGGGGGTTATTGACTCTCCATCGGAGGGTGTGGATTCCTTATTGGGGTAGTGCACGTCATGTTCTGATGGTGGAGGTGCATATGTTGAGGTTCTCTATCCACCTCGGAGCAACAAAGATGTATAGGGATCTCTGACCTGACTATTGGTGGCTATGTAAGAAGCGGGGTGTGGCCTGGGTGAAGAGGTGCTTGCCTTGCAGGAAATTCAAGGCCGAACATCAACGACCTCATGGCAAGTTGAAACCGCTAGACATTCCCGTTTGGAAATGGGAGGAGATCACCATGCATTTCATCACAAAATTTCCATGGGTAGTGTGCGAATTGGATTCGATTTGGGTCATCATGGATCGATTAACCAAGAGCGTGCATTTCATCCCAATTCAAAAGAGTATCTCTGTAGAAAATTTAGCCGACATCTACATCAGAGAGGTTGTGGCATGACATGGGGTGCCCATTTCGGTTGTTTTAGAGATGGACGTTAGTTTTACTTCAACATTTTATAAGAGGTTTCACAAGGAGTTTGGTACTCGTCTACATTTTGGTAAGGCTTTCCACCCACAGACTGACAGACAGAGTGAGCGGACTATCCGGACCTTGGAGGATATGCTTCTAGCATGCGTATTGGATTTCGGTGGGAGTTGGGATATGTATCTCCCTTTGGAGGAGTTTTCGTGTATTAAAAGTTATCATGCCAACATTCATCGACCTCCTTTGGATATGCTCTATGGGAGGAAGTTCGTGACCCCAATATGTTGGGGTGAGGTCGGTCAGCGAGTCATGGGGAGTACGGAGGTGGTACTCAAGACAATTGAGTTGATTCAGCAAGTTCAAGGTAGACTTTAGACGTCTCAGAGTCGACAGAAGGGCTATGCCGGCAAGCGTCAGTCAGATATGGAGTTCCAGGTTTGGGGATATGGTTCTCCTCAAGGTGTTACCTTAGAAAGGTGTCATCCGATTCAGGAAGAGGGGCTAGTTGGGCCCCAGCTACATCCGTCCTTTCAGGGTTTTTCCCCGGGTGGGCCGAGTTGCTTATCGATTGGATCTACCCGAGGAGCTTAGTCAGATCCATAGCATGCTTCATGTCTCTCAGCTGCAGAAATTTTTGGTTGATTATTCCATAGTAGTTCCATTGGATGATATTCAGGTGGATGATTTCTTGAATTATATCGACAGGCCGGTGGCAATTCTTAATAGGAAGACGAAAACCTTGAGGAACAAGGTTGTTGAGTTGGTGAAGATGTAGTGGCAACACCGTAAGGATTCAAAATGGACGTGGGAGCCCGAGGTCGAGATCAGGAAGCGTTACCCAGAGTTATTTGCAGCATCAGACTTTGAGGACAACGTCTGATTCAAGCGGGGGGAATTGTAACATTCGTAATTTAAGGTATGTCCCCTTGTAGCCCTTAGTTATAAATCTTTTCATTTTGATCCCTAGTCGAGTATGTTGGGTGTACTCTATGAGTACGTTGGGTGTACTGTCTCAAATAATGGATGTGGAGACACCCACATACGCTAGGCATACGTAGGAGTACGCAGGGTGTACGCTAAGCAGGGGCAAACCCTAATTTTTAGGGTTTGTGTCCTATATAATCAACTTATGTTGCCTTGGGAGCATCTTATGGTTAACCTCCACTTCTCAAAACCCTAACAACGAAACCTTAGTCTCATTTGAGTGTTTATGACCATTTTTTATTTTGTAGTGGTTATTGGGCTCCTTGAAGGAAATGAAGCTTGGTAGTGAAGCTTTGATGGACTTGGAGCTTGAAGATCCAGGATCTTCATCAACTTTGCAAGCTATTTAAGGTATAAAGCTCCTAACTTGATGGTTCCTTATGATAGATCAAGTTTAGGGCCTTATTGGTGCATTTTTGGGTCCTTTAAGCCTTGATTGGGAGTATGGGCTACTCCAGTAGCTTGGGATGATAGATCTAGGATTTTCTGAGGTCCCTTGTATATAAAAATGATAACTTGATGGGTTTAGCACAACAATACAATGTTGATGTTTTTCTTAATTGAATTAAAGTGCTAGATTTGGACTATGGAGCGTTTTTAGCCATGCAAAGGCTTAAAGTCTTTGAATTTATGTTTTAATGCCTTAATATGATTTTGATTTGAGGATTGGATGTTAATTTCTTAGGTGGTTAAGACTTTTGGGCAAGAAGTTGGGTTCAGTTCAGAACGTCGGGCGTACTCTTGAGTATGCACGATGTACTTGGTGCAAGCCCCATTTCCGAATCAGACGCATACGTAGGGCGTACAAGCCAGGTACATCAAGCATACGCTAACTAGTGGGTCGGTGAAGTCTGTGGGCTTGGATAGTTGGGCTTTGTTTTGGTTAGGCTTGCACCCTAAACTTCTATGACATTAGATCATTTTATGGACTTTACATTATTGTTTGGCATCGGGCCTTTTTGGATTGGGCCCATAATGGGCTTTGGGTGCCATTTAGGATTTTAGGCCATATTGGGACTCTTGGAGCTATTGGGTTTGGCCTTGGTTGTCGGGCCAAGTAATGAGAGGTAAAATGTTATTTTACCCTAGGAGTTGGATAAATGAAATAGATTTCTATTTATGGTTGCAGGCCCAATTATTAATCGGGGTTCTATTGATTATTTACTGCATGGATTTTCCGGATCAACAATCTGAGCTTTTATTTGAGATATTCAACAGTTTGGGGTGAGTTTCCTCACTATGCTTGGCAGGTCGAAGGCACCAATGCCATCCCATGGTTTATCATGATCTGAATGCTAGTTGTCTACATGACTCTTGTTTTTATGTTATGTGATATGTATATCGGGCGGGGGCTTGATGCCAGGCAGAGCCTGATGAGTGTATAGTATGTTATTCATATTGTGATTCTTTCATGTGTTTATGTGTCTATATGAATGCGAGGCAGGGCCCGATGCCAGGCTGGGCCTATCTCATGCAATTGACAGATCTGTTCCGAGCGGGGCTTGATGCCGAGATGGGCCCAATTGATGTTGGTTTTATTACTATAAAAATGAAACTTTTGGTTCTATGACTTCATTATGGTTTCTATGAAAATGTTTTGGATGGTGGTTTTATTACTATAAAAATGAAATTTTTGGTCTTAAATTATGGGACGTTACAACTTGCATGGTCACTCAACCACTTCATAATTTCCCTAGATATGTGTTGCTTCATTTGTATGAATATTTTTATGGTTTGTTGCATCATAGCACTCTTCCTTGTCCATGCCAATGAAATTGATGTTCACAAACTTCTGATTAATCTTGTCGGTGTATCATACAAGGTACGTGTTGAAGATACCTTGGAAGTGAAAATCGAGAACGATGTATATAACAACCATGTTTGAGGTTTGAAGAGAATAAATGAAGTAAGGCTTTAGTCGAAGAGAAGGAATCGGTAACAATATTTGTAGATAATAGTCTTCTTAAATGAGTGAAGGACACACAAGCAAACATATGTTACATTAATAAAAGAGGTGGCAGTCAACAAAGGACATAATCAGCAAGCTTATGTGGCATTAATAAACAAGGTAGCAAAAATGTGACCAACTTTCCACTTCAAAACTTTAAAAAGGAAGTATTCGACCTAAAAGATACGAGTTTCTTCCCTCATAAAGCTACAAAAATAATTTTAGGACAAAACGGACGAACCCTAAAAAGTTCATAGGGCATTTGTGACATTTCTCCATTTTTTTAAGGTTAAGAGTGTTTTACAGTTTAGAAGTGTTTGATCCATGTCTTCTAGGAAAAAAAAAATAGGAAGCGCAGACGATTTGTTGTATGCGGTGTTCTAAATGAGAAATAATATGCAAACAAAAACGTTTGCCCGCCCGTATATATAAGAGGTTAAAGGGTCTTTTAAACAAGAAACAAACACCACCTAACAAAAATCAGCATATATACTATTATTTCCCTATTCTGATTCTTTTCGTTTTTGGTCGAATTAGAATCTATAGCCACGACTTTCCATTTACCTCATATTTCTGACTTCTTGTATGTGATGTTCCATTCCCATCTGCATGAGGATGTTTAGGTTTGAATAGTGGCTCCCAAGATTATGATTAACCATTCCTTGGATCATGGCCGACTCTACCCTTTGCAAAACTAATCAATGTCTTAGGCCCCAAATTCTAAAGAGTTCGCAATTTTAAATCTTATTCTGTTATAGATGTATATATATATATATATATATATATATATATATATATATATATATATAAATATATATATATATATATATATATATATAGGGAAGGGTTATATGGAAAATAAACAATTAGGGCAACACATGTTGGAACCAATGAAAGTGTGACAACACATCACTTTGGAATAACTACATAAATAACTTCCATAGTACATTGCTTATGAAAAAAGAAATGGACATGTGTCACTTGATCATTGGTTCCAGCATATGTTGCCCTAATTGTTCATTTTCCATTGAACCTACTTCTATATATATATATATATATATATATATATATATATATATATATATATATATATATATATATATATATATATATATATATATATATATATATATATATATAAGTTTATAAAACTAAAGGTCTAAAGTTTAAAACTGTTTGTATACTTGAAGGGCATTAGTTTTTTTTTACTTGGAGCATCTAAATTGGTTGAGATGCCCACGCCTTGGATCTTGTAGAATAAGAAAATTGTTCTTATCAATTTCCTTTCAACTGTCTCCCACCTTATCAGAAGATCGTCGAGAATAAATCGCCGATTGTCATGAATCGATTATAATTGTCGATCGGCGATGTAGGTTTTATTTTTCTTTTTCATATATATATATATATATATATATATATATATATATATATATATATATATATATATATATATATATATATATATATATATATATATAGGTTCAAATGTGGACGAACATTTATTGTGTGGACGTGTGGACATTGTTATTCTCTAAGAATGATAAAAAAAATATGTTGTTTGATTATATGAATATGTTCAACCTTACATAACTATTGTCATTATCACACATTCTCACTAACTAAATCGTCTATAAAGTTATTATAGACTTTTTATTATTATTCTCATTCTGTCAGAATGTTGTCGGAATGTTTATTGACTTGTATTCTGTCATAATCAAAATGAGTGAAAAACGATTTGTAAGCACAAAAATTAATAAGAATGAGTTAGTTCGCTTGAAGATGATGATATTTTTGTAAGGTTAAACGTATTTGCATTATTAAACAACGTATAGTCTTAGTAATTTTAATAGAATCGCACTATCCATACGTCCGCACAATAATTGTTCATCCACATTCTAACCTAGTTCTCTTTTTCTCTCTCTCTCTCTCTCTCTCTCTCTCTCTCTCTCTATATATATATATATATATATATATATATATATATATATATATATATATATATATATATATATATATATAGGGTGAGGTTCAATAGAAAATCATAATTAACCAAGGTACCAATCTTTTTTTCAACTTTTAGAACTTATTTTTTATCAAAAAAAAAAACTAAAAATACAGAAATTCATAACTTTTTATCCCTTTTCCAATGATATAAAATTCGAATTGTTTTTTTTTTTACGTCAAATTCACAATGTAGATCTTTGAAAATTCACAACGTGAATCCGGATTCACACGGTGAATCCGAAAAATATTTTTCACATTCACAATGTTAATATATGAATTTAAATATTTTTAGATTTTTTTTCGATAAAGATTAAGCTGTAGAAATTGAAAAAAAAATTGGTTCCTTAAATAACCACTAATTATGGTTCTCTATTGGACTTTTATATATATATATATATATATATATATATATATATATATATATATATATATATATATATATATATATATATATATATATATATATATATATATATATATATATATTCATCCATCTATGAATTCTATACCTCTTTTGTATTCAAAGAATTGCACCAACTCTCATCAACATTACAAAAATGAAAATGATATGTATGACTTTTATACGAACTTTTTAGAAGGATTAAAAAAATGGAATCAGTATGTGTATATTAACATAGACAGCAAATAAATATGATTAATACTAACTACTAAATACGACAATAGAAATGTTGACTTGTGTATTTATTTTATTTTTATGTTATCAATACCAACTATGTTTTCGTTTCTTGCTAACTACACAAGAAAAATACAACCTTATCCATAAATAAATATGATTCATTTATTAGTTATCATTTCAAGCTTTTTCTTGATCACTTATAGGTCCAAGGACCAACCTTAACCAACCTTACGTTGATTAGTTGTTGCAACTAGGTTATTGTCAAAAAGTATATATTTTTTTTCAATGTTTGCATTATTACTTTATGGAGACTCATATATATATATATATATATATATATATATATATATATATATATATATATATATATATATATATATATATATATATATATATATATATATATATATATATATATATATATATATATATATATAGCCTTAGGTTCAAATGTTTTCACTATCTATTGTGTGCATGTATGATTAATTCTAGACCAACCATTTTACTTATTTTAAGAAAGTAATTAATGCATATTAAATGTTGTAGATGTAATTAATATCCATCATATCTTCAACATGTAATATGCATTAATTATTTTCTTAAAATAACTATAATGATTGGTCTAGAATCAATCATACATTCACACAATAGATAGTGAAAACAAAATACCTAACCATATATATATATATATATATATATATATATATATATATATATATATATATATATATATATATATATATATACATATACATATATATATTGGATTGACATTTATTATGCGGACATGTGGACAATGGTATTCTGTGAAAATGACAAAGAAAAATATGTTGTTTGATAATGTGAATACGTTCAATCTTAAATAATTATTGTCATTATCATGAATTTTCACTAATTAAATCGTCTATAAGGTTATTAATTTTTTTTTAATATTCTCATTCTGTTAGAAT
The DNA here is from genome assembly GCF_051521515.1 of Lactuca serriola. Taxonomy (NCBI): domain Eukaryota; kingdom Viridiplantae; phylum Streptophyta; class Magnoliopsida; order Asterales; family Asteraceae; genus Lactuca; species Lactuca serriola. Next base: position 285,591,636 of record NC_136410.1, read on the forward strand.
GATGTTAGAATGTTTATTGAGTCGTATTATGTATTAATGAAAATGAATGAAAAACGATACGTGAGAACAAAAATGAATAAAAATTTGTGACAATGAATGAAAATAACAATAGTTATATGAGATTGAACGTATTTACATTACTAAACAACTTATTCTCTTGATAATTCTCTTAGAATAATATTGTCCACACTATATATATATATATATATATATATATATATATATATATATATATATATATATATATATGTATATCCTGAATTAGAATAAGAGATATTCCAAATGTCAAACTATTCTTTTTCTAAAATATATATTTGTAGTTTTTGTTTGCATTCTATAAAAATAGATAAAAATAAGATCTTATTAATTTAAAATATTTTAACATTATTATTAGAAACAGAAACAGAACACGAACACTAGTCTTATACGAACTGGTATGAAAACTTAAAAATAAAATCATTTAAAAAGTTTAATTTGATGTAGAGTTATATCATAAAAATAATCTAGACATCAAAATTAATATCAAATATCAATAAATGGTTCATCTAAATAAAAAATTGGTTTAGAAGTATAATTTTTAAAGTTTTTATACACAGTATATAAGATCTTTGTTCTTAAACAATAAATATTAACCATTAAATAATTTGTGTTTTTTAAATCACATCTATTTTTCTTTTAGTTTCTGTTATTCTACATTAAAAAAAAATTATATTTAGTAAATATTTGTTGTGAAGGTAATGATAGATGATATAGAAAGTATTAGACAATTTAATAAAATGAAATAAAAATAGATATTAGACATTTGTTAGCCAAGGCTAGAGGGGATATTAGACATTCCCAGCCCCAACCAAGTTTCGCCACTAATGATCACATTATTGGCTCTAGCTCCTGACTATCTATTAAAAGCAATTCAAACCATAGCCCTTAAAAAACACAAAATTAATGTTGTTTGAACATAAAAGTAGGGTTCCAATCCAATCACGATTTATACCAAAAACATATTTTTTATATAAAAAATAATATTTGTAGTCTATTCATAATTAGTTTTAAATTTAAATCAATTTTCTCTAGAAAGTTGTGGTTTCTTCCCACACGCTTTAGCCTTTAGAAAACATCAAGTTTTTATTAGCATCATCAAAATCCAGTGAACAGTATCCTACATATTTACCCATTTTAACCGGTTTTGGTATTCTTAATAACCGGTTTAGTTTTTAACCCGTTTTTTCTGGATCGGTTTCGGTTTTAATCTGTTCGATATTTTTGGTTTTTTTAAGTGAAACTGTGTTAAAAAGGTTGGGCTTTTGGATTAAAATAAAGTTTCATTTCGATTATAATCGAAAAACCGAAAAAATAACTAGTTTCGTATATTTATTAAAACTTATTACTAACTGTATATTCGATTTTAACCTAATCAGTATTTTTTCAAAGCCAAGTCTATTATTTTTTCATGATTAAAAAACCAGTTTGAATGTACACCTCTATAGTAACCCACTAAATTCTTGTGCTACCATAGCATAAGAAAAAAAACGCCAATGTGCACAACTATGGTCCTAAGAAGCTATTTATGGGCCGAGATGAACTAGATTTTTATTTATGGACTTATATGAGGGACAGCCCAATAGGATAGAGACTAAGCCCAATACATTTTTTTGCCATTGTCATCAGGTTTCTTCCTGTTTGGATTCGGGTGATAACTGATAAAGAGCATTTTCTGTCTTTAAAGCAAAGTCAATTGTTAGGTGAGGATTCAGGAGGATGTCGGATGTGATAAGTTCGTTAATACTCAAGAATTGGAGGCCTAGAACAAAAATAATAATAATAATAATAATAATAATAATAATAATAATAATAATAATAATAATAATAAAAATAACTCAAAATAATGTCTGAGATAAGTAGATAACTGTTGTTGCCTCCGAGTGAATTGAAGGGTTCGGAAGAAATGGGAGGTAGTAATAGTCCATTGTAACAAATACAAAATTCTGTTAACTTTATGTTATATTATTTTTTATTTTTTTATTTAAATTTTTACGAATGTAATATAAAAAATTTCAAAATATTTTTAAGTTGTCAAGAAAAATATTTTATTTTTTTAAAGTAACAAATTTATATTTTTCACATATTTAGGGGTTATGTTGTTATATCACATTGAAAAGTATCTTATTTTTTAATTTATAATTTTTATCCAAATATTAAATTTTGTTATGAATTTAGTCTGAACATGAAGTTTTATTACAAGGTCATCTCAAATTTATTTTAAGTAATAAATTTATTTTTTTATGTCTTTTAAGAAAAAGTTCTAACCATTTTTAAGGTTTTTTTTTTCTTATGTTTATACAGTTTCTAAAATTCTGTACAATATTTTTACTACTTGTTTTACTTAATTACGAAAGAGTTATAAACTTGTTTTACATATCTTTGATACAAAGATTTAAAATTGGGTCATAACTTTTAAAATTTGCTTACAATCTTATACAATTTTGATACACCTAATTTTAAACTTTCGTACAATTTTACTCTTTCATAAATTTTAACTAAAAAATTTTTAAAATAGTCATAATTTTTCTATGAAATGCTGTAAAATAATTTAAAAAGGAAAAACTAAAAAAATTTAAAAAGAAAACTTTAAAATGTTTTGTAAGAAATTCTAAAAAAAAAACTTTAAAAAGTTATAGAAATATAAATTCATAGATTAAACTAAATTTGAAATGAATATTTAATAAAATATAACGTTTATATCAAATTCATAAAAATTTAAAATTTGAGCCAAAAATGTAAAATAAAAAAGAATGATGATCTGTTCAATTTGATTTAACAGGTAAATATATTGAAAACATGAGTTAGTTTTAATCATGTTTGTTGAGAACTTGAAGACATTTGGATTTTTTCCCCCAAAATCAGTGATAACCATAATTAAATACAAGATATTATAGGAATTAAAAAGTTGCAAAGATGCTAGTACGAAACAAGTATATAAGGGTTGAATTGCAAAACACAAGTTAAAGAATCATGTCGGCCAATGTTAAGATTAAAGTTTTCGATAAACACACACGAACACAATTATAAAGATGTGAAAAAACAATAAAACACAATGTTTTCACGTGGTTTATTTGATTAGAGTGATCAAGATACGACTATAGGAAAATTAGAGAGAAGTTTTATTGTTAATAGATAATACACACTTTCTGGATTATGTTTACAATCATAATTGGAGATATATTTATAAATTAGAGAGAAGTTTTATTGTTAATAGATAATACACACTTTCTAAATTATGCTTACGATCATAATTGGAGATATATTTATAATAAATGTATTGGAACCTAAAATTAACATCTCGAGAAGCGGTCCTTAAAAGGTATGATTAGAGAGTAGAGAAGTGAAGTCATGCAAAGCCAATGTCCTCCAAAGAAGTTGACTTTTGCATTTGTCTTTTTTATATTAATGTAATAAGCTTTAGCTTGTTAAACATGCATGTTGGTTTTCCGTGTAAGTATGGATTAAGAACATTAGTCAATCTTGTGTCAATAAACTAAATGGAGTACGACCTAAAAATTTTTGTTTTAATATTACTAAAAATACATCATCCAATATTATATATAACAAGAACCATGGAATGAGTACTCAAGAGTCATAGTAACGATGTCAAAACAAAACTGTATCAATCATAACAAAATGTCTGAACAAAACTCCCAGGATAAAATTGAAGTTGTGGTGGGTGCGATGCCATCAACCCGAGCTCTTCCCTTTGCTAGCGGAAGTACCTGAAACCAAAACTGAAACTATAAGCACGAAGCTTAGTGAGCTCCCCCAAACTATCACATACCATACAACAACATATAAACACATATTGGGGCTTGCCTTTAACACGCCGAGTTCAGAAGTGCAAGTTCAGGGTTCTTAGTGTAAATAATGGAGGCCGACTCGGTGAGTCGACTGATAGACTCGGCGAGTCGAGTCGCGACTTTGGTCACGCGTTAAGTGACCAACTCGGCGAGTTGGTGCTGGAATGAGAAAAAAACCTAATCCGGAGTTTGTGCCATATATAAAGAACATAATACCCTCTCTTCAGCCTCTTTACATTCCCTTTGAGTCCCAAAAACCCTAATAGCCGTGAATGAGAGCTTAGAGAGTGTTTGGAGCTTTGAGAAGTGAATTTGGTGGAGGAGACTTGAAGAGCAAGAGGCAACCATCAAGGATTTCATGTGGATCCAGAACCCACTCCAGTTTGGGACACATTTGTGAGGTATTAAGTTGTTACCTTGACCTTTTCTTCTAGAATCATTTATATGTGAAGGCTAGGGTTTTCCTTGGTTGGGGGAATTATTATAGAAGCTAGATCTGAAGCTGAAACTTCAGATCTGAACCTCTTTTGAGTCCTAAGTTCATAAAGTTTCAGTCCTTGGATGATTAGTGAAGCCCCTTTTGTCAAAACCCCAAGCCCTAGTGTATTTTGAGCTTATATCTCCTTGATATCACGTAAAGTTTGCAACTTTATGTGAGGGATAGCTTGTAGAAGGATAGATCTATGGATTTGAGCCCCAGCATGGCTTGGAAAGCCACTGCATGGGTTAAGACCTGGAGATACTCGGCGAGTCGCATGGGTAGACTCGGCGAGTCGAATGAAGATAGGTAGGAACTCGACGAGTTGGAAGAACAACTCAGCGAGTCTGTTGAATGTTGTCTTCGACTCGACGAGTCTGTTCTTGGACTCGGTGAGTCAGGTCGAGGAGTCCTAACCTTCTGGGTTGAACAGTGAATCGGCGATTCGAGGGATGACTCGGTGAGTTGAGCGTGAAGGGATTCAGAGTAGTTGGACTCTGCGAGTCTTGGGGCAACTCGGCGAGTTGAGTCGCGATATGGGAGTTTTCAGAGCATGGAGACTTGACGAGTCAACGTGTTGACTCGGCGAGTAGAGTCACTCAGGAAGTTTGCCTTTGACCGAGGACTTTGACTTTGACCAAGGGTTGACCAGTTGGACTTCCAGGGGTATTTTGGTAATTATTGGTATTTATCAGTGTTGCAGAAATCGGCCTAATCGGCGATTAATCGCTAATCGGACCTCCACCGATGAGATTTATTGCTAATCGGTCACTATAATCGGGTTTGGTCAATACAAGTCAAAGTCGGAATTAATCGGGCCTAATCGGACCTAATCGGGTTTGGTCAACACAGGTAAAATTCGGCCCTAATCGGCTCTAATCGGACCTAATCGCCGATTAATAAGGTTTTTTGTAGGATTAAAATTAGATTTATAAAATTTTGAATAATTTTCTTAATAATTAATGGTCCCCGATTAATCCCCGTCTAGTCAATTAATCCCTAATCGCTAGTCCACCGATTAGTGGCCGATTAGCGATTTCTGCAACCATGGTATTTATTGAGTTCAGTCATTTTGTATTGATCAGTGGTGGAGTTCGTGTCAGAGATTGGAGCAGCGTGATCTTATCTTTTTAGTCAGCAGTTGCGAGGTGAGTTATCCTCAGTATATCAACAGGGTCTAAGGCACCAAGGTAGGTCCTTTATCGGATGGAAATCCGGGTACTTGTTTGTTATATTATTGCTTTGTTATGTTTGCATCCTGGTTGTTAGGATGGTATATGTTAGAGACCTGGTTAGGGTCGGTATCCTGGTTTATAGGATGATGCTATGCTAGTGACCGGTTATGTCGGAATCCTGGTAGGGATGTGTTATGTATGTGATCTGCTAAGATCGGTTTGATTAGTTGTGAATTGATATATGATTATATGTTTATGTGCACATGGTTGTTGGACTGGGGTTACGTTGAGGCGGGACCTGCTTTGTGCTGTAGGCCAACTTACCCAGGGCGGACCGGTTATCCCGAAGGCCCAATGAGCAGTCCGGATAGACTGTAGGCCCCAAGAGGGCGGACCAGACGTGCCGAGGCTCGGAGAGTGGACCTGGCTGACTGAAGGTCCGGTGCGGGCGGACCAGTCACACAGTAGACTTAGAGAGTGGACCAGGTGGATTGAAGGCCCGGTGTGGGCAGACGAATCACACTGTAGACTCGATGTATATGGCTAGTCTCGGAGGGTGGACCAGGTGGACTGTAGGTCCGGTGCGGCGGAGCAGTCAAACAGTAGACCCGAAGTGCATGGCGGTTCTATTCTGGTTATGATATTATATGTGTATAGTATTGTGGTTGGTATTTTGGGGGTATCTCAGTAGGCCTTCGGGCTTACAGTTGTGGTTCGATGTTTCAGGTACTTCAGGAGACCGTGGCAAGGCAAAGGCGTGATCGTACCACTCCTCATATTTATGTTTTATGATATGGTTATGGGAATACTTTGATAATAAATGCATTGAAAACCTTTTTGTAATAACTTAATGAATATGGGTTGTCTTTGAAAAGTTTAAATTGGTTGAAATTTTTAGAGCGTTACGAGTTGGTATCAAATCCTTGGTTTGAGTGAATTGGAGGAACATTCGTGTGAATCCAGTCTCAAATCAAGGAGAGTTTTCAAAAGAGAATTTAAAATGGTTTTCAAAAATGAGTAAAGGAGGACGTGGAGGTACGATCAGCCGGAGCCAGTAAGTAACCCCAAAATACCATACAAGTTATTTGTTTATGAGATATGATAGAACAGCATGCTAGTACTAGGCTAGGGATCTTTAGGAATTGCATGATAGAGTTGCCTAGTTTATGATGCCTGCTAGCCTAGGGTTTCTTTCTGTATGAGATTTCTAGTGTTCCTCTAGGAGTGAGGGTTGAGTGCTTGTTATGCATGTTCATCACTAGGGTGTTGTGGTGATACTTGATATAAATATGGGTAGGTGTGGAAGGTAGTATGGGCCCGTACTACTGAAAGCACTGGACCCATACGCGTATCAAGGAAGTTACAACCCCTAGGGTTGGGTTGGGAGTTGGTTCCCGGGTTAGTGAGAAGTAAGGTGGTCACGAGGCATGCTGGGAGCGGATCCGGGTCAGGATTGGGAGCATGAGGGGGCAATCAGGGTGGATCAGCACCACCCGAGGTTATCGGTCAGATGAGCACAGACAAGTTGGATACTAGGATTCGTGAGATCCTGCATGATGAGGTTGTTGCTATGTTCCGGGCCGAGTTGCCAGAACTGTTTGGGTCGATCAAGACCACCATGGTCGAGTATTTTGATGAGCTCTATGCAGCTCTTACAGAGACGGCTGTCGTGGCGGCTACATCGGCTGTAGCAGCGGCAGGGGGAGGAGCCAGTAGAGGTTTTCAATATCGGGATTTCGATAATACGAAGCCCCCTACTTTTGATGGAGTTCAGGATCCGATTGTTGCTATGCAGTGGTTGTCAGATGTGGAGGGACGTTTCTTCACATGTTCATGCCCTGCTGATCAGAGGGTGAGGTGTGCTCTGAACCTGTTAAGGCTTGGGGCGAAGGATTGGTGGAGGTTGACTACGGGGTCATATTCGGATGCGAAACGGGCCGCGATTTCTTGGGATCAGTTTCGGGAGATGTTCAGCACTCGTTATGTTCCACGGGTTGAGAGAGAGAAATTAGCTCAGGAGTTCTTGGAGCTGAAGCAGGATTCAGAGTCGGTGACGGAGATCACTAGGATGTTCACTGAGAGGGCAATGTTTTGCCCTGATTTTGCTTCAGAACAGGCTCAGATGTCCCGATACTTGAGTATGCTCAAGAGGGACATCAGGCAGTTTGTGTCTACGCAGAGGTGCGAGACCTTGCTGGAGCTGCAGGAGGCCGCTCGGCGGTGTGAGTTGGAGATTGAGTTGAAATTGAGATAGCAGAGACAGGCCCCGTCGCAGTCGCAGCCGACACCGAAACGGTCCAAGACCGTTGATTCTAGGTTGGGAGATCAGAGCAGCCGCACTTGTGGGAAGTGCGGGAAGGGTCACACCAGAGTTTGTAGATCCGGTGGTGCGTGCCGCAAGTGCGGAAGAAAGGGGCATTACGCAAGGGATTGCCGCCAGTCAGCCCTGGTTCAGGATATGAGGATTTGGTACCAGTGTCATTAGGTTGGTGACATGAGGGCCAACTGTCCACAGCTTGCTGCAGGACCGGTGCAGGCTCCGGCACCAGCCACTTTGAGGATTACGTGTGGAGGTCAAGGTGGAGCAGAGCCCCCAATGGCTTAGGGGCGTGCTTTTCAGCTTATAGCAGAGGAGGTCAGGATAGAGACGGATACAGCTGCGGCTATGTTTCCTTCTTGATATCTTGTTATCTTATGGTTGTTATGGAGTATTATATCTGCTAGTCTCGTTCACATAATTCATTGTATTGTATTCGTTCGATCTTTCGGGTTTTATGGTATTATTGAGGGGTCAATAGTTAGGGGAATCAAAATAGTTAGCATCCAAGGAATTGATGGTCAAAATTTGGTTGTATCGTCTTGTTGTCGGGTATAGCAATTGTGTTTTGAGAAGTGCAGGGGGGAGTCGAACTCCCTTAGAGTTTGAGATGCGCGATGCCAGAACATGGTTTTGTGGAGGTTGCTCGTTTAGAATCAGCTCAAGTATAAGAGAATTTGTTGAGTAAGAATGTTTAGGTGATGCCGGTTGGGTCACCGGTGGTTGGTGGTCAGTGCTCTAAGTAGGGAGAATTGGAAAATTCTCCGGAGGATTGACAAGTATTTGAGGTTGATTACATGTTTGGGATTCAGCAGTGTTTCAGTCAGCCAAGAGTATGGGCTGGTATGAATAAGTGGCAGACGAGTGGGGCGGGATACAGACCAAGGTTGGGCCTAGGGATAGGTCAGGATTCGAGTATAAGGAATGGAGTTAGATTTCGGAACCCCAAGTGGGCTAGTATATGTACGGGAGACATTTCCAGAAGGAATGGTTCAGGGTGACGTAAGACAGTTTTGAGCGGTCCGGACAGACTGAAGACCTATGGGCGTACCAGTCAGGCCGATGGCTCGGAGAACGGTCCAGACAGGCTGAAGGCCCAGGAGGGCGATCCAGACATGCTGAAGGTACCGAAAGTGGTCCAGATAGGCTGAAGGCCTGGTAAGGCGGTCCATCCATGCTGAACACTCTGTATGTGTTAGTGGATCGGTTCGAGGAGAGTGAGAAAAGGTGTCACCTATTTGATTAGTGTCTAAGTCCATAACTATTTTGGTATGTACTTGACTCGATGGTGCATGGTCCTTTTGGGTTGCCTTCACCAAAGCAACTTGATAGGATGAATTATGGAGAGAGAGGATTAATTATGATTTATTAATATATTATGAGAATAATATATTAAACGAGAAATCATAATGTTTAATTAATATTAGTCAAGAATTAATAAGAATTAAGTTTGTGGCTAAAAGACATTAATTAAACTTAAGGGACTGGAACTGTCAATTGTGTGATAGTTGAATATTGACCTAATGGACTCCATATTAGAGGGGTGGACGAATTCTATGGGGAAACCCATTAGAAATCATCCTAGGCCTCTAAAGAGGAAGTCCATGGGTTGCTTAGGGCTTAAGCATCCAAATTAGGGTTTCTTGTTAGATAACCCTAATAGTCTCACTATTTAAAGGACCCTTAAGGCTCAAAAACGTGGTGAACTCGTTCCTTAGGGTTTCCACACATTTTGGGCAGCCTCCTCTCTCCTTATTCTTCATCCTCTTGCTCTTGGTATTTGTGAACCATTACAGGAGTGACATTTGTGACTCTAAGCTTTCGAAAGTCATTACAAGGAGGATTTGAGATTGTTATTTCTACATAACAATCAAGGTAAGACCTAAAACCCTTTCACATGTTAATATTATTAATTGTATGCTAGAACTAGGGTTTAAAGTCTTGGATGAATTGCATGTACAATAGAGAAACCTAGATCCAATCATTAGGGTTGCATGAGCACATAGGATGTTCTTATGGCTAAAACCCATCAGTGGTATCAGAGCCTTGATTGGTTTCTATTGTATTGATGCCTTGGTTATTTGTTCAAGCTTAAAAATTGTTTTTTTTGGCCCCCTATCTGATGAACTCGGCGAGTTCCAATGTGGACTCGGCGAGTCCATAGAGGAACACGGCGAGTTCGAGCGTCAGAAGGAGATAGTTTCGGGATTTTTTTACCTATTTTGACTTAGAAAAATTGCCATAATTGTTTAAAATTAATAAAATTCGAATTTTGTTGATCCCTTATGATTATCCTTGTCAAAATTAAAAGATTTTGGTCATCTAATTAGATAATTCTTACCTTATTTGATAAATGTTAGATTATATGAATTATTTGATGATTATCTTGCAAGAATTTGAACTAGATCTAATTAGATAACCACCAATTAATTAATTGTTAATTGTCTTATTTGAATTATGTGATCTAGAATATTCTTGACAAAGTTTGGAAAAGTTTCAAATTAATCCCATTAGGTTTTATAGTTTAAATTAGAACTTAAAAGTTTTGGTTTTGAAATTTAAATAAATTAAACCCTAATATTTTGAAATGTTTCAAAACTTGCCCTCAAGTTTTGGAATTTAAAAGTTGATTAATAGTTTAATTTAGAAATTTTAAATTCTATAACCCTAGTATTGTTTTGAAAAGTTCAAATCACACCCTTATGGTTTTATTAATTAATTAAGGTGTATAATTAAAGGAGATTTAATAAATCCATAAAGTTTAGGTTCACATTTAGTTAAATTAAAAGTGTAATTTATTAAATTAGACCACCTAGTATTTTAAAAGTGTAAAATACACCCTATACTATATATAACATTAAAAATCTAACATTATATATATGTATGAGTAAAAGTCAGTCTTACCGTTAGTAGGCCTCATTCACGAAGCTGGTCTATAAGGGGTGTTTAAGGAAATTGCCTATAAAATGGCGATTGAATGGGTATCCACTCTTACCCACCGCACTCTTGACTAGTGGAGGGTCGTTAGCCGAACGGGTGGGATAGGACAGAAACCTTTCATTATAAGTATAATGAATTACAAAAGTAACTAAATGCTTTTACAAAATTCCCAATCTTAGTTACTATAGGCAAAAGTGAATTGATGCAATTCCATGAAATTACACTTTGTACCCTTGCGAAGACGTTAGTGGAGCGTGTGTGGTTAACCGGCACACTAAATGGTTCTAAGCAAAGGCAGCAAAGGGTGACTCAATGTTTGTCATAGTTCGGTGGAGCGTGTGTGGTTAACCGGCACATCGAATAGGTGACTGTAACATGTGGGGGTACCATGTAAGTTTGCATGGTTATTCACACCTGCTTTGTGATCCTCGGTATCCCAGTCGCAAACTAGAGGGTCATATCGAGATTTAAACATGCCATTGAAATGTTCAATGAATCTCAAAAGATCTAGGAATTTTCAATAGATTTAAAACTTAAATTTCTTTTTCGTTTTTCTTGGTGGAAATTTGTAAATCGTCATTTACCTACCTTCAAATATTCTGCAACTAGATTACGACATCCTTTCTCTAGGTTGTAGTGTATTGTGTTGGATCCTAGCCTCGATGTTTCATTTGGGTGTCACATCGAGGATTCTAATCAACTAACTTGAATTTGTTTTCTCCCGTTTTGTAGATGTCAAAGTATGACAACTATGGTATTCCCAAATCCCGTGGAACAAGCTTTCCACATGAAGATGATATTCCATGATTCGATCGAGGAACAAGAGATCATGCTTCACCTCCTCCTATTATTCTCCCTAACCCACAAGTTTGAAAGATTGAAAAGTTCAAACTCACTCAAGCCCTTTTGGCAAGTAAACATGAAGAAGGAAAGTCGGTGTGTGCACACGTCCTAGAGATGAAGTCACACATTGATAGATTAAGAATGTTGGGATCTGTTGTCTGTGAGGAGCTGGCTATTGACTGGGTTCTTCAGTCACTTCCTAACTCATATAGTGAGTTCGTAAGAGAGTACTATATGATGAACCACAACGTAACCCTCATTAATCTCACCTATATGCTTATTGCTGCTGAATCTGCAATGATTTGGCGCACTGGAAAAGCAAAGTTGATTAGTGGATTGGCCTTCCAGACCTCTATGGATATAGGTAATGGCAACGAAAGGCATGCCGTGATCGAAAATTTTGATCATAAGAGAAAGGCAAAGTCATAAGTAGTTCCGTGTGTTGTTCCAAAAGAGTCGATTTGCTTTTATTGCCAAGAGAAGGGGCATTGGAGACGAAGCTGCCATATTTACCTAAGAGATCTAAGAGATGGGAGAGTCAAAACGTATGGCTCTGCTTTAGGTAAAATCCATTAACTAACTCTTTTAAGTTCCTATTCTAGATTCTTAATACATGATGTGATAAGATTACATTTCGATGTCTTATAGGATCGAAGAAAAGAGAGGAAGCTTAAGGAAAGAAGTGAGCAGAATCTAATCGTGAAGAAATGGATTTCGATCGCATTACTTGAAGATTAGAATCTTGTACTACTACTTGGAGTTAGAATAAGATTGCTAAGAAATATGTGTTAACATAGTTTTTGAATTGAATTGCATTGTAAGGACAAATTTTTGCGCAATAAAATAAACTCTGATTTTATATTATTTATTTATCCTTGCAATGGCGTGTATGAAAAATCGATGTTTGTAAGTTTCTAACGGATTTGATTCTTCATTATGTTATTTGTGGAAAGGTCAAGAATTTACCAAATAGGGAAAGTTTCTCATCGCCCAAGTTTCAATTGGATAGAAACTTGGAATCATACAACAAGTATTGCATGATGAATGAGAAGTTTCATATTTGGAAATTAGACTAGTTCGTTGACAAAGTGTCAAGTGAAGGACTAGGAGATCAACTACACAAGGTTGTGTGTTGATCAAGTCCACCACAAGAATGACAAAGATATTCGTCATGATTTACTAAAGGTTTAGTGGATATGATTATACTTATAAGATTAAGTGTAATTCCGAGTTGATTTGAAAGAGTTTAAATCAATAGCAGAACGAATAAGAAGAATCAAGTAGGCAGAAAGATAAAAGTTTCTCTATTCTAAGAAGAAGAGAGAGTACCTTTTATTATGTTTTATGATAGGTCTTAATGATTAAGAACCATATCTCAATTGATCCTCTAAGTGAGTGTTAGTACAATTGTATGTCTAAGAAGAGGAATCAAGAATTGAAGAAATGGTTAAATCAAGAAGTCAATCATACTTCGTTCCAAAACAAGTCTTAGAGTTAAGATTGTGATATTGAGTGACAAGTCTTAAGAAGGTTTATAACATTCATCAAATGTAGAATTTGGAAAAAGGTTTTCTTATTCTTGCACATTTGTAATTGGTAAGTTGTGATGTCTTGAATTAGACAAAGACCAACGAGGACCAATTTTGTGAAGTGTTTTGTCTTGATAAAAGCTATGCTAACTCTTGAATATTTGTTTGTCAAGAAATGTTTATTGACAAGAGAATCTTATATGTCAAGGAGTCAGTGGGAGTCTTAATGGTCTTGAAAGGGTTCAAGAACAAATCAAAATAAACCTTATCGAACATCACTAGCACACGACTTAAGGTTTACAACCTATCGTGTTGATACTATCTTGTTTCTGTGCCGTTCAATTCGAGTTAATTATGCATATGAGTTCTATGAGTTCTCATTTGAACGCATAAAAGGCAAGCACCTTAATCAATGAAAACTACATTGATAGGAAAGGGTGAGCTGCTTAACTACTTAGAAGACATGGTGAGCACTCGTGTTACCATAAGGCAAGAAATAAAGATTGAGAAGGTTCGGTCCATATGAGTTTGAATTTGTCGAAAACTTTGGTTTTGACAAATTCACATGGATAGGAACACATAAACCATTAAAATCTAAGTGTCATAAGATTCCCTCCATCATGAAGATGACTGTGAGGAAATGCTTTCACTAAGAGAGATTTTAAAAGGATAGTGACTGTGGGAGCATAAATGTTGTGCTTGTATGATTATTAAGGCAAGTATTGCAAGTTAGCAGTATTAATTATAGAAAACAAGAGTTATACTTTGCAAAGTCGTAAAGGTTAAATAGTTGTTTTGCTATAATTAAGGGAAAGAATATTATGCTTCATTTCAAATCTAAAGGCTTAGGTTGTGGATGTTAATAAATTTAGTCAAGGATACATAGTGCGTTCTCAAATTTTGATTATGATTATGGCATCCCTCTTCATAGTTCGAATTGTGAGAACGTGACACATAAAATATTATGGCAAAAGATTGATAAAGTATCAGATCTTTATGTAAGACATTATGCATCGTGACCTATACGCTTCAGGTAAAGGATCGATTGCAAATGCTATAATATTTGACCATTCTAAAATTTTCAAAATGTCTAGCGCATTTAGAGGGAAAAAGGACAAGAATCGGTTTTGACTAAGATAATTAAACAACTATTAAAGGACGATCCAAAGCTCGCTAAGGATTGGTCGCTTGTGAGTAGTTGGAAGTATGATATTGGATGGACCATATCGACATTATTATGAATAGATGAGATTCTATTAAGAGTAAGTTGTCATATGGCAAATATGGAAATGTTTCCATATTAGGAGTTGGATATTGGGAGTCTATGTCTAGATTGGAAAATTTTAAGCGAAAGGATGTTCGAGGAATGTACTTTGAGTAAGAGACATCACGTCTATGGAATTGTATTGTAACAATCTCAGATAGAGGACTTTGTAAATTCATTGGCAATAGTCATTGTGACTTTTGTACTATAACATTTTGAAAGGATCATTGCGTAAAATGTTAGAATCTAGCATATTCTATAAGTAGTAAGAATTTGATATTCTTTCACTTGTGAAAAAGGATTAGGAGTTGTCAAATGAGTATGATTGGAAATGTGTTCATTTGATCTATTTCACAAAGTAAGAACCATAGGTAAGCATTGTGTGCATGCTAAGAGCATGGGACAAGTGTAGTAATAATTCAAGTAAGAAGTTGATTACCCGAAACAACAAATAATGAGTAATCGATATGGTGATAAATAAAAGGTGTTTTATTTATACTCAAAGGTTTGAGGCCATATGGGATTAGTATTATTCTTGTGTTTCACTTTGCATGTTTTGACTTCCTGAATAATTTAATTGGTTCAGAATAGTCAAATTATTCGAATGGGCCACAGTCGTTCATATGTTGGAAGTAGGTATGAATGAAGACTGTCGTGAATTGGTGTGTGGATTGTCTAAAGAGTATTAGACATAAGCAAATGTTTGCTACAATGTTCATGAGTGCTTATGAATATGATTTGAGCATTGGATTAAACCCACGCTCACTTGGATCACTTCGTGGATTTCATCACGAGTGATTGCTGAGACAATAACATCTTATATTCTTGAAACCGAGATGTGTGAGTTGTATCTTGCGAGTTCGTTACACATTGATAATATGTAAACGCACCAGTAACTTGGTGTTATAAAACATATTGTTGTGTGTGATTAGGTAAGTGAGTGCAAGCGAGCATTGAGTCAAAGTTTATCCGTTCCTTTTATCCAAAGTAGGATAAAAGCGATATCTTTGGGCCCCTCGATGATTTAGTGATGGCACCTAAGTGCTTGGCCAAGCTGGGACTAAATTGATGGTTCAATTGTAGTATGTTGTCAGTCGTCATAAATCGGAAGTCGGGAAATAGTATAGAGAGAATGACTAAGTTCATGTTTCATATCTATACGATATCTAGAATGGAGGAATATATGATCCCTTATCTAAAGGACACGCGTATCTAATAAGATCAGAGTTGACAGCGGCTTTGGAAAGCTACGATTGTAGATCAGGATCTGAAGTCATACGCAGAATAGTTATTAGACTTATCAAATTGGAAGACTGTTGGATTAATGTCTAAGTCCATAACTATTTTGGTATGTACTTGACCCGATGGTGCATGGTCCTTTTGGGTTGCCTTCACCAAAGCAACTTGATAGGATGAATTATGGAGAGAGAGGATTAATTATGATTTATTAATATATTATAAGAATAATATATTAAAGGAGAAATCATAATGTTTAATTAATATTAGTCAAAAATTAATAAGAATTAAGTTTGTGGCTAAAAGACATTAATTAAACTTAAGGGACTAGAACTGTCAATTGTGTGATAGTTGAATATTGAGCTAATGGACTCCATATTAGAGGGGTGGACGAATTCTATGGGGAAACCCATTAGAAATCGTCCTAGGCCTCTAAGGAGGAAGTCCATGGGTTGCTTAGGGCTTAAGCATCCAAATTAGGGTTTCCTTGTTAAATAACCCTAATAGCCTCACTATTTAAAGGACCCTTAAGGCTCAAAAACGTGGTGAACTTGTTCCTTAGGGTTTCCACACGTTTTGGGCAGCCTCCTCTCTCCTTATTCTCCATCCTCTTGCTCTTGATATTTGTGAACCATTAGAGGAGTGACAGTTGTGACTCTAAGCTTTCTAAAGTCATTACAAGGAGGATTTGATATTGTTATTGCTACATAACAATCAAGGTAAGATCTAAAACCCTTTCACATGTTAATATGATAATGTGTATGCTAAAACTAGGGTTTAAAGTCTTGGATGAATTGCATGTACAATAGAGAAACCTAGATCCAAGCATTAGGATTGCATGAGCACATAAGATGTTCTTATGGCTAAAACCCATCATCACCATGGGATGATAATTGATACGGTATGGCCCTAAATATTGATCATGTTAGTGGAAGGCAGTGCATGGACCCGAGAGTCGTTGTCAGCAGATTCAGAGTTTATGGAAGTTCGAGAATAACAGTTGCTCTACATGGATAATATAGAGTGAATTTTAGCTCAGTGGCACGTGCAGGTGTATTAAGGGTTGTTGAATGGATTTCCTGGAAAGGAAAGGCATGTAGCTCTAGAAGGAGCGTGGGTACTCCAAAAGAGGAGGAAGTGGAGTAAGTGGATTATCGGCAGTACTTCAGCTATTGGTAGTAAGTACTGGGATGGTACCAATGGTATGGGAACACATCCGGGTTGGGTGCTTGTTGAGGTTGTGGAAGGATTTCTGGTAGTGTACAGCCAGAGGAGTTCGGAAGGGATGCAAGGGGGGAGCATTGGATTTTTTTTGTATGTTTGTGATCAGGAGGTGATGTATGTAGTCATAATTCATCCCAGGGATGTTTGGAGGTATCGTCAGTATGTCGGGTTTTCCACCCTGAGGATGTTAGAGCAGATACAACATATATACAATTTCACCATATATACATAAGCAACTCTTACCCCACCCCGTTAATCCTTACAACGAGACTATCCATACTCTCAGACCTTAAATTTTACCTCTTACTTAACCCATAATCTCGGATCTAATTCCTGCTCTCGGATTAATATATGTACCCATTCCATACTCTCAGATTAGGGACAAGTATCTATGTGTAAATCCATTCTCCCATATTAACGACGAATGACTATGTCCTATCCATACTCCCAGACTGGGGACGACTGCTATATCTTAATCCATACTCCCGGACTAAGGACAATTGACTATGTCTTAATCCATGCTCCCGGATTAATGACAGTTGACTATGTCCAATCCATACTCTCGGACTAGGGACAATGATTGTGTCTAATCCATGCTCCCGGATCCATGATATATACTAAAGTTCTATTCTCTGAGTATAACTCACTTGTACTCGTAACAAAATACTACCTAATATTCCTCATAATTAATTTAGGTTTACTCTTTATCCTAAATCATCATATATAATCAGGTATGTTCTTTAACACGTGTTTCAGGCAACATTAATTAACTCGCACATAAACATATAATTAATACTTCAATGGATACTTGTATTAAAATCATGTTCATGAAAGGGACTATGCACTCACTTGATAAAGTGGTGATTCCGAACTCAGACAGCGTTTCGCTTCTAAAAAAATAATTTCTTTGATGAAACCTAGTATTATTACGACTAGAGTTTAGTTTATTATTCGCCGAGACTAATTAATAGTCTAGCTATTATTACTATTATATAAGCGTTAAACAATACTTATATAACCCATAATAATAGCCCAATTACTTATTATAAGTTCTTAATAACGTTACTATAATTAAATAAACGATATATTAAAAATAGTGTCGGCGTAGCTCACTTACAGCGGGTTTTATAGAAAACCGGGCTTTGCTTGGAGCAGCGTTCCCGAGCCAAAAAGCTCTTCTTTTCGGAGCCATCAAGCACTCCGGGCTTCCGCCTCGTGTTAGGGAGGTTCCCTAGGCTTTTCGGGGGGTTTCGGGGCTAGAGAGAGGTTCTAGAGAGAGAGTGTGTAAAAAGAAGAAAGAATGAGAAACATGTGAAGAGAATGAGGGTAGGATAGCTTCTGTTTATAGGGTGTAAATGTCTGAACTTGGTGCCACATGTCACCATCTAGTGGCAAGACTTAGGGAGAAAACAATGGCCAAGATTGTGCTACATCACCCATTTTCGCACAACACACTTTCGACCTCTAAAATCCGTAACTTTCACATACGACCTCCATTTTTGACGTTATTTATATCCACGTGTAGGTAAAAATAAGATCTACAGCTTTCATTTTGACTCTGTTGGCTAATTCTTTACCGATCTTAAATTTAATAGTACGAGGAGATTATACTGTTAAATGTCCGCGAAAAATTCATAACTTCTACATACGGACTCTGTTTTCGTCTGTCTTTTTACCGTTGAGTTCCTATTAATGAGATCTTCAATTCTCATTTAGTTCGCATACGCCAAAAACCGCTCGAACTAAAATTCGAGTTTCGGGTCATGCACTCCTATGCCAAATCTTAGAAAATTCATAACTTTCTCATACAACGTCAGATTTGGCCATTCTTTTTTTGTATGTTCTCGGTTTAACATATACTACAACTTTTATTTGGATCGATAAGGCTAAAAAGTGCATTATCAAGAATTCACTATTTACGTCTCCCGGTGCCTTGCCAGTTATGCCGTAAAACTTCGACAAGCCGTAACTTCTTCGTTATAACTCGGATTTCGGCGTTCTTTATTTGTAAGGAACCCTTGTGACATATACTATAACTTGGTTAATATTAATCCTTCTAAATAATATTCTATCAAAAACTCTTTTTTGACGCTCATTGTCTCTAACTTGACTAGCCCGAATCTGCGGGCGTTACAGGTAATCACCAACCCAGTCTCCGCCATCAGTTGCATAAGAAATCCCTACTTTCTTCCCCTAACTAGCTCACGAATAGTATTACATATCACTCAGACTAGATAATTCTTAAAATGAGAGATCCTACCCTATAACGGCTGGACTCAAACGAGAGCTACGAAATAGAGTTAGACCTAACCTTCTGAAATTATTTAGTCCTGGCAATATGTAACCTAACATATTCGTTTACTAGTTAGTGAAAGACAACTAGAACTCCTAAAAGCACAAAGCAAGAAGCATTCGGGCGTTGAGTACATAATCAAGCATATACCACTCTGGCTATCATACTGACTAATTTGCACTAGCATACAATGCTAAGCTCATACTATCAGGCATAACCTAACCAGGCTATCCTACTGCTGTCTACTCAATACTAGCATGGAATTCTCATAAAGCTGAAACACATATAGCAGGCACATAAGGCATCCTCCTAGATCGTTAGTCCTATTCTAGCATGTTGTTCTAGTGAAACTAAAACTGATAGTCATAACATAAGCTTGTATGGGTTATTTAGGAGTACTTACTTGAGCTCGGTTGATCGCATGCACCACACCCCTTTTTAAGAAAACTCTTTTTCTTTCTAAGTTCTTTTCAAAAATTCTTTTAGAAAACGTTTCTCTTTTAAAAAATCTTTCACCATTTCCTTAGTTTGAGTTCGGACACACTTGAAAGTATGCCTAAATCCCTCAAATCAAGGCTCTGATACCAACTTGTAACAACCCAAAGTACGACCCCAAAGTTTTTATTTTAATATTACTAAAAATCACATCATCCAATTGTTGGATATAGTGTCTAAGTCCATAACTATATTTGGTATGTACTTGACCCGACCCGGCATGGTCCATTTGGGTTGCACTTCACCCAAACAATTTATGGATAATCTTTGGAGAATAGTATAAGTTATGATTTATTAATATATTATAAGTTCTAATATATTAATATAAGATCATATTATTTAATTAGTATTGATCTATAATTAATCTAGGATTAATTTAGAGATCAAAAGTATTACTAATTAAATATGGGCTCTTATATTTATATAGTGTGGGCTAATGCTTATGTGGAATGGGCTAGGCTTGCATGGAAAGTCCATGGATACTCTATGGAGCTTTAACCCATGGATCTCATGGAAATGAAGAGACATGGGTATTAGGGTTTACATGGATGTAACCCTAATCCACCACACTATATAAAGAAGGCTTTGGTTCTTGAAATCACACTAGTTGTGGGGAGTAAAGCAAGAGGGCCGATTTCAAGATAGTTGTGACTATTCTCTCAAAGTTCCAAGTTTGTGGTGATTTTTGATTTCCATTTGAGGCATCCACACTATTGGTGCTAGGCTCTAAAACTCCAAGCAATCAACTACAACTACAAGGTAAGTAATTCTACTAGCTTTATTTGATTCAAGTTCCCCATGCCATGCTAGATAAGATAAGAACCTTGGAAAATAATTATTTGCATGTATCTTAGACAAACATAGATCCAGGGTTTATTAGGGTTGCATGTACACTTAGGAAGTGTTAGAATGCTCAAAACCCATCAGTGGTATCAGAGCCTAGGCTTTTTTGTTTGATACTTGATGCAAAATATTGGAAAAAGTCAAAATCTTGCTGTCTGCCTGATGAACTCGCCGAGTCCATGGGGGGACTCTCCGAGTTCATGTGTATCTTCATCCTACTCACCGAGTAGGTTTGTGCACTCGACGAGTAGGAGCCTCAGAATGCATATTTTCGACTTTTGTTGCTGGAAATGGAGTAGAAGCATTACCCTAAACTGTTTTGGTGTCATAAAACTTGTTTTAGATGGTGTAATGTTTATGCTAATCCATTTACAATGGCTATAATAAAAATTACAAGATTTATGAGTAATTTATGATTCTTGAAATGTTCATATTCATGTTCTTGAACTTATGAAGATTAGATGATCATAGGAATTGTTTGTAACCTACTTGGTAGTTTAATTCTTGATCATAATGTGTTTTAATGGAGTCCATAACTTGTCCTCAAGTTATGGAAAAGCAAGAGTCACACTTGAATTAAAACCATTAAAAGAACAAAAGAGTTCGAAAAATGAAAAGTCTTCATTTTAATACTCAATTAACTTCATAAGTTATAAGAAATGAAAAGTTTTGAATGTTTACAAAACTTGCTCTCAAGTTTTGGAACAAGTAAAGTCATGATTAAAAACTTTAGTTCCAACCCTTACAATTTTAAAAGTTAAAATTCAACCCTTATACTTATAATATTATAAGTTTATATATATATATATATATATATATATATATATATATATATATATATATATAAGATCAAAGTCGTCTTACCGCTAGTGCGCCTCATTCACGAAGCCAGTCTATAAGGGGGGTATAAGGTTGTTACCTATAAAATGGCAACTTAATGGGTGTCCACTCTCACCCACCACTTCCTTGATCGGTGGAGGGTCGTTAGCCAAACGGGTAGGACAAGGACTTATAAATTCTCATTAAAAGTATAATGATAATACTAAAGTAACTAAACTTTATTGAATTCCCAATCTTAGTTACTTTAGGAAAATGTGAATAAGGTGCTAATCCATGAAATTACACTTTACACTTTATTTAAGTCGTTAGTGGAGCGTGTGTGGTTAACCGGCACACTAACTTGAACTTAACAAGGTAGGTAAAGGGTGACTTAATGTTTATCATAGAATCGATGGAGCGTGTGTGGTTAACCGGCACATCGATTGAGGGGTAATACATTAAGGGTACCAAGTAATTTGCATGGTTACTTCACACCTTGTTTTGTGATCCTCAGCATCCCAGTCACAAAACTTGAAGGGCACACTCGAGATTGAAACGTGCCATTGAAGAAAGTTCAATGAATCTCAAAGAATCTAGGAGTTTCTAATGCAATTAAAAACCTAATTAAAAATTTCGTTTTTCATGGTGGAAATTGGTGAATCGTCATTCACCTACCTTCAAATATCTTATAGCTTAGATTACGACATCTCTTTTCTAAGTTATAGAATATTGTGTTGGGTCCTAGCCTTAATACTACATTTGGGTGTTTTATTAAGGATTATCTCTAAATCTAATCTAATCTATTCCCTCTTCTTTTCAGATGTCTTCCAATAACATTGCTTCTGGCTCTAACCCTACAATCTCTTTCTCTCTCATGAATCGTTGTGGGAGAGTCATCTTCGATGGATCCAACTTCACTGATTGGATCAGGAACATCAGGATGGTCACTCGGTATGAGAACAAAGAATATGTTCTCGACAGGGAGCTAAAAGTACCCGAGCCAACTGCTACTCTTGAAGAGCTTGCTGAATATGAGGTACATGAAAGAGATGCTACAAAAGTAGCATGCATCATGATGGCCACCATGACAGTCGAGCTCCAAAAGTCCTATGAGGACTATTATCCTTTTGAGATGCACCAGGACTTGATGGACCGTTACCATCAAAGTGCTCGTCAAGAGCGATATGAAATAATCTCCTCCATGATAACAACCCGAATGAAGGATGCTAAACCCATCACGGGCCACATGCAGAAAATGCAAAAGTATGTGGACCGTTTACTAAAGCTGAATGTGAACTTCCCCGAGGAGTTAGCAATAGACATAATTTTCCACTCCTTACCATCATGTTATGATCAATTTCGCATGACATATCACATATACAAGGAAGAAGTCACCCTCAGCAAACTTCAAGGACTCTTGAAGACCGTGAAAAGTGGTCTAAAGGGTAAGTTGGTTGTTACTACTCCTACTCCTACTCCAACTGCGGCCAATGTCTTGGCAATCGGGCATAACAAAGGGAAGAAGAGAAAGAACCATTCTAAGGGTACCAAGGGTAAGACCCTTGAATGCTCCTCTTCAAGCAAAACCAAGAATGGTTTTGTCACTCCTTCTGCTAACCCTAATGAGACTGAATGCTTCTATTGTCATGAAAAGTCGCACTGGAAGCGAAACTGCCCAAAGTACCAGCAAGATGGGAATGATGGGAAAGTAAAACCCAACCATGCAGGTATATACACTATATTGTCTAATAACTCACATCATTCTAAGTCTTGGGTCCTTGACACAGGTTGTGGTATTCACATACGTTGTGATTTACAGGGACGAAGAAGAAGTGAGAATGTGGATCAGGGAAAGATAAACTTGATCATAGGAAACAGGAAAGCTTCACCTGTCACCAAGATACAAGTTTATTCCTTAGTGCTAAATACTGGGTTTACATTGGATTTGAATAAGTGTTATTATTCGCCAGAAATGGCAAGAAATGTTATTTCCTTTCATGCATTGTATAAACAAGGTTTTACCTTCTATTTTGATAATAATAATGGTAGTATTGATGCTTTCTTTAATAATGTTCATTATTTTAAAGCATTACCTTGTGATGGCGTGTAAGAAACTGTATCTGTTGTAGATAATCTTGGAAATAATGTATTGTATATTGACTCTTCCACTAGCTTAGACAAAGCATCTTTATGGCATTGTCGTCTTGGACATGTAAGCAAGAAACGCATAGGCCAACTCCAAAAAGATGGAGTCTTGGAGTCGTTTGACTTAAATTCAGATGATAGTTGTGAATCTTGTTTGCTTGGTAAAATGACAAAGTCACCTTTTACTGGAACTTGTGCTAGGGGTGAAGGTGTGTTGGACCTCATACACACGGATGTGTGTGGAACCTTCAGAACCGCCACAAGAGATGCTAATCGGTTTTATGTGACTTTCACTGATGATTTTAGTAGATATGGATATATCTACTTAATCAAGCATAAGTCAGAAACCTTTGAGAAATTCAAAGAGTTTAAGCAAGAAGTGGAGAATCAGTTGGGCAGGAACATTAAGATGCTTCGATCCGATCGTGGTGGTGAGTATCTTAGTACTGAGTTCCTTGACTATCTTAAGGAATGTGGGATTATCTCACAATTGACACCTCCTAGGACACCACAGTTGAATGGTGTAGCTGAGAGGCGCAATCAGACCTTGTTGGACATGGTTCGTTCCATGATGAGTCGAGCTTCACTACCAATCTCATTTTGGGGGTATGCCTTAGAGACTGCCGCCCATATCCTTAATCTAGTCCCTAAAAAGAAGGTTGCCAAAACACCTCACGAGATGTGGACTGGAAAAGTTCCCAATCTAGACCACATCAAGATTTGGGGTTGTGAGGCTTTTGTGAGACGTGAGACTCACGATAAGCTCGAACCCCGAAGCGAAAGGTGTATTTTCATTGGCTATCCACAGAAATCCTTTGGCTACATCTTCTACAGACCCAGTGATAATGTGGTCTTTGTAGCAAGAAGAGGATTCTTTCTAGAGAGAGAATTCATGAGTCAAGGAGACAGTGGGAGGCAAATTGACCTTGAGGAACTTCAAGAGTCAAGTGATGAAGGAACCTCAAACCCTAGCCCTCAACCTGAGGAGGAAACTCCTGTTGAGCCGACTGAAGAATCTATACCTCTGAGGCGTTCCACCAGAGTTAGGAATGCACCTGAGCATTATTATGGTTTCCATATTACTGCAAAAGGTGAGACACTTATCAATGATAACACACTAGTAAATCTAGATGAGCCTAACAGCTTCACGGAAGCCATCACTACAACAAAATGAAGCTAATGCAACCCCGCTAAAAGGTTGCATTAGGCCTTTAAAATGTTACATAATATCTAAAGCGACCTTTTACCAAAGGTTGCATTAGGTAAAGTTGCATTAGATCTAAAGCAACTTTTTTCTTTGAAAATGCAACCCTTTCTGAAATAGTTGCAAATCTTTTTTAGTTGCAACTTTTTTTAATGCAACCTTTGATATGTTAAAGCAACTTTTTTATACTCATATGCAAGTTTTTTTACACTTCGGGGTAACTCTTTTACACTTAGATGCAACTTTTTTTATAATCAACTGCAACATTTGTTATGTTTCTAGTAAATAATTGCAACCTTCCTATACTTTATATGCTACCTTTGTTACGTCTTTAATTGCAGAAAATGCAACCTTGTTTATAGTGAAATGCAACTTTATTTTTGTGACTTTTCTAACACCAATGCAACATCTTTTTTTCTAGTCATGTAGATGCTACATATATTTACTAAATTGCTACAAATATTAACTACTACTAAAATTACACCAGAATAATAATAGTATAAATATCTTATATAATTTTATGGTCTCCTTTGACATGTCTAAATTCAAAATAACAACCATAAATCAAAGTCAACATAAAGTTGTCAACTATAATCACAAAAAAAAGTATTAAAAACATCCTAGACGTGTACTAAACATAGACGACAAATCATATTAGCAACTATCGACCTTCTCGAGGTTGTTCCATAAACTTTCGCATCATGGCTTCAATGCTTTCTTGTTGGTTTTTAATATCTATTCGCATAGCTTCTAATTAGACTTGTTTTTTTTCATGGTCCTCTTGAATATCTTTTCGCATTTCTTTCAACTTAATTTCCTTTGAATGATTTCATATCGAAATCATGTATAGTGCATCACCGTCACCCACTTTTTTATCATTCTATTAGTAACGTCTCTACCACAAAGTCGACGATATCCATCATTCTCTTTGTTCATCACAATCATACAAGGATCTATGACATCACTTCCATCTTCCATAGGTTTTTAGTTCTTCATTTGTTCCTACAAGATTATTCAAAAATGAATAGGATAATATTACTAAAAAATATACCACTAAAAAGTTGTTTATATCTTAAAAAAAACTGCATTTCAATGTAGGAAAAACATAATTTTGTTATGTAAAATACTGCCACTAGATGTCCAAAAAATTTCTATCAAAAGACTTTTTTAATGTAAAAAAAACTGCATTTTAACATCTAAAAAACTAAATTTTAACGTCTTTAAATTGGTGGAAGTGTTTTTTCTTGAACCTACATTTGTATAACTTATACGAATTTCCAATTGTCCTTAGAACCCAAGTTTTAGCATCATCAGGCACATCAAAATTTCGCTTAAAAAAGTCAGTAATTAGTAAAATAAAAGGAGAATAAAATGACATGGAAGAATAAAGCTACTTAAGATATCTGAATGAATAAAGTGATATATACACGGACATTGTTTCTTTGTTTTACCAAATGGGATATTTGAATATGATTAAATGACATTTTTACCCTTATGCTTGAAAATATTGTTAAACAACAAATGACTATTAGTTTTCTGCAGTTCAAAAAAAAACAAAATGACTGTTAGTTGGGACTATAGACCTAGAATTTCATTTATAAATTTCATAAAGTGGAAATAAATAGTAATAATTAAAAACATTAAATCTCAATAACGTGATGCACAACAATATCAAAAGGTTAAAAAAAATCAGTTCACTGCAAATCAAATATAAGTTCGTAGTTCTAGCGAAATAAATTAAAAAAAATAATGGATTAATTTCACACCAAATCAGTACCCTTTTGTAGTTTTTTTAGAATAAATTAGAAAGGCAAAACTGTTTTTAAATTTGATAGAATGGAAAGAAAAAAGATAGCATGTTCAAAAATGTTAGAAAGGTTGGTTTTGTCAAGCATTCAGTATCCATCATTATTTTTTAAGCCTTCATTGAATCAGATAGCTTAAATTTCACCAATATCATAATCATACCATCTCCCCGTCACAACACAAGTTTCACTAATATGATTATATCCCCTTATTTTTAACCTAAACTGGATCAATTATAATCCTATATTTCTAAATCCTATATTTCTATAAATACATAAGTGTCATCAGTTCATGGAACTTTTACCTGCCTACCTATCAAGTCTCCTTAGCATGTGCAATATTCATGGTTCTTCTGCTTTGGGCATCAACTACCACACACTGTGTTTGAAAATTTCTGGTGTTGATGGTTCTAACGACTAAGGAAAATGCCAGAATAGTAAGCAGAGAGAAGAATAACATAAGGTATGGGAGTTTAAAAGGAAATGCAAGTAAATAAATCTGAGCACATGTGATTTCAACGACAAATTGTAACTAAAGGTACAAATGTACACTCCCTAATATGAGATACCTTCATTTAGTGACTAGAGTACAAACAAGTTAACAAAATAGGAACCAAAATGTAGTCTAATGAGTGTTGAATTTGGTAGGCTAAGGTACTAGCTGGTGTCTGAAAAAAATGGCTTTTGTCAAACTGTAAATCAACATAATAAATATATGGAATTGCAACCAAAATCAAGTTACATGCCTTATAATCATGTATGTTCTACTTAATCCTTCATCTGAAACTAGAGAGGGAAAGATTCAAGGTCAATACCTAGTTCGCGCAGACATCCTTGAGCACATACAAATTTATGAAACTGGCTATTCGAGAAGGGAAACCCACCTCTTGGAAACTACGGAAGATCAACAAGAGTTAGCGAGATTCATAGAGAAAAAAGTTTGATTGTTCTTCAGTTTTGTATTTGAGCCCTAATAATGGCAGGTCTTTAGTTTACAAGAAGTGTGAGATGATATGTGAAATTAGAAGAAAGAAATACCTTATTCGACAAGGAGATATTGAAGAGAGCGAGATCATAATAGTCGATCGACTGAGAGTCTAAGATGAGATGCTACGAGACAGTACAGATAGGCAGCGAGCAGAGTAGAGAGAGGGCCAACCAGAAGGATTCACCGTGAAATCAAACTTTGTGTGGGAATTGGGGGAAAGTAAAAATCTTATTATTTTATTGACCAGAGGGAAAGTTAAATAATTTATATTTATTTAGAGGGAAACTAAATTAAAACTATCTAGTAGATAATTACATGAAGCTATGTTTGATGAAGGTAAAATTTGATATTAGTTAGAAATTTTAGTTATCTAATAATTCTATAATAATATTAAACTCATTGTTTTGGTTTAATTATTATCTAAATATATATGATTCAAAAATAAAATCTATTAGTCATGTAATTTATTATGTGTAATAGTATCTGATTTTTATACTTCTCTTTAAGATTGTAATTAAAAGTTGTAATTTTTAATAGATTTGTAACATTTTTAAAAATTTGCAATTTACAATAATATTTGTAACTTTTTAAAAAAAGGTTGCAATTTTCAATAAAATTTGCAACTTTTTAAAAACAAAGTTGCAATCTTTAATAAAATTTGCAACTTTTTTAAACAAAGTTGCATTAAATCTTTTAGTGCAACCTTTTTGTTAAACTAGATCTTTTTTATAAACAAATGCAACTCTATCGAAAAGGTTGCATCAAAAAGGTCGCATTAGACACATTTTGTAGTAGTGCATGGCAGGCCCTGAGGCTAAAATGGAAAGAGGCTACGGATAGCGAGATACAGTCCATGGATGACAATCAAGTTTGGAACTTGGTTGACAATGTACCTGATCGTAAGATAGTTGGGTGCAAATAGATCTTCAAGAAGAAGACCGACATGGATGGTAATGTACACACTTATAAGGCACGACTGGTTGCAAAGGGTTATTCTCAATCTCGGGAGTTGATTATGATGAGACCTTTTCACCAGTGACCAAGATTAAGTCTATTAGGGTTCTGTTAGCCATTGTTGCATTTCATGACTATGAAATATGGCAAATGGATGTCAAAACTGCTTTCCTTAATGGAAAGTTGGCTGAGGATGTTTACATGAGTCAGCCAGAGGATTTTGTCAATACAGAGTACCCTAATAGAGTGTGTAAGCTTGAGAAATCCATTTATGGGTTAAAGAAAGCATCTCGCAGATGGAATCTTTGCTTTGATGTGAAAGTCAAGGAATTTGGCTTTTCTAGGAGTGAACATGAATCTTGTGTATATGTCAAGGCTAGTGGGAGCATAATCAGCTTTTTGGTACTGTATGTGGATGACATACTACTCATAGGAAATGACATCCCAACCCTGCAGGAAGTAAAGTCCTGGCTTGGGAAGTGTTTCGCTATGAAGGACCTTGGTGAAGCTGCCTATATCCTAGGGATAAGGATTTTGAGAAACAGGAGTAAAAGACTAATTGGGCTTAGTCAAAGCACTTATGTGGGCAAAGTGTTGAAAAGATTCAACATGCATAACTCCAAGAAAGGTGATTTACCCATCCAGAGTAACGCCAAATTGAGTAAGACACAAAGCCCTAGTACTGAGGTTGAGATAGCAGAAATGAGTCGAATACCTTATGCTTCAGCTGTAGGATCGATCATGTATGCTATGATGTGTTCTCGACCTGATGTAGCCTTTGCTTTGAGCATGGTTAGCAGGTATCAGGGGAACCCTGGCAAGGTACACTGGACTGCGGTAAAGAATATCCTCAAGTACCTGCGAAGGACTAAGGACTGGGTCCTTACCCTTGGTGGGAGTGATGACTTGAGAGTTGTAGGTTACAGTGATGCTAGCTTCCAAACTGACAGAGATAATTTATGCTCTCAGTCGGGCTGGGTCTTTACCCTAAACGGAGGGGCAATTACTTGGAAAAGTTTCAAGCATTAGACAGTGGCTGATTCCACTTGTGAATTAGAGTATATAGCAGCAAACGAGGCAGCAAAGGAGGCTATATGGCTAAAGAACTTCATCGAAGACCTTGGAGTTGTACCAGCTATAAAGATGTATTAGCATAGTTTTTCAATGAATTGCATTGTAAGGACAAATTTTTCCGCAATAAAATAAATTTTGATTTTATATTATTTATTTATCCTTGTAATGGCGTATATGAAAAACTTGATGCTTGAATATTTCTATTATTAGCAATAATGGATTTGATTCTTAATTATATTATTTGTGGAAATGTCTAGAATTTACCAAATAGGGAGAGTTTCTCATCACCCAAGTTTCAATTGGACAGAAACTTGGAATCATGCAACTTGATTGCACGATGAATGAGAAATTTCATATTTGGAAATTAGACTAATTCATTGACAAAGTGTCAAGTGAAGGACTAGGAGATCGAGTACACAAAGTTGCGTGTTGATCAAGTCCACCATAAGAGTAACAAAGATATTCATCATGATTTGCTAATGGTTTAGTAAATATGACTTTACTTATAAGATTAAGTGTAATTCCGAGTTGATTTGAAAGAGTTTAAATCAATAGCAGAACGAATAAGAAGAATCAAGTAGGCAGAAAGATAAAAGTTTCTCTATTCTAAGAAGAAGGGAGAGTACCTTTTATTATGTTTTATGATAGGTCTTAATGATTAAGAACCATATCTCAATTGATCCTCTAAGTGAGTGTTAGTACAATTGTATGTCTAAGAAGAGGAATCAAGAATTGAAGAAATGGTTAAATCAAGAAGTCAATCATTCTTCGTTCCAAAACAAGTCTTAGAGTTAAGATTGTGAAATTGAGTGATAAGTATTAAGAAGGTTTATGACATTCATCAAATGTGGAAAGTTGTGATGTCTTGGATAAGACAAAGACAAACTAGGACCGATTTATGAAGTGTTTTGATAAAAACCACACTAACTCTTGAATATTTGGTTGTCAAGAAATGTTTATTGACAAGAGAATCTTATATCTCAAGGAGTCAGTGGGAGTGTTAATCAAAATAAACCTTATGAATCATCACTAGCACACGAGTTGAGGTTTACAACCTATCGTGTTGACACTATTTTGTTTTTGTGCCATTCCAATTGAGTTAATTATGCATGTGAGTTCCATGAGTTCTCATTTGAACGCATAAAAGGCAGACATCTTGATCAATGGAAAGTACATTGATAGGAAGGGGTGAGCTGCTTCACTACTTGGAAGACATGGTGGGCAGTTGTGTTACCATAAGGCAAGAAGTCAAGATTAAGAAAGTTCGGTCCATATGAGTTTGAATTTGTCGTAAACTTTGGTTTTGACAAATTCACATGGATAGGAACACATACACCATTAAAATCTAAGTGTCATAAGATTCCCTCCTTCATGAAAATGACTGTGAGGAAATTCTTTCACTAAGAGAGATTTTAAAAAAGATAGTGACTGTGAAAATTGGATTCTCGAATTCGATTATGGTTACGGTATCCCTTTCCATGATTCGAATTGTGAGATTTGGCAATTAGTCTGAATTGTTTAGACACACATATGAGCTATCTAAGGGAAAGGTGTATAAGCTTAGATAAAGGATTATCAAAGCATTAGGTATTAGAAACATGAACTTAAGAAATTCAATAAGTATTGTTTTTCTGGAAGTTAAGCTGGTTTCTGAATACATGTCAAAGCTAGTGGGAGCATAAGTGTTATGTTTATAATAATTATCATGATAATGAGAGCATAAATGTTATGATTGCATGATTATTATGGAAAGTATTGCAAGTTAGCAATATTAGTTATAGAAAAACAAAAGTCATACTTTGCAAAGTTGTAAAGGTTGAATAGTTGTTTTGCTATAATTAAGGGAGAGAATATTATGCTTCAATTCAAATCTAAAGGCTTAGGTTGTGGAATGTTAATAATATTAGTCAAGGATCAATAGTGTGTTCTCGAATTTCGATTATGATCACGACATTCCTCTTCATAGTTCGAATTTTGAGAACATAGCACATAAAATATTATAGCAGAAGATTGATAAAGTATCAAATCTTTATGTAAGACATTATGCATCGTGTCCCATACGCTTCGGGTATAGGATCGGTTGCAAATGCTATAATATTTGACCATTCTAAAATTTTCCAAATGTCTAGCGCATTTAGAGGGAAAAGGGACAAGAATCGGTTTTGACTATGATAATTAACCAACTATCAAAGGACAATCCAAAGTTCGCCGAGGATTGGTCGCTTGTGGGTAGTTGGAAGTATAGTATTGGATGGACCATATCGACATTATTATAAATAGATAAGATTCTATTAAGAATAAGTTGTCATATGGAAAATATGGAAACGTGTCCATATTTGGAATTGAATATTGAAAATCTATGTCTAGATTAGAAACTTTTATGAAAAAGGATGTTCAAAGGAATATACTTTGAGTGAGAGACATCATATCTAAGGAATTGTCATGTAACAATCTCCGATAGAGGACTTTGTAATATCATTGGCAATAGTCATTGTGACTTTTGTGCTATGACATTACGAAAGGATCATTGCATAAAATGTTAGAATCTAGCATATTCCATAAGTAGCAAGAATTTGATATTCTTTCACTTGTGAAAAGGATTAGGAGTTGTGAAATGAGTATGATTGGAAATGTGTTCGTGTGATCTATTTCACAAAGTAAGAACCATAGGTAAACATTGTGTACATGCTAGGAGCATGGTACAAGTGTAGTATTAATTCAAGTAAGAAGTTGATTACCCGAAACAACAAATAATGAGTAATCGATATGGTGATAAATAAAAGGTGTTTTATTTATACTCAATGGTTTGAGTCCATATGGGATTAGTATTATTCTTGTGTTTCACTTTGCATGTTTTGACTTCCTGAATAATTTAATTGGTTTAGAACAGTCAAATTATTCGAACGGGCAACAGTCGTTCATATGTTAGAAGTAGGTATGAATGAAGACTGTCGTGAATTGGTGTGTGGATTGTCTAAAGAGCATTAGACATAAGCAAATGTTTGCTGCAATGTTCATGAGTGCTTATGAATATGATTTGAGGATTGGATTAAACCCACGCTCACTTGGATCACTCTATAAATTATATCATGAGTGATTGGTGAGATGATAACATCTTATATTCTTGAAACCGAGATGTGTGAGTTGTATCTTGCAAATCGGTTGCACATTGATAATATGTAAACGCACCAGTAACTTGGTGTCATAAAACATATTGTTGTGTGTGATTCGGTGAGTGAGTGCAAGCGAGCATTGAATCAAAGTTTATCCGTTCTTTTTATCCAGAGAAGGATAAAAGCGATATCTTTGGGCCCCTCGATGATTTAGTGATGACAAACGTAAATGCTCGGCCGGGCTAGGGCTAATTAGATTTGTTCAATTAGTCATTCGTCATAAATCGGAAGTCGAGAAATAGTACAGAGAGAATGATTAGAAATCATGTCTTACGATATCTAGAATGGAGGAATATATGATCCCTTACCTAAAGGACACGCGTATCTGATAGGATCAGAGTTGACAGCGGCTTTGGAAAGCTACAATTGCAGATCAGGATCTGAAGTCATACACATAATAGTTATTAGACTTATCCAAGTGGGAGACTGTTGGATTAGTGTCTAAGTCCATAACTATTTTGGTATGTACTTGACCCGATGGTGCATGGTCCTTTTGGGTTGCCTTCACCAAAGCAACTTGATAGGATGAATTATGGAGAGAAAGGATTAAATATGATTTATTAATATATTATGAGAATAATATATTAAAGGAGAAATCATATTGTTTAATTAATATTAGTCAAGAATTAATAAGAATTAAGTTTGTGACTAAAAGAGATTAATTAAACTTAAGGGACTGGAATTGTAATTATAAGATAATTCCAATTTGGGCTATGGATTGCCTTATATTAAGGAGTGGACGAATTCTATGGGGAAACCCATTAGAAATCGTCCAAGGCCTTTAAGGAAAGGAGTCCATGGGTTGCTTAGGGATTAAGCATCCAAATTAGGGTTTCCTTGTTAGATAACCCTAATAGCCTCACTATATATAAAGCCCTTATGCCCCAAAAACGTGGACAAGACTTCTTCTAGGGTTTCCACACGTTTTGGGCAGCCTCTTTCTCTTCTCTTCTTCATCCTCTTGCTCTTGGTGTTTGTGAACCATTAGAGGAGTGACATTTGTGACTCTAAGCTTTCTAAAGTCAATACAAGAAGGATTTGAGATTGTTATTGCTACATAACAATCAAGGTATGATCTAAAACCATATTTATATGTTATATTGATTATCATATTCTAGATCTAGGGTTTATAGTCTTGGATGAATTGCATGTACAATAGAGAAACCTAGATCCAAGCATTAGGGTTTGTATGAGCACATAGGATGTTCTTATAGCTAAAACCCATCAGTGGTATCAGAGCCTAGATTGGTTTCTATTGTATTGATGCATTATGTTGCTGAAAATCATTTTCTGGCCTTCTGTTCGACCTGACTCAGCGAGTCACTACCTGGACTCGGCGAGTCAGCCCTACTCGGCGAGTTCCAAAGTGTGACTCGGCGAGTAGGAGCGTCAGACAGAGGAATTTTCGGATTTTGTTGCTATTTTGCTTAAGGATCATTACCATATTCGTTTTAAACCTATAAAATACGAATTTTATTGTTTCTTAAAGAATATCCTTGCCAAAACACAAGATAATTACCACTTGATTAGATAATAACTTCCTTATATGATAAAGATTGGATTATTTATATTAATTGGGTAACTTATTTTGCAAGTAATTGAAAATTAGGTCAAATATAGATAATGACAAAATTAATTGTTTAATTTATATTATTTGTTATTTGATCATTGTGTTATGAAAAGTTTCAATTTTTCCCCTTTAGGTTTTATAATTTAAATTTGAACTCAAAAGTTTAGTTTTGAAATTTAAATAGTTGAAACCCTAATGTTTTGAAAATGTTTCAAAACTTGTCCTCAAGTTTTGGAATTTAAATTTTGATTAAAATTTTAATTTTGATGTATATTTAAATTCTAAACCTAAATGTTTTGAAATGTTTCAAAACTTGCCCTCAAGTTTTGGAATTTAAAAGTTGATTAAAAGTTTAATTTAGGAATGTTAAATTCTAAAACCCTAGTGATGTTTTGAAAAGTTCATATCACACCCTTATGGTTTTATTAATTAATTAAGGTGTATAATTAAAAGAGGTTTAATAAATCCATAAAAGTTTAGGTTTACAATTTAATTGAATTAAAAGTATAATCGTTAAATTTGACCACCTAGTATTTTAAAAGTGTAAAATACACCCTATACTATATATAACATTAAAATTCTAACATTATATATATGTATGAGTAAAGTCGGTCTTACCGTTAGTAGGCCTCATTCACGAAGCTGGTCTATAAGGGGTGTTTAAGGAAATTGCCTATAAAATGGCGATTGAATGGGTATCCACTCTTACCCACCGCACTCTTGACTAGTGGAGGGTCGTTAGCCGAACGGGTAGGATAGGACAAAACCTTTCATTATAAGTATAATGAAGTACAAAAGTAACTAAATGTTTTACAAATTCCCAATCTTAGTTACTTAGGCAAAAAGTGAATTGATGCAATTCCATGAAATTACACTTTGTGCCCTTGCGAAGACGTTAGTGGAGCGTGTGTGGTTTACCGGCACATCGAATAGGTGACTATAACATGTGAGGGTACCATGTAAGTTTGCATGGTTATTCACACCCGGTTTGTGATCCTTGGCATCCCAGTCACAAACTAGAGGGGCATATTGAGATTTAAACATGCCATTGAAATGTTCAATGAATCTCAAAGGATCTAGGACTTTTCATAGATTTAAAATTCAAATTTCTTTTTCGTTTTTAATGGTGGAAATTAGTGAATCATCATTCACTTACCTTCAAATATTCTGCAACTAGATTACGGCATCCCTTTTCTAGGTTGTAGCGTATTGTGTTGGGTCCTAGCCTTAGAATTTCATTTGGGTGATTTACTAAGGACTCAATCAATCAACTAACTTGAATTCGTTTTCTCCCGTTTTGTAGATGTCAAAGTTCGAAAACTATGGTCTTCCCAAATCCCGTGGAACAAGCATTCCACATGAAGATGATATTCCACGATTCGATCGAGGAACAAGAGATCATGCTTCACTTCCTCCACCTCCTCCAATTTTTCTCCCTAACCCACAAGTTCGAAGACTTGAAAAGTTCAAACTCACTCAATCCCTTTTGGCAAGTAAACATAAAGAATGAAAGTCAGTGTGTGCACACGTCCTGGGGATGAAGTCACACATCGATTGGTTAAGAATGTTGGGATCCATTGTATGTGAGGAGATGGTTGTTGATTGGGTTCTTCAGTCACTTCCTAACTCATATAGTGGGTTCGTAAGAGAGTACTATATGATGAACTGCGACATGACCCTTATAGATCTCACCTATATGCTTATTGCTGCTGAATCAGCAATGGTTTGGCGCAATAGAAAAGCAAAGTTGATTGGTGAATCTGCCTTCAAGACCTCTATGGATATATACAATGACAACGAAAGACATGCTATGATCGAAAAGTTTGATCATAAGAGAAAGGCAATATCTGAAGTAGTTCCATGTGCTGTTCCAAAAGAGTCGATTTGGTTTTATTGCCAAGAGAAGGGGCATTGGAGACAAAGCTGCCCTATTTACCTAAGAGATCTAAGAGATGGGAGAGTCAAAACGTATGGCTCTGCTTTAGGTAAAATCCATTGACTAACTCTTTTAAGCTCCTATTCTAGATTCTTAATACATAATGTGATAAGATTACAATTGATGTTTTGTAGGATCGAAGAAAAGAGAGGAAGCTTAAGGGAAGAAGTGAGCAGAATCTAACCGTGAAGAAATGGATTTCGATCGCATTACTTGAAGATTAGATTCTTGAGCTGCTACTTAGATTTAAAATTAGATTTCTAAGAAAGATGTGTTAGCATAGTCTTTCAATGAATTGCATTGTAAGGACAAATTTTTCCGCAATAAATTTTTTTTTATTTTATATTATTTATTTATCCTTGCAATGGCATATATGAAAAAATTGATATTTGAATATTTCTATTATTAGTAATAATGGATTTGATTCTTAATTATATTATTTGTGGAAATGTCGAGAATTTACCAAATAGGGAGAGTTTCTCATCACCCAAGTTTCAATTGGACAGAAACTTGGAATCATGCAACTTGATTGCACGATGAATGAGAAATTTCATATTTGGAAATTAGACTAATTCATTGACAAAGTGTCAAGTGAAGGACTAGGAGATCGAGTACACAAAGTTGCGTGTTGATCAAGTCCACCATAAGAGTAACAAAGATATTCGTCATGATTTGCTAAAGGTTTAGTAAATATGACTTTACTTATAAGATTAAGTGTAAGTCTAAATTGATTGAAAAAGTTTAAATTTAGCAGAACGAATAAGAAGAATCAAGTAGGCAGAAAGATAAAAGTTTCTCCATTCTAAGAAAAAGGGAGGGTACCTTTTAAGCTTTATGATAGTTCTTAATGATTAAGAACCATATCTCAATTGATCCTCTAAGTGAGTCTTAGTACAATTGTATGTCTAAGAAGAGGAATCAAGAATTGAAGAAATGGTTAAATCAAGAAGTCAATCATACTTCGTTCCAAAACAAGTGTTAGAGTTAAGATTATGAAATTGAGTGATAAGTATTAACAAGGTTTATGACATTCATCAAATGTGGAAAGTTGTGATGTCTTGGATAAGACAAAGACCAACTAGGACCGATTTATGAAGTGTTTTGATAAAAACTACACTAACTCTTGAATATTTGGTTGTCAAGAAATGTTTATTGACAAGACAATATTATATGTCAAGGAGTCAGTGGGAGTGTTAATCAAAATAAACCTTATGAATCATCACTAGCACACGAGTTGAGGTTTGCAACCTATCGTGTTGACACTATTTTGTTTCTGTGTCATTTCAATTGAGTTAATTATGCATGTGAGTTCCATGAGTTCTCATTTGAACGCATAAAAGGCAGGTACCTTGATCAATGGAAAGTACATTGATAGGAAAGGGTGAGTTGCTTCACTACTTGGAAGACATGGTGGGCAGAAGTGTTACCATAAGGCAAGAAGTCAAGATTAAGAAAGTTCGGTCCATATGAGTTTGAATTTGTCGTAAACTTTGGTTTTGAAAAATTCACATGGATAGGAACACATACACCATTAAAATCTAAGTGTCATAAGATTCCCTCCTTCATGAAAATGACTGTGAGGAAATTCTTTCACTAAGAGAGATTTTAAAAAAGATAGTGACTGTGAAAATTGGATTCTCGAATTCGATTATGGTTACGGTATCCCTTTCCATGATTCGAATTGTGAGATTTGGCAATTAGTCTGAATTGTTTAGACACACATATGAGCTATCTAAGGGAAAGGTGTATAAGCTTAGATAAAGGATTATCAAAGCATTAGGTATTAGAAACATGAACTTAAGAAATTCAATAAGTATTGTTTTTTCTGGAAGTTAAGTTGGTTTCTGAATACATGTCAAAGCTAGTGGGAGCATAAGTGTTATGTTTATAATAATTATCATGATAGTGGGAGCATAAATGTTATGATTGCATGATTATTATGGAAAGTATTGCAAGTTAGCAATATTAATTATAGAAAAACAAAAGTCATACTTTGCAAAGTTGTAAAGGTTGAATAGTTGTTTTGCTATAATTAAGGGAGAGAATATTATGCTTCAATTCAAATCTAAAGGCTTAGGTTGTGGAATGTTAATAATATTAGTCAAGGATCAATAGTGTGTTCTCCAATTTCGATTACGATTATGGCATTCCTCTTCATAGTTCGAATTTTGAGAACATAGCACATAAAAGATTATAGCAGAAGATTGATAAAGTATCAAATCTTTATGTAAGACATTATGCATCATGTCCCATACGCTTCGGGTATAGGATCGATTGCAAATGCTATAATATTTGACCATTCTAAAATTTTCCAAATGTCTAGAGCATTTAGAGGGAAAAGGGACAAGAATCTGTTTTGACTATGATAATTAAACAACTATCAAAGGACAATCCAAAGTTCGCCGAGGATTGGTCGCTTGTGGGTAGTTGGAAGTATAGTATTGGATGGACCATATCGACATTGTTATAAATAGATAAGATTCTATTAAGAATAAGTTTTCATATGGAAAATATGGAAACGTATCCATATTGGGAATTGAATATTGAAAATCTATGTCTAGATTAGAAACTTTTATGAAAAAGGATGTTCAAAGGAATGTACTTTAAGTGAGAGACATCATATCTAAGGAATTGTCTTTTAACAATCTCCGATAGAGGACTTTGTAATATCATTGGCAATAGTCATTGTGACTTTTGTGCTATGAAATTACGAAAGGATCATTGCATAAAATGTTAGAATCTAGCATATTCCATAAGTAGCAAGAATTTGATATTCTTTCACTTGTGAAAAGGATTAGGAGTTGTGAAATGAGTATGATTGGAAATGTGTTCGTGTGATCTATTTCACAAAGTAAGAACCATAGGTAAACATTGTGTGCATGCTAGGAGCATGGGACAAGTGTAGTATTAATTCAAGTAAGAAGTTGATTACCCGAAACAACAAATAATGAGTAATCGATATGGTGATAAATAAAAGGTGTTTTATTTATACTCAAAGGTTTGAGGCCATATGGGATTAGTATTATTCTTGTGTTTCACTTTTCATGTTTTGACTTCCTGAATAATTTAATTGGTTTAGAACAGTCAAATTATTCGAACGGGCCACGGTCGTTCATATGTTAGAAGTAGGTATGAATGAAGACTTTCGTGAATTGGTGTGTGGATTGTCTAAAGAGCATTAGACATAAGCAAATGTTTGCTGCAACGTTCATGAGTGCTTATGAATATGATTTGAGCATTGGATTAAACCCACGCTCACTTGGATCACTCTATAAATTATATCATGAGTGATTGGTGAGATGATAACATCTTATATTCTTGAAACCGAGATGTGTGAGTTGTATCTTGCAAATCGGTTGCATATTTAACCAAATCCATTAATTTTGATGTGGATAACCATTCCAAACTTAAAAAATCGGATTTTGGCAAGAAAGACGAGTTTTGGCAATTATCCTCAACAAAATCGATCAGGAAAATCGGAAAACATGGCACCAGATCCCTTGACTTGTCGAGTCCACAATGGAAATCATCGAGTAGTACCTACTCGTCGAGTCTATTCACGGACTCGGGCAGTCTGCTAGTAAGAAACACAAAATTTTTATTTTCTTGCAAGAAATGAATGATTAAAACATCAAATACATCAAACAAACAGCCTAGGCTCTGATACCACTGATGAGATATGAGCACTACATTATTCCTATGGTGTACATGCAAACCCTAAAGCTTTGGATCTAGTTTGTCTAATGAGCCTGCAATAATCATCCAAAGCCATAAACCCTAGATCTAACATATGAACATCGAAATTAACATGTAAGAACAGGTCTAGATGTATATCTCTTATAGAATGGCTTGAATCTCGTTTCCTTGGAGCTTAGAGTCACAAATCTCACTTCTCTAATGGTTTACAAACACAAGCAAGATGATGATATTGGAAAGAGGGTAGGATCATCAAAACCGTCCAAGATCTCTACAAGAAAGCTTAGGCACGTTTTTAGGATCCCTAGGGGTCTATTTATACTTGTGTGGGCTGATAGGGTTTCAGGAGAAACCTTAATTCTCTGTTTAGGCCTTAAGCAACGCATGGAACCTTTCTAGAAGGCCCTTGGATGAAAATCATATGGGCTTCCATTAGATTTCGTCCAACCCCCTTCCCTCTAGGAATCCATAGCCCACAATACAATTATCTTATAATTACAATATTAATCCCCGAAGTCTAATTAATCGCTTTTAGCCACAAAATTAATTTCTTAATTAATTCTTGTCCAATATTAATTAAACTCTATGATTTCTCATATAATATATTAATAAACCATAATTAACATCTTTCTTTATAAATCATCATATCTAGTTGCTTTGATGAAGGCAACCCAAAAGGACCATGCACAAGCGGGTCAAATACTTACCAAATATAGTTACGGGCTTAGACACTAATCCAACAAACATAAAAATCCTTAATTACTAGACATGCATGTCAAATGCATGTCTTGGACTCTATTAGGTCAAAATGAGGGGTTTTGGCCAAATCTCCAATGCATGATGCTAAAACTCAACATTACTCCATATCCAAAGCATTAAAGGCTCAAAATGGTCTGGTGATTCAAAAAGTTGCAAACTTTATGGGATCTCACCACCCAATGGTCAAGAACAAGAAGATTGAGGGACAAAATAGCTAGATCTAGTCACATAAAGCATAAAGGTTCAAGTTTTTTAGGACTTACAAGAGTTAAAGAGGTTGCTACAACAAGGGTGATAGCTTACTTGCATATCCTTCTTCTTCCTTTCTTCATGGCTTCAAAAAGCACCAAAACAAGGTTCAAAGAAAGGAGGAAAAGTATTAGGGTTTTCAAAATTTTTAAGGGGCTGATGGAAGTTGAGGGTGAGCAAACCCAAGCTTCCTCATTCCTTTAAATAGAGAGCAAAACCCAGAAATAGGGTTTTTTCATTTGCCAAATGCCACGTCGTTTCCATATGCTGCCACGAAATGGCGGCCTTAAATGAGCCCGCACTTTTTTTCTTGAAGTGCCATGTCGTGGCGCCTTGCCACACATCGTGGCGACCTTGAATGCTTAATATGATTGAATTACCTCGAGGTTTGGATGTTACAAGAAACATCTGTTAGAAAAGAGAAGGCGTCGTCTTAACAATGGCAACCGGATGAAGGTATGTAGTTAGTAGAATCATGTGTCGACATTTTTGAGGATTCCAAAACCAAAAATGCGTAAAAAGATGATCATTTTTGGTAACGTATTATGGAGCAATATCTTAAAGTTATGGGTCGTGACGACGCTCATTTTTTTTATAACAGGTAAAGGTTGTTCAAGTTTATCGATGTGTGAAGGTTTTTATCCACATCCATGAAATGTATAAAAGTGTTTGGTAGCGAAGAAGATGATGAAAAAAGAACCAAAGTTTATGATACGAGCTACATTGTTTCATCAGATGCACATTTTGGGGTTGATTTGAACGAAGTGAATAAGCTTTGACTTGAACAATTTTTTCGATCGATGTGTCGAGATATGGTGAAAAAGAGAGGGTCTTCGTCGAATACATCAGAATCGGGAAGAGGATATGACCTTTAAAAGGCCGATAGTAATTCCAAAATTTATAATTTAAATTTTGAAAATCGTTTGAATTTTAAAAGAAAGAAATTGGAGGAGATAGAAGAAAGCTAAAGAGGAGAAACAAAAGAGCTCGAGAGGAGAAGTAAAGAACTCACGATATGAAATTTTTAACAAAAATCCATCGATCATCCCTCTGAAAACCAGCTCCAAATGGTTTCGACGGATAGAACGGAAATCATGAAAATAATATTACAATTGGTCTTATTATGTAGTGTTTTAATTATAATTTAATTGTGGTTTTTTAGCTATGTAATTATTTTTAATTAAATTAATGAAGTATTCTCTTTAACTAATTTTATATAATTATATTTTCTTAAATTAAAAAAATAAAAAAAATAAAAAATAAAATAAAAATGTGGTATTACACCCAATTGTTTTTTTGCGGAGGGAAATGAAATGATAAACTAAAACTATGATAATGTGTGTGGTTGTTATAAGAATGTTGTTTTTCATGCGGGTATATTATATTTTAATCAATGTTGTAAAAAGTATTCGATGATAACTACTAGGTTGATTGGGATCAAGTGGTTAATTAGCATATACTAAATTAATCAAAACATTAGATTATCAAAAAAATGTATTTAACAAAATAACTAAATATCCAATAACACGGTTACAAAATATCACTGTTTTGAAAACCGAACCAAACCGGCCAGTTGAACCAATTCAACCGGAAACCGGTCAGGATACCGGTTCTTTGAAGCCCAAAAACCATTTGTAAATGAACCGCCAAAAAACCAGACGGTTCACTGAAAAACCGGTTCAACCAGAGTGGTCGAACAAAAAAAACCAATTTTGCTAAAGCTTAAACTCAATTATAATAAAAACACTATTAAAACTCTCTAAAATACTGTGGGCCACCAAGGGCAACCACGACATTATATGTTCAGCGCGCTCATACATAATAAAGCCTTTGCCTCCCTTCCAATTTATAGAAGTCTCATTGCAACCTACTTTTGTTTCCTAGGCGATGTGGGATACTTGAATTTTCAAGTAGATTTTTCTAGGCAGATTTATTAGTCATTTTTAAAACACTAAACAGTCTTGTTAACTTCCTAAGCCATCTGAAGATTATCATGCGTTAATTTTAACATGTTATTGTTAAGGTATAATTTTTTTAATATATATATATATATATATATATATATATATATATATATATATATATATATATATATATATATATGACATCATCCGGTTTTTAAGACCGGTCGGACTGGTCTGACCAGTTGAACCATTGAACCGGTAGCTCGATCGGTTCAGTCTCCGGTCTGGTTTTCAAAACATTGCAAAATATGTAAATAAACATAGAAAAACGTAATTTAGTAGTTAAGCATTCAAGTCAAGATTATCATACATTAAATTTGTAACCGACGTTGTGATACGAAACAAGAAGCTAATCTTGATTCCGTGAAAGAAAATAGAGACGAAGAGAACCGGTGAAAAGCCAGAAGTACACTATTGTCTATTGGTTTACTTTTTGTCTTTAATTTTGTTTTTATTTATTGTTTGACTCCTTTTCGTTACTTTCGTTGACTATTTTATTCATTTTGATTTTTTAATTTTTTTATCAAATTTTGGCCCCTTAGGTTAAATGGCGTGGTACGTTTTTGTCTGCCAAAATTTGATGTGACGTAAGCTTTTGCAATTCTTACCACTTTTTGTCTATGACTATGGTGTGGAAACATTCGTGCCTATAAACACTAAGGCCTTATGGTATATTCATAACGAGTATGTGGCCACGAACAAAAAATGTGAACACCATCTCATACTTTTAGTAGTGGCTAGTGATGGAAAAATTCATGGTCAAATATGGTGGGCAGAACGGACAACAACATCCAATCAATTTTTTTCTCTCTCCATGTCTCTCAATCTCTCTCTATCTCTCTCTACATTTTAATTAATTAAAAATATATATTTTTTAATTTAAAAATAAAAAAATAAGAAGCATATAGTGGTGGGTATCCCATAGGTTTAGTGGTTGAATGTGATGATGAGGTGGCACCCACCACTATAGTGGTTAGTGGTGGGTATAACGGATGACCTAATAAGATGGCCTGCTAACACTAATAGTAACTGACTGGAGACCGCATAGAATTTAGAAATTAATCCACCGTCTAGAGCGATATTTACCACACTGATTTTTATAAAACAATACTATTTTTTATACAACTAGGTAAGTATAAGATCTTATGACATATAAATTAAGAAGATGTTTACATGATCACATTATTGGAGTGTAACCTCATCGTCCTCCTACCATCTCTAACCTACACATACTACTGCCTTTAACTGCAAGTTGGAATGAGCTTATTTAAAAGACAAATTTGCAAAAATGGTCATTGTGGTTGGGAAATTTATGTGTTTTGGTTCAAAACCAAACACTAGTGCACCACTGGTCCAAAATTGGATCTTTCTATCGTTTTTGGTCCTTATGGTTGACAATATTGTGTGGTTTTGGTCCATACCCTACTTGAAATGAAAAAATGCCCTTAATTTATTCTTTTTTAAATTTCTTTCTATTAATTACTTATTATTTCAATTAAAAACCAAGAAAAAAAATGTCAATTACCCACCCCGCCCCTCCTAATTTCTTTCTAATATTTGGAACCACCACCACCTGGTCACCACCATCAACGGACTGCTCTCCTCCTCATCGGAACACCACCGTTCTCATTTGACACATAATATAATACCTATACAGGAACCCCCATAAACCACCCTTATACCGTACCATCAGCCACCTACATCATGTACGACCACCTACCAAGCCACCATCGTCATCAGACCACCTCCACCCCCAACTTCCACACCACTACCGTTATTAAACCACCATCATTGAAATCGATAGTAACCCAAACCACCTACGTCACCGTAGGAAAAACGAGATTTGAAATGGAAAGTCAGAAAAATGGGATATGCACCATGTTAGAGGATGGTGGAGCTCGATGGAGCTTTTGGGTTTTCAGTCCTCGTCCTTCATCTTTCTGTGATGAGGGTTTTCAATCGCCACCACTACCTTTTTAAGCATTTTTTGATCTCCTAGCGCCGCCATTACCATCAATCTATTTCGTTCAAGATCTGAGAGGCAGCGACGCCGGGGAAAAAGGGAAAACAGGAAAAGA
Source organism: Lactuca serriola (assembly GCF_051521515.1). Lineage (NCBI taxonomy): Eukaryota > Viridiplantae > Streptophyta > Magnoliopsida > Asterales > Asteraceae > Lactuca > Lactuca serriola. Next base: position 285,636,532 of record NC_136410.1, read on the forward strand.
AAGAAAAATGATAGATCCTCAAGCCATACATTTGAATATATCTAAAAATCGAGCTACAGATCTGAACATATATGAAGCCGACGAGCATGGTGACGACTCTTGGCAACATCCGGCAATGGATTTTGCAATGGACATTATGATTCCAGTTCTATAGGTGAAGCCTTCAAAGAACATTAATTAGTGGTCGGGTTGAGAGGTGTAGCAGTGGTCAGAGGTGAGACGGGTGAGGGGTGAGGGGTGTAGTAGTGGTCGGAGGTGAGGCGTTGATCTTAGGGACGTTGACAGATGCATCCTTTTCTTGAGCTTATTTGTTTGAATTTCCTCCCATTAATCTCCTTTCTACCAACGAGAACATTATTCAGTTCACGAGAGAGAGAGAGAGAGAGAGAGAGAGAGAGAGAGAGAGAGAGAGAGAGAGAGAGAGAGAGAGAGAGAGAGAGAGGGTGTTTCTTGTATTTAGTTAAACACATTAATATAAATAAAAAATGGAAAAACAAACTATAAGGGCATAATAGTCTTTTTAAGTAGAATGAGACCAAAAACGATAGAAAGACCTAAATAGTTTTAAACCAAAAACACATAAATTTGCTAACCTTGGGATATTTTTGCAATTTTGTCTATTTAAAAGCTTGAAGCTGGCTGTGGACAATGTACACCACCAGCCCAACATGGCCATAAATTAGCTACATATGGGTCGAAATAGACCAATTTTTTTTTTTTATGTATGGACTTTATAAAGTTTATTTAAGGCCTTGGCCCAACAAGATTTAATTAGCGGAATACATTATTGTGGCATATGATAGGGACCAATATGATCAGCCTTCCTCTGGTTCGGATAGCATATAACATTATAATGTGGAATGAATGGTATTATTATTGGTGATAAAAGAGAGTTTTCTGCCTTTAATGTCAAGTCAATTTGTAGATGAGGCTAAATATGGGGTATGGAGACATATGGAGGGGAGTATACAGTGTGGAATTAATGGGTAATATGGGTGATAAATCTAATTTTCTATCTTTAATGCCAAGTCAATTATTAGGTGAGACTAAATATGGGACATGGAGACATATGAGGGGAGATTAAGGAGGATATCCAATGTGATGAGTTCGATAATACAAAAAAATTTGAGGTCTAGAACGAAACAATATTCAAAATAATAACTAAGATGTTTCTTTCAAGTGAATTAAAGAAGAATGATCGGTATAAATCGGTGGTAATTACATTCTTTCTTTATAAAAAATACAAGATATTATAGAAACCAAAAAGCTAGTAATTGAGGCTAGTAAAAACTAAAAAATGAATACAAGGGCTGAATTGCGAAACACGGATTGCACGACCATGTATGTCGCTCAAATTGAAATTTCCTATATCTATTCGATATACAACAAAAAGGATTAACTGTGCAATCAAACACAACTTTGTTGCAAAACACTTTATTTTTTATAAACTTTATCATTAATAATTATTTTTTTTTTGAACCGGCAAATCTAATCTACTCCTAAGCTAACAACACCTATTCCACATATGTCCACACCATGACTTGATCCATCGACCTCCAAGAGGGAGAGAACCACCTGATACCGTTGGGCTACAAGCCCTTTGGTAATAATTATTTTGTTAATCTTCCATAACTCACTATAGTAACATCTCCGTCCAAGGCATTCATAATGCCTTCAAACAAGTTTTAATCTTTAATACACCTCGCCAAATCTCTAAAGTAGCAGACTTGATAAAAAGTTTACTTCTGACCATCCACCAATCTTAAATTACACAATCTTAAACTACACAACATTAGCGAAACTACACTCGTAGAAGATGTGGCAAAAGGGACTCAACGCAAAATGTTAAACATACTTGGTTGTCACTTTCTCCATCGGATATGCTATTGTGAATTGACTCAGAACTTTGGCATCTAGACACAACTCTAAATATGCTATGGAGTTCCAACTCTATTTATCAAAAAATAAAGTGTCAAGAATTGTCCCTCCCATTTCCAGAAGATCAAGAATTCTTCATTTTTAGCCCCTCTAAGAAACACTCTCCTCCTACACCACTTCCATTATCCATCTACAATGTATCATGCGATATTATTTTTAACATGCTAGGAAGTGGCTGAGAACCAGGGAAAAATATCCTTAAGAGAGGAATAAGTGCACCAAAGGTTGAACCAAAACTTGATGGTATTCCGTCATTTTTAATATTTTTAGACCATCAAAATCGTGTCAATATCTTTAAGAGACAATTATAGAACAACTCCAACAAATGTAGGAATTTCTAACTAACTCCAAGACAACCTATATTCACAATGAATACCTTAAATGATACATATCCACTTACTCTGCCATTTTAAACCTCCAAATCTTTTTAACAGACATATGAAACCACAAAAATCAAGATCCTAGGTAGAGGAATCAGAAAACAAATTCAAAATATGGACATGGACAAGTTAGCTAGAACACTTCCTCCTAAATAACAACCTCTAGGATCAAAAGTGCCAAGGGTGGAATCCGAAATGACTGTACTTCTTATCCTTCTCACTAAAAACTACCAAAACCAAACAACATAAATATGCTTTGGTAGTCCCAATATTTAGTTCAATCAAAATTATCTTATGCTAATCCATCATACGGGCGACCAGGACGTCCTAATTCAATGATAGTTTGATTGAAAGAACATAAAACAATTATTTGTTCACAACGACGACCAGTTGAGATCCCGTTTGAATAATATTTCCAAACACTACTAATATGAAGGAGAAGACACATCATAAAATGTCATATAGTCATTAACTATTGAAGACAATAAGAATCCGCCTCACACTAAGAGACTACTGAGGTTGGATCTAAAAAACAGTCAACCAGTCATTCCTACTATTAGTCACACCAAAAACCAAAAATAGGACCAAGTATACTTTTTGTTCATGGTCAAAAGAAGGCTCACAATAGAAATGAGAGGACAAATTAAGGGGAAACAATATATAACAATCAAAATCTAGGATATCGTCAAAACATAAACCATGGAGTAACACTAACATCATAGATGAGATATCCACTATTTTTCATAACTGAAAAAAACTTTTCTTTATGTTTTTAAAACTATGTTATATTTATTTATGGGAAATCCCAATATCATAAAACATTTTACGGGAATTGTCTTGTTTTCTTAAAATATCTTAATTAAATATGTTGTTTGAGAAAAAAAAACCTTAAAGATATCATAATCAATACACAATATATGTTACAGTGTAAAGACCTAATGGTCCTAAATAGTATTGCATGCTTATCTTTTTAATCAATTGACATCCAGTTCAAAATCCAACAGCCTTAACACCGCTACTTGTGATGTGTGTAAATTGAGTGGGTCAGGTTGGAAAATCTAGTGAGACACAAGTGGTTTTGAATCCCATAATATCTTAATGATGATAAATCATAATTATCAAACCTGCAAAACCAACTGTTATCAAACAACACACCATAAATATCTATAACACATTTTACCCTTAGTTACCCATCTCGTTGATCATCATATACTGATCTTATCAGATCTATCCTGATGGATCACTATAAGTTGACTATATTGCTTAGAGGATTCCTTGGCAGCAGATGTTTGTCAATAAAGCCAATCATGGGGGATAGAGTACAACAAATAAACATACAACCCTATTGATCTGGATCAGTATAATTAATTAACACTTACAAACTATAAGTCTGCTAGTGATTCTACAATATTGATTTAGTTAGTGGTTGTCATCCTACTCATGCAGATGACTAGGTACTTAACGTCTTCCTGATACATACACACCATTCCTGATTGTCTAAATTGGAGGGATTATACTAATATAACACCTAATACATAAATTGTACCCCACCAAACATCAGTGTCATCGAACAGAGTTCTATTCACCGTTCCAATATTACACATAGCCTTATTATGATGCTACTTAGTATCCAAACTTAATTGAACTAAGTATCCCTTTAAGTCTTAATGTATAACTAGACAAGATTACAATACTCGTAATCAACAAAAATTTCCTTCATATGTAATATCTTTACAATACAACATATAAATAACACTCTTTCAACTTAACTCGAACTAAACATCATTTATAAGTCTTATCTTATCACCAGGCAAGACTATAATTCTTATAATCAACTTCCAAAACTTTTTTCTTGTTTTTACCATAATATCACAATACAATATACTAATATACTTTTATCCAACTTAATTGGAACTAATCATCCTTTATACATCTTAGTTTAAAAATAGACAGGACTAACATCCCTATAATCAACTGTCAATAGTAGCCCTGTTTAGACAACACCATCATAATTTAGTGCATACATTTAACACAAAGTATTAGCTATTCATTATACTTTAATCTTTTAAATAATAATACTTCCATTAATATTATCAAGTAATAATACCATATATACACTTTAAAACATATATAACCATATATGGTTCACACAATGTACGTTATCAAATATACATTTATACATATTCCAGATAATAAACGTTTAATTCACATATAAATTTGAACATTTATTTAATACTTTTAATAAATATTTTTAATAAAATCATATTCATGAAAGTAATGATCCACTCACCTAATTGACGTGGAAGACTCGTAGGAAAGTCAACTCCTTGAATGACACTATAATTTTCCCTTAATGACCTAAATACGAATATTATCATGCTTTAGAATTTGTAGCTATCCATAAAGTTATATTAATCATTATTGGATTCTTCAACAATCGCAAAAAAATACCGAGTTCTATCATATAAGGATTGAACATGTAAGATCGTTGTGGAGGTATGATCCATTTGGTAAAAAGATGTATCGTTTAGAAAATCCACTTAAAACACCTTATAGATCTGGTATAAACATTACTCCAGTAAGTAGATCGATCAATATAATGACTTGTATTACTGATAAATCTTATTTATAATTTCATTATAAAGACTACTAGCATAAATATAAGTTACACTTAATGCATAGTAAATATAACTCAACTTACAGGTTTTCTAGCGAATAATTAGAAACTGCATGGACAGAACTTCGATACCAAAAGCTCTATTTTGCTAGACTCTCTGATGTTCCAGAACTTCGCTACTAACACTTAAAAACACCTTAAGTTGGGCCTTGGGTCGTGGGCAAATTTTGAGAGGGTTTAGAGAGAAAATTGTGGAGTAAACTGATAAAAAACTAAGGTATAACATCCCAAATATTTCAGGCAAAAATTTTACTTTTAAATCGTTTTAGACATCCAACAATCATATCAAAACAACTGGAAGTGTATCATAGTGAATAATAATAATAATAATATCAGAGTATAAATCCCAAAATCACATTAAACGAAAAACAAGAGAAGATTTGGTGCGATCTAGCCGGGCCCTTCCCTTTTGAACTGGAAGTACCTGAAATATAAACATTAAACTATAAGCACAAAGCTTAGTGAGCTCCCCCAAAATACTCCATACCATACATACATAACAGTCAAAAATATTTTGGGTCTATTTCACACCCTTCGGTATCTTTCAACCTATACTGGTTTTATTTCACCCCTACGGTATCCTTTAACCGGTACTAAGTATATTTCACTCCCTTGAGTATCATTCAACCTATACTGGGTCTATTTCACCCCTTCTCTGACTCGCATCTGGTGATAACATGAACACAAATAATCTTGGAGAACCAAGATGCACCCTGAAGTTGATCAAATAAATCTTTAATCCTCGGGAGCGGGTAATGGTTCTTCACCGTTAGTTTATTCATCTCCCGGTAGTCAATACACATCCGATGCATTCCATCCCTTTTCTTCACAAAAAGATCGACGCTCCCCATGGTGAACTGCTCAGCCGAGTAAATCAATTATCTAGCAGCTCCTGCAACTGCGTAGACAACTCTTGCATCTCTGGAGGTGCTAACAGATAAGGTGCCTTGGCTATCAGAGCCTCACAAGGAACCAAGTCAATCTGAAACTCCAATTACGTCTCTGTAGGCACTCGTTACAATTCCTCCGGGAACACATTTGGTTACTCCCGAACAATCGGTACATCACCTATGGCCTGCTCACCCTTCTCCCGGGTATCTGTCATATAGGCCACAAACCCGAAACATCCCTGCTGAAAATAATGGCTGGCTCTGGCTGCCAAACATAGAGCCAACCCACGATGAGCACCCTCACTGTGGATCACCAACTCTCCTCCACTTGGGGTCCGAACACGTACCAACTAAAGCATGCAATCAATCATCGCCCCATTGGGGATCCACCAATCCATCCCCACAATGACCTTGCTCTTGCGCAGAGGAATCGAAACCAAGTCAAACAGATAGTGTTCACTGATTAACTTCAAAGTTCATCCCTGGTAAACCCTTGACACTTCCTGTAACAATTGACAAAAATAGGAAAGATCGAATAATACTATATTTTGATTTTTAAGCAATATGAATATTTTATCCAAAATGGCTGAAGGAATTTAACATGTTTTTTAGATAAGTTCTTGTGAAAAATAAAACAAGTGACTAATAATAAATTATGTTACGATGTGTGACAACCTAAAATTTCCAATTGTATGAACCTCACCTATTCAATAGAAGCTAATTCAGTTTCAGTGATTTTCAAGCTTTTCCGAACAAATTTGTGTACATTAGGGTTTATGTTTTAGACGATATCTGGAGAGTGGATACTCCTGGTTTTGTGAAACTTGGGCATTTCAAGTTTCATCATGTTGCAGTCCAACATCAGGAATAAAAATATTTTCTGCCAAAATATTCCATGACTATAAATAGTTTTCTAAATTAAATTAGTTCATTATTCACAATTCCAAATAGAGAAAAGCCATATTCTCTCTGACGGATCTTCGGGTTTTCATCCCAGATTGTGAGTCTACTTTTCTATATGTGTTTCAATACTTGTTTAATGCTTATTAACAACAATAACATGTCTAGATATCAAGATCCGGGAGTTTACCGCCCAAGAACGTTCTTGGGGAGTAAACTCCAAAATAGAACATAAATGCTTCCTAGTCCCGATTCCTTGTTAGACAACTTGTTTAGGGGTTAGAGTATGATCTTTATAGGCCAAAAAGCATCCAAGAAACATAAGTCTTTGGAGTTTACGGCCAAGGAACTACCTTGGGCCGTAAACCCCTTTTTAAGGGCAATTAGTGCCCTAAACTCCCCCTAATGCTTAAGGACCTTTACCCTAAATTGCTTGTGTTTATTTTAGGCATCAAAAGACATCAAAATCATAAGTTTCTAGGAGTTTACGGCCAAGAATATCTCTTGGGCCGTAACCCCTTTTTGTAGGGTAAAATGCATTCCAATCACACCTAAGGCCTTAATACAATTTTCCTTGAACCCTTGGGACTAGAATGGAGAGTAGAAAACAAATTAATCACTCCTTGAAAGGAGTTTACGGCCAAGGAACATGACTTGGGCCGTAAACTCCAAGTGATGGCACCAAAGTGTGCCTCTTGCCCCCATTAGCCTTAGATAAATTCATGAAAGCAATCCTTGATGTTTAAGTGTCTCAAATCAATTAAATTCCTAGAGTTTACGGCCGTAAACTCTAAGGTGAAGGACCTTAGGCCGTAAACTCCCATATGGAGTGTTCTAAAGCCTTAAACTACTTCATGTGTTATTCCAACAAAGCTAGGAGTGTTCTAGGATCAAGATAGCACCACAAAACACCCAAAACTACCCTTTTAGGAGTTCACGGCCATAAACCTATGAGTTTACGGCCGTAAACTCCAAGGTGTGGGGTTGGTTGGGTGGTGAACTCCTATACAAGGCCCTTTGATGTTTCAAACCCTTTTGCCTTGTCCCGTAGCAACTTAGATGCAACCATTTGGACCTTAAACACTCATAAAAGTGTTTAAATGTTTTCTAAGTGTCTTAAATTATTTATTTAAGTTATTATTTGTCTAATTAGTTATTTATATGCTTATTATATGATAACTAGGCTCGTGCGTGTAAACCAGTCTCCGTTTGTCACCTAGCACGGTAGCCGACACTGCAATTCAAACGACTCACCACAAGTGAGTTCATACCCCTTGAATCAACCTTTGAAATGATTTTAAATGTTTTATAACACTTTATGGGGGGGGGGGAGATACAAGTCAAATACTTATAAGTTATTACTTCAATCACATGTGATTGTGTTTAATCACATGTGATTAATAACTAGGAAAACAACGATTTTCACACTGTTCAAACTGTCTTTCAACTGCTTTACTATCGAAATGTTTTACAAACTGTTTTACTATCCAAACTTACTTATAGACTGTGATTCAATCAAATGCTTCTTATATAATTAAACTGTTTTATCAACTTATGCTTTCAAAATGATTTATAGCTCGACATCAAGCCAATGTTCTCTTGAAATTATATCTATGCTTCAAAATGTTTTATGAAAACTTATTTATGCTTTATATATACAATTGCATGCCCATATATGTATAGATATATAAATAATGTTCAAAAGGCTTAGGAATGCCATCCGCTCTATTTCCTTTTCCTCGATTTGGATGTGGTCTGGTGGGATTTCGGGTGACCATCCGAAGGTCGTTTCCATATTACTTATATATGATATATACATGTATAGACATAAAAGTACTTCCATATTTATGCTCATCAGTACATCATTAGCTGGTTACCATCGGGGTAACGCAGAAACAATACATATACAGATATACCAGAAACAATACATATACAGATATACTAGAAACAATACATATACAGATATACTAGAAACAATACATATATACAGATATACCAGAAACAATACATATACAGATATACTAGAAACAATACATATACAGATATACTAGAAACAATACATATACAGATATACGAGAAACAATACATATACAGGTATACGAGAAACAACACATATACAGACATACGAGAAACAATACATATACATAAATACGTAATAATTGTGATCCACTGTATCGGGCATGCCTTAATTGTCATGGCCCGAGTTGTAGCCAGAATTCTCCTGGAGGGAGAGCGTGAGTTTGCATATAGATCTATACTGGATTGACTATCCTACACCTTGCTGCTAGCTACAGCCGGACCTGCAGGTCTGCGGGTGCCAAACGTCATTTCTTATTACGACCGTTCAGTATGTCGTTGATTTTCAGTTGATAGCATGGTGCAATTAATCACAATATACCTTAATATAAATCCGGTTTAAGGTAGTAGTAATAGTATTTAGTACAACAGTAGTCTTATTATACAAAGCTACAATACTTCAATGATTTACCCATTACATATTTTAGTGATAATCTCACTTAAGCATTAATGTACAAGCTATATTTTAACAAATGATAGTTATATTTGGGAAATCACACACTTTACAACAGAAAAGTTTACAAAACAGCTTAGCCTTGGTAGAAGGTTACTTTTATAGAAAATATAGGATTTTCTGAGTGATTCAAACTTTTACAAACACTTTCAAACATTTACTTACATTTTTACAACTTATACATTGAGACAGGTTCAAACGTTTTTACAAGAAACCTTGACACTAAAATACTTATGAACTCACCAGCTTAATGCTGATAAACTCTTTCAAAATAACTGGTATTCGCAGGTCATCAGTAGACAGGTACCGAGGCCAGCTTTTGAGAAGATGGAGTGCATTCAAGACTCATCTCATATTATTTTGTTATACATTATTTTTGGTGTCTATAACTGTACAGAACACTTGTATTGAAATTATATATTTAATGCAATGGATGATGTTGTTTGCTTATTTACATTTACTGTGTTGTGATACTATACATGACGTCCTCCGCCCCAGAACGTTTCCGCCGTCTTGGTTTTGGGGTGTGACAGATTGGTATTAGAGCATTGTTTATAGTGAATCAAGGATATCAACCCATAAAAGATATACTAATCTATAAACCCAAAAGGGACTAAAACACTCTGACCAAGAGTCTATACTTTAAATAATAAAATATTTAATTAAGTATACTAGTCTGCATTCATACTAAAATCAGTGTCACAATGACAAGAACAAAAGTATTACAATTGTTGAATATCACAAGTGAGCTCGGGGATGTATGGTTAGTCCTGGGAATGGCATAGCCTGATCAACTATGCTGGTCCTAGGAGTGATTAGAATATGCCCTAGAATGGTTGTGATATGTTAACAAGTCTAAAAACTTACCAACAATACCACAAGAAGATCAGTAGAACTTAACCTTAAAATACTATAGGAGTATTTTGTGCTATTAGTTACACGTATACTATATTCTTATACCTCTCTTCTCGCGTAGATCTAAATGGCTGGATTCCATCATGGCGACCCGTACTTTCCCAATGAAGGCAATGCCGGATGGATCGATGAAGAGCCCAAAGATGATCATCCAATCCCTTTGGATGATCACCTCGCAGAAGGCTTTTCGGATGGATCCGACTCTGAGCCTGAAGTCAACAATCTACCGCTTGTAGGTCAAGCCCCGAACAACAACCCTCGGCCAGCGTTTCCAGGCCCTACTCCCATGTGGGCAAACGACTTGAATCGCTGGAGTGATGAGCAGGGTCAGCCCTTACCATACTTTGAGGACCGAACCTATTACAATGTTAGCGATGGTGGATCTGCTGATAGAGCTCTGCCGGTAATCATCCGCAGAATAGCTCGTAATGTCGAGCAGCCATCGACCGGGTCATGGAGATTGATGCCAATTCAGGTGTCAATACAGTCCGCATTCGCCGTCTCGAAGAGGACATGGAACGGACCCGGAGAACCAACGAAACTCTACAACAACAGCTGGCTGCCTCCCGAGCTGAGGTCGTGGAACTTAGAGCTCGTCAGAGAGCTCAGGACCGACACCTTCAAGAGGTGTTTCGCCAAGTGTCCGACCTCAGGGATCGCCCGAGGAATTCCCATCGCCATTAGATGATCTCTAGTACATCTCTGTCTTTTGAATTAGGGATAGCCTTGAACTTATATGCTCTAAGTAGCACTTGTCTGTAAAATATTCCTAACTTTCAGTACTCTAATTAGGAATCTAGGACTGTCAGTATTGTCCTTATGGTATGATGTAAGACCTACTGTTAGGTCGATTTTCCTTGAACTTACTACATCAGTAATACCCGTACTATTGAAATCTACCTAATCTGTGGGAAAAATTTGTACACTTGTGTATTCCTACTGATATTTCTTATTGTGATTTCTAACACTCATTCAACTGTTGGGCTATGGGTAATTAGTCCATGGGTCACTCTCACATTGCTTACAAATTGATTCTTATCATCCATCTTGTTTTTATAAACTTATAGCTGAAGGATGCCTCCTCGCAAGTCTCCCAGAAATAGGAATAATCCTGTACCTCCACCGCCTCCACCACCTGCAGTCATCGATACTGTAGCCCTGAATGCTGTCGTAGCTGCAGCAGTGGCAACTGCCATGGCTCAGTATCACTCATCGGATGCTAGCAGAGGTGGAACCCCTGTTGAATCTATCCCAGTTGAAATCCCTGTGCGCTCGAGGGAGTGCTCCTACAAGGATTTCACAAACTGCAAGCCGAAGCCTTTCCATGGCACCGGCGGAGTCATTGCTCTCTCGCAATGGTTCGAGAAGACTGAATCAGTCTTCGAAATCTGTTCGTGCCCTGCAGCATTCATGGTGAAATATGCCGCATGCACCTTCGAGGATAAATCCCTAACGTGGTGGAACGGCCACGTCAAAGCCCTAACTCTCGTCGTGGCTAACGACATGGGCTGGGCAACGATGAAGGACCTCATGATTGAGGAGTACTGCCCTAGGGGCGAAGTCCAGAAGTTGGAACATGAACTCTGGAATCTGACAATGAAGGGCACCAACGTGATCGCTTACACTGCCCGCTTTAGCGAACTGGTGGCCCTATGCCCCAACATGGTTCCCACTGAAGGGAAAAAGATTGAGCGGTATGTATGGGGACTAGTACCTCCGTACCAGGGAAATGTCTTAGCATCCAACCCTGCTACCTTCGACAGTGCCAAGCGATTGGCACAAAGACTTATTGACCATGGAGTCAAGACCCCTGCAACTACAACCACCCTAGCCATCCCTGAACCCTCTAAACCTGTTGGCAACAAGCGGAAATTCTGGGAGGAGAAGAAGAAGCAACGAGCTTCAAAGAAACAACAAATCGTAGCAGTACATGCTGCGGTAGCCCCTACTGCTGTTACTGCTCCGGGGAAGCAGTATGCTGGAAGTTTTCCGAAGTGCAACAAATGCCATTTCCACCATAACGGCGCCTGCCGTGAAATGCAATGTAACAACTGCCACAGAAAAGGACACACCGTCCGATTCTGTAAATTCCCGGCGCAACCGATCTCTCAAGTTCCTGGATCAGGCGTGAGCCCAACTTGCTATGGATGTGGCGAAGCAGGCCACTTTAAAAGGGACTGCCCTAAGGCGAGGAATACTGGAGGAGCAAGGAGGGTACTAGCAATAGGCCACGGGGAAGCAATCGCTGACCCGACAGTGGTGACTGGTACGTTCCTCCTTGATAACTCCTATGCATGCATTCTGTTCGATAGTGGAGCGGAGCGAAGCTTCGTAAACCACAAATTTGCTCGCATTCTTAAGCAACAACCACACGCACTTAATGAACAATTCATAGTAGAAATGGCCAATGGAAAAACTGAAAGTACTAATAGCATATACTTAGGTTGTCTTCTAACCTTAGATAACCATTCATTCCCAATTGACCTTATGCCGGTCTCAATAAAAAGTTTCGACGTTATTATCGGCATGGATTGGTTAAGTCTTCATCGCGCCGACATCATGTGCTACGAGAAGGCAGTCCGTCTAAACCTCCCGTCTAACGAAACTCTTATAGTCTACGGTGACAAACCTGGTGCGAGTCTTCGCATTATATCTAGTATTCAAGCACAGAAATATCTGCGCAAAGAATACCACGCATTTCTTGCTCACGTCGTCGACACGAACCTAGAAACGAAAGAACTAAAGGACCTCCCGGTAGTGAGCGACTTTCCCGACATTTTCCCAGAAGAACTACCCGGGTTACCTCCGCAACGACAAGTCGAGTTCAGAATAGACTTAGTCCCAGGAGCTACCCCAGTAGCCAAGTCGCCCTACCATTTAGCACCAGCCGAGATGCAAGAACTCTCTGGTCAACTTAACGAACTGCTCAGCAAGGGCTTTATAAGACCAAGTTTCTCACCTTGGGGAGCACCGGTCTTGTTCGTTAAGAAGAAAGACGGATCATTCCGTATGTGTATTGACTACAGAGAACTCAACAAATTGACGATCAAAAATCGTTACCCTCTGCCACGCATAGATGACCTATTCGATCAACTGCAAGGGGCGAACTATTTTTCCAAAATTGATCTGAGATCCGGATATCACCAGTTACGAGTGCTTGAGGAGGATGTGCCGAAGACAGCCTTCCGAACTCGTTACGGACACTACGAGTTCGTGGTGATGCCATTCGGATTGACCAATGCACCCGCAGTCTTCATGGATCTGATGAATAGAGTATGCCGACCTTACTTAGATCAGTTCGTCATCGTTTTCATTGACGACATCCTGATCTACTCCCGAAGTAAGAAGGAGCATGGTGATCACCTACGACAAGTTCTAGAGACACTACGAAAGGAGAAACTTTATGCGAAGTTCTCGAAATGTGAATTTTGGATCCGAAGAGTCGAATTCTTAGGACACGTGGTTAGCGAGGAAGGAATCCACGTGGACCCATCCAAAATAAAAGCCATTGAGAACTGGTCAGCACCAAAGACACCTACAGAAATTCGCCAATTTCTAGGTCTCGCTGGCTACTACCGCAGGTTCATTCAGAACTTCTCCCGAATAGCAAAGCCTCTTACGACCCTGACCCAGAAAGGTGTGGCCTTTGACTGGGAAGAGAAGCAAGAAAGAGTGTTCCAAACTCTCAAACGAGCCTTGTGCACCGCACCAATACTATGCCTTCCCGAAGGAATAGAAGACTTCGTTGTCTATTGCGATGCATCCAATCAAGGACTCGGATGTGTTCTGATGCAGCGAGGTAAGGTCATCGCCTACGCCTCGAGACAGTTGAAGACACATGAGGTTAACTACACGACCCACGATCTTGAACTAGGAGCAGTAGTGTTTGCTCTGAAGATCTGGAGACATTACTTGTATGGAATGAAGAGCACTATCTTTACCGACCACAAGAGCTTACAACATATTTTCGATCAGAAGGAGCTCAACATGAGACAACGACGGTGGGTCGAGCTACTCAGTGACTACGAATGCGATATTCGTTATCATCCGGGTAAAGCCAACGTAGTAGCAGACGCCCTAAGTCGGAAAGAATATTCTGGTCGCAAGGTTAAGTCATTATCCATAACCATCCATTCACACTTGACTAAGCAAATTCAGGCGGCTCAACTTGAGGCCATGAAACCTGAGAATGTGTCGAGTGAATCCCTTAGGGGAATGGACAAGAACTTCGAAGCCAAGGGTGACGGAGCTTTATATTTCATGAACCGGATCTGGACACCGAAACACGGTGGTTTCCGAGACTTGGTCATGACCGAGGCGCACAACACTCGTTATTCCGTCCACCCAGGTTCAGATAAGATGTATCTGGATCTGAAAAAGCTATACTGGTGGCCTAATATGAAAACAGAGATTGCTACCTTTGTGAGTAAATGCCTTACTTGCGCGAAGGTTAAGGTCGAGTACCAGAAGCCCTCTGGTTTACTGCAACAACCAGAGATCCCATAGTGGAGAAGAGCGGATCACTATGGATTTCATAACCAAGTTACCCAAGACGACGGGTGGACTTGACACCATATGGGTCATCGTTGATAGATTGACCAAGTCTGCACACTTCCTACCTATCAAAGAAACCGACAAGATGGAGAAACTTACAAGAACATACATTAGGGAAATTGTACGGTTGCATGGGGTACCTATTTCCATTATCTCCGATAGAGATAGTAGGTTCACTTCAAGATTTTGGCAATCCCTACAACGTTCCCTGGGAACAAGGCTGGATATGAGCACAGCCTACCATCCACAGACCGACGGACAGAGTGAGAGGACCATTCAAACATTGGAAGACATGTTGCCAGCCTGTGTGATTGATTTTGGGAAGGCATGGGATACTCATTTACCCCTTGTCGAATTTTCCTATAATAACAGTTATCACACGAGCATCAAGGCTGCTCCATTCGAAGCTCTCTACGGCCGCAAGTGCAGATCCCCTCTGTGCTGGGCTGAGGTTGGTGATACCCAACTAGCGAGAGGGCAAGCTTCCGACAGTACTCTCACTGGTCCAGAAATCATTCGGGAAACGACAGAGAAAATCGTTCAAATCCGTGAACGATTGAAAGCCTCTAGAGCCCGACAGAAGAGCTACGCCGATAAACGAAGAAAACCTTTGGAGTTTCAGGTGGGAGACCGAGTCCTTCTCAAAGTCTCACCCTGGAAAGGCTTGATACGCTTCGGCAAGCATGGGAAGCTAAATCCGAGGTACATAGGGCCTTTCGAGATTCTTGCCAGAGTCGGCCCCGTAGGTTACAAACTTGATCTACCCGACACACTGCGTAACGTACATTCTACATTCCACGTATCTAACTTGAAAAAGTGTCTGTCTGACGAGACTCTCGTAATCCCACTCGACGAGATCGAGATCAACGAGAGCCTCAACTTCGTGGAAAAACCTGTAGAGATCATGGACCGTGAGGTCAAGCAGACGAAACAAAGTCGTATCCCTATCGTGAAGGTTCGCTGGAACGCCAAGCGAGGACTGGAATTCACTTGGGAACGCGAGGACCAGATGAAGTTGAAATACCCTCGTCTTTTCGCTTAATTGTTTGTAACTTTTATTTGCTTAAATTTTAATTTCAGGACGAAATTCCCTCTAACAGGGGGATGATGTGACAACCTGAAATTTCCAATTGTATGAACCTCACCTATTCAATAGAAGCTAATTCAGTTTCAGTGATTTTCAAGCTTTTCCGAACAAATTTGTGTACATTAGGGTTTATGTTTTAGACGATATCAGGAGAGTGGATACTCCTGGTTTTGTGAAACTTGGGCATTTCAAGTTTCATCATGTTGCAGTCCAACATCAGGAATAAAAATATTTTCTGCCAAAATATTCCATGACTATAAATAGTTTTCTGAATTAAATTAATTCATTATTCACAATTCCAAATAGAGAAAAGCCATATTCTCTCTGACGGATCTTCGGGTTTTCATCCCAGATTGTGAGTCTACTTTTCTATATGTGTTTCAATACTTGTTTAATGCTTATTAACAACAATAACATGTCTAGATATCAAGATCCGGGAGTTTACCGCCCAAGAACGTTCTTGGGGAGTAAACTCCAAAATAGAACATAAATGCTTCCTAGCCCGATTCCTTGTTAGAAAACTTGTTTAGGGGTTAGAGTATGATCTTTATAGGCCAAAAAGCATCCAAGAAACATAAGTCTTTGGAGTTTACGGCCAAGGAACTACCTTGGGCCGTAAACCCCTTTTTAAGGGCAATTGGTGCCCTAAACTCCCCCTAATGCTTAAGGACCTTTACCCTAAATTGCTTGTGTTTATTTTAGGCATCAAAAGACATCAAAATCATAAGTTTCTAGGAGTTTACGGCCAAGAATATCTCTTGGGCCGTAAACCCCTTTTTGTAGGGTAAAATGCATTCCAATCACACCTAAGGCCTTAATACAATTTTCCTTGAACCCTTGGGACTAGAATGGAGAGTAGAAAACAAATTAATCACTCCTTGAAAGGAGTTTACGGCCAAGGAACATGACTTGGGCCGTAAACTCCAAGTGATGGCACCAAAGTGTGCCTCTTGCCCCCATTAGCCTTAGATAAATTCATGAAAGCAATCCTTGATGTTTAAGTGTCTCAAATCAATTAAATTCCTAGAGTTTACGGCCGTAAACTCTAAGGTGAAGGACCTTAGGCCGTAAACTCCCATATGGAGTGTTCTAAAGCCTTAAAATACTTCATGTGTTATTCCAACAAAGCTAAGAGTGTTCTAGGATCAAGATAGCACCACAAAACACCCAAAACTACCCTTTTAGGAGTTCACGGCCGTAAACTCCAAGGTGTGGGGTTGGTTGGGTGGTGAACTCCTATACAAGGCCCTTTGATGTTTCAAACCCTTTTGCCTTGTCCCGTAGCAACTTAGATGCAACCATTTGGACCTTAACACTCATAAAAGTGTTTAAATGTTTTCTAAGTGTCTTAACTTATTTATTTAAGTTATTATTTGTCTAATTAGTTATTTATATGCTTATTATATGATAACTAGGCTCGTGCGTGTAAACCAGTCTCCGTTTGTCACCTAGCACGGTAGCCGACACTGCAATTCAAACGACTCACCACAAGTGAGTTCATACCCCTTGAATCAACCTTTGAAATGATTTTAAATGTTTTATAACACTTTATGGGGGGGGGATACAAGTCAAATACTTATAAGTTATTACTTCAATCACATGTGATTGTGTTTAATCACATGTGATTAATAACTAGGAAAACAACGATTTTCACACTGTTCAAACTGTCTTTCAACTGCTTTACTATCGAAATGTTTTACAAACTGTTTTACTATCCAAACTTACTTATAGACTGTGATTCAATCAAATGCTTCTTATATAATTAAACTGTTTTATCAACTTATGCTTTCAAAATGATTTATAGCTCGACATCAAGCCAATCTTCTCTTGAAATTATATCTATGCTTCAAAATGTTTTATGAAAACTTATTTATGCTTTATATATACAATTGCATGCCCATATATGTATAGATATATAAATAATGTTCAAAAGGCTTAGGAATGCCATCCGCCCTATTTCCTTTTCCTCGATTTGGATGTGGTCTGGTGGGATTTCGGGTGACCATCCGAAGGTCGTTTCCATATTACTTATATATCATATATACATGTATAGAAATAAAAGTACTTCCATATTCATGCTCATCAGTACATCATTAGCTGGTTACCATCGGGGTAACGCAGAAACAATACATATACAGATATACTAGAAACAATACATATACAGATATACTAGAAACAATACATATACAGATATACCAGAAACAATACATATACAGATATACTAGAAACAATACATATACAGATATACTAGAAACAATACATATACAGATATACGAGAAACAATACATATACAGGTATACGAGAAACAACACATATACAGACATACGAGAAACAATACATATACATAAATACGTAATAATTGTGATCCACTGTATCGGGCATGCCTTAATTGTCATGGCCCGAGTTGTAGCCAGAATTCTCCTGGAGGGAGAGCGTGAGTTTGCGTATAGATCTATACTGGATTGACTATCCTACACCTTGCTGCTAGCTACAGCCGGACCTGTAGGTCTGCGGGTGCCAAACGTCATTTCTTATTACGACCGTTCAGTATGTCGTTGATTTTCAGTCGATAGCATGGTGCAATTAATCACAATATACCTTAATATAAATCCGGTTTAAGGTAGTAGTAATAGTATTTAGTACAACAGTAGTCTTATTATACAAAGCTACAGTACTTCAATGATTTACCCATTACATATTTTAGTGATAATCTCACTTAAGCATTAATGTACAAGCTATATTTTAACAAATGATAGTTATATTTGGGAAATCACACACTTTACAACAGAAAAGTTTACAAAACAGCCTAGCCTTGGTAGAAGGTTAATTTTATAGAAAATATAGGATTTTCTGAGTGATTCAAACTTTTACAAACACTTTCAAACATTTACTTACATTTTTACAACTTATACATTGAGACAGGTTCAAACCTTTTTACAAGAAACCTTGACACTAAAATACTTATGAACTCACCAGCTTAATGCTGATAAACTCTTTCAAAATAACTTGTATTCCCAGGTCATCAGTAGACAGGTACCGAGGCCAGCTTTTGAGAAGATGGAGTGCATTCAAGACTCATCTCATATTATTTTGTTATACATTATTTTTGGTGTCTATAACTGTACAGAACACTTGTATTATATATTTAATGCAATGGATGATGTTGTTTGCTTATTTACATTTACTGTGTTGTGATACTATACATGACGTCCTCCGCCCCAGAACGTTTCCGCCGTTCTTGGTTTTGGGGTGTGACACGACGTATGACTACGAACCATCACCAGTTTGTGAAAATTAGCATATAACGTCATTTGAACGCAATAAATTTAATTACCGTATCAACATGTCTCCAATTTACGAATATGTTAAATTTTATATAAAACTTGTGCCTAATAGTTGTGTAGGATCTAAGTTTGATAAATATACAAACCAAAGTGACAAAACCTGTTTAACGATATTGCTAACCGATTAAATGTTATGAAATTATACCTTGGTCAATAAATTTTATATTTAATTAATAAAAATATAAAATGAATTACTAGAAGGCATAATTAGAATGTATTTAAGTGTTTTTGAATAAAAAGAATAAAACATAAACATTTATGTTCAAATGCACAAAAACTAGATTTTTACTTTATACCAAGAATACATGTATGTATTTGTACATATGTAATATTATCTAGTAGATAACTAGTTATGGGTCACGACTTAAAGTTATTTCATGTAAGGAAGATTGTGTCTAAATAAATTAAGATAAGAGAAATGGTTGAGATAAGTGCCAAGCAAACTAACAAGTGCCTAATCACTTAAGTCATTTTGCTAAAAACACTTCTTAATTCTTCTTAAGATTTTCGAGATTTACCACCTTCCCTCTCTATAAATAGAAAATCTAACTAACTAATAACTAGTTAGTTAACTAAATCCTATCCCTAACTAACTAACTAACCAAGTGGCTAGACAAGATCATATCTCCTCATTTTCCCATCCTATCACAAGCTAACCTAGGATTATACTTCCTATCTTCTTCTCTTCTTTCCCTAAAAATATTGAAACCTCTCTCTCTCTCTCTCATTCTTCTTTCATTCTCCATCTAATAATCTAGGGAAAAGCTCTCAATCTTCATCCTATTTTCAGCCACATAAACTGCCTTCCAACTCATCAAAACCGTGAACCTTAAGGGGCTGTTGTCCCTTGGTTTTTCGCCACCATTTCACCTATACTTGTTGGATTTGGTGTCTAAGCCCATAACTATAACTGGGATGTACTTGACCCGATAGTAGAATGGTCCTTTTGGGTTGCCTTCACCAGTGAAATTTTATAGGATGGACTTTTGAGAGTAAGGTGTTATTTATGATTAATTAATATATTACAAGTATAATATATTAATATATGAAATCATATTATTTAATTAGTATTGTTGAAGAATTAATTTGGAATTAATCTTGTGGTCAAAAGAGACTAATTAAATATATGAGATTGATTATGTAAATCAATGATTATTGTAGTGTGGGGCAATGATCCCTGATTATTTAGGTGGGCTAAACCAATAAGTTAACCCATGGATAGTCCATGGAGGTTAAACCCATGGAGCATAAGAATGTGAAAAGTCATGGAGCATTAGGGTTTACAAAGTGTAACCCTAGCATTTACCACACTATAAATAAAACCCTTATGAGCCAAAATCGGTTACACCAACTTTTTGAGATAAGTAACTTATTCTCTTAAGCCTCCTCTTCCATATTGGTGTTTGTGAACCATTAGAGGCATAACACATGAGGTGCTCAAGCTTTCAAAGGTTAAGAACTCTACCCTACTCAAGAGGTAAGCATTTAAACTAAGGTTTTATTGTATAGCTTCAATTGTATGCTAGCTAGGGTGGATGCTTTGGAAAAAGAAAATGCATGTATAATTAGAGAAAACATAGATCCAAAGCATTTAAGGTTGCATGTGCACCATAGGAGTGTTATAGTGCTCAAAACCCAACAATGGTATCAAAGCCTAGGATTGTTTTCTATTATATATGATGCTTACTAGTTTTTTCGAAGCTGAAAAAGTCGAAATTTTGGCCTCTGACTAGTGAACTCGCCGAATCCATGAACAAACTCGACGAGTCCACTTAGTAACAAAACAAATCACTGAGTCCAGTTCATGAACTCGATGAGTTGAAGGCTGTGTTTGCAGAATTTTGTGTTTCTTGGCCTGGTTTGGATTATGAACACTACCAAAAACTGTTTTGGATCATTGGAAATGTTTTTTATGATACGGTAGTGCTTGTACTCATACAAACAAAAGATAATTGTCAACGTTTTAAAATAATTGTTGTTTTTATATGATAAACAAAATTGCTTTCAAATTGTTGACTTGAAATTATCTTGATTATGAGTTTAGTTAGATCAAAGATTATGTGATAATTTTAGTTGTTAGAAAAATGATCTAGACGAATTTTAATGACCTCCATAACTTGTTCTCAAGTTATGGAAAATGAAAAGTCTCATACATTAAAATCCAATTAAACTTATAAGTTATGAACATGAAGAGTTTTGAAAAGTTTCAAAACTTGCCCTCAAGTTTTGGAATTTGTAAAGTCTTATCAATGAAACTTTAATTCCAAACCCTGGACTTTTAATGTAACGCTCTGTACCGAATTGACTTCTAGTCTAAGGCTATGGGTCGAAGGTTGGTCTTTATAAGGAGTATGGCTCTATATAAGGTAAGATCTAGGCTCATTCGGGTGCGGGTGATGTATTAGAAGTGTTTCGGGTGTTCGGGTTATGTTTTGGCGCCTAGGGGTAATTTGGTAAAGTGTCAGTTCGGGCTTTTGTGGATATTGGATTTTTGTTCGGGAGGTCTTAAGTAAATTTTGAGATGTTAGAAGTGTAGAGCTTCTCGTCACCTTTCCGTGGATATAAGGATCGTTGAAAATGGATTTTTAACGAAGAAGTTATGGCTTTCGGAAGTTTAGTAGTTTCAGGCTTAGCCGAGTACGCCGGGCGTACACAAGGAGTACGTTGGGCGTACAGGGGAAAAAGGGAGTACGTTGGGCGTACTTTGGGTTACACTGGGCGTAATGACGAGGAGTTGTCGCGAAGGTTCTCTGGTGTACGTTGGGCGTACCAGAATTACGATGGGCGTAATTCCGTCAGATCAAAAACCTATTTTAGGGTCTTGGACCCTATTTAAACCCCTTACTTCATAACCAAACCCTAACATCTTCAGCCTCCACCCCTCTAAACATTAGAAATCGTCATATAGCATCCATGGTGACATTTTAAGCTTATGGAGTCCATTTTTTTGGGGTGTTTACCCCATTTTCAAGAAGTTGGAGTTTGATGCAAGGATGGGAATCAAGGAGGAGCTTATGGATCTGTCTTTTTGGACTCATTCTCAGCTTAAAATGATATGTGTTAATTGGTATGCTATGTGGTATGCTAGTGATTATATGATATGTGTTATGCTAGTTGTCTTGGTGATACTTGCATGGAAGACCCCGGGGGAGCCCGTGGCAAATGATGTAAGACCATGTGGGGTAGCCCATGGCAGTCCTAGGTAAAGACCATGTGGGGTAGCCCATGGCATTGTATGTAAGACCATGTAGGGTAGCCCATGGCAGTCCTAGGTAAAGACCATGTGGGGTAGCCCATGCATTGGAAGTAAGACCATGTAGGGTAGCCCATGGCAGTCCTAGGTAAAGACCATGTGGGGTAGCCCATGCATTGGAAGTAAGACCATGTGGGGTAGCCCATGGCTTTCCTAGGTTTTATGTATGCATGGCTTATGTGATATAGGTAGCTTTTATAGCTAACATGATATGTGTTATGTGGATTGTGTGTATCGTATGCTCTGGGAAACTCATTAAGCTTCATGCTTACAGGTGTTGTTTATTGATTCAGGTATCATCGTTTTGGAAGGGAAGGGCTCGGATTGATCGTATTGCACACACCTATGATTTCCGCAATGAATGATTTTGGGATGAACTCTGATAAATGTTTTACTTAATGATGATTTGAAAATTTTGGAATAAATGATATCTATTTTGGGTTATATTAAAAATGAAATTTTTACCCTTGATTTTCAGGTCGTTACAAGTTGGTATCAGAGCCTTGGTTTGAGGGATTCAAACATACTTTTGGGTGAGTCTGGACTCAAATTGAGGATCTGTAAAGTTTTCGAAAGAAAGAGGTTTTCGAGTAAATAATTTCTAAGACAAGAAACGGTGTGGTGCATGCAATCGGCTGAGCTCAAGTAATTTTCCGCAGAATACCCACATATGTTGTCTGTTAAGATTTGGTTTATGAATCTGTGAATCGCATGCTAGTTAGGGCTAGGGGAGATGCCTTTATATGTTGTATGAGCTGGTAGACTTGCATGTTAGTGCTAAGTAGTCAGCAATAGGTTGGCCTGATATGTGGTACTTGTAGCCATGAGGATATTGGATGTCATGTTGGAATTAGAATGATAATTGGTATTTGTAATTGTTAAGTGTATGTTTTAAAAATTGTATACGGTTAGGATTTGTTTCCTGTTCTGTGTACAATTTGCATGCACAAAGGCAGCCGACAATGAGGATGGATGGATGTGGACATCATGGGTTGTGGTATGTCGAGTGATTGTCTGATGATAGCTTAGTAGGTTGGAGACTACCCTAGGGAGAGCCAAGGATGAGATTAGTGACAGATGTTACCTGGTTGCAGATTGGATGTGAGGATAGACTGACTTGTCTAGTGTATGCTGGTTAGATTTACCGATTACCTTAATGTTGGTTGCTTTGTGCTTTGTAGGACTCTTATTAATGTGAGTTAGCTATTAGGTGAATATGCGAAATCACATGTAGCACATAATGGATAATCTCATAGTGATGGACTTGACCCTATTGCGCAGCTCTTGTATGAGTCCAACCGTTCTAGGGATGGGTCTTTTACTTGAAGGATTATCTGATCTCTGCTACATGTGGCTATATTCATGAGGTAGCTAGTTGACAATAATGGGAATATTTCAGCAGCTGTGGGCCGGGCGAGGTTGGGATCCTAGGAATGCCTATGATATGCTCTAGTGA
Organism: Lactuca serriola; assembly: GCF_051521515.1. Taxonomy (NCBI): domain Eukaryota; kingdom Viridiplantae; phylum Streptophyta; class Magnoliopsida; order Asterales; family Asteraceae; genus Lactuca; species Lactuca serriola. The sequence goes on from NC_136410.1 coordinate 285,660,456, forward strand.
GCTTAGTGGGGCAGTTCGGTGAAGTTAGGAACCTTGGGGGAGCCTAGGAGGTTCTACGGTAGAGATTGTCTTGCTGTTTAGCAGACAGTTAGTGTATCGGTGAAGTAAGTGACTTAGAGGATTCAAGAGGATTGCTGAGGAAAGTATGGATAGGTGTGGAAGGTAGTATTGGGCCCGTACTACTGAAAGCACAAGATCCATACTCGAATCGGTGAGAGTCATGGAGAATCTGAGAAACTTATGGGAAGGAGAATTCTTGGTTATGCCTTGATCGTGGGAATAGTTGCTTTGCAGAATGAGGATGAGCACGCGTGAGGGGATCAGGGTGCGAGACCCTGAATGATATGGACCTCAGAGTTTAGTACGGAAGATAGATTAGGAGTACCTCAATGAGATAGGTTTAGGTTAGGCGAAATGATTGGAGGGTCTCGAGCGGAGACCCAAGAGTTTGGATCAAGTTTCGAGAGGCCATCAGGGTTGGATCCAACACGACGCTCACATGATTTGCACGATGAAGTTTCATTTCAAAGGTTGTAGACTGTCATTGGGATCGGAATGAGGTGCTACATTATCTTCTCAGGGTGGTCGGGGTACCACTGGAGGAGGTTAGGAACCCTTCTAATGTTGTGGTTATGCTATCTTCGGCCATTTCCGGTGGGTATTGGGTAATTGTATCGCTTGCGGAGTCATGATGAGTTGGATCTCGGGTCGGATTTTTGCTATTGTCTGGGATAGCAAGGGTTGACAGATGCCTTTCAACATGACGAGGAATCTTGAAGGATCCTCGGCCGGATGTACCTCGCGGAGCGGATTTCGCGTATACTGTGATTGCTTCAAGTCGTTGTTACAATATGTTTAGTGATATGGGTTGCATCAAGTGTAGCAAGTTTGGCAACGTCTTCAGGGATTTCCCATAGGGAGTAAGCCCATTATATTTTCGTTGTGTTCAGGTGGACAACAAGGACATCGATTTTCTGACGGTCAGGGAGGATCAGTTGGTACACCTGCTCCAGTCATTTTTGAGGTTGGTCCAAGGGCTTGAGCGAGGGAGTTATGTCTAGTTTTCAGTAGCCTTGGTATTTACGTTTGGAAGAGCTATCAGGATTGCCGGGGGAAGCAAGAGTTGTCGCTGAGGTTTTGGTTAGACTATCCGTTCGTTGGACTCCGAGATCTGAACGGATTGTCGCTTTTAAGAGTTTGAAGTCATTGATGTAGTTGGGATACAAGAAGTGTTAGCTGGATTTCAGGTAGTGTGCTGTTTGTGCATGGTTATTTATGGTGTTCTAGCTTTGGCAAGTACCGGTCGTCAGCAAGGTAAACATTGGAACGTAATGAGGATTAGGAATTCTTCAATTTTCATGTGCCAAACGGATTGAACCGAATCTAAGTGGGAGAGAATCATTTAGATATCTAGGATAAAAGCGAGTGTGAAACGAGGATGCGTCTCACATTCTCCTTTTTGGGAGGAAAGGCGGCCTTAGGGGCCGACTGAGTATCGGATATCGTGGGATGGGAGTTCGGGAAACTCTCCAACATTTGGAACGCGTCTTTCTGATGTCATATTGTAGACTTCGGGGGAGGGAACCAGGTTTTCTCCCAGTCAGTACTTGAGTTCAGTTTATGAGGATAGACTGCATAGGTGCTCAACTTTGAGATGTGTATGGACAGTCATGGTGAAAGTGTTGTAAGACTACGGGGGAGCCGTAGCATTCACTAATGAACAGATGGTGTGGGAAGTGTTGTAAGATTACATGGTAGCCGTAGCGTTCACGGGTTCTCTCGAGTGATTTGGACTAGGGCAGGCTAGTTCGCAGGGTTATGGTGAGGATCAGGACCAAATGTGATTGACCGATTAGATATCCGAGGGCTAGCTCGGGTGGTTATGGGAATTTAGGATGGAACTGGTAGAGACTGATGGGCTAAGCGTTGGACCTTGTGATATAGGATCTTGTGGTCGAACAGTGCATGTTTTTGTAGGGCTATAGATGGGTAGCCCTATTATTGGATCTCATAGGAACCTGGTGGTTGGACCAGGTGCGAGACTGGAAGTCTCAAGGAATTGGCTAAGGGTACTTATTAATCGGTCGAGTAAAGGATGACAGAAAGTCATGGTACAATATGCAAATGCCGATTCGAGGATCTTGTGATAGGACCGTAGTAACAATTTGGATTTGGATAGGAACCCGAATCGGAATTCATGCGGGATTTTGTTTCAGTGAGTGTGGATGTGGGGAATCTATATGCCAAGGGCATCGAGGGCAGAATTCTAGGGTGGTGATCGGATTGGTTTGATGGTAGTTTAAGCCATTGTGATGTGTCTCGAGTGGCCCTGTTTGTAATAGAGCCACGACAGGTCGGAATCAGGAAGCGATGGGTCGACGGAGGCTGAGTGTGATGTAAGTCTGCAACTATTCTAGTGGTATTCACCTTTTGTGTTGGGATCGGTTGGCAGAAAGGTTGAGACCAGGGAGGCCCCCGAGTGTTCTCCAGGAAAGCATCCATGTGGCAGCAAGGGGAGTAGGAGCGACTTCAGTGATTTGGGGTCTGTATGTGGAGTTGCTTATTATTCGGTAGCCGCGGTTGGTCGGTGATATTGTTCTTTAGGAAGCATCAAGGTATTGCGAGTGGGAAGTATTCTATCTAGACTGGTTTCATGGGAAATCAGTTCGATAATGATTCATTGTGGGCAGTCTGTTAGGGAGACAGACCATCTTGAGACTTTAAATTTCAGGTGGGGCAGGTGTGATCGAGTTGAAAGGAATTTGTTCATCTCCGTGTTATAGAACCTTATGAGGATTGGTTTCAAATGCCTTGAGTAGGCTGTGGTATTAACGGGTCTGTGGCGGTGTTGTTCTGGTTGTCTGGAGTGTCGGGGACGGTGATGCATGATTTCGAGGACGAAATCTAATTTAAGTGGGGGAGAGTTGTAACGCTCTATACCGAATTGAAGGTTGGTCTTTATAAGGAGTATGGCTCTATAGAAGGTATGATCTAGGATCATTCGGGTGCGGGTGATGTATTAGAAGTGTTTCGGGTGTTTGGGTTATGTTTTGGAGCCTAGGGGTAATTTTGTAAAGTGTCAGTTCGGTATTTTATGGATAATGGACTATTGTTTGGTAGGTCTTAAGGAAAGTTTTAGATGTTAGAAGTGTAGAGCTTCTCATCACCTTTCCGTGGATATAAGGATCGTTGAAAACTGATTTATAACGAAGAATTTATGGCTTTCGGAAGTTTAGTAGTTTCAGGCTTAGCCGAGTACGCTGGGCATACACAAGGAGTACGCTGGGCGTACTAGGGAAAAAGGGAGTACGTTGGGTGTACTTTGGGTTACGTTGGGCGTAATGACCAGGGGTGGTCGCGAAGGTTCTCTGGCGTAAGTTGGGCGTACCAGAATTACGCTGGGCGTAACTCCATCAGATCAGAACCCTATTTTAGGGTCTTGGACCCTATTTAAACCCTTTACTTCATAACCAAACGCTAACATCTTCAGCCTCCACCCCTCTAAACATTAGAAATCGTCATATAGCATCCATGGTGGCATTTTGAGCTTATGGAGTCCATTTTTTTGGGGTGTTTACCCCATTTTCAAGAAGTTGGCGTATGATGCAACACGCAAGGATGGGAATCAAAGAGGAGCTTATGGATCTGGCTTTTTGGACTCATTCTCAGCTTAATGAAGGTATAAAGCTCTGAACTTGACCATTGAATGCTTAGATATACTATGTTGAGTTTTTGGATCTTTTGTTCCCAAAAATGGAGCTTTATGGTTCCAAATCTATTTTTAGGCTTAGGGTTGCCACCCTTGATGCTATTTGAGTCCCTAAGGCAGAAATTTGCCATCTTGATGGTCTTAATGGTTTCTTGCTTGAGTTAGGGTCACATTTATGGAAGTAGAATGCTATTTTTGGAGTTTGGGTTTTTTTGGGGCATGCAAAGTTACCAAGTCAGTGACTTTATGGGTTTAGATGTTAAGTATAGCTCAGATCTGTGATTTGGACTTATTGGATCAAGTATTAAGCACTTAATGGATGTTGTGCATGAGCTGCTTGTACGCTGGGCATACTATGTAGTACGTTGCGCGTACAGTCCATTTGCTCAGTACATTAAGCGTACAGAAGAGGTACGTTGGGCGTACGCTCTCAGGAGGACTTGGGCCTTTGTGGACTTCGAACCTTTGGGCCCTAATGGTTTTGGGCCTAGAATTGTTGATAGTTGTGCCTGAATGCATCTTTGGGCCAATAATGGAATAGTTGTGCCTATTGGGACTTGTGGCCCAATATGAAAATAGACTTCGCATTATGGGCCTGGGTTTGGGCCAATTCTTGGACTAGGTTGTTGTGGGCCTTCGTGGGCCATTTGGGTCATGATTATTCACTAGGGAAAGTATTAGGATTTAGTATAAAGTCCATTGGAAAGGTCTGGGCCAAATTTGGAAATTTGGGCCATTGATGGTCTTATGGACATTATAATGTTGGGATTTTGTTTTGGGTTTGGACCCTTTGTTTTGGATCATATTGGGCAAGGGTAAAATAGTCATTTTACCCCGTGCATGGACCAAGGATTATGGTATGGGACCCAATTGCTAATTGGGTATGTTGACTGGTAGTGACAGCTCGGGTAACTGGTGGGGGCAGCAGTTAAGGATTTCCTCAGGAAGCTTCTGCATTCGAGGTGAGTCTTCTTACCATACCAATGGGTCTAAGGCACCAAGCCCAGCCCATTTTATGTTATGTGGTACACTAGTTGTAGTAAAGATATTTTGTATGGTAGCTAGCTTTATGTTAAGTGGTATGCTAGTGATTATATGATATGTGTTATGCTAGTTGTCTTTATGATACTTGCATGGAAGACCCCGGGGGAGCCTGTGGCATTGGATGTAAGACCATGTGGGGTAGCCCATGGCAGTACTAGGTAAAGACCATGTGGGGTAGCCTATGAAATTGTCTGTAAGACCATGTAGGGTAGCCCATGGAAGTCCTAGGTAAAGACCATGTGGGGGTAGCCCATGGCATTGGAAGTAAGACCATGTGGGGTAGCCTATGGCTTTCCTAGGTTTTATGTATGCATGGATTATGTGATACATGTAGCTTTTATAGCTAACAGGATATGTGTTATGTGGATTGTGTGTATGGTATGCTCTGGGAAACTCACTAAGCTTCGTGCTTACAGGTTTTGTTTATTGTTTCAGGTATCATCGTTTTGGAAGGGAAGGGCTCGGATTAATCGCAGTGCACACAGCTATGATTTCCGCAATGAATGATTTTGGGAAGAACTCTGATAAATGTTTTACTTAATGATGATTTGAAATGTTTGGAAAAATTATATCTATTTTGGGTTATATTAAAAATGAAATTTTTACCTTTGATTTTTGTGTTGTTACATTTAAAAGTTAAAATTCAACCCTTATAGTTTATAATATTATAAGTTTAATAATACACACACACACACACACACACACACACACATATATATATATATATATATATATATATATATTTGTGTGTGTGTATGAGTGTGTATAAGACTAGTCGGTCTTACCGTTAGTAGGCCTCATTCACGAAGCCGGTCTATAGGGGGTATAAGGTTACTGCCTATAAAATGGCGGTTTAATGGGTGTCCACTCTGACCCACAACTTCCTTGGCTGGTGGAGGGTCGTTAGCCGAACGGGAAGGATATGAAATTAATTCTCCCTCATTAAAAGTATAATGATAAATAGAAAGTAACTAAACTTTTATTAAATTCCCAATCTTAGTTAGTTTAGGAAAAATGTGAAAATGGTGCTAATCCATGAAATTACACTTTGCACCTTGTTTAGTCATTAGTAGAGCATGTGTGGTTAACCGACACACTAAGCTGGGACTGACAATGTGTGGAAAAGGGTATCTTGATGTTAATCATAGATTAATAGAGCATTTGTGGTTAATAGTCACATTGATAAGGTGATTTGTAACATTGGGTGTACCAATTTAATTTGCATGGTTATTCACACTTTGTTTGTGATCCTCGGCAACCCAGTCACAAACTTGAAGGGCATAATCGATATTTAAACATGCCATTGAAAAGTTCAATGAATCTCAAAGATCTAGGAATTTCAAACCAATTAAAACTTAATAATCTCTTTTGTTTTTTATGGCGGAAATTGGTAAATATTCATTTACCTACCTTCAAATATTTTACAATTGGATTACGACATCCCTCTTCGCAATTGTTGAATATTGTGTTGGGTCCTAGCCTTAATATTTCATATTGGGTGTAATATTAAGGGTTGTCATCTAACCTAAACTTTGTTCTTCTTCCTTTTTAGATGTCTATCCCAAACAATGCTTCCAACGCAATCCCTTCAGGCTCTTTCTCCCTCATGAACCTATATGGGAGGGTCATTTTCGATGGCTCGAACTTCAATGACTGGATTCGTAAAATCAGAATGGCTATTCACTATGAGGACAAAGAATATGTCCTAGATAAAGAGCTTAAGGAGATTGATGTAGCACTTCCACTCCTGAACAAATCGTTGAACACACTACTCATGAGAGGGATGCGACAAAGGTGTCGTATCTAATGATTGCTATCATGACTGCTGAGCTGCAGAAGTCCTATGAGGACTACTATGCTTTTGAAATGTATCAAGATTTGATGGAAAATACCATCAAAGTGCTCGGCAGGAGAGGTATGAGATCATTGCCTCCATGATCACAACCAAAGTGAAGGATGGTGAACCCATCACGACCCACTTGCAAAAGATGCAGAGATTCGTGAATCGCTTGTTTAATTGAATGCCAATTTTGATGAAGAATTGGCCATAGATATTATTCTACACTCTTTACCTTCTTTTGATGATCGGTTTCATATGACCTATCATATGAACAAGGAGGAGGTCACTCTTAGCAAGCTTCAATGCCTTTTAAGGACTAAAAAAAGCAACCTGAAAGGCAAATCGGTTGTGTCTACTCCTACTACTACTACTTTTGCCCCTGTTCTAGCAATCAGGCATGGGAAGGGAAAGAAGAGGAAGGCTCCCTCCAAGAATCTCAAGGGAAAGTCTCTTGATGGATCCTCTTTTAGTGGGACCAAAGCTAGTTATGCTAATTCATCTTTCAATCTGAAGCATGCTGATTGCTTCCATTGTCATGAAAAAGGGAACTGGAAACGAAGTTTCCCCAAGTACTTGATACGGGTTGTGGATTTCACATTTGTTATGATCTGCAAGGACTAAAAAGAGGTAGGGATGTAGAGCACGGGAAGATAAACTTAATCATGGGAAATAGGAAAATGTCTTATATGACCAAGATTGGAGTTTATTCTTTATTGCTTAGTAATGGTTTAGGTTGCGTTTGGTTTGCAAAATGTTTTTGAAGGGAATGGAATTTGTCGAAGGAATTGGAATCTGGAGGAATTGGAATCTGAATGTAGTAGAAACTTAAATTTGTTTGGTTGACATGAAATGGAATTTGTTTTCTGTTTGGTTTGCTGTTTTCCCAAAGGAATTAGAAAATGAATTTTGTAATATGTCATTTTTTTATTAAATCATAAAAACATTTTTAAAATTGAAATAAAACGATTATATATTATAATATAAATCAACAAATGTCATTCACTATTTCCAATCTAAATTAAAAAAAAGGAAGTTAACCACACACTATGTGAAATAATGTCTAGATACCTACTTCATAATCATATCACTCTTCCAACACGAACCTCACAAAATCCTCCCGATTTTCTCCTTCCAAACTCCAAAAAACATAACATGATTTCTAGATCACACATTATTTTCCTACTTGCTTCGAACCTATCCAAGGCACTCAAAGGTTGCATTTTTGAAATTTCAGGAATATCCATCGAAGCTTTTTTTTTTTGTACTTTTGTTTCTCCTAGTATTGCTTGATTCATGTTATTTGCTGTTTTTTCAAGTTTTTCACCAAGGATGTTAGCTGCAATAGTTATTCCTTTAATAACATCATCAACTCTTTTTCTCTTCTTTGAGGTCGTGTTTGGAGATTCTTCATTTTCTGTGGGTTATTCTTCAATACTGTCACACCCCGAAAACCAAAGGCGGAAACGTTCCAGGGGTTGACTCCATGTTGTGTATCAAATCCAATGTACATAGTAATCACAGTAAACAACCATTACATTACATATATATATATGAAAGTTTACATTTGGTTCAAAAGTAAATTGTACAAAGTTATACATATATCATATGAACAAAAGAGACGAGTCTTCGCAGCACTCCATCTTCACCAAAAGATATCGCCGGGTACCTGTCTAACTTGGACCTGAGAATACAAGCGGTTTGAAAATCAGCATAAAGCTGGTGAGTTCATAAGCGGTTTTGTTTTGTGAAAATGTATCGATTTCCTTTAGTTTTATGAAAAGAATTGATATCCAAGAAAATCCTATATTTTCTTATGTAAGGTAGTTAAGTTATCTTTCGTTACAGTTCTGTTATAGATATAAGTTAACCCCAGGAAAATCCCATATTTTCCTAATTGTAAGATTTATTGGATAACACATAGTATAGTTTAATTCACAAAACTATACTTTAGACGAGCTATAAATAGAAAGTATTTTGAAAACCTTGGGACTACATCCCGAACCAGTTATAAGATAATTCGATAAAAACCATGGGATCACTAACCCGAAACTAGATATAAGATAACTTGATAAACCATGGGATCACTATCCCGAAACTAGATATAAGATAACTTGATAAACCATGGGATCACTATCCCGAAACTAGATATAAGATAGTTTGATAAAATCATGGGATTATCATCCCGTATAAGTTTTAGTTTCAAAACCATGGGATTGCCATCCCGAACGAAATATAGACTCAAGATCATGGGATTATCATCCTGAACGAGATATAGACATAAAACCATGGGATTACCATCCCGAACAAGATATAGATTCTAAACAGATTCTAGCTGTGAATAAGTTTATATTAATACGTATTGTGAGTCGGGTAACCATACTGATACGACAACGAGACCTCCTTGACGTTAGTCAGACGTCGAATGATATCCAGAATTTGTCACCTCAGGCGTGCCCGCCTAACTGTAGCTAGCAGTTAAGGTGTAGGATTGTCAGTCCCGAATAGATCTATTCACAAACTCTTCGCTCTCCCTCCAGGAGACTCTGGTTACACTTCCGGAGAGGATTTACTTGATCATCCATAAAGGGTAGTGACTATCTCACAAAATAGTATTAAACTATTCACAAGATTCTCATACGATAACAAACATACAAAGACTTTAAGACACGATTCAGTGAAAATAGTTACATACAATGAGACTATCTGGCAAACCATTCGAATGGTATAGAGATAAACTGAACCAGATATAGTTTATCTAATAACTTAATACAGGTATCAATACTTGATATAAAGAGTAACATAGAACCCCAAATTATTCCCATAATAATTTGATTAGATTGGTTATTTTCTTAACTAAAATCCATTTAATTGTAATTGATAATCATTCCTTGTGCTCAATATAATACATAAGGAGTAAAAAGAATTTATAAGATTGCCAGATATTATTTGAAACACATAGTTTATGATTTGTAAACAGTTTTGGTTTGCTTGTATTCCCCCCTGAAAACAGTTAAAAACAGTGAAAAAGGCGTAGGGGTATGAACTCACCGGACGAGAAGTAGGACGATTTGGATGCTAAGAGTTGATCCGGGGCTTGCAAATACACGAGATTCCTAATTATAATGTAAAGATACACATTTGTGTCTAATTAGGACTTAGATTAATTGTTGGATAGGGACAATTGCTTCAAGTCGCGAAAACACTCCGATACAAGTGTTTGGAGGGGCCCGGGTGGCGTTTAGGGATGGGAAATGACACTAGGAACTTGGGACTTGAGTTTACTCCCCATGAGTAAACTTTTAAATGAGTTTACAACCACAAAACACACACATACATGAGTTTACGGCCGTAAACTCATGTGGGTGTGGTTTTGGGTGTTTAAATGGCTTAAATGGCTTACATGGACATGGGAAATGATTCTAGGCTTTGATCTAAATGCATGGAATGGATTAAAATCACCAAAATGATTAATTTATGGGAGTTTACGGCCTAGCATAGGCTCCTGGCCGTAAACTCCTTAATCCTTATGAAAATGATGCTAAATGGTGCTAGAACAAATCACATGTGATTGGTAAAATTAATCCAAGGCCTAACATGAGTTTGCATGGGATTTTTGGGGGATTTGTGGAGTTTACGACCCATGAAACCCCCTTCATGGCCGTAAACTCTTGTGTGTGGTGTTCCAAGGTGTTTCAAGGTCTAGAACATGCATGAAAGGACTTCTAAAATTCATCTAAGGGCCTTAGGGGTGTGTAGTTTGCATTCTAACACCAAAAATTTTGGAGTTTACGGCCCAAGAACATGTCTTGGCCGTAAACCCTTAGAAACCCCATAAATGTTGTGTTTTAGGCCCTCAAAGTATTTTTGGTTGGTCCCTTGATTTATTCCAAGGCTTTTGGTGGTGTTGGATGGCTTTCTAACACCTTAGAATGAGATTTATGCCAAGTTTTGTGGAGTTTACGGCCCAAGAACTCTCCTTGGCCGTAAACTCATCTAATTCCCTCAAAATTAATGTTTCAAGTGTCCAAATGCAAGAATCAAAGTCCTATAATTCATATATAAGCCATAGAGGTGTTTTGGAAGGGTTTAAAGGCATGAGAAACACCATTTTCATGAGTTTACGGCCCAAGCTTATGCCTTGGCCGTAAACTCCTTCAAAGTCCACAAAATTATAGTTTTAGGTGTTCTAAGTCCATATCTTGAAGTCCCTTAGCCATATCTAAAGTCCATTTGAGTCTAGGAAGGAGTTTAAGGGCTAAAAACCCTTCAAAATGGTGTTTACGGCCTAGGCTGCCTCCTGGGCCGTAAACTCACATACAATGTCAAATTTTATGATTAAATGTCTAATTTGGAAGCTAAACATGCTATAGATTAAGGCTAGGAAGGTACCTTAAGGATTTGAAGCCTTAAATTTGAGTTTTGGACACTTAATCCTTAGATTTAGGAGAGAGGTTAGAGAGAGAGTAGAGAGAGAAGGAAAAAGCTTCAAATGAGTGCTAAAACATGTTTATATAGTTCCTAAAACTTGGACACGGTGGAATTCTACCCGATACTGACCTTAAACGATGCTTTGGGTCGCACCCGATTGAGTTTCAGTCACCCGACGAGGATATTTCTAAAACTTATGAAATAAATGTTTTGGGCTAAATTCATGAGTTCCTAAATGGTTTGGACCCTCATTGAATGAAAATAAATATATAATTTTAGTTAACTAAGCCCAAAAACGATAACGGGACATTTCGATTTCCGACGAGTTATTCGGGTAGAACGGGTTTTCGGCTATGAACAACTTCGGGTTGTTACAAATACCATCTTCTATTTGTTCAGATTGCTCTTCATTATTTGCACCTTCTTCCATTTGGGCAAAATCCTTGGCTTTATTCCCTTGTGCTCTATCCTTACCAAAAATGATACATAAATCCTCGTAATGAGGAAATATCTTATTTCTCCATTTTCGTGCCTCTTTATGAACCTATTTTGTATCATAAAAGGTTAGCAAATAAAAATTATAATATAAATAGTTAAAAACTAACAAAATATATAACAGTTTTAATATTGAACTTGTATGTAAGAGTCCCAAACTGATGGTTCAACTGTTACATAAATGAGTTGAGCTATCATAACCAAAACCACTTGTATTTGTACCATTCAGCATATCATAAATGACTTGCCAATATTTTTTCATGGTTTTGATCCTTGACTCAATGTGGGGTTTACCCAATATGCCAGAGTTAGGAATTTTTTCCTTCACTGCGTTTTCTAGACGTTGTAAATATCCAGATTTAAAACCATTATCCGCTTTAAATTCTCCCATGTTCACCATATTTACCAATGCTTCCACAAGCTTGGCATCTTCAGGAATTGTCCAGTTGTGATAGTTTCTACTTTTTTCCATGACACCTATTGTTATAAACATAATAATAAGATGAAACAATGCATACAATAAAAAATACTCAACCATGTGTGTTAAAAATGTAACCAGTAGAAAGAAAATAATTCATTATTGAAAATAAAAAATGTAGCACAAATTCTTTAAAAGTAATAGATAAACATAAAAAAAAAAGAAATGATTAATGTGTAGTATTCCAAGAATGAAACATCGTTTGTGCTAAGTTGTTTCTAAATGTAGTCCACTCGGTTGATACAGCAACATAAGTGATATTATTATCGTCTCCTCCACCAACATCGCTGGTTCCCTCATCTAGCTCAAATTGGTTCTCAAATGGATCACTTCTCATTTCTTGTCTTATATAATTATGAAGAAGACAACATGCCATTATGTTCTTATTTTTTAGATCGGTAGGATAATATGAGTTGTCCCTTAAAATTCCACATCTCGCCTTCAAAATACCAAAACATCTTTCTATAACATTTTTCCCAGAAGAATGTTTCCTGTTGAATAATTACTTCAGTGTAGTTGGTTGGTTTCCTACACGCCAATCATTCGAATGATATCTTTGACCTCTATACGGGGCTAAGAAACATTCACCATTTGTATAACCAGCATCTACTAAATAATAACCTATACACACACACACACACACACACACACACATATATATATATATATATATATATATATATATATATATATATATATATATAGTTAGCATAATTAATAACTAATACACAAATAACAATTATTATACATACCCAGCCTTGGGACCTTCAACCCATGTGGCCAAAGTAGGGCATCTCGAAACACTCTACCATCTGCAACTGGTCCCTTCCATCCTGGTAAAACATAGATAAATTGTATGTCTTGTGAACACACCCCTAGGACATTTGTGGCAATATCATTTTTTCTTGTCCTGTATTTAGGCTTGTCTTTAAGTGGTACTAAGCACTTTATATGTGTTCCATCTAAAGCTCCTAGACAGTTCTACACGATATAAGAAAAGAAATGGTTATATGTCGTATCAAGCAATTTATGCACTACTTGAAAAAGTATATAAGTTTTATATATACCTTGAACCACTTCCAGCCTTGATCTGTGGAGTTTTCTATAACAGGTTTAGGCTTCTTAAGCAAATGTGAATGTAACCTTATCACCACATTGCAAACTAGCATAACAATTTTGCTAATTGTTTGTCCATAACGTTGGAAACGACCTATCATGACCCGATTCTTCACATCATGTGCAATAATGTGAAGAAATATGGCCACTTGTTCATCAATATCCATATATCTACTTGTTCTTAGCCCACCTAATGTATGAGGCATGTCACATAACTTTGTGAAACATCTTCGGGTCATCCTAAGATTTGATATACACGCGGTATCACTTTTGTATGCATATTTGTGCAATATTGATTGCCGATCCACATCCAACGATATGTTTTTCATACGTAGTTTACCCCCTGTATATTTGTAGTAGCTTGCACACTGTGATAAAAAAAAACCACGTGATTGCAGTCATAACTTCATTCCAAAATGTAACGACTATTTGACTTATTTTCATTCTATGTTTGCTTCTAGTTAGACTAAGCCGTGCCATTTCCTAATCATCTCCCACAAAAGAAAATTTAATATTTTGAAGACATAATAGCTGAAATTGTTGTGGAATTGGATAGTCAACAAATTTGAGATATAGTTGAAATTTGTTGGTGCAAGTAATTTAGTAATTAGCATAACTCATTACAATCTATCAACTCATTTTTGTGAATATAGTGGTTTTTAATTATGGCTTTTAACACATTTCGTGGATTTTTTACTCATTTTTTCAAAGAAAACAAACATAAATGGAAAAAGTATTGAAAATAAAAAAAGTTATGTAGGTAAAAGAAAGAAAACACCACACAAGAAAAAACACAAACACTTGGTGGGCATACTTATACAAGTAGTTTTTACACATTACCAACAATAAATCTGAAACACAAAATTAACCATTATGTATACTTGTATGGATAATTGCTGATACTTCATGTAAATGAAGACAAAGATGAAGTACAATAGAAGAATTCGACAGGTTCACAGGTTCAACAAAGAAATACAATAGCATATCTTCATAGATGAAGTATACATCAAAGATCGTGAATACAACAAAGATGATTGCTGATAAGAGATGAAGTACAGTAGCATATCTTCATAGATGAAGGATACAACAAAGAAATAGAATATTAACTCACCTCAGGTAAGATACGATGATAGCACTCCTTCACAACAGTCGTCAATGTCGATGAATCCTTTTGCAGCACCGATGGAGAGATAGAAATATATGTGATCGATGGTAGACAATAATCATGGAAAGGATAATGAAAATCACGTATTTTTTTTTATTTCAAAATCGTATTGATAATATGAAGGTAGCCATCTATTTAAATAAAAAGATATGGAATTGAATATAGATTCTTCATGTTCAGGGACAGAATTAGAAACAATCAAATAGGGAATTGAAAGATGATTATGGAAATTTGATTCCATTCATTTGGTAAAGAATTAGAAATCAATCAAATATGGAATTGAAAGATGATTATGGAAATTTGATTCCATTCATTTGGTAAGCCAAACACGTTGACCATTGGATTTTAATTTCCAATTCCTTCACTTTCCATAGGAATCCTTTGAAACAAACGCACCCTTAAATTTAGATTTGAATAATTGTTGTTACTCGGCCGATATAGCGAGAAATATTATTTCCTTTCATAGTTCGTACAAACAAGGTTTTATCTTTTCTTTCAATAATGAAGTTGGTACTATTAATGCTTATTATACTGGTGTATTTTATTTTGATGCATTACCTTGCAATGGTGTATATGAAATTGTGAATGTTGAGGATAACCTAAGAAATAATATATTGAACATTGATTCGTCCAATGTTTTGGACAAGGCATACTTGTGGCATTGTCATCTTGGACATGTCAACAAGAAGCGCATAGCCCAACTCCAAAAGGATGGAGTTTTGGAGTCATTCGACTTAAAGTTAGATGACACTTGCAAGTCTTGTTTACGTGGAAAGATGACCAACTCACCTTTTACTGGTACTTGTGTTAGGGGCGAAGGTTTGTCGGATCTAATACACACTGATGTGTGTGGATAATTTAGAACCGCCACAAGAGATGCTAACCGCTTATATGTGACTCTTACTGATGATTATAGTAGGTATGGCTATATCTACTTAATCAATCATAAGTCAGAAACTTTTGAAAAGTTCAAAGAGTTTAAGAAATAAGTGGAGAATCAATTGGGCAGGAAGATAAAGATGCTAAGATCCGATCGAGGATGAGAGTATCTTAGTATCAAGGTCCTTGACTATCTTAAGGAATGTGGGATTGTTTCAAAATTTACGCCACCTAGGACACAACAACATAATGGTGTAGCCGAGAGGCGTAATAGAACCTTGCTAGACATAGTTCGTTCCATGATGATTCGAGCTTCGTTACCTATCTCATTATGGGGGTATGCCTCAGAGACTACCGCCTATATCCTTGATCTAGTCCCTACCAAAAAGGTTTCCAAAACACCTCACGAGATGTGGACAGAGAATGTTCCCTCATTAGACCACATCAAAGTTTGGGGTTGCAAGGCTTTCATGAGACGCGAGACTCATGACAAGATCAAACCTTGGTGTGAGCGATGTATTTTCATCGGCTACCCGCAGAAGTCCTTTGGATATCTCTTCTATACACCGAGTGACAATGTTGTCTTCGTCGTGAGGAGAGGAGTCTTTCGTGAGAGAGAACTCATATGCCAAGGGGATAGTGGGAGGTAAATTGACCTTGAAGAGCTTCAAGAGTCAATCGGTGAAGGAACCTCAAACACTAGCACTCAACATGAGGAGGAAACTCCGGTTGAACCAATTGACGAGTCCGTACCTCTGAGTCGTTCCAGTAGATTAGAGTTCCACCTGAGTTTTATGGAAAGAGTTTTATCGGTAATAGCACACTGGTAAATCAGGATGAACCTAATAACTACAAGGAAGCCATGGCAGGCCCTGAGTCTACAAAATGGAAAGATGATATGGATAGCGAGATTCAGTCCATGTATGCCAATCAAGTTTGGAACTTGGTTGACAATGTACCAGGCTGTAAGACAGTCGGGTGCAAATGGACCTTCAAGAAGAAGACCGACATGGATGGGAGAGTACACACATATAAGGTGCGACTGGTCGTGAAGGGCTTTACTCAAAATCCGGGAGTTGACTATGATGAGACCTTCTCAACAGTAGCGAAGATTAAATCTATAAGGGTTATGCTAGCCATAACTGCATTTCATGACTATGTAATATGGAAAATGGATGTCAAAACCACTTTCCTTAATGGAAAGTTGGCTGAAGATGTTTACATGAGTCATCCAGAGGGTTTTGTCAATGCAAAGTACCCTAATAGAGTGTGTAAGCTTGAGAAATCCATTTATGGATTAAAACAAGCATCTTGGAGATGGGATCTTTGTTTTGATGAGAAAGTCAAAGAGTTTGGATTTTCGAGAAGCGAGGATGAGTCCTGTGTATATGTCAAAGCTAGTGGGAGTATACTCAGTTTTTTGGTATTGTATGTAGATGACATACTGCTCATAGGAAACGATATCCCAACCTTGTAGGAAGTGTTTCGCTATGAAGGACCTCGGAGAAGCTGCTTATATTCTACGGATAAGGATTTTGAGAAACGGAAGTAAAAGACTAATAGGACTTAGTCAAAGTATCTACTTGGACATGGTGTTGAAACGTTTCAGCATGGAGAACTCCAAGAAAGGTGACTTACCTACCCAAGGCAATACCAAATTAGGCAAGACCTAGAGTCTGAGTACAGAGGCTGAGACAACATAATTCATTCATATAACATATGCTTCCGCAGTTGGTTTGATCATGTATGTTATGACTAGTATTTGCCCTAATGTGGCCTTTTCTTTAAGCATGGTGAGCGGATAACAAGGTAACCCTGGTAAAGCTCATTGGACTACGGTTAAGAACATTATTAAGAACCTGTGGATGACTAAGGGCTGGGAACTTACTCTCGGTGGGAGTGATGACACTTGACAGTAACAGGGTATAGCGACGCGAGCTTTCAAACAAATAGAGATAATTTCCGCTCTTAATCGGAGCTGGATATTTACCTTGAATGTTGGAGCAGTGAGATGGAAAAGTTCCAAGTAGGAGACTGTAGCTGATTCAACGTGCGAATTAGAGTACATAGCAGCAAGCGAAGCATCAAAGGAGGCGATATGGTTGAAAAACTTCATCGGAGACCTTGGAGTCATTCCATCCATAAAGGGGCCTATGCAGATTTTCTACGATAATGAAGGGGCGGTTGCCTAATTGTTTATGTTGGGGAAATTTCGCCTGAACTGCCCGGTTTTCCCACATCCGTAATAGGCATAACTGTCCCCAATATTGGTGTTGTTGTTATTGTTGTTGTTGTTGTTGTTGTTGTTGTTGTTGTTGTTGTTGTTGTTGTTGTTGTTGTTGTTGTTGTTTGGCATCTGGTTTTGTTGAAGCTGAGCCATGCAATACTCTGCTATACGGCCCTTCCGGTTGCACCTTGTGCAAATCATCTCTTTGCATTCCCCGTGATGGTGGAAGTTGCATTTGTTACACTTGGAGAGAATTCCTAAGTACTGCTTCGGAGCATTTGGCGTGGATGAGGCTGGAGCATATGGTGCGGTGGTAGCTTGAGTTGCAGCATGGGCAGTCATAATTTGTTGCTTCTTAGATGATTTCGAGTTCTTTTTTCCCTTTCGCTTTTTGTTTCCCCATTTTTTGTTCTCTTCTTCCTTCTTAACCTCCGCTTCCACTGTTTTGGCACCCTTCTTATTGCCATGATCATATAATTTCCTGGCCGGTGTCTTGGCGCTGTCAAACGTCTCAAGGTTTGCCATAATGACATTCGCTTGCATAGGTGCAGTCAATCCCCAGATAAACCTCTCAATCTTTTTCCCTTCTGAGGTGATCATTATGTGACACACAAGAGATAGCTCACCAAACCTGGATATGTATGCGTCGATACTGGAGTTTTGAACCATGAGGTTCCACAACTCTTGTTCCATCTTCTGAATTTCACCTCTAGGACAGTATTCTACCAACATCATTTCCTTAAGCTCTTCCTAGGGCATCGTGTTTGCCACCGGTAGTGTCATGGCCTCTATGTGGCCATTCCACCAGGATAGGGCTTGATCAATGAATGTGCAGGCTGCGAACCTTACACTCATTTGGACACCCACAGATTTCAAAAATGGATTCTACTTTCTTGATCCATTGCTTCAGGGCTATTATGCCTCTTGTCCCATTAAAGGTTCGAGGTTTGGCGTTGGTTAAGTCCTTGTAGGTGCATGTTCGTGCGGCTCCGTGGTTTGTTTCTTGATTTGTCAGCACTCTCCCTGCTGCTCCTGCCACCTAATTGTTTGTGTTGGGGAAATTTCGCATGAAATGCCTGGTTTTCCCACATCTATAATAGGTATAACTAGCCCCAACATTGGTGTTGTTGTTATTGTTGTTGTTGTTGTTGTTGTTGTTGTTGTTATTGTTTGGCATTTGGTTTTGTTTAAGCTGAGCCATGCAATACTCTGTTGTATGGCCCTTCCGGTTGCATCTTTTTCAAATAATCTCTTTGCATTCCCCGTGATGGTGGAAGTTGCATTTGTTACACTTGGGGAGATTTCCTGAGTACTGATTCGGAGCATTTGGCGTGGATGAGGCTGGAGCATATGGTGCGGTGGTTGCTTGAGTTGCAGCATGGATAGTCACAGTTTGTTGCTCCTTAGATGATTCTGAGTACTATTTTCCCTTTTGCTTGTTGTTTCCCCATTTCTTGCTCTCTTCTTCCTTCTTAACCTCTGCTTCCACTGTTTTGGCACCCTTCTGATTTCCATAATCATACAACTTCTTGTCCGGTGTCTTGGCGCTGTCAAACGTCTCAAGGTTTGCCGCAATGACATTCGCTTGGTTAGGTGCAATCAATCCCCAGATAAACCTCTCAATCTTTTTCCCTTCTGAGGTGATCATTCCGTGACACAGAAGAGAAAGCTCACTAAACCTGGATATGTATGCATCGATATTGGATTTTTGAACCATGAGGTCACCAAGCAACCCATTGTCAGCACTCTCCCTGCTGCTCCTGCCACCTGATTGTTTGTTTTGGGGAAATTGCGCCTGAAATACCCAGTTTTCCCACATCCGTAACAGGTATAACTGGCCCCAACATTGGTGTTGTTGTTGTTGTTATTGTTATTGTTGTAGTTGTTGTTGTTGTTGTTTGGCATCTGGTTTTGTTGAAGCTGAGCCATGCAATACTCTGTTGTATGGCCCTTCCGGTTGCACCTTGTGCAAATCATCTCTTTGCATTCCCCATGATGATGGAAGTTGCATTTGTTACACTTGGGGAGATTTCCTCAGTACTGCTTTGGAGCATTTGGCGTGGATGAGGCTGGAGCATATGGTGCGGTGGTAGCTTGAGTTGCATCATGGACAGTCACAATTTGTTGCTTCTTATATGATTTCGAGTTCTGTTTTCCCTTTCACTTGTTTTCCCCCTTTCTTGCTCTCTTCTTCCTTCTTAACCTCAGCTTCCACTGTTTTGGCACCCTTCTTAATGCCATGATCATACAATTTCTTGGCCGGTGTCTTGGCGCTGTCAAACGTCTCAAGGTTTGCCGCAATGACATTCGCTTGGATAGGTGCAGTCAATCCCCAGATAAGCCTCTCAATCTTTTTCCCTTCTGAGGTGATCATTCAGTGACACAGAAGAGATAGATCACTAAACCTAGATATGTATGCGTCGATATTGTAGTTTTGAACCATGAGGTTCCACAACTCTTGTTCCATCTTCTGAATTTCACCTCTAGGACAGTATTCTGCCAACATCATTTCCTTAAGCTGTTCCCAGGGCATTGCGTTCGCCACCGGGAGTGTTGTGACAACCGTCAATTTTCGGTCAAGTCAAAGTCAACTAAAGTCAACAAGTCAAACCGGTCAACCCAATTCGCCGTGAGTACTAGAGTTACGTTATATAACTTCTAAACAACTCTCTATTCTAATGAGAGATCAGAAATCGAAAAGTGCGTTCACCTAAATCTCCTTAACCTAAAACGATGGTACGTAGAAAGCCAAACCGATAAAACAATGTTACATACTCATCGGGAGTATGCAAGATCCCTAATCAAGGCTTAACGGGGTTTAAGGACCTTGCAGTGCGTAGCCGGACACTCAAAAAGGTGACCAGTGAAACCTCTCCCACATATCTCTAAGTATGTGAAACCTCTCCCACATATCTCTAAGTATGTGAAACCTCTCCCACATATCTCTAAGTATGTGAAACCTCTCCCACATATCTCTAAGTATGTGAAACCTCTCCCAAATCTCTCTAAGTATGTCAAATCTCTCCCAAATCTCTCTAATTATGTGAAATCTCTCTCACATATCTCTTTATATGTGAAATCTCTCCAAGTATGTCAAATCTCTCCCAAATCTCTCTAAGTATGTGAAATCTCTCTCACATATCTCTTTATATGTGAAATCTCTCCAAGTATGTCAAATCTCTCCCAAATCTCTCTAAGTATGTGAAATCTCTCTCACATATCTCTTTGTATGCGAAATCTCTCCAAGTATGTCAAATCTCTCCCAAATCTCTCCAAGTATGTCAAATCTCTCCCAAATCTCTCTAAGTATGTGAAATCTCTCTCACATATCTCTTTGTATGCGAAATCTCTCCAAGTATGTCAAATCTCTCCCAAATCTCTCCAAGTATCTCAAATCTCTCCCAAATCTCTCTAAGTATGTGAAATCTCTCTCACATATCTCTTTATATGTGAAATCTCTCCAAGTATGTCAAATCTCTCCCAAATCTCTCTAAGTATGTGAAATCTCTCTCACGTATCTCTTTGTATGTGAAATCTCTCCAAGTACGTCAAATCTCTCCCAAATCTCTCTGAGAAAGAGGAATCTCTCTCAAATCTCTCTCGAAATCTCTCCCCGACTTTCTATAATCACTCGGGGCATCCCGACCCTCGAATTTGGCGAAAAATAGCCCAAGAACGGAAGTCTACGCGAAAAACGGACTTAAGGAAACGAACCCTCCGAACCGAAAGTACTATTCATAAACCGAACCGAAAGCACTATTCATGAGGGTCCAAACCGAAAGTACTGTTCATAAGCTGAACCGAAGTTACTGTTCATCCGAACCGAACCCGGCCATGAGGGAGATCCGAACCGAACCCAGCACTGAAGGAAGGTCCGAACCGAACCAGCATAGAAGGAAAAATCCGAACCGAAAGTACTGTTCATTACTGTTCACAACAGTACCTTCGGTTCTAGCCAGCCTTCGGACCGAACCCTTGCCTTCGCGTCGGTCCTGCTTCTTTTCGGACCAAGCCTCGGACCAGCCTCACTTCGCTTCTTCCTTCTGGCGCGCCTTCGCTTCCGAGACCAGCCCCTCCGAGCCGTGCGCATCTGACCGAGCTTCGGCCTAGGGACCGAACTTCGGCCTAGGTCCGAAGAAACTCGCTGGAAATTACATTTTTCGCCCATTTTTGCATATTTTCGCGTTTTAAACCCATTTTTAATTATTTTAACATAGGATTTTCACCCAAAACTTTATTTTTAATTATAAGGCCCCTAAATTAATGATTTAATCACATTTTAAGGATAAAATCTTATTTAAAAGGGGTTGGTAAACTACAAAAAGAAGAGTGTTGACCTTACCTTAGTTATGACGCAAGCAACCCCCACACCCACTCCATGACAACCCACACTCCTCCCCACCATACCTTGTACTTTTTACCTCCCTCACAAGCCACCTCCATGCTTTGAGAGCTGGATATTCACCCTCTCTCCTCATTTTCTCTCATTTGTTCTCATTTCACAAGAAGATCAAACTCCTTTCTCTCTCACTTTCTCTCTCTAGAAATCCGAGATTCAAGGGCTGATCTTGAGAGTTTCCTCCACCTTTGGTAAGCATAATCCATTTCCTTTAAGATTACCTCAATTATTTCCACTCAAATCATGAGTATCTTACACAAACTCCATTATATTTGTGTTAGAGCTTCGAATCTTCAAGCGATTCTTCAAGTGTTCTTGGGTTGAACACTTCTCTTCTTCAACATCTATCTACTGAAATCACACAAGGTGAGTTCATACCCCTACATTTTCATGTTTTCTTAAGTTTTTAGGGGGGGGGGGGGGGGAATGCAAGTTAAAACACCAAGAACATAACTAAAATTTTCTAACAGCTTTCATCAGAAAAGTTGGACTCCATTCACGGACTGTTTTGGACACCTTAAACATTTTAGTTTTCAAAACTGTTTTAGGTGCATGTAGCTCCACTTCTTAGCTTTAAAATGACTACTTGCACATCTCCATATGATTTTTCTACAATTTATGGTGATTTTTACAAAACTGTCTATCATTTCAAACACCAATCCGGACCAGTCTGTGATTATGGACTTTTTCACCTAAGTTACAGGTCATTAAAAATCATGATAAAAATTATGAGTAAACTAGACACATTTTGGGAACTCCCAGAATTTACGAAGTTAGTTTTCGACTTCGTATGATTTTTCTATGAATTTTCGAAAACAGTGTAGAAAGGCTGAAAATTTGTTAACAGCTTGTAATTTTTATAACACTTTGTATTATGTTGAGCAAAGTGTATAATGTCAAGTTCTAAATATTGAATGTGTTACCTTGTTAGTCTAGCATCATACTGAAGTATAGGCATATATGATAAGATTATTCATTTATTTGGAACAAGTATATTAAACCATAATGAGCATAGTTTATGAATTTATAACATTAAAGTTTTCATAGAAGAATTTTTACATATTACAAACGTTTTGGATAAACTACAATAGGTATAGTTTATGTATCATTACCTCTTAAACATATTTATCAAAGGTTTTCCGTTTAGTTCACGTAAATTTGTTAATGAATAAATTTGTGAGTCATTCCCTTCGGGTTACTTCCAAAGTAACAAAACCAAAAAGTCCTGTAAATTGTAACCAGAGTCTCTTGTAAGGAGAACGTGATAGTTGTGTATAGATCTATATTGGGTTTGACAAACCCACACCAGAGCTGCTCGCTACAGCTAGACCGGCAGGTCTGTGGTGACAAGTGTCATTTAACGACGACGCCTGAAGAACGTCGCATTACGAGGCCACCCAAGTCAAGTATGGTTACGATAGCTCACATGTGGTATTAACAATCATAAGATTTACGGGTTCTAACCTTAAATTAGCGAGTTAGGTCTAATTAGCTCATTGAAATTACTTTAAGTATGGAAAAATACTTGTACGCTTTCATATCAAACGAAAAGGGTTTTATGTCGATTTAAAATCACATTTTATATCAACAATTACATACTATATTGTATACTTTTGGTCTTGGTATTTAGGACTACCTAACTTATGTAAGGAAAATATTGGATTTTTCTTGGTATCATACATCTCTTTACAAAGATCGATTTTCAAACTCTTACTGTCAAAAGCTTATGAACTCACCAACCTTTGTGTTGACACTTTTCAAAACTACTTGTATTCTCAGGAATTCAGTGAAACAGGAAATCAACCACGTTTTGAGGATGGGACGATAAATCGTCGAACAGTTCACTTTGTATCATAATGTAATTGATTTGAATCATGTAAACATATACTTTGGTGAAACTTTTTCAATTATATTTATGATGGTTGTATTTACTTTGAGCACTATTATACTCGTTGTTGTGATACTTTACATGAAGTCCTCCACCCCCGGACGTTTCCGCTATCCTTGGTTTGGGGGTGTGACAGATTGGTATCAGAGCATTGTTTATAGTGAACTCAGTATATCAAACCACATAAGATATACAAACTATAAATGCATTGGGACTAGAGTCTTTGATTTTATGTTTTCAAAACAACTATACTTTTGGAAATAAGTAGTTTCTTATTAAAAGTATACATGCATGCATACATACTAGGGTCAACATCGTTCTAAAACAAAACAAAAGTAATGATTGTTGGATATCACAGGCAAGCTCAGGGATGTATGGTAAGTCTTGGGAATGGCATAGCCTGATCAACTATGCCCGTCCGAGGAGTGATTAGCACATGCCCAAGAATGGTTGTGATATGGCAATAAGTCTAAAAACTTACCAACACTACCACAATGAAATACCATAGGGGTATTTGGTGTTACTATAATTACTTATCTGAGAACTAAATAGATTTTTATCAATAGGTCAATAATTGCTTAGTGGATTCATTAAAATTATATGTATCCAGGACGTCATAGACTTAGAATCTGTGGATCTTTGCTTTACTTCCTGTTCTCGTTGGATTGGGGATTTAGAGTTAGGATCGCTTATTCGAAGGTCTATCTTGTCCCAAATACATATGACTAGTATGCACTAAACAATGTATTGAAGTACCTGATGAAGATCATCTTATAATTATCTAATTAGTACATCTACTTAGTTATTTCTTATATCCCCATTTCTCGCGAAGATATCATGGCCGGATTTCATCCCCACGACGACCCGTACTACCTTAACCACAACAATACTGAATGGCTCGGAGAGGAGCCAGAGAATGATCACCCAATCCCTGTGGATAGTCACCAAGCTGAAGGCCTTGATGACGGTTTCGACTCCGAACCTGAAATGGTGAACCTATCCTCGATGACCCGTGTTCCCAATCCCGATCCTCGACCAGCTTTCCAAGGCCCGATGCCTCCTTGGGTAGAGTGCTTGGAAATCTGGAGCGAAGAGCAAGACCAACCTATGTCATTCGATGGAGATCGAAGCTTCTACAACATAAACGAAGGAACCCCAGCAGATAGAATTTTATTCCAATCCTGGTCCGTAGAGTTGCCCGAGACGAGATTCAGGACAGAACAACTCTCCATAGTATCGCAGAGGTTGATGCAAATGCAAGAATACATACAATCCGCACCAATCGCCTTGAGCACTCGTGAAAAGTCTGAGGAAGACTATGAAACCCTGCTGCAAGCACTGGCTGAATCACGAACCGATGTAATAAAACTTCGAGTACGCCAGAGGGTGTACGAAAGGCACATGCTTGATATGGAGCAGCAGCTAGCTGAACTGAGAGATCACAAGAAAAATGACCGCCGCCAGTAGTAAATGCCTTACTTCATTTCATGTTAAAAAGGAATCGTTATCCCTATCTATGCCCTATGAGGTATTTCCTATGAAACTATCTTGTACTGTAGGTACCTCTAGTGAGGCCTTCAGGCGGCCAAGACACCCCTGCTTTGATATGATATAAGACCTTCTACAAGGTCAATCTTCCCTAATTTGTTTCATCTTAAACATCAATGACGTATCAATCAACCGAGTTCTGTGTCACCCTTTTGTTCAAACACTCCCATCATGCTGCGACAGGAGCCTGCCTACAACCCACTCTACTCAAGTTATAAAACTAGAGTAACCTAGCTCCGGAATCGTTCCTGATCTCCTCTCCAAGGTTGGATCATGTCATTCACCAACCAATGGAGCCCGGTTTTAAACAACCAACATCAAAAGATCATTACCTAAACATACTTCTACTCTGTATTAGGATTGCATCATAGGGATGCAAGTCAAATCTTCGAGAACATGCTCCCATTTGGTCATGATAAGGGCCCAGCCTGGGTCAGCTATAAGGCACCACTTTGGTGCAGAATTACTAAAAATTCATGGGTTACCATGTAAAGACTCCCGTTAGGAATTGTTTTCAGAACACCCTTAACGACCAAATTACGTTACATATCAATATAAGATAAAGCTTAGTTAGAAACTCACGACGCATAGCCATTCTAAAAACTCCTTAACATCTCACCCTTAAACATTTTGTTGAAAAGTTCTTCATCATAGACTCGCGGGTGCGATCATACCAGCACTAATGCACCGGAGCCCATCAGAACTCCCCAGCCAAGCGTGTTTGGACACACATGATTCTAAGATGGGTAAAGCTTGACGCCCGTATGAAACCTACCCCTACCCACTGCTGTAACCCTATTTCAAGAATGTTAGCGGAAACACTAAGAGCAGTACAGTAATGTGCAAAAATTTATATGCGTTAATATAAATTGTAAGGATGCACTTAAGATAACCATTTCCACTAACGAAGATGTTTTTCATCGTGAAACAGAACTATGTCTTCACCAAGAGGGAACCAACCAACTAGCAAGGTGCCAACTCTGCAGATAGACGCTGCTACTTTTCAGGCTGCAGTCACGGCAGCCGTGGCAGCCGTCATGGCACAGTTCAATGCTAACAACGTCAGCAGAAATGGAAGCGATGCTGGCAATACAGATAGTGGTAATATTCAGGAACCCCAACGGGCGTCCGCCAGCAAAAATACCTCTGGTCTCAAACCTACGAACAAGAAGAGAAAGTTTTGGAACATGAAAGAGCGCCACCAATCTCAAAAATCCACTAAGAGACAACAACCTATGGCCACCCCCACCATCGCAACAGCAGTCACAACACCTGCCCCAATACTAGCCACATGATCTACCACCCAAACGCCGGCCAGACCATATAAGGGGTCACTCCCGGAGTGTAACAAGTGTAATTACCATCACACAGGAGCTTGCCGAATTTTACAATGTGATAACTGCTATAGGGAAGGACACACCGCCCGTTTCTGTAGGACCCCGACTCAGTACATCACACCAACCCCCATTACCAAAGAAATTCCAGTGTGCTTCCTATGTGGCGAAGCGGGACACTTCAAGAGAAACTGCCCAACTGAGAGGAATGACGGGGAAAGCGGAGGAGCTTAACAAAAGAACCAACAAGGGTAATAGGGAACCATATTAGGACTTTTGTAATGTTTCCCAACGACAAAAACGTTTAAGTACTATATGTTTGTAATGAAATTGTTATGCTTGCTAAAATCACCGTCTTTCTAAAAGTAGTTAAAATACTCTCTCGTTTAAATCGAACCAAATACATTCATATATGATCTAAAGATCATTACCTCTAAGATGTGATGACTTTATACATACATCGGGGTTAATTATAATCGAAATACTGAAGTCTTGAAACAAATAATTTCATCCCGACTCCTAAGCCGTGTCTAGTAGTAAGAACCGAGTGGGGCCACCCACTCGACGATTCCCCAACATCAGATCACATACGACGTTTATATACCATTCGATCATAGGGAGACCTGTCAGGGGTCATGATGTCAAATATCATTACTAATTCTTGAAACACACCTGCCGCCAGTACTAGACACTGTGGTATAAATCATCTACGATAATGATAACATCAAACAAAGTTTATCACCCTAAAAAGAAACACAAAGTACTTTATCACTCCGGTAATCTCTTCGTGCGAATACAGCTTAGCTAGTTTTATCTAAAAAGATATTGTTGTCGTCATTCAATCTTCATTAATATAACCCTCATCTTCCTAACTTAACATCTATAAAAGGACCTTTCACCTAACCCCTCCAAACACCGAAACCTTCGTCTCTCATAAACATCCAGCTCGAACCTACGGATTATCTTTTGCTATGGAACCCCAAAACACGCATCAGAGGAGTGTTATGCTTCCGAAACCTCATCACAAGTGCTTACAGGAGACCCTTGGGAATGTCACGCATGTAGCAGACAAGGTCCAAGCACAGAAGTTTGGGAAAGATATAGTATGAGTTCTGCCATGAACTTCGAGCCAAGGTAGCCCAGGAGGGCGAGTAAATGTCCTACCATCTAAGAAGGCCTAATCGTATAAACCAAACCCACATGCTTCCTACCGAGCTGCAAGAACTCTTAGGTCAAACCTGTCGATCTACTCAACAATAAAATTGAAGAACCAAGCTTTTCACCCTGGAAGGCTCTGTTCTTATTCTTCAAATAGAAAGACAAATTGCTCATAGTTCCATTAACCTCAGAGACCCTGACAATATCTCCAGTAGAAACCTTTACTATCTGCCTCACATAAACGAATAGGCCGGCCAACCACAAGGAACGAGGTACCCCTTTAGGAATCGGACCTGAGATCTGAATATCACCAGTCGCGAGTATTGGAAAAAGGATGTCCGAGGACAACCCTCCAAATCCGATGCGGACGCTGCAAGTCCGTAGTGATACCCCTCGGATAGGACTAACCCGTTCGCAGTATTCATAGGATGTGCCATTCTTACTAGGATCAGCTCATCGTTGTCGTTGTAAGTGACTTGCTTATCTACCCTCGTAGTAAGTAGGATTACTAAGTTATTTGTTATGATTTCCTCACTTATACATTCCCCAGTTATATATAACGAATACCTGGTAGATAATAGCATGTGAGAATTCTAACTTAGTTTCTTTTCCTCGTTGGGATGTGAAACTGAAGTAGAATCACACATTTTACTATCCGCCCAGTATTGGTTATATCATAATGTGTATGAGCTAAGATTTCGTGTATAATAACTCATCTCTTAGTCAGAATCAAAATAATGTAGAGCCGACCTTAGTCATTTACAAACTCCTTGCCTAAATTCGAATTTCAGGACGAAATTCCCTCTAACGGGGGGATGATGTGACAACCGTCAATTTTCGGTCAAGTCAAAGTCAACTAAAGTCAACAAGTCAAACCGGTCAACCCAATTCGCCGTGAGTACTAGAGTTACGTTATATAACTTCTAAATAACTCTCTATTCTAATGAGAGATCAGAAATCGAAAAGTGCGTTCACCTAAATCTCCTTAACCTAAAACGGTGGTACGTAGAAAGCCAAACCGATGAAACAATGTTACATACTCATCGGGAGTATGCAAGATCCCTAATCAAGGCTTAACGGGGTTTAAGGATCTTGCAGTGCGTAGCCGGACACTCAAAAAGGTGACCAGTGAAACCTCTCCCACATATCTCTAAGTATGTGAAACCTCTCCCACATATCTCTAAGTATGTGAAACCTCTCCCACATATCTCTAAGTGTGTGAAACCTCTCCCACATATCTCTAAGTATGTGAAACCTCTCCCAAATCTCTCTAAGTATGTCAAATCTCTCCCAAATCTCTCTAAGTATGTGAAATCTCTCTCACATATCTCTTTATATGTGAAATCTCTCCAAGTATGTCAAATCTCTCCCAAATCTCTCTAAGTATGTGAAATCTCTCTCACATATCTCTTTGTATGCGAAATCTCTCCAAGTATGCCAAATCTCTCCCAAATCTCTCCAAGTATGTCAAATCTCTCCCAAATCTCTCTAAGTATGTGAAATCTCTCTCTCATATCTCTTTGTATGCGAAATCTCTCCAAGTATGTCAAATCTCTCCCAAATCTCTCCAAGTATGTCAAATCTCTCCCAAATCTCTCTAAGTATGTGAAATCTCTCTCACATATCTCTTTATATGTGAAATCTCTCCAAGTATGTCAAATCTCTCCCAAATCTCTCTAAGTATGTGAAATCTCTCTCACGTATCTCTTTGTATGTGAAATCTCTCCAAGTACGTCAAATCTCTCCCAAATCTCTCTGAGAAAGAGGAATCTCTCTCAAATCTCTCTCGAAATCTCTCCCCGACTTTCTATAATCACTCGGGGCATCCCGACCCTCGAATTTGGCGAAAAATAGCCCAAGAACGGAAGTCTACGCGAAAAACGGACTTAAGGAAACGAACCCTCCGAACCGAAAGTACTATTCATAAACCGAACCGAAAGCACTATTCATGAGGGTCCAAACCGAAAGTACTGTTCATAAGCTGAACCGAAGTTACTGTTCATCCGAACCGAACCCGGCCATGAGGGAGATCCGAACCGAACCCAGCACTGAAGGAAGGTCCGAACCGAACCAGCATAGAAGGAAAAATCCGAACCGAAAGTACTGTTCATTACTGTTCACAACAGTACCTTCGGTTCTAGCCAGCCTTCGGACCGAACCCTTGCCTTCGCGTCGGTCCTGCTTCTTTTCGGACCAAGCCTCGGACCAGCCTCACTTCGCTTCTTCCTTCTGGCGCGCCTTCGCTTCCGAGACCAGCCCCTCCGAGCCGTGCGCATCTGACCGAGCTTCGGCCTAGGGACCGAACTTCGGCCTAGGTCCGAAGAAACTCGCTGGAAATTACATTTTTCGCCCATTTTTGCATATTTTCGCGTTTTAAACCCATTTTTAATTATTTTAACATAGGATTTTCACCCAAAACTTTATTTTTAATTATAAGGCCCCTAAATTAATGATTTAATCACATTTTAAGGATAAAATCTTATTTAAAAGGGGTTGGTAAACTACAAAAAGAAGAGTGTTGACCTTACCTTAGTTATGACGCAAGCAACCCCCACACCCACTCCATGACAACCCACACTCCTCCCCACCATACCTTGTACTTTTTACCTCCCTCACAAGCCACCTCCATGCTTTGAGAGCTGGATATTCACCCTCTCTCCTCATTTTCTCTCATTTGTTCTCATTTCACAAGAAGATCAAACTCCTTTCTCTCTCACTTTCTCTCTCTAGAAATCCGAGATTCAAGGGCTGATCTTGAGAGTTTCCTCCACCTTTGGTAAGCATAATCCATTTCCTTTAAGATTACCTCAATTATTTCCACTCAAATCATGAGTATCTTACACAAACTCCATTATATTTGTGTTAGAGCTTCGAATCTTCAAGCGATTCTTCAAGTGTTCTTGGGTTGAACACTTCTCTTCTTCAACATCTATCTACTGAAATCACACAAGGTGAGTTCATACCCCTACATTTTCATGTTTTCTTAAGTTTTTAGGGGGGGAATGCAAGTTAAAACACCAAGAACATAACTAAAATTTTCTAACAGCTTTCATCAGAAAAGTTGGACTCCATTCACGGACTGTTTTGGACACCTTAAACATTTTAGTTTTCAAAACTGTTTTAGGTGCATGTAGCTCCACTTCTTAGCTTTAAAATGACTACTTGCACATCTCCATATGATTTTTCTACAATTTATGGTGATTTTTACAAAACTGTCTATCATTTCAAACACCAATCCGGACCAGTCTGTGATTATGGACTTTTTCACCTAAGTTACAGGTCATTAAAAATCATGATAAAAATTATGAGTAAACTAGACACATTTTGGGAACTCCCAGAATTTACGAAGTTAGTTTTCGACTTCGTATGATTTTTCTATGAATTTTCGAAAACAGTGTAGAAAGGCTGAAAATTTGTTAACAGCTTGTAATTTTTATAACACTTTGTATTATGTTGAGCAAAGTGTATAATGTCAAGTTCTAAATATTGAATGTGTTACCTTGTTAGTCTAGCATCATACTGAAGTATAGGCATATATGATAAGATTATTCATTTATTTGGAACAAGTATATTAAACCATAATGAGCATAGTTTATGAATTTATAACATTAAAGTTTTCATAGAAGAATTTTTACATATTACAAACGTTTTGGATAAACTACAATAGGTATAGTTTATGTATCATTACCTCTTAAACATATTTATCAAAGGTTTTCCGTTTAGTTCACGTAAATTTGTTAATGAATAAATTTGTGAGTCATTCCCTTCGGGTTACTTCCAAAGTAACAAAACCAAAAAGTCCTGTAAATTGTAACCAGAGTCTCTTGTAAGGAGAACGTGATAGTTGTGTATAGATCTATATTGGGTTTGACAAACCCACACCAGAGCTGCTCGCTACAGCTAGACCGGCAGGTCTGTGGTGACAAGTGTCATTTAACGACGACGCCTGAAGAACGTCGCATTACGAGGCCACCCAAGTCAAGTATGGTTACGATAGCTCACATGTGGTATTAACAATCATAAGATTTACGGGTTCTAACCTTAAATTAGCGAGTTAGGTCTAATTAGCTCATTGAAATTACTTTAAGTATGGAAAAATACTTGTACGCTTTCATATCAAACGAAAAGGGTTTTATGTCGATTTAAAATCACATTTTATATCAACAATTACATACTATATTGTATACTTTTGGTCTTGGTATTTAGGACTACCTAACTTATGTAAGGAAAATATTGGATTTTTCTTGGTATCATACATCTCTTTACAAAGATCGATTTTCAAACTCTTACTGTCAAAAGCTTATGAACTCACCAACCTTTGTGTTGACACTTTTCAAAACTACTTGTATTCTCAGGAATTCAGTGAAACAGGAAATCAACCACGTTTTGAGGATGGGACGATAAATCGTCGAACAGTTCACTTTGTATCATAATGTAATTGATTTGAATCATGTAAACATATACTTTGGTGAAACTTTTTCAATTATATTTATGATGGTTGTATTTACTTTGAGCACTATTATACTCGTTGTTGTGATACTTTACATGAAGTCCTCCACCCCCGGACGTTTCTGCCATCCTTGGTTTGGGGGTGTGACAAGTGTCATGGCCTCTACGTGGCCATTCCACTAGGATAGGGCTTGATCAATGAATGTGCAGGCTGCGAACTTGACCTTACACTCATCTGGACACCCGCAGATTTCAAAAACAGATTCTACTTTCTTGATCCATCGCTTCAAGGATATTACGCCTCTTGTCCGGCCCATTAAAGGTTCGAGGTTTGGCGTTGGTGAAGTCCATGTAGGTGCATGTTCGTGCGGCTCCGTGGTTTGTTTCTTGATTTGTGCTTCCGGTTCCTTGTCCATTGCCTTCTTCGTTGTTTCCATTGTGAATCTGCGCAAGTGCTGTAGTGACCGCAGCAGACACTGCCACCTGGAATGCAATCGAGTTTATTTCTGGCGGGGTTGGTGTTGTGTTGTTTCCATGGTTGGGTCTTTGAGGCATCTTTCTGTCATGGAACGGAAAGATGTTGAGTGCCTATTGTTTTGCGAGTTTGGAATCCCCTAGACTAGGCATATCGAGTGTGTATTTAAGTAATGTCATGCATTAACATAAAACAAGGAAGTAAAACACATAGCAGATGACAACATCGTGATAAAACATAAAGCATTTTCATTAATACTAATTGGTTTGATACATGAAAATTTGCCAGAAGGCATCCAGTACATAGGGAAATATAATATCCGGCAGCAGGACGACCCTATGAGTAGTGTGATCACTTTAACATAGAGTCGATAGTATATAGTATAGATCACATAAACATAATACTAACGAAAGACACGACTGGTCGTAGTCATGGTGGGATGTGCCATGGGGTGGTGCTGAGGAAGTGGATGATCCCTAAAGGCGAGCCACCTGTCGCTCCGCGTCTCGAAGTCGAGTCTCCCACCTCACCTGCCTTATGTGGAACTCCCGGATAACCTCCTGCGTTTTCTACTCTGCCCTCACAACTCTTGTTCGCATCTGGTGCATCTGGTCGGTGGTGCTCTAATCCAGATCGCCAGTATCCCTCAATCATCTCACCATGAATGGAAGTGCTCGGTCAGCTGGTCCTGCATCCCTCAGGTCATATAACTCTCTTGCCATATCAAATGTGGGTCGTTGTCCCTGTTGTCTGTTCCACCTCCAAATGTCGATACCCCAGGGAGGTGTAGGGCCACTAGGGCCCATTCAGTGAGCCGACACCCTCACTGGGTATGGTGGGTTGATGACTATGGATGCATCTGAATCATCATCGATGTCGTCACCAAACTCTTCTTCTCCATCGTCTGCCACAGGTTCCGCAGGTCGCTCGTCAATTTCTTATTCCTGTTCTTCCTCTTCCTCGGGGTCCTCTTCAGGTTCCTCTAGCCAACCGTTATTTCCCTGTTTGAGAAAATAAGGATCTCCAGGGACGTGGAAACGAGCCATACTGACTGCACGAGAGTGCATAAATAAATCATGTTTTACTTACCCTTATAGTATGTTTTTAATGATTTAGGTTTGGGTTCCGTAGAGTTGTTGGAGAGTGAGGTATGATTTTGGATTCATTTCCCGCTATGATTACTCCCAAACACATGTTGGTCATATTCGGAATAAATATAGTTGATCAGGCTATATTTATTCCTAATAGGACTACATAACTGCCCAGGTTTAATCACAGTGTTCAATTTCATCCAGAAGCTTTTATTAAATATTGTTAGGTTATTATCCTAATACGCGCACATAAGTGTGAAAATTTTGTTTTGTTCAGAGTTATTTAGTCCCATTATGTTTATACTTGCATATCATGTATGGTTAGATATGCTAGTTCACTATAAACATTGCTCTGATGCCAACCTGTCACACCCCCGAACCAGACGGCGAAAACGTTCGGGGGCTCGTTTGACTAAGAATTGATTTATCATAATAATAAATATACATGAAACATAACACATTCATCATCAACATTATATATCACAACCAACATTGTTCACATCAAGTACATTGTTATAGATTACATAAATTCAAAGTATTAATGGTATGATGAGTGATGTTACACAAAATAAATCCATACACACTTGAAATTCTTCCTGCTTAACGATTACATGAGAATACAAATTATTTTAAAAACGGTCAACATATATAATGTTGGTGAGTTCATAATTATGTTTGAAGAAAGTCTTTTCATCTTTTGTAAAAAAACCAAGAAAATCCGATATTTTCTGTAAAATGTACGAAAATGATGTGAAAATCAAGTATAAATGCATGTGTGAAGTTTATAGCAGTAACATATATGATTGCAGTTAAAATTTCTTTGTATTTTAAGTAAGTGATAATTGAATAGTAGTATTTCCCCTAGAAAATCCGATATTTTTCCGATTTATAATAATGTCAAGGTTCTTGTATCATTAATTAAGTTGTTTTGTATTGCCACAATCGAATGGTTAATCTTCGAAATGTTAAATTGGTATTGGATCTCTATATGAGCCGTTATAACCATGCATGATAATGACTAGGTTGCATGTTGTCACACCCCAAAACTGAGAACGGCGGAATACGTTCTGGGGTGGAGGACGTCATGTACAATATCATAACAATGCATAATAGTAAAAACAAGAAACAATATCCATTGCATTAATATAGTAATTGTAATACAAGCATGTTATGTACAATTTGTTAGACACCAAAAAGTATAATCAAAATAAAGAGGAGTCTTGTATGTGCTCCGTCTTCTCAAAAGCTGCATATGTACCTGTCTACTGATGACCTGAGAATACAAGTTATTTTGAAAACGAGTATCAGCATAAAGTTGGTGAGTTCGTAAGCATTTAGTGTCATTTCTTGTATAAAAGTGGTTTCGATCGTGTAATATAAAAGTTGTTATCAAGTTTGAAAATAGTATAAATCTCTAGAAAATCCTATATTTTCCAGTAAAAGTAGTCTTCTGCCAAGACTTGGTTATTTGTAGGTTTGATCCTTTGAGTGTGTAAAAGTTTTCCCAATGAGACTCTCAGTTATAAAAATATAGTTTTAGACTTCATTCATGTAAGGTAGATAGGAAGATAATGTTTTATTCCAGCAGTGTTACTGTTGGCTGAATGAAAAAAATAAACTGCAGACTCTAGGTAGTGATAAGTATATAATACACCTCGGGGAGTCTTTTTTACCTTTATTTCTTAATTTGTTAATTTAGGGATCCGAATGTGAACTCGTATGTAACCATGCAGATAGGCGATCGTATGCCTAATGACCCTCTAGGTCACACGTAGTGTGGTAACATTTTATCATCCTTGGGCCTAGTCGGCTCGGATTGTAGCTAGCAGTCGGGATGTGGGAGTGTCTGTACCGTATAGATCTATACATGTAGTGCCTGCTCTCCCTCCCAGAGACTATGATTACACGGCGTCGGCACATCAAAGTGTCGTATAGAGGAATAGTGTGTCACATTCTGTTTTGGTATATTCTCTTGTATTAGTGTATAGTGTACCTCTTGGTATTATCTATTGAGTGTTCTCTTGTATAGTGTATAGTGTACCTCTTGGTATTATGTATTGAGTGTTCTATTGTATAGTATATAGTATTCTTCTTATATAGTACTTAACATGTAGAGACTCATACAACACTCACTACAGTAAGTATCATAGTAATGGTAGTATGGAGCAGTAAACCTTAACTATACCTATTATAGTTAAATAGTATGTTGGTAGCCTGTCATTGATACACAAAGGTATTGAACTGAGTGAAGACGTTCATATCCACCACCAATATATACAATATATAACTAAGAATTCAATGACAATCGGATAGATAACAATATACCCTAAGACCACAATCAAACAAGAACAGGAAATAAGGCGAGCTATCAGTCCTAAGTCCTTCAAGTCTTACTTATATAAATATATTGGTGTAGATATAGTTTGGGAACATAAGAAGTTTAAAAAGAGTTTGAAAATAGTTTTTATAACATTTTACACGAAAATGAGTTTGATAAACATCTGAAACAGTTTTGATGGCAACGCGGTTAAAAGTATAGAAATCCTTTTTGATTGCAAATTACAAATCACATGTGATTGATACTATAATTTGTTGGATTCAACTTGTATTCCCCCCCATAAAAGCATTTAAAAACATTTGAAAGGTTAATTAAGGGGTATGAACTCACCTACAGTGAGTGGAGTGGATGGGATTGCCGGGTAGGAGGCTAGGTGTCAAACGAGGACTTGAACACACACGCGGATCCTATGTAACATGTAGTGATACATAATTTTATCTAATTAGACATTTAAACACTAATTAAGTAAGTAAAGACACTCTAATGCATGAAAAGACTTTGCTTCAAGTGCTAGGAGTGCTAAGGGTTGCATCTAAGGAGTGTATGGCCTCACTATGGAGTTTAATCCTCAAATAACCACCCTATGTGAGTTTACGGTTGAGGGACCATTTCCCCCATGATTTTATGGCCGTAAACTCATGGGGATGGTGTGTTTGTGTGCTTTAAGGTATCATGATTCACAAAGAAAGGTTCTAGGGTTGATTCAAGGGCTTAGGAAGTGGTTAGGTCTCGAAATGGTACTCTTTTTGGAGTTTACGGTTTTTAAACATTCATTTGGAGTTTACTACCGTAAACCCATGAGTTTACGGCAGTAAACTCATGGTTACTCCATCCATTTCGTGTTTTAGGGCCCTTAGATCATTCATGTAAGTCCCTAGTTCATTAGGCAAGCATTGGAAGGAGTTTGGGGCATCAAAACCCCCTATTGGGGTGTTTACGGTTTTGGGATGTTCCCAAACCGTAAACCTATATTCTTGGGTTTATTCCATGGATCTGTAAGCATAATAAGAAGATAACTAGATAGGAATGGTATACTTACTTGGAGGAAGCTTGCAAGGGTGTTTTAGGACCCAAAAACACTAGTGTGTTCTTGGTGATTTGAAGGTGCTTGAAGATCTAAGTAAAAATCAAAATCCATGGATGAAAATGATGTAGAAATAGTAGATTTAGTGCTGTATGAACGAATTTAAGGAAGAAAACTTACATTTTTGGTGGATTTGGAAGGATGCATTTATCATAGTTGAGAGAAAAACCTTGCGTTCTTGAGTGGCGAGTCTAAGAATGAGGGAAAAAGGAGTACACTCATGCTATATGCATGAGTCTTGAGGGAGATGGTGTTTACAGTCCAAACAGCCCATGTTTGGCCGTAAACACCTAGTTAAGGTGTTGGGTTGTTTTTCCCGGGTACACTTTACTAACGACGACACTTGTTTTTATGTAATCGTTTCACGTAAATAAAAATAAAACACCAAATTGACTTAAATCGGGCCAAAAATGCATTAAAATAGTTTTGACTAATATTTGGAGTGTTTGGATGTGGAAATTATACAAATGAAAATTTCGAGTTGTCACATTATCCCCCCGTCAGAGGGAATTTCGTCTCGAAATTATAGTTCAACAGCTATGTTATGACACAAAACTAAGCAAAATGATGGGGATATTTAAGTTTCATTTGATCCTCGCGTTCCTAAGTGTACTCCGGTCCTTGCTTGGCGTTCCAGCGAACCTTCACTGGGATGCGGCTTAGTTTCGTTCGTTTGACCTCTCGGTCCATAATCTCCATAGGTTCTTCCACAAAGTTGAGGCTCTCGTTGATCTCGATCTCGTTGAGTGGGATTACAAGAGTCTCGTCGGATAGACACTTTTTCAAGTTCGAGACGTGGAAGGTAGGGTGTATGTTACTGAGCTCGTGGGGTAGATTGAGTTTGTAAGCTACAAGGCTGATTCTAGCGAGAATCTCGAAAGGCCCTACTTATCTTGGATTCAGCTTTCCACACTTCCCAAAGCATATCGTGCCTTTCTAGGGTGAGACTTTCAAAAGGACTCGGTCTCTCACCTGGAACTCCAAGGGTTTTCTCCATTTGTCTGTGTAGCTTTTCTGTCAGTCTCTAGCGGCTTTCAATCGTTCACGAATCTGCACGATCTTCTCGGTCGTTTCTCGAATGATCTCCGGACCAGTGAGAGCGCTGTCAGGAACTCGTCCTTTAGCCAACTGTGTGTCACCCACCTCAGCCCCGCACAAAGGGACCTGCACTTTCGGCGGTAGAGTGCTTCGAATGGAGCTGCTTTGATGCTCGTGTGATAACTTTTGTTGTAGGAAAGCTCGAGAAGGGGTAAGTGGGTATCCCATGCCTTACCAAAGTTGATCACATAGGCTCGCAACATATCTTCTAGAGTTTGGATAGTTCTCTCACTTTGTCCGTCAGTCTGCGGATGATAGGTTGTACTCATGTCCAGTCTTGTTCCTAAGGAGCTTTGCAGTGATTGCCAGAACCTCGAAGTGAATCTTCTATCTCTATCGTAGATAATAGATATAGGAACACCATGCAGTCGTATGATCTCCTTAATGTACGTTCTTGTGAGTTTCTCCATCTTGTCTGTTTCTTTGATGGGTAGGAAGTGCGCGGGCTTGGTCAATCTGTCAACGATGACCCATATGGTATCAAGTCCACCCGTTGTCTTGGGTAGCTTGGTCATGAAATCCATAGTGATCCGCTCCCACTTCCATTCAGGTATCTTCGGTTGCTGTAGTAGACCTGATGGCTTCTAGTATTCGACCTTGACCTTTGCGCAAGTAAGGCATTTACTCACGAAGGTAGCAATCTCTGCTTTCATGTTAGGCCACCAGTATGATTTCTTGAGATCCAGATACATCTTATCTGAACCTGGGTGAACGGAATATCGAGTGTTGTGTGCTTCCTTCATGACAAAGTCTCTGAAGCCACCGTGTCGCGGTGTCCATATTCGGTCCATGAGGTATAAGGCTCCGTCACCCTTGACTTCCAAATTCTTATCCATTCCTCGCAGGGATTCTCCCGCAACATTTTTAGGTTTCAAGGCTTCGAGCTGAGCCTCCTTAATTTGTGCGGATAAATGCGAATGGATAGTCATTGTTAAGGACTTGACCCTTCGACCAGCATATTACTTCCGACTTAAGGCGTCTGCTACTACATTGGCTTTTCCCAGGTGATAACGAATCTTGCAGTCGTAATCATTGAGTAGCTCGACCCACTGTCGTTGTCTCATATTGAGCTCCTTCTAGTTGAGTATGAATTGGATGCTTTTGTGGTCAGTGTATATCGTGCTCTTCGTACCGTACAGGTAGTTTCTCCAGGTCTTTAGGGCGAACACAACCGCCCCTAATTCGAGATCATGTGTGGTGTAGTTGACCTCGTGTGTCTTCAGCTGTCTTGAGGCATAGGTGATGACCTTACCTCGTTGCATCAGAACACAACCGAGCCCCTGATTGGACGCATCGCAGTATACCACAAAATCTTCTGTCCCTTCGGGGAGGGATAGTATTGGTGCAGTGCATAAGGCTCGTTTCAGGGTTTTGAAAGCCTTCTCTTGTTTCTCTTCCCAGTCAAAGGCCACGCCTTTCTGGGTCAATTTTGTAAGGGGTTTCGCGATTCGAGAGAAGTTCTGTATGAACCTGTGGTAATAGACAGCGAGGCCTAGAAATTGACGAATTTTTGTAGGCGTCTTCGGTGCTGACCAGTTCTCAATAACTTTAATCTTGGATAGGTCCACATGGATCCCTTCTTCGCTAACCACGTGCCGTAAGAATTCGACTCCTCGGATCCAAAATTCGCATTTAGAGAACTTCGCATATAGCCTCTCCGATCTTAGGGTTTCTAGGACTCGTCGTAGATGATCGCTATGCTCCTCCTTGCTTCGAGAGTAGACAAGTATGTCATCAATGAAGACGATGAAGAACTGGTCCAAGTAAGGACGACACACCCTATTCATTAAATCCATGAATACCGTGGGCGCGTTGGTCAGTCCGAACGGCATCACTACGAACTCGTAGTGTCCGTAACGAGTTCGGAAGGCCGTTTTCATGACATTTTCCTCAAGCACTCGTAACTGGTGATACCCGGACCTAAGATCAATCTTGGAAAAGTAACTCGCCCCTTGCAGTTGGTCGAATAAGTCGTCTATACGAGGAAGATGGTAGCAATTTTTGACCGTCAGCTTGTTGAGTTCTCTGTAATTGATGCACATACGGAACAATCTGTCCTTCTTCTTTACGAACAAGACCAGGGCTCCTCAGGGTGAGAAACTTGGTCTTATGAAGCCCTTGCTGAGCAGCTC
Source organism: Lactuca serriola (assembly GCF_051521515.1). Classification (NCBI taxonomy): domain Eukaryota; kingdom Viridiplantae; phylum Streptophyta; class Magnoliopsida; order Asterales; family Asteraceae; genus Lactuca; species Lactuca serriola. The sequence goes on from NC_136410.1 coordinate 285,700,831, forward strand.
GTTTAGTTGACCGGACAGTTCTTGCATCTCAGCAGGCGCTAGATGATAGGGCGATTTGGCTACTGGGGTAGCTCCTAGAATTAAGTCGATCCAGAACTCAACCTGACGTTGGGGAGGTAAACCTGGTAGCTCTTCTGGAAAGACGTCGGGGAAGTCCCATACTACGGGGATGTATTTTAGGTCTTTTGTTTTCTGGCTTGTATCGACGACGTGTGCAAGGAATGCACGATATTCCTTACGCAAGTACTTATGGGCTTGCATACTCGAGATGATACGAAGACTTGTACTGGGTTTGTCTCCATACATTAATAAGGTTTTGTTATTAGGTAGATTTAGACAGATTGCTTTGTCGAAACACTGGATATCGGCATGATGGAGACTCAACCAGTCCATGCCCACAATGACATCAAAACTATTGATCGATAGTGGTATAAGGTCGATTGGTAACGAATGGTTATCTAGCGTGAGGGTACAACCTATGTAAATCACGTTAGAATTCTCTGTATTTCCGTTAGCCATTTATACGATGAAGGTTTCTTCTAATGGCTGTGGGGATTGTTTAAGTAAGTGTTTAAAGTTTTGGTTTACGAAGCTTCGTTCTGCTCCACTATCGAATAGGATACAAGCATAAGAGTTATCGAGAAGAAACGTACCCGTGACTACTATAGGGTTTGCTACTGCTTCATTATGGCCAATAACAAGTAGTCTCCCTGTTCCTCCCGCATTCCCAACTTTCGGGCAGTTTTTTTTGAAATGCCCTACCTCGCCACAGCCATAACATGCCTGGCTTACTCCTGAGCCGTGGACCTGAGAAATGGGTTTGGGTTGAGATTTGCAAAACAGGGCGGTATAACCCTTCCGGTCGCAGTTAGTTCAGTGAAATTCACGGCAGGGGCAGTTATGATGGAACGGACACTTGGGGCACTTGGGTAGGTTTCCAGCATAGGATTTGGCTGGTACAGGGGTGGCAGGAGTAGTGGGAGCATGGACAGCCATAGTTTGTTGGTTTTTGGAAGAGGATTGAGTTGACCTGCCCTTCTTTCGGTCCCACCGTTTCCTCTTGTTGTCGGATGTCTTGGTCGGTGCAATGGCAGCTGCTGTTGTTGTTGATGGAGTGGAAGGAACTTCATGATCAATCAACCTGTGGGCCAATTCCTCGGCGCTATCAAAGGTCATAGGGTGTGATGCTAGAATGTTCCCTCGATACGGGGGCACTAAACCCCAAATGTATCGTTCAATTTTCTTGCTTTCAGAAGGGACCATGTTGGGACATAAGGTTACCAGGTCGCAGAACTTGGCTGTATAAGCCACTATGTCTGTCCCATTCATCTTGAGGTTCCAGAGTTCCTCCTCGAGTTTCTGAACTTCACCCCTAGGACAGTACTCCCTTCTCAGAAGGTCCTTCAATGTGTCCTAGCCCATGGCGTTGGCTATCACCAAAGAGAGTGAATTGACATGGCCATTCCACCATGTCAGGGCCCTTTCAGTGAAGGTGGCAGAAGCGAACTTTATTTTATTTTCTTCGGGGCACGAGCACATTTCGAAGACGGCTTCAGTTCTTTCGATCCATTGGGACAAAGCAAGGATCCCTCCGGTCCCATTGAAGAATGCCGGTTTGCAGTTCATGAAATCCTTATAGGTACACCCCTGTACACATGGGTGGATTCACCATGATTGGAGTTGATGCCAATTCCAGCTCCATTTGCATCATTGAAATTCATTTGGGACATAGCTGCGGTTACGGCCGCTTGAAACATCACCGCATCGAACTGCGGAGGAGGAGGTGGTGGAGGTGGGGTTTGAGTCGCAGGTCTGCCTCTGTTTGGGCGCTTGCGGTGAGGAATCTTTTACTGAAAGTTTATAGAGGTGATGACAATAGTAAGAATCAATTGCAAACATGATGAGAGTGTTTCATGGACTAAATCGACATAGTCCAACTATCAGATAGAGTCATAGCAACAGAGTAGGGAAGCACGAAAGTGTAACTTTCCCATGGAGTAGGTAACTGCCAATATTACTGGTATTAATGATGTAATATGAGTTCGGGAAAAGTGAACTAACAGTAGGTATTACATCAAATCATAAGGGAAAATGTTGGCAGTCTAGGAGCCTAGGTAAGGTACTTTCAGAGTTAGAAATGTCCACAGACAAGTTCTCTACCCAGCATAGAAAAGAAAAGGCTATTCCTTAAACAAAAGAGGAAGATAAATTGACATCTTCTACTGGCGACGGGTATCCCTTGGGCGAACCCTAAGATCAGCCAGTTGGCGTACAACTTCTTGAAGACGTCGTTCCTGTGCTCTCTGACGCGCTCGAGATGCAGCTAGCTGTTGTTGCCGAGCCTCATTGGTCCTCCTACTCCTATCCATGGCTTCTTCCAGCTGGCGGATAAGGACAGTGTTAAGGTTAGAGTTGGCATCAATTTCCACAACTCTGCCGATAGCTGCATGACCTTGCTCGACGTTCCTAGCAATCCTCCGGACCATGACGGGTAGGGCTCGATTAGCTGAGCCACCCTCGCTTATGTTGTAAAAGCTTTGGTCTCCGTTGAAAGGTAAGGGCTGACCCTGTTCATCGCTCCACCGATCCAAGGTAGTTTCCCACATGGGAGTGGGACTTTGGAATGCTGGAAGGGGGTTGGGATTTGGAGCTATAGGGGGTAGGTTGTTGACTTCTGGTTTGGAGTTGGAGCTATCCGAAAAACCTTCTGCACGATGATCATTGAAGGGGATCGGGTGATCATCTTCTGACTCTTCCTCGAGCCATCCTCCAATGCCTTGGTTTGGATAGTACGGATCGCCGGGATGGTGGAAGCCAGCCATGCTATCTACGCGAGAATGGGGAAAGAAAAGTTAATAGGCGTACTAATCTAGGATACTTATAAGATGATCGTTGTTAGTCGACCCAATACCTGCATAATGCATACCAATTACATGTAAGTGAGATAGCATAGACCTTCGAATAACTGATCCTAACTCTAAATCCACAACCAAACAAGGAACAGGAAGTAAAGCAAAGATCACTGATTCTAAGCCTATAGCGTCTTAATCACATGTAACCGTAGGGTATCCACTTAGCAACTATTGTCCTACAGGCAACGACCCTTTTAGTTCTCACATATGTAAATCACAGGATTGCAGAATACTCCTATAGTATTCTTGTTCTAATATTCTTAGGGTAGTGTTGGTAAGTTTTTAGACTTGTTGGAACATCACAACCATTCTTAGGCACATGCTAGTCACTCCTAGGAAAATGTAGTTGATCAGGCTACATTCACCCATATTTGACTATATGTCTCTAAGCCTAATGGAGCTGTTCAACAATCTTAATACTTTTATTCTGTTCTCGTTGATGGGTTTTGTTCATAAGACATCCTATGTGCTCATACAAACCCTAATGCTTGGATCTAGGTTTCTCTATTGTACATGCTTTGAATCCAAGACTATAAACCCTAATTCTAGCATATGGAAATCAATATTAACATATAATTAGTTTTATGATATTACCTTGATTGTTATGTAGCAATAACAATCCCAATTCCTCCTTGAATTGACTTTGGAAGGATTAGAGTCACAAGTGTCACTCCTCTAATGGCTTACAAACACCAAGAGCAAATGGAGAAGGTATAAAGAGAGAGGAGAGAGGTAGGAATTCGTCCTTAGGACTTCTAGGGAAGGCTTAGACGAATTCATAAGCCTTAGGGGGTTTATATAGGTGTACAAATTTGGGTTTTAGTCCTTATCCTTATCTAGTTGCTTGCCAACCAAGCAACCATAAGTAAGTCTTAGAAACCCTTATCCTAGTCGAATTCTAAGGCATTATCTCCTTAAATTCGTTCACCCTATATTTAAGATAATCCTTACCTTATTTTGTAACTATCACATAATTACAATTCAGCCCCTCTAGTTTAATTAATTACACTTGATCACAAAATTAATTCTTAATTAATTATTGACCAATATTAATTAAACAAATATGATTTCTCCTTTAATATATTATTCTTATAACATATTAATAAATCATAATAACCTCTCTCTCTATTTATTTCTCCAATCAAGTTGCTTTGGTGAAGGCAACCCAAAAGGACCAAGCACCATCGGGTCAAGTACATACCAAAATAGTTATGGACTTAGACACTAATCCAACACTCGTATGATACCGATCCTTTGTATTAATGGATGTATATATATACTTAGTTAAATATTTTATTATTTAAAAGTATATATTCTTGGTCAGAGTGTTTTAATCCCGCTGTGTTTATAATTTGTATATCTTTTACGGGTTGATATACTTGATTCACTATAAACAATGCTCTGATACCGATCTGACACACCACAAGACCGAGAACGGCGGAATACGTCATGTACAGTATCATAACAATGCATAATAGTAAAAAAAAAGCAACAACATCCATTGCAATAATATAGTAATTGTCATGCAAGCGTGTTCTATACAGTTTGTTAGACACCAAAAAGTATGATCAAAATAAATAGGAGTCTTGTATGTGGTCCATCTTCTCAAAAGCTGCATCTGTACCTGTGTACTGATGACCTGAGAATACAAGTTATTTTGAAAACGAGTATCAACATAAAGCTGGTGAGTTCATAAGCATTTAGTGTCATTGCTTGTATAAAAGTGGTTTCAATCGTGTAATATAAAAGTTGTTATCAAGTTTGAAAATAGTATAAATCTCTAGAAAATCCTATATTTTCCAGTAAAAGTAGTCTTCTGCCAAGACTTGGTTATTTGTAGGTTTGATCCTTTGAGTGTGTAAACGTTTTCCCAATGAGACTCTCATTTATAAAAGTATAGTTTTAGACTTCATTCATGTAAGGTAGATAGGAAGATAATGTTTTATTCCAGCAGTGTTACTATTGGTTGAATGAAAAAAATAAACCGCAGACTCTAGGTAGTGATAAGTATATAATACACCTCGGGGAGTCTGTTTTACCTTTATTTCTTAATTTGTTAATTTAGGGATCCGAAGGTGAACTCGTATGTAACCATGCAGATAGGCGATCGTACGCCTAATGACCCTCCAGGTCACACGTAGTGTGGTAACATTTTATCATCCCAGGGCCTAATCGGCTCGGACTGTAGCTAACAGTCGAGATGTGGGAGTGTTTGTCCTATATAGATCAATACACGTAGTGCCCGCTCTCCCTCCAGGAGAATCTGATTACACGGTGTCAGCATAACAAAGTGCCGTATAGAGGAATAGTGTGTCACATTTTGTTTTGGTATATTCTCTTGTATTAGTGTATAGTGTACCTCTTGGTATTATATATTGAGTGTTCTCTAGTATAGTATATAGTATTCTTCTTATATAGTACTTAACATGTAGAGACTCATACAACACTAACTACAGTAGGTATCATAGTAATGGTAGTAAGGAGCGGTAAACCTTAACTATACTTATTAAAGTTAAATAGTATGTTGGTAGCCTGTCTTTGATACATAAAGGTATTGAACTGAGTGAAGACATTCATATCCAACACCAATATATACAATATATAAATAAGAATTCAACGACAGTCGGACAGATAACAATATACCCTAAGACCACAATCAAACAAGAACAGGAAATAAGGCAAGCTATCAGTCCTAAGTCCTTCAAGTCTTACTTATATAAATATATTGGTGTAGATATAGTTTGGGAACATAAGAAGCTTAAAAAGAGTTTGGAAATAGTTTTTATAACATTTTACACGAAAATGAGTTTGATAAACATCTGAAACAGTCTTGATGGCAACTCGGTTCAAAGTATAGAAATCATTTTTGATTGCAAATTACAAATCACATGTGATTGATACTATAATTTGTTCGATTCAACTTGTATTCCCCCCATAAAAGCATTTAAAAGCATTTGAAAGGTTAATTAAGGGGTATGAACTCACCTACAGTGAGTGGAGTGGATGGGATTGTCGGGTAGGATGCTAAGTGTCAAACAAGGACTTGAACACACACGCAGATCCTATGTAACATGTAGTGATACATAATTGTATCTAATTATAGATTTAATCACTAATTAAGTAAGTAAAGACACTCTAATGCATGAAAACACTTTGCTTCAAGTGCTAGGAGTGCTAAGGGTTGCATCTAAGGAGTGTATGGTCTCACTATGGAGTTTACTCCTCAATAAACCACCCTATGTGAGTTTACGGTTGAGGGACCATTTCCCCCATGATTTTACGGCCGTAAACTCATGGGGATGGTGTGTTTGTGTGCTTTAAGGTTTCATGATTCACAAAGAAAGGTTCTAGGGTTGATTCAAGGGCTTAGGAAGTGGTTAGGGCTCGAAATGGGACTCTTTTTGGAGTTTACGGTTTTGAACATTCATTGGGAGTTTACTATCGTAAACCCATGAGTTTATGGCAGTAAACTCATGGTTACTCCATCCATTTCGTGTTTTAGGGCCCTTAGATCATTCATGTAAGTCCTTAGTTCATTAGGCAAGCATTGGAAGGAGTTTGGGGCATCAAAACCCCCTATTGGGGTGTTTACGGTTTTGGGATGTTCCCAAACCGTAAACCCATATTCTTGGGTTTATTCCATGGATTTGTAAGCATAATAAAAAGATAACTAGATAGGAATGGTATACTTACTTGGAGGAAGCTTGCAAGGGTGTTTTAGGACCCAAAAACACTAGTGTGTTCTTGGTGATTTGAAGGTGCTTGAAGATCTAAGTAAAAATCAAAATCCATGGATGAAAATGATGTAGAAACAGTAGATTTAGTGCTGTATGAACGAATTTAAGGAAGAAAACTTACATTTTTGGTGGATTTGGAAGGATGAATTTATCATACTTGAGAGAAAAACCTTGCGTTCTTGAGTGGGGAGTGTAAGAATGAGGGCAAAAGGAGTAAACTGATGCTATATGCATGACTCTTGAGGGAGATGGTGTTTACAGTCCAAACACCCCATGTTTGGCCATAAACACCTAGTTAAGTTGTTGGGTTGTTTTGCCCGGGTACACTTTACTAACGACGACACTTATATTTATTTAATCGTTTCACGTAAATAAAAATAAAACACCAAATTGACTTAAATCAGGCAAAAAATGTATTAAAATATTTTTGACTAATATTTGGAGTGTTTGGATGTAGAAATTATACAAATGATAATTTCAGGATGTCACACATGTCTTGGCATTTTTCTAGACACCGATATTTGCTCAAGGTTTTGTCGCCCTAGACTGGCCTATTCTAGCTGTAGTGAACAACTAAAGCATGGGGGGTCACCCCGTATAGATCTATACACAAACTCCCGCTCTCCGTCCAGGAAACTCTGGTTATAACTACAAGCTACGATTATACACTCAGAGGTGCCAACCAACACGTCTCACTAGATTCTCAACTTTTCATACCATGTTTAATGTTTACGTGAATGTTGTATGTTTTCAAATCCAAAGGTATGTATATAAGTATAGGAAGTTAAATAATTATGTAAATGTATAACTACGATCTACTAACATGTGAATTTCAGTCCAAGCCTAATTAGGATGTAAATGGACCACAAAGGTCCAATAACATGTAAAAGGGTAATTTAGGCCCAATAGGCATGTAAGTGGACCACCAAGGCCCAGCAAACAAGTGACCCATAGCTCAGGCCTAAATTAACATGTAAATGGCTCGCAAGGCCCAATAAACATGCCATGGAAAATATTGGGCTCAATATACACTTGAATGGGCCTTTAAGGCCCATTGGCCATGTAATGTGAATATTAGGCCCAATAAAATTTTTATCGATGTATTTCGTCCATTCGTTGTTTGCTTTGGCTCGATGTTTACCGAATTGAATATAAAAAGTCATCTTTTTGTAAAAACGACTTTCTTGGCCAATAAACCTCTAATTTTCAATTAAGGTCCAAAGGTTTGTAAAAATAACACTTTGGTCCATAATTTATAAGAATTTGTAATTTCGCCCAAATTCTTTAGAAATTTACGGATCTAGTCCAAAAATTTAAATTTTGACATTTATGACCCAGTTTTGCAGAAAATTACATTTTCAGCCCCTTCTTTGTAAAAATGACACTTTCAGCCCAATTTTTATAAAAGTTACATTTTTTGTCCAATTTAGAAATAAATATTATTTTCACCCCTAAATTTAGTTTATTTACATTTATGACTCAAACTTTGGTCAAATAAGATTTTTAATCCCAAAACTTACATTTTTTCGCAAATTTGGGCCCAAAACCGCGACGCCCAAATATTAAGCCCATTAAGCTAAAATTTACATTTTTGGCCATTTGGAAAGCTTGTTTATCATAAAAATCCCTTTTTATACAAGTAAGACCTGTTTGGTCCTTTAAAAACCGTAAATGTCACTTTTTGCCCTTATCTTTTGTTTTCATGAAAATTTTGACCCTTAACAAGGTTTTTGCTTTAATTTTTTATATCTTAAACATATAAACACTTTTAAGTTGATAATATGATGTATAAGGTGTCTTAGTTCATTGATTTCTACTCAATGTAGCTTAAGATATCGAGATACGTTAAGACCTAACACATTTTTACAAAATAAACTAAGAAATCACACAAGACATGCATATAACACATAGATCTACACATTTTACTTGTATTCTACCCCAAAAATCATATGAAAAACGAAAACAAGGGGGGTATGAACTCAATTTTGCTTTGATGTTTCGGTTTTGAAGAAGAGATGAAGAGATTTTTGGTCCTATCAAGCTTTCTTGAGTGGGTCTCGAACTTAGGAGGTTTCTAGGAGTATGATCACCAAACATTTTCTTAGAGGGAGTGATCTAACATGATAATGAAGTTATATAACTTGGATATGTAAGGAATTACCAAGAAAATGATGATTTTTGGTGGAAATCTTCTTGAACAACCCTAGATCTTCAAAAAATTGAGAGGAAAGGAAGGAGTGTTCTTGTTGGTGTTTGAGAGAGTTTGATGTGTGTGTGTGCTTACCTTCGGCCGAGATGAAGAAAAAGAGAGAGGGAACAAAGATTAAGATGTGATAGGTGCATAGATGTATGGGATTGGGGATTTGTTTAGAGGATAATTTTCATGGATTACCTCCATGTATTAGTGTGGTGACATGGCTTGGATAATTAGGGGGTGTTTGGATAAAAATATTTTTAGCTTATTAGCTTATTGCTTATTGCTTATTGTGGTGGGAATAAGCAATAAGAAATAAGCAGTTTTAAGTGTTTGGCAAACAAAACAGCTTATATGAGTAAAATGACCAAAAAGGGCTTCCTCTTATATGTTAACATATTTATCTTATTAAAACAATTTTTTTATAAATAATAATAATAATAATAATAATAATAATAATTTTGTTATTCATAGGAACTAAAAAAAAACAATTATCATGCTACTACATATTTTTCTTATTAAAACAAAACATTTTTTTTTAAATAATAATAAAAATTTTCTTATTTATAAGAACTAAAAAAACAATTATCATGCTACTACATATTTTTCTAATTAAAACAAAACAATTCTTTTAAATAATAATAATAATATTAGACCACAAATTTCGTTCCAAATCCATATTATCCAAAATATTACACAAAATAGTTTCATGCTACTACATTAAACCATAAATGAAAATACTACAAAGTTTCAAAACAAATCATACACCATTACGTGCATGAGTGTTTGACCTTGAGAAAATCTGTCCTGCAATCATATCGCGTACTGCACACATATACATATCCTTAGTTCTACGTTGTGTACTTGATACTTCGTCATGTGGCTCAATACCATTATTGGGTCATTCGTCATTGCGCGAAATATAAGATTCTTCTTGCGCTATTTGAAATGCTTCATCACCACTACCGCTCATTCTAATGTAATTGTTAATCGCCATTGAAGCTAACACAATTTTAACTTGGGTCTCAAAGTCGAAATATACATGGATATCTCTTAGTAACACCCATCGAGCCTTCCAGACTCCAAAAGCTCGTTCAATTATATTGCAAAGTGACGAATGATAATAGTTAAATTTTTCTTTGAAGCCTTTTGGTTCCCGCGAGGCAGAAGTCTGTCCACGTCGAAAATCGGGAATATGATAACGGATGTTTGAACCTTTATAGGGAGCAAGATAACCTTTTGTATTAGGATATCCGACATCTACAAGGTAATACTTACCTATACATGTACAAATAAAGCATATGATTGTTATTTATTTATACCATTTGAAAATATAAAACTTGTATTAATAAGTAATGATACTAACCATCGGCTGGAAGTGGAAACTTAACTTCACGTCTCCTTCGCGCTTCATTGAAAATTCTCGTATCATGTGCAGTCCCCTCCCATCCAGCCCACACAAAGGTAAAGCACATGTTGAAATCACATGCTTCCATAATATTTTGAGTAACGCAATTCTTTCGCCCAATGAATTTGATTTGTTCATGTTGCGGAACAGAGGCCTTCACGTGTGTTCCATCGATGGCACCAATATAATCCTACAATTTCAAAAAAATATAACAAGTTACCAATTATTTTTACAAGTACACAAATTCACCAAATAACATAACTTTGCAACTAAGTAACTACCTTAAAGTATGGATAATACCGAGGGTTATTTAAAATATGTTCTGGTATAGTTTCGTTGTAGTTAGCATTTGGTTTGATGATGTCCTTACTTAGGTTAACCACAACATCCAAGACTTTATGAAAATGCCTAAGGATTGTTTCTCCAGAATGATTAAAGAGCTCTTGAACTAACCGATTTCCACATCCATGTGCTAAGTACAACAAGAAAATACCAAGGGACTCTTGAATAAATACACGACGTGATTTCTTTAACCCATAATGTGCAACAAGATCCCTACATAACATGTTGAAAACCGGGACTTCTAATCTGAAAAGTTGATAACATCGGCTCTCATGATCGTTAAGTATTTCATTGATAAGCATGCTTCCTGTGAGCGTAGATGAACGACGACGTCTACGCACGTTTTTCAATTTCTGAGTCAATAGTAACCCTTTGACAGCAAGCCCACATAAAAGAAGTGTTTGAATCTCTTCATTTTCTTCAATTTCATCACATAAGTCATCACTTTCATATGAGTTTTCACTTTCACAGTCACTGGCCATGAATATAACCTATTACTAACGAAAAGGATACAAGGGTAAGATTGAAATTCACCACATACTAGATAAAATCATAGAAACATCATTGAAAAGAAAACAAGAGCAAAATCATGGGGCAAGGGCAAAATTTACCACAAAGCAAACATCAAACGACATTGCATAAAACACACACAAAACAACCATTTAAATTTAACATAATAGTTGAAACAATAGGTCTGACACATGACAACCATTTAAAGTCTAGCTAATAGATAAAATCATAGAAAACGGAAACAAAACATAATCATGTGGCAAGGGAAAAATTGACCAAAAAATTAGAGAATGTATAACGCATGACATAAAAGGATAAGTCTAACACTACTTCTCTTTCTCTATAAGCCTCTTGAGAAACTCCATCTTTGTTTCATCACTCTTTGGAACCATAAAATTTTGACGAGTTGGTTTCTTTAAAAAGACCTCTAACGCTTCTAAATATCCTATTAAGCCTTCTTCAAAATCCGGGAAAGTAGAGACAATTGCCATGCATTCTTCTGTTGTGGGTGACTATGTGGTTTGTCTTGAGGGTTGAGTGCTCCTTTTTAGCAGAACATCAAAAACAGTGTCGAGTTTCTGTTCATATGACGAGTTTGCCATAGTCTTTCCTTCACTTTTTTCTTCATTTTTTCCTTCAAATTTTCTTTTCCTGTTACGCCTGGGAGTTAATTTTTTCCTCTCCTATTCATACTAGAACTATCCATTGTGAAAAAAGGATCAACATCATCAAATAAGAGGACTTCATCAATATCCTCTTTTCCATCCGTAATATCCACAAGCTGTACACCATTCGGAGTGCTATTGTCGCCAAATTCGTATGGTACCTTAGGCTTGTCTCCAATAGCTACAGTATCCCGAAATAAAGCCTCATAGTATGTCTGATATACATCCAAATTCTTATCCTTAAAGTTAGCAAACTCTTTATCTTCCTATATGTACAAATTTAGAATGTCATGAAAAACACAATACAAATAATATATAGTTAGATAAAATTTTTAATTATTACCTTTATTTTATCATCCCACCATTCCTTTGATGCTGAGATTGTATTTTTCACGGGATCAACTGAAATTCCCATTTCTAGTCTTGTTAAATGGTCGTAATATTTGAACTCTTTCCGCATTATGTCTAATTTGTTTTTCATTTGATTTCTGTCCAATTCTTTACCCGTCCGTTCCAAAAGCCTCTTACATATATTTTGGCACACAGCGGATTTGAAATAACTACTCGCTCTGTTCGCGTTTTTAGCTCGGTCATACATTCCTCAAGGAATATCTTGAATGTATGAGGATCCCAATTAAACCTATTTGTAATTTCACTTTGGTTGTATCAAAATCCATATCATGAACATTGACAGTGTACATTACCTATATTAAATCATGATAAGGAATGAAGAAACTTCAACCTACTGTTGAATAAACATAGGCAGCGGAATTTATGAATACAAATAACAATCAATACCATCAATAATTGCGAATAACAACAACAACAATTGATGAAGAAAATCAAGAATAATCACAGGGGCAGTTTCTGGAACAAAAAAAATACACACAAACACAATCGTGAACAGCATCCTTAAAATACAAAAGGCAATATAATCACAGGGGCATGGTGCATCACCAATTAAAAAAAAAGAAAAAAAACAATCATGTTGCATCACCGATACAAAAAACAATCATGTTGCATCAAGAATGAATAACAATCAATGGTTGCAGGGAAATATAGCAGGGAACAAGAACACCTTCGTGAACAGCATAACCGATCAAAAAAAAAAGGATAACCTCATTGTAGGGAACGATAGCAGCAGAGAAAAAAAAAAGGAATATCAAGAACATACCTGATTGTCGATGGCTTCCAGGGACGATGGCCAAGGGATAAAAGGAATAGCGATCGGTAGCAACAACAGGGGAAGCAAACGATGGGATTTGAAGGGTTTATGGGTTTTATGTATAGTTTATTGAAGGGTAATTCGGTAATTTTTGAATCATTAAAAATAAGCAATAAGCAATAAGCATTGCTCTTGTAGCTTATTAAAATCAGCTTATTTTGCTTATTCCTACCACAATAAGCTGATTTTTTTAAGCATCCTATTCAAACACTTAAATTAGCTTATTGTGGTGAGAATAAGCAATAAGCTAATAAGCTATCATTTTTTCCCTATCCAAACACCCCCTTAGCCATTTCTCTTTTTTTTTTATTTTATTTAAATGGGTCGAGAATTGGATTAGGAAGGAGAATATGAATTATTTTGGCCGAATCTTGATCTTTACTCGAAATCATGAGGCCCATATAGAATTTTTCGGCCCATTGGGCCTTTAGGGTAGTTCACGGCCCAAAATGGCATAAAAGAATGGATTTATTGCTTACTCGGGTTAATTGGCTTATTTATGGCCCAATAAGGCCCATTAAGGTTAGAAAGAATCATTCTAGGCCCAAATGGTCCAAAATGTTATATATTTGTGAATTAGGTTCATTTAGAATCCAAATAGGGTTTCCAAGCCCAAAATAGTTGAATTGAATGCTTATTGGTCCATTAGGCCCAATAAGGAAATCCTAGACCAATATGGACTTAAACCGGGATTCTTAGGGTTTTTAGACTCTTTGATGAACATGAAAGGTGTATTTAAATGAGCACTAGGTGATATTTACTTATAATAAATGTTTTACAATAGTTGAATGGCTACACGAGAATAGAATTTCCTAGCTAAAACGCTAGTTGTGACAATATATATATATATATATATATATATATATATATATATATATATATATATATATATATATGGAAAAGTTTAATAGTGAACCATTATTAATTAAATGTACATATATTTCCTTTCCCGTTGATCATTATGATTTTCGACCCTCACGGTTGGTCCCTTGGTTCCTTGTTTATTATGGGTTCTCTATTGAACTCCCCCTATATATATATATATATATATATATATATATATATATATATATATATATATATATATATATATATATATATATATATATATATATAGGTAGGTTCATGTATTCTAGCTAATTATTGTGTGGATGTAGGCATGATTGTGAGCCAATCATTTTAAAAAGGTACTTATGTAATCTTACATTTAATTAATGTTTTAATTATGGTAAATAATTAATTTCCTTAATAACCTTAAAATCTAGAAAATCAATTTATAAACCCTAAAAATTACCCATAACTCCTTTATTACATTCCATCCAACAATGGAATTTTTTCCGCCTTCTCCCTCTATTTCTCTGAAATCACCGGCGACTTCTTAATCACAAACAACCAAAACAATTTGATTTTTGTAACTTCAGTTCTATAAAATTACCATCTGGCCATCACCACCCCTATCTCTTTATTCCCTTTCAAAATCTTTGATTAAACCAATCGCTTCCTACATGATGAAGAATTACAATGAAATTAGGGTTCCATTCATCTGTTTTTGTTGTTGTAGATCGATTGAAGTTTTGTACATATTTTATATGTTCAAAAATCTTAAATTAAAGTATAGTAATTCACTCAGTTTTCAAGAAGATGCAACGGTTCATGGGGAATCGGGTCATCATATCGGGATTCCTCTTTTTTCCTTTAAACCTATCCAAAAGGTATGTTTTTAACTCAATTAATGCACATATGCATTTTTTTGTTTAGGGGTTTACATTATTCCCAAAAAATTGATGATTTTTTCCCACTGTGTCACACCCCCGAACCTGGATGACGGAAATGTCCGAGGGCCGATGACGTCATTGTATAGTATCATAACAGTGGAATATAAATGAAACTTAGCAACCCCAACAACATACATTAAAATACAAGGTTACATTGTTTGCGTCCTGTATTCGTTTCAAAGTTACACAATAATGACTGAAAAGTAAAATTCCATACTGCAGCAACACTTGGTCACAAAAGAGTTGAATACATGTCACTGGTTCCCTGAGAATACAAGTGATTTTGAAAATCGTCAACAATAATGTTGGTGAGTTCATAAGTACTTTTGTATGAAAAGAGTTTGTAATGCTTTGTTTAAAATAATGTTGTATGTTTCTAGAAAATCTGACATTTTCTATAAAATGAACTGGAAGCCTTATAACTAAGACTAAAATGTATGTATGTCCTTTGTATCTTTCTCCTGTAAGTATACAAATATATGTTCCCAGAAAACCCAATATTTCGGATGTAAGAAAACTATAGTCTTAAACCCTAAGACCAGAAGTGTAGTAATAGTGTATTGAAAAGTAGTATGTAGTTTTCTTTATAGAACCGGTGAAGTGTAAGCTTCCCGTAAACCAAGATAGTATCGTTAATCCCTATGTGAGTTATGATAGCCATGCTTGATGTGAATGTTATGCCTGTACGATGTTCTTCAAGCATCAGAATTGGTAGATATCTGTCACCCTAGACTGGCCCGTCTAGCTGTAGCGAACAACTCAGGCGTGGGGTTGTCAATCCCGTATAGATCTATACACAACTATATCACTCTCCCTCCAGGAGACTTTGGTTATAATGCAAGACTTAAAATGTACGCTAGGTAGGTACGGTGAAGAGAATGTCTCACTAGAGCATTAACAGATTTACGTGAACTAAGACTCCCATTTTTTTGTATAATGAAATAGTTACACTATTGAAAATTTATGACATGTGTTTTATGACACTCAAAACATACTATTGAAAATTTATGACATGTGTTTTATGACAATCATAAAGTAGTCTATGTATGTCATCTTTCCCATTCAAACTCATAGGTCATGATTTTTATAATATCAAATGGTGACTTCAACATTTTTATGCAAATAAATATGTCAATTTCAAATAGTAAAAATGAGACATGTATTTATCCAAAAGTCAAAACATATATATATATATATATATATATATATATATATATATATATATATATATATATATATATATATATAGTACATGCAAATATCCAAAGGATAAACACATTTTAACTTGTAAACCCTACAATTCATGATTTTTATGTATAAATATATGATGATTTCAATATATTACACACATATTACTTCTTAAATAAGTTGATACATGCAAATACCCATAGGGTAAACGTATTTTGACTTTGTATTCCCCCCTAACAGCATGTAAAACTCGAAAATATGGGGGTATGAAGCTCACCTTGGTTATTTTTGTGGGTGGTTGGAAGGATGATGAAGAAGATTTCGAGCCTAGGATGGTGGTGATGAACTTGAAGAGCTTCTTGGAATGGTTGGTGTTTTAGGCATCTAACACACAAAAAATATGTGTAAACATGAAGAACTTGACAACAAAATGTAAAAAAAACACTTAGGATTCATGAAGGAACTTACAAAAAAATCAAGGACCATCCTTGAGATGATGATACTTGAGAGAAAATGGTCTAGCTCTAGAGATAATGGAAAGTTTATAGCATAAGTGGAGTGGCAAGAGTGGGATAAACCCACTCTCGGCCGTAGGTTATATGGAGGAGGGAAGACATGGGTTTATTATTACTTGTTGGTTAATTGAAGGTCATGCATGGGGGTATGGTGTGTAATAGCTTGCATGGTTTGGATGTTTGGTGTGTAATGGAATGTAAAGTGTGGAGGTGTCATAAGTAAAGGCTATCCTTTTTGTCTTACACCCCAAACCGAATTTCATGTCTTGGAGAAGGGTTTTTGGTTTTTAGGGTGGCCGAAAACACCCTCCATTGACACAATGTTTTTGGTTTTGAGGGTTTGGGTTCTTGGTTTTAACATGGTCCATCAAGATGGGTTTTTCAGTCAAGTGGCTTTCTTGGCTGAAACTTCTAAGGCAAATGCCCATATTCGATTTTTGTTTAGCTATTTGATCTATTTTGGACTTCTAAATGTCTATTATGAATATATATATATATATATATATATATATATATATATATATATATATATATATATATGACCTCATATAACATTGCCATTTTTGAATATCAATATTTTAGTGCAAAAAGGTTACATAGAGAGATTATTGATACAATTCGACCCTGAATTTCCTAGTTGTCACATTTGTTAGGTTTTGAGAATTACATCAGTCATATGGTGTACATGTAACTCTAATTTCTTTGGATCTAGGTTTTTCTAATTTGAACATACAATTATGAATACCAAAGAAATAACCCTATAACTAGCATACATATTTAAAAATTCACATATGATTAGGGTTACAATCTTTACTTCTCTTGTTATGTAGTAATAACAAGTTTAATCCTTCTTGATCTTGACTTCTGAAGGCCTAGTGCCCCAAGTGTTGCACCTCCAATGGAGTCAAAAACACCCAATGCAAGAAGAATGACTTAGGAGAGGGAAGAATTCGGCTGGGGCAACTCCAAGAAGAATATGACCAAACTCCTTAGACTAGAGGGATTTATATAGCTGAGGGATGCTAGGGTTTTCAGGTGCAAACCCTAATTCCTTACTTAGGCAACAAGCAACCCATGAACTCCTTCCTTAGAGCCCATGGACGAAATCTATAGGGCTTCCTTTGAGCCCATGGACGAAATCTATAGGGCTTCCCTATAGGATATCGTACACTCCAATTTATGGAGTCTATCAGTCCATTTTTGCAATTATCAATGATTTGCATAACAGTCTCCCAATTATTTAATCAGTCTCTTTTGACCACTAAATTAATTCCAAATTAATTTCTGATCAATACTAATTAAATAATATGATTTCCAAATAATATATTAATCTTGTAATTTATTAATAAAACCATTTTCAAGTACCAATTTATTTCTCATATACTAAATTCTACTCTCTCTCCTCTTGTCATCCTATTAAGTTACATGAGTTAAGGCAACCTAAGAGGACCATGCTCATAATCAAATCAAGTACATACCAAGAATAGTTATGGGCTTAGACACCTAATCCAATAGTCTCCCACTTGGATAAGTCTAATAACTATTATTGCAAGTACGACTTCAGAATTTGATTAACAATCGTAGCTTTCAAAAGTCACTGTCAAACTCTGATCTTAACAATAACACGTCCTTTAGATAAGGGGTCATATATTCCTCAATTCACAAGATATCGTCTAGACATAAGACATGGATTATAATCATTCTCTCTGTCTATTTTTTGTTTCATGATTTCAGATTTATGATGGCTGACAATAGACTACAACTGAACACATCAACTTAGTCCAGGCTTGGCCAAGCTCTTAGGGTGTCATCACTAAATCATCGAGGGGCCCATAGATATTGATTTTATCCCAATTTGAGTAAAAGGAATGGATAAACGTCGACTCATGTGCTTGAACTATTTACTCATCATATCACACACAACAGTACATTTTATAACATCAAGTTACCTATGCGTTTACATATTATCAATGTGCAACGGACTTGTAAACAACAACTCGTGTCTCTCCGTTTTAAGAATGTAAGATATTATCGTCTTACAATCACCCATGATAAAATCCATGAAGTGATTCACGTGAGCGTGGGTTTAATCCAATACTCAAATCTTATTTCATGAGCACTCATGAATGTTGCAGCAAATGTTTGCTATGTCTAAACGCTTTAGACAATCTACAAGCCAATTCATGACAGTCTTGACTTAATACCTACTTCTAACGTATGATCGACTGTGGATCTTTGAATAACCTTATTATTCGGGAAGTCAAAACATGCGAAGTGAAACACAAGAATAATCGAATCTAATATGGTCACAAAACGTTTGAGTATAAATAAAACACTTTTAATTTAATCACCATATTGATTACACATTATTCATTGTACAATGTTTCGGTTAATCAACTTAATACTTGAGATATAATAATAGTTGTCCCATGCTCCAAGCATGCACACTATGTTTGCCTATTGTCCTTACTTTATGAAATAGATCAATTGAACACATTTCCAATGATGCTCATTTCACAATTATCAATCCTTATTACAAGTGCAAAAACACTAAGTTCTTGCCACTACTAGAACTTGTTAGATTCTAACATTTTATTCAATGATACTTTTGGAATGTCACTGTACTAAAGTCACCAAGACTTTGCTAATTATATTACAAAGTGCTATATTAGAGATTGTCACGACACAACTCCATAGATGTGAAGTCTAACATTCAAAGTACATTGCTTTGAACATTATTCTTGCATAAAGGTTTCTAATCTACATAGATTCTTAATATCCAACTCCCATTATGGAAAAATTTACATATTTGCCATATGACAACTCATTCTTAATAGAATCATATCTATTCATAATAATGTCAATATGATCCATCTAATATTATACTTTTAACTGCCCACAAGTGACCAATCTTTGGCGAACCTTAGATCGTCCTTGACATTTATTTAACTTAATTTAGTCATATCTAGTTATGGTTCCTTTTTCCCTCTTAATACCCTAGACATTTGGAATAGACAGAACGATCGAATATTACAACATATGTTGAATCTTTTCAACATAACATTTATATACGTCCTTTGACTAAATTTGATTAAAATTTCTTGATCTAAGCTTTTAGATTTGAAAATGAAGTATAAATTTCTCTCCATTAATTATAGCAAAACAACTTTTTAACCTATGCAACTTTGCAAATTGAAACTTTTGTTTTCTATACTTAATATTGCTAACTTGCAACACTTAACATAATAATCATGCTCCCACTAACATGATAATTATATCCTTACCAACATAACACTTATGCTCCCACCATCTTTGACATGTACTCAGAAATCAACTGGACTTATAGAAATCAATAGTTATTGAATTTCATTACCAAGGTTCATATTTCATATACGTAATGCTTCGATAAGACTTTATCTAAGCTCATACACCCTTTATTAGAAAGCTCATATGTGTGCCTAAACTATGTCAGAACTTATATAGTAAGTCCTAAATGTTATGATTAATCGCCAAATCTGAGAATTCGAACTATGAAGAGGGATGCCGTAATCATAATCAAATTTGAGAATGCAATTTACACAATCGCTATCTCCTTAAAATCTTCCTAGTGAAAGCGTTTCCTCACAATCATTTTCATGAAATGAAGAGAAACCTTGTCACTTAGATTTTATGGTGTATGTGTTCCTATCCATGTGAATTTCTCATAAACATAATCATAAGACAAGGTTTGTGACAAATTCAACTCATATAGATAGAACTTGTTTAATATTAATTTCTTACCATCTAGTAGCACAAGGGCCTACCATTGCTTCAAAGTTGTTCATCAGCTCATCCATACAGATCATTGATCAAGATGATTAGTCTTTATACGTTCAAGTGACGAATCAAAGAACTCACATGCATATTCAACCTTAAAATTGGAATGACATAGAAACAAAAATATGTCGACATGATAGGTTATTAAACCTGAAGTCGTGTGCTAGTGATTAAAAATAGGTTTACTTTTGATTAGTTCCTGAAGCTATTCAAGACCATTAAGAGTCCCACTAACCTCTTGACATATAAGATTCTATTGTCAAGAAACATTCATTGACAAACAAATATTTAAGAGTTTGTGTGTATTCATATTAAGACAGACACTTCCCACAATTAGTCCTAGTTGGTCTTTGTCTTATCCAAGACATCACAACTTACCAATTTCAAATGTGCAAGAGTAAGAAACATTTCTACTCTTCATTTGATGAGTGTTATAAATCTACTAAACATTTGTCACTCAACGCGCAATCTTTGAGTACGACTCTAAGACTCGATTTTGGAACGAAGTATGAATCATCCTTTTGATTTAACCATTAACAATTATCGATTCCTCTTCTTAGCCATACAAATGCATTAAGGTGTCCTTAGAAGATCAATTGTGATATGGTTCTATACTCATTAGGATGATCATAAAACACAATACTTAAGTACTCTCCTTTCTTTTCAGACCGGAGAAACTTTTATCTTTCTGTCTAATTGATTATTCTTATTTGTTTTGCTATATATTGAAACTTTTTGATTCATAATTACACTTAATATTGTAAGTATAACGATGTTTACTAAGCTTTTAGTAAATTTTTACGAATAGTCTTATTGTTCTTTGTGTACTAGACCCTTTAGTCCTCCACTTGACTCACATACTTGTGTGAACAAGGAACTAGTCTTAATTTCCCAAATACGAAGGTTCTCATTCATCACACAATACAAGTCATATGATTGCAAGTTTCTATCCAATTGAAACTTGGGTGATGCGAATCATTCCTTATTTGGTAAATTTTCGACACTGCCACAAATAACATAACTAAAAATCACATCCATTTTCAATATTGCTAAAAATAGAAACATACAAACATTAATTTTCACAAAAGTCATTGCAAGGATATATAAATAAGACAAAAATCAAAATTTATTTTATTTATAAAAGTGCGGAAAAACTTGTCCTTACAACGCAATTACAAATGAAAACTATGTTACTAATTATTCCTAAGCAATTTATCATAACTCCTAAGTAGCAGCTCAAAAATCCGATCATCGAACCATGCGATCGAAATCCATTTCTTCGCCATCAGACTCAGCTCACTCTTCTTTTTAAGCTTCCTTTCTTTTCTTTGATCCGACAAAACATCAAAATGGAATCTTATCACATCATGTATTAAGAATCTACAAATAGAAACTTAATAGAGTTAGATAGTGAATTTACCTAAAGCATAGTCATACATCTTGACTCTCCCATCCTTGCGATCTTTCCGGTAGATACGACAACCTCTCAACTGTCAAACCCACTAAAGCGGAAACACGAGGCATGGCAGTATAAAGGGTTTCATAGCAAAAGTTAAAAGACAACAACAACCATAGTTTAAAAATCATTACAAATTTACAATGGGTTTGAACAGATTTTTAAAAGAAATTACAATGTAAACTGAAATACAACAGATGCAAATGCTCCTAAAAGTGATGTGTCCCTAAGTGGCACTTACTCGATGATTCTTGAAAAAGCATGTAAAACGAGCGTAAACCATAAAAGTAGTTGGTGAGTAAAATAATAATAATATTGGTTTCATGAATCGAAATAAAAGTTTTGAGAAAGTTTCCATAAATAGAAATATATTGCAAAAATGAGTATTAATTTTGTATAAACAAAGTTCGTTGTTGTAATGAGAAACAAAGTTCATTGTTGTAATTAATAAACAAGTTTGATACAAATCAATTTAAATACAACGAACAAATAATAATTTTTCGGACATGATTTTCCACCCCAAAACATAAAAACCGAAAATAAGGGAGTCGTGAATAATCAAAATACATTGAGATAATGCAAATGATGCCTTGATATAGATTCCACTTGTATCACTACCGAATCCTACAATAATGGTATACGCTAGTAAGTCTCTAGTTGAAATCTAATGCAAATATACTTATTACTACAATACAATTATGCCAATATTGTGTCAAAATTTAATATTGATAAGTTACAAACAAATTTTTGAAATGGTGAAGTTTTTGTAACTCATGTGATTAATTCAATTATGGATATTAATTATCCAAATTTTTTTTAATATTAATTAAGGGTATTTCAACACATTTAAATGTGTTTTAAGTTCTTAAAAAGCCAAAATATTATCAAAAATTCTCCAAAAATTCTCAAACTTTTCATTTTCATTATAAACACAGTAAAGATCTTCCAGAAATTTTCTCTTGAATTTTTGATGTGATTAACTATTTTTCCCAATTTTTAAGCCTTAATAGCAATATAAATTTGTGAAAATAGCATCTAAATGATAAAAATTCTCAAACTTTTTATTAAACTTTCATTAGACATAATTAAGATGGTAAAAATATAAAGGTTGATTTATAAACTATTTATCCCGATTTTATGATTTTTGTGTATTTATTATACTAAAAAAATGAAATAAATAGAAAAAAGTTTCCACAATTTCTAAAAGTTTTTGTATCACTGTTATTAAACATTCTGAATCAGGGAAAAATACAAAAATGGATTTATAAACTGTTTAACCTGATTTTATGATTTGTTTTCATTTATTCTAATAAAAATTGAAATAAATACAAAACTATTTCCAAAACTTCCCAAAACTTTTGTAACACTCTTATTATGCAAGTAGAACCTGTGAAAAATATAAAAGATATTTTTCAATTAGTTTTGATATTTTTCATTGCTTTTATTCTCTTGAATAATCATTAATTGATGAATAATTAATAAACAGTTCAAGTAAACTATCAAAAAAAAATTTTAAGCTTCATTTACAGTGTACATAATCTGTGAAAAATACCAATGGTGATTTTTATATAGTGTAATACGATTTTTTGGATTTCTAATGTATTTAATTTTAGAAAATAGGAGAAAAATAGTATACTTAATATAAAAATAATGAAAATTTTTATTTAGTTTTCTACTATATTTTAAGGTCTTATGGTAAATTTTCATAAATTTTGAATGAGTAGAAATATTTTTCCCATTATTAGTCCATTATAGATACAAAAATCAGGGAAAAATAGTAATGCATTATGAAAAATTCTAAAAATACTTTTCTGAGTCTTCCAGGTAAGCTAGGGTAGGAGCTGCGAAAATTATTATATAGACTTTTCAAATTCCTTAAAGTGGTTTTATGATTTATTTAAATTAAACAGAAAGAAAATTCAAAGCCATAGAAAACTATGATAAAAATCGATGAAACTATCTGATATGTCATCATTTGCCTTAGGGGTCATCTACTAATTTATCTAGGATTTATAGATCTCAGAAATTATTTTATATGAATTATTGCCCTAATTTATCAATAAATATAATAATTCGAGAAAAATGAATTATTTTTTGAATTTTTTTTGAAAATCTCATTTTGTTTGTGGAATACAGGGAAAAATCGGATTTGATCAGAAAACTTGATTTAGATATTTACTTGGGAATAAATCCTTTATAAAGCAATTTGAAAGCTTTTTAACAACATACTTTGATGATCAAGCCTCTAAGCTTGAAGATCATCACATGCATGTTTGTTTTTGGGTTAAATACTACCTCCAACATCATAAAAATCGTGGTTATGAACATATGATTCATAATCCACCCACAGAATGGTGTAGAAGAAAAAGTAAGTGCAAGAAAACATAAAATTATGAAGGAAAAAGTGAAGGGAGAATGAAGGTTTTGTGATTACCTCAAGAACAACACTTGATGATGAAAGTTTTGAGTGTTACGAGTTTATATTTTCTGGAAATTTTCATGGTTTAGAGGGTGGAGAAGGGACATAATAAAGTTGGTAATTGAGAGTGTGAGAGAGTGAAGTGTGAAAGAGAAAAAAGAGTGTAAGAGTTGTTTAAATGATTTCTACTTTGGAAAGAGATATAGTGGGAGTGAGAGAACGGATTTTAGGGGATGAAATAGGTTTTACCTCTCTTCCATTTTTATAAAGTTCATATATTTTATAAAATTATAAATTTTTTATAAAATATTCACCTTAACCTATATATCATTCATAAAACCTTGATTTTTGCCTTATAAATGAAGGGTAATTGGTAATGACCTAAAATTTATTTCCTTGGTTATATTTTTCTAATTTTAATTAATATTTTAAGGTTCATGATTATTTTAATTGAATTTTAGAGGTAAAAGTTTATAAATTTAGGTTTTTAGGGTATTTAAGGTTTTTGAGAGTTAGTAAATTTTTGGATATCAAAATAAATAGAATCTTTGAGACTTCAAATTATCTTATGGTATTATAACTATTTTATAGTTATAAATAAGGTTTGTAACTTATTTTATCGGTTTACTGGCATTCTATGTAGTGATTCCAAGATTCAAGTGAAATTGAGGAATCAAGTATACTAGTCCTAGTTTTCAACTTTGACTTAAGTTCCAACGAGAGTAGGATCTAATTTCTACCACTAGGTCAAGTGCATGATGTGTGTATATGATTCATGAAATGGGTTTTCAACTCAAAGAATGACTCGAATATGGATAGTCATTAAAGTTAAATAGTTGTAGAATTCACAAACCAATGTGAAATCTAAGTACACTATCCTTTGATTGTACTTGTTTCCAAGTTTCTAGTAGGTTATATCTTAGCATCTGGTTACTAAGTCTAGTATGTATCGTGCCTACACGTGCAACTAAGTTTATAAAATCTAGAACCTACTCGAATTTTGATAATTTTCATAGCAACCAATGTTGTCACACCCCCGAACCAGGCGGCGGAAACGTTCGGGAGTTGTCGTGACTCAATTGAATACCATAACATTGAATATATATGAAACGTAACAACATTCGTCACCATGCATTAATATAATACAACCAATAAAGTTTACATGAAGTACATTGTTTAAACATTACATTCCCAAAAATAAATTGTTCAGTTCGTTAATAAGTAAACTGCAAGCCATCACTGGGTACATTTTCTTTGAATTCACTGGTTCCCTGAGAATACAAGTATTTTAAAAAAAACGTCAACATGTGAAATGTTGGTGAGTTCATAAGCGGTATTTGAAAAACAATGTTTCGTATCGTTTGAAAACCACCAGAAAATCCGATATTTTCTGAAAAGAAATGCTTTTGAAAATGTTTGTGAAGATCCATAGGTATGCTTGTTTGTTTCTATACTTGTAAAAATTGTTCATTAAAATTGTATGCATTTCGAATCCGTATGTATTGAAAAACTCTAGGAAAACCCGATGTTTTCCTAATTCTTTGAATTCCATGAATTTACATTGAAACCATTGCAACGCGTGTAGTATCAATCCCATGCGACGTTGGATTATTTTTTAGCATGATTAATTACTACAAACACGCGTTACACAAACGACCAGTTTATAGCTATACTAACGATCCTGTAGGCGTCGTCCGTACTAATCACGTTATCCAACCGCTCTGACTACGTGTAATCCCACATCCGAAGAGAAAGAGGACACGAAGACCCCGATGACTCCATTAACCGGTTGGGGATAAAAAAAATGTACGAGGGGTCCCAGACCGCCTCGCATGAAATATCGACTTTACTAGCAATACCAAAGGACCCTTGGGGACCAATAGTATACAAGCCATTGAAAGTCCTTTTACGTTGTGTTAGATCGGTAAAACCCAACACTTCGTAAGGTAGAGGTCTTCGGGCCTTAAGATCAGGTCATTGGGCTAGCTAGGCCCAACAAACAAGATTTTACACTTTTGGGGCCCAAAGATGGTGCGTAGACGTCTGTGCACACTCGCATGTATATTGAATTCCCAAACGTTACTTGTATGAATCGTAGTATCGTCGTGTTAGTAGTTTCAGATTTTTATTGGTTCGAGACCGAACCAATTCGTTTAACAACGACTTTTGGTATTGTTGTGTATTGTATTTTGTCGATAGCCGCGGTGCCATTATTTGATCAAATTGCGTGTATTGAATTAGCCTTGAAAGTTTTCTGTTTTCAGCCCCTCATTGTTTGTAAATTTTACTTTTTCACCCCTTTAATTAAATAACTTTCCGGTTTGGTCCTCACATCATTTTTCATGACATTTTAACACCAAAAGTTATTGAAATTAACATTTTTCAGCATAGTTTTCATTGAAAACAGTTTATGTCCCTGAAAATGCTATTTTCTCGGTTATAACCCCTCTTTTTCACAATTTTGACAATTTTGGCCCAAATTGTAAAATTTTTGCAACTTTAATCCTTTTTAAATTTAAAAAGCATTTTAAACCTTTGAAAAGGACTTGGAACACAAATAGTCCACTGTTTTACAGAAAAGCACAGTTTTGGCCCTCCAAAACAGAAAATTTCGCATAATGGGCCCTATTGGGCCGAAAATGTCATTTTTAGCCCATTAAGCTTGAAATTTATGTTTTTAATCCTCCAACAAGTATATTTTCAGAAAATACATTATGGAAACTGTTTTGACTCATCTCCCCCATCAGATTTCGAAATATTTCAATTTGGGCCCCTTAACTTTATATATTTAGCATTTTATGTCCAAAAATTGAGTTTTTAGCCCAAAGAAAATGTTACTAAGCCATTTAGCTATTTTTCTTGGAACACTTTGTATGTAGAAATATACTTGATGCTAGAATCATTTAACATAAAGTATATCTCGGTTTTGAGGGGTTTTATGGCTAGATCCAACATTATAACACACAAAAACACACATATAAGCATGGAAATCATACAAGGCATACAAAACACATATAGATCTACACTTTCACTTGTATTCCCTCCCCACAAAACTTATAAAAACAGAAAATAGGGGGTATGAAGCTCACCTTGGGTGTGGTTTCGGTTTTGAAGAGAAGATGGAAGAAAAATGAGGTGATTTTCGGCTCTAACACTTTTCCTTGGTAGATCTCGGGTTTGGTGACTTCTAAGGTGCATGATCACAAGTTGGAATAGATTTAGAAGAGGTTTTTGATGGAATGAAGTAGCTAGATCATGAATATAAGTAAAAACTTACCTAAGATGATGATTAACTTGAAAAATCCTCTTGAAAGCTTCCTAAATTTCGAGATTCTTGAGTGGAGAGGGAGGAGTGTTCTTGAGGGAGTTTGAGAGATTTTTGTGAATGTGTGTGTGTTTGCATATGGCCGAGAGCAAGAGAGAGAGGGAGATGAAGAGACTTTGAGGTGATGTTTGCATGGAAGAATGAGATATAATGCATGGATAACCATGAGGTAATAGTGAGGTGTCACTTGAAAGTCAACTCTTCCATTTCTTCTTGGACTTGGGCCTTGGGCCGAGAATCTTGAAGGAAAAGGAAAATTTGGGCTTTTTGCTCCTAAGCCCAATATTAGAGTTAGTTTGGGTGAGTTTTAACATAAAAGAAGATAGTATGATTTTTACATTTTTGTTGGTCTAGTTTAGGTTATTCATGAATCAAAGCTTTTAATTCATTTCATTCTAGGCCCAACATGGCCCAAAATGTTGAAATAAATTAGTGTGGGACCAATTAGAGCCCAATTAGGGTTCTAAGCCCATGATAGTCAAATTGGAAGCTTATTGGTCCATTTGGATTCAATAAGGAAGTTTTAGTCCAAGGTGAACCTAAATAAGAACTTCTAGGGTTTCCAATTGTTTGATGACTATTTGTAGTACTTGTATGATGTATTTGATTGAAGTTTTTGATGTCATAATAATAGGTATCTCACATGCTCTTAAGTTTTTGATTCACATTAACTTGAGTGTATAGATTACATGACGCAAAATTTCCAGTTGTGACATCATCCCCCCGTTAGAGGGAATTTCGTCCTGTAATTCTGTTTGAAAGCTAGATTTGAGAATGCTAGAATAGGTGAGGGTACTTTTGCTTCATTTGATCTTCGCGTTCCCACGTGAATTGTCACACCCCAAAACCAGGAACGGCGGAAACATTCTGGGGCGGAGGACGTCATGTTTAATATCAACAACAATGTAAAGTAGTAAACAAGCAACAACATCATCCATTGCATTAATAAAATAATTAATATACAATTGTATTCTGTCAAATTTTGATAAACACTAGAGCATAAATCAAAATGAAAGATAAGTCTTGAATAAGCTTCATCTTCCTTTCTCCTTGCATCGGTACCTGTCTATGATGACCTGAGGATACAAGTAATTTTGAAAGCGAGTATCAGCTATAAAGCTGGTGAGATCATAAGTATTAATGTGTCTTAATTTGTGAAAACTTATAATTTCTAAGACATGACATTACTTTGAAAGAAAGCTAGTATAAGTATGAAAATGGTTGTAGCTCAACTGTAAATGTTTGAAAATCCCTAGAAATCCCTATGATTCCTATTAGTAACAAAAAGGAGTCTTCTACCAAGACTTAACTGTTATGTCTGAAGTCTTCTACCAAGACCTAACTGTTCTGAATGTAGTCTTCTACCAAGACCTGACTGTTCTGAATATTACCCTTTGGTACTAAGGTAACTATCATTGATAACTTTAAGCCATCCGTAGATGTACTCTTACCTCTGTTGCTAACAGCTGGGTATAGGAATAGTCAATCCCTTAATTGCGTACCTGTAATGGTACCAACCGTTTGACATCCGTGGATGTACTTTTACCTCTGTAGCTAACAGAGATTCTAGGAATGGTCAATCCCTCAATACGTATCCTTTGGTACTAGGATAATAATCCATTCTATCTCGTCGATTATGTGATTTTATCACAAGGTAAAGATAAGAACACGGATTTGATAACAGAGTCGATACATATAAAATGTAATAGGACTCCTACTGATATATCTATGCACAAGTACTCCTATAAGTATAATAATGTAAATATTATAGTAGAGTACGGTAAGGTTCTACGTGTGCTAGCTAGAATGTGTGTTCTCCCTATCTAGCAAGTATAGTAATTGTACTGTAATGTTCAACGTGTGCTAGCTGTAATGTGTGTTCTTTCTGTCTAGCAAGTATAGTAATGTAAGCGTTCAAGTAATGTTTCTAGTATAAATGTATATGTTCTCGTCCTAGTATAGATGTATATGTTCTAGAATGTATTGAATCATGAATGAACTGACTCATTGTATGATATCGTGTTCTAGTAATGGTTCTAGTATCTTCCTGAACTACCCATATGGTAGCTTACTAGTAATCTAAGTTGCACGTATGGACGTGGATGTATACCCTTGCTACCCCAGGGCATAGGATGAATTGGAAGGACCTTTTATGACTATATATGTATACATGATATATAACAAATCTTTAAACGACCTTCGGACGAATACCCAATGTCCCACCAGACCACATCTCAAGGCGCGAAAAGGAAATAGGGTGGATAGTGTTCCTAAGTCTTTTAAACATTTCTTATATAACTATACCTATAGAGGCATGCAATTTATAATAAAATAAAAGCATAAGTAAGTTTTGTAAAACATTTGAAACAGAAATATTATTTTAAGAGAAGATCAACTTGATGTCAATCTATAAAACACTTTGAAGGCATAAGTATAATAAAACAGTTTTGAGTATAAAGAACATTTGTTTGATAAAACAGTATAAGTACAAAGAACACTTGTTTGAAAACACAGTTGTAAATGAGTCTGAAATATGATGACAGAGTAAGAAGTACAGTGTAATAAGTAGTAGAAAACATATAAAATGTTTATAAAAATCTTTTGGAGGAAAACTATTTGGTAAAACGGCTAATGAGTAGCCAAATCTTTTGAATGCTGTATATTAATCACATGTGATTGATGTAATAAGTAATATAATCCAACTTACTAATCACATGTGATTGACATAATAAGTAACATGATTCTGCTTGTATCCCCCCCCCCATAAAACATTTGAAATAGTTTAAAACATTAGTTTAAGGGGTATGAACTCACCTGCAGTATGTGACTGGAAATGAACGGGCTGTTATCGTACAGAAGGATCGGACAAGTGCTTGGTGTCAAGTGATGACTTAGACACACACAATGATCCTAATTACATATGAAGACATATGTATATAAATAATTAGTGATTATAACACTAATTATACAAGTAATAACATTTAAGTGCGAGGACAACACTTTTGGTCAAGTGCTAGGAGGCAAATGGGTTGCAATAAAGGAGTGCAATGCCCCTAATGGAAGTTTAAGGTCAAAAGACCATAATCATTAGAGTTTACGGCCT
The DNA here is from genome assembly GCF_051521515.1 of Lactuca serriola. Taxonomy (NCBI): domain Eukaryota; kingdom Viridiplantae; phylum Streptophyta; class Magnoliopsida; order Asterales; family Asteraceae; genus Lactuca; species Lactuca serriola. The sequence goes on from NC_136410.1 coordinate 285,731,421, forward strand.
AGGGGAGTAGGCTCCTGGCCGTAAACTCTCAAACAAGCCATGAAATGGAGTTTAGAAGTACTACAACTTTAGAGGGGATTTGTTTCAAGGCTAGGCAAGAGTTTAAGGCACCATATTGACTCCTAAGGGGAGTTTACGGCCCAAAGACCCTTTTCCCTTGGAGTTTACGGCTGTAAACTCCCTTGGGAGGGTTCTTATTGTCCTTTCAAGTGTCTAACAATTCTAGGAACAAGTCTAGGCTTCAATACTTGGATTAAGGGAGGTTTAAGGCACTAAATGGGACCATTTGATGGAGTTTACGGCCATAGAACTCTTTGGGCCGTAAACTCCCTCACACATGAGGTCCTAAGAATTTTATCTAGTCCATATCTCCTCTCAGTACTTGCCCTAAAAGTTTATTGGCCTATGGAAGTGTTTAGGGTGTCCTTTGATCCCATTTAAGGAGTTTACGGCCCAAGAAATACTCTTGGCCGTAAACTCTCAAACACTTATGCTTTTTATGTGTTTTCTAGGTCCCAAACACATTAAGGTACATGCCAAAAATGAATACTAAGCCTTAGGAAGAGTTTAAAGGCATTTTGGAACCTAAAACTTGGAGTTTACGGCCCAAGGAGTTTCTTGGCCGTAAACTCCCTTATAGAAATGATTTCTAAGGGTTTTGATGGCATAAATCATGAGTGTAAAGCTTCTAGGTGTTTGTTCTAAGGCTAGGGATCACAAGGCACTCATTTGTGCCCTTCACTTGGAGTTTACGGCCCAAGAGGTTGTTCCTTGGCCGTAAACTCCTCAAACTACTTGCTTTTGATTTGTTTCTAGCCTCCAATGATCATACACTAGGTCCTTAGTTAGTTGCCTAACACGGAAATGGGACTATGTGGCCTTTAGGCTTGATTTTGGAGTTTACTCCCCAAGAACGTTCTTGGGCGGTAAACTCCCGGATCTTGTGTTTTGGACATGTAAACAATGTTATAAAGCATATAACAAGTATTAAAACACATTTAGGGAAGTAGACTCACAATCTGGGATGAAAACCCGAAGATCCATGAGAGAGTATCTGGCTTTTCTCTAAATGGATATCAAATAATGAACCAATTTGGTTCAGAATTCTATTTATAGTCCAGAGATTTTTGGCAGAAAATATTTCTATTCTCGGAGTGGATTCTAATGACCTAGAGTAATGGAATTACAGTGTTGCACAAAATCCTAATGCACCCACTCTCCTAATAACTCCTTAGGTGTAAAACCCTAAAACTGCCAAACTTACTCCAAAAGTTTGAATTCTCACTGTAACTGCTCTACTTCTATTGGATTGAAATGGTTTGATTTGAATGGAAAATTTCAGGTTGTCACATCATCCCCCTGTTAAAGGGAATTTCGTCCCGAAATTAGAATTTAGGCATGGAAGTATACACGAATGAAGGAGACGTGAGAAGGAAACTTCCTCATCGATTGGTTCTAGCGCACTTAAGTGAAATCGGGCTCTCGGTTGGTATCCCAACGAACCTTCACTAATTGGCGACGGCGTTGATTCGTCCACTTGACCTCTCGGTCGAGGGCCACGACAGTTATGATACGAAGGCACAGACCTTGACGAATGGACTTGGAAGAGTCCAAACAGAAAGGTATGGTTTCACGATCGAGATGCGAAGAGTAGAAAGTACGCTACTAAGTTCGCGGAGTAGGTCTAGTTTGAGCGAGGCACAGGACAGATTCTGATAAGAATCTCAGAGGTCCTGTCAAATATGGATTCAGCTTTTCACGCTTTACGAAGCGTATTAAGCCATTCTCAGAGTGAGTTATCCTAAAGAACTTGGTCACTCACTCGGAATCTCAAAGGTTCCTTTTCTTGTGTAACTTCCCAGTCAAAGGCCACCCCTCGCTGGGCTAAGTCGTACGAGTATCTGAAGCTTGCGAGGAGTTCTGAATGAACTAAGGCGGTAGGTCGGTAAGACCTAACATTTGCTGAAAGCTGTCGGCTTCTCTGGTGTCGATGAATACTCAATGTTTTCGGCAAACTGAAAGAGTACCCAAAATTTCTCACATTACTAACAGTGTGTCCTAGAAATTTGACTCTTCAATTTCAAAACTCAAGCCTATAGAACTTCGCTAAAAGTTCCACTGTAGGAAATGTTTTCATCGGTTCTCTTCTTACTACGAGGGTAGATAAGTAAGTCATTTCATGGAGAGACGACGAATCGATCCTAAGTAAGAAAGACGTAACCCTATTCATTTAGCTCATGAAAACCATGGGTGTACTGGTCCTATCCAAAAGGTATCACTACGGACTCTAGGCGTCCGCATCGAATTCGGAAGATAGTCTCCCAGTCCCTAACACATCGAACGGGTGATATTCGGATCTTAGGTCCATTTCTGGAAGTATTTCTTTCCTTACGTGTGCTCAACCATTTTGTCTATGTGAGGCAGAGATAACGATTTCTATAAAAATCTTGACGGATTCCTCGATAACCGTGGCACATACGATGCGATCCATCGATCTCTGGAAGAATCTGACCGGGGTTCTCTAGGGTGAGAAACCTAGTCTTCTAATTCTATTTCTGTGTAATTCGCCAAGTTGCTCGTGCTGTTCTTGTATCTCCGGGGGTGTTTAAACTATAGGGTGATCTGTTTTCGGGAGTTGTACTGGGTTCTAAGTTTATTCACATGACGATGTGATTACTCGTATACTTAGGCAGTTTCTCCGTCCTGAAGTCCATTTTAGAATTCATACATGGATTTACGATTACAATTTCGTGTATACGAGTCGTATATAATTAAGATTGAAAAGGGTAGTCGAATAACTGATTCTTCCTTACCCTCATATCCCAAGGAGGAAATGAGTTAAGGCGGAATCATCAATTCTAAACCTGTAGAACCTTGATTATATAACACTCTTATGTATACCTTCCTCAGTGATAGATCATCCGCATGAATCCCTGTATTGAACTTTGACGTACTGCACGAGTGGTACTTCGGGGATTTCATCGGAAAGAAAAATAACTAAGAGGTACTCCGGGAATGAGTACTTCAGTGTTCTGATATGACGGCTTTGCTGGAAAGGTGATCTAAAGATAGGGACGTACGTATGAAGCTGTTTTTGTGAGGATCAAATTTTAAATCGAGTCGTATGATAATGTCGGAATCATACAGAAACTTTAAAGACATTAGAATTAACATAAGACGGTTACAGACAAAACACAACTATGCAACCATGAACAGAGTTACAGTACTTTAGATTTACCACCAGACTATTGCTGCGAATAAGATATACTACAAAAGACAAGTATACGCAGCACGAGAATTTCCTATACAGACAGGATCTCGCAAAAGGTAAGACTCTAGTTGCACTAGTTCTAATTAGTTTTTAAGTCTGTTACAACGAAACGCCCTAAATACATTAACGTGGTTCCTGAGCAGGCTCTCCTGCAGCTGTGATCCTGAGAATCTTCCCATCTGCGCCAGAATTCTGCGTTATCGGGCAATCTTTCTTGAAGTGCCCTGTCTCACCACATTGGTGACATGACTGGCTAGTACTAGCTTTGGTGACGGGATTTCGGTGCTTAGCTAGTGTTATGTGGACACGAGTGCCTTCCTCGTTACTCCACCTCGAAAATTGCTTCTTGAATCGTTCTGCGCTATAACTCAACTTGTGCGCAGAGTTAGTCTCGATGAAAGGGACTTGAGTGATAGGTCGTTTCGGTTCTCCACAGTCACGAGCATGATGCCCTATGTTCAGGCAATTGCAACATTGCATCTCATGGCAAGTCCCATGATGATGGAAACTACACTTCTCACACTTAGGGAGTTTTCCCTCATATGACCTGCGCGGTATGGGAATGGCAGGGGTTTCCACTTGCTGTTGTGGTATAGCCAGCTTTTGGGCTCTCTTGCGTTCCTTTCGGGCTTGACGCTTTCGTTTCTTGTTCTCTGCTTTCTGACTTTGCGAGCCTGGAACTGTTACTGTTGGGTGACTTCCTGGATGGATATCACGATTGGGAACTTCATTCCCGTCAGTAGCATTGACCGTGTTGATAGCGCTACGGTGCGTCACGAACGCGGTTACTGCAGCCACTACGGCAGCTATAAATACCGTTTGAAAGGTAGCGGCGTCCATCGGAAAAGTAGAGGTCTCGTTGCTTGGCTGGTTGTTTCCGGATGACGACATGATTCTGTAACATGAAAGAGTAAAGATTTGTAAGCGATTCTGGTTGACCCTGATGCACTTAGATTGTTCATGACGAGAGTAAGTGTATGATCTTGAAAGTTCGACCTACATCCCTATGATGCAGTCCTAGTACGGAATGGGAGTATGTTCATAGAATGATCTCAAGACGTTTGTCGTTCGAACTGAGGTATCGTGGGTTGGTGAATAACAAGATCCAACCACTGAAAGAGACTTGGAAGTGTCTCTTGGAATAACTCATCACAGTCCAATGACTTGACTAAGGTATGATTCAGGTAGACTCAAATGAAAGTAAGATAAAAGTACTTGAATGAAGAATGACTCAAAAGTTAGCCGGCTGTCAATACCTTGGATATTCACGATGTAAAGATTCAAGAAAATGACCTTGTAAAGGTCTTACATCATATCTACAGAAGATAGTTCCCGACAGCATAAAGACCTAACTAAAGTACTTACGGAACAAGATAATTTCATAGAAAATGCCACATCGGGCATAGACAGAAAAACATGATTTCCTTTTATAAGGGAAAATAAAGTAAAGCGTCTACTACGGCGACGGTCATCCCTTTGGTGAACTCTCAGTTCAACCAATTGACGTTCCATGTCAAGTAGGTGTCTTTCGCACACCATCTGTCGTACTTGGAGCTCTTTGACTTCGGCTCGTGATTCAACCAGTGTTTGCAACAGGGTTTCATGGTTTCTCTCTGATCTCTCGTGAGCATCCTCTAGATGAATGTTGTGGAGGGTATGCATCCTAGCATAGGCGACTTCTTCTGAAATTTGATGTAGGGCCGTCCTGCCGTGAATCTCATTTCTGGCCTCTCTGCGGACCAAGATTGGCAAGACTATATCTGCTAAGCCCTCATTGCTCAAGTCATAGAAGCTTCGGTCGCCGTCAAATAGCATAAACTGATCTCGTTATTGGCTCCTTGTTTCTAAGCGTTCCACTCACTCATGGTCAGGCCATGAAAAGCCGGAAGAGGGTTAGGAATTGAAACGGGAGTTACTCGAGGTAGGTTCTCAACCTCTGGCTCGGGGTTAGCATCATAAGAAAAGTCTTCATCACGGTGATCATCCAAGGGGATAGGATGATCATTCTCTGGTTCTTCTCCAAACCAACCAGCTATGACTTCATTCGGAAGACACTGGTTGTCAAGGGGATGGAGTCCAGTTATGATTTCTATGCGAGAATGTAGGGTAAGAAGATAATCATTAGACGAACTATCTAAATAATTATTTAGAAAACCTTCATTAGTTACATCGCTATTTGTGAAGTGCATACTAGCTATGTGTAATCTAAACAGGATAGACCTTCGAATAAGTGACCTTAACTCCTTATTCACACAGAATAGGGGTAAGGCAAAATTATCACAGATTCTGAGTCTATAACATCCTAATTACATGTAGCCTCAGTGTATCCACTTAGCAACTATTCAATCTAGTAATGAAGATCCCATTTTAATTCTCAAGTATAAAGTACTTATAGTAACACCAAATACACCTATAGTATTTTAAATTTATTGTTATGTTCTATTGTTCTCATTGTGGTAGGGTTGGTAAGATTTTAGCATTGTTGCAACCACACACTTAAACTTAGGCACATGTTAGTCAATCCTCGGATAATATAGTTGATCAGGCTATATCTTCCCAGTTTTGACCATATGTCTCTAACCCACTTGTGTTGCCCAACAATCGTAATTCTTTTGTACTGTCCTAATGACATTGATTTTAGTATGAATGCAGCACGTATACTTACTTAAATATTTTACTATTTAAAGTATAAACTCTTGGTCAGAGTATTTTTAATCCCTTATGTATTTATAGTTAGTATATCTTTTATGGGTTGATATACTTAATTCACTATAAACAATGCTCTGATACCAATCTGTCACACCCCAAAACCAGGAACGGCGGAAACGTTCTGGGGCGGAGGACGTCATGTTTAATATCAACAACAATGTAAAGTAGTAAACAAGCAACAACATCATCCATTGCATTAATAAAATAATTATTATACAATTGTATTCTGTCAAATTTTGATAAACACTAGAGCATAAATCAAAATGAAAGATAAGTCTTGAATAAGCTTCATCTTCCTTTCTCCTTGCATCGTTACCTGTCTATGATGACCTGAGGATACAAGTAATTTTGAAAGCGAGTATCAACTATAAAGCTGGTGAGATCATAAGTATTAATGTGTCTTAATTTGTGAAAACTTATAATTTCTAAGACATGACATTACTTTGAAAGAAAGCTAGTATAAGTATGAAAATGGTTGTAGCTCAACTGTAAATGTTTGAAAATCCCTAGAAATCCCTATGATTCCTATTAGTAACAAAAAGGAGTCTTCTACCAAGACTTAACTGTTATGTGCGAAGTCTTCTACCAAGACCTAACTGTTCTGAATGTAGTCTTCTACCAAGACCTGACTGTTCTGAATATTACCCTTTGGTACTAGGGTAACTATCATTGATAACTTTAAGCCATCCGTAGATGTACTCTTACCTCTGTTGCTAACAGCTGGGTATAGGAATAGTCAATCCCTTAATTGCGTACCTGTAATGGTACCAACCGTTTGACATCCGTGGATGTACTTTTACCTCTGTAGCTAACAGAGATTCTAGGAATGGTCAATCCCTCAATACGTATCCTTTGGTACTAGGATAATAATCCATTCTATCTCGTCGATTATGTGATTTTATCACAAGGTAAAGATAAGAACACGGATTTGATAACAGAGTCGATACATATAAAATGTAATAGGACTCCTACTGATATATCTATGCACAAGTACTCCTATAAGTATAATAATGTAAATATTATAGTAGAGTACGGTAAGGTTCTACGTGTGCTAGCTAGAATGTGTGTTCTCCCTATCTAGCAAGTATAGTAATTGTACTGTAATGTTCAACGTGTGCTAGCTGTAATGTGTGTTCTTTCTGTCTAGCAAGTATAGTAATGTAAGCGTTCAAGTAATGTTTCTAGTATAAATGTATATGTTCTCGTCCTAGTATAGATGTATATGTTCTAGAATGTATTGACTCATGAATGAACTGACTCATTGTATGATATCGCGTTCTAGTAATGGTTCTAGTATCTTCCTGAACTACCCATATGGTAGCTTACTAGTAATCTAAGTTGCACGTATGGACGTGGATGTATACCCTTGCTACCCCAGGGCATAGGATGAATTGGAAGGACCTTTTATGACTATATATGTATACATGATATATAACAAATCTTTAAACGACCTTCGGACGAATACCCAATGTCCCACCAGACCACATCTCAAGGCGCGAAAAGGAAATAGGGTGGATAGTCTTCCTAAGTCTTTTAAACATTTCTTATATAACTATACCTATAGAGGCATGCAATTTATAATAAAATAAAAGCATAAGTAAGTTTTGTAAAACATTTGAAACAGAAATATTATTTTAAGAGAAGATCAACTTGATGTCAATCTATAAAACACTTTGAAGGCATAAGTATAATAAAACAGTTTTGAGTATAAAGAACATTTGTTTGATAAAACAGTATAAGTACAAAGAACACTTGTTTGAAAACACAGTTGTAAATGAGTTTGAAATATGATGACAGAGTAAGAAGTACAGTGTAATAAGTAGTTGAAAACATATAAAATGTTTATAAAAATCTTTTGGAGGAAAACTATTTGGTAAAACGGCTAATGAGTAGCCAAATCTTTTGAATGCTGTATATTAATCACATGTGATTGATGTAATAAGTAATATAATCCAACTTACTAATCACATGTGATTGACATAATAAGTAGCATGATTCTGCTTGTATCCCCCCCCCCCCCATAAAACATTTGAAATAGTTTAAAACATTAGTTTAAGGGGTATGAACTCACCTGCAGTATGTGACTGGAAATGAACGGGCTGTTATCGTACGGAAGGATCGGACAAGTGCTTGGTGTCAAGTGATGACTTAGACACACACAATGATCCTAATTACATATGAAGACATATGTATATAAATAATTAGTGATTATAACACTAATTATACAAGTAATAACATTTAAGTGCGAGGACAACACTTTTGGTCAAGTGCTAGGAGGCAAATGGGTTACAATAAAGGAGTGCAATGCCCCTAATGGAAGTTTAAGGTCAAAAGACCATAATCATTAGAGTTTACGGCCGAGAGGAGTAGGCTCCTGGCCGTAAACTCTCAAACAAGCCATGAAATGGAGTTTAGAAGTGCTACAACTTTAGAGGGGAATTGTTTCAAGGCTAGGCAAGAGTTTAAGGCACCATATTGACTCCTAAGGGGAGTTTACGGCCCAAAGACCCTTTTCCCTTGGAGTTTACGGCCGTAAACTCCCTTGGGAGGGTTCTTATTGTCCTTTCAAGTGTCTAACAATTCTAGGAACAAGTCTAGGCTTCAATACTTGGATTAACGGAGGTTTAAGGCACTAAATGGGACCATTTGATGGAGTTTACGGCCATAGAATTCTTTGGGCTGTAAACTTCCTCACACATGAGGTCCTAAGAATTTTAACTAGTCCATATCTCCTCTAAGTACTTGCCCTAAAAGTTTCTTGGCCTATGGAAGTGTTTAGGGTGTCCTTTGACCCCATTTAAGGAGTTTACGGCCCAAGAAATACTCTTGGCCGTAAACTCTCAAACACTTATGCTTTTTATGTGTTTTCTAGGTCCTAAACACATTAAGGTACATGCCAAAAATGAATACTAAGCCTTAGGAAGAGTTTAAAGGCATTTTGGAACCTAAAACTTGGAGTTTACGGCCCAAGGAGTTTCTTGGCCGTAAACTCCCTTATAGAAATGATTTCTAAGGGTTTTGATGGCATAAATCATGAGTGTAAAGCTTCTAGGTGTTTGTTCTAAGGCTAGGGATCACAAGGCACTCATTTGTGCCCTTCACTTGGAGTTTACGGCCCAAGAGGTTGTTCCTTGGCCGTAAACTCCTCAAACTACTTGCTTTTCATTTGTTTCTAGCCTCCAATGATCATACACTAGGTCCTTAGTTAGTTACCTAACACGGAAATGGGACTATGTGGCCTTTAGGCTTGATTTTGGAGTTTACTCCCCAAGAACGTTCTTGGGCGGTAAACTCCCGGATCTTGTGTTTTTGACATGTAAACAATGTTATAAAGCCTATAACAAGTATTAAAACACATTTAGGGAAGTAGACTCACAATCTCGGATGAAAACCCGAAGATCCGTGAGAGAGTATCTGGCTTTTCTCTAAATGGAAATCAAATAATGAACCAATTTGGTTCAGAATTCTATTTATAGTCCAGAGATTTTTGGCAGAAAATATTTCTATTCTCGGAGTGGATTATAATTACCTAGAGTAATGGAATTACAGTGTTGCACAAAATCCTAATGCACCCACTCTCCTAATAACTCCTTAGGTGTAAAACCCTAAAACTGCCAAACTTACTCCAAAAGTTTGAATTCTTACTGTAACTGCTCTACTTCTATTGGATTGAAATGGTTTGATTTGAATGGAAAATTTCGGGTTGTCACATGAATTCTGGCCCACGCTTTGCGTTCCACCGTACTTTCACGATCGGGATGCGACTCTGCTTAGTACGCTTCACCTCCCTGTCCATGATTTTGATTGGTTCTTCGACAAACAGGAGATTCTCATTGATTTCGATTTCGTCAAGAGGAATGACAAGGGTTTCATCTGATAGGCACTTCTTCAGGTTAGACACATGAAACACGGGGTGTACCCCGTTTAGCTCCGCGGGTAGTTGCAGTCTGTAGGCTACCGGACCTATTCGGGCGACGATTTCGAAAGGTCCAATGTATCGTGGGTTCAGCTTTCCCCGTTTTCCAAAACGTATAACCCCTTTCCAGGGTGAGACTTTCAACAGTACTCGATCACCGACCTGGAATTCTAAGGGCTTTCGCCGTTTGTCGGCGTAGCTCTTTTGTCAGTCACGCGATGCTTGTAATCGAGCTCTGATTTGAACGATCTTTTCTGTGGTTTCGCGAATGATCTCCGGTCCCGTTAGTGCCTTGTCCGACATATGTGTTCTTGCTAGTTGGGTATCACCTATTTCAGCCCAACATAACGGTGATCTACATTTACGCCCGTACAGTGCTTCGAAAGGAGCCACCTTGATGCTCGAATGGTAACTATTGTTATATGAGAACTCGATCAACGGTAGGTGGGTATCCTAAGACTTCCTAAAGTCTATCACACATGCACGAAGCATGTCTTCAAGCGTTTGAATGGTTCGTTCGCTTTGGCCGTCCGTTTGTGGGTGATACGCGGTGCTCATGTTGAGATGAGTTCCCATTGCCTTGTGGAGTGATTGCCAAAAGCGCGATGTGAACCTACTGTCCCTATCCGAGATAATAGATTTTGGCACTCCATGGAGTCTTATGATTTCTCGTAAGTACAACCGCGTCAGTGTCTCCATCTTGTAGGATTCTTTAATTGGCAGGAAATGGGCAGATTTCGTCAGTCGGTCGATTATTACCCATATGGTGTCCAGTCCGTCCGACGTCTTGGGTAGCTTGGTCACGAAATCCATAGAAATCCCCTCCCATTTCCACTCAGGGATTGCCGGTTGCTGTAACAATCCTGAAGGTTTCTGGTATTCCACCTTTACTTTGGCGCATGTAAGGCACTTACTAACATAGGTCGCGATTTCCGCCTTCATGTTAGGCCACCAATAGTGTTGTTTATTGTCCAAATACATCTTGTCCGAACTGGGATGAATGGAGTATCGTGTTTTGTGGGCTTCCTTCATAACGGCCTCCCTAAATCCTCCGATTTTTTGGGACCCAAATACGGTTCATGAAGTAGTATACCCCATTCTCTCTTACTTCTAGGTTCTTTTCCATCCCGCGCAATGCCTCGCTAGCTCTATTTTCCGTTTTCATAGCCTCCGATTGGACTGATGCAATTTGAGTGGCCATATGAGATTGAATGGTTATCGAGTGTGTTTTCGTACGGCGATTAGAGTACTCCTTCCGACTTAATGCATCAGCTACCACGTTGGCCTTGCCTGGATGGTACTTGATCTCACATTCGTAGTCGTTTAGCAATTCCACCCATCTTCGTTGTCTCATGTTCAGTTCCTTCTGATTCAAGATGTGCTGGAGGCTCTTGTGGTTCGTGAAGATGGTGCACTTTGTACCGTACAGGTAGTGCCTCCAAATTTTCAGAGCGAAGACCACGGCTCCTAGTTCTAGGTCATGGGTCGTGTAATTTACTTCGTGCGTCTTTAGTTGGCGGGACGCATATGCTATCACTCTTCCACGTTGCATGAGAACGCAACCTAAGCCTTGAATCGACGCGTCACAGTAGACCACAAAATCTTCCGTTCCTTCAGGTAGAGATAGTACAGGAGCGCTACAGAGAGCTTGCTTCAAGGTTCGAAACGCAATCTCTTGTCGGTCCGTCCATTTGAATGGCACGCCCTTTTGCGTAAGCGGCATGGCAATCTTAGAGAAGTTTTGGATGAATCTCCTATAGTAGCCTGTTAGGCCTAAAAATTGACAAATTTCTGTGGGCGTGGTCGGAGTTGCCCATCCCTCCACAGCTTTGACCTTAGAGGGATCCACATGAATTCCGTCTTGGCTAACTACGTGGCCTAGGAAATTCACACTCCGGAGCCAGAACTCACACTTGGGGAGTTTGGCGTATAGTTTTTCTGACCGCAGAGTTTCTAGGACTTGTCGGAGATGTTGGCCATGCTCCTCTTTGCTTCGAGAATAGACGAGGATGTCATCGATAAACACAATGACGAAGTTGTCAAGGAACGGTCGACAGATTCGATTCATTAGGTCCATAAATGCGGCAGGTGCATTTGTTAGACCGAAGGGCATTACGACGAATTCATAATGTCCGTAGCGGGTTCAGAAAGTGGTTTTAGGAATATCCTCTTCTCGGACTTTGAGTTGGTGGTATCCGGACCGTAGATATATTTTAGAAAAATAACTAGCTCCTTGGAGCTGGTCTAATAGATCATCGACTCGTGGGAGTGGGTAGCGGTTTTTAACAGTGAGCTTATTTAACTCTCTATAATCGATGCACATTCTGAAAGATCCATCCTTCTTTTTGACAAAGAGCAGCGGAGCTCCCCATGGCGAGTAGCTAGGTCGGATAAATCCCTTGTCCAGAAGCTCACTGAGTTGGCTGGACAATTCCTGCATTTCAGCAGGAGCCAACCGATATGGTGATTTAGCGAGAGGAGTTGCTCCTGGAACGAGGTCGATTCGGAACTCAACCTGTCTCTCTGGGGGTACTCCTGGAAGATCTTCAGGAAACACGTCCGGAAATTCACACGCTACCGGAATATCTTGAATGTTAGTTTCTTCTTTGGTCTTGTCCACGATGTGAGCCAAGAACGCCAAAATTGTTCTTTCGCAGATGTTTTTGTGCCTTGATGCACGAGATGAGACGAAGATTCGTACTGGGTTTGTCTCCGTAAATTACTAGGGTTTCGTGATTTGGGAGACGAAGGCGAACGGCCTTCTCATGGAACATAATCTCAGCATGGTGGGGGCTTAACCAATCCATGCCGATAATCACATCGAAACTCCTAATTGACACTGGCATTAGGTCTATTCGAAATACGTGTTGGTTAAGGGTTAGGGTACATCCGATGTAGATCTCCCCAGTGGATTCGGTTTTCCCATTGGCCATTTCTACCGTATAGGTTTCATTTAGCTTCTGGCGTTGTTGTTTTTAATAAATGTTTAAACTTCTCGCTTACGAAACTTCGCTCCGCTCCGGTGTCAAATAAGATGCATGCATAAGTGTGGTTTAGGAGAAACGTACTGATCACAACTGCGGGGTCCTGAACTGCCTCACCCTGACCCATAGTCAGCATTCTTCCTGCTCCTCTGTTTCCTGAGTTGTTGTTAGGGCAATCTCGGCGGAAATGCCCCGTCCTTCCACACCCGAAGCAGGTGTGGCTAGGCCCTGCATTGTTGCTGCCGGCATTGGTGTTGTTGTTATTGCGGTGGTTGTTTTTGTTGTTGTTGTTGTAGTTGTTTCCCTGACTTTGATTCTGAGGAGGGTAAGCCCTGCAGAACCTTGCAGTGTGTCCTCTTCGGTTGCAACTGGTGCAATGGAATTCCCTGCATTCGTCGTGATGGTGGAAACCGCACTTATTGCATTTGGGAAGATTACCGGAATAGGGTCTTGTAGCATTCGATGCAGCTGAGGCTGGAGCATGTGGTGTGGCATGAACCGGTGCGGTGACAGCGTTAACTGCCACTGTCTGCTGCTTTTTAGAGGTCTCGGGGCCCTGATGCCCCTTTCTCTTGTTGTTCCTCCCTTTCTTGCCATCACCCTCCTTTTTCTTCTCAGCCTCCACTGGCTTCTCGCCCTTTTTTGTAGTTATGATCATACAACCTCTTCGCCAATCTCTTCGCACTGTCAAACGTTTCAGGGTTCGCAGCTATCACATTCCCTTGAATGGGAGGTGTCAGTCCCCAGATGAATCGCTTAATCTTCTTTCCTTCGGATGCGATCATCCCCGGGCACAGCAGAGATAGTTCGCTAAATCTCGATATGTAGGCATCGATGTTCGCATTCTGCACAGTGAGATTCCATAGCTCTTGCTCCATCTTCTGTATTTCGCCTCGGGGGCAGTACTCAGCCATTAACATTTCTTTCATTTCTGCCCATGGGATAGAGTTGGCGACAGGGAGCGTCATAGCTTCTACGTGTCCGTTCCACCAAGTGAGTGCTTGGTCCACAAAAGTGCAGGCCGCGAACTTCACCTTCATCTGCTCGGGGCAATCGCATATCTCGAATACCGACTCTACCTTCTCGATCCATCGCTTCAGAGTGATCACCCCTCCAGTGCCATTGAAAGTTCGTGGTTTAGCGTTTGTGAAGTCCTTGTAGGTGCACGTTTTAGTGGGTCCTTGATTCGTCCCGTTGTTCGAACTTCCGGACCCTTGCCCGTTGCCTCCTCCGTTGTTCCCTTGGTGAAGTTGTGCCATAGCTGCTATGACCGCAGCAGACACGGCTGCCTGGAAAGCAGTGGTGTCAACTTCGGGCGGGGTTGGTTCGGGATTTCTGCGAGTAGCTCGGCGAGGCATCTTTCTGTCATGAAACGGAAAGATGTTGAGTGTATGTGGTTTCTGTGAGGTTGTGATCCTACTAACTGGGTGTATGGTACGAACCTAGACATTACTACCATCGGGCATACAATCATAACATCTCAACACATAACAACTTGTAATATCATAGCAAAACACACAGAGGTTCATTAATATTATCCGCATTTAATACAAGAAAATTTGCTCGTAAGAGCATACATAAGTGACACCAATTCGATAGCATAACGACTCTATGAGTAGTGTAGTCACTTAAACATAGGGCCGGAGTACACAACATAGTTCCTAATGACCTATTATGATAAGTCTATCCCTAACCGCGATGAGCTGCGTCTGGAGGTGGTGCCGAAGATGTGGATGCTCCCTGAAGACGAGCCACCAAGCGTTCTGCGTCCTGAAGTCGAGACTCCCACCTTACCTAACTCATGTGAAACTCCCGAAGGACGTCACGCGTCTCCTGTTCCGCACGCTCGACCCTAGTCCACAACTGGCGTACTTGATCGGCAGTGCCCTGAGCAAGGTCGCCGGTGTCCCGTAATCGTCTCACCATGACCGGTAGGGCTCGGTCAGCCGGTCCTCCGTCCTTCAGGTCAAAGAACTCACGTGACATGCCAAACGGGGGTCGCTGTCCTTGATGTCTGCTCCATCTCCAAAGATCAAGGCCCCAAGGAGGGGTAGGTCCAGTGGGGCCCACACGATAAGCAGGCACCCTGATCAGGTAAGGGGGGTTGATGACCTCGGACTCTGCGTCCGAATCACCCCCTTCGCTGTCATCGAGCTCCTCTTCGAAATGCTCTTCGTCTTCTTCGGGTTCGGCAGGCTCGCCCTCGACTTCTGCCTCCGGTTCCCCGTCAGATTCCTCTTCGGGGTCTTCCTCAGGTTCCTCTTCAGGCTCTTCCTCAGGCTCCTCCTCCTCTAGCCACCCGTTGTTTCCCTGATTAAGGAAATAGGGGTCTCCAGGGTGATGAAAACCAGCCATGCTGTCTGCGCGAGTATGTAAATATGCTAACATTATTCCTAGGATGCTATGACTATTGTACAGACTAAGCAAACGTTCTCTTTTTGGTGATAAAGGGTATAGTTTTAGGTTCCCTAGCTATCCCGATCTCATCAAGACGTGTGTTAGTTTTACTTTGGAGGGAATGTAGTTGATCAGGCTACATTCACTCCTTGGTATCACTAAGAACAGTCCCGAATTAACCGAGATACCAGCATTATTGTGTTTGATTCGGCGTTAGGTCCTTATTCCTAATGCAAGCAAGTGTGTTTTATTTACTTGTTTTGTTCAGAGTTATGTTAGTCCCTCTTTTGGTTTATAGTTGCATATCAATGTGTGGCTCGACATGCTAGTTCACTATAAACAAAGCTCTGATACCAACCTGTCACACCCCCGAACCAGGCGGCGGAAACGTTCGGGAGTTGTCGTGACTCAATTGAATACCATAACATTGAATATATATGAAACGTAACAACATTCGTCACCATACATTAATATAATACAACCAATAAAGTTTACATGAAGTACATTGTTTAAACATTACATTCCCAAAAATAAATTGTTCAGTTCGTTAATAAGTAAACTGCAAGCCATCATTGGGTACATTTTCTTTGAATTCACTGGTTCCCTGAGAATACAAGTATTTTAAAAAAAACGTCAACATGTGAAATGTTGGTGAGTTCATAAGCGGTATTTGAAAAACAATGTTTCGTATCGTTTGAAAACCACCAGAAAATCCGATATTTTCTGAAAAGAAATGCTTTTGAAAATGTTTGTGAAGATCCATAGGTATGCTTGTTTGTTTCTATACTTGTAAAAATTGTTCATTAAAATTGTATGCATTTCGAATCCGTATGTATTGAAAAACCCTAGGAAAACCCGATGTTTTCCTAATTCTTTGAATTCCATGAATTTACATTGAAACCATTGCAACGCGTGTAGTATCAATCCCAGACGACGTTGGATTATTTTTGAGCATGCTTAATTACTACAAACACGCGTTACACAAACGATCAGTTTATAGCTATACTAACGATCCCGTAGGCGTCGTCCGTACTAATCACGTTATCCAACCGCTCTGACTACGTGTAATCCCACATCCGAAGAGAAAGAGGACACGAAGACCCCAATGACTCCATTAACCGGTTGGGGATAAAAAAAATGTAGGAGGGGTCCCACACCGCGTCGCATGAAATATCGACTTTACTAGCAATACCAAAGGACCCTTGGGGACCAATAGTATACAAGCCATTGAAAGTCCTTTTACGTTGTGTTAGATCGGTAAAACCCAACACTTCGTAAGGTAGAGGTCTTCGGGCCTTAAGATCAGGTCATTGGGCTAGCTAGGCCCAACAAACAAGATTTTACACTTTTGGGGCCCAAAGATGGTGCGTAGACGTCTGTGCACACTCGCATGTATATTGAATTCCCAAACGTTACTTGTATGAATCGTAGTATCGTCGTGTTAGTAGTTTCGGATTTTTATTGGTTCGAGACCGAACCAATTCGTTTAACAACGACTTTTGGTATTGTTGTGTATTGTATTTCGTCGATAGTCGCGGTGCCATTATTTGATCAAATTGCGTGTATTGAATTAGCATTGAAAGTTTTCTGTTTTCAGCCCCTCATTGTTTGTAAAATTTACTTTTTCACCCCTTTAATTAAATAACTTTCCGGTTTGGTCCTCACATCATTTTTCTTGACATTTTAACACCAAAAGTTATTGAAATTAATATTTTTCAGCATAGTTTTCATTGAAAACAGTTTATGTCCCTGAAAATGCTGTTTTCTCGGTTATAACCCCTCTTTTTCACAATTTTGACAATTTTGGCCCAAATTGTAAAATTTTTGCAACTTTAATCCTTTTTAAATTTAAAAAGCATTTTAAACCTTTGAAAAAGACTTGGAACACAAATAGTCCACTGTTTTACAGAAAAGCACAGTTTTGGCCCTCCAAAACAGAAAATTTCGCATAATGGGCCCTATTGGGCCGAAAATATCATTTTTAGCCCATTAAGCTTGAAATTTATGTTTTTAATCCTCCAACAAGTATATTTTCAGAAAATACATTACGGAAACTGTTTTGACTCATCTCCCCCATCAGATTTCGAAATATTTCAATTTGGGCCCCTTAACTTTATATTTTTAGCATTTTATGTCCAAAAATTGAGTTTTTAGCCCAAAGAAAATGTTACTAAGCCATTTAGCTAGTTTTCTTGGAACACATTGTATGTAGAAATATACTTGATGCTAGAATCATTTAACATAAAGTATATCTCGGTTTTGAGGGGTTTTATGGCTAGATCCAACATTATAACACACAAAAACACACATATAAGCATGGAAATTATACAAGGCATACAAAACACATATAGATCTACACTTTCACTTGTATTCCCCCCCCCCCCCCCACAAAACTCATAAAAACAGAAAATAGGGGGTATGAAGCTCACCTTGGGTGTGGTTTCGGTTTTGAAGAGAAGATGGAAGAAAAATGAGGTGATTTTCGGCTCTAACACTTTTCCTTGGTAGATCTCGGGTTTGGTGACTTCTAAGGTGCATGATCACAAGTTGGAATAGATTTAGAAGAGGTTTTTGATGGAATGAAGTAGCTAGATCATGAATATAAGTAAAAACTTACCTAAGATGATGATTAACTTGAAAAATCCTCTTGAAAGCTTCCTAAATTTCGAGATTCTTGAGTGGAGAGGGAGGAGTGTTCTTTAGGGAGTTTGAGAGATTTTTTTGAATGTGTATGTGTTTGCATATGGCCGAGGAGCAAGAGAGAGAGGGAGAAGAAGAGACTTTGAGGTGATGTTTGCTTAGAAGAATGAGATATAATGCATGGATAACCGTGAGGTAATAGTGAGGTGTCACTTGAAAGTCAACTCTTCCATTTCTTCTTGGACTTGGGCCTTGGGCCGAGAATCTTGAAGGAAAAGGAAAATTTGGGCTTTTTGCTCCTAAGCCCAATATTAGAGTTAGTTTGGGTGAGTTTTAACATAAAAGAAGATAGTATGATTTTTACATTTTTGTTGGTCTAGTTTAGGTTATTCATGAATCAAAGCTTTTAATTCATTTCATTCTAGGCCCAACATGGCCCAAAATGTTGAAATAAATTAGTGTGGGACCAATTAGAGCCCAATTAGGGTTCTAAGCCCATGATAGTCAAATTGGAAGCTTATTGGTCCATTTGGATCCAATAAGGAAGTTCTAGTCCAAGGTGAACCTAAATAAGAACTTCTAGGGTTTCCAATTGTTTGATGACTATTTGTAGTACTTGTATGATGTATTTGATTGAAGTTTTTGATGTCATAATAATAGGTATCAAACATGCTCTTAAGTTTTTGATTCACATTAACTTGAGTGTATAGATTACATGACGCAAAGTTTCCAGTTGTGACAAATGTCCCTTCTCTTGGTAGTAGAAACAAACAGACTCTTTTGGAACAACACATGGGACAATCTCAGATTCAGCCTTTCTCTTTACCATCCGGTCAAATGGTTTGACCTTGGCTGATCCATTTCAATTGGGAAGAGAAAACTTTTCTGGACTTCCAATGTTGCCATTATCAATGTCTATGGAAGTTTGGGAGGTTGATCTACCAGTCAAAGTTGCTTTACTAGTGCGCCAAATAATTGTTGATTCAACGGCAATAAGCAAATAGGTGAGATCAATGAGGGTCATGTTGTGGTCCATCATATAGTAATCTCTAATGAGCTCACTATATGATTCAGTAAGTGACTGAAGAACCAAGTGAACAGCCAGCTTCCTCGAGACATTGACACCCAACATTCCTAGTTTGTCAATATGTGACTTCATCTCCAAGACGTGTGCACAGACATACCTTCCATCTTCATGTTTGTTTGCCAATAGGGCTTGAGTGACCTTTAACTTTTCAAGTCTTTGAACATGTGGGTCAGGGAGAGTTATTGGCGAAGGTGGAGAAAGTGAAGAATGATTTCCATTTCCATGATCTAATCGTGGAACATCATCTTCATGTGGAAAACTTTTTCCAAAGGATTCAAGAAGACCATAGTTGTTAGAATTTGACATCTACAAAAGGGAGAAATTCAAGTTAGTTGATTTAATTCCTTAATATAACACCCCAAATCAAATGTCAAGGCTAGGACCCAACACAATATTCTACAATTCAGAAGAGGGATGTCGTAATCAAATTACGAAATATTTGAAGGTAGGTAAATGATGATTTACCAATTTCCACCATGAAAAACAAAAATGAGCATTAGGTTTTAAATGAATTGAAATTCCTAGATCTTTTGAGATTCATTGAACTTTTCAATGGCATGTTTAA
Organism: Lactuca serriola; assembly: GCF_051521515.1. Taxonomy (NCBI): domain Eukaryota; kingdom Viridiplantae; phylum Streptophyta; class Magnoliopsida; order Asterales; family Asteraceae; genus Lactuca; species Lactuca serriola. The sequence continues at coordinate 285,750,990 of NC_136410.1, forward strand.
TCTTGATTATGCCCTTCCAGTTTGTGACTGGGATACTGAGGATCACAAACAAGGTGTGAATAACCATGCAAATTATTTTGGTACTCTCGAAAACGTTTATCACCTAATCAATGTGTTGGTTAACCACACATGTTCCATCTATGATAATCTATGAGCTACCCATTGCCATCCTTCATTAGTCCCATATTAGTGTGCTAGTTAACCACAAACGCTCCACTAACAACCAACAAGGTGCAATGTGCAATTTCATGGATTAGCACCAAATTCACATTTTTCCTAAAGTAACTATGATTTGGGAATTTAATAAAAAGGTGTTTAGCTACTTCTTACTTCATTATACTTATAATGGAAGGTTGTGTCCTATCCTACCCATTCGGCTAACGACCCACCACTAGTCAAGGGTGCCGTGGGTAAGAGTGGATATCCAATGGCTGTCATTTTACATGCCACTTCCATAAACACCCCTTATAGACAAGCTTCGTGAATGAGGCCTACTAACGATAAGACTGACTCATTACTTATACATATATAATATATTAGACTTTTAGTTTTATATAGTATAAGGGTGTATTTTATACATTTAAAATACTAGGTGGTTTAATCTATTAATAAATTAGACTTTAATTTCATTAGACTTAAACATTATTATTATGGATTTATTAGTTCTCTCTTTTAGTTAAACACTTAACTAATTTAATAAAATCCATAAGGGTGTAATTTGAACTTTTCAAAGCACTAGGGTTTTAAAATTTAATATTTCAAAAGTAAGACCTTTTAATTAAATTTTAAATTCCAAAACCTGAGGACAAATTTTAAAACTTTCCAAAATATTAGGGCTTAACTATTTAAAATTCGAAAAACTAAAACTTTTAATTTCAAATTCAAACTATAAAACCTAAAGGGTGTGATTTAAAACTTTTTCAAAATTACTAGGTTAAATATTTGAATCAAAATAATTCTATATTATCCATATTTAACCAAATCCACAAATTTTGATAAGGATATCTCATACCAATCATAAAAATCGATTTTTAGCAAGAAAAGCGAGTTTTGGTAATTATCCTAACAAAAAACTGGCCAAAAAATCGAAAATCATGGCATCAGATCTCCGGACTCGTCAAGTCCACTATGGAACGCATTGACTTCATGTAACTCGTTGAGTCCATACATGGACTCGTCGAGTAAACCCTATCAGACAACAAAAGGTTTGATTTCTTGATCTTTGGCAGTTCACTTTTGTATCTATTCAATAGAAAAACAACCTAGGCTTTGATACCACTTTTAGGGTTTGGGCATTACATCATTCATATGGTGTACATGCAACCCTAATTGCTATGGATCTAGGTTTTTTCTAATTTGAACATACAACTATGAATAGCAAAGCAATAACCCTATAACTAGCATACATATTTCAAAATTCACATATGATTAGGGTTAGAATCTTTACCTCTCTTGTTATGGAGTAATAACAACTTTAATCCTTCTTGATCTTGACTTCTGAAAGCCTAGTGCCCCAAGTGTTGCACCTCTAATGGAGTCAAAAACACCCAGAAACTCTTTCCTTAGAGCCCATGGACGAAATATATAGGGCTTCCTTATAGGATTTCATCCACTCCACTCTATGGAGTCCATCAACCCATTTATGCAACTATCAATGATTTGCATAACAGTCCCCTAATTATTTAATCAGTCTCTTTTGACCACTAAGGTAATTCCAAATTATTTTCTGATCAATACTAATTAAATAATATGATTTCCAAATAATATATTAATCTTGTAATATATTAATAAAACCATTTTCGAGTACCAATTTATTATTCATATAATAATTTATACTCTCTTTCCTCTTGTCATCCTATCAAGTTGAATGAATGAAGGCAACCCAAAAGGACCATGCTCATAAGCAAATCAAGTACATACCAAAAATAGTTATGGGCTTAAACACCTAATCTAACAACATCATCCCTCCGTTATAGGGTATGTCGTCCTGAAATTAGTTTTAGAGCGGGCCCTCAAGATCTCTCGAAAAGAGATTTGGATACTTCTGCATCATCTGGTCCTCACGTTCCCAGGTGAACTCAAGTCCTCGTTTGGCACTCCATGTAACCTTCACAATGGGAATGCGACTCTAGTTCATTCGTTGCACTTCCCTGTCCGTTATTTCTATGGGTTCCTCAACGAAATGGAAGTTCTTGTTTATTTCGATCTCATCAAGCGAGACAATGAGAATTTCGTCAGATAGGCATTTCTTCAAATTGGAAACATGAAAGACATGGTATACAAGGATCTCAAAGGGTCCGATGTATCTCAGGTTGAATTGGAAACATGAAAGACATGATTTACCACCGGACCAATCCTGGGAAGGATCTCAAAGGGTCCGATGTATCTCGGGTTCAATTTTCCATGCTTCCCAAAGAGGATCATCCCATTCCAAGGAGAGACCTTTAGAAGCATGCGGTCGCCGTCTTGAAATTCTAAGGGCTTTCGTCTTTTATTTGCGTAGCTCTTTTGCTAGTCTTTGGACGCCTTTAATCATTCCCTAATTTGAACGATCTTCTCGGTTGTGTCTCTGATGATCTTGGGCCCGATGAGAGCGTTGTTCGGTACTTTCCCTTTTGCTAGTTGTGTATCTCCCACCTCAGCCCAAGAGAGAGGTGATCTGTATTTACGTCCATATAGGGCCTCAAAGGGAGTGACCTTGATGCTTGTGTGATAACTATTGTTGTATGAGAATTCAATCAGTGGCAAGTGGGTATCTCACACCTTCCCAATGACCTCTGAAGTGACTGCCAAAACCGTGAGGTAAATCTACTATCTTTGTCAGAGATAATAGATATTAGAATGCCGTGCAATCTCATGATCTCTTTTATATAAGTCCTAATTAGCTTCTCCATTTTATCAGGTTCCTTTATTGGCAGGAAGTGGGCGGATTTAGTCAACCGGTCAACGATTACCCAAATAGTGTCAAATTCGTCCGCTGTCTTGGGCAACTTGGTTATGAAATCCATAGTTATTTGTTCCCACTTCCACTCGAGTATGTATGATTGTTGTAGTAGTCTCGAGGTTTTCTAGTACTCTACTTTAACTTTAGCGCAAGTCAGGCACTTGCCCACGTAAGTAACGATTTCGTCTTTCATGTTCGATCACCAACAATGTTTCTTGAGATCCAGGTAATGTTGTCCATACCTGGATGGACAGAGTACTTTGTCTTGTGGGCTTCATTCATGACCATGTCTCCGTACCCACCAAACTTCGGTGTCCAGATTCGGCCCATGAGGTAGTAGGCTCCATCGTCTATGACTGTAAGGTTCTTGTTCATCCCTCGCAAGGCTTCGTTTTTGACATTTTCTGGTTTCAAGGCTTCCAGTTGAGCCTCCTTGATTTGCAAAGACAAGTGATAATGGATTATCATTGTTAGTGTTCTTACTTGACGTCCCGAGTATTCTTTCCAGCTCAGGCATCGGCTACCATATTGGCTTTGCCCGGATTGTATCAGATCTCACACTCGTAGTCGCTCAGTAGCTCTACGCATCACTGTTGCCTCATGTTGAGCTCTTTATGGTTTAGAATGTGCTGGAGGGTTTTGTGATTTGTGAAGATGGTGCACCTAGTACCGTTGAGGTAGTGCCTCCAGATTTTTAGTGCAAACATGACTGCTCCCACCTCAAGTCATGAGTGGTGTAGTTCACCTCATGGTTCTTTAGTTGTCTTGACGCATAGGCTATGAATTTTCTTTGCTACATGAGTACACAGCCTAATACCTGATTGGATGTGTCACAATAAACTATGAAGTCTTCTATCCATTCTAGGAGAGACATGATCGGGGGCTGCATAGAGCTTGTTTCAAGGTTTAGAAAGAAGCCTCTTGTTTCTTATCCAAAATGAAGGGTACACCTTTTTGAGTTAAGGCGGTAAGGGTCTTGGTGATCTTGGAAAAGTTCTATATGAACCTCTGGTAGTAACCAGCGAGGCCTAAGAATTTCCTGATCTCCATTGGAGTTCTCGGGGTTTCCCAGCCTTTGATTGCGTTGATTTTTGAAGGGTCCACATGTATCCCTTCTTTACTAACCACATGACCTAAGAATTCCACCCATCGAATCCAGAACTCGCATTTGGATAATTTCCCATACAGCTTCTCCGCCCTTAATGTCTCCAGAAATCGCCGCAGATGTTGAAGGTGTTCTTCTTTACTTCATGAATAGACTAGTATATCGTCGATAAAAACTATCACGAAGTTGTCAAGGTAGGGTCGGCATACTCGGTTCATCAGGTCCATGAATGTCGCGGGCGCATTTGTTAGACCGAAGGGTATCACTACGAATTCATAGTGACCATAGCGAGTTCGGAAGGCGATCTTGGGGATATCTTCCTCTCGGCCCGTAGTTGGTGGTACCCGGATCTTAGCTCTATCTTTGAAAAGTAGCTTGCCCCTTGCAACTGGACGAATAGGTCGTCGATCCGGAGAAGAGGGCATCGGTTTTTGACGATGAGCTTTTTAAATTCTCACTAATCGATACACATTTGAAACGACCCATCCTTCTTCTTTACAAATAAGACTGGAGCTCCCCAGGGTGAGAAGCTTAGCCTTATGAATCCCTTGTCCAATAAATCACTCAATTGAATGGAGAGTTGTTGCATCTCTACATGAGCTAATTTGTATGGCGACTTGGCAATTGGAATGACTCCAGGTATCAAATCGATTCAAAACTCGACTTGTCGCTTGGGGTACACTCCCGAGAGGTCTTTGGGAAATATGTCGGGGAAGTCTTATACCTCCGAGATGTTTTTAATGTTCGTTTCTCATTTCATTTTGTTGACCACATGGACTAGAAAGGCGTGGTTCTTCTTGTGTTAACACTTATGTGCCTTGATACATGAGATGATGCGAAGGTTTGTACCGGTATTGTCACCATATATGACCAAGGTTCCGTTGTTTGGAAGGTTGTGACAACCCAAAATTTCTATCTTGTAAAGTCATTCCATTTAATCAAAGTTAGACTTCTATTTGTTACCTATTAGCCGTACTAAGGGTTATTCTGTGAGTTTTTAAGCCTCGCACACTTAGAACTTGATGCTAGGATGTGTGACTAACGAATCTATGACTTTCTAATTGAGCCAAGAACATTTATCAAAGGTGTTCATGGCCCAAACTAGAGTTTACGGCTGTAAACTCTTGGTGGCTGTGAACCCCTCATCATAAGTATATATTTCCTTCATTTGTTCCTCATTTCTCACTTCCTTCATCAAGAACACTTAAACTTTATCAAGTATCATCAAGAGAATCCATCCTTTATCTTCAGAAACCTAAGTAATTCATCCATTTTTAGAAGATAATCTTCTTGAACATATGAAACCTATGAATCACATCCTTGAATTCATCACTTTTACTTCAAGATCTTCAAATCTTCATCTTTTCACCAAGAACACACACTTGTTCTTGGGGGCCGTAAACACTTTCAAGACTTCCAATTAGTAAGTATCCTTTCCATATTCTTATTATCTATTAGGAGCTCTTGGGTCCCCATGAAACAAACACCTTTTCAGCATCATATAAGCATCATCTTAAAGAGTTCACAGCCGTAAACCCTTCATATGGCCGTGAACCCTTCAAGTGATCTCGTTAGGGCTGTAAACCCTCCTTAGTTCATGCCTTGGCTGTAAACACTTAATCATCTGTGGCGGTAAACTCTTCCTTTGGCCGTGAACACACATGGTGTGGCCGTGAACTCAGTTAAGTCAATCATGTGTGATTGATACACACCCTTGTGAGTGATTCCTAGTCCCTAGGGGTGTTTCCAATACATGATTAGTTGTTATATACTAATTTTGTGCCGATATATGTGATTATATGTCTAATAGGATCGATTTGCGCTTCAGGACTCCTTTAGTGATCTCAAGCATCCTATATCTATCTTCCATTCGAGTCACTCACTATAGGTAAGTTCATACCCCTTACTTATCTTAAATGCTTTTATGGGGGGGTGGGGGGGGGGGAATACAAGAAGAAAAACATATATTTGTATAATCAATCACATGTGATTTATAACTATCAAAACAAGAGATTTCTTATACTTCAAATTATGTTATCAAACAAGCTATTTCAAATCATTTTATAAATTGACATCAAGTCATCAATTACCATTCAAATGGTTAAAACTCTTTTATATAATAAAACTCTTTATCGTTTTACAAAACTCTTTTAAACTTGTATATTGTCAAAATCATGTCTACTTAGATATACTTATATAAATAAGGTTGAAAGGGCCTAGGACTGATAACTCACTTTATTTCATGTTCCTTGTTTAGTTGTGGACTTAGGGTATCGGTTATTTGTCCGAGTGTTGTTTAATTCTTAATTATATATTATGTATATGTATGTAGATATAAAAATACTTACAATTAGTTCAATACAGTTGGGTAGCAAAGGTGTACAAACATGAACAATCATTCAATTACAGAGCTTACTAGTAAACTATAATAGGTATAGTTTAGGATATAATACTTACTATACATAGAACAATGAAACATACAAGAGTCAGTTCATACATGAGTCAGTTCAAACTTATGATAACAATAACAGAAAGAAACATACAATAACATGAACAAAAAGAATCATACGATAACATGAACAGAAAGGAACATACAATAACAAGAAACAGAGGAACATACATCCTTTTACAAGAAAAAGATAACATTACTATGAAACTACGTCACGACTTAGCAATATACTTTTTAGGTCGTGTTTTGTAACCAGAGTCTCCTGGAGGGAGATCGGAGAGTGTGTGTACAGATCTATACGGGACTGACAAGCCCGCATCCCGACTGTTCGCTACAGTTTTGCTGGCAAGGCCAAGGGGTGACAAATGTCACATCAGTTTTGACGCCAGCATGTCATCGTGTTAAACACTTGTCAATCAGTATGGTTATAACCATATCACATTTTAACCTTAACTAAACAAATTGGTTTTAAGATAGTTAGTGTTTCTGTAGTTACTTATTACAACATTACTGTACACTATCATTTTCCCATTACAATAATACAGTAATCTTCTCACATAAAAGGTAATGTAAACTATTTTCTGGTAATAATAGTCATATATTTTATGAAAACACTCACTTTTACAAAAGAATAAACATACAGAATAGTCGGGTCTTGGTAGAAGACTACTCTCCATTTTAGTAGAAAATATAGGATATTCTTGGAAGTATAGAAACTTTACATCAAACATTTACAAACTCTACATCAAACATTTACAAACTTTACATCAAACACTTACAAACATTTTCTTCAAACTTATACAAACAATTGACACTAAAATACTTATGAACTCACCAACTTTAATGTTGATCTACTCATTCAAAATAACTTGTATTCTCAGGTCACCAGTAGACAGGTACACTAGACCAGGTTTTGAGAAGACGGAGCGTGTTCAAGACCCATCTTTTATTTTGATAAATATATATATATATATATATATATATATATATATATATATATATATATATATAAATATATATATATTTGGTGTCTTACAAATACATTCAGAACGCACTTGTATTAATTATATTATTAATGCAATGGATGATGTTGTTGCTTGATTTACTATTGTGCATTGGTATGATACTCATGACGTCCTCCCCCCCCCCCCCCCTCCGAACGTTTCCTCCGTTCTGGATTGGGGGTGTGACAAAGGTGAAGGCGAACGACCTTCTCATACCACATAATGTCAACACAGTTAGGGCTCAGCCAGTAAAAACCGATGATCACATCAAAACTCCTTATGGTAACCAGCATTAAGTCAATTTGAAAGGAGTGGTTATTCAAAGTTAGTGTGCACCCTATAAATACATTTTTTGGCTCACCCCAGCATTAGTGTGTTGGGTGGCCTGTTGTGCGGGTGCCTTACATTATCAGTCAGTGCCCTTTCTTGTTGTAGGTTGTACATTACATCTCTTGGAAGGCTCCGTGGTGATGAAAGGGGCACTTGTTGCACTTTGGGGGATTGCCGACTTACTGCTTCGTGGGTGCTGGTTCAGCAGGGGTGCTAGCGGCGTGAACTGCCACAAGTTGTTGCTTCTTAGAGGTTTCCTGAGTTGGTTGGCCCTTCTTTTTGTTTCCAAACTTCCTCTTGTTATCATTTCCTTCTGTTCGGTGTTGGGATTCAGTACACCCTTCTGTACTCCATGGTTAATGAGCTTTTGCGCAACGCGCTTGGCACTGTCAAACGTTGTTGGATTTGCAGCAATCACATTCCCTGGAATCTGGGGAGATACTCCCCAAATGAAATGTTCTACATTATTGTTTTCCGATGTGATCATTCCAGGACATAGGATCACCAAGTCGCTAAATTAGGCAATGTAGGTTTCGATGTTATAACACCATAAATTTTCAACTAAAATTTTCATTTCAAAATCACATAATTTCAAATTATCACTTTTCAAAATCCAGGATCCTTTAAAACATAAATTCCATCTCGTGTGTGCAATCAAGTCGGTGCCTTCCCGTTATCCTGAGAAGTACCTGAAACACATATCACATAACACGGTAAGCACAGAGCTTAGTGAGTTCCCGAAAATACCACATGAATATAATTAGCCTCTCATGGCTATATCTTTATAAAGACCCTCCGGTCCATGTGTATCAGTGAGGACCCTCCGGTCCACAACTCGGGTTGGACCCTCCGGTCCTAACCAATAAAACACAAAATAATATATAACATAAATCACAAGACAAATGCATAATATCACATAAATCAACATAAGCATATAAAAACCTCCGGTCACACTGTATTACCACTCAGTTACGTATAGTGAGAAGACTTACCTCAGAAGTAAGCAAGTAGATCTAGCACCCCACGAACAGTCTAAACTCCGCCTACATAATGTAATTATCTCTAATAAGCAATTTGTAATAACCACTCCGATATGCTTAGCTAAATACTCCCCTAAATCTCAAAGAGGGTTAAAAGACCATTTTACCCCTCCATAGTCTCTAAAGTCCATAGTTTACCAAACCCTAAAAGTCAACGAAATTTAATGCTCAAGTCAATAGTCCATGTTGACTAAACTTGTCGAGTGCCTCTATGCGACTCGTCGAGTTCCTTCGTTTTCTCAGAAGTATCGGGGAAATCCAACTCAACTCGTCGAGTTGTCTCATCAACTCGGCGAGTTAAAAAGTGTCCAGACTCATCGGGGAAAACCCTAACTGACTCATCGTGTTAGCTCATCGACTAGTCGAGTTCCTTCAGTCCATTTTCTCATTCAGACATTTTTTAGGTGGAAATGATGTCTCATACTCTGGATCTAACCTTCTAAGGCTCACTTATCATGTAAAGCTGCAAGTTTTATGTTCACGCATGGCGTCTAGGGCTCAAAATGAAAAAATAAGCTCTATAAAGGGTTTCATGCATGGAGACTTGCCCAAAGCTTGATAAAGCTTGGATCTTTGGGCTTATGGGACCTCCTTTTTTCCAGATCTGGAGTCTCAACTCCATGACAAGCTCCAACAACTCAAGAACCACAAGCTAAGGGTAGAAAGCCCTAAACTCCCTAGAAGGAGATCTATCAAAATAAGTGGTCAAGGTGGTACCATTTTACCTCCAAACTAAAGCTAGCACAGAAAAACACTTGATCCAAAAGACTCTTCTCGTTCCAAGGCTTGATGCTCTTTAATCCTCTTCCAATATGCACTAGAACACCCAAAGTTTGCTTCTATCTCACACAAAAGCAAAACACACGATTAGGGTTTCTCACAGGGTATTAGGGTGACAATCGAGTTGGGGTCCTCCAACTCATCGAGTAGACTCTAGAAATCACGCAGTCATTAACTCCTCTACTCGGCGAGTTGGGGCATCCAACTCGTCGAGTTACTATGACATTAGGAATGTAAATAATTAAATATTATACCTGGTGTTTGGGGTGTTATAATTCTCCCCCACTAGAATTAGACTTTTCCCTCGAATTCTTCCTCTGGAAACAACTCTGGGTACAACTCCCGCATCTTGGACTCCAACTCCGAAGTACACTTGGATCCCTTCCAATGTTGCCACTAAACTTGAACCAAGGGCATCTCTTTATTCCTTAAGTCCTTTGCCTTCCTATCTAATAACGCTATCGGCCTCTCAATGTAGTTTAGGCTCGCATCTACCTGAATGTCCTCTAAAGGAACCACTATCGTCTCATTGGCCACACACTTCCTTAGCTGGGACACGTGTAAGGTGTTATGAATCTAACTTAACTCTGTAGGTAGCTCCAACTGATAAGCTACCTTACCTACTTGGGCGATCACTCGGAAAGGACCAATGCATCTAGTGCCCAACTTGCTCTGTTTCCTTAATCGAATCACCTGTGTCCATGGGGTTACCTTCTGGAGGACAAAATATGCTTCCTGAAACTCTAGCTCTGAATGGCGCCGATCGGCGTAATTCTTCTGACGACTCTGGGCTATCAGGAACCTCTGTCTGACCTACTAGATGTGCTCTGTCGTCTTGAGCACTATCTCAGTTCCCCCATCACTCTCTGCGCTACCTCTCCCCAACAGATGAGATTCTGACACCTCCTTCCATATAAGAGCTCAAAGGGAGGCATACCTATAGTGGAATGGTGGTTGTTGTTGTATGAGAAGTTAGCTAAGGGAACATAAGTGTCCTAACTTCCATCGATGCCCATAACACATGCACGTAGCATGTCCTCGAGTGTTTGAATCGTCCGCTCACTTTGCTCATATATCTGTTGGTGATATGCGGTACTGAAGTGCAACCGGGTACCCAACTCCTCAAGAAATTTCTTCCAAAACCTGGAAATAAAACGCACATCATGATCTGACACTATCGATGTTGGCACTCCATGGTGTGCCACCACCTCCCGCACATAGGTCTCAGTCAATTTCTTTGCAGAAGAGCTCTCACTGATAGCTTGAAAGTGAGTGCTCTTCATCAACCGCTCTACAATCACCCATATCATCGACACCTCGTGCAATCCTCGGTAATTTGGTGATAAGATCCTTGGAAATTTGTTCCCACTTCCACTAGGGAATATCTAGAGGCTGCAACAGACCATGTGGACGCTGGTGCTCCGCCTTGACCTGACGACAGGTCAAGCATCTTTCTACTGCCAATGCCACATATCTCTTCATGTAGGGCCACCAATAATCCCTCTTCAAATCCAAATACATCTTGGTGGCTCCCAGGTAGATCAGGAATCTCGACCTACGGGCCTCCTCCATCAAAATACGTCGAGATCCACCTGTATATGGCACCTAAATCCGTCCACGGAAGGTCATAAGCCCCCGACTATCTGTCACTCAAAAATCTACCCGATCACCCGCTCTCTCTTATGGTTCTCTGGTCTCATGGACACTGCCTGGGCCTCTCGTGTAACACCCTGAATTTAGAAGACCCAGAAAGGTCAGAAAAACCTTAAAATTAGGAGGCCACTCGTCGAGTTGATGGGATGAATTGACGAGTAGGAGCGCGTTGTGGGCCGCGGGTTAAGTGACCGACTCGACGAGTTGAGGGACCGACTCGACGAGTTGGTCTGGGTTTGGAAAACCCTAAATTCGGGACTTGGTACCCTATTTAAGGATCTTATTCCCATCCTCTTGATCTCTCCTCCAGCCTCCAAGACAAGAACCCTAGATCTCGAAACCCTAATGCTTGTGAGCCATTTTGAGCGTGTTGTGTGTTCTTGAAGTCAAGAAGAAGAAGAGGAAACTTAAAGGCTCAAAGTGTCACACCCCAAGACCGGAACGACAGAAACGTTCTGGGGTGAATGACATCATGTGAAGTATCACAACATATGTAATATAGTAATCAAAGTACAACAACCATTGCATTAATAGTAATAATTTTTCATCGGTTACATGTTATAGTAATATCAAAGTAATTACAGAACATAACATAGATGCAGCTCGGTACTAGGTTGTCTTCTCAAAAGCTCCTGGGATGTACCTGTCTATCGCTGACCTGAGAATACAAGTTATTTTGAAAGCGAGTATCAGCATTTTATAACGCGGGTGAGTCCATAAGTATTTAGTGTCATTTGAGTAAGTAAGCATTTTTATTCAAAATAACTTTGTGAAAGATTGTAGTTTAGAATCTACGACGTATTAGCGTCCTTTCCAGAAAATCCTATGTTTTCTAAATAAAAGCAGTCTTCTACCAAGACCCGACAGAGTTATGTTTTAAGGAGAAATTTTCCCCAAAATACTATCATTACCAAAATATGGTATTGACTTAAAAGAAAATATGAAAATATCATTAATAAGAATACTAGGGGAAAAATGATATATGCCTCGGCAGGAATACTGCTGACTAAGGCAAAAGAAATCATAGACTCCAGGAGAGTATCAAATGAATGATACGCCTGGCTTAGTCTGATACAAGGAAACACAGACCCCAGACATTATCAAATGATCAATATGGCTAGCAAGGTCTAAAACAAAGAAACACAGACCTCAGACAGTATCAAATGAATGGTACAGCTAGCAAGGTCTAAAACAAAGAGGCACAGACCCCAGACAGTATCAAATGAACGATACAGCTAGCATGGTCTAAAACATGTGGAAATCCTAAGTGGGTGGTTTCAAAAGTACAATGTTAATTCTCGTTACCTTATGGCCATGAAGTATAAGGTAAACATCGAGATATTCATAACCATACTGATAGACAATAGAGTACTTGACGCCCTGCAAGCGTCGGAAAGAATGTGACATTTATCACCCCTTGGCTTCATAGGCCGGGGACTATAGCTAGTAGTCAGGGTGTGGGAGTGTCAGTACCGTATAGATCTATACACATAATGCCCGTTCTCCGTCCATGAGACTCTGGTTACCAACTTGACGACAGGGAGATCCGTGTCTTGAAGATGCATCTCGTATTTTGAATTCTATTGTAAGTACTGGAATAACGATATAGACTTACGAATGAACTGACTCCTTTGGAACTCTCTGAACTAGAAAGAGTGATTCGAATCTCCTAACTATTCCTATAATAGTTACTAGTGTCTCTGATCTATGAATAATGAATGGAAGGATGCCCTTGCTACCCAAGGGAAATGAATTGGTCGATATAAACCTTTATGTGTATACATGTATACATGATATATACCTAATGTTTCGATCTTCGGACGGATATCCGATACCCACCAGACCACATCCGAACGAGGAAAAGGAAATAGGGTGAACCAGCCTTCCTAAGTCCTTTAAATATTATTTATATAACTATACAAGTACAGGCATGCATTTAACGAAGTAGAAGCATAGAAGCATAGCAGAAAACTTTGGTAAAACCTTTGGAAAACCTTTAAAAATAAGAATTTACGACTTGATGTCGTTATGTAAAACAAGCTTTGAAAACCTTTGGAAATCCTTTGAAAAAACATTCATAAACAACTTTGAAAAATGGTTTGTATAAAACGGTTTAAGTGAAGAAAACCTTTGATAAGAAATCACGACTGGATAAACAGTTTAATATGAGAAATCTATTTTGCTATACAGTTATTAATCACATGTGATTTATCTAATAATTGTACAATTCAACTTGTATCCCCCCCTATAAAAGCAGTTAAAATCATTTAAAAGGTTGATTCAGGGGTATGAACTCACCTGTCGTGGGCGATTCGGATGAATGGGCGGTATAGGATGCTAAGTGTCAAGTGAGGACTTGACCATACACGTGAATCCTATTTAACATGTAATCGTCCATTCAAGTATCTAATTAGTCAATTAATAACTAATTAAGCAAGTAAGGATGTCCTACTACATAAAAACACTTTGCTACAAGCGCTAGGAGTACCAAGGGTTGCATATAAGGTGTGTATGGACTCACCTTGGAGTTTACTCTTCAAATGATGGCCCTTATGGGTGTTTACGGTTTCAAGACCATTTCCCCCATGAGTTTATGGCCATAAACTCATGGTAGTGGTGTCACGGGATGTTTAAAGGTCTTATCTCACTCATAGAATCATGCTAGAGTCGAATCAAGGGCTAAGGAAGTGATTAGGGCTCAAAATGGACACAATAGGGATTTTGCGGTCCTTGGACCACTCCTTGGGGAGTTTACGGCCGTAAACACATGAGTTTACGGTCGTAAACTCATGTTAGTCCATTCCTTTTGTGCTTTGATGGTTATAGGCTATGTAGGCAAGGTTCTAGTCACTTATATGAGCATAGGAAGGTGTTAAAGGCACTTGAACACCTTGGAAAGGTGTTTATGGTTTTGGGAGACCTTCCCAAACTGTAAACTCAAGTGTTGCTCATTTAGGCATGTTTTGTTGCATCACATGAAGGAATACAAGGCTCTAGGCACTCATGGAAGCTTTTGGAGATGTTTGAGGGGTAATTTAACACTCAAAAAGATATTAATGGTCCTTGAAGATGGGTCTACGGTCCAAGAATTTTCTTGGGCCGTTAACTCATGTTTACTCCCCATATGTTAAGATTTTGGTGTTCTAAGCTCATATGTGCAAGTCCACAAGTCATATCTAAGCCCTAGGAGTGATTTAGAAGGGTTTTGGGGCTTCAAAACCCCACTTATGGGTGTTTACGGTCCAAGAGTCTTCTTGTGCCGTAAACACATGATTTTGCCACTTTTGGATGTCTTAAACACGAGTTTGCATGTTAAATGAGCTAAACAACAAGTTATGGTAGATCACTTACTAGTTTGGGGTTTGAAAGAGGCGATTTTTGACCAAACCCGATTTGTAGAGAGAGAAAGTAGAGAGAGAAGGTGTCTAAGGTGTGAAAAAGGTTGGGATGAAACCCACTCAACCCTTATATAGGGTTGAGTTTACAGCCTGGGTGGGGGTCCACCCAACACCAACTGCAAACAGGGTTTTTCGCGACATCCGCTAAATACGGAAAATTTTAGATTTTTACCTCCTTATTTTTGGTTCGCTTCACTCATATTATTTAAAATATTCCAACGGGTTTAAATCCGGTCAAAAATATTTTCGGGATACGTTTGGCTAATTTTCGACGTGCTTAATTACAATGTTAAAACTAACGGAAATTTTGGGTTGTCACACAATGAAAGGCTTTTGGATCCAGAACTAGCTTCTCAATCTCATCATTTTCTGGTAATCAAGTCTCTAACTTGATCATTAGTTCATTAGATCTACTCTATTCCCTTTTTTTTTGAAGATTTTGGTCCAAGAATGGTTGCTTTTGGGATTTGGACGTCCCCAAGCAAGATCCTTTTAGATCTAGATGTATTTAGGGTGGCCAAGGCATAAAGGTGCAAGGTTAAAGAGGTTGTTATGGCTTTTTGAGCAAAAAGGGCCATGCATGGATGTAAAGGCAGAGGCTTTGCGTGTTATTTCGACACTAGAAGGTTAGATCTGGGTCCTGGATGCTTTGTGTTCGACTGAAATCGTCTGAATAGAATTGGACTCAGGAGGAATCGACGAGTTGCTCTTAGGACTCGGTGAGTCTGGTCGTTTTCTTGCCCAAAACCCTTCTGATAGAGGGTTTGTGTTGAGTTGGTAGAGAACTCATCTAGTTTGGTTCATTATGGACTTGAAGATCATCGTACTCGACGAGTTCAAGGAATGAAATCGTTGAGTCCAATGGAAAATCCCTAACTTATGAAGATGGATTCGACGAGTTCAAAGGTGAACTCA
Source organism: Lactuca serriola (assembly GCF_051521515.1). Classification (NCBI taxonomy): domain Eukaryota; kingdom Viridiplantae; phylum Streptophyta; class Magnoliopsida; order Asterales; family Asteraceae; genus Lactuca; species Lactuca serriola. The sequence goes on from NC_136410.1 coordinate 285,766,608, forward strand.
GTGAGTAAGTTGAATAACGGTCCCGACGTGTTTGAAGGTGAACTCGACGAGCTCAAGGAAGACTCGATGAGAAGGACCGAAGTCCAAAGTTTCGTGTGGATTGTGGGACTCGGCGAGTTGGTGGGTCAACTCGGAGCATTGACTTTGACCAAGTTTGACCTGGTTTGACTTTTGAGGGTATTGTGGTCTAAGTGTTATTTTTGGTATTAATAGTTCGGGGAGCCGAAGGATCAGCAGTTTAGGAGTTGTCGGTTAGCAGTCAGAAGTGTTCATCTAGTCTTTAGCAATGCGAGGTGAGTCTCCTCACTGTGTGCATGGGTCTATGGCCACAATGCCGCCCATTATGTTTATGTATCGTAGGAAATGCAGGGGTTAGCCCTAGGCACTTATTGTATAAGTTCCGGGTTATGATTCGACGCCAGACGAGACTCGAGGAATGTTGTATTCTAGAAGTGTCTGTGATTCGTGTACGTGCCTGGTAAGGAGATGAGTGTGGGCAATGTATCGTATCTCATCACTAGTTGAGTATAGATGGGGTTCCATATCTCAATATTAGCAGAGTAGGGGCGAGGCCCGTGATAGGTGTCACAACTAGAAATTTTGGTGCCTTGTAACTACAACACTTATAACAACTATGAATCAATAACATGAAAACATACATGATTCTTATTCTATAACAACAAAACTTCATCAAATACTTCATTCTAGCACTACAAATGGTCAACAAAGAATTGAAAACCTTTGAAATCCCAATTTAAGTCCATTTTGGACTAGGATTTCCTTATTGGGCTTGATGGACTAATAAATTTCCAATTTGTCTATGTTGAACCTAGAACTCTCAAATGGGCCCTATTTGGATCCATATACATGAAACTTAATACTTTTGGGCCTTATGACCCCAAAATATACTAGCTTAACTTTAATGGGCCTTAATGGGTCACAACCAATTGAATTTAGCCCTAATGAATCATAAAAATTATACCTTGATTTAATTTGGACCCAAAATCATCTAACAAGTCATGATATGGGCTTAAGCATGCAAGCCCAATCATCTTCTTTTTTCCCTCTCCATTCTTGGCCCAAGCCCACAAAGAAGGAGGAGTTGACTTTTAGTGTGCCACCTCATTTTTACTTAATGGTTTTCCATGCATTCTCCCATATTTCCATGAAACTATCCCATCCAAGATCTCTCTCTTCCTCTCTCTTTCCTCTCTCGGCCTAACACACCACAAACACACACACACACAAAGTCACTCAAACTCTCTTATGGAAACACTCTCGACTCGTCACCATGTCTTCGAGAATTAGGAAGCTTTCATGGAGATTTTTCCCACAAACACATCATCTTAGGTAAATTGATGTTAAAACTATGATCTAGCTACTTCATTTCATAAAAAAAACTCTTCTAAATCTATTTCAACTTGTGATCTTGCACCTTAGAAGCCACTAAACTCGAGATCTACCAAGAGGACTTGCTAGGATCGAAATTTTCTTCTTTTCTCTCTTCGAAACCGAAACTACAACTCAAGGTGAGCTTCATACCCCTCTCTTTTCGGTTTTCATATTTTTATGGGGTAGAATACAAGAAAATGTGTAGATCTATGTGTATATGTATGCTATGTGTGATTTTATGCATGTATGTGTGTGATTTTATGTGTTTTTTTGATAAATATGTAACCAAAAGGGGTGTTAACTCGTGATCTATGACATGAGAAAGGAAACAAACATAATATAAGTTATTTTACACTAAACAAGTCAAGAAAAATAGCTTATAAGGTTATGAGGAACTTATTCTAACATAAAACCCATTTTAGGGCTTAAATAGTCAAAAATACAAAACTTGGGTTAAAAAATGTCAAGTCATGGTTTCTTGAGGATCAACAGGGTCAAAACAGTTTCTATAATCATTTTTCTGAATATTAGAATTTTCAAAGGACTTGAAATGCAAAAATTTAGCTTAATGGGCTAAATTTGGGCTTTTCGGCCCAATAAGCCCATAATTGCGAAAAAATGAAATTTAAAGGGGCTGAAATGAAACATTCTGCAAAACAGGGGATAATAAGTGCAATAAAATTATTTCAAAGGTCAAAAATGCTTTTCAATTCCAAAAAGGATAAAAAATGTTAACTTTTTCTATTTTGGGCCAAAATTGTAAAAGTTGCGAAATATGGGGTTCTAACCGAGAAACTCCATTCTGGAAGGCTAAAGCAGTTAACAAAATAAATTTTGGGTTAAAACTATCTTTTCAACAAGTTTATGTTACAAAAGTGTCAAGAAAATGTTTTAAGGACTAAAAATGAAATTTTTTTATATAAAGGACTAAAAGTGTTATTTTTATAAAAGAAAGGTAGTGAAATGTCAAATCCTACTTTTAAACAAATTAATTCGTTAAGAAAAAATACAAGATCCACGACTACCGACAAAACGGAAAACGAATACACATGCAACACCAAATATCGTTATAAAGGAATGGATTCGGTCTCGAATCAATACAAAACAACAATTGTTAAATCAAAACACTCCAATAGATACGTGATGACTAAAATGAGTAAATCTTCAAACTTTGGGCTTGTGAGTTTCAAATCATGCTTGTTGGGCCTTGCAAGCCCGCCAACATGATCTTTGGGCCCAAAAGGACAACGCTTATATATTATTGGGCCTTCAATGACCCAATATTTTATAAAAGGACTTTCAATAGCTTTTATGTGCTAGTGGGCCAAAGTGTCCCGTTAGAAAAGGTAGTAAGGTCATAGTAATCAAATGCGAGTTGGACCATCGTGTCTTTCGAATCCACGACAGCCTAAGGTACTTACGATTGTAGTGGAACATAATTCTCCCCTTCTCTTCGTTCGCTAAGGCTTACGGGATTTCAAAGTAAACGAAATTAGGACGATATACAATGTGGATTAATCAATATTCATCCGTTAAGACAATACAAAAATCAGTAATTATGAATACATTTCAACATCGAAAAACATCGGGTTTTCCGGGGGATTCAATACTACTCGCTCGAAATTTTATAACTATAATACAAAATACCCTTCATATATATGTTTTTGAAATCACTCATGCATCAACTTGTGGATCTTCACACTTTGATAAACAAAAGTCTTTTCAGAAAATAGCGGATTTTCTGGGTTTTACAAACTATACAAATCCTTTTACCACAACATTGCTTATGAACTCACCAACATTTCATATGTTGATGTTTTTCCAAAATAACTTGTATTCTCAGATAACAGGTAAGCGGAAGAGCAATATGAAGTAATGTTATATGTTATGTTGTTAAATTTACTCAAACAGTCTATGCTATGAATGTGTAATGTTAAACCAATGTACTTGATGTGAACTATTCCAGTTGTAATATATTGATGCTTGGTGATGTTTATGTTATGATTCATGTATATTCATTGTGATGATATTCAATTAAAGTCACGTGAGCCCTCGGATGTTTCCGCCGTCTGGTTTGGGGGTGTGACAGGTTGGTATCAGAGCATTGTTTATAGTGAACTAGCATATCTAACCACACATTGATATGCAACTATAAACCAAAAAGGGACTAACCCAACTCTGAACAAAACAAAACAAACAAGAACACAACTATAAAACATCTTTGCCTGTGTGAATTAGGAAACAAAATATAATACCAAACAAAAAAAGATAATACTGTCATCTCGGGTAAGCCGGGACTGTTCATGGTTGTATTAGGGAGAGGATGTAGCCTGATCAACTACATTTCCTCCAAGGTACTACTATCACGTGTCCCGAGGAAATCGCGATGGTAGGAAAACTTAAAAACTACCCCTTTATCACCAAAAAGAGGACAACAACTCAATCTATATGTCTTAGGAATGATATTAGCATGTTTATACAGACTCACAGACAGCATGGTTGGTTTCCATCGCCCCGGAGATCCTTATTTCCCTAATCAGGGGAATGACGGATGGCTGGAAGAATCCGAGGAGGAACCTGATGAGGAACCCCATGAGGAATCTGAATAGGAACCCGAGGAAGACCCCGAGGAGGAATCCGAAGGGGAACCTGAGGTGGAAGCCGAAGGCGGACCTGCCGAGCCAGTGGTGGACCAAGAGGAGGAGGAAGCCGAAGGAGGTCTCGAGGAGGAACCCAGCAAAGACGAAGATGGTGATTCGGACACAGAGTCTGAAGTCATCAACCCCCTTATCCGGTTAGGGTTCCCGCTTATCGGGTAGGCCCCACTGGTCCAACACCCCCCTGGGGTATCGACCTTTAGAGGTGGAGCAGGCAGCAGGGACATCGACCCCCGTTCGGCATGTCACGCGAGTTCTATGACCTGAGGGATGGAGGACCGGCCGATCGTGCTCTTCCGGTCATGGTGAGACGATTGCGGAACACTGACCACTTAGCTCAGAGCACCGCCGATCAGATGCACCAGATGCGGACTAGGGTCGAGCCTGCAGAGCAAGAAACGCGAGAGGTTATCCAAGAGTTCCACATGAGGCAGGCAAGGTGGGAGGCTCGACTCTGAGATGCGGAACGACAGGTGGCTCATCTTCAGGAAGCATCCACTTCCTCAATACCACCCCCTGGCGCATCCCACCATGACTAGGACTAGTCGTACCTGTCTTTAGTATTATGTTACTAGGATCTATGCTATGTACCCCGACTCTATATTTAAGTGATTACACTACTCATAGAGTCGTTATGCTGTCGTATTTGCACCCTTTATGTATGCTCTTTTGAACAAAATTTTCATGTAAAAAAAATGCGGATAATATTAATGAAAAGTTTTATGTGTTCCACTATGATGTTGTAATCTGCTATGTGTTATATATCCATGATTGTATGCTAAATTGTGGAATTTCTTAAGTTCGCGTCACACAGCTAGTTTATAGGATCACAATCTCACAAAACCATAGGCACTCAACATCTTTCCGTTCCATGAAAGAAAGATGCCTCGACAACCAACTCGCGGTAATGCTGGACCAACCCCTCTAAAAGTTGACTCAGCTGCATTCCAAGCAGTTGTGTCTGCTACGGTCACCACAGCAATGGCATAGATTCACCAAGGGAACAATGGAGGAGTCAACGGACAAGGGGCAACAAGTTCGAACAACGGGATCAATCAAGGACCAACCAAAACATGCTCCTACAAGGATTTCACCAATGCCAAGCCGCAAACCTTTAATGGCACGGGTGGTGTGATAGCCCTGAAAAGGTGGATTGAGAAGGTGGAATGAGTGTTCGAAATATGTGAATGCATCGATGAAGTCAAAGTGAAGTTTGTCGCGTGCACCTTTGTCGACCAGGCTCTCACCTGGTGGAATGGACATATAGAGGCCATGACTCTCCCTGTAGCCAACTCTATGCGATGGACGGAGCTGAAGGAAATGCTGATGGCTGAGTATTGCCCTCGTGGAGAAATCCAGAAGATGGAGCAAGAGCTGTGGGATCTCACCATCCGAAACTCTGATATAGATGCATAAATATCAAAGTTTAGCGAGATGTCATTATTGTGACCTGGCATGATTACGTCTAAAGGAAAGAAAATTGAACGATTCATCTGGGGATTGACCTCCCCAATTCAAGGGAATGTGATCACTGCAAAACCTGAAACGTTCGACAGTGCCAAGAGATTGGCCAAGAAACTATACGACCACAACAACAAAAAGGGAGAGAAGCCAACAGAAATTGAAGGCAAGAAAGACAATGACATCAAGAAAGGAAAGAATAACAAGTGAAAAGGGCGACACGGCTCGTAATCAGCGAAGAAACAACAAACAGTGACGGTCAATGCTGCAACCACTGAAGTACCATTCACCCTTCATGCTCCAGCCTCAGCTAATCCAAGCACTCCCAAACAGTATTCTGGGAATCTCCCAAAGTGCAACAAGTGTAACTACCACCATAATGGCGAATGCAGGGAAATGCATTGCACCAGTTGCAATCGGAAGGGTCACACGACAAAGTATTGCAGGACCTATCCTCCCCAAAGTCAACCACAAGGAAACAACAACAACAACAGCAACAGCAACCGCAACAACATCAACAATAGCAGCAATAACACAGGATCAAGCCCCACGTGTTACGAATGTGTAAGGACAGGGCATATCCGTCGGAACTGCCCCAACGCCAACAACCTTGGGAACACAGGAACGGGAAGGGTGCTAGCTATGGATCATGGAGAAGCGGTTCAGGTTCCCACTATTGTTACTGGTACGTTTCTCCTAAACCACACTTATGCATGCATCCTATTTGATACCGGAGCAGAACGAAGTTTTGTGACCAATAAATTCAAACACTTGTTAAATCAACAAGCCCAGAAGCTTAATGAAACCTTCCTGGTCGAAATGGCTAATGGGAAGACAGAATCCACTGGGGAAATCTATATCGGATGTACCCTAGCCTTAAATCATCACATCTTTCAAATCAACTTAATGCCTGTTTCCATTAGGAGTTTTGATGTGATTATCGGCATGGATTGGTTAAGCCCCCATCATGCTGAAATTATAAGTCACGAGAAAGCCGTTCGCCTTCATCTCCCAAATCATGAAACCCTAGTTATTTACAGAGATAAACCCAGCACGAACCTTCGTCTTATCTCGTGCATTAAAGCACAGAATTACCTACGAAAGAAGGACTTGATGTTCCTGGCTCACATAGTAGACAAATCCAAGAAACACGTCAACATTCAAGACATTCCAGTAGCTTGTGAGTTCCCAGATGTCTTTCCTGGTGATCTTCTGGGAATACCCCCAGAAAGACAAGTCGAGTTTCGAATTGACCTTGTACCAGGAGCTACCCCCATCGCCAAATCACCCTACAGATTGGCTCCTGCAGAGATGCAAGAGTTGTCCACTCAACTTAGTGAGCTTTTGGATAAAGGATTCATCCGACCCAGTTTCTCACCTTGGCGAGCTCCAGTTCTCTTTGTCAAGAAGAAAGACGGTACATCCAGGATGTGTATCGACTACAGAGAACTTACAAGCTCATTGTCAAAAACCGATATCCACTTCCACGAATTGATGACTAATTCGACCAGCTCCAAGGAGCTAGTCACTTCTCAAAGATAGATTTGCGATCTGGATACCACCAATTCAAGGTCCGGGAGGAGGATATTCCAAAAACCGCCTTGCGAGCTCATTACGGACATTATGAATTTTTCATCGATGATATCCTTGTATATTCCAGAAGCGAAGAGGAACACGACCAACATCTTCGACAAATCCTGGAAACCTTGCGAACCGAAAAGCTATACGCAAAACTCTCCAAGTGCGATTTTTGGCTCCGAAGCGTGAAATTTTTGGGACATGTTGTTAGTCAGGAAGGAATTCATGTGGATCCTTCTAAAATCCAAGCTATCAAAGGATGGGCAATCCCAAAAACACCCACAAAAATTTGCCAACTTCTGGGTCTCGCAGGCTATTATAGGAGATTCATCCAAAACTTCTCTAAGACGGCCAAACCGCTTACCATGCTCACACAAAAGAGTGCACCCTTCATATGGACAGACAACCAGGAAGCCACATTTCGATCTTTGAAGCAAGCACTATGCAGTGCACCAGTGCTATCGCTACCTGAAGGAACGGAAGACTTTATAGTCTACTGCGATGCGTCAAATCAGGGTTTAGGCTGTGTACTCATGTAGCGTGGAAAGGTGATAGCTTACGCATCCCGGCAACTAAAGACTCACGAAGTGAATTACAAGACCCACGATCTGGAGCTGGGAGCAGCGGTCTGCGCCCTGAAGATTTGGAGACATTACCTTTACAGTACCAAGTGCACTATCTTCACTAACCACAAGATTCTACAACACATCTTAAATCAAAAAGAGCTAAATATGAGGCAACGAAGATGGGTTGAACTGCTAAACGACTACGAATGCGAAATCAAGTACCAACCATGCAAGGCTAACGTGGTAGCCGATGCCTTGAGTCGAAAAGAATACTCAAATCATCGTGTAAAACTCTCTCAATAACCATCCAATCCCAACTGACCTCGCAAATCAGGACAGCCTAGTCAGATGCCATGAAGGCGGAAAACAAAACAAGTGAAGCGCTGCGTGGAATGGAGAAGAACTTGGAGGTGAAGGAAGATGGAACATATTACTTCATGAACCGCATATGGGTCCCTAAACTTGGGGGATTCAGAGAGGTAGTCATGAACGAAGCCCACAAGACGCGATACTCCATCCATCCAGGTTCGGACAAAATGTACTTGGATGTTAAGCAACATTATTGGTGGCCTGATATGAAGGTGGAATATCAGAAACCCTCTGGATTACTATAGCAGCCAGTAATTCCCGAGTGGAAATGGGAAAGGATTATTATGGATTTTGTGACCAAACTACCCAAGTCGACGGAAGGTTTTGGACACGATCTGGGTAATAGTTGATAGACTAACGAAATCCGCCCGTTTCCTACCAATAAAAGAATCATACAAGATGGAGCGCCTGACAAGAATCTACATCAAGGAAATCGTGAAACTCCATAGAGTACCTGTATCTATCTTCTCAGATAGAGATAGTAGGTTTACATCACGCTTTTGGCAATCGCTTTAGAAAGGTATGGAAACACAACTCGACATGAGCACTGCCTACCACCCATAAACGGATGGCCAAAGCGAGCGAACCATCCAAACGCTAGAAGATATGCATCACGCATGCGTAATAGACTTTGGAAAATTGTAAGATACCCACTTTCCTTTGATCGAGTTCTCATACAACAACAGTTGTCACTCGAGTATCAAAGTTGTTCCTTTCGAAGCATTATACGGGCGTAAATGTAGATCACCGTTGTGATGGGCTGAGGTAGGAGACACCCAACTAGCAGGAGGGCAGACTCCAAACAACGCCTTAACGGGACCGGAAATCATACGCGAGACGACCGATAAGATAATCCAGATTAGAGCACGACTGCAATCGTCCCGAGACAGACAAAAGAGCTATGCCGATAAAAGAAGAAAGCCCTTGGAATTCGAAGTTGGAGATAGGGTGTTACTAAAAGTATCTCCTTGGAAAGGAGTGTTTCATTTTGGGAAGCGGGGCAAACTAAACCCTCGATACATTGGACCCTTCGAGATTCTTGCCCGAATCGGCCCAGTGGCTTATAGACTGCAACTACCCGCTGAACTCAGTAGTGTACACCCTGTGTTGCACGTTTCCAACTTGAAAAAGTGCTTATTCGACGAGACTCTCGTCATTCCTTTATAGGAGATTGAAATCAATGAGAACCTTCTGTTCATCGAGGAGCCAGTTGAAATCATGGAGCAAGAGGTAAAGCGTACCGAGCAGAGCCGCTTTCCAATTGTGAAAGTTCGATGGAACGCGAGATGCGGACCAGAATTCACATGGGAACGCGAAGATCAAATGAAGCAGAAGTACCCTCATCTATTCTTGCATCCTCAAATCTAACTTTCAAAAGAATTTCGGGACGAAATTCCATCTAACGGGGGGATGACGTCACAACTAGAAATTTTGGTGCCTTGTGACTACAACACTCATAGAGACTATGAATCAATAACATGAAAACATGCATGATGCTTATTCTATAATAGCAAAACTTCATCAAACACTACAAATGGTCAGCAAAGAGTTGGAAACCTTTGAAATCCCGATTTAAGTCCATTTTGGACTAGGAATTCCTTATTGGGCCTGATGGACTAATAAATTTCCAATTTGTCTATCTTGAACCTAGAACTCTCAAATGGGCCCTATTTGGACCCATATACGTGAAAATTAATACTTTTGGGCCATATGAGCCAAAAATATACTAGGTTAACTTTAATGGGCCTTAATGGGTCATAACCAATTTAATTTAGCCCTAATTGTAACACTGTAAGTTTCGAAACAATTTTTCGAATTTTATAAATGCATAATTCATTTAGTATTCATAAAACATCATTGTTTGAAACTCAAATCCATAACATATAAAAATACGAAGATCTTACAACATAAAAATCCCGTGTGTGTACTGATCAGGCCGGCGCCTTCCCGCGATCCTCACTAGTACCTGAAACAAATAACACCCAACACTGTAAGCACAAAGCTTAGTGAGTTCCCCAAAAATACCACACATAGCACATATTAGCCACTCAAGGCTATAAATCTGTGGGTCCGTGGACCCTACTCTATGAACCCTCTGGTTCTAACTTTGTGAACCTTCCGGTTCCAACTCTATAAACATGCACGGCATAAATCACATAGAAATAATGCAGTACAACACATAACATACATATAGCATACAAATACTCTGTCACATAACTCTGATTACCTACTCAAGGTAAAGTATAGTTAGAAGACTCACCTCGCGTATCTCGGTAACTCGTAAATCCCTGAAATCACTAGTGCTCGATCACCCGAGCTATAGTCCTCCTATATCACAAATACATCCCTAATTAACACTTTCCAAACTAGGGTTGACTAACTCTATCAAGTTAACATCGGTCAACCCTGGTCAATCGTCAATGGTCAACCCAACTCGCCGAGTCTGGCATGGACTCGCCAAGTCTCTACGGGGACCCAATTCCTCTGAGTCCCTACCGACTCACCGAGTCACTCACCCGACTCGGTTACTCAACCCCTGGTTCGAAATCACTGAACAACCCGCACCAACTCGTCAAGTCTGCCAATGGACTCGGCGAGTGCATCCCATGCACAACCCCAAACGACCTTCTGAGGTCAGATCTGTTCCACTAAATAATAGATCCAGTCCTTCCAAGCTTATTTATCACGTAAAGTTCATGTCTTGGTGCTCATATCACACCTAATGACTCATAAATGGTGTTTTAACCTCAAGCACAAAGATCCCAAACCAAAACCTCAATGGATTCATAAAAAGCTTGGAAAAAGGGACACTCTGGACCCCTAAGGGTCCAGATCCAGAACCTAACTCGATTAAGGGACCAAGGGAGCACTAGATCTAGCCACAAAAGGGCTCAATAAGCCCTAAATCAACATGAACATCACCTCAACAAAAAAGGGGTTCGAAAATAGTACCTCAAACGTGATGTTCTGGACCTCAGATCTTCAGGAAGTTGATCCTCTTGCTTCCCCTTGGCTATAGCTTCCTTCCCCTTGCTAGACAACACCTCCAAGGTCAACAATGGCTCCCTCTCTCACTCCAAACGCTCAAGCTCACTAGGTTTTCACTATGGGGACTGGTGAGCACAAATGACGGCCATAAGGCCCTTTAAATAGGCCCCAAACCCGAGAAATTAGGGTTTCATTAAATAGCGCAGACTCGCCGAGTCCACCAATGCGACTCGTCGAGTCCGGTCATTAATCCGGGTGAGAAATCGCATCTCTACTCGGTGAGTCTACGCATCAACTCGCCGAGTTCTTCCACAAAACTCAAAATAAAATGAATAAATATGATACATGAAATTCCGGATGTTACAATTCTCCCCCACTTGAATCTGACTTCGCCCTCGAAGTCTCATTCCTGATATAGCTCCGGATGCTACTCCCGCATCTCGCGCTCTGGCTCCTAGGTCAACTCGGATCCCTTCCGATGTTGCCACTGAACCTGTACCAGAGGCACCTCCTTGTTCCTCAGAACCTTGATCTTCCGATCCGCAATCGCAACTGGTCTCTCCACGTAGTTCAGGCTTGCATCCACCTGAATGTCCTCTAACGGAACTACCGCTGACTCGTCGGCTATACACTTCCTCAACTGAGATACGTGGAAGGTATTATGAATCCGCTCCAATTCCGCAGGTAGCTCCAAACGATACGCTACCCTGCCCACCCTCGCGATCACTCTGAACGGCCCAATATACTGGGGCCCTAGCTTGCCCCTCTTCCTGAATCGGATCACTCCTTTCCAAGGAGATACCTTCAGGAGAACATAATCACCGACCTGGAACTCGAGCTCGGATCGACGTCAATCCGCATAAATCTTCTGGCGGCTCTGAGCGGTCAACAATCTCTGCCTGACCCGCTGTATCTGCTCTGTCGTCTGAAGCACAATCTCTATGCTACCCATCACTCGTTGCCCCACCTCTCCCCAACAAATAGGAGTCCGACACCTCCTCCCATACAACAGCTCAAAGGGTGGTATACCAATGCTCGAATGATGGCTGTTGTTGTAGGAATACTCTGCCAAGGGAAAATACGTGTCCCAACTCCCCCTGAAGTCCAACACACATGCCCGGAGCATGTCCTCGAGCGTCTGAATTGTTCGCTCACTCTGTCCGTCAGTATGGGGGTGATATGCGGTACTAAAATGCAGTCTAGTACCCAACTCCTCGTGAAACTTCTTCCAAAATATGGAAGTGAAACGTACATCTCGGTCTGAAACAATCGAGATCGGCACTCCATGTCATGATACCACTTCCCTCACGTACATCTCTGCTAATTTCTCTGCGGAAGAACTCTCACTGATAGCAAGGAAGTGAGCGCTTTTTGTCAACTTGTCCATAATCACCCAAATTGCATCGACTCTTCTAGCAGTCCTTGGCAATTTGGTGATAAAATCCATGGTAATCTGTTCCGACTTCCACTCGGGAACCTCCAACGGCTGCAACTTACCATGCAGTCTCTGGTGCTCGGCCTTAACCCTATGGCAGGTTAAGCACCTCTCAACAAACCACGCAACATCCCTCTTCATACAGGGCCACCAATACTCTCTCCTCAGGTTTAAATACATCTTATGGCCCCAGGATGGATCGAGAATTTTGACCAATGAGCCTCTTCCATCAAAATGGTACGCGTCCCTCCCAGAAACGGTACCCATATACGCCCCTGAAATGTCATAAGCCCCCGACCATCGGTAACGAACTCCGATACCAACCCAACAACTCGCCCTCTCTTCTGGTTATCCGATCTCACGGCCTCAGCCTGTGCTTCACGAATGGTGTCCAACACCGGAGCTATCACGGTCAATCGCAAACATACATCTCGCAATGGGGTGCTCTCTGCCCTGTGACTCAGGGCGTCGGTTACCACATTAGCCTTGCCCGGATGGTACATGATCTCACAATCATAATCCTTGACCACATCCAACCACCTCCTCTGCCGCATATTTAGGTTAGGCTGATCCATCAAATACTTCAGGCTCTTATGGTCCGTGTATAACGTACACTGAACCCCATACAGATAGTGACGCCAAATTTTGAGGGTGAACACCACTGCCCCCAACTCTAGATCATGGGTGGGATACCTCGTCTCATGACGCTTCAGCTGCCTCGATGCGTATGCTATCACATGCCCTCTCTACATCAACACCGCTTCCAACCCCAAGATCGATGCATCACAGTATACCACAAAGTTCTCCATCCCCTCCAGAAGGGCTAACACCGGGGCTTCACATAACCTTTGCCGAAGCGTCTCAATGGAGGCCTGCTGCTCGGGGTCCCATGAGAAAGCGACACCCTTCCGGGTCAACCTGGTGAGTGGCACTGCGATCTTAGAGAAATCCCTAATAAATCTCCGATAATAACCTGCCAACCCTAAGAAACTCCTGATCTCGGAGGGTGACCTTGGCACCTCCCAACTCATCACTGCCTCAACTTTGGCCGGGTTGACCAATATCCCTTTCTGGTTAACGAGATGCCCTAGGAACTAGACCTCTCGCAACCAGAAATCATACTTGGAGAATTTGGCATAAAGCCTCTCCGATCTCAGAACTCCGAGGATCTCCCTCAAATGCTCCTCATGCTGCTCTCTAGATCTCGAATATACCAAAATGTCGTCGATGAATACAATCACCGACCGATCCAACATCGGCCTGCACACTCGGTTCATGAGATCCATGAACACTGCTGGGGCATTGGTGAGCCCGAAAGGCATCACCACAAACTCGTAATGCCCATAACGCGTCCTGAACGCTGTCTTCTGGATGTCCTCATCTCGCACCCTCACCTGATGATATCCAGACCTCAAATCGATCTTGGAGAACCAAGATGCTCCCTGTAACTAGTCGAACAAATCGTCGATTCTCGGCAACGGGTAACGGTTTTTGACAGTCAGCTTGTTCAACTCCCGGTAATCAATGCAAATCCGGTGTGAACAATCCTTCTTCTTGACAAAAAGGATAGGCGCTCCCCACGGCGAGCTACTCGGCCGAATAAATCCCTTTCCCAGCAGCTCCTGAAGCTGCAAGGATAACTCTTGCATCTCTGGAGGTGCAAGGCGATAAGGCACCTTGGCGATAGGCGCGGCCCCCGGAACCAAATCGATACTGAACTCCACTTGCCTCACGGGAGGCACACCTAGCAACTCCTCTGAAAATACATCCGGGAACTCACGCATTATCGAAACCTCCTCAACTGACCTCGGCCTCTCTGAATCAACCCGCATATCCATCACATATGCCACAAAGCCCTTACAGCCCTGCTGCAGACACTGCCTCACCGTAGCGGCCGAACAAAACGCTAACCCAGAACGTGTACCCTCGCCGTACACCATAAGAACTCCCCCACTAGGGTCTCGTATCGTCACCAGCTGCCGCTCGCAGTCGATAACCGCATCGAATCTGCTCAAGCAGTCCATGCCCACAATGACACAGCGTCACCCATCGCAAAAGGAACCAAATCAATCGGAAACTCAACACCGAAAATCTCGAATACACACCCACGGATCACCTCCGTGGCATATATCACCCTCTCGTCAGCTATGGAAACTCTCAGAGGCCGACTCAACGCCTGACGACTAATACTGATATGCTGACTAAAAGCCAAAGATACAAAACACCGACTCGCACCCGAGTCAAATAACACCAAGGCAGGTACAGAATTCACAAGAAAAGTACCTACGCATAACATAATATAAGCATAATATCTCAACATCAAAATAAATACACAAAAGAATACATACCAGCCACTATATTGGGCGCTGCACGGACCTCCTTCGCGATCAACTGAAAGGCTCTCCCTCGTGCCCTCGACACCTCGGCCTTCACTGGCCGACTCTCGGTAGCTCTGATGGCGGCAGGGGCAGATCCCTGAGGTGCTCCCTGAAATGATCCCCGCAACTGTGCACACTCTGCCTTCCGGTGTCCGATCTGGTTGTAGTGAAAACACACTACAAACCCCTAGGGGCAGTCCTTGGCCATATGCCCCTCCTTGCCACACTTGTAGCAAGATCCATCTCTACAAACTCCATCATGACCCTTGCTGCACTTTCCACAAGTGCGGCCCTTCTGGCTCCCTTATTTGGGATCAGCGGGCTTGGCCCGCTTGGCTGCCGGCTGGGACTGTGCCGGTCGCCGATCCCTCCCCTGAGACTCCGCCTCCTCCGTAGCCTGAGTCTCTAGCTCGATCTCCCTCTTCTGAGCATTTGCCTGCTCAGTAGAAACGTGCTCAGGGCAGAACATCGCCCTCTCATGAAACATCCTGGTGATAACCGTAACAGACTCTATACCTGCTTGAGGGTCAAAAACTCCTGTGCCAACCGATCCCGTTCTGCCAGAGGAACGTATTCATCACGAAACATGGTGGTGAACCTCTCCCAGGTCACCGCAGCAAGCTCTGCTAGAGAATAGTGTGCTGTCGTGAACTTCCACCAGTCCTTCGCCCCCAGGCGAAGCTGGTTCAGCGCAAACCGAACCCTCAAGTGCTCCGGGCACGAGCATGTATAGAAGCAACCCTCAATGTCAGATACCCATCTCATCGCTGCAATCGGGTCCTGCGTCCCGTCAAACTTTGGTGGCTTTGTGTTGCTAAACTCCCTGAACAGCAACGAGTCACCCCCTTGCGGCCTAGCAGCAACAATGGCTGCGGTGGCCGCTGCAACAGCAGCCTCAGAAAGAGCGGCATAACGCTCGTCAAAAGTCTCAATCAACGTGGTCTTAATAGACCCGAACATCTCTGGTATCTCTGCCCTGATGGCCGCAGCCACCTCCTCATGGATGATCCGGCGGATCTCATCATCACTAGCCCCGCTGCTCTCTGGCATAAGATGTGTCCTCACCATGATCTACCTCTGAAAAACAACATACGATATATTAGAAACTCTCTCGAGCATACTTGCACTCGATAACTCATCCCTCCTTATTTCCCGGCACCCTGAAGATTCTTACTCGAACTGTATACTGTCCCGGCATTTCCAGTAGAACGGGCCCAATACTACATTCCACACCGCGTCAGTATACAACCCAAGTCCTCCTCCTAGGATCCCAAGTCCCAAGTACTCTATTATGCAAAATCCTTTCTCTAACAGATCTCTCATAAGCTCCTCGCTGCTACCTACTCACTCTCAAGCATCTCATAGCAGCTCACCTCTCCCTAGGCTAAGACATCACAAATCAGGCCACTTTAGTCCTAATAGGAGTACCTAGCCCACACTAGCATGAGAATACATCATATCAATATCATAAACATATAACATAAAGGTATCTTGGGAAATCAACATTCGGGCGCTGACTGATCGTACACACGACTATTCTCTGCATTTTCCAAAAATCTCTTACTCTTTTTGAAAATATCTTCTCAAATCCTCAGTTTGAGTTCAAATACGCCCGAAGGTGTACTCGAATCCCTCAAACCAAGGCTCTGATACTAACTTGTAACACCGTAAGTTTCGAAACAATTTTTCGAATTTTATAAAAACATAATTCATTTAGTATTCATAAAACATCATTGTTTGAAACTCAAATCCATAACATATAAAAATCCCAAGATCTCATAACATAAAAATCCCATGTGTGTACTGATCAGGCCGGCGCCTTCCCGCGATCCTCACTAGTACCTGAAACAAATAACACCAAACACTGTAAGCACAAAGCTTAGTGAGTTCCCCAAAATACCACACATAGCACATATTAGCCACTCAAGGCTATAACTCTGTGGGTCCGTGGACCCTACTCTGTGAACCCTCTGGTTCTAACTCTGTGAACCTTCCGGTTCCAACTCTATAAACATGCACGGCATAAATCACATAGAAATAATGCAGTACAACACATAACCTACATATAGCATACAAATACTCTGTCACATAACTCTGATTACCTACTCAAGGTAAAGTATAGTTAGAAGACTCACCTCGCGTATCTCGGTAACTCGTAAATCCCTGAAATCACTAGTGCTCGATCAACCGAGCTATAGTCCTCCTATATCACAAATTCATCCCTAATTAACACTTTCCAAACTAGGGTTGACTAACTCTATCAAGTCAACATCGGTCAACCCTGATCAATGGTCAACGGTCAACCCAACTCGCCGAGTCTGGCGTGGACTCGCCAAGTCTCTACGGTGACCCAATTCCTCTGAGGCCCTTCCGACTCATCGAGTCACTCACCCGACTCGGTTACTCAACCCCTGGTTCGAAATCACTGAACAACCCGCACCAACTCGTCGAGTCTGCCAATGGACTCGGCGAGTGCATCCCATGCACAACCCAAACGACCTTCTGAGGTCAGATCTTTTCCACTAACTCATAGATCCAATCCTTCCAAGCTTATTTATCACATAAAGTTCATGTCTTGGTGCTCATATCCCACCTAATGACTCATAAATGGTGTTTTAACCTCAAGAACAAAGATCCCAAACCAAAACCTCCATGGATTCATAAAAAGCTTGGACAATGGGACACTCTGGACCTCCAAGGGTCCAAATCCAGAACCTAACTCGCTTAAGGGACCAAGGGAGGACTAGATCTAGCCACAAAAGGGCTTAATAAGCCATAAATCAACATGAGCATCACCTAAACAGAAAAGGTTTTCGAAAATAGTACCTCAAACGTGATGTTCTGGACCTCAGATCTTCAGGAAGTTGATCCTCTTGCTTCCCCTTGGCTATAGCTTCCTCTCCCTTGCTAGACAACACCTCTAAGGTCAACAATGGCTCCCTCTCTCACTCCAAACGCTCAAGCTCACTAGGGTTTCGCTCTGGGGACTGGTCAGCACAAATGACAGCCATAAGGCGCTTTAAATAGGCCCCAAACCCGAGAAATTTGGGTTTCATTAAACAGCGCAGACTCGCCGAGTCCACCAATGCGACTCGTCGAGTCCGGTCATTAATCCGGGTGAGAAATCGCGTCTCTGATGAGTTTATAAAACTCTTTGATCGATTAGATATTTATAACAGGCAAACAAATAAAGTAAAAATAGTGAGATAAAAACACAAGTATGGATTGAATGAGTCGAATGATTAAAACCAATCCTCAGCAGAGCTCGATGAAGAACTTCCGCTGTAGAGGATTCTACGGTTACAAAAGATAAGAACGTAAATGCAATTCAAAATCTATCACATCTTCTCTAATCTCTTGATCAAGAATGCATGAAAGCATCTATATATAATAACCCTACAAATAACTCGCGGATGGACAGGCCCATACCGGAGACAAAACTGGACTAGCTAACGAGCCCAAAGACGCAACACTAAAATGGACCTAACAATCTCCCCCTTTGCGTCAATTTGGAGCGAGACTATCACTTCTTCTTGCTGGGTCCAGCTGCTGGAACCTTCTTGGTGGTATCAAACAGACGAGAGATAAGTGCGAGAATTGTCTGTCTGAAGCGAATGTACCATTGAACCATATCATCAAAGTACTTCTTGTCATCCGCTGAATTCTGCTTGCACCAATGAATGATCCCTAAGATGTGTTCCAGACATGCAGTGGTATAAAGATGTTTGTCTGCCAAAGCGAACATGCATTTTTTGCCTTCGTTTCTGGTAAACATAACTGAATTTCTCTTCGGGTCTATCTTCCCCATCTGCATCATGTTGAGATCACTTGCTGAGCCAACAGGAGAAATAGTAGGCTTTTTCTTGAAGACACTCGCTATGTCCTGATCCATCTTGGTGACTTCCAGGATGTAACAAACAAGCATCCTCTTGAAGTGGTCTATGATCGGACCATATTCTGATTCATTTGTAAGAAGGATGTTGTGCAAAATAATCTAGTCGTGTGGATTCAAGTTGGGAAGATCAGCAAGCGAGATGGCATGTTCGGTCTTGGCAGATCCTCTCAGCACCTTAAATCGAACGTTGGTGAAGTTTCCTTCCAGATACGGCTTGAGGACCCGAACATTGACTATCTTCTGAGCGCTCCATGTTTGATACTATGGTTGAGCGACCCTCAGATAGAATTCTACCAAATCCCTGTCAACCTTTGAATGAGGATGAGGGAACTCAGCAATGTTGTCAAAGGCATGAAAGACGAACGCCTTTTGGGTCAGTGGCATGTCGAACTGAGAATCGACAGAATTATCACGATCAAGTGAGATCACTGGTTCTAGCCACAAGATGCTTGGAGTTTCGATGGCTTCTTTCAGCAACTTCTCAAGAGTCCAAGGAGGAAAAAGAGTTTTCCTGTTCTCGAGAAGGTCATGAGCTTCTTTCTTTTTTTGTTTAGCTTCTTCAGCCGCTCTAGCAACCCGAGCGCTAATGTCAGCGTCCTTGTCTCGGCCTTTCTTTTTCGAAAGATTGGCAATGGTCTCTTTATCTTCATCGTCACTATCTTTAGCAACAACAGCCTTTTCTTCAAGAATCGGGGACTTATTTTGGGACAAACGAGCGAAATCCACAGAGTTTTCAGAAATCAGATTTTTGTGGTTTTCGGGTTCGCTCTTGACAAACTCAAAACAGTCGACTACATCCTCTACATAAATTTCACTCATATCATTGTCATCATTAAGTTCAGATGCGTTTTCAACATCAACCTTATTTTTTGAACTTAAATTAGCATTCAATGAGTCGAATTTTTGTATGGTTTCGGTCCTTAGATTCAGTTTATCGTTTTCATCCAAAAGATTTTTCAGCATGTCCTTATGGTCTTTGGACTTTATAAAAGATTCTATTTTGTCCAGACCATACATGTAAGTGGGATTCACATCATCAGACAATACAACACTTTCATAGTTGTATGCCTCAGCATCGATTTCATCCTCCTTAAACTCAAGGAAGGGTAAAATCATGCGATGTATTTTCTGCCCTATTTCACAATTCAGATGCAGTTGAGTAATGTTAGCATAATGTCTTTTAGCAATCAAACAAAAAACATTTCTTTGTTTTAAAAGTTTTAAATTGTCTCTTTGTAAATAAATATTTTCATCCTTAGACTCAATCAATTCTGACTCCTTCTGCTCAATCCACATCCTTCGCTCCTCACTCTTGGATGACACCCTGCTTATTTGGTCAGTTAGGTTAGAATTGGTGACCCGTGTTTGAGTTAAACAACTATCCAGATTTGAGATTCTTGAATTTAAGTTATTTAATTCCTTTTCGTATGATTTCTGTGGAACTTTGAACGAGATAAAAATAGATTGTACCTTCTTGATCAATTCGTCAAGTTCATTGATCTGCACACTGAGAGGTTTTGATGTGAAGCATAAGTCCTCTCACTCCTTGGTGTCCTCATTTCCACCATCTATATTGTATCCCCTCATGTGAGATACGTCAGTCACCATCAAACACTTTCCGCCGCTTTCACCACCTCTTGCCACATACGCCTTTCCATGCGAAGGCTTTCTCACCTCATCATCTTCTGAGTCGGTTGACCACACCTGCACGCCACCGAACTCGTCATCCTCTGCCGAACCCTGTACAATAAGAGCATTCATAGAAGGGTTAGTAGCAGCTTTCTTCCTCTTGATCTCTTCCAGCTTTTTCATCAAGACAGACTCTTCATCTTTCTCCTCATCCTTCTCTGCCATTTTCTTCAGAACACAATCTTTGGCATAACGGTTCTTTCCTCCACAGTAGTAGTCGTTGACACCAGAATCTCCTTCAGCCTTCACCTCTTTCTTTGGTTCCTCAGTCTTCGGCTCCTCCCTTACCTTTTCTGAACTGTAGCTTCCCTGCCAATTTCGGTTTTTATTGGTAGGAAACCTCTTCTTGATGAACCTTTTTGGATTGGACACCATCATAGCATAATCTTCTGAGGTAAGATCGTAGTCCTCCAGGTTTAGATCTTCATCTTCTAGTATATTCTTGCTTTTGGACAGGAGGGCCAAGGACCCCAAACTTGAGACCACATTCTTCTCTTGCATCACAATCTTTTCTTGGGATTTCAGAATCCCCACCAGTTTAGCCAATGAATATGACTTGAACTGCTCATTAGCTTTAACTGTAGACACAACAGCTCTCCATTCAGATCTTAAGCCATTCAAAAAGGTGACCTTCTGTTCAATCAGCTTCCTTTCGATATCATGTTTGATCATCTTGCTAAGAAAGATGATTGAAGCGATCAAACGTCTGAGTGACGGTCTCATCAGAATTTTGTTTAAATTCTCCAAACTCAGACAAAAGCAAAGTCTGAATAGAGTGCTCTAAATCTTCATCTATGGAATACAGCTCTCGCAACCTATCCCAGATTTCTTTAGCGGTACTGCAGGAACTCACCAACCTAAACGTGTCAGATTGAAGAGAGAATCGAATCAGTCTTAATGCTTTGATGTTGCACTGAAACTTCTCCTTTTCGTCTTGAGCAACGTCTTTTACATCTTTTAACAGATCATTATATTATTTATGAGTTATAATGATCTTGGATATTCCTGAGTGAGGAAATGGTCCAGACACAATGGCTTCCCAAATAAGATGCCCATTATCTTCAGATCCGATGACATAGTCTTCAAAATGATGAGCCCAAACTTCGTAATCCTGGGTGTATAGAATAGGAATCTTCGTCGTTGATCCAATACTGTTTGAGATGTTGATAGGATTAGATTGAGAATCGTCCATGCTTGATTGTTTAACCTGTTTGAAAGATCAGACTTGTAATATGCAGTATTAGGGCAAACGAATAAATAATGAGATACGTCAATTATGGAGTGACGGCTCAATAAATATCACTTAATGCGGAATAACCCTAATCACTTCTTTCACAGAAGAGATGTGTATGAATTACACAGCCTCCTGCTCTGATACCAGTTGATGAGTTTATAAAACTCTTTGATCGATTAGATCTTTATAACAGGCAAACAAATAAAGTAAAAACAGTGAGATAAAAACACAAGTATGGATCTGAATGAGTCGAATGATTAAAACCAATCCTCAGCAGAGCTCGATGAAGAACTTCCGCTGTACATGATTCTAGGGTTACAAAAGATAAGAACGTAAACGCAATTCAAAATCTATCAAATCTTCTCTAATCTCTTGATCAAGAATGCATGCAAGCATCTATATATAATAACCCTACAAATAACTCACGGATGTACAGGCCCATATCGGAGACAAAACTGGACTAGCTAACGAGCCCAAAGACGCAACACTAAACTGGACCTAACAGTCTCTAATCGGCGAGTCTACGCATCAACTCGCCGAGTTCTTCCACAAAACTCAAAATAAAATGAATAAATATAATACCTGAAATTTCGGATGTTACACTAATGAATCATAAAAATTATACCTTGATTTAATTTGGACCAAAAATCATCTAATAAGTCATGATATGGGCTTAAGCATGCAAGGCCCAATCACTTCTCTTTTCCCTCTCCATTCTTGGCCCAAGCCCACAAAGGAGGTGTTGACTTTTAGTGTGCCACCTCATTTTTACCTAATGGTTTTACATGCATTCTCCCATATTTCCATGAAACTATCCCATCCAAGATCTCTCTCTTCCTCTCTCTCTTCCTCTCTTTCCTCTCTCGGCCTAACACACCACAAACACACACACGAAGTCACTCAAACTCTCTTATGGAAACACTCTCTACTCTTCACCAAGTTTTCGAGAATTAGGAAGCTTTCATGGAGATTTTTCCCACAAACACATCATCTTAGGTAAATTGATGTTAAAACTATGATATAGCTACTTCATTTCATCAAAAAATCTCTTCTAAATCTATTCCAACTTGTGATCTTGCACCTTAGAAGCCACTAAACTCGAGATCTACCAAGAGGACTTGCTAGGATCGAAATTTTCTTCTTTTCTCTCTTCCAAACCGAAACTACAACTCAAGGTGAGCTTCATACCCCTCTCTATTCAGTTTTCATATTTTTTGTGGGGGGAGAATACAAGAAAACGTGTAGATCTATGTGTATATGTATGCTATGTGTGATTTTATGCAAGTATGTGTGTGATTTTATGTGTTTCTATGATAAATATGTAACCAAAAGGAGTGTTAACTCGAGATCTATGACATGAGAAAGGAAACAAACATAATCTAAGTTATTTTACACGAAACAAGTCAAGAAAAATAGCTTATAAGGTTATGAGGAACTTATTCTAACATAAAACCCATTTTAGGGCTTAAATTGTCAAAAATATAAAACTTGGGTTAAAAACTGTCAAGTCATGGTTTCTTGAGGGTCAAAAGGGTCAAAACAGTTTCTATAACCATTTTTCTAAATATTAGAATTTCCAAAGGACTTGAAATGAAACAATTTAGCTTAATGGGCTAAATTTGGGCTTTTCAGCCCAATAAGCCCATAATTGCGAAAAAATGAAATTTAAAGGGGCGGAAATGAAACATTCTGCAAAACAGGGGATAAGAAGTGCAATAAAATTATTTCAAAGGTCAAAAATGCTTTTCAATTCCAAAAAGGATAAAAAATGTTAACTTTTTCTATTTTGGGCCAAAATTGTAAAAGTTGCAAAATATGGGGTTCTAACCGAGAAACTCCATTCTGGAAGGGCTAAAGTTGTTAACAAAATAAATTTTGGGTTAAAACTGTCTTTTCAACAAGTTTATGATACAAAAGTGTCAAGAAAATGTTTTAAGGACTAAAAATGAAATTTTTTTTATATAAAGGACTAAAAGTGTTATTTTCAACAAGTTTATGATACAAAAGTGTCAAGAAAATCATGCTTGTTGGGCCTTGCAAGCCCGCCAACATGATCTTTGGGCCCAAAGGGTTAACGCTTATATATTATTGGGCCTTCAATGACCCAATGTATTATAAAAGGACTTTCAATAGCTTTTATGTGCTAGTGGGCCAAAGTGTCCCGTTAGAAAAGCTAGTAAGGTCACCGTAATCAAATGCGAGTTGGACCATCGTGTCTTTCGCATCCACGACAGCCTAAGGTACTTATGATAGTTGTGGGACATAATGCTCCCATTCTCTCCCTCGCTAGGGCTTACGGGATTTCAAAGTAGTCGAAATTAGGACGATATATAATGTGGATTAATCAATATTCATTCGTTAAGATTATACAAAAATCAGTAATTACGAATACATTTCAACATCGGAAAACATTGGGTTTTCCGGGGGATTCAATACTACTCGGTCGAAATTTTATAACCATAATACAAAATACCCTTCATATATATGTTTTTGAAATCACTCATGCATCAACTTATGGATCTTCACACTTTGATAAACAAAAGTTTTTTCAAAAAATATCGGATTTTCTAGGCTTTACAAACTATACAAATCATTTTATCACAACATTGCTTATGAACTCACCAACATTTCATATGTTGACGTTTTTCCAAAATAACTTGTATTCTCAGGTAGCAGGTAAGCGGAAGAGTAATATGAAGTAATGTTAGATGTTATGTTGTTAAATGTACTCAAACAATTTATGCTATGAATGTGTAATGTTAAAACAAAGTACTTGATGTGAGCAATTCCAGTTGTAATATATTGATGCATGGTGACGTTTATGTTATGATTCTTGTATATTCATTATGATGATATTCAATTAAAGTCACGCGAGCCCTCGGACGTTTCCACTGTCTGGTTCGGGGGTGTGACAATAGGAGAGAAGTGAGTGTAGGCGGGGGCCTGGATCTCACCAACAACAGGAGTGTGAATGGGGTTCCATAACTCATAAGTAGCAGACCAGAGGAGGGGCCTAGGATACGTGAGGCCTTAGTACAGGAGTACAATAGAGTATGTTTTCGTTATGCGCTAGTATGTTATTTGATTGCATGTATGTGTATAGCGGGCAAGGCCCATAGATAGGCGGGGCCTAAGAAAGACAGATTTGTATACCGAGCGAGGCTCGATGCTCGGCAGGGCTTGATGTTGGGCGGGCCCGATGCAGCGAGCGGGGCCCAGTATGTGGTTATGTATATTTGGTGTGTGGTATTTTGACTTGTATTCCCCCCTAAAAGAATGTAAAACTCGAAAATATAGGGGTATGAAGCTCACCTTGGTTATTTTCGTGGGTAGTAGGAAGGATGGTGTAGAAGATTTCAAGCCTAGGATGGTGGTGATGAACTTGAGCAGCTTATTGGAAAGGTTGGTGTTCTAGGGATCTAACACACGAAAAATGTGTGTAAACATGAAAAACTTGACAACAAATATATAAATACACTTAGGATTCATGAAGGAACTTACCAAAAACTCAAGGACCGACCTTGAAATGATGATTATTGAGAGAAAATGATCTAGCTCTAGAGAGAATGGAAAGTTTGTAGTATAAATTGAGTGGCAAGAGTGGGATAAACCCACTCTTGGTGGTAGGTTATATGGAGGAGAGGAGACATGGGTTTGTTTGGTGGTTATTGAAGGTCATGCATGGGGTATGATGTGTAATAGCTTGCATGGTTTGGATGTTTGGTGTGTAATGGAATGTAAAGTGTTGAGGTGTCATAACTAAAGGCAATCCTTTTTGTCTTACACCCCAAACCAAATTTCATGAATTGAGAAGGGTTTTCGGTTTTTAGGGTGGCCGAAAACACCCTCCATTTACACAAGGTTTTCGGTTTTGAGGGTTTGGGTACTCGGGTTTAATATGGCCCATCAAGATGGGTTTTCGGTCAAGAGGCTTTCTTGGCCAAAATCCCAAAGGCAAAGGTCCATATTCGATTTTTGTTTAGCTATTTGATCTATTTTGGACTTTTAAATGTCTATTATGAATGTAGCATCTGGAATTTTCCAGGTATTATTATTATTAATCCTAATTGAAGTGTGGTGTGGTTTGGTTTGGGCTTTGACCTTTGGGCCTTGCTAGTGGGCTGAGGAAGCTGCGTACGCGGGACGTACATTGTCGTGTACGTCCAACGTACTCATGGAAAGGAAGCGCAGAGGCCAAGCACGTATGCCCAACATACCAGGATTTCGCCCAACGTACGTATGCAGCTCTTTAAACCCTAAAATTTAGGGTTTACTCCCTATATAAAGAAAATTACCCCTGTTCTTCAATCTCCCTTCACCCTCATACAACCTCCATGAAAAACCCTAGCCCGCTTTTGTGTGTTCTTGTGATTTAGGAGCTATTTGAGAGTTTTTGGTGTAGTTTTGGTACTTTAGAAGAGGAAGGAACTTGAAGAAGGAGCAAGGATCCACCAAGAGCTTGTAGATCCACAAAATTAGCACCATTTCTGACTTATTTGAGGTATCAAGTTCCAACCTTGGCCATTATGTTCTTAGATTTGTTATAGGGGTGTTTAGAGTTACTTTTGGACTCCATTGTTGAGGCTTCTTGCATCTTAATGAATTCAGACCATAATAGTTGTCCTTTTGGGCTTTTAGAGGCACTAAGAGTCATAAAAGTCGAACCTTGGTGGTTAAGCCACTACCATGTAAGTGTTTGTGGGTCTTAAGATTGTTAAAAGGACCAAAATCATGTTTTGACCCCAACCTTGCAGGCAAGCACATAGAGTTCATGACTTTATGGTTTAGGAGGTCTAAAAGGACCCGGATCTGCATTTTGGGGGTAAAGACTTAATAGGTTAAGTCATGAATAAAGTCCCAAATAAGCTGGCAAGTACGCTGGGCATACTCCTTAGTACGTCGCACGTACTAGGTCGAACCGCTGTCTTGGTCAAGGCCAGTGTACGCTGGGCGTACATGTTGGGTGTGTCACGCGTATGCATGCAGATTGGGTAAATTGGGATTTTGGGCCCTAAAAGGATGAACCTGGACTTTTGGGCCCAATGGCCCACTGTGAAGTATCATTTTGGACATAGGAATAAGGAACTTGAGTATTCGGCCTTTTTGGGCAAAGATTGGGGCCTTGAGGATTGTTATATTGGACTTGGGAATTTTGGGCCCATTTGGGGAAATAAGGTCTAAATCGGAAATTAGACAATGAGTAGGCCCTTAGGGAATCCTTAATGGGCCATAAGAGAGATGGTCTTGATAAGCTAGAATCGAGACTTAAATATGTCCCAATTGGACCGAAGGGTAAAACGGTTGTTTTACCCTGAGTAGTGTTATAGACACTAATTGAGTGTTATGTGTCTCTGATAGCCGGGAGTCATCGGAGCAACTGTTAGAGATTTCCTCCGCGAGGTTTGACACATAGTTTACAAGGTGAGCTACCTTCCAGTAAAAGTGGGTCTAAGGCACCAAGGCCGACCCACTGGTAGTTGATTACAGTTGAGATGATTATCTTTGTGATAATTGTTTGGTTTTCTATTAACTGATGTGTTATATGTGCCAGTATATTATGTGCTATGTAATAGTGATAGTAGGAGGGGAATAGTCCGTCGATCGGTTGTTAGGACCAAAGGGGAGGTCGGACACCCCAGATATGTCTGACATCATGTTTATGATATGTTATTATGTGATAGTAGTAGAGGTGAAATAGTCCCCGTGACCGGGTGAGGTAGACCGGAGGCTAGTCAGGCACCGCGTAATGGCCTGACACGGGTAGTCACCACCCTAGAATGGCTTGACACGAGCAGTCAACACCCAGAATGGCTTGACATTAGTAGGTCGAGCACCCCAGAATTGCCCGACAGTATGTATGCTATGTGATTGTATGGTATGTGGTATACTGGGGGAACTCACTAAGCTTTATGTTTACAGTTTCTGTTTTGGTTTCAGGTACCTCTTCATCCAAGGGGATGGAGTCGGCGGCGTATCAGCGCATCACACACACATGATTTCCGCATTGAGTGTTCTGGGATTGTACTCTGATTTTTATTAATGCTCGATGTTTGTTTTTGAGACATGTTTATGTTGGTTTATGGATGGATATGATATCGAAAATGTTTTCAGTAAACGATTTTATTAATTACCTAATTAAAAATGAAATTTTTTTGAACTCGAAAATTGGGATGTTACAAGTTGGTATCAGAGCCTTGGTTTG
The DNA here is from genome assembly GCF_051521515.1 of Lactuca serriola. Taxonomy (NCBI): domain Eukaryota; kingdom Viridiplantae; phylum Streptophyta; class Magnoliopsida; order Asterales; family Asteraceae; genus Lactuca; species Lactuca serriola. Next base: position 285,794,452 of record NC_136410.1, read on the forward strand.
AGGGATTTGGACACATCTTCGGGGGTGTCTGCACTCAAATCGAGGGCTTGAATGATTTTTACAAGAAAATAGCTTTCTAAAATCTAAGTTAAAGAATTTTGAGAAAGAACGAGGTGTGTGATGCGTGCGACCCGCCGAGCTCAAGTAAGCTTTCCCCAAGATATCCATACTTGTTACGTTATGTTGTATGATATGATTATGAGAACTGCATGCTAGATTAGGGCTAAGGATCTAGGAATATGCCTTGTATGCCTGTTATATGATTCTAATAACTGCATGCTAGAATAGAATTAAGGATCTAGGAAGGATGCCTTATATGCCTGTTGTATGAGCTTATTGAGCTGTATGCTAGGGTTGTTAGTCAACAGTATGAAAGCCTAATTAGGTTATGCTTGATTTGGTCACTCGATGCCCGAATGCTGCTTGCTTTGTGCTATAAGGGTTCTGGCTAGCTTTAAGTAACTAGTAGGTGAATATGTAGCAGTACTCGCAAGCTAGTTAGAGAGAGGTGGTAGAGACTCCTAGTGCAGCTGATGCGGGAGAGTAGGTCGGAGGATGTCCTAGGAAAGCCTAGGATGAGATTCGTTGGGAAGTTGTATTAGTAGAAAGCGACTTGGTGAAGTTAAGGAAGTTCTTGAGGAAAGTACGGATAGATGTGGAAGGTAGTATGGGCTCGCACTACTGGAAGCAAAGGATCCGTACTCGAATCAAGTAAGGCTGAGATAGAACTAGGAAAATTGGAGAGTGTGTGAGATCTCTCGAGAGTATGTATGACCCTGACATCATTGTGTTTGTTTTTAGTATGGCGATTATGCGACATGGAGCAGGATCTGGGTCAGGCTCGGGTGCAGGATCCGAGTAGTTTGACAACGAGCTACGTGAGTTCATCACGTCTGAGATCACGAGAGGTATCCTTAAGGCAACCCCGGTGATTTTCTTGGTTGATCAAGGAGGGGACTATAGAGCTGATGGAGGATCGCCACCAGATATTCAGGAGTGATTTGGTGTCTAGCCAGTCGAGTACGCGTACACTGTCCTTGAAGGACTTCCGAGGGAGTGGTGCGCCAAACTTTCATGGGGTGAAGGGCCCCATTGCTTCCAGGAGATGGATCTCAGACATTGAGTCTGCACGGTTGATGAGCTTCTACCCGGAGGGGTCCATGGTCCGCTTTACTGCGGGATGTTTGAGGGACAGAGCTAGGGATTGGTGGGAGTCAGTCGGTGACTCACTAGGAGCCCCAGCCATTGAGGCTATGACTTGGTCATACTTTGTGACCAGGTTCAGAGCTAAGTTTGCGCCAGCTATGGAGCTTTAGCAGCTAGCCAGGGAGTTTCTAGACATGAGACAGACGACCAAGACAGTGACAGAGATCACTGCCAAGTTCAAGGAGAGGGCCTTGTTGGTACCTCAGTATGCGAGGGATGAGGAGATGCAGAAGACCCGCTACCATGATATGTTGAGGGATGATATCCGGGAGCATGTCAGCTATTCAGCTTGCCCGACCCTGGAGTCTATGATTGCCAGGGCGCGGGAGAAGGAGATTGATTTGGAGTGCCATAAGAAGAGTAAAGTAGAGACTCAGCAGGTTACAGGGGTTTCGGGGAAGAAACCCAAGGGATCTGACATTAGGTTGATGGGCCAGCCGGGCCAGAGTCACTGCATGAAATGCAGCAGGCCACACGAGGGAGCTTGCAAGCAGGATCGTCAGGCTGCTACAAGTGCGGCAAGACAGGGCACTTTGGTAGGGATTGTATTACCCCTGCCCCCACAGTTCAGACATCAGACCTGATTTTCTTCCATTGCAATTAGAGGGGCTATAAAAAGGCCAACTGCCCAAGATTGACAGCAGCAGCAGCAGCGCTAGTGGTGGCGCTGGCTCCAGCGAGTGCACGAGTTGCAGATGGCTGGAAGGTCAAGGCAGAGGCTCCAATGGTGCGGAGCCGAGCATTTCAGCTGATAGACAAAGAGGCACGCGCTACACCTGATGTGGTGACGGGTATGATTTCTTGTCTCTAATCTTTGATGATATGTCGCTATGATTTTGATATGTTATATATATGTGCTCTATTTAGGAGCGTTCCATGTGAACAGTATTCCAGTTCAGGTGTTGTTTGATTCGGATGCTACCTGATCATTTGTCTCTCTTGCGCTCAACAAGAGGTTTCCTGAGTCTTCGAGCATGGTAGATTGCCCTCTAGAGGTTGAGATTGCGGACGACCGATCAGTGCTGGTGTCAGAAGTTTTCAAAGATTGTGTTATGAGATTGTACGAAGAGCACTACCTGGTGTATTTTGTTCCCATACCATTGCGGGGGAAAAAGGTTATCATAGGGATCGATTGGTTGAGCTCCAATGGGGCGGTGATCAAATGCATGCAATAGTTGGTGCAGATCAGGACCCCAAGTGAGGGAGAGCTGGTAATTCAGGGCGAGAGGCCACAACAGGGACCGGCTTTATGTTCAGCAGCGAGAGCTAGGCGCTACCTCCAGCATGGATGCATAGGGTATGTCGCCTATGTATTGGATACCCGGGAGGCGGGTAAGGCGACAGTGAGTGATGTGTCAGTGGTACGACAGTTTGTGGATGTATTTCTAGAGGAGTTGCCTGGAATACCTCCAGAGAGGCAGGTAGAGTTCAGGGTCGACCTAGTCCCTGGTGTGGTACCGATAGCCAAGGCAACGTATCGGTTGGCTCCTCCTAAGATGCAGGAGTTGTCTACACAACTACAGGAGCTGTTAGACAAAGGGTTCATTAGACCAAGCAGTTCACCCTTTGGAGCCCTGATTTTATTTGTGAAAAAGAAGGACGGGTCGCATCGGATGTGTATAGATTATCAGGAGCTGAATAAGGTAACGGTGAAGAACCGTTACCCACTCTCGAGGATTGATGATCTCTTTGACCAGCTTCAGGGAGCATCTTGGTTCTCCAAGATTGATTTGCGTTTGGGTTATCATCAGACGAGGGTTAGAGAGGAGGATGTGCAGAAGACTGCTTTTCAGATGCGATATGGTCACTATGAGTTCGTGGTGATGCCTTTTGGTGCAGTTTCTTGGGCACCTTATCAACCATAACGGGATTTTGGTTGACCCGGCCAAGGTAGAGGCTGTGATGTGGTGGGAGGTTCCGAGGTCTCCATCTGAGATTCAGAGCTTTTTGGGACTAGTAGGCTATTATCGGAGATTCATTTAGGACTTCTCCAAGATAGTCGTGCCCCTGACCCGACTGACGAGGAAATCCATGGTCTTTCGTTGGGGGCCTGAGCAGCAGGCCGCATTTGAGACGTTGAGACAGAGATTATGCGAGGCGCCGATCTTAGCCCTGCCAGAGGGCATGGATGATTTTGTAGTATATTGCGATGCGCCCATCTCGGGTTTGGGCGCAGTATTGATGCAGAGAGGGCATGTTGTCGGTTACGCTTCAAGGTAGTTGAAGCCTCACGAGGCGAACTTTCCAACACATGATTTGGAGCTGGGGACTGTTGTTTTTTCCCTCAAGATTTGGCATCATTACCTCTATGGGGTTCGTTGTACCATTTACACGGACCACAAGAGCCTGAGGTATCTCATGGATCAGCCAAATCTGAATACGAGGCAACGTCGGTGGCTTGATGTGGTAAAGGATTATGATTGTGAGATCCTCTACCACCTGGGGAAGGCCAATATCGTGGCTGACACGCTTAGCCGCAAGTCAGCACCGATCAGGGATATCTTTATGACGATGACAGTTATGACTCCGTTGTTGGAGCAGATTCGGGAGGCCAGCAGGAGGCCATAAAGGAGTAAAATCGGAAGAGCGAGCGTATTGTAGGGCAGGTTTCCTCTTTCGACTATGACAGTCGTGGATTTTTGACTCTTCACCGTAGGGTGACGGTCCCATATCATGGATGTGTGTGCCAGTTACTGATGGAGGAGGCACATAAATCCAGGTTTTCTATCCATCCTGGGGCGACAAAGATGTACAGAGATCTTCGACCCGACTATTGGTGGCCATGCATGAACCGGGACGTAGCTTGGTATGTCGAGAGGTGCTTTACCTGCTGAAAGGTCAAGGTCGAGCACCAGAAGCCTCATGGCAAGATGCAGTTGTTGGACATTCCCATGTGGAAATGGGAAGATATTACTATGGATTTCATCATAGAGCTTCCCAGGACTATACCGATCCAGGAGAGCATCTAGGCCGAGAAGTTGGCCGATATCTACATTCGAGAGGTAGTAGCTCAGCACAGAGTGCCAGTCTCAGTGATTTCGGATCGAGACATGCGGTTTACTACCTAGTTCTGGAAGAAGTTTCACGACGATTTGGGCACTCGTCTACACTTTAGCACTGCTCTTCACCAGCAGACAGATGGTCAGAGCGAGCGGACCATCCAGACTTTGGAAGACATATGCGGGCATGTGTTTTAGACTTTGTAGGTAGTTGGGATACTTACCTTCCGTTGGACGAGTTCTCCTATAATAACCACAATCATGCGAGTATTGACTGTCCTCCTTTCGAGATGTTGTATGGGAGGAAGTGCAAGACCCCGATATGTTGGGGTGAGGTTGGTCAGAGAGTTATGGGGAGTACCGAAGTGGTACTCAAGACTATAGAGGGGATCAGTGGGTTCAGAGTAGGCTTCAGACTGCTCATAGTCGGCAGAAAAGTTATGCTGACACGCGTCGATCGGACTTGGAGTTCCAGGTCGGGGATATGGTACTCCTGAAAGTGTCGCATTAGAAAGGCGTCATTCGATTCAGGATGCGGGGCAAGTTGGGCCCCAGGTACATTGGTCCTTTCAGGGTTGCGGCTCGGGTGGGCAAGGTGGCATACAGGCTGGATCTCCTGCCCGAGCTTAGTCATATTCATAGCACCTTTCACATCTCCCACCTGCGGAAATGCTTGGTAGGCAACTCTGCAGTAGTACATCTAGAGGATATTTAGGTGGATGATAGCCTGAACTACATCGAGCGACCCATAGCCATTCTAGATAGGTAGACGACGACGCTGAGGAACAAGGAACTAGAGCAGGTGAAGGTGCAGTGGCAGCACCGCAGGGGCTCGAAATGGACTTGGGAGCCGGAGGATGAGATGAGAGAGCACTATCCCGAGTTATTTTCAGCAGCGGCAACGGACTTCGAGGACGAAGTCTAATTCAAGTGGGGGAAATTTGTAACATCCGGGATTTTCCAGGTATTATTATTATTCATCCTAATTGAAGTGTGGTGTGGTTTGGTTTGGGCTTTGACCTTTGGGCCTTGCTAGTGGGCTGAGGAAGCTGCGTATGTGGGGCGTATATTGCCATGTACGCCCAACGTACTCGTGCAAAGGAAGCGCGGAGGCCACACACAGACGCCCAACGACGTGTGCAACTCTTTACACCCTAAAATTTTGGTTGTACTCTCTATATAAAGAACATTACCCCTGTTTTTCAGCCTCCCTTCACCCTCATACAGCCTCCACGAAAAACCCTAGCCAACTTTTGTGTGTTCTTGTGATTTGGGAGCTATTCGAGAGTTTTTGGTGTAGTTTTGGTGCTTTAGAAGAAGAATGAACTTGAAGAAGGAGCAAGGATCCACCAAGATCTTGTAGATCCAAAAGATTAGCACCATTTCTGACTTATTTGAGGTATCAAGTTCCAACATTGGCCATTATGTTCTTAGTTTTGTTATAGGGGTGTTTAAAGTTACTTTTAGACTCCATTGTTGAGGCTTCTTGCATCTTAATGATTTCAGACCATAATAGTTGTCCTTTTGGGCTCTTAGAGGCACTATGAGTCATAAAAATTGAACTTTGTTGTTTAAGCCACAACCATGCAAGTGTTTGTGGGTCTTAAGTTTGTTAAAAGGACTAAAATCATGTTTTGGCACCAACCTTGCATGCAAGCACATAAAGTTCATGACTTTATGGTTTAGGAGGTCTAAAAGGACCTGGATTTGCATTTTGGACGTAAAGACTTAACAGATTAAGTCATGAATAAAGTCACAAAGAAGTTGGCCAGTACGTTGGGCGTACTCCTTGGTACACCGCGCGTACTGGGTAGAACCCCTGTCTTGTTCAAGGCCAGCATACGTTGGGCGTACATGCCAAGTACACCTCGCCTATGCATGCAAATTGGTAAAATTAGGCTTTTGAACCCTAAGAGGATGGGCCTAGACTTTTTGGCCCCATGGCCAACTGTGATGTATCATTTTGGACTTAGTAATAAGGAACTTGAGTATTAGGCCTTTTTGGGCCAAGATTGGGACCTTGAGAATTATTATATTGGACTTGGGAATTTTGGGCCCATTTGGGGAAATAAGGTCTAAATTGGAAATTGGAAAATGGGTGGGCCCTTAGGGAATCCTTAATGGGCCATAAGAGAGCTGGGCTTGATAAGCTAGAATCAGGACTTAAGTATGTCCCAATTGGACCGAAGGGTAAAACAGTCATTTTACCCTGAGTAATGTTATAGACACTGATTGAGTGTTATGTGTCTCTGATAGCCAGGAGTCATCGGAGCAACTGTTAGAGATTTCCTCCGCGAGGTTTGACACATAGTTTACAAGGTGAGTTACCTTTCAATAAAAGTGGGTCTAAGGCACCAAGGCCGACCCACTGGTAGTTGATTATAGTTGAGATGATTATCTTTGTGATAATTGTCTGGTTTGCTATTAGCTGATGTGCTCTATGTGCCAGTATATTATGTGTTATGTGATAGTGGTAGTAGGAGGGGAATAGTCCCTCGATCGGTTGTTAGGACCGAAGGGTAGGTCAGACACCCCAGATATGTCTGACAGCATGTTTATGATATGTTATTATGTGATAGTAGTTGGGGGTGAAATAGTCCCTATGACCGGGTGAGATAGATCAGAGGGTAGGATGGCACCCCATAATAGCCTGACACTGGTAGTCAGCACCCCAGAATGGCTTGATATGGGCAGTCAGCACCCCAGAATGGCTTGACATGGGTAGGTCGGGCACCCCAGAATTGCCCTGCATTATGTATGCTATGTGATTGTATGGTATGTTGTATGATGGAGGAACTCACCAAGCTTTGTACTTACAGTTTCAGTTTTGGTTTCAGGTAACTCTTCATCCAAGGGGAAGGAGTCGGTGGCGTAGCAACACATCATACACACATGATTTCCGCATTGAGTGTTCTGGGATCGTACTCTGATTTTTATTACTGTTCGATGTTTGTTTTTGAGACATGTTTGTGTTGGTTTATGGATGGATATGATATTGACAATGTTATCAGTAAACAATTTTATTAATTACATAATTAAAAATGAGTTTTTTTGGACTCGAAAATTGGGATGTTACAATGAATATGCATATATATGAACCCATATAACATTTCCATTTTTGAATTACAATATTCTATTGCAACTAGGTTACATAGAGAAATTATTGATACAATTCGACCCTATATTTGCTAGTTGTCACACACTGATGCTTGATTCTTTCGTATCTTTGAGACCTTAATCCAAACATCAAAACAAAGGATTTATTTTATTGTCTTTATTAATTGCTTTTATGAATTTTCTTTATATTAAATCCATATTGTCTGTTTTAACATAGTCTTTTCATGTATTCAAATTTTACCTGTTTTGTTTTTTCTATATATTCTTGACAATACAAATTCTTTGACAAATATGTGCCATTATTGGAAAATATAAATGTTGTTACCAAGAATTTCTTTCATTCTCTCAAGTACTAAAGAAAGAAAACAAAAAACTATATTTTACTCTTTCTTATGTGAATAGCTTTTACAAAATTACAATAATAATATAACCAAGTTAGTTTTGTGGAAAAAAGTTATTGCAGCATTAGAATTCCTTAGTTTCGAATTTATTGAATTTGGTATTGATAATTTTTTGCATTAGTTCTATACAGTGGTTATATAAATGAAATTTTGAATATATTTATTAAAGCATCTCCTTGTGTTCCTTCTATCGTCTCAACCAAAACAAAAAAAATTAGGTTTTTTTTTTTCTCTTACATGTGTTTCTTATCTCCAAGTACATTCTAATGTAAAGTCATTCTGATAGAATTGAATCTTGAATTTCAATTATGTCGGAATGGAATCGTTAATTCCAATTATGTCGGAATGGAATGTCATATTTCCTATGTGATTTGAGTATTTTATATAATTCTTGGTTATGAGTTTTGGTGCAATTCACAAGTATGCAGATTTGTACAAAGGACTTTCGTTTTTTTTTTTTTTCATTTGGTAAATAATTATTCTTTCAGAATGGCTTGAAGAATGAATCAATGATTGATCATTCAAGAGAAAAACTTGGAATTGAGTTCGATAACAAGTTACATTGAAGAAGATTAAGTGTAGACAAGACGATTATTTGGACCTTTGAGGAAGATTAAGTGTATTTGTTCAATAATTGTATATTTGAGAATGCTATTCTTGAAAAATTTATTCATTTTGATAACATTATGTTAGAATATGTACAATTATATTAAAATGTATTAGTCTGTAAGAATATTTATGATTTTTTTAAAGTTCGGATGTATATGAATATATTAGAAGATTCTGGTTTATGAATTTTATTATTCTTTGTTACTATTCTAATAAAATGACATTCTAACAAAAGAATATCATAGAACATCATTCTCTAGGAATAACATTCTGACAAAATTAAAATTGATCTAATAAAAAAATTAAAATTCAAAATTCAGATAATCAAAATTCTCTTAAAATCAGACAAATCCCTTTTTAATTTTTTGTTTCCTAATTTGAAAGTAATGAAAATATATGTTTTTACCCTTGTTTTAATTAAATAGTATTATTCTATTTTTTAATTTAATAATATGGATAAATATTTTTCTTAAAATAACTAAAATGATTGACGCACAATCATTCTTACATCCACATAATAATTAGTTAGAATATAATATATATATATATATATATATATATATATATATATATATATATATATATATATATATATATATATATATATAACGCTCGACGTTAGCTAGTCGGTGGACTAGGATCAAAAGATTAGTCGGCTAGACGGAGATTTATCGGGGACCATAAATTGCTAATTTTTTGAATTTTAAAAAATTAAATATGACTAACATCGTATCAAAGTTCGTAAATACCATTAATATGATAACAAAATAGGTTAATATGATTAATACAACACTAATCATGCCTCAGATTGTTTCCATTGAAATAAAACTTCTTAAAAATATAAAAATTTCATCGTTTTATAATGTTTCACTTATTATGTATGTAGAGATTAATCGCTAGACGTCCTCTAATCGGTTAAGTAGCGTCTAGGGATTAATCGGATATTAATCAGGACTTAGTCGAGAGTTTTACAACAGTGATATATATATATATATATATATATATATATATATATATATATATATATATATATATATATATAGAGAGAGAGAGAGAGAGAGAGAGAGAGAGAGAAAGAGAGAGAGAGAGGAGTAGGATCAAATGAGAACACTAAAAAGGTTGACAACGCGAGAACAAAATATATTCATTAGCGATTCCATGTATTTATTTGTGGAAAAAAAATGATAAATTTTTACGCATTTAATTTCAATTGAAGAGAAAAAACATATTCATGTTGTTTGTGCGTAAAAATTATCATTTCTTCACAAATAAATACATGGAATCACGAATGAATATATATATATATATATATATATATATATATATATATATATATATATATACAGAGAGAGAGAGAGAGAGAGAGAGAGAGAGGAGTAGGATCAAATGAGAATACTAAAAAGGTTGACAACGCGAGAACAAAGTATATTCATTAGCGATTCCATGTATTCATTTGTGGAGAAATGATAAATTTTTACGCATTTAAATTCAATTGAAGAGAAAAAACATATTCATGTTGTTTGTGCGTAAAAATTATCATTTCTTCACAAATGAATAAATGGAATCACGAATATATATATATATATATATATATATATATATATATATATATATATATATATATATATATATATATATATATATATATATATATATATATATATATATATATATATTGTGTGCGCTTAATTGACTCTTTTCATATTCTATACAAGCTTTAATCCTTTTATTATTGCGTCGGTTTGTTGGAGATATCAGCACTGTAACTAAGCTTAAAAGTTTGTTGATATCTACCCAACAATAATCAAATCAATCAAAGCATCAAATTAAATTTTACGAGTTAAAATTTCTAAGCAGACATTGAAGACCACGATATAGTTAGGCATTAAGGTCTTTAATGGTTGCTATAAAATTTAAGCAAGAATTTCCAACAAGTTAGGCAAAATACAATAGTCATCTATAAACGAAAAGTTTAGTGTTTCATACAAAACAACGATGTTCGATTTTGAAGCTTAACTGAATGTAACCAAATAAATAAACAACACTAAATTTTGGAATAATTAAAGTAGTGAAAATTGAATTCTTGTTTTGTTTTATGTTTCCACTTACAAAAATGTTAAGCTAATTTTACGATTAAACAAGAATATGTTTTGGTTTGACCGACCGGTAATGAACAGACATCCTACACGTTGTTTTATATAGCTCAAAATTAAAAGTTCAATAAATGACAAAATAAAAATTATAAATGTTGAATAAGACCCGAGAATACTTTTCAAGAGATTAACGAATTAATGTGGGTAACATGCAACTATTAATTGTTTTGGGTTCTGAAAAGAGACCAAAGGTGCCACACATACCTTCTAATTATGCTTGATGTATTCTGATTGAGCTATGTATCCATTGTTAGTTGCATTTTTCCTAATATCCATTAATTAAGTTTATTTTTATTTTTAGAGTAAATTATATAAATGATTGTTGTGGTATTGTACACGCTATTGAGCGTGTAGTCCCTAAGTTCGGTTTTTCATATGTCGGGTCCTTAAATACCAAATTTGTTGTGCTTTAGTCTCTGTTTGACCGGAAAAATAGTATTTTGTCCATAATAATTTCTTTTATAATTAATTTTATGATATATATATATATATATATATATATATATATATATATATATATATATATATATATATATATATATATATATATATATATATATCTCTTTTGTATTTCTTTTTAAATTTATTACCTCAAAACCAAGTGTTTCTATCACCTTCTCTAACTCCAACATCATTGGAAAAGGAAAGACATTGGAAGTTCATTGGTGGTGGTGTCTCCAGCAACCACCCATCTCCATCATCACTTCTCGCTTCAACGCATCGGTGCGATGACTTTTGATACAAAATGTTAGTGTGATTTTCATAAAACCCGATTAATTGAAGCGTTAAAAATAACAAATTTATTTTTAAGTTTATAACAAAACCAAACTATCTAGGATCCATTTATAGATGTTAAAATGATATTAAATATCCAAAAAGTGTTTTAGAATGACAACCTTTGAAACCTTTGAACTCACTTGGTTTTAGGATGTTGATGAAGATAGAAAAATCAAAGACTATGATTTTTTCTACAAGTATCCACCATCAAGATTAAGGCACTTGGAATGCTAGTTGTTTCTTGTATTCTTGAGTGTCTTAAGTCTTTAAGTACTTAACTCAAATAATCACTAAAGGAGACAACTCAAGGGAGCTTCTAATTCACCAAACTGGCTTCTAAAGCAAGAAAGGTGTAGGAAGAGGAGAATTTTCATCCATAGTAGAGAAAGACTAGAAAAACTAGTTAAAACCCATGCAAAAATCTTGTTTTTATACTCCCATGCAAGACATAACTTTATATCATAATAACATAAAGTATTGGTAACCTTTTAGAAGCATGTGAGACATAAGAAGAAAATTGACAAACAACCTCTCTCCTTATAATAATAATTTAGGCCATGCCTTTAAAGAAGGCAAAAATTGTCTATCTAGTAAAGTAGAAGAATTGTTTAAATTTTATAAACTCAAAGTATAAAATATAAACTTTGTTTTTAGGTAAAAGATAAAAGGATCCAACTAGTCCATAACTTTGTACACAACTTATTAAATCATACCATATGATATAATAACTAGTTGTACTCTCTTTTAATTATTATTTTTACAAAACAATAATTATTCCCTAATTAAATACAAGAATTGATATTATTAATTAATAATGATATTAATAATAAATATACAAAATGTGCCAACTTGATAAAGGTGTGGCCTTATAGGATCATGTGTTATTAGCAACATCATTTAATAATGATTCTTGGTCATATAGATTCAACATGGTGTCACATAATCCGTCTTCCCTTTTATATTTTCTCCTTCCAAACTTCCCCCAAATATGCATCTCAAGTCGAAGAATAGAAAGATACAACCTTGATCAAAACGTCACTCATGACTACGATCCGTAAAGTGATTTTGATGCGGGTCAGGTCTAATACTTATTCTCTTAATGAAGTATCTATGAAGTTGGTAGCATCTCTTACTATTCTCATATCCAAGTGAATCAACCAATCCACTCATATTAGTCTTACCTCATAGATGCCCCCACAACTATGAACGACTACGAACATTTAGAATAACCTAATTATTCAAGGATTTAAACATGATAATATAGAACATAACAATTATTTAATGAAAGAATCATATCCAATATATCAACTCATTACAATATATGTTGCTTGTGTTGTTCCAATATCCAAATACTAAATTTGAATCAAATACATCTACTTATATCAATAAGGCCCTATAGCACCAGCTTGACATTCACACTTTAGCTAATGAAGGAACTACGTTAAGTAGGTCTGACAAATTAGATTTGTATAAAAACTTTGCAAATACAAACATTTTCAATTATATATATATATATATATATATATATATATATATATATATATATATATAGAAAACTATTGAGAATGTATTAGATGCTTAAATATGACTTAATTACCAATACTTGCGTAATTGGATTACTTATTGTTAGAGTGTGAACCTAATCCCACATCGGTAAAAAGATAAACTAGATGCTAGTATATAAGGCAATGGGTAATCCCTTCTATCACCAATTTGTTTTAGAAAATGGAACCTCCTCGTTCATATAATTTGTGCATTTTTGGGCTAGTAGTGATCCTAACAAATGGTATCAAAACTACGTTCGTAGCTTGGATGACATTATTGGTGTAAGTGGCGCAATCCTTAGTAACCACCGGTCCAACTAAGTTAATCCTGAAGCCCTGTATCAAAAGTCTTCCTGGTGGCCTAGGTCAGGTGAGCGTGTCCCGAGAGTATCGATTGTAGAAAAAAGGAATGGATTTGATGAACAGTCGTTGAGGGGAGGATTGTTACAGTGAAAACTCAATCCTACATTGGTAAAATATAAACTAGATGCTAGCATATAAGTCATTGGGTAGTCCCTTCTATCACCATTTGGTTTTAGAAAATAGAACCTCATTGTTATTCTATGTTGCGCATGTTTAGGCTATTAGCAATCCTAACACCCATAGTTCTTTAGTGTGTATGTGCTGTTTTAAGTTTGAAAATGTGTGTTCTTTTTTGCTTCTGAAAGAAGAAGGAGGTGGTGGATCAGATTAGAAGATCAAGGCAGCTTAGATCCATAAGTATCTCACCCTCAAGCATCCGAGAAGGTATAAATCTTGGAACTTGATGATTTATTTGCTAATATCATGCTAGTTCTAGGGTTTATGTACATTTTTGGTCCCATAGTCTTGGCCTAGTAGAGTATGAACTTCTCCAGACCCTTGAGGTGTAGTTTTCTGTAGTATCGATCTTATGGAGTCATAAAAATGAGATCTTGGAGACATCCCCTTTTGTCTATATTTGAAGTTTGATGAGATGGATTTATATATAAAGGACTTAATAAAAGGATTTGGATTCAGCGCGCGTGCGCGGGGCATGCAGGTGGGTAAGCAACGTGTACCTCCTTTTTTCTTATAAATGTCAAGAAACCCTCTACACAGGGCGTAGAGTTGTAGTACACAGGGCGTACTCTATCTATGTGGGGAAATATTGACGAATTGAACTTTTATTGTTGACTTTGCATTTTACCAAGTTCGACTTTAGGTCATATAGGGTATTTTGGGTAGGGAATTAAGGTTTAGTCCCATTTTAATGTTTAGGTGATTGGTAGAGCTAATTTCAGAGCAGTGATGTGTTTAGCTACCTTCATGACATTGAGGTGAGTTTTCCTCACCGTACTTGTGGGTCGAAGGCACCAATTCTGGTCCACTAGGTTATGTATCCTAGTATAGGGGATGTTGTTATGTTGGATATATGTTTGACTGGTAGATCTATATCATTACCTATATTCGCTGGTTATATGTTATACTAGTAGATTGATATGATTACCTGTACTTGATGGTTAATGATTCTTATTTTATATGTCGACATGTTGTGTTTTTTTGGGTTGAGGCGGTCATGCTTTGTGCGGAAGGCCAAGATACCTGGGGGGTCTAGATAGGTTGTAGGTTCTACCAAGCGGTCCAGTCAAGCCAAAGGCCTGGAGAGCGGTCCAGATAGGCTGTAGGCACTACGATGGGGGTGGAGTTAGGCTGAAGGCTCATATATGTCGGATGTTATATGTTTGGCAGTGTATGGTACTATGGGGGAACTCACTAAGATTTGGCTTACAGTTTGAATTTATGGTGTCAGGTACTTCAAAGGATATGGGCAAGATGAAGGCTGGATCATGCATATCATCCTATATTTTTATGAGATTATGATTTTGGGATACTCTGATTCATGTTTTTGACTTCTGGAAACTATGTTTTGTAAACACTTATGGTTTTAGATTGGTTTCAAAAGTGAAAAATGTTACATTGTTTTGTGGGATGTTAGAAGTTGCTATCAGAGCTCTCGTTTGAGAGAATTGGATAAGCATTTGTGTGAGTCAAGACTTAAACTAAGGACCTATAAAAGTTTCCAAAACTGTTTTCGAAATTATTTTCAAAAGTAACCAAGGAAGGACGAGATGTGTACGATCAACCAAAGCAAGAAAGTATACCCAAGATACCCACACTATTATTTGCTTATGATGACTAAGATAAAATTGCTTGCTAGTTGTAGGCAAGGGATCTTCAGGAATTACATGATATAATTTCCTGAACTGTGATGCCTAATAGCCTAGGAGATTTGTATGCTAGATGGAATCAACACCATTACTGTAATTGCTCAGTGTATGCACCATAATGGTACACAAGTATGATTTTATAGCTGGGGAATGTTTAATTTTGCCTTATTTCATGTTCCTTGTTTGGTTTTGGGCTTAGGATAAAATCAAGTAAATGAATGTCTACGAAATCCAATGTTATATATGATTACCATGCACGAGTCACTACAGAGTTAGTAGAAGTTCCATGAGTAAGTGTGGTTTATAGCAGGCCAGTGTGAGAAGGTTTAGCCACTATTGAGAGAATGTATTGGATTGATGCGTATCCTAGATGTTGGGTCTTGCGATCAGATGGTTCGTGACGACCCTTTTGATATGAACATGGGTAGGTATGGAAGGTAGTATGGGCCCATACTACTGGAAGAACATGACCCATACACATAACAAGTAGGTTACGAACCCCAAGGGACTAGTCTCTCCATAATGATTGTAATAGTATGAATTGTGGCATTTCTAATTCATTGTTACATCTTAATTCAGGTAATTTACATCTTTAACCCCCCTTGTATGAAAATTGTTGCAAAAATAGTCCCATGATTGAATATTGAGGAACACACCTTTTTCCTAGTACATTGGGCATACGTGGCCGAAGGCCAAACCTTAAATTTTTAGGTTTGGACCCTATTTAAGTATCATTAACTCCCCAAGACTCATTCATGTGTATTTGTTAATATATTTAAGTTTAATTTGCAGTCAAAATTTGTTATTCATCCTACCGAAACTACTTCTATAAAAAAATAGATATTTTTTAGCATGGGGAAAAAATGGAGGCATTGGAAAGGTTTACTAAAAGCACGTGCATATGAACCAAGCCTTATGATTGACGAAATTGTGGCACGACAAACAGATAATGATAGTCGAGTGAACAAAGATCAATTTAAAGAATTGGTGACTCGTTGGTTCACTCCAAAGTATCAGGTAGCATTTTTTCTTAACTTATATTTATTGCTCAAAGTATAAAAACAACTGTTTAATTCTAATTTCTCAATATTTGTAATTACAAAGACGACATGTGATGTAAAAAGAGCTAGTCACGCAAAGATGCAAGAGCCTCATGTTACGGGAACAAAATCATTTGCCCGACTTGCTCAAGAAGAGGTATTATTCTGTCTATTACATCATATATGGAAAGTTTGTTTCTTTACCAGTTATTAAATACACTTAATTCTTGTTTTAGCCAATGAAAAATGATGGTGCATACCCATCACGAGGAGAAATATATTGTATAACTCGTACTCGTAAAGATGGAAGTATTGTTAATGACAATGTTGCCCAACATATGGTAATGTGTTTTATCACTAATAATAAGTTTGAACAGTAACAGTAACTGGTATTATAGCATGTTTTATTTTGTAGTATAGTGATAATAATTTGTATTGTAATATGTTTCATTTTGTAGTCTTCCCTACAAGATGTTTCAAGTAACCCGAGAAACACACAACATAATGAAGATGATTATTTAAATGATGACTATCCGAGAGTTAAGGGTCCAGAGAAACATGGGTACATTCGATGTGTAGGTAGGATGCCGGCTGTAAAAGACAATGGTGCTTCATCTTCTACTGATCCAGAAACTATTCAACAACTAAAGGATGGGTTGAGTTGCACTCAAAATGCATTAAGCGTTCTCATCAATCTCGTCAAGGATCATATTCCAAATGCAAACGTATTAGGAATGCTTAACAATTTGAACTTACAGGTAATTATATATAAATTATTGATTCTATATTATTACTCTAAGTGTTAATGTAAATATTATTCAATATTTTATTCAGGTTCCTAATAGCTTTTCTGTGGTTCCTAATCACTCTCCTCTAGGAAATCAAAGATCCTCATTTGAAAGTCATCATAACAATGGTAAGTACTTTGAGCTAGTATAACCACGTGGTCCATGATTTATTTATGTGTTGTGATTATTGGTGATATTCTAACATATTTTTATGTGATTTATTATGGTTTATATTGTAGGGACTCATTCGTAAGTTGGATAAAAAAGAGAAGCAAGTATGCAAAGTTTATCTACAAGTCAACTTTCATGTTTCTTTCCGAACTAATATCTAGTTTGATAGTTTAATGTTTAGACTTATTAAACATTTTGGAATATTTTCTTTTAAATGTTAAGAATATTGTTGTACGACAAATTAAATTTTAATTTAATTATGCTTTTGTGTTTTGTTCTTATTATCTTAATTTAATTTTTATTATTTTATTTTCCACTAAATTTATTAAAAAAACCGGACCTATATTTTATATATAAATGTTTTGTGGTAAAAAAAGTGTCACTAAAAACATGAAAGCTGTTTTTATTTAAACAAATATCTAGTGGCATAAAGAATAGTGCCACAAAAGCCAACAGTAATATAGTGGCATAAAAAAAGTGCCACTAAAACCCAAAAGGGCTGCAGCGACACAACCGAAAAGTGCCACTAAAAGCCTTTAGTGGCAGCACTTCTAGTGGCACTTTTTTTGTGTCGCTGATTCTCGAGGGGGTGTTTAGTGGCACTTTTTTGGTTTTTAGTGGCACTTTTTTTGTTCCACAAAACGTCATTTTATTTGTAGTGTATATAGGATGTTGTTATGATGTAGTGAGATGTTAGATATGTTTCCTGGTATATGTGATATTGTTATCTGGCAGTGATCTGTAGATCTGCTTGATTGCCTACAGACTGGTTATATGTTTATTTGTTGTATATGTCGACATAGTACGGTTTTTGGTTGAGGATTTACTGTTATGTGCATGAGTCAACATGCCGGGGGTATTCCTACCCGATGGTTGTGGACCTGAGGGTATATCGGTCAGATGATTGATTAGGCTCGTTAAATATTGGCATTCTAGTCCGATGACTGATTGGGTTGGGGGTAATCCATCCCAATGGTTGTGGACCTAGGGTTATTCCATTCTGGTGACTGATTGGACCTTACTACGCTTTGGCTTAAGGTTTTCCATTTTATATTTCAGGTACTTCAGATAATCGGGGAAAAGGTAAGGCGTGATTGTACACATCCTTCCGGTTATATGATTTTTCATTTTGGGATACTCTGTTGTGTGATGTTTACTTTTCAGAACAATGTTTTGTAAACAATTATGGTTTTTGGTTGGATTTAAAAAAAATTACCTTGATTTTTGGGGTGCTTCAAGATGGTATTAGAGCCCTAGGTTTAGAGAATTGGATGATCATTCGTGTATATCTAGAATCAAAGTAAGGATCTAAAAAAGAGTTTTCAAAGTGATTTAAAAAAATAGAAGGACAAGTTGTGTACGATCAGTTGCAGCAAGCAAGTTTACCCCAAGTTACCCACATTATTATTTGTTATTGATGATTATGATAGAACTGCATGCTAGTGGTAGGCTAGGGATCTTCAAGAATTGCATGATAGAATTTCCTAATGTATAACGCTTGATAGCCTAGGAGGATTTCTTTTATGTTAGATGAAACTGACATGATTATTGTTGTTGCTTAGTATATGCATCATAGTTGTAAATAACTAGGATTTTATAGCATGGGAATGTTTGATTTAGGGGGTGTTTGGCAAACCTTAAAAATGGAGCCTTTTGATTTTATTATCGGTTCCACACCTGTATAAGCTTAAAAGGGTGTTTGGATAAAAATAGCTTATACAGGTGCCATAACAATAATAAGTCAAAATCAATAAGTAAGAGGTCCCTAACTTATTAACTTATAAGCTATAAGCTATAAGCTGAAAAGTACTTATGATTTTTCATAAGCTTGGCCAAATACCCTTTTAGCCTTATTTCATGTTCCTTGTTTGGTTGTGGGCTTACGGTAGAATAAAGTATTCAACTGTCTATGGGATCCAATGTTATGTATCATTAGCATACACAAGCAGTTACACGGTTGCTGGAAGTTTCATGAGTGAGTGTGTAGTTGTAGCAAGCCAGTTAAGGCATGATTAGACACTCTTGAGAGAGTGAGGATAAGATGTATGTGTATCCTAGGTGTGGGTTTTCCTTCGTCCAATTTGTGGCAATCCATTGAGAAAAATACAAGTAGGTTTAGAAGGTAGAATTGGCCTATACTACTGGAAGCACATGAACTGTATTCATAGTAAGGATACTGCAAAAATACTGGGTTTTAGTATATCTATGACAGTTTGAATGGTGGCATTTTTGAAATATATTTTGGTTCATTTTTTAGTATGGTGTGTAGCGTCGAGTTCCAGACATGACTCGAGTCCAACTAGGGTGTTTGGTCAAGTGTATGTTCAACTCTGGTTGTGTAGGGATGGATTGATAGATGAGCGGTAAGACCATGGGCGGTAGCTTTGGCAAAGTATAAGTATTGTAAGACAGCTGTGATGGGTTATGAGCATTCTAACACTTCCTAAGTGTACATGCAACCCTAATAAACCTTGGATCTATGTTTGTCTAAGATACATGCAAATAATTATTTTTTCAAGGTTCATATCCAAACTAGCATGGCATGGGGAACTTGAATCAAATAAAGCTAGTAGAAATACTTACCTTGTAGTTGTAGTTGATTCCTTGGAGTTTTAGAGCATAGCACCCATAGTGTGGATGCCTCAAATGGAAATCACAAATCACCACAAACTTGGAACTTTGAGAGAATAGTCACTACTATCTTGAAATCGGCCCTCACCTCAACAAGTGTCAACTAGTGTGATTTCAAGAACCAAAGCCTTCTTTATATAGTGTGGTGGATTAGGGTTACATCCATGTAAACCCTAATACCCATGTCTCTTCATTTCCATGAGATCCATGGGTTAAAGCTCCATGGAGTATCCATGGACTTTTCCATGCAAGCCTAGCCCATTCTAAATAAGCCTTAGCCCACACTATATAAATATAGAAGCCCATATTTAATTAGTAATATCTTTGATCTCTAAATTAATCCTAGATTAATTATAGATCAATATTAATTAAATAATATGATCTTATATTAATATATTATAACTTATAATATATTAATAAATCACAACATGTACTATTCTCAACAGATTATCCATAAATTGTTCGGGTGAAGTGCAACCCAAATGGACCATGCCGGGTCGGGTCAAGTACATACCAAATATAGTTTTGGACTTAGACACTATATCCAACAGTCTCCCTCTTGGATAAGTCTAATAACTATAATTGCAAGTATGACTTCAGGAACCGATCAGCAATCGTAGCTCTTTAAACTTTGTTGAACTAGAATGCGCCATTTTAGATAAGTGATCATATAATCCTCTGTTCTAGATATGAGCCGGAAAAATACATGGAACATGGTCTTACTTATTGCCCAACATTTGTTTCCCGATTTCCGATTTGTTTGACAGAGAACTTAACTGAACACATCAATTTAGTTCTGACCGGGCCCGGTACATAGGTCAAAACAAAATCATCGAGGGGCCCAGATATCAGCCTCTAATCCAAGACGGAACATATAAACTTCGACTCATATGTTTGTTCTACTACTCATTGAATTATAC
This sequence comes from Lactuca serriola, assembly GCF_051521515.1. Taxonomy (NCBI): domain Eukaryota; kingdom Viridiplantae; phylum Streptophyta; class Magnoliopsida; order Asterales; family Asteraceae; genus Lactuca; species Lactuca serriola. Next base: position 285,814,997 of record NC_136410.1, read on the forward strand.
ACAAAGGCACGTTTTATAACATCGAGTTACCAATGCGTTTTCGTACAATCAATGCATAACCAACTCATAAGTAACAAATCATATCTCTAGGTTTGAAGACTTATATGATATTACCGTCTCACGATCACTCGAGATAAAATTCCATGAAGTGATTCCAGTGAGCGTGGGTTGAGTCCAATGCTCAGAACTTCTGAGCAATCATGATTGTTGTAGCCATGTCCAACACCTTAGACCTCTGCAACCAATCATGACAGTCTTGATTCATACCTACTTCCGACATATGACCGACTGTGGAGGTTTGAATAATATGATATACCAAACATAATTATTCTGGAAGTCAAAACATGCAAAAGAAATATAGTAAACGATCGACAAGAGATAGCAACACTTTACTCATAAATAAAACACCTTTTATTCATCATCTAATGTCAATTACACTTTACAAATTTCATAATTTATCTAACTACTCAAACGTATATCGTCCTTCAGCCCTATGCTCCGAGCATGCTGGAGATGCTTAACCCTACTCAGTCCCTTCGTGAGGGGATCTGCTGGGTTCTCATCCGATGATACCCTCTTTGCCACGAGGATTCCTTCTTCTATTCGATGTCTGATGAAGTGATATTTTCTGTCAATGTGCCTGGATCTCCCATGATCTCTTGGTTCCTTGGCTAAGGCAACTGCACTATTGTTGTCACAGAAAATCTCCATTGGCTCTTTTATAGCTGGTACAACTCCAAGGTCTCCGATGAAGTTCTTTAACCATATAGCCTCCTTTGCTGCCTCGCTTGCTGCTATATACTCTGATTCACAAGTGGAATCAGCCACTGTCTCCTGCTTGGAACTCTTCCAAGTGATTGCTCCTCCGTTTAAGGTAAAGACCCAGCCCGACTGAGAGCGGAAATTATCCCTATCAGTCTGGAAGCTAGCATCACTATACCGTACAACTCTCAAGTCATCACTCCCACCGAGGGTAAGGACCCAGTCCTTAGTCCTCCGCAGGTACTTGAGGATATTCTTTACCGCAGTCCAGTGTTCCTTGCCAGGGTTCCCCTGATACCTTCTAACCATGCTCAAAGCAAAGGCTACATCAGGTCGAGTACACATCATAGCATACATGATCGATCCTACAGCTGAAGCATATGGTAGTCGACTCATTTCTGCTATCTCAGCCTCAGTACAAGGGCTTTGTGTCTTACTCAATCTGGCATTACACTGAATGGGTAACTCACCTTTCTTGGAGTTATGCATGTTGAATCTTTTCAACACTTTGTCCACATAGGTGCTTTGACTAAGTCCAATTAGTCTTTTACTCCTGTTTCTCAAAATCCTTATCCCTAGGATATAGGCAACTTCACCAAGGTCCTTCATAGCGAAACACTTCCCAATCCAGGACTTTACTTCATGCAGGGTTGGGATGTCATTTCCTATGAGTAGTATGTCATCCACATACAGTACCAAAAAGCTGACTATGCTCCCACTAGCCTTGATATAGACACAAGATTCATCTTCACTCTTTGAAAAGCCAAATTCCTTGACTTTCTCATCAAAGCAAAGATTCCATCTGCGAGGTGCCTGTTTCAATCCATAAATGGAGTTCTCGAGTTTACACACTCTATTGGGGTACTCTGTACTGACAAAACCCTCTGGTTGAACCATGTAAACATCTTCAGCCAACTTTCCATTAAGGAAAGCGGTTTTGACATCCATTTGCCATATTTCATAGTCATGAAATGCAAGAATGGCTAACAGAACCCTAATAGACTTTATCTTGGCCACTGGTGAAAAGGTTTCATCATAATCAACTCCGGAGTTTGAGAGAAACCCTTTGCAACCAGTCGAGCCTTATATGTGTGTACATCACCATCCATGTCGGTCTTCTTCTTGAAGATCCATTTGCACCCTACAGTCTTACGACCTGGTACATTCTCAACCAAGTTCCGAACTTGATTGTCATACATGGATTGTATCTCGCTATTCATAGCCTCTTTCCATTTAGCAGACTCGGGGCCTGCCATGGCTTCCGCGTAACTGTTAGGTTCATCCAGACCAACTAGTGTCTCATCACTAATAAGTGTCTCACCTTCCGCAACAATATGGAAACCATAGTAATGCTCAGGTGCATTCCTATCTCTCGTGGAACGCCTCAGAGGTACAGACTCGTCAATTGTCTCAACAGGAGTTTCCTCCTCAAGTTGAGGGCTAGGTTTTGAAGTTCCTTCACCACTTGACTCTTGAAGTTCTTCCAGGTCAATTTGCCTCCCACTTGCTCCTTGGCTTATAAACTTTCTCTCTCAAAAGACTCCTCTTCTTGCTACAAAGACCACATTATCACTAGGTCTGTAGAAGAGGTAACCAAAGGATCTTGGTGGGTAGCCGATGAAAATACACCTCTCGCTTCGGGGTTCTAGCTTGTCATGAGTCTCGCGCCTCACAAAAGCCTCGCAACCCCAAATCTTGATGTGGTCTAGGTTGGGTACTTTACCAGTCCACATCTCGTGAGGAGTTTTGGCAACATTTTTTGTAGGGACTAGATTAAGAATATGCGTGGCAGTCTTTAAGGCATACCCCCAGAATCAGATTGGTAGCGAAGCTCGACTCATCATGGAACAAACCATATCCAAAAAGGTTCGATTACGCCTCTCAGCTACACTATTTAATTGTGGTGTCCTGGGAGGTGTCAATTGTGAGACAATCCCACATTCCCTAAGATAGTCGAGGTACTCTGAACTAAGATACTCACCACCTTGATCGGATCGAAGCATCTTAATGTTCCTGCCTAATTTATTCTCGACTTCCTATTTAAATTCCTTAAAACTTTCGAAATTCTCTGACTTATGCTTGATCAAGTAGACATATCCATATCTACTGTAATCATCAGTAAAAGTCAAATAATAAAGATTAGCATCCCTTGTGGCATGTTTGAATGGTCCACACACATTCGTGTGTACAAGGTCCAACAAACCTTCACCCCTCTCACAAGAACCTGTGAGGGGTGACTTTGTCATTTTCCCAAGTAAGCATGATTCGCAATTATCATCTGACTTTAGGTCAAATGACTCCAAAACTCCATCCTTTTGGAGTTGGCCTATGCGTTTCTTGCTTATATGTCTAAGACGACAATGCCATAATGATGCTTTATCCAAGTTATTATTATTAGTAGAATCAATACACAAAACATTATTTCCTAAGTTATCTATAACAGACACAACTTCATACACACCATCACAAGGTAATGCTTTAAAATAAAGAACATTATTAAAGAAAGCATCAATAGAACCAAATTCATTATTAAACGAAAAGGTAAACCCTTGTTTGTACAAAGCATGAAAGGAAATAATATTTCTTGCGATTCCTGGCGAATAACAACATTTATTCAAATCTAAACTAAACCCACTACTTAGCGATAAAGTATAAACTCCAATCTTGGTAACAGGTAAAGCTTTCCTATTCCCCATGATCAAGTTTATTCTTCCTTGCTCCACATCCTCACTTCTTCTTAGTCCCTGCAAGTCACAACAAATATGAATACCACAACCGGTATCAAGGACCCAAGAATTAGAATGGGGTGAGTTATTAGAAATGATAGTGTAAATACCTGCATGGTTGGGTTTAACTTTCCCATCCTTCACATCCTGCTGGTACTTGGAGTTGGCCTATGCGTTTCTTGCTTATATGTCCAAGACGAAAATGCCATAGTGATGCTTTATCCAAGTTATTATTATTAACAGAATCAATACACAATACATTATTTCCTAAGTTATCAACCACAGATACTGTTTCATACACACCATCACAAGGTAATGCTTTAAAATAAAAAACATTATTAAAGAAAGCATTAATCGAACCAACTTCATTATCAAATGAAAAGGTGAAACCTTGTTTATACAATGCATGAAAGGTAATAATATTTCTCGCCATTTCTAGCGAATAACAACACTTATTCAAATCTAAACTAAACCCACTACTTAGAGATAAAGTATAAACTCCAATCTTGGTGACAAGTGAAGCTTTCCTGTTTCCCATGATCAAGTTTATTCTTCCTTGCTCCACATTCTCACTTCTTCTTAGTCCCTGTAAATCAGAACATATATGAATACCACAACCGGTATCAAGGACCCAAGAATTAGAATGGTGTGAGTTATTAGATAAGATAGTGTAAATACCTGCATGGTTGGGTTTAACTTTCCCATCCTTCACATCTTGCTGGTACTTTGGGTAGTTCCGCTTCCGATGTGCCTTTTCATGGCAATAAAAGCATTTAGCCTCTTTTGGGTCAGAAGAAGGAGTGATGAAACCTTTCTTGGTTCCACTTGAAGAAGAGCCATTAAGGGTCCTAAACTTGGTACCCTTCGAAGAACTCTTTCTCTTCTTCCCTCGTCCTTTCCCGATTGCCAAGACAGAGGCGGAGTTGGTAGGAGTAGGAGTAACAATCGCCTTACCCGTCAGACCACTTTCCGAGGTCTGTAAGAGTTCTTGAAGCTTGCTGAGAGTGACCTCTTCCTTGTGCATGTGGTATGTCATGCGGAATTGATCATAACATGAAGGTAAAGAGTGCAAAATAATATCTATTGCTAGCTCCTCGGGGAAGTTCACATTAAGCTTCAGCAAACGGTCCACAAATCTTTGCATTTTCTGCATATGGCCCGTGATGGGTTCACCATCCTTCATGCGAGTTGTTATCATGGAGGAGATGATTTCATACCTCTCTTGACGAGCACTTTGATGGTATCTTTCCAGCAAGTCTTGGTGCATCTCATAGGGGTAGAAATCTTCATAGGATTTTTGGAGATCCGCGGTCATAGTGGCCATCATGATGCATGCCACTTTGGTGGCATCCCTTTCATGTGCCCTAAACTCAGCGATCTTTTGAGGAGTAGCAACTGTCTCATCAATCTCCTTAAGCTCCTTATCGAGGACATATTCCTTGTCCTCGTAGCGAGTAATCATTCTGATGTTTCTGATCCATTCATTAAAGTTGGATCCATCAAAAGTGACTTTCCTACACAAGTTCATAAGAGAAAAGGAGCATCTAGGATTAGAGCTAGAAGTAGCATTGTTTGCAGACATCTAGTAAGAGAAGAAAGAAAGAATTAGTTTAGATATAGAGATAGTCCTTAATAAAACACCCAAATGTAATATTAAGGCTAGGACCCAATCACAATATATTATACTTAGAAGAGGTATGCCGTAATCTAAGTAATAACATATTTGAAAGGTAGGTGAATGACGATTCACCAATTTCCTCCAAAGTCGAAATATTAAAATATTTAATTTGATTCTTAGAAACTCCTAGATTCTTTTGAGATTCAATAAACTTTTCAAAGTCATGTTTCAATCTCGAGTGTGCCCTCCAAGTTTTGTGACTGGGATGCCGAGGATCACAAAACGAGGTGTGAAGTAACCATGCAAATTACTTGGCACCCTTAATAAATTACCCCTCAATCGATGTGCCGTTTAACCACACACGCTCCATCGATACAATGATAAATATTAAGTCACCCTTTACCTACCTTGTTAAGTCCAAGTTAGTGTGCCGGTTAACCACACACGCTCCACTAACGACTTAGACAAAGTGTAAAGTGTAATTTCATGGATTAGTACCTTATTCACATTTTTCCTAAAGTAACTAAGATTGGGAATTTAATAAAACATTTAGTTACTTTATGATATTCATCATACTTTTAATGAGAATTTATAAGTCCTTGTCTTACCCGTTCGGTTAACGACCCACCACCAGTCAAGCAAGCGGTGGGTGAGAGTGGACACCCATTAAGTTGCCATTTTATAGGTAACAACCTTATACCCACCTTATAGACCGGCTTCATGAATGACGCGTACTAGCGGTAAGACGACTTTAATCTTATACATATATATATATATATATATATATATATATATATATATATATATATATATAATTAACTTATAATATTATAGGTATAAGGGTTGAATTTTAACTTTTAAAATTCTAAGGGTTGGAACTAAAGTTTTTAATATGACTTTACATGTTCCAAAACTTGAGGGCAAGTTTTGTAAACTTTCAAAACTTTTCATTTCTTGTAACTTATGAGTTTAATAGAGTAATAAAAATGAAGACTCTTCATTTTTCTAACTCTTGTGTTCTTTTAATGGTTTTTAATTCAAGTGACTTTTGGTTTTCCATAACTTGAGGACAAGTTATGGACTCCATTAAAACACATTATGATTAAGAATTTAACTACCACATCGGTTACAAATAATCCTATGATCATCTAAAAATCATAAGATCAAGAACATGAATATGAACACTTTCATGAATAAAAAATTACACATAAAACTTTGTAATTTTGATAACAAGTTGATGTAAATGGATTAGCAAAGACATTACACCATCTAAAACAAGTTTTCAAGTACCAAAACAGTTTAGGGTAATGTTTCTAGTCCATTTCCAACAACTAAAGTCGAAAATCTGCACTCTATGGCTTCTACTCGCCGAGTGCATGAACCTACTCGGCGAGTAGGTTGAAGATACACATGGACTCAGCAAGTTCATCAGGCAGACAACAAGTTTTTCGACTTTTCCAACTATTTTGCATCAAGTATCAAACAAACAAGCCTAGGCTCTGATACCACTGATGGGTTATGAGCATTCTAACACTTCCTAAGTGTACATGCAACCCTAATAAACCTTGGATCTATGTTTGTCTAAGATACATGCAAATAATTATTTTTCCAAGGTTCATATCCTAACTAGCATGGCATGGGGAACTTGAATCAAATAAAGCTAGTAGAAATACTTACCTTGTAGTTGTAGTTGATTCCTTGGAGTTTTAGAGCCTAGCACCAATACTGTGGATGCCTCAAATGGAAATCACAAATCACCACAAACTTGGAACTTTTAGAGAATAGTCACAACTATCTTGAAATCGGCCCTCACCTCAACAAGTGTCAACTAGTGTGATTTTAAGAACCAAATCCTTCTTTATATAGTGTAGTGGATTAGGGTTACATCCATGTAAACCCTAACACCCATATCACTTCATTTCCATGAGATCCATGGGTTAAAGCTCCATGGAGTATCCATGGACTTTTCCATGCAAGCCTAGCCCATTCCAAATAAGCCTTAGCCCACACTATATAAATATAGAAGCCCATATTTAATTAGTAATATCTTTGATCTCTAAATTAATCATAGATTAATTATAGATCAATACTAATTAAATAATATGATCTTATATTAATATATTAGAACTTATAATATATTAATAAATCATAACTTGTACTATTCTCAACAGATTATCCATAAATTGTTCGGGTGAAGTGCAACCCAAATGGACCATGCCGGGTCGGGTCAAGTACATACCAAACATAGTTATGGACTTAGACACTATATCCAACAAGGTGGGTGGCCCATAGCTTTCACTGGTCCCTATATAGCAGTGAGGGTGTGCCAAATCCATGATTGCTCATGGGTTTCTTTAGATGTATTGGTCCAAGGTGGGTTAGCTTGTAAGACCCTCGGAGGGCCACAACTTGTACTAAACAAGGATGTAGTAGGTCACTGGAGAGCAAGTATAATGTAGGACTACAATTAGTCGTGTAGCATTTATTTGAGCATTGTATTTGGTGGCGAGGTGGTTTGGGCAATTATTTCTATATGAGATTTTCTCTCGGGTGTTGTGTGGGGCGACTGTGTGTGTTTTTTTACTCAGCAATCGGGCAGGGGTCTTGTGGTCCAGTTAGTTCGCATGCAAGTTGGAACCAGGGAGGTCTTGACTATTTTGGAAAGCAGCTAGGGGCCACAAGATGAGTTGGGGCGGTCCCAATCTTAGAGTTGTTGATTTGACCATGTTGCATAACTCTCGTTTGAGTCTAACCGTTATTGGCATGAATCTTTTACTCGAATGATTATCTGAGCCTTCTGTCAAGTATAAGTGTTCCGCATTGATGGATGGTTAGTAGTTTGTTCTCGTCAGATGCATCAAGATAATCAAGGGTTAGGATGGTTTGTTTAAGTCTAGAATTTAATGAAGTTTTGGCATTGTAGTGGTTAAGTATGGGCAGTGTGTTGGGAAGTTAGATCAATTCGAGATTTCAGGATTCAGAAAGGTAGAAGTGGATTTATACAAGGGATTAAGGATTCGTTCTTCTTTCGGTTTGGAGAGTTCAGCTAGGGTTGGTTTCGGTTGCCTTGCGAAGGTTGTGGTATACTCGGGTTTATCGTCATGTTGCTTAGGATGTTTGGCGTGTCGGGAAAGGTAAGGACTGATTTTGAGGACGAAATCTAATTTAAGTGGTGGAGAGTTGTAACACCCAGTTCTGAATCGTTACCCATTTGAGTGTGGGTGATGAAATGTAGATGATTCAGGCGTTCAGATTTGGTTTTGGTGCCAAGGGGTATTTTGGTAAAATGGCAGCGGGATTTTATGGAAATAAGATTTCCTTTCACGGAGCTATATGGAAAGTATGAGTTAATAAAAGTGTAGAGTTTCTCGTTACCTTTTCATGGATATAAGGATGGTCGGAATCAGATTTGTATCAAAGAAGTTATGACCTTCAGAGTATTTTAGGGTTTGAGAAGGAACCGTGGTACGTAGCGCATACATAAGGACTACGCGGGGTATACTGATCTGATGGGTGTTACACCATGCATAGTGGGGCGTATGATTTGCATAGTGCAAAGTTTGGATCGAGGTGCGAGAGCTCGTATGTTGGGCGTACGAGGAGTACGACGGGCGTATGAGGGTGAGTAAGAAACCTTAATTTTTCGTGATGTACCCTATATAAGCTTTATGATAGTTTGTTTTGTTCATTTGTAAGCCAACCTCTATACCCTAAAAACCCTAGATTGACCCTTTTAGCCTCATGGTGGTGTTCTTGACATATTTGAAGGTGTTGGTGCACATTTTGCCCTTGGGAAGGAATTAGGATAGGCTTGAGTTTGTTTTGTTTGGTTGAAAGCCTTTGGATCCAGAATCATCATATTATGGAGAAGCTTTATGAGGTATCAAGTTTTCATCTTGGCTTGTATATGTCAAGATCTCTTCTTGGTTAGTTTGTTGTGATTTTGGTCTCCTTTTGGGGTCTATGGATAAGTTGGGTTGTTTATGGGCTTGTTCTTTCAGATGTATGTTTTTTTGGTATCCTTGAGCATAAAGGTTTAAGATTTATGTGAATTTTGGTGTCATGCATGCATTATGTCATCAATTAAGTCCCTTTTGATATTAAGAGCTTCATTAGCCATGTATGAACGTAAAGTTGGCAACTTTACATGATAATCCAGGTCAAGGAAGTCATATCTATGTCTTGGAACTTTGTCTTAATGGTTTAAGTGAAAAATCAAGTTTGGGTCGAATAGGGTGAGTAAGTTAGGCGTAAAAGTAGGTACGCTTGGCGTAAAAGCCTACAAGCGAGTACATTGCATGTACGTGCTTGTACGCCCCACATACTCGGTTTATTGGGCTTTGTATGTTTGTGCTTCGGTTTGGGCTATCTTTTGGGCTTGGTTGGTTGGGTTTTTGTTAAGCCATCTGATAATATGTGTTTTGGAATAGGGAAAAGTTAATAGGCTTTAGGGTAAGGCTTATGTAGGGGTTTGGGCCCAATTTTGAAGATTTGAGCATAAGTGGGCTTTAGATGATTATTGGTTTGTGGGCCTTTATGATTGGGAGTTTGGGCCTTAGTCTTGGACCAAGCTAGGTGAGGGGTAAAATAGTCCTTTCCCCCATATATGGATTGTTGGATTTGGTTTGGAACACAATTATTAATTGGGTGTTATTTGTTTGATAGCTCAGGGATTCTAGTGGATCTGCAGTTAGAGATTTATTCGTGGGTTCAACTGTCGAGGTGAGTGTCCTCACTATACAATGGTCGAAGGCACCAATGCTGGCCCATTTGGTGTATGAATTATAGGAAGACCAAGGGTGACCCTTGGCATTTGCATGAAAGACCATGAGGTGGCTCTTGGCAGATCTGTATGCAAGACCAGAGATTGGACTCTGGTTTTTAAGTAGATAAGTAGATGTAGATTACACGCTAGTTATCTTTGTGATGCTTGCATGGAAGACAAGAAGGTGGCTCTTGGCACTTGTCTATAAGACCCAGGGTTTTGGTCCCTGGCTTGGCAATGAAAGACCATGGTACGTCTCATGGCATAATGGTAAGACTATGGTTAGAACATAACACCTCCTATTGCATGTTGATATGTATGATTCGTGTGTTATGTTTGGTATATGGTAATTGGGGAACTCACTAAGCTTTGTGCTTATAGTTTGTGGGTTACGGTTTTAGGTACTTCTTGTTAAAAAGGGAAAGGCATGGCTTGCTCGCAGCGCATACACATGTGTTTTCCGCAAACTCGTGATTTTGGGAATGTACTATGATAATTTTTTTGTTTTGAAATACTTTTAATGTTTGAGTAAAGGATATTTAAGTGTTTTGATTATATTAAAAAAGAAATTTTTATCCTTTCATTTTCGAGATGTTTCAGGAACGCTTGAGAAACTCGGTGAGATTCTCATTCCAGGCACGAGGAGCTTTCTTGAGGCCATAAACAACTTTTTCGAGTTTGTAGCAGTAGCTCGGATAAGAAAGATTGGAAAAAACAGGGGGATGTTGGAGATACACTTCGTTATCTAGTTCACTATTAAGAAAAGAACATTTCACATCAATTTGGTAAACCTTAAAGCCTTTGTGAGCTGCATAAGCAAGAAAGATTCTAATGGCTTCAAGATTAGAAACAGGAGCAAATGTCTCGTTATAATCAAGTCCTTCAATCTAAGAGAATCCTTTGGCCACCAACGTTGCCATGTTTTGGATAATAACTCTAACTTCGTCTAGCTTGTTTCAGAAAACCCATCTCGTACCAACAATAGGGTGATCCTGAGGAGGAGGGACGAAAGTACACACTTCATTTCTATCAAATTCAATGAACTCTTCTTGCAAGGTTGTAATCCAGTCAGCATGATCTAATGCTTCCTTGATGGATTTTTGTTCAACTATGAAGATAAATGTCGAGAAACGACATTCGTTTTGGATGTTAGTTGTTAACACGATGTCGTGCGCGTATTAAACAAGTAAATTTATCACTGCTTGGAATGCACTAAAATGACAGCACAGGGAAGCAGGGTCGAATCCTCAGGGACACTGCCTTAAAGTCAATGCCTTTTTGCATCAGGCACAATCTAGTCAAGAAGAAATTATTAAGAAGGGGATTTGAATTAAACTAAAAACTAAAATTGCAGTGATATTAAACTAAACAAAAATCAATAATATAAACGGTTTCAGCTCTGCTGCGACTTTCCTAATCATGCCATAAACCTAGATCTGATTATTTGAGAGGCATTCTATCTAAGCTGGTATAGAGAAAAACTAACAAGCTCTAGTAATTTCTCTTTTACCTAAATTTGTTAATCAAAACAATCTCTTCAATTAACCCTAACTTTTTACTGTCTAATCAAACAAGCTCTTAATTAAGATCAGAAAAGTTGCATTAAGTTCTTTGTAAAATTCCCAACAACACCCAATACTTCTCACAAGCTCAGAAGCGTTAAGGTATGATTTTTATAGTTTATAGCAAAGTTAAATCCCAAAACGGAACCAATCTGATACTTGTTACTTTTACTAATTTATTAGAACAATTACATATTCTATTAATTGATTAACTAGAATGATAAAACCCTAGCTAGGTGATCAGACTAACAAGAATTCAAATCAAAAATTCATTAAGCACAAAACTGAAGAAACACAAATCAAAAACCAGATCTAATGATCAATCACATGAAAAGTACTTGTCTTTGCAGAAATGAAAACTAGGGTTTAGCCAGACATGGCCAAAATCTGCTGAAAACAGACATCAAACAGCTAATCTTACTAATCAACTTGAAGGAGATGATCCACAGTCTTCTGATCTTCAGAAATTGATGAAATCGGAGAAGAAACACCTCCAAAATCGTATTTTCGTCGTCTGCCACCTCTGGAATCGCCAACTTAGGTTACATGAATGCTATCAAGGTCAATTTATATGTCCAACAACAAAAATGACGCACCTGCGATCGCATGTACACAACCTGCGATCGCAGGTTTCGAAATAAATGCGTCTGGTGATTTTTTAATGAAGTAGTATGCTAGTTTGACACTTTTTGGCCAACCTGCGATCGCATGTATTGAGTTTTCACTCCTGGATGAATTTTGGGCACAAAAGAACCTTGAAGGCAACCTGCGACCAAACCTTTGATCGCAAAAAGGGTCACCTGTGATCATAAAAAGGGTCACCTGCGATCGTAAGGAGAGAACCTGCGATTGCAGGTTGCGCCTATGACATTTGAAATTTCTTCTACTTTTTAGATCATTTTGAATCGCGTCAATCAAAGTTACGGTTCTCGAGATATGGTCAAAATACTGACAGGGGGTCAAAGATGCCAGCAACATCCTTTAACTTTAGATTGCATACTATCTTCGTGTGATCAATTCAATGGAATGTTTCTTGACCAAAGCATCTTCAAAACATTCCTCATAATCCTTCATAAGTCCCAAGCTCCATTTTAAGCTCCAAACGTGCATCCAATGCTCCCAAATCACTGCTTCACTCGAACTATCTGAAATTGACAAAAAAACATGAGTAGTACGGGAATTCTAACAAAATACATGAGTTAAACATTATTTAAATAAATTACATGCAAATGTACAACATATGATGCTAAAATGATGATAAAAACTACCCTATAATATGCATAAAATGACATCTAACATTAGTAGAAGAACGAGTTTGAACGCTAGCGTTGAGATTTCCGATGACCTGGTTTGGAGGACGATCCTTTGTCCAGGTATGTAATCTTGGAAGCTCTTATGTAGCAGACGATCCATCATCAACAATGGGGTTATTTTACTCCCCCTGAACAATTTGAATTTCAGGATGATGCTCCCCCTGAACTTTTGAACCGGAGATATCTATGTTGTCTTCGTTCAGATAGTCAGAGAAGTTGGTGTTGCCATACTTATATAGTGGGTGAATGCTCCATGGATTGTCAAGTTGGGCTACATCCCATAAGATTCTCCATGGTGTATTTGTACCCATGGATCATGGAAATGAAAGGCCATGACAATTAGGGTTTACATGGTGTAACGCTAACTATATAATGATCTTATTCTTGGAGAAAATTGGCCACTATGTGAGAGAAAAAGGGCTAGCCGATATTCTTGAAGTGTTCCATTTCTCTCAAGTCATTCCATGTGTATTAGGTGCTGTGTGAACCATTTGAGGTGTCACACTTGGGGCACTAGGCATTCAAGCTTCATGAAGACATTCTACATCAAGGAGGTATGTAATTCTAACTTGACATATTCATATGAATCAATGTTATTATGCTAGTTAGGATGAATACCTTGGAAAGTTCATATTTACATGTATAATAGAGAAAACATAGATCCAAGGTATTTAGGGTTGCATGAACACTTAGGAGTGTTAGAATGCTCAAAACCCAACAGTGGTATCATAGCCTAGGCTTGTTTTCTCTTATAGTTGATGCAAATATGTTTTTTCAAAGTTGAATCTGTCCAGACCATAAAACTCTAAGAGTTTATGCCAAAAACTCGACGAGTTCATCATTTTGGGCATGAACTCGACGAGTTTTGGGTGCTGACAGCTTGTTGTTTGCTGTTTTGGATGGAATTAGACAAGAAACATTACCCTAAGTTGTTTTTGTCCTTATAAACTTTTTTTTGATGTGGTAATGTTCATCCTAATCTAATTTCAAAGATAATTGTCAATAGATTCATGTTTTGCATTAGTTTAAAAGTTATGCTAATTACATGAAAAAGTTTGATGTCAATTATCTTTGTTCATATGAGTTTCTTAGATTAATAGATAAGTTAATTGATTATGTGTTTTCAATCCTTTTTAATCTAAGAGTTGATTCTAAAATGTGTTCTTGTAACTTGTCCTCAAGTTATATGAAAAGTCACATTTAAGTTTCATAAAACTCATAAAAGTTGGCAATGGTTACAAAAAATAAAGAGTCTTGTCCTCAAGTTATGGAGGTTCAACAGTAACTTCATTAAGTAATAAAATGGGTAAACTTAATTAATTCCATAAGTTATAAAATAAAGAAAAGTTACATTCTTTTATTAGTTTAAAGTCTTCCATAACTTGTCCTCAAGTTATGGAACTTGAAGAGTTTTTGGATTAAAACTACTTTAAACACATAGGTTATGGAATTAATTAGTTTTGAATTGTTTCAAAACTTGCCCTCAAGTTTTTGAATTTGAAAAGTATTCACTTATGAATACTTTAATTCCAAGTTAGCCCTTAGAATTTTAAAAGTTAAAATTCAACCCTTATACTTTATAATATTATAAGTTAATAATATTTATATACATACATACATACATACATATATATATATATATATATATATATATATATATATATATATATATATATATATATATATATATATATATATAAGAGTAAAGTCAGTCTTACCGTTAGTAGGCCTCATTCACGAAGCCAGTCTATGAGGGGGTATAAGGTTATTGCCTATAAAATGGCAGTTTAATGGGTGTCCATCTCACCCACCGCTTCCTTGACTGGTGGAGGGTCGTTATCTGAACGGGTAGGACAAGGACTATAATTCTCCATTCATTAAAAGTATTAATGATAAATACTAAGTAACTAAACCTTTTATAAATACCCGATATTAGTTACTTAGGAAAAAGTGAATAAGGTGCTAATCCATGAAATTACACTTTGCACTTTCTTTAAGTCGGTTAGTGTAGTGTGTGTGGTTAACCGGCACACTAACTCGTATTTAACAAGGTAGGCAAAGGGTAACTTAATGTTTATCATAGTATCAATGGAGCGTGTGTGGTTAACCAGCACATCGATTGAGGGGTAAACACTTAAGGGTACCAAGTAATTTGCATGGTTACTTCACACCTTGTTTTGTGATCCTCAGCATCCCGGTCACAAAACCTGAAGGGCACACTCGAGATTGAAACATGCCATTGAACAGTTCAATGAATCTCAAAGATCTAGGAGTTTCAAAAACCAATTAAAACCTAATAAGATATATTGCATTTTCATGGTGGAAGTTGGTGAATCGTCATTCGCTTACCTTCAAATATTTTATAGCTTGGATTATGGCATCCCTCTTCCAAGTTATAAAAGTGTTGTTTTGTGTCCTAGCCTTAATATTTTGTATTGGGTGTTATATTAGGGACTTTAAATGAACCATCTTGAATATCTCCCAAAAAGATGTCTGGTTTAGGCATTTATGATCTTCCCAAATCTCCTGAAACAAGCTTTCCTAAATGAAGATGATGTCCCATGGAAATCATACTTCTTTCACCTCCTCCAATTATTCTCCCTAACCCACAAGTTCATGAAATATTTAAGGTCACTCAAGCCCTTTTGGCAAGCAAAGGTCTATGTGTGATCACATCTTGGAGATGTAGTCACATATTGACAAGCCGGGAGAGTTGGGTGTCAACGTCTTGAGAAAGCTGGTGGCTCAACTACTTTCTAAGTCACATAGTGAGTTCCTTTAAGACTCATATGAAACAGACTACGACAAGACCCTTAATGATCTTATCTATTTGCTAAGATCAACTTCCAAAACTTTATGGACATTGACAATGATGACATTAGATATCCAGTAAAGCTCTCTCTTCCCAATGGAAAGGGATCGGCCATAGTCAAATCGGTTGACCAAATGGTAAAGAGAGAGGTTAAGTCTGTGATAGTCCTATGTACCATTATCAAGGGTCCATAGGTATCTATTGCCAAAGGAAGGGACATTGATTACGAAGCTGCCAAATTTTATTTAAAGATGTTAAAGTCAATAAGTTTGATTCTACTTTAGGTAAAGTCCACTATCTAACTCTGCTAAGTTTATATTCTGAGACTCTTGATAGTTGATGTGATTGGGTCACATGTTGATGTTTTAAGAATCAAAGAAAAGTGAAGGAACTTAAAGAAAGAATATGATGAATCTGATCGCGTAGGTGGATTTCTATCGCATGTTTTGAAGATTGGATTCTTGAGCTACTTCTTAGGAGTTATGAGATATTGCTTAGGAATAGATAAGAACAAGTTTTCATATGGAGTGTAAGGATAATTTTTTCCGCAATGTTTTAAAATAAAAGGAAATTTTTGATTTTATTTATTTGATGTATCCTTACAGTGGCGTTTGTGGAAAATTGTTGCTTATAAGATTCCACTGATAGCAATATTGGAAAGTGAATTTGACTCTCTCATTTGTGGTAATGTCTAAATTTACCAAATAAGGAAAGATTCTCGTCACCCAAGTTTCAATTGGATAGAGAATTGGAATCATGCAAGTTGTATAGCATGATGGATGAGAACTTTCAAGAATTGGAAAAATTAAGACTAACTACTTGTTCACATGGATGTGTGAGTCAAGTAAAGGACTAAGGGATCGAGTACACATTCTTGTGCACTGGTTAAGTCCACCACAAAAGATCGATAAGACTATTCATCATGATTTACTTAAGTTCAGTATATATGGTTATACTTACAAGTTTAAGTATAATTCTGAGACATTGGAAAAGTTTCAATGTATGACAGAGCGAATAAGAAGAATCAACTAAGGCAGAAAGATAGAAAGTTTCTCAAATCTGAAAAGATGGGAGAGTACTTCCGTATCATGTTTTGTGATCATCTTAATGATTAAGAAACCATATCACTATTGGTCTTCTAAGGACATCTTAGTGCATTCTTATGGCTAAGAAGAGGAGTCATGAATTGTTGAAGTGGTTAAATCAAGAAGATGATTCATACTTCGTTCCAAAAACAATTCTTAGAGTTATACTCTAAGATTATAAATTGAGTGACATGTCTTAAAGAAGGTTTAAAACACTTGTCAAATGTAAGAGTAAAAGTTTTCTACTCTTGTACATTTGAAATTGGTAAGTTGTGATGTTTTGGATAAAACAAAGACCAACTAAGGCCAATTGTGTGAAGTGTTTGTCTTGATTAGAATCCACACTATCTCTTGAATATCTGACAAGAAAGTCTTATATGTCAAGAGGACAGTGAGTGTATTTAGGGTCTTGAAAGTCTCAACAACTAATCAAGAATAAAACCTGAAGTTCTTCACTAGCACACGACTTGAGGTTCATAACCTATCGTGCTGACATATTCTTTGCCCATTCCAATTAACTTTGGCTTTACATATGAGTTCTTATAGTTCTGAATTGGTTGCACAACAAGTTGGAAGCAATGGCAGGCCCTTGAACTGCCAGATGGCAAGAAATTAACATTGAGTTCAATCCATATAATTTTGGATTTGTCATTATCCTTGTCGTGTGACTATGGTTTTGGCAATTCACATGGATAAAAACACATACACCATTAAATCTAAGTGTCATAAGGTTTCTCTCCGATTCATGAAAATGATGGTGAGGAAACTCTTTCACTAAGTAGATTTTAGCTAGATAGAAATTGTGATATTTGCATTCTTAAAGTCGTTAGTGGAGCGTGTGTGGTTTACCGACACACTAACATGGACTTGTGAGAAGTGGCAAAGTTCTAAACAATTGAGACTATGATTATGACATCCCTTTTCATACTTCTTTAAATTGTTTAGACACATCTGTGAGCTATCTAAGATAAGGTGTATGATTATGATAAAGTTTTATCAAAGCAATCTAGTATCAGAAATCCGAACATTGTTAAGAAAGTCAATAAAGTATTGATTTTTAGAAGTCCAGCTGATTTCTGAGTACATGTCAAAGCTAATGGGAGCATAAGTGTTATGTTAATAATCATCATGTTCGTGGGAGCATGATAATGATGATAAGTATTGCAAGTTAGCAATGTTAATTATAGAAAACAAAAGGTTTCAATTAGGAAAAAGTTTTTTTGCTATAGTTATGGGAGAGGAAATTATACATCATCTCAAATCTAAAAGCTTAGATTGAGGTTTTAATCGTATTTAGTCAAGTATATATATGAATGTTATGCTGGAATGGCTCAACATAATAAATTTCTAATATATGGGTCCATTTTTTTGTGTTATAAAATTCGATTACGATTACGACATCCCTTTTCATAGTCTGAATTATGAGAACTTGGCAAATTGAAATGGAAATATGTCACACCCCCGAACCAGACGGCGGAAACGTTCGGGAGCTGTCGTGACTCAATGAATACCATAACATTGAATATATATGAAACATAACAACATCCGTTACCATGCATTAATATAGTACAACCAGTAAAGTTTACATGAAGCACATTGTTTAAACATTACATTCAAAAAAGAAATAAATTGTTCGATGCGTTAATAAGTAAACTGCAAGCCATCACTGAGTATATTTTTCCTTTGATTCACTGGTTCCCTGAGAATACAAGTATTTTGAAAAACGTCAACATGTGGAATGTTGGTGAGTTCATAAGCGGTATTTGAAAAACAGTGTTTGTATTGTTTGAAAACCACCAGAAAATCCAATATTTTCTGAAAAGAAAAGCTTTTGAAAACGTTTGTGAAGATCCATAGGTATGCTTGTTTATTTCTATACTTGTAAAAATTGTTCATTAAACTTGTATACAATTCGAATCCGTATGTATTGAAAAACCCTAGGAAAACCCGATGTTTTCCTAACCCTTTGAATTCCATGAAATTAAAATGAAACCATTGCAACGCGTGAAGTTATCAATCCCAGGCGACGTTGGATTATTTTTGAGCATGATTATTTGCTACAAACACGCGTTACACAAACGACCAGTTTATTGCTATACTAACGATCCCGTAGGCATCGTCCGTACTAATCACGTTATCCAACCGCCCTGACTTCCCCACATCCGAAGAGAAAGAGGACACGAAGGCCCCGATGACTCCATTAACCGGTTGGGGATAAAAAAAAAAGGGTACGAGGGGTCCCTGACCCGCCTCGCATGAAAGGTCGACTTTACTGGCAATACCGAAGGACCCTTGGGGACCGACAATATACAAGCCATTGAAAGTCCTTTTACGTTGTGTTAGATCGGTAAGACCCAACACCTCGTAAGGTAGAAGTCTTCGGGCCTTAAGATCAGGTCATTAGGCTAGCTAGGCCCAACAAACAAGATTTTACAATTTTGGGGCCCAAAGATGGTGCGTAGACGTCTGTGCACACTCGCATGTATATTGAATTCCCGAACGTTACTTGTATGAATCGAGGTATCGTCGCGTTAGTAGTTTCGGATTTTTATTGGTTCGAGACCGAACCAATTCGTTTAATAACGACTTTTTTTGGTATTGTTGTGTATTGTATTTCGTCGGTAGTCGCGATGCCATTATTTGATCAAATTGTGTGTATTGAACTAGCCTTGAAAGTTTTCCGTTTTCAGCCCCTCATTGTTTGTAAAATTTACCTTTTCAACCCTTTAATCAAATAACTTTCCGGTTTGGTCCTTAAATCATTTTTCTTGACATTTTAACACCAAAAATTGTTGAAATTAATATTTTTCAGCATATTTTTCATAGAAAACAGTTTAGGTCCCTGAAAATGCAGTTTTCTCGGTTATAACCCCTCTTTTTCGCAGTTTTGACAATTTTGGCCCAAATTGTAAATTTTTTGCAACTTTGGTCCTTTTTAAATTTAAAAAAGCATTTTAAACCTTTGAAAAGTATTTGGAACACTAATAGTCCACTGTTTTACAGAAAAACATAGTTTTGGCCCTCCAAAACAGAAAATTTTGCATAATGGGCCTTATTGGGCCGAAAATGTCATTTTTAGCCCATTAAGCTTAAAATTTATGTTTTTAATCCTCCAACAAGTATATTTTCAGAAAATACATTATGGAAACTGTTTTGACTCATCTCCCCCATCAGATTTCGAAATATTTCAATTTGGGCCCTTTAACTTTATATTTTTAGCATTTTATGTCCAAAAATTGAGTTTTTAGCCCAAAGAAAATGTTACTAAGCCATTTAGCTATTTTTCTTGGAACACTTTGTATGTAGAAATATACTTGATGCTAGTATCATTTAACATAAGATGTATCTCGGTTTTGAGGGGTTTTATGGCTAGATCCAACATTATAACACACAAAACACACATATAAGCATAGAAATCATACAAGGCATACAAAACACATATAGATCTACACTTTCACTTGTATTCCCCCCCCCCACACAAAACTCATAAAAATAGAAAATAGGGGGTATGAAGCTCACCTTGGGTGTGGTTTCGGTTTTGAAGAGGAGATGGAAGAAAAATGAAGTGATTTTCGGCCCTAGCACCTTTCTTTGGTAGATCTCGAGTTTGGTGCCTTCTAAGGTGCATGATCACAAGTTGGAATAGATTTAGAAGAGATTTTTGATGGAATGAAGTAGCTAGATCATGGATTAGTCATCAACTTACCTTAGACGATGATTTTGATGATGGATTCTCCTTGTGAAGCTTCTTGATTCACGAAATTTTTGAAGAAGGGGGAATGAGATGTTCTTCAAGATGTAGAGAGAGTAAAATAGATTTTTGTGAGTGTGTGTGTGTTGTGTTTCGGCCGAGAATGAGAGAGAGGGAGAAGAAGAGACCTTGAGGTGATGTTTGCATGGAAGAATGAGAATACATGGATGTTTGAAGGGTAATACCTAGATGTACACCATGCAAAGATGATGTGTCATGCAAGAAGTCAACTCCTCCCCTTTTATTTGGGCTTGGGCCGAGAATGGTGGGGGAAAGGAGAATGTTTGGGCCTTAAATGCTTAAGCCCAATTTTCATGGTTATGTTGAGTGATTTTTGGTCCAAAAAAAAATATAAAGGTGATTTTTATGACTTGTTAGGGATAAATTAGGTTAATTATGGTTCATAGTTATTAGTTTATTTCATTCTAGGCCCAATGTGGCCCAAAATATCGAAATAAATAAATGTGGGTCCAATTAGAGCCCAATTAGGGTTCTAAGCCCATGATAGTCAAATTGGAAGCTTATTGGTCCATTTGGATCCAACAAGGGAGTTCTAGTCCAAGGTGGACCTAAACAAGAACTTCTAGGGTTTCCAATTGTTTGATGACTATTTGTAGTATTTGTATGATGTATTTGATTGAAGTTTTTGATGTCATAACAATAGGTATCACACATGCTCTTAAGTTTTTGATTCACATTAACTTGAGTGTATAGATTACATGACACAAAATTTCCAGTTGTGACAAAATATTATAGCAAAATACTGGTTTAGTCTTTATGTGAAACATCATGAATCGTGTCCCATTTGCTTTGGGTACAAGATCGATTGCATGTGCTATAATATTTATCCTTTCTAAAGCTTTCCAAATGCAAGGGGCATTAAGATGGGAAAAGTTCTAGAATTGGATATGAATAAAAGGATTAAGCAATTGTTGAGGACAATCTAAGGTTTACCAAATATTGGTTGCTCAGGGACAGTTGGAAGTATAGTGTTAATTGTTGGAAGGACCATATTGACATAATCTATAAGGAGGCAACTCTTATTCAGAATTGATAGTCAAAATTGAATGTGGAAATGTTTCAAAGTTAGAAATTATTCAATTTATGTAAGATTAGGAAACTTAATGAAAGAAGGATGTTTGCAAGGAGTTAATCTCCTTTGGAATACTCTGTAATGATTGTTGCCAAGTCTTTGTGAGTTTGTGCATAATCATTACAAGAGGATCTATGCATGCATATAAGTTTACAATCTAACAGATTTTAGTAAATGGCATGAATTTGGAATTCTTGCATTTGTAGTAAGGATTTGGGACTGTGAAAAGAGGGTCATTGGAGTTATGTTCAAAGGATCTATTTCACAAAGTAAAGATCATAGACAAACATAGTATGCATACTTGGTGTATGGCATGACTAGTGCTTAAGAAAACATAGTGTATATGCTCGGAGCATGGGACAACTAGTGTTTTAATTCAAGAATAAAGTTGATAGCTGAAACAGTATACAAAGAATAATGTGTAATCATATGGTGATAAATAAAATGTGTTTTATTTATGTTCATAGGTTTTGATACTATATTGGATTCAATTATTATTGTGTTTCACTTTGCATGTTTTAACTTCCAAAATAACTAGCTCATTGTTCTGGATGACTAAGTTATTCAAACCATCCACAGTCGGTCATATGATGGAAGTAGATGTGAATCAAGACTGTCATGGGTTGGCTTGTAGAGGTCTAAGATGTTAGACAAAGGGCTACAACACTCATGAGTGCACATAATGTGACAACCCGAAATTTCTGTTCTAAATCAAACCACTTCAATCCAATAGAAGTAGAGCAGTTGCAGTGAAAATTCAGACTTATGGAATAAGTTTGGCAGTTTTAGGGTTTTACACCTAAGGAGTTATTAGGAGAGTGGATGCACTAGGATTTTGTACAACACTGTAATTCCATTACTCTAGGTCATTAGAATCCATTCCGAGAATAGAAATATTTTCTGCCAAAAATCTCAGGACTATAAATAGAATTCTGAACCAAATTGGTTCATTATTTGATTTCCAATTAGAGAAAAGCCAAATACTCTCTCACGGATCTTCGGGTTTTCATCCCAGATTGTGAGTCTACTTTCATAGATGTGTTTTAATACTTGTTATATGCTTAATAACATTATTTACATGTCCAAAGTACAAGATCCGGGAGTTTACCGCCCAAGAACGTTCTTGGGGAGTAAACTCCAAAATCAAGCCTAAAGGCCACCTAGTCCCATTTCCGTGTTAGGCATCTAACTAAGGACTTTATGAATGATCATTAGAGGCTAGAAGAAAATCAAAACCAAGTAGTTTGAGGAGTTTACGGCCAAGGAACCACCTCTTGGGCCGTAAACTCCAAGTAAAGGGCACAAATGAGTGCCTAGTGATCCTTTAGCCTTAGAACAAGAACCTAGAAGCCTTAAACTCATATCTTAGACCAAAAAAACAATTAGAAACCAACTTTGGAAGGGAGTTTACGGCGAAGATGCTCCTTAGGCCGTAAACTCCAAGATTTAGGGCCAAAATCCCTTCAAACTCTTCCTAAGGCTTAGTATTCATTTTTGGCAAGTACCTTAATGTGTTTAGGACCTAGAAAACTCATAAAAAGCATAATTGTTGAAGAGTTTATGGCCAAGAGTATTTCTTGGGTCGTAAACTCCATCAAATGGTTCCATTTAGTGCCTTAAACCTTCCTTAAGCCAAGTGTTGAAGCCTAGACTTGTTCCTAGAATGGTTGGAGACTTGAAAGAACAATAAGAACCCTCCCAAGGGAGTTTACGGCTGTAAACTCCAAGGGAAAAGGGTCTTTGGGCTGTAAACTCCCCTTAGGAGTCAATATGGTAGCTTAAACTCTTGTTAAGCCTAGAAACAATTCCCCTCTAAGGTTGTAGTATTTCTAAGCTCCATTTCATGACTTGGTTGAGAGTTTACGGCCAGGAGCTTACTTCCCTGGGCCGTAAACTCCAATGAATATGGTCTTTTGACCTTAAACTTCCATTAGGGGCATTGCACTCCTTTGTTGCAACCCATTAGCCTCCTAGCACTTGACCAAAAGTGTTGTCCTCGCGCTTAAATGTTATACTTGTATAGTTAGTGATTAAATCTCTAATTATTTATATACATATGTCTTCATATGTAATTAGGAACAATGTGTGTGTCTAGGTCATCACTTGACACCAAGCACTTGTCTGATCCTTCCGTACGATAACAGCCCGTTCGGTCTTGGTAGAAGACTCCTTTTGTTACTAATAGGAATCATAGGGATTTCTAGGGATTTTCAAACATTTACAGTTGAGCTACAAACATTTTCATACTTATACGAGCTTTCTTTCAAAGCAATGTCAAGTCTTAAAAATTATAAGTTTTTACAAATTAAGACACATTAACTTATGATCTCACCAGCTTTATAGCTGATACTCGCTTTCAAAATTTCTTGTATCCTCAGGTCATCATAGACAGGTACCGATGCAGGGAGAAAGGAAGATGGAGCTTATTCAAGACTTATCTTTCATTTTGATTTATGCTTTAGTGTTTATCAAAATTTGACAGAATACAATTGTATAATAATTATTTTATTAATGCAATGGATGATGTTGTTGCTTGTTTACTACTTTACATTGTTGTTGATATTATACATGACGTCCTCCGCCCCAGAACGTTTCCGCCGTTCTTGGTTTTGGGGTGTGACAGATTGGTATCAGAGCATTGTTTATAGTGTATTAAGTATATCAACCCATAAAAGATATACTAACTATAAATACATAAGGGATTAAAAATACTCTGACCAAGAGTTTATACTTTAAATAGTAAAATATTTATGTAAGTATACGTGCTGCATTCATACTAAAATCAATGTCATTAGGACAGTACAAAAGAATTACGATTGTTGGACAACACAAGTGGGCTTAGAGACATATGGTCAAAACTGGGAATATATAGCATGATCGCCTATATTATCTGAGGGTTGACTAGCATGTGCCTAAGTTTAAGTGTGTGGTTGCAACAATGCTAAAATCTTACCAACCCTACCACAATGAGAACAATAGAACATAACAATAAATTTAAAATACTATAGGTGTATTTTGGTGTTACTATAAGTACTATATACTTGAGAATTAAAACGGGATCTTCATTATTAAGTTGAATAGTTGCTAAGTGGATACACTGAGGCTACATGTAATTAGGATGTTATAGACTCAGAAACTGTGATAATTTTGCCTTGCCCCTATTCTGTGTGAATAAGGAGTTAAGGTCACTTATTCGAAGGTCTATCCTGTTTAGATTACACATAGCTGGCATGCACTTCACAAATAGCGATGTAACTAATGAAGGTTTTCTAAATAATTATCTAGATAGTTCGTCTAATAATTATCCTTTTACCCTAAATTCTCGCATAGAAATCATAGCTGGACTCCATCCCCTTGACAACCAGTATCTTCCGAATGAAGTCATAGCTGGTTGGTTTGGAGAAGAACCAGAGAATGATCATCCTATCCCCTTGAATGATCACCATGACGAAGACCTTTCGTATGATGCTAACCCCGAACCAGAGGTTGAGAACCTACCCCGAGCAGCTCCCGTTTCAATTCCTAACCCTCTTCCGGCTTTTCATGGCCCGACCCTGAGTGAGTGGAATGCTTGGAAACATGGAGCCAAGCACAAGATCAGCCTATGCCATTTAATAGCGACCGAAGCTTTTACGACTTGAGCAATGGGGGCTCAGCAGATAGAGTCTTGCCAATCTTGGTCCGCAGAAGGGCCCAAAATGAGATTCAAGGCAGGACAGCCTTACGTCAGATTACGGAAGTAGTCGCCTATGCTAGAGTGCATACCCTCCACACCATTCATCTAGCATATACTCACGAGAGATCAGAGAGAAACCATGAAACCCTGTTGCAAGCACTGGCTGAATCACGAGCCGAAGTCATAAGAGCTCCGAGTACGCCAGATGGTGTGCGAAAGACACCTACTTGACAATGGAACGTCAATTGGTTGAACTAAGAGTTCACCAGAGGGATGACCGTCGCCAGTAGTAGACGCTTTACTTCATTTCCCTTATAAAAAGAAATCGTGTTTTCTGTCTATGCCCGATATGGTATTTTCTATGAAATTATCTTTTACCGTAAGTACTTTAGTTAGGTCTTTATGCTGTCAGGAACTATCTTCTGTGGATATGATGTAAGACCTTTACAAGGTCATTTTCCCAAATCTTTACATCGTGAATATCAAAGATACTGACAGCCGGCTAACTTCTGTGTCATTCTTCATCCAAGTAATTTTATCTTCTGTGGATATTCCAAGAGACACTTCCAAGTCTCTTTCAGTGGTTGGATCTTGTTATTCACCAACCCACGATACCTCAGCTCGAACGACAAACGTCTTGAGACCATTCTACGAACATACTCCCATCCCGTACTAGGACTGCATCATAGGGATGTAGGTCAAACCTTAGCGAACATACTTTCATTCTTTACCAGGACTGCATCATAGGGATGTAGGTCAAACTTTCGAGTCATACTCTTACTCTTTTCATGAACAATCTAAGTACATCAGGGTCAACCAGAATCGCTCACAAATCTTTACTCTTTCATGTTACAGAATCATGTCGTCGTCCGGAAACAACCAGCCAAGCAACGAGCCCTCTACTTTTACTATGGACGCCGCTACCTTTCAAACGGCATTTACAGCTGCTGTAGTGGCTGCCGTAACCGCGGTCATTGCGCACCATAGCGCAATCAGCACAATCGATACTGCTGATGGGAATGAAGTTCCCAATCGTGATATCCTTCCAGGAAGTCACCAAACAGTAACAGTCACAGGCTCGCAAAGCCAGAAAGCGGAGAATAAGAAACGAAAGCGTCAAGCCCGGAAGGAATGCAAGAGAGCCCAAAAGCTGGCTATACAACAGCTGCAAGTGGAAACCCCTGCCTTTCCCGTACCGCGCAGGTCATATGAGGGAAAACTCCCGAAGTGTGATAAGTGTAGTTTCCATCATCATGGGGCTTGCCATGAGATGCAATGTTGCAATTGCCTAAACATAGGGCATCATGCTCGTGACTGTGGAGCACCGAAACGACCCGTCACTCAAGTCCCTTTCATCGACACTAACCCTGCGCACAAGACGAGTTATAGCGCAGAACGATTCAAGAAGCAATTTTTGAGGTGGAGTAACGAGGAAGGCACTCGTGTCCACATAACACTAGCTAAGCACCGTAATCCCGTCACCAAAGCTAGTACTAGCCAGTCATGCCACCAATGTGGTGAGACAGGGCACTTCAAGAGAGATTGCCCGATAACGCAGAATTCTGGCGCAGATGGGAAGATTCTCAGGATCACAGCTGCAGGAGAGCCTGCTCAGGAACCACGTTAATGTAATTAAGGCGTTTTGTTGTAACAGACTTATAAACTATTTAGGACTAGTGCAACTAGAGTCTTACCTTTTGCGAGATCTTGTCTGTATAGGAATTCTCGTGCTGCGTATACTTGCCTTTTGTAGTATATCTTATTCGCAGCAATAGTCTTGTGGTAAATCTAAAGTACTGTAACTCTGTTCATAGTTGCACGGTTGTCTCTTGTCTGTAAACGTCTTATGTTCAAACCTAATGTCTTTAAATTTCAATATGATCCCGACATTATCATACGACTCGATTAAATTTGATCCTCGCGAAAACAGCTTCATACGTACATCCCTATCTTCTAGATCACTTTTCCAGCGAAGCCATCATATCAGAACGTCGAAGTACTCATTCCAGGAGTACCTCTTAGATATTTTCTTTCCGAAGAAATCCCCGAAGTACCACTCGTACAGTACGTCAAGTTCAATCCAGGAATTCATGCGGATGATCTATCACTGAGGAAGGTATACATAAGAGTGTTATATAATCAAGGTTCTACAGGTTTTGAATTAATGATTCCGCCTTAACTCTTTCCTCCTTGGGATGTGAGGGTAAGGAAGAATCAGTTATTCGACTACCTTTTCAATCGTAATTATATACGACTCGTATACACGAAATGGTGATCGTGAAGCCCTGTATGAATTCTAAAATGGACTTCAGGACGAAGAAACTGCCTAAGTATACGAGTAATCACATCGTCATGTGAACAAACTTAGAACCCAGTACGACTCCCGAAAACAGATCACCCTATAGTTTAAACACCCACGGAGATACAAGAACAGTACAAACAACTTAACGATCTACACAAAAAATAGAATTAGAAGACTAGGCTTCTCACCCTAGAGAACCCCGGTCAGATTCTTCCAGAGATCGATGGATCGCATCGTATGTGCCTCGGATATCGAGGACTCTGTCAAGATTTTTATAGAAATCGTGATCTCTTCCTCGCATAGACAAAATGGTTGAGCAAACGTAAGGAAAGAAACTACTTCCAGGAATGGATCTGAAATACAAATATCACCAGTTCGAGTGTTAGGGAAGGATGTCCGAAAGACTATCTCCTGAACTCGATACGGACACTTCGAGTTCGTAGTGACACCTTTCGGATAGGACCAATACGCCCATGGTTTTCATGAGATAAATGACTAGGGTTACGTCTTTCTTACTTGGATCGATTCGTCATTTCTCCATGAAATGACTTACTTATCTACCCTCGTAGTAAGAAAAAAACCCATGAAAACATTTCCTACAAAGGAACTTTTAGCAAAGTTCTCTAGGCACGAGATTTGGAAATTGAAGAGTCAAATTTCTAGGACACACTGTTAGTAATGTGGGAAATTTTGAGTACTCTTTCAATTTGCCAAAACATTTGAGCATTCATCGACACCAGAGAAGCCGACAGCTTTCGCCAAATTCTAGGTCTTACCGACCTACCGCCTTAGTTCATTTAGAACTCCTCGCAAGCTACAGAAACTCGTACGACTTTGACCCAGCAAGGGGTGGCCTTTGACTGGGAAGTTACGCAAGAAAAGGAACCTTTAAGATTCCGAGTGAGTGACCAAGTTCTTTAGGATAACTCACTCTGAGAATGGCTTAATACGCTTCGTAAAGCGTGGAAAGCTAAATCCAAGTTAGACAGGACCTCCGAGATTCTTATAAGAATCGGTTCTGTGCCTCGCGCAAACTAGACCTACTCCGCGAACTCAGTAACGTACTTTCTACTCTTCGCATCTCGATCGTGAAACCATACCTTTCCGGTTGGACTCTTACAAGTCCACTCGTCGAGATCCTTGCCTTCGTA
The DNA here is from genome assembly GCF_051521515.1 of Lactuca serriola. NCBI lineage: Eukaryota > Viridiplantae > Streptophyta > Magnoliopsida > Asterales > Asteraceae > Lactuca > Lactuca serriola. Next base: position 285,843,613 of record NC_136410.1, read on the forward strand.
TCAGAACCGTAGTGACCCTCGACCGAGAGGTCAAGCGGACGAAGCAACACCGTCGCCAGTTAGTGTAGGTTCGTTGGGATACTAACCGAGAGCCCGATTTCACTTAGGTGCACTAGAACCAATCAATTAGGAAGTTTCCTCCTCACGTCTCGATCATTCGTGCATACTTCCTTGCCTAAATTCTAATTTCGGGACGAAATTCCCTTTAACAGGGGGATGATGTGACAACCCGAAATTTCTGTTCTAAATCAAACCACTTCAATCCAATAGAAGTAGAGCAGTTGCAGTGAAAATTCAGACTTATGGAATAAGTTTGGCAGTTTTAGGGTTTTACACCTAAGGAGTTATTAGGAGAGTGGATGCACTAGGATTTTGTACAACACTGTAATTCCATTACTCTAGGTCATTAGAATCCATTCCGAGAATAGAAATATTTTCTGCCAAAAATCTCAGGACTATAAATAGAATTCTGAACCAAATTGGTTCATTATTTGATTTCCAATTAGAGAAAAGCCAAATACTCTCTCACGGATCTTCGGGTTTTCATCCCAGATTGTGAGTCTACTTTCATAGATGTGTTTTAATACTTGTTATATGCTTAATAACATTATTTACATGTCCAAAGTACAAGATCCGGGAGTTTACCGCCCAAGAACGTTCTTGGGGAGTAAACTCCAAAATCAAGCCTAAAGGCCACCTAGTCCCATTTCCGTGTTAGGCATCTAACTAAGGACTTTATGAATGATCATTAGAGGCTAGAAGCAAATCAAAACCAAGTAGTTTGAGGAGTTTACGGCCAAGGAACCACCTCTTGGGCCGTAAACTCCAAGTAAAGGGCACAAATGAGTGCCTAGTGATCCTTTAGCCTTAGAACAAGAACCTAGAAGCCTTAAATTCATATCTTAGACCAACAAAACAATTAGAAACCAACTTTGGAAGGGAGTTTACGGCCAAGATGCTCCTTAGGCCGTAAACTCCAAGATTTAGGGCCAAAATCCCTTCAAACTCTTCCTAAGGCTTAGTCTTCTTTTTTGGCAAGTACCTTAATGTGTTTAGGACCTAGAAAACTCATGAAAAGCATAATTGTTGAAGAGTTTATGGCCAAGAGTATTTCTTGGGCCGTAAACTCCTTTAATGGGGTCAAAGGACACCCTAGACACTTCCTTAGGCCAAGAGACTTTTAGGGCAAGTACCTAGATGAGTTTTAGGCTAGTTAAAATTCTTAGAACCTCATGTGTGAGGGAGTTTACGGCCCAAAGAGTTCTATGGCCGTAAACTCCATCAAATGGTTCCATTTAGTGCCTTAAACCTTCCTTAAGCCAAGTGTTGAAGCCTAGACTTGTTCCTAGAATGGTTGGAGACTTGAAAGAACAATAAGAACCCTCCCTAGGGAGTTTACAGCCGTAAACTCCAAGGGAAAAGGGTCTTTGGGCTGTAAACTCCCCTTAGGAGTCAATATGGTAGCTTAAACTCTTGTTAAGCCTAGAAACAATTCCCCTCTAAGGTTGTAGTATTTCTAAGCTCCATTTCATGACTTGGTTGAGAGTTTACGGCCAGGAGCTTACTTCCCTGGGCCGTAAACTCCAATGAATATGGTCATTTGACCTTAAACTTCCATTAGGGGCATTGCACTCCTTTGTTGCAACCCATTAGCCTCCTAGCACTTGACCAAAAGTGTTGTCCTCGCGCTTAAATGTTATACTTGTATAGTTAGTGATTAAATCTCTAATTATTTATATACATATGTCTTCATATGTAACTAGGATCAATGTGTGTGTCTAAGTCATCACTTGACACCAAGCACTTGTCCGATCCTTTCGTACGATAACAACCCGTTCAATTCCAGTCACATACTGCAGGTGAGTTCATACCCCATAAATAATGTTTTAAGCTATTTTAAATGTTTTATGGGGGGGATACAAGTAGAATCATGCTACTTATTATGTCAATCACATGTTATTAGTAAGTAGGATATTATTACTTATTACATCAATCACATGTGATTAATATACAACATTCAAAAGATTTGGCTACTCATTACCCGTTTTACCAAATAGTTTCCTTCAAATGATTTTTATAAACATTTTATTTGTTTTAAACTACTTATTACACTGTACATCTTACTTTGTACATTGCCTTTCAAACTTATTTACAACTGTGTGTCAAACGATGTTTTCCTTATACTCAAAACTGTTTTATCATACTTATGCCTTTAAATTGTTTTATAGATTGACATCAAGTCGATCTTTTCTTAAAAATAATACTTATATTTCAAATGTCTTACAAAATTTATTTATGCTTTTATATTATAAATTGCATGCCTCTATATGTATAGTTATATAAGAAATGTTTAAAAGACTTAGGAAGGCTATCCACCCTATTTCCTTTTCGCGCTTGAGATGTGGTCTGGTGGGATATCGGATACTCGTCCGAAGGTCGTTTAAATATTAGTTATATATCATGTGTACATATAAAGTCATAAAAGGTCTTTCTAGTTTCATCCTATGCCCTTGGGTAGCAAGGGTATACATCCACGTCCATACGTACCACCTAGATTACTAGTAAGCTACCACATGGGTAGTTCAGGAAGATACTAGAACCATTACTAGAACGAGATATCATACAATGAGTCAGTTCATTCATGAGTCAATACTTTCTAGAACATTACTGTACATTACATGTACAACTATACTAGGACGAGAACATATACATCTATACTAGAACGTTTACATTACTATACTTGCTAGATAGAGAGAACACACATTACAGCTAGCACAAGTTGAACATTACAGTACAATTACTATACTTGCTAGATAGAGAGAACACACATTACAGCTAGCACATGTTGAACATTACAGTACAATTACTATACTTGCTAGATAGAGAGAACACACATTACAGCTAGCACACGTTGAGCATTACAGTACAATTACTATACTTGCTAAATAAGGAGAACACACATTACAGCTAGCACACGTAGAACCTTACCGTACTCTACTATAATAATTACATTATTATACTTATAGGAGTACTTGTGCATAGATATATCAGGAGGAGTCCTATTACATTTTATATGTATCGACACTGTTATCAAATCCGTGTTCTTACCTTTACCTTGTGATAAAATCACATAATCGACGAGATAGAATGGATTATTATCCTAGTACCAGAGGATACGGTTGGGGGATTGACCATTCCTAAAATCTCTGTTAGCTACAGAGGTAAAAGCACATCCACGGATGTCAAACGGTTGGTACCATTACAGGTACACAATTAAGGGATTAACTATTCCTTTACCCAGCTGTTAGCAACAGAGGTAAGAGTATGTCTACGGATGGCTTAAAGTTAACGTTAACAGCTACCCTAGTACCAAAGGGTATGATTCAGGTTAGTTATATTATTACCTATATTTTGTGACTCATTCACATAACCAATGAGGTAAAATTATATTTAGGTATCCTATTTCCAAAGGATACAATTTCTTATAATGATAATAATAGTAACACAATTAGGTCTTGGTAGAAGACTCCTTTTGTTACTAATAGGAATCATAGGGATTTCTAAAGATTTTCAAACATTTACAGTTGAGCTACAAACATTTTCATACTTATACGAGCTTTCTTTCAAAGCAATGTCAAGTCTTAAAAATTATAAGTTTTTACAAATTAAGACACATTAATACTTATGATCTCACCAGCTTTATAGCTGATACTCGCTTTCAAAATTTCTTGTATCCTCAGGTCATCATAGACAGGTACCGATGCAGGGAGAAAGGAAGATGGAGCTTATTCAAGACTTATCTTTCATTTTGATTTATGCTTTAGTGTTTATCAAAATTTGATAGAATACAATTGTATAATAATTATTTTATTAATGCAATGGATGATGTTGTTGCTTGTTTACTACTTTACATTGTTGTTGATATTATACATGACGTCCTCCGCCCCAGAACGTTTCCGCCGTTCTTGGTTTTGGGGTGTGACAGATTGGTATCAGAGCATTGTTTATAGTGTATTAAGTATATCAACCCATAAAAGATATACTAACTATAAATACATAAGGGATTAAAAATACTCTGACCAAGAGTTTATACTTTAAATAGTAAAATATTTATGTAAGTATACGTGCTGCATTCATACTAAAATCAATGTCATTAGGACAGTACAAAAGAATTACGATTGTTGGACAACACAAGTGGGCTTAGAGACATATGGTCAAAACTGGGAATATATAGCATGATCGCCTATATTATCTGAGGGTTGACTAGCATGTGCCTAAGTTTAAGTGTGTGGTTGCAACAATGCTAAAATCTTACCAACCCTACCACAATGAGAACAATAGAACATAACAATAAATTTAAAATACTATAGGTGTATTTTGGTGTTACTATAAGTACTATATACTTGAGAATTAAAACGGGATCTTCATTATTAAGTTGAATAGTTGCTAAGTGGATACACTGAGGCTACATGTAATTAGGATGTTATAGACTCAGAATCTGTGATAATTTTGCCTTGCCCCTATTCTGTGTGAATAAGGAGTTAAGGTCACTTATTTGAAGGTCTATCCTGTTTAGATTACACATAGCTGGCATGCACTTCACAAATAGCGATGTAACTAATGAAGGTTTTCTAAATAATTATCTAGATAGTTCGTCTAATAATTATCCTTTTACCCTAAATTCTCGCATAGAACTCATAGCTGGACTCCATCCCCTTGACAACCAGTATCTTCCGAATGAAGTCATAGCTGGTTGGTTTGGAGAAGAACCAGAGAATGATCATCCTATCCCCTTGAATGATCACCATGACGAAGACCTTTCGTATGATGCTAACCCCGAACCAGAGGTTGAGAACCTACCCCGAGCAGCTCCCGTTTCAATTCCTAACCCTCTTCCGGCTTTTCATGGCCCGACCCTGAGTGAGTGGAATGCTTGGAAACATGGAGCCAAGCATAAGATCAGCCTATGCCATTTAATAGCGACCGAAGCTTTTACGACTTGAGCAATGGGGGCTCAGCAGATAGAGTCTTGCCAATCTTGGTCCGCAGAAGGGCCCAAAATGAGATTCAAGGCAGGACAGCCTTACGTCAGATTACGGAAGTAGTCGCCTATGCTAGAGTGCATACCCTCCACACCATTCATCTAGCATATACTCACGAGAGATCAGAAAGAAACCATGAAACCCTGTTGCAAGCACTGGCTGAATCACGAGCCGAAGTCATAAGAGCTCCGAGTACGCCAGATGGTGTGCGAAAGACACCTACTTGACAATGGAACGTCAATTGGTTGAACTAAGAGTTCACCAGAGGGATGACCGTCGCCAGTAGTAGACGCTTTACTTCATTTCCCTTATAAAAAGAAATCGTGTTTTCTGTCTATGCCCGATATGGTATTTTCTATGAAATTATCTTTTACCATAAGTACTTTAGTTAGGTCTTTATGCTGTCAGGAACTATCTTCTGTGGATATGATGTAAGACCTTTACAAGGTCATCTTCCCAAATCTTTACATCGTGAATATCAAAGATATTGACAGCCGGCTAACTTCTGTGTCATTCTTCATCCAAGTACTTTTATCTTACTTTCATTGGAGTCTATCTGAATCATACTTTAGTCAAGTCATTGGACTATGGTGATTTATTCCAAGAGACACTTCCAAATCTCTTTCAGTGGTTGGATCTTGTTATTCACCAACCCACGATACCTCAGCTCGAACGACAAACGTCTTGAGACCATTCTACGAACATACTCCCATCCCGTACTAGGACTGCATCATAGGGATGTAGGTCAAACCTTAGCGAACATACTTTCATTCTTTACCAGGACTGCATCATAGGGATGTAGGTTAAACTTTCGAGTCATACTCTTACTCTTTTCATGAACAATCTAAGTACATCAGGGTCAACCAGAATCGCTCACAAATCTATACTCTTTCGTGTTACAGAATCATGTCGTCGTCCGGAAACAACCAGCCAAGCAACGAGCCCTCTACTTTTACTATGGACGCCGCTACCTTTCAAACGGCATTTACACCTGCTGTAGTGGCTGCCGTAACCGTGGTCATTGCGCACCGTAGCGCAATCAGCACAATCGATACTGCTGATGGGAATGAAGTTCCCAATCGTGATATCCTTCCAGGAAGTCACCAAACAGTAACAGTCACAGGCTCGCAAAGCCAGAAAGCGGAGAATAAGAAACGAAAGCGTCAAGCCTGGAAGGAACGCAAGAGAGCCCAAAAGCTGGCTATACAACAACAGCAAGTGGAAACCCCTGCCTTTCCCGTACCGCGCAGGTCATATGAGGGAAAACTCCCGAAGTGTGATAAGTGTAGTTTCCATCATCATGGGGCTTTCCATGAGATGCAATGTTGCAATTGCCTAAACATAGGGCATCATGCTCGTGACTGTGGAGCACCGAAACGACCCGTCACTCAAGTCCCTTTCATCGACACTAACCCTGCGCACAAGACGAGTTATAGCGCAGAACGATTCAAGAAGCAATTTTTGAGGTGGAGTAACGAGGAAGGCACTCGTGTCCACATAACACTAGCTAAGCACCGTAATCCCGTCACCAAAGCTAGTACTAGCCGGTCATGCCACCAATGTGGTGAGACAGGGAACTTCAAGAGAGATTGCCCGATAACGCAGAATTCTGGCGCAGATGGGAAGATTCTCAGGATCACAGCTGCAGGAGAGCCTGCTCAGGAACCACGTTAATGTAATTAAGGCGTTTCGTTGTAACAGACTTATAAACTATTTAGGACTAGTGCAACTAGAGTCTTACCTTTTGCGAGATCCTGTCTGTATAGGAATTCTCGTGCTGCGTATACTTGCCTTTTGTAGTATATCTTATTCGCAGCAATAGTCTTGTGGTAAATCTAAAGTACTGTAACTCTGTTCATAGTTGCACGGTTGTCTCTTGTCTGTAAACGTCTTATGTTCAAACCTAATGTCTTTAAATTTCAATATGATCCCGACATTATCATACGACTCGATTAAATTTGATCCTCGCGAAAACAGCTTCATACGTACATCCCTATCTTCTAGATCACTTTTCCAGCGAAGCCATCATATCAGAACGTCGAAGTACTCATTCCAGGAGTACCTCTTAGATATTTTCTTTCCGAAGAAATCCCCGAAGTACCACTCGTACAGTACGTCAAGTTCAATCCAGGAATTCATGCGGATGATCTATCACTGAGGAAGGTATACATAAGAGTGTTATATAATCAAGGTTCTACAGGTTTAGAATTAATGATTCCGCCTTAACTCTTTCCTCCTTGGGATGTGAGGGTAAGGAAGAATCAGTTATTCGACTACCTTTTCAATCGTAATTATATACGACACGTATACACGAAATGGTGATCGTGAAGCCCTGTATGAATTCTAAAATGGACTTCAGGACGAAGAAACTGCCTAAGTATACGAGTAATCACATCGTCATGTGAACAAACTTAGAACCCAGTACGACTCCCGAAAACAGATCACCCTATAGTTTAAACACCAACGGAGATACAATAACAGTACAAACAACTTAACGATCTACACAAAAAATAGAATTAGAAGACTTGGCTTCTCACCCTAGAGAACCCCGGTCAGATTCTTCCAGAGATCGATGGATCGCATCGTATGTGCCTCGGATATCGAGGACTCCGTCAAGATTTTTATAGAAATCGTGATCTCTTCCTCGCATAGACAAAATGGTTGAGCAAACGTAAGGAAAGAAACTACTTCCAGGAATGGATCTGAAATACAAATATCACCAGTTCGAGTGTTAGGGAAGGATGTCCGAAAGACTATCTCCTGAACTCGATACGGACACTTCGAGTTCGTAGTGACACCTTTCGGATAGGACCAATACGCCCATGGTTTTCATGAGATAAATGACTAGGGTTACGTCTTTCTTACTTGGATCGATTCGTCATTTCTCCATGAAATGACTTACTTATCTACCCTCGTAGTAAGAAGAAAACCCATGAAAACATTTCCTACAAAGGAACTTTTAGCAAAGTTCTCTAGGCACGAGATTTGGAAATTGAAGAGTCAAATTTCTAGGACACACTGTTAGTAATGTGGGAAATTTTGAGTACTCTTTCAATTTGCCAAAACATTTGAGCATTCATCGACACCAGAGAAGCCGACAGCTTTCGCCAAATTCTAGGTCTTACCGACCTACCGCCTTAGTTCATTTAGAACTCCTCGCAAGCTACAGAAACTCGTACGACTTTGACCCAGCAAGGGGTGGCCTTTGACTGGGAAGTTATGCAAGAAAAGGAACCTTTAAGATTCCGAGTGAGTGACCAAGTTCTTTAGGATAACTCACTCTGAGAATGGCTTAATACGCTTCGTAAAGCGTGGAAAGCTAAATCCAAGTTAGACAGGACCTCCGAGATTCTTATAAGAATCGGTTCTGTGCCTCGCGCAAACTAGACCTACTCCGCGAACTCAGTAACGTACTTTCTACTCTTCGCATCTCGATCGTGAAACCATACGTTTCCGGTTGGACTCTTACAAGTCCACTCGTCGAGATCCTTGCCTTCGTATCAGAACCGTAGTGACCCTCGACCGAGAGGTCAAGCGGACGAAGCAACGCCGTCGCCAGTTAGTGTAGGTTCGTTGGGATACCAACCGAGAGCCCGATTTCACTTAGGTGCACTAGAACCAATCAATTAGGAAGTTTCCTCCTCACGTCTCGATCATTCGTGCATACTTCCTTGCCTAAATTCTAATTTCGGGACGAAATTCCCTTTAACAGGGGGATGATGTGACAACCCGAAATTTATGTTCTAAATCAAACCACTTCAATCCAATAGAAGTAGAGCAGTTGCAGTGAAAATTCAGACTTATGGAATAAGTTTGGCAGTTTTAGGGTTTTACACCTAAGGAGTTATTAGGAGAGTGGATGCACTAGGATTTTGTACAACACTGTAATTCCATTACTCTAGGTCATTAGAATCCATTCCGAGAATAGAAATGTTTTCTGCCAAAAATCTCAGGACTATAAATAGAATTCTGAGCCAAATTGGTTCATTATTTGATTTCCAATTAGAGAAAAGCCAAATACTCTCTCACGGATCTTCGGGTTTTCATCCCAGATTGTGAGTCTACTTTCATAGATGTGTTTTAATACTTTTTATATGCTTAATAACATTATTTACATGTCCAAAGTACAAGATCCGGGAGTTTACCGCCCAAGAACGTTCTTGGGGAGTAAACTCCAAAATCAAGCCTAAAGGCCACCTAGTCCCATTTCCGTGTTAGGCATCTAACTAAGGACTTTATGAATGATCATTAGAGGCTAGAAGCAAATCAAAACCAAGTAGTTTGAGGAGTTTACGGCCAAGGAACCACCTCTTGGGCCGTAAACTCCAAGTAAAGGGCACAAATGAGTGCCTTGTGATCCTTTAGCCTTAGAACAAGAACCTAGAAGCCTTAAATTCATATCTTAGACCAACAAAACAATTAGAAACCAACTTTTGAAGGGAGTTTACGGCCAAGATGCTCCTTAGGCTGTAAACTCCAAGATTTAGGGCCAAAATCCCTTCAAACTCTTCCTAAGGCTTAGTCTTCATTTTTGGCAAGTACCTTAATGTGTTTAGGACCTAGAAAACTCATGAAAAGCATAATTGTTGAAGAGTTTATGGCCAAGAGTATTTCTTGGGCCATAAACTCCTTTAATGGGGTCAAAGGACACCCTAGACACTTCCTTAGGCCAAGAGACTTTTAGGGCGAGTACCTAGATGAGTTTTGGGCTAGTTAAAATTCTTAGAACCTCATGTGTGAGGGATTTTACGGCCCAAAGAGTTCTATGGCCGTAAACTCCATCAAATGGTTCCATTTAGTGCCTTAAACCTTCCTTAAGCCAAGTGTTGAAGCCTAGACTTGTTCCTAGAATGGTTGGAGACTTGAAAGAACAATAAGAACCCTCCCAAGGGAGTTTACGACCGTAAACTCCAAGGGAAAAGGGTCTTTGGGCCGTAAACTCCCCTTAGGAGTCAATATGGTACCTTAAACTCTTGTTAAGCCTAGAAACAATTCCCCTCTAAGGTTGTAGTATTTCTAAGCTCCATTTCATGACTTGGTTGAGAGTTTACGGCCAGGAGCTTATTTCCCTCGGCCATAAACTCCAATGAATATGGTCTTTTGACCTTAAACTTCCATTAGGGGCATTGCACTCCTTTGTTGCAACCCATTAGCCTCCTAGCACTTGACCAAAAGTGTTGTCCTCGCGCTTAAATGTTATACTTGTATAGTTAGTGATTAAATCTCTAATTATTTATATACATATGTCTTCATATGTAATTAGGATCATTGTCTGTGTCTAAGTCATCACTTGACACCAAGCACTTGTCCGATCCTTCCGTACGATAACAGCCCGTTCAATTCCAGACACATACTGCAGGTGAGTTCATACCCCTTAACTAATGTTTTAAACTATTTTAAATGTTTTATGGGGGGGGGGGATACAAGTAGAATCATGCTACTTATTATGTCAATCACATGTGATTAGTAAGTACGATATTATTACTTATTACATCAATCACATGTGATTAATATACATCATTCAAAAGATTTGGCTACTCATTAGCCGTTTTACCAAATAGTTTCCGTCAAATGATTTTTATAAACATTTTATATGTTTTAAACTACTTATTACACTGTACATCTTACTCTGTACATTGCCTTTCAAACTTATTTACAACTGTGTTTCAAACGATGTTTTCCATATACTCAAAACTGTTTTATCATACTTATGCCTTTAAATTGTTTTATAGATTGACATCAAGTCGATCTTTTCTTAAAAATAATACTTATATTTCAAATGTCTTACAAAATTTATTTATGCTTTTATATTATAAATTGCATGCCTCTATATGTATAGTTATATAAGAAATGTTTAAAAGACTTAGGAAGGCTATCCACCCTATTTCCTTTTCGCGCTTGAGATGTGGTCTGGTGGGATATCGGATACTCGTCCGAAGGTCGTTTAAATATTAGTTATATATCATGTGTACATATAAAGTCATAAAAGGTCTTTCTAGTTTCATCCTATGCCCTTGGGTAGCAAGGGTATACATCTACGTCCATACGTACCACTTAGATTACTAGTAAGCTACCACATGGGTAGTTCAGGAAGATACTAGAACCATTACTAGAACGAGATATCATACAATGAGTCAGTTCATTCATGAGTCAATACTTTCTAGAACATTACTGTACATTACATGTACAACTATACTAGGACGAGAACATATACATCTATACTAGAACATTTACATTACTATACTTGCTAGATAGAGAGAATACACATTACAGCTAGCACACGTTGAACATTACAGTACAATTACTATACTTGCTAGATAGAGAGAACACACATTACAGCTAGCACACGTTGAGCATTACAGTACAATTACTATACTTGCTAGATAGGGAGAACACACATTACAGCTAGCACACGTAGAACCTTACCGTACTCTACTATAATAATTACATTATTATACTTATAGGAGTACTTGTGCATAGATATATCAGGAGGAGTCCTATTACATTTTATACGTATCGACTCTGTTATCAAATCCGTGTTCTTACCTTTACCTTGTGATAAAATCACATAATCGACGAGATAGAATGGATTATTATCCTAGTACCAGAGGATACGGTTGGGGGATTGACCATTCCTAAAATCTCTGTTAGCTACAGAGGTAAAAGCACATCCACGGATGTCAAATGGTTGGTACCATTACAGTTACACAATTAAGGGATTAACTATTCCTATACCCAGCTGTTAGCAACAGAGGTAAGAGTACGTCTACGGATGGCTTAAAGTTAACGTTAACAGTTACCCTAGTACCAAAGGGTATGATTAAGGTTAGTTATATTATTACCTATATTTTGTGACTCATTCACATAACCAATGAGGTAAAATTATATTTAGGTATCCTATTTCCAAAGGATACAATTTCTTATAATGATAATAATAGTAACACAATTAGGTCTTGGTAGAAGACTACAATGAGCACAGTTAAGTCTTGGTAGAAGACTCCTTTTGTTACTAATAGGAATCATAGGGATTTCTAGGGATTTTCAAACATTTACAGTTGAGCTACAAACATTTTCATACTTATACGAGCTTTCTTTCAAAGCAATGTCAAGTCTTAAAAATTATAAGTTTTTACAAATTAAGACACATTAATACTTATGATCTCACCAGCTTTATAGCTGATACTCGCTTTCAAAATTTCTTGTATCCTCAGGTCATCATAGACAGGTACCGATGCAGGGAGTTAGGAAGATGGAGCTTATTCAAGACTTATCTTTCATTTTGATTTATGCTTTAGTGTTTATCAAAATTTAACAGAATACAATTGTATAATAATTATTTTATTAATGCAATGGATGATGTTGTTGCTTGTTTACTACTTTACATTGTTGTTGATATTATACATGACGTCCTCCGCCCCAGAACGTTTCCGCCGTTCTTGGTTTTGGGGTGTGACACATAAGTTCTAAGTATTGGATTCAACCAGTGCTCATTGGAATCACTTCATGGATTTTATCACGAGTGATCATGAGACGATAATATCTTATATTCTTCAAACCTAGAGATATGAGTTGTTACTATGAGTTGATTATACATTGATTGCATGAAAACGCATTCGGTAACTCGATGTTATAAAATGTGCCTTTGTGTATGATTCAACAATTAGCAGAACAAGCCATATGAGTCGAAGTGTATCCATTCCTTTTACCTTCGGCATAAAAACGATATCTGTGGGCCCCTCAATGATTTAATGATGACACATGTGAGTGCTTGGCCAAGCCAGGACTGATTTGATTTGTTTAATCAGTCAGTCATCATGAATCGAAAATCGGGAAACAACAAATAGACAGAGAGAATGATTGATAATCCATGTCTCAGTCTATTCGATATCCATAATGGAGGAATATATGATCACTTATCTAATGGACAAGTCATTAACAAAGGTCAGAGTTCATCGACAAGGTCAGAGTTTGACAGAAGCTTTTGAGAGCTACGATTGCTGATCGGTTTCTAAAGTCATACGCAATAATAGTTTTAGACTTATCCAAGTGGGACAATGTTGGATTAATGTCTAAGTCCATAACTATAATTGGTAAGACTTGACCCAACCCGACATGGTCCATTTGGGTTGCATGGCATCATGCATTTGGATAGACTATAACGAGAGAAATAACACTTAAGGTTTGTTAATATATTATAGGTTCTAATATATTAATAAGATTATTTAATTAGTATTGATCAAGAATTAATCTAGGATTAATTAAGTGATCAAAAGAAAACTAATTAAATATATGGGTTGATTGTGTAAATCATCCATACTTATATAGTGGGCAAATGCTCCATGGATTGTCAAGTTGGGCTAAAACCCATAAGATGCTCCATGGATGCTCCATGGTGTATTTGTACCCATGGATCATGGAAATGAAAGGCCGTGACAATTAGGGTTTACATGGTGTAACCCTAAGTATATAATGATCTTATTCTTGGAGAAAATTGGCCACTATGTGAGAGAAAAAGGGCTAGCCGATTTTCTTGAAGTGTTCCTTTTCTCTCAAGTCATTCCATGTGTATTTGGTGTTGTGTGAACCATTTGAGGTGTCACACTTGGGGCATTAGGCAATCAAGCTTCATGAAGACATTCTACATCAAAGAGGTTTGTAATTCTAACTTGATATATTCATATGAATCAATGTTATTATGCTAGTTAGGACGAATACCTTGGAAAGTTCATATTTTCATGTATAATAGAGAAAATATAGATCCAAGGTATTTAGGGTTGCATGTAAACTTAGTTGGGTTAGAATTCTCAAAACCCAACACCCTCATCCTGAGAAGCTTGAATCGGATTAGAATCAAATGGAGGAAAAGCGGGGGTTGGACCATAAACATTTTGGGAAATTGTAGTTGCGGTTGATGAGGATGCTCTTGATCGATATACCGAATCATGATTTGTTTTTGATGGTCCAGTCAGGATTTCAAAGTCAACTTCAAGGATAATTTGATAATTTGGACATCTTGGAGGTGGAGCATCGGACACCATGATGTGTGTTGGTCCTGAATTCCGAACATAGTTGTCATCGAAGGTGACATGATAGCGTTCTTCAGGAGCATGAGTTCGATGATTCAGAACTCGGTATGCTTTTCGATTTTACTGAGTATCCCAAGAAGATTGCTTCATCGACTTTAGTTTGAAACTTCATGAATTGATCATGGTTGTTTTTGATAAAGAACCTACAACTAAAGACATGTAGGAATGAGATACTCGGCTTGAGACCATTCGTGGCTTCATACAGTGTCATATTGAGGTGTCGATTTATGATACTTCAATTTTGAGTGAAGCAGGCAGTGGATACAGCTTCAGCCTCAAGACGAAGTGGAAGATTTGCAAAGTTGAGCATCGATCATGAAGCTTCAATGAGAGCTTTGTTTCTTCTATCAACAACACTGTTAGGTTGAGGAGTGTATGGAGCAGAGAAATAATGGTCAATGCCTTTGTCGAAGAGGAGTTTCTCAATGGTGAGATTGGTGAATACCGAGCCATTATCACTTCGGGTTCGTCTTATAAGTAGTTTGACGAGAACTTTAATTCGTTTGATAATGTTGATAAAATCTGAAGGTGTCTCGGATTTTAACCTAAGAAAGAAGACCCAGGTGAACCTTGTAAAATCATCAACAATCACAAGAATGTACTTTTTGTGATGCAGACTTTCTATAGTGGAGGGTCCACAAAGATCAATATGCAGAAGTTCTAATGGTTCCAAAATTGATTTTTCTACAATAACAGGATGACATTTCTTGGATTGCTTCCCACATTCACATGCATTACACAAGTGATCATTTTCGAACTTGAGGAATGGCAGACCTCTGTCCATTTCAACAGAAACAAGATCATTCATATAGCGGAAGTTTAGATTAGTAAGCCTTCGATGCCATAACCAACTGACATCAGGAATGGCCTTTGAGAGTAGGCAAAGTTGAGTCTTTCCGATGATCATGTTGATGTCTAGAGGATACATATTATTTTTTTTGATTTGATTTGATTAGACATTCTTTCCGATCTTCTGTTATGACGTAGCTACGTTTTCTTTGTAGAAATCAACTCTTCGGTTAGAGTCAGTGAATTGAGCTACACAAATCAGATTGTGCTTCAAGTTAGCTACATATGCCACATTTAAGACAGAGAAATTGTCATTTGTAAGGATACCATAACCTCTGATTTGAGAATTGGAGTTGTTGCCATACATCACATAGCCAAAATTTAGAGACAGATAGAGATCACGAAGAAAGTTTTTCTGCCCCGTCATGTGCATGGAACAAGCACTATCAATATACCATATTGTATCTTGTTCCAAAGTATAGAGTGCCTGCAAAATTAGTGAATTTTGGAGTTTTTAGGCTCCGACTTAGGTTTTGGGACTTTAGAACGGACTTTGGAATTGGGTTGTGACTTTTAAGCAATGGATGTATCGGAGGGTTTGTTCCGAGATACTTTTGGAAAGAAGGAAAAATCCATGGTCTTTTCATTGATCCATAAATGATATTCAACAACAGGTTGTTTAGGAACAATTTTCTCGGACAAACAATTTTTGGAGTTGTAGGAATCATAATGTCACTTGAAGTTCCATTTTCTTCTTCAACACTTTTGACTTTCTACTCAAATGTTTGCTTTGAAACATTTGAAATTTTTTTAGTAAGACTGTTCTTAGCAACTCGCTCTTTGTTTGCTACTTTTGATGCCATGTTAGGTTCTAAAAGTTGTTGTGGTTTGAAAATTGTACCATCAGATTTAGCAATGAATACATAGGAAATTGTTTGACAAGAGTTAATTATGGTGAGATGAGTATCAACGGTATTCTATGGAATAGGACTGACATCCTTGTTTTGGGCTACCAAACTAGGAGCATTTGATAGCCTTTTAAGAATCTTAACATGCATAAATATGTTGTGGTTCCTAGTGGATGGGCTAACAGTCTGAGATACTTTCTTTTTGGAAATCTCGATGAAGCTGGAATCATGTCTTGACGTAATTTCCTTTTTAAGGGCATTTTTTTTCTTCTATATTTGGATCGACAACATCTTTCCTACATAACGAAGGTTTCCTCTAAGGGTCAGATGATGACTGGGAAGTTTGGCCAGCTGATGGGTTGTTAAACTTAGGCTTTATTGGCACTAGGATTGTTTTTTAAATCAATTGAGATTTAGAAACACACGAGTTGGATGAATAATCACCTAATATTTCTTCTTCAACGTCACTATCTAAAGATGCCCAAACAAAATTGGATCTATCAGAGTCAAGTATAGTTGTCTCTAGAGTTATTTCCTCAACAATACAATTGTTAGGAGGACTGATGTTCAGAATATGAACTATAGTATGGGTGATGCTAGGGAATGCTTTCGAGGTTTGATTCAGGTCGATGTGTACCAGTGGCAGAAGAGACGTGGAATCAGTACATTTGACAACTATGGGTTGAAACTCAGGAATCAGAGATTTAAAGTGGTCCAAGGTCTTAGGAAGGGGTGAAAATGGTGAGACAGGGGTATCCGAATGTTTGCAGTTCAAAATTTCTTCTATAAAAGTTAGATTTTATAACTCCTTCTAGGGACGAGAAATAGGTTTCAGAAACTCGCTTCCGAGACCAGGTGCTTTGGACCAAGGATGTGGAAAATTATGATTCATCCGTTCAGTTGCTTCAAGAATATATATGGCATGATGTAAAGCATCAATTTTCGAATTCAGACATTTGTTATAAGAAATTAAAACATTCCTTTCAGAATATGTGATTTCACCTTTGTCTTTTAAAATGATACATTCATCTTGAGACATTACAAGCTCTCGTTCTACTGATTCTATCTTAAGCTTCCTATCTTCGAAACGTAGTCTAAGACGAGTCAGTTCACTTTCCGTTTCTCACTCACTTCTATGGCAGACTCATAGGCTTTATCGATGATTGTCATATCTGATTGGATATGGGTTAGATATGGTTCACAAAGAGATAAATCAAAGTTATTATCATTAATCATAGATTTTACCTGCTAAACGATACTTCTGCATGGTGGATAATTCGTTGCCATGTAGCAAAAGTTTGGCTAAACATGTTCATCATCCCCTTCTTAACCTAATGACCAGTAGACTTCATCATATTTGATCGGTTGTCTAGCTATAAGACAGATGTTTCTTCCAGTGCTCATATTGTCCTCGTCTCCTGAAGACTAGTACCCTTTGACATCTCTAGTCACAGTAGTAACGAACGTTTTCTCACTTGCAGCCATTTCTTGGCCTCTGCGGGCATAGTATGCAGATTCCTTGATCTTTGGTTTCTATGTGGCTTTATCCATACAATCTTTGGAAAAATGATTGCGATGACCACATTTGTGACAAACTATCTTGGGTTTGTCTAATTTCGGATTATCGTGGGATTCTGAGGGATGGCTAGATGATGACATTTTGGGTTTGTAAGCAGTTGGGTTCTCTGACGGTTTAGGAAATGGTTGAGTGTTATTCTAGTGAGGGACTTGCAAATGTTTATGATATTGTTTGTGAGTGGGATTCCATGGACACTTATATTTCATTGAGAGTAAAGCAAACTCTTGTTGGAATCGAAGTTCAAAGTCTATAACTTCAGGATCGATGTCTCCATCAAAATGATAGTTGGAATTAGTAAGAATAGGTAAAGCTGGTGGATTAGGTTGAACAGATGGAATGGATGGGATAACAACTTTGAAAGGGTCTGAAACGGAGGGGTATGAGACTTGTGGATTGAAAGAGCTAACAAGAGCAAGAGGACCTCAGGAGAGTTCTCTCAACGTTTGTGCAACATTTGATTCATGTCCTTGCAGCTCATCAAAAACTAGTAAAACTTTAGCTTCTTTAGAGATCCATTACTCTCAAGACATGATTTTATGTTTCCCCATCCTTTACCAAGACTATTGATGAACTTGAGATTGTATCCTATCAGAGTTCGGACAATCCCATAAGTAGTCATGTTGTCGATGATGATTCAGTACCTATTAGTGGCCGAGGCAACTGATTCACCGGGAGTAGTGGTGGAAGTATCGAACTCATTGAAAACCAAAGTCAGACACTTATCTTTCATGTTTTTTGATCCCCCGAAAAGATCTTGTAGAGTATCCCAAATGTATTTAGCATATTTTCACAACTTAATGTGCTCAAAGAGAGAAGGAGGGACATCGAATGTAACAATTGGTAAAAATAGGAACGATCGTACGATGATATGTTTTGATTATTAAGCAATATGAGTATTTTATCAAAAAATGGTTGAAGGTCTTTGCATACAAAACTATTACTTTAATATAGACTTAGTTGAGAATCCGTGAGACAAGTACATCTTCAAACACTGCCTTTTTGCTAGGAGGTATCGCTACAAGTCCTGTTTATAACCAGAGTCTCCCGTTCGGAGAACGTGTCAAATGTGCATAGATCTATACCAGAAGTCATGATCCCGCGCCCTGACTGTTAGCTACAGTCCGTCCTTTGGGGTGACAGTTTGTCATAACGCTACGACGCTTGAAGAACGTCGCTACAGGCATATTATGTTTAGTATGGTTATAAAACTCACCGGATATATAATTATTATGGTATTACGCTTTTATGAATGAGTAGCTATTAAAACTATTCTTCATCTAACCAGTGTGATCTTTGTATAGCTTTATTATATAAAACTATGCCACAACTTTTAAGCACGTCGGTTGCTTGCGATTGTCACACCCCAAAACCACGAACGGCGGAAACGTTCAGGGGTGTAGGACGTCATGTATAGTATCACAACAGTGTAATATAATAAACAAGCAACAACATCATCCATTGCATTATAAGTAAAGTTTTATACATGTGTGTTCTTTCATTGTAATAAGACACCAAAAATATACAATCAAAATAAAAGACGAGACTTGTCTGCTCCGTCTTCTCAAAACCTGGCCTCCATACCTGTCTACTGATGACCTGAGAATACAAGTTATTTTGAAAGCGAGTATCAGCTTTAAAGCTGGTGAGTCCATAAGTATATAAGTTTCATTGCCTTGTTTGTGAAAATCTGCTATGAATGCCATGAAAAACCTTTAAGTGAAAATGTTGAGGTAAGTATGAAATCCCTAGAAAACCCTTATTTTCTATATGTATGAAATGTAGTCTTCTACCAAGAACCGAATGTTCTGTATGTATGAAGTGTAGTCTTCTACCAAGACCCGAATGTTTTGTATGCAAAATGATAGTTTTTCCTTTATGTTGACTAGTACTAAAAGTGCTTAGTCTAACTCATCGTTTATGTGAATGTGTCACAAAATAAAGTAAACAGGAAAAATGTAATATTGTAAGTGTTGTCACTGGGTACTAGGACCAACACGACATCGCATTAAGCGAAATGTACAACCTAATGAACATCCGAAGATTGTCCAATTGTCCTCTGTAGCAGCAGCAAGTGGGTGGAAGGGTTAGTCCGAAATCGATTTCCTAATATAAGTAGTAACCTTCGACCTCCGAAGATGGTCATCGACCACTGGTGCTAAACAGTGGGGTTCGGAATGGTAAGTCCCGTCTAGCTATCCCCTGGACCCGAGATAGGAAAGACAATTTACACAGTAAGTACTAATAAATCATCTTCGTAGTTCTAAGTACATGTATCCAGGTAAGTGAATATAGGATAATGCACCTATGTAAAAGTGGTCCTGTAAGGTATTCATGTATGTGTGTCCATGTAACAGGTAAGTATATGTAAACATATTCATGTATCAAGTAAACATCTGTAAGTACTCATGTATCAGGTAAGGTACTAGTATAGACTCATGAATGAACTGACTCTTGTGTGACTCCTTGTAATAGATGTAATGTTTGATATCTTCCCATTATCCCTATGATAATCTACTGTAATATAACTAGTTGATCATGCAAGTTTACACACTCTTACTACTCAAGGGTGTGAGAAACTAAAGGAAAGATGCAAACTATAACGTCAGTACATATATAAGAATATAAGTATATATGCATAGTTTAGTTCAAGAATGTAAAATGGTTTTGTAAGACATCTTATGGGTTTTGAAAAATAAATAACAATGACTTGATGTCATTTGAATAAACATTTCAAAAGTAACACGTTTGGTAACAATGTGCTTTTAGGATGTAAAACCATTTTATGCATCACATTTTGTAGCATGTGAAATCTGTTAAACGACAAATACAGTTATAAAATACATATCAATGATTTAATAACATGTTTGTTTCTACTCGTATTCCCCCCCCCCCCCCATTAAAGCATTTAAAATCATTTGAAACATTGATTAGGGGTATGAACTCACCTGCAGTAAGTGACCGGAATTGAACGGACTGTTATCGTACGGAAGGATCGGGCAAGAGCTTGGTGTCAAGTGAAGACTTAGACACACACAAAGATCCTAATTACATATGAAAACATATGTATATAAATAATTAGGGATTAAATCACTAATTATACAAGTATAAACATTTAGACGCGAAGAAAGCACTTTTGGTCAAGTGCTAGGAGGCAAATGGGTTGCAACAAAGGAGTGCAATGCCCCTAATGGAAGTTTAAGGTCAAAAGACCATATTCATTGGAGTTTACGGCCCAGGGGAGTAAGCTCCTAGCCGTAAACTCTCAACCAAGCCATGGAATGGAGTTTTGAAGTACTACAACCTTAGAGGGGAATTGTTTCAAGGCTATACAAGTGTTTGGGCACCACATTGACTCCTTTGGGGAGTTTACGGCCCAAAGACCCTTTTCCCTTGGATTTTACGGCCGTAAACTCCCTTGGGAGGGTTCTTATTATTCTTTCAAGTCTCCAACAATTCTAGGAACAAGTCTAGGCTTCAACACTTGGCTCAAGGAAGGTTTAAGGCACTAAATGGAATCATTTGATGGAGTTTACGGCCGTAGAACTCTTTGGGCCGTAAACTGTTGGGTTTTGAGCATCCAAACACTCCTAAGTGTACATGCAACCCTAAATACCTTGGATCTATGTTTTCTCTATTATACATGCAAATAAGAACTTCCAAGGTATTATCCTAATCTAGCATACAAAACAATGACTATAGCAAGATATAATACATACCTCTTTGGTGTAGAATGTCTTCATGAAGCTTGAGTGCCTAGTGCCCCAAGTGTGACACCTCAAATGGAATCACAATCATCAAAACACTTAGAATAACTTGAGAGAATTCTTACAACTCATGAAATCGGCTAGCCCTCTCTAGAATAATACTAGTGGCCGATTTTTCCTCAATAATAAGATGCTTATATAGTTAGGGTTACACCATGTAAACCCTAATTGACATGGCCTTTCATTTCCATGATCCATGGGTACAAATACACCATGGAGCATCCATGGACCATCCTATGGGTTTTAGCCCAACTTGATTATCCATGGAGCATTAGCCCACTATACAAGTATGGATGATTTACACAATCAACCCATATATTTAATTAGTCTTCTTTTGAACACTTAATTAATCCTAGATTAATTCTTGATCAATACTAATTAAATAATCTTATTATTCTTATTATTAATATACTAGAACTTATAATATATTAATAACCATAAGTGTCTTATTTCTCTCATTCAAGTGCATGATGGTATGCAACCCAAATGGACCATTCCGGGTCGGGTCAAGTCTTACCAAATATAGTTATGGACTTAGACATTAATCCAACATAAACTCCCTCACACATGAGGTTCTAAGAATTTTGACTAGCCCAAAACTCATCTAGGTACTTGCCCTAAAAGTCTCTTGGCCTAAGGAAGTGTCTAGGGTGTCCTTTGACCCCTTTAAAGGAGTTTACGGCCCAAGAAATACTCTTGGCCGAAAACTCTTCAACACTTATGCTTTTCATGAGTTTTCTAGGTCCTAAACACATTAAGGTACTTGCCAAAAATGAAGACTAAGCCTTAGGAAGAGTTTGAAGGGATTTTGGCACTTAATCTTGGAGTTTACGGCCTAAGGAGCATCTTGGCCGTAAACTCCCTTCCAAAGTTGGTTTCTAATTGTTTTGTTGGTCTAAAACATGAGTTTAAGGCTTCTAGGTTCTTGTTCTAAGGCTAAAGGTACACTAGGAACTCATTTGTGCCTTTTACTTGGAGTTTACGGCCCAAGAGGTGGTTCCTTGGCCGTAAACTCCTCAAACTACTTGGTTTTGATTTGCTTCTAGCCTCTAATGATCATACATAAAGCCCTTAGTTAGATGCCTAACACGGAAATGGGACTAGGTGGCCTTTAGGCTTGATTTTGGAGTTTACTCCCCAAGAACGTTCTTGGGCGGTAAACTCCCGGATCTTGTACTTCGGACATGTAAATAATGTTATTAAGCATATAACAAGTATTAAAACACATCTATGAAAGTAGACTCACAATCTGGGATGAAAACCCGAAGATCCGTGAGAGAGTATTTGGCTTTTCTCTAATTGGAAATCAAATAATGAACCAATTTGGTTCAGAATTCTATTTATAGTCCTGAGATTTTTGGCAGAAAATATTTCTATTCTCGGAATGGATTCTAATGACCTAGAGTAATGGAATTTCAGTGTTGCACAAAATCCTAGTGCATCCACTCTCCTAATAACTCCTTCGGTGTAAAACCCTAAAACTACCAAACTTATTCCATAAGTCTGAATTTTCACTATAACTGCTCTACTTCTATTGGATTGAAATGGTTTGATTTAGAACAGAAATTTCGAGTTATCACAGCGATTTTCGGTCTTAGAGACTGCCAGTTATGTTAGGAAAATAAGGGTTTTTCCTGTATACAAACCAAACAACTAATAGGAAAATAAGGGATTTTCCTGGTACAATTAGTTACAACTTATAACACGAACATTCATATGCATTTCATACTTATATAAGAAAATAAGGGTTTTTCTTGGAAAACACAACAAATCATATCTCAACTATTAGGGAAAATATGGGATTTTCTGGATCTAATACATTCATTTTCAACACAACGAATCATAACTCTTTACAATTGAAATACTGTGTTTTCTGGAAAACATACACGAACTTTTGAATGGCGTACATTTTCTCAAAACACTACTTATGAACTCACCAACTTAATTGTTGACACTTTTTCTTTGAAATAACTTGTATTCTCAGGGAACCGCTAAGCAGATTTGGAAATCAACTTTTGGGGATTAGCGTGCTGACGTTAATTACTTCTTTTGAAGGATGTTTATGTATTTATCTTTTGAATAAGTAACGAATACGATTATGTAAACATTTTGGAAACTTTAATATATATGGTGGTGTGTACTTTCCTTTCTATGAACTGTTATGATATTGAATATGACGTCCTCCGCCCCCGAACGTTTCCGCCGTTCTGGTTTGGGGGTGTGACAGATTGGTATTAGAGCATCGTTTATAGTGAATTAAGTATATCAAAACCATTTTTGGTATACAACTATAAACTCAAATGGGCAAAAACACTCTGAGAAGAATCATACTTTTGAAATTAGATTTATTTAGTTTTTGTAAAGTAAGCATGCATTCATTTCGTACTAATAATAGTTTCACATCGGACCATTTTAGAAGTATTGTAAATAAGTTGTGCAGTGTAGGTACGCCTTGGGACATGTAATCGGAACTGGGAAGGATATAGCTTGATCAACTATATTTTTCCGAGAGCCGACTAACGTGTGCCGAGGAGTGTCTGCAGTGGACAACAAATTTAAAACATACCAACAAACCATACAAAGAGAACTTTAACATACAAATTTAAAATACTATAGGATTATTTTGCGTTACAATAGAACCACACACTTAGATTCTTCATATGCTTCTTACCCCTATTCTCGCATAGGCATATCAGCTAGACTTCATCTCCACATAGACCCCTACTATCCTGCTACCGAATCCAATAGATGGATCAAGAAGGATCCAGAAGAAGATTTCGAAGAGTACCAATAGATGAAATACAAGGAAGAAGATTTCCGAGAAGGGACCAGATGGAGAAAGAAGTTCGGGAGATACCATCAATAAACCTTACCCTATCAAGAGGAGTGTGAGAACCTCCACTTCTCATTTCAGGAAGCAACCCGCAATTAACTACCTAGCCACACATATAGACTGGAGAAGACAACCGATGATCCACAACCGACATAAACTCACTGCACCGTACTTCGGGCCATAGCACCCATAGACCGACAAGCAGATCAAAAGAACAATATGGATCACCTACACTCCTTAGAAAAGGAGATAGTCGTTATAGGACAAAGAACCCTTAAAGCTACAACCTGGACAGTCATCACAAAACTAAGAGCAGAGGAGGCCACTCGCAAAATAGAATCATGCTGACACATGAAGTTAATCAGCATACTGGTGCAACACTTGTTCTCTAAATAGACCCTACAACATTTCAAATTGCAGTAACAGCCGCCGTGACAGCAGTCATGGCACACCTCGGCGCTAACAACACAAACAAAAGTGGGAACGGCGCCGAAAGTTCCAATCGTAATAACAACCAGGGACACCCCGAGTATGTTCGTGCAACAACGCCCCAAATCAAGGACCTACCAAAAAGACAACAAATAGTGACATTCCATACCACCACCATCCCTACTACCTCAGTGCCGACAAGACCATATGTTGGAAACCTACCAAAATGCACCAACGGTAGCTTTCATCACAAAGGAAAGTGCAGGGAAATGCACTACAAGAACTGTAATGAAAAGGGGCATACCACAAATTTCTGTAGGGTGCCGGCTCAACCGCCCAAAACACAAAAGCTGGGATGATTCGGACTTGCTACAGATGTGGAGAAGTAGGGCATTTCATAAAGGAGTTCTCGGAGACTAAAAACAAAGATGTCAGGAGCGTCGGAAGTGTTTTAGCAACAGAGTGTGGGAAAGCAGTAATAGACCCCGCTGAGATTCCGGTACGTTCATTCCCGATAGCACATATGCATGGATACTATATAATAGCAACGCGGAGAGGAGTATTGTGAGTCGTAGATTTAATCAATTTCTCAACCAAAAACCTCAAAAACTTAAACGAAATATTTATAGTAGAATTGGAATAATCAAAAGCACTAGAGGCGTGTACATAGGGTGCACTCTAACACTAAATCAAGCAATTCGTTCAAATCATCCTAAAACCAGTCACAATAAAACTTTACGACATTTTCATTTTAACAACGTATTAGTTAGTTTCCTCAACATACCGATATCATATATTATGAAAAGTCCGTTCGCCTAAACCCATCGAGTAATAGAACCCTCGTTGTCTATGGAGACAAACCGGACACAAACCCCGACTCACCTTTTACAACAAGACTCAGAAGTACCTACACAAGAGGTACCACGCCGTCCTAGCCCGTGTAGTGGATAAGAAACAAGAAGATAAAGACATCATGGATGTTGGAAAAGCACGTAACCTTCTCGATATATTCTGAGAAGATCTCATGGGAATACCATCCGTACGGCAACCCGAGTTCAAAAATCAACCTAAGTGCAGTAGTTGTGGAAAAGGGTTGTTGTAAATGCCATCTCACCCAAGTTAATCACCCCACTCAAGTAGAGACTATGGACCCATACTAGTGAATCTATGATTACTAAGTGAGTATATTGGAGCCCTATATAATTAAGATTCTACGAACTTAGGGTTGGTAAATTCGCTTTAAATCCTTTTCCTTGTTTGGATGTGGGCTTAGAATAGAATCACCGATTCGACTGTCTTTTCATTCTTAATTATATATGACTTATAAACACAAAGAGATGATAGATGAATCAGTTATGAGTCATACCATGAACTCCATGACAAGTTACCCAAGACAGCGGATGGACACGCTACCACTTGAGCGAGCATAGACAAATCAAACAAACCCACCACTTTCTACCAACCAAGGCTACAAAGAAAAATAGAAAAGCTGATAGGAGCATATCACAAGAAGATTGCGAGACTACATAGTATACCACTATCTATCATTTTGGATAAGGGACAGGCGATTCGCCTCGTGTTTTCAATAGTCATTAAAGAAGTCCTTAATATCACCCTCAAACTGACAGACAAAACGGAAGAACCATTCATCTAATCCTTATACAACAACTATTACATTAACATCAAAGTCGCGTCATTCGAAGCTCTCTACAGAAGCAAGTGTAGATCACCTCTGTGCTGGGCTGAGGTAGGTAATACACAACTCGCTAAGGGACAAGTTCCTAACAACACTCTCACCAACCCCCAGATCATACGAGAAACTATAGAGAAGATTGTTCAAACCCATGAATAATTGAAGGCATCCCAGAATCGGAAGAAGAGCTTGTCTGATGAGACTCTTGTTATTCTACTTGACGAAATTGAAGACAACGAGAGTCTAAACTTCATCGAAGAACCGGTGGAAATCATGGATCAGGAGGTAAAAAGGACGAAACAAAGTCTCATACCCATAGTGAAGGCCCGTTGAAGCGCCAAGCGAGGACCTGATTTCACTAGGGAATGCGAGAATCAAATGAAAAAAAAAGAAACATCCCCAATTGTTTAGTGATATCCCGTCTACAAGTTGAATTTCGGGGCGAAATTGTTTTAACGGGGGGAGAATATAACAATTGGTAAAAATAGGAATGATCGTACGATGATATGTTTTGATTATTAAGCAATATGAGTATTTTATCAAAAAATGGTTGAAGGAATTTAACCTCTTTATTTAAATAAGTTCTTGTGAAATATAAAACAAGTAACTAATGATAATTTCGTTATGATGTATGACTACGAACCATCACCGGTTTGTGAAAATTAGCATATAACATCATTTGAACGCAACAAACTTAATTTTTGTATCAACATATATCTAGTTGATAATTAAGTTAGGTTCTATGTAAAACGTGTGCTTAATAGTTGTGGAGGATCTAAATTTGACAAATATACGAACCAAAGTGACAAAACGTGTTTAACGATATGGTTAATCGGTTAAATGTCACGAAATTATACATTGGTCAATAAATTTTATATTTAAATAAATTAAAATATAAAATGAATTATTATAAGGTATAATTAAAATGTATTTAAGTGTTTTTGAATAAAAAGAATAAAACATAAACATTAAAGTTCAAATACACAAAAACTACATTGTTATTTTATACTAAGTATACATGTATGTATTTGTATATATGTATTATTATCTAGTGAATGACTAGTTATGGGTCATGAATTAAAGTGATTTCATGTAAGTTTTATGATGTCTAAATCAATTAAGATAAGAGAATTGGTGGAGATAAGTGCCAACTTAACTAATAAGTGCTTAATCACTTGAGACATTTTACTAAGAATGCTTATTAATCCCTCTTCTAATTTTCGAGATTAAGACCTTCCCTCTCCTTAACTAGAACTCCTAAATAACTAAATAACTAGTAGTTAGTTAGTTAACTAACTCTATCTCTAAGCAACCACCCAAGCAAGTGGCTAGACAAGATCACATCACTTAAACTAACATCCCATCACAAGCTAGTCTAGGTTTTGTCCCCTTATCCTCTTCTACTCTTTCCTCCTTCATATCCACGAAATTTCCTCTTTATTTTACCCTCATTTGACCAGCAAATACTCCAGGGAATTACTCTCAACCTTCATCTCATTTTCAAGCACAAGAACTTCCTTCCAAAGCCATCAAAACCATGAACTAAAGGGCTGCTGTCCCTTTTGTGTTTCAGCCACCATTTCACCCATCTAAACCTTCCTTTTGCTTCACATTTTTACCACCAAATACCCCTAGAAGTTACTTGTTATTATACTCAAAATTATTGATTCAAAACAGTGAGCAAACTACCCTTTTCTTGCTCTTTTGGCTGTGAAATTTTGTGACAGCAACATAATCAAAAGAGTGGCTGTTTTGGAGCATCAAACCAACAACCAAAAGTTCATCTTCAACCTTCCATTCTTCAAGTATTCACATAAGGTGAGTTCATACCCCTACATTTTCATGTTTTATTCAAGTTTTAAGGGGGGGGGGGGAATACAAGTTAGAACACTAAACATAACTTAAATTTAAATGACAGCTTTCTACAGAAAAGTTGAGTCCTGTTCACGGACTGTTTTGACCATCTTAAACTTAATATCTTTCAAAAATGTACAACATGCAAATATCTCAAGTTTATACCTTTCTAATGACTACTCACACGCGTTCATACGATTTTTCTACAATTTATGGCGATTTTTATAAAACTGTCTGTCATTTCAGAAGTGATTTTGGACCAGTCTGTGAAGATGTTCATTTTCACACTAGTTTGAGACCACTAAAAATCATAATAAAAATTAGGAACAAAGTAGACTCATTTTATAAACTCTCAGAGGTGACGGATTCAGTTTTTGACTTACGATGATTTTTCTATGAGTTTTCTAAAAATAGGGACAGTAAAGGGTATAACGGTCAAAAGTGGTTTATAGATTTATTAACACCTTCTAACATTTTTGAGCAATGTTTATACATTAAGGAAGTTAAAACACAATCATTTAAATATGTTTAATTACCATTTTTACAAAAGTGATAAGTACAAAAAGGTCTTTAGTATCAAACTTAAGGGTTATTTCATGCAAAGTTTCTAATAAAAACGTAAGAATATGAACAACAATTACGAAATATACCAAATCATCTTTTAAAACTTATACATATATATGTTTTGTTTACAAACTTGTCTTCTACATCAAAAATTTCACTTTACTCGTTTTTATCAAATGAATCACTTGTGATTTATTACTACTATGTGAAAACTCTTGTCATACTTTGCATGCACTAGATTTATACAAAGTATTTAGAAATTCCAAAGTATCCTTTGTTTTTAAACCATTTTAATACATTTTAAAAACTTATGATTTATGCATTGTCAAAACTTTGTGAGAAAGGATGATCTTTGCATACAAAACTATTACTTTAATACAGACTTAGTTGTGAATCTGTGAGACAAGTACATCTTCAAACACTGCCTTTTTGCTAGGAGGTATCGCTACAAGTCCTGTCTACAACCAGAGTCTCCCGTTCGGAGAACATGTCAAATGTGTATAGATCTATACGAGAAGTCATGATCCCGCGCCCTGACTGTTAGTTACAGTCCGTACTTTGGGGTGACAGTTTGTTATAACGCTACGACGCCTGAAGAACGTCGCTACAGGCATATTATGTTTAGTATGGTTATAAAACTCACCGGATATACAATTATTATGGTATTATGCTTTTATGAATGAGTAGCTATTAAAACTATTCTTCATCTAACCAGTGCGATCTTCGTATAGCTTTATCATATAAAACAATGCCACAACTTTTAAGCACGTCGGTTGCTTGCAATTTTCAGTCTTAGAGATTGCCAGTTATGTTAGGAAAATAAGGGTTTTTCCTGTATACAAACCAAACAACTAATAGGAAAATAAGGGATTTTCCTGGTACAATTAGTTACAACTTATAACACAAACATTCATATGCATTTCATACTTTTATAAGAAAATAAGGGTTTTTCTTGGGAAACACAACAAATCATATCTCAACTATTAAGGAAAATATGGGATTTTCTGGATCTAATACATTCATTTTCAACACAACGAATCATAACTCTTTACAATTGAAATACTGTGTTTTCTGGAAAACATACACGAACTTTCGAATGGCGTACATTTTCTCAAAACACTACTTATGAACTCACCAACTTAATTGTTGACACTTTTTCTTTGAAATAACTTGTATTCTCAGGGAACCACTAAGCAGATTTGAAAATCAACTTTTAGGGATTAACGTGCTGACGTTAATTACTTCTTTTGAAGGATGTTTATGTATTTATCTTTTGAACAAGTAACGAATACGATTATGTAAACATTTTGGAAACTTTAATATATATGGTGGTGTGTACTTTCCTTTCTATGAACTATTATGATACTGAATATGACGTCCTCCGCCCCCAAACGTTTCCGCCGTTCTGGTTTGGGGGTGTGACATCGAACACCATCTCAGAAAATGCAGCTTGATCTGCATGCATTCTCTCGATGTTTGTAGCAATGATAGGTGTTATGAGTTGTTCCTCATGGCCCATGAGAGTATCAATGGCATCTCTCACCGTTTGTATGAATAGAGCATGTGGACCATCTTTCACAGATCTCCATATTTCTTCACCTTTTTCCGTACCAAGTAAGAATATTTTCGTTATGACTTTCCAGTGACCATACTCTTCAACAACTAGCAGTGGGGCACGAAAAACGCAACCCACGCTATCTGCTGTTTGCATTGAATACATTTTTTGAGAATTAGGAGCAGCCATTGATGTTAAGATAATAGAGCAGAAGCGGTATATATAAGAACTTTTGTCCTGAACATAGCAATGATTGAAATACCAGGGTAATCTCAAATAAACTAAAATATGTTCTCATGGATTCAAAGGACAACCACTCAAGCTTTGATACCAATTATGAGTACGATAATAAATGCGCAAGGACAAGGTTTGATAACTCAAACCTTGAGTTAATCTTTAAGATCAAATTTTGCTCTTAACATAAGGTTCCAGTCGAATTTGGTAAACTAGTTAGGACTTGAAGATAAATATTCAACAAAGTATTCAAGTAACAAATAAAGTAAACTTGAGTATAATCAATGCAAACATATTTCAAGAACAGGAAGAATGGTATGAAAGAACTTAGACTTGAAGGAAAGACAAAAGTGATGTGAAGACAATAATTGCTATTCGTGGATTAATACTTTGAATCGTTCCCATCTAAAATTGTTGAAACATTCACTCCTTAAATAGTGAAGGAGGAACATAATACAAACCCTAAAGCATTCTAAGGGCTGAATAATGATCAGTGTTTGACAAACTGACATCTAAAAGATACACACGAATAAGTCCTATGAAATGTAACATCAAAGAAAAGACAAAATGCATTTAATGCATGTACATACTTTGGATATCCGAACATCTTGATCTTTGACTTTATTTATATTTAGAACTTCACCATATCTCGGATTCAGTTGACATCATAACATGATTGCTTGGGATTGCTAGAGGTTCACTTTTCATGATTCAACATTAAGGAGATGTTAACAAATAGAGTAAAATTAATAAGATTCAGATTGTAGCTGAGACTCATTTAGAAGTTAAGTAAATCATGGTTATGCTTTTAAGGCTCAACGAAGTGGGGTTCGACACTCCTTGGCAGAACTCAGTCCACGCATGGGCAGGTCCTTGACGACCTCAGCTCGGCAACCCTATTCAGTGAAGTTATGCCGATGAGAGAGAAAGCAAATTATGCATTTACATTTTTCTTGTCCTTTGCCATTTAATCAATATTTCATTTTAAATAAAAATAACATATTTTCAAAAACCGTTTTTTTTTTCGGAAATTTCAAATTTTAATCTCCAATCCTCAACTATAAATACCGCCATCCTTCTTCATGCTTTACCACATTCAAATCTTCTTAATTCAATTCTCCTAACTGTCTTATTTTACATCTCAATAACCTCATTGCTAAAAAATGGTTCGTGTTTGGTCAACTGATGTAGAGATCATATTGGCCTGATGATCGATTAATGTAATAGAGGAAATAGTCAACGTTAACGTCAATGCAACTAGTTTGTTGAGTTGATTCACCAAAAGATTCAACCAAAAAGCCACTCTAACTCAATGTAAAGATCAAGTCTTCTCCAAATAGTGACATACAAGCATAGTTTCAATTCAGTTTAACAATGTGGTTCATACGGTGATAAGTGAAGCAGAACAAGGTGAAAATGAAAATACTTTTTTTGTGAATGCTCTCGATACCTTTCTTAAAGAAACTAATAAACCTTGTCGGCATGTTGAGTTTTAGGAAATTGTGAGGCAGTCCCCCAAATGACATCAAAGTTAAGCTCGTTGTCTTCTAATTTCTAGTGGATTGTGTGTTCCAATTTCTACTGGTGTTGTGTGTTAGTTTAATTTCAAGTGTGTGATTTCTTTTCAAATAATGACATTTAGGTTTTTATTAAAATAATTTGTTTATATTGTGTAACGTCCGAATTTGTCACACCCCAAAACCAAGAACGATGGAAACGTTCTGGGGCGGAGGACATCATGTCAAGTATCACAACAATGCAAAGTAGTAAACAAGCAACAACATCATCCATTACATTAATAGTAAAATTTTTATTTCAAGTGTGCTCTTACATATCACAAACAACAAATGATTGTTCAAAATAAAAGACGAGTCTCGACTGCTCTGTCTTCACAAAACATGGTCGTCGTACCTGTCTATTTGTGACCTGAGAATACAAGTTATTTTGGAAGCGAGTATCAGCCAAAAAGCTGGTGAATTCATAAGTATTTATGTGTCTTTGTCTTGTAAAAATTGTAAGGGAAAGACCTCTAAATGTTTGAAGAAAAGTTTGTATAAGTATGTGTTGGGTTGAAGATTCGTTTGAAGATTGCGTCATTGGGCTCGGCTGTTAGTCCATTTATTTTGTACTCCGGTTTTGGGCTTGTCCAACCGTGAGCTTGCTAGGTTTATTATATAAGTATATGCTTGCATGCATATTAGGTATCGATCTAGAGAATAACGATTATTACGATAGTATTACAGATTTCTTTTATCGTTCTTGTAAACCTCCAACCCTCTACAGTTCATGTTCTTGATCGAGCTCTTCTGAGGGTTATTTTATAATCATTCGACACGTTTGATTCATTCTTGACTTGTTCTTTATTTTCGTGTTCTAACTGTTTAATCATTAATTACCTGTTTGAGATCTAATCGATCTTCAAGATTAAGTTTTAATCTCATCAATTGGTATCAGAGCAGGAGGCTGTGTAATCGATACACTTCTTTTCTGTGATAAGGTTTCAATTAGGGTTTTTCCGCAATTACTGATATTTATTGAGCCGTCATCTCATTATTGACGTATCTTGATATTTATTGCTTTGCCCTAATCTGATTTATTACAAGTCTGATCTTTGAACAGGTTTTTCGATCATAATGGACGAGTCGCAATCAAATCCCATCAATATTTCCAACAGCATCGGTTCAACCATGAAGATTCCAATCCTATATACCCATGATTATGAAGTCTGGGCGCATCACTTCGAAGACTACGTTATAGGATCTGAGGATAATGGATACCTCATATGGGAAGCAATCATTAATGGACCTTTTTCTCATTCTGCAACGTCAAGAATTATTAAAACTCAAAAGGAGTATAATGATCTGCTGAAGGATGTCAAAGATATTGCGCAAGATGAAAAGGATAAATTCCAGTGTAATATCAAGGCGTTAAGATTGATAAGATTCGCCCTTCAGTCCGACACCTTCAGGTTGGTCAGCTCATGCACGACGACAAAGGAAGTTTGGGATAGACTTCGCGAACTGTACTCTACAGACGAGGATCTTGAACATTCTATCCAAACCTTGCTCTTATCTGAGTTTGGAGAATTCAGGCAAGGAGCCGAAGAAACTGTGACCCAGACGTTCGATCGCTTCAATCATCTTCTCAGCAGGATGATCAAACATGACATCGAAAGGAAGCTTATCGAGCAGAAGGTTACGTTCTTAAATGGTCTAAGGTCAGAATGGAGAGCAGTGGTGTCAACAGTTAAAGCCCATGAGCAGTTTAAATCATACTCTTTGGCGAAACTGGTGGGTATTCTCAAGTCTCAGGAGAAGATTGTGCTGCAGGAAAAGAATGTTGTTTCAAGCCTAGGTTCGCTGGCCCTCCTGTCAAAAAGTAAAGCTGTGATGGAGGATGAAGACCTCAACTTGGATGAGTATGACCTCACATCTGAGGATTATGCTATGATGGTGTCTAACCCCAAGAGGTTCATTAAGAAGAGATTCCCCAGCAACAAAAACCGAAACTGGCAGGGGAGTTATAGTTCAGAAAAGGTTAATAATGAACCGAAGGTTGAAGAGCCCAAGAAGGAACCGAAAGCAGATGGTGATTCTGGAGTAAGCTGTTACTACTGTGGAGGGAAAAATCACTATGCTAAGGATTGTGTCCTCAAAAAGATGGTTGAAAAAGATGAGGAAAAGGATGAGGAAGCTTTGCTACAGAAAAAGCTTGATGAGATGAGGAAGAAAAAATCTACCGCTAACCCTTCCATGAATGCTCTTATTGTGCAGGGTTCGGTTGCTGATGACGAGTTCGGTGGAGTGGAAGTTTGGTCAACCGACTCTGAAGACGATGAAGTGAGGAAGCCTTCTCATCGAAAGGCTTGTGTGGCAAAGGAGGAGAGCAGTGGAGGAAGGTGCTTCATGGTGTCCGATGTATCTCAGATGAGGGGATACAACACTGATGGTGGAAGCAATGAACCGAAGGAGCAACAGGATATGTGCTTTACGGCCAAACCGCTCAGCGTGCAGTTCAACGAGCTCGATGAACTGATCAAGAAGGTACAATCGATTTTCGTTTCATTTAAAGTACCACAATCCTCATATGAGAAAGAACTAAAAAATGTTAA
Source organism: Lactuca serriola (assembly GCF_051521515.1). Lineage (NCBI taxonomy): Eukaryota > Viridiplantae > Streptophyta > Magnoliopsida > Asterales > Asteraceae > Lactuca > Lactuca serriola. Next base: position 285,878,054 of record NC_136410.1, read on the forward strand.
TACAAGAATTTCTCATCTAGATAGTAGTTTAACTCAAACTCGAGTCACCAATTCTAACCTAACTGATCAATTAAGCAGGGTGTCTTCGAAGAGTGAGGAGCGGCGCATGTGGATCGAGTTGAAGGAGTCTGAATTAGTTAAAATAAAAGACGAAAACATTTATTTACAAAGAGACAATTTAAAGTTGTTAAAACCGCGGAATGTTTTTTGTTTAATTGCAAAACGTCTTTATTCTAATATTACTCAGCTTCACTTGGACTGTGAAATAGGCCAAAAGATCCATCGCATGATTTTGCCCTTCCTTGAGTTTAAGGAGGATGAAATCGATGCTGAAGCTTATAATTGCGAGAGTGTGATATCATCTGATGACATTAATCCGACCTACATGTATGGACTGGACAAAATAGAATCTTTCATTAAATCCAAGGACCACAAGGACATGCTTAAAAACCTTTTGGATGAAAATGATAGACTTAAACTGAGAACCGAAACCATACAAAAATTTGACTCTTTAAACGCCAACTTGAGCTCAGAAAACAAAATGATGTTGAAAATGCATCTGAGCTTAATGAGGACGACAACATGAGTGAAATTTCTGTAGAGGACACGGTTGACTGCTCAGAATTTGTAAAAAGCGAACCTGAACACCACAAGAATCTAATTTCTGAAAATTCAGTGGAGTTCGCTCGATTGTCCCAACAAAAGTCCCCGATCTTAGCCGAGAAAGCGGTTGTATATCAAAAGGTCAGGACCACTTCAAATCAAGTGTACAAGGTCACTAGAGTAACCGAACATCAGACCGCTGAACTCACAGCTATTGTAAACGAAGACAATGCTGATGGCTGCGATGAGTACTTCTGGTCAGCTCCAATAGATAATGCAAACGAAACGGTAGGCTTATCAGAAAGAACCTCATGGATGAGTAAAGGTAGATACATACCAGAACCCTTGAATAAGCCAGATAATTTCAATGAGCCAAGCACCAGTGGTACGAAACATATTCCTCAGGAAAATGGAAGTTCGGGAAAAGAAGACATGCCTTCTAGTTCCTCAGTTCAAAGTGAAACTCCCACAGTTCAAAGTGAACCAGCTAAGGAGAAACCGAAAATGAAAGCCAATATCCATCATCAACCGAAGCAGATGAGGAATCAGAAACATGAAAGGAACTAGAGATACAGGAAGAATCTCTCTGAAAGGAAACAATTCTGGCAATCCCAGAATGCATATTTCTCACATCAAGACAAGAATCTAAAAGTTGAGAATAATCCTGTTAAAAAACACGAGAGCCACAACAACCGAAAGCCAAGGTTCGGTTCAGAAGAGGATACCAACCGAAAGAAAAGGTTCGGTTCTGAGAATGACTCCAACCGAAAGCATAGGTTCAGTTCAGAGAACTGCTCCAACCGAAAGCAAAGGTTCCGTTCTGAAGTCAAAAGAGATCAAAACTCTAAGGTCAGTCCCACCAATGATCAAAAGCAAAAGGGTCACCTAGAGTCTCCAGCCAAGAAGTCATCTCAATCTAAGCCCACTCCTTTTCATTCATCTAATTCTTCTAATTCTTCCAATTCATCTCCATCTTGCTCTAAAGCTCATTCTGTTCGTTCTCAAAAATCTCATTCGTCAGCTGAACAAAAAGGCAAACCGAAGGTTAATGCATCCAAACCAGAGTCTAAACTGAACGCACCTAATCCTAATAAAATAAAAGTTTTTACCATCAAAAAGAAAGATGAAACAACACTTATAAAACGAACATATCTTGTTGACATCTCTCTTACTATTCCTGTTCCTATGAAAAGCTCACGTGGACCCAAGAAACTTTGGGTTCCTAAATCTGCTTAACTTTTGCAGGTTATAAGTGACGAGCAGTTCGACGAAGAATGGTACATCGATAGTGGCTGCTCACGTCACATGACAGGGAGGAAAGAAGAGCTCAGGGAATACAGGTCTCTTTCAAATGGTGGCAACGTCAAGTTTGGAAACAATTCTTTCGGCACCATAAAGGGATACGGAATGATAACTAATGGTGATTTTACTATAAGGAAGGTGGCATATGTGGAAGGACTACAACACAACCTCATGGTGATTTTACTATAAGGAAGGTGGCATATGATGGGTTTTGAGCAATCTAACACTTCCTAAGTGTACATGCAACCCTAATAACCTTGGATCTATGTTTGTCTAATTATCATGCAAAGTTGAATTCCAAGGTTATAATCCATGGAGCCTCTTAGCCCACTATACAAGATATGGATGATTTACATAATCAACCCATATATTTAATTAGTTATCGTTTGATCACTTAATTAATTCCAAATTAATTCTTTGATCAACTAATCAAATAATATTATTAATATATTAGAACTTATAATATATTAATAATCTCCAAGTGTTATTTCTCTCATTTAGTCTATCCAATTGCATGGTGCCATGCAACCCAAATGGACCATGCCGGGTCGGGTCAAGTACAAGCCCGAAATAGTTATGGACTTAGAAACCTTATCCAACAGTCTCCCACTTGGATAAGTCTAATAACTATATCTCTAGTACTTCAGGAACCGACCAGCAATCGTAGCTCTTTCAAGGTCTCTCGGAACTCAGAAGATGATGGTACGCCATTTAAGATAAGTGATCATATAATCCTCCGTTCTAGATATCAGCCGGACAAATACATGGAACAATGTCTTACTTATTGTCCAGCAGCTTGTTTCCCGATTTCCGATTTGTTTGACATAGAACTTAATTGAACACATCAACTTAGTTCTAACCGGGCCCGGTACATGCGTCAAAACAAAATCATCGAGGGGCCCAGATATCAGCTTCTAATCCAAGAAGAAACAGATAAACTTTGACTCATATGTTCGTTCTACCACTCATTGAATTACACACAAAAGTACGTTTTATAACATCGAGTTACCAATGCGGTTTCGTACAGTCAATGCATAACCAACTTGTAAGTAACAAATCATATCTCTAGGTTTGAAGACTTATATGATATTACCGTCTCACGATCACTCGAGATAGAATTCCATGAAAGTGATTCCAGTGAGCGTGGGTTGAGTCCAATACTCAGAACTTATGAGCACTCATGATTGTTGTAGCCTTGTCCAAGACCTCTACAACCAAACATGACAGTCTTGATTCATATCTACTTCCAACATATGATCGACTGTGGAGGTTTGAATAATATGTTGTACCAAACAAAATTATTCTGGAAGTCAAAACATGCAAAAGAAATATAGTAAACGATCGACAAGAGATAGTAACACTTTACTCATAAATAAAATACTTTTTATTCATCATCAAATGTCAATTACACTTTACAAATTTCGAGATTATCTAACTACTAAATCTAATATCATCCTTCAGCCCTATGCTCCGAGCATGCTGGAGATGCTTAACCCGAGACAGTCCCTTTGTGAGGGGATCTGCTGGATTCTCATCTGATGATACCCTCTTTGCCATGAGCTGTCCTTCTTCGATCCGATGTCTAATGAAATGGTATTTTCTGTCAATGTGTCTGGATCTCCCATGATCCCTTGGTTCCTTAGCTAAGGCAACAGCACTTTCACTATCACAGAAAATTTCCATTGGCTCTTTAATAGCTGGTACAACTCCAAGGTCTCCAATGAAGTTCTTCAGCCATATAGCCTCCTTTGCTGCTTCGCTAGCTGCAATAAACTCTGATTCACAAGTAGAATCTGCCACTGTCTCTTGCTTGGAACTCTTCCAAGAAATTGCTCCTCCGTTTAGGATAAAGACCCAGCCCGACTGAGAGCGGAAATTATCCCTATCAGTCTGGAAGCTAGCATCACTATACCCTACAACTCTCAAGTCATCACTCCCACCGAGGGTAAGAACCCAGTCCTTAGTCCTCCGTAGGTACTTGAGGATATTCTTTACCGCAGTCCAGTGTGCCTTGCCAGGGTTCGCCTGATACCTGCTAACCATGCTCAAGGCAAAAGCTACATCGGGTCGAGTACACGTCATAGCATACATGATCGATCCTACAGCCGAAGCGTAAGGTGTTCGACTCATTTCTGCTATCTCATCCTCAGTGCTAGGGCTTTGTGTCTTACTCAACCTGGTGTTACTCTGGATGGGTAACTCTCCTTTCTTGGAATCCTGCATGCTGAATCTCTTCAGCACCTTATCCAAGTAGGTACTCTGACTAAGTCCAATTAGTCTTTTACTCCGATCTCTCAAGATCCTTATCCCTAGAATATAGGCAGCTTCACCAAGGTCCTTCATAGCGAAACACTTCCCAAGCCAGGATTTTACTTCCTGCAGGGTTGGAATGTCGTTTCCTATGAGTAGTATGTCATCCACATACAATACCAAAAAGCTAACTATACTCCCACTAGCCTTGACATACACACAAGATTCATCTTCACTCCTAGAAAAGCCAAATTCCTTGACCTTTTCATCAAAGCAAAGATTCCATCTGCGAGGTGCTTGCTTCAATCCATAAATGGATTTCTCAAGCTTACACACTCTATTAGGGTACTCGTTGCTGACAAAACCCTCTGGCTGACTCATGTAAACATCTTCAGCCAACTTCCCATTAAGGAAAGCAGTTTTGACATCCATCTTCCATATTTCATAATCATGAAATGCAGCTATGGCTAACAGAACCCGAATAGACTTAATCTTGGCTACTGGAGAAAAGGTCTCATCATAATCCACTCCAGGAATTTGAGAGAAGCCCTTTGCAACCAGTCTAGCCTTATAAGTGTGTACTTTACCATCCATGTCGGTCTTCTTCTTGAAGACCCATTTGCACCCTACTGTCTTACGACCTGGTACATTTTCAACCAAGTTCCAAACTTGATTGTCATACATGGATTGTATCTCGCTATCCATAGCCTCTTTCCATTTAGCAGACTCGGGGCCTGCCATGGCTTCCTCGTAGCTGTTAGGGTCATCTTGACTTACTAGTGTCCCATCACTAATAAGTGTCTCACCTTCTGCAGTAATATGGAATCCATAGTAATGCTCAGGTGCACTCCTAACTCTCGTGGAACGTCTCAGAGGTACAGATTTGTCAATTGGCTCAACAGGAGTTTCCTCCTCAAGTTGAGGGCTAGAGTTTGAAGTTCCTTCACCGCTTGATTCTTGAATTTCTTCAAGATCAATTTGCCTCCCACTGTCTCCTTGGCTTATAAACTCTCTTTCTCGAAAGACTCCTCTTCTTGCTACAAAAACCACATTGTCACTAGGTCTGTAGAAGAGGTAACCAAAGGATCGCTGTGGGTAACCGATGAAAATACACCTCTCGCTTCGAGGTTCGAGCTTATCATGAGTCTCGCGTCTCACGAAAGCCTCGCAACCCCAAATATTGATGTGGTCTAGTTTAGGTACTTTACCAGTCCACATCTCGTGAGGAGTTTTGGCAACTTTCTTTGTAGGGACTAGATTAAGAATATGGGCGGCAGTCTCTAAGGCATACCCCCAGAATGAGATTGGTAGCGTAGCTCGACTCATCATGGAACGAACCATATCCAACAAGGTTCGATTACGCCTCTCAGCCACACCATTCAACTGTGGTGTCCTGGGAGGTGTCAATTGTGAGACTATCCCACATTCCCTTAGATAGTCGAGGAACTCTGAACTAAGATACTCACCACCACGATCGGATCGAAGCATCTTAATGTTCCTGCCCAATTGATTCTCGACTTCCTGTTTAAATTCCTTAAACCTCTCGAAAGTCTCTGACTTATGCTTGATCAAGTAGACATATCCATATTTACTATAATCATCAGTAAAAGTCAAATAATAACGATTAGCATCCCTTGTGGCATGTTTGAATGGTCCACACACATCCGTGTGTATAAGGTCCAACAAACCTTCACCCCTCTCACACGAACCTGTGAAGGGTGACTTTGTCATTTTTCCAAGTAAGCATGATTCGCAACTATCATCTGACTTTAGGTCAAACGACTCCAAGACTCCATCCTTTTGGAGTTGGCCTATGCGCTTCTTGCTTATATGTCCAAGACGACAATGCCATAATGATGCTTTATCCAAGTTATTATTAGTAGAATCAATACACAAAACATTATTTCCTAAGTTATCTACAACAGATACAGCTTCATACACACCATCACAAGGTAATGCTTTAAAATAAAGAACATTATTAAAGAAAGCATCAATAGAACCAACTTCATTATTAAATGAAAAGGTAAACCCTTGTTTGTACAAAGCATGAAAGGAAATAATATTTCTTGCCATTCCTGGCGAGTAACAACATTTATTCAAATCTAAACTAAACCCACTACTTAGCGATAAAGTATAAACTCCAATCTTGGTAATAGGTATAGCTTTCCTATTCCCCATGATCAAGTTTATCCTTCCTTGCTCCACATCCTCACTTCTTCTTAGTCCCTGCAAGTCACAACAAATGTGAATACCACACCCGGTATCAAGGACCCAAGAATTAGAATGGGGTGAGTTATTAGAAATGATAGTGTAAATACCTGCATGGTTGGGTTTAACTTTCCCATCCTTCACATCTTGCTGGTATTTTGGGCAGTTCCGCTTCCAATGAGATTTTTCATGGCAATAGAAGCATTTAGCCTCTCTTGGGTCAGAAGAAGGAGTAATGAAACCTTTCTTGGTTCCACTTGAAGAAGAGCCATCAAGGGTCCGAGCCTTGGTACCCTTAGAAGAGCTCTTTCTCATCCTCCCTCGACTTTTCCCGATTGCCAAAACCGGAGTAGAGTTTGGAGTAGGAGTGATAGCAACCGACTTCCCCTTAAGACCTGATTCTGCGGTCTTGAGAAGTTCCTGAAGTTTGCTGAGGGTGACTTCTTCCTTGTTCATGTGATATGTCATGCGGAATTGATCATAGCACGATGGTAAGGAATGCAAAATAATATCTATTGCAAGATCCTCCGGGAAGTTCACATTAAGCTTCAGCAAACGATCCACATACCTTTGCATTTTCTGCATGTGGCTCGTGACGGATTCCCCGTCCTTCATCATGGTTGTTATCATGGAGCAGATGATTTCATACCTCTCTTGTCTTGCACTTTGATGGTATCTTTCCATCAAATCTTGGTGCATTTCATAAGGGTAGAAATCCTCATAAGACTTTTGGAGTTCCGCTGTCATCGTGGCCATCATGATGCAAGCCACTTTCGTAGCATCCCTTTCATGTGCCCGAAATTCAACGATCTCCTGAGGAGTTGCAGTGGACTCATCAATCTCCTTAAGCTCCTTGTCAAGGACATATTCTTTGTCCTCGTAGCGGGTAATCATCCTGATGTTTCTGATCCACTCATTAAAGTTGGATCCATCAAAGGTGACTTTCCCACACAAGTTCATAAGGGTAAAGGAGCCATTAGGATTAGAGCCAGAAGCATTGTTGAAAGACATCTGAAGAAAAGAGGACAAGATTAGTTTAGATATAAGAGAGTCCTTAATAAAACACCCAAATGTAATATTAAGGCTAGGATCCAATCACAATATAATATAACTTAGAAGAGGTATGCCGTAATCTAAGCTATATCATATTTGAAAGGTAGGTGAATGACGATTCACCAATTTCCACCACAAAAACCGCAATATTTTAGTATTAGGTTTTTGAATGGTTCTTAGAAATTCCTAGATTCTTTGAGATTCAATGAACTTTTCAAAGGCATGTTTCAATCTCGAATGTGCCCTCCAAGTTTTGTGACTGGGATACCGAGGATCACAAAACGAGGTGTGAAGTAACCATGCAAATCACTTGGTACCCTTAAAGTTTATCACTCAATCGATGTGCCGGTTAACCACACACGCTCCACCGATACTATAATAAACCCTAAGTCACCCTTTACCTACCTTGTTAAGTCCAAGTTAGTGTGCCGGTTAACCACACACGCTCCACCAACGACTTAATCAAAGTGTAAAGTGTAATTTCATGGAATAGCACCTTATTCACATTTTTCCTAAAGTAACTAAGATTGGGAATTTAATAAAAACATTTAGTTACTTTATAATATTCATCATACTTTGAATGAGAATTAATAAGTCCTTGTCTTACCCGTTCGGCTAACGACCCTCCACCGATCAAGCAAGCGGTGGGTGAGAGTGGACACCCATTAAGTCACCATTTTATAGGCAACAACCTTATACCCACCTTATAGACCGGCTTCGTGAATGAGGCGTACTAGCGGTAAGACGACTTTGTTCTTATACATATATATATATATATATATATATATATATATATATATATATATATATAATTATTTAAATCATAATAATATAAGTATAAGGGTTGAATTTTAACTTTTAAAAATTCTAGGGGTTGGAACTAAAGTTTTAACTTAACCTTCCTTGTTCCAAAACTTGAGGGCAAGTTTTGTAATCTTTCAAAACTTTTCATTTCTTGTAACTTATGAGTTTAATAGAGTAATAAAATGAGGACTTTTCATTTTTCTAACTCTTGTGTTCTTTTAATGGTTTTTTAATCCAAGAGACTTTTGGTTTTCCATAACTTGAGGACAAGTTATGGACTCCATTAAAACACATTATGATCATGAATTAATCTACCACATAGGTTACAAATAATTCCTATGATCATCTAAACATCATAAGAACAAGAATATGAATATGAACACTTTCAAGAATCAAAATCACATTTAATCTTTGTAATTTTGATAACTAGTTGTTGTAAATGAGTTAGAAAAGACATTACACCTTCTAAAATAAGTTTTCAAGTACCAAAACATTTTAGGGTAATGATTCTAATCCATTTCCAGCAACTCAAGTTGAAATTCTGCACTCTGTCGACCCTACTCGCCGAGTGCATAAACCTACTCGCCGAGTAGGTTGAAGATACACATGAACTCGACGAGTCCTCCCCATGGACTCGCCGAGTCCATCAGTCAGACAGCAGAAATTTCGACTTTCTTCAACTTTTAAGCACAAATAACAAACAAACAAGCCTAGGCTCTGATACCACTGATGGGTTTTGAGCAATCTAACACTTCCTAAGTGTACATGCAACCCTAATAACCTTGGATCTATGTTTGTCTAATTATCATGCAAAGTTGAATTCCAAGGTTATATTCCTATCTAGCATACATGGGGAACAATTTTAAGTTGAATCATAGATAGAATAACTTACCTTGATGTTGCTTGTGTTCCTTGAAACCTTGTGAGCCTAGCACCCCAAGTGTGATGCCTCAAATGCTTCACACAACACCAAATGCTCTTGGAAAGACTCTTGAGATAATATACACTTCTCAAAATCGGCCAAGCCCTCTAGTTTCTTAGTCTCTAACTTGTGTAGCCAATTTTGTGGAGAATGGGACTCTTATATAGTGTTGACACATCTAGGGTTACACCATGTAAACCCTAATGTGTCATGACTCTTCATTTCCATGACCCATGGGTTTGTAACTCCCATGGAGCATCCATGGAGCATCCTATGGGTAGAACCCAACTTGATAATCCATGGAGCCTCTTAGCCCACTATACAAGATATGGATGATTTACATAATCAACCCATATATTTAATTAGTTATCCTTTGATCACTTAATTAATTCCAAATTAATTCTTTGATCAACTAATCAAATAATATTATTAATATATTAGAACTTATAATATATTAATAATCTCCAAGTGTTATTTCTCTCATTTAGTCTATCCAATTGCATGGTGCCATGCAACCCAAATGGACCATGCCGGGTCGGGTCAAGTACAAGCCCGAAATAGTTATGGACTTAGACACCTTATCCAACAAAGCTCACGTGGACCCAAGAAACTTTGGGTTCCTAAATCTGCTTAACTTTTACAGGTTATAAGTGACGAGCAGTTCGACGAAGAATGGTACATCGATAGTGGCTGCTCACGTCACATGACAGGGAGGAAAGAAGAGCTCAGGGAATACAGGTCTCTTTCAAATGGTGGCAACGTCAAGTTTGGAAACAATTCTTTCGGCACCATAAAGGGATACGGAATGATAACTAATGGTGATTTTACTATAAGGAAGGTGGCATATGTGGAAGGACTACAACACAACCTCATCAGTGTATCTCAGCTTGTTGGAGGTACAGGTCTCAAAGTCTCATTCGACGATGAAGGTTCTGAAATTATTGAGAAGAAGACAAAGAAAGTAATTCTCAAGTCGGAGCGTAAGGGTGAAATGTTTCCTCTAAATCTTAAACCCATCAAAGGAAACCCAGCTATATGCCTGTTATCAAAAGCTCAATCTGACGAAAGCTGGTTGTGGCACCGAAGACTCTCTCATCTCAAGTTTAAAGATATTAACAAACTTGTCACTGGAGGTCATGTTCGAGGCCTTCCACTGCTCAAGTTCGACAGAGATCATTTGTGTGCTGCATGCGAAATGGGGAAGCAGAGTCGTCAAAGTCATCCATCTATAATTAACACAAAAGTTGTTGAACCACTCGAATTACTTCATATTGATTTGTGTGGTCCATCATCTATCGAAAGCATCGGTGGTAGCAAGTATATTCTTGTTATTGTTGATGACTTTTCACGATTTACATGGGTGTTCTTTCTAAAGCTCAAATCTGAAGCGACTCATAAGCTGAAAGTGTTCATCAAGTAGATTGAAGTAAAGCTCAAGAAGGTCGTTCGCAACATCAGGAGCGAAAATGGTCTGGAATTCAAGAACAGGGAATTTGAAGAATTTCTAGCAGAAAAGGGAATAAGTCACAACTTCTCAGCTCCCTACACACCTCAACAGAACGGAATTGTCGAAAGACAAAACCGATCTTTGTGTGAAGCTGCTCGAACTATGCTAAGTTTCGCTTCCTTACCTCTTTATTTTTGGGCTGATGCTATTTCTGCTGCTTGTTTTACACATAACAGGTCCTATCTCAACAAGCGATTCACGCTCACACCTTATGAGATTCTCAACAATAGGAAGCCCAATGTGAAATTTTTCCACGTGTTCGGCTCACGGTGTTTCATCTTTAACTCTAAAGAACACCGCAACAAGTTCGATGTCAAAGCCGACGAGGGAATCTTTCTGGGCTACTCTCTCACATCCAAAGCATACAGAGTCCTAAACAAGCGTTCGAGAAAAATCGTAGAAACCTATTACGTGACTTTTGACGATAGCTATGTCAAAAAGCTACAGGCCAAAGAAGACACCGCTGGGGAAATCTTTCCTCAAACTGGCCAGGTCACAGTCTCGATCGCTAATCTATTCGAGAAGTTTATGGAGCTATTTGACGAACCAGAGAAAGCTACTCTCTCAGAAGCAGGCGCTGCAGACAACAAGGTAGACCATATGAAGCAAATTGTCGAAGAAGCTGCCAGGAGAATGAACGAAGGAGGATCTAATTCTGATGAACCTCCATCCAACGATGCTTCAGTCGAGGGGGAGCCAAGCTCACATGTTGAGGGGGAGCCAAGCTCTACAACTGCAACCGAAAGCACTTCTCCAACCAAAAGTGCTTCACCAACCGAAGGTGCATCAACGCCTGAATACCAAGCAGCACAAGAAACCTCTGGACCTCAAGTTTCTCCAAACATTCCAGAAAGCTCATCTATCGAGGGGCAGCAAGCTGATATAACGCTCGACTAAGAAAGCCAATCCGAGCCAGAAGAAATGATCAACGCTGAACTAGACCCCACCTTTGATCCAAACTACCCTCCTCTTGTCAAATGAACCATAGATCATCCTATCTCTCAAGTGGTTGGTGATGTCTCTGAAAAGGTCCTGACCCGATCACAACTCAAGGCAAAACAGAGATCCTTATTTTCCAAAGTTGAGTTTTGTATGTTTAACTCATTCGTATCAAAAGTTGAACCGAAGACAGTTAACACTGCTCTCGATCACTCTGATTGGGTTCAAGCAATGCAAGACGAACTGAACGAATTTGAAAGGAACAAAGTCTAGCGCCTCATTCCAACTCCTCCAGATGCCTCGGTTGTTGGTCTCAAATGGGTCATTAGGAATAAAATGGACAAGGAAGGGAATGTTATAAGGAACAAAGCTCGTCTGTTGGTAAAGGGATATTGTCAGGAGGAAGGAATTGATTATGAAGAGACTTTCGCTCCTGTAGCTAGGCTGGAATCAGTAAGAATATTTCTTGCTTACGCTGCCCACAAAAACTTTGAAGTTTTCCAAATGGACGTCAAGTGTGCATTTCTTAATGGAGAACTCGAAGAAACCGTGTATGTGGAGCAACCTCCTGGGTTCGTGAACGTAAAATATCCAAATCATTGCTACATTCTGGATAAAGCTGTGTATGGCCTCAAACAAGCTCCGAGACCCTGGTATGAAACGCTAACTAAATTCTTAAAGATATGTAAATTCAAACAAGGTTCGGTTGACCCAACCTTCTTTCGCAAAAAGGAAGGTAACCACCTTATGATAGTTCAAATTTATGTCGATGACATCATCTTTGGCTCAACGAATCCCAGCCTAACAGCTGAATTCAGAAAGCTGATGGAGACTAAATTTGAAATGAGCTCAATGGGTCCTATTAACTTTTTCCTTGGTTTAAATATTAGACAGGGACCCGAAGGCGTCTTTATCAATCAGGAAGCTTACACGAAGACTCTCCTAGCAAAGTTTGGTATGATGGGAGACTCCAAAGTCAAAGTCCCAATGGCATTCGGCACCAACCTAACTCCATCCCTAGACAAACCGGCTGTTGATATCACGCTCTATCGTCAAATGATAGGCTCACTAATGTATCTTACTGCTAGCAGGCCTGACATCATGTTCTCTGTATGTTACTGTGCTAGATTTCAGGCAAACCCACGTGAACCTCACATGCTTGCAGTGAAGAACATTCTACGCTATCTCAAGCGACCTGCCTCCTTAGGTCTTTGGTATCCTTCCAACTCAGGCTTTTTTCGTTCAAGCCTATTCAGATGCAGACCTTGGAGGATGTGGACTCGACAGAAAAAGCACCACTGGCAAATGTCAATTCCTTGACGGTAAGTTGGTTAGCTGGCAATCCAAGAAACAAACGTGTGTGTCATTGTCTACTGCCGAAGCGGAATACATAGCCGCTGCATCCTGCACCTCTCAAGTGATTTGAATCCAGAGTCAACTTCGAGACTATGGACTCAATATGAAGAAGATCCCACTATATTGTGACTCTGAAAGTGCAATTAGGATCTATCATAACCCAGTGCAACACTCTAAAACCAAACACATAGCACTGAGGTATCACTTCATCAAAGATCACGTGGAAGATGGAAACATCGAAGTTCACTTCGTAAGAACCACTGATCAACTGGCTGACGTCTTTACCAAAGCTCTTCCTAAAGCGTCATTCAACAGAATATTGCAAGGGCTAGGTATGATGGAATCAGAGTCAGTACCTCAAACTACTTCTCAACCTCAAAAGTAAGAAGCAAAATTGACCGAACGTTCAGGTTTGGTTAAATCATCTGACTCGCTCATCACCACAAAGGTAGTTTTCTTGGTTGTATATTTCTTGTACAAAGTTGTTTATCTTATTGTTAAAAGTATTTTCTGATTGCATGTCTAAATTCCTTGGTTTTCTAAAATTTTCCAAAACCGAAACCTACCGAAGGTTCGGGTTCAGTTTTTCAAAATTTCCTTGAACCGAAACCAACCGAACGCTCGGGATCGGTTTTTCAAAATTTTCTTGAACCGAAACCAACCGAACGCTCGGGTTCAGTTTTTCAACTTTTTCCCAACCAAAACCAACCGAACGTTCGGGTTCGGTTACCAAATTTTTCAAAAGTTTTTTTTTACTCTTTCTAAGTCTATTTTTTTCTTGCTTATTTTTTTCTTCTATTTAATTATATCAAAAACTCCAAAAATATTTTCTTATATTTTTTTTTGTGTTTGTTCGTCTATGGGGATATAATTGTTGAATTACTCAAGTGTCACTAGAAGCATGCTGCTGTATGTGTCCCAAGCCTCATAAGATTCTGAATAAAAGCCTTAATGACTTGGTACAAACAAACCTTGTCTTCCAAATTAGGCTGTCACCTTTATTCTAATCAAGAGCTACCTCACTCTCTTCTCACAAGAGATAAGAGTTTTTCTGCTTGGTCCTTATTTTCGCAGCAGAGGTACTTTAATTTCTTACACCATCTCCATTACATTTCTCCATTACATTCGTTTCATCAACGTAACCCTTGAGACTCTCAGAAATTACCATTGAGGTTTATGGTTACACAACATCTGTGTTTATGATCTTAGTTTCGTGCCACTACGAGCTGAGTGAAACCCCAAATTCAACACCTAATCTGAATTAACGGTGAACAATTAATTTGCTCAAGTTTTCACCAAAAGAATTGACGGATGTACCTAGCTGAAATCTCAAATTTTATTTTGTGTGATTCCTATGAAATTGTTAAACACCATAGCATTTCTTCCCTTGGGATCCAGGTTTAATTTTTTTTGAGATTTTATATTTTCCAAGCTATTTAAAATTAATTCCTACCTACTTGTTCAACAGACTACACCGGTCTCACAAGTACTTTGTTCACTTTCTCTCTTATTTCAAGATTAGAAATACTGAATCAAAGCGAAAGCCACCCTTACTTAGCCTAATTAAAAGAAGCTTTTCAACATTTATTAATAAATGTTTGATCGTCATTCAACGGGAATCCACATAAACACTTTAAGGTTTCTCTTGATCTTCAACGGGAATCCACATACTTTTACTGCCATCATGGACGCGTGTACGAATTTCAAGCGACACCTCTCTGGCAATTAAAGGCGCGTGAGGATTTGAAACGGTATGTTCTGAAATGGCACTTGTTGGGCGGCGTGATCCTAGGAATCTGACACTCTCTCTCCTACGTGATCATCGCATGCCTTAACTGTCACGCATCTGTCATTCCGGAAACCCTTTCGTATTTCCATAGAAGATTTGAAACGATTTTTCTCTCTCCTTTCACCTACTATAAAAGGCAGTCAATACTTCCATTTACCTCTTTACTGCATCCAGAATTTACAAGAGAGCAAAAACTCCCAAAAGCTTCACTGTTCATCTTTTTCTTCCTACCTTCAACAATGGCAGAATCATCCTCAGTCCATGCTACCTCACACATCCTACCCATTCGTCCTCACCAATGCTTAGTGATCGACCTAAACCCTCTGGCGTACGACTCTTATATGTCGCCGATCATCGAGTGCCTGAAGTACTCACAAATCGCTCTGTTGGGCTGAAGATTTTGTTGAAGGTTGCGTCTTTTGGGCTCGGCTGTTTGTTTATTTAGTTTGTATTCCGGTTTGGGCCTGTCCAACCGAGAGCCCATTTTGTTTATTATATAAGTATATGCTTGCATGCATATTAGGTTAATGATTTTAACGATTGATCTAGAGCATAACGATAGTATTTCCAGATTTCTTTAATCGTTCTTGTAACCTACCAATCCTCTACAGTTGATGTTCTTAATCGAGCTCTTCTGAGGATTTTGTTTTAATCATTCGACACGATTGATTCACTCTTGCCTTATTCTTATTTTCGTGTTCTTGCTGTTTTCATAATTATTTACCTGTTTAAGATCTAATCGATCTTCATAGATTAAAGTTTTAATCTCATCAATTGGTATCAGAGCATGAGGCTGTGTAATCGATACACATCTTTTCTGTGAAAAGGTTTCAATTAGGGTTTTTCCGCAATTACTGATATTTATTGAGCCGTCATCTCATTATTGACGTATCTTGATATTTATTGTTTTGCCCTAATCTGAGTTATTACAAGTCTGATCTTTTAACAGGTTTTTTTTTTCGATCATAATGGCCGAATCACAATCAAATCCTATCAATATTTCCAACAGCACCGGTTCGACGACAAAGATTCCAATTCTATATACCCATGACTATGAAGTCTGGGCGCATCACTTCGAAGACTACGTGATAGGATCTGAGGATAATGGATACCTCATATGGGAAGCTATCATTAATGGACCTTTTTCTCATTCTGCAACGTCCAGGATTATCAAAACTCAAAAGGAGTACAATGATCTACTGAAGGATGTTAAAGATATTGCACAAGATGAAAAGGATAAATTCCAGTGCAATATCAAGGCGTTAAGATTGATTAGATTTTCCCTTCAATCCGACACCTTCAGGTTGGTCAGCTCATGCACGACGGCAAAGGAAGTTTGGGATAGACTTCGCGAACTGTACTCTACAGATAAGGATCTTGAACATTCTATCCAAACCTTGCTCTTATCGGAGTTTGGAGAATTCAAGCAAGGAGCCGATGAAACAGTGACCCAGACGTTCGATCACTTCAATCATCTTCTCAGCAGGATGATCAAGCATGACATCGAAAGAAAGCTTATCGAGCAGAAGGTTACATTCTTAAATGGTCTAAGGTCTGAATGGAGAGCAGTGGTGTCTACAGTCAAAGCCCATGAGCAGTTTAAATCATATTCTTTGGCGAAACTGGTGGGTGTTCTCAAGTCCCAGGAGAAGATTGTACTGCAGGAGAAGAACGTTGTTTCAAGCCTTGGTTCGCTGGCCCTCCTGTCAAAAAGTAAAGCTACAATGGAGGATGAAGACCTTAACTTGGAGGAGTATGACCTCACGTCTGAGGATTATGCTATGATGGTGTCTAACCCCAAGAGGTTCATAAAGAAGAGATTCCCCAGCAAGAAAAACCGAAACTGGCAGGGGAGTTATAGTTCAGAAAAAGTTAACAATGAACCGAAGGTTGAAGAGCCCAAGAAGGAACCGAAGGCTGATGGTGATTCTGGAGTAAGCTGTTACTACTGTGGTGGGAAAAACCACTATGCTAAAGATTGTGTCCTTAAGAAGATGGCTGAAAAGGATGATGAAAAGGATGAGGAAGCTGTGCTGCAGAAAAGGCTCGATGAGATGAGAAAGAAGAAGTCTACCGCTAACCCTTCTATGAATGCTCTTATTGTGCAGGGTTCGGTTGCTGATGACGAGTTCGGTAGAGTGGAAGTTTGGTCTACTGACTCAGAAGACGATGAAGTGAGGAAGCCTACTCATGGAAAGGCTTATGTGGCAAAGGAGGAGAGCAGTAGAGGAAGATGCTTCATGGTGTCTGATGTATCTCAGATGAGGGGATACAATACCGATAGTGGAAGCAATGAACCGAAGGTGCAGGAGGACATGTGCTTTACGGCTAAACCACTCAGCCAACAGTTCAATGAGCATGATGAACTGATAAAGAAGGTACAACCGGTTTTTGTTTCATTTAAAGTACCACAATCCTCATATGAGAAAGAACTAAAAAATGTTAATACAAGAATTTCTCATCTAGATAGTAGCTTAACTCAAACTCGAGTCACCAATTCTAACCTAACTGATCAATTAAGCAGGGTGTCGTCGAAGAGTGAGGAGCGGCGCATGTGGATCGAGTTGAAGGAGTCTGAATTAGTTAAAATTAAAGACAAAAACATTTATTTACAAAGAGACAATTTAAAATTGTTAAAACAGCGAAATGTTTTTTGTTTAATTTCAAAACGTCTTTATTCTAATATTACTCAACTTCACTTAGACTGTGAAATAGGCCAAAAGATCCATCGCATGATTTTGCCCTTCCTGGAGTTTAAGGAGGATGAAATTGATGCCGAAGCTTATAACTGTGAGAGTGTGATATCTTCTGATGATGTCAATCCGACCTACATGTATGGACTGGACAAAATTGAATCTTTCATTAAATCCAAGGACCACAAGGACATGCTTAAAAACCTTTTGGATGAAAATGATAGACTTAAACTGAGAACCGAAACCATACAAAAATTTGACTCTTTAAACGCCAACGTAAGCTCAGAAAATAAAATTGATGTTGAAAATGCATCTGAGCTTAACGAGGACGACAACATGAGTGAAATTTCAATAGAAGACATGGTTGACTGCTCAGAATTTGTAAAAAACGAACCTGAAAACCACAAGAATCTAATTTCTGAAAATTCAGTGGAGTTCGCTCGATTGTCCCAACAAAAGTCCCCGATCTTAGCAGAGAAAGCAGTTGTGTATCAAAAGGTTAGGACCACTCCGAATCAAGTATCCAAGGTCACTGGAGTAACCGAACATCAGACAGCTGAACTCATAGCTATTGTAAACGAAGACAATGCTGATGGCTACGATGAGTACTTCTGGTCAGCACCAATAGATAATGCAAACGAAACGGTGGGCTTATCAGAAAGAACCTCTTGGATGAGTAAAGGTAGATACATACCTGAACCCTTAAATAAGCCAGATAATTTCGATGAGCCAAGTACCAGCGGTACAAAAGACATTCCTCAGGAGAATGAAAGTTTGGCAACAGAAGACGTTCCCTCTACTTCCTCAGTGCAAAATGAAACTGCTACAGTTCAAAATGAACCAGCCAAGGAGAAACCGAAAATGAAGGCTAATGTTCATCATCAACCAAAGCAGATGAGGAATAAGAAACGAGAAAGGAACCAAAGATACAGGAAGAATCTCTCTGAAAGGAGACAATTCTGGCAATCCCAGAATACATACTTCTCACATCAAGACAAGAATCTGAAGTATGAAAACAGTCCTGTCGGAAAACCTGAGAGTCACAACAACCGAAAGCCAAGGTTCGGTTCACAAGAAAATACCAACCGAAAGCAAAGGTTCGGTTCTGAGAATGACTTCAACTGAAAGCAAAGGTTCGGTTCAAAGAACGATTCCAACCGAAAGCAAAGGTTTGGTTCTGAAGTCAAAAGAGATCAAAACTCTAAGGTCAGTCCCTCCAATGATCAAAAGCAAAAGGATCACCTAGAATCTCCGGCCATGAAGTCCTCTCAATCTAAACCCACTCCTTCTAGTTCATCTAATTCTTCTACTTCCACAAACTCATCTCCATCTTGCTCTAAAGTTCATTCTGTTCATTCGTCGTCTGAACAAAAGGGCAAACAGAAGGTCTCTTCATCCACACCAGAGTCTAAACCGAACGCACCCAATCCTAATAAAATAAAAGTTTTTACCATTAAAAAGAAAGATGAAACAACACTTATAAAACGAACATATCTTGTTGACATCACCCTTACTGTTCCTGTTCCCATGAAAAGCTCACGTGGACCCAAGAAACTTTGGGTTCCTAAATCTGCTTAATTTTTGCAGGTTATAAGTGACGAGTAGTTCGACGAAGAATGGTACATCGATAGTGGCTGCTCACGTCACATGACAGGGAGGAAAGAGGAGCTCAGGGAATACAGGTCTCTTGCAAATGGTGGCAATGTGAAGTTTGGAAATAATTCTTTCGGCACCATAAAGGGATACAGGATGATAACAAATGGTGACTTTACTATAAGGTAGGTGGCTTATGTAGAAGGACTCCAACACAACCTCATCAGTGTATCTCAGCTTGTTGGAGGTACAGGTCTCAAAGTCTCATTCGATGATGAAGGTTCCGAAATTATTGAGAAAAAAACAAAGAAAGTAATTCTCAAGTCAGAGCGAAAGGGTGAAATGTTTCCTCTAAACCTGAAACCCATCAAAGGAAACCCAGCTATATGCCTGTTATCAAAAGCTCCATCTGACGAAAGCTGGTTGTGGCACCGAAGACTCTCTCATCTCAACTTTAAAGATATCAACTGACTTGTCACTGGAGGTCATGTTAGGGGTCTTCCATTGCTCAAGTTCGACAGAGATCATTTGTATGCTGCATGCGAAATGGGGAAGCAGAGTCGTCAAAGTCACCCATCTGTAATTAACACAAAAGTTGTTGAACCACTCGAATTACTTCATATCGATTTGTGTGGTCCTTCATCTATCGAAAGCATCGGTGGTAGCAAGCATATTCTTGTTATTGTTGATGACTTTTCACGATTTACATGGGTGTTCTTTCTAAAGCTCAAATCTGAAGCGACTCATAAGCTGAAAGTGTTCATCAAGCAGATTGAAGTACAGCTCAAGAAGATCGTTCGCAACATCAGAAGCGATAATGGTGTGGAATTCAAGAACAGGGAGTTTGAAGAATTTCTTGCAGAAAAGGTTATAAGTCACAATTTCTCAGCTCCCTACACACCACAACAGAACGGAATTGTCGAAAGACGAAACCGATCTTTGTGTGAAGCTGCCCGAACTATACTAAGTTTCGCTTCCTTACCTCATTATTTTTGGGCTGATGCTATTTCTGCTGCTTGTTTTACACAGAACAGGTCTTATCTTAACAAACGATTCACGCTCACACCATACGAGATTCTCAATAACAGAAAGCCTAATGTGAAATTTTTCCACGTGTTCGGCTCACGGTGTTTCATCTTCAACTCTAAAGAACACCGCAACAAGTTCGACGTCAAAGCCGACGAGGGAATCTTTCTGGGATACTCTCTCACATCCAAGGCATACAGAGTCCTAAACAAGCGTTCGAGAAAAATTGAAGAGACATATTACGTGACCTTTGACGATGGCTATGTCAAAAAGTTACAAGAAGACACCGCTGGGGAAATCTTTCCTCAAACTGGGCATGTCACAGTCTCGATCGCTAATTTATACGATAAATTTCTGGAGCTCTTTGACGAACCAGAGAAAGCTTCTCTCTCAGAAGCAGGTGCAGCAGACAACAAGGTCGACCACATGAAGCAAATTTTCGAAGAAGCTGCCAGGAGAATGAATGAAGGAGGATCGACTACTGATGACCGTCCATCCAACAATGCTTCAGCCGAGGGGAGCCAAGCTCACAAGTCGAGGGGGAGCCAAACTCAAATGTCGAGGGGGAGCCAAGCTCTACAACTGCAACCGAAAGTGCTTCTCCAACCGGAAGTGCTTCTCCAACCGAAAGTGCTTCTCCAACCGAAGGTGTATCAATGCCTGCCAGGTCAGCATCACAAGAAACTCCTGAACCTCAAGTTTCTCAAAGCTCATCAATCGAGGGGGAGCATGATGATATGACGCTTGACTACGATAGCCAATCTGAGCCAGAAGAAATGATCAATGCTGAACTAGACCCAACCTTTGATCCAAATTACCCTCCTCTTACCAAATGGACCAGAGATCATCCTATTTCTCAAGTAGTTGGTGATGTCTCTGAAAAGGTTCTGACCCGATCACAACTGAAGGCAAAACAGACATCCTTATTTTCAAAGGTTGAGTTTTGTGTGTTTAACTCATTCGTATCAAAAGTTGAACCGAAGACAGTTAACACTGCCCTCGATCACTCTGATTGGGTTCAAGCAATGCAAGACAAACTGAACGAATTTGAAAGGAACAAAGTCTGGCGCCTTATTCCAACTCCTCCAGATGCTTCGGGTGTTGGTCTCAAATGGGTTTTTAGGAACAAAATGGACAAGGAAGGGAATGTAATAAGGAACAAGGCTCGTCTGGTAGTAAAGGGATATTGTCAGGAGGAAGGGATTTATTATGAAGAGACTTTTGCTCCAGTAGCTAGGCTAGAATCTGTTAGAATATTTCTGGCTTATGCTGCTCACAAAAACTTTGAAGTTTTCCAAATGGACGTCAAGTGTGCATTTTTTAATGGAGAACTTGAAGAAACCGTGTATGTGGAGCAACCTCCTGGGTTTGTGAACGAAAAATATCCAAATCATTGCTACATTCTGCATAAAGCTGTGTATGGCCTCAAACAAGCTCCGAGAGCCTGGTATGAAACGCTAACAAATTTTTTAAAGATGTCTAAATTTAAACAAGGTTCGGTTGACCCAACCTTCTTTCGCAAAAAGGAAGGTAACCACCTTATGATAGTTCAAATTTATGTCGATGACATTATCTTTGCCTCTACGAATCCCAGCTTAACAGCTGAATTCAGAAAGTTGATGGAGACTAAATTTGAAATGAGCTCAGTGGGTCCTATTAACTTTTTCCTTGGTTTAAATATTAGACAGGGACCCAAAGGCATCTTTATCAATCAGGAAGCTTACACGAAGACTCTCCTAGCAAAGTTTGGTATGATGGGAGACTCAAAAGTCAAAGTCCCAATGGCATTTGGCACCAAACTAACTCCATCCCTAGATAAACCGGCTGTCGATATCACACTCTATCGTCAAATGATAGGCTCACTAATGTATCTTACTGCTAGCAGGCCTGAAATCATGTTTTCTGTGTGTTATTCTGCTCGATTTCAGGCAAACCCATGCGAACGTCACATGCTTGCAGTGAAGAACATCTTGCGCTATCTCAAGCGAACCACCTCCTTAGCTCTATGGTATCCTTCCAACTCAGGTTTCTTCGTTCAAGCTTATTCGGATGCTGACCTTGGAGGATGTGGACTCGACAGAAAAAGCACAACTGGTGGCTGTCAATTCCTTGACGGGAAGTTGGTCAGCTGGCAATCCAAGAAACAAACGTGTGTGTCGTTGTCTACTGCCGAAGCGGAATACATTGTCGCTGCATCCTGCACCTCCCAAGTGATTTGGATCCAGAGTCAACTTCGAGACTATGGACTCAATATGAAGAAGATCCCACTATATTGTGACTCTGAAAGTGCAATTAGGATATGTCATAACCCAGTGCAACACTCTAAAACCAAACACATAGCACTGAGGTATCACTTCATCAAAGATCACGTGGAAGATGGAAACGTCGAAGTTCATTTTGTAAGAACCACTGATCAACTGGCTGACGTCTTTACCAAAGCTCTTCCTGAAGCATCATTCAACCGAATACTGCAAGGGCTAGGTATGATGGAATCAGAGTCAGTACCTCACACTATCTCTCAGCCTCAAACGTAAGAAGTGAATCTAACCGAATGTTCGGGTTCGGTTAAACCATCTGATTCGCTCATCACTTCAAAGGTATTTTTTCTTGGTTGTATATTTCTTGTACAAAAATTGTTTTTCTTAATATTGAAAGTATTTTCCAATTGCATGTCTAAATTCCTTGGTTTCTTAAAATTTTCCAAAACCGAAACCAACCGAACGCTCGGGTTCGGTTTTTCAAAATTTTCTGGAACCGAAACCAACCGAATGCTCGGGTTCGGTTTTTCAAAATTTTCTGGAACCGAAACCAACCGAACGCTCGGGTTCGGTTTTTCAAAATTTTCTGGACCCGAAACCAACCGAACGCTCAGGTTCGGTTTTTCAAAGTTTTTCCTAACCGAAACCAACCGAACGTTCGGGTTCGGTTTTCAAAGTTTTTTTTTTATCTCATTTTTTTTCTTTTCTTACTTAATTTTTTTATATAAATCTCAAAAACTCCAAAAATATTTTTTTATTTTTTATTATGTGTTCGTTCGTTTATGGGGATATAAATGTTGGCTTAACTAATTGTCCCTAGAAGCATGTTATATGTGTCCCAAGCCTCATAAGATTTTGAATAATAGCCTTCATGACTTGGTATACACAAACCTTGTCTTCCCAATAAGGCTAACACATTTATTCTAATCGTGAGCTACCTCACTCTCTTCTCACATGAGATAAGAGTTTTCTGCTTGGTCCTTTATTTCGCAGCAGAGGTACTTTATCTTCTTACACCATCTCCATTATATTTCTCCATTACATTCGTTTCCTCAACGTAACCCTTGAGACTCTCAGAAATTACCACTGAGGTTTATGGTTACACAACATCTGTGTTTATGATCTTAGTTTCGTGCCACTACGAGCTGAGTGAAACCCAAAATTCAACACCAAATCTGAATTGACGGTGAACAATTAATTTGCTCAAGTTTTCACCAAAGAATTGACGAATGTACCTTCATGAAATCTCAAATTTTATTTTGTGTGATTCCTATGAAATTGTTAAACACCATAACATTTCTTCCCTTGGGATCCAATTTTTAAATTTTTTATCTGAGATTTTATATTTTTCCAAGCCAATTTAAAATAAATTCCCACCTACTTGTTCAACAAGCTACACCGGTCTCACAAGTACTTTGTTCACTTTCTTTCTTATTTCAAGATTAGAATTGCTGAATCAAAGCTAAAGCCACCCGTATTTAGCCAAATTAAAAGAAGCCTTTCAACATTTATTAATAAGTGTTTGATCGTAATTCAACGGGAATCCACACTAACACTTTAAGGTCTCTCTTGACCTTGAAGGAAGAAATTCGTGTCCGGGATCATCAGTTTCGTGTCATTATTGACATCACAGAAAATCCTTAAAAGAGTTGCTTTATTTCTTTTCCTTTTACACTCTTTGCACGAAAATCTTTGAATTTCCAAAACTCCGTTACCAATTATTACAGGCAGTATTATTACTTTGGTGGTTAATTGTGAAGCTGTGGTCAAAAATAATCCACATGGGTGTTCAATTCAAAAGATGCCTTTTAAAAAGATAAGACGAAAGGTTGCTGACTCGACGGGAGTTAAACGGATTGAAATTCAAACGATGGTAAAAAGGGGGCGCATGTGAATGTGAAACACCCATACTTTTACTGACATTATGGACGCGTGTGCGAAATCCAAGCAACATCCCTCTGGCATTTAAAGGCGCGTGAGGATTTGAAACGGTTTTCTTCTGAAACGACGCTTGTTGGGTAGCGTGATCCTAGGAATCTGACACTCTCTCTCCTACGTGATCATCACATAGAAGATTTGAAATGATTTTTCTCTCTCTATTCCTTCACTATATAAGGCAGTCTACAATCTCATTTACCTTTTTACTGCTTCCGGATTTTCTAGAGAGCAAAAACTCCCAAACGCTTCACTGTTCATCTTCTTCTTCTACTACCTTCAACAATGGCAGAATCATCTTCCGTCCATGCTGCATCACAAATCCTTCCTATTCGTCCGCAACAATGCCTGGTGATCGATCTCAACCCTCTGGCATACGACACCTACATGTCGCCGATCATCGAGTGCCTGAAGTACTCCCAAATCGCTACGGCTCTCTCCAGAATCGAGTCTGTGCCCATGGTGGCCCTCTCGCAGGTTTATGCGACTGCCTATTACGACAAAGCGGTCGAACGGGTGTTCTTCGAGATTGCTGAACACAAGACTTCTGTTTCTCGACAACGTTTCTACACAATGCTAGGGTTGGCTGTTGACCCATCAAGAATAAATCCGGAGACGATTCCGGTTGGGTATCTGTATAACATGTTTTACAATATGGGGTACATGGAGGTTCTCACCTCCATCGCAAAATTCAAGAAATCTTGCTTGCCGCCACAGTGGAACGGCATGTTCACAGTCCTCTTCAAGGGCTTGTGGGAACGGAGCTCAGGATCCGACGGGGCTAGTCGACTTTTCTTGTCGATCATGTATGCAGTCTACAACGGGGTCAACTTGGATTTTGGGATGGTCCTCTGGCAACAGCTCATCAACAACGGGTTCGGACGGCTGTCAAGGAGGCGAAACCCCTCAACGAGGCAACACACCACCTCGATCACCTACCCCAGAGATGGAATCTCATAATTCACCAGTTCCTTCACCTCCTCCAACCATTCCTACTTCCATTCCGACCATAATCCCCACTACCACTATTCCACCACCATTTTCCCTATACCACCACCCATTTTCTCAACTGCGACCGAAACACCACCAGTAATCGAAACCCCACCTGTAACCGAACCACCTCAAACCGAAACCCAACATACAACCAAACCTACCCAAACTCAACCACCACCCGAAACTAACCCCACACCCACTCAAACTGAACCTACCAAAACAACCACACCCCCAGCTTCACCACCTCCACAATCTCCAGATAATGCCTTTGATGGAGATAACCTGTTTCTTGGCGGTGACAACATGAACTTCGATTCGGTCAACTATAGTCCGTTTTAGGTTCAAAGTGATGAAGAGGATGATGCTCCAGTGACAAAGAAGCATCTTAAGGAGCTCAACGAGAAGGTTGACCTACTTCTCGCCTCATCTTCCAACCAACAGTCCTCTCTTTCTGAAGCTGCACTTCAGAAGATTGTTGATGCCTTGTCCAGGGCTCAACATGATTCGGTAGCCTCAGCCACTGCCGCCATAGACGCCTCAACCAAAGCCTGTGAGGCAGCGACCGAAAAAGTCGATAAACTATTCTCCGACGCTTCTATCCTGTTGAAGTCCTTACAGGAAAGCGCCGACGTCACAAAGACAACTTTGGAACCGATTGTTCAGCAATTGGCATAGTTTGTTTCTACGGAGTTGACCTCGTTCGCTACACTTCGCCAATCTCTAAGCGACGACAACTCGGCCCTTCGTGCCTCCATCAATGCACGCCTCGCTAAGCTTCAGGAGGATCTTGCAGCTGAAAATTCATTGATGGACGTTCTGGCGAGCAAAACAACCGCCCTCGAGATCAAGAGCACGCAACTTTCAAACTCACAACAACAACTTGAAGCTCTTTGATCCGAAAGGGAGGTCATCAAAACTTGTGTTTCGGATGTACACGCTGCCTTATGAAACATCCTAGAAGCACACGATCCAATTCTCAACCATTCGGTGAGGCGAACCCTTGCTGAAAAGCTTTCTCCTGCCATGGACCTTCTCAGCAAAATAGAAGGCTTACCTAGTTTCGTGTCCATTCCGAAACAAGGGGGAGAAGAGAAGAAGACCGGATCGAAACCACCTCCTTCCTCCAAAGCTACTCACACAACTGAACCACCTCCGACTGGTCAAGCTTCGAGTTCGGGTGTGAAGGACAAAGGGAAAAATATAGCTGAGGAAGAAGATGAAGATGAAGATGATGAAACCATTGCTGACATGTTGAAACGAAAGAACAGTCGCAATGTGGATGATGATGTTAATCGTGTGGCGCGAGAGGCTGAAGAAGCCGAACGCAAGCAGAAGGAAGCCCACGATCTCCTCGAGAGCTGGAAGACTCTCTTCCCTGCCTGGACTCGGGAGCGCTTGATTAAAGAGGCCATAGATACTCCCAGCATCTTATGGCTCGAGCCGGTTATCTTGTTCGACTGCTACAACTCGGTCGACTCGCAGTTCGACATGCCGCTGACTCGAAAGGCGTTTATCTTCCATGCCTTCTCAAATATCTTTGAAGTCCCTCATCCAAATGCTGAACTTGATAGGGAGCTCATCGACTTCTATCTGAAGGCTGCTCGTCCTCAGTATCTAACTTGGAGCGCCCAGAAGATAGTGAACGTTCGGGTACTGAAGCCTTACACCGAAGGAAGGTTCATAAACGTTCGGTTCAAGGTGATTCGAGGATCTGCAAAAACTGCACATCATATCACCCTGGCAGATCTACCGAACTTAAATCCTCATGATTGGATTGTCTTGCATAATATCCTTTTGACTAATGAAGCCGAATATGGTCCCATTGTAGACCATATCAAAAGGATGTTAGTCTGCTACGTCATGGAGGTTGCCCTTATGGATCAGGAGGTTGCCACAGTCTTCAAAAAGAAACTGAAGATAGCTCCTGTGGGATCGGCCAGTGATCTCAACCAAATGCAAATGGGCAAGATCGACCTGAGACGCAACTCGGTTATGTTCACTAGAGCAGAAGGACAGAAATGTCTCTTTGCTTTAGCTGACAAACATCTTTACACCACTGCTTGTCTGGAGTATGTGTTATCAATCATCAAAAGGTGTAAAGAGAATTCAGCTGATGATGTCAAGTACTTCAACGACATGATCCAATGGTACATCAGGTTTAGACAGACAATACTCTCTCTCACCAAATGTCTGTTTAACACCGTGAACAAGAAGGTACCTGCTTCAGCTGCTGGCCCATGTAACAAGTGAAGATCTCACTCCAATTAACGCAAAGGGGGAGATTGTTGGGCTGAAGATTTTGTTGAAGGTTGCATCATTTGGGCTCGGCTGTTTGTTTATTTAGTTTGTATTCCGGTTTGGGCCTGTCCAATCGAGAGCCCATTTTGTTTATTATACAAGTATATGCTTGCATGCATATTAGGTTAATGATTTTAACGATTGATCTAGAGCATAACGATAATATTTCTAGATTTCTTTAATCGTTCTTGTAACCTACCAATCCTCTACAGTTGATGTTCTTAATCGAGCTTTTCTGAGGATTTTGTTTTAATCATTCGACACGATTGATTCACTCTTGCCTTATTCTTATTTTCGTGTTCTTTCTGTTTTCATAATTATTTACCTGTTTAAGATCTAATCGATCTTCATAGATTAAAGTTTTAATCTCATCAAGCTCCCACCACCTCCTTCCTCCAAAGCTACTCACACAACCGAACCACCTCCGACTAGTCAAGCTTCTGGTTCGGGTGTGAAGGATAAAGGGAAGAACATAGCTGAGGAAGAAGATGATGATGAAACCATTGCGGACATGTTGAAACGTAAAAACTGTCGCAATGTTGATGATGATATCAATCGTGTGGCGCGAGAGGCTGAAGAAGCCGAACGCAAGAAGAAAGAAGCCCACGATCTCCTTGAGAGCAGGAAGACTCTCTTCCCTGCCTGGACTCGGGAGAGAATGATAAAGGAGGCCATAGATACTCCTAGCATCCTATGGCTCGCGCCGGTGGTCTCCTTCGACTGCTATAATTCTGTCGATTCGCAATTCGACATGCCGTTGACTCGAAAGGCGTTTATCTTCCACGCCTTCTCCAATATTTTTGAAGTCCCTCATCCGAACCCTGAGGTTGATAGGGAGTTGATCGAATTCTATCTGAAGGCTGCTCGTCCTCAGTATCAAACATGGAGCGCCCAGAAGATAGTGAACGTTCGGGTATTGAAGCCTTATACCGAAGGAAGATTCATCAATGTTCGGTTCAAGGTGATTCGAGGGTCTGCAAGAACTGAACATCCTATATCCCTGGCAGATCTACCAAATCTAAATCCTCATGATTGGATTGTCTTGCATAATATCCTTTTGACGAATGAAGCCGAATATGGTCCGATTATAGACCATCTCAAAAGGATGTTAGTCTGTTACATCATGGAGGTTGCCCTTATGGATCAGGAGGTTGCCACAGTCTTCAAGAAGAAACCGAAGATAGCTCCTGTGGGATCGGCCAGTGATCTCAATCAAATGCAAATGGGCAAGATCGACCCGAGACGCAATTCGGTTATGTTCACTAGAGCAGAAGGACAGAAATGTCTCTTTGCTTTAGCTGACAAACATCTTTACACCACTGCTTGTCTAGAGCATGTGTTATCGATCATCCGAAGGTGTAAAGAGAATGCAGCGGATGATCTCAAGTACTTCAACGACATGATCCAATGGCACATCAGGTTTAGACAGACGATACTTGCTCTTATCTCGCGTTTGTTTAATACTGTGAAGAAGAAGGTACCTGCCTCCGCTGTTGGGTTGAAGATTCGTTTGAAGATTGCGTCATTGGGCTCGGCTGTTAGTCCATTTATTTTGTACTCCGGTTTTGGGCCTGTCCAACCGTGAGCTTGCTAGGTTTATTATATAAGTATATGCTTGCATGCATATTAGGTATCGATCTAGAGAATAACGATTATTACGATAGTATTACAGATTTCTTTTATCGTTCTTGTAAACCTCCAACCCTCTACAGTTGATGTTCTTGATCGAGCTCTTCTGGGGGTTATTTTATAATCATTCGACACGTTTGATTCATTCTTGACTTGTTCTTTATTTTCGTGTTCTTGCTGTTTAATCATTAATTACCTGTTCGAGATCTAATTGATCTTCAAGATTAAGTTTTAATCTCATCAGTATGAAATGTTTGTAAATAATTGTAAACGTTTGAAAACCCTAGAAAATCCCATATTTCCTACAAGTATAAAAAGTAATATTCTACCAAGACCTAAATGTTTTGAAAGTAGTCTTCTACCAAGACCTGATTGTTTTGAAAGTAGCCTTCTACCAAGACCCGACTGTTTTGAAAGTAGCCTTCTACCAAGACGCGACTATATGACTATTATTATTATTCTAATCTACCTCATCGATCATGTGAATATGCCACATAGTAAAGGTATTAATAATATATTAACTGGAGTTTTATATCCTTTTGTAATTGTCGTAAGTATTGTAGTATTTGTAAGAAGTGACTACTTTTGTACTATTTTGCCTTAATTGAGGGTTAAGGCATAATGTGATGGCTAGATCCCATGCTAAACGCTCCCTGTCAAGAGATTATGGGAACCAAACGCGACCCCTGCAATGATTGCAAGCCGCGAACATCCACATTACTATGTGTTGGATAAGGTGTCTAAGTCCATAACTTATTTGGTATATACTTGACCCGACCCGGCATGGTCCATTTGGGTTGCACTTCACCCGAACAATTTATATGGATAATCGTATGAGAATAGTATGTTTATGATTTATTAATATATTATAAATTATAATATATTAATATGAAGTCATGTTAGTTAATTAGTTTTAGTCTTAAATTAATTATGAATTAATTTAGTGATTAAAAGGAAGACTAATTAAACATGGGCTATTGCATTTTATATAATGTGGGCTTAAACTCATTAGGAATGGGCTAAGCATGCATGGGGGTCCATGGATGATCCATGGAGCTTTTAAACCATGGATCCTTGGAAAGGAAAAGACATGGGTTATTAGGGTTTATCCTAATCCTCCACACTATATAAAGATGCACATATTGCAAGAATTGGCAACTAGTTGTGTGAGAACTAAGGGTGGCCGATTTCTACATAAGCATATTACTCTCTCAAAGTTTCCCAAGAGTTTGTGGTGATTTGTGATTCCATTTGAGGCAGTCACACTATTGGTGCTTGGCCCTCAAACTCCTTAGGAATCAAACTCATCTTTAAAAGGTATGCAATCTCATCTAATTCTTTTATGTTTAAAAGTACCCCATGCCATGTTAGATAGGTTATGAACCTTGGAAAAATTATTATTTTGCATGTATTAGACAAACAAAGATCCGAGGTTTATTAGGGTTGCATGCATACTTAGGAAGTGTTAGATTGCTCAAAACCCAACAGTGGTATCAGAGCCTAGACTTGCTTGTTTGATACTTGATGCAAAATAGTGAAAAAAGTTGAAATTGTTGCTGTCTGCTTATGGAATCACCGAGTCCATGGGAGGACTCGCCGAGTTCAAGGCAAAATTCATCCTACTCGGCGAGTAGGTTCGTGCACTCAGCGAGTAGAAGGTTCAAAATGCAGATTTTCGACTTTTGCTGCTGGAAATGGACTAGAAACTTTACCCTAAACTGTTTTGATGTTTTAAAACTTATTTTAGTTGGTGTAATGGTTGTTCTAATCCATTTACAATAGCATATATGAAAATTTCATGCTTTGTATGTGTTCATAAAATTCTTGAAACTTTGATATTCATGTTCATGTTCTTATGAATTTTGAAGATGATAGGAATTATTTGCTAAATTGTTTAGGATTAATTCTTGATCATTTATTTATTTTAATGGATTCCATAATTTGTCCTCAAGTTATGGATATCCAAAGGTCGCTTTTCTTTAACACACATTAAAAACACATAAGTTACATAAAATGAAGAGTCTTCATTTTATGAACCTTTAATTCATAAGTTATGAAATGAAAAGTTTTGAAGAGTTACAAAACTTGCCCTCAAGTTTTGGAATTTGGAAAAGTTTCACACACCTTAACAAACTTTAATTCCATACCCTAGAAGTTTTAAAAGTTAAAATTCTACCCTTATACTATTATAACGTTAATGGTTAATTATTATATATATGTATAAGAACAAGTTGTTTTACCATTAGTAGGCCTCATTCACGAAGCCGATCTATAAGGTGGGTATAAGGTTGTTGCCTATAAAATGGCGACTTAATGGGTGTCCACTCTCACCCACCGCTTGCTTGATCGATGGAGGGTCGTTAGCCGAACGGGTAGGACAATGACTTTAAATTCTCATTAAAAGTATAATGATTACTATAAAGTAACTAAATATTTTTTTTATTTAATTCCCAATCTTAGTTACTTTAGGAAAAATGTGAATTTGGTGCTAGCCCATGGAATTGACACTTTGTACCTTACCAAGTCGTTGGTGGAGCGTGTGTGGTTAACCGGCACACTAACTTGGACTAGTAAGGATCACGAAGGGTGACTTAATGTTTGTCATAGATCAATGGAGCGTGTGTGGTTAACCGGCACATTGATTAGGTGATAATATTAAGGGTACCAAGTGAATTGGTATGGTTATTCACACCTTGTTTTGTGACCTCGGCATCCCAGTCACAAAATTTGAGAGGGCACACTCGAGATTGAAACATACCATTGAAAAGTTCAATAAATCTCAAAAGATCTAGGAATTTCAAATTCAATTAAAACCTAATAAATTATTTCTTTTTTCATGGTGGAAATTGGTGAATCGTCATTCGCCTACCTTCAAATATTTTATAGCTTGGATTACGGCATCCCTCTTCCAAATTATAAAATATTGTGTTGGGTCCTAGCCTTAATATTTCATATTGGGTGTTATATTAAGGACTTTGAATCAACTAACTTGATTTTCTCCCATTATAGATGTCTGGTTCAGACAACTATGATCTTCCCAAATCTCTTGAAGATGGTGTCCCTCAACATCATGTTTCACTTCCTCCACCTCCTCTAATTATTCCCCCTCACCCACAAGTTCTTGAAAAGTTTAAAGTCACTCAATCCCTATTGGCAAGCATAGTCTATGTGTGCTCACATCTTGGAGATAAAGTCACATATTGACATGCCGGGAGAGTTGGGTGTCAAAGTCTCGTGAAAGTTGGATGTTCAATCACTTTCTTAGTAACATAGTGAGTCTCTTTGGGACTACTATGAGGCAGACTATGACATGACCCTTAATGATGTTATCTATTTGCTTGGTGTTGTGGAATCAACAATGATTTGGAACACCAGTAAAGCAAATTTGATTAAAAGAACAACTTCCCAAGTCTTAAATGGACATTTACAATGGTAGCATTAGATATCTTGAAAAGGATTTCTCTTCCCAATGGAAAGGGATCGGCTATAGTCAACTCGGTTGACCAAATAGTAAAGAGAAAGGCAAATTCTGAGATAGTCTCATGTGCCATTACCAAAGGGTCCATGTGTTTTGTTGCCAAAGGAAGGGGCATTGGTTGCGAAGCTGCCCTATTCACCTGAATGGTCATAAGGTTGATCAAGTCAAGAGGTTTGACTCTACTTCAGGTAAAGTCCACTGTCTAACTCTATTAAGTTCCTATTTGGAGATTATTATTACATAATGTGAATGGGTCACATGCTGATGTTTTTAAGAATCAAAGAAAAGATAGGAAGCTTAAAGTAAGTATATGTTGATTCTGATTGCAAAGGTGGGTTTCGATCGCATGGTTCGGTAATCAGAATTTTGAGCTGTTGCTTAAGAGTTATAATATATTGCTTATGAATAGATAACAACAAGGTTTTCATGTGGATTGTAAGGATAAGTTTTTCCACAATGTTTTAAAATAAAAGAAAAAAAGGGGTTTTAATTTTATTTAGTTTAAAAATATCCTTACAATGGCATCTGTGGAAAATTGTTGCTTATATGTTTCCAGTAATAGCAATATTGGAAAGTGGATTTGATTCTTTCATTTGTGGTAGTGTCTGAATTTACCAAATGAAGAAAGTTTTTCATCACCCAAGTTTCAATTGGACAGAAACTTGGAATCATACAAGTTGTATTGTATGATGAATGAGAATTTTTCATCTTTGAAAATTAAGACTAATTCTTTGATCACATGTATATGTGAGTCAATTGAAGGACTAAGGAATTAGGTACACTGGGTGTGCGCTGGTCAAGGTCCACCACAAAGATTGATTTGTCATGATTTGCAAATGACTAGTAAATATGATTATACTTATAAGGTTAAGTATAATTCTGTAACATTGGAAAGGTTACAATGTATGACAAAACAAATGAGAAGAATCAAATTAGGCAGAAAGATAAAAGTTTCTCAAATCTGAAAGGATGGGAGAGTACTTTAGTATCATATTTCATGATTATCTTAATGATTATGAAACCATATCACAAATTCATACTCTCAGGACGTCTTAGTGCATTGTTATGGCTAATAAGAGAGGTCATGAATTGTTGGATTGGTTAAAATCAAGAAGATGAATCATACCTCGTTCCAAAACAATTCTTAGAGTCATACTCCAAGATTGTAACTTTGAGTGACATGAAGGAAGATTTATTAACACTAGTCAAACGTAAGAGTAAAATGTTTTCCACTCTTGTACATTTGAGATTGGTAAGTTGTGATGTCTTGGATGAGACAAAGACCAACTAATACCAATTGTGTGAAGTGTTAGTCTTGATAAGAATCCGCATGGTCCCTTGAATATTTGTTTTGTCAAGGAATGGTTCTTGACTGGGGAAACTTATATGTCAAGGGGACAGTGGGAGCCTTAAAGATCCTGAAAGCGTTTCAAGATTTAATCAAGAGTAAAACCTATAATTTATCACTAGCACACAACTTAAGGTTTGCAACCTATCGTGTTGACATAATTCTTATTTCTGTACCTACTTCAAATAAGTTGAATTTGCATGTGAGTTATTAGAGTTCAACTTGGAAGCATTGGTGGGCCTTGTGCTACCAAGGTGACAAGAAACTAAGACTGACCAAGTTTAATCCATGTAAGGCTGAATTTGTCACTAATCTTATCTTGTGATTATAGTTTTGACAAATTCACATGGATAGGAACTCATACACTATAAAATCTAAGTTTCATAAGGTTTCTCTCCGATTCATGAAAATGATGGTGGGGAAATGCTTTCACTAAGTAGATTTTACGTAGATATCAATTGTGTTATTTGCATTTTCAAAAGTCGTTAGTGGAGCGTGTGTGGTTAACCGGCAAACTAACATGGACTTGTGAGAAATGGCAAAGGTCTAAGAAATTGAGACTCTGATTACGGCATCCCTTTTCATAGTTCTTGAAATTGCTTAGACACACATGTGAGCTATCTAAGAAAGGGTGTATGAATCTAAATTTGAGAAGTCCAGTAGATTTCTGGAAATATGTCAGAGCTAGTGGGAGCATAAGTGTTATGCTGATAATCATCATGTTAGTGGGAGCATGATTATTACGTTTAGTGTTGCAAGTTAGCAATGTTAATTATAGAAAACAAAGTTTCAATTCGTGAAGTTGCAGGGGTTGAAAAGTTGTTTTGCTATAATTAAGGGAGAGGAAATTATTCTTCGTTCCAATTCTAAAGCTTAGATTGAGATTTTAATCATCTTTAATCAAGAATATATATGTATGAATTTTATGTTGGAATGGTTCAAATTGAAGAAATTCTATATATATTGCGTTTTCAAAATTCGATTATGATTACGGCATCCCACTTCATAGTTAAATTTCTAATACATGGCAAATAAAAAATAAAAAATATTGTAGCAAAAGACTGGTCTAGTATCATGTCTTTATGTCAAACATAATGAATCGTGTCCCATATGCTTTGGATATAGGATCGATTGCATGTGCTATAATATTCATCTTTTCTAAATTTTCCAAATGCTTAAGGCATTGAGAAGGGAAAAGTCTAGAACTGGATATGACTAAAGTGATTAAGCAATTGTCGAGGACAAATCTGAGGTTCTCCAAAGATTGGTTGCTCAGGGACAGTTGGAAGTATGATGTAAGTTGTCGGAAAGGACCATATTGACATATTCTGAAAAGAAGTAACTCTTGTTCGGAAGTGATAGTCAAAATGGGACTATGGAAATGTCTCCATAGGTGGAAGTTATTCAATCTATGTAAAATTAGAAAACCTTAATGCAAGAAGGATGTTTAAAGCAATGTACTTTGAATATGAGACTTCCGTTCCATAGAAGTTGACCTTCTTTGGAATACTCTGTAATGACTGGTGACAAGGTTTTGGTGACTTTGTGCATAATCATTACAAGTGGAACATTGCATAAAAGTTTAAAATCTAACATTTTATTTGGTAAATGATAGGAATCGGGGATTCTCACATTTACAATAAGGATTTGGGATTGTGAAATGAGTATCATTGGAATCATGTTCAATTGATCTACATCACAATGTAAGGACCATAGACAAACATAGTGTGCATACTTGGAGTATGGCATAACTATTGTTTAGAAAAACAAAGTGTACATGCTAGGAGCATGGGACGACTGTTGTTTTATTCAAGTCTTAAGTTGATTGTTTGAAACATTATACAATGAACAATGTGTAATCAATATGGTGATAAATAAAAGGTGGTTCTATTTATATTCAAAAGGGTTCTGAGACCATATTGGATTCGATTATTATTGTGTTTCACTTTGTATGTTTTGACTTCCAAAATAGCTAGGTTATTCTTTCCGAATGACTAAGTTATTTAAACACTCCACAGTCGTTCATATGTTGGAGTAGGTATGAATCAAGACTGTCATGAATCGAGTTTGTAGATGACTAAATGGGTTTAGTCATAGCAATGGTTGCTACAACATTCATGAGTGCTCATAAGTTATGAGTATTGGATTAAACCCACGGTCACTTGTATCACTTCATGGAATTTATCTCGAGTGATCGTGAGACGGTAATATCATCTAAATCTTCAAACCTAGAGATATGAGTTGTTACCTATGAGTTGGTTGTGCATTGATTGCACGTAAACGCATCAGTAACTTGATGTTATAAAACGTGCCTTTGTTTACAATTCAACAAGTAGTAGAACAAGCATATGAGTTGAAGTTTATCTGTTCCTTCTAGAAATAGAAGCGATGTCTGGGCCCCTCGATGATTTTGTTGTGACCTATGTACCGGCCGGTCAGAACTAAAATTGATGTGTTCGATTAAGTTCTTTGTCAAACAAATCGGAAATTGGGAAACAAACTGCTGGACAATAAGTACGACGTTGTTCCATGTATTTGTCTGGCTGATATCATGAGAACAGAGGATTATATGATCACTTATCTAAAATGGCGCTTCATAGTTCAACAGAGTTTTCGAGAGCTACGATTGCTGGTTGGTTCCTGAAGTAACATACGCAAATATAGTTATTAGACTTATCCAAGTGGGAGACTATTGGATAAGGTGTCTAAGTCCATAACTTATTTGGTATATACTTGACCCGACTCGGCATGGTCCATATGGGTTGCACTTCACCCGAACAATTTATATGGATAATCTTATGAGAATAGTATGTTTATGATTTATTAATATATTATAAGTTATAATATATGAATATGAAGTCATGTTATTTAAATAGTTTTAGTCTTAAATTAATTATGAATTAATTTAGTGATTAAAAGGAAGACTAATTAAACATGGGCTATTGCATTTTATATAATGTGGGCTTCAACTCATTAGGAATTGGCTAAGCATGCATGGGGGTCCATGGATGATCCATGGAGCTTTTAACCCATGGATCCTTGGAAAGGAAAAGACATGGGTTATTAGGGTTTACCCTAATCCTCCACACTATATAAAGATGCACATATTGCAAGAATTGGCAACTAGTTGTGTGAGAACTAAGGGTGGCCGATTTCTACATAAGCATATTACGCTCTCAAAGTTTTCCAAGAGTTTGTGGTGATTTGTGATTCCATTTGAGGCATTCACACTATTGGTGCTTGGCCCTCAAACTCCTTACGAATCAAACTCATCATCAAAAGGTATGTAATCTCATCTAATTCTTTTATGTTTAAAAGTACCCCATGCCATGTTAGATAGGTTATGAACCTTGGAAAAATTATTATTTTGCATGTATTAGACAAACACAGATCCAAGATTTATTAGGGTTGCATGCACACTTAGGAAGTGTTAGATTGCTCAAAACCCAACACTATGATCACGTATACCGAATATAACTATCACAATGCATTGTGATGCATTGGTATAGTTAGATCCTGATTTTGTTCCATTCTATAGCACCTTGTTATGTCTGTTCTGTTATCGTGTATTGTAATTGTATTTATGTAAGCGTATTCATATAAGTGTATCTATGTAAACATATTCATGTAAGCGTATTAATGTAAGCGTATTCATGTAAGCGTATCTATGTAAGCGTATCTATGTAAACGTATTCATGTAAGCGTATCTATGTAAGCGTATCTATGTAAACATAATCACGTAACATGTAATGTACTAGTATTCACTCATGAAAGAAGTGTCTCTTGTGTGATTCCTTGTACTTCGAATGGTAAGTAGTATCTCCAAACTATACCTATAATAGTTACTAATAATGTACGTGTATAACCGAAGGTATGCCTTTGCTACCCAAAGGTACTGAACTGACTGAGGAAACTTTTATGTCTGTATATGTATACATGATATATAAATAATATTTAGACGACATTTGGACGACTAACCGATACCCTAACGCCACATCCAAATGAGGAAAAGGAAATAAAGTGAACTAGCCTTCCTAACTCCTTTAAACATTTCTTATATAACTATACATATATGGGCATGCATTTGATAATATAAAAACATAAAAGAAGTATTGTAAAACCTTTGAAAAGTTTAATACTAAGAAACGATGACTTGATGTCAGTTTATTAAACGATTTGAAAGTATTTTGTTTGATAAGACAGTTTAAGTATAAGGAAGACCTTGGTTTGAAACTCAGTTGTAAAAGAGTTTAAAAGGAAACATACAGTATGTAGGATAGTCTAATAAAGAGTTTTAAACATATGAAAACGTTTAAGAAAGTCATTTGAAGAAATTTGTCTGGTTAAATAGTTAACGTATAGTAAATCCATATGCATGCTAGTTATTAATCACATGTGATTGATATAACAACTAGCATGATTCAACTTGTATCCCCCCATAAAGCATTTAAAAACATTTAGAAACATTTAAAAGGTAAATTTAAGGGGTATGAACTCACCTGTAGTGAGTGGTTTGGATGAACGGACTGAATAGGATGCTAAGTGTCAAGTGAAGACTTGAGCACACACAAGGATCCTAATTAACATATAATAACACATATATGTATTCAGTTAGTCATTAAACATCTAATTAACAAAGGTAAGATATCCTAAGGCATGTAAAATACTTGATTTAAGTGCTATAAGTCCTAAGGATTGCATCTAAGTTTTGTAGGACTTGGCTATTGAGTTTAGGGTTCAAGAGGACCTTATATGGGTGTTTACGGTTTTGTGACCATAACTCATTGAGTTTACGGTTGTAAACCCATGAGTTTATGGACGTAAACTCATGCTACTTTGACCACTTTGTGATTTGAAGCCTCATAAGTCCTTAAAAGCATTTCTACTTGAAGTATAAGCCTAGGCAAAGTATTAGGGCACCATTTCACTCCTAAGTGGAGTTTACGGTCCTTAGACCATTTTCCTTTGGGTTTTCGATAATCCATTCGCCGTTTTCAAATTCGTTTCCGATTTCGCTATTTAATTAAGTCATTAATTTGAGTTTGATATTATGAATTAATGGGAGTCCAAACACATTTAGAACTCATTCTAACACCCCACATTAGTAATCGGAAAAATTTTAGAATCTACCATATCGGGTTACGACAACTTGACCAGGGGCGACGAAAAGCCCCGTATAACGCCGGTATCAGGTAGAATTCCACCGTGTCCAAATCATGAACGCTATTTAAAGTGATCTAAGCTTCCATTTGAAGCTTTTTCTCCCTCTCACTACTCTCTCTCTAACCTCTCTCCTCAATCAAAGATTCAAGGTCCAAAACATTGATTTAAGGCTCCAAATCTTTGAGGTAACATCCCTAACTTGTTGTTCAACCTCTTAGGCCATCAAATTCGTGTTTAAACATTGAAAAAGGACCATCATCATGAGTTTACGGCCATGGAGCATGCTTGGGTCATAAACTCAAGTAAATTTGTGTTTTTGAGCAATTAAACCCCTCCAAACGAATTTTAGGACTTAGATACGACTATATGGCTTACCATTCCAGACTTAGAACACCCTAAACAAGGATTTTGAGAAGAAAACATGAGTTTACTTCCCAAGAACATGCTTGGGCAGTAAACTCATCATTCATGGGTGGTAAACTCATTTTCAAGTGTTAAAAAGCCATGTAAACACACCATTAGCCTTGGAATAAATCCTAGAACCAACCAAAATTAGTTTGGGAACCTTAAAATTGGTGAAATCCTTACATTTGAGTGTTTATGGCCATGAATCCCCTAGAACAAGTTCCAGGGCCGTAAACTCCTTTACATAGCTTAAATGGTGCCCAAAATTCATCCCAAGGCTTGGAAAAATAGTTTGAATCACATGTGATTGTCCTAGCATCACCAAATAAATTAAGGAATGGGTATGGGGGAGTTTACGGCCGTAAACTCCATGTTTACTGCCGTAAACTCCAATAAATGGTCCTTAAGTGAGTTTAATCCATTCCAAGGCCCTAGATTAAATCCTAGATAATTTTCCCAAGTTTTAGCATGCCAATTAGCACCATAAAACCCCCAACCATGAGTTCACGGCCGTGAAATCATGTGCATGTAGTGTATAGGGCCATAAACTCCATAAGGAGTTTACTCTCGAAGAGTAAACTCATCTCCCAAGTCCCACACGTCCGTAGATGTCACCCGGGTCACTCCGAACACTTGTTTTGAAGTGTTTTCTCTCACTGGAGTGTATTATCCTATCTAATTAGTGATTTAAAATCTAATTAGATACATTTGGATATTATTTCATATTACATAGGAACCTCGCATGTTATCAAGCCCCGAACCAACACTTAGCATCCGAAACGTCGCGTTTTCTCGTCTGGTGAGTTCATACCCCTACCCTTTTTCACTGTTTTCACTGTTTTCAGGGGGGGATACAAGCAAAGTACAAGGGATTACTTGTACTCAAAACTTGTTTTACATGTGTGTGTTTCATATCTCATATGATTTTAACACTGATTGTTATAACTAATAACCGTTTGATCATGCAGAACACATAAACATATATTTGTGAAATGGGTTATAAATTGTTCTGTTTTATATATTTCACAAATGGTTTTCCATATATTATCAGTTAAAAGCATGACATTTGAACCATTAACATAAAAGTTAGTACACTGTTTTGTCCTCGGTGAACACTCCACAGAGATACGCGAGTGGAGGATAATCGTATTATTACTAGTAATTTTGTTAATCCTATATATTTGGAGACACGTCCTCGGTGAACACTCCACAGAGATACGCGAGCAGGTTTTTCAGTATACATCTTTCACATTTGGTAACCAACATTCCGGAAAATATGGGATTTTCCTGGGGAACATTTGTACATAACCAGAAAAGTGTAACAAACTACATAACTTTACATTTCGTAAGGGTAGTCGTGTTTTTTAGAATACATCTTTGACATTTGGTAACCAACATTCAGGAAAATATGGGATTTTCCTGTGGAACATTTGTACATAACATGAAAAGTGTAACAAACCAGATAACTTTACATTTCATAAGAGTAAACATGTTTTCAGTGTACAACTTTACATTACATTTTGGGATTCAATAACCAACTTTTAAGAAAATATGGGATTTTCATGGTGTGTAACAGTTTTGGAAACAAAAAGGAACTTATACATTTTTCACAAAACAAAACCGCTTATGAACTCACCAGCGTTATGCTGATTTTCAAACCGCTTGTATTCTCAGGTCCACGTTAGACAGGTACCCGATGATCCCTTTTGGCGAAGACGGAATGCGTAGAAGACACGTTTCATTTTGTTCATATATACTATGTATCACTTGTACAACTATAGTTTTGAAACAAATGTAAACTTTTATATATGTAATGTAATGGTTGTTTACTTTACTTACTATGTACATTGGATTTGATACTCAACGTGGAGTCAACCACGGAAATGTTTCCGCCTTCGGTTTTTGTCACACCCCAAAACCACGAACGGCGGAAACGTTCAGGGGTGGAGGACGTCATGTACACTATCACAACAGTGTAATATAATAAACAAGCAACAACATCATCCATTGCATTATAAGTAAAGTTTTATACATGTGTGTTCTTTCATTGTAATAAGACACCAAAAATATACAATCAAAATAAAAGACGAGACTTGACTGCTCCGTCTTCTCAAAACCTGTCCTCCGTACCTGTCTACTGGCGACCTGAGAACACAAGTTATTTTGAAAGAGAGTATCAGCTTTAAAGCTGGTGAGTTCATAAGTATATAAGTGTCATTGCTTTGTTTGTGAAAATCTGCTATGAATGCCATGTAAACCTTTAAGTGAAAATGTTGAGGTAAGTATGAAATCCTTAGAAAAACCCTTATTTTCTATAAGTATGAAATGTAGTCTTCTACCAAGACTCGAATGTTTTGAATGTATGAAGTGTAGTCTTCTACCAAGACACGAATGTTTTGTATGAATGAAGGGTAGTCTTCTACCAAGACTCGAATGTTTTGTATGAATGAAGGGTAGTCTTCTACCAAGACTCGAATGTTTTGTATGAATGAAGTGTAGTCTTCTACCAAGACTCGAATGTTTTGTATGAATGAAGTGTAGTCTTTTACCAAGACTCGAATGTTTTGTATGAACGAAGTATACTTTTTCCTTTCTATTGACTAGTACTAAAGCACTTAGTCTAACTCCTCGTTTATGTGAAAGTAATCACAAAATAAAGTAAACAGGGAAAATATAATCATGTAAGTGTTATTGTCTTGGATTACCAGGACAAACACGACATCGCTGAAGCGAAAGATAGACCCTAAGGAACATCCGAAGAGTGTCCCCTCATCCTCTGTAGCAGCAGCAGGGTGGAAGGAGGGTTAATCCCTGAATCGATCTTTTGATGCAGATCGTCAACCTAATGATCCTCCGAAGATTCACATCTCATCCACTGTTGCAACAGTGGACAGAGGGATAGTTAGTCCCGTCACTGACTACAAATCAAGTGACTACCTTAGACATCCGTAGACGTCATCAACCACTGGTGCTAATTAGTGAGATTCGGAATGGTAAGTCCCGCCGAAACATCCCATTGAACGGGGATAGGAAAGACAATTTACACAGTAAATTGTAATAAATCATCCTCTTAGATCTAAGTTCAAGTATCCAAGGTAAGTAAATACAGGATAATGCACCTATGAAGAAGTGTCCCTGTATGGTATTCATGTAAGTGTGTTCATGTAACAGGTAAGTATATGTAAACATATCCATGTATCATATAATCCTAAGTACATGTACTCATGTATCATGTAAGGCATTAGTATGGACTCATGAATGAACTGACTCTTGTTTGATATCTTCTGACTATCCCTATGATAGATAACTGGAAAGTATGTGGTTGTTCAAGTAGGTTCATGCACCCTCGCAACGCCCGGGTGCGGGAAACTGAACGAAGGATGAAAACTATAATCTCTATCATATAAATGAACATATACGTATAAGTATAGTCTGATTCAAAAAGGTAAAATATACTGGTTTTTCAAGATATCTAGGAGTTTTGAACAATAATTTAAAGTGACTTGAAGTCATTATACATTTCAAAACTAATACTTCTGTTATCCAAGTATTTTAAGATAGAAAACCATTTCATGTGACTCCTTTTGTAATATGTGAAATCTACTGAGTGAAAACACAGTTATAAAATACATAAAATTGATTTAATAACTTATTGTTTTCTACTTTTATTCCCCCCATTAAAGCATTTAAAATCCTTTAAAACATTGATTAAGGGGTATGAACTCACCTGTGGTTGGTGATTGGAATGAACTGAACGGTATCGGATTGCTAGGTGTCAAGCGAGGACTTGTGCACACACTACGATCCTAATGTACATATAATCACACATATATGCACTCAATTAGACACAAAGGACTAATTGATAATGTTTAAGACATCCTAGACATAGCTAACACTTTATATAAGTGTTTTAAGCCGTAAGGACTTCGTCTAAGCTATTGTGGGACATGGTACTTGAGTTTAGGGTTTCCAAAGGACCCTATATGAGAGTTTACTCTCCTTAAACCATCACACAAGGAGTTTACGGTTGTAAACTCTTGAGTTTACGTCCGTAAACTCCCAAACATGTGTGTTTGGTGTGTTTTGAAGTCCCATTTGCTTTCTAGAATTATTCTAACTTAGTGGCTATATCCTTGGAAGGGTTTAAGGTCTAGAAGTACTCCAAATAGGAGTTTACGGCCTCAAGGACATTTCCCCTTGGAGTTTACGGCCGTAAACTCCCTTAGGGTGATTCCTTGGTTGCTTTCAAGCCTCTTGTACTAGTGGGATGTGTTCTAGACTTTTAATCCTAGCATATGAAGGCATTAGGCACACCTTAGTGCCCTTTTTAGGAGTTTACGGCCCAAGAACCATGTCTTGGCCGTAAACTCACTTGGTTAGGTGATTTTGGTGTGGTTTGGTCCTTCCATTTAGTGGGTACAATTTCTTGTAAAGGTCTAGGGCCTTAGGTGTCATGAAAACACCCATAGTGACCATTTACATGGAGTTTACGGCCTAGGAGAGTGTCACACCCCCAAACCAAGGATGGCGGAAACGTCCAGGGGTGGAGGACTTCATGTACAGTATCACAACAACGTGTATAATAGTGCTCAAAGTAAATACAACCATCATAAATATAATTCAAAAAGTTACATCAAAGTATATGTTTACACGTTTCAAAATCAATTACAATATGATGACAAAAATAAATTGTTGACGGTTTAACGTCCCATCCTCAAAGCGCTGAAGTTTTCCTGTTTCATTGATTTCCTGAGAATACAAGTAGTTTTGAAAAGTGTCAACAATTAAGTTGGTGAGTTCATAAGAGTTTTGTTTGGAGTAGAAACCGTTTTCCTTTTTAAAAGCGATAGGATATGAATCCAGAAAATCCAATATTTTCTTAGTCAGGTGTAAACAAAGTATTCCTATATGAAGTGTTGATGAACCCTAGATTGACCCGT
This sequence comes from Lactuca serriola, assembly GCF_051521515.1. Taxonomy (NCBI): domain Eukaryota; kingdom Viridiplantae; phylum Streptophyta; class Magnoliopsida; order Asterales; family Asteraceae; genus Lactuca; species Lactuca serriola. The sequence goes on from NC_136410.1 coordinate 285,922,546, forward strand.
AGATTTCCTCTATAATCATCCAGCGTATATAAGTTATAGAAGATTTAAGTCAGATAAAACGTCGAATGTAGTGGGTCTGCCCTAGGTCCACAACCCAACGAGGAACAGGAGATGAGGCGGGCACCACCAATTCTAAGCCAATCCAGACTAAATTCTTGTATGACTCAAGCATATACGCTCAATGATTATAGTTGAAGTCTAACAATGCTAACCTTTGATGTGAATATAACCTATACATACCATAGTTCACCGGGGAGTAATAGAGATTAGTGAACCTGAACTATGCATATGATAGCTTATCAAAAGTGATGGTGAATATAACCTATATGATGTGATAATGTGAATATAACCTATACATATCATAGTTCACCGGGGAATAATAGAGATTAGTGAACCTGAACTATGCATATGAATAGCTTATCGAAAGTGATGTGAATATAACCTATATGATGTGTTAATGTGAATATAACCTATACATATCATAGTTCACCGGGGAATAATAGAGATTAGTGAACCTGAACTATGCATATGAATAGCTTATCGAAAGTGATGTGAATATAACCTATATGGTGTGTTAATGTGAATATAACCTATACATATCATAGTTCACCGGGGAATAATAGAGATTAGTGAACCTGAACTATGCATATGAATAGCTTATCGAAAGTGATGGTGAATTCCTTTCTTGTAATTAAGTTCCTAGAGTAGATGAAACATAAACTATACCTATTATAGTTTATTGATTGATTTCGTGGGAAATGAGCATAGGCCTTACTTGTCATAATCTATCAATATTTATATTTTAATGGATATAGCCTCGTAGTATCATATATATATATATATATATATATATATATATATATATATATATATATATATATATATATATATTGTCATACTTGTGAAGATGTAAATCCATGTGTTTTCTGATGTATGTCTATGTAGGAATACAAAATTTGTCATATATTGCAACTACACATAATCAACTAACGATGTATACCTTGCTCAACATGTTACAAGGTGAAATGAAATTTATTGTGTTTTTCTGTTAATAACATTTTCTGTAACTGTTATTGGAAAAATTGTAGAAAAATCATAAAATGTCCAAATCAGGTTCTGTAACTTCTGAGAGTTTGGAAAATGAGTCTAGTTTGTTCATAATTTTTATTATAATTTTTAATGACCTCTAACTTGGGTGAAAAAGTCCATAATCACAGACTGGTCCGGATTGATGTTTGAAATGATAGGCAGTTTTGTAAAAATCACCATAAATTGTAGAAAAATCGTATGGAGATGTGCAAGTAGTCATTTTAAAGCTAAGAAGTGGAACTACAGGCACCTAAAACAGTTTTGAAAACAAAAATATTTAAGATGTCCAAAACAGTCCGTGAATGGAGTAAAACTTTTCTGAAGAAAGCTGTTAGAAAAATGTAGTTATGTTCCAAGCATTTTAACTTGTATTCCCCCCCCTAAAAACTTGAGAAAACGTGAAAATGTAGGGGTATGAACTCACCTTGTGTGATTTCAGTAGATAAGTGATGAAGAAGAGAAGTGTTCAACCCAAGAACACTAGAAGAACCGTTTGAAGATTCGAAGCTCTAACACAAATATAATGGAGTTTGTGTAAGATATCCATGATTTGAGTGGAAATAATAGAGGTAATCATAAAGGAAATGGATTATGCTTACCAAAGGTGGAGGAAACTCTCAAGATCAGCCCTTGAATCTTGGATTTCTAGAGAGAGAAAGTGGGAGAGAAAGGAGTTTGATCTTCTTGTGAAAATGAGAACAAATGAGAGAAAATGAGGAGAGAGGGTGAAAATCCAGCTCTCAAAGCATGGAGGTAGCTTGTGAGGGAGGTAAAAAGTACAAGGTATGGTGGGGAGGAGTGTGGGTTGATCATGGAGTGGGTATGGGGTTGCTTGTGTCATAAAATAAGGTAAAGTCAACACTCTTCTTTTTGTACTTTACCAACTCCTTTTTAATAAGATTTTATCCTTAAAATGTGATTAAATCATTAGTTTAGGGGCCTTATATTTAAAAATAAAGTTTTGGGTGAAAATACCATGTTAAAATAATTAAAAATGGGTTTAAAACGCAAAAATATGCAAAAACGGGCGAAAAATGTAATTTCCAGCAAGTTTCTTCGGACCTAGGCCGAAGCTCGGTCAACTGGGCTCGGTTCGGACGCGAGTGGCTGAGGCGGGGAGGCGAAAGGCGAACAAGCTCGGTCCGAAGCGAAGGCGAGAAGCGGAAGGCGGGTTCGGTCCGAGGCAGGCTATCCGACGCGAAGGTAGAGGTTCGGTCCGAGGCAGGCTAGAACCGAAGGGACTGTTGTGAACAGTAATGAACAGTACCTTCAGTTCGGATTTCCCTTCTACACAAGGTTCGGTTCGGACCTTTCTTCTTAGCACGGTTCAGTTCGGATTTCCTTCAAAGCCGGGTTCGGTTCGGATGAACAGTAACTTCGGTCCAGCACATGAACAGTACTTTCGGTTCGAACCCTCATGAATAGTGCTTTCGGTTCGGTTCGTGAATAGTACTTTCGGTTCGGAGGGTTCGTTCCCTTAAGTCCGTTTTTCGCGTAGACTTCCGTTCTTGGGCTATTTTCGCCAAATTCGAGGGTCGGGATGCCCCGAGTGATTATAGAAAGTTGGGAGAGATTTCGAGAGAGATTTGAGAGAGATTCCTCGTTCTCAGAGAGATTTGGGAGAGATTTGACGTACTTGGAGAGATTTCACATACGAAGAGATACGTGAGAGAGATTTCACATACTTGGAGAGATTTGGGAGAGATTTGACATACTTGGAGAGATTTCACATACAAAGAGATATGTGAGAGAGATTTCACATACTTAGAGAGATTTAGGAGAGATTTGACATACTTGGAGAGATTTGGGAGAGATTTGACATACTTGGAGAGATTTCACATACAAAGAGATATGTGAGAGAGATTTCACATACTTAGAGATATGTGGGAGAGGTTTCACATACTTAGAGATATGTGGGAGAGGTTTCACATACTTAGAGATATGTGAGAGAGGTTTCACTGGTGACCTTTTTGAGTGTCCGGCTACGCACTGCAAGGTCCTTAAACCCAGTTAAACCTTGATTAGGGATCTTGCATACTCCCGATGAGTATGTAACATTGGCTTTCTACGTACCACCGTTTTAGGTTAAGGAGATATAGGTGAACGTACTTTTCGATTTATGATCTCTCATTAGAATAGAGAGTTGTTTAGAAGTTACTTAATGTAAACTCTAGTACTCACGGCAAATTGGGTTGACCGGTTTGACTTGTTGACTTTTGTTGACTTTGACTTGACCGAAAATTGACTGTTGTCACAGAGAGTTCTAGGCCGTAAACTCACTTTCATTTGTGTCATTTGATGTGTTTAAGACCTTAAGCTACTTGGGAAAAATAACCTAGATGCAAGCCTTAAAGTCCTTAAGTCCTCAAATCACCATTTAGGGCTAGGAAATGGAGTTTACGGCCTAAGAGAGTTCTGGGCAGTAAACTCCCAATCTTGGGTGGATTTGTGCATGTTTTCATGTCCCTAACATGTATACCTAATGTTCTAAGGCCTTATCCTAGCACCAATGTCAGTTTTTGGCTTCGTTTCGGGAGTTTACTGCCCAAGAACACCTTGGGGAGTAAACTCCTAGATCTAATGATTTAGCCATCAAAATCATGTTTTAAGCATCTAATATGTATTCTAACAATACTAGAAAGAGTTACTCATAATCTGGGATAAAAACCCGAAGATCCGTCAGAGAGAAAATGGCTTTTCTCTAGTTGGAATTGTGAATAATGAATTAATTTAATTCAGAAAACTATTTATAGTCCTGAATTATTTTGACAGAAAATATTTCTATTCTCGAACTTGGACTGTAACATTATGAAACTTGAAATGTTCAAATTTCACAAACCCATGAGCATCCACTCTCCTGATATCTCCTAAAGTGTAAGCCCTAATGTACACAAACTTGTTCGGAAAAGTCTGAAAATCACTGAAATTGGACTGACTTCTATTGAATAGATATTGTTCATACCAATGGAAATTTCGGGTTGTCACATCATCCCCCCGTTAGAAGCAATTTCGTCCCAAAATTAGAATTTAAGCAAGTAAGATATTACATATAATTAAGCGAAAAGATGAGGGTATTTCAGTTTCATCTGATCCTCTCGTTCCCAAGTGAATTCTGGTCCACGCTTTGCGTTCCAGCGCACCTTCACTATCGGGATACGGCTCTGCTTTGTTTGCTTGACCTCTCGGTCCATGATCTCTATTGGTTCCTCCACGAAGTTGAGTCTCTCGTTGATCTCGATCTCGTCGAGTGGAATAACAAGAGTCTCGTCGGATAGACACTTTTTCAAGTTTGACACGTGGAAGGTAGGATGTATGTTACTGAGTTCTTTCGGTAGATTGAGCTTGTAAGCCACAGGGCCGATTCTCACGAGAATCTCGAAAGGCCCTATGTATCTTGGATTGAGCTTCCCACGCTTTCCAAAGCGTATCAAGCCCTTCCAGGGTGAGACCTTCAGTAGGACTCGGTCGCCCACCTGGAACTCCAATGGTTTCCTATGCTTGTCGGCGTAGCTTTTTTGTCGGTCTCTAGAGGCTTTTAATCGTTCACGAATCTGAACGATCTTCTCTGTCGTTTCCCGAATGATCTCCGGACCCGTGAGAGTGCTTTTGGGAACTCGTCCCTTAGCTAATTGGGTATCACCCACTTCATCCCAGCACAGAGGGGATCTGCACTTTCGGCCATAGAGGGCCTCGAATGGAGCTGCCTTTATGCTCGTGTGATAACTGTTGTTGTAGGAAAATTCAACAAGGGGTAGATGAGTATCCCAAGCTTTTCCAAAGTCTATCACACAGGCACGCAACATATCTTCTATGGTTTGGATAGTTCTCTTACTTTGCCCGTCGGTTTGTGGATGATAGGCTGTACTCATGTCCAGCCTAGTTCCTAGGGAAGTTTGTAATGACTGCCAGAACCTCGAAGTGAATCTACTATCTTGGTCTGAGATGATAGATAAAGGAACACCGTGCAGTCTTACAATCTCCCTAATGTAGGTTCTGGTAAGTTTCTCCATTTTGTCTGTTTCCTTGATCGGTAGGAACTGTGCAGACTTGGTCAGTCTATCAACGATGACCCATATGGAATCAAGTCCACCCGTCGTCATGGGCAACTTGGTTATGAAGTCCATAGTGATCCGCTCCCACTTCCATTCTGGTATCTCCGGTTGTTGTAGAAGACCGGAGGGTTTCTGGTATTCGACCTTGACCTTTGCGCAAGTAAGACATTTACTCACGAAGGTAGCAATATCTGCTTTCATGTTAGGCCACCAGTATAACTTTTTAAGATCCAGATACATCTTATCTAAACCCGGGTGGACGGAATAACAAGTGTTGCGAGCCTCAGTCATGACCAAGTCTTTGAAGCCACCGTGTTTCGGTGTCCAGATCCGATTCATGAGGTATAAGGCTCCGCCACCCTTGACTTCCAAGTTCTTATCCATTCCTCTAAGAGATTCACCCGCCACGTTTTCAGGTTTCAAAGCGTCGAGCTGAGCTTCCTTTATTTGCGTGGACAAGTGTGAATGGATAGTTAGAGTCAAAGACTTGACCCTACGACCAGTATATTCTTTCTGACTTAGGGCGTCGGCTACTACATTGGCTTTACCCGGATGATAACGAATTTCGCATTCGTAATCACTAAGTAGCTCGACCCACCGTCGTTGTCTCATGTTGAGCTCTTTCTGGTCGAAAATGTGTTGCAGACTCTTATGGTCTGTAAAGATCGTGCTTTTTGTACCGTATAGGTAATGTCGCCAGTTCTTCAGAGCAAACACAACTGCTCCTAGCTCGAGATCGTGGGTTGTGTAGTTAACCTCATGTGTCTTCAGCTGTCTCGAGGCATAGGCTATAACTTTACCTCGCTGCATCAGAACACATCCGAGTCCTTGATTGGATGCATCGCAATAGACAATGAAGTCTACTATTCCTTCGGGAAGGGATAGTATCGGGGCGGTGCACAAGGCTCGTTTGAGCGTTTGGAACGCTCTTTCCTGTTTCTCCTCCCAGTCGAAGGCAACGCCTTTCTGGGTCAGAGTTGTAAGAGGTTTCGCTATGCTGGAGAAGTTTTGAATGAACCTACGATAGTAGCCAGCTAGACCTAGAAATTGACGAATTTCAGTAGGTGTCTTTGGTGCTGACCAGTTCTCGATGGCCTTAATTTTGGAAGGGTCCACGTGTATACCTTCTTCGCTAACCACATGGCCCAAAAATTCGACTCGCCGAATCCAAAATTCGCACTTTGAGAACTTTGCGTATAGCTTCTCCGCTCGCAATGTTTCTACGATTTTTCGGAGATGTTGACCATGCTCCTCCTTACTTCGAGAGTAGATGAGTATGTCATCAATGAAGACGATGACGAACTGATCCAAGTAAGGACGACACACCCTATTCATCAGATCCATGAATACTGCGGGCGCGTTAGTTAATCCGAATGGCATCACTACAAACTCGTAGTGCCCATAACGAGTTCGGAAGGCTGTCTTGGGAACATCTTCCTTTAACACTCGTAGCTGGTGGTATCCGGATCGCAGATCTATCTTCGAGAAGTAGTTGACTCCTTGAAGTTGATCAAATAAATCGTCAATGCGGGGCAAGGGGTAACGATTTTTAATGGTAAGTTTGTTGAGTTCTCTATAGTCGATGCACATGCGAAACGTTCCATCTTTCTTCTTGACGAACAAGACCGGTGCTCCCCATGGTGAGAAGCTTGGTCGAATGAATCCCTTCTTGAGAAGTTCGTTAAGTTGACTGGAAAGTTCCTGCATTTCAGCTGGTGCAAGACGATAAGGAGATTTGGCTACGGGGGTAGCCCCTGGCACTAAGTCGATTCTAAACTCGACTTGGTGTTGTGGTGGTAAACCGGGAAGTTCTTCTGGGAATATGTTGGGAAAGTCGCGTACTTCTGGGATTTTCTGGATGTCTTTCTGTTCTTGGCTGGTATCGACGACGTGTGCGGGGAATGCATGGTACTCCTTCCGCAAACACTTTTGTGCTTGAATGCACGAAATGATGCAAAGGCTCGTACTAGTTTTTCGCCGTAGATAATTAAAGTTTCGTTGTTAGGAAGGTTAAGACGAACTGCTTTTTCGAAGCACATAATGTCGGCACGCAGAAGACTCAACCAATCCATACCGATGATGACGTCGAAACATTTAATGGTAACTGGCATGAGATCTATCTTGAAAGTATGGCTATCTAAAGTTAAGGTACAACCTACGTAAATGCAGTTTGTACTCTCTGTTTTCCCGTTAGCCATTTCTACTGTGAATGAACTATCTAATGCACATGGTTTTTGTTTAAGCAGATGTGCAAATTTGTGACTTACAAAACTTTTCTCGGCTCCACTATCGAAAAGTATGCAAGCATAAGAGTTATCAAGGAGGAACGTACCAGTAACTATCGTTGGATCAGCTACTACTTCCTCGTGGCCTAGAGCCATAACTCTTCCCACTCCTCCAGCCCTCCCTGCTTTAGGGCAGTTCCTCTTATAGTGGCCCACCTCGCCACATCCGTAACAAGCTTGGCCCATACCAGCGTTAGGAACCTGATCAGCTTGAGCTGTTGGAGTTTTGCAGAAGCGGACGGTGTGTCCCTTCTTGTTGCAGTTAGAGCACTGCATCTCCCTGCAAGGTCCGAGGTGATGGAAGTTGCACTTGGTGCACTTCGGGAGGGTTCCAGCATATGCTCTTGCTGGTAAGAGGTTGGCAGGGGCAACAGGAGTAACTGTGGCAGCATTGATTGCCACAAGTTGTTGTTTCCTGGAGGACCCTTGTGAGGCCCCTCTTTTCCTCTTATTCCACCACTTCTTGTCGTGGTCAGGGTTTGACTTTTGTGGTACAGGGGTAGGGATTGTTATGTTCTGAGGTTTTCGGTGATCGATAAGAGATTGTGCTAGTTCCTTGGCACTATCAAAAGTAATAGGCCTGGAAGCGATCACACTTGACTGGATCTGGGGTGACAGTCCCCAGATATACCTCTCGATCTTTTTGCTCTGGAGAGCAACCATGTCGGGGCATAAGTTTGCCAAATCACAAAACCTATTTGTGTAGATAGTGATGTCGGATCCAACCATTTGTAGACCCCATAACTCCTGCTCAAGTTTTTGTACTTCGCCTCGAGGACAGTATCCCTTCATCAACATTTCTTTCAACTTTTCCCAGCTGATGGAATAAGCCACCACCAGAGTTAGATAGCTAACATGGCTGTTCCACCATGTTAGTGCTCGGTCAGAGAAGGTACAAGTTGCGAACTTGACCTTGCTGCCTTCTTGGCATGCGCAGATCTCGAAGACAGATTCCATCTTCTCGATCCATTGTCTCAACACCATTACACCCCCAGTTCCGTTGAAGCTGCGGGGTTTGGCGTTAGTGAAATCTTTGTAAGTGCATTCCCGAGGGTGTCCATGGCTTTCGCCGTGGTTCGAGGGTGGTGCACCTGTTCCTGATCCACTAGGGGCAGGAGCGTTGATTGCAGACATAGCAGCTGCAACTGCTGCTGTGAAAGCTGCCTGGAACATAGTGACATCAAAAGGATTTGGTTTTTGAAGAGGTACAGGTGGTGGTGGAGGTGGTGGTATTGGTGCTGCATTGTTTGGGTTCCTCCTTGGATTCCTACGTGGCGGCATCTTTAACTATACGTTTAAAAGATGACGACATGGATAATAATATATGATAAATGAATGTGTCTCATGGACTAAATCACCATAGTCCAACAACAGAAAGAATGGCATGACTAGATGAAGAAGATAGCATTTGGATAATAATTTCCATAAGATTAGATATCTGTCAATAAAACTGGAATTACAGATGTAACAAATTCGGGAAAAATGGCCTATAAGTAGGCCTTACATCAACCATGATGGAAAGTTTTGACAGAATTAAGACTAGATCGAGACCTAACAGGTCTAAGATTTATACAGATAGGAAATTAGACCTAAGTTTTACATAAACTAGGTTATATCCAAAAGATGAGTCGACGAGATTCTATCGGCGACGAGAACGACTAGCATGAGTCCTCGATCCTGTCAGTAGGCGTTCGATGTCCCTTATACGCCTGTCTGACCTTGTTTGTTGAGCTCGAAGTTCTCTAACTTCAACTCGGGTTTCAGCAAGTTCCCTTTGCAAATTTGCATTGCGGACCAAAGTCCTTTCATGAGCAGACTCTAGTCGGCGAATGTGGACAGTGTTAACACCATAGTTGGCGTCAACTTCCAAAACTTGATTGATAGCCGCTTGAGCCATTATCATGTTCCGAGAAATCCTACGCACCATGATTGGTAGGACTCTATTAGCAGAACCTCCTTCAGTGAGGTTGTAGAAACTTCGGTCGCCATTGTAGGGAATGGGCTGACCTTGTTCCTGACTCCATTCAGTCAAGTTAATGGCCCACAAAGGTGTGGGTCCTTGAAACACAGGGCGAGGGTTTAGGTTTGGGTTTTGAGCAGCCGGGGGTAGGTTGTTGACTTCTGGCTCCGAGTCAGAACTATCGGAAAAGCCCTCAGCATGGTGATCATCGAAAGGGATTGGGTGATCATCTTCTGGCTCTGCCTCTAGCCAACCAGCATTGCCTTGGTTCGGAAAGTACGGATCGCCATGGTGAAATCCAGCCATCTTAATCTACGCGAGAAAAGGGATATAAGAAATAGCTAAAATAGACGAACTAGCTAAGATAATTATAGTAAGATCAAATACCCATATGGTATTTCTTTATGGTTGTGTTGGTAAGTTTTTAGACTTGTTGTCACATCACAACCATTCTTGGGCATATTCTAATCACTCCTCGGACCAGCATAGTTGATCAGGCTATGCCATTCCCAAGACTGACTATATATCCCCAGGCTTACTTGTGATATTCAACAATCGTAATACTTTTGTTCTTGTCGTTGTGACACTGAGTTTAGTATGAATGCAGGCACGTATACTTTGTTAAATATTTTATTATTTAAATGTATAACTCTTAGTGTTTTAATCCCATGTATTTATAGTTAGTATATCTTTTATGGGTTGATATACTATATTCACTATAAACAATGCTCTGATACCAATCTGTCACACCCCAAAACCACGAACGGCGGAAACGTTCAGAGGTGGAGGACATCATGTACAGTATCATAACAGTGTAATATAATAGACAAGCAACAACATCATCCATTGCATTATAAGTAAAGTTTTATACATGTGTGTTCTTTCATTGTAATAAGACACCAAAAATATACAATCAAAATAAAAGACGAGAGTTGACTGCTCCGTCTTCTCAAAACCTGTCCTCCGTACCTGTCTACTGGCGACCTGAGAACACAAGTTATTTTGAAAGAGAGTATCAGCTTTAAAGCTGGTGAGTTCATAAGTATATAAGTGTCATTGCTTTGTTTGTGAAAATCTGCTATGAATGCCATGTAAACCTTTAAGTGAAAATGTTGAGGTAAGTATGAAATCCTTAGAAAAACCCTTATTTTCTATAAGTATGAAATGTAGTCTTCTACCAAGACTCAAATGTTTTGAATGTATGAAGTGTAGTCTTCTACCAAGACACGAATGTTTTGTATGAATGAAGGGTAGTCTTCTACCAAGACTCGAATGTTTTGTATGAATGAAGGGTAGTCTTCTACCAAGACTCGAATGTTTTGTATGAATGAAGTGTAGTCTTCTACCAAGACTCGAATGTTTTGTATGAATGAAGTGTAGTCTTTTACCAAGACTCGAATGTTTTGTATGAACGAAGTATACTTTTTCCTTTCTATTGACTAGTACTAAAGCACTTAGTCTAACTCCTCGTTTATGTGAAAGTAATCACAAAATAAAGTAAACAGGGAAAATATAATCATGTAAGTGTTATTGTCTTGGATTACCAGGACAAACACGACATCGCTGAAGCGAAAGATAGACCCTAAGGAACATGCAAAGAGTGTCCCCTCATCCTCTGTAGCAGCAGCAGGGTGGAAGGAGGGTTAGTCCCTGAATCGATCTCTTGATGCAGATCGTCAACCTAATGATCCTCCGAAGATTCACAACTCATCCACTGTTGCAACAGTGGACAGAGGGATAGTTAGTCCCGTCACTAACTACAAATCAAGTGACTACCTTAGACATCCGTAGACGTCATCAACCACTGGTGCTAATCAGTGAGATTCGGAATGGTAAGTCCCGCCGAAACATCCCATTGAACGGGGATAGGAAAGACAATTTACACAGTAAATTGTAATAAATCATCCTCTTAGATCTATGTTCAAGTATCCAAGGTAAGTAAATACAGGATAATGCACCTATGAAGAAGTGTCCCTTTATGGTATTCATGTAAGTGTGTTCATGTAACAGGTAAGTATATGTAAACATATCCATGTATCATATAATCCTAAGTACATGTACTCATGTATCATGTAAGGCATTAGTATGGACTCATGAATGAACTGACTCTTGTTTGATATCTTCTGACTATCCCTATGATAGATAACTGGAAAGTATGTGGTTGTTCAAGTAGGTTCATGCACCCTCGCAACGCCCGGGTGCGGGAAACTGAACGAAGGATGAAAACTATAATCTCTATCATATAAATGAACATATACGTATAAGTATAGTCTGATTCAAAAAGGTAAAATATACTGGTTTTGCAAGATATCTAGGAGTTTTGAACAATAATTTAAAGTGACTTGAAGTCATTATACATTTCAAAACTAATACTTCTGTTATCCAAGTATTTTAAGATAGAAAACCATTTCATGTGACTCCTTTTGTAATATGTGAAATCTACTGAGTGAAAACACAGTTATAAAATACATAAAATTGATTTAATAACTTATTGTTTTCTACTTGTATTCCCCCCATTAAAGGATTTAAAATCCTTTAAAACATTGATTAAGGGGTATGAACTCACCTGTGGTTGGTGATTGGAATGAACTGAACGGTATCGGATTGCTAGGTGTCAAGCGAGGACTTGTGCACACACTACGATCCTAATGTACATATAATCACACATATATGCACTTAATTAGACACAAAGGACTAATTGATAATGTTTAAGACATCCTAGACATAGCTAACACTTTATATAAGTGTTTTAAGCCGTAAGGACTTCGTCTAAGCTATTGTGGGACATGGTACTTGAGTTTAGGGTTTCCAAAGGACCCTATATGAGAGTTTACTCTCCTTAAACCATCACACATGGAGTTTACGGTTGTAAACTCTTGAGTTTACGTCCGTAAACTCCCAAACATGTGTGTTTGGTGTGTTTTGAAGTCCCATTTGCTTTCTAGAATTATTCTAACTTAGTGGCTATGTCCTTGGAAGGGTTTAAGGTCTAGAAGTACTCCAAATAGGAGTTTACGGCCTCAAGGACATTTCCCCTTGGAGTTTACGGCCGTAAACTCCCTTAGGGTGATTCCTTGGTTGCTTTCAAGCCTCTTGTACTAGTGGGATGTGTTCTAGACTTTTAATCCTAGCATATGAAGGCATTAGGCACACCTTAGTGCCCTTTTTAGGAGTTTACGGCCCAAGAACCATGTCTTGGCCGTAAACTCACTTGGTTAGGTGATTTTGGTGTGGTTTGGTCCTTCCATTTAGTGGGTACAATTTCTTGTAAAGGTCTAGGGCCTTAGGTGTCATGAAAACACCCATAGTGACCATTTACATGGAGTTTACGGACTAGGAGAGTTCTAGGCCGTAAAATCACTTTCATTTGTGTCATTTGATGTGTTTAAGACCTTAAGCTACTTGGGAAAAATAACCTAGATGCAAGCCTTAAAGTCCTTAAGTCCTCAAATCACCATTTAGGGCTAGGAAATGGAGTTTACGGCCTAAGAGAGTTCTGGGCCGTAAACTCCCAATCTTGGATGGATTTGTGTATGTTTTCATGTCCCTAACATGTATACCTAATGTTCTAAGGCCTTATCCTAGCACCAATGTCAGTTTTTGGCTTCGTTTCGGGAGTTTACTGCCCAAGAACACCTTGGGGAGTAAACTCCTAGATCTAATGATTTAGCCATCTAAATCATGTTTTAAGCATCTAATATGTATTCTAACAATACTAGAAAGAGTTACTCACAATCTGGGATAAAAACCCAAAGATCCGTCAGAGAGAAAATGGCTTTTCTCTAGTTGGAATTGTGAATAATGAATTAATTTAATTCAGAAAACTATTTATAGTCCTGAATTATTTTGACAGAAAATATTTCTATTCTCGAACTTGGACTGTAACATTATGAAACTTGAAATGTTCAAATTTCACAAACCCATGAGCATCCACTCTCCTGATATCTCCTAAAGTGTAAGCCCTAATGTACACAAACTTGTTCGGAAAAGTCTGAAAATCACTGAAATTGGACTGACTTCTATTGAATAGATATTGTTCATACCAATGGAAATTTCGGGTTGTCACATCATCCCCCCGTTAGAAGCAATTTCGTCCCGAAATTAGAATTTAAGCAAGTAAGATATTACATATAATTAAGCGAAAAGATGAGGGTATTTCAGTTTCATCTGATCCTCTCGTTCCCAAGTGAATTCTGGTCCACGCTTTGCGTTCCAGCGCACCTTCACTATCGGGATACGGCTCTGCTTTGTTTGCTTGACCTCTCGGTCCATGATCTCTATTGGTTCCTCCACGAAGTTGATTCTCTCGTTGATCTCGATCTCGTCGAGTGGAATAACAAGAGTCTCGTCGGATAGACACTTTTTCAAGTTTGACACGTGGAAGGTAGGATGTACGTTACTGAGTTCTTTCGGTACATTGAGCTTGTAAGCCACAGGGCCGATTCTCGCGAGAATCTCGAAAGGCCCTATGTATCTTGGATTGAGCTTCCCACGCTTTCCAAAGCGTATCAAGCCCTCCAGGGTGAGACCTTCAGTAGGACTCGGTCGCCCACCTGGAACTCCAATGGTTTCCTACGCTTGTCGGCGTAGCTTTTCTGTCGGTCTCTAGAGGCTTTTAATCGTTCACGAATCTGAACGATCTTCTCTGTCGTTTCCTGAATGATCTCCGGACCCGTGAGAGTGCTTTCGGGAACTCGTCCCTTAGCTAACTGGGTATCACCCACTTCATCCCAGCACAGAGGGGATCTGCACTTTCGGCCATAGAGGGCCTCGAATGGAGCTGCCTTTATGCTCGTGTGATAACTGTTGTTGTAGGAAAATTCAACAAGGGGTAGATGAGTATCCCAAGCTTTTCCAAAGTCTATCACACAGGCACGCAACATATCTTCTATGGTTTGGATAGTTCTCTTACTTTGCCCGTCGGTCTGTGGATGATAGGCTGTACTCATGTCCAGCCTTGTTCCTAGGGAAGTTTGTAATGACTGCCAGAACCTCGAAGTGAATCTACTATCTTGGTCTGAGATGATAGATAAAGGAACACCGTGCAGTCTTACAATCTCCCTAATGTAGGTTCTGGTAAGTTTCTCCATCTTGTCTGTTTCCTTGATCGGTAGGAAGTGTGCAGACTTGGTCAGTCTATCGACGATGACCCATATGGAATCAAGTCCACCCGTCGTCATGGGCAACTTGGTTATGAAGTCCATAGTGATCCGCTCCCACTTCCATTCTGGTATCTCCGGTTGTTGTAGAAGACCGGAGGGTTTCTGGTATTCGACCTTGACCTTTGCGCAAGTAAGACATTTACTCACGAAGGTAGCAATATCTGCTTTCATGTTAGGCCACCAGTATAACTTTTTAAGATCCAGATACATCTTATCTGAACCCGTGTCACACCCCCAAACCAAGGATGGCGGAAACGTCCAGGGGTGGAGGACTTCATGTACAATATCACAACAACGTGTATAATAGTGCTCAAAGTAAATACAACCATCATAAATATAATTGAAAAAGTTACATCAAAGTATATGTTTACACGTTTCAAAATCAATTACAATATGATGACAAAAATAAATTGTTGACGGTTTAACGTCCCGTCCTCAAAGCGCTGAAGTTTTCTTGTTTCACTGATTTCCTGAGAATACAAGTAGTTTTGAAAAAGAGTGTCAACAATTAAGTTGGTGAGTTCATAAGAGTTTTGTTTGGAGTAGAAACCGTTTTCCTTTTTAAAAGCGATAGGATATGAATCCAGAAAATCCAATATTTTCTTAGTCAGGTGTAAACAAAATAATCCTAAATGAAGTGCTGATGAACCCTAGATTGACCCGTAGATTTCCTCTATAATCATCCAGCGTATATAGGTTATAGAAGATTTAAGTCAGATAAAACGTCGAATGTAGTGGGTCTGCCCTAGGTCCACAACCCAACGAGGAACAGGAGATGAGGCGGGCACCACCAATTCTAAGCGAATCCAGACTAAATTCTTGTATGACTCAAGCATATACGCTCAATGATTATAGTTGAAGTCTAACAATGCTAACCTTTAATGTGAATATAACCTATACATACCATAGTTCACCGGGAAGTAATAGAGATTAGTGAACCTGAACTATGCATATGAATAGCTTATCGAAAGTGATGTGAATATAACCTATATGATGTGTTAATGTGAATATAACCTATACATATCATAGTTCACCGGGGAATAATAGAGATTAGTGAACCTGAACTATGCATATGAATAGCTTATCGAAAGTGATGTGAATATAACCTATATGATGTGTTAATGTGAATATAACCTATACATATCATAGTTCACCGGGGAATAATAGAGATTAGTGAACCTGAACTATGCATATGAATAGCTTATCGAAAGTGATGTGAATATAACCTATATGATGTGTTAATGTGAATATAACCTATACATATCATAGTTCACCGGGGAATAATAGAGATTAGTGAACCTGAACTATGCATATGAATAGCTTATCGAAAGTGATGGTGAATTCCTTTCTTGTAATTAAGTTCCTAGAGTAGATGAAACATAAACTATACCTATTATAGTTTATTACTTTGTTTGTAATATGTATTTACCATAACTATACCAATTATAACTAACGAGTTCGTTTGTGGGGGTATAATGGCTTAACTATACTTATTATAGATTATCTTAATCGTCCATAGCGGCAATAACTCTTATGTAAGTGTAAGACCTTTAATATTGTGTTTGTTATATGAATGACCCTAAACTATACCTATTATAGTTTATCGATTGATTTCGTGGGAAATGAGCATAGGCCTTACTTGTCATAATTTATCAATATTTATATTTTAATGGATATAGCCTTGTAGTATCGTATATATATATATATATATATATATATATATATATATATATATATATATATATATTTGTCATACTTGTGAAGATGTACATCCATGTGTTTTCTGATGTATGTCTATGTAGGAATACAAAATTTGTCATATATTGCAACTACACATAATCAACTAACGATGTATACCTTGCTCGACATGTTACAAGGTGAAACGAAATTTATTGTGTTTTTCTGTTAATAACCTTTTATGTAACTGATATTGGAAAAATTGTAGAAAAATCATAAAATGTCCAAATCAGGTTCTGTAACTTCTGAGAGTTTGGAAAATGAGTCTAGTTTGTTCATAATTTTTATTATAATTTTTAATGACCTCTAACTTGGGTGGAAAAGTCCCTAATCACAGACTGGTCCGGATTGATGTTTGAAATGATAGGCGGTTTTGTAAAAATCACCATAAATTGTAGAAAAATCGTATGGAGATGTGCAAGTAGTCATTTTAAAGCTAAGAAGTGGAACTACATGAACCTAAAACAGTTTTGAAAACAAAAATGTTTAAGATGTCCAAAACAGTCCGTGAATGGAGTGAAACTTTTCTGATGAAAGCTGTTAGGAAAATGTAGTTATGTTCTAAGCATTTTAACTTGTATTCCCCCCCGCCCCCCTCTAAAAACTTGAGAAAACGTGAAAATGTAGGGGTATGAACTCACCTTGTGTGATTTCAGTAGATAAGTGTTGAAGAAGAGATGTGTTCAACCCAAGAACACTTGAAGAATCACTTGAAGATTCGAAGCTTTAACACAAATTTAATGGAGTTTATGTAAGATACTCATGATTTGAGTGGAAATAATTGAGATAATCTTAAAGGAAATGGATTATGCTTACCAAAGGTGGAGGAAACTTTCAAGATCAGCCCTTGAATTTCGGATTTCTAAAGAGAGAAAGTGAGAGAGAGAGAAAGGAGTTTGATCTTCTTGTGAAATGAGAACAAATGAGAGAAAATGAGGAGAGAGGATGAATATCCAGCTCTCACAACATGCAGATGGCTTGTGTGGGAGGTAAAAAGTACAAGGTATGGTGGGGAGGAGTGTGGGTTGTCATGGAATGGGTATGGGGGTTGCTTGCGTCATAAAATAAGGTAAAGTCAACACTCTTCTTTTTGTACTTTACCAACTCCTTTTTAAATAAGATTTTATCCTTAAAATGTGATTAAATCATAAATTTAGGGGTATTATAATTAAAAATAAAGTTTTGGGTGAAAATCCCATGTTAAAATAATTAGAAATGGGTTTAAAACGCAAAAATATACAAAAACGGGGTGAAAATTGCATTTTCCAGCGAAGTTCTTCGGATCTCGGCCGAGGCTCGGTCAGCTGGGCTCGGTTCGGACGCGGGAGGTTGAATCCGGAGGCGAAGGCGCGAAGGGGCTCGGTCCGAGGTAATGCTATCCGAAGCGAAGGCGAGAAGTGAAGGCGGGCTCGGTCCGAAGCCAGGCTAGAACCGAAGGTACTGTTGTGAACAGTAATGAACAGTACTTTCGGTTCGGATTTTCCTTCTACATGAGGTTCGGTTCGGACCTTTCTTCTTAGCATGGTTCGGTTCGGATCTCCTTCATGTCCAGGTTCGGTTCGGACCTTTCTTCTTAGCATGGTTCGGTTCAGATCTCCTTCATGTCCAGGTTCGGTTCGGATGAACAGTACTTTCGGTTCGGACCCTCATGAACAGTAACTTCGGTTCGGACCCTCATGAATAGTGCTTTCGGTTCGGTTCATGAATAGTACTTTCGGTTCGGAGGGTTCGTTTCTTAAGTCCGTTTTTCGCGTAGACTTCCATTCTTGGGCTATTTTTCGCCAATTTCGAGGGTCGGGATGCCCTGAGTGATTATGGAAAGTCGGGGAGAGATTTCGAGAGAGATTTGAGAGAGATTCCGCATACTCAGAGAGATTTGGGAGAGATTTGACATACTTGGAGAGATTTCACATACAGAGAGATATTTGGGAGAGATTTCACATATTTAGGGAGATTTGGGAGAAATTTGACATACTT
The DNA here is from genome assembly GCF_051521515.1 of Lactuca serriola. NCBI lineage: Eukaryota > Viridiplantae > Streptophyta > Magnoliopsida > Asterales > Asteraceae > Lactuca > Lactuca serriola. Next base: position 285,940,808 of record NC_136410.1, read on the forward strand.
AGAGAGATTTGGGAGAGATTTGACATACTTGGAGAGATTTCACATACAGAGAGATATTTGGGAGAGATTTCACATACTTAGGGAGATTTGGGAGAGATTTGACATACTTGGAGAGATTTCACATACAGAGAGATATTTGGGAGAGATTTCACATACTTAGAGATATGTGGGAGAGGTTTCACATACTTAGAGATATGTGGGAGAGGTTTCACATACTTAGAGATATGTGGGAGAGGTTTCACATACTTAGAGATATGTGGGAGAGGTTTCACGTACTTAGAGATATGTGGGAGAGGTTTCACATACTTAGAGATATGTGGGAGAGGTTTCACATATTTAGAGATATGTGGGAGAGGTTTCACATACTTAGAGATATGTGGGAGAGATTTCATTGGTGACCTTTTTTGAGTGTCCGGCTACGCACTGCAAGGTCCTTAAACCCCGTTAAGCCTTGATTAGGGATCTTGCATACTCCCGATGAGTATGTAATATTGTCGTATCGGTTTGGCTTTCTACGTACCACCGTTTCAGGTCAAGGAGATTTAGGTGAACGCACATTTCGATTTATGATCTCTCATTAGAATAGAGAGTTGTTTAGAAGTTACTTAACGTAAACTCTAGTACTCACGGCAAATTGAGTTGACCGGTTCGACTTGTTGACTTTTAGTTGACTTTGACTTGACCGAAAATTGACGGTTGTCACAACCCGGGTGGACGGTATAACGAGTGTTGTGAGCCTCAGTCATGACCAAGTCTCTGAAGCCACCGTGTTTCGGTGTCCAGATCCGATTCATGAGGTATAAGGCTCCGCCACCCTTGACTTCCAAGTTCTTATCCATTCCTCTAAGAGATTCATCCGCCACGTTTTCAGGTTTCAAAGCGTCGAGCTGAGCTTCCTTTATTTGCGTGGACAAGTGTGAATGGATAGTTAGAGTCAAAGACTTGACCCTACGACCAGTATATTCTTTCTGACTTAGGGCGTCGGCTACTACATTGGCTTTACCCGGATGATAACGAATTTCGCATTCGTAATCACTAAGTAGCTCGACCCACCGTCGTTGTCTCATGTTGAGCTCTTTCTGGTCGAAAATGTGTTGCAGACTCTTATGGTCTGTAAAGATCGTGCTTTTTGTACCGTATAGGTAATGTCGCCAGTTCTTCAGAGCAAACACAACTGCTCCTAGCTCGAGATCGTGGGTTGTGTAGTTAACCTCATGTGTCTTCAGCTGTCTCGAGGCATAGGCTATAACTTTACCTCGCTGCATCAGAACACATCCGAGTCCTTGATTGGATGCATCGCAATAGACAATGAAGTCTACTATTCCTTCGGGAAGGGATAGTATCGGGGCGGTGCACAAGGCTCGTTTGAGCGTTTGGAACGCTCTTTCCTGTTTCTCCTCCCAGTCGAAGGCAACGCCTTTCTGGGTCAGAGTTGTAAGAGGTTTCGCTATGCTGGAGAAGTTTTGAATGAACATGCGATAGTAGCCAGCTAGACCTAGAAATTGACGAATTTCAGTAGGTGTCTTTGGTGCTGACCAGTTCTCGATGGCCTTAATTTTGGAAGGGTCCACGTGTATACCTTCTTCGCTAACCACATGGCCCAAAAATTCGACTCGCCGAATCCAAAATTCACACTTTGAGAACTTTGCGTATAGCTTCTCCGCTCGCAATGTTTCTACGATTTTTCGGAGATGTTGACCATGCTCCTCCTTACTTCGAGAGTAGATGAGTATGTCATCAATGAAGACGATGACGAACTGATCCAAGTAAGGACGACACACCCTATTCATCAGATCCATGAATACTGCGGGCGCGTTAGTTAATCCAAATGGCATCACTACAAACTCGTAGTGCCCATAACGAGTTCGGAAGGCTGTCTTGGGAACATCTTCCTTTAACACTCGTAGCTGGTGGTATCCGAATCGTAGATCTATCTTCGAGAAGTAGTTGGCTCCTTGAAGTTGATCAAATAAATCGTCAATGCGGGGCAAGGGATAACGATTTTTAATGGTAAGTTTGTTGAGTTCTCAATAGTCGATGCACATGCGAAACGTTCCATCTTTCTTCTTGACGAACAAGACCGGTGCTCCCCATGGTGAGAAGCTTGGTCGAATGAATCCCTTCTTGAGAAGTTCGTTAAGTTGACTGGAAAGTTCCTGCATTTCAGCCGATGCAAGACGATAAGGAGATTTGGCTACGGGGGTAGCCCCTGGCACTAAGTCGATTCTGAACTCGACTTGGCGTTGTGGTGGTAAACCGGGAAGTTCTTCTGGGAATATGTCGGGAAAGTCGCGTACTTCTGGGATTTTCTGGATGTCTTTCTGTTCTTGGCTGGTATCGACGACGTGTGCGAGGAATGCATGGTACTCCTTCCGCAAACACTTTTGTGCTTGAATGCACGAAATGATGCGAAGGCTCGTACTAGTTTTTCGCCGTAGATAATTAAAGTTTCGTTGTTAGGAAGGTTAAGACGAACTGCTTTTTCGAAGCACATAATGTCGGCACGCAGAAGACTCAACCAATCCATACCGATGATGACGTCGAAACATTTAATGGTAACTGGCATGAGATCTATCTTGAAAGTATGGCTATCTAAAGTTAAGGTACAACCTACGTAAATGCAGTTTGTACTCTCTGTTTTCCCGTTCGCCATTTCTACTGTGAATGAACTATCTAATGCACATGGTTTTTGTTTAAGCAGATGTGCAAATTTGTGACTTACAAAACTTTTCTCGGCTCCACTATCGAAAAGTATGCAAGCATAAGAGTTATCAAGGAGGAACGTACCAGTAACTATCGTTGGATCAGCTACTGCTTCCTCGTGGCCTACAGCCATAACTCTTCCCACTCCTCCAGCCCTCCCTGCTTTAAGGCAGTTCCTCTTGTAGTGGCCCACCTCGCCACATCCATAACAAGCTTGGCCCATACCAACGTTAGGAACCTGAGCAGCTTGAGCTGTTGGAGTTTTGCAGAAGCGAACGGTGTGTCCCTTCTTGTTGCAGTTAGAGCACTGCATCTCCCTGCAAGGTCCGAGGTGATGGAAGTTGCACTTGGTGCACTTCGGGAGGGTTCCAGCATATGCTCTTGCTGGTAAGAGGTTGGCAGGGGCAACAGGAGTAACTGTGGCAGCATTGATTGCCACAAGTTGTTGTTTCCTGGAGGACCCTTGTGAGGCCCCTCTTTTCCTCTTATTCCACCACTTCTTGTCGTGGTCAGGGTTGGACTTTTGTGGTACAGGGGTAGGGATTCTTATGTTCTGAGGTTTCCGGTGATCGATAAGAGATTGTGCTAGTTCCTTGGCACTATCAAAAGTAATAGGCCTGGAAGCGATCACACTTGACTGGATCTGGGGTGACATTCCCCAGATATACCTCTCGATCTTTTTGCTCTGGAGAGCAACCATGTCGGGGCATAAGTTTGCCAAATCACAAAACCTATTTGTGTAGATAGTGATGTCGGATCCAACCATTTGTAGACCCCATAACTCCTGCTCAAGTTTTTGTACTTCGCCTCGAGGACAGTATCCCTTCATCAACATTTCTTTCAACTTTTCCCAGCTGATGGAATAAGCCACCACCAGAGTTAGATAGCTAACATGGCTGTTCCACCATGTTAGTGCTCGGTCAGAGAAGGTACAAGTTGCGAACTTGACCTTGCTGCCTTCTTGGCATGCGCAGATCTCGAAGACAGATTCCATCTTCTCGATCCATTGTCTCAACACCATTACACCCCCAGTTCCGTTGAAGCTGTGGGGTTTGGCGTTAGTGAAATCTTTGTAAGTGCATTCCCGAGGGTGTCCATGGCTTTCGCCGTGGTTCGAGGGTGGTGCACCTGTTCCTGATCCACTAGGGGCAGGAGCGTTGATTGCAGACATAGCAGCTGCAACTGCTGCTGTGAAAGCTGCCTGGAACATAGTGACATCAAAAGGATTTGGTGTTTGAAGAGGTACAGGTGGTGGTGGAGGTGGTGGTATTGGTGCTGCATTGTTTGGGTTCCTCCTTAGATTCCTACGTGGCGGCATCTTTAACTATACGTTTAAAAGATGACGACATGGATAATAATATATGATAAATGAATGTGTCTCATGGACTAAATCACCATAGTCCAACAACAGAAAGAATGGCATGACTAGATGAAGAAGATAGCATTTGGATAATAATTTCCATAAGATTAGATATCTGTCAATAAAACTGGAATTACAGATGTAACAAATTCGGGAAAAATGGCCTATAAGTAGGCCTTACATCAACCATGATGGAAAGTTTTGACAGAATTAAGACTAGATCGAGACCTAACAGGTCTAAGATTTATACAGATAGGAAATTAGACCTAAGTTTTACATAAACTAGGTTATATCCAAAAGATGAGTCGACGAGATTCTATTGGCGACGAGAACGACTAGCATGAGTCCTCGATCCTGTCAGTAGGCGTTCGATGTCCCTTATACGCCTGTCTGACCTTGTTTGTTGAGCTCGAAGTTCTCTAACTTCAGCTCGGGTTTCAGCAAGTTCCCTTTGCAGATTTGCATTGCGGACCAAAGTCCTTTCATGAGCAGACTCTAGTCGGCGAATGTGGACAGTGTTAACACCATAGTTGGCGTCAACTTCCAAAACTTGATTGATAGCCGCTTGAGCCATTATCATGTTCCGAGAAATCCTACGCACCATGATTGGTAGGACTCTATTAGCAGAACCTCCTTCAGTGAGGTTGTAGAAACTTCGGTCGCCATTGTAGGGAATGGGCTGACCTTGTTCCTGACTCCATTCAGTCAAGTTAATGGCCCACAAAGGTGTGGGTCCTTGAAACACAGGGCGAGGGTTTAGGTTTGGGTTTTGAGCAGCCGGGGGTAGGTTGTTGACTTCTGGCTCCGAGTCAGAACTATCGGAAAAGCCCTCAGCATGGTGATCATCGAAAGGGATTGGGTGATCATCTTCTGGCTCTGCCTCTAGCCAACCAGCATTGCCTTGGTTCGGAAAGTACGGATCGCCATGGTGAAATCCAGCCATCTTAATCTACGCGAGAAAAGGGATATAAGAAATAGCTAAAATAGACGAACTAGCTAAGATAATTATAGTAAGATCAAATACCCATATGGTATTTCTTTATGGTTGTGTTGGTAAGTTTTTAGACTTGTTGTCACATCACAACCATTCTTGGGCATATTCTAATCACTCCTCGGACCAGCATAGTTGATCAGGCTATGCCATTCCCAAGACTGACTATATATCCCCAGGCTTACTTGTGATATTCAACAATCGTAATACTTTTGTTCTTGTCGTTGTGACACTGAGTTTAGTATGAATGCAGGCACGTATACTTTGTTAAATATTTTATTATTTAAATGTATAACTCTTAGTGTTTTAATCCCATGTATTTATAGTTAGTATATCTTTTATGGGTTGATATACTATATTCACTATAAACAATGCTCTGATACCAATCTGTCACACCCCAAAACCACGAACGGCGGAAACGTTCAGGGGTGGAGGACGTCATGTACAGTATCATAACAGTGTAATATAATAGACAAGCAACAACATCATCCATTGCATTATAAGTAAAGTTTTATACATGTGTGTTCTTTCATTGTAATAAGACACCAAAAATATATAATCAAAATAAAAGATGAGACTTGACTGCTCCGTCTTCTCAAAACCTATCCTCCGTACCTGTCTACTGGCGACCTGAGAACACAAGTTATTTTGAAAGAGAGTATCAACTTTAAAGCTGGTGAGTTCATAAGTATATAAGTGTCATTGCTTTGTTTGTGAAAATCTGCTATGAATGTCATGTAAACCTTTAAGTGAAAATGTTGAGGTAAGTATGAAATCCCTAGAAAAACCCTTATTTTCTATAAGTATGAAATGTAGTCTTCTACCAAGACTCGAATGTTTTGAATGTATGAAGTGTAGTCTTCTACCAAGACACGAATGTTTTGTATGAATGAAGGGTAGTCTTCTACCAAGAATCGAATGTTTTGTATGAATGAAGGGTAGTCTTCTACCAAGACTCGAATGTTTTGTATGAATAAAGTGTAGTCTTCTACCAAGACTCGAATGTTTTGTATGAATGAAGTGTAGTCTTCTACCAAAACTCGAATGTTTTGTATGAATGAAGTATAGTTTTTCCTTTCTATTGACTAGTACTAAAGCACTTAGTCTAACTCCTCGTTTATGTGAAAGTAATCACAAAATAAAGTAAACAGGGAAAATATAATCATGTAAGTGTTATTGTCTTGGATTACCAGGACAAACACGACATCGCTGAAGCGAAAGATAGACCCTAAGGAACATTCGAAGAGTGTCCCCTCATCCTCTGTAGCAGCATCAGGGTGGAAGGAGGGTTAGTCCCTGAATCGATCTCTTGATGCAGATCGTCAACCTAATGATCCTCCGCAGATTCACATCTCATCCACTGTTGCAACAGTGGACAGAGGGATAGTTAGTCCCGTCACTGACTACAAATCAAGTGACTACCTTAGACATCCGTAGACGTCATCGACCACTAGTGCTAATCAGTGAGATTCGGAATGGTAAGTCCCGCCGAAACATCCCATTGGACGGGGATAGGAAAGACAATTTACACAGTAAATTGTAATAAATCATCCTCTTAGATCTAAGTTCAAGTATCCAAGGTAAGTAAATACAAGATAATGCACCTATGAAGAAGTGTCCCTGTATGGTATTCATGTAAGTGTGTTCATGTAACAGGTAAGTATATGTAAACATATCCATGTATCATATAATCCTAAGTACATGTACTCATGTATCATGTAAGGCATTAGTATGGACTCATGAATGAACTGACTCTTGTTTGATATCTTCTGACTATCCCTATGATAGATAACTGGAAAGTATGTGGTTGTTCAAGTAGGTTCATGCACCCTCGCAACGCCCGGGTGCGGGAAACTGAATGAAGGATGAAAACTATAATCTCTATCATATAAATGAACATATACGTATAAGTATAGTCTGATTCAAAAAGGTAAAATATACTAGTTTTGCAAGATATCTAGGAGTTTTGAACAATAATTTAAAGTGACTTGAAGTCATTATACATTTCAAAACTAATACTTCTATTATCCAAGTATTTTAAGATAGAAAACCATTTCATGTGACTCCTTTTGAAATATGTGAAATCTACTGAGTGAAAACACAGTTATAAAATACATAAAATTGATTTAATAACTTATTGTTTTCTACTTGTATTCCCCCCCGTTAAAGCATTTAAAATCCTTTAAAACATTGATTAAGGGGTATGAACTCACCTGTGGTTGGTGATTGGAATGAACTGAACGGTATCGGATTGCTAGGTGTCAAGCGAGGACTTGTGCACACACTACGATCCTAATGTACATATAATCACACATATATGCACTCAATTAGACACAAAGGACTAATTGATAATGTTTAAGACATCCTAGACATAGCTAACACTTTATATAAGTGTTTTAAGCCATAAGGACTTCGTCTAAGCTATTGTGGGACAGGGTACTTGAGTTTAGGGTTTCCAAAGGACCCTATATGAGAGTTTACTCTCCTTAAACCATCACACATGGAGTTTACGGTTGTAAACTCTTGAGTTTACGGCCGTAAACTCCCAAACATGTGTGTTTGGTGTGTTTTGAAGTCCCATTTGCTTTCTAGAATTATTCTAACTTAGTGGCTATGTCCTTGGAAGGGTTTAAGGTCTAGAAGTACTCCAAATAGGAGTTTACGGCCTCAAGGACATTTCCCCTTTGAGTTTACAGCCGTAAACTCCCTTAGGGTGATTCCTTGGTTGCTTTCAAGCCTCTTGTACTAGTGGGATGTGTTCTAGACTTTTAATCCTAAAAATATGAAGGCATTAGGCACACCTTAGTGCCCTTTTTAGAAGTTTACGGCCCAAGAACCATGTCTTGGCCGTAAACTCACTTGGTTAGGTGATTTTGGTGTGGTTTGGTCCTTCCATTTAGTGGGTACAATTTCTTGTAAAGGTCTAGGGCCTTAGGTGTCATGAAAACACCCATAGTGACCATTTACATGGAGTTTACGGCCTAGGAGAGTTCTGGGCCATAAACTCACTTTCATTTGTGTCATTTGATGTGTTTAAGTCCTTAAGCTACTTTGGAAAAATAACCTAGATGCAAGCCTTAAAGTCCTTAAGTCCTCAAATCACCATTTAGGGCTAGGAAATGGAGTTTACGGCCTAAGAGAGTTCTGGGCCGTAAACTCCCAATCTTGGGTGGATTTGTGCATGTTTTCATGTCCCTAACATGTATACCTAATGTTCTAAGGCCTTATCCTAGCACCAATGTCAGTTTTTGGCTTCGTTTCGGGAGTTTACCGCCCAAGAACACCTTGGGGAGTAAACTCCTAGATCTAATGATTTAGCCATCTAAATTATGTTTTAAGCATCTAATATGTATTCTAACAATACTAGAAAGAGTTACTCACAATCTGGGATAAAAACGCGAAGATCCGTCAGAGAGAAAATGGCTTTTCTCTAGTTGGAATTATGAATAATGAATTAATTTAATTCAGAAAACTATTTATAGTCCTGAATTATTTTGACAGAAAATATTTCTATTCTCGAACTTGGACTGTAACATTATGAAACTTGAAATGTTCAAATTTCACAAACCCAGGAGCATCCACTCTCCTGATATCTCGTAAAGTGTAAGCCCTAATGTACACAAACTTGTTCGGAAAAGTCTGAAAATCACTGAAATTGGACTGACTTCTATTGAATAGATATTGTTCGTACCAATGGAAATTTCGGGTTGTCACAGTTTTCGGGGTGTGATAGATTGGTATCAGAGACCTTGTTTATAGCGAATAAAGTATACCAAACCTTACATGGTATAAGACTATAAACACTAAAGGGCCTAAGTGCTCTGGATTAAAAGAATCCTTCTAAATATAAGTATTTTCAAAAGTATACAAGTATACCGAACCGTCAAGATCCGTAACTACAAGAAGAACAAAACATAAGTAAATGGGTGTTGTGTACTGCGGTTAAACTTGGACAGTTATGTAGTCGTGTCTAGGATCAATATAGCCTGGTCAACTATATTCATTCGAGACACGGCGAACATGTGCTTGGGAGTGACTGTGGTACGCGGCATGCCTAAAACTTACCCTAATATCACAAACATCGAGCCAGTGTCGTAAGCAAATCATGAAATACTATGGGAGTATTTCTTGAGCCAATCCTTTGTAGAAATCCCTGTTCACGCATGGTTCCTTGATCAATCCTTTAGCGATAATTTGTCTGCTTCGATAACTCTTTCCTGCTTTATCGCTTATTCGGAATATATATATATATATATATATATATATATATATATATATATATATATATATATATATATATATATATATATCTGTCATATCTCTCGATTCGATTTAGAGGACTTATCATCCTCTCTTTCTTGATCTTATTAGATCAAGATGCCTCCAAGAAAGAGAGCCAACTCAAAGACCAACAACCCTCCGCCACCACCTCCTCCTGAAATTGACCCCGTGGTATTTCAGGCAGCTGTTACCGCCGCGGTGGCAGCTGCTATGTCCCAGTTGAACACCGGTGGTTCGGGAGATGGTACTCAAACTCATAACCAAGAAAGCAATCAGGGACACCGAAAGGAAGGTTCCTATAAGGACTTCATGAACGCAAAACCTACATCCTTCGATGGCACTGGAGGTGTCATTTCCCTTTCCCAATGGTTCAAGAAAATCGAATCCATCTTTGAAATCTGTGCTTGCTCTAAATACGATAAAGTGAAATTCGCAGCCTGTACCTTTATTAATAAAGCTCTGACTTGGTGGAATGGCCGAGTCAAATCCCTGACCCTACCTGTAGCCAACGCCATGGGCTGGGAAGCCATGAAAGAACTCCTCATAGCTGAGTACTGCCCTCGGGGAGAAATACAGAAATTAGAGCACGAGCTCTGGAACCTGAAGATGAAAGGTTCTGATATTGCTGCATACACTTCTAGATTCGATGATCTTTCACTCCTCTGCCCGAGATTGGTTACTCCTGAAAGTATGAAGATAGAAAGGTTCATCTGGGGGCTGACCCAACCAACAAAGGGAAATGTCTTAGTTGCACGTCCGGATACTTATGACAGTGCCAAGAGCTTAGCCCAGACCTTAATCGATCACAGTGATGATGTTGAGGAAACCACTACCACTCCTGAGCCGACTAAGAGGAGTGGTGAGAAAAGGAAGTTATGGAAGAAGAAGAAGGGTCAATCTTCCCAGGGATCCTCAAAGAAGCAATAGACTGTAACAGTCCATGTTGCTACTAACCCCATTGCTGTTGCTTCTATTGCGGGATCCAGAACTCAAACACCCACTAGCATATATGCTAGTAATCTTCCCATGTGTGACTAGTGCAAATAACACCATAACCCTGGCCCCTGCCGTGATCTATCATGTACCAACTGTGGTAAAAAGGGGCACACAGTCTGATTCTGCAAAGCTCCAGTCTAATCAGCCAATCAATCTTCGGGAGCAGGTATTGGACAAACCTGCTATAACTGTGGAGAGGCCGGGAATTTCAAAAGGAACTGCGCTAAAAGGACTATAGTTGATAATACTGGAAGAGTCCTAGCCATGGGACGGGAGGAGGCAGTCGCCGATTCCACCGTTGTTTCGGGTACATTCCTTCTCGACAACTCATATGCTAGTATTCTTTACGATTCGGGTGCTGAAAGAAGCTTTGTTATTCATGCGTTCAAACATAATCTTAAACCATATTCCCAACCATTAACCGAAACGTTTACCATCGAGATGGCTAACGGTGAGAAGGAATGCGCCAGCGAGGTGTTTGTAGGTTGTACCCTTACCCTGAATGACCATTCATTTCCCATCGATCTTATGCCAGTTTCTATAAAGAGATTTGATGTCATCATTGGCATGGATTGGTTGAGTCCTAATCATGCTGATACCCATTGTTTCGAAAAAGCCATCCGTCTCAACCTTCCTTCAGGTCAAACTCTTATAATCTATGGCGATAAACTCAGCTCCAACCTTCGCATCATTTCCGGCATCAAAGCTCAGAAACTCTTGCGAAAGGAATGCCAAGAATTCCTAGCCCATATAATCAATGAGAAACAGGAAGTTAAAGACCTTGCGAGCATCCCCGAAGTCTGTAACTTTCCTGATGTGTTTCCTGAAGAGCTTCCAGGAATTCCTCCTGAACGTCAGGTCGAGTTCCGCATTGACCTAATTCCTAGAGCTACCCGCGTAGTGAAATCTCCGTATCGCTTAGCTCCAGCAGAAATTTAGGAGTTATCCAGTCAACCCAATGAGCTGCTTTGTAACGGATTCATAAGACCGAGTTCCTCACCCTGGGGAGCTCCGGTATTGTTTGTAAAGAAGAAAGATGGATAGTTTCGGATGTCTATCGATTATCGTGAGCTAAAGAAGTAGACCGTCAAAAATCGATATCCTCTTCCGCGAATAGATGACCTCTTCGATCAACTCTAGGGAGCCAGCTACTTCTTAAAGATAGACCTTCGGTTAGCGTACCATCAACTACGAGTTCATGAGAGTGATGTTTCCAAAACAGCTTTCAGGACTCGCTATGGACACTACGAGTTTGTAGTGATGCCCTTCGGTCTAACCAACGCACCGGCAGTGTTCATGGAACTGATGAACCGTGTGTGTCGCCCTTTTCTGGACAAGTTCGTCATCGTATTCATTGACGACATCCTTATCTACTCCAGAAGCGAAGAAGATTAGAAATAGCACTTGAGGCTAGTGTTGGAAACCCTCAGATCCGAGAAGTTGTACGTGAAATTTTCCAAGTGTGAATTCTGGATTCGGAAGGTAACTTTCCTCAGTCATGTAGTAAGCGAGGAGGGTATTCACGTGGATCCGTCCAAGATTAAAGCGATAGAGAATTGGTCGGCACCGAAGACACCCACAGAAATCCATCAATTCTTGGGTCACGCTGGCTACTATCGGAGATTAATCCAGAACTTTTCCAAGATCGCCAATCCCTTAACCACTCTAACACAGCAAGGCGTACCCTTTTGTTGAAGTGAAAAGCAAGAAGCAGCATTCCAAACATTAAAGCAAGTCTTGTGTAGCGCGCCTGTTTTGTCCCTACCCGAAGGGACAGAGGACATTGTTGTCTACTGTGATGCGTCTAATCAAGGCTTGGGCTATGTGCTTATGTAAAGAGGAAAAGTAATTGGTTATGCCTCTAGACAGCTGAAAGCACACAAGGTCAACTATACCACGCATGACTTGGAGTAAGAGCTGTAGTCTTTGCACTGAAGATTTGGAGACATTATCTCTATGGGACCAAGTGTACGATCTTCACAGACCATAAGAGCCTGTAGCACATCTTTGATCAGAAAGACTTGAACATGAGGCAACGGCGATGGGTAGAACTACTAAGTGATTATGAGTGTGAAATCCGTTACCATCCCGGCAAGGCCAATGTGGTAGAAGATTCCCTTAGCCGAAAAGAGAATTCAAGCAGACAAGTGAAGACCCTGACGATGACTATCCATTCCTACTTATTCATGCAAATCCGAGAATCCCAGTCAGAAGCCCTCAAACCCGAGAATGTATCAATCGAAGCCTTGAGGGGAAACTTGAGATCAGAGGTGACGGAGTCTACTGCTTCATGGACCGAATCTGGATCCCAAAGTCCAGAGGATCCAGGGAGATTGTCATGGAGGAAGCACATAAGACCAGATACTCTGTTCACCCAGGTTCGGATAAGATGTACCTGGATCTCAAGAAGCAATACTGGTGGCCAAACATGAAAGCTGAGATAGCTACGTTCGTGGGCAAGTGTCTGACTTGCGCCAAAGTTAAAGATGAGCACCAGAAACCCTCAGGTCTACTCCAGTAGCCCGAGATACCCGAACGGAAATGGGAGATGATTACCATGGATTTCATTACCAAGTCACCCAAGTGTCCGGTTGGGTAAGACACCATTTGGGTAACTATCGATCGTATGACAAAGTCCGCTCACTTCATTCCGATCAAAGAATCATTCAAGATGGAAAGAATCGCACGAATTTACATCCAATAGGTAGTTCGAAGGCACGGTGTGCCTGCGTCCATTATCTCTGATCGAGATAGCAGGTTTACCTCCAGATTCTGGCAGTCTCTCCAGAAGGCTCTTGGAACCAAACTAGACATGAGCACGACTTATCATCCTCAGACCAATGGACAGAGTGAGAGAACTATCCAAACCCTGGAGGACATGCTTAGAGCGTGTGTCATTGATTTCGGAAAGTCGTGGGACACACATCTGCCCTTGATTGAGTTTTCATAAAACAACAGTTACCACACTATCATCAAGGCTGCTCCATTTGAGGCCCTCTACGGTTGCAAGTGCAGATCCCCTCTGTGCCGAGCCGAAGTAGGGGACACGTAGCTAGCCAAGAGTCGAGTCCCCGATAGTGCTCTCACTGGTCCTGAAATCATCCGTGAAACCACCGAGAAGATCATCCAAATCCGAGAACGATTGAAAGCTTCACGTGATCGCCAAAAGAGTTACGCTGATAACAGACGGAAACCTCTGGAATTCCAGGTTGGAGACCGTGTCCTGTTGAAGGTCTCACCCTGGAAAGGTATGGTACGCTTCGAAAAGCGTGGGAAACTTAATCCAAGGTACATTGGACCCTTCCAGATCCTCGCCAGGATTGGTCCGGAATCCTATAAACTTCGTTTACCCCATGAACTCAGTAACATCCATCCCGTCTTCCATGTTTCAAATCTCAAGAAGTGCTTATCCGATGAAACCTTAATGATTCCCTCAGACGAGATCGAGATCAATGAAAACTTGAACTTCATGGAGGAACCGATCGAAATCATGGATCGAGAGATCAAACGCACAAAGCAAAGCCGCATCCCGATAGTGAAGGTTCGCTGGAACGCCAAGCGGGGACCGGAATTCACTTGGGAGTGTGAAGACTTAATGAAACAGAAGTATCCGCATCTCTTTCCAGATCCATGATTTGTATCTTAATTCTGAATTCTGGGACGAAATTCCCTCTAACAGGGGGATAATGTAACAACCCGAAGTTCGTACCATCATTTGTAATCCTTTTCGTAACCCTTTTCGATAATCCATTCGCCGTTTTCAAATTCGTTTCCAATTTCGCTATTTAGTTAAGCCATTAATTTGAGTTTGATATTACCACTTAATGGGAGTCCAAACACATTTAGAACTCATTCTAACACCCCACATTAGTAATCGGAAAAATTTTAGAATCTACCATATCGGGTTACGACAACTTGATCGGGGGCGACCAAAAGCCCTGTATAACGTCGGTATCGGGTAGAATTCCACCGTGTCCAAATCATGAACACTATTTAAAGTGATCTAAGCTTCCATTTGAAGCTTTTTCTCCCTCTCGCTACTCTCTCTCTAACCTCTCTCCTCAATCAAAGATTCAAGGTCCAAAACATTGATTTAAGGCTCCAAATCTTTGAAGTAACATCCCTAACTTGTTCTTCAACCTCTTAGGCCTTCAAATTCGTGTTTAAACATTGAAAAAGGACCATCATCATGAGTTTACGGCCATGGAGCATGCTTGGGCCGTAAACTCAAGTAAATTTGGGTTTTTGAGCAATTAAACCCCTCCAAACCAATTTTGGGACTTAGATACGACTATATGGCTTACCATTCCAGACTTAGAACACCCTAAACATGGATTTTGAGGAAAAAACATGAGTTTACTGCCCAATAAGATGCTTGGGCCGTAAAATCATCATTCATGGGTGGTAAACTCATTTTCAAGTGTTAAAAATCCATGTAAACACACCATTAGCCTTGGAATAAATCCTAGAACCAACCAAAATTAGTTTAAGGACCTTAAACATGGTGAAATCCTTCCATTTGAATGTTTATGGCCATGACTCCCCTAGAACAAGTTCCAGGGCCGTAAACTCCTTTACATAGCTTAAATGGTGCCCAGAATTCATCCCAAGGCTTGGAAAAATACTTTGAATCACATGTGATTGTCCTAGCATCACCAAATAAATTAACCAATGGGCATGGGGGAGATTACGGCCGTAAAATCCATGTTTTCTACCGTAAACTGCAATAAATGGTCCTTAAGTGAGTTTAATCCATTGCAAGGCCCTAGATCAAATCCTAGATAATTTTCCCAAGTGTTAGCATGCCAATTAGCACCATAAACCCCCAACCATGAGCTCACGGCCGTGAAATCATGTGTATGTAGTGTATAGGGTCGTAAACTCCATAAGGAGTTTACTCTTGAAGAGTAAACTCATTTCCCAAGTCCTACACGTCCGTAGATGTCACCCGGGTCACTCCAAACACTTGTTTTGAAGTGTTTTCGCTCATTGGAGTGTATTATCCTATCTAATTAGTGATTTAAAATCTAATTAGATACATTTGGATATTATTTCATATTACATAGGAACCTCGCGTGTTATCAAGCCCCGAACCAACACTTAGCATCCAAAACGTCGCGTTTTCTCATCTGGTGAGTTCATACCCCTACCCTTTTTCACTGTTTTCACTGTTTTCAGGGGGGAATACAAGCAAAGTACAAGGGATTACTTGTACTCAAAACTTGTTTTACATGTGTGTGTTTCATATCTCATATGCTTTTAACACTGATTGTTATAACTGATAACCGTTTGATCATGCAGAACACGTAAACATATATTTATGAAATGGGTTATAAACTGTTATTTTTTATATATTTCACAAATGGTTTTCCATATTTTATCAGTTAAAAGCATGACATTTGAACCATTACCATAAAAGTTAGTACACTGTTTTGTCCTCGGTGAACACTCCACAGAGATATGCGAGTGGAGGATAATCGTATTATTACTAGTAAATTTGTTAATCATATATAATTAGAGACACATCCTCGGTAAACACTCCAAAGACATACGTGAGCGTAGGACCGCACCCGTAACCAAAATCTCATAGATAGGGAGCATGACTTGAGTGTATAGATCTATACGGGGCTGACTACTCCGCACCTGGCTGCTAGCTATAGTCGGACCAAAATGGTTCAAGGGTGACGAAAGTCATAAGGTGATGTGGATTACTTATTGCCATATCTAGTCTATCGTATGGTTATGGAACTCGCAATTAGGATAGCAGAGATTTACTTAATAGTAATAATGAATAAAGTAATTAATTTACTTTGTAAATATTAGTTTTATATACGTGTTAAAACTAATACATTTCACAAGGATAACCAGAAAAGTGTAACAAACCAGATAACTTTACATTTCATAAGAGTAAACATGTTTTCAGTGTACAAATTTACATTACATTTTGGGATTCAATAACCAACTTTTAAGAAAATATGGGATTTTCTTGGTGTGTAACAGTTTCGGAAACAAAAAGGAACTTATACATTTTTCACAAAACAAAACCGCTTATGAACTCACCAGCGTTATGCTGATTTTCAAATTGCTTGTATTCTCATGTCCATGTTAGACAGGTACCCGATGATCCCTTTTGGCAAAGACGGAATGTGTAGAAGACTCGTTTCATTTTGTTCATATATATTATGTATCACTTGTACAACTATACTTTTGAAACAAATGTAAACTTTTATATATGTAATGTAATGGTTGTTTACTTTACTTACTATGTGCATTGGATTTGATACTCAACGTGGACTCAACCCTGGAAATGTTTCCGCCTTCGGTTTTTGGGGTGTGACACAAGGGTTTTTGGTGTTGTGTGAACCATTTGAGGTGCAACACTTAGGGCACTAAGCTCTTAACACTACGAGAAAAACCGCTTTTTACGACGCGCATTGTGTGTTGTACAACACTCAGACGACGCACAAATGCACGTCAGGGAAGGCCCTAACATAACGAGAGACAACGTGCTTTTGCGCGTTGTCTATTTACGATGCGCATTTACGACGCGCTCTTACGAGACGCAATTCGTGTCAAGGAAGGCCCTTTCATAAAGAAGAAGATACACATTTGCGTGTCGTAACCTTACGACCTACATTTACGACGCGCATTGGGTATCATTAAAGCCCCTGTCATAAAGAAAGACGACTCACATATTTGCATGTCATAAAGTTAAATGTTTTAAAAATTATATGTTTTAATAAATTTCCTAATTTTCAAATTAAATAATACATTAAAAATCTCATCATACAAAATAAAAAACCATAAATAACAAAAATAATTCATTTCACTAATATGTCAAATACAAATAATTATTTCAATAGTGAGTAAATGTTATTAAAAATGAACTCAAGAGAAGAAAAATTTATATACATTTGCATTATCTAGCTTACTACGTGCCAAAATCTCTCTATGTGTTTGCTTTTGCTTGAGTCTCATTCTCTCCAAAACTTCTAGATATAGTGGCTTGCATCTTCCTCATTACTGTTGATGTTTTTAAGATAATTTCCTCAACTTTGTAAAGCTAAATTGAGCCCCTTAACCTTCCCCTCTATCCCGCTGTATTCTATCTTCAGTTCTTGTGGATCTTCTTTTTGAATTTGAAGTTTTTTAAGGAGTTTAGGGTCATTACAGGCAACAACTTACTGTAAGCAGAACCGAATTACATTAGATGCTAATGTAATTAATTATGTTGCTAAAGATAAGGGTGGGGCTACTAGAAAGACTTATTTATATTCAGCTAGAACATAAGTATCTTTATGAATCTTAACTAAAATGAGAAAAAAAAGTCTTATGGATGCTAATACATAGTTGTTCAGGGGCACAACCATAATTAAACACTTAAATAATACTTGTGGGTTTGATGTTAGAACAAGTTTGCAAATGCAGTTATAAACATGCATGAATTATAAACATTATGTAATGAAACTAATTATATTTTACTCTAAATTCAATAAAACATTAGAATTATTCATTTTTTAAAGTCTCAAATGTTTAGTCTTGTAATTCATTCCACTTCCATTTGTAGTATGATGAATCTAAACGTAGAAGAGAAATGGAAAAGAACTCTTTAGAGATATAAGCTCACTATTATGAACATTAGGCTACTAACCAATCAGTATACAATGGCATAATTATAATTTTCTATATATTTGTAAATTTATGTTTCTGATACATAATACTTTGTTTCTTTTTTTGACAATAACAGTCAAGGCAAAAAGCACTTGCGGATTTACTATAGATACAAACAGTTCATGTAAGTTAGAATTCCAATATTTTTTTGGTAATATTATATTAAAAACTAAAAAGTCTTTTTTTTAGTATTTTATTAGGTTTATTAACATTTGGTAAAATTTCAGCTTGCAAAACTTAGTGAGAGGCAATGCCAACCCAAGACACAATTGAAATTTATTCTGGAAGCTTGGTTGCAGGTATATGCTTACTTACTTATATTTAAATTTTAATATATACTTTTATTATAAATGATTTATTGTTTTAAATGACGGTTTTCTATTGCAGATGGTTGAATGTTGGCATGTGTTAAAATGGACATATCCATATGGGTATTACCTACCTGAGCAAAAAGTAGCAAAAAGATAGTTTTTTGAGTATCTACAAGGTATGTATATGTGTATGTGTCTCAAAATAAATTAAGTGGTAAATAACCATATTGCCCTCGCAGGTGAAGCAGAGGCTGGTTTACAAAGGCTTCATCAATGTGCTGAAAAGGAAGTACATACTTAGATTGATGGAAATGCCTCTCAAGAGGAGTTCAATAATTTCAGAACAAAGTTGGCTGGTTTGGCCACATATAATTCAACCCTTCTATAAAATTTTGACTCTTTTATTCGGGTTTATAAGATCTTGAAAAAAATAATTTTTTATTTTTTTTATTTTGTTAAAATAGTTTCATCAAATATCTCAAAAGCAATTATTGCAGCATCTTCATCACCAAATGCAAGGCATTGTCTTGAAACATTTAATATGCTTGGGATAAATTCGCAAAATATGATCTGTGTGTATATTGCGACAACCCGAAATCTTCATTCGGTAAAACCCTAGAGTCAATCATTTCAAATTATAAGTCAAGTTCACTTTTATTGGTTTTTATAAAATTTTAAAGTTTGTTTGATTATTTTAATAATTAATCTTTAAACGCACGGGTGAAAGGATGTGTCGACTCGAGTCTTGAAATTTCAAAACCGCGAATACCATGTAGCTTAGAAGTTCCCGGCCAAACTTTTATATTTGGGGCTTAATTTACCCCAAAAACCGTAAACTCATGCTTAAGCATGAGTTTACTCCCCAAGACACTTCATTTCGCATTTGTAAACTCAAGAGTAAACTCCAAAACTCTCTCAAGTATCATCCAAGTTTTTGTTCAATATCTTCAATCTAGTAAGTGTTTCTAGCTCTTTCAAGTTAGTATATCACTTAAACTAGTGATTGTACACCTTTTCATCCATCCATTTATGTGTTTTGACTAGATTTCCAAAACACCAAGAACACACACTAGTGTTCTTGGGCCCTTAGCACCTTTTCAAGCTTCTAACTAGTAAGTACTCCAACCCTAGTGTATTGATCAGCTTATTAACTTATCATACATCAAGAAAATGTCCCAAAAACAACAAGATCATGGAGTTTACGGTCCAAGGAGTTCTTGGACCGTGAACCCCAAATAAAGGTGCTAAAGTGTGCCAAAGTGTGATTTATCTTATCCTAAGCCTTGGGTATTAACTTAGAATCCTTCCTTGATGTGTATAGCACATGAAAACCACCAAAATCCCTCATTTATATGTGTTTACGATTTGGGGATCTCCCAAAACTGTAAACACCCCAAAGTGGGTTAAATGGCCCATACTCCTTCCTTTTGCCTAGAATCTAACCTAGGCTATTACCTTGAAGTGTTTAGAACTTGAAAACATCAAAATACCTTAGTCCATAAGAGTTTACGGTAGTAAAATCATGGAGAAATTGTCCATAGACTGTAAACTCCATTTAGGAGTGTATTGATGCCACAAAACACTTCCTAAGGCTAAAACTGTTGGAATAGTGTCTAGGGCTGCAACTATATTAGGCAAGTATTTGACCCGGTTGTGCATGGTCCTTTTGGGTTGCCTTCACCATAGCAACTTCATAGGATGATTTATTAATAGATAGAATAAATATTATTAATATATTATGGGAATAATATAAAGAATAATATTGTTATTTGATTAACATAAGTCATAGAATTAATTAGAATTAATTTGGTGACTTAAAGAGATTAATTAAATAAGAGGGTATAAACTGTCAATTGTTTGATAGTTAAACTTTAGATTGTAAATCCATATTGAATAGGGGTTGGACGAATTCTAGAAGCTAAGGATAGCTTAAATTCGTCCAAGGCTATCTAAGGAATGGATTTGGATTGCTTTAAGAGAAGATTATCCAATTAGGGTTAAAGTTGTAACCCTTAAGGAGTCTACAAGTATAAATAGACCCTATGGCAAAGGGAAATCGGAACTTGATCAAAATTAGAATACCCCTGGCCGAATTCCTCCCCTCTCCTCTCTCTCCAATCATCCTCCTTGCTATTTGTTGTTTGTAAGCCATTAGAGGAGTGACAATTGTGACTCTAGAGCTCCAAGACAACAAGATCAAACAAGAGATTCAAAGGTATGATTCTAGATCTGATTTAGTATTGTTCTTATACCTAATTAGTCATTAGAAGTCTTGGATTCAAAGAATGTTTAACTAGAAAGCCTAGATCCAAGCATTAGGGTTTTGCATGCGCACATTGGAAAGTTCTTATGGCTAAAACCCATCAGTGGTATCAGAGACTAGCTTGGTTTTCATTAAATTGTTGCTTATTTGTTTGAAACTTAACTGCAAAATTCGATTTTTGTGTTTCTGAGTCATGGACTCGGTGAGTTCCATAGTGGACTCGGCGAGTTGGCCAGACTTGGCGAGTCCCTTGGTGCACTCGGCGAGTCTAAGCGTTAGGAATGGCTAGATTCGGGATTTCTTCATGGTTATCTTAAGGAAACTTACCTTAATCATATTAGATCAACCCTAATCCGTTTTTTTAATATATATGACTATAATCTTGATCTAATTAGAGATATTTATCAAATAATAATATATTTTATTTCCTTATATGATAATTAATTAATTATTTTGATTATTTTGGTAATTATCTTGTAAGAAATCTTGAATAAATCAAATATAGATAATTAGGAAATTAATTGTTAATTAAAATTATTTGTTATTTTATCCTCCATGTTTTAAATGTTTAAAAGTTGTCCTTAAGTTTCGAAATTTATATTTCGTGATTAAAAGTTTTAATTTAGGCAATTTAAATTTCAAACCCTAGTTTTTAAAAGGTTTAAAATACAACCCTATACTAATATAATATTACAAGAATAATATGTATATATATGTATAAATAAAATGCTAGTCTTACCATTAGTAGGCCTCATTCACGAAGCCGATCTATAAGGTGGGTATAAGGTTGCGGCCTATAAAATGGCGCTTAATGGGTGTACACTCACACCCACCGCTTGCTTGATCGGTGGAGGGTCGTTAGCCGAACGGGTAGGATAGGGCAACCTCATCCTCTCATTAAAAGTATAATAAGTAATACAAAGTAACTACACTTTTTTTAAAATTTTCCAATCTTAGTTACTTTAGGAAAAGTGAATTGATGCAATCCCATGAAATTACACTTTGCACCCTTGCTAAGAAGTTAGTGGAGCGTGTGTGGTTTACCGGCACACTAATTTGTTCTAAGCAAAGGTGGCAAAGGGTGATTCATTGTTTATCATAGTTCGATGGAGTGTGTGTGGTTTACCGGCACATCGAATAGGTGATCGTTACAATGAAGGCACCATGTGAATTTGCATGGTAATTCACACCCGCTTTGTGATCCTCAGTATCCCAGTCACAAACAAGAGGGGCATATCGAGATTTAAACATGCCATTGAATAGTTTCAGTGAATCTCATCCGAACCTAGGAATTCTCAATACATTTAGGTCTTATAGTTAGGTTTTTATGGTGGAGAATTAGTGAATCGTCTGTCACTTACCTTCATATTATTTGCATGTTAGATTACGGCATCCCTTTTCTAATATGTAAATATTGTTGTTGGATCCTAGCCCTAATCTTCTTATTGGGTGATAATTAGGGATTCATATTCTAACCTATCTTTGTCCTTTTCTATTTGTAGATGTCAAACACAAGCAACGCTGCTGCTAGTTCTTTAACATTGATGAGCCTTTGCCAAAAGGTCACTTTCGATGGAACGAACTTTAGCGAATGGATAAGATACATTCTCACCATTGCTCGCTATGAGGATAAGGAGTATGTCCTCGATGAGAAGCTCGAGAAAATCAACCCAGAAATCGCTACTCCGGCTGAAATTACCGCTTTTGAAACTCATGAGCGCGATGCAACGAAGGTACATTGCATCATGATAGCCACCATGAACTCCGAATTCCAAAAGTCCTACGAGGACATGTACCCGTACGAGATGCATCAAGACTTATTGGAGAGATACCACCAAAACGCGAGACAAGAGCGTTATGAGATTTTCACCAACATGATTTCCGCTAAGATGGGTCATGGAGAGTCTCTTACCGTGCGCTTGCAAAAGATGCAAAGGTATGTCGACCGCCTTCGCAAGTTAAATGTTGACATTGGGGAAGACTTGGCGATCGACATGGTGCTTCACTCTTTGCCTCCGATGTACAATCAATTTAGGATGACCTACCACATTAACAAAGAGGAAGTCACCCTAAGCAAACTCCAAGGTCTCTTAAGGGTCGCTGAGAGAAACTTCAAAGACAAGTTTGTTGCACCAACTCCCAATCCACCCGCTGCTCCTGTCTTGGCTATTCGTCAAGGAAAGTGAAAGAAGAGGAAGGCTTCGTCTAAGAATTATCGTAAGGTTAAAACCCGAGATGGTGCCTCTTCTAGTGGGACCAAAGTTGATCCTGCCAAGCCATGCCCTAACCCAAAGGAGGCAGAGTGCCACCACTGCCATGAGATAGGACATTGGAAGAGAAGATGCGCAGAGTACCTACCAGCCATTAAGGAAGGAAAGATCAAGCCGTCTTTCGCAGGTATATACATAATTAAATCTAACGATTCTAATCATGCTATTTCTTGGGTTCTTGATACCGGTTGTGGTTATCACATTTGTTCTAATGTGCAGGGACTAAGAAGAAGTAAGGATGTGGAGCAAGGAAGGATCAATCTAATCATGGGAAACATAAGATCGTCGCCTGTGACCAAGATTGGAGTGTATTCTTTAGTGCTTAGGAATAATTTATGTTTAGATTTGAACAATTGTTGCTATTGGCCAGAAATGGCTAGAAACATCATTTCATTTCATGGTTTATTTAGACAAGGTTTTAGATTTTCTTTTAATAATGAGAATGGTTCTATTTTGGCTTATCTAAATGGTGTCTTTTACTTTGAAGCTATACCATCTAATGGAATTTATGAAACTGTTATGATTGTTGATAACTTAGGAAATGATGTTTTAAACATAGATTCTTCCACTAGTATGGATAAAGCATCCTTGTGGCATTGTCGTCTTGGACATGTCAACAAGAAACGCATAGCCCAACTCCAAAAGGATCGAGTGTTGGAGTCATTCGACCTTAGGGAAGATGACACGTGCGAGTCTTGTTTGCTTGGAAAGATGACTAAATCACCTTCACGAGCACATGTGAAAAGGGTGAGGGTCTATTGGACCTAATACATACCGATGTATGTGGACCATCTAGATCAACCACGAAGGATGGGAACCGCTTCTACGTGACTTTTACCGATGACTATAGTAGGTATGGGTATATCTATTTAATCAAGAAAGAGTCAGAAACCTTTGAAAAGTTCAAAGAGTTCAAGAATGAAGTGGAGAATCAACTGGGCGGCAAAATCAAGATGCTTCGATCTGATCGAGGAGGAGAGTGCCTAAGTCTTGAATTCCATGATTATCTCAAGGAGTGTGGAATAGTTTCACAATTGACGCCTCCTAGGAAACCGCAGTTGAATGGTGTGGCAGAAAGGCATAATCGAACCTTGTTGGATATGGTTCGCTCTCTGATGAGTCGTGCTTCACTACCAATCTCTTTTTGGGGGTATGACTTAGAGACTGCCGCCCATATCCTTAACCGAGTCCCTACTAAGAAGGTTGCCAAAACACCTCACGAGATGTGGACAGGGAAAGCTCCCTCGTTAGCACATATCAAGGTTTGGGGTTGCGAGGTTTTCGTAAGACGAGATACTCACGACAAGCTCGAACCTCGAAGTGAGCGATGTATTTTCATCGGCTACCCGCAGAAATCCTTTGGATATCTCTTCTATAGACCGAAGGACAATGTTGTCTTCGTTGCGAGGAGATGAGTTTTCCGAGAGTGAGAACTCATAAGCCAAGGAGACAGTGGGAGGAAAATCGAACTTGAAGAGATTCAAGAGTCGATAGATGAAGGAACCTCTACCACTGGCACTCAACCCGAGGAGGAAACTTCGGTTGAACCAATTGACGAATCCTTACCTCTTAGACGTTCCGATAGAGTTAGAGTTCTACCCCAGTTCAATGGTTTTCATATTACTACCGAAGGGGACACGTATATTAGTGATGGTACACTAATAAATCTTGATGAACCTAATAGCTATAAGGAAGCCATGGCAGGCCCGGAGTCCGGAAAATGGAAAGAGGAAATGGATAGCGAGATCCAATCCATGTATGATAACCAAGTTTGGAATTTGGTTGATAATATGCCCGAACGTAAGACCGTTGGGTGCAAATGGATCTTCAAGAAGAAGACCGACGTGGATGGAAACGTACACACATATAAAGCGCGATTGGTTGCGAAGGGCTTTACTCAAACTCCCGAAGTTGACTATGATGAGACCTTCTCACCAGTTGCGAAGATAAAATCTATTAGAGTGATGCTAGCAATTGCCGCATTTCATGATTATGAGATTTGGCAAATGGATGTCAAGACCTCTTTCCTTAACGGAAAGTTGGCTGAGGATGTTTACATGGCTCAGCCAGAGGGGTTTGTGGATCCGAAGCATCCGAATAGAGTGTGTAAGCTTGAGAAGTCCATTTATGGACTTAAGCAAGCGTCTCGCAGATGGAATCTTTGCTTCGATGAGAAAGTCAAAGAGTTTGGATTTCTACGAAGTGAAGATGAATCTAGTGTGTATGTCAAAGCCAGTGGGAGTATAGTAAGCTTCCTCGTTCTATATGTCGATGACATATTACTCATAGGAAACGACATCTCGACTCTGCAGGAAGTTAAGTCCTGGCTCGGGAAGTGCTTCGCTATGAAGGACCTCGAAGAGGCTTCTTACATTTTGGGAATAAGGATAGTAAGAGAAAGAAGTAAGAGACTAATTGGACTTAGTCAGAACACTTACTTAGAGAAGGTACTAAAACGTTTTAGTATGGAAAACTCAAAGAAGGGAGACTTACCGATACAAAATAATGCCAAGTTGAGTAAGACTCAAAGTCCAAGTACCGAAGCTGAAATAGCAGAAATGAGCTGAGTACCATACGCTACCGTAGTTGGCTCAATCATGTACGCTATGACTTGTACTCGCCCTGATGTAGCCCTTACTTTGAGCATGGTTAGTAGATATCAAGGAAACCCTGGCAGAGCCCATTGGATTGCGGTGAAGAATATCCTTAAGTACCTTCGGAGGACAAAGGAATGGTTCTTAGTCCTCAGAGGGAGTGATGACTTGAAGGTGCGAGGGTATAGTGACGCCAGCTTTCAGACCGACAGGGACAACTACCGTTCGCAGTCGGGTTGGGTCTTTACCCTGAATGGAGGAGCAGTGACTTGGAAAAGTTCCAAGCAAGAAACCGTAGCTGATTCAACGTGCGAATCAGAGTACATTGCAGCGAGCGAAGCGTCAAAGGAGGCAATATGGCTGAAGAACTTCATCGGTGATCTTGCAGTTGTACCTGCCATAAAGGAGCCCAAGGAGATTTTTTTGTGATAATGAAGGAGCGGTTGCGTTGACCAAGGAACCGAGTGGTCATGGTAGATCAAGACATATCGACAGAAAGTATCACTTTATTAGACATCGTGTAGAAGAAGGACAACTCGTAGTGAAGAGGATATCATCAGAAGATAACCCAGCAGATCCGCTTACGAAGGGACTGAGTAGGGTTAAGCACTTGCAGCATGCTAGGAGTATTGGGCTGAAGGATGATATTAGCATAGATTAGATAGTATTAGAAACGTGTAATAGATAAATGTAACTAACATTTGATGATTAAATAAAGGAGTTTTATTTATAAGTAATATTACTATCTTATGTAAATTGTTTAACTATTGTTTCATTTTGCATGTTTTGACTTCCAGAATAATTGAGTTTATTAAGAATAATCGAATTATTTAAATTGTCCACAATCGTTCATATGTTGGAAGTAGATATGAATGAAGATTGTCATGAATCGGTGTGTAGATTGTCTAAATGGTATTAGACATAGCAAAAGATTGTTGCGATGTCCATGAGTGCTTATGAACTGGTTTTGAGCATTGGAACAAACCCGCGGTTGCTGGAATCACCTTATGGAATATGATATAAAAGGGTGATCGCAAGACGATAATATCAGATAGTCTTAAAACCTAGATATATGGTTTGTTATTTGTTAATTGATTGTACATTGATAATGCGAAAACGCATCAGTAACTCGGTGTCATAAAACGCATTGTTGTGTATAGTTGATTAATGAATAAGTAAATGCATATAAGTCGAAGTTTATCTGTAACTTTTATCCCAAGAAGGAAAAAGCGATATCTCGGCCGCTCGATGATTTGATTTGACTTATGTGTCGGGCCCGGTTGGAACTGAATTGATGTGTTCGATTAAGTTCTATGTCAAAGAAATCAGAGATCGAGAAACCTAAATGCTTGACTAATCATTCCATAGAATTGTCAGCATGATATCTAACAGAGGACTATACGATACCTTATCTAAAGGACAAAAGTGATTAGATCAGAGTTTGACAGCGTCTTTGAGAGCTACGATTGCAAATCAAATTGTACTTGGGCATATAGTTACTAGACTTATCCAAGTGGGATACTGTTGGAATATTGTCTAAGGCTGCAACTATATTAGGCAAGTATTTGACCCGGTTGTGCATGGTCCATTTGGGTTGCCTTCACCATAGCAACTTGATAGGATGATTTATTAATAGAGAGAATAAATATTATTAATATATTATGGGAATAATATAAAGAATAATATTGTTATTTGATTAATATAAGTCATACAATTAATTAGAATTAATTTGGTGACTTAAAGAGATTAATTAAATAAAAGGGTATAAACTGTCAATTGTTTGATAGTTAAACTTTAGACTGTAAATCCATATTGAATAGGAGTTGGACGAATTCTAGAAGCTAAGGATAGCTTAAAATTGTCCAAGGCTATCTAAGGAATGGATTTGGATTGCTTTAAGAGAAGATTATCCAATTAGGGTTAAAGTTGTAATCCTTAAGGAGTCTACAAGTATAAATAGACCCTATGGCAAAGGGAAATCGGAACTTGATCAAAAGTAGAGAACCCCTGGCCGAATTCGTCCCCTCTCCTCTCTCTCAAATCATCCTCCCGAGTATTTGGTGTTTGTAAGCCATTAGAGGAGTGACAATTGTGACTCTAGAGCTCCAAGTCAACAAGATCAAACAAGAGATTCAAAGGTATGATTCTAGATCTGATTTAGTATTGTTCTGATACCTAATTAGTCATTAGAATTCTTGGATTCAAAGCATGTTTAACTAGAAAGCCTAGATCCAAACATTAGGGTTTTGCATGCGCACATAGGTAAGTTCTTATGGCTAAAACCCATCAAAAACATGAAGTAGGAATGCTTGGGTTGGCTTAGAAGACTTCAAAACAACAAATGGTCAAAAGGTTATGAGCTTACGACCGTAAACTCAAGAGTTTACGACCGTAAACTCAATGGGATATGGTCATTGAGGAGTAAACTAATATTAGGGGTTCCCTTAAACCCTAAAACCCAATAGCCTTGCCCTACAACACTTAGATGCAATCCTTAGCACTTATAACACTTATACAAAGTGTTTATCATGCCCTAGGATGTCTTACCTTTGTTTATTAGTTGTTTAAAGACTAATTGGATACATATATGTAATATTATATGTTAACTAGGATCATAGAGTGTGTTCAAGACTTCACTTGACACCTAGCAGTCCTACATCCTCAGTTCATCGGTCCACTCACTAAAGGTGAGTTCATACCGCTTAATCAATGTGATAAATGTTTTTAAATGTTTTTATGGAGGGATACAAGTAGAATCATGCTAGTTATTATATCAATCACATGTGATTAATAAGCAGCATTCAAATGATTTACTACTCATTAGCTGTTTTACCACACAGTTTTCTTCAAATGATTTTCATAAACGTTTTATATGTTTAAAAATCCGTATTAAACTGTTCATTATACACTATATGTTTCATTTCAAACTCATTTACAATTGTGTTTCAAACAAATGTTTCTTTATACTTAAACTGTTTTATCAAATAAATACTTTCAAACCGTTTTATAGGCTGACATCAAGTTGACCTTTTCTTAGATAGAAATCATGTTAAAAAGGTGTTACAAAAACTTATTTTATGCTTTTATATTGTCAATTGCATGCCTATGTATGTATAGTTATATAAGAAATGTTTAAAGGACTTAGGAAGGCTAGCCTCTATATTTCCTTTTCTCCGTTGGGATGTGGTCTGGTGAGGTACCGGGTATCCGTCCGAAGGTCGTTTAAATATTAGTTATGTATCATGTGTACATATATAGTCATAAAGGTTCTTCCAGTCAGTTCAATACCCTTGGGTAGCAATGGTATACTTCCATGTTCATACGTACCAGTTATATTACAAGTAACCTACCATATGGGTAGTTTAGGAAGATACTAATACGTTTACTAGAACAATGAATAATATAAAGAGTCAGTTCATAAATGAGTCATAATACATAGTGATGAGAAACATACATAATACATAGTGAGGAGAAACAAACATAATACATAGTGAAGAGAAACAAACATAATACATAGTGAAGAGAAACAAACATAATACATACTGAAGAGAAACAAATATAATACATAGTGATGAGAAACAAACATAATACATAGTGATGTGAAACAAAGATACAGGCTAGAGAGAGGAAGAACACACAATACAACTAGCACATACATTGCATATACATTACATTCAGTTATGTGAGCCATTAAATGGGTGATGGCACTACCTGCCATGACCGTTGTTGGGTCCAAAAGCTCGGGGAGCGTATGAGTTTGCGTATAGATCTATACTGGATTGACTATCCTACACCTTGATGCTCGCTACAGTGGGACTTGCACGTCTACGGGTGCCAAATGTCATTGCTTACAACGTCTTACAACATCGTTTTACTATTGAGTCGATAGCAGGATACAGGCCGATCACATGTTACTTTAAATTTCATGTGGTTTAAGGTAGTTAGTACAACAGTAGTCACTTATTATAAAACTACAGTACATTATTATTTCCCCATTACATTCACTTCGTGAACATTCATACGAAGCACGGTAATGTAAATACTATATTTTTGGTTAATGATAGTTAGATTTGGGAAAATACACACTCTTACAAGAGACACACACATATACTAGATGCCTTGGTAGAAGGATACTTTTAGTAGGAAGCATATGGTTTTCGAGGATGTTCAAAACATTTTCATACTTATAGCTCATATACATACAAATACTTAAATTTCACATACATACAAATAATTACATACAATTTAAGACACTAAAATACTTACGATTTCACCATCTTTAAAGCTGATACTCTCTTTCAAAATAACTTGTATCCTCAGGTCAACAGTAGACAGGTACTGATGCAAGGTTTAGAGAAGATGGTGCTCGTTCAAGACTCATCTTTCATTTTGATTTATACTTTAGTGTATATCATAATTTGACAGAACATAATTGTATGAAAATTATATTATTAATGCAATGGATGATGTTGTTGCTTGTTTGCTACTTTTCATTGTTGTGATACTGTACATGACGACCTCCGCCCCAGAACGTTTCCGTCGTTCATGGTTTTGGGGTGTGACAGATTGGTATCAGAGCATTGTTTATAGTAAATTGAGTGTATCAACCCATAAAAGATATACGAACTATAAACACAAGCAGGATTAAAATACTCTGATTAAGAGTTATACTTTAAATAATAAAATATTTACCTAAGTGTACATACTTGCATTCATACTAAAATTAGTGTCACTAGGACAGTTCAAAAGAATTACGATTGTTGGGCAACACAGGTGGACTTAGAGACATATGGTCAAAACTGGGAAGATGTAGCCTGATCAACTATATTATCCGAGGGTTGACTAGCATGTGCCTAAGTGTAGTTGTGTGGTTGGAACAAGTCTAAAATCCTACCAACAATACCACAATGGGAACAATAGAACATAAACCTAAAATACTATAGGGGTATTTGGTGTTACTATAAGTACTTCATACTTGAGAACTAAACAGGATCTTCATTACTAAGTTGATAGTTGCTAAGTGGATACACAAAGGCTATATGTAACTAGGATGTTATAGACTTAGAATATGTGAAAAATTTTCTTTACCCATATTCTTCGTGAATTTGGAGTTAAGGTCACTTATTCGAAGGCCTATCCTGTTTCAATTAAATATAATTGGTATGCACTTCACAAATAGTGATGTAACTAATGAAGATTTTATAAATAATTATATAGATAGTTCGTCTAATAATTATTTTCTTACCCCAAATTCGCGTGTAGATAACATGGCTGGACTCCATCCCCACGGCAATTCGTACCTTCCGAACGAAATCATTGCTGGATGGTTTGGAGAAGAACCAGAGAATGATCATCTGATCCCTTTGAATGATCACCATGGTGAAGAGCTTCTGGATGATGCTAACTCCGAACCCGAGGTTGAGAACCTACCCCAGGAAGCTCCTTTTCCAAATCCTAACCTTTGTCCGACTTTTCATGGCCCGACACCTCCGTGGGTGGAATGCTTGGAAACATGGAGCCAAGGACAAGACCAGCCCATGCCATTTAATGGTGACCGAAGCTTTTATGACCTAAGCAATGGGGGCTCAGCAGATAGAATCTTGCCAATCTTGGTCCGCAAAATGGCTGGAAATGAGATTCAAGGCAGGACAGCCCTACATCATATCACAGAAGTTGTCGCCAATGCGAGAATGCATACCCTCCGCACCATTCGTCTAGAAGATGCTCGTGAGAGATCTGAGAGAGACCATGAACCCTGCTTCAAGCACTGGCTGAATCACGAGCAGAAGTCATAGAGCTCTGAGTACGCCAGAGGGTGTACGAAAGACACCTACTTGATATGGAATGCCAACTGGCTGAACTAAGAGTTCACTAGAGGGATGACCGTCGCCAGTATTAGATGCTTTACTTTAATTTCCTTGTTAAAAGGAATCGTTTTTCTGTGTATGCCCGATGTGGCATTTTCTGTGAAACTATCTTGTAATGTAAGTACTTTAGTTAGGCCTTTATGCTGTCAAGGACTGTCTACTCTGGAGATGATGTAAGACCTTTTACAAGGTCATTTTTCCTGAACTTTTATGTCATGAATATCAAATATATTGGCAGTCGGCTAACTTCTGTGTCTTTCTATATTCCCAATTCTTCTTCAAGGGTTAGATCATGTTATTTACCAGCCGATGGTACCCTGTTTTAGACATCAAGCGTGTCACACCCCCGAACCAGACGGCGGAAACGTCTGAGGGCTATTGTGACTTAATTGAATACCATCACAATGAATATACATGAAACATAACATCATTCATCACCATGCATTGAAATATTACAACCGGTATTGTTTATATTTAGTACATTATTTCAAAACATTATATTTCCAAAACGTAAATTATTCGATACTAATTAAACAAACAACAAGACATCATTGGGTACATTTTTCCTTCGATTTACTTGTTACCTGAGAATACAAGTCTTTTGGAAAAACGTCAACATATGAAATGTTGGTGAGTTCATAAGTAAGGTTTGAAAATAAATGATTTGTATAATTTCGAAAACCACCAGAAAATCTAATATTTTCTTAAAAGATTATTGTAAGTAAGAAAAGTGTGAAGATCCATAAGTATGCTTGTTGATTAATATGAATGTGAGTAATTGTTAAACTTTGTATATATCACAAAATTAAGAGCATTGAATTTCCCAGGAAAACCTGATGTTTTCCCAATATAGTAAATCACGAGGCTGAGTTAGTATTATTCCGATACGAAGTTGTTTTCGATAATTCCAGGTGACACTGGATTAATTACGAGTTGTGAGTCGTTATAATCACGAATTAATGAAAATGACTAGTTTACAACTATACAATCGATCCCTTAGGAGTCGTCCGTACTACTCACTTAGTCCAACCACCTTGACTTCTCATAGCCCCACAACCGAGGAGAAAAGAGGGTACGAAGCCCCCGTTATTTCCGTGAGTCGTTCAAGGCTATCGTGAATGCGAAAGGCCCTTGGACTGACTCACATTTGACTTCTTGACTTTGCTAGCAGTACCAAAGGACTCTTGGGGCCCAACAGCACAATAAAGCTATTGAAAGTCCTTTTACACGAAACTAGGTCATATAAGGCCCAATAACATGTAAGCGCGTTCCCTTTGGTCCTAAAGATCATGTCATTGGGCTAGATAGGCCCAACAAGCACGATTTGAAACTTTTGAGCCCAAAGATGGTGTATTGACTTCTCGTAAAGTTTCCGCGTGTGTATTGAAGTATCGATGTTTATAGATTTGTGGTTTGTTATTGATTCGAGACCGAATCAATTTGTTTGGTAACGATTTTTTGGTGTTGAGGGTGTATTTGCTAATACGTTTCGCTGTTAGCCGTGGTACTCGAATTTTTACCTTCAGAGACTTACTATAAAAAAAATAGAGTTTTTTTCTTTTAGAAGCCCCTCCTTGGATAAAATTTATACTTTTAGTCCTTTATATGAAAGAAATTCCATTTTTAGTCCTTGAACCATTTTTCTTGACACTTTAGTACTAAAAATTTTTGAAAAGACATTTTTAGCCCAGGTCTATTTAATAAACAGCTTAAGTCCCTCAAAAATGAAATTTTCTCGGTTTAAACCCCCATTTTCGCAACTTTTACAATTATTGCCCAAAATGGAAATTTTTTTGCATCTTTGGTCCCTTTTTAATTTGAAAAGCATTTTTAACCCTTGAAATGGACTTGGTACACTAGTAGTCCCCTATTTTACAGAAATGTGCAATTTCAGCCCCTCCAAATCAAACATCTAGCAATTTGGGGCTTTATTGGGCCAAAAAGTCCATTTTTGGCCCATTATGTTTAAAATTCACATTTTAACCCTTCAAGAGTGTAAATTTTCAGAAAATACATATTAGAAACTGTTTTGACTCATTTCAACCTTCAGAATTTATATTTTGTCGTTTTGGGCCCTTTAGTTTTGTATTTTTAGCATTTTAAGCCCAAAAATGTTCATATTAATCAACATGGTTATTTTTCTAGACTTGATTTGTGTGAAATGATATAAGTTATCCTTATTTCATTCAACATATTGTAGATCTCAGTTTTTAGGTTCTTTTTGACTAGTGCAAACACCACAATCACATAAGATCATATATTAGAGGGGGTATAAAGCTCACAAAACATATATAAGAGGGGGTATGAAGCTCACCAAATCACACAAAGCATACATATACTCATACATCAACACATTTGCTTGTATTCTCCCCTACAAAACATATAAAAACCGAAAAAGAGGGGGTATGAAGCTCACCTTGAGTTGTGGTTTCGATTTGAAGAAGAAAAGAGAAGAGTTTGTTGCTATTTTCGGCCCTAGCAACCTTTTCTTGGAAGATCTCGAATTTAGGGGGTTCTAAGATAAAAGATCATGATTTCGTATGAGTTAAGAAGAGATTTTTGATAGAACAAGGAGTCTAGAGTGTGGATCCAAGCATCAACTTACCTAAGATGATGATTTTTGTGAAGAATCCTCCTTGCAAAGTCCTTAAATCTTGAAATTTTTGAAGGGAAAGTGAAGGGATTTGTGGTGTGTTCTTGAGAGTTTTTAAGTGAATGATTATGTGTGGGTTTATGATAATCTCGGTCAAGTGTAATAGAAGAAGAAGAAAGAGAGAGAAGTGAGAGGACATGCATGGAAACATGTGAGATATGCTTGGATGTCCCATAGGTATTAAGAAGGTGGCTAATCCTCCTTAATTTTCAATTTCTTCTTTTCTTTCCCCCTTTTTTTCTACATGGGCCGAGAGATAGAGGGGAGAGATGGAGACTCGAGCCTTTGGTGCTTAAATCCAAATGATGGGCCCATGTTGTTTGTTTTTCGGCCCATTGGACTCCTAGGGTGCCTCATGGCCCAATTTGGTTAATTAGATTTGTTATGGCCCAATAAGGGTATTTTATTTTATTCTAGGCCCATTATGGCCCAAAATGTTAAAATAAATGAAAGTGGGTCCAATTAGAGCCCATTTAAGAGTTCTAAGCCCAAGGTAGTCAAATTGGAAGCTTATTGGTCCATTGGACCCAATAAGAAAGCCCTAGTCCAAAATGGACCTAAACAAGAACTTCTAGGGTTTCCAATTGCTTGATGACTATTTGTAATGCTTGTATGGTGTGTTTGATTGAAATTCTATTGTTATAGAGTATGCATCATACATGCTCTCATGTCTTTGATTCACAATTTGACTTAGTTGCTGTATTTTACAAGGCACAAAAATTTCTAGTTGTGACATCATCCCCCCATTAGAGGGAATTTCGTCCCGAAATTCTTTTTGAAAGCTAGATTTGAGAATGCTAGAATAGATGAGGGTACTTTTGCTTCATTTGGTCTTCGCGTTCCCACGTGAATTCTGGCCCACGTTTCGCGTTCCACCGTACATTCACGATCGAGATGCGACTTTGCTTAGTACGCTTCACCTCCCTGTCCATAATTTCGACTGGTTCTTCAACGAACAGGATATTCTAGTTGATTTCAATCTCGTCAAGGGGAACGACGAGTGTTTCATCTGATAGGCACTTGTTTAGATTGGAGACATGGAACACGGGGTGTACATGGTTTAGCTCAGCGGGTAGTTGCAGTTTGTACGCCACTGGACCTATTCGGGCAACGATCTCAAAAGGTCCAATGTATCGTGGGTTCAGTTTTCCCCGTTTTCCGAAACGAATGACTCCTTTCCAAGGTGAGACTTTTAACAGCACTCGATCTCCGACCTGAAACTCTAAGGGCTTTGGCCGTTTATCGGCGTAGCTCTTCTGTCGGTCGCACGATGCTTGTAATCGAGCTCTGATTTGAACTATCTTTACCGTGGATTCACGAATGATCTCCGGTCCCATTAGCGCCTTGCCCGATGCTAGTGTCTTTGCTAGCTAGGTGTCGCCCACCTCAGCCCAACACAACGGTGATCTACACTTACGTCCATATAGTGCTTCGATAGGAGCGAATTTGATGCTCGAATGGTAACTGTTGTTATAAGAGAATTCAACTAAGGGTAAGTGGATGTCCCAAGACTTCCCAAAGTCTGTCACACATGTGCGAAGCATGTCTTCGAGTGTTTGAATGGTTCGTTCGCTTTGACCGTCCATTTGTGGGTGATAAGCGGTGCTCATGTCGAGATGGGTTCCGAGTGCTTTCTGAAGTGATTGCCAAAAATGTGAAGTGAATCTACTGTCTCTATCTAAGATGATAGACATTGGTATTCCATGAAGTCTCACGATTTCTCGAATGTATAAACGCATCAGTCTCTCCATCTTGTAGGATTCTTTTATTGGCAGGAAATGGGCGGATTTCGTCAGTCGGTCAACTATTACCCATATAGTGTCTAATCCGTCCGGCGTCTTGGGTAGCTTGGTCACAAAATCCATAGAAATCCCTTCCCATTTCCACTCAGGAATCACTGATTGCTGTAATAATCCCAAGGGCTTCTAGTACTCCAACTTTACCTTGGCACAAGTAAGGCAATTACCAACATAGGTGGCAATTTCTCCCTTCATGTTAGGCCACCAATAGTGGTGTTTAATATCCAAATACATCTTGTCCGAACTGGGATGGATGGAGTATCGCATTTTGTGAGCTTCCTTCATGACTACCTCCCTAAATCCTCCGAGTTTAGGGACCCAAATACGGTTCATGAAATGGTATACTCCGTCCTCTCTCACCCCTAGGTTCTTTTCCATTCTGCGTAATGCTTCGCTTGCTCTGTTTTCCGTCTTCATGGCATCTGACTGGGCTACCCCCATCTAAGTGGTTAGGTGAGATTGGATGGTTATTAAGAGTGTTTTCGCACGACGATTACGGTACTCCTTCCGGCTTCATGCATCAGCTACCACGTTGGCCTTGCCCAGGTGGTACTTGATTTCACACTTGTAATCGTTTAATAATTCAACCCATCTTCGTTGCCTCATATTCAGCTCTTTCTGATTCAAGATATGCTGGAGGCTTTTGTGGTCCGTGAAGATGGTGCACTTTGTACCATAAAGGTAATGCCTCCAAATCTTCAGAGCAAAGACCACGACTCCCAATTCTAGATCATGGGTTGTATAATTCACTTCGTGTATCTTCAGTTGGCGGGATGCGTAAGCTATCACTCTTCCACGCTGCATGAGAACGCAACCTAAGCCCTGATTTGACGCGTCACAGTAGACCACAAAGCCTTCCGTTCCCTCCGGTAGGGATAATACCGGGGCGCTACAGAGGGCTTGCTTTAGGGTTTGGAATGCAACTTCTTGTTTGTCCGCCCATTTGAATGGTACGCCCTTTTGTGTAAGTGAGGTAAGTGGCTTGGCGATCTTAGAGAAGTTTTGAATGAACCTCCTATAGTAGCCCGCTAGGCCTCAAAATTGACGAATTTATGTGGGTGTTGTCGGAACTGCCCATCCTTTGACGGCTTTGACCTTTGAAGGATCCACATGAATTCCTTCTTGACTAACAACATGACCTAGGAAGTTCACGCTATGGAGCCAGAACTCACACTTGGAGAGTTTTGCGTATCGCTTTTCTGATCGCAGAGTTTCTAGGATTTGTCGGAGATGTTAACCATGCTCTTCCTCGCTTCGGGAATAAACAAGAATGTCTTCTATGAAGACGATGACAAAGTTGTCGAGGAATGGTCGACAGATTTGGTTCATCAGATCCATAAATGCGGTTGGGGAATTTGTTAGACCGAAGGGCATTACGACAAATTCATAATGTCCGTAACGAGTTCGGAAAGCGGTTTTAGGAATATCCTCTTCCCGGACCTTGAGATGATGGTATTCGGACCGTAGATCTATCTTAGAGAAGTAACTAGCTCCTTCGAGCTGGTCAAATAGATCGTCGATTCGTGGGAGTGGATAGCGATTTTTGACAGTGAGTTTATTTAACTCCCTGTAATCGATGCACATTCTAAAAGATCCGTCCTTCGTTTTGACAAAGAGGACCGGAGCTCCCCATGGCGAGTAACTAGGTCGGATGAATCCCTTGCCCAGGAGTTCGCTGAGTTGGCTGGACAATTCTTGCATTTCAGCAGGAGCTAGCCGGTAGGGCGATTTAGTGAGAGGGGTTGCTCCTGGTACGAGGTCAATTCGGAACTCAACTTGTCTCTCTGGAGGTACTCCAGGAAGATCTTCAGGAAATACGTCTGGGAATTCACGTGCTACGGGAATGTCTTGAATGTTAACCTCTTCCTTGGTTTTATCTTCTATGTGAGCCAGAAACGTCAAATCGTTCTTTCGCAGATGCTTTTGTGCCTAGATGCACGAAATGAGGTGAAGGTTCGTGCTAGGTTTGTCTCTGTAAATAACTAGGGTTTCGTGATTGAGGAGGTGAAGGCGAACGGCCTTCTCGTGACACATAATTTCAGCATGGTGGGGGCTTAACCAGTCCATGCCAATAATCACATCGAAACTCCTAATGGAAACAGGAATTAAGTCTATTCGAAAGACGTTTTGATTTAAGGTTAGGGTACATCCGGTGTAGATTTCCCCAGTGTATTCGGTTTTCCCATTGGCCATTTCCACCGTAAAGGTTTCATTGAGCTTCTGGGGTTGTTGTTTTAATAAATGTTAAAACTTATTGCTCACAAAACTTCGCTCGGCTCCGGTGTCAAATAGGATGCATGCATAAGTGTGGTTTAGGGGAAACGTACTGGTAACAACAGCAGGATCCTGAATCGCCTCCCCCTGACCCATAGTCAGCACCCTTCCCGTTCCTCCATTTCCGGGATTGTTGTTGTTAGGGCAATCTCGGCGGAAATGCCCAGTCCTCGCACACCCATAGCAGGTGTGGCTAGGCCCTGCACTGTTGCCGCCGGTGTTGATGTTGTTGTTGTTGCGGTTGTTGTTGTTGTTGTTGTTTCCTTGTTGTTGATTTTGGGGAGGGTAAGTCCTGAAATACCTTGTCGTGTGCCCCTTCCGATTGCAGCTGGTGCACTACAGCTCCTTGCACTCTCCATTGTGATGGAAACCACATTTGTTGCACTTGGGAAGATTACCGGAATAAGGTCTGGAAGCATTTGGAGCAGCTGAGGCTGGAGCATGTGGTGTAGCTAGAACTTGCGAGGTGGCAGCATTAACTTCCACTGTCTGCTACTTCTTGGAAGTCTCGGAGCCTTGACGCCCCTTTCTTTTGTTGTTCTTCCCTTTCTTGCCATCACTTTCCTTCTTGGCCTCAGTCTCCGCTTGCTTCTCACTCTTCTTGTTGTTGTGGTCATATAGCTTCTTCGCCAATCTCTTAGCACTGTCGAAAGTTTCGGGATTTGCAGCTATCACGTTTCCTTGGATCGGAGAGGTTAGTCCCCAGATGAATCGCTCGATCTTCTTTCCTTCCGAGGTGATCATGCCCTGACATAACAGAGATAGTTCACTAAATCTGAATATATGTGGGCATCGATATCAGCATTCCGTATAGTGAGGTTCCACAGCTCTTGCTCCATTTTTTGAATCTCACCACGAGGGCAGTATTCAGCCATCAGCGTTTCTTTCATTTCTGCCCACGGCATGGAGTTGGCTACGGGGAGTGTCAGGGATTCCACGTGCCCGTTCCACCAGGTGAGCGCTTGGTCAACAAAAGTGCATGCAGCAAACTTTACTTTCATCTCTTCAGGGAAATCGCATATCTCGAACACCGATTCCACCTTCTCAATCCATCGTTTCAGAGTGATCACCCCTCCAGTGCCATTAAAGGTTCGTGGTTTGGTGTTTGTGAAGTCCTTGTAGGTACATGTTTTGGTGAGTCCTTGATTCATTCCGTTGTTCGAACTCACGGCCCCTTGCCCGTTGACTCCTCCATTGTTCCATTGGTGAATTTTTGCCATAGCTGCGGTGACCGCAGCAGATACGGCTGCCTGGAATGCAGTGGAGTCAACTTTGGGTGGGGCTGGTCCAGGGTTTCCACGAGTAGGTCGGCGAGGCATCTTTCTGTCATTAAACGGAAAGATGTTGAGTGTTTGTGGGTTCTATGAGGTTGTGATCCTACTGACTAGGTGCAAGGTACGAACTTAAGTACATCTACAAGTTAGCATACAATCATGGATTCGCAACACATAGCAATTTGTAACGTCATAATAAAACACGTAAAAGTTCACTAATATTATCCGCATTTGATACATGAAAATTTTTGCTCGGAGAGCATACATAAGTGATATTAGTTCGGCAGCATAACGGCTCTATGAGTAGTGTAGTCACTTAATCATAGAGTCGGGGTACCTAGCATAGATCCTAATGACCTAGTCAGATAAGCCTATCCCTAATCGCGATGAGTTGTGCCCGGGGTGGTGCTGAGGATGTGGATGCTCCTTGAAGACGAGCCACCTGTCGTTCTGCATCCTGGAGTCGAGACTCCCACCTCACCTGCCTCATATGGAACTCTCGAAGGACGTCTCGTGTCTCTTGCTCTGCACGCTCGACCCTAGTCCACAGTTGACGTACCTGGTCAGCGGTGCTCTGAGCAAGGTCGCCAGTGTTCCGTAACCATCTCACAATGACCGGAAGGGCTCGATCGGCCGGTCCTCCGTCCCTCAGGTCAAAGAACTCGCGTTACATGCCGAACGGGGGTCGCTGTCCCTGCTGTCTGATCCATCTCCAAAGAGCAATACCCCAAGGGGGTGTAGGACCAGTGGGGCCCACCCGGTAAGCAGGCACCCTAATCGGGTAAGGGGGGTTGATGACTTTTGACTCCGCATCCGAATCACCCCCTTCGTTGTCGTTAGGTTCCTCCTCAAAGTTTCCTTCATCTTCTTCTGGTTCGGCAGGCTCGCCCTCGGCTCCTGCCTCCGGTTCCCCGTCAGATTCCTCCTCGGTGTCTTCCTCAGGCTCTTCTTCAGGCTCTTCGTCGATCCATCCGTTATTTCCCTGGTTAGGGAAGTAAGGATCTTCGGGGTGATGGAAACCAGCCATGTTATCTGCGAGAGTGTGTAAATATTCTACCATCATTCCTAGAATGCTACAACTATTGTACAGACTAAACAGACGTTCTCTTTTTGGTGATAAAGGGGTTTGTTTTTAGGTTCTCTAGCTATCACGATCTCCTCAGGACTTGTGGTAGTGGTACCTTGGTAAGAATGTAGTTGATCATGCTACATCCGTTCCTTGATACAACTAAGAATAGTCCTGGATTAACCGAGATACTAGTATTATCTTGTTTGATTCGGTGTTAGGTTCTCGTTCCTAATACAAGCAAGGGTGTTTTATTGTTATGTTTTACTTGTTTTGTTTAGAGTTGTGTTAGTCCCTCTTTTGGTTTATAGTTGCATATCAATGTGTGGCTAGATATGCTAGTTCACTATAAACAGAGCTCTTATACCAACCTGTCACACCCCCTAACCAGACGGCGGAAATGTCCAAGGGCTATTGTGACTTAATTGAATATCATCACAATGAATATACATGAAACATAACATCATTCATCACCATGCATTGAAATATTACAACCGGTATTGTTTACATTTAGTACATTGTTTCAAAACATTACATTTCCAAAACGTAAATTATTCGATACTAATTAAACAAACAACAAGACATCACTGGGTACATTTTTCCTTCGATTTACCTGTTACCTGAGAATACAAGTATTTTGGAAAAACGTCAACATATGAAGTGTTGGTGAGTTCATAAGTAAGGTTTGAAAATAAATGATTTGTATAATTTCGAAGACCACCAAAAAATCCGATATTTTCTGAAAAGATTATTGTAAGTAAGAAAAGTGTGAAGATCCGTAAGTATTCTTGTTGATTAATATGAATGTGAGTAATTGTTAAACTTTGTATATATCACAAAATTAAGAGCGTTGAATTTCCCAGGAAAACCCGATGTTTTCCCAATACAGTAAATTACGAGG
This sequence comes from Lactuca serriola, assembly GCF_051521515.1. NCBI lineage: Eukaryota > Viridiplantae > Streptophyta > Magnoliopsida > Asterales > Asteraceae > Lactuca > Lactuca serriola. The sequence goes on from NC_136410.1 coordinate 285,982,082, forward strand.
CTGAGTTAGTATTATTCTGATACGAAGTTGTTTTCGATAATTCCAGGTGACATTGGATTAATTATGGGTTGTGAGTCGTTATAATCACGCATTAATGAAAATGACTAGTTTACAACTATACAAACGATCCCTTAGGCGTCGTCCGTACTACTCACTTAATCCAACCACCCTGACTTCTCATAGCCCCACAACCGAGGAGAAAAGAGGGTACGAAGCCACCGTTATTTCCATGAGTCGTTCAAGGCTATCGTGAATGCGAAAGCCCCTTGGCCGGACTCACATTTGACTTCTTGACTTTGCTAGCACTACCGAAGGACCCTTGGGGCCCAATAGCACAAAAAAAACTATTGAAAGTCCTTTTACATGAAACTAGGTCATATAAGGCCCAATAACATGTAAGTGCGTTCCCTTCTGGCGTAAAGATCATGTCATTGGGCTAGCTAGGCCCAACAAGCACGGTTTGAAACTTTTGAGCCCAAAGATGGTGTATTGACTTCTCGTAAAGTTTCCGCGTGTGTATTGAAGTATCGATGTTTATTGATTTGTGGTTTGTTATTGATTCGAGACCGAATCAATTCGTTTGGTAACGATTTTTGGGTGTTAAGGGTGTATTTGCTAATACGTTTCGTTGTTAGCCGTGGTACTCGAATTTTTACCTTAAGAGACTTATTGTAAAAAAAATAGAGTTTTTCTTTTAGAAGCCCCTCCTTGGATAAAATTTATACTTTTAGCCCTTTATATGAAAGAAATTCCATTTTTAGTCCTTGAACCATTTTTCTTGACACTTTAGTACTAAAAATTTTTGAAAAGACATTTTTAGCCCAGTTCTATTTAATAAACAACTTAAGTCCCTCAAAAATGAAATTTTCTCGGTTGAAACCCCCATTTTCGCAACTTTTACAATTTTGGCCCAAAATGGAAATTTTTTGCATCTTTGGTCCCTTTTTAATTTGAAAAGCATTTTTAACTCTTGAAATGGACTTGGTACACTAGTAGTCCCCTGTTTTACAGAAATGTGCAGTTTCAACCCCTCCAAATCAAAAATCTCGCAATTTGGGGCTTTATGTTGGAATAGTGTCTAAGGCTGCAACTATATTAGGCAAGTAATTGATCCGGTTGTGCATGGTCCTTTTGGGTTGCCTTCATCATAGCAACTTGATAGGATGATTTATTACGAGAGAGTAAATATTATTAATATATTATGAGAATAATATAATGAATAATATATTGTTATTTGATTAATATAAGTCATAGAATTAATTTGGTGACTTAAAGAGATTAATTAAATAAAGGGGTATAAACTGTCAATTGTTTGATAGTTAAGCTTTTGACTGTAAATCCATTAGGATATGCTTTGGACGAATTCTAAGAGTATTAGGATAGCAAAACCGTCCATATGCTTATCTATGGAATGGATTTGGATAGCCTTAAGAGAAGATTATCCAATTAGGGTTTAGGTTGTAACCCTTAAGGAGACTACAAGTATAAATAGACCCCATGACATAGGGAATTCGACACCTCTGAAAAAGCAAGAGAACTCTAGTCGAATTCCTCCCCTCTCCTCTCTCCTAAGTCATTCTTATTGCTATTGGTGTTTGTAAGCCATTAGAGGAGTGACACTTGTGACTCTAGAAGCTCCAAGACCTCAAGATCAACAAGGAACTCAAAGGTATGATTCTAGATCTGTTTCAATGTTGTTATTTAGCCTAATTAGTCATTAGAAGTCTTGGATTCAAAAGCATGTTTAGTAGAAAGCCTAGATCCAAGCCTTAGGGTTTTGCATGCGCACATAGGAAAGTTCTTATGGCTAAAACCCATCACTTTATTGGGCCGAAAAGTCCATTTTTGGCCCATTATGTTTAAAATTCACATTTTAACCCTTCAAGAGTGTAAATTTTAAGAAAATACATATTAGAAACTGTTTTGACTCATTTCAACCTTCAAAATTTATATTTTGTCGTTTTGGGCCCTTTAGTTTTGTATTTTTAGCATTTTATGCCCAAAAATGGGTTTTAAGCCCAAAAATGTTCCTCTTAATCAACTTGGTTATTTTTCAATCAACATATTGTAGATCTCGGTTTTTAGGTTCTTTTTGACTAGTACAAACACCACAATCACATAAGATCATATATATAAGCATAAAAATCACACAAAGCATACATATACTCATAGATCTACAAATTTGCTTGTATTCTCCCCCACAAAACATATAAAAACCGAAAAATAGGAAGTATGAAGCTCACCTTGAGTTGTGGTTTCGATTTGACGAAGAAAAGAGAAGAGTTTGTTGCTATTTTCGGCCCTAGCAACCTTTTCTTGGAAGATCTCGAATTTAGGGGGTTCTAAGATACAAGATCATGATTTCATATGAGTTAAGAAGATATTTTTGATAGAACAAGGAGTCTAGAGTGTGGATCCAAGCATCAACTTACCTAAGATGATGATTTTTGTGAAGAATCCTCCTTGCAAAGTCCTTAAATCTCGAAATTTTTGAAGGGAAAGTGAAGGAATTTGTGGTGTGTTCTTGAGAGTGTTTAAGTGAATGATTATGTGTGGGTGTGTGATACTCTCGGCCGAGAGTAATAGAAGAAGAAGAGAGAGAGAAGTGTGAGGACATGCATGGAAACATGTGAGATATGCTTGGATGTCCCATAGGTATTAAGGAGAAGGCTAATCCTCCTTAATTCTCAATTTCTTCTTTTCTTTCCCCCTTTTTTCTACTTGGGCCGAGAGATAGAGGGGAGAGATGGAGACTTGGGCCTTTGGTGCTTAAATCCAAATCATGGGCCCATATTGTTTGTTTTTCGGCCCATTAGACTCCTAGGGTGCCTCATGGCCCAATTTGGTTAATTAGATTTGTTATGGCCCAATAAGGGTATTTTATTGTATTCTAGGCCCATTATGGCCCAAAATGTTAAAATAAATGAAAGTGGGTCCAATTAGAGCCGATTTAAGAGTTCTAAGCCCAAGGTAGTCAAATTGGAAGCTTATTGGTCCATTGGGCCCATTAAGGAAGTCCTAGTCCAAAATGGACCTAAACAAGAACTTCTAGGGTTTCCAATTGCTTGATGACTATTTGTAATGCTTGTATGGTGTGTTTGATTGAAATTCTGTTGTTATAGAGTCTGCATCATACATGCTCTCGTGTCTTTGATTCACAATTTGACTTAGTTGCTATAGTTTACAAGGCACAAAAATTTCTAGTTGTAACAAAGCGTCATAAGACCATACTACGAACTTACTTCCACTCATTACTAGGACTGCATCATAGGAATGTAGGTCAAACCTTCGCGAACATACTTCAAATCCGTACTAGGACTGCATCATAGGGATGTAGGTCAAACTTTCGAGAACATACTCTTACTCCTTACTTGAACAGTCGAAGTGCATCTAGGGTCGACCAAAATCGCTCACAAAATCCTTATCTTTCGTGTTAACAAAATGATGTCTTCATCCGGAAATAGCCATCCGAACCACAAAACCTTTGCTTTTCCTATGGACGCCACTACTTTTCAAGACGCAGTTACAGCTGTCATGATGACTGCAGTGACAGCTATCCTTGCAAACTGTAACGATGTCAACGCAAGCAAGACTGGAAAAGGAGTTGACCATCCCGATCATGGTAACGACCCGGGAAATCAACAAATAGTAACAGTCGCCACCGCCCAAAACAACAACTCAGAGTTCAAGAAAAGAAAACGTCAAGCCAAAGTAGAACGCAAGCGATTTCATAGCATGGCCATGTAACAACAACTAGTGGCAACCCCTGCCAACACAACACCAGTCAAACGATACGAGGGAACACTCCCGAAGTGTGACCGGTGCAACTATCACCATACGGGAAATTGCCGAGCAAGCCAATGCAACAATTTCAACAATATGGGACACATTGCTCGTTTCTGTAGAACTACCTCCACCACTGGAGCTAGCCTAGTTTGCTATAGTTGTACTGAGGCAGGGCACTATTATAGAAATTGTCCAAAAGAGAAAATCAACGAAAGCAACCATGTCCCCATAACTTCTACTCAACACTTCACTTCCACCACCAATGTTGGTGTTGTCCAGATATGTCACCAATGCGGTGAAATTGGGCACCTCAAGAAGGATTGCCCAATAGCAAAGAACTCAGGCGCTGATGGGAAGATTCTCAGGATCACATCTGTAGGAGAACCTACTCTGGACCCACGTTAATATAATTAAGGCATTTCGTTGTAACAGACTTATAAACCATCCAAAACTAGTGCAACTAGAGTGTTATCTTTTGCGAGATCCCGTCAGTATAGGGATGCTCGTGCTGTGTATACTTGTCTTTTGTAGTATACCTTATTCGCAGCAATAGTCTTGTAGTAAGTCTAAAGTACTGGAACTCTGTTGATGGTTGCACGGTTGTGTTTTGTTTGTAATACCTTATGTTCAAATCTAATGTCTTTAAGTTTCCATATGATTCTGACAATACCATACGACAAGATCAAATTTGATCCGCACAATACCAGCTTCATACGTACATCTCTTTCTTCGAAATCGCCTTTCGAGCGAAGCCGTCATATCAGAACACCGAAGTACTCATGCATGGAGTACATCATAGTTCTTTTCCTTTCTGAAGAAATGCCCGAAGTACCAGTCGTACAGAACGTCAGGTTCAATCCAAAGATCCATATGGTCGATTTGTCGCTGAAGAATTTATACATAGGGGTGATATATAATCAAGGTTCTACATGTTTAGAATTGATGATTCCACTTTAACATCTTTTTCTTCGATGGGATGTGAGGTTAAAGAAGAATCAGTTATTCGACTACCTTTTCAATCTTAATTATATACGACTCGTATACACGAGACTAAAATTGATGAACCATGTATGACGTCTAATGTGAACTTCAGGACGGAGACTGCCCAAGACTTCGAGTATTCGCCTCGTCATGTGAACAAACTTAGAACCCAGTACGACATCTGTAAACAGATCGCCCTACGGTCTAACGCCCATGGAGATACAAGAACAATCCAGACAACTTAGCGAACTACTCAGCACTAGAATAGAAAGACCAAGCTTCTCATCCTAGAGAACTTCGGTCTTATTCGTCAAGAAGATAGACGGATTGCTTCGTAAGTCCTTCATCTTCAGAGACCTTATCAAGATTTCAATTAGAAATCATTATCTCTGTCTCGCATGAATGTGTGGGCTAAGAAAACGCAAGGAACAATTTACCTTTCAAGAATGGACCGAGATCCGAATATCAACAGTTTCTAGTGTTAGGGAAGGATGTCTCGAAAACTACCTTCCGAACTCGATGCGAACACTTCAAGTCCGTAGTGATACCCCTCGGATAGGCCCAATACGCCCATAGTATTCATGAGCATAATGGATAGGGTACGCCATTCTTACATGGATCAGTTCGACATTCTCCTTGTAATCACTTACTTATCTACCCTCATAGTAAGAAGGCAGTCATGGAAACATTACCCTTAGAGAAACTTTTCGCGAAGTTCTCTAAACACGATTTTTGGAATTTAAGAGTCAAAATTTCTAAGACACACTATTAGTGATGGGAAATTTTGAGTACTCTGTAAATTTATCAAAACCGTTGGGAATGTGTCGGCACCGAAGACGCCGACAGAACTTCGCCAAATTCTAGGTCTTGCAGACCTACAATCGTATTCCATTCAGAACTCCTCACAAATTACCGAAAACCTCTTATGACTTTGACTCAAAAGGGAGTGGCCCTCGACTGGGAAGACAAGCAAGAGGAAGAAAACCTTGGAATTTCAAGTGAGAGGCCAAATCCTTTTGGTAATATCACTCTGGGAATGGCTTAATACGCTTCGTAACGCGTGGAAAGCTAAATCCAAGATAGTCAGGACCTCCGAGATTCTTACCGGAATCGGTCCTGTGTCTCACAGACCAGAACTACTCCGCGAGCTTAGTAACGTACATTCTACCCTTTATGTCTCGAACTTATAAAAGTATCAATCTGACGAGACTCTTGAAATCCCACTCGACGATATCGAGATTAGCAAGATCCTCGCCTACGTGGAAGAACTATAGTGACGATGGACCGAGAGGTCGTGCAAACGATTCATGGTCATTTCCCCTTTATTAAAGGTTCGTTGAGATGCCAACTAGGGAACCGAATTCACTTGGGAGCACGAAAATCGATCGATTAGGAAGAATCCCCACTTCGTGGCGTGATAATTCATGCCTACTTCCTTACCTAAATTATAATTTCGGGACGAAATTCCTTCTAACGGGGGGATGATGTGACAACCCGAAATCTTCATTCGGTAAAACCCTAGAGTCAATCATTTCAAATTATAAGTCAAGTTCACTTTTATTGGTTTTTAGAGAATTTTAAAGTTCGTTTGATTATTTTAATAATTAATCTTTAAACGCACGGGTGAAAGGATGTGCCGACTGGAGTCTTGAAATTTCAAAACCGCAAATACCACGTAGCTTAGAAGTTCCCGGTCAAACTTTTATGTTTGGGGCTTAATTTACCCCAAAAACCGTAAACTCATGCTTAAGCATGAGTTTACTCCCCAAGACACTTCATTTCTCATTTGTAAACTCAAGAGTAAACTCCAAAACTCTCTCAAGTATCATCCAAGTTTTTGTTCAATATCTTCAATCTAGTAAGTGTTTCTAGCTCTTTCAAGTTAGTATATCACTTAAACTAGTGATTGTACACCTTTTCATCCATCCATTTATATGTTTTGACTAGATTTCCAAAACACCAAGAACACCAAGAACACACACTAGTGTTCTTGGGCCCTTAGCACCTTTTCAAGCTTCTAACTAGTAACTACTCCAACCCTAGTGTATTGATCAGCTTATTAACTTATCATACATCAAGACAATCTCCCAAAAACACCAAGATCATGAATTTTATGGTCCAAGGAGTACTTTGACCGTGAACCCCAAATAAAGGTGCTAAAGTGTGCCAAACTGTGCTTTATCTTATCCTAAGCCTTGGGTATTAACTTAGAACCCTTCCTTGATGTGTATAGCACATGAAAACCACCAAAATCCCTCATTTACATGTGTTTACGGTTTGGGGATCTCCCAAAACCGTAAACACCCCAAAGTGGGTATAAATGGCCCATACTCCTTCCTTTTGCCTAGAATATAACCTAGGCTATTACCTTGAAGTGTTTAGAACTTGAAAACATCAAAACACCTTAGTCCACAAGAGTTTACGGTAGTAAAATCATGGAGAAATGGTCCATAGACTGTAAACTCCATTTAGGAGTGTATTGATGCCACAAAACACTTCCTAAGGCTAAAACATGAAGTAGGAATGCTTAGATTGGCTTAGAAGACTTCAAAACAACAAATGGTCAAAAGGTTATGAGCTTACGACCGTAAACTCAAGAGTTTATAACCGTAAACTCAATAGGATATGGTCATTGATGAGTAAACTAATATTAAGGGTTCCCTTGAACCCTAAAACCCAATAGCCTTACCCTACAACACCTAGATGCAATCCTTAGCACTTATAAGACTTATACAAAGTGTTTATCGTGCCCTAGGATGTGTTACCTTTGTTTATTAGTTGTTTAAAGACTAATTGGATACATATATGTAATATTATATGTTAATTAGGATCATAGAGTGTGTTCAAGACTTCACTTGACACCTAGCAGTCCTACATCTTCAGTTCATCCGTACCACTCACTACAGGTGAGTTCATACCCCTTAATCAATGTGTTAAATATTTTAAATGTTTTTATGGGGGGATACAAGTAGAATCACGCTAGTTATTATATCAATCACATGTGATTCATAAGCAGCATTCAAATGATTTACTACTCATTAGTTGTTTATGCTTTTATATTTTCAATTGCATGCCTATGTATGAATAGTTATATAAGAAATATTTAAAGGACTTAGGAAGGCTAGCCTCTTTATTTCCTTTTCTCCATTGGGATGTGGTCTGGTGAGGTACTGGGTATCCGTCCGAAGGTCGTTTAAATATTAGTTATGTATCATGTGTACATATATAGTCATAAAGGTTCTTCCAGTCAGTTCAATACCCTTGGGTAGCCAGGGTATACTTCCATGTTCATACGTACCAGTTATATTACTAGTAAGCTACCATATGGGTACTTTAGGAGGATACTAATACATTTACTAGAACAATGAATCATACAAAGAGTCAAATCATACATGAGTCATAATACATAGTGATGAGAAACAAACATAATACATGGTGAGGAGAAACAAAAATAATACATAGTGAAGAGAAACAAACATAATACATAGTGATGAGAAACAAACATAATACATACTGAAGAGAAACAAACATAATACATAGTGATGAGAAACAAACATACATGCTAGATAGAGGAAGAACACACAATACAGCTAGCACATACATTGCATATACATTAGCTATACATTACATATACATTACATTCGGTTATGTGAGCCATTAAACGAGTCATGGCACTACCTGCCATGACCGTTTTTGTGTCCAAAATCTCCTTAATTGGGGAGCGTATGAGTTTGCGTATATATCTATACTGGATTGACTATCCTACACCTTGCTGCTCGCTACAGTGGGACTTCCAAGTCAACGGGTGCCAAATGTCATTTCTTACGACGTCTTAGATCGTCGTTTTATTATTGGGTCGGTAGCAGGATACAGGCCGATCACGTGTTACTTTAAATTTCATTTGGTTTTAGGTAGTTAGTACAACAGTAGTCACTTATTATAAAAGTACGGTACAAAATTATTTCCCCATTACATTCACTTCGTGAGCATTCACACGATGCACGGTAATGTAAATACACACTCTTACAAGAGACACACACAGATACTAGATGCCTTGGTAGAAGGATACTTTTAGTAGGAAGCATATGGTTTTCTAGGATGTTCAAAATATTTTCATACTTACAGTTCATATACATACAAATACTTACATTTCACATACATACAAATACTTACATACAAATTAAGACACTAAAATACTTATGATCTCACCATCTTTAAAGCTGATACTCTCTTTCAAAATATCTTGTATCCTCAGGTCAACAGTAGACAGGTACTGATGCAAGGTTTAGAGAAGATGCTGCTCGTTCAAGACTCATCTTTCATTTTGATTTATACTTTAGTGTATATCATAATTTGACAGAACACACTTGTATAAAAATTATATTATTAATGCAATGGATGATGTTGTTGCTTGTTTGCTACTTTTCATTGTTGTAATACTATACATGACGTCCTCCACCCCAGAACGTTTTTGTCGTTCATGGTTTTGGGGTGTGACATATATGATAGGGATGTAGGTTTAGAACAAGTAGAACAATTACAATATTACCCTCTAGGGAACAAATAAACTTACCACTTCAGATGCATCAGGAGTGAATTCAATAAAAGATCCAACAGCCCTATTCAAGATGATGCCAACATTATAAATGTTTCTAAAAAATTAAATTTAAAAAGAGAAATAATGACATAGAACATTATTTGAGGGAAGCCACTCTAACATTATTACTAGTCTCATCTTGTAGGAACTTGAGTAGAAGTGCTTTTAAATCAGCAAAATATGGCCGAAAAGAATCACCAATTGTCTCTGTTTAGGAGTTGAACAATATCAATGCCACCTGGCATCATAGAATACAGTTGATCTGGAATAACAATGACATATAATAAGCTTATTGGATAAAAAAAAATATATTTAATAACCTGAAAGCACTTGTGGGTACAAATCATGAGAAACTCAATAAGGAAAGAAGTCAGTGGTTTATATGGGGTTACAATTAATTACTTGAGTGATCCTATGTTTGAATTCAAGTTGAACATCATAAGATTCCTCTGTTTTTGTGATTTGAGTAGCATTGGTGGAAGGGGATTTTCCATTTACCTTCATGAAGCTTTGTAATCAGCTCAACAACCATAGCTACTTCCTCCATGTTTTTCCCACTGCTAAAATTAGACAAAAAAAATGAAGAAGAAATACCTTTGTGATGGATCAGGGAAGAGTATTTGCCAATGTTGTCGACACTATAAGAAAAACTTCTAAACTAGTAAATAAAAAAAGAATGTTGGGAAGTAACCATTTAAATGTATTAGGTATTAACATACCCTAGGAGTAGCATGATCATTCCTGGCATAAAAAAATCTCATGTAAAGCGAAAAATACATACAATAATATACTTTCATATTGTTAGGGATTTTGATTTTGATTTCAACTACAGATACGGTCTCTAGTTTGATGCATCAAGATCTTGTTAGCAGATTTAAGTATTAAAATGTGTTGTTGTCTAATGTCTATTTAATCACAACAATATTACTTTACAGCATGACAATTTGATTAGTCCACGAACGAGTTTTTAGTCATATTTTCTTTTAATTGTCAAGTAATATGACCAGATAACTAACTGTGCATTCTTACATAGACTATCACACAGTGAATTTGGACATTAATTCAAGGTGCCTGCTAACTTTCCTACTGTACTTTAGAAATGGCCAACATATTAGTTCAAAGAAAAAAGGATGAAGTTAACCTTATACAATGAACTCTTCAAGAAAATTTTACACTTGATACAAACCAACGAAATGATTTCTTAAAGAAGAATAGATAATATAGAAGTTGTAAGTGCAGATGTGAACCAACAGATCAAAACATGGACATAGAAGAAAAAACATGAAAATAGGGGATAACAAGATTGATTGGAGTCTTAGCTTTATTAGGTGGAGAAAGTAGTTCTGGAATTAAATTACAAAGCAACGCATCTTCTAATTTATACTAACATAAAAGAATTTGACCCAACTAAAATATTGGAAGAAAAACGACTGAATAAAAAAACTTCCGAAAATGCCCCTTCCCCTTATTCTAAATTACTCAAACAGAAGGATCATACTCAATATTCAACGTAAATGGATTGTTTCTAACTTAATTAGGAGTTAATACAACTTACAATCATAGTAATCGATGGAAACAAAATGGGTAAAACCTTCTAGCATCAACATCTGCTTCCAGAAAGCAATTAGGGCAACCAAAAATGTCATGATCAAACCCCCACCAAAAATAAACAAAACAAGGAATATTCAATATACATACATTGCACAAAATAAGGTTTCAAATGAGAGAGCATAAATCTATAATAACCAAATGGTGACGAAAAAATTATAAAAAGAAATGAAAGTGACTAACCCAATTCACGGATGCAACATTGAGTCCCAAATGCAAATTTGGATCAAAAGAAAACCTAAAATTAATGAGGATAAAAAGTTTGCTCCACAAATTTACTTCCAAGAATATAATGATAAAAGAAAATAAAGAAGTGGGATTATGAAGAATTGAAGATAATCTATACTTATTGCTGACTTTTTCCTCACAAGTTCTGTTAAGTCTACTCAGATGCTGGATCCAAGTTATTCATGGTTATATAAAACTTTAGAATTATTTGGAGGGACCTTTGATTCATATTCAGGGGAAAAGATATTAAATATGGAAGGAGTAATTTCAAAGATCCCTGGGATCTTTGACATCAATACTTTCTTACTATATGAACAAATGAACACAAAGGAAATGAGTATTGTTAGACCCAAATACAATTTAAGCAAGAATTTTATAGGTTTTGTCTAGAAGGCCCATGTGTGTTTGTGATGGAAAGGGGAGGGGGGAGCACGAACTAGGGTTAGATTCGAAGGAAATATCTTTAGAATTAAAGACAAAATTTAGTAAATAACCTACTTGAGCAACTTTGTACGCATATATGGTAGCATCTTCTAAGTCGTTTGCTTTGATTTTTATTAGATCAACTTTTTCTCCAAACCCTATTAGTTGTTGGTACCGATTTTAAGGTTTCACATGGAACAAGAATGAGGTGGTGATGGTGAAGATGGTAGGGCGGTGATGGATGGAAGGAATGGTGGTGATGGTCAATTGTGTTGAGGTTGCAGGTGGTGAGATGTAGATGCGACGACCATGGTGGTGGTGCAAGATAGTGGTGGTACGTGGAAGGAGGAGACGCGGAGGTGAGGTTTTTAATTTCTTGGACTTCATTTTCCCCCGCTATTAAAAAAAGAAAATGCATGCTCATAGACTAAAATTATAAAGCAACAGGGTAACACAACACGCTTTTTAGGATAGGTGCCCTCCGTGTTTTTTTGTTGGACACTAATTTTAGGGTGCACAAAAATGTGTGTCCTTTATCCTTTAAGTTTAGCAAAACTTACATTATTTTTTATGGCACGCACAAATGCACGTCCTCTATCAGCGCATGTCATTGTTTAATCGCCATTAAGGGGTTGTTTTCTAGTAGTGTAAAGGTTCAAGACTTTAACCACCATCAAAAGGTATGCCATTCTACTAGATTCTTGTATTGTATATACTTCAGATTATGCTAGTTAGGATGAAACATTGGAATATTGAATATTTGCATGTATAATAAAGAAATCATAGATCTAAGGTTGATAGAGTTATATGTACACCATAGGAGTGTTAGAATGCTCAAAAATCATCAGTGGTATCAGAGCCTAGGCTTGTTTACTTTATTCAAATTGCTGAAAAATGTTGAATTTCTGTACTCTATCCCATTTACTCGCCAAATCCCTCATGGAACTCGACGAGTCCATGCATATATTCAACCAACTCGCCAAGTCAGCTCATGCACACGATGAGTTGGCAGGCCTAAGTGCAGATTTTCAGGTTTTGGTGCAGGAATTTGTCTAGAATCATTACCTTAAACTGTTTTGGACTTGTAAAACCTGTTTTTGATGTGGTAATGATTATGGTAAACCAATTTGAAGGTTATTATCAAAATTTCAAGTTTTATATGTGTTTATATGATTCTTGAAATTGGTGATATGCTTGTTCATACACTTATGAGTTTTGGTAGATCATAGGAATTATTTGCAAATTGCTTATTAGTTAATTCTTGATCTACATGTTTTGAAATGGAGTCCATAATTTGTCCTCAAGTTATGGATTATCAAAAGTCATTTCTTTTAAAGATCCATTAAAGAGTCATAGGTTACATAATTAAAGAGTCTTTCTCATAAATAGTTTTATTGACTTGATAACTTGTCCTCAAGTTATAGATGTTCAAGAGTCTCTTCATTAAAGTTTTTTAAACCTTAATTAAACTCATAAGTTATGAAAATCCAAAAGCCTTTTTGAATTGTTCAAAACTTGCCCTCAAGTTTTGGAACATGTAAAGTAACTTTAGAAAACTTTAGTTCCAACCCCTAGAATTTTAGAAGTTAAAATTCAACCCTTATACTTTATAGTATTATAAGTTTATATATATATATATATATATATATATATATATATATATATATATATATATATATATATATGTAAGATCAAGTCGTTTTACCGTTAGTAGGCCCCAGTCACGAAGCCGGTCCATAAGGAGGTATAAGGTTGTTGCCTATAAAATGGCAACTTAATGGGTGTCCACTCTCACCCACCGCTTCCTTGACTGGTGGAGGGTCGTTAGCCGAACAGGTAGGACAATGAATTTAATTCTCCTTACAAGTATAATGATTATTATAAAGTAACTAAATGTTTTTTAAATTCCCAATCTTAGTTACTTTAGGAAAATGTGAATTTGGTGGTAACCCATGAAATTACAGTTTGCACCTTGCTTAAGTCGTTAGTGGAGCGCGTGTGGTTAACCGGCACACTAACTTGGATTTAACAAGGTTGGCAAATGGTGGCTTAAGGTTTATCATAGATCAGTGGAGCGAGTGTGGTTAACAGGCACATCGATTGTGTGATAAAAAGTAAGAGAACCAAGTATATTTGCATGGTTATTCACACCTTGTTTTTCGATCCTCGGCATCCCAGTCACAAAACTTGAAGGGCACAATCGAGATTGAAACATGCCATTGAAAATTTCAATGAATCTTAAAAGATCTAGGAGTTTCAAATCTAATTAAAAGCTCATATTTATTTCGTTTTTCATGGAGGAAATTGGTGAATCGTCATTCACCTACATTCAAATATTTTATTCCTTGGATTACGACATCCCTCTTCTAAGTTATAAAATACTGTGCTGGGTCTTAGCCTTAATATTTCATATTGGGTGTTCTATTAAGGATTTAAATCAACTAACTTGATTCTCTCCCATTGTAGACGTCTGGTTCGGACAACTATTATCTCCCCAAATCTCTTGGATAAAGCTTCCCTAATGAAGATGATGTCCTATGATTGGATCATGGAAATTGTACTCCTCTTCGTCCACCTCCTCTAATTATTCTCCCTGACCCACAAGCTCAAAGACTTGAAAATTTCAAAATCACTCAATTCCTACTTGCAATGAAACATAAAGATGGAAGACATGTGTGTACTCATGTCTTAGAGATGAAGTCACACATTGATAGGTTGAGAATGTTGGGTGTCAATATCCCAAGGAAATTGGCTACTGACTAGGTTCTTCAGTCACTTCCTGAGTCGTTTAGTGAGTTCATTAAGGACTACTATGTGACAGATCATGACATGACCCCTATTGATCTTTCTTATTTGCTTGTTGATAGTGAATCAGTAATGTTTTGGCGCACTGGAAAATTAAATTTGGGTGGAAGGTCTATTTCTCAAACTTCCGTGGACATTGACAATTGTAACATTGGAAGTCCAGAAAAGTTTTCTCTTCCCAATGGAAAGGAATCTACCTTGGTCAACTCGGTAGACCAAAAGGTAAAGGGAAAGGCTAAGTCTGTGATAGTATCGCATACCATTCCCAAAGAGTCTATATGCTTTTGTTATCAAGAGAAGGGGCATTGGTTGTGAAGCTGTCTTGACTACTTGAAAGATTTTAGAGAAGGAAGAATCAAAAAGTTTGACTCTTCTTCAGGTAAGTCCACTATCTAACTCTATTAAGTTCGTAATTGTTGATTCTTAATAAATGATGTGACTAGGTCGCATTTTGATGTTTTGCAGGATCAAGCAAAGGAAAGGAAGCTTAAAAAAGAGTATGTTGAATCTGATCGCGAAGATGGATTTCAATCGCATGGTTCGAAGATCGGATTCTTGAGCTACTACTTAGGGGTTATGATAGATTGCTTGGAAATATGTAGTTGCATAGTTTTCATTTAAAGTTGCATTGTAAGGACAATGTTTTTCCACATTTTCATAAACAAATATTTTTTTTATTTTATATCTCCTTGCAATGGCATGTCACACCCCAAAACCTAGAACGATGGAATATGTTCTGGGGAGGAGGACGTCATGTACAGTATCATAACAATGCATAATCCAAAAAACAAGTAACAACATCCATTGCATTAATATAGTAATTATAATAAAAGCGTGTTCTATACAGTTTATAAACACCAAAAAGTATAATCAAAATATAAAAAGGAGTCTTGTATGCGCTCCGTCTTCTCAAAAACTGCATCTGTACATGTCTATTGCCGACCTGAGAATACAAGTTATTTTAAAAACGAGCATCAACATAAAGTTGGTGAGTTCATAAGAATTTAGTGTCATTGATTGTATAAAAATGTTTACAATCGTATAACATGAAAGTTGTTATTATGTTTGAAAATAGTGTGAATCTCTAAAAAATCCTATATTTTCTAATAAAAGTAGTCTTCTGCCAAGATTTGGTTACTTGTATGTTTGATCCTTAGTGTGTGAAAGTTTTCCCAAATAGACTCATAATTATAAAAATATAATTTGGACTTCATTTGAACAAAGTAAATGGGAAAATAATGTATTATTCTAGCAGTGTTATTGCCGACTGGATGGTAATTATCCGTAGAATCTAGGTAGAGATATGTATTTAATACACCTCAGGGAGTCTACTTTACCTTCAATTTGTAATTTGTTAGATTAGGTTTCCGAATGTGAATATGTATGTAACCATGTGGATAGGTGATTGAATGTATCATGACCCTCCAGGTCATATGTACCGTGGTAGCATGTTATCATCCCTGGGCCTAGTCGGCTCGGACTCTAGCTAGCAGTCGGGATGTATGAGTGTCCGCCCTGTATAGATCTATACACGTAGAGCCTGCTCTCCCTCCAGGAGACTAAGGTTACACAGTGAAGGCGCAGTAAAGTGCCGTATGTAGAAATAGTGTAGCACATTCTGTATCAGTATGTTCTTTTGTATTAGTGTATAGTGTGCTTCTCGATATAATGTATTTAGTATTTTTCTATTATAGCATATAGTATTCTTTATGTATAGTACTTAACATGTAGCGACTCATAATATTACTAACTGTGGTAAGTATCATAGTAATGGTAGCGAGGAGTGGTAAACCTTAACTATACCTATTATAGTTAACGGGCATGTTGCAGTTGTTCTTGGATACTCATAAATATTGAAATAAACGAAGGTATTCATATCCAACACAAATACATACAATATATAACTAAGAATTCAACGATAGTCGGACAGATAACAATATACCCCAAGAGCCCAATGAAACAAGAACAGGTAATAAGGCGAGCTATCAGTCTTAAGTCCTTCAAGTCTTAGTTATATAAATATATTGGTGTGGATATATTTTAGAAACATAAGAAGTTTAAAAGAGTTTGAAATAGTTTTTATAACAAATTTACATGAAAATAAGTTTGATAAGCATTGAAAGCAGTTTTTGAAGGCAAACGGTTAAAAGTATAGAAATTACTTTTTGATTGTAAGTTACAAATCACATGCGATTGATACTTAAAATTATTGGATTCAACTTGTATTCCCCCCCCCCCCCATAAAAACATTTAAAACCATTTGAAAGGTTAATTAAGGGGTATGAACTCACCTGCAGTGAGTGGAGTGGATGGAATGTCAGGTAGGATGCTAGGTGTCAAGTGAAGACTTGAACACACTCTATGAACCTAGAAACATATGAAGACATATGTTTACATATAATTAGTGACTAAACACTAGTTAAACACGTATAGATATCCTAATGCGAAGAAAAAAACGCTTTGGTCAAGTGTTAGGAGGCTATTGGGTTGCAAGGAAGGAGTGTAAGGCCTCACTGTGGAGTTTACTCCTCAAATACTCACCCTAGGTGAGTTTACGGTTGAGGAACCAATTCCCCCATGATTTTACGGCCATAAACTCATGGGAGGAGTGTATTTGAGTGATTAAGGGTCTCTTACATGACTAGGATTGGTTCTAAGGTTAAATCCATGGCTTGAGAACTGGTTAGGGTTCAAAAGGGGCACTCCGTTGGAGTTTGCGGTCCTTGAGCCACTCCTTGGGAGTTTACGGTTGTGAACCCTATGGTTGATGGCCATAAACCCTTGGACACCCCCTTATCCTTCGTTTTTGTGGTCCTAAGATCATTCATACAAGTTTCTAGTCCATTAAACATGCTAAGGAAGGAGTTAGGGGCACCAAAACCCCCTTTATGGTGTTTATGGTTTTTGTGTTTACGGTTCATGAATGTTCATGGACCGTAAACTCATGTTTACTCCTTTAAAGGCAAGATTTTGGGTTTCTACTTTCATTCATGCAAGTTTCTAAGTCAAAGATGAGCATTAGAAGGGTGTTGGAGGGATTTTGGGGCTTCAAAACCCCCTTAAGGGAGTACACGGTCTTCGGAGGTGTTACCAAACCGTAAACTCGAGTTTTTAAGGTATTTTGGGTGGTTAAACCCCAAATTTGCATGAACACAAAGAAAAACAAGAAGCTAGGAATGATTATTTACGGATTTGGAGCTTGAATGAGGTGTTCCTTAGCTAAACCCACTTGTAGAGAGAGAGAGAGAGAGTAAAGAGAGAAAGTTTCTAGGAGTGGGAAAAGTTTCAAGTGAAAGCCTCTCATCCCTTATATAGGGCTTGAGTTGGAGGCCAGGTGGGGATCCACCCCATACCGACGTTAAACAAAATTTAAAATTTTACCCGATTAAATGGTCGTGACCCGGCTTAGTCGTAAACTAAAATTTTTCTCAAATACTTTTCAGGGTATTACACGTGTTTTTATTTATTTCATTTCGGCACTAAAATAAAATAAAATAAAACATTAATTGATTTGTCTAACCCAAATGTTAACGGAAATCTTAATAACTATAATAAAATAAAATATTCTATTAACGGAAATGGGTTACAGCGACGAAATAAATTTCGGGTTGTCACATCATCCCCCCCCCCCCCCCCGTTAGAGGAAATTTCGTCCCGAAATTTAGAATTCAAGCAGCTAAGTTATTACAACACAACTAAGCGAATGGATGAGAGTATTTAAGTTTCATTTGATCCTCGCGCTCCCAAGTGAACTCCGGTCCTCGGTTGGCGTTCCAGCGAACCTTCACAATTGGGATGCGGCTTTGTTTCGTTCCTTTGACCTCTCGGTCCGTAATCTCCACACATTCTTCTACGAAGTTAAGGCTCTTGTCGATCTCGATCTCATCTAGTGGAATTACGAGAGTCACGTCAGATAGGCACTTTTTCAAGTTCGAGACGTAGAATGTAGGGTGTATGTTACTGAGTTCGCGGGGTAGATTGAGTTTGTAGGCTACGAGGCCGATTCTGGCAAGAATCTCGAAAGGCCCTATGTACCTTGGATTCAGCTTTCCACGCTTTCGAAATCGTATCGTGCCTTTCTAGGGTTAGACTTTCAAAAGGACTCGGTCTCCCACCTGGAATTCCAAAGGTTTTCTTCGTTTGTATGTGTAGCTTTCCTGTCGATCTCTAGCGGCTTTTAATCATTCGCAGATCTATACAGTCTTCTCGGTCGTTTCTTGAATGATTTCCGGACCCGTGAGAGCGCTGTCAGGAACTCGTCCTTTAGCTAATTGTGTGTCACCCACCTCAACCCAGCACAAAGGGGATCTGCACCTTCGACATAGAGGGCTTCGAACGGAGCTGCCTTGATGTTCGTGTGATAAATGTTGTTGTAGGAAAATTCGACAAGGGGTAAGTGGGTATCCCATGCCTTACCAAATTCGATCACACAGGATGGCAACATATCCTCTAGGGTTTGGATAGTCGTCTCACTTTGTCCGTCGGTCTGCGGATAGTAGGCTGTACTCATGTCCAGCCTCGTCCATGAGGCGCTTTGTAGTGATTTCCAAAATCATGAAGTGAACCTACTATCTCTATCGGAGATTATAGATATAGGGACACCATGCAGTCGTACGATTTCCTTAATGTATGTTCTTGTGAGTTTCTCCATCTTATCTGTCTCTTTAATGGGTAGGAAGTACGCGGACTTGGTCAATGTGTCGATGATGACTCATATGGTAACAAGCCCACCTGTTGTCTTGGGTAGCTTGGTTATGAAATCCATAAGGATCCGATCCCACTTCCATTCAGGTATCTCCGGTTGCTGTAGTAACCCTGATGGCTTTTGGTATTCGACCTTGACCTTCGCGCAAGTAAGGCATTTACTCACGAAGGTAGCAATCTCTGCTTTCATGTTAGGCCACCAATAAGACATTTTAAGGTCCAGATACATCTTATCTGAACCCGGGTGCACGGAATACCGACTGTTGTGGGCTTCCTTCATGACCAAGTCTCTGAAGCCACCGTGTCGCGGTGTCCAGATTCGGTCCATGAGATATAAGGCTCTGTCATCCTTGACCTCCATGTTCTTATCCATTCCACGTAGGGATTCTCCCGCCACATTCTCAGGCTTCAAAGCTTCCAGTTGAGCCTCCTTAATCTGTGCGAGAAGATGTGAATGGATAGTCATTGTTAATGACTTGACTCTTCGACCAGAATATTCCTTTCGACTTAGGGCGTCTGCTGCTACATTAGCTTTTCCCGGTTGATAACGAATCTCGTAGTCGTAATCATTGAGTAGCTTGACCCACCGTCGTTGTCTCATATTGAGCTCCTTCTGGTTCAGTATGTGTTGGAGGTTTTTGTGATCAGTGTATATCATGCTCTTCGTACCATACAGGCAATGTCTCCAGATCTTTAGAGTGAATACCACTGCTCCTAGTTCGAGGTAGTGCATGGTGTAGTTATTCTCATGTGTCTTCAGCTGTCTCGAGGCATTGGCAATGACCTTACCTCGTTGCATCAGAACACAACTGAGCCCCTGATTGAACGCATCACAATATACTACAAAATCTTCTGTCCCCTCGGGGAGGGACAGTATTGGTGCGGTGCATAAGGCTCGTTTCAAGGTCTGGAATTCCTTCTCCTGTTTCTCTGCCCAGTCAAAGGTCATTCCCTATCTGGGTCAATGTGGTAAGGGGTTTCGCGATCCTAGAGAAGTTCTAAATAAATTTGCGGTAGTAGCCAGCGAGGCCTAGAAATTGACAAATTTCTATAGGAGTCTTCGCTGCTGACCAGTTCTCGATAGCTTTAATCTTGGATGGGTCCACGTGGATTCCTTCCTCGCTAACCACGTGTCCTAAGAATTCGACTCTTCGGATCTAGAATTTGCACTCAGAGAACTTCGCATATAACTTCTCCGATCGTAGGGTTTCTAGGACTCGTCGTAGATGATCGCCATGCTCCTCCTTACTCTGAGAGTAGACAAGTATGTCATCAATGAAGACGATGACGAACTGATCTATGTAAGGACGGCACACCCTATTCATTAAGTCCATGAATACTGCGGTTGCGTTGGTCAGTCCAAAGGCCATCCTCCTCAAGCACTCACAATTGATGATACCCGAATCTTAGATCAATCTTGGAGAAGTAACTCGCCCCTTGTAGTTGGTCAAATAAATCCTCTACATGGGGAAGAGGGTAACGATTCTTGACCATGAGTTTCTTGAGCTCCCTATAATCGATGCACATATGGAACGATCTGTCCTTCTTTTTTAGAATCAAGACCGGTGCTCCCAGGGTGTGAAGCTTGGTCTTATAAAGCCCTTGCTGAGCAGCTCGTTGAGTTGACTGGACAGTTCTTGCATCTCAGCAGGCGCTAGACGATAGGGCGATTTGGCTATGGTGGTAGCTCCTGGAATTAGATCGATTATGAACTCAACCTGACGTTTGGGAGGTAAACCTGGTAGCTCCTTTGGAAAGACGTCGGGGAAGTCGCATACAACGGGGAAGTCTTTTAGATCTTCCGTTTTCTGGCTCGTGTCGACAATGTGTGCAAGGAATGCACGATATTCCTTGCGCAAGTACCTCTGGGCTTGAATACTCGAGATGATGCGAAGGCTTGTCCTGGGTTTGTCACCGTAGATTAACAGGGTTTGGTTATTCGGTGGGTTTAGACGGATTGCTTTGTCGAAGCACATGATATCAACACGGTAGAGAGTCAACCAGTCCATGCCCACAATGACATCGAAACTCTTGATTGATACTGGTATGAGGTCGATTGGGAATTAATGATCATCTAATGTGAGGGTACAACCAATGTGGATCTCGTTAGAACTCTTTGTATTTCCGTTAGTCATTTCTACGAAGAATGTTTCTTTTAGTTGTTGTGGGGATTCCTTAAGTAAGTGTTTAATGTTTTCGTTTATGAAGCTTCTTTCTGCTCCACTATCGAATAAGATACAAGCATAAGAGTTGTTGAGAAGGAACGTACCCGTGTCTACTATGGGGTCTGCTACTGCTTCATTGTGGCCAATAGCAAGTAGTTTCCCCGTTCCTCCCGCATTTCAACCTTTTGGGCAGTTTTTCGTGAAATGCCCCACTTCGCCACAGCCATAACAGGCCTGTCTGACTCCCGAACCGGAGACATGAGAAATGGGTTTGGGTTGAGATCTGCAAAAACGGGCGATATTTCCCTTCCGATCACAATTAGTGCAGTGCATTTCACGGCAGGGGCCGTTATGATGAAAAGGGCACTTTAGGCACTTGGGAAGGTTTCCAACATAGGTTTTTACTGGTACATGGGTAGCAGGAGTGGTGGCAGCATGGACAGCTACCATCTGTTGGTTTTTGGAAGAGAATTGAGCTTTCTTGTCCTTCTTTTTGTCCCACCGCTTCCTCTTGCTGTCGGATGTCTTGGGCGGTGCAGTGGCAGTTGTTGTTGCTGTTGATGGAGTGGAAGGAGTTTCATGATCAATCAACCTATGAGCCAATTCCTTGGCACTGTCAAAGGTTGCAGGATGTAAAGATAGAACGTTTCCTCGATACGGGGGCACTAAACCCCAGATGTATCGTTCAATTTTCTTGCTTTCAGAAGGGATCATGTTAGGGCTCATAGCTACCAGGTCGTAGAACCTGGCCGTATAAGCCACTATGTCTATCCCCTTCATCTTGAGGTTCTAGAGTTCCTCCTCGAGCTTCTGAACCTCACCTCTAAGGGAGTATTCCCTTCTCAATAGGTCCTTTAGCGTGTCCCAACCCATGGCGTTGGCTGTTACTAAAGAGAGTGATTTGACATGGCCATTCCACCACGTCAGGGCCCTTTCGGTGAAAGTGGCAGCAACGAACTTTATTTTGCTTTCTTCGGGGCATGAGAACATTTCAAAGACGGCTTCAGTTCTTTTGATCCATTGGGACAGACCAAGGATTCCTCCGGTCCCATTGAAAAATGTTGGTTTGCAGTGCATGAAATCCTTATAAGTACACCCTTGTGTACGTGAATGGATTTCGCCATGTCTGGAGTTGGTGCCCATTTCGGCTCCAATAGCATCGCCATAATTCATTTGGGCCATGGCTGCCATCACAGCTGCGGTCACAGCTGTCTGCAACAACACCGGATCGAACTGCGAAGGAGGAGGTGGTGGAGGTGGGGTTTGAGTCGCGGGTCCGCCTCTGTTCGGGCTCTTTCGAGGAGGCATCTTTTACTGAAAGTTCATAGAGATGATGACAATAGTAAGAGTCTTTTGCAAGTATGATAAGAGCATTTCATGGACTAAATCAACATAGCCCAAAAAAAATCAGAGAGAGTCATAGCAACAAAGTAGGTAACTGCCAATATTACTAGTATTAATAATGTAATATGAGTTCGGGAAAAGTGACCTAACAGTAGGTCTTACATCAAACCATAAGGAAAAATGTTGGCAGTCTAGGAGCCTGGGTAAGGTACTTTCAAAGATAGAAATGCTTATAGACATGTGCTCTATCGAGCATAGAAAAGGAAAGGCTAGTCCTTAATCAAAAGAGTGAGATTATTTGACATCTTCTACTGGCGACGGATACCCATTGGGCGAACCCTCAGATTAGCTAGTTGGCACACAACTTCCTGAAGATGTCGTTCATGAGCCCTCTGACGCGCTCGGAGTTCCCTAACTTCGGCTCGGGATGTTGCTAGTTATTGCTGCAGAGCCTCATTAGTTCTCCTCGTCCTCTTCATAGCTTCTTCCAGTCGGCGGATACGAACAGTGTTAAGGTTGGAGTTGGCATCAACTTCTACAACTCTGCCAATGGTTGCTTGACCTTGCTCGACGTTCTTGGCAACCCTACAGACCATGATGGGCAAGACTCGGTCCGCCGAACCACCTTCGCTTATGTTGTAGAAGCTTCGGTCTCCGTTGATAGGTAAAGGTTGACCCTGCTCATCGCTCCATCGGTTCAAGGTTATTGCTCACATGGGAGTGGGACCTTGAAATGTTGGATGGGGGTTAGGGTTCGGAGCTACTTGGAGCAGGTTGCTGACTTCTGGTTTGGAATCGGAGCTATCCGGAATGCCTTCTGCACGGTGATCATCCAAAGGGATCAGGTGATCATCTTCTGACTCTTCCTCGAGCCATCCACCAATGCCTTGGTTTGGATAGTACAGGTTGTCGGGATGGTGGAAGCCAGCCATGCTATCTACGCGAGAATGGGGAAAGGAAGGTTAATAGATGCACTAATCTAGGATACTTATAAGATGATGATTATTAGCCGACCCAATACTTGCATAGCGAAAACCAATTACATGTAACCGAAGCAGGATAGACCTTCGAATAAGTGACCATATCTCTAAGCCCTCAATCAAACAAGAATAGGAAATGAAGCAAAGGTCACGGATTCTAAGTCTATAGCGCCTTAGTCACACGTTACTATGGTGTATCCACTTAGCAACAATTGCCCTACTATTAACAACCCTTTTAGTTATCACATATGTAGCTAATAGAATGCAGAATACTCCTATAGTATTCTTATTCTAACATTCTTGTGGTAGTGTTGGTAAGTTTTTAGACTTGTTGCAACATCACAATCACTCTTAGGCACATGATAGTCACTCCTAAGGAAATGTAGTTGATCAGGCTACATCCACCCAGATGTGACTATATGTCTCTAAGCCCAATTGTGTTGTTCAACAATTCTTAATACTTTTGTTTTGTTCTAGTATGATACTGATCCTTTGTATTAATGGATGTGTATATATATACTCAGTTAAATATTTTAGTATCTAAAAGTATATATTCTTGGTCAGGGTGTTTTAGTGCCGAAGTGTATATAGTTCGTATATCTTTTATGGGTTGATATACTTGATTCACTATAAACAATGCTCTGATACCAATCTGTCACACCCCAAACCCTAGAACGGCGGAATATGTTCTGGGGTGGAGGACGTCATGTACAATATCGTAACAATGCATAATAGTAAAAACAAGCAACAACATCCATTGTATTAATATAGTAATTGTAATACAAGCGTGTTCTGTACAGTTTATAGACACCAAAAAGTATAATCAAAATATAAAGAGGAGTCTTGTATGTGCTCCGTCTTATCAAAAACTACATATGTACCTATCTATTGCCGACCTGAGAATACAAGTTCATTTGAAAACGAGTATCAACATAAAGTTGGTGAGTTCATAAGAATTTAGTGTCATTGATTGTATAAAAATGTTTACAATCGTATAACATGAAAGTTGTTATTAAGTTTTGAAAATAGTGTGAATCTCTAGAAAATCCTATATTTTCTAGTAAAAGTAGTCTTCTGCCAAGACTTGGTTTTACTTGTATGATTGATCCTTAGTGTGTGAATGTTTTCCCATTTAGACTCATAATTATAAAAATATAATTTGGACTTCATTTGAGCAAACTAAATGGGAAAATAATGTATTATTCTAGCAGTGTTACTGCCGACTGGATGGTAATTATCCGTAGACTCTAGGTAGCGATATGTATTTAATACACCTCGGGGAGTCTACTTTACCTTCAATTCGTAATTTGTTAGATTAGGGTTCTGAATGTGAATATGTATGTAACCATGCGGATAGGCAATTGAATGTATCATGACCCACCGGGTCATATGTAGTGTGGTAGCATGTTATCATCCCTAGGCCTAGTCGGCTCGGACTGTAACTAGCAGTCGGGATGTATGAGTGTCCACACTATATAGATCTACACACGTAGAGCCTGCTCTCCCTCCAGGAGACTAAGGTTACACGGTGAAGGCGCAGTAAAGTGTCGTATGTAGAAATAGTGTATCACATTCTGTATTAGTAGGTTCTTTCATATTAGTGTATAGTGTGCTTCTCGGTATAATATATTTAGTATTTTTCTGCTATAGCATATAGTATTCTTTCTGTATAGTACTTAACATGTAGCGACTCATAATATCACTAACTATGGTAAGTATCATAGTAATGGTAGCGAGGAGTGGTAAACCTTAACTATACCTATTATAGTTAACTGGCATGTTGCAGTCATTCTTGGATTCTCATAAATATTGAAATAAACGAAGGTATTCATATCCAACACCAATACATACAATATATAACTAAGAATTCAACGACAGTCGGACATATAACAATATACCCCAAGACCCCAATCAAACAAGAACAGGTAATAAGGCGAGCTATCAGTCCTAAGTCCTTCAAGTCTTACTTATATTAATATATTGGTGTGGATATATTTTAGAAACATATGAAGTTTAAAAGAGTTTGATATAGTTTTTATAACAAATTTTAAATGAAAATGAGTTTCATAAGCATTGAAAACAGTTTTTGAAGGCAAACGGTTGAAAGTATAGAAATTCCTTTTTGCTTGTAAGTTACAAATCACATGTGATTGATAGTATAAATTGTTGGATTCAACTTGTATTCCCTCCCCAAAAAAAACATTTAAAAGCATTTGAAAGGTTAAATAAGGGTTATGAACTCACATGCAGCGAGTGGAGTGGATGGAATGTCGGGTAGGATGCTAGGTGTCAAGTGAAGACTTGAACACACTCTATGACCCTAGATACATATGAAGACATTGTTGGATTAATGTCTAAGTCCATAACTATGATTGGTAGGAATTGACCCGAACCGGAATGGTCCATTTCGGTTGCATGACATCATGCACTTGGATAGACTATAATGAGAGAAATAACACTTACAGTTGATTAATATATTATAAGTTCTAATATATTAATAGGATTAATTAATTAGTATTGATCAAGAATTAATCTAGAATTAATTAAGTGATCAAAAGAAGACTAATTAAATATATGGGTTGATTGTGTAAATCATCCATACTTGTATAGTGGGCTAATGCTCCATGGATAATCAAGTTGGGCTAAAACCCATAGGATGGTTCATGGATGCTCGATGGTGTATTTGAACCCATGGATCCAAGGAAATGGAAGGCCATGACAATTATGGTTTACCCTAATTGTAACAACTATATAAGATCATATTCTTTGGGAAAAATCGGCCACTATGAATAATATGAAAGGGCTAGTCGAATTTAGGAGTGTTCAAGTTTCTCTCAAGTTGTTCCAAGTGTATTAATTTGGTGTTGTGTGAACCATTTGAGGTGTCACACATGAAGCACTAGGAACTCAAGCTTCATTAAGACATTCTACATCAAAGAGGTATGTATTCTATCTTGTTATATTCATTATTTTGTATGCTAGATTAGGATAATACCTTGGAAGTTCATATTTGCATGTATAATAGAGAAAACATAGATCCAAGGTATTTAGGGTTGCATGTACACTTAGGAGAGTTAGAATGCTCAAAACGCAATAGTGGTATCAGAGCCTAGGCTTGTTTTCTTGTTATACTTGAAAAAGTAGCTGAAAAAATCGAGTTTTGATGCTGTCTGCACATCAAAATCACTGAGTCCATGAATGGACTCGCCGAGTCCAAGGCAAAATGCATCCAACTCGCCGAGTTTGTTCGTGCACTAGACGAGTTGGACCTCCTGACAGCATATATTCGATTGTTTTGGCTGGAATTGTACTAGGAACATTACCCTAAGATGTTTTTGGACTTATAAAGTTGTTTTTGATGTGGTAATGTTCATGCTAATCCAATTTCTAAGATAATTGTCATAATTTCAAGATTTGTATTAGTTTGTATGTTCATGGTAATTTCTTGAACATTGATGATTTGAATTATCTTGTTCTTAGATTATTAGAAAAGTTGTGTGAAATAGTTGATTTCAATACATTTTAATCTAAGAGTTGATTCCAAAGTGTGTTTTTGTAACTTGTCCTCAAGTTATATGAAAAGTCACATTTAAGAACCATAAAACTCATAAACGTTGGCAAAGGTTACAAAATGAAGAGTCTAGTTCTAATTAAATGGTTTTATGACTCCATAACTTGTCCTCAACTTATGGAGGTTCAAGAGTCTCTTCATTAAATGATAAATAAATAAATAAGGTGTAACCTTAATTAGTTCCATAAGTTACAATATAAAAAAAGGTTTTTTTTAATTAGTTTAAAGTCTTCCATAACTTGTCCGCAAGTTATGGAACTTGAAGAGTTCTTTAATTAAAACTACTTTAAACACATAAGTTATGGCATTAATTAGTTTTGAATAGTTTCAAAACTTGCCCTCAAGTTTTGGAATTTGAAAATTTTTCTCTTATGAATACTTTAATTCCAAGTTAGCCCTTATAATTTTAAAAGTTAAAATTCAACCCTTATACTTTATAATATTATAAGTTAATAATATTTATATATATGTATAAGAGTAAAGTCAGTCTTACCGTTAGTAGGCCTCATTCATGAAGCCGGTCTATAAGGGGGTATAAGGTTACTATTGGATTAATGTCTAAGTCCATAACTATATTTGGTATGTACTTGACCCGACCCGACATGGTCTATTTGGGTTGCACTTCACCGGCACAATTTATATGGATAGTATTTTGAGAATAGTATATTTATGATTTATATTAATATATTTTAAGTTCTAATATATTAATATAATCATATTATTTAATTAGTATTGATCAAGAATTAATTTATAATTAATTAAGTGATCAAAATGAACTAATTAAATATGGACTCTTATATATACGGAATGGGCCAAGTTCATTTAGGTTGGGCTAAGCTTTCATGGATAGTCTATGGAGTGTTTAACCCATGGATCATATGAAATGAAAGGTCATGGGTTTAACCCTAGTCTCCATATTATATAAAGATGTCCTTGGTTGGTGAAATTGGCACTAGTGTGGTACACTAAGAAGGGCTAGCCAATTTCACTAGAGAGAACCAAGTATCCATATTCTCTAAAGTCTTCCAAGGTGTTTTGGTGATTTTTGATTCCATTTGAGGCTTCCACACTATTGGGGCTAAGCTCTTAAATCTTGAAAACATCAAGCTACATCAAAAGGTATGTCATCTAACTAGTACTTTGTAGTATAAGAACTTCATAATATGCTAGTTAGAATTAAAGCCTTGGAAAGTTCTTATTTGCATGTATAATAGAGAAAACATAGATCCAAGGTTTATAGGGTTGCATGTCCACCATAGGAGTGTTAGAATCCTCAAAAACCCAACAGTGGTATCAGAGCCTTGTTGTTTTCTGATATATTGATGCAAATATTTTATTTTCAAAGTTGAAAAAAAAAGGAAAAAAAACATGAAGTTTTCAAATTTTAAGATAATTACTTGTTCTTGTGAAAAACTAATTATTTGTAAAATTTGAATAATTTGCTTTATGAGTTGAATTAGGTCAAATTTAATAAAAGATAAAATGATATGATTATTTTATTAGTTTTAAAAGTTTGATCTCAAGAGTTTTATTTTTTGAAACCTCCATAAGTTATGAATATGAAAAGATTTTAAATAAAAAATTGATTCAAAGTTTTTATGGAGTTACAAAATTTGGTGTTAATGTTTTAAAGAATTCCATAACTTAAGAATAAGTTATGGATCACCAAAAGTTTTTTGAATTATCTTGTTCTTATGAGTTGCTTAGATTAATAGAAAAGTTGAGTGAAATAGTTGTTTTCAATCCAAATTAATCTAAGAGTTGATTCTAAAATGTGTCTTTGTAACTTGTCCTCAAGTTATATGAAAAGTCACATTGAAGTTTCATAAAACTCATAAATGTTGGCAAAGGTTACAAAATGAAGAGTCTAGTTCTAATTAAATGGTTTTATGACTCCATAACTTGTCCTCAAGTTATGGAGAACCAAAAGTCTCTTCATTAAATAATAAATAAATAAATAATGTAACCTTAATTAATTCCATAAGTTATAAAATAAATAAAAGTTAATTCTTTTATTAGTTTAAAGTCTTCCATAACTTGTCCTCAACTTGTGGAACTTGAAGAGTTTTTGGATTAAAACTACTTTAAACACATAAGTTATGGAATTAATTAGTT
Organism: Lactuca serriola; assembly: GCF_051521515.1. Taxonomy (NCBI): domain Eukaryota; kingdom Viridiplantae; phylum Streptophyta; class Magnoliopsida; order Asterales; family Asteraceae; genus Lactuca; species Lactuca serriola. The sequence goes on from NC_136410.1 coordinate 286,011,389, forward strand.
TTGAATAGTTCAAAACTTGCCCTCAAGTTTTGGAATTTGAAAAAGTTTTCACTTATGAATACTTTAATTCCAAGTTAGCCCTTAGAATTTCAAAAAGTTAAAATTCAACCCTTATACTTTATAATATTATAAGTTAATAATATATATACATACATACATATATATATATATATATATATATATGTATATATATATGTATAAGAGTAAAGTCAGTCTTACCGTTAGTAGGCCTCATTCACGAAGCTGTTCTATAAGGAGGGTATAAGGATACTGCCTATAAAATGGCAGTTTAATGGGTGTCCACTCTAACCCACTGCTTCCTTGACCGGTGGAGGGTCGTTAGCCGAACGGGTAGGACAAGGACTATAATTCTCCCTTCATTAAAAGTATTAATGATAAATACTAAGTAACTAAACCTTTTATAAATACCCAATCTTAGTTACTTAGGAAAAAGTGAATAAGGTGCTAATCCTTGAAATTACACTTTGCACTTTGTTTAAGTCGGTTAGTGGAGCGTGTGTGGTTAACCGGCACACTAACTCGTATTTAACAAGGTAGGCAAAGGGTAACTTAATGTTTATCATAGTATCGATGGAGCGTGTGTGGCTAACCGACACATCGATTGAGGGGTAAACACTTGAGGGTACCAAGTAATTTGCATGGTTACTTCACACCTTGTTTTGTGATCCTCGGCATCCCAGTCACAAAACCTGAAGGGCACACTCGAGATTGAAACATGCCATTGAACAGTTCAATTAATCTCAAAGATCTAGGAATTTCAAATCCAATTAAAACCTAATTAATTATTTCGTTTTTCATGGTGGAAATTGGTGAATCGTCATTCACCTACCTTCAAATATTCTATAGCTTGGATTACGGCATCCCTCTTCCAAGTTATAAAATAGTTTGTTGGGTCCTAGCCTTAATATTTCATATTGGGTGTTATATTAAGGACTTTAAATCAACTATCTTGAATATCTCCTAAGAGATGTCAAGTTCAGACATCTTTGATCTTCCCAAATATCTTGGAACTTCACTTCCTCCACCTCCTCCAATTATTCTCCCTAACCCACAAGTTCAAGGTCACTCAAGCCCTATTGGCAAGGCAAGGTCTAGGTGTGATCACATCTTGGAGATGAAGTCACATGCTGACAAGCCGGGAGAGTTGGGTGTCAAAGTCTTGAGAAAGTTAGTGGTTCAATCACTTTCTAAGTCACATAATGAGTTCCTTTGGGACTCCTATGAAATAGACTGTGACAAGACCCTTAATGATCTTATCTATTTGCTTGGTGCTGCTAAATCAGAAATGATTTAGTGTACTAGTAAAGCAAATTTGATTAGGAGATCAACTTCCCAAAACTTTATGGACAATGACAATAGCGACACGGGAAATCCAGAAATGCATTCTCTTCCCAATGGAAAAGGATTGGCCATAGTCAACTTGGTTGACCAAATGGTAAAGAGAAAGCCTAAGTCTGAGATAGTCCCATGTACAATTACCTAAGGGTCCATATATTTCTATTGCCAAAGGAAGGGGCTTTGGTTATGAAGCTGCCAAACTTACCTAAGGATGGTAAAGTCAACAAGTTTGACTTTATTTCAGGTAAATTCCATTATCTAACTCTATTAAGTTCCTACTTGCAGATTCTTATTACATGATGTGACTGGGTCACATGTTGATATTTAAGAATCAAAGAAAAGTAAAGAAACTTAAAGGAAGTATATGCTTATTCTGATGGCGAAGATGGATCGCATGGTTCGGTGATCAGAATTTTGAGGATGTGCTTAAGAGTTGTGATAGATTACTTAGCTATAGATAACAAGAAGTTTTCATATACATTTGCATTGTAAGGATTAGTTTTTCCGCAAAGTTTTAAAATAAAAGAAAAGTTTTTATTTTTGTTTATTTTAAAATATCCTTACAATGGCATTTGTAGAAAAAGGAAAAGATGTTGCTTACATGATTTCATTGATAGCAATATTGGAAATATGAATTTGATTCTTTCATTTGTGGTAGTGTCTAAATTTACCAAATAAGGAAAGATTCTCATCACCCAAGTTTCATTTGGATAGAAACTTGGAATCATGCAAGTTGTATAGTATGATGAATGAGAACTTTCGAGCATTGGAAAATTAAGACTAACTGCTTGTTCACATGGATGTGTGAGTCAAGAGAAGGACTAAGGGATCAAGTACACTTTCTTGTGCACTTGTCAAAGTCCACCACAAGAGATGGATAAGAATATTCGTCATGATTTACTAAGGTTTAGTATATATGATTATACTTACAAGCTTAAGTATAATTGAAGCATTGGAAAAAATTTCAATGTATGACAAAACGAATAAGAAGAATCAAATTAGGCAGAAGGATAAAAGTTTCTCAAATTTGAAAAGATGGGAGAGTACTTTAGTATCATGTTTTAAGATCATCTTAATGATTTTGAGACCTTATCATAATTCATCCTCTAAGTACATTCTGATAGTTAAGAAGAGGAGTTATGAATTGTTGAAGTGGTTAAATCAAGAAGATGATGCATACTTCGTTCCAAAACAATTCATAGAGTTATACTCTAATATTGTAACTTGAGTGACATGTCTTAAAGAAGGTTTAAAATGCTCGTCAAATGTAAGAGTAAAAGTTTTCTACTCTTGTACATTTGAAATTGGTAAGTTGTGACGTTTTGGATAAAACAAAGACCAACTAAGGCTAATTGTGTTAAGTGTCTATCTTCATTAGCATCCACACTATCTCTTGAATATTTGGCAAGAAAGTCTTATAGGTCAAGGAGACAGTGGGAGTCTAAAAGATCCTGAAAGGGTTTCAAGAAGTAATCAAGAATAAAACATGTATTTCATCGCTAGCACACATCTAGAGGTTTATAACCTATCGTGTTGACATTTCTGTGCACATTCCAGTTAAGTTGGCTATACATTTGAGTTCTACATGTTCTCAATTGTTTGTATAGCTACTTGGAAGCAATGACAAGCCCTTGAGCTGCCAGGTGCAAAGAAGTTAAGATTGCACAAGTTCAATCCATAAGAGTTAGGATTTGTCACTAACCTAGTCATGTGGTTATGGTTTTGACAAATTCACATGGATAGGAACGCTTACACCATAAAATCTAAGTGTCATAAGGTTTCTCTTCGATTCATGAAAATGATGGTAAGGAAAATCTTTCACTAGTATATTTTAAGTAGATAGAAATTGTGACTTTTGCAGTTCTCAAAGTCGTTAGTCGAGCGTGTGTGGTTAACCGGAACACTAACATTAAATTATGAGAAATGGAAAAAGGTCTAAACAATTTAGACAATGATTACGGCATCCCTTTTCATAGTTCTGAAATTGTTTAGACACACTTGTGAACTATCTAAGAGAGGTGTGCGATTTTGATAAAGTCTTATCAAGGAAATCTAGTATCAAAAATCTGAACTTTGGTAAGAAATTCAATAAAGTATTGATTTCTAGAAGTCTAGTTGATTTCTAGGTACATGTCAAAGCTAGTGCAAGCATAAGTGTTTGCTATTAATCATCATGTTAGTGGGAGCATGATAAAGGTTGCAAGTTAGCAATGTTAATTATAGAAAACAAAAGGTCTCAATTGGGAAAAGTTGTTTTGCTATAATTAAGGGAGAGGAAATTATACTTCATCTCAGATCTAAAAGCTTAGATTGAGGTCTTAATCGTATTTAGTCAAGAATATATATATGAATTTCATGTTGGAATGGCTCAACATAAGGAAATTCTATGTATGGGTTCATTATTTGCGTTCTAAAATTCAACTATGATTACGGCATCCCTTTTCATAATCTGAATTATGAGAACTTGGCAAATAGAAATGGAAATATTATAGCAAAAGACTGGTTTAGTCTTTATGTGAGACATCATGAATCATGTCCCGTATGCTTCGGATATAGGATCGATTACATGTGCTATATTCATCCTTTCTAAAATTTTCCAAATGCCTAGGGCATTAAGAAGGGAAAAGGTCTAGAATTGGATATGACTAAAATGATTAAGTAGTTGTTGAGGACAATCTAAGGTTTACTAAGGATTGGTTGCTCAAGGACAGTTGGAAGTATAGTGTTGATTTTGGAAGGACCATATTGACATAGTCTGAAAAGAGGCAACTCTTGTTCGGAAGTGATAGTCAAAATGGAATATGGAAATGGTTCAAAGTTAGAAAGTATTCAATCTGTAAGATTAGGAAACTTAATGCAAGAAGGATGTTTCCAAGGAGTTGATCTCCATTGGAATACTCTGTAATGATTGTTGCCAAGTCTGGTTGAATTTGTGCATAATCATTACAAGAGGATCAATGCATCTAAGTTTAGAATCTAACAGATTTCAGTAAATGGCATGGATCTGGAATTCTTGCATTTGCAGTAAGGGTTTAGGACTATGAAAAGATGATTATTAGAGTTATGCTCAATTGATCTATTTCAAAAAGTAAAGATCATAGACAAACATAGTATGCATACTTTGTGTATGGCATGACTAGTGTTTAGAAAACATAGTGTACATGCTTGGAGCATGGGACAACTATTGTTTAAATTCAAGTATAAAGTTGATAAAACCGAAACAATGAATAATGAGTAATCAGTATGGTGATAAATAAAAGTGTTTATTTATATTCATAGGGTTTGATACCATATTTGATTCATTTATTCTTGTGTTTCACTCTGCATGTTTTGACTTCCAGAATAAACTAGGTTATTCTTCTGGAATGACTAAGTTATTCAAACCATCCACAATCGGTCATATGTTGGAAGTAGATATGAATTAAGACTGTCATGGGTTGGCTTGTAGAGGTCTAAGATGTTGGATAAAAGGGCTACAACACTCATGAGTTCTCATAAGTTCTGAGTATTGGATTCAACCCGCGCTCATTGGAATCACTTCATGGATTTTATCACGAGTGATCATGAGACGATAATATCTTATATTCTTCAAACCTAGATATATGAGTTGTTACTATGAGTTGGTTGTACATTGATTGCACGAAAACGCATTCGGTAAATCGGTGTTATAAAACGTGCCTTTGTGTATGATTCAACAAGTAGTAGAACAACCCATATGAGTCGAAGTTTATCCATTCCTTTTACCTTCGGGATAAAAGTCGAAGTTTATCCATTCCATATGAGTCGAAGTTTATAATCCATGTCTCAGTCCATATGATATCTAGAGTGGAGGAATATATGATCCCTTATCTAATGGACAAGTTCGTTGACAAGATCAGAGTTCGACAGCGGCTTTAAGAGCTATGATTGCCAGTTAGGTTTTGAAGTCATACTCAATAATAGTTTTAGACTTATCCAAGTGGGAGACTGTTGGATTAATGTCTAAGTCCATAACTATATTTGGTATGTACTTGACCCGACCCGGCATGGTCCATTTGGGTTGCCCTTCACCAGCACAATTTATATGGATAGTATTTTGAGAATAGTATATTTATGATTTATATTAATATATTTTAAGTTCCAATATATTAATATAATCATATTATTTAATTAGTATTGATCAAGAATTAATTTATAATTAATTAAGTGATCAAAATGAACTAATTAAATATGGACTCTTATATATATGGAATGGGCCAAGTTCATTTAGGTTGGGCTAAGCTTTCATGGATAGTCCATGGAGTGTTTAACCAATGGATCATATGAAATGAAAGGTCATGGGTTTAACCCTAGTCTCCATACTATATAAAGATGTCTTTGGTTGGTGAAATTGGCAGTAGTGTGGTACACTAAGAAGGGCTAGCCGATTTCACTAGAGAGAACCAAGTATCCATATTCTCTAAAGTCTTCCAAGGTGTTTTGGTGATTTGTGATTCCATTTGAGGCTTCCACACTATTGGGGCTAAGCTCTTAAAGTTTGAAGACATCAAGCTACATCAAAAGGTATGTCATCTAACTAGTACATTGTAGTATAAGAACTTCATAATATGCTAGTTAGAATTAAAGCCTTGGAAAGTTCTTATTTGCATGTATAATAGAGAAAACATAGATCCAAGGTTTATAGGGTTGCGTGTACACCATAGGAGTATTAGAATGCTCAGAAATCCAGCAGTTACTGCCTATAAAATGGCAGTTTAATGGGTGTCCACTCTAACCCACCGCTTCCTTGACCGGTGGAGGGTCGTTAGCCGAACGGGTAGGACAAGGACTAGAATTCTCCCTTCATTAAAAGTATTAATGATAAATACGAAATAACTAAATCATTTATAAATACCCAATCTTAGTTACTTAGGAAAATATGAATAAGGTGCTAATCCATGAAATTACACTTTGCACTTTGTTTAAGTCGGCTAGTGGAGCGTGTTTGGTTAACCGGCACACTAACTCGTATTTAACAAGGTAGGGAAAGGGTAGCTTAATGTTTATCATAGTATCGATGGAGCGTGTGTGGTTAACCGACACAACATTTAAGGGGAAAACACTTAAGGGTACGAAGTATATTTGCATGGTTATTCACATCTTGTTTTGTGATCCTCGACATCCCAGTCACAAAACCTGAAGGGCACACTCAAGATTGAAATATGCCATTGAACAGCTCAATGAATCTCAAAAGATCTAGTAGTTTCAAATCCAATTAAAACCTAATAATACATTTCGTTTATCTTGGTGGAAATTGGTGAATCGTCATTCACCTACCTTCAAATATTTTATAGCTTGGATTACGACATCCCTCTTCTAAGTTATAAAATAGTTTGTTGGGTCCTAGCCTTAATATTTCGTATTGGGTGTCATATTAAGGACTTTAGATCAACTATCTTGAATATCTCCCAAAGATGTCTGGTTTAGACATTTATGATCTTCCCAAATCTCTTGAAACAAGCTTCTCTAAATGAAGATGATGTCCCATGGAAATCATACTTCTTTCACCTCCTCCAATTATTCTCCTTAACCCACAAGTTCTTGAAAAGTACAAGGTCACTCAAGCCCTATTGGCAAGTAAAGGTCTATGTGTGGTCACATCTTGGAGATGTAGTCACATATTGACAAGCCGGGAGAGTTGGGTGTCAAAGTCTTGAGAATGTTGGTCGCTCAATCACTTTCTAAGTAAAATAGTGAGTTCCTTTGGGACACCTATGAAATAGACTATGACAAGACCCTTAATGATCTTATCTATTTGCTAAGGTCAACATCCTAAAACTTTATGGACATTGACAATGATGACATTGGATATCCAGTAAAGCTCTCTCTTCCCAATGGAAGGGGATCGACCATAGTCAACTAGGTTGACCAAATGGTAAAGAGAGAGGCTAAGTCTGAGATAGTCCCATTATCAAGGGTCCATTGCCAAAGGAAGGGGCATTGGTTGCGAAGCTGCCAAATTTACCTGAAAGATCATAAGGCTGGTAAAGTCAATAAGTTTGACTCTACTTCTGGTAAAGTCCACTATCTAACTCTGTTAAGTTTCTATTCTGAGCTTCTTGATACATGATGTGACTGGGTCACATGTTGATGTTTTAAGAATCAAATAAAAGTGAAGAAACTTAATGAAAGAATATGCTGAATCTGATCACGTAGATGGATTTCTTTCACATAGTTTGAAGATCGGATTCTTGAGCTACTTCTTAGGAGTTATGATATATTGTTTAGGAACAGATAACAACATAGTTTTCATGCTCTTTTGCATTGTAAGGATAGTTTTTCCACAATGTTTTTAAAATAAAAAGGAAAAATGATGATTTTATTTATTTTAACATATCCTTACAATGGCATTTGAGGAAAAAAAATTGTTGCTTATATGATTCCATTAATAGCAAGAGTGGAAATATGGAATTGTTTCTTTCATTTGTGGTAATGTCTAAATTTACCAAATAAAGGAAGATCCTCATCACCCAAGTTTCAATTGGACCGAAACTTGGAATCATGCAAGTTGTACAGCATGATGAATGAGAATTTTTCATCTTTGGAAAACTAAGACTAGTTACTTGTTCACATGTATACATGAAGTAAAGTGAAGGACTAAGGGATTGAGTAGACATTCTTGTGCACTGGTCAAGTCCACCACAAAAGATCTATAAGATTATTCATCATAATTTACAAAAGCTCAGTAAATATGGTTACACTTACAAGCGTAAGTGTAATTCTGAGACATTGGAAAAGGTTGCAATGTATGGCAGAGCGAATAAGAAGAATCAAATTAGGCAGAAGGATAAAAGTTTCTCAAATATGAAAAGATGGGAGAGTACTTTAGTATCATGTTTTAAGACCATCTTAATGATTTTGAGACCTTATCACAATTCATTCTCTAAGTGCATTCTCATAGCTAAGAAGAGGAGCTATGAATTGTTGAAGTGGTTAAATCAAGAAGATGAGTCATATTTCATTCCATAACAATTCTTAGAGTCATACTCCAAGATTGTAACTTGAGTGACATGTCTTCAAGAAGGTTTAAAAAACAATTGTCAAATGTATGAGTAAAAGTTTTCTACTCTTGTACATTTGAAATTAGTAAGTTCTGATGTTTTGGATAAAACAAAGACCAACTACGGCTAATTGTGTGAGGTGTCAGTCTTGATTAGAATCCACACTATCTCTTGAATATTTGGCAAGAAAGTATTATATGTCAAGAGGACAGTGGGAGTCTTAAAGATTTTGAAAAGAAGTTCAAGATCTAATCAAGAATAAAAACCTGCAGTTTAACACTAACACACGACATGAGGTTTATAACCTATCGTGTTGACATTTTTGTGCCCATTCCAATTAAGTTGGCTATACATTCGAGTTCTACATGTTCTCAATGGTTTTCATAGCTACTTGGAAGAAATGGCAGGCCTTTGAGCTGCCAGATGGCAAGAAGTAAAGATTGCACAAGTTAAATCCATATGACTTAGGATTTGTCACTAACCTAGTCTTGTGATTATGGTTTTGACAAATTCACATGGATAGGAACACTTACACCATAAAATCTAAGTGTCATAAGGTTTTTCTTGGATTCATGAAAATGATGGTAAGGAAACTCTTTAACTAAGTAGATTTTGAGTAGATAGCAATTGTGGGAATGACAAAAGGTCTAAACATTATGATTACGACACCCCTTTTCATAATTGTTTAGACACACTTGTGAGCTATCTAAGGCAAGGTGTATGATTTTGATAAATTTTTATCAAAGCAATCTAGTATTAGAAATCTAAACTTTGTTAAGAAAGTCAATAAAGTATTGATTTCTAGAAGTCCAACTGATTTCTGAGTAAATGTCAAAGCTATTGGGTTTTGAGCATTCTAACACTCCTATGGTGTACATGCAACCCTATAAACCTTGGATCTATGTTTTCTCTATTATACATGCAAATAATAACTTTCTAAGGCTTTAATCCTAACTAGCATATTATGAAGCTCTTATACTACAAAGTACTAGTTAGATGACATACCTTTTGATGTAGCTTGATGTCTTCAAGCTTTAAGAGCTTAGCCCCAATAGTGTGGAAGCCTCAAGTGGAATCACAAATCACCAAAACACCTTGGAAGACTTTAGAGAATATGGATACTTGGTTCTATCTCGTGAAATCGTCTAGCCCTCTTAGTGTAACCACACTAGTGCCAATTTCACCAACCAAGGACATCTTTATATAGTATGGATACTAGGGTTAAATCCATGACCTTTCATTTCAGATGATCCATGGGTTAAACACTCCATGGAGTATCCATGAAAGATTAGCCCAACCTAAACGAAATTGGCCCATTCCATATAAATAAGAGTCCATATTTAATTAGTTCATTTTGATCACTTAATTAATTCTAAATTAAAGTATTTATCAATACTAATTAAATAATATGATTCCATATTAATATATTAATATAAATCATAAATATACTATTCTCAAAAGACTATCCATATAAATTGTGTCGGTGAAGTGCAACCCAAATGGACCATGCCGGGTCGGGTCAAGTACATACCAAATATAGTTATGGACTTAGACATTAATCCAATAATCTCCCACTTGCATAAGTCTAAAACTATTATTGAGTATGACTTCAAAACCTAATTGGCAATCGTAGCTCTTAAAGCCGTTGTTGAACTCTGACCTTGTAAATGACTTGTCCATTAGATAAGAGATCATATATTCCTCCATTCTAGATATCATATGGACTGAGACATGGATTATAATCATTCTCTCTGTCCATTTGTTGTTTCCCGATTTCCGATTCATGACGACTGACTGATTGAACAAATCAAATCAGTCCTGGCTTGGCCAAGCACTCACATGTGTAATCATAAATCATCGAGGGGCCCACAGATATCGCTTTTATCCTGAAGGTAAACGGAATGGATAAACTTTGACTCATATGGCTTGTTCTGCTACTTGTTGAATCATACACAAAGGCACATTTTATAACATCCAGCTACCAATGCGTTTTCGTGCAATCAATGTACTATCAACTCATAGTAACAACTCATATCTCTAGGTTTGAAGAATATAAGATATTATCGTCTCATGATCACTCATGATAAAATCCATGAAGTGATTCCAATGAGCGCGGGTTGAATCCAATACTCAGAACTTATGAGCACCCATGAGTGTTGTAGCCCTTTGTCCACCAACTTGGACCTCTACAAGCCAACCCATGATAGTCTTGATTCATATCTACTTCCAGCATATGACCGAATGTGGATGGTTTAAATAACTTAGTCATTCCGGGAGAATAACCCAGTTTATTCTGGAAGTCAAAACATGCAAAGTTAAACACAAGAATAAATGAATCAAATATGGTATCAAACCCTATGAATATAAATAAACACTTTTATTTATCACCATACTGATTACTCATTATTCATTGTTTCGGTTTTATCAACTTTATACTTGAATTAAAAAACACTAGCTGTCCCATGCTCCAAGCATGTACACTATGTTTTTCTTAAACAATAACTTTGCCATACACCAAGTATGCACTCTATGTTTGTCTATGATCCTTACTTTATGAACTCGATCGATTGAACATAACTCCAATGATTCTCATTTCACAGTCCCAATTCCTTACTGCAAATGCAAGAATTCCAAATTCATGCCATTTACTGAAATCTGTTAGATTCTAAACTTATATGCATTGATCCTCTTGTAATGATTATGCACAAATTCACAAAGACTTGGCAACAATCATTACAGAGTATTCCAAAGGAGATCAACTCCTTGGAAACATCCTTCTTGCATTAAGTTTCCTAATCATACAGATTGAATACTTTCTAACTTTGAAGCATTTCCATATTCCATTTTGACTATCACTTCTGAACACGAGTTGCCTCCTTAAAGATTATGTCAATATGGTCCTTCCATAATTAATACTATACTTCCAACTGTCCTTGAGCAACCAATTTTTAGTAAACCTTAGATTGTCCTCAAAAATGGCTTAATCATTTTAGTCATATCCAATTCTAGACCATTTCCTTCTTAATGCCCCATACATTTTGAAAATTTTAGAAAGGATGAATATAGCACATGTAATCGATCCAATATACGAAGCATATGGGACACGATTCATGATGTCTCACATAAAGACTAAACCAGTCTTTTGCTATAATATTTCTATTTCTATTTGCCAAGTTCTTATAATTCAGATTATGAAAAGGGATGATGTAATCATAATCGAATTTTAGAACCGAAATAATGAACCCATATATACAATTTCCTTATGTTGAGCCATTCCAACATGAAATTCATATATATTCTTGACTAAATACGATTAAGACCGTAATCATAATCAAATTTTAGAATGGAAATAATGAACCCCTATATAGAATTTCCTTATGTTGAGCCACTCCAACATGAAATTCATCTATATTATTGACTAAATATGATTAAGACTTCAATCTAAGCTTTTAGATTTGAGATGAAGTACAATTTCCTCTCCCTTAACTATAGCAAAACAAATTTTTCCCAATTGAGACCTTTTGTTTTCTATAGTAAATATTGCTAACTTGCAAGCTTTATCATAATTATCATGCTTCCACTAACATGATGATTAATAGCATAACACTTATGCTCCCACTAGCTTTGACATGTACCCAGAAATCAACTAGACTTCTAGAAATCAATACTTTATTGATTTTCTTACCAATGTTTAGATTTCTGATACTAGATTGCCTTGATAAGACTTTACCTAAATCATACACCTCTCTTAGATAGCTCACAAGTGTGTCTAAATAATTTTCAGAACTATGAAAAGGGATGTCGTAATCATAGTCTCAATTGTTTAAACTTTTTGTCATTTCCACAATTGCTATCTACTCAAAATCTACTTAGTGAAAGAGTTTCCTTACCATCATTTTCATGAATCGAAGAAAACCTTATGATACTTAGATTTTATGGTGTATGTGTTCCTATCCGTGTGAATTTGTCAAAACCGTAATCACAAGACTAGGTTAGTGACAAATCCTAACTCATAAGGATTGAACTTGTGCAATCTTAACTTCTTGCCACCTGGCAGCTCAAGGGTCTGTCATTGCTTCCAAGTAGCTATCCTAACAATTGAGAACAGGTAGAACTCAAATGTATAGCCAGCATAACTGGAATGGGCATAGAAATGTCAGCATGATAGGTTATAAACTTCTAGTTGTGTGCTAGCGATGAAATACAGGTTTTATCTTGATTACTTCTTCAAACCCTTTCAGGATCTTTTAAAATCCCACTGTCTCCTTGACCTATAAGACTTTCTTGCCAAATATTCAAGAGATAGTATGGATGAATTGTGATAAGGTCTGAAAATCATTAAGATGATCTTAAAACATGATACTAAAGTACTCTCCCATCTTTTCATATTTGAGAAACTTTTATCCTTCTGCCTAATTTGATTCATCTTATTCGTTTTGTCATACATTGAAAAATTTTCAATGCTTCAGAAAGATACTTAAGCTTGTAAGTATAATCATATTTACTAAACCTTAGTAAATCATGACGAATAGTCTTATCCATCTTTTGTGGTGGACTTTGACAAGTGAACAAGAAAGTGTACTTGATCCCTTAGTCCTTCTCTTGACTCACACATCCATGTGAACAAGTAGTTAGTCATAATTTTCCAATGCTCAACAGTTCTCATTCATCATACTATACAACTTGCATGATTCCAAGTTTCTATCCAACTGAAACTTAGGTGATGATAAACTTTCCTTATTTTGTAAATTTAGACACTACCACAAATGAAAGAATCAAATTCATATTTCCAATATTGCTATCAATGGAATCATATAAGCAACATCTTTTTTTTTCACAAATGCCATTGTAAGGATATTTTAAAATAAATAAAATTAAAAACTTTTCTTTTATTTTAAAACTTTGCGGAAAAACTAATCCTTACAATGCAAATGTATATGAAAAGTTGTTGTCATCTATTCCTAAGCAATCTATCATAACTCTTAAGCACCTGCTCAAAATTCTGATCAACGAACCATGCAATTGAAATCCATATTCGCGGTCAGAATCAGCATATAATTCCTTTAAGTTTCTTTACTTTTCTTTGATTCTTAAAACATCAACATGTGACCCAGCCGCATCATGTAATAAGAATCTCCAAGTAGGAATTTAATAGAGTTAGACAATGGACTTTACCTGAAATAAAGTCAAACTTATTGACTTTACCATCCTTAGGTAAGTTTGGCAGCTTCATAACCAAAGCCCCTTCCTTTGGCAATAGAAACATATGGACCCTTAGGTAATAGTACATGGGACTATCTCAGACTTAGCCTTTCTCTTTACCATTTGGTCAACCAAGTTGACTATGGCCTATCCCTTTCCATTGGGAAGATAATGCATTTCTGGATTTCCTGTGTCACTATTGTCCCTGTCCATAAAGTTTCGGGAAGTTGATCTCCTAATCAAATTTGGTTTACTAGTACACTAAATCATTTCTAATTTAGCAGCACCAAGCAAATAGATAAGATCATTAAGGGTCTTTTCATAGTCTATTTCATAGGAGTCCCAAAGGAACTCACTATGTGACTTAGAAAGTGATTGAACCACTAACTTTCTCAAGACTTTGACACCCAACTCTCCCGGCTTGTCAGTATGTGACTTCATCTCCAAGATGTGATCAAACCTAGACCTTGCCTTGCCAATAGGGCTTGAGTGACCTTAAACTTGTGGGTTAAGGAGAATAATTAGAGGGGGTGCAAGAATTTTTCAGACTTTTTAGTACAAGTCTAAGTAATTCAGGATTTACACTTAAAGAGATATCAGGAGAGAATGCACTAGGGTTTTGTGCAACTCTGTTATTTCAGAACTCTATGATATTAGAGTTCATTTCTTGAATAAAAATATTTTCTGCTAAAAATCCCAAGACTATATATATGATTCTTAACCAAATTATTTCATTAGTTACATTTCCAACTAGAGAAAAGCCATTTTCTCTCTCACGGATCTTCAGGTTTTCATCCCCAATCGTGAGCACCTCTCTCTAGTTGTATTATATAGCTATTAATATGCTTAATAGCATCGATTTCATAACAAAACAACTAGATTCGAGAGTTTACCGCCCAAGAACACCTTACGGAGTAAACTCTTAAAATGATGCCTAGTCCTTCCCCCGTGATATGTGACCACCTTAGGATTGTATGCTAGTGTTTATAAGACAAGAAATCACCCATGAACACCAAGAGAAAGGTGTTCACGCCCCAAGAAGTTCTTGAACCGTGAACTCCAAACTCAAGGGCCAAAGAGTGCTTTAACCACTCCTAAAGCCTAGGGCAATTACCTTGATTTGCTACTAGCTAATTTAAGGACTTTAAATCATCAAAGACCCATCCCAAAGAGAGATTACGGCCGTAATCTCTTATAGAAATGGTCTTTGGGCCATGACCATCAAAAGGGGGTACCAAAGTGTGCCTAAAGCCTTCATTAGCCTTAGATAATTGTCTAAAACATATCCTAGATGAGTATGGAACTTGAAAACACAAAAACACCCCTTTCCATATGAGTTTATGGCAGTAAACTCAAAAGGAAATGGCCTTGGGGCCTTAAACTCCTCAAAGGAGTGTATTAGTGCCCTAAACCCTTCCAAGAATTAATCCTCCAAATAGGAATGCTTCTAGGGATCATTTAGAACTTCAAAACACCAAAGGACATTAAGTCTAGGAGTTCACGGCCGTAAACTCAAGGGTTTACGACCGTAAACTCCTTGTGTGAAGTTTATTGGAGAGTAAACTCATATATGGGGTCCTTTGGAACCCTAAACTCACTAGCCGGGTCCTACAACTGATGAGTTATAAAAACTCTTTGATCGATTAAATCATTGTAACAAGTAAATAAAGAACATAAAAAACAGTGAGATAAAACACAAGAATGCATCTGAATGAGTCGAATGATTAGATTAACTCAATCCTCAGCAGAGCTCGATTAAGAACTTCCACTATAGAGGATTCTAGGGTTACAAAAACACGAACGATGAATACGCCTAAAAATCCTTATCTAATCGTTACGTTCTAGGATGCATGCAAGCATCTATTTATAGAAAAAACCCTACATAAAACTCACGGATGGACAGGCCCATACCGAAGATAAAACTTGGACTAGCTAACGAGCCCAATAGACGCAACACTAAGCTGGACCTAACAATCCCCCCCTTTGCGTCAATTTGGAGCGAGACTATCATTTCTTCTTGCTTGAACCAGCTGCTGGAACTTCCTTGGTTGTATCAAACAGACGCGAGATCAGGGTGAGGATAGTCTGTCTGAAGCGAATGTACCATTGAATCATATCATCAAAGTACTTCTTGTCATCCACTGATTTCTGCTTGCATCGATGGATGATCCCTAAGACATGTTCCAGACATGCAGTGCTATAGAGATGTTTGTCTGCCAAAGCGAAAAGACATTTCTGGCCTTTGTTTCTGGTAAACATAACGGAGTTTCTCTTTGGGTCTATCTTTCCCGTCTGCATCATGTTTAGGTCACTTGCTGAGCCAACAAGAGATATGGTAGGCTTTTTCTTGAATACAGTCGCTATCTCCTGATCCATCTTGGTGACTTCAATAATGTAACAAACAAGCATCCTCTTGATGTGGTCGATGATCGGACCATATTCTGCTTCATTAGTAAGAAGGATGTTGTGCAAGATGATCTAGTCGTTGTTGGGTTTTGAGCAATCTAACACTTCCTAAGTGTGCATGCAACCCTAATAAACCTTGGATCTATGTTTTCTTCTAAAATACATGCAAATAATAATTTCCAAGGTTTCTTCCTAACTAGCATAGCATAAGGATTATGAATAATAAAAGTACTAGTAGAAATACATACCTTTTGATGATGGTTGATTGTTTGGAGCTTGAGAGCCAAGCACCAATAGTGTGAATGCATCAAATGGAATTACAAATCACCACAAACACTTGGAAAACTTTGAGATAGTAGTATACTTTCTTGTGGAATCGGCCACCACTAAGTCTCACACTACTAGTGTCTACCCTTAGGCCCTATTTCTTGCATCATATGCTTCTTTATATAGTGTGCATGGTTAGGGTGAAACCCTAATAACCCATGTCTTTTCCTTTCCAAGGCTCCATGGGTTTAAAGCTCCATGGATCATCCATGGACTTTCATATTAGCTAAGCCCATTCACAAATGAGTATTAGCCCACACTATATAAAATATAATAGCCCATAATTTAATCAGCCTTCTTTTTAATCTCTAAATTAATTCATAATTAATTTAAGACTAAAACTAATTAAATAACATGACTTCATATTAATATATTATAACTTATAATATATTAATCAATCGTAAGTATACAATTCTCATAAAATTATCCATAAATCGTTTGGGTGAAGTGCAACCCAAATGGACCATGCCGGGTTGGGTCAAGTATGTATTAAATAAGTTATGGACTTAGACACCTTATCCAACAGACTCCCACTTGGATAAGTCTAATAACTATATTTGCGTATGTTACTTCAGGAACCAACCAGCAATCGTAGCTCTCGAAAACTCTGTTGAACTATGAAGCGCCATTTTAGATAAGTGATCATATAATCCTCTGTTCTCATGATATCAGCCGGACAAATACATGGAACAACGTCGTACTTATTGTCCAGCAGTTTGTTTCCCGATTTTCGATTTCTTTGACAAAGAACTTAATCGAACACATCAATTTAGTTCTGACCGGCCGGTACATAGGTCACAACAAAATCATCGAGGGCCCCAGATATCGCTTCTATTTCTAGAAGGAACAGATAAACTTCGACTCATATGCTTGTTCTACTACTTGTTGAATTGTACACAAAGGCACGTTTTATAACATCAAGTTACTGATGCGTTTACGTGCAATCAATGCACAACCAACTCATAGGTAACAACTCATATCTCTAGGTTTGAAGATTTATATGATATTACCGTCTCACGATCACTCGAGATAAATTCCATGAAGTGATACAAGTGAGCGTGGGTTTATTCCAATACTCATAACTTATGAGCACTCATGAATGTTGTAGCAACCATTGCTATGACTAAACCCATTTAGTCATCTACAAACTCGATTCATGCCAGTCTCGATTCATACCTACTTCCAACATATGAACGACTGTGGAGTGTTTAAATAACTTAGTCATTCGGAAAGAATAACCTAGCTATTTTGGAAGTCAAAACATGCAAAGTGAAACACAATAATAATCGAATCCAAAATGGTCTTAGAACCCTTTTGAATATAAATAGAACCACCTTTTATTTATCACCATATTGATTACACATTATTCATTGTATAATGTTTCAAACAATCAACTTAAGACTTGAATAAAAAAAACAGTCGTCCCATGCTCCTAGCATGTACACTTTGTTTTTCTAAACAATAGTTATGCCATACTCCAAGTATGCACACTATGTTTGTCTATGATCCTTACATTGTGATGTAGATCAATTGAACATGATTCCAATGATACTCATTTCACAATCCCAAATCCTTATTGTAAATGTGAGAATCCCCGATTCCTATCATTTACCAAAAAAAACTGTTAGATTTTAAACTTTTATGCAATGTTCCTCTTGTAATGATTATGCACAAAATCACCAAAACCTTGTCACCAGTCATTACAGAGTATTCCAAAGGAGATTAACTCTATGGAAACGAAGTCTCATATTCAAAGTACATTGCTTTGAACATCCCTCTTGCATTAAGGTTTTCTAATCTTACATAGATAGAATTACTTCCACCTATGGAGACATTTCCATAGTCCCATTTTGACTATATCTTCCGAACAAGAGTTACTTCTTTTCAGAATATGTCAATATGGTCCTTTCCGACAACTTACATCATACTTCCAACTTTCCCTGAGCAACCAATCTTTGGCGAACCTCAGATTGTCCTCGACAATTGCTTAATCACTTTAGTCATATCCAGTTCTAGACTTTTCCCTTCTCAATGCCTTAAGCATTTGGAAAATTTAGAAAAGATGAATATTATAGCACATGCAATCGATCCTATATCTGAAGCATACGGGACACGATTCATGATGTTTGACATAAAGACATGATACTAGACCAGTCTTTTGCTACAATATTTTTTATTTGCCATGTTTTCAAAATTTAACTATTAAGAGGGATGCCGTAATCATAATCGAATTTTGAGAACACAATATATATAGAATTTCCTTAAGTCGAACCATTCAGACATAAAATTCATATATATGTCCTTGACTAAAGATGATTAAAATCTTAATCTAAGCTTTAGAATTGAAATGAAGTATAATTTCCTCTCCCTTAACTATAACAAAACAACTTTTCAACCCCTGCAACTTCATGAATTGAAACTTTGTTTTCTATATTTAACATTGCTAACTTGCAACACTAAACGTAATAATCATGCTCCCACTAACATGATGATTATCAGCATAACACTTACGCTCCCACTAGCTTTGACATGTATTCAGAAATCGGTTGGACTTCTAAAATTTAGATTCATACACCTTTCCGTAGATAGCTCACCTGTGTGTCTAAGCAATTTCAAGAACTATGAAAAGGGATGCCGTAATCATAGTCTCAATTTCTTAGACCTTTGCCATTTCTCACAAGTCCATGTTAGTGTGCCGGTTAACCACACACGCTCCACTAACGACTTTCGAAAATGCAAATAACACAATTGATATCTACGTAAAATCTACTTAGTGAAAGCGTTTCCTCACCATCATTTTCATGAATCGGAGAGAAACCTTATGACACTTAGATTTTATAGTGTATGAGTTCCTATCCATGTGAATTTGTCAAAACCATAATCACAAGATAAGATTAGTGACAAATTCAGCCTTACATGAATTAAACTTGTTGAATCTCAGTTTCTTGTCACCTTGGTAGCACAAGGCCCACCAATGCTTCCAAGTTGAACTCTGATAACTCACATGCAAATTCAACTTATTTAAAGTAGGTACAGAAATAAGAATTATGTCAACACGATAGGTTGCAAACCTTAATTCGTGTGCTAGTGATAAATTACAGGTTTTACTCTTGATTAAATCTTGAAACTCTTTCGGGATCTTTAAGGCTCCCACTGTCCCCTTGATATATAAGTTTCCCCAGTCAAGAACCATTCCTTGACAAAACAAATATTCAAGGGATAGTGCGAATTCTTATCAAGACTAACACTTCACACAATTGGTCTTAGTTGGTCTTTGTCTCATCCAAGACATCACAACTTACCAATCTAAAATGTACAAGAGTAGAAAACATTTTACTCTTACATTTGACTAGTGTTAATAAATCTTCCTTTATGTCACTCAAAGTTACAATCTTGGAGTATGACTCTAAGAATTGTTTTGGAACGAAATATGACTCATCTTCTTGATTTTAACCAATCCAACAATTCATGACCTCTCTTCTTTGCCATAACAATACACTAAGACTTCCTTAGAGTATGAATTTGTGATATGGTTTCATAATCATTAAGATGATCATGAAATATGATACTAAAGTACTCTCCCATCCTTTCAGATTGAGAAACTTTTATCTTTCTGCCTAATTTGATTCTTCTCATTTGTTTTGTCATACATTGTAACCTTTCCAATGTTACAGAATTATACTTAACCTTATAAGTATAATCATATTTACTAATCTTTAGTAAATCATGACAAATCAATCTTTGTGGTGGACCTTGACCAGCGCACACCCAGTGTACCTAATTCCTTAGTCCTTCAAATGACGCACATATACATGTGATCAAAGAATTAGTCTTAATTTTTCAAAGATGAAAATTCTCATTCATCATACAATACAATTTGTATGATTCCAAGTTTCTGTCCAATTGAAACTTGGGTGATGAAAAACTTTCTTCATTTGGTAAATTCAGACACTACCACACATGAAAGAATCAAATCCACTTTCCAATATTGCTATTACTGGAAA
Source organism: Lactuca serriola (assembly GCF_051521515.1). Lineage (NCBI taxonomy): Eukaryota > Viridiplantae > Streptophyta > Magnoliopsida > Asterales > Asteraceae > Lactuca > Lactuca serriola. Next base: position 286,031,706 of record NC_136410.1, read on the forward strand.
CATATAAGCAACAATTTTCCACAGATGCCATTGTAAGGATATTTTTAAAATAAATAAAATTAAAACCCTTTTTTTTCCTTCTATTTTAAAATTTTGCGGAAAAACTTATCCTTACAATCCACATGAAAACCTTGTTGTTATCTATTCATAAGCAATATATTATAACTCTTAAGCAACAGCTCAAAATTCTGATTGCCGAACCATGCGATCGAAACCCACCTTTGCAATCAGAATCAACCTTATCAACCTTATGACCCATTCACATTATGTAATAAGAATCTCCAAATAGGAACTTAATAGAGTTAGATAGTGGACTTTACCCGAAGTAGAGTCAAATCTCTTGACTTGATCAACCTTATGACCTTTCAGGTGAATAGGGCAGCTTCGCAACCAATGCCCCTTCCTTTGGCAACAAAACACATGGACCCTTTGGTAATGGCACATGAGACCATCTCAAACTTAGCCTTTCTCTTTACCATTTGGTCAACCGAGTTGACTATGGCCGATCCCTTTCCATTGGGAAGAGAAATGCTTTTCTAGATATCCAATGCTACCATTGTCAATGTCCATTTAAGACTTGGGAAGTTGTTCTTTTAATCAAATTTTCTTTTACTGGTGTTCCAAATCATTGCTGATTCCACAACACCAAGCAAATAGATAACATTATTAAGGGTCATGTCATAGTCTGTCTCATAGTAGTCCCAAAGGGAGTCACTATATCACTAAGAAAGTGATTTAACATCCAACTTTCACAAGACTTCGACACCTAACTCTCCCCGCTTGTCAATACGTGACTTCATCACCAAGATGTGATCACATATAGATCTTGCTTGCCAACAAGGCTTGAGTGACTTTAAACTTTTCAAGAACTTGTGGGTGAGGGAGAATAATTGGAGGAGGTGGAGGAAGTGAAGCATGATGTTGAGGGACACCATCTTCAAGAGATTTGGGAATATCATAGTTGTCTGAACCAGACATCTATAATGGGAGAAAATCAAGTTAGTTGATTCAAAGTCCTTAATATAACACCCAATATGAAATATTAAGGCTCAGACCCAACACAATATTTTATAACTTGGAAGAGGGATGCCGTAATCCAAGCTATAAAATATTTGAAGGTAGGCGAATGACGATTCACCAATTTCCACCATGAAAAACGAAATAATTTATTAGGTTTTAATTGGATTTGAAATTCCTAGATCTTTTGAGATTCATTGAACTTTTCAATGGCATGTTTCAATCTCGAGTGTGCCCTCTCAAATTTTGTGACTGGGATGCCGAGGATCACAAAACAAGGTGTGAATAACCATACCAATTCACTTGGTACCCTTAATATTATCACCTAATCAATGTGCCGGTTAACCACACTCGCTCCATTGATCTATGAAAAACATTAAGACACCCTTCGTGATCCTTACTAGTCCAAGTTAGTGTGCCGGTTAACCACACACGCTCCACCAACGACTTGGTATTGGGAATTAAATAAAACTTTAGTTACTTTATAATAATCATTATACTTTTAATGAGAATTTAAAGTCATTGTCCTACCCGTTCGGCTAACGACCCTCCACCAGTCAAGCAAGCGGTGGGTGAGAGTGGACACCCATTAAGTTGCCATTTTATAGGCAACAACTTTATACCCACCTTATAGACCGGCTTCGTGAATGAGGCCTACTAATGGTAAAACGACTTGTTCTTATACATATATATAATAATTAACCATTAATGTTATAAATAGTATAAGGGTAGAATTTTAACTTTTAAAACTTCTAAGGTATGGAATTAAAGTTTGTGTGAGACTTTACAAATTCCAAAACTTGAGGGCAAGTTTTGAATAATTCATAAACTTTTGGATATTCATAACTTATGAGTTTTAATTAAGTGTTTAATACTTTTAATGAAGAGTCTCTTGGAAATCCATAACTTGAGGACAAGTTATGAAGTCCATAAAAGCATTTATTAGAAAAACTCTTCTAAAGTGTAACTTATGACTTCTTAAAAAAACATTTAAAAGAAAAAACTTTTGGAATTCCATAACTTGAGGACAAATTATGAATTGCATTAAAGCACATTAAGATCAAGAATTAACTAACAAACAATTTGCAAATAATTCCTATGATCTAACAAAACTCATATGAACATGAACATCCACATCAACAATTTCAAGAATCATATGAACACATAAACTTAAAATTTTGATTATAACTTTGAAATTAGTCCACCATCATCATTACCACATCAAAAACAGGTTTTATAAGATCAAAACAGTTTAAGGTAATGATTCTAGACCAATTCCAGCACCAAAACCCGAAGATATGCTGTCTGGGGTTCCAACTCGTCGAGTGCATGAACCAACTCGCCGAGTTGGATGAATTTTGTCTTGGACTCATCGAGTCCCTTCATGGACTCGGCGAGTCTGCTGTGCAGACATCACATAAACTTCGATTTTCAGCAATCCGCATCAAGTATTCAAGAAAACAAGCCTAGGCTCTGATACCACTATTGGGTTTTGAGCAATCTAACACTTCCTAAGTGTGCATGCAACCCTAATAAACCTTGGATCTATGTTTTCTTCTAAAATACATGCAAATAATAATTTCCAAGGTTTCTTCCTAACTAGCATAGCATAAGGATTATGAATAATAAAAGTACTAGTAGAAATACATACCTTTTGATGATGGTTGATTGTTTGGAGTTTGGACTTTCATATTATCTAAGCCCATTCACAAATGAGTATTAGCCCACACTATATAAAATATAATAGCCCATAATTTAATCAGTCTTCTTTTTAATCTCTAAATTAATTCATAATTAATTTAAGACTAAAACTAATTAAATAACATGACTTCATATTAATATATTATAACTTATAATATATTAATAAATCGTAAGTATACAATTCTCATAAAATTATCCATAAATCGTTTGGGTGAAGTGCAACCCAAATGGACCATGCCGGGTCGGGTCAAGTATGTACCAAATAAGTTATGGACTTAGACACCTTATCCAACAGTCGTGTGGATTCAAGTTGGGAAGATCAGCAAGCGAGATGGCATGTTCGGTCTTGGTAGATCCTCTCAGCACCTTAAACCGAATGTTGGTGAAGTTTCCTTCCTTGTACGGCTTTAGAACCCGAACATTGATAATCTTCTGAGCACTCCATTTTGGTACTGTGGTTGAGCGGCCCTCAGATAGAAATCGACTAAGTCCCTATCAATCTTTGGATTTGGATGAGGGACCTCAGCAATGTTGTCAAAGGCATGGAATACGAACGCCTTTCTGGTCAGTGGCATATCGAACTGAGAATCGATAGTATTAGAACGATCTAAAGAGATCACCGGTTCTAGCCATAAGATGTTGGGTGTTTCGATGGATTCTTTCAGCAGCTTCTCAAGAGTCCAAGGAGGAAAAAGAGTTTTCCTGCTCTCGAGAAGGTCGTGAGCATCTTTCTGTCTTCTTTCGGATTCTTCAGCCTCTCTAGCTACACAAGCACTGAGATCATCATCTTTATCTCGACCATGCTTCTTCAGAAGGTCGGCAATGGTCACCTTATCTTCATCATCGCTCTCCTCAACAATTTTCTTGCCCTTGTCTTTAACACCGGAACCTGAGGCTTGGCCTGTAGGAGGAGGTTCGGTTATGTGTGTTGCTGTTGAAGAAGGAGGCGGTTGAGACACGTTCTCTTTTTCTCCCCCTTGTTTCGGAATGGACACGAAATCAAGGAGCCCTTCAATCTTGCTCAGTAGAGAAAGGGCAGGAGCAAGCTTTTCTGCAAGAGTTCGCCTGACAGAATAGTTGAGTATCGGGTCATGTGCTTCCAGGATGTTGGATACAGCTGAGTGGACATCCGAAACACACGAAGAAATTATCTCTCTTTCAGATCAAAGAGACTCAACCTCCTTTTGTGAGCTGGAGAGTTGAATACTCTTGACCTTAAGAGCGGTGGTCTTCCGAGAAAGAGCATCCATGAGAGAGTTCTCAGCAGCTAGATCTTCTTGAAGCTTGGCGAGGCGCTCCTCAATGGTTGTCTTGAAAGTTGACTTGTCGTCTGAGAAAGTTTGACGAAGAGAAGCAAACGACTTCAGCTCCGATGCAACTGATGTAGCCAGCTGATTGACAATGGGTTCCAGCTTTGTTTTGGTGGCTTCAGCAGATTCCTGTAAAGATTGTAACAAGGAAGAAGCATCAGTGAATAGTTTATCGACTTTTTCGGTCGCTGCCTCACAGGCTTTGGTTGAGGCATCAATGGCTGCAGTGGCGGAATCAAGAGAGACTTGATGAGCTTTGAAAAAAGCATCAACAATTTTCTTAATGGCAACTTCAGAGATGGTAGACTGGGATGAAGAAGAGGAGGCGATGAGTGAATCGATCTTGTCGTAAAGCTCCTTGAGATGCCTCTTTGTGATAGGAGCATCATCATCGTCATCACTCTGAACTTGAAACATACTGTAATAGACCGAATCAAAAGTCATATCCTCCCCGCCGAGGAATGGTTCTTCGTCCTCTGCTGCCTAAGCAGGAGATGATAGTGATGGTGAGGGTGGAGGCTCGGTAGTTGTAGTAGGTTCGGGTTGGGTGGTATGTTCGGTAGTTGGTGTGGGTTCGGGGGCTGAAGAGGCTTTGGGTGCGTAAGTATGAGGCCCCGTATTAGATACGTTGGTTCTTACTTCTGCAGTGGTGGTGGTTGCTTCGGTAAAGATGGGTGGGGGTATTGGGATGGAGGTGGATGGTATTTGAGTGGTGTAGGTTATGGGGGGAATGGAAATGGGAATGGTAATAGGTGGAGAAGAGATTGGAGAAGTGGAAAAGTAAGCTTCAGGAGTAGGCGATCGTGGTGGAGTGTTACCACGAGGAGATCCGTCAGAGGCAGAATTCTCTTCCTCAGATTCGCTTGAGGAGGAAGCGATTATCAGCTTTCGCCTTGGTTGGGTTTTTCTCTACATCGGCGGAGGAGACTGAACAGTCTGTGTAGTTTTATGCTTCTTGGGAAAAGGGCCTTTCGCTCCCTTACCAACTTGCTTGTCTTTGCCTTTGTCAGTTTTCTTTCCCTTGACACAGACTTGTCCGCTTCATGGATCGACTTGAGCATTTCAGGAGTAAGCTCTCTTGGACCAGAGCGTCGAAACTCCTTGTAGGTTCGAATGATCCTGCTGTCAGCATGAATGTCTCCATACATCGTCTCTGGAATAGAGCCAATGAATTGAAATTTTGAGGCATCGGAGACAATGATCTTCGTGGTAAGGAAAGTACCAATCGAAGACATTGGAGAACCAGCAACAATGGGGACTTGGTACTTGTCCATCACCCATTTTGTAATGAGAGTCCAAAATCGAGCATAGGAAATCTCAGAATGCCGAGAAGTAGATGACAGACTCTGAATCAACTGTTGCCAAAGGACCGACCCGTAGTCCAAGTGAATACCGTTGTAGATCCCGTACAGAATTGTGATGAACAGACGGCTTGTTCCGTCTGATCCATCACTGCGTTCAGACAGCCCCTTGAAAAGCACTGTAAATAACCCATTCCACTGAGGAGGTAGACATGATTTCTTGAACTTCGTAACTGTTGTCAGCACCTCAGTATACCCCATGTTGTAGAACATAGAGAACATGTGACCCACCGGAATCGATTCAGGGTTAACCCTAGTTGAATCAGGTTCAAACCCTAAAATTGAGCAAAACCTCTGCTTGGAGATAGACGCCTTGTGATCAAGCGTGTCAAAGAAGCTCCTATCGACTGTCTTGTCGTAATGAGCAGTGGCGAAAATTAGAGACAAGAACTCCATAGGAACTGCGTCAACTTTGGTGAGAGCAGGAGCAATCGGCGAGAACTTGAGGCATTCGATTATCGGGAACATGAAAGCGTCATAGACCTGAGGAGTAAGATCGATGATTAAACTCTGTTGGGGATGAATCGGCAAGATGTGAGAAGTAGCATGAACTGATGAGGAATCCGCCATTGTTGTGAAGAAGATGGGAGAGATGATGAACAGTAGAATCCTTGAAGGTTTTCTTGCTCTCTGAAATATGGATGCAGTAAAGAGGTAAACAATGGTTTACGTTACCTTTTATACTGTGGGTAGAGGAGAGAGAAGAATCTGTCCCAAATCTCCGAGGGAAATGCGAAGGGTTTTTCGGAAGTGATGGATGTGTGACAGTTATAAGCACCGATGATCATGCATGAGAGAGAGTGTCAGTCCTGATTAACACGCCTTTCCATCAGGCGCCGTCTAGAAATGAAACGGTTCCACTTCACACGCCTGGCTGTCAAGCGCCGTTTGCAATTCAAATCGATTGGACTCCCGCCTGAGTCAGCATATTATCATCTTATCCTTTTAGAGTTAACGTCATCTTAAAGCATAGTTACCCGCGTGGATCAATATTAACCACAACCCTTTTATTACTTCAGATCCCATTTAAAAATGATGCAATGTAATTAATGAAACCAGAATTGTGTAAAATAAAAAAGATTTTCGTGCTTAGTGTGTAAAAGAAAAAGAAATAAAGCAACACATATGAGGGATTTTGTGATGTCAATAAAGACACGAAACAATGGATATCAGGCATGAATCTCTTCCTTCGAAGTCAAGAGAGACCTTAAAGTGTTTGTGTGGTTTCCCGTTGAATAACGATCAGACACTTATTAAGAAGTCTTGAAAGGCTTCTTTTAATTAGGCTTATTTGGGTGGCTGTCGCTTCAGTTCAGAATTCCTGATCTTGATATAAGACAGAAATCGAACGAAGTACTTGTGAGACCAATGTAGTCTGTTGAACAAGTAGGTTTGAAATAATATAAGTGGCTAGATAAAATAGTTTATGTAAAATCTCAAAAAAACTTTAAAACTGGATTCCAAGGGAAGAAATGTTATAGAACGTAACAATTTCATAGGAATCACTCAAAAGGAAATTAGCGATTTTACTTTCCATCCCCATGGATAAGTCCGTCAATTCGTTAGTTGTGGCTAGAGCAAAGATGATTGATCACCGTCAATTCATAATAGGTATTGAATTGTGGGTTTCACTTAGTTCGTAGTGACACGAAGCTAAGATCATAAACACAAAAATTATGTAACCATAAACCTCGGTGGTAATTTCTGAGAGTCTCAAGGGTTACGTTTATGAAGCGAATGAGATGTAGAAAAGTAGTGTAGATGGTGTAGAGAAACGAAAGTACCTCTGCTGTTAAAATAAGGACCAAGCAGAAAACTGTTATCTCATGTGAGAAGTGAGTCAGGTAGCTCATGATTAGAATAAATATGGAAGCCTAATTGAGAAGACAAGGTTTGTATTTACCAAGTCAGTAAGGCTATTATTCAGAATCAGGTGAGGCTTTGGACATATACAGCAACATGCTTCTAGGGACACTTAACTAGTGAAATGATTTCCCCACAAATAGACACAAAAACAAAAAAAAAAATTAATTTTGGAGTTTTAAATTTACGAAGAGAAAATAAGAAAAAAATATTTTTGGAATTTTTGATTTAAAAGAAAACACACACAAAAAAAATTTGGTACCGAACCCGAGCGTTCGGTCTATTTTGGGTGTTAAAAAAAATTTGGAACCGAACCCGAGCGTTCGGTCTATTTCAGTTGAGAAAAAAATAAGTTTGAAAAAGAAAAGAACTTTGAAAATAAGTGAAATGAATTTGAGAAAATGATACAAAAGGTTTACAACCAAAGAAACTACCTTGGAGTGATAAGCGACAATCATATAAGACGACCGAACCCGAGCGTTCGGTTCGTTTCGGTATACCAGAACACGACCCGAACCCGAGCGTTTGGTTCATTTCGGCACACAAGAGACCCGAATCCGAACGTTCGGTCTATTTCGCTTCCAACGTTTAATTTTGAGAAGTAGTCTTTGGTACTGACTCCGATTCCATCATTCCTAGCCCTTGTAGAATTTTGTTGAAAGATGCTTCAAGAAGAGCTTTGGTAAAGATGTCAGCCAGTTGATCAGTGGTTCAAACAAAGTGAATTTCGATGTTCCCATCTTCCACTTGATCTTTAATGAAGTGTTACCTCAGTGCTATATGCTTGGTCTTAGAATATTGCACTGGGTTATGACAGATCCTAATTGCACTTTCTGAATTGCAATATAGTGGGATCTTTTTCATATTGAGTCCATAGTCTCGGAGCTGGCTTTGGATCCAAATCACTTGAGATGTACAGGAGGCAGTTGCGATGTACTCAGCTTTGGTTGTAGACAGAGATACACATGTTTGTTTCTTTGATTGCCAGCTAACCAACTTCCCGTCTAGGAACTAGCAGCCGCCAGTGGTGCTTTTCCTGTCTAAACGACAACCTCCAAGGTCAGCATCTGAGTAGGCTTGAACGAAGAAACCCGAGTTTGATGGATACCATAAACCGAGAGAGGTGGTTCGTTTCAGATACCGGAGAATGTTTTTCACTGCAAGCATATGTGGTTCATGAGGATTCGCCTGAAATCTAGCACAGTAACACACATAAAACATTATATCAGGCCTGCTAGCAGTAAGGTACATTAAAGAACCAATCATCTGGCGATATAACGTAATATCAATTGCTGGTTTTTCCAAGGATGGTGTGAGCTTGGTGCCGAATGCCATTGGAACTTTAACCTTTGAGTCTCTCGTCAAACCAATTTTAGCAACAAGAGTCTTGATGTAAGCTTCCTGGTTGATAAAGATGCCTTCGGGTCCCTGTCTAATATGTAAACCAAGGAAAAAGTTAATTGGACCCATTGAGCTCATTTCAAATTTAGTCTCCATCAACTTTCTGAATTCAGCTGTTAAGATAGGATTTGTTGAGCCAAAGATGATATCATCGACATAGATTTGAACAATCATAAGGTGGTTACCTTCCTTCTTACGAAAGAAAGTTGGGTCAACCGAACCTTGTTTTAACTTTGACATTTTTAAAAACTTGGTTAGCGTTTCATACCATGCCCTAGGTGCTTGTTTCAGACCGTAAACCACCTTGTCCAGAATATAACAGTGATTGGGGTACTTTTCATTAACAAATCCAGGAGGTTGGTCCACGTAAACGGTTTCTTCAAGTTCTCCATTCAGAAAGGCGCATTTCACGTCTAATTGGTAGACCTCAAAGTTCTTGTGTGCAGCATAGGCCTGAAATATTCGAACATATTCCAGCCTCCCTACCGGAGCAAAAGTTTCCTCATAGTCAATTCCTTCCTCCTGGCAATATCCTTTCACCACGAGACGAGCTTTGTTTCGAATCACATTGCCTTCCTTGTCCATTTTATTTCGGAATACTCATTTGAGACCAACAACTGAGGCGTCTTTAAGAGTTGGAATGAGGCGCCAAACCTTATTTCTTTAAAACTCGTTGAGTTCATCTTGCATAGCTTGAACCCAGTCAGAGTGATCAAGAGCAATATTTACTGTCTTCAGTTCAACTTTTGATACGAAAGAATTATACATGCAGAACTCTACTTTGGAGAATAAAGATGTTTTCTTTGCCTTCAGTTGAGATCTGGTCAGGACCTTTTCAGAGACATTACCCACTACCTGAGATACATGATGATCTCTGGTCCACTTAACAAGCGGAGGGTAATTTGGATCATAGGATGGATCCAATTTAGCATTCACCATTTCTTCTAATTCAGATTGACTATCGTCGTCGTAGAACATATCGGCATTCCCCCCTTTGACTGATGAGCTTTCTGGTGTAGGTGGACTTTCTAGTGCTACAGGACTTTCGGGTGCAGTTGAGCTTTCCGGTGGAATTGGAATAGAGTTCTCCCCCTCAATTTGTGAGCTCGGTTGTTTTGAAGGAGGTGGATTCTCCCCCTCAACTGAAGCACCATGCTTTGGAGGTTCGTTTGGAACATGTTCTCCTTCACCCATTCGTTTGGCGGCATCTTTGACGATTTGCTTCAGATGGTCGACTTTGTTGTCTGCTTCCTTGGCTTCCGAGAGAGTAGCTTTCTCCGGTTCATCGAATAGTTCTACAAACTGCTCAAACAAATTAGCAATTGAGGCCGTGACTTGACCTGTTTGAGTGAAAATCTCTCCAATTGCTTCTTCAGTGGCCTTTAACTTCTTGATGTAGCTGTCATCGAAAGTCACATAATACGTTTTTTCAATCTTCCTCGAACGCTTATTTAAGACCCGGTACGCTTTTGAAGTAAGTGAGTATCCCAGAAAAATTCCTTCATCAGCTTTAACATCGAACTTGTTACGATGTTCTTTGGAGTTGAAGATGAAGCATCGTGAGCCAAATACATGGAATAATTTTACGTTTGGCTTCCTGTTGTTGATGATCTCATAAGGAGTAAGAGAAAAACAATGGTTGAGATAGGACCTATTCTGCGTAAAACATGCTGCAGCAATAGCATCAGCCCAGAAATATAAAGGTAGACAAGCGAAACTTAGCATTGTTCGGGCCGCCTCACACAAGGACCGGTTTCGTCTTTCGACAATACCGTTCTGTTGAGGGGTGTAGGGGGATGAGAAGTTTGGACTGGTTCTTTTTTCTGCCAAAAAGTCTTCAAATTCTTTGTTTTTGAACTCCAGTCCATTGTCGCTCCTGATGTTGCGAAGGACTTTTCTCAGTTGCACTTCAACTTGCTTAATAAACATCTTTAGCTTGAGAGTGGCCTCAGATTTGTGCTTCAGAAAGAACACCCATGTAAAACGTGAAAAGTCATCAACAATAACCAGAATATACTTGCTACCGCCAATGCTTTCGATAGATGATGGACCACATAAGTCAATGTGAAGTAACTCAAGTGGTTCAACAACTTTAGTGTTTATAATGGATGGGTGACTTTGACGACTCTGCTTCCTCATTTCACACACAGCACAGAAATGTTCTCGATCAAACTTGAGCAATGGGAGACCCCTAACATGACCTCCTGTGACAAGCTTGTTAATGTCTTTGAAGATAAGGTGTGAGAGCCTTCGGTGCCACAACCAGCTTTCGTCAGAATGTGCTTTGGATAAAAGACATATAGCTGGGTTTCCTTTGATAGGTTTGAGATTGAGAGGAAACATTTCTCCTTTGCGTTATGATTTGAGAATCACTCTTTTTGTTTGCTTTTCTATGATTTCTGAACCCTCATCTTCAAATGAAACTTTGAGACCGGTACCTCCTACCAGTTGAGATACACTGATGAGATTATGTTGTAGCCCTTCAACGTACGCCACCTTTCTTATTGTGAAGTCTCCATTGGTTATCATCCCATAACCTTTTATCATTCCCTATGAGTTGTTCCCGAACTTGACATTCCCACCATTCTGATGAGATCGAAACTCCCTCAGCTCCTCCTTCCTCTCTGTCATGTGACGTGAGCAGCCACTATCAATGTACCATTCTTCGTCGAACAGCTCGTCACTAATAACCTGCAAAAATTAAGCAGATATAGGAACCCAAAGTTTCTTGGGTCCACGTGAGCCTTTCACAGGAACACGAATAGTAAGAGAAACATCAACGAGATATGTTCTTTTCATTAATGTTGTTTGATCTTTCTTCTAAATGGTGTATACTTTGATTTTGGTAGAATTAGCTACAGTCGTTTTGGTTTCAGGTTTTGGAGTTTGGGCCTTAGACTGCTTTCGGTCATCCTTGACAGAGGAAAGCTTCGATTTTCCTTTCAAATCCTTTGATGATTTTGAACTTTGAGCAGAAACAGAATTAGATTTAAAAGAGGATTGAGAATGAGAAGAATTAGAATGGGAATTTCTTCTGACTTGTGGTTCGTTATGACCCTTTTGTTTTTGGTCATTGGGAGGACTGAACCTGGACGTTCGGTCGCTATTGCTTTCGGGACCGAATCAGTCCTTTCGGTTCCTTATGCTCTCTGAACTGAACCTGTCCTTTCAGTTACGTTCCTCATGTGGTCTGAGATCCTTTTTCTCTTGCTTTGAATTCTTATCGTGATAAGAGAAATGATTGTTTTGGGAGCGCCAAAACTGCTTTCGCTCACAGAGATTCTTTTTGTATCGTTGATTCCTTTGATGCTTTTGATCCTTCACTTGTTTCGGCTGTTTGTGGATGTTAGCCTTTTGCTTCTTCCTCTTGTCAGCCGGTTCACTTTTCACAGATGATGTTTCGCTTGTGGAAGTGACTTCTTCTACAGGGACTTCTTTTGTACCACTAGTGCTTGGCACGTTGAAGTTGCCAAGCTTGTTCAGTGGCTCTGGTACATATCTGCCTTTGGTTTTCCAGGACGTCCGCTCTGACAGACCAATAGTTTCATTGGCATTATCTATAGGAGCAGACCAGAAAAACTCATCACAACCATCTGCGTTATCTTCATTCAATATGGCAGTGAGTTCGTCTGTTTGATGTTCAGTTACTCCTGTGACCTTATACACTTGATTTGGTGTTGTTCTATCCTTTTGGTACACAGCCGCGTTTTCTTCTAGAATCGGGGACTTATGTTGGGACAATCGAGCAAACTCCACAGAATTTTCAGAAATAAGATTTTTGTGGTTTTCGGGTTCGCTCTTGACAAACTCAGAACATTCGACTTCATCCTCTACAGAAATTAAACTCATATCATCGTCCTCATTTAGTTCAGACGCGTTTTCAACATCAATTTTATTTTCTGAACTTAAATTGGTATTCAATAAGTCAAATTTTTTATGGTTTCGGTCCTTAGTTTCAGCTTATCGTTTTCATCCTAAAGGTTTTTCAGCATGTCCTTATGGTCTTTGGACTTTATGAAAAATTCTATTTTGTCCAGACCATACATGTAAGTGGGATTCACATCATCAGACGAAACAACACTTTCGTAGTTATATGCTTCAGCATCGATTTCATCCTCCTTAAAATCAAGGAAGGGCAAAATCATGCGATGAATTTTTTGTCCTATTTCAGAATTCGGATGCAGTTGAGTGATGTTAGCATAAAGACATTTAGCAATCAAACAAAAAACATTTCTCTGTTTTAAAAGTTTTAAATTGTCTCTTTGTGAATAAATGTTTTCATCCTTATATTTTATCAGCTCCGACTCTTTTTGCTCTATCCACATCCTTCGCTCCTCACTCTTGGATGACACCCTGCTTATTTGGTCAGTTAGGTTAGAATTGGTGACCCGTGTTTGAGTTAAACAACTATCCAGATTTCAGACTCTTGAATTTAAGCTATATAATTCTTTTTCATATGATTTCTGTGGGACTTTGAATGAAATAAAAATAGATTGCACCTTCTTGATCAATTCGTCAAGCTCATTGATCTGCACACTGAGAGGTTTTGTTATGAAGCATAAGTCCTCTCGCTCCTTGGTATCCTCTTTTTCACCATCAATATTGTATCCCCTCATGTGAGATACATCAGTTACCATCAAACACTTCCTGCTGCTTTCGTCACCTCTTGCAACATATGCCTTTCCATGTGAAGTCTTTCTCACCTCATCATCCTCTGAGTCGGTTGACCATACCTGCACGCCACCGAACTCGTCATCCTCTGCTGAACCTTGTACAATAAGAGCATTCATAGAAGGGTTAGTAGCAGCTTTCTTCATCTTGATCTCTTCCAGCTTTTTCATCAAGACAGCCTCTTCGTCTTTCTCCTCATCCTTCTCTGCCATTTTCTTCAGAACAAAATCTTTGGCATAATGGTTCTATCCTCCACAGTAGTAGCAATTCACACCAGAATCTCCATCAACCTTCGCCTCTTTCTTTGGTTCCTCAATCTTCGGCTCCTCCCTAACCTTTTCAGAACTATAGCTTCCCTTCCAATTTCGGTTCTTATTGGTAGGGAACCTTTTCTTGATAAACCTTTTTGTATTAGACACCATCATTGCATAATCTTCAGAAGTAAGATCATAGTCTTGTAGGTTCAGATCTTCATCTTCTACCACATTTTTGCTTTTAAACAGGAGGGCCAAGGACCCCAAACTTGAGACCACATTCTTCTCTTGCATGACAATCTTTTCTTGAGATTTCAAAATTCCCACTAGCTCTGCCAGCGAATAAGACTTGAACTGCTCATGAGCTTTGACTATAGACACAACAGCTCTCCATTCAGATCTTAGGCCATTCAAAAAGGTGACCTTCTGTTCAATCAGCTTCCTTTCTATATCATGTTTGATCATCTTGCTAAGAAGATGATTGAAGCGATCGAACGTCTAAGTGACAGTTTCATCAGAATTCTGCTTAAATTCACCAAACTCAGACAAAAGCAACGTCATAATGGAATGCTCCAAATCTTCATCTGTGGAATATAGCTCTCGCAACCTATCCCAGATTTCTTTGGCGGTACTGCAGGAACTCACCAACCTAAATGTATCAGATTGAAGAGCGAATCGGATTAGTCTCAATGCTTTGATATTGCACTGAAGCTTCCCCTTTTCTTCTTGAGCAACGTCTTTTACATCTTTTAACAGATCATTATATTCTTTCTGAGTTTTAATGATCTTTGATGTTCCTGAGTGAGCAAATGGTCCAGACACAATTGCTTCCCAAATAAGATACCCATTAACTTCATATCCGATGACATATTCTTCAAAATGATGTGCCCAAACTTCGTAATCTTGGGTGTAAAGAATAGGAATCTTTGTCGTTGATCCAATGTTGTTTGAGATGTTGATAGGATTAGATTGAGACTCGTCCATGCTTGATCGTTTAACCTGTTTGAAAGATCAGACTTGTAATATGTAATATTAGGGCAAAACAAATAAATGCTAAGTTACATCAATTATGGAATGACGGCTCAATAAATATCAGTTAATGCGGAATAACCCTAATTGCTTCTTTCACAGAAGAGATGTGTATGAATTACACAGCCTCCTGCTCTGATACCAATTGATGAGTTATAAAAACTCTTTGATCGATTAGATCTTTTTAACAGGTAAATAAAGAACTTAAAAAAATAGTGAAATAAAACACAAGAATGGATCTGAATGAGTCGAATGATTAGATTAGCTCAATCCTCAGCAGAGCTCGATTAAGAACTTCCACTGTAGAGGATTCTAGGGTTACAAAAACAAGAACGATGAATACGCCTAAAAATCCTTATCTAATCGTTACGTTCTAGGATGCATGCAAGCATCTATTTATAAAAAAAACCCGACATAAAACTCACGGATGGACAGGACCATACCGGAGACAAAACTTGGACTAGCTAACGAGCCCAATAGACACAACACTAAGCTGGACCTAACAACAACAATTTAGATGAAGTCCTTAAAGCTAATAACACTTATGTAAAGTGTTTATCATGTTCTTGTAGGTCTAAACAATTTCAATTAGTAGTTTAAATCTAATTGGGTACACATATATGTGATTATATGTTAACTAGGATCATAGCGTGTGTTCAAGACTTCACATGACACCTAGCAATCCTACATCTTCAGTACATCAGTACCACTCACTACAGGTGAGTTCATACCCCTTAATCAATGGTTTAAATGTTTTTTATATGCTTTTATGGGGGGGGGGGGAATACAAGTCAAATAATTATAGTTATTACATCAATCACATGTGATTAATAACTACAAAACCAGTGATTTTCCTTATTGTTCAAATTGTTTATCAAACTGCTTTGCTTCAAACTGTTTTACAAGTTCTTATACTTATCAAATACATTTACTTAAACTCTGTTTTACTTATTATCAATTTCATGTCTAGGTATGTATAGTTATATAAGCAATGTTTAAAAAGCTTAGGAAGGCCTGCCCGCCCTATTTCCTTTTCGCGCTTGAGATGTGGTCTGGTGGGATATCGGGTACTCGTCCGAATGCCGTTTAAATATTAGTTATATATCATGTGTACATATATAGTCATAAAGGTCCTTCCAGTTCATTCGGTACCTTTGGGTAGCAAGGGTATACTTCCATGTTCATACGTACCAGTTACATCACTAGTAAGTTACCATAGGGGTAGCATAGGAGGATATTATTACTATTACTAGAACAATGAAACATACAATGAGTCAGTTCATTCATGAGTATGTACGAGTAATACTTATAGTACATTACAGCTAGTACGCACAGTACATTACTATACATGCTAGATAGAGAGAACATACATTACAACTAGCACACACAGAATATTTCAGTACATTCTGGCTAGATAGAGAAAGATTACACTTTCAGTTAGCAGATTCACTACATATACATTCATGCAGTTACGTGAACCATTGAGTGGGTCATGGCACTTCCTGCCATGACCACTCTTGTATCCCGAATCTCCTTAATTGAGGAGCATATGAGTTTGCGTATAGATCTATACTGGATTGACTATCCTACACCTTGCTACTCACTACAGTGGGACTTGCAAGTCTACGGGTGCCAAATGTCATTTCTTACAGCGTCTTACATCGTCGTTTTACTAGAGTCGGTAGCAGGACACAGGTCGATAAACTTTCCTTATTTTGTAAATTTAGACACTACCACAAATGAAAGAATCAACTTCATATTTCCAATATTGCTATCAATGGAATCATATAAGCAACATCTTTTTTTTTCACAAATGCCATTGTAAGGATATTTTAAAATAAATAAAATTAAAAACTTTTCTTTTATTTTAAAACTTTGCGGAGAAACTAATCCTTACAATGCAAATGTATATGAAAAGTTGTTGTCATCTATTCCTAAGCAATCTATCATAACTCTTAAGCACCTGCTCAAAATTCTGATCAACGAACCATGCAATTGAAATCCATCTTCGCGGTCAAAA
Organism: Lactuca serriola; assembly: GCF_051521515.1. Lineage (NCBI taxonomy): Eukaryota > Viridiplantae > Streptophyta > Magnoliopsida > Asterales > Asteraceae > Lactuca > Lactuca serriola. The sequence continues at coordinate 286,048,333 of NC_136410.1, forward strand.
TCATCATATAATTCCTTTAAGTTTCTTTACTTTTCTTTGATTCTTAAAACATCAACATGTGACCCAACCACATCATGTAATAAGAATCTCCAAGTAGGAACTTAATAGAGTTAGACAATGAAGTTTACCTGAAATAAAGTCAAACTTATTGACTTTATCATCCTTAGGTAAGTTTGGCAGCTTCATAACCAAAGCCCCTTCCTTTGGCAATAGAAACATATGGACCCTTAGGTAATAGTACATGGGACTATCTCAGACATAGCCTTTCTCTTTACCATTTGGTCAACAAAGTTGACTATGGCCTATCCCTTTCCATTGGGAAGAGAATGCATTTCTGGATTTCCTGTGTCACTATTGTCCCTGTCCATAAAGTTTTGGGAAGTTGATCTCCTAATCAAATTTGCTTTACTAGTACACTAAATCATTTCTAATTTAGCAGCACCAAGCAAATAGATAAGATCATTAAGGGTCTTTTCATAGTCTATTTCATAAGAGTCCCAAAGGAACTCACTATGTCACATAGAAAGTGATTGAACCACTAACTTTCTCAAGACTTTGACACCCAACTCTCCCGGCTTGTCAGTATGTGACTTCATCTCCAAGATGTGATCAAACCTAGACATTGCCTTGCCGATAGGGTTTGAGTGTCCTTAAACTTGTGGGTTAAGGAGAATAATTAGAGGGGGTGCAAGAATTTTTCAGACTTTTTAGTATAAGTCTAAGTAATTCAGGATTTACACTTAAAGAGATATCAGGAGAGAATGCACTAGGGTTTTGTGCAACTCTGTTATTTCAGAACTCTATGATATTAGAGTTCATTTCTTGAATAAAAATATTTTCTGCTAAAAATCCCAAGACTATATATATGATTCTTAACCAAATTATTTCATTAGTTACATTTCCAACTAGAGAAAAGCCATTTTCTCTCTCACGGATCTTCAGGTTTTCATCCCCAATCGTGAGCACCTCTCTCTAGTTGTATTATATAGCTATTAATATGCTTAATAGCATCGATTTCATAACAAAACAACTAGATTCGAGAGTTTACCGCCCAAGAACACCTTACGGAGTAAACTCTTAAAATGATGCCTAGTCCTTCCCCCGTGATATGTGACCACCTTAGGATTGTATGCTAGTGTTTATAAGACAAGAAATCACCCATGAACACCAAGAGAAAGGTGTTCACGCCCCAAGAAGTTCTTGAACCGTGAACTCCAAACTCAAGGGCCAAAGAGTGCTTTAACCACTCCTAAAGCCTAGGGCAATTACCTTGATTTGCTACTAGCTAATTTAAGGACTTTAAATCATCAAAGACCCATCCCAAAGAGAGATTATGTGACAACCCGAAATTTCTGTTCTAAATCAAACCATTTCAATCCAATAGAAGTAGAGCAGTTACAGTGAAAATTCAGACTTATCGAATAAGTTTGGCAGTTTTTAGGGTTTTACACCTAAGGAGTTATTAGGAGAGTGGATGCACTAGGATTTTGTGCAACACTGAAATTCCATTACTCTAGGTCATTAGAATCCATTCCGAGAATAGAAATATTTTCTGCCAAAAATCTCAGGACTATAAATAGAATTCTGAACCAAATTGGTTCATTATTTGATTTCCAATTAGAGAAAAGCCAAATACTCTCTCACGGATCTTCGGGTTTTCAGCCCAGATTGTGAGTCTACTTTCATAGATGTGTTTTAATACTTGTTATATGCTTAATAACATTATTTACATGTCCAAAGTACAAGATCCGGGAGTTTACCGCCCAAGAACGTTCTTGGGGAGTAAACTTCAAAATCAAGCCTAAAGGCCACCTAGTCCCATTTCCGTGTTAGGCATCTAACTAAGGACTTTATGAATGATCATTAGAGGCTACAAACAAATCAAAACCAAGTAGTTTGAGGATTTTACGGCCAAGGAACCACCTCTTGGGCCGTAAACTCCAAGTAAAGGGCACAAATTAGTGCCTAGTGTTCCTTTAGCCTTAGAACAAGAACCTAGAAGCCTTAAACTTATGTTTTAGACCAACAAAACAATTAGAAACCAACTTTGGAAGGGAGTTTACGGCCAAGATGCTCCTTGGGCCGTAAACTCCAAGATTTAGGGCCAAAATCCCTTCAAACTCTTCCTAAGGCTTAGTCTTCATTTTTGGCAAGTACCTTAATGTGTTTAGGACCTAGAAAACACATGAAAAGCATAAGTGTTGAAGAGTTTACGGCCAAGAGTATTTCTTCGGCCGTAAACTCCTTTAAAGGGGTCAAAGGACACCCTAGACACTTCCTTAGGCCAAGAGTCTTTTAGGGCAAGTACCTAGATGAGTTTTGGGCTAGTTAAAATTCTTAGAACCTCATGTGTGAGGGAGTTTACGGCCCAAAGAGTTCTATGGCTGTAAACTCCATCAAATGGTTCCATTTAGTGCCTTAACCCTTCCTTAAGCCAAGTGTTGAAGCCTAGACTTGTTCCTAGAGTTGTTGGGGACTTGAAAGAACAATAAGAACCCTCCCAAGGGAGTTTATGGCCGTAAACTCCAAGGGAAAAGGGTCTTTGGGCCGTAAACTCCCCAAAGGAGTCAATGTGGTGCCCAAACACTTGTATAGCCTTGAAACAATTCCCACTAGAGTTGTAGTAATTCAAAGTACCATTCCAAGCCTTGATTTAGAGTTTACGTCCAGGAGCTTACTCCCCTGGGCCGTAAACTCCAATGAATATGGTCTTTTGACCTTAAACTTCCATTAGGGACATTGCACTCCTTTGTTGCAACCCATTTGCCTCCTAGCACTTGACCAAAAGTGTTGACCTCGCGCGTAAATGTTTATACTTGTATAGTTAGTGATTAAATCTCTAATTATTTGTATACATATGTCTTCATATGTAATTAGGATCATTGTGTGTGTCTAAGTCATCACTTGACACCAAGCACTTGTCCGATCCTTCCGTATGATAACAGCCCGTTCAATTCCAGTCACATACTACAGGTGAGTTCATACCCCTTAACTAATGTTTTAAACTATTTTAAATGTTTTATGGGGGGGATACAAGTAGAATCATGCTACTTTTTATGTCAATCACATGTGATTAGTAAGTAGGATTATATTACTTATTACATCAATCACATGTGATTAATATATAGCATTCAATAGTTTTGGCTACTCATTTGCCGTTTTACCAAACAGTTTCCTTCAAATGATTTTTATAAACATTTTATATGTTTCAAACTACTTATTACACTGTACATCTTACTCTGTACATTTCCTTTCAAACTTATTTACAACTGTGTTTCAAACTACTTATTACACTGTACTTCTTACTCTGTTTATCATATTTCAGACTCATTTACAACTGTGTTTCAAAGAAATGTTTCCTTATACTTATAATGTTTTATCAAACTTATGCCTTCAATTGTTTTATAGATTGACAGCAAGTCGATCTTTCCTTAAACTAATATTTGTGTTTCAAATGTTTTACCAAACTTATTTATGCTTTTATATTATAAATTGCATGCCTCTATATGTATAGTTATATAAGAAATGTTTAAAAGACTTAGGAAGGCTATCCACCCTATTTCCTTTTCGCGCTTGAGATGTGGTCTGGTGGGATATCGGATACTCATCCGAAGGTCATTTAAATATTAGTTATATATCATGTGTACATATAAAGTCATAAAAGGGTCCTTCCAGTTCATCTTATGCCCTTGGGTAGCAAGGGTATACATCCACGTCCATACGTACCACTTAGATTACTAGTAAGCTACCATATGGGTAGTTCAGGAAGATACTAGAACCATTACTAGAACGCGATATCATAAAATGAGTCAGTTCATTCATGAGTCAATACTTTCTAGAACATTACGGTACATTACATATACATCTATACTAGGACGAGAACATATACATTTATACTAGAACGCTTACATTACTATGCTTGCTAGAACGCTTACATTACTATACTTGCTAGAACGCTTACATTACTATACTTGCTAGAACAGTCCATTACATTACAGCTAGAACAGCACATTACATTATATATACGAGAATACGTTAGTTACTGTGATTTAAATCGGAGCATGACTTAAAACCTCATGACTTGAGTTGCGGCCAGAGTCTCTTGAAGGGGGAGCGTTGAGTTTGTGTATAGATTCTATAATGGATTGACTATCCTACGCCTTGCTGCTAGCTACAGCGGGACCTGCAGGTCTACGGGTGCCAAACGTCATACATTGATTTCGACCATTCTTATGTCGATGTAATCAGTCCATAGTATGAGTTTGTGTATAGATCTATATTGGATTGATTATCCTACACCTTACGGCCAGCTACATTGGGATCTGCAGATCTGCGGGTGCCAAACGTCATTTCTTTATTACGACCATTCATTATGTCGTTGTTACTAGTCGATAGTATGGTGCAATTTATCACGTAATGCCTTTGCCTAAAATCCAGCCTGAGGTAGTTAGTACGGTAGTAGTCCTTTTAGAGCTACGTTTAGTACTACGTGTGACAACCCGAAATTTCCATTGTACGAACATCATCTATTCAATAGAAGCTAGTTCAGTTTCTGTGATTTTCAAGCTTTTCCGAACAAGTTTGTGTACATTAGGGTTTATGTTTTAGATGATATCAGGAGAGTGGATACTCCTGGTTTTGTGAAACTTGGGCATTTCAAGTTTCATACTGTTACAGTCCAACATCAGGAATAAAAATATTTTCTGCCAAAATATTCCAGGACTATAAATAGTTTTTTGAATTAAATTAATTCATTATTCACAATTCCAAATAAAGAAAAGCCATATTCTCTCTGACGGATCTTCGGGTTTTCATCCCAGATTGTGAGTCTACTTTTCTATATGTGTTTCAATACTTGTTTAATGCTTATTAACAACAATAACATGTTTAGATTACAAGATCCGGGAGTTTACCGCCCAAGAACGTTCTTGGGGAGTAAACTCCAAAATGGAACTTTAATGCTTTCTAGACCCATTTCAATGTTAGAGGACTTATAAAGGACTTAGTGTATGATCTTTGTAGCCTAGAAAGCATCCAAGAGACACAAGTTCTAGGAGTTTACGGCCAAGGAACTCCCTTGGGCCGTAAACCCCTTTTCAAGGGCTTATAGTGCCCCAAATCTTCCACAAATGCTTAAGGACTTTAACTACTAGTACTTGTGCTTGTTTAGAACATCAAAAGCCCATAAAGACCATAAGTTTCTAGGAGTTTACGGCCAAGAACCCTTCTTGGGCCGTAAACCCCTTTTTGTGGGACAAAAATCATTCCAAGCAACCCTTAAGCCTTTAGACAATTTACCTTGCACCTTTGGGACTAGAATAGAGAGTAGAACACATAGAAATTACTCCTTGGAAGGAGTTTACGGCCAAGGAACATGACTTGGGCCGTAAACTCCAAGTGAAGGCACCAAAGTGTGCCTCTTGCCCCCAATAGCCTTAGATAAATTCATGGAAGCAATCCTTGATGTTTAAGAGCCTCAAAACAATTAAATTCCAAGATTTTATGACCGTAAACTCTAGGATGAAGGACCTTAGGCCGTAAACTCCCTTATGGATTGTTCTAAATCCTTAAACTACTTCATGTGTTATTCTAATAAAGCTAGGAGTGTTCTAGAAGCAAGACAACACCACGAAACACCCAAAAACACCATTTGAGGAGTTCATGGCCATAAACCCATGAGTTTACGGCCGTAAACTCCAAGGTGTGGGGTTTGTTGGATGGTGAACTCCTATACAAGGCCCTTTGATGTTTCAAACCCTTTTGCCTTGTCCCGTAGCAACTTAGATGCAACCATTTGAACCTTAAACACTCATAAAAGTGTTTAAATGTTTTCTAAGTGTCTTAACTTATTTATTTAAGTTATTATATGTCTAATTAGTTATATATATGCTTATTATATGATAACTAGGCTCGTGCGTGTAAACCAGTCTCCGTTTGTCACCTACCACGGTAGCCGACACTGCAATTCAAACGACTCACCACAAGTGAGTTCATACCCCTTGAATCAACCTTTGAAATGATTTTAAGTGTTTTAAATACTTTATGGGGGGAATACAAGTCAAATACTTATAAGTTATTGCTTCAATCACATGTGATTGCATTTAATCACATGTGATTAATAACTAGGAAAACAACGATTTTTACCACTGTTCAAACTGTTTATCCAACCTTACTTTGAAATGTTTTACAAACTGTTTTACTATCCAACCTTACTTATAGACTGTGATTCAATCAAATGCTTCTTATACTTAAACTGTTTTATAAACTTATGCTTTCAAAATGATTTATAGATCGACATCAAATCAATCTTCTCTTGAATTTATATTTATGCTTCAAAATGTTTTATGAAAACTTATTTATGCTTTATATATACAATTGCATGCCCATATATGTATAGATATATAAATAATGTTCAAAAGGCTTAGGAATGCCATCCTCCCTATTTCCTTTTCCTCGATTTGGATGTGGTCTGGTGGGATTTTGGGTGACCCTCCGAAGGTCATTTCCATATTACTTATATATCATATATACATGTATAGACATAAAAGCACTTCCATATTCATACTCATTAGTATATCATTAGCTGGTTACCATCGGGGTAACGCAGGATGAATACATATACAAATATACTAGAAACAATACATATACAGATACACTAGAAACAATACATATACAGAAATACTAGAAACAATACATATACAGATACACTAGAAACAATACATATACAGAAATACTAGAAACAATACATATACAGATATACTAGAAACAATACATATACAGAAATACTAGAAACAATACATATACAGATATACTAGAAACAATACATATACAGATATACGAGAAACAATACATATACAGATATACGAGAAACAATACATACACATAAATACGTAATAATTGTGATCCACTGTATCAGGCATGCCTTAAATGTCATGGCCCGAGTTGTAGCCAGAATTCTCTTGGAGGGAGAGCGTGAGTTTGTGTATAGATCTATACTGGATTGACTATCCTACACCTTGCTGCTAGCTACAGCCGGACCTGCAGGTCTGCGGGTGCCAAACGTCATTTCTTTTATTACGACCATTCATTATGTCGTTGTTACCAGTCGATAGCATGGTGCAATTTATCACATTATGCCTTAATATAAATCCGGTTTAAGGTAGTAATATTTAGTACATCAGTAGTCTTATTATACAAAGCTACAGTACTACAATGATTTACCCATTACATATTTTAGTGATAATCTCACTTAAGCATTAGTGTACAAACTATATTTTTAACAAATGATAGTTATACTTGGGTAATTACACACTTTTACAACAGACAAGTTTACAAAACAGTTTAGCCTTGGTAGAAGGTTACTTTTATAGAAAATATAGGATTTTCTGAGGGATTCAAACTTTTACAAACACTTTCAAACATTTGCTTACATTTTTCCAAACTTATACATTGAGACAGGTTCAAACGTTTTTACAAGAGACATTGACACTAAAATACTTATGAACTCACCAGCTTAATGCTGATAAACTCTTTCAAAATAACTTGTATTCTCAGGTCATCAGTAGACAGGTACCGAGGCCAGCTTTTGAGAAGATGGGGTGCATTCAAGACTCATCTCATATTATTTTGTGTTTCATTATTTTTGGTGTCTATAGCTGTACAGAACACACTTGTATTAAAATTATATATTTAATGCAATGGATGATGTTGTTTGCTTATTTACATTTACTGTGTTGTGATACTATAGATGTCGTCCTCCGCCCCAGAACATTTCCGCCGTTCTTGGTTTTGGGGTGTGACACTACGTTAATTTTTCCAGTACATATTTTAGTGATAAACTCACTTCAACAAAATTGTACAAACTATATTTTTGGATAATGATAGTTATACTTTGGAAAAATACTTACTCTTACAAGAGACACACACAGAGAACAGTTAAGTCTTGGTAGAAGACTCCTTTTGTTACTAATAGGAATCATAGGGATTTCTAGGGATTTTCAAACATTTACAGTTGAGCTACAAACATTTTCATACTTATACTAGCTTTCTTTCAAAGCAATGTCAAGTCTTAGAAATTATAAGTTTCACAAATTAAGACACATTAATACTTATGATCTCACCAGCTTTATAGCTGATACTCGCTTTCAAAATTACTTGTATCCTCAGGTCATCATAGACAAGTACCGATGCAAGGAGAAAAGAAGATGGAGCTTATTCAAGACTTATCTTTCATTTTGATTTATGCTTTAGCGTTTATCAAAATTTGACAGAATACAATTGTATAATAATTATTTTATTAATGCAATGGATGATGTTGTTGCTTGTTTACTACTTTACATTGTTGTTGATATTACACATGACGTCCTCCGCCCCAGAACGTTTCCGCCGTTCTTGGTTTTGGGGTGTGACAGATTACGGTCGTAATCTCTTATAGAAATGGTCTTTGGGCCATGACCATCAAAAGGGGGTACTAAAGTGTGCCTAAAGCCTTCATTAGCCTTAGATAATTGTCTAAAACATATCCTAGATGTGTATGGAACTTGAAAACAAAAAAACACCCCTTTCCATATGAGTTTATGGCAGTAAACTCAAAAGGAAATGGCCTTGGGGCCTTAAACTCCTCAAAGGAGTGTATTAGTTCCCTAAACCCTTCCAAGAATTAATCCTCCAAGTAGGAATGCTTCTAGGGATCATTTAGAACTTCAAAACACCAAAGGACATTAAGTCTAGGAGTTCACGGCCGTAAACTCAAGGGTTTACGACCGTAAACTCCTTGTGTGAAGTTTATTGGAGAGTAAACTCATATATGGGGTCCTTTGGAACCCTAAACTCACTAGCCGGGTCCTACAACTGATGAGTTATAAAAACTCTTTGATCGATTAAATCTTTGTAACAAGTAAATAAATAACATAAAAAACAATGAGATAAAACACAAGAATGCATCTGAATGAGTCGAATGATTAGATTAACTGAATCCTCAGCAGAGCTCGATTAAGAACTTCGACTGTAGAGGATTCTAGGGTTACAAAAACAAGAACGATGAATACGCCTAAAAATCCTTATCTAATCGTTACGTTCTAGGATGCATGCAAGCATCTATTTATAGAAAAAACCTTACATAAAACTCACGGATGGACAGGCCCATACCGGAGATAAAACTTGGACTAGCTAACGAGCCCAATAGACGCAACACTAAGCTGGACCTAACAATCCCCCCCTTTGCGTCAATTTGGAGCGAGACTATCATTTCTTCTTGCTTGAACTAGCTGCTGGAACTTTCTTGGTTGTATCAAACAGACGCAAGATCAGGGCGAGGATAGTCTGTCTGAAGCGAATGTACCATTGAATCATATCATCAAAGTACTTCTTGTCATCGACCGAATTCTGCTTGCATCGATGGATGATCCCTAAGACATGTTCCAGACATGCAGTGCTATAGAGATGTTTGTCTGCCAAAGCAAAAAGACATTTCTGGCCTTCGTTTCTGGTAAACATAACGGAGTTTCTCTTTGGGTCTATCTTTCCCATCTGCATCATGTTTAGGTCACTTGCTGAGCCAACAGGAGATATGGTAGGCTTTTTCTTGAATACAGTCTCTATCTCCTGATCCATCTTGGCGACTTCCATAATGTAACAAACAAGCATCCTCTTGATGTGGTCGATGATCGGACCATATTCTGCTTCATTAGTAAGAAGGATGTTGTGCAAGATGATCCAATCGTTGTTGGGTTTTGAGCAATCTAACACTTCCTAAGTGTGCATGCAACCCTAATAAACCATGGATCTATGTTTTCTTCTAAAATACATGCAAATAATAATTTCCAAGGTTTCTTCCTAACTAGCATAGCATAAGGATTATGAATCATAAAAGTACTAGTAGAAATACATACCTTTTGATGATGGTTGATTGTTTGGAGTTTGAGAGCCAAGCACCAATAGTGTGAATGCCTCAAATGGAATCACAAATCACCACAAACACTTGGAAAACTTTGAGAGAGTAGTATACTTTCTTGTGGAATCGGCCACCACTAAGTCTCACACTACTAGTGTCTACCCTTAGGCCCTATTTCTTGCATCATATGCTTCTTTATATAGTGTGCATGGTTAGGGTGAAACCCTAATAACCCATGTCTTTTCCTTTCCAAGTCTCCATGGGTTTAAATCTCCATGGATCATCCATGGACTCTCATATTAGCTAAGCCCATTCACAAATGAGTGTTAGCCCACACTATATAAAATATAATAGCCCATAATTTAATCAGTCTTCTTTTTAATCTCTAAATTAATTCATAATTAATTTAAGACTAAAACTAATTAAATAACATGACTTCATATTAATATATTATAACTTATAATATATTAATAAATCGTAAGTATACAATTCTCATAAAATTATCCATAAATCGTTTGGGTGAAGTGCAACCCAAATGGACCATGCCGGGTTGGGTCAAGTATGTACCAAATAAGTTATGGACTTAGACACCTTATCCAACAGACTCCCACTTGGATAAGTCTAATAACTATATTTGCGTATGTTACTTCAGGAACCAACCAGCAATCGTAGCTCTCGAAAACTTTGTTGAACTATGAAGCGCCATTTTAGATAAGTGATCATATAATCCTCTGTTCTCATGATATCAGCCGGACAAATACATGGAACAACGTCGTACTTATTGTCCAGCAGTTTGTTTCCTGATTTTCGATTTGTTTGACAAAGAACTTAATCGAACACATCAATTTAGTTCTGACCGGCCGGTACATAGGTCACAACAAAATCATCGAGGGGCCCAGATATCGCTTCTATTTCTAGAAGGAACAGATAAACTTCGACTCATATGCTTATTCTACTACTTGTTGAATGGTACACAAAGGCACGTTTTAAAACATCAAGTTACTGATGCGTTTACGTGCAATCAATGCACAACCAACTCATAGGTAACAACTCATATCTCTAGGTTTGAATATTTATAAGATATTACCGTCTCACGATCACTCGAGATAAATTCCATGAAGTGATACAAGTGAGCGTGGGTTTATTCCAATACTCATAACTTATGAGCATTCATGAATGTTGTAGCAACCATTGCTATGACTAAACCCATTTAGTCATCTACAAACTCGATTCATGACAGTCTTGATTCATACCTACTTCCAACATATGAACGACTGTGGAATGTTTAAATAACTTAGTCATTCGGAAAGAATAACCTAGCTATTTTGGAAGTCAAAACATGCAAAGTGAAACACAATAATAATCGAATCCAAAATGGTCTTAGAACCCTTTTGAATATAAATAGAACCACCTTTTATTTATCACCATATTGATTACACATTATTCATTGTATAATGTTTCAAACAATCAACTTAAGACTTGAATAAAAAAAACAGTCGTCTCATGCTCCTAGCATGTACACTTTGTTTTTCTAAACAATAGTTATGCCATACTCCAAGTATGCACACTATGTTTGTCTATGATCCTTACATTGTGATGTAGATCAATTGAACATGATTCCAATGATACTCATTTCACAATCCCAAATCCTTATTGTAAATGTGAGAATCCCCGATTCCTATCATTTACCAAAAAAAACTGTTAGATTTTAAACTTTTATGCAATGTTCCACTTGTAATGATTATGCACAAAGTCACCAAAACCTTGTCACTAGTCATTACAGAGTATTCCAAAGGAGATCAACTCTATGGAAACGAAGTCTCATATTCAAAGTACATTGCTTTGAACATCCCTCTTGCATTAAGGTTTTCTAATCTTACATAGATAGAATTACTTCCACCTATGGAGACATTTCCATAGTCCCATTTTGACTATCACTTCCTAACAAGAGTTACTTCTTTTCAGAATATGTCAATATGGTCCTTTCCGACAACTTACATCATACTTCCAACTTTCCCTGAGCAACCAATCTTTGGCGAACCTCAGATTGTCCTCGACAATTGCTTAATCACTTTAGTCATATCCAGTTCTAGACTTTTCCCTTCTCACTTCCTTAAGCATTTGGAAAATTTAGAAAAGATGAATATTATAGCACATGCAATCGATCCTATATCTGAAGCATACGGGACACGATTCATGATGTTTGACATAAAGACATGATACTAGACCAGTCTTTTGCTACAATATTTTTTATTTGCCATGTTTTCAAAATTTAACTATCAAGAGGGATGTCGTAATCATAATCGAATTTTGAGAACAGAATATATATAGAATTTCCTTAAGTCGAACCATTCAGACATAAAATTCATATATATGTCCTTGACTAAAGATGATTAAAATCTCAATCTAAGCTTTAGAATTGAAATGAAGTATAATTTCCTCTCCCTTAATTATAGCAAAACAACTTTTCAACCCCTGCAACTTCACGAATTGAAACTTTGTTTTCTATAATTAACATTGCTAACTTGCAACACTAAACATAATAATCATGCTCCCACTAACATGATGATTATCAGCATAACACTTATGCTCCCACTAGCTTTGACATGTATTCAGAAATCGGTTGGACTTCTAAAATTTAGATTCATACACCTTTCCGTAGATAGCTCACCTGTGTGTCTAAGCAATTTCAAGAACTATGAAAAGGGATGCCGTAATCATAGTCTCAATTTCTTAGACCTTTGCCATTTCTCACAAGTCCATGTTAGTGTGCCGGTTAACCACACACGCTCCACTAACGACTTTCGAAAATGCAAATAACACAATTGATATCTACGTAAAATCTACTTAGTGAAAGCGTTTCCTCACCATCATTTTCATGAATCGGAGAGAAACCTTATGAGACTTAGATTTTATAGTGTATGAGTTCCTATCCATGTGAATTTGTCAAAACCATAATCACAAGATAAGATTAGTGACAAATTCAGCCTTACATGAATTAAACTTGTTGAATCTCAGTTTCTTGTCACCTTGGTAGCACAAGGCCCACCAATGCTTCCAAGTTGAACTCTGATAACTCACATGCAAATTCAACTTATTTAAAGTAGGTACAGAAATAAGAATTATGTCAACACGATAGGTTGCAAACCTTAATTCGTGTGCTAGTGATAAATTACAGGTTTTACTCTTGATTAAATCTTGAAACTCTTTCGGGATCTTTAAGGCTCCCACTGTCCCCTTGATATATAAGTCTCCCCAGTCAAGAACCATTCCTTGACAAAACAAATATTCAAGGGATAGCACGGATTCTTATCAAGACTAACACTTCACACAATTGGTCTTAGTTGGTCTTTGTCTCATCCAAGACATCACAACTTACCAATCTAAAATGTACAAGAGTAGAAAACATTTTACTCTTACATTTGACTAGTGTTAATAAATCTTCCTTTATGTCACTCAAAGTTAGAATCTTGGAGTATGACTCTAAGAATTGTTTTGGAACGAAATATGACTCATCTTCTTGATTTTAACCCATCCAACAATTCATGACCTCTCTTCTTATCCATAACAATACACTAAGACTTCCTTAGAGTATGAATTTGTGATATGGTTTCATAATCATTAAGATGATCATGAAATATGATACTAAAGTACTCTACCATCCTTTCAGATTGAGAAACTTTTATCTTTCTGCCTAATTTGATTCTTCTCATTTGTTTTGTCATACATTGTAACCTTTCCAATGTTACAGAATTATACTTAACCTTATAAGTATAATCATATTTACTAATCTTTAGTAAATCATGACAAATCAATCTTTGTGGTGGACCTTGACCAACGCACACCCAGTGTACCTAATTCCTTAGTCCTTCAATTGACTCACATATACATGTGATCAAAGAATTAGTCTTAATTTTTCAAAGATGAAAATTCTCATTCATCATACAATACAACTTGTATGATTCTAGGTTTCTGTCCAATTGAAACTTGGGTGATGAAAAACTTTCTTCATTTGGTAAATTCAGACACTACCACACATGAAAGAATGAAATCCACTTTCCAATATTGCTATTACTGGAAACATATAAGCAACAATTTTCCAAAGATGCCATTGTAAGGATATTTTTAAAATAAATAAAATTAAAACCCCTTTTTTTTCCTTCTATTTTAAAACTTTGCGGAAAAACTTATCCTTACAATCCACATGAAAACCTTGTTGTGATCTATTCATAAGCAATATATTATAACTCTTAAGCAACAGCTCAAAATTCTGATTGCCGAACCATGCGATCGAAACCCACCTTTGCAATCAGAATCAACATATACTTACTTTAAGCTTCCTACCTTTTTTTTTATTCTTAAAACATCAGCATGTGACCCATTCACATTATGTAATAAGAATCTCCAAATAGGAACTTAATAGAGTTAGATAGTGGACTTTACCCGAAGTAGAGTCAAATCTCTTGACTTGATCAACCTTATGACCTTTCAGGTGAATAGGGCAGCTTAGCAACCAATGCCCCTTCCTTTGGCAACAAAACACATGGACCCTTTGGTAATGGCACATGAGACCATCTCAGACTTAGCCTTTCTCTTTACCATTTGGTCAACCGAGTTGACTATGGCCGATCCCTTTCCATTGGGAAGAGAAATGCTTTTCTAGATATCCAATGCTACCATTGTCAATGTCCATTTAAGACTTGGGAAGTTGTTCTTTTAATCAAATTTTCTTTTACTGGTGTTCCAAATCATTGCTGATTCCACAACACCAAGCAAATAGATAACATTATTAAGGGTCATGTCATAGTCTGTCTCATAGTAGTCCCAAAGGGACTCACTATATCACTAAGAAAGTGATTTAACATCCAACTTTCACAAGACTTCGACACCCAACTCTCCCCGCTTGTCAATACGTGACTTCATCACCAAGATGTGATCACATATAGATCTTGCTTGCCAACAGGGCTTGTGTGACTTTAAACTTTTCAAGAACTTGTGGGTGAGGGAGAAGAATTGGAGGAGGTGGAGGAAGTGAAGCATGATGTTGAGGGACACCATCTTCAAGAGATTTGGGAATATCATAGTTGTCTGAACCAGACATCTATAATGGGAGAAAATCAAGTTAGTTGATTCAAAGTCCTTAATATAACACCCAATATGAAATATTAAGGCTCGGACCGAACACAATATTTTATAACTTGGAAGAGGGATGCCGTAATCCAAGCTATAAAATATTTGAAGGTAGGCGAATGACGATTCACCAATTTCCACCATGAAAAACGAAATAATTTATTAGGTTTTAATTGGATTTGAAATTCCTAGATCTTTTGAGATTCATTGAACTTTTCAATGGCATGTTTCAATCTCGAGTGTGCCCTCTCAAATTTTGTGACTGGGATGCCGAGGATCACAAAACAAGGTGTGAATAACCATACCAATTCACTTGGTACCCTTAATATTATCACCTAATCAATGTGCCGGTTAACCACACACGCTCCATTGATCTATGAAAAACATTAAGTCACCCTTCGTGATCCTTACTAGTCCAAGTTAGTGGGCCGGTTAACCACACACGCTCCACCAACGACTTGGTAAGGTACAAAGTGTGAATTCCATGGGCTAGCACCAAATTCACATTTTTCCTAAAGTAACTAAGATTGGGAATTAAATAAAACATTTAGTTACTTTATAATAATCATTATACTTTTAATGAGAATTTAAAGTCATTGTCCTACCCGTTCGGCTAACGACCATCCACCAGTCAAGCAAGCGGTGGGTGAGAGTGGACACCCATTAAGTTGCCATTTTATAGGCAACAACCTTATACCCACCTTATAGACCGGCTTCGTGAATGAGGCCTACTAATGGTAAAATGACTTGTTCTTATACATACATACATATATATATACATACATATATATATATATATATATATATATATATATATATATATATATATATATATATATATATAATTAACCATTAATGTTATAAATAGTATAAGGGTAGAATTTTAACTTTTAAAACTTCTAGGGTATGGAATTAAAGTTTGTGTGAGACTTTACAAATTCCAAAACTTGAGGGCAAGTTTTGAATAATTCATAAACTTTTGGATATTCATAACTTATGAGTTTTAATTAAGTGTTTAATACTTTTAATGAAGAGTCTCTTGGAAATCCATAACTTGAGGACAAGTTATGAAGTCCATAAAAGCATTTATTAGAAAAACTCTTCTAAAGTGTAACTTATGACTTCTTAAAAAAAACATTTAAAAGAAAAGACTTTTGGAATTCCATAACTTGAGGACAAATTATGAATTCCATTAAAGCACATTAAGATCAAGAATTAACTAACAAACAATTTGCAAATAATTCCTATGATCTAACAAAACTCATATGAACATGAACATCCACATCAACAATTTCAAGAATCATATGAACACATAAACTTAAAATTTTGATTATAAATTTGAAATTAGTCCACCATCATCATTACCACATCAAAAACAGGTTTTATAAGATCAAAACAGTTTAAGGTAATGATTCTAGACCAATTCCAGCACCAAAACCCGAAGATATGTTGTCTGGGGTTCCAACTCGTCGAGTGCATGAACCAACTCGCCGAGTTTGATGAATTTTGTCTTGGACTCATCGAGTCCCTTCATGGACTCGGCGAGTCTGCTGTGCAGACATCATATAAACTTCGATTTTCAGCAATCCGCATCAAGTATTCAAGAAAACAAGCCTAGGCTCTGATACCACTATTGGGTTTTGAGCAATCTAACACTTCCTAAGTGTGCATGCAACGCTAATAAACATTGGATCTATGTTTTCTTCTAAAATACATGCAAATAATAATTTCCAAGGTTTCTTCCTAACTAGCATAGCATAAGGATTATGAATCATAAAAGTACTAGTAGAAATACATACCTTTTGATGATGGTTGATTGTTTGGAGTTTGAGAGCCAAGCACCAATAGTGTGAATGCCTCAAATGGAATCACAAATCACCACAAACACTTGGAAAACTTTGAGAGAGTAGTATACTTTCTTGTGGAATCAGCCACCACTAAGTCTCACACTACCATTGTCTACCCTTAGGCCATATTTCTTGCATCATATGATTCTTTATATAGTGTGCATGGTTTGGGTGAAACCCTAATAACCCATGTATTTTCCTTTCCAAGGCTCCATGGGTTAAAAGCTCCATGGATCATCCATGGACTTTCATATTAGCTAAGCCCATTCACAAATGAGTATTAGCCCACACTATATAAAATATAATATCCCATAATTTAATCAGTCTTCTTTTTAATCTCTAAATTAATTCATAATTAATTTAAGACTAAAACTAATTAAATAACATGACTTCATATTAATAAATTTTTTAACTTATAATATATTAATAAATCGTAAGTATACAATTCTCATAAAATTATCCATAAATCGTTTGGGTGAAGTGCAACCCAAATGGACCATGCCGGGTCGGGTCAAGTATGTACCAAATAAGTTATGGACTTAGACACCTTATCCAACAGTCGTGTGGATTCAAGTTGGGAAGATCAACAAGCGAGATGGCATGTTCGGTCTTGGTAGATCCTCTCAGCACCTTAAACCGAATGTTGGTGAAGTTTCCTTCCTTGTACGGCTTTAGAACCCGAACATTGATAATCTTCTGAGCACTCCATTTTGGTACTGTGGTTGAGCGGCCCTCGGATAGAAATCGACTACGTCCCTATCAATCTTTGGATGTGGATGAGGGACCTCAGCAGTGTTGTCAAAGGCATGGAATACGAACGCCTTTCTGGTCAGTGGCATATCGAACTGAGAATTGATAGTATTAGAACGATCTAAAGAGATCACCGATTCTAGCCATAAGATGTTGGGTGTTTCGATGGATTCTTTTAGCAGCTTCTCAAGAGTCCAAGGAGGAAAAAGAGTTTTCCTGCTCTCGAGAAGGTCGTGAGCTTCTTTCTGTCTTCTTTCGGCTTCTTCAGCCTCTCTAGCTACACGAGCACTGAGATCATCATCTTTATCTCGACCATGCTTCTTCAGAAGGTCGGCAATGGTCTCCTTATCTTCATCATCGCTCTCCTAAGAAATTTTCTTGCCCTTGTCTTTAACACCGGAACCTGAGGCTTGGCCTGTAGGAGGAGGTTCGGTTGTGTGTGTTGCTGTTGAAGAAGGAGGCGGTTGAGACACATTCTCTTTTTCTCCCCCTTGTTTCGGAATGGACACGAAATCAAGGAGCCCTTCAATCTTGCTCAGTAGAGAGAGGGCAGGAGCAAGCTTTTCTGCAAGAGTTCGCCTGACAGAATAGTTGAGTATCGGGTCATGTGCTTCCAGAATGTTGGATACAGCTGAGTGGACATCCGAAACACACGATGAAATTATCTCTCTTTCAAATCAAAGAGACTCAACCTCCTTTTGTGAGCTGGAGAGTTGAATACTCTTGACCTTAAGAGCGGTGGTCTTCCGAGAAAGAGCATCCATGAGAGAGTTCTCAGCAGCTAGATCTTCTTGAAGCTTGGCGAGGCGCTCCTCAATGGTTGTCTTGAAAGCTGACTTGTCGTCTGACAGAGTTTGACGAAGAGAAGCAAACGACTTCAGCTCCGATGCAACTGATGTAGCCAGCTGGTTGACAATGGGTTCCAGCTTTGTTTTGGTGGCTTCAGCAGATTCCTGTAAAGATTGTAACAAAGAAGAAGCATCAGTGAATCGTTTATCGACTTTTTCGGTCGCTGCCTCACAGGCTTTGGTTGAGGCATCAATGGCTGCAGTGGCGGAATCAAGAGAGACTTGGTGAGCTTTGAAAAAAGCATCAACAATTTTCTTAATGGCAGCTTCAGAGATGGTAGACTGGGATGAAGAAGAGGAGGCGATGAGTGAATCGATCTTGTCATGAAGCTCCTTGAGATGCCTCTTTGTGATAGGAGCATCATCATCGTCATCACTCTGAACTTGAAACGGATTGTAATAGACCGAATCAAAAGTCATATCCTCCCCGCCGAGGAATGGTTCTTCGTCCTCTGTTGCCTGAGCAGGAGATGATAGTGTTGGTGAGGGTGGAGGCTCGGTAGTTGTAGTAGGTTCGGGTTGGGTGGTATGTTCGGTAGTTGGTGTGGGTTCGGGGGCTGAAGAGGCTTTGGGTGCGTAAGTATGAGGCCCCGTATCAGATACGTTGGTTCTTACTTCTACAGTGGTGGTGGTTGCTTCGGTAAAGATGGGTGGGGGTATTGGGATGGAGGTGGATGGTATTTGAGTGGTGTAGGTTATGGGGGGAATGGAAATGGGAATAGTAATAGGTGGAGAAGAGATTGGAGAAGTGGAAAAGTGAGCTTCAGGAGTAGGCGATCGTGGTGGACTGTTACCACGAGGAGATCCGTCAGAGGCAGAATTCTCTTCCTCAGATTCGCTTGAGGAGGAAGCGATTATCAGCTTTCGCCTTGGTTGGGTTTTTCTCTACATCGGCGGAGGAGACTGAACAGTCTGTGTAGTTTTACGCTTCTTGGGAGAAGGGCCTTTCGCTCCCTTACCAACTTGCTTGTCTTTGCCTTTGTCAGTTTTCTTTCCCTTGACACAGTCTTGTCCGCTTCATGGATCGACTTGAGCATTTCAGGAGTAAGCTCTCTTGGACCAGAGCGTCGAAACTCCTTGTAGGTTCGAATGATCCTGCTGTCAGCATGAATGTCTCCATACATCGTCTCTGGAATAGAGCCAATGAATTGAAATTTTGAGGCATCGGAGACAATGATCTTCGTGGTAAGGAAAGTACCAATCGAAGACATTGGAGAACCAGCAACAATGGGGAATTGGTACTTGTCCATCACCCATTTTGTAATGAGAGTCCAAAATCGAGCAAAGGAAATCTCAGAATGCCGAGAAGTAGATGACAGACTCTGAATCAACTGTTGCCAAAGGACCGACCCGTAGTCCAAGTGAATACCGTTGTAGATCCCGTACAGAATTATGATGAACAGACGGCTTGTTCCGTCTGATCCATCACTGCGTTCAGACAGCCCCTTGAAAAGCACTGTAAATAACCCATTCCACTGAGGAGGTAGGCACGATTTCTTGAACTTCGTAACTGTTGTCAGCACCTCAGTATACCCCATGTTGTAGAACAAAGAGAACATGTGACCCACCGGAATCGATTCAGGGTTAACCCTAGTTGAATCTGGTTCAAACCCTAAAATTGAGCAAAACCTCTGCTTGGAGATAGACGCCTTGTGATCAAGCGTGTCAAAGAAGACCCTATCGACCGCCTTGTCGTAATGAGCAGTGGCGAAAATTTGAGACAAGAACTCCATAGGAACTGCTTCAACTTTGGTGAGAGCAGGAGCAATCGGCGAGAACTTGAGGCATTCGATTATCGGGAACATGAAAGCGTCATAGACCTGAGGAGTAAGATCGATGATTAAACTCTGTTGGGGACGAATCGGCAAGATGTGAGAAGTAGCATGAACTTATGAGGAATCCGCCATTGTTGTGAAGAAGATGGGAGAGATGATGAACAGTAGAATCCTTGAAGGTTTTCTTGCTCTCTGAAATATGGATGCAGTAAAGAGGTAAACAATGGTTTACGTTACCTTTTATACTGTAGGTAGAGGAGAGAGAAGAATCTGTCCCAAATCTCCGAGGGAAATGCGAAGGGTTTTTCGGAAGTGATGGATGTGTGACAGTTATGAGCACCGATGATCATGCATGAGAGAGAGTGTCAGTCGTGATTAACACGCCTTCCCATCAGGCGCCGTCTACAAATGAAACGGTTCCACTTCACACGCCTGGCTGTCAAGTGCCGTTTGCAATTTAAATCGATTGGACTCCCGCCTGAGTCAACATATTATCATCTTATCCTTTTAGAGTTAACGTCATCTTAAAGCATAGTTACCCTCGTGGATCAATATTAACCATAACCCTTTTATTACTTCAGATCCCATTTAAAAATGATGTAATGTAATTAATGAAACCAGAATTGTGTAAAATAAAAAAGATTTTCGTGCTTAGTGTGTAAAAGAAAAAGAAATAAAGCAACACATATGAGGGATTTTGTGATGTCAATAAAGACACGTAACAATGGATATCAGGCACGAATCTCTTCCTTAGAAGTCAAGAGAGACCTTAAAGTGTTTGTGTGGTTTCCCGTTGAATAACGATCAGACACTTATTAAGAAGTCTTGAAAGGCTTCTTTTAATTAGGCTTATTTGGGTGGCTGTCGCTTCAGTTTAGAATTCCTGATCTTGATATAAGACAGAAATCGAACGAAGTACTTGTGAGACCAATGTAGTCTGTTGAACAAGTAGGTTTGAAATAATGTAAGTGGCTAGATAAAATAGTTTATGTAAAATCTCAAAACAACTTTAAAACTGGATTCCAAGGGAAGAAATGTTATAGAACGTAACAATTTCATAGGAATCACTCAAAAGGAAATTTGAGATTTTACTTTCCACCCCCATGGATAAGTCCGTCAATTCGTTAGTTGTAGCTAGAGCAAAGATGATTGATCACCGTCAATTCATAATAGGTATTGAATTGTGGGTTTCACTTAGTTCGTAGTGACACGAAGCTAAGATCATAAACACAAAAATTATGTAACCATAAACCTCAGTGGTAATTTCTGAGAGTCTCAAGGGTTACGTTTATGAAGCGAATGAGATGGAGAAAAGTAGTGTAGATGGTGTAGAGAAACGAAAGTACCTCTGCTGTTAAAATAAGGACCAAGCATAAAACTCTTATCTCATGTGAGAAGAGAGTCAAGTAGCTCATGATTAGAATAAATATGGAAGCCTAATTGGGAAGACAAGGTTTGTATTTACCAAGTCAGTAAGGCTATTATTCAGAATCAGGTGAGGCTTTGGACACATACAGCAACATGCTTCTAGGGACACTTAACTAGTGAAATGATTTCCCCACAAATAGACACACAAAAAGATAAGACACAAAAAAAAAAAAAAAATTTGGAGTTTTAAATTTACGAAGAGAAAATAAGAAAAAAATATTTTTGGAATTTTTGATTTAAAAGAAAATACACAAAAATAAAAAATTTGGAACCGAACCCGAGCGTTCGGTCTATTTTGGGTGTTAAAAAAAAATTTGGAACCGAACCCGAGCGTTCGGTCTATTTCGGTTGAGAAAAAAATAAGTTTGAAAAAGAAAAGAACTTTGAAAATAAGTGAAATGAATTTGAGAAAATGATACAAAAGGTTTACAACCAAAGAAACTACCTTGGAGTGATAAGCGGCAATCATATAAGACGACCGAACCCGAGCATTCGGTTCGTTTCGGTATACCAGAACACGACCCGAACCCGAGCGTTTGGTTCATTTCGGCACACAAGAGACCCGAATCCGAACGTTCGGTCTATTTCGCTTCCAACGTTTAATTTTGAGAAGTAGTCTTTGGTACTGACTCCGATTCCATCATTCCTAGCCCTTGTAGAATTTTGTTGAAAGATGCTTCAAGAAGAGCTTTGGTAAAGATGTCAGCCAGTTGATCAGTGGTTCAAACAAAGTGAATTTCGACGTTCCCATCTTCCACTTGATCTTTAATGAAGTGTTACCTCAGTGCTATATGCTTGGTCTTAGAATATTGCACTGGGTTATGACAGATCCTAATTGCACTTTCTGAATTGCAATATAGTGGGATCTTTTTCATATTGAGTCCATAGTCCCGGAGCTGGCTTTGGATCCAAATCACTTGAGATGTACAGGAGGCAGTTGCGATGTACTCAGCTTTGGCTGTAGACAGAGATACACATGTTTGTTTCTTTGATTGCCAACTAACCAACTTCCCGTCTAGGAACTGGCAGCCTCCAGTGGTGCTTTTCCTGTCTAAACGACAACCTCCAAGGTCAGCATCTGAGTAGGCTTGAACGAAGAAACCCGAGTTTGATGGATACCATAAACCGAGAGAGGTGGTTCGTTTCAGATACCGAAGAATGTTTTTCACTGCAAGCATATGTGGTTCATGAGGATTCGCCTGAAATCTAGCACAGTAACACATAGAAAACATTATATCAGGCCTGCTAGCAGTAAGGTACATTAAAGAACCAATCATCTGGCGATATAATGTAATATCAACTGCTGGTTTTTCCAAGGATGGTGTGAGCGTGGTGCCGAATGCCATTGGAACTTTAACGTTTGAGTCTCTTGTCAAACCAAATTTAGCAAAAAGAGTCTTGGTGTAAGCTTCCTGGTTGATAAAGATGCCTTCGGGTCCCTGTCTAATATTTAAACCAAGGAAAAAGTTAATCGGACCCATTGAGCTCATTTCAAATTTAGTCTCCATCAACTTTCTGAATTCAGCTGTTAAGATAGGATTTGTTGAGCCAAAGATGATATCATCGACATAGATTTGAACAATCATAAGGTGGTTACCTTCCTTCTTACGAAAGAAAGTTGGGTCAACTGAACCTTGTTTTAACTTTGACATCTTTAAAAACTTGGTTAGCGTTTCATAGCATGCCCTAGGTGCTTGTTTCAGACCATAAACCGCCTCGTCCAGAATATTACAGTGATTGGGGTACTTTTCATTAACAAATCCAGGAGGTTGCTCCACATAAACGGTTTCTTCAAGTTCTCCATTCAGAAAGGCGCATTTCACGTCCATTTGGTAGACCTCAAAGTTCTTGTGTGCAGCATAGGCCAGAAATATTCGAACAGATTCCAGCCTCCCTACCAGAGCAAAAGTTTCCTCATAGTCAATTCCTTCCTCCTGGCAATATCCTTTCACCACGAGACGAGCTTTGTTTCAAATCACATTTACTTCCTTGTCCATTTTATTTCTGAATACTCATTTGAGACCAACAACTGAGGCGTCTTTAGGAGTTGGAATGAGGCGCCAAACCTTATTTCTTTAAAACTCATTGAGTTCATCTTGCATAGCTTGAACCCAGTCAGAGTGATCAAGATCAGTATTTACTGTCTTCGGTTCAACTTTTGATACGAAAGAATTATACATGCAGAACTCTACTTTGGAGAATAAAGATGTTTGCTTTGCCTTCAGTTGAGATCTGGTCAGGACCTTTTCAGAGACATTACCCACTACCTGAGATACAGGATGATCTCTGGTCCACTTAACAAGCGGAGGGTAATTTGGATCATAGGATGGATCCAATTCAGCATTCACCATTTCTTCTAATTCAGATTGACTATCGTCGTCGTAGAACATATCGACATTCTCCCCCTCGACTGATGAGCTTTCTGGTGTAGGTGGACTTTCTGGTGCTACAAGACTTTCGGGTGCAGTTGAGCTTTCGGGTGGAACTGGAATAGAGTTCTCCCCCTCAATTTGTGAGCTCGGTTGTTTTGAAGGGGGTGGCTTCTCCCCCTCAACTGAAGCACCATGCTTTGGAGGTTCGTTTGGAACATGTTCTCCTTCACCCATTCGTTTGGCGGCATCTTTGACGATTTGCTTCAGATGGTCGACTTTGTTGTCTGCTGCCTTGGCTTCCGAGAGAGTAGCTTTCTCCGGTTCATCGAATAGTTCTACAAACTGCTCAAACAAATTAGCAATTGAGGTCGTGACTTGACCTGTTTGAGTGAAAATCTCTCCAATTGCTTCTTCAGTGGCCTTTAACTTCTTGACGTAGCTGTCATCGAAAGTCACATAATACGTTTCTTCAATCTTCCTCGAACGCTTATTTAAGACCCGGTACGCTTTTGAAGTAAGTGAGTATCCCAGAAAAATTCCTTCATCAGCTTTAACATCGAACTTCTTATGATGTTCTTTGGAGTTGAAGATGAAGCATCGTGAGCCAAATACATGGAATAATTTTACGTTTGGCTTCCTGTTGTTGATGATCTCATAAGGAGTAAGAGAAAAACACTTGTTGAGATAGGACCTATTCTGCGTAAAACATGCTGCAGCAATAGCATCAGCCCAGAAATATAAAGGTAGAGAAGCGAAACTTAGCATTGTTCGGGCCGCCTCACACAAGGACCAGTTTCGTCTTTCGACAATACCGTTCTGTTGAGGGGTGTAGGGGGATGTGAAGTTTGGACTGGTTCATTTTTCTGCCAAAAAGTCTTCAAATTCTTTGTTTTTGAACTCCAGTCCATTGTCGCTCCTGATGTTGCGAACGACTTTTCTTAGTTGCACTTCAACTTGCTTAATAAACATCTTCAGCTTGAGAGTGGCCTCAGATTTGTGCTTCAGAAAGAACACCCATGTAAAACATGAAAAGTCATCAACAATAACAAGAATATACTTGCTACCGCCAATGCTTTCGATAGATGATGGACCACATAAGTCAATGTGAAGTAACTCAAGTGGTTCAACAACTTTAGTGTTTATAATGGATGGGTGACTTTGACGACTCTGCTTCCCCATTTCAGACACAGCACAAAAATGTTCTCGATCAAACATGAGCAATGGGAGACCCCTAACATGACCTCCTGTGACAAGCTTGTTAATGTCTTTGAAGTTAAGGTGTGAGAGCCTTCGGTGCCACAACCAGATTTCGTCAGAATGTGCTTTGGATAAAAGACATATAGTTGGGTTTCCTTTGATAGGTTTGAGATTGAGAGGAAACATTTCGCCTTTGCGTTCTGATTTGAGAATCACTCTTTTTGTTTGCTTTTCTATGATTTCTGAACCCTCATCTTCAAATGAAACTTTGAGACCGGTACCTCCTACCAGTTGAGATACACTGATGATATTATGTTGTAGCCCTTCAACGTACGCCACCTTTCTTATTGTGAAGTCTGCATTGGTTATCATCCCATAACCCTTTATCGTTCCCTATGAGTTGTTCCCGAACTTGACATTCCCACCATTCTGATGAGATCGAAACTCCCTCAGCTCCTCCTTCCTCCCTGTCATGTGACGTGAGCAGCCACTATCAATGTACCATTCTTCGTCGAACAGCTCGTCACTAATAACCTGCAAAAATTAAGCAGATATAGGAACCCAAAGTTATTTGGGTCCACGTGAGCCTTTCACAGGAACAGGAATAGTAAGAGAAACATCAACGAGATATGTTCTTTTCATTAATGTTGTTTGATCTTTCTTCTAAATGGTGTATACTTTGATTTTGTTAGAATTAGCTACAGTCGTTTTGGTTTCAGGTTTTGGCGTTTGGGCCTTAGACTGCTTTCGGTCATCCTTGACAGAGGAAAGCTTCGATTTTTCTTTCAAATCCTTTGATGATTTTGAACTTTGAGCAGGAACAGAATTAGATTTAAAAGAGGATTGAGAATGAGAAGAATTAGAATGGGAATTTCTTCTGACTTGTGGTTCGTTATAACCCTTTTGTTTTTTGGTCATTGGAAGGACTGAACCTGGACGTTCGGTCGCTATTACTTTCGGGACCGAATCTGTCCTTTCGGTTCCTTATGCTCTCTGAACCGAACCTGTCCTTTCGGTTACGTTCCTCATGTGGTCTGAGATCCTTTTTCTCTTGCTTTGAATTCTTATCGTGATAAGAGAAATGATTGTTTTGGGAGCGCCAAAACTACTTTCGCTCAGAGAGATTCTTTTTGTATCGTTGATTCCTTTGATGCTTTTGATCCTTCACTTGTTTCGGCTGTTTGTGGATGTTAGCCTTTTGCTTCTTCTTCTTGTCAGCCGGTTCACTTTTCACAGATGATGTTTCGCTTGTGGAAGTGACTTCTTCTACAGGGACTTCTTTTGTACCACTAGTGCTTGGCACGTCGAAGTTGTCAGGCTTGTTCAGTGGCTCTGGTACATATCTGCCTTTGGTTTTCCAGGACGTCCGCTCTGACAGACCAATAGTTTCATTGGCATTATCTATAGGAGTAGACCAGAAAAACTCATCACAACCATCTCCGTTATCTTCATTCACTATGGCAGTGAGTTCGTCTGTTTGATGTTCAGTTACTCATGTGACCTTATACACTTGATTTGGTGTTGTTCTCACCTTTTGGTACACAACTGCGTTTTCTTCTAGAATCGGGGACTTATTTTGGGACAATCGAGCAAACTCCACAGAATTTTCAGAAATAAGATTTTTGAGGTTTTCGGGTTCGCTCTTGACAAACTCAGAACAGTCGACTTCATCCTCTACAGAAATTAAACTCATATCATCGTCCTCATTTAGTTCAGACGCGTTTTCAACATCAATTTTATTTTCTGAACTTAAATTGGTATTCAATAAGTCAAATTTTTTATGGTTTCGGTCCTTAGTTTCGGCTTATCGTTTTCATCCTAAAGGTTTTTCTGCATGTCCTTATGGTCTTTGGACTTTATGAAAGATTATATTTTGTCCAGACCATACATGTAAGTGGGATTCACATCATCAGACGAAACAACACTTTCGTAGTTATATGCTTCAGCATCGATTTCATCCTCCTTAAACTCAAGGAAGGGCAAAATCATGCGATGAATTTTTTGTCCTATTTCACAATTCGGATGTAGTTGAGTGATGTTAGCATAAAGACATTTAGCAATAAAAAAAAGACATTTCTCTGTTTTAAAAGTTTTAAATTGTCTCTTTGTAAATAAATGTTTTCATCCTTAGATTTTATCAGCTCCGACTCTTTTTGCTCTATCCACATCCTTCGCTCCTCACTCTTGGATGACACCCTGCTTATTTGGTCAGTTAGGTTAGAATTGGTGACCCGTGTTTGAGTTAAACAACTATCCAGATTTTAGACTCTTGAATTTAAGCTATATAATTCTTTTTCATATGATTTCTGTGGGACTTTGAATGAAATAAAAAGAGATTGCACCTTCTTGATCAATTCGTCAAGCTCATTGATCTGCACACTGAGAGGTTTTGTTGTGAAGCATAAGTCCTCTCGCTCCTTGGTATCCTCTTTTTCACCATCAATATTGTATCCCCTCATGTGAGATACATCAGTTACCATCAAACACTTCCCGCTGCTTTCATCACCTCTTGCAACATATGCCTTTCCATGTGAAGGCTTTCTCACCTCATCATCCTCTGAGTCGGTTGACCATACCTGCACGCCACCGAACTCGTCATCCTCTGCTGAACCTTGTACAATAAGAGCATTCATAGAAGGGTTAGCAGCAGCTTTCTTCCTCTTGATCTCTTCCAGCTTTTTCATCAAGACAGCCTCTTCGTCTTTCTCCTCATCCTTCTCTGCCATTTTCTTCAGAACAAAATCTTTGGCATAATGGTTCTATCCTCCACAGTAGTAGCAATTCACACCAGAATCTCCATCAACCTTCGCCTCTTTCTTTGGTTCCTCAATCTTCGGCTCCTCCCTAACCTTTTCAGAACAATAGCTTCCCTTCCAATTTCGGTTCTTATTGGTAGGGATCCTTTTCTTGATAAACCTTTTTGGATTAGACACCATCATTGCATAATCTTCAGAAGTAAGAGCATAGTCTTGTAGGTTCAGATCTTCATCTTCTACAACATTTTTGCTTTTAAACAGGAGGGCCAAGGACCCCAAACTTGAGACCACATTCTTCTCTTGCATGACAATCTTTTCTTCAGATTTCAAAATTCCCACCAGCTTTGCCAGCGAATAAGACTTGAACTGCTCATGAGCTTTGACTGTAGACACAACAGCTCTCCATTAAGATCTTAGGCCATTCAAAAAGGTGACCTTCTGTTCAATCAGCTTCCTTTCTATATCATGTTTGATCATCTTGCTAAGAAGATGATTGAAGCGATCGAACGTCTAAGTGACAGTTTCATCAGAATTCTGCTTAAATTCACCAAACTCAAACAAAAGCAATGTCAGAATGGAATGCTCCAAATCTTCATCTGTGGAATATAGCTCTCGCAACCTATCCCAGATTTCTTTGGCGGTACTGCAGGAACTCACCAACCTAAATGTATCAGATTGAAGAGCGAATCGGATTAGTCTCAATGCTTTGATATTGCACTGAAACTTCCCCTTTTCTTCTTGAGCAACGTCTTTTACATCTTTTAACAGATCATTATATTCTTTCTGAGTTTTAATGATCTTTGATGTTCCTGAGTGAGCAAATGGTCCAGACACAATTGCTTCCCAAATAAGACACCCATTATCTTCATATCCGATGACATAGTCTTCAAAATGATGTGCCCAAACTTCGTAATCTTGGGTGTAAAGAATAGGAATCTTTGTCGTTGATCCAATGTTGTTTGAGATGTTGATAGGATTAGATTGAGACTCGTCCATGCTTGATCGTTTAACCTGTTTGAAAGATCAGACTTGTAATATGTAGTATTAGGGCAAAACAAATAAATGCTAAGTTACATCAATTATGGAATGACGGCTCAATAAATATCAGTTAATGTGGAATAACCCTAATTGCTTCTTTCACAGAAGAGATGTGTATGAATTACACAGCCTCCTGCTCTAATACCAATTGATGAGTTATAAAAACTCTTTGATTGATTAGATCTTTGTAACAGGTAAATAAAGAACGTAAAAAACAGTGAAATAAAACACAAGAATGGATCTGAATAAGTCGAATGATTAGATTAACTCAATCCTCAGCAGAGCTCGATTAAGAACTTCCACTGTAGAGGATTCTAGGGTTACAAAAACAAGAACGATGAATACACCTAAAAATCCTTATCTAATCGTTACGTTCTAGGATGCATGCAAGCATCTATTTATAAAAAAACCCTACATAAAACTCACGGATGGACAGGACCATACCGGAGACAAAACGTGGACTAGCTAACGAGCCCAATAGACGCAACACTAAGCTGGACCTAACAACAACAATTTAGATGAAGTCCTTAAAGCTAATAACACTTATGTAAAGTGTTTATCATGTTCTTGGAGGTCTAAACAATTTCAATTAGTAGTTTAAATCTAATTGGGTACACATATATGTGATTATATGTTAACTAGGATCATAGCATGTGTTCAAGACTTCACATGACACCTAGCAATCCTACATTTTCAGTACATCAGTACCACTCACTACAGGTGAGTTCATACCCCTTAATCAATGGTTTAAATGTTTTTTATATGCTTTTATGGGGGGGGAATACAAGTCAAATAATTATAGTTATTACATCAATCACATGTGATTAATAACTACAAAACCAGTGATTTTCCTTATTGTTCAAATTGTTTATCAAACTGCTTTGCTTCAAACTGTTTTACAAGTTCTTATACTTATCAAATACATTTACTTAAACTCTGTTTTACTTATTATCAATTTCATGTCTAGGTATGTATAGTTATATAAGCAATGTTTAAAAAGCTTAGGAAGGCCTGCCCGCCCTATTTCCTTTTCGCGCTTGAGATGTGGTCTGGTGGGATATCCGGTACTCGTCCGAAGGCCGTTTAAATATTAGTTATATATCATGTGTACATATATAGTCATAAAGGTCCTTCCAGTTCATTCGGTACCTTTGGGTAGCAAGGGTATACTTCCATGTTCATACGTACCAGTTACATCACTAGTAAGTTACCATAGGGGTAGCATAGGAGGATATTATTACTATTACTAGAACAATGAAACATACAATGAGTCAGTTCATTCATGAGTATGTACGAGTAATACTTACAGTACATTACAGCTAGTACGCACAGTACATTACTATACATGCTAGATAGAGAGAACATACATTACAGCTAGCACACGCAGAACATTTCAGTACATTCTGGCTAGACAAAGAAAGATTACACTTTCAGTTAGCAGATTCACTACATATACATTCATGCAGTTACGTGAACCATTGAGTGGGTCATGGCACTTCCTGCCATGACCACTCTTGTATCCCGAATCTCCTTAATTGAGGAGCATATGAGTTTGCGTATAGATCTATACTGGATTGACTATCCTACACCTTGTTACTCGCTACAGTGGGACTTGCAAGTCTACGGGTGCCAAATGTCATTTCTTACAGCGTCTTACATCGTCGTTTTACTAGAGTCGGTAGCAGGACACAGGTCGATCACATGTTACTTGGAACACCTTTTGTTTTAAGGTAGTTAGTACCATGATAGTCACTTATTACAAATACTACGGTACGATAATATTTCCCCTTTTACATTCACTTTGTGAATATTCACACGATGCACGCTAATGTAGAAACTATATTTTTGTTAATGATAATCTTAATTGGGAAAACACATACTCTAACAAGAGACATACACAGAGACACTAGATGCCTTGGTAGAAGGCTACAGTTAGTAGGAACCATAGGGTTTTCTAGGAGAGTTCAAACATTATACAAAACATTGTACAAAACATCTTACAGAAGCATTTTACAAACATTTTCATACAAAGTCAGACATTAATATACTTATGATCTCACCAGCTTTAAGCTGATACTCACTTTCAAAATAACTTGTATTCTCAGGTCACCACTAGACAGGTACAGGTGCTAGGCTTTTGAGAAGATGGAGTTCGTTTAAGACTCATCTGTTATTTTTGTTATGTATATTTTTGGTGTCTATATCTTTGATAGAACACACATGTATGAAATTATTGATGGGTTTTGAGCATTCTAACACTTCCTAAGTGTACGTGCAACCCTAATAACCTTGGATCTATGTTTGTCTAATTATCATGCAAAGTTGAATTCCAAGGTTATATTCCTATCTAGCATACATGGGGAACAATTTTAACTTGAATCATAGATAGAATAACTTACCTTGTTGTTGCTTGTGTTCCTTGAAACCTTATGAGCCTAGCACCCCAAGTGTGATGCCTCAAATGCTTCACACAACACCAAATGCTCTTGGAAAAACTCTTGAGATAATACACACTTCTCAAAAATCGGCCAAGCCCTCTAGTTTCTTAGTGTTCAACTTGTGTAGCCAATTTTTGTGGAGAATGGGTCTCTTATATAGTGTTGACACATCTAGGCTTACACCATGTAAACCCTAATGTGTCATGACTCTTCATTTCCATGACCCATGGGTTTGTAACTCCCATGGAGCATCCATGGAACATCCTATGGGTAGAACCCAACTTGATAATCCATGGAGCCTCTTAGCCCACTATATAAGATATAGATGATTTACATAATCAACCCATATATTTAATTAGTTATCCTTTGACCACTTAATTAATTCCAAATTAATTCTTTGATCAACTAATCAAATAATATTATTAATATATTAGAACTTATAATATATTAATAATCTCCAAGTGTTATTTCTCTCATTTAGTCTATCCAATTGCATGGTGCCATGCAACCCAAATGGACCATGCCGGGTCGGGTCAAGTACAAGCCCGAAATAGTTATGGACTTAGACACCTTATCCAACAGTCTCCCACTTGGATAAGTCTAATAACTATATCTCTAGTACTTCAGGAACCGACCGGCAATCGTAGCTCTTTCAAGGTCTCTCGGAACTGAGAAGATGATGGTACGCCATTTAAGATAAGTGATCATATAATCCTCCGTTCTAGATATCAGCCGGACAAATACATGGAACATTATCTTGCTTATTGTCCAGCATTTGTTTCACGATTTCCGATTTGTTTGACATAGAACTTAATTGAACACATCAACTTAGTTCTGACCGGGCCCGGTACATGGGTCAAAACAAAATCATCGAGGGGCCCAGATATCAGCTTCTAATCCAAGAAGGAACAGATAAACTTCGACTCATATGTTTGTTCTACCACTCATTGAATTACACACAAAAGTACGTTTTATAACATCGAGTTACCAATGCGGTTTCGTACAGTCAATGCATAACCAATTTGTAAGTAACAAATCATATCTCTAGGTTTGAAGACTTATATGATATTACCGTCTCACGATCACTCGAGATAGAATTCCATGAAGTGATTCCAGTGAGCGTGGGTTGAGTCCAATGCTCAGAACTTATGAGCACTCATGATTGTTGTAGCCTTGTCCAAGACCTCTACAACTAAACATGACAGTCTTGATTCATATCTACTTCCAACATATAACCGACTGTGGAGGTTTGAATAATATGTTATACCAAACAAAATTATTCTGGAAGTCAAAACATGCAAAAGAAATATAGTAAACGATCGACAAGAGATAGTAACACTTTACTCATAAATAAAATACTTTTTATTCATCATCAAATGTCAATTACACTTTACAAATTTCGAGACTATGTAACTACTAAATCTAATATCATCCTTCAGCCCTATGCTCCGAGCATGCTGGAGATGCTTAACCCGAGACAGTCCCTTTGTGAGGGGATCTGCTGGATTCTCATCTGATGATACCCTCTTTGCCACGAGGTGTCCTTCTTCGATCCGATGTCTAATGAAATGGTATTTTCTGTCGATGTGTCTGGATCTCCCATGATCCCTTGGTTCCTTGGCTAAGGCAACAGCACTTTCACTATCACAGAAAATTTCCATTGGCTCTTTAATAGCTGGTACAACTCCAAGGTCTCCAATGAAGTTCTTCAGCCATATAGCCTCCTTTGCTGCTTCGCTAGCTGCAATATACTCTGATTCACAAGTAGAATCTGCCACTGTCTCTTGCTTGGAACTCTTCCAAGAAATTGCTCCTCCGTTTAGGGTAAAGACCCAGCCCGACTGAGAGCGGAAATTATCCCTATCAGTCTGGAAGCTAGCATCACTATACCCTACAACTCTCAAGTCATCACTCCCACCGAGGGTAAGAACCCAGTCCTTAGTCCTCCGTAGGTACTTGAGGATATTCTTTACCGCAGTCCAGTGTGCCTTGCCAGGGTTCGCCTGATACCTGCTAACCATGCTCAAGGCAAACGCTACATCGGGTCGAGTACACGTCATAGCATACATGATCGATCCTACAGCCGAAGCGTAAGGTGTTCGACTCATTTATGCTATCTCAGCCTCAGTGCTAGGGCTTTGTGTCTTACTCAATCTGGTGTCACTCTGGATGGGTAACTCTCCTTTCTTGGAATCCTGCATGCTGAATCTCTTCAGCACCTTATCCAAGTAGGTACTCTGACTAAGTCCAATCAGTCTTTTACTCCTGTTTCTCAAGATCCTTATCCCTAGAATATAGGCAGCTTCACCAAGGTCCTTCATAGCGAAACACTTCCCAAGCCAGGATTTTACTTCTTGCAGGGTTGGAATGTCGTTTCCTATGAGTAGTATGTCATCCACATACAATACCAAAAAGCTAACTATACTCCCACTAGCCTTGACATAAACACAAGATTCATCTTCAGTCCTAGAAAAGCCAAATTCCTTGACCTTTTCATCAAAGCAAAGATTCCATCTGCGAGGTGCTTGCTTCAATCCATAAATGGATTTCTCAAGCTTACACACTCTATTAGGGTACTCGTTGCTGACAAAACCCTCTGGCTGACTCATGTAAACATCTTCAGCCAACTTCCCATTAAGGAAAGCGGTTTTGACATCCATCTGCCATATTTCATAATCATGAAATGCAACTATGGCTAACAGAACCCGAATAGACTTAATCTTGGCTACTGGAGAAAAGGTCTCATCATAATCCACTCCAGGAATTTGAGAGAAGCCCTTTGCAACCAGTCTAGCCTTATAAGTGTGTACTTTACCATCCATGTCGGTCTTCTTCTTGAAGACCCATTTGCACCCTACTGTCTTACGACCTGGTACATTATCAACCAAGTTCCAAACTTGATTGTCATACATGGATTGTATCTCGCTATCCATAGCCTCTTTCCATTTAGCAGACTCGGGGCCTGCCATGGCTTCCTCGTAGCTGTTAGGGTCATCTTGACTTACTAGTGTCTCATCACTAATAAGTGTCTCACCTTCTGCAGTAATATGGAATCCATAGTAATGCTCAGGTGCACTCCTAACTCTCGTGGAACGTCTCAGAGGTATAGATTTGTCAATTGGCTCAACAGGAGTTTCCTCCTCAAGTTGAGCGCTAGAGTTTGAAGTTCCTTCACCGCTTGATTCTTGAATTTCTTCAAGATCAATTTGCCTCCCACTGTCTCCTTGGCTTATAAACTCTCTTTCTCGAAAGACTCCTCTTCTTGCTACAAAAACCACATTGTCACTAGGTCTGTAGAAGAGGTAACCAAAGGATCGTTGTGGGTAACCGATGAAAATACACCTCTCGCTTCGAGGTTCGAGCTTATCATGAGTCTCGCGTCTCACGAAAGCCTCGCAACCCCAAATCTTGATGTGGTCTAGTTTAGGTACTTTACCAGTCCACATCTCGTGAGGAGTTTTGGCAACTTTCTTTGTAGGGACTAAATTAAGAATATGGGCGGCAGTCTCTAAGGCATACCCCCAGAATGAGATTGGTAGCGAAGCTCGACTCATCATGGAACGAACCATATCCAACAAGGTTCGATTACGCCTCTCAGCCACACCATTCAACTGTGGTGTCCTGGGAGGTGTCAATTGTGAGACTATCCCACATTCCCTTAGATAGTCGAGGAACTCTGAACTAAGATACTCACCACCACGATCGGATCGAAGCATCTTAGTGTTCCTGCCCAATTGATTCTCGACTTCCTGTTTAAATTCCTTAAACCTCTCGAAAGTCTCTGACTTATGCTTGATCAAGTAGACATATCCATATCTACTATAATCATCAGTAAAAGTCAAATAATAACGATTAGCATCCCTTGTGGCATGTTTGAATGGTCCACACACATCCGTGTGTATAAGATCCAACAAACCTTCACCCCTCTCACACGAACCTGTGAAGGGTGACTTTGTCATTTTTCCAAGTAAGCATGATTCGCAACTATCATCTGACTTTAGGTCAAACGACTCCAAGACTCCATCCTTTTGGAGTTGGCCTATGCGTTTCTTGCTTATATGTCCAAGACGACAGTGCCATAAAGATGCTTTATCCAAGTTATTATTAGTAGAATCAATGCACAAAACATTATTTCCTAAGTTATCTACAATAGATACAGCTTCATACACACCATCACAAGGTAATGCTTTAAAATAAAGAACATTATTAAAGAAAGCATCAATAGAACCAACTTCATTATTAAATGAAAAGGTAAACCCTTGTTTATACAAAGCATGAAAGGAAATAATATTTCTTGCCATTCCTGGCGAATAACAACACTTATTCAAATCTAAACTAAACCCACTACTTAGCGATAAAGTATAAACTCCAATCTTGGTAACAGGTATAGCTTTCCTATTCCCCATGATCAAGTTTATCCTTCCTTGCTCCACATCCTCACTTCTTCTTAGTCTCTGCAAGTCACAACAAATATGAATACCACAACCGGTATCAAGGACCCAAGAATTAGAATGGGGTGAGTTATTAGAAATGATAGTGTAAATACCTGCATGGTTGGGTTTAACTTTCCCATCCTTCACATCTTGCTGGTATTTTGGGTAGTTCCGCTTCCAATGAGCCTTTTCATGGCAATAGAAGCATTCAGCCTCTTTTGGGTCAGAAGAAGGAGTAATGAAACCTTTCTTGGTTCCACTTGAAGAAGAGCCATCAAGGGTCCGAGCCTTGGTACCCTTAGAAGAGCTCTTTCTCTTCCTCCCTCGACTTTTCCCGATTGCCAAAACCGGAGTAGAGTTTTGAGTAGGAGTGATAGCAACCGACTTCCCCTTAAGACCTGTTTCTGCGGTCTTGAGAAGTCCCTGAAGTTTGCTGAGGGTGACTTCTTCCTTGTTCATGTGATATGTCATGCGGAATTGATCATAGCACGATGGTAAGAAATGCAAAATAATATCTATTGCAAGATCCTCCGGGAAGTTCACATTAAGCTTCAGCAAACGATCCACATACCTTTGCATTTTCTGCATGTGGCTCGTGACGGATTCCCCGTCCTTCATCATGGTTGTTATCATGGAGCAGATGATTTCATACCTCTCTTGTCTTGCACTTTGATGGTATCTTTCCATCAAATCTTGGTGCATGTCATAAGGGTAGAAATCCTCATAAGACTTTTGGAGTTCCGCTGTCATCGTGGCCATCATGATGCAAGCCACTTTCGTAGCATCCCTTTCATGTGCCCGAAATTCAGCGATCTCCTGAGGAGTTGCAGTGGACTCATCAATCTCCTTAAGCTCCTTGTCAAGGACATATTCTTTGTCCTCGTAGCGGGTAATCATCCTGATGTTTCTGATCCACTCATTAAAGTTGGATCCATCAAAGGTGACTTTCCCACACAAGTTCATAAGGGAAAAGGAGCCATTAGGATTAGAGCCAGAAGCATTGTTGAAAGACATCTGAAGAAAGGAGGACAAGATTAGTTTAGATAAGAGAGTCCTTAATAAAACACCCAAATGTAATATTAAGGCTAGGATCCAATCACAATATAATATAACTTAGAAGAGGTATGCCGTAATCTAAGCTATATCATATTTGAAAGGTAGGTGAATGACGATTCACCAATTTCCACCACGAAAACCGCAATATTTTAGTATTAGGTTTTTTGAATGGTTCTTAGAAATTCCTAGATTCTTTGAGATTCAATGAACTTTTCAAAGGCATGTTTCAATCTCGAGTGTGCCCTCCAAGTTTTGTGACTGGGATACCGAGGATCACAAAACGAGGTGTGAAGTAACCATGCAAATCACTTGGTACCCTTAAAGTTTATCACTCAATCGATGTGCCGGTTAACCACACACGCTCCACCGATACTATAATAAACCCTAAGTCACCCTTTACCTACCTTGTTAAGTCCAAGTTAGTGTGCCGGTTAACCACACACGCTCCACCAACGACTTAATCAAATTGTAAAGTGTAATTTCATGGAATAGCACCTTATTCACATTTTTCCTAAAGTAACTAAGATTGGGAATTTAATAAAAATATTTAGTTACTTTATAATATTCATCATACTTTCAATGAGAATTAATAAGTCCTTGTCTTACCCGTTCGGCTAACGACCCTCCACCGATCAAGCAAGCGGTGGGTGAGAGTGGACACCCATTAAGTCACCATTTTATAGGCAACAACCTTATACCCACCGTATAGACCGGCTTCGTGAATGAGGCGTACTAGCGGTAAGACGACTTTGTTCTTATACATATATATATAATTATTTAAATCATAATAATATAAGTATAAGGGTTGAATTTTAACTTTTAAAATTCTAGGGGTTGGAACTAAAGTTTTAACTGAACTTTACTTGTTCCAAAACTTGAGGGCAAGTTTTGTAATCTTTCAAAACTTTTCATTTCTTGTAACTTATGAGTTTAATAGAGTAATAAAATGAGGACTTTTCATTTTTCCTAACTCTTGTGTTCTTTTAATAGTTTTTAGTCCAAGAGACTTTTGGTTTTCCATAACTTGAGGACAAGTTATGGACTCCATTAAAACACATTATGATCATGAATTAATCTACCACATAGGTTACAAATAATTCCTATGATCATCTAAACATCATAAGAACAAGAATATGAATATGAACACTTTCAAAATCACAATTAATCTTTGTAATTTTGATAACTAGTTGTTGTAAATGAGTTAGAAAAGACATTACACCTTCTAAAATAAGTTTTCAGGTACCAAAACATTTTAGGGTAATGATTCTAATCCATTTCTAGCAACTCAAGTCGAAATTCTGCACTCTGTCGACCCTACTCGCCGAGTGCATAAACCTACTCGCCGAGTAGGTTGAAGATACACGTGAACTCGTCAAGTCCTCCCCATGGACTCGCCGAGTCCATCAGTCAGACAG
Source organism: Lactuca serriola (assembly GCF_051521515.1). Taxonomy (NCBI): domain Eukaryota; kingdom Viridiplantae; phylum Streptophyta; class Magnoliopsida; order Asterales; family Asteraceae; genus Lactuca; species Lactuca serriola. The sequence goes on from NC_136410.1 coordinate 286,086,708, forward strand.
CAAGATTTTCGACTTTCTTCAACTTTTAAGCACAAATAACAAACAAACAAGCCTAGGCTCTAATACCACTGATGGGTTTTGAGCATTCTAACACTTCCTAAGTGTACATGCAACCCTAATAACCTTGGATCTATGTTTGTCTAATTATCATGCAAAGTTGAATTCCAAGGTTATATTCCTATCTAGCATACATGGGGAACAATTTTAACTTGAATCATAGATAGAATAACTTACCTTGTTGTTGCTTGTGTTCCTTGAAACCTTGTGAGCCTAGCACCCCAAGTGTGATGCCTCAAATGCTTCACACAACACCAAATGCTCTTGGAAAAACTCTTGAGATAATACACACTTCTCAAAAATCGGCCAAGCCCTCTATTTTCTTAGTGTTCAACTTGTGTAGCCAATTTTTGTGGAGAATGGGTCTCTTATATAGTGTTGACACATCTAGGGTTACACCATGTAGACCCTAATGTGTCATGACTCTTCATTTCCATGACCCATGGGTTTGTAACTCCCATGGAGCATCCATGGAACATCCTATGGGTAGAACCCAACTTGATAATCCATGGAGCCTCTTAGCCCACTATATAAGATATAGATGATTTACATAATCAACCCATATATTTAATTAGTTATCCTTTGACCACTTAATTAATTCCAAATTAATTCTTTGATCAACTAATCAAATAATATTATTAATATATTAGAACTTATAATATATTAATAATCTCCAAGTGTTATTTCTCTCATTTAGTCTATCCAATTGCATGGTGCCATGCAACCCAAATGGACCATGCCGGGTCGGGTCAAGTACAAGCCCGAAATAGTTATGGACTTAGACACCTTATCCAACAATTATACTATTAATGCAATGGAGGATATTGTTGCTTGTTTACTATTATTCATTGTTTGTGATACTATACATGACGTCCTCCGCCCCAGAATGTTTCCGTCATTCATGGTTTTGGGGTGTGACAGGTTGGTATCAGAGAATTGTTTATAGTGAATTGAGTATATCAACCCATAAAAGATATACTAACTATAAATACATTGGGATTAAAATACTCTGACCTAGAGTTTATACTTTAAATATTTAAAATATTTAATTAAGTATACGTGCGTGCATTCATTCTAAAATCAATGTCACTAAGATTGTACAAAAGTATTACGATTGTTGGGCAACACAATTAGACTTAGAGACATATGATCAAAACTGGGAAGATATAGCCTGATCAACTATATTATCCGAGGGTTGACTTGCATGTGCCTAAGTGTGGTTATGAGGTTGCAACATGTCTAAAAACTTACCTACAATACCACAATGAGAACAACATAACATAAACTTAAAATACTATAGGGGTATTTCACATTACTATAAGTTTCTTATGTGTTAGATTCTTATACCTCCCTTCTCGCATAGATTTAATGGCTGGATTCGATCTTCCCGGAGACCCGTACAATCCCAACCACGACAATGCAGGATGGATAGAAGATGAGCCAGAAGATGATCACCCAATCCCTTTGGATGATCATGAAGGTGAAGGCTTTTCTGATGGTTCTGACTAAGAGCCAGAAGTCAACAACCTACCACTAATAGGTCAAGCCCCTAACAACAACCCTCGTCCAGCATTTCCAGGACCCACACCCTTGTGGGCAACCAACCTGAACCACTGAAGCGACGAGCAGGGACAACCCTTACCTTACTTTGGGGACCGAAGCTTTTACAAACTCAGTGAAGGTGGCTCTGCTGATCGGGCTCTGCCTGTCATGATTCGCAGAATAGCTCGTAACGATGAGCAGGGTCGAGTAGCCATCGATTGAATCATGGAAATTGATGCCAACTCTGGTGTCAACATTGTCCACATTCGCCAACTGGAGTCTGCCCAAGAAAGGACTCTAGTTCGCAATGCATCTCTTTAGAGGGAACTCACTGAAACCCGAGCTGAAGTCAGAGAACTACGAGCTCGGCAAGCAAGAGCTGATAGGCGCATGAGGGACATGGAACGTCTTCTGTCGGGATCAAGAACTCACTCTGGTAGTTCTCGTCGCCGATAGATTTTCATCAACTCCCCTCTTTTGGATATAACCTAGTTATGTAAAACTTTGGTCTAATTTCCCTATTTGTGTAAATCATAGGCCTATTAGGTCTTGATTAGGTTGTAAGGTTGTCAAAAGTTTCCCATTTTGGTTGATGTAAGGCCTCTTTTAGTTGGCTGTTTTTCCATTCAATCGTATCATTGGGATATGGAGAGTTAGTCCATGAGTCATTATCATCAATTCTTCCATTGAAATCTTATCAATGTTTCATCTTTATAAACTATAGATCAAAGATGCCGCCTCGCAGAAATCCAAGGATAAATCTCAATAACGAAACACCACCTCTTCCACCTCCTCAACCACCTACTCCTTAGTTCGATACGACAGCTCTAAATGTTGTCGTAGTTGCGGCTGTGGCTACAGCCATGGCTCAGTATCATTCATTGGGTTCCACTGGAGGAAGAACCCCTATTAAGTCTGTTCAGATGGAATCTCTTGTGCGCTCGAGAGAGTGCTCCTATAAGGACTTCACGAACTGCAAACCATTGTCCTTCAAGGGGACTGACGGAGTCATTGCCCTCTCGCATTGTTTCGAGAAAACCGAATCGGTTTTCGAAATCTGCTCTTGTCCCGAGGAGAGAAAGGTGAAGTACGCTGCTTGCACCTTTGAAACCAAACCCTAACATGGTGGAATGGGCATGTTAAGTCACTATCTCTTGTAGTGGCCAATGCTATGGGCTGGGAAACTCTGAGAGACCTCATGATTGAGGAATACTGCCCGAGGGGCGTGATCCAAAAGCTGGAGGAAGAACTGTAGGGCCTAACCATGAATGGCTCCAACGTAGTCACCTACACCACCAGGTTCTATGAACTGGTGGAGGGAAATGTTTTGGCATCACACCCCACTACATTTGATAGTGCCAAGTGATTGGCACAGCGGCTCATAGACCATGGGGTTCGTACCCCGGCCGCAACAACTACCCTGGACATCTCAGAACCTGCAAGGACCGCTGACCCCAAGCGGAAGTTCTGGGATGGCAAGAAGAAGGCTAAGGCCGCCAAGAAAACGCAGGTCGTGGCAGTACATGCTGCAATAGCCCCTGCCGCTACTGCTCTGGTAAAGCAGTACTCTGGAAGTTTTCCAAAGTGCAACAAGTGCAGCTTCCATCATAACGGCGCATGCCGGGAGATGCAGTGTCTGAACTGCAACGGAAAGGGGCACACAGCCCGTTTCTATAAAGCTCCGGCGAAGCCAATCAACCAAGCCCCCGGTGCTGGAGCGTGACAAACTTGCTACGGATGTGGCGAAGTAGGCCACTTCAAAAGAAACTGCCCGAAGGCAGGGCTGGGTGGTGGAGCGGCAAGAGTTCTGGCCATAGGCCATGAGGAAGTGGTTGCCGATAATACAATGGTCACTGGCACATTCCTCCTCGATAACTCTTATGCATGCATTCTATTTGATAGTGGAGCGAAGAGAAGTTTCGTAAACCAAAAAATTGCTCATTTACTTAGGCAAAAATCACAAGCACTTAATAAAACGTTCACTGTAGAAATGGCTAATGGGAAGACAGAGAGCACTAGCAGTATATTCGTAGGGTGTAGCCTAACTTTAGATAACCATTCATTTTCTATCGATCTTATGACGGTCACAATTAAAAGTTTCCACGTCATTATCGGCATGGATTGGTTGAGTCTCCATCGTGCCGATATCATGTGTTACGAAAACGCCATTCGCCTTAATCTGCTGTCAGGCGAAACCTTAGTAGTTTATGGTGACAAACCCGGCACGAACCTTCCTATCATCTCGAGCATCCAGGCTCGGAAATTCTTACGGAAGGAATGTACAACATTCCTTTCTCATGTAGTTAACGTGAGCCAAGAAACGAAGGGAATTCAGAACATTCCAGTAGTACGCGAATTTCCCGACATCTTTCCAGAAGAACTCCGACGATTACCTCCGCAACGTGAAGTCGTGTTCCGAATCGACTTAGTTCCAGGGGCAACCCCACTAGCCAAATCGCCCTATCATCTAGCACCTGCAGAGATGCAAGAACTATCCGGTCAACTTAACGAACTGCTCAGCAAGGGCTTCATAAGACCAAGCTTCTCACCCTGGGGAGCTCCAGTCTTGTTCGTAAAGAAGAAAGACGGATCGTTTCGTATGTGCATCGACGACAGGGAGCTCAACAAGCTGACTGTCAAAAATCATTATCCCTTGCCTCGGTTCGACGATTTGTTTGACCAACTTCAAGGGGTGAACTTTTTTTCAAAAATTGACTTGAGATCCGGATATCATCAACTACGAGTGCAAGGGGAGGATGTTCCAAAGACAGCCTTCCAAAATCGTTATGGGCACTACGAATTCGTAGTGATGCCGTTCCAAAGACATACTTATCTACTCTCAAAGTATGGAGGAGCATAATCAACATCTGCGTCAACTCCTCGAAACACTATGTACGGAGAAGCTCTACACGAAGTTCTCGAAATGCGAATTTTGGATTCGGCGAGTCGATCTCTTAGGGCACATGGTTAGTGAAGAGGGTATACACGTGGACCCTTCCAAAATCAAGGCTATTGAGAACTGGTCAGCACCGAGGACGCCTACAGAAATTCGTCAATTTCTAGGCCTCGCTGGCTACTACTGCAGGTTCATTCAGAACTTCTCCCGTATAGCGTAACCTCTTACAACACTGACCCAGAAGAGCGTGGCCTTTGACTGGGAAGAGAAGCAGGAGAGAGCGTTCCAAACGCTCAAACGAGCCTTGTGCACTGCGCCAATACTTGATGGGTTTTAGTCATAAGAACATCATATGTGCTCATACAAACCCTAATGCTTAGATCTAGGTTTCTCTATTGTACATGCAAGTTATCCAAGAGTATAAACCCCAATTCTAGCATACAAGTAATCATATTAACATAAGAAGGGGTTTAAGTTATTACCTTGATTGTTATGTAGCAATAACAATCCCAAATCCTTCTTCAAATGACTTTAGAAAGCTTAAAGTCACAAATGTCACTCCTCTAATGGTTCACAAACACCAAATGCAAGAGGATGAAGAGGAGAGAGGATGGAGGCTGTCCAAAACGTGTACTAACCCTAGAATGAAGCTTGTCCACGTTTTTGGGGCATAAGTGCTCTATATATAGTGAGGCTATTAGGGTTATCTAACAAGGAAACCCTAATTTGGATGATTAAGCCCTAAGCAACCCATGGACTCCTTTCCTTAAAGGTCTTGGACGATTTCTAATGGGTTTCCCCATAGAGTTCGTCCATCCTTATAATATTAAGCAATCCATGGCCCAATTGCAATTATCTTATAATTACAATTTCAGTCCCTTAAGTTTAATTAATCTCTTTTAGTCACAAAACTAATTACCAATTAATTATTAACTAATATTAATTAAACAATATGATTTCTCCTTTAATATATTATTCCCATAATATATTAATAAATCATATTTAATCCTTTCTCTCCATAATTCATCCTATCAAGTTGCTTTGGTGAAGGCAACCCAAAAGGACCATGCACCATCGGGTCAAGTACATACCAAAATAGTTATGGACTTAGAAACTAATCCAACAGTCTCCCACTTGGATAAGTCTAATAACTATTATGCGTATGACTTCAGATCCTGATCTGCAATCGTAGCTTTCCAAAGCCGCTGTCAACTCTGATCCTATCAGATACGCGTGTCCTTTAGATAAGGGATCATATATTCCTCCATTCTAGATATCGTATAAGACATGATTTCAAATCATTCTCTTTATACTATTTCTCGACTTCCGATTTATGACGACTGACTAATTGAACAAATCAAATTAGCCCTAGCCCGGCCAAGCATTTACGTTTGTCATCACTAAATCATCGAGGGGCCCAAAGATATCGCTTTTATCCTAATTTTGATAAAAGGAACGGATAAACATTGATTCAATGCTCGCTTGCACTCACTCACCGAATCACACACAATAATATTTTTTATGACACCAAGTTGCTGGTGCGTTTACATATTATCAATGTGCAACTGATTTGCAAGATACAACTCACACATCTGGGTTTCAAGAATATAAGATGTTATTGTCTCACCAATCACTCGTGATACAATTCATGGAGTGATCTAAGTGAGCCTGGGTTTAATCCAATGCTCAAATCATATTCCTAAGCACTCATGAACGTTGCAGCAAACATTTGCTTATGTCTAATACTTTTTAGACAATCTACACACCAATTCATGACAGTCTTCATTCATACCTACTTCCAACATATGAATGACTGTGGCCCATTCGAATAATTTGACTGTTCTAAACCAATTAAATTATTCAGGAAGTCAAAACATGCAAAGTGAAACACAAGAATAATACAAATCCCATATGGCCTCAAACTTTTGAGTATAAATAAAACACCTTTTATTTATCACCATATCGATTACTCATTATTTGTTGTTTCAGTTAATCAACTTCTTACTTGAATTATCACACTTGTCCCATGCTCTTAGCATGCACACAATGTTTACCTATGGTTCTTACTTTGTGAAATAGATCAAATTGCACACATTTCCAATCATTATCATTTCACAACTCCTAATCCTTTTTCATACGTGAAAGAATATCGAATTCCTTCCACTTTATGGAATATGTTATATTCTATCATTTTATGCAATGATCCTTTCGTAATGTCACTGCACCAAAGTCACAAAGACTATTGCCAATAAAATTACAAAGTCCTCTATCGGAGATTGTTACAAGACAATTCCTTAGATATGATGTCTCTCACTCAAAGTACATTCCTTTGAACATCCTTTTGCATAAAAGTTTCTAATCTAGACATAGATTTTCAATATCCAACTCCCAATATCGATGTATTTCCGTATTTTCCATATGAAAACTCATTCTTAATAGAATCTTATCTATTCATAATAATGTCGATATGGTCCATCCAATATCATGCTTCCAACTACTCACTAGCGACCAATCCTCGACGAACTTTGGATTGTCCTTTGGTAGTTGTTTAATTATCTTAGTCAAAACCGATTCTCGTCCTTTTCCTCTAAACGCGCTAGACATTTGGAAAATTTTAGAATGGTCAAATATTTATAGCATTTGCAATCCATCCTATACCCGAAGCGTATGGGACACGATGCATAATGTCTTACATGAAGATTCAATACTTTATCAATCATCTGCCATAATATTTTATGTGTTACGTTCTCAAAATTCGAACTATGAAGAGGAATAACGTAATCGTAATCAAAATTTGTGAACAGACTATGTTTCCTTGACTAAATTATTTAACATTCCACAACCTAAGCCTTTAGATTTGAAATGAAGCATAATATTCTCTCCCTTAATTATAACAAAATAACTATTCAACCTTTACAACTTTGCAAAATATGACTCTTGTTTTCAATACTTAATATTGCTAACTTGCAATACTTTCCATAATAATCATGCAATCATAACATTTATGCTCCCACTCTCATGATAATTATTATAAAACATAACACTTATGCTCCCACTAGCTTTGACATGTATTCAGAAACAGCTTAACATTCAGAAAAACAATACCTATTGAATTTGTTAAGTTCATGTTTCTAATACCTAATGCTTTGATAATCCTTTATCTAAGCTTATACACCTTTCCTTTAGATAGCTCATATGTGTGTCTAAACAATTCAGACTAATTGCCAAACCTCACAATTCAAATCATGGAAAGGGATACCGTAACCATAATCGAATTCGAGAATACAATTTTTCACAATCACTATCCTTTTAAAATCTTTCTTAGTGAAAGCATTTCCTCACAGTCATTTTCATGAAGGAGGGAATCTTATGACACTTAGATTTTAATGGTGTATGTGTTCCTATCCATGTGAATTTGTCAAAACTAAGGTCTGCGATAAATTCAAACTCATATGGACCGAACTTTCTTAATCTTGATTTCTTGCCTTACGGTAGCACAGCTGCCCATCATGTCTTCCAAGTAGTTAAGCAGCTCACCTTTTCCTATCAATGTACTTTTCATTGATCAAGGTGCCTACCTTTTATGCGTTCAAATGAGAACTCATAGAATTCACATGCATAATTAACTCAATTGGAACGGCACAGAAACAAAATAGTGTCAACACGATAAGTTGTAAACCTCAACTCGTGTGCTAGTGATGATCGATAAGGTTTATTTTGATTTGTTCTTGAAACCTTTCAAGACCATTAAGACTCCCACTGACTCCTTGACACATAAGATTCTTTTGTCAATAAACATTTCTTGACTAACAAATATTCAAGAGTTAGTGTAGTTTTATCAAAACACTTCATAAATTGGTCCTAGTTGGTCTTTGTCTTATCCAAGACATCACAACTTTCCACATTTGTTGAATGTTATAAACCTTCTTAATACTTATCACTCAATTTCACAATCTTAACTCTAAGACTTGTTTTGGAACGAAGTATGATTGACTTCTTGATTTAACCATTTCTTTAATTCTTGATTCCTCTTCTTAGACATGTAATTGTACTAAGACTCACTTAGAGGATCAACTGAGATATGGTTCCTAATCATTAAGACTTATCATAAAGCATAAAAGATACTCTCCCTTCTTCTTAGAATAGAGAAATTTTTATCTTTCTGCCTACTTGATTCTTCTTATTCGTTATGTTATTGATCTATACCCTTTAATCAATTCAGAATTACACTTAATCTTGTAAGTATAATCACATTCACTAAACTTTTAGTAAATCATGACGAATATCCTTATTATTCTTGTGGTGGACTTGATCAACACACAACTTTGTGTACTCGAGCTCCTAGTCCTTCACTTGACACTTTGTCAACGAATTAGTCTAATTTCCGAATATGAAATTTCTCATTCATCGTGCAACCAAGTTGCATGATTCCAAGTTTCTGTCCAATCGAAACTTGGGCGATGAGAGACTTTCCCTATTCGTTAAATTTTCGACATTTCCACAAATAACATAATAAAGAATCAAATCCATTATTGCTAATAACAAAAACATTCTAACATCAATTTTTCATACACGCCATTGCAAGGAAAAATAAATAATATAAAATCAAAATTTGTTTTATTGCAGAAAAATTTGTCCTTACAATGCAATTCATTGAAAAACTATGCTAATACATCTTTCTTAGCAATCTAATTCTAACTCTAAGTAGCAGCTCAAGAATCTAATCTTCAAGTAATGCGATCGAAATCCATTCCTTCACGGTTAGATTCTACTCACTTCTTCCTTTAAGCTTCCTCTCTTTTCTTTGATCCTACAAAATATCAATTTTAATCTTATCACATTATGTATTAAGAATCTAGAATAGGAGCTTAAAAGAGTTAGTCAATGGATTTTACCTAAAGCAGAGCCATATGTTTTGACTCTCCCATCTCTTAGATCTCTTAGGTAAATAGGGCAGCTTCGTCTCCAATTCCCCTTCTCTTGGCAATAAAAGCAAATCGACTCTTTTGGAACAGGACATGGAACTACTTCAGACATTGCCTTTCTCTTATGATCAAACATTTTGATCATAGCATGTCTTTCGATGCCATTGTCTATATCCATAGAGGACTTGAAGGTAGATTCACCAATCAACTTTGCTTTTCTATTGCGCCAAACCATTGTTGATTCAGCGGCAATAAGCATATAGGTGAGATCTATAAGGGTCACGTCGCAGTTCATCATATAGTACTCTCTTACGAACTCACTATATGAGTTAGGAAGTGACTGAAGAACCCAATCAACAGCCATCTCCTCACAAACAACGGATCCCAATATTCTTAACCTATCAATGTGTGACTTCATCCCTAGGACGTGTGCACACACCGACTTTCCTTATTTATGTTTACTTGCCAAAAGGGCTTGAGTGAACATGAACTTTTCAATTCTTCGAACTTGTGGGTTAGGAAGAATAATAGGAGGAGGTGGAGGAAGTGAAGCATGATCTCTTATTCCTCGATCGAATCGTGGAATATCATGTTCATGCGGAATGCTTGTTCCATGGGATTTGGGAAGACCATAATTGTCGTACTTTGACATCTACAAAACGGGAGAAAACGAATTCAAGTTAGTTGATTGATTGAGTCCTTAATAAATCACCCAAATGAGATATTAAGGCTAGGACCCAACACAATATGCTACAACCTAGAAAAGGGATGTCGTAATCTAGTTGCAGAATATTTGAAGGTAAGTGAATGACGATTCACTAATTTCCACCATGAAAAACGAAAAAGAAATTGAAGTTTTAAATTTATGAAAACTCCTAGATCCTTTGAGATTCATTGAACATTTCAATGGCATGTTTAAATCTCGATATGCCCCTCTTGTTTGTGACTGGGATGTCGAGGATCACAAAGCGGATGTGAATAACCATGCAAACTTAGATGGTGCCCTCACATGTTACAGTCACCTATTCGATGTGCTGGTAAACCACACACGCTCCACCGAACTATGACAAACATTGAGTCACCCTTTGCTACCTTTGCTTAGACCCATTTAGTGTCCCGGTAAACCACACACGCTCCACTAACGTCTTCACAAGGGCACAAAGTGTAATTTCATGGAATTGCATCAATTCACTTTGCCTAAGTAACTAAGATTGGGAATTTGAAAAACATTTAGTTACTTTTGTACTTCATTATACTTATAATGGAAGGTTTCGTCCTATCCTACCCGTTCGGCTAACAACCCTCCACTAGTCAAGAGTGTGGTGGGTAAGAGTGGATACCCATTCAATCGCCATTTTATAGGCAATTTCCTTAAACACCCCTTATAGACCAGCTTCGTGAATGAGGCCTACTAACGGTAAGACTGACTTTTACTCATACATATATATATATATATATATATATATATATATATATATATATATATATATATATAAGGTTAGACTTTTAATGTTATATATAGTATAGGGTATATTTTACACTTTTAAAATACTAGGTGGTCAAATTTAATAATTATACCTTTAATTCAATTAAATTGTAAACCAAAATTTTTTTATGGATTTATTAAACCTCTTTTAATTATACACCTTAATTAGTTAATAAAACCATAAGGGTGTGATTTGAACTTTTCAAAACAAAACTAGGGTTTTAGAATTTAACAATCCTAATTAAACTTTTAATCAACTTTTAAATTCCAAAACTTGAGGACAAGTTTTGAAACATTTCAAAACATTAGGATTTGGAATTTAAATATACATCAAAATTAAACTATTAATCAAAATTTAAATTCCAAAACTTGAGGGCAAGTTTTGAAACCTTTTTCAAAACATTAGGGTTTCCCCATAGAATTAGTCCATCCTTATAATATAAAGCAATCCATGGCCCAATTGCAATTATCTTATAATTACAATTCCAGTCCCATAAGTTTAATTAATCTCTTTTAGTCACAAAACTAATTACCAATTAATTATTGACTAATATTAATTAAAGAATATGATTTCTCCTTTAATATATTATTCCCATAATATATTAATAAATCATATTTAATCCTTTCTCCCCATAATTCATCCTATCAAGTTGCTTTGGTGAAGGCAACCCAAAAGGACCATGCACCATTGGGTCAAGTACATACCAAAATAGTTATGGACTTAGACAATAATCCAACAATACTACTCCTTCTCGAAGGAATAGAAGACTTCGTTCTATTGCGATGCATCAAATCAAGGACTCGGATGTGTTTCGATGCAGTGAGGTAAAGTCATCGCCTATGCCTCGAGACAGCTGAAAACACATGAGGTCAACTACACGACACACGATCTTGAATTAGGAGTAGTTGTGTTTTCCCTAAAAATCTAGAGACATTACTTGTACGGAACAAAGAGCAATATCTTTATAGACAACCAGAGTTTACAACACATCTTCGACTAGAAGGAGCTCAACATGAGACAACGATGGTGGGTCGAGCTACTCAGTGATTATGAATGTGAAATTCGTTGTCATCCGGGTAAAGCCAACGTAGTAGCTGACGCCCTGAGTCAGAAGGAATATTCTGGTCGTAGAGTCAAATCATTGACTATGACTATCCATTCACACTTGTCAACACAAATTAAGGCAGCTCAGCTTGACGCTTTGAAGCCTGAAAATGTGGCGGGTGAATCTCTAAGAGGGATGGATAAGAACTTAGAGATTAAGGGTGGCGGAGCTTATTATTTCATGGACCGGATCTGGACCCTGAAACTAGGTGGTTTCAGAGACTTGGTCATGAACGAGGCACACAACACTCGTTATTCCGTGCACCCGGGATCAGATAAGATGTATATGGACCTCAAAACGTTATACTGGTGGCCTAACATGAAAGCAGAGATTGCTACCTTCGTAAGTAAATGCCTTACTTGCGCAAAGGTCAAGGTCGAATACCAGAAACCCTCCGGTCTTCTACAACATCCTGAGATACCAGAATGGAAGTGGGAGCGAATAACTATGGATTTCATAAACAAGTTGCCCAAGATGACGGGTGGACTTGATTCTATATGGGTCATCGTCGATAGACTGACCAAGTCTGCACACTTCTTGCCAATCAAGGAAATAGACAAGATGGAGAAACTTACAAGAACTTACATTAGTGAGATTGTAAGACTGCACGGTGTTCCCTTATCCATTATCTCAGACAAAGATAGTAGATTCACTTCGAGGTTCTGGCAGTCGTTACAAAGTTCCTTAGGAACTAGGCTGCAAATGAGTACCGCCTACCATCCACGGACCGACAGGAAAAGCGAGAGAACTATCCAAACCTTGGAAGATATGTTGTGAGCTTGTGTGATAGACTTCGGGAAAGCATGGGATACTCATTTAACCCTTGTCGAATTTTCCTACAACAATAGTTATCACACGAGCATAAAGGCAACTCCATTCGAGGCCCTATATAGCCACAAGTGCAGATCCCCTCTGTGCTGGGCTGAGGTGGGTGATACCCAGTTAGATAAGGGCAAATTTCCCGAAAGCACTCTCACAAGTCCGTAAATCATACGGGAAACGACAGAGAAGATCGTTCAGATCCATGAACGATTGAAAGCCTCTAGAGACCGATAGAAAAGCTACGTTGATAAACGTAGGAAACCGTTGGAATTCCAGGTGGGCGACCGCATTCTATTGAAGGTCTCACCCTGGAGGGGCTTGATACTGTAAGGTCGAACCTTATAATATGATGATGTTTGAAACTGATGCATCAGCGTCAGCATCAGCATCCGCATAAAAGTTGTTCAGTATATATATTGTCTTATATGTAATAGATTTAGTATTTATCTTATTTCCATAGTTATCATATATTAGTTAGCTGGAACATTCCTGATTTGTAGGGATTCTCTATAATAGTTCTATATAATCTTTTGTACGGGTTTGTGAAGGAGTAGTATTTTCACAAAACCCTAATAGCCGCTTTGTGCGAACAATAATCTCTTTGTGAGATTATCATTCTTAGTGAAAGCTCTTTGTGATATTTCGTTGTTTTGTTCTTATTATTAGTAATTGTTTGATAATTCGATCGATCTAAGGTCCTTTCAGTTGGTATCAGAGCAGGTTTCTTTTATCAAACAAATGGCTTCATCTTCTTCTTCTTCAAACTCATCAAATCATCCTTCTGCTAAAATTCCTCCGTTTGATGAAACAAATTTTTCTATGTGGAAAATAAAGGCTCTATATGCTTTAGAGTCGGTAGATGAAGACATGTTGGACATCATCGAAAACGGTCCATATGTTCCGATGTATCAGCCCCTAAAAAACAACGTTCCTGATGGTGCCATGAAGAAAACACCTAGAGAAAACTGGACGGCAGATGACAAAAGAAAAAATGGCCTAGATGTTCGTGCTCGGGCTGCAATCAGCTACGCTTTGCCATACAATATCTTTGGGCTGGTTCATAATTGCATCTCAGCAAAAGAGATGATGGATACACTGACTGTACCTTTTGAAGGCACTGAAGAAGTCAAGGCTACTCAAATAAATGACCTAAACAGAAGGTATGAAATTTTTTTTGCAAAGAAAGGTGAAACCCTAACTCAAACCTTTAACAGGTTTAATACTCTTGTTAATGATCTGCGGAGACTAGATCAGTTGAAGCATCGAAATGTTCTAGTGCAGAAGTTTTTAGATTCTCTGGGTGCAGGTTGGGAGAACCATGTTGATGTGCTGAAAAATAGTGAGAAGATCAATACTATGGACTTACAAAGTCTCTACGGAAACCTACGATACTATGAGGAATCCAAGCTTCAGAGAAAGGAGTTGATGAAGGATTCTCAGCGTGAGCCATCAGTAGCTTTATTCTCAAACAAAAAGCAAGTGTCAGAGTCTGACACTGAAAACCATTCAGACACTGATTCTTCTAAAGGTGACACTGATGATCTCGAAAAGGTTGTGGCTAGTGCGGCTTTGATTGTGAAGACTTTTGAGAAATCAGACCGAAATTTCTCAAAGTTTCAGAAGAAGATGGGTGGAAAATCTTCAAAAAGATCAGACGCTGATAAGAAGCAGGGTACTGATAGGAAAGGGAAAGCTCAGTGCTTTAACTGTGGGAGCACTGATCATTTTGCAAAAGAATGCAAACAAATAACCCAAAGCTCGGATGAATACTGGAAACAGAAGTACAACAAGCTGGTTGAGAAACCGAAAGCAGAGAACTTGGAACATAAAGTTCTTGTCGCTGAAGAAGAAAAATGGAAGACTGATGAGGAGTCATCAGATGATGAAGTTAAGTGTCTGATGGTCAAGATAGAAGACACTGATGAATGTAATGTCAGCAACAGTTCATTTGATGTTGATATGTCTGATGCAGTGGAAAACTCTAGGAAGCACAACACTGATTCTCCTTCAATGTACCAGGTTCAAAACTTTGTTTCATATTCAATGAATGAAAAAATCAAAATGTTTGAGTATTTGGGTGTTCTTAATTCTAAGAAGAATCAAACCATAAGAGACATGCAAAATCAAATTGATCTTCTTAAAACTGAACTATCCTTAAAAATTAACATTATTGACACTACTCAGGAAAATCTAAGAGTTACTAGCTTATCAAATTCCTCACTATCTGCTGAAATTGATAAAGTTAATGACCTCTTGAACAAAGAACAAACTGTTTTAAAACTTTGGGCTAAATCTCACAAAAATGCTAATTATGATATCTCTGCTCAAATACCTCACTCATGTGAGAAAATCCTTGGGGAAAATTTTGCTGAAGCAGAAAAGGTTTTTAAATCTCAAGAAAAGGAATCTGAATTTTATTCCATAAATGAATTAAATGATAGTTTCAAAAACACATTTATCAGCAACACCTTTATTAATCAGAGTCTCGTTGATGAACACTGTGTTACTGATTCTAATGGTTTCACTGAGTCTAATATTGAAATTACTGGAATTGATCCTACTTCTTATCCTACACATCTTGTGAGACCAACTCCTCTCACTGAAAATATTATCGCATTTCCTATCTCAAACGGAGTGTTTTAATGCTGTTCATGAACAACTTGAACAATATTCTGATTGCAGTGTTTTAGTACATAAATCTAAATCTGATACTGATGTTAGCTCCTCATCCATCACTGATTGTAGTTCTTCTGACACTGAATTATTTAGTAATTCAATGTTAAATAAAAGGACTCAAAGTTCACTTGGTGAATCTTTCAAATATAAATGTGTTAAATCTAAAAATGTGTTCACCAAGAAAAATTTTGGTACTAGAATTTTCTACAGGTTTGGTGATTCAACTCACAAAATCAGTGAATGCAAGTTTGATAAAACATCATTAAGAGCTGATAACATCAAAGTTAGAAATGAAAAATGGACTCTTAAATCAAATTTTTTAAATTGTCTTCCTAAAGAGTGCTATAATATATTGTCAAATAACTTTGTGAATGACCCATCTTCCAATGGGTCAGTGTGTTCTAACTAGTTTCTCAGCACTGCAGGGTCAGGAGCATCTTTGGTACTTAGATAGTGGTTGCTCAAGACATATGACAGGATCCAAGTCTCTCCTGGAAGACTATGTCAAGAAAACTAGTCCTGCAGTAACATACGGAGACAATGGAAAGGGGTTCACTAAAGGATATGGAAATATCAAGTGCAATAACGTGGTTTTTCAAAACGTTTCATATGTAAAGGGTCTCAAACACAATCTTATCTCAATCAGCCAATTGTGTGATGCTGATTATGAAGTTCACTTTAAAAAGAAGGAAGGAAGAGTTGTAAACACTGACAAGAACATCGTACTTTCAGCAAGTAGAAAAGATGATATATATGTTCTTGATATGTTCTCAAGTGACAAGGCGCTGATGCAATGTTTCTTTACAAAGTCTCAAACCAATCTCAGCTGGATTTGGCACAAAAGGTTCGCTCGTTTGAACTTTAAGAATCTATCCAAAATATCCAATCAAGATCTAGTTAGAGGTCTCCCAAAATTCAGCTTTGTCAAAGACAAGATGTGCTCAGCTTGTGAACAAGGAAAACAAACCAAGTCATCATTCAAACCCATGTCATGTTCTAGCATATATGTTCCTCTTCATTTACTACACATGGACTTATTTGGACCTATTCATGTTCATTCCCAAGGAGGAAACAAGTATACTCTAGTGGTTGTGGATGAGTTTACTCGATTTACATGGGTGGTTTTCTTGAAGAAGAAAAGTCATGCTGCACAGGAAATTATCTCGTTGATTCGTAAAAATGAGACACTGACTGGTCTCAAAGTTAAGCAGCTAAGGAGTGATCATGGCACTGAGTTCCGAAATTCAACTCTTGAAGAATTGTGTGATTATAAAGGCATTGGGCAAAACTTTTCAACTCCTCGCACTCCTCAACAAAATGGAGTTGTTGAACAAAGAAATCGAACACTGATTGAGGCAGGAAGGACCTTAATGATTCATGTTGGTCTTCCTATGTCGTTTTGGGCTTAAGCTGTTAATACAGCATGCTATACTCAAAATCGATCTCTAATTCACAGGATTCACAAGAAGACACCATATGAGATGCTGAAAGGTCGAAAGCCGGACGTATCCTTCTTTCACGTGTTTGGATGCATTTGTTATATTCTTAATCAGCGTGATCCAAGATCAAAATTTGAGCCTAAGGCTGACAAAGGTATTTTTGTTGGGTACTCATCTATTTCAAAAGCTTCTCATGTTTTTCATGTGAACAGGCAGTGCATTTAAGAATCCATTCATGTGAATTTTGATGAGGAATCATACACTCATGAAAAAGTAAGTAATTCTTCCTCTATTTTTCAAGAGCTTCTCTCTTGCCCATATGATCAAGTTTCTCATGCTGAAGAAGAAGCTACTATTCCTGATTATATCGTTCCAGTTGCAAGTTCCATGAATCAAGATACTATAGTTAGCTCAACAACTCATTTTTCTGATACTGATGAAACTCTTGAGAATGAGGACCCTCCTGCAACTAATGTTCCCTTCAGCAATAACACTTCAGCGTCAAATTCAGTGGAATTAGCTTCTGGACATCGAGATCACCCTGTTGATCAAATTATTGGGAATCTTCATGATGGTGTCTGAACCAGATCTCGTGTATCTAATAATTTTTGCATGTATGTTAATTTCATTTCAATGATTTTACCTGACAAGATACACACAGCTCTTCAAGACGCTGACTGGGTTAAAGCCATGCAAGACGAGCTGAACGAGTTCGAAAGGCACAAGGTTTGGACCCTTGTTCCTAGACCATCAGGAAAGACCATCACCGGAACACGCTAGGTCTACCGCAACAAGGTTGATAAAGATGGCATCATTACTCGCAACAAAGCAAGGCTTGTTGCTCAGGGGTTCACTCAAATTGAATCCATCGACTACGGGGAGACCTTTGCTCCAGTTGCTCGCATTGAAGCAATTAGACTGTTTCTCGCATACGCTTCATACATGAACTTCATTGTCTACCAAATGGATGTCAAAACGGCATTTCTTCATGGTGAATTACAAGAAGAGGTATTTCTCAAACAGCCCCCAGGCTTTGAAGACAAAAAGCACCCTGACTATGTGTACTGACTAGATAAAGCTGTATATGGACTGAACCAAGCTCCCAAGGCCTGGTATGAGACACTGACATCATATCTTCTTGAAAATGGCTACAAAAGAGGAGAAATTGACAATACTCTCTTCATCAAACAGAAAGGCTCATAACTGATTCTTGTTCAAATCTATGTCGATGACATCATCTTTGGATCGCCAAATGAGCAGCTGAGCAAAGAATTCGCTGAGATCATGTCTCAAAGGTTCGAAATGAGTATGGTGGGGAAGATGAATTTCTTCTTAGGTCTTGAGGTTCAGCAACAAAAATCAGGTATTTCAATTTGTCAAAGTAAATACATTGCTAACATGCTAGTTAAGTATTCTCTCAGCGACTGCAAACCGACTTCTACTCCGGTGTCCAAGACTGACAAGCTACATGCTGATCCAACCGGCGCTGATGTTAATCACTCTCTTTATCAAGGAATGATTGGATCCCTTCTCTACCTCACTGCAAGTCATCCTGATATCATGTTTGGAACCATTCTCTGTGCTAGATTCCAAGCTAATCCCAAGGAGTCTCATCTCATTGCAGTCAAACGCATCTTTCGATACTTAAAGGCCACTCAGAACTTGGCACTATGGTACCCTCGCGACTCAGCGCTTGAACTCTTTGGATACACTGATTCCAACTATGCAGGTTGCAGCTTAGACAAGAAGAGCACGTCAGGTGGATGTCACTTCATTGGAAATCGACTAATCAGTTGGTCCAGCAAGAAACAAACCTCAGTAGCTATCTCCACTGCAGAAGCTGAGTATGTTGCAGCTGCGAGATGTTGTGCTCAAATCCTATGGATTCAAAATCAACTTTTAGACTATGGGCTTAAATTCACAAAAACTCCTACATTCTGTGACAACACCAGTGCCATTCAGATCACACAGAATCCGTTTCAGCACTCAAAGACAAAGCATATAGAGATCAGACATCACTTCATCAGAGACAATGTTGAGAAGGGCAAGGTTGTTTTACAGCATGTAAAGACTTCCGATCAACTAGCTGACATTTCCCCCAAGGCCCTATATACTCAAACTAATGCTCACATCATTGGCGAACTTGGAATGATCACTCTCGATTGAAAAATTGTTTTACTAATGTTTGTTATTGTCTTAGACACCAATATTTTTTTGCACTGATGATTATGCGCTGATGATGTTTAGCATGCTGAGTACACTGTATGATCTCTTATCTCTTTCTCTTCTACAAATCTTCTAAACTAAAGTTGAATGATTCACTGTATTAAACCATACACTGATAACAACTTGAAACTCTTTGCCGATGGTTAGACAAAACACCAAGTTCTATCACACGCAACTATCCACTCTCACCAATCTTATACTGATTCTGTGATTCGGTGTGACAAAACACATGCTGATGAGAATCTAACAATCTTTGCCGATGGTTAGACCAAAACACCAGTGTTTATCACATGCAAAAATCCTCTCTTCACCTTCTTCTCAATCAGTGTCTAATGATTCAGTAAGAAATACCACTCACTGATAAAGACTCGACACTCTGTGCCGATGGTTAGATAATTAAACCAGTATCTATCACACGCACCAATCACCTTGCTAACCCTAAACAAGCAAGTTGTACCTTGAATTGACGACGAACTATCTTTTAGCATGTAACTCTCCGTGATAGCAATATCAGCGCTTCCGCATTCACTGATTGTCGTTTCCTCTTTGGTACAACGGCTCTATTTACCCAACAGCTATTTTTTTAATTTGATAGTCTCGCAAGATACGTAGTTATTTTCGCTAAAGATAATCATTACCTTTTACCGTTTCACTCCCTATTTAAACCTTTTTTACCTCTTCCCCAAACCTTTTTACCTTCCTTCAATCTTCTCTCTCTCTTAAAACAAAAAAAAACAAAAAAAACAAAAAAAAAAAAAAAAAAACAAAAACCCTAGAATCCTAAACTTCTTCAATGGCGGCATCACTGTTCACCTTCTCCTCCACTTCACGAAGAGTGGTCCCAGCTCAAAACTCTCCTCCTCTTCCCATATACATCAAAGCCACCAACGTAGTTTTCAACCCTGATATTCCAGATGTTCATCGAGGCTTGGAGTTGATGATTTTGTTAATTTCTTAGTCTCCTGCCGACTCTGATACGCAATCAGTGACGTTCCATCAGAGTTCTTTCCTGAACAAGTCTGTGAGTTCTACTACACTGCAACAATTAATGATGAAAACAACGTCATCTTCGGGACTATTGACCATGGAAGACACTCAGTCTTTATTACCGCTGACCTCCTCAGTGCTGCGCTCAGATTACCATTCTTTGAACCCTTCTCTGAGCTTCCTCCTATTGAACGATGTCGACGTCTCTTTGATCAACTGGGATATGATCACTCAAAGGCTGGTACTCGATCAGCTCTCATTCAGCGTCAATGTATGACTCCAGGATGGAAGTTCTTTGTGACAACCCGAAAAACTTCTCGCGTGCACTCTTCAATTCTTTCCAATATTAGACATATTTTACTATATGGTAATACCCTTTAGAGTCTAATGAATCGTTCTAAATGTGATATAATCAAGGTAGGAGTGTTAAGAAGGTTTAACTCGAAGTGTAGGAATCAAAACCGGGCCAAACACTCCAACACATGGAGTGTGCGGCCATACACTTGAGTGTGCGGCCATACACTTGAGTGTGCGGCCACACACTCTTGTTTGCGGCCTCACACCTTCCCAACCACACACTCTACCTATATATGCCACCCTTAGATCATTCTTGAACACTTGCCTCACTTCTTCAAGCATAGAACACAAAAATCCTCTCAAGTATCATCCATTCTCCTTGAAGATCTTCATAAAAGGTACCAAGAACACCAAGAACACCAAGATCTTCATTTGGCCGCACACATGAGAGCACACAACACCTGGTAGCACACATGGCCGCACACATGTGTTGGCAGCACACTAGGCCGCACACCTGGCCGCACACACACATATAGTGTGTATTTTGGCCATACACCCTCTTGTATAGCCTTATAAACCCTCATACAATCATATATGATTATAACACTTCATTATAAGTGTTTACTAGTCCCTAAGGTGGTCCCAAAATCATAAATTAGTTGTTCATAGCACTAATTAAATCCATATATGTGCCAATATATGCTAAATAGGATTCGCGCGTGTACTCAAGTCACCACTTGGCACCTAGTCTAATCCAACATTGTCATCAGAACCACTCACTACAGGTGAGTTCATAACCCTTTAATTAACCTTTGAAATAGTTTTAAATGTTTTAAATGCTTTTATGGGGGGAATACAAGTTATAGTTATAGTTATTACATCAATCACATGTGATTAATAACTACAAAACCAATGATTTCATCACTGTTTCAAAATGTTTATCAATCTGTTTTACTTCAAAATGTTTTACAAACTCTTTTACTTGTCAAATACTTTTATTTAAACTTTATTATACTTCTTATAAATTGTGTGTCCATATATGCATAGATATATAAGAAATGTTTAAAAGGCTTAGGAAGGCCATCCGCCCTATTTCCTTTTCCTCGATTTGGATGTGGTCTGGTGGGATGTCGGGTAGCCGTCCGAGGGTCGTTTCAATATTAATTATATATCATATGTGCATATATAGACATAAAAGTAATTCCATATTCATGTGTATCAGTTACATCATTAGTAAGTTACCATCGGGGTAACACAGGATCATACTACTACAAATTCTAGATCAATGAGTCAGTTCATTCATGAGTCAATACTTATTAACTATGAGGACATATACATTACATTACTATGAGATCATTTACAACTATACTAGAAAGGGAACATACACAACTATACTAGGAAGAGAATATATACAACGATACTAGAACAAGTAACATTACATTACCTATACATGAATACGTTTACAATTGTGATCCACTGTATCGGAGCATGCCTTAAATGTCATGGCCCGAGTTGTTACAAGAATTCTCTTGGAGGGAGAGCGTGAGTTTGCGTATAGATCTATACTGGATTGACTATCCTACACCTTGCTGCTAGCTACAGCCGGACCTGCAGGTCTGCGGGTGCCAAACGTCATACCTTTTTACGACCTACATTTGTCGTTGTTACTCAGTCGATAGTATCGTACAATTAATCACATAATACCTTAATATAAATCTGGTTTAAGGTAGTTAGTACAATAGTAGTTCCTATAATACAACACTACAGTACTACATTAATTTACCCATTTCATACATTTAGTGATTATTTCACTTAAGCATTAATGTACGAACAATATTTTGTTAATGATAGTTACACTTGGGAAATTACACACGTTTACAACAAACAAACATACCAAACAGTTAAGCCTTGGTAGGAGGCTAGTTTAATAGAAAATATAGGTTTTTCTAAGAGATTCAAACTTTTACAAACACTTACAAACATTTACATACATTTTACAAACTTACACTTGAGACATGTTCAAACGTTTTGATAACAAACACCGTCACTAAAATACTTATGAACTCACCAGCTTAATGCTGATACTCACTTTCAAAATAACTTGTATCCTCAGGTCATCAGTAGACAGGTACCGAGACCAGCTTTTGAGAAGATGGAGCACATTCAAGACTCATCTTATTATTTTGATTTACATTATATTTTTGGTGTCTAAAACTGTACAGAACACTTGTATTAAAAACTATATATTTAATGCAATGGATGATGTTGTTTGCTTGTTTACTATTATTGTGTTGTGATACATTGCATGACGTCCTCCGCCCTAGAACTTTTCCGCCGTTCTCGGTTTTGGGGTGTGACATTCTTCACCGGTGCTCTGTGCAAATGTGTGGGTCATAAATCTCGCAGTGGTGATCAACTGAGCACTTATGAGCAACAAGTCGTCTGTTCCCTTCTTCTCAACAAATGACTTGATTATGGGGCTTTCTTCTTTGATCAACTTGTTCAACTTCTTCGTGCAAATGTACGTGCTAATCATGTCCCCTTTCCACGCTGGATTGCTCTTGTGCTAGATAAATTTTTCGCTGAAGCTTACTACTCACACTCTGGAAACCCCTTCCAATGCCCACGCATGTTAATTCGAATGTATTAGGATGATCCGTTGGTAACTGACATCGGCATCTCTGATCGGATGAGAGAATGGATAGCAAATCCATATATTGTTACTTCACTAACCGCTGATACTGATGAAGGAGCTGATGGTAACAATGAAGATCATGTTGATCAAGAAGCTGAATCACAAGATGGTGGTCATCTCTCTCCTCACCTTTCTCATCATACTCTCTCTATCACTGAGAGAGTTCACTCAGCTCAACAGGAACCACTAATTCAGGGGGAGCAACCATCCCAAGGGGAGCCACCATCTCAGGGGGAGCAACCATCCCAGGGGGAGAACCCACCCTAGGGGGACCAACCTTCTCCGGGGGAGCAACCTCACTCACAAGAAGTTCCAGGTACTTCATTCCTTCATATTCCGGCCTCAGCATTTAATGAGCTTCTGACACTGACTCGGGACATGAGTCAGCGTCTTCTATGAATTGAGGCCGATGTACATCAGCTAAAGGGAGTTCTCTTGCCAACTCCTTTCCCTAGCCCACAAAATGATGATGCTCAAAAAGGGGGAGACACTGATGATGATCCAAAAGAGGGAGACACTGAATATGTTTAGCTTGGATCTGCGGACAACACTTTAGTCCAAACTGAGTCACCTCAGCCGATGCACGAGTCTCATACTGAGGAGCCTGATAGACCAGCAGATACTGAAAAGCTTGCTGAAGATAGTGAGCATGATGATGAACATGATGATGAATGTCAAATGTTAGATATGAAATTCATTGATCCCATTATACCAGTCCAAGGAGAAGATTCAGATGTAGCTAGTGAGGATACTCAACCTCTATCTCGCAAGCGCAAGGCAGCAGATACTGAATTGGCTTCTTCACACATTGATACTTCTCTGCTTTGCAAGAAACCTAAGTCCATAGTCAACATATCCAACTTGGGAACTGAATGGAACATGTCTCATGATCAACTTAAGCAAATTCTTGATGAAGCCAATCAAGCTCAGTTTGTAAAGAATATTGCTCAAGCTAATGAATCTCTCATTCAGCATCAACTTCAGGTTAAAGGATCCTTTGAAGCTCAGATGCAGAAGTTCTTAGAATATCAGTCCAAATTCAAATCTTCCCAGCCTCCTCCCAGTAACAGCAAGTCAAGGACTGAAAATGTTCTAGACAGGATTGATCGAAAGAGGTTTCAAGATGTCCTTAAACGACGAGTGAGTAGTGATAAAATCATCAAAGTTAAAGCATCTAAACCTCATAATGAGAAAATTCTTACAATGCTGATCACTCGTCAAGGTCCTCAACATCCATGCACTGAAGTTGTCAAGAGGGATGAGCTGATCAGATACGGATATTCTGAATGGATGGAATTACTCGAATTAGCATCCAAGCAAACTTTAGCTCTCTCTTCAGAACTGACATGTGCTCTCCATCTACTGATCAAGAAAGTTCAGCGTTTGGATCTTGTTCCTATACAGCACTCTCAGCAGCAAGGCCAAAGTTCATCAGTTCCTAGAATCCGAAGGACCAAGTTTCAAGTTGATGGTGAAGATCTGTTGGTTCTAAATTTTGGTGCTGAAGGAATAAAAAACTCTCTTCCTATCGGTGTTGAGCCGGTTCAACATAAGTTCATCTCTGTTCCTGAACATGGAATGTTTTATCTCGATAAAAATAGAAGAATGTGCTTTCAGCGCACCACAGAAATTCCAAGAGCTCCAACAGCACATCTTGTTGGCTTAAGACAAATGTGCATGAGTCATCAAGATTTATCTGGAGAGTTTCACATACTGATTGCTATGGAGCTGCTGAATAGAAGACAGGAGCTGCTGGATAGTCCTTACTGGCTGTGAAAATAGAAGCTGAAGCTGAGTATGAAGAATTTTTGTCCAGAGGTGTTCTCATATAGCTGCTGTTTTGAACATCATCTTATTGGGGGAGATTGTAAGGTCGAACCTTATAATATGATGATGTTTGACACTGATGCATCAGCGTTGGCATCAGCATCAGCATAAAAGTTGTTCAGTATATATATTGTCTTATATGTAAAAGATTTAGTATTTATCGTATTTCCATAGTTATCATATATTAGTTAGCTGGAACATTCCTGATTTGTAGGGATTGTCTATAATAGTTCTATATAATCTTTTGTACGGGTTTGTGAAGGAGTAGTCTTTTCACAAAACCCTAATAGCCGCTTTGTGCGAACAATAATCTCTTTGTGAGATTATCATTCTTAGTGAAAGCTCTTTGTGATATTTCGTTGTTCTGTTCTTATTATTAGTAATTGTTTGATAAATCGATTGATCTAAGGTCCTTTCAGATACACTTCGGAAAGTGTGGAAAGCTAAATCCAAGGTACATTGGGCCTTTCGAGACTCTCGCAAGAATCGGCCCAGTAGCTTACAAACTTAACTTACCACACGAACTCAGTAACATACAATCTACCTTCCACGTATCGAACTTGAAAAAGTGTCTGTCCGACGAGACTCTTGTTATTCCACTCGACGAGATCGATATCAATGAGAGCCTCAACTTCGTGGCGGAACCAATAGAGATCATGGACCGAGAGGTCAAGAAAACGAAACAAATTCGTATCCTGATAGTGAAGGTTCGATGGAATGCCAAGCGAGGACCGGAATTCAGTTGGCAGCGTAAGGATCAGATGAAACTGAAATATCCTCATCTTTTTACTTAGTTATTTGTAACTACTTATTTGCTTAAATTCTAATTTCGGGACGAAATTCCTTCTAAGGAAGGGATAATGTGACAACCCGAAATTCAATTATGTACAAACATTATCACTTCAATAGAAGTCAAAACAGTTGCAGGAAGTTTTCAGACTTTTTAGTATAAGTTTGAGTAATTCAGGATTTACACTTAAAGAGATATCAAGAGAGAGGATGCACTAGGGTTTTTTGCAACTCTGTTATTTCAGAACTCTATGATATTAGAGTTCATTTCTTGAATAAAAATATTTTCTGCCAAAAATCCCAGGACTATATATTTGATTCTTAACCAAATTATTTCATTAGTTACATTTCCAACTAGAGAAAAGCCATTTTCTCTCTCACGGATCTTCGGGTTTCCGTCCCAAATTGTGAGTACCTCTCTCTAGTTGTATTATATAGCTAGTAATATGCTTAATAACATCGATTTCGTAACAAAACATTTAGATTCGAGAGTTTACCGCCCAAGAACACCTTGGGGAGTAAACTCTTAAAATGATGCCTAGTCCTTCCCCCGTGATATGTGACCACCTTAGGCTTGTATGATAGTGTTTCTAAGACTAGAAATCACCCATGAACACCAAGAGAAAGGTGTTCACGGCCCAAGAAGTTCTTGGACCGTGAACTCCAAACTCAAGGGCCAAAGAGTGCTTTAACCACTCCTAAAGCCTAGGGAAATTACGTTGATTTGCTACTAGCTAATTTAAGGACTTTAAATCGTCAAAGACCAATCCCAAAGAGAGATTACGGCCGTAATCTCTTATAGAAATGGTCTTTGGGTCGTGAACATCAAAAGGGGGTACCAAAGTGTGCCTAAGGCCTTCATTAGCCGTAGATAATTGTCTAAAACATATCCTAGATGAGTATGGGACTTGAAAACACAAAAACACCCCTTTCCATATGAGTTTACGGCAGTAAACTCAAAAGGAAATGGCCTAGGGGCCATAAACTCCTCAAAGGAGTGTATTAGTGCCCTAAACCCTTCCAAGAATTAATCGTCCAAGTAGCAATGCTTCTAGGATCATTTAGAACTTCAAAACACCAAAGGACATTAAGTCTAGAAGTTCATGGCGATAAACTCAAGGGTTTACGACCGTAAACTCCTTGTGTGAAGTTTATTGGAGAGTAAACTCATATATAGGGTCCTTTGGAACCCTAAACTCACTAGTCGAGTCCTACAACAATTTAGATGAAGTCCATAAGGCTAATAACACTTATGTAAAGTGTTTAGCATGTTCTAAGAGGTCTAAACAATTTCAATTAGTAGTTTAAATCTAATTGGGTACACATATATGTGATTATATGTTAACTAGGATCATAGCGTGTGTTCAAGACTTCACTTGACACCTAGCAATCCTACATCTTCAGTACATCCGTACCACTCACTACAGGTGAGTTCATACCCCTTAATCAATGGTTTAAATGTTTTTAAATGCTTTTATGGGTGGGGGGGGGGGAATACAAGTCAAATAATTATAGTTATTACATCAATCACATGTGATTAATAACTACAAAACCAGTGATTTTCCTTATTGTTCAAATTGTTTATCAAACTGTTTTGCTTCAAACTGTTTTACAAGTTCTTATACTTATCAAATACATTTACTTAAACTCTGTTTTACTTATTATCAATTGCATGTCTAGGTATGTATAGTTATATAAGCAATGTTTAAAAAGCTTAGGAAGGCCTGCCCGCCCTATTTCCTTTTCGCGCTTGAGATGTGGTCTGGTGGGATATCGGGTACTCGTCCGAAGGATGTTTAAATATTAGTTATATATCATGTGTACATATATAGTCATAAAGGTCCTTCCAGTTCATTCGGTACCTTTGGGTAGCAAGGGTATACTTCCATGTTCATACGTACCAGTTACATCACTAGTAAGTTACCATAGGCGTAGCACAGGAAGATATTATTACTATTACTAGAAGAATGAAACATACAATGAATCAGTTCATTCATGAGTCAGTTCGAGTAATACTTATAGTACATTACAGCTAGTACGCACAGTATATTACTATACATGCTAGATAGAGAGAACATACATTACAGCTAGCACACGCAGAACATTTCAGTACATTCTGGCTAGACAGAGAAAGATTACACTTTCAGTTAGCACATTCATTACATATACATTCATACAGTTATGTGAACCGTTGAGTGGGTCATGGCACTTCCTGCCATGACTGCTCTTGTATCTCGAATCTCCTTAATTGGGGAGCGTATGAGTTTGCGTATAGATCTATACTGGATTGACTATCCTACACCTTTTTGCTCGCTACAGTGGGACTTGCAAGTCTACGGGTGCCAAATGTCATTTCTTACGGCGTCTTACATCGTCGTTTTACTAGAGTCGGTAGCAGGATACAGGTCGATCACATGTTACTTGGAACACCTTTTGTTTTAAGGTAGTTAGTACCACGGTAATCACTTATTACAAATACTACGGTACGATAATATTTTCCCCTTTTACATTCACTTCGTGAATATTCACACGATGCACGGTAATGTAGAAACTATATTTTTGTTAATGATAGTCTTAATTGGGAAAACACACACTCTAACAAGAGACATACACACAGACACTAGATGCCTTGGTAGAAAGCTATAGTTAGTAGGATACATGGGGTTTTCTAGGAGAGTTCAAACATTGTACAAAACAGTGTACAAAACATCTTACATAAACATTACAAACGTTTTCATACAAAGTCAGACATTAATATACTTATGATCTCACCAGCTTTAAGATGATACTCGCTTTCAAAATAACTTGTATTCTCAGGTCACCACTAGACAGGTACAGGTGACAGGCTTTTGAGAAGATGGAGTTCGTTCAAGACTCATCTGTTATTTTTGTTATGTATATTTTTGGTGTCTATATCTTTGACAGAACACACATGTATGAAATTATACTATTAATGCAGTGGATGATGTTGTTTCTTGTTTACTATTATTCATTGTTTGTGATACTGTACATGACGTCCTCCGCCCCAGAATGTTTCCGTCATTCATGGTTTTGGGGTGTGACAAATGACGATTCACCAATTTCCACCATGAAAAACAAAATTAATTATTAGGTTTTAATTGGATTTGAAGCTCCTAGATCTTTGAGATTCATTGAACTTTCAATGGCATGTTTCAATCTCGAGTGTGCCCTTCAGGTTTTGTGACTAGGATGTCGAGGATCACAAAACAAGGTGTGAAGTAACCATGCAAATTACTTGGTACCCTTAAGTGTTTACCCCTCAATCGATGTGCCGGTTAACCACACACGCTCCATCGATACTATGATAAACGTTATGTTACCCTTTGCCTACCTTGTTAAATACGAGTAAGTGTGTCGGTTAACCACACACGCTCCACTAACCGACTTAAACAAAGTGCAATGTGTAATTTCATGGATTAGCACCTTATTCACATTTTTCCTAAGTAAATAAGATTGGGTAATTATAAAAAGTTTAGTTGCTTAGTATTTATCATTAATACTTTTAATGAAGGGAGAATTATATTCCTTGTCCTACCCGTTCGGCTAACGACCCACCACCGGTCAAGGAAGCGGTGGGTGAGAGTGGACACCCATTAAACTGCCATTTTATAGGCAGTAACCTTATACCCCCCTTATAGACCGGCTTCGTGAATGAGGCCTACTAACGGTAAGACTGACTTGCTCTTATACATATATATATATATATATATATATATATATATATATATATATATATATATATATATATATATATATATATATATATATATTATTAACTTATAATATTATAAAGTATAAGGGTTGAATTTTAACTTCAAAAATTCCAAGGGCTAACATGGAATTAAAGTATACATAAGTGAAAAATGTTCAAATTCCAAAACTTGAGGGCAAGTTTTGAAACTATTCAAAACTAATTAATTCCATAACTTATGTGTTTAAAGTAGTTTTAATTAAAAAACTCTTCAAGTTCCATAACTTGAGGACAAGTTATGGAAGACTTTAAACTAATAAAAGAATATAACTTTTTCTTTATAATGTAACTTATGTATTTAATTAAGGTTACACATTTTATCACTTAATGAAGTGACTCTTGAACCTCCATAACTTGAGGACAAGTTATGGAGTCATAAAACCATTTAATGAGACAAGACTCTTCATTTTTGTAACCTTTGCCATCCTTCATGAGTTTTAAGAATCTTTAATGTGACTTTTCATGTAACTTTTGTACAAGTTACACAAACACATTTTAGAATCAATTCTTAGATTGAAATGAATCAAAGACACATAATCAATCAACCTTTCTATTAATCTAAGAAACTCATATGAACAAGATAATTGGAATCAAACTTTTTCATGTAATTAGCATAACACTTAAACTAATACAAAACATGAATCTATTGACAATTATCTGTGAAATTGGATTAGCATGAACATTACCACATCAAAAACAAGTTTATAAGTCCAAAAACATCTTAGGGTAATGTTCCTAGTCCAATTCCAGCCAAAACATTCGAATTTATGCTGTCTGGGGGTCCAACTCGTCGAGTGCATGAACCAACTCGGCGAGTTGGATCGTTTTGATCACTTTTTAGGCATGGACTCGCCGAGTCTCCTGATGGACTTGTCGAGTCTGATGCCCCGACAGCAAAAAACTTCGATTTTTAAACAGTTTTGAAAGGATAACAAGAAAACAAGCCAAGGCTCTGATACCACTGTTGGGTTTTGAGCATTCTAACACTCCTATGGTGTACATGCAACCCTATAAACCTTGGATCTATGTTTTCTCTATTATACATGCAAATAAGAACTTTCCAAGGCTTTAATCCTAACTAGCATATTATGAAGCTCGTATACTACAAAGTACTAGTTAGATGACATACCTTTTGATGTAGCTTGATGTCTTCAAGCTTTAAGAGCTTAGCCCCAATAGTGTGGAAGCCTCAAGTAGAATCACAAATCACCAAAACACCTTGGAAGACTTTAGAGAATATCGATACTTGGTTCTATCTAGTGAAATCGGCTAGCCCTCTTAGTGTAACCACACTAGTGCCAATTTCACCAACCAAGGACATCTTTATATAGTATGGATACTAGGGTTAAACCCATGACCTTTCATTTAATATGATCCATGGGTTAAACACTCCATGGACTATCCATGAAAGCTTAGCCCAACCTAAATGAACTTGGCCCATTCCATATATATAAGAGTCCATATTTAATTAGTTCATTTTGATCACTTAATTAATTCTAAATTAAGCCTTTATCAATACTAATTAAATAATACTATTCCATATTAATATATTAGAACTTATAATATATTAATATAAATCATAAATATACTATTCTCAAAAGACTATCCATATAAATTGTGTCGGTGAAGTGCAACCCAAATGGACCATGTCGGGTCGGGTCAAGTATATACCAAATATAGTTATGGACTTAAACATTAATCCAACAAAAGCTAGTGGGAGTATAAGTGTTATTCTAATAATCATCATGTTACTGGGAGCATGATAATTATGATAAAGGTTGCAAGTTTGCAATGTTAATTATAGAAAACAAAAGTTTCAATTCGTGAGGCTGCAGTGGTTGAAAAAGTTGTTTCGCTATAATTAAGGGAGAGGAAATTATACTTCATTTCAATTCTAAAAGCTTAGATTGAGATTTTAATCAAATTTAGTCAAGAATATATTTGAGTTTCATGTTGGAATGGCTCAACATGAGGAAATTCTATATATGGGTTCATTATTTGTGTTCTAAAATTCGATTATGATTACGGCATCCCTTTTCATAATCTGAATTATGTGAACTTGGCAAATAGAAATGAAAATATTATAGCAAAAGACTGGTTTAGTCTTTATGTGAGACATCATGAATCGTGTCCCATATGCTTCGGATATAGGATCGATTACATGTGCTATATTCATCCTGTCTAAAATTTTCTAGATGCCTGGGGCATTAAGAATGGAAAAGGTCTAGAACTGGATATAACTAAAATAATTAAGCAATTGTCGAGGACAATCTAAGGTTTACCAAAGATTGGTAGCTCAGGGACAGTTGGAAGTATAGTGTTAATTGTTGGAAGGGCCATATTGACATATTCTCAAAAGAGGCAACTCTTGTTCAGAAGTGATAGTCAAAAAGGGAATGTGGAAATGATCTTATTGGTGGAAGTTGTTCGATAAGTCTGTATAAGATTAGGAAACTTAATGCAAGAAGGATGTTTCCAAGGAGTTGATCTTCTTTGGAATGCTCTATAATGTTTGTTGTCAAATCTTTGTGACTGTGTGCATAATCATTACAAGAGAATCATTGCATATAAGTTGAGAATCTAACAGATTTAGGTAAAATGGCATGAATTTGGAATTCCTGCATTTTCCATAAGAATTCAGGAGTGTGAAATTAGCATCATTGAAAGTTTGTTCAATTGGTTTATTTCACAAAGTAAGGGTCATAGACAAACATAGTATGCATACTTGATGTATGGCATGACTAGTGTTTAGAAAACATAGTGTACATGCTTGGAGCATGGGACAATTATTGTTTTAAATTCAAGAATAGAGTTGATAGCTGAAACAGTATACAATGAATAATGTGCAATCATATGGTGATAAATAAAAGGTGTTTTATTTATATTCATAAGTTCTGAGACCATATTAGATTCATTTATTCTTGTGTTTCACTTTGCATGTTTTGACTTCCATAATAACTAGGTTATTCCTCCAGAATGACTAAGTTATTCAAACCATCCACAGTCGGTCATATGTTGGAAGTAGATATGAATTAACACTGTCATGGGTTGGCTTGTAGAGGTCCAAGTTGGTGGACAAAGTTGTTCTACAACACTCATGAGTGCTCATAAGTTCTGAATATCGGATTCAACCCACGCTCATTTGATTTACTTCATGGATTTTATCACGAGTGATCATGAGACGATAATATCTTGTATTCTTCAAACCTAGAGATATGAGTTGTTACTATGAGTTGATAGTACATTGATTGCATGAAAACACATTGGTAACTCGATGTTATAAAATGTGCCTTTGTTTATGATTCAACAAGTAGCAGAACAAGCCATATGAGTCGAAGTGTATCCATTCCTTTTACCTTCGGGATAAAAGTGATATATGTGGGCCCCATGATGATTTAATGATGACACATGTGAGTGCTTGGCCAAGCCAGGACTGATTTGATTTGTTCAATCAGTCAGTCATCATGAATCGGAAATCGGGAAACAACAAATAGACAGAGAGAATGATTGATAATCCATGTCTCAATCCATTTGATATCCAGAATGGAGGAATATATGATCACTTATCTAATGGACAAGTCATTGACAAAGGTCAGAGTTCATCGACAAGGTTAGAGTTCGACGGAAGCTTTTGAGAGCTACGATTGCCAGTCAGTTCTTGAAGTCATACTTGCAATAATAGTTTTAGACTTATCCAAGTGGGAGACTATTGGACTAATGTCTTTGTCCACCACTATGATTGGTAAGACTTGACCCGACCCGGCATGGTCCATTTGGGTTGCATGACATCATGTACTTGGATAGACTATAATGAGAGAAATAACACTTAAGGTTGATTAATGTATTATAATTATAAGTTCTAATATATTAATAGGATTATTTAATTAGTATTGATCAAGAATTAATCTAGAAGTAATTAAGTGATCAAAAGAAGACTACTTAAATATATGGGTTGATTGTGTAAATCATCCATACTTGTATAGTGGGCTAATGCTCCATGGATAATCAAGTTGGGCTAAAACCCATAGGATGGTTCATGGATGCTCCGTGGTGTATTTGAACCCATGGATCCAAGGAAATGGTAGGCCATGACAATAAGGGTTTACCCTAATTGTAACAACTATATAAGATCATATTATTTGGGAAAAATCAGCCACTATGAATAATATGAAAGGGCTAGCCAATTTTAGGAGTGTTCAAGTTTCTCTCAAGTTATTCCAAGTGTTTAAGTTTCACTCAAGCTTCATGAAGACATTCAACATCAAAGAGGTATGTATTCTATCTTGTTATATTCATTATTTTGTATGCTAGATTAGGATAATACCTTGGAAGTTCATATTTGCATGTATAATAAAGAAAACATAGATCCAAGGTATTTAGGGTTGCATGTACACTTAGGAGTGTTAGAATGCTCAAAACCCAATAGACATATGTTTACATATAATTAGTGACTAAAAACTAATTAAACACGTATAGACATCCTAATACGAAGAAAAAAACACTTTGGTCAAGTGTTAGGAGGCTATTGGGTTGCAAGGAAGGAGTGTAAGGCCTCACTGTGGAGTTTACTCCTCTAATACTCACCCTAGGTGAGTTTACGGTTGAGGGACTAATTCCCCCATGATTTACGGTCGTAAACTCATGGGAGGAGTATATTTGAGTGCTTAAGGGTCTCTTACATCACTAGGATTGGTTCTATGGTTAAATCCATGGCTTGAGAAGTGGTTAGGGTTCAAAAGGGGCACTCCTTTGGAGATTGTAGTCCTTGGACCACTCCTTGGGAGTTTACGGTCTTCAACCCTATGGTTTACGGCCGTAAACCCTTGGACACCCCCTTATCCTTCGTTTTTGTGGTCCTAAGCTCATTCATACATGTTGCTAGTCCATTAAACATGCTAAGGAAGGAGTTACGGACACCAAAACACCCTTTATGGTGTTTAAGATTTTGTTGATTACGGTTCATGAATGTTCATGGACCGTAAACTCATGTTTACTCATTTAAAGCCACGATTTTGGTTTTCTACTTTCATTCATGCAAGTTTCTAAGTCAAAGATGAGCATTAGAAGGGTGTTGGAGGAATTTTGGGGCTTCAAAAACCCCTTAAGGGAGTTCACGGTTTCGGAAGGTGTTCCCAAACCGTAAAGTCAAGATTTTAAGGTATTTTGGGTGGTTAAACCCCGAATTTTCATGAACACAAAGCAAAACAACAAGCTAGGAATGATTACTTGCGGATTTGGAGCTTGAATGAGGTGTTCCTTAGCTAAACCCACTTGTAGAGAGAAATAGAGTAGAGAGAGAAAGCTTCTAGGAATGGGAAAAGTTTCAAGTGAAAGCCTCTCATCCCTTATATAGGTCTTGAGTTGGATGCCAGGTGGGGATCCACCCCATACCGACGTTAAACGGAATTTAAAATTTTACCTGATTAAATGGTCGTGACCCGGCTTAGTCGTAAACTAAATTTTTTCTCAAATACTTTTGAGGGTATTACACGTGTTTTTATTTATTTCATTTCATCACTAAAATAAAATAAAATAAAACATTAATTGATTTGTCTAACCCAAATGTTAACGGAAATCTTAATAACTATAATAAAATAAAATATTCTATTAACATAAATGGGTTATAGCGATGGAATAAATTTCGGGTTGTCACATGGAATTTATGGAAAATTGATGTTTGTATATTTCTAGAAATAATGGAAATATGAATTTGATTCTTTCATTTGTGGTAATGCCTAAATCTACCAAATAAGGAAAGATTTTCATCACCCAAGTTTCAATTGGACCGAAACTTGGAGTCATGCAAGTTGTATTGTATGATGAATGAGAATTTTCATCTTTGGAAAATTAAGACTAATTCCTTGTTCACATGTATATGTGAGTCAATTGAAGGACAAAGAGATCGGGTACACTTGGTTGTGTGTTGGTCAAGTCCACCACAAAGAAAGATAAGGTTATTCGTCATTATTTATTATATTTTAGTAAATATGGTTACACTTGCAAGTTTAAGTGTAATTCTAAAACATTGGAAAAGTTTCAATTTATGGCAGAACGAATGAGATGAATCAAATTAGGCAGAAAGATAAAAGTTTCTTGAATCTGAAAAGATAGGAGAGTACTTTAGTATCATGTTTTATGATCATCTTAATGATTATGAAACCAAATTACAATTCATCCTCGAAGGACATCTTAGTGCATTCCTATGGCTAAGAAGAGGAATCATGAATTGTTGAAATGGTTAAATCAATAAGATGATTCATACTTCGTTCCAAAATAATTCGTAGAGTCATACTCCAAGATTGTAACTTGAGTGACACATCTTAAAAAAGGGTTATAACACTTGTCAAATGTAAGAGTAAAATGTTTTCTACTCTTGTACATTTAAAATTAGTAAGCTGTGATGTTTTGGATAGAACAAAGACCAACTAAGGCCAATTGTGTGAAGTGTTTGTCTTGATAAGAATCCGCACTATCTCTTGAATATTTGTTTGTCAAGGAATGGTTCTTGGCAAGAGAGTTTTATATGTCAAGAGGACAATGGGAGTCTAAAAGATCTTGAAACGGTTTCAAGAATTGAACAAGAATAAAACTTGTAGTTTATCACTAGGGCACGACTTGAGGTTTGCAACCTATCGTGTTGACATATTCTTGTCTCTGTGCCCATTCTAGTTAAAAGTTGACTATGCATGTGAGTTCTTTGAGTTCTCAGTTGTTTACATAACTACATGGAAGAAATGGCAGGCCCTTGTGTTGCCAGTTGGCAAGAAGATAAGATTGCACAAGTTTAGTCCGTATGAGTTTGGATTTGTCACTAACCTTGTCTTGTGATTATTTTTTTGAAAAATTCACATGGATAGCAACATATACACCATCAAATCTAAGTGTCATAAGGTTTCTCTCCGATTCATGAAAATGATGGTTTGGAAACGCTTTCACTGAGTAGATTTTAAGTAGATAGCAATTATGATATTTGCATTCTTAAAGTCGTTAGTGGAGTGTGTATGGTTAACCAGCACACTAACATGGACTTGTGAGAAATGGCAAAGGTCTAAACAATTGAGACTATGATTACGACATCCCTTTTCATAGTTCTGAAAAATTGTTTAGACACACATTTGAGCTATCTAAAGAAAGGTGTATGATTTTGATAAAGTTTTATCAAGGCATCTCGTATCAGAAATATGAACTTTGATAAGAAAGTCAATAAAGGATTGATTTCTAGAAGTCCAACTGATTTCTTAGTACATGTCAAAGCTAGTGGGAGCATAAGTGTTATTGCAAATAATTATCGTGTTAGTGGGAGCATGATAATTATGATATATGTTGCAAGTTAGCAATGTTCATTATAAAAAACAGAAGTTTCAATTGGGAAAAGTTGTTTTGCTATAATTAAAGGAGAGGAAATTATACTTCATTTCAATTCTAAAAGCATAGATTGTGATTTTAATCAACTTTATTCAAGGATATATATATATATATATATATATATATATATATATATATATATATATATATATATATATATATATTGCATTCTCAAATTCGATGATGATTACAGTATCCCTCTTGATAGTCGAATTACGAAAACCTAGCAAATAACAAATATTGTAGCAAAAGACTGATCTAGGATGATGTCTTTATGTGAGACATCATGAATCGTGTCACATATGCTTCATATATAGGATCGATTACATGTGCTATAATATTTACCCTTCTAAATTTTCCAAATGCCTAGGGCATTAAGATGGGAAAAGGTCTGGTATTGGATATGACTAAAATTGATTAAGCAATTGTCGAGAAGAATCTAAGGTTTACCAAAGATTGGTTGCTCATGGACAGTTGGAAGTATGGTGTAAATTTTTGGAAAGGACCATAATTGACACATTCTGAAAAAGAGGCAACTCTTGTTCAGAAATGATAGTCAAAATGGGAATATGAAAATGTCTCCATAGGTGGAAGTTATTCAATCTGTGTAAGATTAGAAAAACTTAATGCAAGAAGGATGTTCAAAGGAATGTACTTTGTAATGTTTGAGACTTTGTTTCCATGGAATTGATCTCCATTGGAGTACTTTGTAATGTTTGTTGCTAAGTCTTTGTGACTTTGTGCATTGTCATTACAAGAGGATCAATGCATATAAGTTTAGAATCTAACTGATTTCGGAAAATGGCAGGAATTTGGAATTCTTACACTTACGATAAGGATTCGGGATTGTGAAATGAGAATCATTGGAATTATGTTCAATTGATCTATTCCACAAAGTAAGGATCATAGACAAACATAGTGTGCATACTTGGTGTATGTCATAACTATTGTTTAGACAAACCTAGTGTGCATGCTTGGAGCACGACATGACTATTGTTTTAATACAAGTATTAAGTTGATTCTTTGTAACATTATGCAATGAATAATGTGTAATCAATATGGTGATAAATAAAAGGTGTTTTATTTATATTCATAAGTTTTGAGACCATATTGGATTTGATTATTCTTGTGTTTCACTTTACATGTTTTGACATGTTTTAACTTCCCGAATAACTATTTTATTCAAACTATCCACAGTCGATCATACTTTGGACGTAGGTATTGAGGCAAGACTATCATGAAGGGTCTGTAGTTTGTCTGGGACAAAGTGGGTGCAATGTCCATGAGTGCTCCTGGAATGAGATTCGAGTATTGGAGTCAAGCCATGCTCATTTGAATCACTTCATGGATGTTATCACGAGTTTATCATGAGACGATAATATCTTATATTCTTCAAACGGAGATGTGTGAGGTGTTGTTGCGCATCAGTTGCACATTGACATATGAAAACGCAACCAGTAACTTGGTTGTTATAAAACATATCTTTTTGTGTAATTTGATGAGTAAGTACAAGAGAACACTTGGGTCAAAGTTTATCCATTCCTTTTACCCTTAGAGGGATAAAAGCGATATATGTGGGCCCCTCGATGATTTAGTGATGACACCCCTAAGTTCTTGGTCAAGCCTGGACTAATTTGATTTGTTCAATTAGTCAGTCGTTATAAATTGGAAATCTGGAAACAACAAATCGACAGAGAGAATGATTATAATCCATGTCTCAGTCCATATGATATCTAGAATGGAGGAATATATGATCCCTTATCTAATGGACACGTCATTTGCCTAGGTCTATGTTCGGCAGTGGCTTCAAGAGCTATGATTTCTAGTCGGGATCATGGAGTCATACGCAATAATAACTTTAGACTTATCCAAGTAGGAGACTATTGGATTAGATTTCTAAGCCCATTACTATTATTGGTATGTATTTGACCCGAGAGTAGCATGGTCCATTTGGGTTGCATGGCATCGGAACAATTGGATAGACAAAATGAGAAAAAAGATACTTATGATTTATTAATATATTATAAGTTCTAATATATTGATATTAAATCATATTATTTAATTAGTATTGATCAATAACTCTTTTAGAATTAATTTAGTGATCAAAAGGAACTAATTAAATATGGACTATTATATATAGGATGGGCCAAGTTCATTTAGGTTGGGCTAAGCTTTCATGGATAGTCCATGGAGTTTCAACCCATGGATCCTATGTAAATGAAAGGTCATGGGTATTAGGGTTTACATGAATGTAACCCTACTCCACACTATATAAAGAGTTCTATGGTTCATGAAATGGGCGCTAGTGCATACACAAAAAGAGGGCAAAGCCGATTTCATAAGAGTGAACCTAAGTATTCTTCTTCTCAAGTTATTCCAAGGTTTTTTGGTGTTGTGTGAACCATTTGAGGTGCAACAGTTAGGTCACTAAGATCTTAAAGGTTCAAGACTTCAAGCTCCATCAAAAGGTATGTCATTCTACTAGATTCTTGTATTATCTATACTTGATATTATGCTAGTTAGGATGAAACCTTGGAATATTGAATATTTGCATGTATAATAAAGAAAACATAGATTCAACGTTTATAGGGTTGCATGTAGACCATAGGAGTGTTATAATTCTCAAAACCCATTAGATTATGCTTCGAGTTGAGGCAAGATCCGGTTCGGGATCAGGAGCTTGCCGTCAGGGTGAGTCAGCTACGTTGGATGACATGATCAGGGATATCCTGCAGGAGGAGGTTGTTGGTTGTTTCCGAGCTCAGTTGCCAGAGATGTTTTGGTCTATCAAGACCACCATGATTGAGTACTTTGAAGAGCACTATGTTGCTTTTTCTTAATTTCCTGCTGCTACAGCCACCGCAGTCATTGTGGCTATAGGGGTTGGATCGGGTCGTGTTTTTCAGTATCGGGACTTTGACAATACGAAGCCACCAACTTTCGATGGGTTGCAGGACCCGATCATCGCCATGAGGTGGCTATCTGATGTGGTGGGATGTTTCTTGACTTGTTCTTGTCCAGCTGCCCAGAAGGCCAGGTGTGCTCTGAACCTTCTTAGGACCGGATCGAAGGATTGGTGGAGGCTTGCTACTAGTTCATATTCTACTAAGCAGAGAGTTATTGTGTCTTGGGATCAGTTCTCTGAAATGTTCCGCTCCCGATATGTTCCGCTGGTAGAGCGAGTGATGTTGGCTCAGGGGTACCTGGATTTGAGGTAGGGTTCTAAGACAGTGACGAAGATCATCATGATGTTCACATAGAGGGATATGTTCTGTCCTTATTTTGCTGCATCTGAGCAGGATTAGATGACCCGTTACTTGAGCATGCTCAAGATGGAGATCAGACAGTTTGTTTCTACTCATGGCTATGGTATATTGTTGGAGATACAGGAGGCTTCCAGGCGGTGTGAGATTGAGATTGATTTGCAGAAGAGGGAGTAGAGGTTGGCCCCAACACATTCGTAGCCTATGCCAAAGCGGTTTAAGGCCGCTGATGTTAGATCTGGGGGCCGGAAGGGCCGCACTTGTAGGAATTGCGGCAATGTGCATGAGGGTGATTGTCGATCATCATCTGAGTTCCATAATTATGGCCGACAGGACCGTATGGCGAGGGATTACCACTAGAATGCACCAACACTAAGTTCTAGGATTTATTATCATTCCGACCATGTTAGCCATGTGAAGTCCAACTGCCCATCGCTTGCTGCTAGGCCAGTACAGGCTCTAGTGTCGGCTACTTTGAGGATCATGGATGGGAGTTAGGTTAGGGTAGAGCCCCCAAGTGCTCGAGGTCGTGCTTTCCAACTTACTATAGAGGAGGCAAAAGCAGCTCTAAATGTTGTGACTGGTATGATTTTATCCCTTATTTTGTTGATTATGTTTTATGTTATGCTCATGTTTATACCTCTATTAGGTACGTTCCTAGTGAACTCTTTGCCTGCTCTAGTGTTGTTTGACTCGGGTGCGAGTCGGTCTTTAGGGTCTTGATTGTTCAGTAGGGAGTTTGATATGCCCATTGGGGAGTTAGAGAGTCTTTTACAACTCTCTATCGCCAACGAAGATGGGGTATCTGCATAATCGGTATATTAGGGTTGTATTCTAGAGATTTTCGGGGTGCCTTATCTGATCGATTTGATCCCTATCCCCATGGGGGATATCTGTGTGATTGCAGGTATGGATTGGTTGAGCCACTTCGGTGCTATGATTGATTGTGAGGGCAAGCGCGTGGTAGTTCGAACCCCAAGTGGGGGATAATTGGTTATCTATGGAGAGGGCACCAGGATGGGTTCAGGCTTTTGTTCTGCAGCCAAGGCTCGACAGTATATTCAACATGGGTGCATGGGTTATTTGGCTTATGTGGTGGACACGAATGTTGGGGATCAGTTTTCAGTTTTAGAGGTCCCGGTTATCATGGAGTTTGCCAATGTATATACGGAGGAGTTACCTGGTATGCCTCCTGAGAGGCATGTCAAGTTCAAGATTGACCTCGTGCTAGGTGTGGCTCTAATTGCCAAGGCGTCGTACCGCTTGCACTACCTGAGATGCAGGATTTGTCATATCAGCTGCAAGAGCAGATAGACAAGAAATTCAAGAAGAAGGATGGTTCACACCGGATGTGTATTGATTACCAGGAGTTGAACATGCGGATGGTGAAGAACCGTTATCCCCTTCCGCGGATTGATGACCTCTTTGATCAGTTTCAAGGTGCATCTTGGTTCTCCAAGATAGATCTGAGATTCGTTTACCATGAGGTCAGGGTAAGAGAGGAGGACGTGCAGAAGACTGCGTTCCGGACTGGTTAAGGGCATTACGAGTTCGTGGTGATGCCATTCGGGCTCACCAATGCACCTGCGGTATTTATGGATTTGATGAATCGGGTATGTAAGCCGATACTCGATCGTTAGGTTATTGTGTTTATTAATGATATCTTGGTGTATTCCAAGAACAAAGAGCAGCACGAGGAGCATCTTTGTGAGCTTCTAGGGGTTTTGAGACGAGAACGACTTTATGCTAAGTTCTTGAAGTGCAATTTTTGATTACTAGAGGTTCGGTTCCTTAGACACCTTGTTAACCAGGACAGGATATTGGTCGATCCTGCCAAGATCGACGAGGTGATGAAGTGGGAGGTTCTGAAATCTCTCTCGGGTATCGGGTTTTCTTGGGGTTGGAAGTGTACTACCAGAGATTCATTTAGGATTTCTCAAATATTGCAGTACCCCTCACTTGTTTGACGAGGAAGGGGGTCGATTTTTGGTGGGGCCCTGAGCAGCAGACAACATTTGAGACCCTTCGGCAAAGATTATTTGAGGCTTCGGTTTTGACCCTCCCAGAGGGAATTGAGGGTTTCATGGTATTCTGTGATGCTCCCATCACTATTTTGGGGACGGTCCTCATGTAGAGATGATGAGTAATAGCATATGCTTCGCAGCACCTGAAGCCGCACGAAACAAGGTATCCCATGCATGATTTTCAGTTGGGGACAGTGGTTTTTTCCCTCAAGATTTGGAGGCATTATATTTATGGGGTCTGTTGTAGCGTCTACACGGATCACAAGAGTTTGAGTCACATTATGGATCTGCTGAACCTAAACATAAGGTAGCACAGGTGGCTGGACGTAGTCAAGGATTATGACTGCGAGATCCTTTGCCATCTAGGTAAAGCGAATGTGGTGGAGGATGCTTTGAGTTACAATTTAGTTGGGCCTTCAGATGGGATATCTCCTATGAGATTATCAGTGGATTCCCCGCTTTTGGGATTGA
Organism: Lactuca serriola; assembly: GCF_051521515.1. Taxonomy (NCBI): domain Eukaryota; kingdom Viridiplantae; phylum Streptophyta; class Magnoliopsida; order Asterales; family Asteraceae; genus Lactuca; species Lactuca serriola. Next base: position 286,129,373 of record NC_136410.1, read on the forward strand.
TTAGGGAGGCTCAGGTCGAGGGTGTTCGGGAAGAGAAGTAGAATATTGACAGGATCGGGGATGAGATCACCAGATTTGTTCCGGATAGTCTTAGATTGTTGACTCGTCTTGGTCGGGTATGGGTTTCTATGTCTTGTGGGTAAGACATATTGTGTTTGAGAAGGCTCATAAGTCTCACTTTTCTATCCATCTAGTGTCCACCAAGATGTACTGGGATATGATATTGAGCTATTTGTGGTCGTGTATGAAGAGGGAGATCGCCTGTACGTGGAGAGATGCTTGACCAAAAGTGCCCATTTCCTGGCGATTCGGGAGACTTCTTCGGCCAAGAAGTTGGCCGATGTGTATATTCGCGAGATCATTGCTCACCATGGGGTTCTGGTCTCCATTGTCTCAGACAGTGATGTTCAGATCACCTCCCGTTTTTGACAGAAGTTCCATGAGGAAATGGGCACGAGGTTGTACTTCAACACAACATATCATTCGTCGACCAACGGAGACAGTGGTCGGAGGATATAGACCCATGAGGATATGTTACAGGCCTGTGTCATTAATTTTAGTGGGAGCTGGGACTCCTACCTACCTCTTGCGGAGTTCTCCTACAACAAAAGTTTTCACTCCAACATTGGTGCTCCGTCTTTTGAGCTCTTGTATGGGCAGAGATGTCGTATCTCAGCCTGCTGGGGTGAGGTTGGTCATTGGGTTATTGGGTGGACTGAGGTGGTCCTTCAGATTATGCAGTTGATTCAGCAAATCAGGTAGAGATTGTAGACTGCTTAGAGTCGACAGAAGAGCTATGCCGACCGGTGCCGATCCGATTTGGAGTTTTAGTTCGACAACATGGTATTAATGAAGGTCTCCCCTTGGAAATGTGTGATTCGCTTTAGGAAGAGGTGGAAATTGGGTACCTAATATATTGGGCCATTATGGATTATTTCCAGGGTTGGCAAAGTCACCTCCAGATTGGATCTTTCTGAGGAGCTCAGTCTGATTCATAGCACTTTCCATGTTTCGCAACTGCGAAAGTGCGTATTGGATGAGGATGCGGTAATGTCTTTGGATAATATCCTGGTTGATGAACGCCTGAACTATGTTGAGAGACTAGTGGCTATTCTGGAAAGGAAAGTAAAGTTTTTGCGTAGCAAGGAATTACCTTTGGTAAAGGTACGACAACAACATCGGAGGAGCTCCGAGTGAACCTGGGAGCCGGAGGTTGAGATGCAGGAGCATCATCCATATTTGTTCTTTGTAGCAGACTCTGAGCATGAAATCTAGTTCAAGTGGGGGAGAGGTTTAACATCCCGGGTTTCAAGTATTTTCAAATCCTTCCTTTAGTTTTAACTTATGTCATTTTGGTCCTTGGATTGTAAGGATGTAGCCCTAAAAAGCCCTTATGGCAAAATGGTAATTTTGGAGCAGGAGGTGTAAGTTGAGCATACATGTAAGTACACTATGAATACTAGGGCGTGTCCTAATATGTTGGGCATACACATATGTACGTTAGGTGTACACATATGTACGATGGGCATACTTATGTCCGAGGGAAACCCTAATTTTTAGGGTTTGAAGGGGTACTTAAACATCTTTATGGATCATTTAGCCTCATCCTTTCATCCTCCAAGACCTTGAGTTGTTTTTGGAAAATCCTAACCCTATAAGAGAGTGTTTTGAGCTAAAAGTGTATTCTTTGTGTGCTTAAAGAAGAATGAGTTGCATCAAGGAGATTAGAAGTTGAAGCAAGCTTATGGATCTAGGATCATCACCTTCTTGGGAAACTCTAGAAGGTAAAAGGTTGCTAGCTTTATGCTTTGTTTGCTTGGATCTCATTTTGGTAGTTTTATGATGTTCTTCTTGTCCCAAAAGTCCCATTGTTATTCATTTTTGTGTTTTGGATGTATTGGGTTGTCCTTTTAGACCATAGGAAGGGTTCTAAGCCATAAAAATGAGGTCCCTTTTGCTACTTTGGCTCCATGCTTCTTATAGAAGGTTTTAATGGATTAAGACCATGTATTAAGGACTTTTTGGACGTTTAAAGTCATAAAGTTGGAGACTTTATGACTCCGAGGTGCACTTGGACCATGGATATGAAGTTTTGTCTTAAGTGCTTAAGCCATTAAGCACTTAATGAAGTTTTGGGCTCTACGAGGTTGTGCTTGCATAGAAGGGAGCATGCCCCGTGTGCTCGGTCAACGTTCCCATAATATAGTCAATGCGAGGCTTGCATACGCTGAGTGTACCTCCAGAGTACGCCCCGTGTACTCGCATGGTTCAACCATTTTTGAGTTAACTCGACTGGGTTGACTCGGTTGCATTGAATCGGCTGGGTTGACTCAGTGGATTTATGGGTGTGGGAGGAATGAGGGTTGAAGGGCCTTTTATACGAAAATTTTAGAATGTGCCCTGCTCCCCGAACACCTGCGCACCACGCCCAAGCATGTTCGGCAAGGGTGCCTCCTAAACTTCAAACACGTGGCAACTTTTGGTCCATTTATTCAGGGAAAAATCACAAATCTTTAAAAATTCATATCTCTCTCATAAGATCTCCATTCTTGACGTTCTTTATGTCCACACGTAGGTATTTCTGAGTACTACAACTTTCAGTTAGGCTGCGTCGGTTAATTCTCGTTATCATAAATTTAACATCCTACAAAGATTATATTGCTAACGACTGTGTAAAATTGATAAGTTCTTCCTACGGATTCCATTCTCAACTGCCTTTATATCAATAAAATGATATTGATGCGGTATTTAACTTACATTTATATTACTTTTCCTAACAATCTACCGATCTTGATTTCAGTTTCTATGTCGCACACTCTTGTGTTGAAACTTGGAACAATCATAACTTCTTTATACAAAGTCAGATTTGGACGTTCTCTATATAGATGCTCTCGGTTTTATGACAAGTGCGACTTTTGTCTAGATTTTTTAGGCTAATAAGCAATCTATCTACATACAATTCACTTCTTACGATATGCTGCGCCGTATTGATTAACTCGCGAAACTTCGGAAAATCATAACTTCTTCTTACGAAGTCGGATTTATGCGTTCTATATATCTATGGAAATCATATAGATGTTTCCTACATGTTTATGTCGATTAATTTTGTTCAAGAGCAATATATATTTATTTTGTATTTTATAGTAATTACAATCTATAATAGTAGTAAAAATGAGGTGTTACATATTGATTTATTTATACACATTTAATTTTAAAAATAAAATTAGCATTGTATTGTGGAAACCCACACCATGTAAATTACAAAATTTTGTTGCAGTTTGGCAAATCTGATGTGACGTCTACATGAACCATAAAAAGTGTCGCACCACTCTCTTTAGCATAACCATATAGTTCCTCTAGCCTAACCATATAGTTAAGTGTTGACTTTTTTATTCTTTACAATCTATCGTGTCTACCAATTTTGTTAAATAGATATTAAAGGATCAAGAAGTTGAGACTATCCCATTTGGCTAATATGGAGGTTCTAATATAACTACTATTTTGGAAGTTTTGGGTTCAATCCCAAGCAGAGGAGATTTATATTTATTAACCGTTAAAAAAAAGATATTAAAGGATCAATTCATTGTTTTCTAATTTCTCTTTATTTTCTTATTTCTTACTTAGGCATCTCCAATACATTAAATCGAAGAAGAATTGTATGGAATGACAAGTAGGAAAGAAAATGTACAAATTCACTTAAATTCTTAAAAATTTCATATATTTTCATTTCAATTCTATTGGACCATTCAACTTACACTTTCTTTCTTTTATATTATATTCACATTTATTCTATTAAACTTTTATATAACTTCCATATAATCTTATATTTTAGTATTGACAAGGTAATATACTATATCAAATCATTATTAATATCATATAAAACTTATATGTAATTCAGAAAAAAAAATTGTAATATATACTATATCAAATCATTATTAATATCATATAAAAATTATATGTAATTCAGAAAGAAAAAAAAAAAATACAATGGCATAGCACCCTACATACAAATTTAGAAGGGGCGGTGACCCCAGTCTGTTGGGCCTACACTTGACCTTTATTTAAAAAAATAAAACTATTTTTTACTTATATTTACCACTGTCATTGGCAAATACTAGAAGTACACACCAGAAATTTTCCTCTGGGTCCTCTTTGACTATTATTAAGTAGTAATCAATTCAAAGATCAATCATTTGCTTAAAGCCCAGAAGTGAAGGGAACGCCGGTAGACGGCAACCAAGATCCACCGCTGATGAAACTCTGGACGTCAAACTTTGACGCCTCGGTGGCGCTAGTGATAACATGGTAGCCTTGCCAGTTTACCCTATTAGCAGTCGATGAACCAGGGCCCGTGTTCATATACTCTCCATAATACAACGTATTAAGCGCGAAATTACCACTCCAAGGATACCAACCCGCAGGGTTCACTATACTATCAAGGTACGTTTTGAGATAAACAGTCCTCGAATATTCCTTCCACGGTCTACCAAGATAAGTTTTAACCCCACTTAAACTTGAAGCAGCCGCGACACGAGAATCATGAATCGAAATTCCAGTGTTTTGATTCGGATCAGTCCGACCTTGTGCTGTCAAAGTGTTTATCTTGTTCGGAGGATTACGAGCATATATGTTGCAGTTTTGTAATACCACAGCAGCGTTGCCAAAAATAAAATCAACAGTGCCATATACGTTACATTCTTTATAAAACTGTCTGTTGGAGAGAACGTAGAGAGTATCTTGGTAGCCTTCGAAGCTGCATTGATAGAACACCGATAGATCCGAAGCACTACGAAGGGCCACCGCTTGATGGTTTTGTGGCCCTGCTGTGTTTCGAATAGTGATACCACGACCGATAAATCCATCTCCTACAATTGCTATATTATTGAAGCAATATTTATTATTAGGTGAAACGTTACTTCAAATAAAGTTTTATAGACTTTTAAGTGTGTAAACATGTGGGAAAATAGATTAAAATTAAAGTTAAGTTTTGGTGTGCTTACCGAAGGTCGCTGAACTAAAAGAGGTAGCACCTCCTCCAGCACTTTTACTACCGGTTATGATAGTTTTTCCAATACCATCTCCTACTAGCATTATGTTGTTCAATTTGGATCCGATCTGAACTATTTCATTGTAAGTGCCTTGTTTAACATATATAACATACCCTGACTTTGCAGCCGCTATAGCAGCTCCGATGGTCTTATAACCACTAGAACCGTCTTGAGCCACCACAATGTTAGCGTTTGGAGCGGGGTTTGATGATTGTAATAGCTTCCGAACACCGGGCTTTACCCAAGTAGGGAAACCTTTCCGATATCTAGGCTCGTAGTTCTCTGTAGATCCTCCTTTGTTCATTGCCAATGTATTGCTAATTAAGGCGGATAAATTATTGTTCATTAATGGTAACAAGTATTCACCGCTACCCACCTCCTCGAATCCTGTCTTACACGTCTCGAGATTCGTAAGAGCTGTGCTAAGCCAGGTCTGCCTTTCAACCTGACTACACTTCCTTTGAGGATCAATAGTCATGTTGATCCTATGAACAGTGGTTTCGTAAAGCTCTAGGCAATCTTGCCATGCAACCTTTTCATGCTTGTTGCGACATTTCCCTCCAAGCGATCGAGTATTCACCTCGGCATTTGACGCTTTCTCTAAGGTAAGTTTCAATATCGCGTTGATGAAATCAGGTTTTTGCTTTATCGGACCTAAATTCGGTTTACCCGCGAAGAGGTACTCGCATGAGTCCGGATGAGGTGTTTGGCTGCACCATGATCTTATTTCAGATTCGGTCAAGCCATGCACCCCTGGAGAGAGAAGAAGGAACAAAGAAAAAATCAAGGTTGCGAAAAATGAAAATATGGTCATGCTAAGAAAGCAAGTTTGTAGGGGAGAGAAACGTTTAAGAGCTAGTTTTTGTTGTGCGGAGTCTTTGCATGCAAAGGACTACTTTATATAGAAGTGGTGTATAACCTAACGGCTCTACCTTCCTAAGTAGTCAGATTCGTTACTTTCTGTAACGTAGTATCTAATCATTTGGCCAAATATGTATATACGGGTTCGAGTACCCTTTGTCAAAAGAAAATAGAACAAGACAAGGCTTTCACATGCACACAAGTCACATTCATCAATTAATCCAGTCTAAAACAAGTGGCTGCTTTTGCATTTGGAACTAAATATCTACTTTATCATAACCCAACTGTAAACAGCTGCCTTACATGCATATTTTAGTTACTCACCAATGTTGTAGACAACAAACCGTGATATCTACAATAGAATTATTATATGAAAAACTAATAGGCCATTTCATAAACTTTAAACTAGCATATGTAGTCTACGATTCTCTAATTTTTTGTATCCACTAGATGAAATAGTATCAAGACGGCGTGCATGGCAGAGAAATTGGTGTGCCCAAATAATTGCAGCACATGGAGTTCTATTAAATATAATTACATAGTGTGAATGACATCGATGTCACTCTATCATATGATAGAACATTTCGGTATTGTTGTTTTTGTATGAGTTAAAAAAGTACTATTTCTTATTATCGTATGTTAGAAATAGAAATTATCTGCCATGATTTCGTGTTGTGTCACATTAATATTCTGAAGTATTAATCTTATTCCACAAGCAAGGTCTAGAAATAGGCTTTTTACATGTAGCTTCCCTCATTTCATAGGGTTTGGTGCAAAATTAAGGCTAGCGTTTCATTTTCAAACGTATTACTACCATTTGTCAACAAAAGCAAAATAAATTATATATACTAGTTTTGAAACCCGTATATTATACGGGTTAATTAAAACATAATGTTAAACAAGAACGATTATATGAAAAGTTTATTTTGAATTTGAAATATAAAATAATTAAAAATTATGAAAAAAAAAACGTGTAAAAAATAAATTAATTAAAATTATGTGTTTAATTGTTAGACCCGTGTACTAAATGAGTTATTATAATAAAATGTTAAATACAAATGTTTAAAGTGTAAATTTATTTGAAATTGAAATTGAAATTTCAAATTTGAAATTAATAGTTATTATAGTAGGTTTAATTTATGGAAACTAAATTAATGATATAGTGTAAATGAATAATGAAGTAATTGACAAGTGGAAAATAAATATATTTCAAAATTATGACAAAATGACATGTGGCCAAATAAATGAGAGAATGACAAGTGGCAATAACATTTTCATTTATTAGGGTAGATATATATATATATATATATATATATATATATATATATATATATATATATATATATATATATATATATATATATATATATATATTAGGGGTGTTGTTAAATTGACATCTTTAGACATTTTATGAACATTTTTATTAAAAATCAATCTATAATAAACTATTTATTATTTACTTTTTTAAAAAAAAAAACTATATAAATTCAATCAATAAAAAAACCTTACAAATCAAATAGAGTGTCTAAATCCACCAACAAATGATAAAAAAATAATTTTTCAAATCAGTATTTAAAGAATTAATAGCGACCATCTAAAAGCATTGGATTTTTTGTTTAAAAAAAACACTATATTCTAGTCCATTTATCTAAAAATTGTAATTTTTTTTATAAATATTGTAATTTTCAAGGTCTCCTAATTGACCAATTTCTTGTTGGTAATTACTGGTGCCGCCACTAAAACATTTTTCCTTTAGATCTTTTTTTCCTTTCTTTTCAAGATTACCCGATTTCGAGCATCTTTTTTCAGGAATTTATTCTGAGGAACACTTCGACGTCACCAATAACCACCCAGACTACCACTTGCCACCGCCAGTTTCACCCTGTAACACCTTGTTCCGAATCGTTTAATAATTCGGACCGTGATCCGATGACCGATTATCATAAGGCTTAAGGCCTTTGGGAAAAAGACTTAGACCCCTTTGTGTGTGGATAATGTAGGTTGGATGATCTGGGAGTTCGGTTGTGTTTTGGAGTCCAATGGTATATCAGTAAAGTGCCAGTTCAAGTCTTTTATAGATTTTGGACTTTTGTTCGAAATGTTTTATGGCGAATGGGAGTTAACAGAAGTGTAGAGATTCTCATTATATTTTCGTGGATATAAAGATCGTCAAAAACGGAGCTAGAACAAAGAAGTGATGGCTTTCGGAAGTTGGTGGCTTTAAGTTAAGCCTAGTACGCGGGGCGTACATAGGTAGTACGTCGGGCGTACTTGTAACTTGGTTCACACATTGAAAAACATTTCACATAAAACATTTATCAGAGTTCATTCCCAGAAATCACACATTGCGGAAGGCATAGGTGGATGCGCTGCAACCGTCCCGAGCTCCTTTATCTGAAAACTAGAGGTACCTGAAACCAAAACTGAAAACCGTAAGCACGAAGCTTAGTGAGTTCCCTAAATACCACATACCATACATATCAACATACTGCCTAGCATATCTGGGTGTTGGCCTACCCATTTGGTTTCTTTCAACTGGATACTCTCTAGCATATAAGCACATAAATAACATACTATCATACATAACCACGAGCCATATATATCATTCATATACCATAATCAATAAAATGTTATATGTCTATACATAGTCTTGCTATTATGTCACGGGCCGCCACATGGTCTTTCTTGCCAAGTCGGGAGCCACCCCCTAGGTTTTACAGACAAGTGCCAAGAGCCACCTCTTGGTCTTCAATGCAAGCATCACAAAGACAATTAGCATACATACTACTCTACTTAGCTAATTCACATACAGTGTGCCAGGAGCCGCCTCCTGGTTTTTCATACATAATGACTAGGGCTTACCCCCGGGTCTTCCTACTATACATAAACCAAATGGGAGGACATTGGTGCCTTCGACCCATACAAATAGTAAGGAGACTCACCACGAATGTTGAAGCTTACTACACGAAATCTTTAGCTGCTGCCCTGACAATTCCCCGAGCTATCCATACCAAAACATCACCCAATTAGCAATAGGTTCCAAACCATGATCCAAAATCCTTACCTGGGGTGAAATGACTGTTTCACCCCGACCTATCGAGGCCCAAACCGTAGAATCCATGAAAGCCCATAAATGGCCCAATTTTCCAAATTGGGCCCAAACCCTTACATGGAACTACCCCTTTAGAACCCATTCCGCACTTCATAACCCTACAGGGGTCAACCTTAGTCAAAGTCAAGTCAAGGTCAAAGTCAACATCCGGGTCAAATTCAAAGTCAACGCTCCGAGTTGACTCAACTCGTCAAGTCATTCCTTCAACTCGTCGAGTTTTCCCCAAACTCGTCGAGTTCTTCCGGTTTAACAGAATCGGGACACTTCGAGTTAACTTGTTGAGCTCCTATATGAACTCATCGAGTTCTTTCCTTTTTAACAAAATTGGGTCATACTCACATCAACTCGCCGAGTTCCATGGTGAACTCGTCTAGTTCTTCAGTTTGTTCACTCCTTCCTAATGCATTAAGCCTTTATGCATCAGATCTAAACAAAATACTCTAGATCTAGACTGGAAACACCTTTTAGAAGGGTAAAGTTTCCAACTAAACCCATTAATCCCTTCCTAAAGAGAATAAGCTCAAAACCTAACCCAAAAAGGGCCAAGGTCTTAATTCAAAACCACTAAACTACAAGGTAGGACATGAGGTCATTTATCTGGACCATAAGAACCATAATATCACGTAAAGTTCCCAACTTTCTTTACATGCATGGCCATTTGAAGCTCAAAAGGCCAAAATGATGGCTTAAAGGTTGCAGGCCATAAAGTTGGCACCTTTATGCCATGAAAACCCTTTAAGACTCTAGATCTGAGGTGCTTTCCATTAGGGACGTCCAACTCTCAAGGATCATATCATTTGGACCAAAAACAAGTAGAAGGTGCTAAGAAGGAGATCTAATCAACTACTAGGCAAGTTTGAGAATTGATTACCAGAAAGTGACGAAAATGGAGTGAGGTTTCTGGATCTAGCAACTCTTTCATATCCCTTCAAACTTTCCTCCCCTCCAAGAGCTTCCTACACTTCAGAAGAACACTTAAAATGGCTCATAATAGCATCAGGGTTTCGTGATCTAAGGTTAGGAACTTGGAGGCTAGAAATGAGGCTAAACCCTAGGACATAAATTGTTTAAATAGGGTGCAAAGTCCCAATTTTAGGGTTTCCCAAACCCCGTCCAACTCGTCGATTTGATCCTCCCCAACTTGTCGAGTTGGTCTTCCAAAACATGCAGCCCAACTTTCCAACACGTCGAGTTTCTTGCCCAAACGCGACAAGTTGGCCTTTAGAAATGAATATTATATTTCCTTAATTGGCCTTCTAGGTACCAGGTGTTACAGTATTTGGCAGAAGGATCGTGAGCATCTATTGGAGTATGTTGGGCGTACTAGGAGTACCTAGGGCATACTCTAGTCTCATGCAAACCCTAATTTAGGGTCTTGGGCCCAATTTAATGATCGTAACTCCACTCCAATCCCTCATATCTTCAGCCTCCATGCCATTAAACCCTAGATTCGAAACCCTAGCTTCCATTTGAGCATTATTGTGGTTTTTGGTGTGATTTTGGTGTGCCTTGGAGAAGAAGGAGTTCTTGTTGGAAGCATTGCTTGGATTGGAGCTTGTAGATCCAAGCTCTAATCATCTTCATCAATTTTCAGGAGGTATAAAGTTTCTAACTTGATGACTCTATATGTTAATTCTAGCCTAGGTTGTGTTTTGGGTTTATTTTGGTCCTTAGAGTCATCCTTGTGAGTGTAAGCTACTCCAAGAGCTTAGAATGGTGGATCATAGCACTTTTGAGGTTGTGGGTGCATAAAATTGTCATCTTGGTGGGTTTGGGTGAGTCTTGATTAAGTTGGTGTTCATATTATGGGTTTAGACAGATAAAAATGGGTTCTAGGTCCCATTAATGAATGCAAGGGAGTAAAGTTGGAAACTTTATGGTTTAAGACCTTGTCTAGGGATCAGATATGTGTTTGGACAACTTGACTTAACCCAATAAGAGCTTAATGTGGATTTTTGTGCCTCTGATGAGTACTATGGGTGTACGTTGAGAGTACGCTCAGCGTAATGCTTGTTTGTGCATCTTTTGCTTATACGTGGTGCTTCAGAGATGAGTACGCGATGCGTACATTTCTTGTGCGCATGACGTACTCCCAAGAGTGTCCATTTTGGGCCTTTTAGGGTTTAGGCCTTGTCGGGCCATTGAACTTCTGGACATAGATAAATTATGGGCTTTCTTGGAATTTGGTCCAAGATGGTTTTTTGGCCCAATTAGGAAATTGGGCTATATTAGGCATTGGGATGCTATTTAGGAAGTTGGGGTTTTGAGCAAATGGGTTGAGCCTTAGCTTTGGGCCCAGTTAGAAAAGGGTAAAAATGTCTTTTACCTTGAATATTGGACAAGTAATCTAGGTTCTTTATTGCGGGTCGAGCTCCAATTATTAATTAGATATTATTTGATGATGTTAGCATGGGGATGTTCCGGATCAACAGACAAATATTTTATCTAAGAGATTCTGCGGCATGAGGTGAGTTTTCCTTCACTGTAGCTTTGGGTCGAAGGCACGAATTCTGAACCACTAGTTTATGATGTATGGTGATGATTATATTTTTGGCAATAGCCAGTTATGCCTGTGTTTCCTTGATGATTTTGTGATTCCTGTTATGATATTATATGGTAGTAGTAAGGGGTGAAATAGACCCGATATCTAGTTGAAATAGATCGAAGGGGACAAGCACCCAAATATGCTTGATATTATTCGGTTGAAAGAGACCGAAGGGGATTGAAAGCACCCATATATGCTTGATAGTATCCGGATGAAATAGACCGAAGGGGTAGGAAAGCACCCATATATGCTTAATAGTATCCAATTGAAATAGACCGAAGGGGTAGGCAAGCACCTAAATATGATAGGTTGTACTTTTGTATGGTATGTGGTATCTTGGGAAACTCACTAAGCTTTGTGCTTACGGTTTTCAGTTTATGTTTCAGGTACTTCAATTTCAAAAGGGAAGAGCTCGGGATGACTGCATTGAACACACCACATTGTTCCACTTTTTATATAACTCGAATGCATTTGCATGTTTATTGAAATAATTTAAGTTCACTATGGTTTTATGACATTGTTTTGGATAATGGTTTTATTAATATAAAAAATTTCGAAATTTTGGTCTTAATTTATGGGACGTTACATGTCACACCGCCAAACTAGGATGGCGGAAACGTCCGAGGGTAGATGACTTTCATGTATATATATATATATATAATTGAAAAAGTTACATCATTGTAAGTATTACATGTATCAAAAGTCAATTACATTATGATGTCAAAATGATTTGTTTAACGCCTTAGCATCCAATCCTCAAAAGCTGGTGGATACCTGTTTTACTGGTTCCCTGAGAATACAAGTTGTTTGAAAAGGTGGCAACATTAAAGTTGGTGAGTTCATAAGTGTTTGTTTTGAACAATTGTAAGCCTTTCCATGAACGTTATCGTGTCATTTCCAGTAAATCCGATATTTTCTAATAAATGACAAAATGAGATGTAAACCATTCACTTCTAAAATGACAGTGTTTATTCCATAAAATCCAATATTTTCCGTAGAAATGATTTGTAGTCTTAAATGTTCCAAGACCAAAATGTAACAGTATTTTCCATACTTAAATTAGTAATATGTAGTTTTATTCATGCATAAAACCGTTTGAAGAAATGTGTCTTCATGTAAAATGTACGTATAGTCGTTTCCCATGGGAGTTTTCATAACCATGCTTTTAAGATGCAGTGCATGCCTTATCGTTCTTCAGGCGCCGAGTTATTTATGACATTTGTCACCCATAACTAGCCGATCTGACTGTAGCTAGTAGTGAGGGTGTGGGATCATCAATCCCGTATAGATCTTAACACAAGTATCAGGCTCTCATATCGGAGATTCCGGTTATAAATATAGGACTTTCTGTATACCTCAATTCGGTACAATGAAGACAATGTCTCACAAATTCATTCAACGAGTGTACATGTTTATGAAATGAAAACGTATGTAAATGACAGTATCCCATATTTCCAGGATAATGTCGAAAATGTCGTAAAACAACGATATATGTACTTTATATTGTTTTTACCATTTGCTCAACGAGTTACAAAGAGGTAAAGTTTCGTAAACTAAATTTGTAATTTTTTGATGAGATGAACGTTTTGTATTTGATATATATATATATATATATATATATATATATATATATATATATATATATATATATATATATATATATATATATATATATATATATATATATGTATGTATGTATGAATAATGTAATGATTATCAAAATGTTGTTCGTGAAATCACACGTGATTGATAGTATAACCATTTCGTGTATCTAACGCTTTTCGTAAAATAGTATCGTAACGTATTCAAAATGATTGCGTTTATAATGAAAATATTATTGTGTGTTACTTGTATTCCCCATAAAAACATAGAAAAACTCTTGAAAATGTAGGAGTATAAACTCACCTTATATGTAGTCGCTGTTAGATAATGAGATAAAAACAGTAATCCTTGAGTCTAGAATACGTGACGGGTGTTGTATCCTAATAGTTTAAACACATAATAATGTGTGAATATATGAAACTAATAATACATGTCTTAAATAAACACTAGACAAAATGAAGGAACCTACAATGTATCTTAAGGAAAAAGCTTGAAGTATAAGTTCCAGGGGATGTTTGATCTTGGAGTTTAGAGAGGAATAGGGTTTGATATTTAAGAGAGAATAGAAGTGAACATGTTAACAGTGAATGAGAAATCAACTCAATTCGTGTATTATATATGAAAGGAAGGACAAGGTTTTGAGTTGATGTTTACCTTGGTTTATGTAATTATCACATTGGGAAATTAAATCAGCCAATCAAGTTGCATAAAATATCTAAGATTTGAGGGGGATTTCGGCCAAAAAGAAGGTGATTTCGGCCAAGCATGACTGAAATCCCTTAAACTAATTCACAAAGTGATGATTTCGGTCCTAATGGTCGAAAACTCAAAGATAGTGGACCCAAAAATTGAAAACATTCAAACAATGTGTGTTATTTGACTTTTGTTGACCCTTTTTACTCCTAATGTCTTGTTAACTTGTATTAGTTTATTTCTACATGGTTTTCTCATTTATATTAACATATATAACTTATGTAAGCATGGTTGTCGATTGATATATATATATATATATATATATATATATATATATATATATATATATATATATTAACATATATAAACATGCCCTCATAGCTAATGGTGATTTAACGTAACAAGGTTACAATGTGGTTTTCAAAGTATATTTGTATAATAACTTATATAAACATGCCCTTATGGCATTCAAAGCTCTATTGTATCAATGTTATGATGTGAATTCACTTGTACATGGTTATATTTTAGACTTGTTTGTTCTAGAATTTTTCTAGTTTTCACATTACACAACCACAATCGGCTTGAACCACCATCTTCTGTTACAACTAATTTAGGTCTATCTCCAATGAAGATTAACATCAAGGAGCATCACCAACAACAACCACCACCACTACCTCCCACCTACCATACATATCCGACCACCAAACGACTTACTAACAAATACGTTCACGTTCAATTTCTTAATCATGTTAATTAGCTGCCGATTTGTCTTAATATGCTTAATTGGAAAATGCTTAATCAAGAATGGTTCTAATTTCATGTTAAATGTGATTTGAAAGTGATTAATATATTTGAAAAATGCTTAATGAATACATGCTTCTAATTTAATATATTAATATGCTTAGAAAGTGCTAAATGATTTGTTAAAGACTTAATTGTTAAGGACTGAACTGTTAAAGCTTTAGTGATGTTATTATTTGCTTTATGATGTTAGATATGTTTGAAATTTATTCATATGTTTGGAAAATTCTTAATGGATATATGCAATTGAGTTTAATTTATTGATATTTTTAGAGTGTACTAAATGAGTTGTTAAGAGCTTAATTATTAAGTGCTTAATTTTTAGGGAAAAATAAAGAAAATCTCATTCATTTATCACTCATTGTTCAAAAATTCAAAAAGTCAAGGAAAAAAACTACCATTCCGTAATGTTTACATTAAAAAAAAAACTCTTACATTATTAATTACCTTTTAGCATGGTTGCAGAAATCGGGATTAATCGGCGATTAATCGTGGATTAATTGTTTGGCGTTTTCCAATAGTCGATGATAAGGGTAGTAATCGGAAATTTAGGATTAATCGAGTTTGGCGGGATTAATCGATTTTAGCGGGATTAATCAGTCAACAAAAGTTAAAAAAGTCGAAAAAGTCAAAAAGGTCAAAAACAATTATAAAAAAAAAATTCAAAAACTCAATTCTTTTTTACTCCAAAATTTTCAAATTTTCTAATTTTCAAATATTAAACCAAAATGTTCATATTGTCTTATTTTCAAAATTTTAAATTTCAAATTTTCTTATTTTCTTCTTTTGAAATACTTATTTTTCTTAAGAAATATTAATATTTGATTAATTTTAATATGTTATTAATAATCTATGGTCCCCGATTAATCTCCGCCAAGGCCGATTAATCCATTAACACCAGTCGAATGTACAATGATTTTTACAACCTTGCCTTTTAGTAAAACCCAAATAACCAGTTTTCCTTTTAAAATAATCAGATGAATTGATAACATGACATTTAAAAAATATATTAAAAAAAACCCCAAAAAACCACGTGGATAAATAGTAAAGTCCTATTTGAAATTCACTGATTGAAATAAACTTATTTGAACGAAAGGGTTTCTAACCAATCGGTATATCGTTTTGCCTTCTATCTTTTAGGTTAATGGTTCAAGCTCCATCGAAGACGTAGATGAAATTAAGTTGCCATAGATGAAATTAAGTTGTTTTAGTTTAAGAGTAGATTAGATTTTTCATTTAAAAAACAAATAATAAACTTACTGGAATTGAAACTCTCTTCTAAGTCTTTTACTAGAATAATCCAATAGGAGATCGAAACCTTACGAAACACCTATGGCTTGGTATCGACAATAATTTTCAATAAGGTTCTCTCTCCCCCCCTCCATATCTTCTCACCAACCAATTTAATCTATTTTTTTGATATAGCAAAGAATGCACTATGGCTACATTCCTCCAAAAACTGGAAGAATGTAAAAAACTTACGATCTACTTGTTGGAGTCAATTGTTTCTCTAACGTACTGTAACCGTAAATTAGAAATCTTGAAAATTTACATATGTTCTACTCTCCTTTATGTTTAATACAAGGTCCATTATTGATGAGTGTAGAAACTACCATAATCTCAAGACATTGGTTCTTTCTTTCAATTTGGTATTAACATCTTTACCCCAATAGCATTCATGGTTACTGTTAGTATCATTCTCTATAGAAAATAATTAGCTTTGGGGGTCCCTTAACATATTGGGTTGGCAAATGGGATCAAATAACTCGCTTCTATTGGCTGGAAACCAATTTACTTATCAGATCCATTCGGAGATTGGCAACTGTAAAATCCTTAATGTTTTAGGTTTAAGAAATAACTAGTTAATGGGTTTTATTCATAATGAAATATCAATGTAGATTCATTATTGTCCTTGATCTTGAAAGTAATGTAACACCCATTTTCCTGAATGGATATGTTTAGACCTTTAAGGAGTTAAAAGCTTGGTTTTTGAGGAAAATTGAGTGTCATAACGTGACCAAAAAGAGGTCACTTCATGATAGGCAAAAGTGAAGAACGCGTATCGGGGCTGTAGTTACAACGTGGCACATAGGTGGTCATGATGTGAGGAGGGCTGCAGCCCAAGCCCATGATATTTTAGGGTTTTGTTTGTATTTAAACCCCATAAACTCAATTGTAGGGTTCATTATTAGCCTCCATCATCCTCAAACTAAGAAAAACCTAACACTAGCCTCTCTTGGTGATTGTTGGTTCATTTTGGTACTTTTGCTAGCTTGAAGAAGAAGAAAAAGGTGTTCTACGGTGTTTATCCAGCAAGGAAACCTCATCATCATCCTCTCACGCACCTTTCAGACCTTTGTAAGTGTCCAAGATTCAAACTTTATGCTTCTAGGTTGTTAGATCTAAGACCTTGTCCCTTTATCTTCAAGTTTGAGAAAGTTAAAGGGATGGGATTCCATAAACATGGAAACTTTTATGGATCCTTGAATCCATTGGAGTGAGTCGATTTCGAATCAGGTCGAGTATGTTCTCACAACATGGTCAAGGGTTGGTCACGACGTGAGGCTCAATGGTTGACAATGTTGGTTGGTGACTTTGAGTTTGACTGTTGACTTTTGGCATAGGTTGATTTTTGGTTTATATTTTTAGAAGGTAGACTTAGGTTTTACCTTGTGTGGGTTATTTGGAGGTGTTTAGTGTTGGATTAATGTCTAAGTCCATAACTATATTTGGTATGTACTTGACCCGACCCAGCATGGTCCATTTGGGTTAAACTTCAACGACACAATTTATATGGATAGTCTTTTGAGAATAGTATATTTATGATTTATATTAATATATTATAAGTTCTAATATATTAATATATAATCATATTATTTAATTAGTATTGATCAAGAATTAATTTATAATTAATTAAGTGATCAAAAGGAACTAATTAAATATGGACTCTTAGATATATATGTGTAGTGGGCCAAGTTCATTTAGGCTGGGCTAAGTCTTCATGGATAGTCCATGGAGATTTAACCCATGGATCCTAAGAAATGAATGGTCATGGGTATTAGGGTTTAACCCTAATCCTCCACACTATATAAACGGTCTTATGGTTCATGAAATGTGGCTAGTAGGTAGTGTAGATACACTAAAGAGGGCGATAACCGATTTCATAAGTGTGAGCCAAGTATCCATATTCTCTCAAGTTCTTCCAAGGTGTTTTGGTAATTTGTGATTCCACTTGAGGCTTCCACATTATTTGGGCTAAGCTCTTAAAGTTCAAGACTTCAAGCTTCATTAAGAGGTATGTATTCTAATTTGTTATATTACCAAAGTATCAAGGATTGTATGCTAGATAGGATAATACCTTAGAATATTCATATTTGCATGTATAATATAGAAAACATAGATACAAGATATTTAGGGTTGCATGTACACTTAGGAGTGTTAGAATGCTCAAAACCCAACAATGGTATCAGAGTGTTGGGTTGAAGATTTATTCAAGTGTTGCGTCTTTGGGCTCGGTTATTTATTTACTTTATTTGTATTCCGATTTGGGCCTATCCAACCGAGAGCCCATTATGTTTAGTATATAAGTATATGCTTGCATGCATATTAGGTTAACGATTAATCTAGAGTGTAACGATAGTATTTACAGATTTCTTTGATCGTTCTTGTAACCTACCAATCCTCTACAGTTGATGTTCTTAATCGAGCTCTTCTGAGGATTTTGTTTTAATCATTCGACACGTTTGATTCACTTTTTCCTTGTTCTTATTTTCGTGTTCTTGCTGTTTTATAATTACTTACCTGTTTAAGATCTAATCGATCTTCAAAGATTAACGTTTTAATCTCATCAATTGGTATCAGAGCAGGAGGCTGTGTAATCGATACACATCTTTTCTGTGAAAAGGTTTCAATTAGGGTTTTTCCGCAACTACCGATATTTATTGAGCCGTCATCTCATTATTGACGTATCTTGATATTTATTGTTTTGCCCTAATCTGCTTTATTACAAGTCTGATCTTTGAACAGGTTTTTCGATCATAATGGACGAGTCGCAATCAAATCCTATCAATATTTCCAACAGCATCGGTTCAACCACGAAGATTCCAATCCTATACACCCATGACTATGAAGTATGGGCGCATCACTTCGAAGACTACGTGATAGGATCTGAGGATAATGGATACCTCATATGGGAAGCCATCATTAATGGACCGTTTTCTCATTCTGCAAAGTCCAGGATTATTAAAACTCAAAAGGAGTACAATGATCTGCTGAAGGATGTTAAAGATATTGCACAAGATGAAAAGGACAAATTCCAGTGCAATATCAAGGCGTTAAGGTTAATCAGATTCGCCCTTCAGTCCAACACCTTCAGGTTGGTCAGCTCATGCACGACGGCAAAGGAAGTTTGGGATAGACTTCGTGAACTGTACTCTACAGACGAGGATCTTGAACATTCTATCCAAACCTTGCTCTTATCTGAGTTTGGAGAATTCAGGCAAGGAGCCGAAGAAACAGTGACCCAGACGTTCGATCGCTTCAATCATCTTCTCAGCAGGATGATCAAACATGACATCGAAAGGAAGCTTATCGAGCAGAAGGTTACGTTCTTGAATGGTCTAAGGTCAGAATGGAGAGCTGTGGTGTCAACAGTCAAAGCCCATGAGCAGTTTAAATCATATTCTTTAGCGAAACTGGTGGGTATTCTCAAGTCCCAGGAGAAGATAGTACTGCAGGAGAAGAACGTTGTTTCAAGCCTTGGTTCGCTGGCCCTCCTGTCAAAAAGTAAAGCTGTGATGGAGGATGAAGACCTTAACTTGGAGGAGTATGACCTCACGTCTGAGGATTATGCTATGATGGTGTCTAACCCCAAGAGGTTCATAAAGAAGAGATTCCCCAGCAATAAAAATCGAAACTGGTAGGGGAGTTATAGTTCAGAAAAAGTCAACAATGAACCGAAGGTTGAAGAGCCCAAGAAGGAACCAAAGGTGGATGGTGATTCTGGAGTAAGCTGTTACTACTGTGGTGGGAAAAACCACTATGCTAAAGATTGTGTCCTTAAGAAGATGGCTGAAAAGGATGAGGAAGCTGTGTTGCAGAAAAGGCTGGATGAGATGAGAAAGAAGAAGTCTACCGCTAACCCCTCTATGAATGCTCTTATTGTGCAGGGTTCGGTTGCTGATGACAAGTTCGGTAGCACGGAAGTTTGGTCTACCGACTCAGAAGACGATGAAGTGAGGAAGCCTACTCATGGAAAGGCTTATGTGGCAAAGGAGGAGAGCAGTGGAGGAAGATGCTTCATGGTGTCTGATGTATCTCAAATGAGGGGATACATCACTGATGGTGGAAGCGATGAACCGAAGGGGCAGGAGGACATGTGCTTTACGGCCAAACCACTCAGCCAGCAGTTCAATGAGCTTGATGAACTGATAAAGAAGGTACAATCGGTTTTCATTTCATTTAAAGTACCACAATCCTCATATGAGAAAGAACTAAAAAATGTTAATACAAGAATTTCTCATCTAGATAGTAGCTTAACTCAAACTCGAGTCACCAATTCTAACCTAACTGATCAATTAAGCAGGATGTCTTCGAAGAGTGAGGAGCGACGCATGTGGATCGAGTTGAAGGAGTCTGAATTAGTTAAAATTAAAGACGAAAACATTTATTTACAACGAGACAATTTAAAGTTGTTAAAACAGCGGAATGTTTTTTGTTTAATTGCAAAACGTCTTTACTCTAATATTACTCAGCTTCACTTAGACTGTGAAATAGGTCAAAAGATCCATCGCATGATTTTGCCCTTCCTGGAGTTTAAGGAGGATGAAATTGATGCCGAAGCTTATAACTGTGAGAGTGTGATATCATCTGATGATGTCAATCCAACCTACATGTATGGACTGGACAAAATAGAGTCCTTCATTAAATCCAAGGACCACAAGGACATGCTTAAAAATCTTTTGGATGAAAATGATAGACTTAAACTGAGAACTGAAACCATACAAAAATTTGACTCTTTAAACGCCAACGTAAGCTCAGAAAACAAAATTGATGTTGAAAATGCATCTGAGCTTAACGAGGACGACAACATGAGTGAAATTTCTGTAGAGGACACGGTTGACTACTCAGAATTTGTAAAAAACGAACCTAAAAACCACAAGAATCTAATTTCTGAAAATTCAGTGGAGTTCGCTCGATTGTCCCAACAAAAGTCCCCGATCTTAGCAGAGAAAGCAGTTGTGTATCAAAAGGTCAGGACTACTCCAAATCAAGTATACAAGGTCACTGGAGTAACCGAACATCAGACGGCTGAACTCACAGCTATTGTAAACGAAGACAATGCTAATGGCTGTGATGAGTACTTCTGGTCAGCTCCGATAGATAATGCAAACGAAATGGTAGGCTTATCTGAAAAAACCTCCTGGATGAGTAAAGGTAGATACATACCTGAACCCTTGAATAAGCCAGATAATTTCGATGAGCCAAGCACCAGTGGTACGAAAGACATTCCTCAGGAGAATGAAATTTCGGCAAAAGAAGACGTTCCCTCTACTTCCTCAGTTCAAAGTGAAACTCCTACAGTTCAAAATGTACCAGCCAAGGAGAAACCGAAAATGAAGGCTAATATTCATCATCAATCGAAGCAGATGAGGAATAAGAAACGTGAAAGGAACCAAAGATACAGGAAGAATCTCTCAGAAAGGAGGCAATTCTGGCAATATCAAAATGCATACTTCTCACATCAAGATAAGAATCTGAAGTATGAAAACAATCCTGTCGGAAAGCCTGAGAGCCACAACAACCGAAAGCCAAGGTTCGGTTCACAAGAGAATACCAACCGAAAGCAAAGGTTCGGTTCTGAGAATGACTTCAACCGAAAGCAAAGGTTCGGTTCAAAGAACGATTCCAACCGAAAGCAAAGGTTCGGTTCTGAAGTCGAAAGAGATCAAAACTCTAAGGTCAGTCCCTCCAATGATCAAAAGCAAAAGGGTCACCTAGAGTCTCCAGCCAAGAAGTCCTCTCAATCTAAACCCACTTCTTCTAGTTCATCTAATTCTTCTACTTCCACCAATTCATCTCCATCTTGCTCTAAATCTCATTCTGTTCATTCTCAAAAATCTCATTCATCGGCTGAACAAAAGGGCAAACAGAAGGTTTCTACATCCACACCAGAGTCTAAACCGAATGCACCCAATCCTAATAAAATAAAAGTTTTTACCATTAAAAAGAAAGATGAAACAACACTTATAAAACGAACATATCTTGTTGACATCTCTCTTACTGTTCCTGTTCCCATGAAAAGCTCACGTGGACCCAAGAAACTTTGGGTTCCTAAATCTGCTTAATTTTTGCAGGTTATAAGTGACGAGCAGTTCGACGAAGAATGGTATATCGATAGTGGCTGCTCACGTCACATGACAGGGAGGAAAGAGGAGCTCAGGGAATACAGATCTCTTGCAAATGGTGGCAATGTCAAGTTTGGAAATAACTCTTTAGGAACCATAAAGGGATACGAGATGATAACAAATGGTGACTTTACTATAAGGAAGGTGGCTTATGTGGAAGGACTCCAACACAACCTCATCAGTGTATCTCAACTTGTTGGAGGTACAGGTCTCAAAGTCTCATTCGATGATGAAGGTTCTGAAATTATTGAGAAAAAGACAAAGAAAGTAATTCTCAAGTCGGAGCGAAAGGGTGAAATGTTTCCTCTAAACCTTAAACCCATCAAAGGAAACCCAGCTATATGCTTGTTATCAAAAGCTCAATCTGACGAAAGCTGGTTGTGGCACCGAAGACTCTCTCATCTCAACTTTAAAGATATCAACCGACTTGTCACTGGAGGTCATGTTAGGGGTCTTCCATTACTCAAGTTCGATAGAGATAATTTGTGTGCTGCATGCAAAATGGGGAAGCAGAGTCGTCAAAGTCATCCATCAGTAATTAACACAAAAGTTGTTGAACCACTCGAATTACTTCATATCGATTTGTGTGGTCCTTCATCTATCGAAAGCATCGGTGGTAGCAAGTATATTCTTGTTATTGTTGATGACTTTTCAAGATTTACATGGGTGTTCTTTCTAAAGCTCAAATCTGAAGCGACTCATAAGTTAAAAGTGTTTATCAAGCAAATTGAAGTACAGCTCAAGAAGGTCGTTCACAACATCAGGAGCGACAATGGTCTGGAATTCAAGAACAGGGAGTTTGAAGAATTTCTAGCAGAAAAGGGAATAAGTCACAACTTCTCAGCTCCTTACACACCTCAACAGAACGGAATAGTCGAAAGACGAAACCGATCTTTGTGTGAAGCTGCCCGAACTATGCTAAGTTTCACTTCCTTACCTCTTTATTTTTGGGCTGATGCTATTTCTGCTGCTTGTTTTACACAGAACAGGTCCTATCTCAACAAGCAATTCACGCTCACACCTTATGAGATACTAAACAACAGAAAGCCCAATGTGAAATTTTTCCATGTGTTCGGCTCACGGTGTTTCATCTTTAATTCTAAAGAACACCGCAACAAGTTCGATGTCAAAGCCGATGAGGGAATCTTTCTGGGCTACTCTCTTACATCCAAAGCATACAGAGTCCTAAACAAGCGTTCGAGAAAAATTGAAGAGACATATTACGTGACATTTGACGACAGCTATGTCAAAAAGCTTCAAGCCAAAGAAGACACTGCAGGGGCAATCTTTCCTCAAACTGGCCAAGTCACAGTCTCGATCGCTAATCTATACGAGAAATTTCTGGAGCTCTTTGACGAACCAGAGAAAGCTTCTCTCTCAGAAGCAGGTGCAGCAGACAACAAGGTAGACCACATGAAGCAAATTGTCGAATAGGCTGCCAGGAGAATGAATGAAGGAGGATCGACTTCTGATGAACCTCCATCCAACGATGCTTCAGTCGAGGGGGAGCCAAGCTCACAAGTGGAGGGGGAGCCAAGCTCACATGTCGAGGGGGAGCCAAGCTCTACAACTGCAACCGAAAGTGCTTCTCCAACCGAAAGTGCTTCTCAAACCGAAGGTGCATCAACGCCTGCAAGTCCAGCATCACAAGAAACCCCTGAACCTCAAGTTTCTCAAAGCTCATCAATCGAGGGGGAGCATGATGATATGATGCTTGTCTACGATAGCCAGTCCGAGCCAGAAGAAATGATCAATGCTGAACTAGACCCAACCTTTGATCCAAATTATCCTCCTCTTACCAAATGGACCAGAGATCATCCTATCTCTCAAGTGGTTGGTGATGTCTCTGAAAAGGTTCTGACCCGATCACAACTGAAGGCAAAACAGACATCCTTATTTTCAAAGGTTGAGTTTTGTATGTTTAACTCATTCATATCAAAATTTGAACCGAAGACAGTTAACACTGCCCTCGATCACTCTGATTGGGTTCAAGCAATGCAAGACGAACTGAACAAATTTGAAAGGAACAAAGTCTAGCGCCTTATTCCAACTCCTCCAGATGCTTCGGTTGTTGGTCTCAAATGGGTCTTTAGGAACAAAATGGACAAGGAAGGGAATGTTATAAGGAACAAGGCTCGTCTGGTAGTAAAGGGATACTGTCAGGAGGAAGGGATTGATTATGAAGAGACTTTCGCTCATGTAGCTAGGCTGGAATCTGTAAGAATATTTCTTGCTTATGCTGCCCACAAAAACTTTTAAGTTTTCCAAATGGACGTAAAGTGTGCATTTCTTAATGGAGAACTCGAAGAAACCGTGTATGTGGAGCAACCTCCTGGGTTCGTGAACGAAAAGTATCCAAACCATTGCTATATTCTGGATAAAGCTGTGTACGGCCTTAAACAAGCTCCGAGAGCCTGGTATGAAACGCTAACTAAATTATTAAAGATGTCTAAATTCAAACAAGGTTCGGTTGACCCAACCTTCTTTCGCAAAAAGGAAGGTAACCACCTTATGATAGTTCAAATTTATGTCGATGACATTATCTTTGGCTCTACGAATCCCAGCTTAACAGCTGAATTCAGAAAGTTGATGGAGACTAAATTTGAAATGAGCTCAATGGGTCCTATTAACTTTTTCCTTGGTTTAAATATTAGACAGGGACCCGAAGGCATCTTTATTAATCAGGAAGCTTACACGAAGACTCTCCTAGCAAAGTTTGGTATGATGGGAGACTCCACTACAAGAAAAAACCGAAATAACTACAGAAAAATTCCGTTGCTAAAACATGATATTCCGTAGTTAAGTGTGATTAGAGACGGAATTTGCTACGGAACCCATTTGTTGCAAAAATCTTCGTTACTAAACTATTGTTACGGAATCCGTAGGACCTTCGCGACGGATTTTGCAACACACTTATTCCGTAGCAAAATAGCTATAAACTATATCCGTAGCAGTAACGTAGCAAATTAACTACAATTGTTGTCCGTAGCAAATTACCTACGACCCGATCTGTAGTTAATCTGTCATAAATTAACTACAATTGTTTTCTGTAGCACATCTGTAACAAATTATTTACGACCTGATCCATTGTTAATTTGTCACAAATTAACTACAAACCATCCCGTAGCTAATTTCCATAGCAAATCCACTACAGGTAATGTGGTAGCAAATATTCCATAGTGAATCTACTACGATCTAATTATGTAACAGATAGTTAGTAGTAGATTTCACGGTAGTGGTTTCAAGCTTTCCTTCCATTATTCACATTTTTGTTACAATTTACAATAACATCAAATTAACATACACACAAAATAATACACACACAGCATCAAACACACCCTCCATGGCGGTCCTTGAGGCGGCAGCCACCATGGCCGGCGGCCATGGTGGTTCTTCCTTGGCTTTTCTCCGGCAGCAGTAAATCCGAGACTCACACCAACTAGTGAGTCACGGCTGAACACACACACACACACACACATATACCCACGAGCTTGAAGCAGCAACACACAAAATACTCACAGAGACCTCGACTTCTTGCTTGGAAAATAACCCATCACCACCACAGGTGGGTGGTGATGGCAGGAGCTCAAGAAACGGTAGCAGCGATGCTACACCGGAAAGAGAACGGAGATAGAGAGGAATGACACAGTTGGGACTGATTCCCTGTTGACAGCAGCAACGGTGTCGGTCTCGCCTCCCTGCTTCTGGCGACCTAAGAGAAACCCTCGCTGCTCACGACTTCATTGGCGGCAGGAGGATCGATGGCAGCTTCGAATCGACAGCAACGACGACAAGGAACGGAGAAGAGAGAGAGAAAGAAGAACACGACATCGACAGCTTCTCTCTCAGGAATATCCTTCGACCAAACACGACAATAGAACCAACATGGGTAGCGGTGGTGATGCTTGACGACTCCAGCAATAGCGGTGGAAGGTAACTCGACAGAGAAGGGGAGGGGGTAGCGGCGCTGAAGGTGAAGGAGGGTGAAGGCAAGGTTGGCGGCTATTCATAGCTAGGTTTAGGGTTCACGGGATGATGGGTTTTATATCTCGAGTCCCATACCATCTATCCCATATTGACAAGATTAACCCCTCATTCCCCAAATTCTTTCAAAACTAACTCATAATATACCTTTCTAACCCTGCTCTCTATAATTCTTTTCAAATCAGGCCCGAACTTACACTTTAGCCCCTACTCCATAAAATCCTTTCAATATAAGTCCAATATTATTCTTTAACCTTCGAAACTCATATTCCAATAATTATTAATTGATTTTGGACTTAAAAATATACAACAATACTAGGATTACTTCCCGGGACTCCTGCTTTATATTTAATTACCCCATGAAAATCAGGATGTTACAAAACAAATGGGATGTGACCAACCCCTACCTTAAAATTGCAATTTTTCATTAAGTAATTAGTAATCGCAATTCGAGTTTCGGTTTAAAGGGTTTAAACTTTACTGAAGAAACCTCCAAACACTAAAAATTGCATATTGGAAACTTCTATTGTATAATATTTATGGTTTTTATATTATAGTATAATAACTACGACCTATGATCTTGTAGCAAATTCTGTAGCGACATAGCTACGGATTTTGACTTCGTAACAAATTTCGTAGCAAGCTAGCTACAAACTTCGATATGGTAGCAAATTTTATAGCAAAATAGCTACAGATTTTGATTTCGTAACAATTTCTGTAGCAAAATAAATACAAACTTTAATTTGTAGCAACAGTTGTAGCAAAATACCTACGCCTTTTAATTCTGTAGCAAATTTCGTAGCATGATAACTACGGTGTCCGATTGCGTAGCAAAATTCTGTAGTTATTAAAATATTAGCTATAGAATGCAATTACGTAGCTAATTCCGTAGCAAATATACCTACGTCTAACTAGTTTGTAGTATATTCCATAGTAGAATAGCTACGGTTTTCAATTCTGTAGCAACATTCCGTAGTTATTCGAATATTACCTACGGAATGTAATTCTGTAGCAAGTTCCATAGCAAAATAGCTACGAGAAGCCATTCCATAGCATAATCCGTAGCAAAATAACTACGGATTTTACTTTCGTAGCAAATTTCCGTAGTTATTTCGACTTTTTCTTGTAGTGCTCCAAAGTCAAAGTCCCAATGGCATTCGGCACCAAGCTAACTCCATCCCTAGACAAACCGGCTGTCGATATCACGCTCTATCGTCAAATGATAAGCTCACTAATGTATCTTACTGCTAGTAGGCCTGACATCATGTTCTTTCTATGTTACTGTGCTAGATTTCAGGAAAACCCACGTGAACCTCACATGCTTGCAGTGAAGAACATTTTACGCTATCTGAAGCGAACTGCCTCCTTAGGTCTATGGTATCCTTCCAACTCAGGCTTTTTCGTTCAAGCCTATTCTGATGCTGACCTTGGAGGATGTGGACTCGACAGAAAAAGCACTACTGGTGGCTGTCAATTCCTTGACGGGAAGTTGGTCAGCTGGCAATCCAAGAAACAAACGTGTGTGTCGTTGTCTACTGCCGAAGCGGAATACATAGCCGCTGCATCCTGCACCTCACAAGTGATTTGGATCCAAAGTCAACTTCGAGACTATGGACTCGATATGAAGAAGATCCCACTATATTGTGACTCTGAAAGTGCAATTAGGATCTGTCATAACCCAGTGCAACACTCTAAAACCAAACACATAGCACTGAGGTATCACTTCATCAAAGATCACGTGGAAGATGGAAACGTCGAAGTTCACTTCGTAAGAACCACTGATCAACTGGCTGACGTCTTTACCAAAGCTCTTCCTGAAGCATCATTCAACAGAATATTGCAAGGGCTAGGTATGATGGAATCAGAGTCAGTACCTCACACTACCTCTCAACCTCAAACGTAAGAAGCGAAACCAACCGAACGTTCGGGTTCGGTTAAACCATCTGACTCGTTCATCACTTCAAAGGTAGTTTTTCTTAGTTGTATATTTCTTGTACACAATTGTTTTTTCTTTGTGTTGAAAGTATTTTCCAATCGCATGTCTAAATTCCTTGGTTTCTTAAAATTTTTCAAAACCGAAACCTACCGAAGGTTCGGGTTCGGTTTCTCAAAATTTTCCAAAACCGAAACCTACCGAAGGTTCGGGTTCGGTTTTTCAAAATTTTGTTGAACCGAAACCAACCGAACGCTCGGGTCTGGTTTTTCAAAATTTTGTTGAACCGAAACCAACCGAACGCTCGGGTTCGGTTTTCCAAAATTTTCAGGAACCGAAACCAACCGAACGCTCGGGTTCGGTTTTTCAAAATTTTCAAGAACCGAAACCAACTGAACGCTCGGGTTCGGTTTTTCAAAATTTTCTGGAACCGAAACCAACCGAACGCTCGGGTTCGGTTTTTCAATTTTTTCCCAACCGAAACCAACCGAACGTTCGGGTTCGGTTTTTCATATTTTTTCCAAAGTTCTTTTTTAAGTCTTATTTTTTTTCTCTTACTTATTTTTAAGTCTTATTTTTTTTTTCTCTTACTTATTTTTCTTTTAATTTTATTATTTTTTTTCTTTTATTTTTTTTATTATTTCTTTAAATAAATCTCAAAAACTCCAAAAATATTTTTCTCTTTTATTTTTTCTTGTGTGTTCGTTCGTTTATGGGGGTATAATTGATGAATTACTTAAGTGTCCCTAAAAACATGCTGCTGTATGTGTCCCAAGCCTCATAAGATTTTGAATAATAGCCTTTATGACCTGGTATACACAAACCTTGTCTTCCCAATAAGGCTAACACATTTATTCTAATCGTGAGCTACCTCACTCTCTTCTCACATGAGATAAGAGTTTCCTGCTTGGTCCTTATTTTCGCAGCAGAGGTACTTTATCTTCTTACACCTTCTCCATTACATTCGTTTCATCAACGTAACCCTTGAGACTCTCAGAAATTACCACTGAGGTTTATGGTTACACAACATCTGTGTTTATGATCTTAGTTTCGTATCACTACGAGCTGAGTGAAACCCAACATTCAACACCAAATCTGAATTGACGGTGATCAATTAATTTGCTCAAGTTTTCACCAAAGAATTGACAGATGTACCTTTATGAAATCTCAAATTTTATTTTGTGTGATTCCTATGAAATTGTTAAACACCATAACATTTCTTCCCTTGGGATCCAGTTTTTAATTTTTTTATCTGAGATTTTATATTTTTCCAAGACAATTTAAAATAAATTCCTATCTACTTGTTCAACAGACTACACCGGTCTCACAAGTACTTTGATCACTTTCTTTCTTATTTCAAGATTAGAATTGATGCATCAAAGCGAAAGTCACCCTAATGTAGCCTAATTAAAAGAAGTCTTTCAACATTTCTTAAAAAGTGTTTGATCGTAATTCAACGGGAATCCACACTAACACTTTAGGGTCTCTCTTGATCTTGAAGGAAGAGATTCATGCCCGGGATCATCAGTTTCGTGTCATTATTGACATCACAGTTAATCGCAAAAAGAGTTGCTTTATTTCTTTTCTTTTTACACTCTTTGCACGAAAGTCTTTGATTTTCCAAAATTCCGTTACTAATTAATTTCAGGATGATTTATTACATTGGTGGTTAATAATTAAGACGTGGTCGACTATTCTCCACGTGGGCAGTTTATTCAAAAAGATGCGATTTACAAGATAAAATGAAGAGTTGCTGACTCAGACGGGAAATAAAAGGATTGAATTTCAACCGGTGGTAAAAATTAAAAAGGGGCGCGTGTGAATTTGAAACGGCCATACTTTTACTGACAAAGTGGACGCGTGTGTGAAATCCAAGCGTCATCTCTCTGGCACTTAAAGGCGCGTGAGGAATTGAACGGTTTTTTCTCTGAAACGACGCTTATTGGGCGGCGTGATCCTAGGAATCTGACACTCTCTTTCCTACGTGATCATCGCACGCCTCAACTGTCGCACATCTATCATTCAGGAAACCTTTTTGTATTTCCATAGAAGATTTGAAACGATTTTTCTCTCTCCTATCACCCACTATAAAAGGCAGTCTTCACCACCATTTACCTCTTTACTGCCTCCGAAATTTCAAGAGAACAAATACTCCCAAAAAGCTTTCCTGTTCATCATCTTCTTCAATCCTCAACAATGGCAGAATCATCTTCCGTCCATGCTACCTCACAAATCCTTCCCATTCGTCCACAACAATGCCTAGTGATCGACCTCAATCCTCTGGCGTACGACTCTTACATGACGCCGATCATCGAGTGCCTGAAGTACTCCCAAATCGCTCCAGCTCTCTCCAGGATTGAGTCTGTGCCAATGGTGGTCCTCTCACAAGTGTATGCGACTGCTTATTACGACAAAGCAATTGAGCGGGTGTTCTTTGAGGTTGCTGATCACAAGACCTCGATTTCAAGGTAGCGATTCTGCACTCTGCTAGGGTTTGCTGCTGACTCTTCAAGAATCAACCCGGAGACGATTCCGGTTGGCCATCTTTACAACATGTTTTATAACATGGGGTACACGGAGGCGCTCGTCTCTGTTGCAAAGTTCAAGAAGTCTTGCTTGCCGCCGCAGTGGAACGGCATGTTCACAGTCTTCTCAAGGGCTTGTCGGAACGGAGCTCAGGATCCGACGGTGCTAGTCGACTTTTCTTGTCGATTATGTACGCCATTTACAATGGGATCAACTTGGATTTTGGGTTGGTCCTATGGCACCAGCTCATCCAGAGCCTTTCTTCTTCATCTCGACATTCTGAGGTGTCGCTGGCCCGGTTCTGGATTCTTATCACCAAGTGGGCGATGGATAAGCTGGATATTCCTACTGCTGCTGGTGCAGTGATGTCTTCGGTCGGTACTTTTCATACCACCAAGATAATTGTTTCTGATGCATCCAAATTTTCCTTCATTGACTCTATTCCGGAGACAATGTACGACGATGTTCCTTCTGATAGCAGGATCATCAGGACGATCAAGGAGTTCAAACAGTCAGGGCCAAGGGAACTCACACCGGAAATGCTCAAGTCCATCCACGATGCTGACAAACCGGTGCAAAGGGGCAAAAAGGCGGACAAAGGGAAGCAAGCGACCAAAGCTCCTAAGGGTCCTTCTCCCAAGAAGAGGAAACAGACAAAAGCTACACAGTCCCCACAGCCGAAGAGGAGGAAGACTCAACCGAAGCGCAAGCTTGTCATCCCTTCCTCTTCAAGTGACTCAGAGGGTGAGAGTTCGGGTTCGGACGGCTCTCAAGGAGGCGAAACCCCTCAAAGAGGCAACACCCCACCCCGATCACCTACCCCAGAAATGGAAATCCACAACTCACCCATCCCTTCACCCACTCAAACCATCCCTACTTCCATTCCCACCATAAACCCCACTACCACTATTCCCCCAACATCTTTCCCTATACCACCACCCATTTTCACTGATACAACAACAACCACTGCAAAGGTTACAACCAACGTATCTGATACGGGGGTTCATACCAGTGCAACCGAAACCCCACCCGTAGCCGAACCACCACAAACCGAAACCCA
Source organism: Lactuca serriola (assembly GCF_051521515.1). Taxonomy (NCBI): domain Eukaryota; kingdom Viridiplantae; phylum Streptophyta; class Magnoliopsida; order Asterales; family Asteraceae; genus Lactuca; species Lactuca serriola. Next base: position 286,160,944 of record NC_136410.1, read on the forward strand.
TACAACCGAACCTACCCACACTCAACCACCACCCGAAACTACCCCACCCCACACTCAACCTGGATCCACAAAACCCACAACACCCCCACCATCTCCAGATAACGCCTCTGATGGAGATAACCCGTTCCTTGGCGGGGATAACATGACCTTCGATTTGGTCTATTTTAGTCCGTTTCAGGTTCAGAGTGACGAAGAGGATGATGCTCCAGTGACAAAGAAGCATCTTAAGGAGCTCAACGAGAAGGTTGACTTACTTCTCGCCTCTTCTTCCAACCAACAATCATCTCTATCTGAAGCTGCACTTCAGAAGATTGTTGATGCCTTCTTCAGGGCTCAGCATGATTCGGTAGCTTCAGCAACTGCCGCCATAGAAGCCTCTACCAAAGCCTGTGAGGCTACGACCGCAAAAGTTGATAAACTATTCACATACGCCTCTTCTCTGCTGCAGTCATTACAGGAGAGTGCGGATTCTACAAAGACAACTTTGGAACCCATTGTTCAGCAATTGGCCAAGTTCGTCTCAACGGAGTTGACCTCGTTCGCCAACCTTCGCCAATCACTAAGCGACGACAACTCGGCCCTTCGTGCCTCCATCGATGAGCGCCTTGCTAAGCTACAAGAAGATCTTGCAGCTGAAAACTCTTTGATGGACGTTCTAGCAAGCAAAACCACCGCCCTCAAGGTCAAGAGCACTCAGCTATCCAACTCTCAACAACAGCTGGAAGCTCTTCGATCCGAAAGGGAGGTCATCAAGACATGTGTTTTGGATGTACACGCTGCGTTATCCAACATCCTAGAAGAACACGATCCAATTCTCAACCATTCGGTGAGGCGAACCCTTGCTGAAAAGCTCTCTCCTGCCATGGACCTTCTCAGCAAAATAGAAGGCTTACCTAGTTTCGTGTCCAATCCGAAACAAGGGGGAGAAGAGAAGAAGACCGGATCGAAACCACCTCCTTCCTCCAAAGCTACTCACACAACCGAACCACCTCCGACTGGTCAAGCTTCGGGTTCGGGTGTGAAGGACAAAGGGAAAAATATAGCTGAGGATGAATATGAAGATGAAGACAAGGAGACCATTGCCGACATGTTGAAACGAAAGAACAGTCGCAATGCTGATGATGAAGTTAATCGTGTGAAGCCGAACGCAAGCAGAAGGAAGCCAACGATCTCCTTGAGAGCAGGAAGACTCTCTTCCCTGCATGGACTCGGGAGCGAGTGATTAAAGAGGCCATAGACACTCCTAGCATCTTATGGCTCGAGCCGGTGATTTCATTTGACTGCGTTAATTCTGTCGATTCGCAGTTCGACATGCCGTTGACTCGAAAGGCGTTTATCTTCCACGCCTTCTCAAATATCTTTGAAGTCCCTCATCCGAACGCTGAGCTTCATAGGGAGCTCATCGACTTCTATCTGAAGGCTGCTCGTCCTCAGTATCTAACTTGGAGCACCCAGAAGATAGTGAACGTTCGGGTACTGAAGCCTTACACCGAAGGTAGATTCATAAACGTTCGGTTCAAGGTGATTCGGGGATCTGCAAGAACTGCACATCATATCTCCCTGGCAGATCTACCGAACTTAAATCCTCATGATTGGATTGTTCTGCATAACATCCTCTTGACAAATGAAGCTGAATATGGTCCGATCATAGACCATCTCAAGAGGATGATTGTCTGTTATATCATGGAGGTTGCCCTTATGGATCAGGAGGTTGCCACTGTCTTCAAGAAGAAATCGAAGATAGCTCCTGTGGGATCGGCCAGTGATCTCAACCAAATGAAGATGGGCAAGATCGACCCGAGACGCAATTCGGTTATGTTCACTAGAGCAGAAGGACAGAAATGTCTCTTTGCTTTAGCTGACAAACATCTATACACCACTGCTTGTCTAGAGCATGTGTTATCGATCATCCAAAGGTGCAAAGAGAATACAGCGGATGACGTTAAGTACTTCAATGACATGATCCAGTGGTACATCAGGTTTAGGCAGACGATTCTGGCTCTTATCTCTCGTCTGTTTAACACCGTGAAGAAGAAGGTACCTGGCTCCACTGCTGGCCCAAGTAACAAGTGAAGGTCTCGCTCCAATTGACGCAAAGGGGGAGATTGTTGGGTTGAAGATTTATTAAAGTGTTGCGTCTTTGGGCTCGGTTATTTATTTACTTTATTTGTATTCCGGTTTGGGCCTGTCCAACCGAGAGCCCATTATGTTTAGTATATAAGTATATGCTTGCATGCATATTAGGTTAACGATTAATCTAGAGTGTAACGACAGTATTTACAGATTTCTTTGATCGTTCTTGTAACCTACCAATCCTCTACAGTTGATGTTCTTAATCGAGCTCTTCTGAGGATTTTGTTTTAATCATTCGATACGTTTGATTCACTTTTGCCTTGTTCTTATTTTCGTGTTCTTGCTGTTTTATAATTACTTACCTGTTTAAGATCTAATCGATCTTCAAAGATTAACGTTTTAATCTCATCACAGAGCATAGGCTTGTTTTCTTGTTATACTTGCTTAAACTGCTTAAAAATAAAATTTTGGTGCTGTCTGCACAGCAGACTCGCCGAGTCCACTGATGGACTCGCCGAGTCCAACGCAAAAAGCATCCAACTTGTCGAGTTTGTTCATGCATTCGATGAGTTGGACCCCCAGACAGCATATATTCGAGTGTTTTGGCTGGAATTAGACTAGGAACATTACCCTAAGCTGTTTTTGGACTATAAACTTATTATTGATATGGTAATGTTCATACTAATCCAATTTCAAATATAATTGTCAATAGATTCATGTTTTGTATTAGTTTAAGTGTGATGCTAATTATATGAAAAAGTTTGATTCCAATTATCTTGTTGATATGAGTTGCTTAGATTAATAGAAAATGTTGATTGATTATGTGTCTTTGATCCATTTTAATCTAAGAATTGATTCTAAAATGTGTTTGTGTAACTTGTCCTCAAGTTACATGAAAAGTCACTTTAAAGTTTCTTAAAACTAATATAAGTTGGCAATGGTTAAAAAAATGAAGAGTCTTGTCCTAATTAAATGGTTTTATGACTCCATAACTTGTCCTCAAGTTATGGAGGTTCAAGAGTCACTTCATTAAATCATTAAAATGTGTAACCTTAATTAGTTCCATCAGTTACAAAGAAGAAGAGTTACATTCTTTAATAGTTTAAAGTCTTCCATAATTTGTCCTCAAGTTATGGAACTTGAAGAGTTTTTAATTAAAACTACTTTAAACACATAAGTTATAGAATTAATTAGTTTGTGAATATTTTCAAAACTTGCCCTCAAGTTTTGGAATTTGAAAAGTTTTCTCTTATGAATACTTTTATTCCAAGTTTAGCCCTTAGAATACTGAAAGTAAAAATTCAACCCTTATACATTATAATATTATAAGTTAATATATATATATATATATATATATATATATATATATATATATATATATGTATGTATGTATAAGAGCAAGTCAGTCTTATGATTAGTAGGCCTCATTCACGAAGCTGGTCTATAAGGGGGGTATAAGGTTACTGCCTATAAAATGGCAGTTTAATGGGTGTCCACTCTCACCCACCTCTTCCTTGACCGGTGGATGGTCGTTAGCCGAACGGGTAGTGTGACATCCCCAATTTTACGGCCAGAAAGACCGATTGTTTATGCATTGTTTTATAAAATCAGAGTAATCTTTTGATTAAAAGAGTTGCGGAATTTGTTCCCAAAATAAAATATGATAAAATTTATCAAAACGTTTCTCAAAGAGAATGTATTTTCATTAAATAATAAAACCTCGGGATTTCATGTTCGATACAGACAAAAAGCATAAACAATACAAAATAAACCTTACAACAGTTATTTATAACAACTGATCTATAATCCCAAAATCTCTCGTCAAGTCCACCAACTTATACTCTTGTGTCATCACCTGTAATGCAAAGAAAACTGAGTGGGTCAGGCTTGGGAGCCTGGTTAGCGTATAGGGTTTTCAACCCACAATAATACATTTATTATATTCCATTATCAAACAATCAACCCAATTACCCATTCCCATTATCTTCATTTAATCTTCCCAAAAGATATTATCCTAAGGGTTATCTCCTATATCATGTTTACCTCTCATCTCCTTACATCTTATTTCATTATATGTTTGTTCCTAAGAACTTTTCCTAAGGATCATCGCCTGTATCATATAGACAATACTAATTCGGGGATCACTCCCTCAATATATGTCTAGTAAAGGTTAGGGTATCATCGCATGATTACACAGCCACAAGATCGCCTGGACTTGTAAATCATAATAAGGGTTAGACTATCATCGCATGAATACATAGCCACAACATCGCCTGGACTCGTAATTCATAATAAGGGATAGACTATCATCGCATGAATACGTAGCCACAACATCGCCTGGACTCGTAAATTCATCACCTATCTATCATCACCTAATTATCATCACCATTATATCCTCACCTTTCTCTTATCACATTCTTTCAACACACATCAACTATTTCATCTACCCATGTTCTACCCAACATATTTGTAGATATAAATTACATATATAATGTAAATCATTTAACACCCATATAAAAACATCAATTCCAAGCCCATCTCATATAGACAATTAATATATAACACATAGCACGTATTTCATAGCAAATACTTCATAATTATGCATTAGAAGAAACTAACTACACACTCACACATATAAACCACAATATACTTAATACACTCAAACCATACTTGTATTATTATCGTGTTTATGAAAGGTAGTATACACTCACTTGATCAGAAGATGATCAGACAGCACTACGGCTTGCAGAAGTAGTATATCTCCGCAGATCTGGAAGATCTTCACAAAAATTGAACTTCTCGCGGGCAGAGCTTCGGCTCGGAAATCTCGCTCTTCGGGATTCTCGAGGCTTCGGATCTTGCTTCGGGATTCGAGTTTGAGACCGAGGCTTCGGGACACTTCGGGCACGCAAAACGATGCAAAACGGGAGAGAGAAGAGAGAAAAATAGCAATTGAGCCGGCTGCCCTCGCATCCTATTTATAGGAGGCTGGAGCCTCGGAGTACGCGGGGCGTACAAGCGCACGCGGGGCGTATAGGCGTCCGAAACGTCACTGCATGCGTCATCCGAAGAACTCGAGTGCGAAGGTCGTCATGCTTCGCTGTACGCGGGGCGTACTTCAGATGAGTCCGATGACTCGCCTTCGGATAAAACCGGGATTTAATAATTAAATTTAATTATAAATTAATTAATAAACTTCGAAAATTCATATCTTCTTCATACGAACTCCCTTTTTGATGTTTTTTATATCCACGCGTAGGTGAGACTACGATCTACGACTTTCGTTTAGACCCCGTCGGCTAATTTTGAGTTTTATTTTTATTATTTATTTTTAATAGGTCGGGACAGAAAATTTCGTTATAAATTCATAACTTCTTCGTTTGACGTCCGTTCTTGCCTAACTTTTCGTCGTTTCGCTACTAAAAACGAGATATTCGATTCTCGTTTAGATCGCTAAGGCTAAATATCACTCTAACGTGAATTCACTTTTTACGTCATTCAGCGTTGTGTCGGTTCTATCGCGAAACTTCAACAAGTCATAACTTCTTCGTTATAACTCGGATTTTGGCGTTCTTTATATGCACGGAAACCTTGTAGCATATACTACAACTTAGTTAGGATTATTCATCCTAAATAATCTTCTATCAAAAAGTCATTTTTGACGCTTATTGTCTCTAAATTGACTAGCCCTGATCTACGGGCGTTACAATTATCTCCCCCTTAGGATGATTACGTCCCAGAATCATCAACGAAATAGGACTTGCATAATGATTTCACACGTTATTTATTCATCCTAGGTAATAACCGTAACTTCTATGTTTCCTCGAAAGAGTATTTAACTCTATGGCTTTCTTGACCGTAGAAGATGCCAAATCTTGCATTTGCTTATCGTACTATGTTGTACTTTCAATCGTAACCTTCATGTTACCAAATAATTCCTCATTGTGGACTCCTTCTTCTTCTCAAGATAAATACTTTCCTTTATCTATTGTAACAAACCGATGGGTCGTGCTCTTTTAACCTCTTATCGCACGATGCGACGCTTAGACTCGGTCTTTAATAAAGTTAAATTCTAGAATGGAATATACCTTCCTTCATATTCTAATGTGATATAATCACATTTCAGCATGTAGCATTTCTACCTACAAACTTCTTTTAACAACGAGCGTGGCACTATCAATCGCATTAACTTCAACCTTCTGAATTAAGTCAGATGTTACATCTAACTTGGTCCTCTAGACCACGTAACATACTCCTTGTAGTCGAACTCAAATTTAAATATGACCACTAGGGTCGGAACAAGAACCATCTTACTAGTCATTACCGAAACAATGGTAATGACATACCAGAATAAAATGGAATCAATCACTAGCTTCTTGGTAACCTTGTGACTTTTTGTGATCCAAGTGCGAGTCCTGTGCTTCCGGTAGTATATGCATCTACTACCTTTCAAACCTACTCATACTCGTCCCAAGTATTGTCCCGCAGTCGACCAAGTCACCATACAAGAAAATCACAAAACACTTTAACACATACGAATGTGTCCAAGTAATCATAAACAATTTCCCTAGACTCTACTAGGACTTTTTCATTGCTCAATCTTCAATCATCAACTCTACTTCAACTCAATTGGTGATGAAAATATCAGACGATGAGACAACTTCAAGAATTTCACCAATCGTTCCATCATCCTGCCAATCGAAGGTGTACTTTAGATGTACCGTACTCCTCTAAACGTACTTTTATTTCATAAGACATACTCTAAAGGCAAGATACCACTCTTACGATATCTTCCGATAGGTGTCATCCACTATCATAAGCCTTCTTCATTTCCTCCATTTACTCAATTTCTCTACGAGTCTTCACCGTGACCCCTTGTACATGCAAGCAGACATTCGGTGTACCAAGCGAGAATTTTAAGATAAGAAAGCTTTAATTACAATAAACGTATAAATCTCCTTATCACCCCGAAACGTTTACATGCTAGTTCTAATATCATAGCCATATGCTTAGAATCCTAAACACATAAGGTTTCCAGATCCGGTCGGCAACAGACCATAGATCCGAACAAATAATAGCATCAATATAGCTATCACACAAAACATTTAGCACATAAAAGCATTTTAGGTATCATTCCTAAAATAAACTAGTGCTTGTGTCAATTTAGGTGTACTACCTAACATATTTTAGACACACTCTTCACAATCATTACTTAGCATTCTAAGTTTAAGTCTAGAAATTTCCTACAAATTCCTAGTTCGCTTAAACTAATGCTCTGATACCAACTGTGACATCCCCAATTTTACGACCAGAAAAGACCAATTTGTTTATGCTTTGTTTTATAAAATCAGAGTAATCTTTTGATTAAAAGAGTTGCGGAATTTGTTCCCAAAATAAAATATGATAAAATTTATCAAAACGTTTCTCAAAGAGAATGTATTTTCATTAAATAATAAAACCTCGGGATGTCATGTTCAATACAGACCAAAAGCATAAACAATATAAAATAAACCTTACAACAGTTATTTATAACTACTGATCTATAATCCCAACATCTTTCGTCAAGTCCACCAACTTATACTCTTGTGCCATCACCTGTAATGCAAAGAAAACTGAGTGGGTCAGGCTTGGGAGCCTTGTGAGCGTATAGGGTTTTCAACCCACAATAATACATTTATTATATTTCATTATCAAACAATCAACCCAATTACCCATTCCCATTATCTTCATTTAATCTTCCCAAAAGGTATTATCCTAAGGGTCATCTCCTATATCATGTTTACCTCTCATCTCTTTACATCTTATTTCATTATATGTTTGTTCCTAAGAACTTTTCCTAAGGATCATCGCTTGTATCATATAGACAATACTAATTCGGGGATCAATCCCTCAATATATGTCTAGTAAAGGTTAGGGTATCATCGCATGATTACACAGGCACAACATCGCTTGGACTCGTAAATCATAATAAGGGTTAGACTATCATTGCATGAATACTCAGCCACAACATCGCCTGGACTCGTAATTCATAATAAGGGATAAACTATCATCGCATGAATACGTAGCCACAACATTGCCTGGACTCATAAATTCATCACCTCTCTATCATCACCTAATTATCATCACCATTATATCCTCACCTTTCTCTTATCACATTCTTTCAACACACATCAACTATTTCATCTACCCATGTTCTACCCAACATATTTGTAGATAAAAAGCATATACAGTTTAAAACTTGTATAAAACATCAATTCAACAGTCACCTCGAATAAACAATTAGCATATTTACACATAACACGTATTTCAAGGTAAATACTTCATATCTATGTGTAAATTGAAAGTAACTACACACTCACTTATTTTGGTGAAAATCGGGCAGCAATTCGTTTCCAAAAACGATCGTTTCTAATAAAACCGGGAGTTTTATTGAGAAACCGGGCTCTGCAAAAGTCGGGCTTCGAAACCGAAAAGATAAATTTTCCAGGCTTCTCGGGCGATTCGTGGGGTATTCCGAGCTTTACAATCGATACCGGGGCTTTGCGGGATGTTAAGATGAAAGAAATATGGAGAAAGGGGCTAAAAATGACAATTTCTTAAAAATATCCGAGAAGGCTCGCAGCCTTCTATTTATAGGGTGAAGCTTCTGATCGGACGGCTGAGAAGCTTCTGATCCAATGGTTGAGAAGGCTCGCAGGCGAAGGCTCGCATGGCTCGCACCTGCGAGGTCTTGTTGGCGGCTTCTAAGTGGACCGCGGCTTACTGGCGCACCTGCGAGGCTCAGAGCTAGGCTATGCGAGGCTCGGACACATGCGGCAGCTGGGCGAAGCTTCGGCCGGGGAGCTGGCTGCTTCGGAATGGGCCTCCTCCTCGGTCGAATCAGAAGAGGGCACATGGCTTCGCATGACTCAGCAGCCTCGGTGACTCAGCAGCCTGATGACTCCGCAGCCAGGTGACTCAGCAGGCACGTATCACATTCTAAGCGATGGTGACGTGGCAATTGTAACTATGCGAAATTTCTCGGTTTTCATGCCAAAACTTCTAAAATTCATAACTTTCGCATACGAGCTCCGTTTTGACGTTCTTTATATGCACGTGTAGCTAAAATTACGATCTACAACTTCCGTTTAGACTTCGTCGGCTAATTTTGACTTTAAGTTTTATAGTATTATTTTTAACAGACCGGGACAGGAAATCCATTAAAAATTCATAACTTCTTCATCCAATGTCCGTTTTCGTCAGACTTTTTACCGTTGTGCTCCTAATGACGAGACCTTCAATTCTCATTTAGGTTGTGTCGGCTAAAAATTGCTTGATTTAAAATTCGAGTTTTTAGCTGTCTACTGCTACGCTGAAACTTCGAAAAATCATAACTTCCTCATACGAAGTCAGATTTGGGCGTTCTTTTTATCGAACTTCTCAGTTTAACGAATACTACGACTTTCGTTTAGATTACTAAGGCTAAAAAGTAGTTTATCAAAAACTCACTTTTTACGACATTCAGCACCGTGCCGGTTTTGTCGAGAAACTTCGACAGGTCATAACTTCTTCGTTATAACTCGGATTTTGGTATTCTTTATATCCCCAAAATACTTGTTTTGACCACTACAACTTTAGGTAAATATATCAGGCTTATCTCACACTTTAATTTTGATGCTTATTTTTATTCTTAATTATTTAAGCCCTAATAATTGAGCATAAAACACATAATTCACATAATATTCACATAATTCCTTTTCATTTCTTCAAAATGAGTTACAAAGGTTAACCTAGACTATCAACTCAATATAATTGCCTAGGCTAGAAACACGAGTGTTACAGGTCAATGGTCAAAGCATCGTGGCCATCCTTCAACAACGACTTGGTCCAGTCACGAGGCTCCCCTAACTTCCACACCGTGGTTAGTACTTGACGGCACCATAATTACTTTGGCAAAATTTTCACATATTAAGCATTTAATCTTTACAGATCAAGGCTTATATTCAAAGGCCTGATTATGTCCAGTGATTTGATGGATAACATTTCCAAATTTATCCATTAAAATGAAGAAATCCTTTAAGATCATTAACCTAAACTTGATTTGTCAAAGAAGGCTCAACACTTATTGCATGGTTGGTAAAAAACACAACCAAAGACATTTATCTATAACTAGAGGGACTAAGAGTTGGTTATAAATCAACTACAGTTATAGAGATTGCACAACTCCGAGAACATTCGTTCAAAATGGGTCAGCACCCATGAAACCTTATATCTAAAAATTCAAATTAACCAAAACATACATTATGAAGACTTACAATGGTCCATATAATGTTGTAAGGCATGAACCTAGCTAGCTTATTGCTTCCTTCCTTCCAATGCACACTTCTTTCCTTCAATGCGGTAAAATTCAAGCGAAAATGAGCTAAAAGTCTAAAAGGGAGGCGGGGGTTGATGGAAATTCTCTGTGAAGATAGATGATGGGGGTTGAGGAAACCCTAGCCATCACATCCCTTAAATAAGGATTCAGGACCAAAGCTTAGAGTTTTGTGCCCATTAAAACAATGTACCACAATAATTAAATGTCCATCCCACCACCTAGAATTGGCATTACCACACAGTGGTATCCTAACCACCGCGTTGAAGGAAAAGAAAATCCCAAAAATCCAAATTAAAACTTTAAACATGAGTAGCATTACCTAAACCAGAATTAGGTGTTACGCTTCTCCCCCACTTATTTGTATTTCTTCCAAGAAATCCACGTCGTCAAATAACCCATGATCTTCTCCTCTAGTTCCCATGTCTGTGTCAATCCTTTCTAGTGCAACTATCATATCATCACTACTGTCATCTTCTTCTTTTGAAGCTTCTTTCGCTTACAATCGAGAGTAGCTACAGGTTACTCCACATAACTTAATCTCTCTTCCACATGTAGGTGTTGCGGATCTGTTGGAGTTCTCAAGGCAACCACCAATTGTAAGCGACCTTCACTACACATGACAAAACTCTGAAAGGTCTAATGTATTGGGGTCCCAACTTCCTTCGCTTCCTAAACAGAATGATTACCTTCCGTGAGGATAGTTTCTGCAACACATAATCCCCATAGTTGGAACTCTCTGATCAGCTGAATGTAGTCAGTGGTCCTTTGAACGACCTCAGTGCTCCTAATCTCATGTTGACCTACCCCCCACCCACAAAAATTGGGGTTTGACATCGCCTCCCATACAATGCCTCGTAAGGAGGTACTCCAGTACCAACATGGTAATCATTATTGTTGCAAAATTCAGCTAGTGGCAAAAATGTATCCGACTACCTCCAAAATCTATCACACAAGCTCGCAACATGTCTTCCAAAGTATTTATGGTTCTCTCACAATGGCCCTCTGTCTGGGGTGGTACATTGAAATGAACCTCAACTACATACCAAGATCCTCATGGAATCGCTTCTAAAAATGAGACGTAATTTGGTATCCCTGTTAGATACCATTACACTCCATCTTGAGAAACTACTTCCTTCAAGTAGATGATTGCAAGCTGCTATGCAGATAAACTCTCCCTAATAGGGATGAAGTGAGCACTCTTCATCAGATGGTCAACTATCACCGAAATTGTGTCAGAATACCTTGGGGTCTAGATTAGCTTCGTAATGAAATCTTTTGTGATGTGATCCCATTTCCAAAGGGTAATCTCAAGATGCTGTAACTTCACATTAAGCATCTGATGCTCCTTCTTGGCCTTTATGCAGGTTATACACTTCTCCACATATTTAGCAACATCCATCTTTATTCATGGCCACGAGTAATCCATTCTTAGATCCGAATATATTTTGGTAGGACTCGTATGTAAGGAAAACATTGATTGTAAGCGTCATCCAAAAACATTTTCCTCATGTTCCTTGGACACAATACCCAATAAAACTATAACAAGTGAGTAATCTATGGCTATCCCTGAATAAAGTGTGAATTGGCTTCCTATATTTTTCCCAAACTGGATTTTCCATTGCAAGTACCTCATCCTGATATTGTTTTATCATATAGAAAAAGAGAGCTACCATGTGTCATTGTCAAATAAGTAACTTGAAAGGGTGCACCACGCTTCATTTGATTCAACACATATGCAAAAACATTCACTTTACCATGATGGTAAGTTACCTCCAAGTCATAATCCTTCAACACATCAAGCCATCGATGTTGTTTCATATTGAATTCTTGTTGATTTATATGATATTTCAGGCCCTTATGATCAATATATTCCATTCAATTTACTCCTATCAGGTAGTGCCTCCAAATCTTTAAGCCTAACACCACAACCCTAAGGTCTTAATCATGGGTCAGGTATCTAGTCTCGTGTGGCATCAAATGTTGTAATGTATACACAATAACCTTGCCCCTCTGCATAAGTATTTACCCAAACCAATCAATGAAGCATCATAATAAATTGTCTTATCATTCATAGGTTTCAATAAAATTAACACTAGAGCTTCACATAGTCGTTGCCTCAAGGTCTCAAAAGCTCGATGTTGATCATCTCCCCACTTAAAAATGACACTCTTATTTGTCAGCTTCATTAAAGGAACTATTGTTTTTGAGAAATCCTGAATGAACCAGTGTAATACCCAACAAAATCAAGAAAACTCATGATGTCGTTGAGTGTTATGGAACCTCCCAACTCTAAACGGCCTCCACCTTGGCTGGATCAACTACAATCCCTTACTGGTTGATATGATGACCAACGAGCTGAACTACTCGTATATGGAAATCACACTTTTTGAACTTACCATACAACTTCTCATGCCTTCGTGTCTCCAATAATTCCCCAAATGTTCCTCGTGTTCATCGTGGGTCTTTGAATACACTAGAATATTGTTTATGAACACTTTCGTTGATTTATCCAACAAGGGCCTACATAATCTTTTCTTCAAATCCATAAAGGTTGTAGAGGTGTTCGTCATGACAAAGGGCATAAAAACAAAATCATAATTCCCATAATGAGTATGGACTATTGTCTTGTGTACATCGTCTTTTCCAACTTGTATGTAGTGATACCTGGAGAATAGACTGATCTTGGAAAACCAAGATGCTCCCTGCATCTGATCAAAAAAAGTTTTCGATTATTTATACATGATACATGTTCTTTATGGTGACTTTGTTCAATTCTCCATAATCAATACACATACGGAGGGACCCATCCTTCTTACGAATGAAAAGAATCGTTGCACACATAGAGAAGTAATAGGATGGAAAAATACCAAATCCAATTACTCCTAGAACTGACTGGATATCTCCTACATCTCAGGAGGCACTAATTAATAAGGTGCTCTAGCTAGGGGCATTGGACCCGGAATAATATAAACCCGAAACTCATCCTTCCGTTCATGAGGAACACCGGGCAAGTCATCAGTAAACATATATGAAACTCCCTGACTATACGGACCTTATTGATAGATAACTATGGTCGATCATACTGTAACACCCATTTTATAGAATAGATCACTTGAGGACATGAGGAATCAAAAGTAAGGTTTTTAAGAAAAAAAGCTTGTGCCATGATATGGTGAACGAAGTTCCACGACTTAGCATTCCAATTTCAAGAAACACACATCCGATGGCAAGCAGGACATAGCAAGAGGGATGTCATGACCTGTGTAATAGTCGCAACATAGGGCTAGATGATTTTAGAATAATAGATAATTATTTGTTACATCAATAAATACATGTTGATAGAATATTTTATGGGTCTTTTTGACCCCATTGTTGGAAGCTTGATAACCTCGATAGTTCTGATGCTATAAATCCCATTCTTAGTGTTATTTGGTCCTTATATTCATAAAAAGGGGCTTACACCTGTTCTTGTGCAAGAAAAGACCATGTCCATAGAAGTAGGTTGCTATATCTCGAGATTTTGTCCACATGAGGCATGCAAAGCCATCAAGTTGTCGACTTACAAGAATATGCCATGGAAACAATATATATTTGTATTCTGGAACCTTATATCTGAGGAAAGGGCTGAATAGACTAGAAGTGCAAGTAACTCGATGAGTTTATAGAGGAACTCAACGAGTTAGGTCGATCATTCCCAATTCTGTTAATGGAACGCGGCGACTCCAAAAGGGAACTCGACGAGTTGCACTAGGAAAGTCCCATTTTTATTTAGAAGGAGGAACTCGATGAGTTGGAGGGAAACTCGACGAGTTAGAGCACAATTTCATGATCCTGTGATTCATGGGAAATCATCGAGTTGAAGGGTAAACTCGACGAGTTGAGTCAACTCGGAGCGTTGAATTTGACTTGACCATAATTGACCTTAAGGGTTATGTATATGTAATGGTATCTAAGGGGTTGTTTCTGTTCAGGGAGTGAGTAGAGCTTATTCTGGGCTAATACATTTCATCTATCATCCGAAAGTGAGGTTAGTTTTCTCCCTGTTTGAACGAGTTGAAGGCACCAAGTGTGACAACCCAAAGTTTATTCGATCACTGTAACCCGTATTTGTCAATAAAAGTCGTCTTTATCGATTCGTTTCGTTTACATCTTGAATTAGATTATTTAATTTGAGACTTTCATTATGACCTTTTGAGTATCCAAACTCGTTAGACACACATGAAAACGCCCCAAATTATTATTTGGAAAATTTTAAGTTTTATCTCGTCGGGTTACAAACAACTAAATCGGGTACGACCAAAAGCCCCGTTTAACGTCAGTATCGGGTAGATTTCCACCGAGTCTCATATGCAAACCATATTTAATGTAGAGTGAACCTCATTTGAAGGTTTTCCACACTCTCTCACTACTCGCTCTCTAAAAACTCAATCCTTGATCCAAAATCACCTCTTTCAAGCTTCAATTTGGTATGTAATCCTTCCTAGCTCATAGTATAAAACATTTAGCTTTCAAATTCGTGTTTAATTCATGAAATAGGACCAAGAACATGTGTTTACGGCCCTGGAATAGCCATAGGCCACAAACACACACAAATGGGGTTTTTGAGCCTCAAAACCCTTCGAAATCACCTTTAGAGCTTAGATATGACTTAACAACTTACAAGACTGGACTTGGAACACCAAGAACTCAACATTTGAGGGGTAAACATGAGTTTACGGCCCAAGAACATGCTTGGACCGTAAACACCCTTTCATAGGGCGTAAACCCCTTTTTAGGTGTTAAAATGCCCCTTAAGCACCTCCTAAGTCTTGGATTAATGCCTTGAATCATACACCATTGTGTTAGGGACCTTAAACATGCAAGAAACCATCCCCTAGGGAGATCACGGCTGTAAACCCCCCAAGGAATGGTTCCTAGGCCGTAAACTCCTTTGTGGTGCTCAAATGGTGCTCTAACTTCCTTCAATAGCTTGTACTTTGGACTAGAAAGACTTGTGATTGACCTAGCACCACCAAAACACAATAAGAATGGGTACATAAGAGTTTACGGCCGTAAACTCCTAGTTTACTGCCGTAAACTCCTCAAATGGTCCAAATAATGATCAAGCCCCCTTCCAATGTGTTAAAACTAAGCCTAGCATCATCCCCACAAGAGTTCTAAGACCATTAAGCACCCAAGAACGCCCCCACCATGAGTTTACGGTCGTAAACGCATGGGGTTATGGTATTACGGCCGTAATCTCCATTAGGAGTTTACTCTTGAAGAGCAAACTCCATGTCTAGGCCATACACCCCCTTAGATGCTACCCAAGTCACTCCTAACACTTGAATTGAAGTGTTTTCGCGCCTCGGAGTGTTTATTCTTATTTAATTAGTAGATCAAGGTCTAATTAGATACAATTTATGTATCTCTTCGTATTACATAGGAACCTCGCGCGTATTCAAGCCACGAATTGACACTTAGCATCCTAGCCGACACATTTCTTGTCTGGTGAGTTCATACAACTACACCTTTTTTTTCTGTGTTTTCAATGTTTTTAGGGGGAGAATACAAGCAAAAGTACAAGAAAACCTTGTACTCAAACTTATGATTTTACTGGAAATGTTTCATTTTCCGTATGCTTTTAACATTGGAAATCGTATTAACCAACTGTTTAACTTGTAGAGTTAGTTTTCAGACTATTTGTGAAACCCGTTATAAAATGTTATAATTTATATTTCACAAATGATTTTCCACATCTTTTCTGTTAAAAGCATTAGCTTAGTACTTTAGATTCATCCCCGGTAACACTCCACAGAGATATGCGAGTGGAGGACCACCCTTTTTGTAATAGGGGTTTTCGCATTATTACTTGTAAATTTGTTATTCTTAAAAATTGGAGACACGTCCTCTGAAACACTCCACAGAGATACGCGAGTGGAGGACCGCCCCTGTAACCAGAATCTCCTGGAGGGAGAATGTGACTTGAGTGTATAGATCTATATGGGGATGACTACCCCGCACCTGGCTGCTAACTACAGTCGAACCGAAAGGTTCAAGGGTGACGAAAGTCATAAAATGATATTGGACTTATTATTGTCATATCTAGTCTATCGTATGGTTTTGGAACTCACAATTTGGATAATAGAGATTTACTTGTTAGTAATATTAAATCTAGTAACTAGTTTACTTCCTACTTATTAGTTTTATATACGTGTTAAAACTAATGCACTTTACAAGGATAACCAGGTTTTCAGAACACTTCTCTTAACATTACAAGTATGGTAGATACTTGTACACTTCATTCCGGATCGATAACCAACCACCAACTTTTAGGAAAATAAGGGTTTTTCATAGGATAACTTAACTGTTCTTAACCAAACTGGGTAACATTGGATAACTAGACTTTTCTTATAAGAAAATATGGGATTTTCTTGGATAACAACTTTTTCAGAAAACCAAAGGAAACTTTTTCATTATCAGAAAACAAACCACTTATGAACTCACCAGCTTTATGCTGATTTTTAAACTGCTTGTATTCTCAAGTCCGCATTAGACAGGTACTTGGCGATCTTTTGGAGAAGACGGAGCATCTAGAAGTCATGTCTTAACTTTTGTTCATTTTGGATGTATATATCTATAAACATGTATAACTGTGTTTTCAACAAATGTAAATACTTCTATGTAATGTAATGGTTGTGTTTACTACGCTTACTATGTACATTGGTTGTGATACTACAAGACATCACCTCCACCCCGGAACGTTTCCGCCTTCGGTTTCGGGGTGTGACAGATTGGTATCAGAGCCCTTGTTTATAGTGAACTAGTATACCAAACCTTACATGGTATAAGACTATAAACACCAAGGGGTTTAAAATATAAGTATTTTTCAAAAGTATACAAGTATACCTAACCGTCGGAATATGTAACCTTGAGTAGAACAAAACATAAGTAATTAGGTGTTGTACGCTGTGGTTAAACCTAGGCAGTTATGTAGTCGTGTCTAGGGTCAATATAGCCTGATCAACTATTTTCATTCGAGACACGGCCAACATGTGGTTGGGAGTGACTGTGGTATGCAGCATGCCTAAAACTTACCTAATATCCAAACAATGAGTCATCGTTACAACGAAACATAAAATACTATGCTAGTATTTAAGCCAAAGCCAATTGCATTGTAGAAGTTCATTCCGATTGTTGCTACTCATTCCTTCCTTAGCGATAGTTTATTTGCTTTGATAACTCCTTCCTGTTTTATCGCCTAGTAGATCATTATACTTGTCATAATGAAATATCTCTTATTCCATATATCTTGATTCAATTCAGAGGACTTATGATCCTCCCTTTCCTGGTTAATTATAGATCAAGATGCCTCCAAGAAAAAGACCCAGCTCAAAGAACAACAATCCTCCTCCTCCACCACCACCTCATCCTCATTTTGATTCCGCCATGTTCCAAGCAGCTGTTGCTGCTGTTGTAGCTGTCGCTATGTCACAAATGAACCCCAGTGGTTCAGGCGGTCCAAGAGGTGGTACTCAGCCCCAAAACCAGGAAGGTAGCCAAGGACACCAGAAGGAGTGTTCCTATAAATACTTTATGAATGCGAAGCCCACATCTCTCGATGGCACTGGAGGTGTCATTACCCTAACCCAGTGGTTCGAGAAAATCGAATCTATTTTCGAAATCTGTTCCTGCTCCGAATCTGATAAGGTGAAGTTCGTCGCCTGCACCTTCACCAATAAAGCCCTTACTTGGTGGAATGACCGATTCAAATCCCTAACCCTACCTGTAGCCAATGCTATGGGTTGGGAGGCCATGAAGGAACTTCTGCTTGCAGAGTACTGTCCACGGGGAGAAATGCAGAAGTTAGAGCATGAACTCTGGAACCTGAAGATGAAGGTTTCCGATATCGTCTATTACACTTCCCGATTCGATGACTTGGCATTACTCGGTCCGGGAATGGTTACCCCAGAGAGTAAGAAGATTGAGAGGTTCATCTGGGGGTCGACCCAGCCAACCAAAGGAAACGTTTTAGCTGCAAAGCCAGATACCTACGACAGCGCGAAATGCCTAGCGCAAACTTTGATTGACCATAGTGATGATTGTGAGGAAGCAGCCACCACTCCTGAACCGACAAAGAGGAGTGGTGAGAAAAGAAAATTCTGGAAGAAGAAGAAGAGTCAGCCTTCTCAGGAGTCCTTATGTCATTGGTTCTACAGCCCAAACACGTACCAGTAGGTATGCTGGTACCCTCCATCTATTTGACATGTGTAAATTCCACCATAACCCCGATCCCTGCCGTGATCTATCATGCTCCAACTACGGTAAAAAGGGGCATACAGTTCGATTCTGAAAATCCCTAACTCAATCAACAAATGAATCTTCCAGAGCGGGTGTCGGTCAGGCCTGCTACGGATGTGGTGAAGTCGGGCACTTCAATAGGAACTGCCCCAAGGCGACAACCACTGGCAACACTGGGAGAGTCCTAGCTTTGGGACGAGAGGAGGTAGTCGCCCACCCACTGTTGTTTTGTGACAACCCGAAATTTCCATTGTACGAACATCATCTATTCAATAGAAGCTAGTTCAGTTTCAGTGATTTTCAAGCTTTTCCGAACAAGTTTGTGTACATTAGGGTTTATGTTTTAGATGATATCAGGAGAGTGGATACTCCTGGTTTTGTGAAACTTGGGCATTTCAAGTTTCATACTGCTACAGTCCAACATCAGGAATGAAAATATTTTCTGTCAAAATATTCCAGGACTATAAATAGTTTTATGAATTAAATTAATTCATTATTCACAATTCCAAATAGAGAAAAGCCATATTCTCTCTGACGGATCTTCGGGTTTTCATCCCAGATTGTGAGTCTACTTTTCTATATGTGTTTCAATACTTGTTTAATGCATATTAACAACAATAACATGTTTAGATTACAAGATCCGGGAGTTTACCGCCCAAGATCGTTCTTGGGGAGTAAACTCCAAAATGAAACTTTAAAGCTTTCTAGACCCATCCGCATGTTAGAGGACTTATCAAGGACATTGTGTATGAACTTTATAGCCTAGAAATCATCCAAGAAATACAAGTTCTAGGAGTTTACGGCCAAGGAACTCCCTTGGGCCGTAAACCCCTTTTCAAGGGCTTAAATGCCCTAAAACTTCCTCCAAATGCTTAAGGACTTTATCTTCTAGTGCCTGTGCTTGTTTAGAACATCAAAAACCCATAAAAACCATAAGTTTTTAGGAGTTTACAGCCAAGAACCCTTCTTGGGCCGTAAACCCCTTTTGGTGGGACAAAAATCATTCCAAGCTATCCTTAAGCCTCTAGACAATTTACCTTGCACCTTTGGGACTAGAATGGAGAGAAGAACACATAGAAACAACTCCTTGGAAGGAGTTTACGGCCAAGGAACATGACTTGGGCCGTAAACTCCAAGTGAAGGCACCAAAGTGTGCCTCTTGTCCCCATTAGCCTTAGACAAAATCATGGAT
The DNA here is from genome assembly GCF_051521515.1 of Lactuca serriola. Taxonomy (NCBI): domain Eukaryota; kingdom Viridiplantae; phylum Streptophyta; class Magnoliopsida; order Asterales; family Asteraceae; genus Lactuca; species Lactuca serriola. Next base: position 286,180,845 of record NC_136410.1, read on the forward strand.
GCCATTCTTGATGTTTAAGAGCCTCAAATCAATTAATTTCCTAGAGTTTACGGCCGTAAACTCTAAGGTGAAGGACCTTAGGCCGTAAACTCCCTTATGGAGTGTTCTAGAGCCTTAAAACTACTTCATGCATTATTCCAATAAGGATAGAAGTGTTCTAGATGCAAGATAGCACCACAAAACACCCAAAAACACCATTTGAGGAGTTCACGGCCATAAACCTATGAGTTTACGGCCGTAAACTCCAAGGTGTGGGGTTTGTTGGATGGTGAACTCCTATACAAGGCCCTTTGATTTTTCAAACCCTTTTGCCTTGTCCCGTAGCAACTTAGATGCAACCATTTGAACCCTAAACACTCATAAAAGTGTTTAAATGTTTTCTAAGTGCGTTAACTTATTTATTTAAGTTATTATATGTCTAATTAGTTATATATATGTTTATTATATGATAACTAGGCTCGTGCGTGTAAACCAGTCTCCGTTTGTCACCTAGCACGGTAGCCGAAACTGCAATTCAAACGACTCACCACAAGTGAGTTCATACCCCTTGAATCAACCTTTGAAATGATTTTAAGTGTTTTAAACACTTTATGGTGGGGGGGGGGGGAATACAAGTCAAATACTTATAAGTTATTACTTCAATCACATGTGATTGTGTTTAATCACATGTGATTAATAACTAGGAAAACAACGATTTTTACCACTGTTCAAACTGTTTATCAAATTGTTTTACTTTGAAATGTTTTACAAAATGTTTTACTATCCAAACTTACTTATAGACTGTGATTCAATCAAATGCTTCTTATACTTAAACTGTTTTATCAACTTATGCTTTTAAAATGATTTATAGATCGACATCAAGTCAATCTTCTCTTGAAATTATATTTATGCTTCAAAATGTTTTATGAAAACTTAATTATACTTAGTATATACAATTGCATGCCCATATATGTATAGATATATAAATAATGTTCAAAAGGCTTAGGAATGCCATCCGCCCTATTTCCTTTTCCTCGATTTGGATGTGGTCTGGTGGGATTTCAGGTGACCATCCGAAGGTCGTTTCCATATTACTTATATATCATATATACATGTATAGACATAAAAGTACTTCCATATTCATGCTCATCAGTACATCTTTAGCTGGTTACCATCGGGGTAACGCAGGATCATATACAAAAATACTAGAAACAATACATATACAGATATACTAGAAACTATACATATACAGATATACGAGAACCAATACATATACAGATATACTAGAAACAATACATATACAGAGATACGAGAACCAATACATATACAGATATACGAGAACCAATACATATACAGATATACTAGAAACAATACATATACAGAGATACTAGAAACAATACATATACAGATATACGAGAACCAATACATATACAGATATACGAGAAACAATACATATACATGAATACTTAACAATTGTGATCCACTGTATCGGGCATGCTGTAATTGTCATGGCCCGAGTTGTAGCCAGAATTCTCCTGGAGGGAGAGCATGAGTTTGCGTATAGATCTATACTGGATTGACTATCCTACACCTTGCTGCTAGCTACAGCCGGACCTGCAGGTCTGCGGGTGCCAAACGTCAGTTCTTATTACGACCATTCATTATGTCGTTGATTTCCAGTCGATAGCATGGTACAATTTATCACATTATGCCTTAATATAAATCCGATTTAAGGTAGTAGTATTTAGTACAGCAGTAATCTTAATATACAAAGCTACAGTACTACAATGATTTACCCATTACATATTTTAGTGATAATCTCACTTAAGCATTAATGTACAAACTATATTATTAACAAATGATAGTTATATTTGGGTAATCACACACTTTACAAAAGAAAAGTTTACAAAACAGCCTAGCCTTGGTAGAAGGTTACTTTTATAGAAAATATAGGATTTTCTGAGTGATTCAAACTTTTACTAACACTTTCAAACATTTACTTACATTTTTACAACTTATACATTGAGACAGGTTCAAACGTTTTTACAAGAAACATCGACACTAAAATACTTATGAACTCACCAGCTTAATGCTGATAAACTCTTTCAAAATAACTTGTATTCTCAGGTCATCAGTAGACAGGTACCGAGGCCAGCTTTTGAGAAGATGGAGTGCTTTCAAGACTCATCTCATATTATTTTGTGTTTCATTATTTTTGGTGTCTATAACTGTACAGAACACTTGTATTAAAATTATATATTTAATGCAATGGATGATGTTGTTTGCTTATTTACATTTACTGTGTTGTGATACTATACATGACGTCCTCCGCCCCAGAACGTTTCCGCCGTTCTTGGTTTTGGGGTGTGACAGATAGGTATCAGAGCATTGTTTATAGTGAATCATGTATATCAACCCATAAAAGTTATACTAATCTATAAACCCAAAAGGGACTAAAACACTCTGACCAAGAGTCTATACTTTAAATAATAAAATATTTAATTAAGTATACTAGTCTGCATTATACTAAAATCAGTGTCACAATGACAAGAACAAAAGTATTACGATTGTTGGATATCACAAGTGAGCTCGGGGATGTATGGTCAGTCCTGGGAATGGGATAGCCTGATCAACTATGCTGGTCCTAGGAGTGATTAGCATATGACTTAGAATGGTTGTGATATGTTAGCAAGTCTAAAAACTTACCAACAATACCACAAGAAGATCAGTAGAACTTAACCTTAAAATACTATAGGAGTATTTTGTGCTATTAGTTATACGTATACTATATTCTTATACCTCTCTTCTCGCGTAGATCTAAATGGCTGGATTCCATCATGGCGACCCGTACTTTCCCAATGAAGGCAATGCCGGGTGGATCGATGAAGAGCCCGAAGATGATCATCCAATCCCTTTGGATGATCACCTCGCATAAGGATTTTCAGATGGATCTGACTCCGAGCCTGAAGTCAACAACCTACCGCTTGTAGGTCAAGCCCTGAACAACAACCCTCGGCCAGCGTTTCCAGGTCCTACTCCCATGTGGGCAAACAATTTGAATCGCTGGAGTGATGAGCAGGGTCAGCCCTTACCATATCTTGGGGACCGAACCTTTTACAATGTTAGCGATGGTGGCTCTGCTGACAGAGCTCTGCCGGTAATCATCCGCAGAATAGCTCGTAATGTCGAGCAAGGCCGAGCAGCCATCGACCGGGTCATGGAAGTTGATGCCAACTCAGGTGTCAACACAGTCCGCATTCGCCGTCTTGAAGAAGACATGGAACGGACCCGGAGAACCAACGAAACTCTGCAGCAACAACTGGTTGCCTCCCGTGCTGAAGTCTTAGAACTTCGAGCTCGTCAGAGAGCTCAGGACCGGCACCTTCAAGAGGTGTTTCGTCAAATGTCCGATCTCAGGGATCGCCCGAGGAATTCCCATCGCCATTAGATGATGTCTAGAACATCTCTGTCTTTTGATTTAGGGATAGCCTTGAACTTATGTGCTCTAAGTAGCACTTGCCTGTAAAATATTCCTAACTTTCGGTACTCTAACTAGGAATCTAGGACTGTCAGTATTGTCCTTATGGTATGATGTAAGACCTACTGTTAGGTCGATTTTTCCTTGAACTTACTACATCAGTAATACCCGTACTATTGAAATCTACCTAATATGTGGGAAAAATTTGTACACTTGTGTATTCCTATTGATATTCCTTATTGTGATTTCCAACACTCATTCAAACTGTTGGGCTATGGTTAGTTAGTCCATGGGTCGCTCTCACGTTGCTTACCAGATTGATTCTTATCATCCTTCTTGTTTTTATAAACTTATAGCTGCAGGATGCCTCCTCGCAAGTCTCCCAGAAATAGGAATAATCCTGTACCTCCACCGCCTCCACCACCTGCGGTCATCGATACTGTAGCTCTGAATGCTGCCGTAGCTGCAGCAGTGGCAACTGCCATGGCTCAGTATCACTCGTCTGATGCTAGCAGAGGTGGAACCCCTGTTGAATCTATTCCAGTTGAAATCCCAGTGCGCTCCAGGGAGTGCTCTTACAAGGATTTTACAAACTGCAAGCCGAAGCCTTTCTATGGCACCGGCGGAGTCATTGCTCTCTCGCAATGGTTCGAGAAGACTGAGTCAGTCTTCGAAATATGTTCGTGCCCGGCTGCATTTAAAGTGAAATATGCTGCGTGCACCTTCGAGGATAAAGCCCTAACGTGGTGGAACGGCCACGTCAAAGCCCTAACTCTCGTCGTGGCTAACGACATGGGCTGGGCAACGATGAAGGACCTCATGACTGAGGAGTACTGCCCTAGGGGCGAAGTCCAGAAGTTGGAACATGAACTCTGGAATCTAACAATGAAGGGCACCAACGTGATCGCTTACACTGCCCGCTTTAGCGAACTGGTGGCCCTATGCCCCAACATGGTTCCCACTGAAGGGAAAAAATTGAATGGAATGTATGGGGGCTAGTACCTCCGTACCAGGGGAACGTCTTAGCATCCAACCCTGCTACTTTCGACAGTGCCAAGCGATTGGCACAAAGACTTATTGATCATGGAGTCAAGACCCCTGCAACAACAACCACCCTAGCCATCCCGGAACCCTCTAAACCCGCTGGCAACAAGCGGAAGTTCTGGGACGAGAAGAAGAAGCAGCGTGCTTCAAAGAAACAGCAAATCATAGCAGTACATGCTGCGGTAGCCCCTACTGCTGTTACTGCTCCGGGGAAGCAGTATTCTGGAAGTTTGCCAAAGTGCAACAGGTGCAACTTCCACCATAACGGCGCCTGCCGTGAAATGCAGTGTTCTAACTGCCACAGGAAAGGACACACCGTCCGATTCTGTAGGTTCCCGGCGCAACCGATCTCCCAAGTTCCTGGCTCTGGCGTGAGCCCAACTTGCTATGGGTGTGGCGAAACAGGCCACTTTAAAAGGGACTGCCCAAAGGCGAGGAATACTGGAGGAGCAGGGAGGGTACTAGCAATAGGCCATGGGGAAGCAGTTGCTGACCCGACAGTGGTGACTGTTACGTTCCTCCTTGATAACTCCTATGCATGCATTCTGTTCGATAGTGGAGCGGAGCGAAGCTTCGTAAACCACAAATTTGCTCGCATGCTTAAGCAACAACCACACGCACTTAATGAACAATTCACAGTAGAAATGGCCAATGGGAAAACTGAAAGTACTAATAGCATATACTTAGGTTGTCTTCTAACCTTAGATAACCATTCATTCCCAATTGACCTTATGCCGGTCTCGATAAAAAGTTTCGATGTTATTATCGGCATGGATTGGTTAAGTCTTCATCGCGCCGACATCATGTGCTACGAGAAAGCAGTCCGACTAAACCTCCCGTCTAACGAAACTCTTATAGTCTACGGCGACAAACCTGGTGCGAGTCTTCGCATTATTTCTAGTATTCGGGCTCAGAAATATCTGCGCAAAGAATACCACACATTTCTTGCTCACGTCGTCGACACGAACCTAGAAACGAAAGAACTGAAGAACCTCCCAGTAGTGAGCGACTTCCCCGACATTTTCCCAGAAGAACTACCCGGGTTACCTCCGCAACGACAAGTCGAGTTCAGAATAGACTTAGTCCCAGGAGCTACCCCAGTAGCCAAGTCGCCCTACCGTCTAGCACCAGCCGAGATGCAAGAACTCTCTAGTCAACTTAACGAACTGCTCAGCAAGGGCTTTATAAGACCAAGTTTCTCACCTTGGGGAGCACCGGTCCTGTTCGTTAAGAAGAAAGACGGATCATTCCGTATGTGTATTGACTACAAAGAACTCAACAAATTGACGATCAAAAATCGTTACCCTCTGCCACGCATAGATGATCTATTCGACCAACTGCAAGGGGCGAACTATTTTTCCAAGATTGATCTGAGATCCGGATATCACCAGTTACGAGTGCTTGAGGAGGATGTGCCGAAGACAGCCTTCCGAACTCGTTACGGACACTACGAATTCGTGGTGATGCCATTCGGATTGACCAATGCGCCCGCAGTCTTCATGGATCTGATGAATAGAGTATGCCGACCTTACTTAGATCAGTTCGTCATCGTTTTCATTGACGACATCCTGATCTACTCCCGAAGTACGGAAGAGCATGGTGATCATCTACGACAAGTTCTAGAGACATTACGAAAAGAGAAACTTTATGCGAAGTTCTCGAAATGTGAATTTTGGATCCGAAGAGTCGAATTCTTAGGACACGTGGTTAGCGAAGAAGGAATTCACGTGGACCCATCCAAAATAAAAGCCATTGAGAACTGGTCAGCACCAAAGACACCTACAGAAATTCGTCAATTTCTAGGTCTCGCTGGCTACTACCGCAGGTTCATTCAGAACTTCTCACGAATAGCAAAGCCTCTTACGACCCTGACCCAGAAAGGCGTGGCCTTTGACTGGGAAGAGAAGCAAGACAGAGCATTCCAAACGCTCAAACGAGCCTTGTGCACCGCACCAATACTATCCCTTCCGGAAGGAATAAAAGACTTTGTAGTCTATTGCGATGTATCCAATCAAGGACTCAGATGCGTTCTGATGCAGCGAGGTAAGGTCATCGCCTATGCCTCGAGACAGTTGAAGACACATGAGGTTAACTACACGACCCACGATCTTGAACTAGGAGCAGTAGTGTTTGCTCTGAAGATCTGGAGACATTACCTGTATGGAACGAAGAGAACTATCTTTACCGACCACAAGAGTTTACAACACATTTTCGATCAGAAGGAGCTCAACATGAGACAACGACGGTGGGTTGAGCTACTTAGTGATTACGAATGCGATATTCGTTATCATCCGGGTAAAGCCAACGTAGTAGCAGACGCCCTAAGTCGGAAAGAATATTCTGGTCGCAAAGTCAAGTCATTATCAATAACCATCCATTCACACTTGACTGAGCAAATTCAGGCGGCTCAACTTGAGGCCATGAAACCTGAAAATGTGTCGAGTGAAGCCCTTAGGGGAATGGACAAGAACTTCGAAGCAAAGGGTGACGGAGCTTTATATTTCATGAACCGGATCTGGACACCGAAACACGGTGGTTTCCGAGACTTGGTCATGACCGAGGCGTACAACACTCGGTATTCCGTCCACCCAGGTTCAGATAAGATGTATCTGGATCTGAAAAAGCTATACTGGTGGCCTAATATGAAAGCAGAGATTGCTACCTTCGTAAGTAAATGCCTTACTTGCGCAAAGGTTAAGGTCGAGTACCAGAAGCCCTCTGGCTTACTGCAACAACCAGAGATCCCAGAGTGGAAGTGGGAGCGGATCACTATGGATTTCATAACCAAGTTACCCAAGACGACGGGTGGACTTGACACCATATGGGTCATCGTTGTTAGTTTGACCAAGTCTGCACACTTCCTGCCTATCAAAGAAACCGACAAGATGGAGAAACTTACGAGAACATACATTAGGGAAATTGTACGGTTGCATGGTGTACCTATTTCCATTATCTCCGATAGAGATAGTAGGTTCACTTCAAGATTTTGGCAATCCCTACAACATTCCCTGGGAACAAGGCTGGACATGAGCACAGCCTACCATCCACAGACCGACGGACAGAGTGAGAGAACCATTCAAACATTGGAAGACGTGTTGCGAGCCTGTGTGATTGATTTTGGGAAGGCATGGGATACTCATTTACCCCTTGTCGAATTTTCCTATAATAACAGTTATCACACGAGCATCAAGGCTGCTCCATTCGAAGCTCTCTACGGCCGCAAGTGCAGATCCCCTCTGTGCTGGGCTGAGGTTGGTGATACCCATTTAGCGAGAGGGCAAGCTTCTGACAGTACTCTCACTGGTCCAGAAATCATTCGGGAAACGACAGAGAAGATCGTTCAAATCCGTGAACGATTGAAAGCCTCTAGAGACCGACAGAAGAGCTACGCCGACAAACGAAGAAAACCTTTGGAATTTCAGGTGGGAGACCGAGTCCTTCTCAAAGTCTCACCCTGGAAAGGCTTGATACGCTTCGGCAAGCGTGGGAAGCTAAATCCGAGGTACATAGGGCCTTTCGAGATTCTTGCCAGAGTCGGCCCCGTAGCTTACAAACTTGATCTACCCGACACACTGCGTAACGTACATTCTACATTCCACGTATCTAACTTGAAAAAGTGTCTGTCCGATGAGACTCTCGTAATCCCACTCGACGAGATCGAGATCAACGAGAGCCTCAACTTCGTGGAAGAACCTGTAGAGGTCATGGACCGTGAGGTCAAGCAGACGAAACAAAGCCGTATCCCTATCGTGAAGGTTCGCTGGAACGCCAAGCGAGGACCGGAATTCACTTGGGAACGCGAGGATCAGATGAAGTTGAAATACCCTCATCTTTTCGCTTAATTGTTTGTAACTTTTATTTGCTTAAATTCTAATTTCGGGACGAAATTCCCTCTAACAGGGGGATGATGTGACAACCCGAAATTTCCATTGTACGAACATCATCTATTCAATAGAAGCTAGTTCAGTTTCAGTGATTTTCAAGCTTTTCCGAACAAGTTTGTGTACATTAGGGTTTATGTTTTAGATGATATCAGGAGAGTGGATACTCCTGGTTTTGTGGAACTTGGGCATTTCAAGTTTCATACTGCTACAGTCCAACATCAGGAATGAAAATATTTTCTGTCAAAATATTCCAGGACTATAAATAGTTTTCTGAATTAAATTAATTCATTATTCACAATTCCAAATAGAGAAAAGCCATATTCTCTCTGACGGATCTTCGGGTTTTCATCCCAGATTGTGAGTCTACTTTTCTATATGTGTTTCAATACTTGTTTAATGCATATTAACAACAATAACATGTTTAGATTACAAGATCCGGGAGTTTACCGCCCAAGATCGTTCTTGGGGAGTAAACTCCAAAATGAAACTTTAATGCTTTCTAGACCCATCCGCATGTTAGAGGACTTATCAAGGACATTGTGTATGAACTTTATAGCCTAGAAATCATCCAAGAAACACAAGTTCTAGGAGTTTACGGCCAAGGAACTCCCTTGGGCCGTAAACCCCTTTTCAAGGGCTTAAATGCCCTAAAACTTCCCCCAAATGCTTAAGGACTTTATCTTCTAGTGCTTGTGCTTGTTTAGAACATCAAAAACCCATAAAAACCATAAGTTTTTAGGAGTTTACGGCCAAGAACCCTTCTTGGGCCGTAAACCCCTTTTGGTGGGACAAAAATCATTCCAAGCTATCCTTAAGCCTCTAGACAATTTACCTTGCACCTTTGGGACTAGAATGGAGAGAAGAACACATAGAAAACAACTCCTTGGAAGGAGTTTACGGCCAAGGAACATGACTTGGGCCGTAAACTCCAAGTGAAGTCACCAAAGTGTGCCTCTTGTCCCCATTAGCCTTAGACAAAATCATGGATGCCATTCTTGATGTTTAAGAGCCTCAAATCAATTAATTTCCTAGAGTTTACGGCCATAAACTCTAAGGTGAAGGACCTTAGGCCGTAAACTCCCTTATGGAGTGTTCTAGAGCCTTAAAACTACTTCATGCATTATTCCAATAAGGATAGAAGTGTTCTAGATGCAAGATAGCACCACAAAACACCCAAAGACACCATTTGAGGAGTTCACGGCCATAAACCTATGAGTTTACGGCCGAAAACTCCAAGGTGTGGGGTTTGTTGGATGGTGAACTCCTATACAAGGCCCTTTGATGTTTCAAACCCTTTTGCCTTGTCCTGTAGCAACTTAGATGCAACCATTTGAACCCTAAACACTCATAAAAGTGTTTAAATGTTTTCTAAGTGCCTTAACTTATTTATTTAAGTTATTATATGTCTAATTAGTTATATATATGTTTATTATATGATAACTAGGCTCGTGCGTGTAAACCAGTCTCCGTTTGTCACCTAGCACGGTAGCCGAAACTGCAATTCAAACGACTCACCACAAGTGAGTTCATACCCCTTGAATCAACCTTTGAAATGATTTTAAGTGTTTTAAATACTTTATAAGGGGGGAATACAAGTCAAATACTTATAAGTTATTACTTCAATCACATGTGATTGTGTTTAATCACATGTGATTAATAACTAGGAAAACAACGATTTTTACCACTGTTCAAACTGTTTATCAAATTGTTTTACTTTGAAATGTTTTACAAACTGTTTTACTATCCAAACTTACTTATAGACTGTGATTCAATCAAATGCTTCTTATACTTAAACTGTTTTATCAACTTATGCTTTTAAAATGATTTATAGATCGACATCAAGTCAATCTTCTCTTGAAATTATATTTATGCTTCAAAATGTTTTATGAAAACTTAATTATACTTAGTATATACAATTGCATGCCCATATATGTATAGATATATAAATAATGTTCAAAAGGCTTAGGAATGCCATCCGCCCTATTTCCTTTTCCTCGATTTGGATGTGGTCTGGTGGGATTTCGGGTAACCATCCGAAGGTCGTTTCCATATTACTTATATATCATATATACATGTATAGACATAAAAGTACTTCCATATTCATGCTCATCAGTACATCTTTAGCTGGTTACCATCGGGGTAACGCAGGATCATATACAGAAATACTAGAAACAATACATATACAGATATATTAGAAACTATACATATACAGATATACGAGAACCAATACATATACAGATATAGTAGAAACAATACATATACAGAGATACGAGAACCAATACATATACAGATATACGAGAACCAATACATATACAGATATACTAGAAACAATACATATACAGAGATACTAGAAACAATACATATACAGATATACGAGAACCAATACATATACAGATATACGAGAAACAATACATATACATGAATACTTAACAATTGTGATCCACTGTATCGGGCATGCCTTAATTGTCATGGCCCGAGTTGTAGCCAGAATTCTCCTGGAGGGAGAGCGTGAGTTTGCGTATAGATCTATACTGGATTGACTATCCTACACCTTGCTGCTAGCTACAGCCGGACCTGCAGGTCTGCGGGTGCCAAACGTCATTTCTTATTACGACCATTCATTATGTCGTTGATTTCCAGTCGATAGCATGGTACAATTTATCACATTATGCCTTAATATAAATCCGGTTTAAGGTAGTAGTATTTAGTACAGCAGTAGTCTTAATATACAAAGCTACAGTACTACAATGATTTACCCATTACATATTTTAGTGATAATCTCACTTAAGCATTAATGTACAAACTATATTACTAACAAATGATAGTTATATTTGGGTAATCACACACTTTACAAAAGAAAAGTTTACAATACAGCCTAGCCTTGGTAGAAGGTTACTTTTATAGAAAATATAGGATTTTCTGAGTGATTCAAACTTTTACTAACACTTTCAAACATTTACTTACATTTTTACAACTTATACATTGAGACAGGTTCAAACGTTTTTACAAGAAACATCGACACTAAAATACTTATGAACTCACCAGCTTAATGCTGATAAACTCTTTCAAAATAACTTGTATTCTCAGGTCATCAGTAGACAGGTACCGAGGCCAGCTTTTGAGAAGATGGAGTGCTTTCAAGACTCATCTCATATTATTTTGTGTTTCATTATTTTTGGGGTCTATAACTGTACAGAACACTTGTATTAAAATTATATATTTAATGCAATGGATGATGTTGTTTTCTTATTTACATTTACTGTGTTGTGATACTATACATGACGTCCTCCGCCCCAGAACGTTTCCGCCGTTCTTGGTTTTGGGGTGTGACATGTTTCGGGTACGTTCCTTCTCGACAACTCCTATGCTAGTATCCTTTTCGATTCTGGTGCTGAACGTAGTTTTGTTAGCCATTCATTCAACCTCCTTCTTAAACATAATCCCCAACCATTAACCGAAACATTTACCATCGAGATGGCTAACGGTGAGAAAGAAAGTGCTAGCGATATATTCATAGGTCGTACCCTTACCCTGAACAATCATTCCTTTCCCATCGACCTAATGCCAGTTTCCATAAAGAGCTTTGATGTTATCATTGGCATGAATTGGTTGAGTCCCAATCATGCTGATATCCTTTGTTTTGAAAAAGCCATCCGTCTCAATCTCCCCTCTGGCCAGCCTCTTATGATCTATGGCGATAAGCTTAGCTCCAATCTTCGCATGATTTCCTGCATCAAAGCTCAAAAGCTTCTGCGAAAGGAGTGCCATGCATTCCTAGCCCATGTAATCAACGAGAAACAGGAAGTTAAAGACATTGAGAGTATCCCCAAAGTCTGCAACTTTCTTGATGTCTTTCCTGAAGAGCTCCCGAGAATTCCTCCCAAACGTCAAGTTCAGTTTCGTATCGACCTAATTCCTGGAACTAACCCTGTAGCCAAATCTCCGTATCGCTTAGCTCCGGCAGAAATGCAGGAGTTATCCAGTTAGCTCAATGAGCTACTCGACAACGGGTTCATCAGACCGAGTTCCTCACCCTGGGGAGCCCCGGTATTGTTTGTAAAGAAGAAAGATGGATCCTTCCGGATGTGCATCGACTACCGCGAGCTGAAAAAGTTAGCCGTCAAAAACCGGTATCCTCTTCCTCGAATAAATGACCTCTTTGATCAACTTCAAGGAGCCAGTTACTTCTCGAAGATAGACCTCAGATTAGGGTACCATCAGCTTCGAGTCCACGAGAATGATGTTTCCAAGACAGCATTGAAGACTCGGTATGGTCACTACGAGTTTGTAGTGATGCCCTTCGGTCTAACCAATGCACCGACTGTGTTCATGGACCTGATGAACCGAGTGTGTCGCCCGTTCCTGGACAACTTCGTCATCGTTTTCATTGACGACATACTTGTGTATTCCCGCAACGAAGAAGATCACAAACAACACTTGAGATTAGTGTTGGAAACACTTAGAACGGAGAAGCTGTACGCGAAATTCTACAAGTGCGAGTTCTGGATTTGAAAGGTAGCTTTCCTTGGTGACGTGGTAAGCGAGGAGGGTATACACGTGGATCTGTCCAAAATAAAGGTGATAGAGAATTGGTCGGCACCGAAGACACCCACAGAAATCCGTCAATTCTTGGGTCTTGCCGGCTACTATCGTAGATTTATTCAAAATTTTTCCAGAATTGCCAAACCCTTAACTACTCTTACACAGAAAGGTATACCCTTTTGTTGGAGTGAGAAGCAAGAAGCATCATTTCAAAGGTTGAAGCGAGCCTTGTGCAGCGCACCTATTCTGTCCCTGCCCGAAGGAACAGAAGATTTCGTTGTCTTCTGCAATGCATCTAATCAAGGTTTAGGCTGTGTACTTATGCAGAGAGGGAAAGTTATTGCTTATGTCTTAAGACAGCTAAAGACACACGAAGCTAACTACACGACTCATGACCTGGAGTTAGGAGCAGTGGTCTTCACACTTAAGATTTGGAGACATTACCTCTACGGAAATAAGTGCACGATCTTCACTGACCATAAAAGCTTGCAGCACATCTTCAATCAGAAACACTTAAACATGAGGCAAAGGCGAAGGGTAGAGCTGCTCAGTGACTACGAGTGCGAAATCCGCTACCATCCGGACACGACCAATGTGGTAGCAGATGCTCTTAGCCGAAAGGAGAGTTCAAGCCGTAAGGCAAAGACATTGACAATGACCATCCATTCTCAGTTATCCATACAAATCCGAGAAGCCTAGTTAGAAGCCCTAAAACCTGGGAACATGTCGAAAAAAGCCTTGAGGGGAATGGATAAGAATCTTGAGATCCGAGGTGACGGAGTCTATTTTTTAATGAATCGGATCTGGACCCCAAAGTTTGGAGGATTTAGGGAGGTTGTCATGAACGAAGCTCACAAGACCAAATACTCTGTTCACCCTGGTTCGGACAAGATGTACTTGGATCTCAAGAAACAATACTGGTGGCCAAACATGAAAGCTGAAATTGCAACCTTCGTGAGCAAGTGCCTAACTTGCGCCAAGGTAAAAGTCAAGTATCAGAAACCCTCATGTCTGCTCCAGAAACCCTCATGTCTGCTCCAGCAGCCCGAGATACCTGAATGGAAATAGGAGATGATTACCATGGATTTCATCTCCAAGTTACCCAAATCTCCGAGTGGGTACGATACCATTTGGGTAATTGTTGATCGTCTGACAAAATCCGGTCACTTCCTCCCGATCAAAGAATCATTCAAGATGGAAAGACTTACACAAACCTACATCCAAGAGATAGTCCGACTGCATGGTGTGTCTGTGTGCATTATCTCTGATCGAGATAGTAGGTTTACCTCAAGGTTTTGGCAGTCCCTTCAAAAAGCCCTTGGAACTAAGCTGGATATGAGTACAACTTATCATCCTTAGACAGATGGATAGAGTGAGAGAAATATCCAGACCCTAGAAGACATGATGTGAGCATGTGTCATCGATTTCGGAAAGTCGTGGGACATCCATTGACCTTTGATCGAGTTCTCGTATAACAACAGCTACCACACCAACATCAAGGCTGCACCGTTCGAAGCCCTCTACGGTCGTAAGTGCAGATCCCCTCTGGGCTGGGCCAAGGTAGGAGACACGCAGCTAGCCAAGAGTCGAGTCCCCGACAGTGCTCTCGCTGGTCCTGAAATCGTCTGTGAAACCACCGAGAAAATCATCCAAATCCGAGATCGACTGAAAGTGTCACACCCCCGAACCAGACGGCAGAAACGTCCGAGGGCTGTCATGACTTAATTGAATACCATAACATTGAATATATATGAAACGTAACAACATTCGTCACCATGCATTAATATAGTACAACCAATAAAGTTTACATGAAGTACATTGTTTAAACATTACATTCCCAAAAATAAATTGTTCGATTCGTTAATAAGTAAACTGCAAGCCATCACTGAGTACATTTTCCTTTGATTCACTGGTTACCTGAGAATACAAGTATTTTGAAAAACGTCAACATGTGAAATGTTGGTGAGTTCATAAGCGGTATTTGAAAAGAAATGTTTTGTATTATTTTGGAAACCACCAGAAAATCCGATATTTTCTGAAAAGAGTTCTTGAAAACATTTGTGAAGATCCATAAGTATGCTTGTTTGTTTCTATAGTTGTAAAGAAAATGTTCATCAAAATTGTGTACGTTTTGAAAACCGTGTGTATTGAAAAACCCTAGGAAAACCCGATGTTTTCCTAATTCTTTGAATTCCATGAAGTTAAGAATAAAACCATTGCAGCGCGTGAAGTTATCAATTCCAGGCGACGTCGGATTATTTTTGCGCATGATTAATTGCTATAAACACGCGTTACACAAACGACCAGTTTATAACTATACTAACGATCCCGTAGGCGTCGTCCGTACTAATCACGTTATCCGACCGCCCTGACTTCGAGTAATCCCACATCCGAGAGAAAGAGGGCACGAAGACCTCGATGACTCCATTAGCCGGTTGGGGATAAAAAAAAAAGGTACGAGGGGTGTAAATACTTCTATGTAATGTAATGGTTGTGTTTACTACGCTTACTATGTACATTGGTTGTGATACTACAAGACATCACCTCCGCCCCGGAATGTTTCCGCCTTCGGTTTCGGGGTGTGACACCAAGAGCGGCGTGTGTACATTATTGTTATTGATTAGTAGCTGAGTGTGGGCGAGGCCCGTATCTCATATATAGCGAAGTGTGGGCGAGGCTCGCATTTCATAGCATTATTTGAGTATGGATATAGGAATGATTGATAGATTTGGTTTTACTTGTTGTTTTTGTGATACTTGTATGTATGTTTAGTAACTGAGTGTGGCTGGCGCTCGTATCTCATAGTTAGCTGAGTGTGGGCGGTGCTCGTATCTCATAGTAGTCGGGTGTGGGTGGGGCCCGTATCTCATAGTAGCCAAGTGTGGGTGGGGTCCGTATCTCATAGTTAGCCGAGTGTGAGTGGGGCCCGTATCTCATAGTCAACGGATTGCGAGCGGGGCATGTATCTCCTAGTTATGCGAGTGTGGTTGGGGCCCATATGTCCTTGAATGTGGGCGGGGCCCGTATCTCCTAGTAGCATGATTATGTGTATGGTATGTGGTAGTTTGGATAGACTCACTAAGCTTCGTGATTATAGTTTTCAATTTTGGTTTCAGGTACTTTCGGTAGAAAGGGGAAGAGCTCGGGATGACTGCAGTGCACACACCATTTTGTTTAGCCTAGGATATTCTTACTCTGATATATTGATATGAGTTTGATGTGATACTCTGATTGGATACTATGATTTATGTTTATGGATGAAATGATTTTGATAGTTATGTTTATTTTTATAAGTAAAAATGAAATTTTTGGTCATGATTTTTGGGATGTTTCATATTTTCCGAGATTATAGATTAGGTATGTTCATTAATCATTGATCCAAGAGTATAGGTTAGGTATAGTCATTTGTTCCTAATTCGAGATTGTGGATTAGGTATAGTCCTTCTCAATTGATCTGAGAGTATGGACTGGGTACCGTCATTCATCACTGATCTGAGAGTATGTATTATATATAATAACTTAATTATTTCCTTCTTTTTTTATGTTTTCTCTATTGATATTTGTCTATTGCTAAGGAATCCCCTAAGCATCATAGTCAAATTGTTGTTCACCTTAATCCTTCTCGTTAAATGTCATAAGGTCATTGTCTAGGATCAATATGCAAGGATCGATAGGATGCGGTAGAGTGCTTATATGAGATATACCTGTGCTAATGATAAAAGTTGATTCTGCAAGTTTTAAGATATATATTATTAAAACATTATGGGACTAGAATCCCTATGTTTCTCACTAAGTTTTCCAACCTGACCCACTTACTATGTACATCACATGTATCAATATTTAAGCTATTGGAACTTTATTAGGATGTTGGGTGATTAAGAGAAAGCATGCAATGGTGCTAGAACCGTTAGGTCTTTATGCTGTAACTTATGTATTTGTATTCATTATGATATCCTTAGGATTTTATTTAAGTCAATCTTGCTCTCAAATGAAGTCTCATGATTTTTAAAGCGTAAAGAAAGTTCTTTTTGGTTTTTCAAAATTAGAGGATGTCATAATTGGTATCAGAACATTAGTTTAAACAAATTAGGAATTGTGAGGATTTATAGACTTAAACTTAGAGCTTAAGCGAGAATGGTGAGAGTTGTATCTAGAATATTTTAGGTAATACATCTAAATTAATAATAAAGACACAAGAACTAGAATATTGTAGTGATTAAGCCTTAAATAATATTATGTGCTAAGAATAATTAAGATATAGCATGCCTTAGGTTATATACCTTACTTGTTATTAGAAGGACTAGCATACTATAGGAATAATGCCACATTTGCTAATATGTGCTAAATGTTATGAGTTATAGCATGCCTTAGGTTGCATACCTAGATTGTTATTATTAAAAGTAATCTAAGGTTTGTTGCCGACCTTGATCTAGAAACTTTATGTGTTCATGGTTCTAACATTTAGTTACAATATTAAACCTAATATATAACTTTCCGAAAAGCTAAGGAGATTTCAATAGTAAAAGATACCTATCGAAAGATATCATAAATAATACATATAGAGTGGTATCATACCTTTTGAATACGTCTGATAGTATGTATGGAGGAGTATGATATTTGTGAGGTACACCACCAACCAGGTTGAAGAAGTAATTGCTTGCAAATTCGAATGGACTAAAGATGGTGATAGAAACTCCAAGCGGTGTCAAAGTTTAAGTTGCATAATGTGCGGTATAGTATTTAGAGGAATTTAGGAAAGACAAAGATATTAAGGCTGACTGAGTTTCTAGACTTAATAGGACTAGATTTTGTGTGCTTATGCGAAGTGGTATGTAGTACAAGAAGTTGGAGAGCATTTGTATCCATACTAGAATAATAAATTATGGTATAGTGTGCCTTGTAGACTAGACACTGCACCAGAAAGAATTTATAGAAGGATTGGGAAGTGGAATTGTTTTTAGAGATACACATGGAAGAAATCCTAGTGGAGACCAGGAAATTTGTTGTATATGATTACTTCAACATATCCATATGTGTTAAGTTGCTTTATTGATTTTAAGGAATAGTAACTTGGGGACTACAAGACAATTCTTGGGAAGAGTATGAATAGGTGTGGATGGTAGTATGGGCCTGTAATACCAGAAGCACATGATTTATACTCGAATCAGGATCAGTCACAAGCTTACTAAGTCACTAGTAGTTTAATTCATTTTGTTCATTTCTGTCCTTACCATCATTATGGTAATGACAAAGAGTATGAAAGTTATTCCGACCCTAGTAGTCATAGTCTAGTCCGACTAAGATAAAAATTTCAAAGTGAGTTACACAACTCAAAGAACCAAGTTCGATGTAGTATCCGAATTTATTTAAATTATCGAGGGTAGCTAGAAATGCTATATACAATGATGTGGTTATACCACATTAGAAAATTATGGAAAATATCCTCCATGTTAGAGTCTAACCCTAAGAATCTTTAGTCTAGCCATTGCATCATGCAAGGGAAGGTCATTAGGATAAGACCATTCGATGTGTTATGGAAGCCAAAGTAAAACCTTATCTTAGGTTAAGACTGTTCTAGATGGAAGAAGAGTCTTCGATGAAGATTGAGTTTGTGACTCGAAGGTTAGGACAAAAGGTCCAACAAAGAATAAAGAGCAAATACAAGGTTAAGCACCGCTAGTAGTCATGAAGTCTAAAGTTTAATACTCGTTAGGAAGGACATATGAGCTATGGTTATTACTAGGATGGGACGGTGAGATAGGGGATAGCTATCAAACTCAGTTTTGTTGATGATTCCGGGAGGTAATCATCATAAGGAGTAGATAACTGTAACACCTGCAAGATAGGGCCAAATGATTAAAGAATAATATGATAATTATTTGTTACAGAATAAATAGATGTTTTGATAGAAGACTATTTAAGATAAATAATCTAATCAAAAGTCATAGTAATCGTAAAAGTGAGAATGTTGATATAAAGAACGTCCATATATGAATTCATATAAGTAATTTCTGATTCTTTAAATTTTCAGAATAACAGTGTGCGATTCAGAAACCAAAATTAAGAATAAGTTGATCGTTAGCCAAAACAATCCAAGAAAGATTTAAAGATCTCATAGATAAAATTTCTTCGAAAAAAAGACAATTGAAATGGGATGTCGTATGGAAGAGGTATGATTTTTATACGGACTTTAATAGTCTAAGACTGTAAAAATATTACTTCAAAAATAAATTTAGAACTAGCTGATGGACTGTAAATGAAAGTTATATATCTCGTCAATTTCTATGCATGGATATAATGAACATTGAAAATGGAGTTCATTTGAAGAAGTTATGGAATTTACAAAATATACATTTTGCATGGCACGTGCTTTTAGAAGGTGGCAATGTGGACCACAAGGAAGCTGGCACGTGGCACAAAACAGCAGGAGAAACGTCTCGCTATTGCATAGTGCACACTTGTAAAGACACGACGCACATATGAAAAATTTTCTTTTATAAGTTCAACAACACGTCATTCATTTCCTCACACATTCCTTAAACTCTCTCAACTTCTTAGGCTCAAATTTATGTTCTTCCTTTGGGATTTTAGAGTATCATAGTTTAGCGAACCTCATGGTATCTATGCTCCACTAGTAGAATCTCTTGGGTTAGAGTCTAGCTAGTGAAATCTCTCAGTTTTCCCTAGAAAATATCTATAAGTGAAGCTAAGGAAGAAATAAGAAAAGCAGTAAACCTTAGACTTGAAGAGTACAAGTGTGGAAAATAATGAACAATGTTTTAGAATCGTCAAGTGGCAAGCAATGCGGAAAGTAATAGTTGTGAATCAACCAAGTTAATAACAAAATGTTTTTTTTTATGCCTAAGATCAACGATTCAAATTTGTCTTATATTCATCAAAATTTAGTTACAAATATTTTAATGTAGAACACACTAAAACACCCAAATGACTCTTTGAAAACAAGTCTAAACAATAAGTTAGTAGAATGAGCAGGAATGAAGTAGGAAGAGCATAATCGAGCAATTTTATAATGGATCCCCAAGGGGCGTATTTATAGGCTTTCGAAAATCCAATTGCATGGCTTGACCAATCATGTGTTGACATGTCATCTTGGATTAATCATTAGTTAAAACCTTTACCCTACTTAAAGGAGAATAGGTAGAATATTCCAATTCTGTTAGGGTTCCCTCCAAGTTTTGAGTCTTTATATTTCTTGAGACTTCTTGATCAACATTGAAAATGTGATGAGAAACATGAGCATAATGTTGCTCCACGGTCTTCTAAGATGTCATCAACTTCCAGAAGTGTCATTGATCAATTTGAGTTGTTTCTTGAATGTTGGAATATGTCTTAAACTTGAAGATGTACAACTACGTGCTCATGATAGACCATGAATGAACTGCATGTGACATTGAGTATTTAGACATGCCTTCATTATACATGATGTTCCATGTGCAATCTCGTTGAGCCACCAATGTGATCATGTTGATCCATTGACTTGAGTTGAGCCACCATGTATTCATTTTGATCCATCAACATATTGATGTTCCACATATGATCTAGATGTGCCATCTAAGATCATGATGGTCCAAATTGATTTATTCTAGTTCTTCATGTTCAACAAGTTCTCCATGCCGACATCAAGTGCTACAAGTGAACTTCAAGTGCTCCATGTCAAGTAAGTGCTCCAACATCATATTCTACAAACAATTGTCGAATCTTTAAGATATTTCCAACCTAAAACATTATGATAATGTTTGTTAGAGAGATATAGACATATACTCCACTTTTTTCAAGTGATAATCACATCTAAATATTTTCCAACAGTTTCCCCCAATGTGATTGTTACTGAAATAAGGAGAAAAAAAAATAAAAGTAATAACATGCACAATGAAATTTAACAAAAATACGAATTACTAGTAGAAAAAAGAAAACATCATCCACATGTTTTATAATGAAAACAAAAAACAAAAAACGCACAACTTAAACTTTGTTTCTCAAGTTTATTAATCATTGTCGAAAACTTAAAAACCAAGTAAGTTTTTAAATGATCTCCACTCTCAGCGAATTGTCTAGATCTACTGTTCTCTTCAACAAACCAAAAATGCCTTGAATGAACTCAAAAGAGAATAGATGTTTTTGAGAGATTCTCATAAATCTCAGTTGACCTTTAGAAGAGAATACAACTCCTCTGTTTGGTTTCTTCATTATGTTCCCAGGTAACTCATTTTCCATATTTAGATCCAAATTTGGCTCGTCAGCTTCCTTTTCTCTAAGCTGTGTAATTTCCCAGTTAACATTGAAATCAATAACCATATTGACCACATATTGCCTTAGGCATTGTAGGGTATCCGCATAAGCTTCATTGGTACTTGCTCTCTGCTTCAACCAAATGATCAATGATATGAGATTAGCATGATTTATCCTAGGGAAATCAACTTCACAAACATTGAATTCAGAGTTGTATGTCGTTTCTCCTTAAAAGAATGAATATGGCATCTTTCTAAATTCCCATATGTCAATTTTGCTAATTAAATCAATCTTGAGCTTTGACCATACAGAGACAACTTGAATTTTTTTGTTCAAGAAGAATCTTTTCTTCACCTCTTCAATGTCTATATCAAGCTTAATTTATTGCACTTGGCCATAAATTGAACTTTCTACCATTCAGGGGTACATGAATGTCCCAGTTTTCCTTAGAGGGGTCTGAAACACGTGTGAAGGAATTTGTGGGATTGAATGCCTTGATCTTTTGATAAGAATCTCTATCAGTATTGAAGAAGATGGTTCTCGAAATTCTTCATCATGTCGTGAACTTCTTTCTTCAGGTGAGACGTCTGAAGATATTTTTTAGAAGCAGCCTTTGTTTAGACTTTAACTCCTTAGCGTTAAGTTGCCTTGCTAACTCTTCATAAATTTCTGTTGAGTCTATTGGGTTGCGTCATGGGCTCGGTCCGTAGCTTAGTTTGAATGCCGGTATTGGGCCTGTCCAGCCGTGCATAATTTTGTATTAGGGTTTAGTATATAAGCTTCATTCTTCTTAAAACCCTAGTTCACCTCTACAATGGAAGTTCTTCATCGAGCTCTGCTAAGGCGCGACTCAGTGTTGAATCATAAGCATAAGTTTGATTTTGTTCTGTGTTCATTCTCGTATTGATCTTAAACTGTTTGATTACTTTTGTTGCACTTGTGAAAGATGTATTCGATCTAAGAGTTTTGAACTCATCAATTGGTATCAGAGCAGGAGACTGTATAATCCATACATACCTCTTCTGTTGAAGAAGTTCATAGGGTTTTAATTCCACATTGATTGATATTTATTGAGCCGTCACTCTTTATCGACGTATCTCATTAATTGTTAATCTAACCCTAACGAAATATTACAAGTCAGATCTTTTACAGGTTATCGATCAAAAGTATTTACAATGTCCATGGATGGTTCACAAACCAATCCGATCAATATCTCCAACAACATAGGGTCTACAACAAGAATACCAATCTTGTATACACAAGACTATGAAGTTTGGACGCATCACTTTGAAGACTACGTGATTAGATCGGAGGACAATCGGTATCTAATCTGGGAAGCAAATACTGTAGGCCCATTCGCTCACTCAAGCACTTCAAAGATTGTTAAAACACAGAAAGAATACAATCAGCTTGTCAATGACGTCAAAGACATTCCTTAGGATGAAAAAGAGAAGTTTCAATGCAACATCAAAGCTCTGAGGATAATAAGGTTTGCGCTGCAATCGGATATGTTTTGTTTAATGAGTTCTTGTGCTACAACTAAGGAGATCTGGGATAGATTGAAGGAATTATATTCCACAGATGAAGATCTGGAACACTCTATCCAAACTCTCTTGTTATCCGAGTTTGGTGACTTTAAGAAAAAGCCTGCAAAAAAACTTGTTCAAACTTTCGATCGCTTCAGTCATCTTTTGAGTAAGATGATAAAGCATAGAATTGAAAGAAAGGTAATTGAACAAAAGGTCACTTTCATGAATGGCCTCAGACCTGAATGGATGGCTGTTGTGTCAACCATCAAAGCTCATGAACAGTTCAAGTCTTACTCTCTGGCAAAACTGGTGGGTATTTTAAAATCCCATGAGAATGCTTTATCAAAGGAGATTGGAGGAAATAAAGAAAAGAAAGTCTGCTGTTAATAACTCTACCATGAATGCGCTGATTGTGCAGGGTACAAATAACAGTGATGAGTTTGGTGGTGTGGAGGTCTGGTCCATAGATTCCGAGGATGATGAAGTAAGGAAGCCTACTCATGGAAAAGCAATGCTGGCAAAAGCAGAACAGGCAACGGGGAGATGCTTTGCTGTGACTGAGGGTGTGTCCCAAATGAGAGGATACACAACTGATGGGGGAGTTGAAGAAGAAAAAGAGCGAGAGGACAGATGTTTTGCTGCCAAGCCTGTTAGTGCTCAGATCAACGAATGTGATGAGTTGATCAAAAAGGTACAAAATATTCTTGCTTCTCTAAAAATATCTGCTAATAATTATGAAAAGGAATTAAATAATTTAAAGTCAAAATTCTCAAGCATAAGTAGTAGTCTCACCCAAACCCGTGTCACAAATTCTAACTTGACTGATCAAATAAGCAGGATTTCTTCAAAGAGTGAGGAACGAAGAATGTGGATCGAGCAGAAGGAAAAGGAGTTAATTAGATCTGAAGATGATTCTATTTGTTTATAGAGAGACAATCTTAAACTTCTTAAACAGAGAAATGTTTTTTGTTTAATTGCTAAGAGACTCTATTTTAACATCACTCAGTTGCATCTTGATTGTGAAATAGGGAAGAAGATACATCGTATGATTTTACCTTTCCTTGAATTAAAGCTGGATGAAATTGATGCTGAAGCCTACAATTGTGAAAGTGTTGTATCTTCTGACGAAGTGTCTCCAGTGTACAAAATAGGTCTGGACAAAATTGAATCCTACATAAAGTCCAAGGAATACAAGGACATGCTCAAAAACTGTTAGATGAAAATGATAGATTGAAATTGAGAGCTGAAACTATACAAAAAATTGACTCCTTGAATGCCAATTTAAGTTCAGAAAAAAAATTTATGTTGAAAATACATCTGAACTTAATGAGGATGATGATATGAGTGAAATTTTTGTAGAAGATTTGGTAGACTGTTCTGAATTAGCCAAAAACGAACCCAAGTCCCATAAGAACCTAGTTTCTGAAAACTCTGTTGAGTTTACTCGTTCCTCTACCGATAGTTCAAAGTTCTCAAAGCTAAAGTTGTTGTATACCAAGAGGTTCAAACTACTCCAAACCAACTCTACACAATGTCGGGTGTCACTCCACAACAAACTGCAGACTTAATTGCTATGGTAGAAAAAGACAACGCTGGTGGATGTGACGAATTCTTATGGTCGACCCCAATAGACAACGCATACGAGACGAAGGGTCTTTCTCAGAAAACCTCATGGATAGTGAAAGGTAGATACATACCTGAACCACTAAATGAGCCTACAAAGTACGTTGTGCCGAGCACTAGTGGAACTAAACCCTCTTTGGACGGACCGATGGAAACCACGAGTGATACTTCTTCAACAAAGAGTCAATGATGTGCTCATGCTTCGAAAAGAAAGGCTAACATTCATAGAAATCCAAAATAGGTGGCTGATCGAAAGCATCAAAGAAATCTGAGATATAAGAAGAATCTCTCTGAAAGAAAACGATTTTGGAACTCTTGGAATCCTGATTTTGTAAGGATTGAAAGGAGGTCTAAATTAGAAGAAAACTCAAGGAACCGGAAGAATAGTTCCGTTTCTCATCACAATACCAACCGAAAGGAAGGTTTCGGTCATTTAATAGATAGGAACCGAAAGGGTAGTTTCGGTCCTTCGACTGAAAACAATCGAAAGGGTATTTTCGGTCCATCATCCATCAACAACCGAAAGAGCGGTTTCGGTCCCTCAACCTACAACAACCGGAAGGAGAATTTTGGTCACTCATCCTACAACAACTAAAAGGAGAGTTTCAGTCCCTCATCCCATGGCAAACGAAATAGCAATTTCGGTCCTCATGCCTGCAAGTCTGATCAACAAAACCAGGAATCTAATGTCTCTTCTAAATCCAATTCTCTAAATTCTAGTTCCTCAGCCAAAAACCCCAGTCCTCCTAATTCAACAAAAATTAAAGTTTTCACCATTAAAAGAAAAGATGAAACAACTTTGATTAAACGTACATATATGGTTGATATTTCTCTTACTATTCTCTGTCCTGTAAAAGGCTCACAAGGACCCAAGAAACTTTAGGTTCCTAAATTTGCTTAATATTTTGCAGGTTATTCGTGACGAGCAGTTTGATGAAGAATGGTACATCGATAGTGGCTGCTCGCGTCACATGACAGGAATGAAGGAGGAACTAAGAGAGTGTCGTTCTCTCAAAGATGGTGGTATTGTAAAATATGGCAACAACTCTTTTGGAACTATCAAAGGCTATGGAATGATCACTAATGGCGAGTTCTCCATAAGTAAGGTTGCATATGTTGAAGGGCTCCAACACAATCTCATCAGCGTATCACAGCTGGTGGTTGGTACCAGATTAAAATTATCATTCGACGATGAAGGCTCAGACATTGTCGAAAAGAGCTCAAACAACATTCTGTTGAAATCAAAGCGAAAAGGGGAAATGTATCCTTTGAATCTAAATCCTATAAGAGGTAAACCAACAGTATGTTTACTCACAAAGGCTCACTCCGATGAAAGTTGGTTATTGCATAGAAGACTCTCTCATCTGAACTTCAAGAACATCAACAAGTTGGTCTTAGGTGATCACGTTCGAGGTCTACCAGTTCTAAAATTCGATAAAGAACATCTTTGTGCAGCATGTGAAATGGGAAAGTAGAGTCGGTAGAGTCATCCTTCTATTATCAATACTAAGGTGATAGAACCACTGGAATTACTGCACATTGATCTATGTGGTCCTTCGTCCATCGAAAGCATTGGGGGAAACAAATACATTCTTGTTATTATGGACGATTTCTCGAGGTTTACATGGATTTTATTTCTCAAACAAAAGTCTGAAGCTACTAAAAAGCTCAAGCTCTTCATTAAACAAATCGAGACGCAACTAAGAAAAGTAGTTCGTAATATAAGGAGCGAAAATGGCCTGGAATTCAAGAATAAAGACTTTGAAGGTTTTCTTGCTGGACAAGGGACGAATCACAATTTCTCAGCTCCCTATACTCCATGGCAAAATGGCATTGTTGAAAGGAGAAATCGGTCACTATGTGAAGCTGCTCGTACCATGTTAAGCTTCGCATCCCTGCTGTTGTATTTCTGGGCTGATGCAATTGCGGCTGCATGTTATTCTCATAATCGATCATACTTGAATAAACGATTCTCAATTACTCTTTACGAGATCCTGAACAATCAAAAACCAAACGTGAAATTCTTTCATGTGTTTGGTTCTAGATGTTTCATTTTCAACTCCAAAGAGAATCGAAACAAGTTCGATCTCAAGGCAGATGAAGGAATTTTCTTAGGCTACTCCCTGAACTCCAAGACGTATAGAGTTCTCAATAAACGCTCGAAGAAAATTGAAAAAACATAGTATGTCACTTTTGACGATAGTTATGTTAAGAAGTTGAAACCAACAGAAGATGTATCACAAGACATATTTCCAAAGAATGGTCAGGTTACTATCTCCATCTCGAATCTTTTCGACCAATTCATGCTCTTGTTTGATTAGCCTCAAAAGGCGATTGACTCTGAATCAACTGCAATAGACAACAAAGTTGATAATCTGAAACAAGTTATAGACGATGCTGCTAAGAAGATGGCTGAAGATCAATCCGAAGACACCGAAGGCGCAGACACAACCGAACCTTCTGGTGACCATCCTACTGTCCAGGGGGAGGGTTCCTCT
Organism: Lactuca serriola; assembly: GCF_051521515.1. Classification (NCBI taxonomy): domain Eukaryota; kingdom Viridiplantae; phylum Streptophyta; class Magnoliopsida; order Asterales; family Asteraceae; genus Lactuca; species Lactuca serriola. The sequence goes on from NC_136410.1 coordinate 286,207,672, forward strand.
ACTCATCATGATCAAGGTCCTTCATTCCAGGTGGAGAATTCATCGCCAAATACATCAACCTCTACTGAAATTCTAGCCAATGAAATAGATACAAATGATGGTCCTGAACATGACTTATTCTTCGAGGGGAAGAACACCAATGTTGGTAATGATGAAACCATGTCTGAACCGAAGGAAGAAATCCATGCTGAATTGGATCCTATTTATGATCCAAAGTTTCCTCCACTTATCAAATGGACCAAAGGTCATCCTCAAACTCAAATTCTTGGGGAATCCTCAGAAAAAGTGTGAACTCGCTCTCAAATCAAAGCTAAACAGGCTGCACTTTTTTCAAAAGTAGAGTTTTGCATGTTCAATTCATTCGTTTCTAAAATTGAACAAAAGACTGTTAACTCAGCTTTTGATCATTCAGACTGGGTTCAAGCCATGCAGGATGAGTTAAAGGATTTTGAACGAAACAAGGTATGGCTTCTTTTACCAACTCCAAAGGATGCTTCAGTTGTAGGTCTCAAATGGGTATTTAGAAACAAGATGGACAAAGAAGGGAATGTCATTCGTAACAAAGCAAGACTGGTGGTCAAAGGATTTCTTCAGGAAGAAGGAATTTATTATGAAGAAACCTTCGCAACTGTGGCAAGATTGGAATCTGTTCGTATTTTTCTTGCGTATGCTGCTCACAAGAACTTTGAAGTCTATCAAATGGACGTCAAATGTGCTTTCTGTAAGGTCCAAAATCGGATCTTTACAGTGATCAAAATCACTTAACAATCACACAAAGCGAAATAATAAACAAAGAAGTAACAAACCAAGCTTGCATATGTTTTATAATCGTAAACGTCTGATACAACTTGGTGGAACCGCAAAATACTAAAGGCGTCAACCAACATTATGTCTGACACAATCTTATATATATAGACACCCAAGACCGTGAGGAGTTTACGGCCGTAAGGTGTTTACGGCCGTAAACTCAGTTAAAACCATAAACTGACAAAAAGCTAATTACAAATGTAAACTGACAAAAAGCTAATTACAAACGTACCCCTATCACTAACTGCAACACCTAGACCATACCATTATTCTATGCCTTTCAATCTCCCCCTTGGTTTGGACTAGTCCAAGGTCATCCTTTGTTGACGATCATAACATCCATTTTCCCCATAGCTCCATTCCACATGCGTTTGCTCAAAATCTCTACAACCATTGTCGTATACACCTTCGCACGGTCTTCATAGATATCTTCAACAACCTTGATTTGAAAGTTACTGAGATAATGAATATCCCACATCCGGAACTGCAGCAAATCTCTTCGATCATAAAGTCTTGTTCCTCCATTCTTGAGCTTCAGGACTGCACCAGAGGTGATCTCATCAAATACCCAGCACTCTAATGAACCAAGAGACCCATCCTGATAAACTTGAAGCACAGGAAGCTGTTTAACCTATTTCGTCGCTGGCCACATTACCACTTGCAGGGGTTTGTTAGTAGAGTGATCAATAACATCTGGATGTTCAAAAATCACAGATTCTGCAGTTGGCATGGAAGGAAACCCCTTTTTGACTTGATCATCAAGGAAGTGCTTGAATTGAGTGACTTGTGGATTATTCATTAGATTGATGAAGGGAGCTCGAGACAACTCTGTCAAATCAATCCTCGCGAATGAGCTAAAATCATGGGTATTCTTGTACAACTCAGAATTACCACTTTTTCAAATCACAATCCAAACCTTAAGGGGATCATGGAACCCCCACGAAGCCACTCCCGATCGATCTCTAAAAGAATCTCGGAACCGAACCACTTCAAGATCGGTCATTGTGATTAACGGTTCGTCCCAATAAGAATTTAGGTTAGAGTTCCTTTTGAACAACAGTTGCCCTTTCATTGCTTCTTCATCTTGATCACGATGAATGGTTTCTACTATCTGTGCAGCCTGAAGAGGTGCATCCTCACCACGACTAGCAGTACCAGATGATTGACTGATAAGTAAATTAACTGGGAAAGCTTATACATGAAGATTGATCCTTTGTTCTTCAACAGATGTTTGATACTTGTCGCCAAAGTCTTCCTCGAGTTTCTTTTTCAGTTCAATATAACTTGAAGTTAGCAGATTGAAGTGATCCTGTAATTCATAGATCTGCTTAGACTTCAACTTTTTATCCTTTTTAAGCTCAGCCACTTCTACCCCAAGACTAGACTTATCGGATTGCAACTTGGAGACTTGAATATTAAGCTTAGCATTCTCAGCGCGAAGTTCCGTCACTTGAATATCTAACTCAATATTCTTCTGGCTTAGAACCAAAATTTCCTTTTGCAAACCAGAAAGAGTTAGATTATCACCCCTAGAACCACCTTCTTCAATAGAAACACCCTTTCCTCGAGGATCTAACGTTAGAAGTTGTTCTTCGGCCATGTGCAAAGCAAACCTTTCAGATGCATCATCACGAGTATATCTTGGAATAGAGAAACCAGGAGGTGTAGAAGAATCACCGGCATTAAACACAGAGCTTGGACCTGTTGGAAACATCTTTGTTGTTGTGAGTCTAGTGGTGGCAGTAATAACCGGTGGTACAGGGAGGCTGCTGACAAGTCTTGCAATTACTGCCCTGCCTCAAATCGCTTCTTTGCCTTTTCGATGGGGGATGATCAGACTGTGGAGTAAAAACACTTGCAAACGGTTCAATAGTAGGAGAAGCAGATATAGAATGGGAGCATCCTATAACTGTCTCCATAGGAGTTGAAGCAGACACCATTTGCCCGGATGTTGGAGTTTCAGTTTCAGTTTCAATAGTCTCACTAGACTTCCTTGTCTCGGTTGTTGGGGGAACAGCGTCATCGACATTGTAGAAAATAGCATCAAGGTTCTCATGTGATGCCACATTTGCACTGCTAGCTAATGAAGTAGCAATATCATCATTATCGAACCCCGTGAGGTCAAGTTCATCGAACGAGTCATTTCTGTCTTCCCCAATATTCCTTCCCATCTCAACGTTCATTTCCGCATTATCTTGAATATGACCTAACTCCTATTCATGTTCTGAAACTATTTGAATGTCAGTAGTTGGTGTATCTTCTTCCTCAGAACTCTCATCCTCAGAAACATTAATAACCGGATTGTTAGGAGTTGACCTTTCAACAGAAGCTGGTTCAGAAGAGTTTGGTTCAGAAGAATCATATGAGACTTTTGGTTCATTTAGCTCTGTGAACTTTCCAAATTTTTCTAGTGGATATAACCCCTGAAACACAACTTTGCCTCTGCGATTTTGTTTAATGAGTCCCATGGTGTGTGGACCCAAAGACTTCATATCGAGAGTATCTCCTTCCTTTCTCACATCTGGAAACTGAATGTTGATAAACAGCTAAACAAAGCGAGGATATCAGAGGAAGGTGTCTCGGGTGGAGGCTCTAATGTTAATGACGAACTCGTCCAAGATGAAATTGGAAAAATTGAACCTCCCTCCAGCAGCAAGAGAGACGAGAGCACCAGTTCTACGTTGAGAAATCTCATATGCGCCCGACCTCCTACCCGATACGTAGCTAACAAACACATGCGCCAGGAACCTCCAATACGGGTGTAATAACTTTTTCAGAGTTGGTGGAAAGGTTCCTTCGTAGCTCATTCTTCGAAGAATTCATTGAGCATCTTCAATTCCAATTTCGGTCATGAAATTTGATTAATCATCAATAAGCAGAGCCTCTCGAATAAAACCTTCAGTGATAACGATCTCACGTCCTTGGACCCTAGCTTTCACCGTGAAGTTGCCATTGTCATCCATGTTTGTTCTGGCGGTCGCCCAAAATTCTCTTATCAGGTTCTGACACACAACCGGGTTGACAGTGATAGCAGTCGCCAAGCAGCATTCCCGCAATTGATGAATCATTGAGCGCATGTCTGAGTGAATCACAGGAGGATCTGCAAGTATGATGGCGAGATTGTGCATGTCTGCAAACTTCAAATTTGCCATTGTCTGCACTCAACCACAAACTGTAAGAAAAATGATTTCTTAAAAAAAAAATTATTTTGACCAAAACATGATCAAAACAAATTTTTCTTAAGAAAAATTGAGTTTACTGCCAAAAACCAGTTACCAAATTAATTTATTAAGAATTTGATATCTTTTGTTCTTGGGCCGTAAACTCGAAGTTTACGGCCTAAAAACCACGACAAACTCATTTCGCGAAAATAACACATGTATTTTAAAGAACAAATTTCGAAGGCAGTAAACTCCCAGTTCTTGGGCCGTAAACTCCCAGTTCACGGCTTAAGAGGAGTTTACGGCCGATGAACAAATTCTCGAAATAATTACAGAAATCACACCATTATGACGAATTGACAGATAATACCCCAGCAGATGCATATAAATGGACGAATTGCAACAAAATAACAAGGATTGAAAGCCAAAACGGAGTTTACGGCCCAAGATTACGGCCGTAAACTCCATCGGAGTCGTTTCTTCGATTTCTGGACAAACTACACATTGAAAATCACAATAAAATACATATCTGTTATGTAGAAGTTATTACCTATGTGATGGTTGAAGCGGTTTTCCAAAAATCACACAAAAAATTTTCGAAGGTTTGAGAGGGTTTGAGTAGGGTTTGCGGCCGTAATCTCGTGAATGAGGAGATCCAGGCAGTGAACTCCTTATTTATCAATTTTTACCACTAATTACCCTCTTACCTGATAACTACCCATTATTTTTCAAATTCAAATACAATAAAAAATAAAAAACTTTGAGGATTATTTAGAAATAATTTCAAAAAAAGAAAAACTAACAATAAAAAATTTAAAAATAAAAGGTTTAATTGCTGAAAAATTAAAATCTAGTAAAAACTATGAAAGAAAAATAAAATTAAAAATAAAAAATAAAAAATTATAATTTAAAAATAAAATAAAATAAAATTTTAAAAGAAAAAAATAAAATTCAAATTAAAAATTTGACAAAACAAAACTTTAACCATTATAACTCCTTTTGTGAAGCTGGTATCAAAGTTGTTGGACAACCTTATTCCACTTGTCGGTACCCTTATCTTCACATCTTCGTCTGACCGATTGCTAGTATTGTGGTCCACTTAAACACGAAATATTTGTGACAGTTTTGGACATTTTACCAATGACATGATTCAGGCATATATCTAATTGTAAATTTCTGTTATTATGATAACTCCTAAATCTTAAATAAATTCACCTTATGACCATTTAACTGACTACAACTAGGGATATTGTTGTCCACCTAAATCGAGTGGCGAGATCTACAGACAATATGTTTGAGTTCAATTTTAAGTGTACTGGAACATGTTTCCCGCTTCCTGATATGCCCCGACCGTCAAGAGATTCCAGAGTACTCATTACACCGGGTGAGCAGATAACCATTCAGAGAGAGGAGAGATTCAGAATTCTATTACTTACTACTTCACAGGGGTTGAGAAGAAGAAGGTTGCATATGCTGTGTACCAGGTCGGATTAGAAGTCGTGCAAAGGAGACAACATATGGCTAACAGATAAGAAGTATTTCACATATATAGCCTGCAGAGAAATAGAGTTGCATATGTTGTGTACCAGGTCGGATTGGAAGTCACGCAAAGGGGACAACATATGACTAACAGACGGAAAGAAAGAAATTGATATTCTACAGACCTAATTTATCGGAATTTACCAGTCGCCCCATCCAATCGGAATTAAGGACAGAATCTGCACATCATGGAAAAGTGAATCCACAGTTCTAGGTATGGGTTATTTAATGTGACTTGTAGATTCCCATGTATATCTCCCTGCTCAACCTATCCGAGCGTTGTGACATTAGGTTAAACGGATCTAACTAGGTCAAAGTTTGTCATGTCCTTAAATTCATTAGGTTCAGCTTTCCCTAGTAAAGTCCATTTAAGAATTTTTCGTGCCTACCAGCGCATCGGACATAGAGCGTAGATGATTCAACTTAGGTAAGTTACGCAGATTCAAATTGCCCGTTATCACTTGCCAATTTCATTTCCCAAAACATCTCCCTCAAGCACATTCCATTAACACCATATTTTTGATTTTATGATTTTCTAATGTTTTTGGATTTTTTTCTAAGTTTTCTAATTTTTGTTTTGTTTTTATTTCTCCCCCTAAATTTGTGCATAGGGGAGAAATGAAAGTAAATGGGCAAATTTAAACTATCCTAAAACAAAAATTAGTCTTTAAAGCGAATCAACTTAAGAAAAACTCAGGAGTATAGAGAAGAAAATGCAAACCGTAATTCACCGATTGAATCTGCATTCAGAAGGTCTGAGAACAGCAAGCATAATCTCATAACATATCCGAAAATTCTTCATATCATTAAGAACTAACCCCATTTGTGATCTCTTGCTTTCTTCCTTTCCCGCAGAGGACACATACTCTCAAATAATGTTCTAAGTGTTGTACAGTTAAGAGATGTCTCCTATCATGTGCCTGGAACAGCCACTACCAACAAACCGAAGTCTGATGATATGCCTCCATAGCTGCTCCGACACAGAGTGGGATTAATTGGTCTTTGGAACCCAATCCATTTTGAAACTGGGTTGACCTTTGTCATCAACGCACGATACTCTCTCCCATGACATATCCTGCTTATCACAAACAAAAGATGTAGAATTATTAGAAGCATTAGGAGATTTGGGAGTTTTCATCTTTGGTACCCATCTATATTCGGGTTTAACCCATTTCTTGTTCGATCCGATGGGTGCCTCGGCACTTGCTTTGCAACTTAAAGCCAGCTGCCGAGACGACTTTGACCTAACCGGTCTTTATTTCACTGAAGCATCTCTTGGATTGGGCTTCTTGGCCGACATTTCCTTCTTTCCCTTGGGATTCAGATGCTTGGCCTTGGGAGTTGGATGCTTGGCCTTGGGAGTTGGATGCTTGGCCTTGTGTGCATTCCAGTCATCATGGTCTGAACGTGACCTTGAGGGGTTTCTTTTGGAGTATCTCCCTGTTGGTGTGTTCTGCCAGCCTTGTGCATAGTAAGGAACGTATGCGCGATTTGGACAGTTTCTGGCAATTTGTCCAGGTGTTCCACAGTGAAAACAAGTCCTTTTCTTCACTAGGAGATTGTTTCTTCCTGCCCCTGGTGGCGTATCCTTGCCTTGTCTCTTATTTTTCCCACATGCACACTTGCCACAAGAACTCTGTTGCGTTGGAATTGGTGAACTGTATTTCTCAATGGCAGGTTGATCAGAAGCAGTTGAGTTCGAAGCAACAGATTCAGAGTTCAACGAGATGTTGGTTCGTCCTGTGTCATAGGGATGGATGTGTAGTTATGATTATAGAAATCCGCACTTGCCAAAACAGGTTAATTCAATTAGCCAGGTTCTTCAATTACTTCACATGGATTTGTTTGGTCCAGTTAATGTTTTAAGCATAAACAGAAGCTCTTACTGTCTGGTTGTGATTGATGACTTCTCTCGATTTACGTGGGGTATTCTTTCTATCCAACAAAGCTGGGGTTTTTGAATTGATCAAGAAGTTCATAGTATTAGTTGAGAACCAGACAAACAATCGGGTGAAGGCGCTTTGTACCGATAACGGAATAGAGTTTAAGAATTATGTTCTCAATTATTTCTGTGCAGAAAAGGGTATTTTGCATCAATTTAGTGCGGCTCATACACTTCAGCAAAATGGTGTTGCTGAAAGACAGAACAGAACGCTAAAAGACGCTGCAAGAACAATGTTGTGTGATTCAAAGCTGCCAGTTTTCTTCTGGGCTGAGGCGATAAACACTGCCTGTTATGTTCAGAATCGAGTACTTATCAACAAAGCTCAGATGAAAACTCCGTATGAAATTTACTATGGACACAAGCCATCAGTCAGTCATTTCCGTGTATTTGGCTATCCTTGCGCCCTCCTTCACTTAGATGCCAACCCGAAGTTTAATGCCAAGGCCGATGACTGCTATTTTGTAGGGTATGCTGCTCGCACTGCCTATAGAGTCTATAATAAGAAAACCAAACAGATTGTAGAATCCTTTGACGTGCGTTGGTTGGAAGAAAATGAGACAGATGCTAGAGTGGGTCCGGATTGGTTTTTTGATTACACATCACTTTTCAAATCATTGAATGTGTCCTCAAGTAATCTATCTAGATTTGATTCGTATTGGAAGAGTATTTCTGAAGAGGAAGACGAAGAAGTTGTGTACAAGCCGCTATCCACATCCTCTACTTCATCGAAGGGGAAGTCTAAAATTTCACTTGAGGGGGAGTCCTCTGGCTCACAGAAGGGAGGATCCCAAGCTATGTCTAAGGGGGAGTCCTCCGCTGCACCAGAGGGGGAGTCTTCTGCAACATCTTCGGGAGAGTCCTCTGTCACACCTCAACGAGGGTCGACTTTACTTTTCGATAATCCTCAATCTTTAGTCTAATCTGATTCTCCTGATGCTGATACTACACCACATATGTCAATGGAGAAAGAGTTTATTCCAAATGATGCTTCCGCTGTCTCCACAACTTTTATGGAATTACTCTTTCCTAATCTTATTGCAGATGAGTTTGCTGCAGATCCATCTGGCACTGCTCAACTAGCAAATGAAGGAGGTATCAATATACACACTCTTCCTGTCTCTTTAAATGACATCATCCAAGAAATACCTTCAAGGGTTCAACGCGATCATCCGATCGAAAATGTCATTGGTCAGCTAGGTGATGGTGTTAAAACCAGAAGTCAGAGTGGAGACATGAATACATGTCTGTACTCGTGCTTTATTTCTCAAATCAAGCCCAAGAATGTAGAAATGGCTCTAAATGAACCTAGCTGGGTGGATGCAATGCATGAGGAATTGCACCAATTTGAAAAACTCGGTGTTTGGAAGTTAGTTGAATTACCGAAGGGCAAGAAGTGTCTTGACACCCGATGGGTTTATCGCAACAAGCAGGATGATTCAGGGGTCATTGTGTGAAACAAAGCTCGTTTGGTAGTTCGTGGGTTTCAACATGTCGAGGGTCTTGATTACACTGAAGTTTATGCACCAGTAGCTCTCCTGGAGGCTATCCGTATCTTCCTAGCATATGCCTCTTACATGAACTTTACCGTTTATCAAATGGAGGTCAAGACTGCCTTTTTGTATGGCAAGGTGAAGGAAGAGATCTACGTTGATCAACCCCCTGGGTTTGTTGACTCGAAGTATCCTAATCATGTCTACAAATTAGACAAGGCATTGTATGGGTTATATCAAGCTCCTAGAGCATGGTATGCGACACTAACAAAGCATTTGCTCGAACATGGTTACTCTCGCAGCACTATCGATCAAACCTTGTTCATAAAACACGTCGACAAGGACCAGATACTCGTACAAATATATGGCGACGATATTATCTTTGGATCAACCAGTCAGCAACTTTGCAAGGAGTTCGAGGGTGTAATGAAGAAACGATTCGAAATGAGTTCGTTGGGGGAAATGACCATGTTTTTGGGGCTTCAGGTTAAACAGAATTCAACCGGGATCCTGCTACATCAGGCCAAGTACGTGGAAGATTTTCTTGAGAAGTTCGAGTTTCACGATGCTAAACCTGCATCAATACAGATGGCTGAACGAGCTCTTTTGACTCCAGATCCTGAAGGCGAATCCGTAGATCAAACTCATTATCGATCAATGATTGAATCGCTAATGTATCTTACTGCAAGTCAACCTAACATAATGTTTGTGGTTAATTGTAAGGTCCAAAATCAGATCTTTCCTTGAGCACACGACGCACATTGATCAAACATAATGAAGTCCTTGATGGGTAGCCCACGGACCATCTCATTCTTCGCAAGACGATTTAGGTTCTTGGCGTTAGCATGACCTAATCTTCAGTGCCACAGCATGACAGTTTGCTCGGAGATCTTGGAGAAAAGACACGTTACTTGTTCTGGAAGATTGCTATTCATATCGATGATATAGGCGTTCCCATCCCTTTTTGATTTTACAAGAATCCATTCTTCTGGGATGACAATGCCTGGCTTCAGAATCATGCATTCCTTGTCAGTGAAATGCGTAGAATAGCCCTTGTCACAGATCTAAGAAACGCTTAGCAAACTATGTTTCAACTCGGGAGCAAAATTAACATTTTCGAAACTTAAAACTCCATTTGAGATGGTTCCTCTTTGAGTGATTTTACCACCCTCTCCACCCGCAAAAGAGACATATCCCCCATTAAATGATTGAATGTTGTGCAGTTGGGTGATATCTCCCGTCATATGCCAGGAACAACCTCTGTCGACGAACCAAGGTCTGACGACATTTCCCTGCAACTATCCCTGCAAAACGTGCGGGTTTAATTAGATTTGGGCACCCAGGTCATGACTTTCCTGGGTGATCCCGATGCCTTTTCAAATTTGTCATATTTAGATTTTTCTGAGGACTCAAATGATGTATTGAGAGCAGGTTTGTGCAGCCATTTATAATTAGGTTTTCTAAATGTCCCAGTTGATTTAGTCATGGAGTGTTTATCAGTCTGCTTAATGCCTGTATGACTTCTACCAGAGTTGGTTGAAGACCCACTGTGGCTTTGTGAGGAGCTTGACCTTGGCTTGGCTGTGCTCGTTTTTGGCAGACTGCCTGGGACATGGTGATTAAAAAACCTTTTATGTCTTTGAAAACAGCCCGTTTTCTATTCTGTTCATCTGCCCAATCATCATTTCGAGAATGGCTTCTAGAGGAGTTTCTATTTAAGGACTTTCCTCTGAACTTGTTCTCTCCTCTTGGAAGGTTATAACTCACAAACATACGATTTTGACAAATTCTAGTTATATGACCACTAGTACCGCAATTAAAACAAATCTGCTTATTATTGTTATAGCTTGTACTACATTGATCAAATTTGTTTTCCCTACCTGCACCCTTGCTTTTCTCACAAGAACAAGCAACATTATTAGGTTTCTGAGGAAAGTGACGGTGCGTGGGATGGGGAGGGTTGTGAGACTAGTGGTGTTTCAACATCTTTAACACAAACATTAAAATTGTCAACCACAATGTTCAAACCAGACTTTTTCAAAACATTCAAACCAGTATCAGAAGTCATAAAAACACCATCACAAAAATCATTGTCTTTAGAAATATCAGAAAACATATTGTCTTTATTAAAAACTAAAGCTTCAGGTTTAGCCTCGATTTTATTTTCAAAAACACATCCTTCAACTTCGTGCTTTGACTGATTCAAGGATTGATCTGCAGGAGAAGTAGAAATGTTAGTACTTTCAACATTAATAAATCCTCCCAAAATAAAATCGGAGGGCTTGCCATAAACCATAAATGATTCGCTGGCAATCTCTTCTTTATACAAAGGCTTGGGCACATATGAATGATTGAAGGGAGGGGGTACATGATTATACCCTAGACCTTCTGATTGATTCCTTTTAAAGTGCATGCTTTGGTCTATCATATTTGCAACCACCTCACTTGAGAAGTCATATTTTCTAACATCAAGTTTGGCGATTTCAAACTTTCCTTTCAAAGATTCAACCTCAGCCACTAGCTCAACATTTTGTTTAACCACATAATCATAGTTTTCACATTTGTTACTGTAGTCTTCTTGGAGTCTCCTAAAGTCCTTAATTTTCAATTCCAATTGAGCTTTTAGTGGTTTTTGTCCTTTTCGATGTTGGTACCCTTCATATCTAAGGTCTTCTACGTCTCTTATTAATTTTTCATTAAGTTCACGAAGAATTCTAAGATTTTCTACTTCATTGCCTAACGTCTTAATTTTGTCATGTAAAGTTTTTACATAATCAATGCAAGCCTGAGAGAATAATGGAAGACTTATGTGACAACCCGAAATTTCCATTGTACGAACATCATCTATTCAATAGAAGCTAGTTCAGTTTCAGTGATTTTCAAGCTTTTCCGAACAAGTTTGTGTACATTAGGGTTTATGTTTTAGATGATATCAGGAGAGTGGATACTCCTGGTTTTGTGAAACTTGGGCATTTCAAGTTTCAAAATGTTATAGTCCAACGCCAGGAATAAAAATATTTTCTGTCAAAATAATCCAGGACTATAAATAGTTTTCTGAATTAAATTAATTCATTATTCACAATTCCAAATAGAGAAAAGCCATATTCTCTCTGACGGATCTTCAGGTTTTCATCCCAGATTGTGAGTCTACTTTTCTATATGTGTTTCAATACTTGTTTAATGCATATTAACAACAATTACTTGTCTAGATATCAAGATCCTGGAGTTTACCGCCCAAGAACGTTCTTGGGGAGTAAACTCCAAAATGGAACTTTAATGCTTTCTAGACCCATTCCTATATTAGAGGACTTGTAAAGGACTTAGTGTATGATCTTTATAGGCCAAGAAACATCCAAGAAACATAAGTTCTAGGAGTTTACGGCCAAGGAACTCCCTTGGGCCGTAAATCCCTTTTCAAGGGTTTAAAGTGCTCCAAATCTTCCCCAAATGCTTAAGGACTTTAACTACTACTACTTGTGCTTATTTAGAACACCAAAAGCTCATCAAAATCACAAGTTAGTAGGAGTTTATGGCCAAGAACCCTTCTTGGGCCGTAAACCCCTTTTTGTGGGACAAAAATCATTCCAAGCACACCTAAGGCCTTTAGACAATTTACCTTGCACCTTTGGGACTAGAATGGAGAGTAGAACACATAGAAATCACTCCTTGAAAGGAGTTTACGGCCAAGGAACATGACTTGGGCCGTAAACTCCAAGTGAAGGCACCAAAGTGTGCCTCTTGTCCCTATTAGCCTTAGATAAATTCATGAAAGCAATCCTTGATGTCTAAGTGCCTCAAATCAATTAAATTCCTAGAGTTTACGGCCGTAAACTCTAAGGTGAAGGACCTTAGGCCGTAAACTCCCATATGGAGTGTTCTAAAGCCTTAAACTACTTCATGTGTTATTCCAATAAAGCTAGGAGTGTTCTAGGATCAAGATAGCACCACAAAACACCCAAAAACACCATTTGAGGAGTTCACGGCCATAAACCTATGAGTTTACGGCCGTAAACTCCAAGGTGTGGGGTTGTTGGGTGGTGAACTCCTATACAAGGCCCTTTGATGTTTCAAACCCTTTTGCCTTGTCCCGTAGCAACTTAGATGCAACCATTTGAACCTTAAACACTCATAAAAGTGTTTAAATGCTTTCTAAGTGTCTTAGCTTATTTATTTAAGTTATTATTTGTCTAATTAGTTATATATATGCTTATTATATGATAACTAGGCTCGTGCGTGTAAACCAGTCTCCGTTTGCCAACTAGCACGGTAGCCGGCACTGCAATTCAAACGACTCACCACAAGTGAGTTCATACCCCCTTGAATCAACCTTTGAACTGATTTTAAATGTTTTATAACACTTTATGGGGGGGGGGGAATACAAGTCAAATACTTATAAGTTATTACATCAATCACATGTGATTGTGTTTAATCACATGTGATTGTGTTTAATCACATGTGATTAATAACTAGGAAAACAACGATTTTCACACTGTTCAAACTGTTTTTCAACTGCTTTACTCTCGAAATGTTTTACAAACTGTTTTACTATCCAAACTTACTTATAGACTGTGATTCAATCAAATGCTTCTTATATAATTAAACTGTTTTATCAACTAATGCTTTCAAAATGATTTATAGCTCGACATCAAGCCAATCTTCTCTTGAAATTATAATATGCTTCAAAATGTTTTATGAAAACTTATTTATGCTTTATATATACAATTGCATGCCCATATATGTATAGATATATAAATAATGTTCAACAGGCTTAGGAATGCCATCCGCCCTATTTCCTTTTCCTCGATTTGGATGTGGTCTGGTGGGATTTCGGGTGACCATCCGAAGGTCGTTTCCATATTACTTATATATCATATATACATGTATAGACATAAAAGTACTTCCATATTCATGATCGTCAGTACATCATTAGCTGGTTACCATCGGGGTAACGCAGGACAATACATATACAGATATACTAGAAACAATACATATACAGATATACTAGAAACAATACATATACAGAGATACGAGAAACAATACATATACAGAGATACGAGAAACAATACATATACAGATATACTAAAAACAATACATATACAGAGATACGAGAAACAATACATATACAGATATACGAGAAACAATACATATACATAAATACGTAATAATTGTGATCCACTTAATCGGGCATGCCTTAAATGTCATGGCCCGAGTTGTAGCCAGAATTCTCTTGGAGGGAGAGCGTGAGTTTGCGTATAGATCTATACTGGATTGACTATCCTACACCTTTGTCACACCCCAAAACCAAGAACGGCGGAAACGTTCTGGGGCGGAGGACGTCATGTATAGTATCACAACACAGCAAATGTAAATAAGCAAACAACATCATCCATTGCATTAAATATATAATTTTAATACAAGTGTGTTCTGTACAGTTATAGACACCAAAAATAATGAAACACAAAATAATATGAGATGAGTCTTGAAAGCACTCCATCTTCTCAAAAGCTGGCCTCGGTACCTGTCTACTGATGGCCTGAGAATACAAGTTATTTTGAAAGAGTTTATCAGCATTAAGCTGGTGAGTTCATAAGTATTTTAGTGTCAATGTTTCTTGTAAAAACGTTTGAACCTGTCTCAATGTATAGGTTGTAAAAATGTAAGTAAATGTTTGAAAGTGTTTGTAAAAGTTTGAATCACTCAGAAAATCCTATATTTCCTATAAAAGTAACCTTCTACCAAGGCTAGGCTGTTTTGTAAACTTTTCTGTTGTAAAGTGTATGATTACCCAAATATAACTATCATTTGTTAAAATATAGTTTGTACATTAATGCTTAAGTGAGATTATCACTAAAATATGTAATGGGTAAATCATTGTAGTACTGTAGCTTTGTATATTAAGACTACTGCTGTACTAAATACTACTACCTTAAACCGGATTTATATTAAGGCATAATGTGATAAATTGTACCATGCTATCGACTGGAAATCAACGACATAATGAATGGTCGTAATAAGAAATGACGTTTGGCACCCGCAGACCTGCAGGTCCGGCTATAGCTTGCAGCAAGGTGTAGGATAGTCAATCCAGTATAGATCTATACGCAAACTCACGCTCTCCCTCCAAGAGAATTCTGGCTACAACTCGGGCCATGACATTTAAGGCATGCCCGATACAGTGGATCACAATTATTACGTATTTATGTATATGTATTGTTTCTCGTATATCTGTATATGTATTGTTTCTCGTATATCTGTATATGTATTGTTTCTAGTATATCTGTATATGTATTGTTTCTCGTATATCTGTATATGTATTGTTTCTCGTATATCTGTATATATATTGTTTCTAGTATATCTGTATATGTATTGTTTCTCGTATATCTGTATATGTATTGTTTCTCGTATATCTGTATATGTATTGTTTCTCGTATATCTATATATGTATTGTTTCTCGTATATCTGTATATGTATTATCCTGCATTACCCCGATGGTAACCAGCTAATGATGTACTGATGAGTATGAATATGGAAGTACTTTTATGTCTATACATGTATATATGATATATAAGTAATATGGAAACGACCTTCGGATGGTCACCCGAAATCCCACCAGACCACATCTCAAGGCGCGAAAAGGAAATAGGGCGGATGGCCTTCCTAAGTCCTTTAAACATTATTTATACATCTATACATATATGGGCATGCAATTGGATATATAAAAGCATAATTAAGTTTTCATAAAACATTTGAAGCATAAATATGATTTCAAGAGGAGATCGACTTGATGTCGATCTATAAAACAATTTGAAGGCATAGGTTAATAAAACAGTTTAAGTATAAGAAGCATTTGTTTAAATCACAGTCTATAAGTAAGTTTGGATAGTAAAACAGTTTGTAAAACATTTCGATAGTAAAGCAGTTGAAAAACAGTTTGAACAGTGTGAAAATCGTTGTTTTCCTAGTTATTAATCACATGTGATTAAACACAATCACATGTGATTGAAGTAATAACTTATAAGTATTTGACTTGTATCCCCCCCATAAAGTATTTAAAACACTTAAAATCATTTCAAAGGTTGATTCAAGGGGTATGAACTCACTTGTGGTGAGTCGTTTGAATTGCAGTTTCAGCTACCGTGCTAGGTGACAAACGGAGACTGGTTTACACGCACGAGCCTAGTCATCATATAATAAACATATATATAACTAATTAGACATATAATAACTTAAATAAATAAGTTAAGGCACTTAGAAAACATCTAAACACTTTTATGAGTGTTTAGGGTTCAAATGGTTGTATCTAAGTTGCTACGGGACAAGGCAAAAGGGTTTGAAACATCAAAGGGCCTTGTATAGGAGTTCACCATCCAACAAACCCCACACCTTGGAGTTTACGGCCGTAAACTCATAGGTTTATCGCCGTGAACTCCAAAAATGGTGTTTTTGGGTGTTTTGTGGTGTTATCTTGCATCTAGAACACTCCTATCTTTATTGGAATAATGCATGAAGTAGTTTTAAGGCTCTAGAACACTCCATAAGGGAGTTTACGGCCTAAGTGTTGGGTTTTGAGCATTCTAACACTCCTAAGTGTACATGCAACCCTAAATACCTTGGATCTATGTTTTCTCTATTATACATGCAAATAAGAACTTCCAAGGTATTATCCTAAGCTAGCATACAAAACAATGACTATAGCAAGATAGAATACATACCTCTTTGATGTAGAAAGTCTTCATGAAGCTTGAGTGCCTAGTGCCCCAAGTGTGACACCTCAAATGGAATCACAATCATCAAAACACATGGAATGACTTGAGACAAAACCCACACTTCATGAAATCGGCTAGCCCTTCTAGTACACCCACTAGTGCCGATTTTGGTGAATAATATGATGCTTATATAGTGTTACAATTAGGGCAAACCCTAATTGTCATGACTTTCCATTTCCTTGGATCCATGGGTACAAATACACCATGGAGCATCCATGGACCATCCTATGGGTTTTAGCCCAACTTGATTATCCATGGAGCATTAGCCCACTATACAAGTATGGATGATTTACACAATCAACCCATATATTTAATTAGTCTTCTTTTGATCACTTAATTAATCCTAGATTAATTCTTGATCAATACTAATTAAATAATCTTATCATTCTTATTATTAATATACTAGAACTTATAATATATTAATAACCATAAGTGTCTTATTTCTCTCATCCAAGTGCATGATGGTATGCAACCCAAATGGACCATGCCGGGTCGGGTCAAGTCTTACCAATTATAGTTATGGACTTAGACATTAATCCAGCAGTCTCCCACTTGGATAAGTCTAAAACTACTATTGCGTATGACTTCAGAAACCAACTGGCAATCGTAGCTCTCAAAAGCTTCTGTCGAACTCTGACCTTGTAGATAAACTCTGACCTTTGTCAGTGACTTGTCCATTAGATAAGGGATCATATATTCCTCCATTCTAGATATCATATGGACTGAGACATGGATTATAATCATTCTCTCTGTCCATTTGTTGTTTCCCGATTTCCGATTTATGACGACTGACTAATTGAACAAATCAAATCAGTCCTGGCCCGGCCGAGCACTTCCATTTGTCATCATCAAATCATCGAGGGGCCCACAGATATCGCTTTTATCCCGAAGGTAAAAGGAATGGATAAACTTCGACTCATATGGCTTGTTCTACTACTTGTTGAATCATACACAAAGGCACGTTTTATAGCACCGAGTTACCAAATGCATTTTCGTGCTATCAATGTACTATCAACTCATAGTAACAACTCATATCTCTAGGTTTGAGGAATATAAGATATTATCGTCTCATGATCACTCGTGATAAAATCCATGAAGTGATTCCAATGAGCGCGGGTTGAATCCAATACTCAGAACTTATGAGCACTCATGATTGCTGTAGCCTTGTCCAACACCTTAGACCTCTACAACCCATCATGACAGTCTTAATTCATATCTACTTCCAACATATGACCGACTGTGGATGGTTTGAATAACTTAGTCATTCCGGAAGAATAACCCAGTTTATTCGGGAAGTCAAAACATGCAAAGTGAAACACAATAATAATAGAATCCAATATGGTATCAACTCTTTGAACATAAATAAAACACCTTTTATTTATCACCATATGATTACACATTATTCATTGTATACTGTTTCAGCTATCAACTTTATTCTTGAATTTAAAACAATAGTTGTCCCATGCTCCAAGCATGTACACTATGTTTTCTAAACACTAGTCATGCCATACACCAAGTATGCATACTATGTTTGTCTATGATCTTTACTTTGTGAACTAGATCCATTGAACATAACTTCAATGATTCTCTTTTCACACTCCCAAATCCTTACCGCAAATGCAAGAATTCCAAATTCATGCCATTTACTGAAATCTGTTAGATTCTAAACTTATATGCATTGATCCTCTTGTAATGATTATGCACAAAGTCATAAAGACTTGACAACAAACATTACAGAGCATTCCAAAGGAGATCAACTTCTTGGAAACATCCTTCTTGCATTAAGTTTCCTTAATCTTACACAGATTTAAAATTCTAACTTTGAAACATTTCCAGATTCCATTTTGACTATCACTTCTGACCAAGAGTTGCCTACTTACAGAATATGTCAATATGGTCCTTCCAGAATTATCACTATACTTCCAATTGTCCTTGAGTAACCAATCTTTGGTAAACCTTAGATTGTCCTCGACAATTGTTTAATCCTTTTAGTCATATCCAGTTCTAAACCTTTTCCCTTCTTAATGCCCCAGGCATTTGGAAAATTTTAGAACAGATGAATATAGCACATGTAATCGATCCTATATCCGAAGCATATGGGACACGATTCATGATGTCTCACATAAAGACTAAACCAGTCTTTTGCTATAACATTTCCATTTCAATTTGCCAAGTTCTCATAATCCAGATTATGAAAAGGGATGCCGTAATCATAATCGAATTTTAGAACGCAAATAATGGACTCATATACAGAATTTCCTTATGTTGAGTCATTCCAACATGAAATTCATATATATATCCTTGACTAAATGATTAAAACCTCATGATCTAAGCTTATAGATTTGAGATGAAGTATAATTTCCTCTCCCTTAATTATAGCAAAACAACTTTTCCCAATCGAAACCTTTGTTTTCTATAATTAACATTGCTAGCTTGCAATACTTAACATAATTATCATGCTCCCACTAACATGATGATTATTAGCATAACACTTATGCTCCCACTAGCTTTGACATGTACTCAGAAATCAGCTGGACTTCTAGAAATCAATACTTCATTGACTTTCTTACCAAAGTTCAGATTTCTGATGCTAGATTGTTTTGATAAAACTTTATCAAAATCATACACCTTCCCTTAGATAGCACACTTGTGTGTCTAAACAATTATGAAGAGGTATGCCGTAATCATAATGTTTAGACCTTTTTGCCACTTCTCACAAGTCCAGGTTAGTGTGCCGGTTAACCACACGCGCTTCACTAACGACTTTGAGAATGCAAATATCACAATTGCTATCTAGCTAAAATCTACTTAGTGAAAGTGTTTCCTCACCATCATTTTCATGAATCGGAGAGAAACCTTATGACACTTAGATTTAATGGTGTATGTGTTCTTATCCATGTGAATTGTCAAAATCATAGTCACAAGACAAGGATAATGACAAATCCAAACTCATATGGACCGAACTCAATCTTAACTTCTTGTCACCTGGCAGCTCAAGGGCCTGCCATTGCTTCCAAGTTGTTGTGCAACAAATTAAGAACTCTAAGAACTCATATGCAATACCAACTTTAACTGGAATGGGCACAGAATATGTCAACACAATAGATTATAAACCTCAAGTCGTGTGCTAGTGAAGAACTTCAGGTTTTATTCTTGATTAGTTCTTGAGACTTTCAAGACCTTTAAGACTCCCACTGTCCTCTTGACCTATAAGACTCCCTTGTCAAACATCCAAGAGACAGTGTGGATTCTAATCAAGACAGACAGTTCACACAATTGGCCTAAGTTGGTCTTTGTTTTATCCAAAACATCACAACTTACCAATTTGAAATGTACAAGAGTAGAAAACTTTTACTCTTACACTTGACAAGTGTTTTAAACCTTCTTTTGAGACATGTCACTCAAGTTACAATCTTGGAGTATGACTCTAAGACTTGTATTGGAACGAAGTATGACTCATCTTCTTGATTTAACCACTTCAACAATTCAAGTTCCTCTTCTTAGTCATAAGAATGCACCAAGATTTTCTTAGAGAACTAATTGTGCTATGGTTTCTTAATCATTAAGATGATCACAAAAAATGATACTAAAGTACTCTCCCATCTTTTCAGATTTGAGAAACTTTTATCCTTCTGCCTAATTTGATTCTTCTTATTCGCTCTGCCTTACATTGGAACCTTTTTCCAATGTCTCAGAGTTATATTTAAGCATGTAAGTATAATCATATTTACTGAGCTTTAGTAAACTATGACGAATAGTCTTATCAAACTTTTGTGGTAGACTTAATCAGTGCACAAGAATGTGTACTCGATCCCTTAGTCCTTTACTTGACTCACACATCCATGTGAACAAGTAATTAGTCTTAATTTTTCCAAAACTTGAAAGTTCTCATTCATCATGCTATACAACTTGCATGATTCCAAGTTCCGGTCCAATTGAAACTTGGGTGATAAGAATCTTTCCTTATTTGGTAAATTTAGACATTACCACAAATGAAAGAATCAATTTCATATTTCCACTCTTGCTCTTAATGGAATCATATAACCAACAATTTTTCCTCAAATGCCATTGTAAAGATATTTTAAAATAAATAAAATCAAAATTTTTCTTCTTATTTTAAAACTTTGCGGAAAAACTTATCCTTACAATCCATATGAAAAACTTGTTGTTATCTATTCCTAAGCAATATTTCATAACTCCTAAGAAGTAGCTCAGGAATCCGATCTACAAACTATGCGATAGAAATCCATCTACGCCATCAGATTCAGCATATTCTTTCTTTAAGTTTCTTCACTTTTCTTTGATTCTTAAAACATCACCATGTGACCCAGTCACATCATGTATCAAGAATCTCAGAATAGAAACTTAACAGAGTTAGATAGTGGAATTTACCTGAAGTAGAGTCAAACTTATTGACTTTAACATCCTTAGGTAAATTTGGCAGCTTCGTAACCAATGCCCCTTTCTTTGGCAATATAAACATATGGACCCTTTGATAAAGACATACAGGACTATCACAGACTTAGCTTTTTCTCTTTACCATTTGGTCAACCGAGTTGACTATGGCCGATCCCTTTCCATTGGGAAGAGAGAGCTTTTCTAGATTTCCTGTGACACTATTATCAATGTCCATCAAGTTTTAAGGAAGTTGATCTTAACAAATAGATAAGATCATTAAGGGTCTTGTCATAGTCTGTTACATAGGTGTCCCAAAGGAACTCACTATGTGACTTAGAAAGTGATTGAACCACCAACTTTCTCAAGACTTTGACACCCAACTCTCCCGGCTTGTCAATATGTGACTACATCTCCAAGATGTGATCACACCTAGACCTTGCCTTGCCAATAGGGCTTGAGTGACCTTAAACTTTTCAAGAACTTGTGGGTTAGGGAGAATAATTGGAGGAGGAGAAAGAAGTATGATATCCATGGGACATCATCTTCATTAGGAAACCTTGTTTCAAGAGATTTGGGAAGATCATAGGTGTCTAAACCAGACATCTTTTGGGAGATATTCAAGATAGTTGATTTTAAGTCCTTAATATGACACCCAATATGAAATATTAAGGCTAGGACCCAACAAACTATTTTATAACTTAGAAGAGGTATGCCGTAATCCAAGCTATAAAATATTTGAAGGTAGGTGAATGACGATTCACCAATTTCCACCAAGATAAACGAAATGTATAATTAGGTTTTAATTGGATTTGAAACTCCTAGAACTTTGAGATTCATTGAACTGTTCAATGGCATGTTTCAATCTCGAGTGTGCCCTTCAGGTTTTGTGACTGGGATGCCGAGGATCACAAAACAAGGTGTGAAGTAACCATGCAAATCACTTGGTACCCTTAATAAATTACCCCTCAATCGATGTGCCGGTTAACCACACACGCTCCATCGATACTATGATAAATATTAAGTCACCCTTTACCTACCTTGTTAAGTCCAAGTTAGTGTGCCGGTTAACCACACACGCTCCACTAACGACTTAAACAAAGTGCAAAGTGTAATTTCATGGATTAGCACCTTATTCACATTTTTCCTAAGTAACTAAGATTGGGTATTATTAAGAGTTTAGTTACTTAGTATTATCATTAATACTTTTAATGAAGGGAGAATTCTAGTCCAGTCAAACCCGTTCGGCTAACGACCCTCCACCAGTCAAACAAGCGGTGGGTGAGAGTGGACACCCATTAAGTTGCCATTTTATAGGCAACAACCTTATACCCACCTTATAGACCGGCTTCGTGAATGAGGCGTACTAGCGGTAAGACTGACTTTACTCTTATACATATATATATTATTAACTTATAATATTATAAAGTATAAGGGTTGAATTTTAACTTTTAAAATTCTAAGGGCTAACTTGGAATTAAAGTATTCATACTTGAAAACTTTTCAAATTCCAAAACTTGAGGGCAAGTTTTGAAACTATTCAAAACTAATTAATTCCATAACTTATGTGTTTAAAGTAGTTTTAATCCAAAAACTCTTCAAGTTCCATAACTTGAGGACAAGTTATGGAAGACTTTAAACTAATAAAAGAACTAACTTTTTCTTTATTTTATAACTTATGGATTTAATTATGGTTACATATTTTTCTTTAATGAAGTGACTCTTGAACTTTCATAACTTGAGGACAAGTTATGGAGTCATAAAAAAAATTATTCAATGACACAAGACTCTTCATTTTGTAACCATTGCCAACTATTATGAGTTTTATGAGTCTTTAATGTGACTCTTCATGTAACTTGAGGACAAGTTACACAAACAAATTTTATACTCAACTCTTAGATTAAAATGGATTGAAAACAACTATTTCACTCAACATTTCTATTAATCTAAGCAACTCATAAGAACAAGATAATTCAAATCAAACTTTTTCATGTAATTAGTCTAAACCTTAAACTAATACAAAACATGAATCTATTGACAATTATCTTTGAAAATGGATTAGCATGAACATTACCACATCAAAACCAAGTTTATAAGATCAAAAACAACTTAGGGTAATGTTCCTAGTCCATTTCTGGCCAAAAAACTCGAAAATATGCTGTCTGGGGGTCCAACTCGTCGAGTGCATGAACCAACTCGGCGAGTTGGATCGAATTCATCACTTTTTAGGCATGGACTCGCCGAGTCTCCTGATGGACTCGCCGAGTTTGATGGCCAGACAGCACCAGATTCGTTTTTTCAGCTTCTTTTGCAGGTATAACAAGAAAACAAGCCTAGGCTCTGATACCACTGTTGGGTTTTGAGCATTCTAACACTCCTAAGTGTACATGCAACCCTAAATACCTTGGATCTATGTTTTCTCTATTATACATGCAAATAAGAACTTCCAAGGTATTATCCTAATCTAGCATACAAAACAATGACTATAGCAAGATAGAATACATACCTCTTTGATGTAGAAAGTCTTCATGAAGCTTGAGTGCCTAGTGCCCCAAGTGTGACACCTCAAATGGAATCACAATCATCAAAACACATGGAATGACTTGAGACAAAACCCACACTTCATGAAATCGGCTAGCCCTTCTAGTACACCCACTAGTGCCGATTTTGGTGAATAATATGATGCTTATATAGTGTTACAATTAGGGCAAACCCTAATTGTCATGACTTTCCATTTCCTTGGATCCATGGGTACAAATACACCATGGAGCATCCATGGACCATCCTATGGGTTTTAGCCCAACTTGATTATCCATGGAGCATTAGCCCACTATACAAGTATGGATGATTTACACAATCAACCCATATATTTAATTAGTCTTCTTTTGATCACTTAATTAATCCTAGATTAATTCTTGATCAATACTAATTAAATAATCTTATCATTCTTATTATTAATATACTAGAACTTATAATATATTAATAACCATAAGTGTCTTATTTCTCTCATCCAAGTGCATGATGGTATGCAACCCAAATGGACCATGCCGGGTCGGGTCAAGTCTTACCAATTATAGTTATGGACTTAGACATTAATCCAACACTAAGGTCCTTCACCTTAGAGTTTACGGTCGTAAACTCTTGGAAAATAATTGATTTGAGGCACTTAAACAACAAGAATGGCATCCATGATTTTATCTAAGGCTAATGGGGACAAGAGGCACACTTTGGTGCCTTCACTTGGAGTTTACGGCCCAAGTCATGTTCCTTGGCCGTAAACTCCTTCCAATGAGTTGTTTCTATGTGTTCTTCTCTCCATTCTAGTCCCAAAGGTGCAAGGTAAATTGTCTAAATGCTTAAGGATAGCTTGGAATGATTTTTGTCCCACAAAATGGGGTTTACAGCCCAAGAAGGGTTCTTGGCCGTAAACTCCTAAAAACTTATGGTTTTTATGGGCTTTTGGTATTCTAAACAAGCACAAGTACTAGTAGTTAAAGTCCTTAAGCATTTGGGGAAGATTTGGGGCACTTTAAGCCTTTAAAAAGGGGTTTACGGCCCAAGGGAGTTCCTTGGCCGTAAACTCCTATAACTTATGTTTCTTGGATGATTTCTAGGCTACAAAGATCATACCCTAACCCCTAAACAAGTTGTCTAACAAGGAATCGGGACTAGGAAGTCATAATGTTCCATTTTGGAGTTTACTCCCCAAGAACGTTCTTGGGCGGTAAACTCCCGGATTTTGATATTTAGACAAGTAATTGTTGTTAATATGCATTGAACAAGTATTGAAACACATATAGAAAAGTAGACTCACAATCTGGGATGAAAACCCGAAGATCCGTCAGAGAGAATATGGCTTTTCTCTATTTGGAATTGTGAATAATGAATTTATTTAATTCAGAAAACTATTTATAGTCCTGGAATATTTTGATAGAAAATATTTTCATTCCTGATATTGGACTGTAACAGTATGAAACTTGAAATGCCCAAGTTTCACAAAACCAGGAGTATCCACTCTCCTGATATCATCTAAAACATAAACCCTAATGTGCACAAACTTGTTCGGAAAAGCTTGAAAATCAATGAAACTGAACTAGCTTCTATTGAATAGATGATGTTCGTACAATGGAAATTTCGGGTTGTCACAACCTTGCTGCTAGCTACAGCCGGACCTGCAGGTCTGCGGGTGCCAAACGTCATTTCTTTTATTACGACCATTCATTATGTCATTGTTACCAGTCGATAGCATGGTGCAATTTATCACATTATGCCTTAATATAAATCCGGTTTAAGGTAGTAGTATTTAGTACAACAGTAGTCTTAATATACAAAGCTACAGTACTACAATGATTTACCCATTACATATGTTAGTGATAATCTCACTTAAGCATTAATGTACAAACTATATTTTAACAAATGATAGTTATATTTGGGTAATCACACACTTTACAACAGAAAAGTTTACAAAACAGTTTAGCCTTGGTAGAAGGTTACTTTTTATAGAAAATATAGGATTTTCTGAGAGATTCAGACTTTTACAAACACTTTCAAACATTTGCTTACATTTTTACAAACTTATACATTGAGACAGATTCAAACATTTTTACAAGAAACATTGACACTAAAATACTTATGAACTCACCAGCTTAATGCTGATAAACTCTTTCAAAATAACTTGTATTCTCAGGTCATCCGTAGACAGGTACCGAGGCCAGCTTTTGAGAAGATGGAGTGCTTTCAAGACTCATCTCATATTATTTTGTGTTTCATTATTTTTGGTGTCTATAACTGTACATAACACACTTGTATTAAAATTATATATTTAGTGCAATGGATGATGTTGTTTGCTTATTTACATTTGCTGTGTTGTGATACTATACATGACGTCCTCCGCCCCAGAATGTTTCCGCCGTTCTTGGTTTTGGGGTGTGACAGATTGGTATCAGAGCATTGTTTATAGTGAATCAAGTATATCAACCCATAAAAGATATACTAATCTATAAACCCAAAAGGGACTAAAACACTCTGACCAAGAGTCTATACTTTAAATAATAAAATATTTAATTAAGTATACTAGTCTGCATTCATACTAAAATCAGTGTCACAATGACAAGAACAAAAGTATTACGATTGTTGGATATCACAAGTGAGCTCGGGGATGTATGGTCAGTCCTGGGAATGGCATAGCCTGATCAACTATGCTGGTCCTAGGAGTGATTAGCATATGCCCTAGAATGGTTGTGATATGTTAACAAGTCTAAAAACTTACCAACAATACCACAAAAAGATCAGTAGAACTTAACCTTAAAATACTATAGGAGTATTTTGTGCTATTAGTTACACGTATACTACATTCTTATACCTCTCTTCTCGCGTAGATCTAAATGGCTGGATTTCATCATGGCGACCCGTACTTTCCCAATGAAGGCAATGCCGGGTGGATCGATGAAGAGCCCGAAGATGATCATCCAATCCCTTTGGATGATCACCTCGCAGAAGGTTTTTCAGATGGATCTGACTCCGAGCCCGAAGTCAACAACCTACCGCTAGTAGGTCAAG
Organism: Lactuca serriola; assembly: GCF_051521515.1. Classification (NCBI taxonomy): domain Eukaryota; kingdom Viridiplantae; phylum Streptophyta; class Magnoliopsida; order Asterales; family Asteraceae; genus Lactuca; species Lactuca serriola. Next base: position 286,234,334 of record NC_136410.1, read on the forward strand.
CCCCGAACAACAACCCTCGACCAGCGTTTCCAGGTCCTACACCCATGTGGGCAAACAATCTGAATCGATGAAGTGATGAGCAGGGTCAGCCCTTACCATACTTTGGGGACCAAACCTTCTACAATGTTAGCGATGGTGGATCTGCTGATAGAGCTCTGCTGATAATCATCCGCAGAATAGCTCGTAATGTCGAGCAGGGTCGAGCAGCCATCGACCGGGTCATGGAGATTGATGCCAATTCAGGTGTCAATACAGTCCGCATTCGCCGTCTCGAAGAGGACATGGAACGGACCCGGAGAACCAACAAAACTCTACAACAACAGCTGGCTGCCTCCCGAGCTGAGGTCGTGGAACTTAGAGCTCGTCAGAGAGCTCAGGACCGAAACCGTTAAGAGGTGTTTCGCCAAGTGTCCGACCTCAGGGATCGCCCGAGAAATTCCCATCGCCATTAGATGATCTCTAGTACATCTCTGTCTTTTGATTTAGGATAGCCTTGAACTTATGTGCTCTAAGTAGCACTTGTCTGTAAAATATTCCTAACTTTCGGTACTCTAATTAGGAATCTAGGACTGTCAGTATTGTCCTTATGGTATGATGTAAGACCTACTATTAGGTCGATTTTCCTTGAACTTATTACATCAGTAATACCCGTACTATTGAAATCTATCTAAATTGTGGGAAAAATTTGTACACTTGTGTATTCCTACTAATATTCCTTATGGTGATTTCAAACACTCATTCAACTGTTGGGCTATGGTTAGTTAGTCCATGGGTCACTCTCACATTGCTTACAAATTGATTCTTATCATCCTTCTTGTTTTTATAAACTTATAGCTGAAGGATGCCTCCTCGCAAGTCTCCCAGAAACAGGAATAACCCTGTACCTCCACCGCCTCCACCACCTGCAGTCATCGATACTGCAGCCCTGAATGCTGCCGTAGCTGCAGCAGTGGCAACTGCCATGGCTCAGTATCACTCATCGGATGCTAGCAGAGGTGGAACCCCTGTTGAATCTATCCCAGTTGAAATCCCTGTGCGCTCGAGGGAGTGCTCCTACAAGGATTTCACAAACTGCAAGCCGAAGCCTTTCCATGGCACCGGCGGAGTCATTGCTCTCTCGCAATGGTTCGAGAAGACTAAATCAGTCTTCGAAATATGTTCGTGCCCGGCTGCATTTAAAGTGAAATATGCCGCGTGCACCTTCGAGGATAAGGCCCTAACGTGGTGGAACGGCCACGTCAAAGCCCTAACTCTCGTCGTGGCTAACGACATGGGCTGGGCAATGATGAAGGACCTCATGAATGAGGAGTACTGCCCTAGGGGCGAAGTCCAGAAGTTGGAACATGAACTCTGGAATCTGACAATGAAGGGCACCAACGTGATCGCTTACACTGCCCGCTTTAGCGAACTGGTGGCCCTATGCCCCAACATGGTTTCCACTGAAGGGAAAAAGATTGAGCGGTATGTATGGGGGCTAGTGCCTCCGTACCAGGGGAATGTCTTAGCATCCAAACCTGCTACCTTCGACAGTGCCAAGCGATTGGCACAAAGACTTATTGACCATGGAGTCAAGACCCCTGCAACTACAACCACCCTAGCCATCCCGGAACCCTCTAAACCCGCTGGCACCAAGCGGAAGTTTTGGGAAGAGAAGAAGAAGCAGCGTGCTTCAAAGAAACAACAAATCGTAGCAGTACATGCTGCGGTAGCCCCTACTACTGTTACTGCTCCTGGGAAGCAGTATTCTGGAAGTTTGCCGAAGTGCAACAAGTGCAACTTTCACCATAACGGCGCCTGCCGTGAAATGCAGTGTTCTAACTGCCACAGAAAAGGACACACCGTCCGATTCTGTAGGTTCCCGGCGCAACTGATCTCCCAAGTTCCTGGCTCTGGCGTGAGCCCAACTTGCTATGGATGTGGCGAAACAGGCCACTTTAAAAGGGACTTCCCAAAGGCGAGGAATACTGGAGGAGCAGGGAGGGTACTAGCAATAGGCCACGGGAAAGCAGTTGCTGACCCGACAGTGGTGACTGGTACGTTCCTCCTTGATAACTCCTATGCATGCATTCTGTTCGATAGTGGAGCGGAGCGAAGCTTCGTAAACCACAAATTTGCTCGCATGCTTAAGCAACAACCACACGCACTTAATGAACAATTCACAGTAGAGATGGCCAATGGGAAAACTGAAAGTACTAATAGCATATATTTAGGTTGTCTTCTAACCTTAGATAACCATTCATTCCCAATCGACCTTATGCCAGTCTCAATAAAAAGTTTCGACGTTATTATCGGCATGGATTGGTTCAGTCTTCATCGCGCCGACATCATGTGCTACGAGAAAGCAGTCTGACTAAACCTCCCGTCTAACGAAACTCTTATAGTCTATGGCGACAAACCTGGTGTGAGTCTTCGCATTATATCTAGTATTCAAGCACAGAAATATCTGCGCAAAGAATACCACACATTCCTTGCTCACGTCGTCGACACGAACCTAGAAACGAAAGAACTAAAGAACCTCCCAGTAGTGAGCGACTTCCCCGACATTTTCCCAGAAGAACTACCCGGGTTACCTCCGTAACGACAAGTCGAGTTCAGAATAGACTTAGTCCCAGGAGCTACCCCAGTAGCCAAGTCGCCCTACCGTTTAGCACCAGTCGAGATGCAAGAACTCTCTGGTCAACTTAACGAACTGCTCAGCAAGGGCTTTATAAGAACAAGTTTCTCACCTTGGGGAGCACCGGTCTTGTTCGTTAAGAAGAAAGACGGATCATTCCGTATGTGTATTGACTACAGAGAACTCAACAAATTGACGATCAAAAATCGTTACCCTCTGCCACGCATAGATGACCTATTCGATCAACTGCAAGGGGCGAACTATTTTTCCAAAATTGATCTGAGATCCGGATATCACCAATTACGAGTGCTTGAGGAGGATGTGCCGAAGACAGCCTTCCGAACTTGTTACGGACACTACGAGTTCGTGGTGATGCCATTCGGATTGACCAATGCGCCCGCAGTCTTCATGGATCTGATGAATAGAGTATGCCGACCTTACTTAGATCAGTTCGTCATCGTTTTCATTGACGACATCCTGATCTACTCCCGAAGTAAGAAGGAGCATGGTGATCACCTACGACAAGTTCTAGAGACACTACGAAAGGAGAAACTTTATGCGAAGTTCTCGAAATGTGAATTTTGGATCCGAAGAGTCGAATTCTTAGGACACGTGGTTAGCGAGGAAGGAATCCACGTGGACCCATCTAAAATAAAAGCCATTGAGAACTGGTCAGCACCAAAGACACCTATAGAAATTCGCCAATTTCTAGGTCTCGCTGGCTACTACCGCATGTTCATTCAAAACTTCTCCCGAATAGCAAAGCCTCTTACGACCCTGACCCAGAAAGGCGTGGCCTTTGACTGGGAAGAGAAGCAAGAAAGAGCGTTCCAAATGCTCAAACGAGCCTTATGCACCACACCAATACTATCCCTTCCCGAAGGAATAGAAGACTTCGTTGTCTATTACGATGCATCCAATCAAGGACTCGGATGTGTTCAAATGCAGCGAGGTAAGGTCATCGCCTACGCCTCGAGACAGTTGAAGACACATGAGGTTAACTACACGACCCATGATCTTGAACTAGGAGCAGTAGTGTTTGCTCTGAAGATCTGGAGACATTACTTGTATGGAACGAAGAGCACTATCTTTACCGACCACAAGAGTTTACAACACATTTTCGACCAGAAGGAGCTCAACATGAGACAACGACGGTGGGTCGAGCTACTCAGTGACTACGAATGCGATATCCGTTATCATCCGGGTAAAGCCAACGTAGTAGCAGACGCCCTAAGTCGGAAAGAATATTCTGGTCGCAAGGTCAAGTCATTATCAATAACCATCCATTCACACTTGAATAAGCAAATTCAGGCGGCTCAGCTTGAGGCCATGAAACCTGAAAATGTGTCGGGTGAATCCCTTAGGGGAATGGACAAGAACTTTGAAGCCAAGGGTGACGGAGCTTTATACTTCATGAACCGGATCTGGACACCGAAGCACGGTGGTTTCCGAGACTTGGTCATGACCGAGGCGCACAACACTCAGTATTCCGTCCACCCAGGTTCAGATAAGGTGTATCTGGATCTGAAAAAGCTATACTGGTGGCCTAATATGAAAGCAGAGATTGCTACCTTCGTAAGTAAATGCCTTACTTGCGCAAAGGTTAAGGTCGAGTACCAGAAGACCTCTGGGTTACTGCAACAACCAGAGATCCCGGAATGGAAGTGGGAGCGGATCACTATGGATTTCATAACCTAGTTGCCCAAGACGACGGGTGGACTTGACACCATATGGGTCATCGTGGATAGATTGACCAAGTCTGCACACTTCCTACCTATCAAAGAAACCGACAAGATGGAGAAACTTACAAGAACATACATTAGGGAAATTGTACGGTTGCATGGTGTACCTATTTCCATTATCTCTGATAGAGATAGTAGGTTCACTTCAAGATTTTGGCAATCCCTACAACGTTCCCTGGGAACAAGGCTGGATATGAGCACAGCCTACCATCCACAGACCGACGGACAGAGTGAGAGGACCATTCAAACATTGGAAGACATGTTGCGAGCTTGTGTGATTGATTTTGGGAAGGCATGGGATACTCATTTACCCCTTGTCGAATTTTCCTATAATAACAGCTATCACACGAGCATCAAGGCTGCTCCATTCGAAGCTCTCTACGGCCGCAAGTGCAGATCCCCTCTGTGCTGGGCTGAGGTTGGTGATACCCAACTAGCGAGAGGGCAAGCTTCCGACAGTACTGTCACTGGTCCAGAAATCATTCGGGAAACGACAGAGAAAATCGTTCAAATCCTTGAACGATTGAAAGCCTCTAGAGACCGACAGAAGAGCTACGCCGACAAACGAAGAAAACCTTTGGAGTTTCAGGTGGGAGACCGAGTCCTTCTCAAAGTCTCACCCTGGAAAGGCTTGATACGCTTCGGCAAGCGTGGGAAGCTAAATCCGAGGTACATAGGGCCTTTTGAGATTCTTGCCAGAGTCGGCCCCGTAGCTTACAAACTTGATCTACCCGACACACTGCGTAACGTACATTCTACATTCCACGTATCTAACTTGAAAAAGTGTCTGTCTGACGAGACTCTCGTAATCCCACTCGACGAGATCGAGATCAACGAGAGCCTCAACTTCGTGGAAGAACCTGTAGAGGTCATGGACCGTGAGGTCAAGCAGACGAAGCAAAGCCGTATCCTTATCATGAAGGTTCGCTGGAACGCTAAGCGAGGACCGGAATTCACTTGGGAACGCGAGGATCAGATGAAGTTGAAATACCCTCATCTTTTCGCTTAATTGTTTGTAACTTTTATTTGCTTAAATTCAAATTTCGGGACGAAATACCCTCTAACAGGGGGATGATGTGACAACCCGAAATTTCCATTGTACGAACTGTTGGATTAATGTCTAAGTCCATAACTATAATTTGTAAGACTTGACCCGACCCGGCATGGTCCATTTGGGTTGCATACCATCATGCGCTTGAATGAGAGAAATAAGACACTTATGGTTATTAATATATTATAAGTTCTAGTATATTAATAATAAGAATAATAAGATTATTTAATTAGTATTGATCAAGAATTAATCTAGGATTAATTAAGTGATCAAAAGAAGACTAATTAAATATATGGGTTGATTGTGTAAATCATCCATACTTGTATAGTGGGCTAATGCTCCATGGATAATCAAGTTGGGCTAAAACCCATAGGATGGTCCATGGATGCTCCATGGTGTATTTGTACCCATGGATGCAAGGAAATGGAAAGCCATGACAATTAAGAGTTTACCCTAATTGTGTAACTATATAAGCATCTTATTATTGAGGAAAAATCGGCCACTAGTGTGTGTGAAGAAAGGGCTAGCCGATTTTGAAGAGTGTAGAATTCTCTTAAATCATTCCAAGTGTTTTGATGATTGTGATTCCATTTGAGGTGTCACACTTGGGGCACTAGGCACTCAAGCTTCATGAAGACTTTCTACATCAAAGAGGTATGTATTCTATCTTGTTACATTCATTGTTTTGTATGCTAGATTAGGATAATACCTTGTAAGTTCTTATTTGCATGTATAATAGAGAAAACATAGATCCAAGGTATTTAGGGTTGCATGTACACTTAGGAAGTGTTAGAATGCTCAAAACCCAACAGTGGTATCAGAGCCACGGGTTGTTTTCTGTTATATTGATGCAAATATTTTATTTTCAAAGTTGAAAAAAAAAGGAAAAAAAAGCATGAAGTTTGTCAAATTTTAAAATAATTACTTGTTCTTGTGAAAAACTAATTATTTGTAAAATTTGAATAATTTGCTTTATGAGTTGAATTAGGTCAAATTTAATAAAAGATAAAATAATATGATTATTTTATTAGTTTTAAAAGTTTGATCTAAAAAGTTTTATTTTTTTGAAACCTCCATAAGTTATGGATTTGAAAAGGTTTTAAAAAAAATTGATTCAAAGTTTTTTTGGAGTTACAAAATTTGGTGTTAATGTTTTAAAGGATTACATAACTTAAGAATAAGTTATGGATCACCAAAAGTTTTTTGTGTTATCTTGTTTTATGAGTGAATTTGGATTAATGATGAAAATTATGTGATAGTTGGTTTTAATCCAAATTAATCTATGAATTGATTCTAAAATGTGTTTTTGTAACTTGTCCTCAAGTTATATGAAAAGTCACATTTAAGAATCATAAAACTCATAAAAATTGGCAAAGGTTACAAAATGAAGAGTCTAGTTCTAATTAAATGGTTTTATGACTCCATAACTTGCCCTCAAGTTATGGAGGACCAAGAGTCTCTTCATTTAATAAAATAAAAATAAAATAAAAAAAGGTGTAACCTTAATTAATTCCATAAGTTATAAAATAAAGAAAAGTTAATTCTTTTATTAGTTTAAAGTCTTCCATAACTTGTCCTCAAGTTATGGAACTTGAAGAGTTTTTGGATTAAAACTACTTTAAACACATAAGTTATGGAATTAATTAGTTTTGAATAGTTTCAAAACTTGCCCTCAAGTTTTGGAATTTGTAAAGTTTTCACTTATGAATACTTTAATTCCAAGTTAGCCCTTAGAATTTTAAAAGTTAAAATTCAACCCTTATACTTTATAATATTATAAGTTAATAATATATATATGTATAAGAGTAAAGTCAGTCTTACCGCTAGTACGCCTCATTCACGAAGCCGGTCTATAAGGTGGGTATAAGGTTGTTGCCTATAAAATGGCAACTTAATGGGTGTCCACTCTCACCCACCGCTTGCTTGACTGGTGGAGGGTCGTTAGCCGAACGGGTTTGACAGGACTAGAATTCTCCCTTCATTAAAAGTATTAATGATAATACTAAGTAACTAAACTCTTAATAATACCCAATCTTAGTTACTTAGGAAAAATGTGAATAAGGTGCTAATCCATGAAACTACACTTTACACTTTGTCTAAGTCGTTAGTGGAGCGTGTGTGGTTAACCGGCACACTAACTTGGACTTAACAAGGTAGGTAAAGGGTGACTTAATATTTATCATAGTATCGATGGAGCGTGTGTGGTTAACCGGCACATCGATTGAGGGGTAATTTATTAAGGGTACCAAGTGATTTGCATGGTTACTTCACACCTTGTTTTGTGATCCTCGGCATCCCAGTCACAAAACCTGAAGGGCACACTCGAGATTGAAACATGCCTTTGAAAAGTTCAATGAATCTCAAAGATCTAGGAGTTTCAAAACCAATTAAAACCTAATAATACATTTCGTTTATCTTGGTGGAAATTGGTGAATCGTCATTCACCTACCTTCAAATATTTTATAGCTTGGATTACGGCATACCTCTTCTAAGTTATAAAATAGTTTGTTGGGTCCTAGCCTTAATATTTCATATTGGGTGTCATATTAAGGACTTAAAATCAACTATCTTGAATATCTCCCAAAAGATGTCTGGTTTAGACACTTATGATCTTCCCAAATCTCTTGAAACAAGGTTTCCTAATGAAGATGATGTCCCATGGATATCATACTTCTTTCTCCTCCTCCAATTATTCTCCCTAACCCACAAGTTCTTGAAAAGTTTAAGGTCACTCAAGCCCTATTGGCAAGGCAAGGTCTAGGTGTGAGCACATCTTGGAGATGTAGTCACATATTGACAAGCCGGGAGAGTTGGGTGTCAAAGTCTTGAGAAAGTTGGTGGTTCAATCACTTTCTAAGTCACATAGTGAGTTCCTTTGGGACACCTATGAAACAGACTATGACAAGACCCTTAATGATCTTATCTATTTGTTAAGATCAACTTCCTTAATACTTGATGGACATTGACAATAGTGACACAGGAAATCCAGTAAAACATTCTCTTCCCAATGGAAAGGGATCGGCCATAGTCAATTCGGTTGACCAAATGGTAAAGAGAAAAGCTAAGTCTGTGATAGTCCTATGTGTCTTTATCAAAGGGTCCATATGTTTGTATTGCCAAAGAAAGGGCATTGGTTGCGAAGCTGCCAAATTTACCTAAGGATGTTAAAGTCAATAAGTTTGACTCTACTTCAGGTAAAATCCACTATCTAACTCTGTTAAGTTTCTATTCTGAGATTCTTGATACATGATGTGACCGGGTCGCATGGTGATGTTTTAAGAATGAAAGAAAAGTGAAGAAACTTAAAGAAAGAATATGCTGAATCTGATGGCGTAGATGGATTTCTATCGCATAGTTTGAAGATCGGATTCTTGAGCTACTTCTCAGGAGTTATGAGATATTGCTTAGGAATAGATAACAACAACTTTTCATATGGATTGTAAGGATAAGTTTTTTTCCGCAAAGTTTTAAAATAAAGGAAAATTTTTGATTTTATTTATTTTAAAATATCCTTACAATGGCATTTGAGGAAAAATTGTTGCTTATGTGATTCCATTAAGAGCAAGAGTGGAAATATGAAATTGATTCTTTCATTTGTGGTAATGTCTAAATTTACCAAATAAGGAAAGATTCTCATCATCCAAGGTTCAATTGGACCGGAACTTGGAATCATGCAAGTTGTATAGCATGATGAATGAGAACTTTCAAGTTTTGGAAAATTAAGACTAATTACTTGTTCACATGGATGTGTGAATCAAGTAAAGGACTAAGGGATCGAGTACACATTCTTGTGCACTGGTCAAGTCCACCACAAAAAGTTTGATAAGACTATTCGTCATGATTTACTTAAGTTCAGTAAATATGATTATACTTACAAGCTTAAGTGTAACTCTGAGACATTGGAAAAGGTTCCAATGTAAGGCAGAGCGAATAAGAAGAATCAATTTAGGTAGAAGGATAAAAGTTTCTCAAATCTGAAAAGATGAGAGAGTACTTTAGTATCAGTTTTTGTGATCATCTTAATGATTAAGAAACCATAGCACAATTAGTTCTCTAAGGAAATCTTAGTGCATTCTTATGACTAAGAAGAGGGATCTTGAATTGTTGAAATGGTTAAATCAAGAAGATGAGTCATACTTCGTTCCAATACAAGTCTTAGAGTCATACTCCAAGATTGTAATTTGAGTGACATGTCTCAAAAGAAGGTTAAAATACTTGTCAAATGTAAGAGTAAAAGTTTTTCTACTCTTGTACATTTGAAATTGGTAAGTTGTGATGTTTTGGATAAAACAAAGACCAACTTAGGCCAATTGTGTGAAGTGTTTGTCTTTATTAGAATCCTCACTATCTCTTGGATATTTGACAAGGGAGTCTTATATGTCAAGAGGACAGTGGGAGTCTTAAAGGTCTTGAAAGTCTCAAGAACTAATCAAGAGTAAAACCTGAAGTTCTTCACTAGCACACGACTTGAGGTTTATAACCTATCGTGTTGACATATTCTGTGCCCATTCCAGTTAAAGTTGGTTTTGCATTTGAGTTCTTAGAGTTCTCAATTTGTTGCACAACAACTTGGAAGCAATGGCAGGCCCTTGAGCTGCCAGGTGGCAAGAAGTTAAGATTGAGTTCAATCCATATGGTTTTGGATTTGTCATTATCTTTGTCTTGTGATTATGGTTTGACAAATTCATATGGGTAGGAACTCATACACCATATAAATCTAAGTGTCATAAGGTTTCTCTCCGATTCATGAAAATGATGGTGAGGAAACACTTTCACTAAGTAGATTTTATCTAGATAGCAATTGTGATATTTGCATTCTCAAAGTCGTTAGTGGAGCGCGTGTGGTTAACCGCCACACTAACCTGGACTTGTGAGAAGTGGCAAAAAGGTCTAACCATTATGATTACGACATCCCTCTTCATAATTGTTTAGATACACAAGTGTGCTATCTAAGGGAAGGTGTATGATTTTGATAAAGACTTATCAAAACAATCTAGTATCAGAAATCTGAACTTTGGTAAGAAAGTCAGCTGATTTCTGAGTACATGTCAAAGCTAGTGGGAGCATAAGTGTTATGCTAATAATCATCATGTTAGTGGGAGCATGATAATTATGATAAGTATTGCAAGTTAGCAATGTTAATTATAGAAAACAAAAAAAATTTCAATTGGGAAAAAGTTGTGTAACAACCCGGAATTTCAGGTATTTCTTTAAATTATTTTTGGGGCACATTTAGGAGGGGACTCGGCGAGTTGGTGCACGACTCGCCGAGTAGGGCCATGGTCTTGGTCGCAGACGCGCGACTGGACTCGACGAGTCCAATAAGGGACTCGGCGAGTCGACGCCGTTCAGCTGAACCCTAGCCGTTTCATTTCTGATCGTATATAACGATCTTATGGCCGTCATGTCGCGTCTTTTGGCCGGTTGAAGATTGTCACACCCCAAAACCACGAACGGCGGAAACATTCTGGGGCGGAGGACGTCATGTATGCATCACAACAAATGTAAAGTAGTAAACAAGCAACAACATCATCCATTGCATCAATAGTATAATTTTAGTTACAAGTGTTTTCTTTCATTGTATAAGATATGATAATAACTTATCAAAAAAAAAAAAAAAAAAAAAAGACGAGTCTTGACTGCTCCGTCTTCTCTGTACCTTGTATTGACACCTGTCTATTTGTAACCTGAGAATACAAGTTATTTTGAAAGAGTAGATCAGCATTTAAGCTGGTGAGTTCATAAGTATTTAATGTCATTGCTTTGATTAGTTGATATGAAAGACTGGTAAATGAATGATGAAACATTTAGTATAAGTACGAAAAGCTCTAGAAAATCACATATTTCCTACTAGTATAAAAGTAGTCTTCTACCAAGACTCGGATGTTTTGAAAGTAGTCTTTTACCTAGACCTGACTGTTTTGAAAGTACGCATCTCTTGAAAATGTGATGGTTTTTCCTTGTTTAACTCTTATTAGTAGTCTCTTAAGTATACCTGAAATGGTATCAACTTAGAACATCCGTAGACTGTTCATTTACCTCTGTTGCTAACAGCCGGGTTTAGGAATAGTTAGTCCCTTCTGTATACCCACGATGGTATCAACCTAGAACATCCGTAGATTGTTCATTTACCTCTGTAGCTAGCAGTGGTTATCGGAATGGTTAGTCCCTCAAAGTATGATGTGGTACTAGGAGATAAAGTCCCAGTCTACCTCGTCGATGATGTGATTGAATCACAAGGTAAAGATAGAAAGGCGAACAATATAACCGTATCTAGACATATAACATGTAATATTAAATTGCCATATGATGTCTATGTAAAAGTATTCATGTACAAGTATTCATGTATAAGTATTAAGGTAAGAGTATTCCTTCATATAACATGTAGTAGTAATTTGCCATATAATGTTTATGTAAAAGTATTCATGTATAAGTATTCATGTAAAAGTATTCCTTCATATAACATGTAGTCTGGACTCATGAATGAACTGACTCTGGTGTAATTTCTTGTAGTAGTGAAAATGTTTTGTTTACTCTAAACTATTCCTATAATAGTTTACTAGAATGTAATTGATGAGTGTCCAAGTAGGTTTATACACCTTTGCTACCCAGGAGTATCGAAACTAAATTAACTGGTGGAACATTTATGACCATATATGTATACATGATATATAACTAATATTTAAACGACCTTCGGAGGAGTACCCGATATCCCACCAGACCACATCCAAATCGAGGAAAAGGAAACAGGGTGGATAGCCTTTCTAAGTCTTTTAAACATTTCTTATATAACTATACATATAGAGGCATGCAATTTATAATATAAAAGCATAAAGAAGTTTTGTAAACAAAACATATATATGTATATGGTTATATATATATATATATATATATATATATATATATATATATATATATGTATGTATAAATTTTAAAAGATGATTTGGTATGTTTCGTAATTGTTGTTCATATTCTTACGTTTTTATTAGAAACTTTGCATGAAATAATCCTTAAGTTTGATACTAAAGATCTTTTTGTACTTATCACTTTTGTAAAAATGGTAATTAAACATATTTAAATGATTGTGTTTTAACTTCCTTAATGTATAAACATTGCTAAAAAATGTTAGAAGGTGTTAATAAATGTATAAACCACTTTTGACAGTTTTGCCCTTTACTGTCCCTGTTTTTAGAAAACTCATAGAAAAATCCTCGTAAGTCAAAAACTGAATCTGTCACCTCTGAGAGTTTATAAAATGAGTCTACTTTGTTCCTAATTTTTATTATGATTTTTAGTGGTCTCAAACTAGTGTGAAAATGAACATCTTCACAGACTGGTCCGAAATCACTTCTGAAATGACAGGCAGTTTTATAAAAATCGCCATAAATTGTAGAAAAATCGTATGAACGCGTGCGAGTAGTCATTAGAAAGGTATAAACTTAAACTATTTGCATATTGTACAGTTTTGAAAGATATTAAGTTTAAGATGGTCAAAACAGTCCGTGAACAGGACTCAACTTTTCTGTAGAAAGCTGTCATTTAAATTTGAGTTATGTTTAGTGTTCTAACTTGTATTCCCCCCCTTAAAACTTGAATAAAACATGAAAATGTATGGGTATGAACTCACCTTATGTGAATACTTGAAGAATGGAAAGTTGAAGATGAACTTTTGGTTGTTGGTTTGATGCTCCAAAACAGCCAATCTTTTGGCTATGTTGCTGTCACGAAAATTTCACAGCAAAAGTGCAAGAAAAAGGGTAGTTTACTCACTGTTTTGAATCAATAATTTTGAGTATCAAAACAAGTAACTTCCAGGGGTATTTGGTGGTAAAAATATCAAGCAAAAGGAAGGTGTAGATGGGTGAAATGGTGGCTGAAACACAAAAGGGACAGCAACCCTTTAGTTCATGGTTTTGATGGCTTTGGAAGGAAGTTCTTGTGCTTGAAAATGAGATGAAGGTTGAGAGTAATTACTTGGAGTATTGGCTGGTCAAATGAGGGTAAAATGAAGAGGAAATTTCGTGGTTATGAAGGAGGAAAGGGTGGAAGAGGATAAGGGGACAAAACCTAGACTAGCTTGTGATGGGATGTGAGTTTAAGTGATGTGATCTTGTCTAGCCACTTGCTTGGGTGGTTGTTTAGAGATAGAGTTAGTTAACTAACTAACTACTAGTTATTTAGTTAGTTAGGAGTTCTAGTTAAGGAGAGGGAAGGTCTTAATCTCGAAAATTAGAAGAGGGATTAATAAGCATTCTTAGTAAAATGTCATAAGTGATTAAGCACTTATTAGTTAAGTTGGCACTTATCTCCACCAATTCTCTTATCTTAATTGATTTAGACATCATAAAACTTACATGAAATCATTTTAATTCATGACTTATAACTAGTCATTCACTAGATAATAATACATATATACAAATACATACATGTATACTTAGTATAAAATAACAATGTAGTTTTTGTGTATTTGAACTTTAATGTTTATGTTTTATTCTTTTTATTCAAAAACACTTAAATACATTTTAATTATACCTTATAATAATTCATTTTATATTTTAATTTATTTAAATATAAAATTTATTGACCAATGTATAATTTCGTGACATTTAACCGGTTAACCATATCGTTAAACACGTTTTGTCACTTTGGTTCGTATATTTGTCAAATTTAGGTCCTTCACATCTATTAAGCAAACGTTTTACATAGAACCTAACTTACTTATCAAATAGAGACATGTTGATACAAAAATCATGTTTGTTGCATTTAAATGATGTTATATGCTAATTTCACAAACCGGTGATGGTTCGATGTCATACATCATAACGAAATTTATCAATAGTTACTTGTTTTGTATTTCACAATAACTTATTTAAATAAAAGAGGTTAAATTCCTTCAACCATTCTTAATAAAATATTCATATTGCTTAATAATCAAAAGATAGCATCGTACGATCGTTCCTATTTTTACCAATTGTTACATTCTCCCCCCGTTAAAAGAATTTCGCCCCGAAATTCAACTTGTAGACGGGATATCACTAAACAATTGGGGGTGTTTCTTTTTTTATTTATTTATTTTTTTATTTGATTCGCGCGTTCCCTAGTGAATTCAGGTCCTCGCTTGGCGTTCCAACGGGCCTTCACTATGGGTATGCGGCTTTGTTTCGTCCTTTTGACCTCCTGATCCATGATTTCCACCGGTTCTTCGATGAAGTTTAGACTCCCGATGATTTCAATTTCATCCAGTGGAATAACAAGAGTCTCATCAGACAAGATCTTCTTCCGATCCTGGGATGCCTTCAATCATTCACGGGTTTGAACAATCTTCTCTGTAGTTTCTTGTATGATCTGGGGGCTGGTGAAAGTGTTGTTAGGAACTTGCCTGTTAGCTATTTGTGTGTCACCTACCTCATCCCATCAAAGAGGTGATCTACACTTGCTTCTGCAGAGAGCTTCGAATGACGTGACCTTGATGTTAATGTAATAGTTGATGTTGTATAAAGATTCGATGAATGGTTCTTCCTCTTTGTCTTTCAGTTTGAGGGTGATAAAAAGGACTTCTTTAACGACTATTAAAAACACGAGGCGAATCGCCTGTCCCTTATCCAAAATGATAGATAGTGGTATACTATGCAGTCTCGCAATTTTCTTTGTATATGCTCCTGTTAGCTTTTCTATTTTTCTTTGTATCCTTGGTCGGTAGAAAGTCTGTGGGTTTGGTTGATTTGTCTACGATCGCTCAAGTGGTAGCATGTCCATCCACTATCCTGGGTATCTTGTCATGGAGTTCATGGTATGACTCATAACTGATTCATCTATCATCTCTTTGTGTTTATAAGTCGTATATAATTAAGATTGAAAAGACAGTCGAATCGGTGATTCTATTCTAAGCCCACATCCAAACAAGGAAAAGGATTTAAAGCGAAATTACCAACCCTAAGTCCGTAGAATCTTAATTATATAGGGCTCCAATATATACACTTAGTAATCATAGATTCACTAGTATGGCTCCATAGTCTCTACTTGAGTGGGGTGATTAACTTGGGTGAGATGGCATTTACCACAACCCTTTTCCGTAACTACTACACTTAGGTTGATTTTTGAACTCGGGTTGCCGTATGGATGGTATTCCCAGGAGATCTTCTCGGAATATATCGAGAAGGTTACGGGCTTTTTCAACATCCATGATGTCTTTCTCTTCTTGTTTCTTATCCACAGCACAGGCTAAGACGGCGTGGTGCCTCCTGTGTAGGTACTTCTGAGTCTTGTTACAAAAGGTGAGTCGGGGGATTGTGTCCGGTTTGTCGTTATAGACAACGAGGGTTCTATTACTCGATGGGTTTAGGCGAATGGACTTTTCGTAATATATGATATCGGTATGGTGAGGAAACTAACTAATACGTTGTTAAAATGAAAATGTCGTAAATTTTTATTGTGACCGGTTTTAGGATGATTTGAATGAATTGGTTGATTTAGTGTTAGAGTGCACCCTATGTACACGTCTCTAGTGCTTTTGATTATTCCAATTCTACTGTAAATATTTCGTTTAAGTTTTTGAGGTTTTTGGTTGAGAAATTGATTAAATCTACGACTCACAATACTCCTCTCCGCATTGCTATTATATAGTATCCATGCATATGTGCTATCGGGAATGAACGTACCGGAATCTCAGCGGGGTCTATTACTGCTTTCCCACGCTCTGTTGCTAAAACACTTCCGATGCTCTTGACATCTTTGTTTTTAGTCTCCGGGAACTCCTTTATGAAATGCCCTACTTCTGCACATCTGTAGCAAGTCCGACTCATCCCAGCTTTTGTGTTCTGGTTGGTCTGTTGAGCCAGCACCCTACAGAACTTTGTGGTATGCCCCTTTTTCATTATAGTTCTTGCAATGCATTTCCCTGCACTTTCCTTTGTGATGAAAGCTACACTTGGTGCATTTTGGCAGGTTTCCAACATATGGTCTTGTTGGCACTGAGGTAGTAGGGATGGTGGTGGTATGGAATGTCACTGTTTGTTGTACAAGTTGAGGTATCGTGGATTGGTGAATAATAAAATCCAACCACTGAAAGAGACTTGGAAAGGTCTCCGTATCTAACTTGCTATGGTCCAATGACTTAACTAAAGCAGGTTTCAGATAGACTCCAATGAGAGTATGATAAGAGTACTTGAATGATGGAAATGACACAAAAGTTAGCCGGCGGTCAATATCTTGGATATTTACGGCGTAAAAGTTCAGGAAAATGGCCTTGTAAAGGTCTTACATCATATACACAGGAGATAGTTCCTGACAGTATAAAGACCTAACTAAAGTACTTACGGTACAAGATAATTTCATAGAAAATGCCACATCAGGCATAGACAGAAGAATACGATTCCTCTTTTTGTAAGGGAAATAAAGTAAAACGTCTACTACTGGTGACGGTAATTCCTCTGGTGAATTCTTAGTTCAACCAATTGACGTTCCATGTCAAGTAGGTGTCTCTATTACACCCTCTGGCGTACTTGGAGCTCTATGACTTTGGCTCGGGTTTTCAGCTAGTGTTTGCAGCAGGTTCTCATGGTTTCTTTATGATCTCTTGTGAGCATCTTCTAGATGAGTGGTGTGGAGGGTATTCATTCTTGCATTGGTGACAACTTCGGCAATCTAATGTTGGGCTGTCCTGCCTTGAATCTCATTTTGGGCCACTCTGCGGACCATGATTGGCAAGATTCTACCTGCTGAGCCCCCATTGCTCAGGTCGTAAAAGTTTCGGTCACCAATAAATTGCATGGGCTGATCTTGTTCTTGGCTTCATGTTTCCAAGCATTCCACCGAATCAGGCGTCGGGCCATGAAGAGCTGGACGAGGGTTAGGAATTGGAATGGGAGTTGCTCGAGGTAGGTTCTCAACCTCTAGTTCGGGATTAGCATCGGCTGAAAGGTTTTCATCATGATGATCATCCAAAGGGATAGGATGATCATTCTCTGGTTCTTCTCCAAACTAACCAGCTATGACTTCATTCGGAAGATACTGGTTGTCAAGGGGATGGAGCCCAACTATGATTTCTATGCGAGAATTTAGGGTAAGTGGATAATTATTAGACGAACTATCTAGATAATTATTTAGAAAACCCTCATTAGTTACATCACTATTTGTGAAGTGCATACCAGCTATGTGTAATCTAAACAGGATAGACCTTCGAATAAGTGACCTTATTTCCAAATTCACACAGAATAGGGGTAAGGCAAAATTATCGCTGATTCTAAGTCTATAACATCCTAATTACATGTAGCCTTAGTGTATCCACTTAGCAACTATCAACTTAGTAATGAGGATCCCGTTTTAATTCTCAAGTATAAAGTACTTATAGTAACACCAAATACTCCTATAGTATTTTAATTTTAATGTTATGTTCTATTGTTCTCATTGTGGTAGGGTTGGTAAGATTTTAGCATTGTTGCGACTACACATTTAAACTTAGGCACATGCTAGTCAACCCTCGGATAATATAGGCGATCAGGCTATATCTTCCCAGTTTTGACCATATGTGTCTAAGCCCACTTGTGTTGCCCAACAATCGTAATTCTTTTGTACTGTCCTAGTGACACTGATTTTAGTATGAATGCAGCACGTATACTTACTTAAATATTTTATTATTTAAAGTATAAACTCTAAATCAGAGTATTTTTAATCCCATTGTATTTATAGTTAGTATATCTTTTATGGGTTGATATACTCAATTCACTATAAACAATGCTCTGATACCAATCTGTCACACCCCAAAACCACGAACGGCGGAAACATTCTGGGGCGGAGGACGTCATGTATGCATCACAACAAATGTAAAGTAGTAAACAAGCAACAACATCATCCATTGCATCAATAGTATAATTTTAGTTACAAGTGTTTTCTTTCATTGTATAAGATATGATAATAACTTATCAAAAAAAAAAAAAAAAAAAAAGACGAGTCTTGACTGCTCCGTCTTCTCTGTACCTTGTATTGACACCTGTCTATTTGTAACCTGAGAATACAAGTTATTTTGAAAGAGTAGATCAGCATTTAAGCTGGTGAGTTCATAAGTATTTAATGTCATTGCTTTGATTAGTTGATATGAAAGACTGGTAAATGAATGATGAAACATTTAGTATAAGTACGAAAAGCTCTAGAAAATCCCATATTTCCTACTAGTATAAAAGTAGTCTTCTACCAAGACTCGGATGTTTTGAAAGTAGTCTTTTACCTAGACCTGACTGTTTTGAAAGTACGCATCTCTTGAAAATGTGATGGTTTTTCCTTGTTTAACTCTTATTAGTAGTCTCTTAAGTATACCTGAAATGGTATCAACTTAGAACATCCGTAGACTGTTCATTTACCTCTGTTGCTAACAGCCGGGTTTAGGAATAGTTAGTCCCTTCTGTATACCCACGATGGTATCAACCTAGAACATCCGTAGATTGTTCATTTACCTCTGTAGCTAGCAGTGGTTATCGGAATGGTTAGTCCCTCAAAGTATGATGTGGTACTAGGAGATAAAGTCCCAGTCTACCTCGTCGATGATGTGATTGAATCACAAGGTAAAGATAGAAAGGCGAACAATATAACCGTATCTAGACATATAACATGTAATATTAAATTGCCATATGATGTCTATGTAAAAGTATTCATGTACAAGTATTCATGTATAAGTATTAAGGTAAGAGTATTCCTTCATATAACATGTAGTAGTAATTTGCCATATAATGTTTATGTAAAAGTATTCATGTATAAGTATTCATGTAAAAGTATTCCTTCATATAACATGTAGTCTGGACTCATGAATGAACTGACTCTGGTGTAATTTCTTGTAGTAGTGAAAATGTTTTGTTTACTCTAAACTATTCCTATAATAGTTTACTAGAATGTAATTGATGAGTGTCCAAGTAGGTTTATACACCTTTGCTACCCAGGAGTATCGAAACTAAATTAACTGGTGGAACATTTATGACCATATATGTATACATGATATATAACTAATATTTAAACGACCTTCGGAGGAGTACCCGATATCCCACCAGACCACATCCAAATCGAGGAAAAGGAAACAGGGTGGATAGCCTTTCTAAGTCTTTTAAACATTTCTTATATAACTATACATATAGAGGCATGCAATTTATAATATAAAAGCATAAAGAAGTTTTGTAAACAAAACATATATATGTATATGGTTATATATATATATATATATATATATATATATATATATATATATATATATATATATATATATATATATATATATATATATATATGTATGTATAAATTTTAAAAGATGATTTGGTATGTTTCGTAATTGTTGTTCATATTCTTACGTTTTTATTAGAAACTTTGCATGAAATAATCCTTAAGTTTGATACTAAAGATCTTTTTGTACTTATCACTTTTGTAAAAATGGTAATTAAACATATTTAAATGATTGTGTTTTAACTTCCTTAATGTATAAACATTGCTAAAAAATGTTAGAAGGTGTTAATAAATGTATAAACCACTTTTGACAGTTTTGCCCTTTACTGTCCCTGTTTTTAGAAAACTCATAGAAAAATCCTCGTAAGTCAAAAACTGAATCCGTCACCTCTGAGAGTTTATAAAATGAGTCTACTTTGTTCCTAATTTTTATTATGATTTTTAGTGGTCTCAAACTAGTGTGAAAATGAACATCTTCACAGACTGGTCCGAAATCACTTCTGAAATGACAGGCAGTTTTATAAAAATCGCCATAAATTGTAGAAAAATCGTATGAACGCGTGCGAGTAGTCATTAGAAAGGTATAAACTTAAACTATTTGCATATTGTACAGTTTTGAAAGATATTAAGTTTAAGATGGTCAAAACAGTCCGTGAACAGGACTCAACTTTTCTGTAGAAAGCTGTCATTTAAATTTGAGTTATGTTTAGTGTTCTAACTTGTATTCCCCCCCTTAAAACTTGAATAAAACATGAAAATGTATGGGTATGAACTCACCTTATGTGAATACTTGAAGAATGGAAAGTTGAAGATGAACTTTTGGTTGTTGGTTTGATGCTCCAAAACAGCCAATCTTTTGGCTATGTTGCTGTCACGAAAATTTCACAGCAAAAGTGCAAGAAAAAGGGTAGTTTACTCACTGTTTTGAATCAATAATTTTGAGTATCAAAACAAGTAACTTCCAGGGGTATTTGGTGGTAAAAATATCAAGCAAAAGGAAGGTGTAGATGGGTGAAATGGTGGCTGAAACACAAAAGGGACAGCAACCCTTTAGTTCATGGTTTTGATGGCTTTGGAAGGAAGTTCTTGTGCTTGAAAATGAGATGAAGGTTGAGAGTAATTACTTGGAGTATTGGCTGGTCAAATGAGGGTAAAATGAAGAGGAAATTTCGTGGTTATGAAGGAGGAAAGGGTGGAAGAGGATAAGGGGACAAAACCTAGACTAGCTTGTGATGGGATGTGAGTTTAAGTGATGTGATCTTGTCTAGCCACTTGCTTGGGTGGTTGTTTAGAGATAGAGTTAGTTAACTAACTAACTACTAGTTATTTAGTTAGTTAGGAGTTCTAGTTAAGGAGAGGGAAGGTCTTAATCTCGAAAATTAGAAGAGGGATTAATAAGCATTCTTAGTAAAATGTCTTAAGTGATTAAGCACTTATTAGTTAAGTTGGCACTTATCTCCACCAATTCTCTTATCTTAATTGATTTAGACATCATAAAACTTACATGAAATCATTTTAATTCATGACTTATAACTAGTCATTCACTAGATAATAATACATATATACAAATACATACATGTATACTTAGTATAAAATAACAATGTAGTTTTTGTGTATTTGAACTTTAATGTTTATGTTTTATTCTTTTTATTCAAAAACACTTAAATACATTTTAATTATACCTTATAATAATTCATTTTATATTTTAATTTATTTAAATATAAAATTTATTGACCAATGTATAATTTCGTGACATTTAACCGGTTAACCATATCGTTAAACACGTTTTGTCACTTTGGTTCGTATATTTGTCAAATTTAGATCCTTCACATCTATTAAGCAAACGTTTTACATAGAACCTAACTTACTTATCAAATAGAGACATGTTGATACAAAAATCAAGTTTGTTGCATTTAAATGATGTTATATGCTAATTTCACAAACCGGTGATGGTTCGATGTCATACATCATAACGAAATTTATCAATAGTTACTTGTTTTGTATTTCACAATAACTTATTTAAATAAAAGAGGTTAAATTCCTTCAACCATTCTTAATAAAATATGCATATTGCTTAATAATCAAAAGATAGCATCGTACGATCGTTCCTATTTTTACCAATTGTTACAAAGATCCCCTGGGAGTGTGTGAGCATCTGAAGCAAGAGAGAGGACTTGAGAAGGCTTGAAGAGATTGTTAGACAAGGAGGAGCAAGGTGGTGATCAAAGGAATCGAGTACTGGAGGTTTGGAGACACAGGGAACACGTTTCCAGGTAATCTTCGGATCGAAATCTGTAACTTTTACGTTGTATGCGAGTTTAGGGTTTAGGAAACCCAAATAAGGGTTAGTTAGATTATATTGTTGTTATAAGTGTTAAAAACCCCTGTAATAGTATATGTGAAAGTCCAGGAAGCCCTATAACTATATACTTCGAAATCATGCGAAATACAGGAGGCAGCGGATTGACTGCATGGCGAGGACTCGCCGAGTCCAATGATCAGACTCGGCGAGTAGCTTGAAGATTCACTAGAACTCGCCGAGTTGTTCTTCAGACTCGGCGAGTAGCTTGAAGGTTCACTAGGACTCGTCGAGTTGTTCTTCAGACTCGGCGAGTAGCTTGAAGATCTACTGGAACTCGTCGAGTCGTTCTTCAGACTCGGCGAGTGGTGTCAGGATGTCTATACTCGTCGAGTTACCCTTTGCACTCGACGAGTCCGGTCAAGATTGACCGTTGACCTGTATATATCTTAGAGGGGTCAGTTGTCTTGTTTGATAAGATCATTAACTAAGGCTGTGGTATTATAGGGAACCTACGGACTAGCGGATTGTGTGCGAGTAGCTCGAAGAGGTTATAGCCTGCGTACTACGAGGTGAGTCTTCTCACTATACTTCACCCGGAAGGGTTTGACTGTTAGACCGGAAGGTCGTGTGTGTTATATTCATGCTATGTCTAGAGAGGTAGATGCTTTATATGTGATGTGTGCTTATATGTGATGTATGCTTATACGGGCCGGAAGGCGAGACTTTATGTGATAGAAAGAATGGTATGATGTATGATTTATGTGTTATGAGTATTATGTTACTTGTGTTATGTTTTATACTATCATGGGCCGGAAGGCAAAATGCTATGGGCCGGAAGGCAGTCTAATACGGGCCGGAAGGCGATATATATTATGGGCCGGAAGGCGATACTATTACGGGCCGGAAGGCAATGTTATGTGGACCGAAAGGTCCGGGCCGGAAGGCAATGTTATGTGGACCGAAAGGTCCGGGCCGGAAGGCAATGTTATGTGGACCGAAAGGTCCGGGCCGGAAGGCAATGTTATGTGGACCGAAAGGTCCGGGCCGGAAGGCGTATGTGCGTAAGGTATATTGGGGAACTCACTAAGCTTCGTGCTTACGTTGTTTATGTTATGTTGTTTCAGGTTCTTACAGTAACGCGGGATGGCAACGGTTCGATTGTACACACCGAAGAAAGAGTTGTGTTTTGGAGGATCCTGGTCTTCTGTTATAATGAAAATGAATCTATGTTTTGTAATTCGAACGTGAATAAGATTTTAAACAAGTGTTTTAATATTAAATTGATTATTTAAATGAAAATTTTGTTTTTGGAAATCACGGTGTTACAAATTGGTATCAGAGCCTTGGTTTGAGGGATTCGGACGCACCTACGGGTAAATCTGGACTCAAACTGAGGAAGTAAGAAAAAGTTTTCCAAATAAATGGTTTTCTAAAAGTGAATAAGAGTTCAAAGAGAAAGCAAGAAAGAGCAGTGTGTACAATCAGCCAGAGCCAAACGGTGATTTCCCAAAATACCCTTACTTTTGTATTATGAAATATCTATTATGCACTTTATGAGACATTATTGCATGCTAGAGACAGGCTAGATATTTCACATCTTAGGACTAGAGTGGCCTGATTTGTGATGCCTTAGTCTAGGGTTTGCTGTTATATGTGCGTTATGCTTTTGTGTGTATGTGATGAGTGAGAGTATCTAGTTAGAACGCACAAGGGGTAAAGCTACGGGGGTACAGAGGTACTTCCGAGGATGAGCCGAGAAGGTGGAGCCACCACAGATGGGGAGTCCTATGTATGCTTCAATGCTCGAATGCTGCTTGCTTTGTGCTTTGTGGAGTTATCGATGATGGGAGTCAGCTACCAAGTGAGTATGACGATACTCAGGAGGTAGAGGGCTGGCATCATTAGGAACTCTTCAGCAGCTGATAGCAAAGAAGTGGGAGGACAGCAGAAGGGACTAGGGAGTAAACCTAGCCAGATGAGTGCGCTGGTAGAGTAGAGGATTTCGCTGGAAAGCGAGCACGCGCGATGAGATGGGTGAAAGAGCAGGTTTATCAGCTACTTAGGAACTCTGGGATGGTCCGTGTGGAAAGTATGGGTAGATGTGGCAGGTAGTATGGGCCCGTACTACTGAAAGCAGAGGACCCATACTTGATACAGGGGGCATTTTGAAGGTCCTAAGGAACAGATTGAGGAGTGATGTTATGGTTCGAATACCATACATCGGAGCGGATACAGAGTAATGTTATGGTCAGGGCACAATACATCGGAACAGTTTGAGATAGATGTTGTGGTTCGAGTGCTATACATTGGAGCAGATTGAGGAGTGGTGCTATGGTTCAGGTACCATACACCGAAGCATGTTGAGGAGGGATGTCATGGGATGAGTACCATGGTTCGTAGTGGATGATGCTTGTGGCTATCTTGTTATCCGGTTATCGATCGGACGAGCACGAGCGAGCGGGATGCGAGGATTCGCGAGATCCGGCGTGATGAGGTTGCTGCATTGTTGCGGGCTGAGTCGCCAGAATTGTTTGGGTCGATCAGGACCACTATGATTGAAGTAGTTTGATGAGCGATATGCGGCTTTCGCAGAGACGGCTGCCGCGGCGGTTACAGCGGCTGTAGCAACGGCAAAGAAAGGGGCTAGTCGGGGTTTTCAGTATCGGGATTTCTATTATGCGAAGCCTCCCACATTCGATGGAGTTCAGGACTCGATTGTTGCTATGAGATGGTTATCGGACATGGAGGGGTGTTTCTCCACGAGTTTATGCCCTGCTGATCAGAGGGTGGGGTGTGCTCTGAACCTGTTGAGGCTCGGGGCGAAGGATTGGTGGAGATTGACCACGAGGTCATTTTCCGATGCGCAGAGGGCTGCGGTTTCATGGGATCAATTCAGAGGGATGTTCAGTACTCGCTATGTTCCGCGGGATGAAAAGGAGAAATTGGCTCGGAAGTTCCTTAAGCTGAAGCAGGATTTGGAGTCGGTGATTGAGAGGATCGGGATGTTTATTGAGAGGGCGATGTTTTGCCCTGAGTTCACTTCGGAGCAGGCTCAGATGTCCCGATATCCGAGTATGCTCAAGGGGGGATATCAGACAGTTCGTGCCTGCGCAGAGGTGCGAGACCGTGTTGGTATCGCAGGAGGCCGCCATGTGGCGTGAGTTAGAGGTTGAGTTGCAGTTGCGTGAGATGAGGCAGGCCCCGATGCAGTCGCAGTCGGCGCCGAAACGGTCCATGACCGTAGACGTTAGAATGGGGGATCGGAGCGGTCACACTTGTGGGAAGTGTGAGAGAGATGGCACCGGAGCTTGTTGGCCCAGTGGTGCATGCCGCAAGTGCGGAAAGGAGGGGCACTGTGCACGGGATAGTTGGCAGTCAGTGCCAATTCGGGATTTGAGGAGGACAGGATGAAGCGGAGCCCCAGAGGGCTCAGGGTCGTGTTTATCTGCGTGCGACAGAGGGAGACGGAGCAGTGCCGGAGACAGCTGCGGGTATCATGCTTTCATGATGTCTTAATTGTCTGGCATTGATTTGGCGTATTGTTTGTGCTGGTATCTTGTATGGATTTCGATGCGGTATTCGTTGTTTCGCGGGTCTGGCATGGTTATGGATTGGTGCTTCAGGTTTTCGCTTTGGCCTTCGTTATTCCCTGATGGTTGGGTATGGTTATAATTGGTGTTTTAGTGTCAGTAGTCTTGTGCGGTTTTCGATGTGGTGTTCATCCTTTGGGCAGATTGTGAGTTTGGTTATGGGTTATTGTCGAGGATTCCGTTGGTTATCGTTCGTGGGGGTTGTTAGGGGAGACGCGGCACTGGGTTGATTGTCGGGTAGCATCTACAGTCGGGGAGTGGATGATTGAAGGGCTAGGTTCTTGTGAGTGGGTTGATCAGAGAGGAGGTGTGTTTTGCTGAGGGTTGCTTGTGCTTGTGGGAAGCAGTCAGTGTGTAATTGTTCTCTTTGTGCAGGATTGTTCTGTAAGGTCGTTAATGACGACCGGTGGCAGTTAGTCAGTGCTTTAGTGGGGGAGAATTGTAAAATTCTCCGGGAGATCGATGAGTATGTAAGGGTGCTTAGCTGTTGGGATTCAGCAGTGTTTGTCAGCGCAAAGTATAGGCCGACGAGAGCGAGTGCTGAGTGTGCGGGGCGAGATACAGACCTAGGGCATTTGATTGTGGAGGCCTGAGAGGAGGTCGGGATCAAGCTTGAGTAAGTAATCGGAATTTTGCGATCAGAGTATTGGTACGTTTGAGGTACGTGATGGGTTGTACTGCATTAATCCCACGGGATTATGTTGTGCATGTTTCTAGAGCTGGAACCGGAAGGTTCCCAGAGTTAGAACCTGAGGGTTCGCAGAGTTTGGGTGTACGGACCCACAGAGATATAGCCTCGAGTGGCTAGTATGTGTTATGAGAGTCGGTCCAGTCATACTGGAGACTCTGTTGGTATTGCTGGATTAGCTCGGGATTTGCGGATCGCGTATGTTGCAGTGTGATTGCATTGGAAGGTCTGGCCCCGGGTTATTGATCTTGTTTAGCGGAGGCAGTGATTTTGATGAGTGGAGAGAGTGCGTGGGATTGAGAGCCCCTGCAATGAGAACCAGAGTATGTGAATAGCAGTTACGCAAAAAGGGTGGTGTCGCTTGGGGCGAGCACCGTGGCACCAGTTGGAGTGGCATTATGTTCAAGAGAGTTCCGTGGAAAAGGAAAAGAGGAGGGTATGTAACTCCGAAGGGGGTGCAAGTTCACGAAAGTGAAAGCTGCAGAGCAGAGTTATGGTTAGAGTATTTCGAGTATGGTTTTGAGCATCGTGTTCGCGGCAGTGGAGTAGGAACCCATCCGGTTGGGATGTCTGTTGAGGCTCAGAAGGGATGCATGGAGAGAGAAAATCTTAAATTCTCAGTGTGAATCTGATCAGAGTGTAGGGTGGATGTAGTGGTTCATCTTGGGGGATGTTCGAGGATATCATCAGTGTATCGGGTCTTTCCACCTGCGGGTGTTGGGACTAGTTCAGTAGGTGTATGTGATGGCAAGAGGGAACTTGTGAGAGTTGATCTGAGAGGGAGGGCGGATCTCTCAGTCGGTCCGGAATGGGCAAAGTGGGCTTTGGATCGGGGATCCGGTGGTTCAGGGTTTCCTAACCCTTATGGGTTGAGTGATCGTTGAGATTTGGAGCAGAGTGCATCGTGAGTAATTTCCGATTTCAGAGAGTGATGAGCAGTTCAGAGTTCGTACTTTAGTTGACAAAGCAGACTCAGCAGGTTAAAGAGAGTTAGTGATCGTCTAGAGTTAACAGGAAAGTTATGCAGGCAGACGCCGTTACGAGCATGTGATTCAGGTCAGCGACTTCGTATTTCTGATGGGGTGCTTCGATTTAGGAAGAGGGGTAAATGGGGGGCCCCGGTATGTTGGGTCTTTTCGTGAAGGTGCGAAGGTAGGAAGGGTGGCCTATCGTTTGGAGCTGTCAACGGAATTGGGACGGATCCATGACACTGGTATGTGTCGCAGTTGAAGAGGTGTATAGCGGATGAGTCAGCAGTGGTTCTACTAGAGAACGATTAGGTGGATGCGAGCCTGTGTTACGTCGAGAGGCCAGTAGCTATCAGGGATCGGAAGATCAAGGTTCTACGGAACAAGGAAATACCTCTGGTATTGGTTCAGTGGCAACATCGGAAAGGATCGGAGATGACTTGGGAGCCGGAAAGAGAAATGCGGGAGCAACATCCGGAGTTATTCGCAGAATGAGAGACTTCGAGGGCGAAGTCTAGTTCTAGTGGGGGAGAGTTGTAACAGCCCGGAATTTCAGGTATTTCTTTAAATTATTTTTGGGGCACATTTAGGAGGGGACTCGGCGAGTTGGTGCACGACTCGCCGAGTAGGGCCATGGTCTTGGTCGCAGACGCGCGACTGGACTCGACGAGTCCAATAAGGGACTCGGCGAGTCGACGCCGTTCAGCTGAACCCTAGCCGTTTCATTTCTGATCGTATATAACGATCTTATGGCCGTCATGTCGCGTCTTTTGGCCGGTTGAAGATCCCCTGGGAGTGTGTGAGCATCTGAAGCAAGAGAGAGGACTTGAGAAGGCTTGAAGAGATTGTTAGACAAGGAGGAGCAAGGTGGTGATCAAAGGAATCGAGTACTGGAGGTTTGGAGACACAGGGAACACGTTTCCAGGTAATCTTCGGATCGAAATCTGTAACTTTTACGTTGTATGCGAGTTTAGGGTTTAGGAAACCCAAATAAGGGTTAGTTAGATTATATTGTTGTTATAAGTGTTAAAAACCCCTGTAATAGTATATGTGAAAGTCCAGGAAGCCCTATAACTATATACTTCGAAATCATGCGAAATACAGGAGGCAGCGGATTGACTGCATGGCGAGGACTCGCCGAGTCCAATGATCAGACTCGGCGAGTAGCTTGAAGATTCACTAGAACTCGCCGAGTTGTTCTTCAGACTCGGCGAGTAGCTTGAAGGTTCACTAGGACTCGTCGAGTTGTTCTTCAGACTCGGCGAGTAGCTTGAAGATCTACTGGAACTCGTCGAGTCGTTCTTCAGACTCGGCGAGTGGTGTCAGGATGTCTATACTCGTCGAGTTACCCTTTGCACTCGACGAGTCCGGTCAAGATTGACCGTTGACCTGTATATATCTTAGAGGGGTCAGTTGTCTTGTTTGATAAGATCATTAACTAAGGCTGTGGTATTATAGGGAACCTACGGACTAGCGGATTGTGTGCGAGTAGCTCGAAGAGGTTATAGCCTGCGTACTACGAGGTGAGTCTTCTCACTATACTTCACCCGGAAGGGTTTGACTGTTAGACCGGAAGGTCGTGTGTGTTATATTCATGCTATGTCTAGAGAGGTAGATGCTTTATATGTGATGTGTGCTTATATGTGATGTATGCTTATACGGGCCGGAAGGCGAGACTTTATGTGATAGAAAGAATGGTATGATGTATGATTTATGTGTTATGAGTATTATGTTACTTGTGTTATGTTTTATACTATCATGGGCCGGAAGGCAAAATGCTATGGGCCGGAAGGCAGTCTAATACGGGCCGGAAGGCGATATATATTATGGGCCGGAAGGCGATACTATTACGGGCCGGAAGGCAATGTTATGTGGACCGAAAGGTCCGGGCCGGAAGGCAATGTTATGTGGACCGAAAGGTCCGGGCCGGAAGGCAATGTTATGTGGACCGAAAGGTCCGGGCCGGAAGGCAATGTTATGTGGACCGAAAGGTCCGGGCCGGAAGGCGTATGTGCGTAAGGTATATTGGGGAACTCACTAAGCTTCGTGCTTACGTTGTTTATGTTATGTTGTTTCAGGTTCTTACAGTAACGCGGGATGGCAACGGTTCGATTGTACACACCGAAGAAAGAGTTGTGTTTTGGAGGATCCTGGTCTTCTGTTATAATGAAAATGAATCTATGTTTTGTAATTCGAACGTGAATAAGATTTTAAACAAGTGTTTTAATATTAAATTGATTATTTAAATGAAAATTTTGTTTTTGGAAATCACGGTGTTACAAGTTGTTTTGCTATAATTAAGGGAGAGGAAATTATGCTTCATCTCAAATCTATAAGCTTAGATCGTGAGGTTTTAATCATTTAGTCAAGGATATATATGAATTTCATGTTGGAATGGCTCAACATAAGGAAATTCTGTATACGGGTCCATTATTTGCGTTCTAAAATTCGATTATGATTACGGCATCCCTTTTCATAATCTGAATTATGAGAACTTGGCAAATTGAAATGGAAATATTATAGCAAAAGACTGGTTTAGTCTTTATGTGAGACATCATGAATCGTGTCCCATATGCTTCGGATATAGGATCGATTACATGTGCTATATTCATCCGTTCTAAAATTTTCCAAATGCCTGGGGCATTAAGAAGGGAAAAAGGTTTAGAACTGGATATGACTAAAAGGATTAAACAATTGTCGAGAACAATCTAAGGTTTACCAAAGATTGGTTGCTCAAGGACAGTTGGAAGTATAGTGATAATTCTGGAAGGACCATATTGACATAATCTGTAAGGAGGCAACTCTTGTTCAGAAGTGATAGTCAAAATGGAATCTGGAAATGTTTCAAAGTTAGAATTTTCAATCTGTGTAAGATTAAGGAAACTTAATGCAAGAAGGATATTTCCAAGGAGTTGATCTCCTTTGGAATACTCTATAATGATTGTTGCCAAGTCTTTATGACTTTGTGCATAATCATTACGAGAGGATCAATGCATATAAGTTTAGAATCTAACAGATTTCAGTAAATGGCATGAATTTGGAATTCTTGCATTTGCAGTAAGGATTTGGGAGTGTGAAAAGAGAATCATTGAAGTTATGTTCAATTGATCTAGTTCACAAAGTAAAGATCATAGACAAACATAGTATGCATACTTGGTGTGTGGCATGACTAGTGTTTAAGAAAACATAGTGTACATGCTTGGAGCATGGGACAACTATTGTTTTAAATTCAAGAATAAAGTTGATAGCCGAAACAGTATACAATGAATAATGTGTAATCATATGGTGATAAATAAAAGGTGTTTTATTTATGTTCAAAGGGTTGATACCATATTAGATTCAATTATTATTGTGTTTCACTTTGCATGTTTTGACTTCCCGAATAAACTAGGTTATTCTTCCGGAATGACTAAGTTATTCAAACCATCCACAGTCGGTCATATTTTGGAAGTAGATATGAATTAAGACTGTCATGATGGGTTGTAGAGGTCTAAGGTGTTGGACAAGGCCACAACAATCATGAGTGCTCATAAGTTCTGAGTATTGGATTCAACCCGCGCTCATTGGAATCACTTCATGGATTTTATCACGAGTGATCATGAGACGATAATATCTTATATTCTTCAAACCTAGAGATATGAGTTGTTACTATGAGTTGATAGTACATTGATTGCACGAAACCGCATTTGGTAACTCTGTGCTATAAAACGTGCCTTTGTGTATGATTCAACAAGTAGTAGAACAAGCCATATGAGTCGAAGTTTATCCGTTCCTTTTACCTTCGGGATAAAAGCGATATCTGTGGGCCCCTCGATGATTTGATGATGACAAATAGAAGTGCTCGGCCGGGCCAGGACTGATTTGATTTGTTCAATTAGTCAGTTGTCATAAATCGGAAATCGGGAAACAACAAATGGACAGAGAGAATGATTATAATCCATGTCTCAGTCCATATGATATTTAGAATGGAGGAATATATGATCCCTTATCTAATGGACAAGTCATTGACAAAGGTCAGAGTTCATCGACAAGGTCAGAGTTCGACAGAAGCTTTTGAGAGCTACGATTGCCGGTTGGTTCCCGAAGTCATACGCAATAATAGTTTTAGACTTATCCAAGTGGGAGACTGTTGGATTAATGTCTAAGTCCATAACTATAATTGATAAGACTTGACCCGACCCGGCATGGTCCATTTGGGTTGCATACCATCATGCGCTTGAATGAGAGAAATAAGACACTTATGGTTATTAATATATTATAAGTTCTAGTATATTAATAATAAGAATAATAAGATTATTTAATTAGTATTGATCAAGAATTAATCTAGGATTAATTAAGTGATCAAAAGAAGACTAATTAAATATATGGGTTGATTGTGTAAATCATCCATACTTGTATAGTGGGCTAATGCTCCATGGATAATCAAGTTGGGCTAAAACCCATAGGATGGTCCATGGATGCTCCATGGTGTATTTGTACCCATGGATCCAAGGAAATGGAAAGCCATGACAATTAAGAGTTTACCCTAATTGTGTAACTATATAAGCATCTTATTATTGAGGAAAAATCGGCCACTAGTGTGTGTGAAGAAAGGGCTAGCCGATTTTGAAGAGTGTAGAATTCTCTCAAATCATTCCAAGTGTTTTGATGATTGTGATTCCATTTGAGGTGTCACACTTGGGGCACTAGGCACTCAAGCTTCATGAAGACTTTCTACATCAAAGAGTTATGTATTCTATCTTGTTACATTCATTGTTTTGTATGCTAGATTAGGATAATACCTTGGAAGTTCTTATTTGCATGTATAATAGAGAAAACATAGATCCAAGGTATTTAGGGTTGCATGTACACTTAGGAAGTGTTAGAATGCTCAAAACCCAACACGAACATCATCTATTCAATAGAAGCTAAGTTCAGTTTCAGTGATTTTCAAGCTTTTCCGAACAAGTTTGTGTACATTAGGGTTTATGTTTTAGATGATATCAGGAGAGTGGATACTCCTGGTTTTGTGAAACTTGGGCATTTCAAATTTCAAAATGTTACAGTCCAACGCCAGGAATAAAAATATTTTCTGTCAAAATAATCCGGGACTATAAATAGTTTTCTGAATTAAATTAATTCATTATTCACAATTCCAAATAAAGAAAAGCCATATTCTCTCTGACGGATCTTCGGGTTTTCATCCCAGATTGTGAGTCTACTTTTCTATATGTGTTTCAATACTTGTTTAATGCATATTAACAACAATTACTTGTCTAGATATCAAGATCCTGGAGTTTACCGCCCAAGAACGTTCTTGGGGAGTAAACTCCAAAATGGAACATTAATGCTTTCTAGACCCATTCCTATATTAGAGGACTTGTAAAGGACTTAGTGTATGATCTTTATAGGCCAAGAAACATCCAAGAAACATAAGTTCTAGGAGTTTACGGCCAAGGAACTCCCTTGGGCCGTAAACCCCTTTTCAAGGGCTTAAAGTGCCCCAAATCTTCCCCAAATGCTTAAGGACTTTAACTACTAGTACTTGTGCTTATTTAGAACACCAAAAGCTCATCAAAATCACAAGTTAGTAGGAGTTTACGGCCAAGAACCCTTCTTGGGCCGTAAACCCCTTTTTGTGGGACAAAAATCATTCCAAGCACACCTAAGGCCTTTAGACAATTTACCTTCCACCTTTGGGACTAGAATGGAGAGTAGAACACATAGAAATCACTCCTTGAAAGGAGTTTACGGCCAAGGAACATGACTTGGGCCGTAAACTCCAAGTGAAGGCACCAAAGTGTGCCTCTTGTCCCCATTAGCCTTAGATAAATTCATGAAAGCAATCCTTGATGTCTAAGTGCCTCAAATCAATTAAATTCCTAGAGTTTACGGCCGTAAACTCTAAGGTGAAGGACCTTAGGCCGTAAACTCCCATATGGAGTGTTCTAAAGCCTTAAACTACTTCATGTGTTATTCCAATAAAGCTAGGAGTGTTCTAGGATCAAGATAGCACCACAAAACACCCAAAAACACCATTTGAGGAGTTCACGGCCATAAACCTATGAGTTTACGGCCGTAAACTCCAAGGTGTGGGGTTGTTGGGTGGTGAACTCCTATACAAGGCCCTTTGATGTTTCAAACCCTTTTGCCTTGTCCCGTAGCAACTTAGATGCAACCATTTGAACCTTAAATACTCATAAAAGTGTTTAAATGCTTTCTAAGTGTCTTAACTTATTTATTTAAGTTATTATTTGTCTAATTAGTTATATATATGCTTATTATATGATAATTAGGCTCGTGCGTGTAAACCAGTCTCCGTTTGCCAACTAGCACGGTAGCCGGCACTGCAATTCAAATGACTCACCACAAGTGAGTTCATACCCCCTTGAATCAACCTTTGAACTGATTTTAAATGTTTTATAACACTTTATGGGGGGGGGGGGGAATACAAGTCAAATACTTATAAGTTATTACTTCAATCACATGTGATTGTGTTTAATCACATGTGATTAATTACTAGGAAAACAACGATTTTCACACTGTTCAAACTGTTTTTCAACTGCTTTACTCTCGAAATGTTTTACAAACTGTTTTACTATCCAAACTTACTTATAGACTGTGATTCAATCAAATGCTTCTTATATAATTAAACTGTTTTATCAACTTATGCTTTCAAAATGATTTATAGCTCGACATCAAGCCAATCTTCTCTTGAAAATTATAATATGCTTCAAAATGTTTTATGAAAACTTATTTATGCTTTATATATACAATTTCATGCCCATATATGTATAGATATATAAATAATGTTCAACAGGCTTAGGAATGCAATCCGCCCTATTTCCTTTTCCTCGATTTGGATGTGGTCTGGTGGGATTTCGGGTGACCATCCGAAGGTCGTTTCCATATTACTTATATATCATATATACATGTATAGACATAAAAGTACTTCCATATTCATGATCATCAGTACATCATTAGCTGGTTACCATCGGGGTAACGCAGGACAATACATATACAGATATACTAGAAACAATACATATACAGATATACTAGAAACAATACATATACAGATATACTAGAAACAATACATATACAGAGATACGAGAAACAATACATATACAGAGATACGAGAAACAATACATATATAGATATACTAGAAACAATACATATACAGAGATACGAGAAACAATACATATACAGATATACGAGAAACAATACATATACATAAATACGTAATAATTGTGATCCACTGTATCGGGCATGCCTTAAATGTCATGGCCCGAGTTGTAGCCAGAATTCTCTTGGAGGGAGAGCGTGAGTTTGCGTATAGATCTATACTGGATTGACTATCCTACACCTTGCTGCTAGCTACAGCCGGACCTGCAGGTCTGCGGGTGCCAAACGTCATTTCTTTTATTACGACCATTCATTATGTCGTTGTTACCAGTCGATAGCATGGTGCAATTTATCACATTATGCCTTAATATAAATCCGGTTTAAGGTAGTAGTATTTAGTACAACAGTAGTCTTAATATACAAAGCTACAGTACTACAATGATTTACCCATTACATATGTTAGTGATAATCTCACTTAAGCATTAATGTACAAACTATATTTTAACAAATGATAGTTATATTTGGGTAATCACACACTTTACAACAGAAAAGTTTACAAAACAGTTTAGCCTTGGTAGAAGGTTACTTTTTATAGAAAATATAGGATTTTCTGAGAGATTCAGACTTTTACAAACACTTTCAAACATTTGCTTACATTTTTTCAAACTTATACATTGAGACAGATTCAAACGTTTTTACAAGAAACATTGACACTAAAATACTTATGAACTCATCAGCTTAATGTTGATAAACTCTTTCAAAATAACTTGTATTCTCAGGTCATCCGTAGACAGGTACCGAGGCCAGCTTTTGAGAAGATGGAGTGCTTTCAAGACTCATCTCATATTATTTTGTGTTTCATTATTTTTGGTGTCTATAACTGTACAGAACACTTGTATTAAAATTATATATATTTAATGCAATGGATGATGTTGTTTGCTTATTTATATTTACTATGTTGTGATACTATACATGACGTCCTCCGCCCCAGAACGTTTCCGCCGTTCTTGGTTTTGGGGTGTGACAACATACCTTGGATGAATTAGGTTCATGAGAAGAGGATACCATCAAAGCAAACTGTAGTTCCATCACACTGTCTTCAGCTGCTACAATCTCTGCTGGAGCATCATCCCTTACCTGTGCCCGATGAGCAGTTTCTGGTCCAGATAAGTTGAGAGCTTGTATCTGATCATCCCAATCGAAAGATTGTGCAACCATAGCCTTCTCATTGTTTGCTTGACCACTGCTTCGGCTGTTCCCAACTGCAACCATTGTTCTGTCATTATTAACTCTTCTATCAGGATGTGGGCAATCACGAGCAAAGTGCCCTGTCTCATGGCAATTCAAGCACCGAAGCTTTCCCTTGTTAAATCCAACTTTCTTATCCGCATTCATTCCCCAATTATTCTTCCCTGTCTTTTTGGCAAATTGTTTTGCCCTAAAGACTGCCATGGCAATTTGCCACGTGATATCCATCTCCTCAACGTCCTCAGGATGGATTGGATCAAGATCTGCAAATGACAATTGATGTGGAAGCTCCCCGGCTACAAGTACATTGTAGCAATTAACTAGCCCAGCTGCAAAAACAAGGTTTTCATCACCCTCTTTTCCTTTTGAAGAAGAATCCACATTTGAAGATGAAGCAGTTTGAGTAGACACGAATGATTGATTTTGTGGGTAGGGCATGACTGATGTAGGGGAAGCCGATGGATGGGAGAGTGTCTGAGCTTGAGGAGAAGCATTTAGAGATAAACTTACAGAAGAATAAGAGAACGAGGAAAGAGCATTGTTAGTAGAAATGCCAAGATTGGCAGCTGAGTAGGAGTTCACATGATTGATCTCTCGCTGCTTGTCATCAATATCACATGCTTTGATGACAACCATCACTTCATCTAGAGAAAGGAGATTGAGATCCTTAGTCTTCTTAATGACCGCTACATTCATGTACCAAGATTTTGGGAGGGCATTTAGCAGCTTATTATTTATTTCTGACTTTGTATAGAAGATCCCTTCCACAATCATTTTCGTATTAAGAGTGGTGAACCACTGCAGTTGAGCCTCAAGAGTCTCTCCAGGCACATAGTTAAACATGCTGAATTGTTGCCGCAACATATCTTGACGACTTTCTCGCATGTCTTCATTTCCCTCATATACCTCAATAAGGGCTTCCCACAGTGCTTTGGCAGAAGTATACTCTCTGAACCCTTGAGCAACGTCTGGTGATAGGGCCATAGTCAAAATGGCCAATGCCTTTCCCTGTTCTTCTACACTCTCAAAATCCTCATTAGTGTAGTTTTCAATTTTCATGTCAACCACCTGTCCCCCAACTGTAGTGGTGATTCTAACTGGATCCTTTATGACACATTTCCAGATCTTGAAGTCCTTCATCTTTATGTATTTTTCAATTCTATATTTCCACTCAAGGAACCCATCAGCAGACATAAGCCTTGGAATTCACGTGGTGGTTCCCATAATAGCATCGAGCTCTTGAAAATGGTTTTGATTTTGTGATTCCATTTTTTTTATTTAAGTTCAAATTAATTAAGATTCAAGGATGAATTAAAATTAACTGTTAAAAGAAAATAATCTACTATTGAAAAACAACTTACTGCCGGAAATCGTTTGCGGCCGTGAACTTGTTTACGGCCGCGAACTTGACAATTTTTTTTTCAAAAGATTTAACAGTAATTCAAAGAACAAATAATTTACTGCTGAAAGATGTTTTACTGCCGGAAATTGTTTGTGACGGTGTACTTAGTGTTTACGGCCGTAAACTTGATGATTTTTCGTTTTAGAAACTTTGACAGAGATTCAAGGAATTAATTTATTTTACTTTCAATTAATTTAATGTGTTTAAATTATGGTCTTCAAGATTAATCGACTTGCACCAAAATAAAGTTTACGGCCCAACAATCTAGTCTTGACGGTTGATGAAGTTGACTGGTTTGCGGCCGTGAACTCAGTGTTTACGGCCTTAAGCCCGGACCGAGAACACATAATCGTTGATTTTTGAATGTAACAATAAACCCCCTTTTCTGAAACACGTGAACTAGCACCAAATAGCAACTGTAGACTGCCTTTGACACCGGTCTCGCTCTGATACCAATTGTAAGGTCCAAAATCAGATCTTTCCAGTGATGAAAAGCACATAACAATCACACAAAGTGAAATAATAAACTAAGAAGTAACAAACCAGGCTTGCATATGTTTTATAACCGTAAACGTCTGATACAACTTGGTGGAACCGCAAAATACTAAAGGAATCAACCAACATTATGTCTGACACAACCCTATATATATAGACACCTAAGACCGTGAGGAGTTTACGGCCGTAAATCCAGTTACAACCGTAAACTAAAAAAAAAGCTAATTACAAATGTACCCCTATCGCTAACTGCAACACCTAGACCAAACCATTATTCTATGCCTTTCACTTTCCTCAACGGTGAACTTGAAGAAACTGTATATGTTGAGCAAGCGCCATGATTCGTGAACGAGATGTATCCCGATCATTGTTATATCCTTGACAAAGCTGTCTATGGCCTCAAACAAGCTCCCAGAGCATGGTATGAAACTCTCACACGCTTCTTAAAAATGTCTAAATTCAAACAAGGTTCGGTTGACCCAACCTTCTTTCGTAAGCGAGAAAGTAACCACCTTATGATAGTCCAAATTTATGTTGATGATATCATCTTTGGCTCTACGATGCCTAGCTTAACAGCTGAATTCAGAAAATTAATGGAAACTAAATTTGAGATGAGCTCAAGGCATCTTTATTAATCAGGAAGCATATACCATGACTTTGCTAACCAAGTTTGGAATGATGGGAGATTCTAAAGTGAAAGTACCCATGGCTTTTGGAACTAAACTCACACCATCATTGGATAAACCAGTAGCTGATACAACACTCTATCGACAAATGATTGGATCTCTGATGTATCTCATAGCCAGTAGACCAGACGTCATGTTCTCCGTCTGTTACTGTGTACGATTTCAAGCTAACCCATGAGAACCTCATCTTCAAGCCGTGAAGAACACCTTTCTCTATCTGAAGCGAACCTCCTCTCTCGGCCTATGGTATCTAGCCAACTCAGGATTCTTCGTTCAAGAATTTTCAAACGTTGATCTGGGTGGTTGTGGATTGGATCGTAAAAGCACCACCGGAGGATGTGAATTTCTTGATGGTAAATTAGTCAATTGGCAATCAAAGAAACAAATCTGTGTTTCGTTATCCACTGCAGAAGCCGAATATATTGCTGCAACATCTTGTACAACTCAAGTCGTATGGATACAAAGTCAATTCCGGGATTATGGGTTAAACATGAAGAATATACCACTATATTGTGACTTTGAAAGCGCAATCAGGATTTGTCACAACCCAGTGCAACACTCGAAGACTAAGCATATAACACTGAGATATCATTTCATCAAGGATCACGTTGAAGATGGTA
Organism: Lactuca serriola; assembly: GCF_051521515.1. Classification (NCBI taxonomy): domain Eukaryota; kingdom Viridiplantae; phylum Streptophyta; class Magnoliopsida; order Asterales; family Asteraceae; genus Lactuca; species Lactuca serriola. Next base: position 286,273,043 of record NC_136410.1, read on the forward strand.
ACGTAGAAATTCACTTCGTTAGAACGACTGATCAACTGGTAGACATATTCACAAAGGCCTTAACCGAAGCAAGCTTCATTAAGATTCTACAAGGCCTAGGAATGATGCAAGTCAAGTGTGTACCGAAATTGCCTTCGCACTCATAAAGGTAACAAGCGAAATAGAGCGAACCGAAATGAACCGAACGTTTGGTCTATTTCGGGTGAAGTTCGACCATGAACCGAGCGTTCGGTCTATTTCGGGTTCGGTCCTTCTTAACTCATTCGTTTTTTAAGGCATTTCAATTGTTTTCTTGTGTACAACCTTTTCATTACTTCCTTTCTACTTATAAAATTCCAAAAACATTTTTTTTATCTTGCTTTCATAAAAATTCTTATAAAATCAAAAAATATTTTTCTTTTTGTTCAAATACTTCATTCTCTCAAAACACAATTTTTTTTTATCTAATGTTTTTTTTGTGTGTTTTTTTCTTTAAGTGTGATTCTCGATGGAAAAGCTAAGGTAGGTTAATGGGTTTATTAGTTAGGAGTCCCTAGAAACATGTTGCTGTATGTTGACCAAAGCCTCGACTGATTTTGAGTGATGCCTTAATAACATGATTTATACCCATCATGTTTTCCCAATACAGACTATAATATTCACGCTAATCTTGAGCTACCTTACTCTGCTCATATTGAGTTTTGAGTTTTCTGCGTGGTCCTTCTTTTTCTTTAAAGAAGAGGTACATTCGCTTCTTATACCATCTCTATCATCTTTCTCCATTATAATTCATTTCATCAATATAACCCCTAAGACTTTCAGTTTTAACCACTGAGGTTTATGGTTATACCAAGTCTATGTTCATGATCTTAGTTTCATGTCACTATATACTAAGTGAAACCCAAAGTTCAACACCACTAATGAATTGATGGTGAATTAAACAATTCAAGCTCTTACTAGTTACCCAATGAAATCTCTTTTTCTTTTGCGTGATCTTTATGAGCTTGCCTCTCACCAAGGCTTCTCCAACCCTAAAAAGATCCAGTTTAAGTTTTTTTTGAGATTTCCATTCTTCTCTGGTCACTATAAACTTTATCATACCTACTTGTTCAACATATCACAATGTTCTCACAAGTACTTCATTCAGTTTCGGTCTTATGTTAACTATCGAAATTATGAATTGAAGCGGAAGCCACCCTCTTTAACCTTTAAAAGAAGCCTTTGAAAACTTCTCAAAAAGTTATTGATCGTTATTCAATGGGAAACCAAGAAAGCCCTTTAATATCTCTCTTGACATTGAAGGAAGTGATTTTTTCCCAGAATCAATTGTTTTATGTCAAATTACGACATCACATATGACCCCTATAATCTCGTTTTATTTCTTTAACTTTTACACGCTATTCACGAAAATTTTTAATTTTCCAAATTCTAGTTCTGATTCAGATTGATCATTAAAGCGGTAAAGGCACGGAGATTCAAGCGTCATAAGGAGAATCGATTGGGATAGAGTGGACGCTGACTCAGCAGCTATCCAAAAGGCTTGGCAATTTGAAAAAGTGAGTTTTATTAAAAGGCATGTAAAAGGGAAACGTCTTTTCTCTCTCCTGCGTCATCCTCGGCATGCCAACTGCTCACCCATCAACTCAGGAGCTATTTCTGAGATAATCCAAGATTTCAGCCGAATATTTCTCTCTCCTCATTGTACATATAAAAGGAATTGGATCGGTACACTCTCATCCTTTATCACTTCCAAAATTCTCTCAAAGAAACTCAGTGACTCTCTGCGACTGTTCATCATCTTCTCCAACCTACTACAATGGAAGAATCCTCATCTGTTCATGATACCTCAGTTCGTTAACCCCTACTCACTATCAAAGCCCAACAGAACCTGATCATTGATCTCACTCCGTTCGTATATGAGCCCTATATGATGTATGTGGTTGAGTGTCTCAAATACTCACCACTCGTCGACACACTGACAAAAGTTGAAGTTGTTACTATGTCGTGCTTGTCTCTTGTCTACTCTACTGCATTCTACGACAAGGCTAATGAAATGATTCACTTTGAACTTCACGGTGAGAAGATCTATATCTCCAAGAGTCGATTATGTGCCCTAATTGGTCTTTCTCAAGATCCATCTCTGGTAAACCTTGATTCCATTACCATTGGTCAACTGTTCACTATAGTCTATCAGATGGGGTATACCGAAACCCTAACAACTGTCACCAAGTTTAAGAAGTCCTGCCTTCCTCCTCAATGGAATGACCTTTTCATGCTATTGTTCAAGGTATTGTCTGAGAGGAGCGCTGGTTCTGACGGTGCAAGCAAGTCATTCATGACGGTGTTGTATGGGTTGTACAATTGGCTTAACCTCAATTATGGGTCCATTATTTGGCAGCAGTTGGTTCAAAGCCTGGTTTCTTCATCCAGGCATTCTGAGATATCATGTGGGCGTTTCTGGTCATTCATCACCAAATGGGCAATGGATCGTCATCGTGTCCCAATAGTGGCGGACTCATTGCTCTCCTCTATTGCCACTTTTCACACCGAAAATCATCGTCACTGATCCAACCAGGTTTTCATTCATCAGACCTATTCCTGAAGCTATGCTCGGTCGTATTTCAGTGTCGAGTAACGTTCTTCAACAGTACAGGAAGCATCCATCTGTTGGTCCAAGAGAGCTTACGTCGGCAATGCCTCGTTCCATTGAAGAGGTTGACAAGCCAGCCAAAAGGAGTAAGAAGCCTGACATATAGAAGGAGGGACCGGTCACAAAACCAACCAAGGGGCAGACCCCCAAAAAGCGAAAAACTAATAAAGCTGCTACTTCCCAACCTCAACCTAAAAAGCAGAAGCAGCCCGCTAGGAGACTTATTCTTCAATCCTCCAGTGATTCGGATTCAGAATATGTTCCTCCTACGCAGAAGAACGCACTTCCTTCAGAATCTAAGAGCCAAATCTCTGATGAAGAGGCTTCGGCCCGAGGGGATACTCCACGTCGCTCCCCTACTCAAGAAATTCCGGTTCGTCCTTTTCCTCCTTCACCTCCACCTGTTACCATTCTAGTTTCTATCCCTCTTATCTCTCAAATAACCACCTCTTAACCCTTTACTACAGTTCCCATTCCCACTCCTATTTTGACATATACAACCACTACCACTACCACCACTAAACCATACTTTACTATTCCCAATACACCTGTAACCGAACCTACTTTCACAACCGAACCTCCACCTTCTTCAAAACCCTTGTCTCCTACACAGTCTACTGAAACAACCCCTATTTTAGGCGGTGAGGACTTTAAATTCGATTCCACATATTTCAGTCCTTAACGTGTACAGAGCGAGGATGATGATGATGAGCCAATCACAAAACGTCATCTCAAGGCAGTAAATGACAAGCTTGATCTACTGCTTTCCTCCTCTTCCTTTGGAGCTTATTCAGATGCTGCATTAAAAGCCTTGTTCTCTTCGGTCGTTGCCGAACATAGTGCCTCTTTATCTGCTGCAGCGAAGGCTATTGAAGCCTCCACTTCCCAATGTCAACTGGCATCTCTTGCAGTTGATGCCTCTACTAAGGAGTGCAAGGAAGCGACCGCAAAAGTCGATAAACTAGTTTCACAAGCTCACTTGTTTCTAGATTCCTTGCAGGCTGTTGCTACCAAGAATGCTGAAACTATCAACACTTCAGTAGAGAATATTCAAAAGACTCTTCAATCTGAGTGCTCGAACATTGCAGCGGCACGCCATGCCATTGAAGAAGCCAATGAATTGCTCCATGCTAATGTCAACGAACACTTAACTCAATTGGAAGCGGACTTAGCTCTGGAAAATCGGATTATGGATGAGCTCGACAGACGTACAACCCAGCTTAAACTGCAAACACACAAGCTGCGTACTGCTAATGCTGAGATTAATGACCTCAACTCAGAAAGGGAGGTTATCCGGAGTTCTGCTGCAGTTGTTCACTCCATCCTTCTTCATCTTATTGAGGCTAATAATTCGCTTATCAATATCACTGTTAGAAGGCATTTAGCAGACAAGCTCAGACCGGCACTGGACATTCTATCCCGTATCGAGGGTGTTCCGGTGACTGGGGTCCAAACGAAACAAGGGGGAGAGAAAGAGTCAAAGCAACCTCCTCATTCTAGCTCAAAACCAGCTGCTGAACCAAAGGGTAATGAAGCTTCGGTCAGTAACAAAGATAAAAAGAAGATTGGTGAAGACGACACAGACAATGAAGATGATGTCTATGTTGAGATTCCCAAGAAGCCTGTCCCGAAGGATAACACTTCTGAAAAAAAAATGGAAGAAATGACCAAGAAGCAGTGAGCTGAGCTAGAACAGAAGCGAAAGGAAGTGGAGCTCCTAGAGAAGAAAAAGTCTATGTTTCCTGTATGGACAAAAGACTCTCTTCAAAGGTGTGCAATCGACGAGCCAACTATTCTCTGGCTCGAGCCAATAATGACTTTTGGCCTTGACAACTCCAAGGATGCACATTTCAATTTGCCAATCACTCGAAAGGCATTCATCTTCCACTGCTTCAACTCGACTGTTCCCATTCCATCCCCGGACACAAAGGTAGATAGGGATCTTCTAGAGTTTTACTTGGAGTTCGCTCAACCCCAATACCTGACTTGGAGCTTAAAGAAGATAACTACAGTCAAGGTAATGAAGCCCTATTCAGTAGGGAAATTTATTAACGTCAAATTCAGGGTGACTCGAGGCACCGAAGGCTCAGTCTACCATTTTACCCTTGCTGATCTACCAAACCTCAATCCCCATGACTGGATACTCCACAACAACATTCATCTGTTGAATCCTCAGGGTATCAGCCAATAATCGATCATGTCAAGCGTATGCTTGTTTGCTACATACATGAGGTAGCAAAGATGGACTAGGAGATTGCCTTTGCCATACACAAGCGACCAACGATCAAGACCATGGGCAGAGCTGGCAATGTCAATAACATGATCAAGGGGAATATAGATTCAATGTATGACACGTTTATGTTTCTCAGGGGCGAAGGTCAAAAATGTCTGTTCGCTCTTGTTGACAAACACCTCTTCTCGACGACTTGTCTTGAGCATTTCTTGGAGATCATTCAGAGGTGCGACCAGAATAGTGCTGCTGAGGTGGTACATTCAGTTAAAATAGACTCTTCTTGCCATTATTCCTCGTCTGTTTAAAGTTATAAAGACAGTGAGGCCTGCTCAGAAGAAATAATCTCTTGCCTCATTTGACGCAAATGGGGAGATTGTTTAGTCTATTGGGTTGCGTCATGGGTTCGGTCCGTAGCCTAGTTAGAATGTCGGTATTGGGCCAGTCCAGCCGTGCATAATTTTGTATTAGGGTTTAGTATATAAGTTGCATGCATGCATACTTAGATGTTATCGCTATTATTGTTTTCGCTTCATTCTTCTGAAAACCCTAGCTCGCCTCTACAGCGGAAGTTCTTCATCGAGCTCTGCTGAGGCGTGACTCAGTTTTGAATCATAAGCATAAGTTTGATTCTTTTATGTGTTCATTCTCGTATTGATCTTAAACTGTTTGATTACTTTTGTTGCACTTGTGAAAGATCTATTCGATCTAAGAGTTTTGAACTCATCAATTTCTATTTGAGCTTCTTTAGCTAAATCCTTCTTAGACCTGACGACAATCTTCTGTTGTCCTCTATCCTTAGGATCAGTTTGAGGAAGCTTTGGTTGAGCAATTGGTTCTAATATGGTGACAAGTTTGGTGATGTAAATAACTTTCCTTCTTGGAACTTTTAGAGCTAGATCCTTGATCCCTTGCTGTCAAATGAGCTCATTTTCTGTTTCTACCATCTTTTCTCTGTTTTGTTGAGCTTTTAATCTTGCATTAGTAGCCATTTTTTCGAGTGAATCTAATTTCTCTTTTCTCCTATTCTCAAACTCATTTTGTGAGTTTGGATTTTGATTTATGATAAGACTGACTTGATCTTGTCTTGTCTACCTTTTCCCCATATCGTTCAGGTGGCCTGTCATTTGAACCAGATAACTTTTCCAAGATCAAGTCAAGCTTGGAATCAGTCGAGGCAACGTTTTGTGGAATTTCACGTATATCAGAAGAAGAAGAAGAAGAGCATGTCTTAATATGATTGACTTCATTGACTAGTAGCTAAACACTTTTCTAAAGAGAAGATATTGTTGGACAAGGTGTCTAAGTTCATAACTATATTTGGTATGTACTTGACCTGAGAGTAGCTTGGGCCATTTAGGTTGCATTTCACCGGAACAATTTGTAAGGATGGACTTTTGAGAAGAGGTTATTTATGATTTATTAATATATTATAAGTTCTAATATATTAATATGAAATCATATTATTTAATTAGTATTGACCAAGAATTAATTTGGAATTAATTTTGTGATCAAAAGAGACTAATTAAATATATAGGGATTGATTGTGCAAATCATTCATTCTTATAAAGCGGGCTAATGATCCATGACTCCTTATGTTGGGGTAAACACATGTGGTGACCCATGGATACTCCATGGAGGTTAAAACCCATGGAGCATGAGGAATGTGGAAAGTCATGCATATTAGGGTTTGCATGGTGTAACCCTAATGTAGCCACACTATATAAGAAGCCCTTTAGTTCATGAAATCAGCACCTAGAGTTCTTGTGTCAGTGCTAGCCAATTTTGAGTGCATATTATATCCTCTCAAGTTCTTCCATTTGTTGGTGGTGATTTGTGGTTCTACTTGAGGCATTCATACTATTGATGCTAGGCTCTTAAAGCTTTAAGGTTTCAACTACACTAAAAGGTATGTTATCTAACTAGAATATTTTAGTATAGATACTTCATTGTATGCTAGTTAGGATGATGCTTTGGAATTTTGAAAGTTTGCATGTATATTAGAGAAAACATAGATCCAAAGCATCTAGGGTTGCATGTACACCATAGGAGTGTTAGAATGCTTAAAACCCATCAGTGGTATCAGAGCCTATGATTGTTTTCCAATATACTTGATGCTACTTGCTTGGAAATGCTTTAAAATTCGGATTTATGCTTTCTGGACAGTGGAATCGCCGAGTCCATTAGGGAACTCTCCAAGTCCCTTTACAATTTTGACCATCTCGCTGAGTTGGTTCATATACTCGAAGAGTTGGAGCTCGAGAGTCCAGATATTCGAGTTTTAAAGCTGGAATTAGACTAGGATCATTACCCTAAACTGTTTTTGAACTTATAAACCTGTTTTTGATGTGGTAATGATCTTGCTAATCCAATTTAAAATATAATTGTCAAAAGTTTCTTGTTTTGTATTTGTTAACATGGTTAGGCTAATTCCATGATTTTTTTTTATTTGAATTATCTTGTTCATATAAGTTTGATTAAATCTTCTATGAATTATTTGATTATTGTGTTAGTTAAATAATGTTTTAAATGATTTTAGTGGACTCCATAACTTGTCCTCAAGTTATAGATGTTATGGAACATGAATGGTTTTTCTAATGAAGATGCTATGAAACTCATATGTTATTGATTTGATGAGTTTTGACAAGTTTCAAAACTTGCCATCAAGTTTTGGAATTTGTAAAGTCTCACTAAATGAAACTTTAATTCCAAACCTTATAATTTTAAAAGTTAAAAATCAACCCTTATACTATTATAATATTATACGTTTAATAATTGTATATGTATAAGACAAGTCGGTTTTACCATTAGTAGGCCTTATTCATGAAACCAGTCGATGACGGGGGTATAAGGTTACTACCTATAAAATGGTGGTTTAATGGGTGTTCACTCTCACCCACCGCTTCCTTGATTGGTGGAGGGTCGTTAGCCTAACGGGTAGGAAAAAGACTATAATTCTTATTAAAAGTATAATGATAGTAATAAAGTAACTAAAACTTTTATAAATTCCCAATCTTAGTTACTTTAGGAAAAGGTCAAATTGATCATAATCCATGAAATTACACTTTGCAACTTACCAAGTAGTTGACGGAGTGTGTGTGGTTATCTGATACATTAACTTGGACTAGTAAGGGTGGCAAAGCGTAGCTTAATGTTTATCATAAGTTCAATGGAGCGTGTGTGGTTAACCGGCACATTGATTAAGGTGATAATTGATATTGAGAGTACCAAGTACATTTGCATGGTTATTCACACCTTGTTTGTGATCATCGGTATCCTAGTCACAAACCTGAAGGGCATAATCAAGATTTAAACATGCCATTGAATTGTTCAATGAATCTCAAAGGATCTAGGAGTTTCAAATCCAATTAAAACTTAGTTAACAAATTTCGTTTTTATAATGGAAATTGGTAAATCGTCATTTACTTACCTTCAAATATTTTGCAAGTGGGATTACGACATCCCTCTTCCAAATTGTAAAATATTGTGTTGGGTCCTATCCTTAATATTTCATTTTGGGTGTTATATTAAGGACTCTTATCTAATCTAATCTTTGTCTTTCTTTCTTTTCAAATGTCTTCCAACATTGCTTCTGGCTCAAACCCTACTGACACCTTCTCTCTCATTAGCCTTTGTAGGAGAGTCATCTTTGATGCGACTAATTTCAGTGATTGGATTAGGAACATCAAGATGGTCACTCACTACAAGGAAAAGGAATATATCCTCGACAAGGAGCTGAAGGAAATTGATGAATATGCTGCTGCTCCTCAGGAGATTGCTGATTTTAGGGCACATGAGAAAGATGCCACCAAGGGATCTAGTATCATGCTTGCCACCATGTCTCCTAAACTCCAAATGTCCTATGAGGACTTTTACCATTTTAAGATGCACCAGGACCTAATGGAACGACACCGTCAGAGTGCTCGTCAAGAGTGGTATGAAATCATCTGCTCCATAATTACAAAAAAGATGAAGGATGGTGAACCCATCGTGGGCCACATGTAGAAATTACAAAGGTTTCTGGACCGTCTGCTCAAATTGAATGTGAACTTTGATGAGGAGCTGGCTATAGATATCATTCTAGACTCCTTACCTCCATGTTATGATCAGTTCCGCATGACTTATCATATGAACAAGGAGAAAGTCACTCTGAGCAAGCTTCAGGGCCTTCTAAGGATTGCTAAAAGTGGTCTTAAAGGTAAAAATGTTGTAACCACTCCTACTGCTAATGCCCATGTTCTGCCAATTGGGAAAGGTAAGGGGAAGAAGAGTAATGCTCCTTCCAAGAGTCGCAGGGGAAAGTCTCTTGATGGACCCTCTTCAAGTGGAACAAAAGGAGGTTCTGTTACTCCCTTGACCATCCCAAAAGAAGCAGAGTGTTTCTATTGCCATGAAAAAGGGCACTGGAAGCGAAGCTACACCAAGTATTTGCAAGATGTTAAGGATGGGAAGGTCAAACCCAACCATGCAGGTATTTACACTATTTTATCTAAAAACTCATCACATACTAACTCTTGGGTGCTTGACACAGGTTGTGGATTTCACATTTGTTTCTATGTCAAGCACGGGAAGATAAACTTAATCATGGGGAATAGGAACGTTTCACCTGTTATCAAGGTTTGAGTTTACTCTTTATTGCTTACTAGTGGGATAAAAATAGATTTGAATAATTGCTGCTGCTCATCAAATATGGCGAGAAATATTATTTCTTTTCATGGTTTGTACAAACAAGGTTTCACATTTTCCTTTGATAATGAAATTGGTGCAAGGGGTGAGTGTTTGTACAAATAAGGTTTCACATTTTCCTTTGAGCTAAGGTCAAATGACACTTGTGAGTCTTGTTTGCTTGGAAAAATGACCAATTCACCCTTCACTAGTTCTCGTGAAAGGGGCGAGGGTTAGTTGGATCTCATACACACTGATGTGTGTGGGCCCTTCAGAACTGCCATAAAAGATGCTAACCGCTTCTAGATGATTTTTACTGATAATTACAGCAGATATGGCTATATCTACTTAATCAAGCATAAGTCAGAAACCTTTGAGAAATTCAAAGAGTTTAAGCAAGAAGTGGAGAATTAGATGAGCTAGAAGATAAAGATGCTCCGATCCGATCAGGGTGGTGAGTATCTTAGTATCGAATTCGTAGACTATCTTAAGGAGTGTGGAATTGTTTCAAAGTTGACGCCACCTAGGACACAACAGCTTAATGGTGTGGCTGAGAGGCGCAACCGAACCATGTTATACATTGTTCGTTCCATGATGAGTCGAGCTTCGTTACCAATCTCATTATGGGGGTATGCCTTGGAGACTGCCGCCCATATCCTTAATCGAGTCCCAACTAAAAAGGTTGCCAAAACACCCCACGAGATATGGAATGGGAAGGCTCCATCGTTAGCACACATCAAGGTTTGGGGTTGCGAGGCTTTCATGACGCACGAGACTCACAACAAGCTCGAACCTCAAAGTGAGCGGTGTATTTTCATCGGCTACCCGTAGAAGTCTTTTGGATATCTCTTTTATAGACCGAGTGACAATATTGTCTTCGTTTTGAGGAGAGCAATCTTTTGTGAGTGAGAGCTCGTATTCCAAAGGGACAGTGGGAGGCAAATTAACCTTGAAGAACTTCAAGAGTTAACCGATGAAGGAACCTCAAACACTAGTGCAACCAGAGGAGGAAATTCCTGTTGAGCCAATTGACGAGTCTGTACCTCTGAGGCGTTCCAGTATAGTTGCGTTCCACCTGTGTTATATGGTTTTCATATTACTATTGGAATAGTGTCTAAGGCTGTAACTATATTTGGCAAGTATTCGACCTAGTTGAGCATGGTCCTTTTAGGTTGCCTTCACCATAGCAACTTCATAGGATGATTTATAATGAGAGAAGTAATATTATTAACATATTATGAGAATAATATAAGGAATAATAATATTGTTATTTGATTAATATATTTCATAAATTAATTAAGAATTAATTTGGTGACTTAAAGAGGTTAATTGAATAAAATGGCATAAACTGTCAAATGTGTGATAGTTGTATTTTGGGCTATGAATCTTTATGGATGTGAGGGTGGACGATTTTAGGGTTTGGAGGAACCTAGAAATCGTCCAAGGCCTAGTCTATAGGGATCATTGGATTGCTTAGGGCCTAAGTTATTCAATTAGGGTTTAAGGTGTAACCCTAGTAGCTCATAGTATATATAGACCCATTGGGTGGAGGAAATCGGCACTCATGCTTCTCAAGAAACGCTAGAGCCGATTTTCTCACTCTTCTCTGTCTCTCTCTCTCTATTATCATCCTCTTGCTATTTGGTGTTTGTAGGCCATTAATGGAGTGACAATTGTCACTCTAAGCTCCAAAGACAAGAAGATTCAAGCAAGCAATTCAAGGTATTCCTTTAGATCTGATTTCATATGTTATGATTTGAATGTTTACACTAGATCTATCAATAAAAGTTTTGGATATATTGCATGTTCAATTAGAGAAACCTAGATCCAAGCATTAGGGTTTGCATGTGCATATACGAAAGTTCTTATGGCTCAAACCCATCAGTGGTATCAGAGCCTTGATTGGTTTCTATTGAATTGATGCATTGGTTGATTGCTTGTTGATTGCAAAATTTGATTTTTTTCCATCTGCCTGATGAAATCGGCGAGTTCCATAGTGGACTCGGCAAGTAGGCCTCACCTCAGCGAGTCCATTGTGGTACTCGGCGAGTTCGAGCGTCAGATGGAGCTAGTTTCGGGATTTTACCAATTAGTTGAATAATAATTTCCTTATATGTGAGTATATTCTTGACCTAACAAAAGATATTTACCAATTAGTTGAATAATAATTTCCTTATATGATATTAATTGATTATTTTAATTAAATTGGTGAATTGTTTTGCAAGAAACATTTAAATAAATCAAATATGGATAATTATGAGATTATATGGTTAATTTAAATTATTTGTTATTTGATCCCTTATGTTTTGAAAAGTTTAAAACTAATCCTCAAGTTTTGAAATATAGTTTTGTGATTAAAAGTTTAATTTGGATAATTTAAATTTCAAACCCTAGAATTCTACAAAGTTTAAAATTCAACCCTATACTAATATAATATTACAAGACTAATATAAATATATATATATATATATATATATATATATATATATATACATATATATATATATATATATATATATATATGTATACGTATAATTAAAATGATAGTCTTACTGGTAGTAGGCCTCATTCACGAAGTCGGTCTATAAGGTGGGTATAAGGTTGCTGCCTATAAAATGGCGCTTAATGGGTGTACAGTCACACCCACCGCTTGCTTGACCGGTGGAGGGACGTTAGCCGAACGTGTAGGATAGGGCAACCATATCTCCTCATTAAAAGTATAATATTAAAATACAGAGTAACTACATGTTTTTCAAATTCCCAATCCTAGTTACTTTAGGAAAAGTGAATTGATTCAAACCCATGAAATTACACTTTGCATCCTTGCTAAGAAGTTAGTGAAGCGTATGTGGTTTACCGACACACTAATTGGTTCTAAAAAAAGGTGGGAAAGGGTGATTCATTGTTTATCATAGTTCGATGGAGCGTGTGTGGTTTACCGACACATCGAATAGGTGATTGTAACAATGAAGGCACCATGTAGATTTGCATGGTTATTCACACCTACTTTGTGATCCTCGGCATCCCAGTCACAAACGAGAGGGGCATATCGAGATTTAAACATGCCATTGAAAAGTTCAATGAATCTCATCGAAATCTAGGAATTCTAAATGCACTTAAAACTTAAGGTTATGTTTTCATGGTGGAGAATTAGTGAATCGTCATTCACTTACCTTCAAATTGTTTTCACGTTGGATTACGGCATCCCTTTTCTAATGTGTAAATAATGTTGTTGGATCCTAGCCCTAATTTTTCATATTGGGTGATAATTAGGGATTCAATTCTAATCAAACTTTGTCCTTTTCTACTTGTAGATGTCGAACGCAAACAACGTTGCTGCTAGCTCGTTCACGTTAATGAGCCTTTGCTAAAAGGTGACTTTCGATGGCACGAACTTTAGCTAATGGATAAGATACATTCGCATGATTGCTTGCTACGAGGACAAGGAATATGTCCTTGACGAGAAGCTCGAAAAGATCAATCTAGAAATCACTACTCAGGCTGAAATGACTGCCTTTGAGACTCATGAGCGTGATGCAACGAAGGTTCATTGCATCATGATAGCCACAATGAACGCCAAATTCCAAAAGTCCTATGAGGACATGTATCCGTACGAGATGCATCATAGCTTATTGGAGAAATACCAACAAAACGCGAGGCAGGAACATTACGAGATCTTCACTAACATGATCACTAATAAAATGGGTAATGGAGAATCTCTAACCGTTCACTTGCAAAAGATGCAAAGGTATGTCGATCATCTTTGCAAGTTGAATGTCGACTTTGGGGAAGACTTGGCTATCGACATGGTACTTCACTCCTTGCCTCCATGTTACAACCAATTTAGGATGACCTACCACATGAACAAGGAAGAGGTCACCCTAAGCAAGCTCCAAGGGCTCCTAAGGGTTGCTGAGAGCAACCTGAAGGACAAGTCTGTTGCACAAACTCCCAATCCACCTACTGCTCTTGTTTTGGCTAAAGGACAGGGAAGGGGCAAAAAGAGGAAGGCTCCGTCAAAGAGCCACCGCAAGGGAAAGTCCCGAGATGGTTCCTCTTCTAGTGGGACCAAGGTTGATCCTGCTAAACCCAACCCTAACCTGATGGAAGCAGAGTGCCACCATTGCCACAAAATAGGGCATTGGAAGAGAAGCTGCCCAGAATATCCGCAAGCCATCAAGGATGGAAAGATCAAGCCGTCTTTCGGAGGTATTTACACAATTAAATCTAATTCATCTCATGCTATTTCTTGGTTTCTTGATACTGGGTGTGGTTACCACATTTGTTCTGAATTGCAGGGACTAAGAAGAAATAGGGATGTGGAGCTTGGAAGAATAAATCTAATCATGGGAAACAGAAGATCATTCCCTGTTACCAAGATTGGAGTGTATTCTTTAGTGCTTAGTAATGGATTAAGTTTAGATTTGAATAATTGTTGCTATTCGCCAGATATGGCAACAAACATCATTTCATTTCATGGTTTGTTTAGACAAGGATTTAGATATACGTTTAATAACGAGAATGGTTCGATTTATGCTTATCTAAATGGTGTTTTATATTTAGAAGCAATGCCTTGTAATTGAATTTATGAGACTGTTATAATTGTAGATAACTTAGGAAATGATGTTTTTGTTGGATTAGATGTCTAAGCCCATCACTATTACTGGTATGTACTTGACCCGAGAGTAGCATGGTCCATTTCGGTTGCATATCATTAGGACAATTTGTTAGGATGGACTTTTGAGAGAAGGTTATTTATGATTTATTAATATATTATAAGTTATAATATATTAATATGAAATCATATGTTTTAATTAGTATCGATCAAGAATTAATTGGAATTAATTTAGTGATCAAAAGAGACTAATTAAGTCTATGGGGACTAATTATGATAATTAGTTATATTTATATGTGTTGGGCTTATGATCCATGTTGGACCAAGTTTATGTATGGATACATAAAGAGTTGTGCCACATGAAGCATGGATCGTAAAACCCATGGGTATGGATTATGGGTTATACCCATGTCCCTTGGAATCCTACATATAAATAGGTTACTCCATAGCCAAAATCACCACTTCTTTTCTTAGAGAAATATGGAGGTGTTTTGGTGCATGGAATTCTCTCTGAAGAGCCACCTTTGTCCTAGGTGTGTTGTGATTCTATTTGAGGCATTTTATACTATTGGTGCTAAGCTCTAAGGCCAAATACATCAAGATTTCAAACCACATAAAAGGTATGTTTCCCTAACGAGTAAATTATATGGTTTATGTCAAATGCATGCTAGTTATAGGTTTAATGCCTTGGAAACCATTTGCATGTATAATTAGTGAAAACATAGATCCAAGGTATTTAGGGTTGTATATGCACCATAGGATGTTGTATTATACCAAAACCCAACAGTGGTATCAGACCCATGGGTTGTTTTCTACTATATTTGATTCAAATGTATTTTTTTTTCAAGTTGATGGAAAAAAAAAGAAAAAAAAAACATGAAGTTTGTCAAATTTTATGATAATTACTTGATTTTATGAAAAACTAATTATTTGTAAAATTTGAGTCACATTACAACAAGAGTTGAATTAGGTCAATTTATTAAAAGATGGAATGATCTGATTATTTTATTTGTTTTAAAAGTTTGATCTATGTGGTTTTAAGGAGTTAAAAATTTTGTCATAAAATTTTGGAACTCAAAAGTTTTTTTTAAAGTTATGATCTTAAGAGTTTTGAAACTTCCATAAGTTATGGATGTGAAATGTCTCATTTATTAACTCTTTAGGTTATGAAGTCCAAGAGTCTTCAAAGGATAATTGTCAAAGTTTCAAGATTTGTATTAGCTTATATGATTATCTAATTTCTTGAAAATTGTTGATGTGAATTATCTTTACTTATGAGTTAAATCTAGATCATAGAAAAATTATTTGATTATTGTGTTAATTGGAATATTTGATCTTAATGGTTTTTATGAACTCCATAACTTGTCCTCAAGTTATGGAAAGTCTCATAGGTTATGAAAATAGAAGAGTCTCTATTTTTAATGTCATCATTAAATGATTTAATGTCTTCCATAACTTGTCCTCAAGTTATGGAACTTGAATTTTTTTTTTCATTAAACATTAATTAAGCTCATAAGTTATGAAAAAGCCAAGAGTTTTGAAAGGTTTCAAAACTTGTCATCATGTTTTGGAATTTGTAAAGTTACCCCCCATGTATACTTTAATTCCAAACAAGACCTTAGAATTTTAAACGTTAAAATTCAACCCTTATACTTTATAATATTATAAGTTAATAATATTTATATATATGTATAAGAGTAAAGTCAGTCTTACCGTTAGTAGGCCTCATTCACGAAGCCGGTCTATAAGGGGGGTATAAGGTTACTGCCTATAAAATGGCAGTTTAATGGGTGTCCACTCTCACCCACCGCTTCCTTAACCGATGGAGGGTCGTTTGCCGAACGGGTAGGACAAGGACTATAATTCTTCCTTCATTAAAAGTATTAATGATAAATAAAAAAGTAACTAAACCTTTTTATAAATACCCAATCTTAGTTACTTAGGAAAATGTGAATAAGGTGCTAATCCATGAAATTACACTTTGCACTTTGTTTAAGTCGGTTAGTGGAGTGTGTGTGGTTAACCGGAACACTAAGTCGTATTTAACAAGGTAGGCAAAGGGTAACTTAATGTTTATCATAGTATCGATGGAGCGTGTGTGGTTAACCGGCACATCGATTGAGGGGTAATCACTTAAGGGTGCCAAGTAATTTGCATGGTTACTTCACACCTTGTTTTTTGATCCTCGGCATCCCAGTCACAAAACCTGAAGGGCACACTCGAGATTGAAACATGTCATTGAAAAGTTCAATGAATCTCAAAAGATCTAGGAGTTTGAAATCCATTTAAAACCTAATAAATTATTTCGTTTTTCATGATGGAAATTGGTGAATCATCATTCACCTACCTTCAAATATTCTATAGCTTGGATTACGGCATCCTTCTTCCAAGTTATAAAATGGTTTGTTGGGTCCTAGCCTGAATATTTCATATTGGGTGTGATATTAAGGACTTTAAATCAACTATCTTGAATATCTCCCAAAAGATGTCTGGTTCAGACATCTATGATCTTCCCAAATATCTTGGAACTTTACCTCCTCTACCTCCTCCAATTATTTTCCCTAACCCACAAGTTCAAGGTCACTCATGCCCTATTGGAAAGGCAAGGTCTAGGTGTGATCATATCTTGGAGATGAAGTCACATACTGACAAGCCGGGAGAGTTGGGTGTCAAAGTCTTAAGAAAGTTAGTTGTTCAATCACTTTCTATGTCACATAGTGAGTTCCTTGGGACTCCTATGAAACAGACTATGACAAGACCCTTAATGATCTTATCTATTTGCTTGGTGCTGCTAAATCAAAAATGTTTTAGTGTACTAGTAAAGCCAATTTGATTAGGAGATCAACTTCCCAAAACTTTATGGACAGGGACAATAGTGACATAGGAAATCCAGAAAAGCATTCTCTTCCCAATGGAAAGGGATCGGACATAGTCAACTCGGTTGACCAAATGGTAAAGAGAAAGGCTAAGTCTGAGATAGTCCCATGTACTATTACCTAAGGGTCCATATGATCCTATTGCCAAAAGGAAAGGACATTGGTTGCGAAGCTGTCAATTTTACCTAAAAGATCATAAGGCTAGTAAAGTAAATAAGTCTGACTCTATTTCAGGTAAGGTCTACTATCTAACTCGGTTAATTTTCTATTCTGATATTCTTATTACAAGATGTGACTGGGTCACATGTTGATGTTTAAGAATCAAAGGAAAAAGTGAAGGAAAATTAAAGAAAGAGTATGTTGAATCTAATCGCGAAGATGGATTTCTATCGCTTGATTGAAGATTGGATTCTTGAGCTACTCTTAGGATTTATGATAGATTGCTAGGAAACAAGTAATAACATAGTTTTCATTTCAAGTTACATTTTAAGGAAAAAGTTTTTTCTGCATTTTAAAATAAATAAAAGTTTGTTTTAATTTATTTTTATCTCCTTATAATGGCATTCATGAAAACTTGATGTTTGTATGTTTATAGCAATATTGGAAATATGAATTTGATTCGTTCATTTGTGGTAGTGTCTAAATTTACCAAATAAGGAAAGATTCTCATCACCCAAGTTTCAATTGGACCGAAACTTGGAATCATGCAAGTTGTATAGTATGATGAATGAGAACTTTTGAGCATTGGTAAAATTAAGACTAACTACTTGTTCACATGGATGTGTGAGTCAAGAGAAGGACTAAGGGATCATGTACACTTTCTTGTGCACTTTTCAAAGTCCACCACAAAAGATAGATAAGACTATTCGTCATGATTTACTAAGGTTTAGTAAATATGATTATACTTACAAGCTTAAGTATAATTTTGAAACATTGGAAAATTTTCAACGTATGACAGAACGAATAAGAAGAATCAAATTAGGCGGAAGGATAAAAGTTTCTCAAATCTGAAAAGATGGGAGAGTACTTTAGTATCATATTTTAAGGTCATCTTAATGATTTTGAGAACTTATCACAATTCATCCCCTAAGTACATTCTCATAGTTAAGAAAAGGAGTTATAAATTGTTGAAGTGGTTAAATCAAGAAGATGATTCATACTTCATTTCAAAACAATTCATAGAGTTATACTCTAAGATTGTAACTTGAGTGACATGTCTTAAAGAAGGTTTAAAACACTTGTCAAATGTAAGAGTAAAAGTTTTCTACTCTTGTACATTTGAAATTGGTAAGTTGTGATGTTTTGGATAAAACAAAGACCAACATAGGCTAATTGTGTCAAGTGTCTATCTTGATTAGATTCCACACTATCTCTTGAATATTTGTCAAGAATGTCGTATAGGTCAAGGAGACAGCGGGAGTCTAAAAGCTCCTAAAAAAGGTCTCAAGAAGTAATCAAGAAGAAAACATGTATTTCATCGCTAGCACACAAGTAGAGGTTTATAACCTATCATGCTGACATTTTTGTGCCCATTCTAGTTAAGTTGGCTACACATTTGAGTTCTACATGTTCTCAATTATTTGCATAACTACTTGGAAGCAATGGCAGGCCCTTGAGCTGCCAGGTGGCAAGAAGTTAAGATTGCACAAGTTCAATCCATATGAGTTTGGATTTGTCATTATCCTTGTCTTGTGACTATGGTTTTGACAATTCACATGGATAAGAACACATACACCATTAAATCTAAGTGTCATAAGGTTTCTCTTCGATTCATGAAAATATGGTAAGGAAACTCTTTCACTATGTAGATTTTGAGTAGATAGAAATTGTGGGAATGACAAAAGGTCTAAACATTATGATTACGACATCCCTCTTCATAATTGTTTAGACACACATGTGAGCTATCTAAGAGAGGTGTATGATATTGATAAAGTCTTATCAAGGTAATCTAGTATCAGAAATCTAATGTTTGGTAAGAAATTCAATAAAATATTGATTTCTGGGTACATGTCAAAGCTAGTGGGAGCATAAGTGTTTTGCTAATAATCATCATGTTAGTGGGAGCATGATAATTATGATAAGTATTGCGAGTTAGTAATGTTAGTTATAGAAAACAAAAGTTTCAATTCATGAGGTTGCAGGGGTTGAAAAAGTTGTTTTGCTATAATTAAGGGAGAGGAAATTATAGTTCATCTCATATCTAAAAGCTTAATCGTATTTAGTTAAGAATATATATGAATTTCATGTTGGGATGGCTCAACATAAGGAAATTCTATATATGGGTTCATTATTTGCGTTCTAAAATTTGATTATGATTACGGCATCCCTTTTCATAATCTAAAATATGAGAACTTGGCAAATAGAAATGGAAATATTATAGGAAAAGACTGGTTTCGTCTTTCTGTGAGACATCATGAATCATGTCCTATATGCTTCGGATATAGGATCGACTACATGTGCTATATTCACTCTCTCTATGTTTTTCCAAATGCCTCGGGCATGAAGAAGGGAAAAAGGTCTAGAAATTGACATGACTAAAAAGATTAAGCAATTGTTGAGGACAATCTAAGGTTTACCAAAGATTGGTTGCTCAAGGACAGTTTCAAGTATAGTATTAATTCTGGAAGGACCATATTGACATAATCTGTAAGGAGGCAACTCTTGTTCAGAAGTGATAGTCAAAATGGAATATGGAAATGCTTCAAAGTTACAAAGTATTCAATCTGTATGATTAGGAAACTTAATGCAATAAGGATGTTTCCAAGGAGTTGGTCTCCTTTGGAATACTCTATAATGACTGTTGCCAAGTCTTTAAGAATTTTTGCATAATCATTACAAAAGGATCAATGCATGTAAGTTTAGAATCTAACAGATTTCACTAAATGGCATGAATTTGGAATTCTTGCATTTGCAGTAAGATTTGGGACTGTGAAATGAGAATCATTGGAGTTATGTTCAATTGATCTATTTCACAAAGTAAAGATCATAGATAAACATAGTATGCATACTTGGTGTGTGGCATGACTAGTGTTTAGAAAACATAGTGTACATGCTTGGAGCATGGGACAACTATTTTTTTAATTCAAGAATAAAGTTGATAGCTGAAAGAGTATACAATGAATAATGTGTAATCATATGGTGATAAATAAAAGGTGTTTTATTTATATTCATAAGTTCTGAGACCATATTGGATTCGATTATTATTGTGTTTCACTTTGCATGTTTTGACTTCTAGAATAACTAGGTCATTGTTCTGATTGACTAAGTTATTCATACCATCCATAGTCGGTCATATGTTGGAAGTAGAAATGAATCAAGACTATCATGGGTTGGGTTTGTAGAGGTCTAAGATATTGGACTTGGTGGTGCTACAATACTCATGAGTTCTCATAATTTCTGAGTATTGGATTCAACCCGTGCTCATTGGAATCATTTCATGGATTTTATCACGAGTGATCATGAGACGATAATATCTTATATTCTTCAAACCTAGAGATATGAGTTGTTACTATGAGTTGGTTATACATTGACTGCACGAAAACGCATTGGTAACTCGATGTTATAAAACGTGCCTTTGTGTATGATTCAACAAGTAGTAGAACAAGCCATATGAGTCGAAGTTTATCCATTCCTTTTACCTTCGGGATAAAAGCAATATCTGTGGGCCCCTCGACGGTTTGATTATGACAAATGGAAGTGCTCGGCCGGGCCGGGACTGATTTCATTTGTTCAATTAGTCAGTCGTCATAAATCAAAAATCGGGAAACAACAAATGGACAGAGAGAATGATTATAATCCATGTCTCAGTCAATATGATATCTAGAATGGAGGAATATATGATCCCTTATCTAATGGACGCGTCATTGATTTGTTCAGAGTTCGACTGCGGCTTTAAGAGCTACGATTGCTAGTCGGGTTATGAAGTCGTACTTGCAATAATAGTTTTAGACTTTTCCAAGTGGGAGATTGTAGGATTAGATGTCTAAGCCCATAACTATTATTGGTATGTACTTGACCCGAGAGTTGCATGGTCCATTAGGGTTGCATATCACCAGGACAATTTGTTAGGATGGACTTTTGAGAGAAGGTTATTTATGGTTTATTAATATATTATAAGTTATAATATATTAATATGAAATCATATGTTTTAATTAGTATCGATCACGAATTAATTTGGAATTAATTTAGTGATCAAAAGAGACTAATTAAGTCTATGGGGACTAATTATGATAATTAGTTATATTTATATGTGTTGGGCTTATGATCCATGTTGGACCAAGTTTATGTATGGATACATAAAGAGTTGTGCCACATGAAGCATGGATCATAAAACCCATGGGTATGGATTATGGGTTATACCCATGTCCCTTGGAATCCTACATATAAATAGGTTACTCCATAGCCAAAATCACCACTTCTTTTCTTAGAAAAATATGGAGGTGTTTTGGTGCATGGAATTCTCTCTCAAGAGCCACCTTTGTCCTAGGTGTGTTGTGATTCCATTTGAGGCATTTTATACTATTGGTGCTAAGCTCTAAGGCCAAATACATCAAGACTTCAAACCACATAAAAGGTATGTTTCCTAACGAGTATATTATATGGTTTATGTCAAATGCATGCTAGTTATAGGTTTAATGCCTTGGAAACCATTTGCATCTATAATTAGTGAAAACATAGATCCAAGTTATTTAGGGTTGTATGTGCACCATAGGATGTTGTATTATACCAAAACCCAACAGTTTTATGCATCGATTTTTCCAATGGTATGGATAAATCATGTTTGTGGTATTGTCGTCTTGGACATGTCAACAAGAAACGCATAGCCCAACTCCAAAGGGATGGAGTGTTGGAGTCATTCGACCTTAGGGAAGATGACACGTGTGAGTCTTGTTTGCTTGGAAAGATGACCAAGTCACCCTTTACTGGTACATGTGAAAGGGGTGAGGGTTTATTGGATCTCATATATACCGATGTATGTGGACCCTTTAGATCCACCACAAAGGATGGGAACCGCTTCTATGTGACTTTCACCGATGATTATAGTAGATATGGGTATATTTACTTAATCAAGCACAAGTAAAAAACGTTTGAAAAGTTCAAAAAATTCAAACATGAAGTGGAGAATCAATTGGGTAGGAAAATCAAGATGCTTCGATCCGATCGAGGAGGAGAGTACCAAAGTCTTGAATTCCACGACTATCTCAAGGAATGTGGAATAGTTTCACAATTGACGCCATCTAGGACACCGCAGTTGAATGGGTGGCAGAAAGGCATAATCGAACCTTGTTAGACATGGTTCGTTCTATGTTGAGTCATGATTCACTACCTATCTCATTCTGGGGTTATGCCTTAGAGACTGCCGCCCATATCCTTAACCGAGTCCCTACTAAGAAGGTTGCCAAAACACCTCACGAGATGTGGACAGGGAAAGCTCCCTCATTGGCACATATCAAGGTTTGGGGTTGCAAGGCTTTCGTAAGACGAGATACTCACGACAAGCTCGAACCTCGTAGTGAGCAATGTATTTTCATCGGCTACCCGTAGAAATCCTTTGGATATCTCTTCTATAGACTGAATGACAATGTTGCCTTTGTTGCGAGAAGAGGGGTTTTTCGAGAGCGAGAAATCATAAGCCAAGGAGACAGTGGGAGGCAGATCGAACTTGAAGAGATTCAAGAATCGAGTGATCAATGAACCTTTACCGTTGGCGCTCAACCCGAGGAGGAAACTCCGGTTGAACCAATTGACGAGTCCTTATCTCTTAGACATTCCGAAAGAGTTAGTGCTCAACCCCAGTTTTATGGTTTTCATATTACTACCGAAGGGGACACGTATATTAGTGATGGTACACTAATAAATCTAGATGAACCTAATAGCTATAAGGAAGCCATGGCAGGCCCGGAGTCTGCAAAATGGAAAGAGGCAATGGACAGCGAGATTCAATCCATGTGTGACAACCAAGTTTGGAATTTGGTTGATAATGTGCCCGGACGTAAGACCGTTGGGTGCAAATGGATCTTCAAGAAGAAAACCGACGTGGATTCGAATATACACACATATAAGGCGCAATTGGTTGCGAAGGGATTTACTCAAACTCCCGGAGTTGACTATGATGAGACCTTCTCACCAGTTACGAAAATAAAGTCTATTAGGGTGATGCTAACCATAGCTACATTCCATGATTATGAGATATGGCAGATGGATGTCAAGAACGCTTCCCTTAATGGGAAGTTGGCTGAGGATGTTTACATGGCTCAGCTAGAGGGTTTTTTCGATAGAAAGCATCCAAATAGAGTGTGCAAGCTTGAGAAGTCCATTTATGGGCTTAAACAAGCCTCTCGTAGATGGAATCTTTGCTTTGATGAGAAAGTCAAAGAGTTTGGATTTGTACGAAGCGAAGATGAATCATGTGTATATGTCAAAGCCAGTGGGAGTATAGTTAGCTTCCTCGTTTTGTATGTCGATGACATACTACTCATAGGAAACGGCATCCCGACACTGCAGGAGGTTAAGTCCTGGCTCGGGAAGTGCTTCGCTATGAAGGACCTCGGAGAGGCTTCCTATATCTTGGGAATAAGGATACTGAGAGAACGAAGTAAGAGACTAATAGGACTTAGTCAGAACACTTACCTAGATAAAGTACTGAAACGTTTTAGTATGGAGAATTCGAAGAAGGGAGAATTACCGATACAAAGTAATGCCAAGTTGAGTAAGACTCAAAGTCCGAGTACCGAAGCCGAGATAACAGAAATGAGCCGAGTACCTTACACTTCCGCAGTTGGCTCAATCATGTATGCTATGACTTGTACTCGCCCTGATGTAGCCTTTGGTTTAAGCACGGTTAGTAGATATCAAGGGAACCCTGGCAGAGCCCATTGGATTGCGGTCAACAATATCCTTAAGTACCTTCGGAGGACCAAGGAATTGTTTTTAGTCCTCAGAGGGAGTGATGACTTAAAGGTGCAAGGGTATAGTGACGCCAGCTTCCAGGCTGACAAGGACAAATACCGTTCGCAGTCGGGCTGGGTCTTTACCCTCAATGGAGAAGCAGCAACTTGGAAAAGTTACAATCAGGAAACCGTACCTAATTCAACGTGCGAATCAGAGTACATTGAAGCAAGCGAAACATCGAAGGAGGCAATATGGTTGAAGAACTGCATTGGTGATCTTGGAGTTGTACCTGCCATAAAGGAGCCTATGGAAATTTTCTGTGATAATGAAGGAGCGGTTGCCTTGACCAAGGAACCGAGGGATCATGGTAGGTCTCGTCATATCGACATAAAATATCACTTTATTAGACATCGAGTAGAAGAAGGAAATCTCGTGGTTAAGAGGATATCATCAGAAGATAACCCAGCAGATCCGCTTACGTAGGGACTGAATAGGGTTAAGCACTTGCAGCATGCTAGGAGTATTGGGCTGAAGGATGATATTAGTTTAGATTAGATGGTTTTAGAAACTTAAAATAGATAAATGTAATTGACATTTGACGATTAAATAAAGGAGTATTATTTATAAGTAAATTTACTGTCCTATGTTAATTGTTTAACTATTATTTCACTTTGCATGTTTTGACTTCCTGAATAATTGAGTTATTAAGAATAATCGAATTATTCGAATGGTCCACAATTGTTCATATGTTGTAAGTAGATATGAAAGAAGATTGTCATGAATTGGTATGTAGATTGTCTGAATTGTATTAGACATAGCAAAAGGGTTCTACAATGTTCATGAGTGCTTATGAACTAGTTTTGAGCATTGTAACAAACCCACGTTTGCTTTAATCACTTTAAAGGTATATATGTATATTGTAAGTGATCGCAAGATGATAATATCATATGATCTCAAAACCTAGATATATGGTTTGTTATTTGTTAATTGGTTGTACATTGATGATGCGACACCGCATCAGTAAATTGATGTTATAAAACGCATTATTATGTATGATTGATTAGCGAATAAGTAAATGCATATAAGTTGAAGTTTATCTGTTACTTTTATCCTAAGAGGGTAAAAGCGATATCTCGGCCGCTCGATGATTTGATTTCACTTATGTGCCAGGCCTAGTCAGAACTAAATTGATGTGTTCGATTAAGTTCTATGTCGAATAAATCTGAGATCGAGAAACTAAATCCTGGACTATGATTGTGTCCGCATGATATCTGAACAGAGGACTGTACGATCCCTTATCTGAAGGACAGGACTTATATGACCAGAGTTTGACAATGTTTTTGAGAGCTACGATTACTAATCGGATTGTGCTTGTGTATATAGTTACTGGACTTATCCAAGTGGGAGACTGTTGGAATAGTGTCTAAGGCTGTAACTATATTTGGCAAGTATTCGACCAGGTTGAGCATGGTCCTTTTGGGTTGCCTTCACCATAGCAACTTGACAGGATGATTTATAATGAGAGAACAAATATTATTAATATATTATGAGAATAATATAAGGAATAATAATATTGTTATTTGATTAATATATTTCATAAATTAATTAAGAATTAATTTGTGACTTAAAGAGGTTAATTGAATAAAAGGGTATAAACTGTCAAATGTGTGATAGTTGTATTTTGGGCAATTAATCTTTATGGATGTGAGGGTGGACGATTTTAGGGTTTGGAGAAACCTAGAAATCGTCCAAGTCCTAGTCTATAGGGATCATTGGATTGCTTAGGGCCTAAGTTATTCAATTAGGGTTTAAGGTTTAACCCTAGTAGCTCATAGTATATATAGACCCATTGGGTGGAGGAAATCGGCACTCATGCTTCTCAAGAAACCCTAGAGCCTATTTTCTCACCCTTCTCGCTCTCTATTATCATCCTCTTGCTAGTTGGTGTTTGTAAGCCATTAGAGGAGTGACAATTGTGACTCTAAGCTCTGAAGACAAGAAGATTCAAGCAAGCAATTCAAGGTATTCCTTTAGATCTGATTTCATATGTTATGATTTGAATGTTTACACTAGATCTATCAATAAAAGTCTTGGATACATTGCATGTTCAATTAGAGAAACCTAGATCCAAGCATTAGGGTTTGCATGTGCACATAGGAAAGTTCTTATGGCTCAAACCCATCAATTACATCTAAGGATGATACATTTATCAGTGACATCACACTGATAAATTTGCTTGAACCTAACAACTACAAGGAAGCCATGGTAGTCCCCAAGTCTACTTAATGGAAAGAGGCGTTCGACAGCGAGATTCATTCCATGTATGGCAATAAAGTTTGGTACTTGGTTGACAATGTATCGGTCGTACGACAGTCTGGTGAAAATGGATCTTCAAGAAGAAGACCGACATGGATGGGAAGGCACACACTTATAAGGTGCGACTGGTTGCGAACGGCTTTACTCAAACTCTGGTAGTTGACTATGATGAGACCTTCTCACCAGTACCAAAGATTAATTCTATTAGGGTTATGCTAGCCATTGTTGTATTTCATGATTATGAAATATGGAAAATGCATGTCAAAACCACTTTCCTTAATGGGAAGTTGGTTGAGGATGTTTACATGAGTCAGCCAGAGGGTTTTGTCGATGCTAAGTACCCTAATAGAGTGTGTAAGCTTGAGAAATCCATTTATGGATTGAAACAACCATCTCACATATGGAATATTTTCTTCGATGAGAAAGAGTTTGGCTTTGCGAGAAGTGAGGATGATTCATGTGTATATATCAGAGCTAGTAGGAGTATAGTTAGCTTTTTGGTACTGTATGTGAATGACATACTACTCATAGGAAATGACATCCCAACCTTGCATGAGGTAAAATCCTGAATTGGGAAGTGTTTTGCTATGAAGGACCTTGGGGAAGCTGCCTATATCCTAAGGATAAGGATATTGAGAGACAGGAGTAAGAGACTAATTGGAATTAGTCAAAGTACTTACTTGGAAAAAGTGTTGAAGAGGTTCAACATGCATCATTCCTAGAAAGATAACTTACCAATCCAGCACAATGCCAGACTGAGGAAGGCTCAGTGTCCAAGTATAGAGGCTGAGATAGCTGAGATGAGTCGATTACCATATGCTTCCAGTGTTGGCTTGATCATGTATACTATGAATTGTAGTCACCCTGATGTGGCCTTTGCTTTGAGCATGGTCAGCAGATATCATGGGAATCCTGGCAAGGCTCACTGGACTATGGCGAAAAACATTCTCAAGTACCTATGGAGGACTAAGGACTGGGTCCTTACCCTTAGTGCGAGTGATGAATTGAGAGTGGTGGGGTATAGTGACGTCATTTTTCAGACCGACAGGGATGATTTCTGCTCTCAGTCGAGCTAGGTCTTTACCCTGAATAGTGGAGAAATTACTTGGAAAAGTTCCAAGCTGGAAACTATAGTTGATTCAACGTGCGAATCTGAGTACATATTAGCAAGCGAAGCGAAGAAGGAGGCACTATGGCTGAAGAACTTCATCGGAGACCTTGGAGTTGTAATAGCTATAAAGGAGCCTGTGGATATTTTCTGTGACGGTGATAGTGTGGTTGCCTTAGCCAAGGAACCAAGGGATCATGCTAGGTCTAGGCACATCGACATGAAATTTCACTTCATAAGACACAAGATAGAAGAAGGACTCCTCGTGGCAAAGAGGGTATCACTAGATGAGAACCCGATAGATCCCCTCACGAAGGGACTGAATAGGGTTAAGGATTTACAGAATGCGAGGCACATTGGGCTGAGGGATGATATTAGTTTTAAATATTTGATATCCATTTCGAAACATGTAATAGATAAACTGTAATTGACATTTTTCGCTTAAATAAAAGGTGTTTTTTATTTACTCATATGGTACTATCTAATGTCAATTGTTTTACTATTGATTCATTTCGCATGTTTTGACTTCCAGAATAATTGGATTATTCAAAACATCCACAGTCGATCATACTTTGGAAGTAGGTATTGAAGCAAGACTGTCATGAATTTGGCATGTAGATTGTTAGAAATGGTTTGACATTGCTATGACATTCATGAGTGCTCATAAGGTCTGATTATTGGATTAAACCCACGGTTACGTGTATCACTTTGTGGAATTCATTTCGAGTGATCGTGAGATGATAATATCATATAATCTTCAAACCTAGATATATGGTTTGTTGACTATGAGTTGGTCGTACATTGATAGTACGAAAGCGCATCGGTAACTCGAGGTTATAAAACGTGTTGTTGTGTATGGTTCTGTGAATAATTATTACAAGCGTATACTGTCAAAGTTTGTCTGCTCCTTTTAGTCCTTGGAGGATTAAAAGCGATATCATGGGCCCCTCGATGATTTTGTTTTGACTTATGTGACGGGACCGATCAGAATTAAATTGATGTGTTCGATTAAGTTCTACGTCAAACAAATCAGAAATGGGGAAACAAATTGTTGGACAATAAGATTGACTGTGTTCCATGTGTTTGTCCGACTGATATCTTGATAACAGAGGATTCTATGATCACTTATCTAAAATGGTACATCTATGTTTGACAAAGGCAGTTAAGAGCCACGATTACTAGTCGGATCCATAAGTTATACATACAACTATAGTTATTAAACTCATCCAAGTGGGAGATTGTTGGATAAGGTGTCTAAGTCCATAACTATATTTGGTATGTACTTGACCCGAGAGTAACATGGTCCATTTGGGTTGCATTTCACTAGAACAATTTGTAAGGATTGACTTTTGAGAAGAGGTTATTTATTATTTATTAATATATTATAAGTTCTAATATATTAATATGAAATCATATTATTTAATTAGTATTGATCAAGAATTAATTTGGAATTAATTTTGTGATCCAAAGAGACTCATTAAATATATAAGGATTGATTGTGTAAATGTTTCATTCTTATAAAGTGGGCTAATGATCCATGACTCCTTATGTTGGACTAAACCCATGTGGTGACCCATGGATACTCCATGGAGGTTAAAACCCATGGAGCATGAGGAATGTGGAAAGTCATGCACATTAGGGTTTGCATGGTGTAACCCTAATGTAGCCACACTATATTAGAAGCCCCTTGGTTCATGAAATCGGAAACTAGAATTCTTGTATGAGTGCTAGAAAATTTTGAGTGCATATTATATCCTCTAAAACTCTTTCATTTATTGGTGATGATTTTGTTGGATTAGTGTCTAAGTCCATAACATCAGATTTGTGGTTCCACTTGAGGCTTTCACACTATTGGTGCTAGGCTCTTAAAGCTTCAAGGTTTCAACTACACTAAAAGGTATCTCGTATAACAAGAATTTTGTAGTATAGATACTTCATTGTATGCTAGTTAGGATGATGCTTTCGAATTTTGAAAGTTTGCATATATATTAGAGAGAACATAGATCCAAAGCATCTAGTGTTGCATGTAAACCATAGCGGTGTTAGAATGCTCAAAACCCATCAGATATGTCACTAGAGGAGTTATTTTCTTTATGAGAATTGGATTTTCAGATATTTGCAATGTCATATCGTAATGAATCCAATTGACGTTGAACTTGTTCACTATATGATTAAAAGGGATAGGTGGATGATGATGCATAAGCTTTAGATAGTTCTGCAATTGACTTCTCAAGATTGGAAATGTACCGGTCTTCATCAGTGACATGAGTCTATAAATGATCTAATTTGGCTTTATAGACAGAATCGAGATTTGATAAAGACTAAAGAAAATCATCGATCTTTTGATACATTAGTGAGAGATGATCTTTGATGGTCTTTTGAGTCTTCAGATCTATAGTTTCAATCTGTCACATGTTATGAATAACTTGTCCATTGATATATGCGATTGTGCCATTAAATTCTTCAATGGTGACCTTATGTTTTTTCATTTGCGCTTCTATTGTCTCATTAAGGATAAAGACATTGTGTGCCATATGTTCAAGATACCACTGAAATTTGTCCATATATCCAGAGTAAGAAGTTGTGTGAAAGAGAATTTCCTCAATACCGTCAGCTACCATCTGGGCAGTTACTCTAATACGTCTGGGCTCAGGTTCAAATGTATTTTCTTAATTTGTATCTGCTGGAGTACTATCCTCCTGAAGAGGATCTGGTGGAAAAGAAGAGAAATTATCTTCTTGAGTATAAGCATTTTCTTGAGAATCTTCTTGAGGTGAGGGAGAGTAATCATCATGATGAATTTTGAATGTCCTTCTAGATGGTTTGGAGAATAGGTAATTGACATGTCTTGGTCATCACCCTCAAATGAGTCATAATTAGCCAAGGAGACATAATTTCATGGACCTTCTATATCCGACTAAAAGCCTGCTGATGAGATTGGAGCAGATTTAGGAGGAGATGTGGGCTCATCTAAATCTACTCCAAGATTATCATGAGACACGATTGGAGATAGGATAGAAGGCAGTTGATATGAATTTGATCGTTTCTTCTTCTTTTTCGACTTCTTGGATGCATGACATGAGTGCTTCCTCTCCATTTTAGGAGATGAAGTAGTTCCCTGGAAGTGGTTATGATATGACGATAAAGAGGAACTGTTTTCATCTGGCTTTGCAAATATTACATCTGAAATGATGACTAGATGTGAAAACTCAGATTCAGATGTAGTACGATTCCTATATGGTGACATATGCAAGTACGATGGTAGTGGGCCTTCTGGAATCTCCTATGGTGTTAGATTGCTATTATTGATGACATCATGTATAATGATAGAGCACTAGAGAGGATGATGAATCAAAAACTTATTCTTTGAGGTAGAGAGAAAAGTAAGGAAGTCTTCCCAAAAAGTAAAGGCATAGTCAACATTGATGTCATAGAAAAGCCCATACATGACAGATCTTTTTTACCGCGACTGCGTCCACCAACTGATACAAAAAGACACAAAGTGAGGACGAATCTAAAAATGTGCCATGGCATGGGATGGAAAGCTTTCCTAATTCTTGAAAGGTTTGGTTCGGTGCTTTCTTCAAATTTATATCCCATTTTCTTGAACATTGTCACCGGTTGAGCAGAAGAAGGTGTGACATGTGTCGAAGGTTTATGAGAACCATCGTGTACACCTAAAATAATTGCAAAATCTTGTTTACAAAGCTGAAATTCAATATCAAGCTGCTTTTCCTTTGCTCTAAGAGATATGGCCGCAGATTGAAAGATGTCTGAAATAAGAGATTGTGGAGTTAGAGAAGTAGAAAGGAGTGCATATGCCAATGGGCATTTTTGCCAATATTCAACTATAAGACTTACTACTTTAGGGTGATCCTGATTTCTAAGAAGTGCAAGATAGTTGGATGCGGCCATGGCGGTTTTAGGTGATGATGAGTCTGTCAAAGTGGAAGGTGTAGTTGCTTGAGATTTGGACGCCTTATGAGAAGTCTTTGCTTTAGAAGTCTGTCCAGATTCTTTGGAAGCCATGTCTTGAGAGAACAAACGAAGAACAAAAATTTGAATTAATTGTTAGTTAAAGAGATATAGGTAGAGAGTAGTAGAATATAATATTAACTATTTTCCAAAAAAAAGGGGACTGAAAGAAAAAAAAATGTATGAATTAGCATTAACTAAACAATGTTGTGACTTGAGAAGTATTGTTGATTAAACTATAGACAAGAGGAATCTACAAAATTAAACTCACTAATTATAGGCCTAGAAGTGAATGACATAATATGTAGGAATAAAACAGAAAGGACTTGATGTCATACGAAACAACAAAAAAAAATTTGAGGTTACTAAATCGTAGCAAAATTGCAAGGATCAAGTAAAACTACTAAGACATGGCCTATGATAACTATGGCATATCAAATAAAGATGTCTTTAGAAACTAAGAGAAAATTAGGTATCATAAAGACAGTAAGTGACAACTATATATGTAAATCAAAGAACACATAGAAGAGTGAAAGGATTTAGATCGAGTTGAAGATAGAAAATAGCAATCTTAAAACAACATGTAAGGAGCATGAAAATTAAGATCACAAAAGTATACGAAAAGAGGCATTACCTTAAAGAAGAAGAGTGAAGGTAATAGACTTGTGAGAATGAAAAGAAACATATGCATGAATAAGTATAATGCTCACATGAGAGATTTGATCAAAGGGTCAATCACAAACTAACCTAAGCATGGTATGTGAAAGTGAACTAGTGATCAATAAAAAGATGAAAAAACAATAAATTAAAAGAAAGATGCTCACCCAATATGATTGCAACAAAAAGAGGTATTCATAAAGTAAAAACCATAGGCCAATACTAGTAGAACCAGATCATAGGAACATATGTATAGACTAATGAATACATGAATCATCAATGAAGAAAGGGCAACATTATCACATGAGGTTTTCTGAACAAGGAAGAGAGATATGACTTAACAGTTGATGTCTTGTTGAATCAATGAACAACACAAAGAAAAATATACACTTTGACATTGACACTTAAGATGTTTAAATCTTTGTTATGTCAAGACAAGAAAAAAAAAATAGAAAGTGCACATCATGATCACCAAAGAGTGTAAAGAGGAAGACTGAACACTTACCTAGAGTGAAGAGAGAATCAGATGTTGAACACAAAATGATGATGGACCACGTGATGACAATCACTAAACACATAATGATCCAATAATCAATGTTAAGTTGAGTATGATGTACACGCAAAAAAAAATATACATGACACATGTGTGGATGCTCATAAAACAAATTTTTGACAACTAGGGTTTCACAAAAAGGATTACGATACTTACCTAGATTTTGGAGACGACCCACGAAAGAAATAAGGTTGGATGATGATGCTCCAACAAAGAGTTGATAATGCTCCAAATAAAAGACTAGGGTTTGAAAAAAAGAACAAAAAATGATACAAGGGTTTAAACAAAAAAAAAACAATTCTTAGGGTTTTATAGTATTTAAAAAAATTAATGGTGCTCACCTAGGGTTTGTTAATGGCACAAGTACGTTTTTTTATACCAAAAGGTGTTTCTACAAAGGTTAATGGCACAAGAAGGTGATGATGGTCACGAGAGTTTATTGCTAACGAAGGATGTTGATGGTCACAAGGACTGTTGCTCATGAGGGCTGTTGATGCTAACGAGGGCTATTTCTTCATGAGGGTTGTTGATGGTCACGAAAGCTGTTGCACATGAATGTTGTTGATGCACAAGTGATGATCGATGTTCCTAATCCTTGATATGTTGATATTGTGATCGTGATCAGATGCGCCAAGTCAATAGAGCAATAGACAATGTAGCTTCAATAAAAATTGATTTACCAAGTGATGATCACTGAAGAAGGTTTATGGCACACAAAGGGGTGTTTGTAGGGTAGATGGTGCAAGATGGATGTGTGTGAAAGTTGATTACGAGGCTGTTGCTCACGAGAATTATTGATGGTGCAAGAGAGCTTGTTTCGACTTTTGGATCAAGAGGGTTATGAATGAGGGTATTGCGCCAAATAAATATCTAGATCATGGCTAGGGTTTGAATGTGTGTTGCACAAGAAACCAAATTCAATGGTGTAGGTTAGTAAGAGCTTCTGGCGTAAGTGTGTTGCACCTAAGGAATGTTCAGGACCTACTTGAGACGTGCATGTCAAACATGCATGGCCTACTTGAAACGTGCATGGCTCATTAAAAACGTGTATGAATTATTTAGAATGTGCATGACAAATTTATTATGCTTTATGTTAACACAATGATCCATATGGATGTGATGCACCAAGTGGCAGAAGATGCTTCAAGCACCTGAACATGCTCCAAATTAGTGAGTATGCTCCAAGTTCTTGAACACGCTCCAATGTTATTGAAAATGCTCCAAGTGGCTGAAGATGCTCCAAGATGGTCCAAGTTACTTCTAGTTGAATTAAGGTAGTAGAGATGGTTCATGATGATCCAAGTGATCGTGTTGATGAAGAAGGTCCATGATGCCTCAAGAAGAACAAGATGAACGAAGATGATCCATTCATTCTTCCAATTTGTCCAAAGAAGTGGAGATGGTCCAAGAGCAATTCAGTTACTCCAAGTTGGTGGAGATGGTCCAAGTAGATTCAAGTTGGCGAGGTTGCTACAACGTACTTCTAGGTTGTCCAAGTTAAAGAAGTTGATTCAAGAGAATCTAAGATGCTCCAAGTTGAATGCAGTTGCCCCAAATTTGGGCCATGTATCTGAAGTTGTTCCATGTTGGTCCAAGTACATGAAGTTGCTCCATGATGCTTGTAGTTGGTCCAAGATGGTTCACAAATGTCCTTTAAAGCTTTTGATCTTTTCCTTCTTCACAATATACGAGAATGCTCCATGAACAAAGACAAGCACAAATGTTTTTGTTGAAGAGGACGATCCATTTGTCATAAGATGCTCCACTTAGCTAAGGATGTTTGATGATCAAGTAAGTGATATTCTCTATTGAAATTAGCTACTTTACCTAGATTCTAAGGCATGATTTAAACATAAAATATGAAAATCTAAACAATAAATAATCTAACTTTTATAGTGATGTGTCTGCATATGGATAGAGAACCTAAGAAGGATATAGTAACATTTAGTGAAGTACGTGCATGCGATGAAAATAATATTAACGAAACATTAAAACTTAGAAGGATGACTGATTTAGAAGCATTATGGATTATCTTGTTGTCGATTTATCAAGCAACTAAATTCTGTGTATGATCCTCAACTTAGCATTGTAAAGAATATCCTTTGTTTATTATTAATTTTGAAGTCATTAACATCACACATAATGAACCCATTTGTACTCAACAATTATCTCACTGCAATGCGTATATTTGTGTCTAAGGCTTAGTAACATCCCAAACCTTAATTACTTACAATCCTCATAAATGTTCCCCATTTATTTTGAAAAACATTCATTTTTGGCATTCCTACCACATATACCCTTTTATTTACTCCTTTCGTTTCAAAAGGTATCGGAAAATTCCAAGTTACACGACTTAAAAAATACTATATATAGTAATTCACCTAAGAATATAACTACACTTCTTTGTATTTTTGAAATATTTTTTTGAATCTTTTCTTAAAACTCTAACTCTGACAAAGTACACAAGAAAATAATTCCTACTTTTATTTTTATTTAAACTTTAGTTAGTGACTTTCTAAGAAATTTATTAGAGTGTTCGGAATCGCTTAGGTCACCAGTAGAGTCCACGAATTTCTATGAAACTCTTCAAAACGATATTTCTTCCCATCCTTCCAATCATTTATAATTAGTTGGATAGATATAAATATATCCCAGGGTGGGGGGAATACTCATCGAGTCCAAAAGGTCACAGATTGACTCCACTCTTGAATTATAACTTTTTGTAAATACATAACTAGACTCAAAGTGCAGGAATTAAACAGATAAACTTTAAACTTGACTCGATTTATTTTAACGAAGAAGCTTTTTATTAGGTATAGATATTCACTAGGAAAAACTTTTTATTTCCTCAAACTACATAAGTTCATGTTTTCGTCTCGTGAGTTCACTAGGACAGGGAAGCCACAAATATACTATAGCACATTGACTTAAATGAACCTTAAAGTTAGCCTCAAATCATCCAACATAACTGATGAGTTTGAAAAACTCTTTGATCATTTAGATCTTACACAGGTTAATCAGAATAATGTAAATAGAATAATGAACAACAGAATGAATCAGAAATAAGCTGAATGATTCAATAGATTCACGCCTTAGCAGAGCTCGATAAAGAACATCCGTTGTAGAGGCTTCTAGGGTTACAATCGATAAAAACAATAATCGACTAAACAGCTACGTACAAAGATGCATGCAAGCATCTATTAATACTAAATCCTAATCATAAAATAACGGATGGACAAGCCCAATCCGGATACAAAATTGGACTAAAGACCGAGCCCAAGATGCAACACATAATGGACCCAACAATCTCCCCTTTTGCGTCAATTGGAGCGAGACTCTACTTTGGCTTACTGGATCCTGCTACATTAACCTTCTTCGTGGTATCGAACAGACAAGGAATGATGGCAAGAATAATTTGTCTGAAACGAATATACCTGTGGATCATGTCATTGAAGTACATTTTATCATCTTCAGAATTTTGCTTACACCGATTGATGATCCTCAGAACATGCTCCAAACACGCAGTGGTATAAAGATGTTTGTCAGCCAAGCCGAACAGACATTCTGGTCCTTCATTCCTGGTGAACATAACTGAGTTTCGCTTTAGATCGATCCTCCCCATCTGCATTTTATTCAGATCACTTGCAGAATCGACTGGGGATATGGTGGGCTTCTTCCTGAATACACTGGCAATTTCCTGATCAATCTTGGCAACCTCCATGATATGGCAAACCAACATCCTCTTGAAGTGATCTATGATCGGCCCATATTCAGCTTCATTGTTGAGGAAGATGTTATGCAAGATGATCCAATCGTGAGGATTCAGATTAAGAAGATCAGCGAGAGAAATGGCATGTTCGGCTTTTTCTGACCCCCTCAAAATCTTGAATCTGACGTTCGTGAAGTTACCATCCCGAAAGTGTTTGAGGACCCGAACGTTGACGGTCTTCTGTGCACTCCACGTCTGATACTGAGGCTGAGCAAACCTCAGATAGAAGTCAATAAGTTCCCTATCGACCTTCGGGTGAGGATGAGGGAATTCAACAATGTGGGGAAATGCATGAAATATAAAGGCCTTTCGGGTCAAGGGCATGTCGAACTGAGAGTCAACAAAATTAGCCCTGTCCAAAGAGATCACAGGTTCAAGCCAGAGGATATTGGGGGACTCGATAGCTTCTTTGATAAGCTTTTCAAGAGTCCATGGAGGGAATAGGGTTTTTTGACATTCAAGGAGATCATGAGCCTCATTCATCCTCCTTTCATTTGCTTCGGCCTCCCTAGCAATCCCAGCACTCATGTCTTGATTCTTGTCTCTAGCCTGTTTCTTCAAGATATCAACGATGGTTTCTTTGTCGTCGTCGCCATCACTGTCATCAAGAATCTTTTTGCCTTTGTCTTGAGCACCCGAACCTGAAGCATGACCAGTTGTAGGTGGTTCAGTTGCTTTAGCTGGAGCTGATGAAGAAGTAGGAGGCGGTTGAGAATGAGCGGTGGAGAAAGGAGGAGGTTGAGATTGATTACTGCCTTTTGAAGCTCCTTCCCCCCCTTGTTTTGGATGGACCACGGGCTCAGGAAGCCCCTCAATTTTGCTGAGCAAGGCAAGGGCAGGAGCAAGTTTCTCAGCAAGAGTTCGCCTCACTGAGTAGTTGAGAATCAGGTCATGCGCTTCAAAAATATTTGAGAGGGATCCGTGGACATCCGAAATACAACTTGAAATGACAGCTCGCTCAGATCGAAGAGAATTGACCTCCTTTTCATATTGGGAAAGCTGAAGACTCTTGATCTTTAGGGTCGTCGTTTTGCGTGCAAGCGCATCCATCACCGAGTTTTCCGAGGCAAGGTCTTCTTGGAGCTTGGTCAAGCGACACTCAACGGCTGCCTGGAAAGATTTTTTGTCAGCATCAAGGGTCTGACGAAGACTGGCAAAGTGATGCTTTCTTGTTTCAAATGATGTAGCCAGCTTCTCAACAACGGAATCAGCTTTCGTTGCATTAGATTCAGTTGCCCCCTGCAAAGACTCCAAAAAGATGTTAGCATCGCGAAATAGTTTTTCGACTTTTTCGGGCGCAGCAACACATGCCTTTGTGGATGCATCAATAGCAATAGTAGCAGGGTTGATAGAGGCTGCGTGTGCCTTGGTGAAAGTGTCAATCATCCCCTGAATGGCAGCTTCTGTGATATGGGACCGAGAGGAGGATGAAGAAGCGATGAGATTATCAATTTTCTCATGAAGTTCCTTGATGTGCTTTTCGGTGATAGGAGCATCATCGACATCAACGCTTTGGACCTGGTCGGGACTGTAGTAACATAATCGAAGGTCATATCTTCCCCTCCCAGAAATGTCTCGGTTTCGGCTAAGTGATTAGGAGATGAAGGCGTTGGTGGACGTTCGGTTGTGGGAGTAGGTTTGGGTGTGGAACTATGTTCGATTGCAGGTGTTTGTTCGGGTGCTAAAGTACAAGCCCCCATATCAGATACATTGGTTCGAACTCTAGTGGTTGATGTTGTTGTCGCGTCTGAGAAAATGGGAGGTGGTACAGGAATAGAAGTAGGTGGAATTTTAGTGGAGGAAGTTATGGGGGGAATGGAAATAGAGATAGTGATACGTGGAGAAGAGACAGGTTCGGTTGTGATTGGTACCTCATGTGAAGGCGAACGGGGAGGAGAGTCGCCTCGAACCGACTCCTCTGAGTCTGAATTTTCATCCTCTGATTCGCTTGAGGAAGAAGCAAGAACGAGTTTTCTTCTAGATTGGGTTTTCCTCTTCTTCGGTGGAGATGATTGGGCTGCCTTTGTTGGTTTTCTCTTTTTAGGAGAAGGGCCTTTCGCTCCTTTTACCACTTTCTTGTCTTTCCCTTTCTCTGGTTTCTTGCCCCTGGGAGCAGGTTTGTCAGCTTCGTTGATGGACTGAAGCATCTCTAGGTCTTGATGATGCGGCTCTCCCCTGATACACAAGCATACATTGACTCATGAATTGAGCCAACAAAGAGAAACTTGGAAGGATCAGTAACAATGATCTTTGTAGGGTGGAAGATGCCAATCGAGGAGAGTGGAGAAGTGGCCACTATAGGAACATGATACTTGTCCGTTTCGCATTTGGTAACGATCTTCCAGAAGCTAGCATAGGAGATTTCAGTGTGTCGAGAAGAAGAGGCAAGGCTTTGGATTAACTGCTGCCACAGAACTGAGCCATAGTCAAGGTTGATCCCATTGTACAACCCATAAAGAATCGTCATGAACAGACGAATGGCCCCATCAGAACCTGCACTCCTCTCTGATAAACCCTTGGACAGTCTCGTGAAAAAGCCATTCCACTGAGGAGGAAGACACGACTTCTTGAACTTCGTGACAGTGGTAAGGATTTCAGTGTACCCCATGTTGTATAACACGGAGAATAATTGACCCACAAAGATCGAATCAGGGTTAACCCTCGATTCATCAAGTTCAAACCCTAGAAGCGAGCAAGATCGCTGCTTTGAGATGGAGGTTTTGGTATCAAGGATGTCGAAGTAGAGGCGATCAACAGATTTATTGTAGTGGGCTGTGGAGAAAATCTGGGATAGACATTCCATGGGCACAATTTCGACCTTGGATAGTGAGAGAACCAGTGGAGAGTATTTGAGACACTCCTCTATGGGATACATGAAGGCATCATAGGAAACATGGGTGAGATCAATGACCAAGCTTTGTTGGGGTCGGATTGGGAGAATGTTGGAGGTTTCATGAACAGAGGAGGAATCCGCCATTGTTGAATGCTTCGAAGAAGAAGATGAACAGTGGGAGAAAATTGTCTTTGTTTGCTCTCAGAATTTTGGGTGCAGTAAAGAGGTAAACCAACTAGGGTTTAACCCTTTATATCATGTGTAGAGGTGAGAGAAAAATTAGCCCCCAAATCCGCTTGAAATGCGAATAAGTTCCTGAGTTGATTGAAGCATGACAATTTGCAACCCTGATGATTACGCATGAGAGAGAAAAACGTTTCCGTTTAGCACGCCTTCAAATCAAATACCTTTTTGAATTCTTGAAACCTTTAGTCTCCCGTCTGAGTCATCATCTCATCTTTTAAAATGAGTTGTCGTCATTTAATAAAAACAAACACTTAGAAAAACCACTGCATCCCCTTGTGAATATTGCATTAAGAACCAGAGCTATATAAAGAGAAGTAGCTTTGAGTGAACCAAACAAGACTTTTGGAAAATCAAAAAAAAATTCGTGCATAGAGTGTTGAAGATGAGGAAATAAAGCAACATTTATGTGAGAATTTGGGATGTCAATTTAGACACGAAACAGTGGATCTCGGGCACGAATCTCTTCCTTCAATGTCAAGAGAGACTTTAAAGTGTCTGTGTGGATTCCCGTTGAATTACGATCAACCACTTGTTAAAAAGTGTTGAAAGGCATCTTTTGATGAGGCTTAGAAGAGTGGCTTTCGCTTCAGTTCAGAATTCCTGATCTTGACATAAGATAGAAACCGAATGAAGTACTTGTGAGACCGATGTGGTCTGTTGAACAAGTAGGTTTGGACAATATTTAGTGACATGTTGGATATGTTTGGTGTGAAATATCGAAAACAATTTAAAATTGGATTCTATGGGAAGAAATGTTATGGTGTGTAACAATTTCATAAGAATCACACAAAAAGAAAAAATAGAGATTTCATGGTACAACTACTTGGGTAGTTTTGTTAATTCATGGGTGAAATCTAGAGCAAATTTAATTGTTCATCGTCAATTCATATTTGGTATTGAATTTTGGGTTTCACTTAGCACGTAGTGACACGAAGCTAAGATCATAAACACAGAGATTGTGTAACCATAAACCTCAGTGGTTATTTCTGAGAGTCTCAAGGGTTACATGTATGAATCGAAATATGATGGAGAAAAATGTTTGAGGTGGTGTAAAGAAACCAAAGTGCCTCTGCTATAAAAAGAGTGACCTAGTGGAAAACTCTTAACTCATATAAGAAAAGAGTAAGGTAGCTCATGATTAGAATAATTTCCACTATCAAATTAGGAAGACAAGGTTTGTATATACCCAGTCAATAAGGCTTTATTCAAAATCAATTGAGGCTTTGGACTACATGCAACAACATGCTTCTAAGGACACTTAGCTAGTATAAAGTGTGAGAATGATACCTGCCCCATCGATATTCCGTAAATTGTTAACATAAACAGAAGTAGAGACAAAAAAAAAAAGAAAATATTTTTGGAATTTTTGAAATTTTTGTAAAGAAAAACAAAACAAACCAAATAGAAAAAAAAATTTGAACCGAACCCGAAATGGACCGAACGCTAGGTTCATTTCGGTTCCTTAAAAAAAATATTTTTGGATTTTTGGAAAACAATTGTACAAAAATATACAACCAAAGACATCACCTTTTTGAGATAAGCGAAAACAAGTGCAGTGGGACCGAACCCGAAATAGACCAAGAGTTCGGTTCATTTCGGTTCTCGTGTGGACCGAACCCGAAATAGACTGAGCGTTCAGTTCATTTCGCTTCCAACTTTTAGTTTTGAGAAGGTGTTTTTGGTACTGACTCTGATTCCATCATAGCTAGGCCTTGTATGAGTTTATTGAAACTTGCTTCAGGAAGGGCTTTGGTGATGATGTCGGCCAGTTGATCAGTGGTTCGAACAAAGTGAATTTCGACGTTTCCATCTTCCACATGATCCTTAATAAAGTGATACCTCAGTGCTATATGCTTGGTCTTGGAATGTTGCATTGGGTTATGAGAGATCCTAATTGCACTTTCTGAGTCCCAATATAGTGGGATCTTTTTCATATTCCCGGAGTTGTCTTTCGATCCAAATCACTTGTGATGTTCAGAAGGCAGCTGCAATGTACTCTGCTTCGGCTGTAGATAGAGAAAAACATGTTTGTTTCTTCGATTGCCAGCTAACCAACTTCTCGTCTAGGAATTTGCAGCCTCCTATGGTGCTTTTTCGGTCTAGACCACATCCTCCTAAGTCTGCATCTGAGTAGGCTTGAACAAAGAAGCTTGAGTTTGAGGGATACCAGAGACCAAGAGAGGTGGCTCGCTTCAAATACCAGAATATATTCTTTACTGCCAGCATGTGTGGTTCACGAGGATTTGCTTGAAACCTGGCACAATAGCATACTGAAAACATTATATCGGGCCTGCTAGCTGTGAGATACATCAGGGAACCAATCATTTGGCGATATAGCGTTATGTCGACTGCCGGTTTTTCCAAAGATGGTGTGAGCTTGGTGCCAAAAGCCATAGGGACTTTGACCTTTGAGTCTCCCATCATGCCGAATTTAGCAAGGAGAGTCTTTGTGTATGCTTCCTGGTTGATAAAGATGTCTTCGGGTCCCTGTCTAATATTTAAACCAAGAAAAAAGTTAATCGGACTCATTGAGCTCATTTCAAATTTAGTCTCCATCAGCTTCCTGAATTCAGCTATTAGGCTAGGATTCATGGAGCCGGAGATGATATCATCGACATAAATTTAAACGATCATAAGGTGGTTACTTCCTTTTTACGAAAGAAGGTTGGGTCAACCGAACCTTGTTTGAATTTAGACATCTTTAAAAACTTAGTT
This sequence comes from Lactuca serriola, assembly GCF_051521515.1. NCBI lineage: Eukaryota > Viridiplantae > Streptophyta > Magnoliopsida > Asterales > Asteraceae > Lactuca > Lactuca serriola. The sequence goes on from NC_136410.1 coordinate 286,315,121, forward strand.
AATGATTCATACCATGCCCTAGGAGCTTGTTTTAGACCATAAACTGCCTTATCCAAGATGTAGAAGTGATTTGGATGCTTTTCATTTACAAAACCAGGAGGTTGCTCCACGTACACGGTTTCTTCAAGTTCCCCATTCAGAAACGCACACTTCACATCCATCTAGTAAACCTCGAAATTTTTGTGTGCAGCATAGGCAAGAAATATTTGAACGGATTCCAGCCTTGCAACCAGAGTGAATGTCTCTTCGTAATCGATTCCTTCTTCCTGGCAATAGCCTTTCACCACTAGCCGAGCCTTATTACGGATTACATTTCCCTCCTTGTCCATTTTGTTTCTGAACACCCATTTAAGACCGACAACCGAGGCATCTTTTGGTGGTTGAATGAGTCTCCAGACCTTATTTCTTTCGAACTCATTTAGTTCGTCTTGCATTGCCTGAACCAAATCAGAATGATCGAGAGCAATATTGACGGTCTTCAGCTCTATTATGGAGATGAAAGAATTAAACATGAAGAATTCTACTTTGGAGAATAAAGCAGTTTGCTTCGCCTTCAGTTGTGATCGAGTTAGAACCTTTTCTGATGCATCACCCACTATTTGAGATACAGGATGATCTTTGGTCCATTTGGTGAGAAGAGGATAATTTTGATCATAGGATGGATCCAATTTAGCATTTACCATTTCTTCCAACTCTGCATGAACATCATTGTCATAGTGCATATCGGAATTCTCCCACTCGACAGATGATGAATCATTTGGATGTGAACCAAAAAATCTTTCTTCGACTGGGCTTTCAGGCTGATCTGGACTTTCGATTGCTACAGGACTTTCGGTTTCTATAGGACTTTCGGGTGCAACTTGGCTTTCGGGTGCTATAGGACTTTTGGGTGCAACTAGGCTTTCGGGTGCTACAGGAATTTCGGGTCCGTCAAAGAATGGATTCTCCCGCTGGATATGTGAGTCCTGTTGATTTGAAGAAAATTGATTCTCCCCCTCGACCGAAGTATCGCTCTGGGAGGTTTGTTTCGAACTGGTTCTTCTTCTCCTATTTGTTTGGTTACGTCATCGATAGACTTCTTAAGGTGATCCAACTTGTTGTCTGCTGTCGTCGCCTCAGACTGAGTAGCCTTCTCAGGTTCATCAAATAAATCCATGAACTTATAAAAGAAATTTGCTACTGAGGCTGTGACATGACCTGATTGAGAGAAAATCTCTCCAATTGCTTCTTCGGTAGACTTCAACTTCTTGACGTAATTGTCATCGAACGTTACATAATAGGTTTCTTCAATTCGTTTAGAATGCTTATTCAAAACCCTATATGCCTTTGAAGTAAGAGAATATCCCAAAAAGATGCCTTCATCTGCTTTGACATGAAATTTGTTGCGATGCTCATTGGAGTTGAAAATGAAGCACCTTGAACCGAACACATGAAAGAACTTAACATTTGGCTTCCTGTTGTTAATAATCTCATAGGGGGTGAGAGAGAAACGCTTGTTGAGATAAGATCTGTTTTGAGTGAAACAAGCTACAGCAATGGCGTCTGCCCAAAAATATAGAGGAAGGGAGGCGAAACTCAGCTTGGTTCGGGCTGCCTCACACAGGGATCGGTTTCGCCTTTCGACAATTCCATTCTGTTGAGATGTATAGGGGGCTGAGAAATTGTGACTGCTGCCTTTTCTGCTAAGAAATATTCGAATTCTTTGTTCTTGAATTCCAGTCCATTGACGCTCCTTATGTTTCGATCGACTTTTCTCAGTTATACTTCGACCTGCTTGATAAATATCTTCAGCTTCAGAGTCGCCTCAGATTTGTGCTTTAGAAAGAATACCCAAGTAAATCGTGAAAAGTCATCAACAGTAACAAGGATGTACTTGTTACCGCCAATGCTCTCGATTGATGATGGACCACATAAGTTGATTTGAATTTGGCGACATTGTTTCCCATTTCACTTGCAGCACATAAGTGTTCTCGATCCAACTTAAGCAGTGGAAGTCCCCGAACATTACCACCGATGACTAGCTTGTTGATGTCTTTGAAGTTAAGGTGTGAGAGCCTTCTATGCCACAACCAACTTTCGTCTGAATGGGCTTTAGACAATAGACATATGCCTGGATTCCCTTTGATTGGTTTGAGATTCAGAGGGAACATTTCATCTTTTCGTTCCGACTTGAGAATGACTTTGTTGGAATTCTTCTCTATTATCTCTGAACCTTCGTCATCGAACGAGACTTTGAGACCTGTACCTCCCACCAGTTGAGACACACTGATGAGGTTATGCTGCAACCCTTCTACATATGCCACATTCCTGATTGTAAAGTCTCCATTGGTTATCATCCCATAGCCCTTTATCGTTCCATAAGAGTTGTTACCAAACTAGACGTTGCCACCGTTTTGAATTGACCGAAACTCCCTCAGCTCTTCCTTCCTTCCTGTCATGTGACGTGAGCAGCCACTGTCTATGTTCCATTCTTCATCGAACTGCTCGTCACTTATAATCTGCAAAAATTAAGCAGATTTAGGAACCCAAAGTTTCTTGGGTCCTCGTGAGCCTTTTAGAGAAACAGGAATAGTAAGAGAAACATCAACAAGATATGGTCGTTTTATTAAGGTTGTTTCATCTTTCCTCTTAATAGTAAACACTTTGATTTTATTGGAGTTAGATGCAGGTATTTGGGATTCAGGTTCGGGAGTTTGGACTTTAGCTTGCTTTCGGTCTTCATTTGCTGAGGAAATCTTCCTTTTTCCTTTCAAATCCATCGTCGATTGTGAGGTTGGTGTAGGACGAGAATTAGGCTTAGAAGAAGAATGAGAACGAGAAGAATTAGAGGAATAGAAGTTAGAATGAGAATCTTTCCTGACTTGAGGTTCGAAATGACCCTTTCGGTTGTGACCATTTGAGGGACCGAACCTGGACCTTCGGTTGCTGTTTGTTGATGGACCGAAACTGGCTCTACGGTTGTTATGGGTTGCTGGACCAAAACTGGGTCCTCTGCTATAAAAGCTTGATGGACTGAACTCTGGTCTTTGTCTGTTGTTGTTTGGTGGATCGCAACCAGGCTTTCGGTTGTTGTTACTTTCAGGACCGAACCTATCCTTCCGGTTTTGTTCTTCCTGTGGCCTAAAAGTCTTCTTTTGGTTCTTTTGATCTGATGGACCGAAGCTCCTTTTACTCTTATTTTCATCTCCTTTTGACTTGGAGTTTCTATCAAAGTGATTATAGTGAGGATTTTGGGAGCGCCAAAATTGCTTTCGCTCTGAGAGATTTTTCTTGTATCTCAGATTTCTCTGCTGCTTTTGATTTTTCACCTGTTTCGGTTATCTGTGAATATTTGCCTTTTGTTTCAGCTTCTGAACAACTAGTTCACTTTCCATGGAAGAGGTTTCGCTTGTAGAAGAGACGCATTCTACCGGAACCTCTTTTGTGCCACTGGAACTGGGCACGCCAAAGTTGGTAGATTTATTTAGTGGTTCTGCCACATATCTACCTTTGGTCTTCCATGATGTTCACTCCGACAAACTAACTGTTTCATCTGCGTTGTCTATCGGTATAGACCAGAAAAAATCATCACAACCATCTGCATTATCTTCATTTAGCAATGCAGTGAGTTCGGCTGTCTGATGTTCGGTGAATCCTATGACCTTATAAACCTAATTGGGAGTGGTTCTTACCTTTTGGTAAACAACCGCCTTCTCTTTAAGGACTGGGGTTATTGGACAGACGAGCGAATTCCACATAATTATCAGAAATCAAGTTTTTGTGGTTTTCAGGTTCGCTCCTATAAACTCTGAACAATCAACCTCATCCTCTACAGAGATTTAACTCATGTCATCATCCTCATTAAGTTTAGATGCATTTTCAACATCAATTTCATTTTCTGAACTTAATTGGTACTCAATGAGTCAAATTTTTGTATAGTTTCGGCTCTTAGTTTCAACCTATCATTCTCATCCAAAAGATTCTTAAGCATGTCCTTATGGTCTTTGGACTTTATAAATGATTCAATTTTGTCCAGACCATACATATAAGTGGTATTAACATCATCTGAAGATACAACGCTTTCACAGTTATATGCTTCGGCATCGATTTCATCCTCCTTTAGCTCAAGGAAGGGCAAAATTATACAATGTATTTTCTGGCCTATTTCACAGTCTAAATACCATTGAGTAATGTTAGTATAAAGTCTTTTTACAATCAAACAAAAAACATTTCTCTGTTTCAACAACTTAAGATTCTCTCTTTGCAAATATATATTCTCATCCCTAGACTTAACCAGCTCCAACTCCTTCTGCTCAATCCACATTCTTCGCTCCTCACTCTTGGATGATACCCTGCTTATTTGGTCAGTCAGATTAGAATTCGTGACACGTGTTCGAGTTAAACAACTATCTAGATTTGAAATTCTTGAATTCAAGTTATTTAATTCTTTTTCATATGATGTTTGTGGAATTTTAAACGAAGCAAAAATGGATTGTACCTTCTTGATCAGTTCATCTAATTCATTGATCTGCACACTAAGAGGCTTCACTGTAAAGCACACGTCCTCTCACCCCTTATCCGCTTTGTTTCCACCATCAGTGTTGTATCCTCTCATTTGGGATACATCTGTCACCATCAAACATCATCCACCAGCATCACCACTCTTCGCCACATAAGCCTTTCCATGAGTAGGCCTTCTCACTTCATCATCTTCTAAGTTGGTCGACCACACTTGTACACCACCGAACTCATCATCATCTACCGAATCCTGCACAACAAGAGCATTCATAGAGGGATTAGTAGCAGCTTTCTTCCTTTTACTCTCCTCCAGTCTTTTCAGGAGACTTGCTACTTCATCCTTCTCCTCATCTTTCTCTACCATTTTCTTGAACACGCAATCTTTTGCGTATTGATTTTTCTCTCCAAAATAAAAACAGCTGACACTAGAATCAGCTTCACCCTTCGCTTCTTTCTTTGGTTCTTCAACCTTCGGCTCCTCTTTCACCTTTTCAGAGCTGTAGCTTCCCTGCCAATTTCGGTTCTTATTGGTAGGGAACTTCTTCTGGATGAACCTCCTGGGATTTGATACCATCATTGCATAATCTTCAGATGTCAGATCGTAGACAACAGGGACAAAGACCCCAAGTTTGAAACCACGCTATTCTCTTGTAGCATAATCTTTTCCTGGGATTTCAGAATCCCCACCAGTTTCGCCAAAGAATATGATTTGAACTGCTCATGCACTTTAAACATCGACACAACCGCCCAACATTCGGGTCTTAGGCCATTTAAGAAAGTGACCTTCTGTTCGATGAGCTTTCTTTCTATGTCATGTTTGATAATCTTACTGAGAAGATGATTGAACCGATCGAATGTTTGTGTAACAACCTCCTCTGTCATCTGCTTGAACTCTCCAAATTCAGAGAAAAGTAGGGTCTGGATCGAGTGCTCCAGATCTTCATCTGTGGAATACAGCTCTCGCAGCCGATCCGAGATTTCCTTTGCTGTACCATAAGAACTTACCAACCGAAATGTATCGGATTGAAGGCCGAATCGAATTAGTCTCAATGCCTTAATGTTGCATTGGAACTTCTCCTTTTCGTCCTGAGCAACGTCCTTCACATCTTTTTATAGATCATTGTACTCCTTTTGAGTTTTAATGATTCTTGAAGTGCTTGAGTGAGCGAAGGGGCCAGCTGTGATAGCTTCCCATATCAAATACCCATTATCTTCCGATCCAATAATGTAATCTTCAAAATGGTGCGTCCACACTTGATAGTCTTGAGTGTAGAGGATTGGGATCTTGGTTGTTGATCCGATGCTGTTAGAGATGTTGATGGGATTGGATTGAGAATCGCCCATGCTTGATCGTTTAACCTATTATAAGATCAGACTTTGTAATACGTAATATTAGGGCAAGATGAATAATTAATGAGATACGTCAATTATGGAGTGACGGCTCAATAAATATCCATGATTGCGGAATGAACCCTAATCACTTCTTTCACAGAAGAGATGTGTATGAATTACACAACCTCCTGCTCTGATACCAATTGATGAGTTTCAAAAACTCTTTGATTGTTTAGATCTTAAACAGGTTAATCAGAATAATGCAAATAGAATAACGAACAAGAGAATGAATCAGAAATAAGCTGAATGATTCAATAGATTCACGCCTCACCAGAGCTCGATAAAGAACTTCCGTTGTAGAGGCTTCTAGGGTTACAATCGATAAAAACAATAATCGACTAAACAACTACGTACAAAGATGCATGCAAGCATTTATTAATACTAAACCCTAATCATAAAATAACGGATGGACAAGCCCAATCCGGATAAAATTTGGACTAAAGACCGAGCCCAAGACGCAACACATTATGGACCCAACAATAACATTAGTACTTGTTATATGTTATAACTCTAAGTAGAGTATAACAATGAAGCTTGTTAATAGTCATTAAAGTACCAATATTATTTATGTATTGAAGCAAACCGAAGAACCACAACATTTAGTATTTTGAAAAAATCATTAAAGTACGGAGCAACTAACCCTATTCATTTGCATAGTTGTGATAACAACTTGGATTTCCCTAACAAAAGTAAAATTAAAATATTTTGTTTTTTGGTATTTTCTTTTGCTTAAAGTACAGAAAAAAAAAGAAGAAAAAAAAATATTTTTGTAGTTTCTCTTATGTAATGTAAAAATGAAAGTGAAATCTTTTTGGACTTCTCATTTATGAAAAATAAAGCAAAAGAATAAAATATTTTTGGAGTTTTCTTTAAAAAAAATTTGAAAAAAACTCTTCTAATGCATAGAGACTCTGGATTAACCATGCCAAGTCATCCTAGAAAGTGTATGAACTGGATTCCTCTAGAGCTTTTGTGAACATCTCTGCAGTCTCTTCATCTGTAGGAACAAAATGTAGTTCAATATGACCTTTCTGAATATTATCTTTTAGGAAGTGATACCTGATATCAATGTGCTTGGTCATTAATGTTGGGTTTTGAGCATTCTAACACTTCCTAAGTGTACATGCAACCCTAATAACCTTGGATCTATGTTTGTCTAATTATCATGCAAAGTTGATTTCCAAGGCTATGATCCTATCTAGCATACATGGGGAACAATTTTAACTTGAATAATAGATAGAACTACATACCTTGTTTTTGTAAGTGTTCCTTGAAACCTTGTGAGCCTAGCACCTGAAGTGTGATGCCTCAAATGCTTCACACAACACTAAATGCAAAGTATAAACTTGAGAGAATACTCTAACACACTCAAAAATCGGCCAAGCCCTCTTGTTTCTCTAGTGTAGCCGATGTTGGGGAGAGACATGGTCCTTATATAGTGTGTTGCATTAGGTAAAACCCTAATGTAACATGACTCTTCATTTCTCAATCCATGGGTTAACTCCATGGAGCATCCATGAAGCATCCTATGGGTGGAACCCAACTTGATAATCCATGGAGCCTTTTAGCCCACTATATAAGATATGGAAGATTTACATAATCTACCCATATATTTAATTAGTTATTCTTTTGATTACTTAATTAATTCTAAATTAATTCTTGATCAAAACTAATTAAATAATATTGTTAATATATTAGAACTTATAATATATTAATACACCATATGTGTTATTTCTATCATTTAGTTCATCCAATTGCATGGTGCCATGCAACCCAAATGGACCATGCCGGGTCGGGTCAAGTATTTACCAGAAATAGTTATGGACTTAGACACCTTATCCAACAATTAGTTGGTTGACTGGATTGTGAGAGATTGCAATTGCACTCTTAAAGTCATAATAAATGTGGATCTGTTGCATTTTAAATCCATAATCTCTCAGTTGTGTTTGCATCTAGAGCACTTCAGAAAAGCAACTGGTGGCATCAACGTACTTAGATTCAATAGTAGAAGTTGAAACATATGTTTGTTTCTTTGAAGTCCAACTAACTAATCTGCCTCCTAAGAATTGACAGCTACCAGCAGTGCTCTATGTTAGTAAAGGGTTGGAGATAGAACTTTCCTTTAATAGGATAGAATAGAACCAGAGATGTAGTTCCGTTTAGATATTTAAAACTTCTTTTGACAGCCATGAGGTGTGATTCCTTGGGATTCGCTTAAAAGCGTGCACACAAACATGTTGAAAACATGATGTCTAGTCGACTGATTGTTAGATAAAGTAACAAGCAAATCATTCCTCTATAGTGTGTTTGATCTATAGTTTTTCCATCACGGTCTAAATTAAGTTTGTAAGATGTAGACATTGGTGTCTTTGCAGCTGATGCTTTCTCCATAGAGTATCTCTTCAGTATGTTTTTGATATACTTATCTTGACGAATAAACATTCTTTTAGGAGCTTGACAAACTTGTAGACCTAGGAAGTAGTTGAGCTCACCCATCATACTCATTCCAAATTTGCTTTTCATCAACTCAACAAACTCATCACTAAGGTCCTTGCTGGTTGAACCAAATATGATGTCGTTCGCATAGATTTGCATGAAATTTGGAATCTTCCAAAAATTTAGATAATATTCCATACCATGCTCTTGGATCTTTCTTTAATCCATAGACAACATTTTCAAACTTATAGTAATGGTTATTGAACTTTAGATCTTCGAATCTAGGAGGTTGTTGAACATAGACATCCCTATCGATTCCATCATTCAATAATGCACAATGCACATCCATTTGGTAGTGCTTAATGTTCTTGTGTGCAACAGATGCCATGAAAATCCTAATAACCTATATTCTTTCAATAGGTGCAAAGGTTTCATAAGAGTCTATGCCTTCTTGTTGCAAGTAGCCTTTCAAAACCAATCTAGTTTTGTTTCTGATGATGACTCCATCTTCATCACTTTTGTTTCTATAGAACCTTCTTTGTCACACCCCCAAACCGAAACGACGGAAACGTTCGGGGGCTGATGACTTCATGTGGTAACGTAACAAATGAATACATAGTAAAGAAACCAATACAACCATCATATATATAACTGAAAGTTTACATTATTAAAAGGGTACATGTTCAAAACCAATTACAATATGATGCCAAAATATGAATTTAAACTGGCGCCGCAGCGTCCCTTCTTCAAAAGCTGTTTGTTACCTGTAATTACTGAATCTCTGAGACATACAAGTAGTTTTTGAAAGAGTAGATCAACATTTAAGCTGGTGAGTTTCATAAGTATTAAATGACAACGTTTGTATGAAATGAAATGTTTTGTTTTTGTTTGTTTGTTCCTAGAAAATCCCATATTTTCTACTAGCATAAATGTAGCCTTCTATCAAGACCTATGTTTGTTTCGAGAAAATTTATGTACGTATAAAATTGCCAATACGTCTGAAAAACTCCATAAATCAATGTATTTTTAATACTCCATGTGAGTTTTATAACCATGCTATTGACTAGAAATGCCTATACACAACGTTCTTCAGGCGTTGGAATGTTCTGACGTTTGTCACCACAAATGGTGTACTGTAGCTAACAGTCAGGGCGTGGAGTTGTCAATCCCATATAGATCTATACACAAACACCATGCTCCCTCTCCAAGGGATTCTGGTATATAATACCGGACTTGAAATGTGTACTCCAACGTACGTGAAGTTAATGTCTCACAAAACTTAGTATAAAACAGATTTACGTGTGAAAATGTTCATTTGTTCTTGTATGTGAAAGTGACTTCTTGAAAATAGTGTTTCTAGTATGTAAAAGTTCGTGATGTTCTCGTAAAACTATACCAATTATACTTTTCTAAAAGTGTGTCTCGTTTGTATAGTAATCCCTAGTGAAATGCTCACTTGTTATGAAAAGTATAATTTTTATAGTGCCTAAGTTGGACACATATACATACAGTATAAGCAGAGTGTTTGATATATACATATATAACAACATTTTTTATTTCAAAATATATGATGTTATCGTGATATATTTTGCATACGAAAGTTTCCCTATTATAGTTATAAATCCCATATGATTCTGTTGATAAAAAGTGTATAATGAAACTTTATATAACACACGATAATAATCGTGTGTCTTACTTGTATTTCCCCCATTAAAAGCATATAAAAGCATTTATAAAACATTTAAAAGTGTGGATTATAATGGTATGAACTCACATGAAAGATCGGAAAAGGGGAGATGAAAACCGAGCAGAATTTCGACTCGAGAAAGCAGATTTTCTCGGGATTCTCGGGAATCTCGGGAGCACAAAAGACCTTCGAGACTTGAGCAAGGAAACCGAGGCTTCGGGATAGTACATGCACGGAAAACGAGGAAAGAACACAAGAAAGTTGAGAGAATTGAGCCCTTTCTTCGGAACCCTCGCATCCGTTTTATAGGGGCTGGGAACCGCCTCGGTACACTGGGCATACGCGAGTATGCTGGGCGTACGCGTGCATCATGCGTGACCGCCTCCTCGACTGCCTCGGAGCTTCGGATGGGACGGGGCATAGCCTCGCATAGGGGTGACGTGGACGTTCCGAGGCCTAGTCCTCGAGTACGCTGGATGTACGAGCGTACGTTGGGTGTAATTCGGATCGACCTGGTGACTCCTCCTTCGGATAATACCGAGATTAAATAATAAAATTTATATTTTAATTATTTAATAAACTTCAAAAATTCATATCTTCTTCATATGAACTCCGTGTTTGACGTTATCTATATCCACGTGTAGGTGAGACTACGCTCTACAACTTTCGTTTAGATTCCCTCGGCAAATTTTGAAATTATTTTTATTATTTGTTTTTAAACGTTTGCGACGTGGACGTTCCGTCGCCTTTCTGTTGCAGTTGGAGCACTGCATTTCCTGACAAGGTCCATGGTGGTGGTAAGTACATTTTGTGCACTTTGGAAGGTTACCTACACAAGGCTTTGTTGGGTAGGGATTCGTAGGAACGGTAGTAGGTATAGTTGCAGCATTCACCGTAACTAATTGTTGTTTCTTGGAGGATTCTGGGAAAGATCCACCCTTCCCTTTATTCCATCCTCTCTTCCTATTATTGTTGTTGTTGCTTCCCTTTTGTGGTTCTGGTGTAGAAATTGTTCAGTTCTGATGACTTCCGTGATCAACAAGTGATTGTGCCAGTTCCTTGGCACTTTCAAAAGTGTCAGGTTTTGAAGCTAACACGCTTGACTGAATTTGGGGTGACAGTCCCCAAATGTATCTCTCTATTTTCTTGCTCTCAGGAGCAATCATATCTGGACAAAGGATTGCCAGATCGCAAAATCTGTTGGTATAAGTTGCTATGTCGGTACCAATCATTCCAAGAGTCCAGAGTTTGTGTTCGAGTTTTTGAATCTCTCCTCGTGGACAATATTCTCTCATCAGCATGATTTTTAAGCTCTCCCAGCTTATTGAATTTGCCACTATCAGAGTAAGTACCTTAATGTGGCCATTCCACCAAGTTAAAGCTCTATTAGTAAGCATGAAAGTGGCAAACTTAACTTTGTTGTGCTCTGGACAAGAGCAGATTTCAAAGACTGATTCTGTCCTTTCAATCCACGGCCTCAAAATCATCACACCTCCTGCCCCATTAAACATCCGGGTTTGCCATTCATAAAGTCCTTATAGGTGCATTCTCGGGGTTACCCATGACTCTCACCATGGTTGGAAGGAAGTGTGCCAATTCCCGAACCAGTAGTAACATGGGTATTGATCTGTGACATGGCAGCCGCTATAGCTGCGGTGACTGCTGCTTGGAACATGGCAGCATCAAATTGTGGAGGTGGAGGCGGTGGTGGTATCGGTGCTTCCCCATCGTTGTTTCGTCTCGGGTTTCTACGCAGACGCATCCTTCAACTATAGATTGAAAAGACAAAGGTAAGAATTTAATAGCATAGAAAATGAAGGTGCCTCATGAACTAAAGTGCTATAGATTAACAACAGATGACAGTAGGAGTATCAAAGATAGAAGGATGGAAGTTATTCGTAAATCCGAATATATGAAACAAGCGTATGGATTCACCATAATATTTTAAGGATTGAATGAAATACTAAATGTAGTAATAATAGCATGCCAATTATATTAATATAATAGTTGATACAACGATCATGAAAATTTGACCCCTATAAGGGTCTCCAGTTACAAAGTTAAAGAAAAATAAAACTTTTAACCGAGGTCCTAACTTATAACAAAATTTGGGATTTTGCAAGCACTACTTGCGTCGTAGGTTGCGCTTGGAGGTTGACTCTGCATCCGATTGCTTTGATTCCATAAGACGCCTATCAAAAGCGGCTTGTTGTTCCCTCAATTCGGAGAGGGCTGCAATCATTTGTGCTTGGAATGCTTCAGTTTGGAGTTGGGCATTGTCCTGAGCTCTATCCAGCCTACAGGAGGGCGTAGACTTTGTTGTTGGCTCCAATGGTGGAGGTGACTTTCCCAAACGGGAGTCGGTCCTTGGAAGTTTCTCACGAAGACTGGACATTGTGCGGGTGGTGGGTTGATTACTTCTGGCTCTGAGTCGGTACCGGAGTCCTCCTCTTCATCCAATTCTCTGGGTTCTTCGTTCTCCTTAGGATCCTCTTTGATCCATCCCCTGTTGCCTTGGTTGGGATAGTAGGGGTCGCCGGCGTGATGAAATCCAGCCATTTGACTATACAAGAACAGGTTTATAAGAATAGAGCAAAATTTGGAACATGTAAAATTAAACATGTAGGTTAAAATATTTTATGTACCAAATACTCCTATAGTATTTAAATTCGTGTGTTTGATCCTTATGATGTTTTGGTAAGTTTCGACTTGTTGCTCACTACGAACATTCCTCGATATACATTGGTCCAATCTCGGATAAATCTGATCATGCTTTATTTGTCCTAAATTTGATTACATATATCGAGTCTTAATCATAGTGTCCAACTTGTCTAAATACTTCTTGTATAGTTATAATCATGAAAATAAGTTGTTGTCTGGATGTATTTGTACTTAAATGAACTAACAATTTAAGTTAAACAAAACACGGCTTAGGCAAAAAACAAAAAAAATGTTTTGTCAGAGAGTATTAGTCCCTTAAGCATTTATAGTTTGTATATCTTATGTGGTTCGATATACTTAGTTCACTATAAACTTCGCTCTGATACCAATCTGTCACACCCCCATACCGGAATAGCGGAAACGTTCGGGGGAGGATGACTTCATGTGGTAAGGTAACAAATGAATACATAGTAAAGAAAGCAATACAACCATCATATATATAATTGAAAGTTTACATTGTTAAAAGGGTACATGTTCAAAACCAATTACAATATGATGCCAAAATATGAATTTAAACTGGCGCCGCAGCGTCCCTTCTTCAAAAGCTGTTTGTTACCTGTAATTACTGAATCCCTGGGACATACATGTAGTTTCTGAAAGAGTAGATCAGTATTTAAGCTGGTGAGTTTCATATGTATTAAATGACAACGTTTGTATGAAATAAAATGTTTTGTTTTTGTTTGTTTGTTCCTAGAAAATCTCGTATTTTCTACTAGCATAAATGTAGCCTTCTATCAAGACCTATGTTTGTTTCGAGAAAATTTATGTACGTATAAAATTGCCAATACGTCTGAATAACCCCATAAATCAATGTATTTTTAATACTCCATGTGAGTTTTATAACCATGCAATTGACTAGAAATGCATATACACAACGTTCTTCAGGCGTTGGAATGTTCTGACGTTTGTCACCCCAAATGGTGTACTGTAGCTAACAGTCAGGATGTGGGGTTGTCAATCCCATATAGATCTATACACAAACACCATGCTCCCCCTCCAAGGGATTCTGGTATATAATACCGGACTTGAAATGTGTACTCCAACGTACGTGAAGTTAATGTCTCACAAAACTTAGTATAAAACAGATTTTCGTGTGAAAATGTTCGTTTGTTCTTGTATGTGAAAGTGACTTCTTGAAAATAGTGTTTCTAGTATGTAAAAGTTCGTGATGTTCTCGTAAAACTATACCTATTATAGTTTTCTAAAAGTGTGTCTCGTTTGTATAGTAATCCCTAGTGAAATGCTCACTTGTTATGAAATGTATAATTTTTATAGTGCCTAAGTTGGACACATATACATACAGTATAAGCAGAGTGTTTGATATATACATATATAACCACATTTTTTATTTCAAAAGATATGATGTTATCGTGATATATTTTGCATACGAAAGCTTCCCAATTATAGTTATAAATCCCATATGATTCTGTTGATAAAAAGTGTATAATGAAACTTTATATAACACACGATAATAATCGTGTGTCTTACTTGTATTTCCCCCATTAAAAGCATATAAAAGCATTTATAAAACATTTAAAAGTGTGGATTATAATGGTATGAACTCACATGAAAGATCGGAAAAGGCGAGATGAAAACCGAGCAGAACTTCGACTCGAGAAAGCAGATTTTCTCGGGATTCTCGGGAATCTCGGGAGCACAAAAGACCCTCGAGACTTGAGCATGGAAATTGGGGCTTCGGGATAGTACATGCACGGAAAACGAGCAAAGAACACAAGAAAGTTGAGAGAAATTGAGCCCTTTCTTCGGAACCCTCGCATCCGTTTTATAGGGGCCGGGAACTGCCTCGGTATGCTGGGCATACGCGAGTACGCTGGGCGTACGCGTGCATCATGCATGACCGCCTCCTCGACTGCCTCGGAGCTTCGGATGGGACGGGGCATAGCCTCGCATAGGGGTGACATGGACGTTCCGAGGCCTAGTCCTCGAGTACGCTGGGTGTACGAGCGTACGTTGGGCGTAATTCGGATCGACCTGGTGACTCCTCCTTCGGATAATACCGAGATTAAATAATAAAATTTATATTTTAATTATTTAATAAACTTCAAAAATTCATATCTTCTTCATACGAACTCCGTGTTTGACGTTATCTATATCCACGTGTAGGTGAGACTACGCTCTACAACTTTCGTTTAGATTCCCTCGGCAAATTTTGAAATTATTTTTATTATTTGTTTTTAAAAGTTTGCGATGTGGACGTTCCGTCCCCTTTCTGTTGCAGTTGGAGCACTGCATTTCCTGACAAGGTCCATGGTGGTGGTAAGCACATTTGGTGCACTTTGGAAGGTTACCTACATAAGGCTTTGTTGGGTAGGGATTCGTAGGAACGGTAGTAGGTATAGTTGCAGCATTCACCGTAACTAATTGTTGTTTCTTGGAGGATTCTGGGAAAGATCCACCCTTCCCTTTATTCCATCCTCTCTTCCTATTATTGTTGTTGTTGCTTCCCTTTTGTGGTTCTGGTGTAGAAATTGTTTAGTTCTGATGACTTCCGTGATCAACAAGTGATTGTGCCAGTTCCTTGGCGCTATCAAAAGTGTCAGGTTTTGAAGCTAACACGCTTGACTGAATTTGGGGTGACAGTCCCCAAATGTATCTCTCTATTTTCTTGCTCTCAGGAGCAATCATATCTGGACAAAGGATTGCCAGATCGCAAAATCTGTTGGTATAAGTTGCTATGTCGGTACCAATCATTCCAAGAGTCCAGAGTTTGTGTTCGAGTTTTTGAATCTCTCCTCGTGGACAATATTCTCTCATCAGCATGATTTTTAAGCTCTCCCAGCTTATTGAATTTGCCACTATCAGAGTAAGTACCTTAATGTGGCCATTCCACCAAGTTAAAGCTCTATTACTAAGCATGAAAGTGGTAAACTTAACTTTGTTGTGCTCTGGACAAGAGCAGATTTCAAAGACTGATTCTGTCCTTTCAATCCACGGCCTCAAAATCATCACACCTCCTGCCCCATTAAACATCCGGGTTTGCCATTCATAAAGTCCTTATAGGTGCATTCTCGGGGTTACCCATGACTCTCACCATGGTTGGAAGGAAGTGTGCCAATTCCCGAACCAGTAGTAACATGGGTATTGATCTGTGACATGGCAGCCGCTATAGCTGCGGTGACTGCTGCTTGGAACATGGCAGCATCAAATTGAGGAGGTGGAGGCGGTGGTGGTATCGGTGCTTCCCCACCGTTGTTTCGTCCCGGGTTTCTACGCAGACGCATCCTTCAACTATAGATTGAAAAGACAAAGGTAAGAATTTAATAGCATAGAAAATGAAGGTGCCTCATGAACTAAAGTGCTATAGATCAACAACAGATGACAGTAGGAGTATCAAAGATAGAAGGATGGAAGTTATTCGTAAATCCGAATATATGAAACAAGCGTATGGATTCACCATAATATTTTAAGGATTGAATGAAATACTAAATGTAGTAATAATAGCATGCCAATTATATTAATATAATAGTTGATACAACGATCATGAAAATTTGACCCCTATAAGGGTCTCCAGTTATAAAGTTAAAGAAAAATAAAACTTTTAACCGAGGTCCTAACTTATAACAAAATTTGGGATTTTGCAAGCACTACTTGCGTCGTAGGTTGCGCTTGGAGGTTGACTCTGCATCCGATTGCTTTGATTCCATAAGACGCCTATCAAAAGCGGCTTCTTGTTCCCTCAATTCGGAGAGGGCTGCAATCATTTGTGCTTGGAATGCTTTGGTTTGGAGTTGGGCATTGTCCTGAGCTCTATCCAGCCTACAGATGTCAGAAGTGTGAACCTGTACTTCCACGTTGACTTCCCAAATCCGGCTAGCTTGAACTCTAGATTGGTAGGACTGGTTGGCTAGCTTGCCCACCATGACTGGGAGTGCTCGATCGACTGAGCCTCCACTATGGACATCGTAGAAGTGTCGACACATGTCGTAGGGAGGGCGTAGACTTTGTTGTTGGCTCCAATGGTGGAGGTGACTTTCCCAAACGGGAGTCGTTCCTTGAAAGTTTCTCACGAAGACTGGACATTGTGCGGGTGGTGGGTTGATTACTTCTGGCTCTGAGTCGGTACCGGAGTCCTCCTCTTCATCCAATTCTCTGGGTTCTTCGTTCTCCTCAGGATCCTCTTTGATCCATCCCCTGTTGCCTTGGTTGGGATAGTAGGGGTCGCCGGGGTGATGAAATCCAGCCATTTGACTGTACAAGAAAAGGTTTATAAGAATAGAGCAAAATTTGGAACATGTAAAATTTAACATGTAGGTTAAAATATTTTATGTACCAAATACTCCTATAGTATTTAAATTCGTGTGTTTGATCCTTATGATGTTTTGGTAAGTTTCGACTTGTTGCTCACTACGAGCATTCCTCGATATACATTGGTCCAATCTCGGATAAATATAGTTGATCATGCTTCATTTGTCCTAAATCTGATTACATATATCAAGTCTTAATCATAGTGTCCAACTTGTCTAAATACTTCTTGTATAGTTATAATCATGAAAGTAAGTTGTTGTCTGGATGTATTTGTACTTAAATGAACTAACAATTTAAGTTCAACAAAACACGGCTTAGGCATAAAACAAAAAAAAAATGTTTTGTCAGAGAGTATTAGTCCCTTAAGTATTTATAGTTTGTATATCTTATGTGGTTTGATATACTTAGTTCACTATAAACTTCGCTCTGATACCAATCTGTCACACCCCCAAACCGGAACAGCGGTAACGTTCGGGGGCGGATGACTTCATGTGGTAAGGTAACAAATGAATACATAGTAAAGAAAGCAATACAACCATCATATACATAATTGAAAGTTTACATTGTTAAAAGGGTACATGTTCAAAACCAATTACAATATGATGCCAAAATATGAATTTAAACTGGCGCCGCAGCGTCCCTTCTTCAAAAGCTGTTTGTTACCTGTAATTATTGAATCCCTGGGACATACATGTAGTTTCTGAAAGAGTAGATCAGTATTTAAGCTGGTGAGTTTCATAAGTATTAAATGACAACGTTTGTATGAAATAAAATGTTTTGTTTTTGTTTGTTTGTTCCTAGAAAATCTCGTATTTTCTACTAGCATAAATGTAGCCTTCTATCAAGACCTATGTTTGTTTCGACAAAATTTATGTACGTATAAAATTGCCAATACGTCTGAATAACCCCATAAATCAATGTATTTTTAATACTCCATGTGAGTTTTATAACCATGCAATTGACTAGAAATGCATATACACAACGTTCTTCAGGCGTTGGAATGTTCTGACGTTTGTCACCCCAAATGGTGTACTGTAGCTAACAGTCAGGATGTGGGGTTGTCAATCCCGTATAGATCTATACACAAACACCATGCTCCCCCTCCAAGGGATTCTGGTATATAATACCGGACTTGAAATGTGTACTCCAACGTACGTGAAGTTAATGTCTCACAAAACTTAGTATAAAACAGATTTACGTATGAAAATGTTCG
Organism: Lactuca serriola; assembly: GCF_051521515.1. Lineage (NCBI taxonomy): Eukaryota > Viridiplantae > Streptophyta > Magnoliopsida > Asterales > Asteraceae > Lactuca > Lactuca serriola. The sequence goes on from NC_136410.1 coordinate 286,333,333, forward strand.
TTTGTTCTTGTATGTGAAAGTGACTTCTTGAAAATAGTGTTTCTAGTATGTAAAAGTTCGTGATGTTCTCGTAAAACTATACCTATTATAGTTTTCTAAAAGTGTGTCTCGTTTGTATAGTAATCCCTAGTGAAATGCTCACTTGTTATGAAAAGTAAAATTTTTATAGTGCCTAAGTTGGACACATATACATACAGTATAAGCAGAGTGTTTGATATATACATATATAACAACATTTTTTATTTCAAAAGATATGATGTTATCGTGATATATTTTGCATACAAAAGTTTCCCTATTATAGTTATAAATCCCATATGATTCCGTTGATAAAAAGTGTATAATGAAACTTTATATAACACATGATAATAATCGTGTGTTTTACTTGTATTCCCCCCCCCCTTAAACGCATATAAAAGCATTTATAAAACATTTAAAAGTGTGGATTATAAGGGTATGAACTCACATGAATGATCAGAGAAGGCGAGATGAAAACCGAGCAGAATTTCGACTCGAGAAAGCGGATTTTCTCGGGATTCTTGTGAATCTCGGGAGCACAAATGACCTTCGGGACTTGAGCAACGAAACCGGGGCTTCGAGATAGTATGTGAACGGAAAATGAGTCGGGAACGCAAGAAAGTTGAGAGAAATTAAGCCCTTTCTTCGGAACCCTCGCATCCCTTTTATAGGGGCTGGGAACCGCCTCGGTATGCTGGGCGTACGCGTGCGTCATGCGTGACCGCCTCCTCGACTGCCTCGGAGCTTTGGATGGGACGGGGCATAGCTTCGCACAGGGGCGACGTGGACGTTCTGTGGCCTAGTCCTCGAGTACGCTGGGCGTAACTCGGATCGACCTCGTGACTCCTCCTTCGGATAATACCGAGATTAAATAATAAAATTTATATTTTAATTATTTAATAAACTTCAAAAATTCATATCTTCTTCATACGAACTCCGTTTTCGACGTTATTTATATCCACGTGTAGGTGAGACTACGCTCTACAACTTTCATTTAGATTCCGTCAGCAAATTTTGAAATTATTTTTATTATTTGTTATTAAAAGGTTGCGGTAAAAAAATTTCTTTAGAAATTCATAACTTCATTATCCGACGTCTGTTTTTGCCAGATTTTTTACCGTTGAAATACCATTGTCGAGACCTTCGATTCTCCTTTAGGTCATTCCGGCCAAAAGTCGATCGATCTGTTTCGAGTTTTTAGCTCCATGTCGCTAAGCCGAACTTGGAAAAATCATAACTTTTTTATATTAAGTCAGATTTGGGCGTTCTTTTTACGTACGATCACGGTTTAATGTCATCTAACATAGTAGGTAATTAATTTGCGATTTTTGGACATTTTATTTTCGAAGTTAATTTCATTATATCAAAAGTGGTTACAATACTTGACTTTTTAGGTCATTACATAGAGTTGAAATATCAGGTTGTCACATTCTTGAACCAACAATTGATGCTCCTTCTGGTGTTGGCACCGAGTCCCACATCTTGTTGCGTTCAATTTCAACTAACTCTTCTTGCATTGATTTTACCCAATCTGCATCTTGTAGAGCCTCTTTGATTCCTTTAGGCTCTATCATGGATAAAAACCTTGTCTATAGACATTTATTCTTGGTTGTTGAACGAGTCACTACTCCAGAATCTAGATCACCTATGATTGGTTTTTGCTGGATGATCATTTGTCCAATTTGTGAGACGAGTTTCCTTAAGGACTTGAGGAGTGCAAACTACCTCAGATTGTTCTTTTGGACGAGGTGGGTAGTCAAAAGTGAATGTTCCTTCAGAAAGATCGTCTTGAAAGAATCTAGAACTAACTAAAACAGGTGGTCCCCCCCTCAAGTGTTGTACTCTTGAATTCAATAGATGGAGGGGATGTGAACAAATTTGAAGGATTGGAACCAGTTGAGTGGGGTTCCCCCTGAAACCATGGTCTGGATGGTTGGTAGGATTGTGAAGTACCTTTAAGAATGGAACCATCCAAAGGTGGTTCCTCCTCAAAGGATGTAGTAACTGGTGTTGTGACTTGTCCAGATTGATGATGAGAGGTTGGGGTGGATGGCTCAGATGATTCTGTTGGGTAGGGTAACGTTTTTAGGTATTGCGTCTATTGGGCTCAATTATTAGTCCAAGTTTTGTTACTCCGATTTGGGTCTGTCCAACCGAGAGCTGATAGGGTTTAATATAAATATATATGCTTGCATGCATATTAGGTTAACGAACGATAGAAATTACGATAGATCAGAGATTATTTCTTCATCGTTCTTGTAAACCCTAAATCCTCTACAGTAGAAGTTCTTTATCGAGCTCTGCTGAGGATTATTGAATCAATCATTCAACACACTTTGATCCATTCTGGTGTTCTTGCAGTTTACTTGTTTATTATTTTACCTGTTTTAAAGATCTAAACGATCTTCAAGTTAGTTTTTAACTTATCAATTGGTATCAGAGCAGGAGGCTGTGTAATTCATACACTTCTTTTCTGTGAAAAAGGTTTCGATTAGGGTTATTCCGCATTTACTGATATTTATTGAGCCGTCATCTCATAATTGACGTAACTCGATATTTATTGTTTTGCCCTAATTTAATACATTACAAGTCTGATCTTTTAACAGGTTATTCGATCAAGTATGGATGAGTCGCAATCCAATCTCATTAATATTTCGAACAGTATTGGATCAACAACGAAGATTCCCATCCTTTACACCCATGATTATGAAGTCTGGGCACATCACTTTGAAGATTATGTTATAGGATCTGAGGACAATGGATACCTCATCTGGGAAGCAATCGTTTCTGGACCCTTTTCTCATTCAGCAACTTCAAGGATTATTAAAACTCAGAAGGAGTATAATGATCTTTTGAAAGACGTTAAAGATATTGCTCAAGACGAAAAAGATAAAATCCAGTGCAATATCAAAGCATTGAGATTAATCAGATTCACTCTTCAATCCAATACTTTCAGCCTGGTGAGTTCATGCACAACCGCAAAAGAAATATGGGACAGGCTACGAGAATTATGCTCTACGGACAAAGATCTTGAACACTCCATTCAAACCCTACTCTTGTCCAAGTTTGGTGAATTCAAGAAGGGAGCCGAAGAAACCATGAATCAAACGTTCGATCGCTTCAATCATCTTCTTAGCAAGATAATTAAGCATGACATTGAAAGGAAGCTTATTGAGCAGAAGGTTACGTTTTTGAACGACCTCAGATCTGAGTGGAGAGCAGTTGTGTCCACAGTTAAAGCGCATGAGCAATTCAAATCCTACTCTTTGGCGAAACTGGTGGGCATCCTAAAATCTCAAGAAAAGATCATGTTACAGGAGAAAAATGTGGTTTCAAGCCTGGGTTCGTTGGCCCTCCTATCCAAAAGCAAAGCGGTGATGGAAGAAGAAGACCTCAACTTGGAGGACTATGACCTCACTTATGAGGACTATGCTATGATGGTGTCAAACCCCAAGAGGTTCATCAAGAAGAGATTTCCCACCAACAAGAACCGAAATTGGCAAGGGAGTTATAGTTCTGAAAAGGTCAAAGATGAACTGAAGGCTGCAGAATCAAAGAACGAACCGAATGCTGAAGGAGATTCAAGAGTGAGCTGCTATTACTGTGGAGGAAAGAACCACTATGCAAAAGATTGTGTCCTCAAGAAAATGGCAGAAAAGGATGATGAAAAGGATGAAGAAGCTTTGTTGCTGAAAAAGCTGGATGAGATCAGGAAGAAGAAATCTACTGCTAACCCTTCTATAAATACTTTAATTGTGCAGGGTTCGGTAGCAGATGATGAGTTCGGTGGCGTGGAGGTCTGGTCAACCGACTCTGAAGATGATGAAGTAAGGAAGCCTTCTCATGGAAAGGCTTATGTGGCAAAAGAAGAGAGCAGTGGTGGAAAATGCTTGATGGTGTCCGACGTATCTCAGATGAGGGGATACAACACAGATGGTGGAAATGAAGACACGAAGGAGCAACAGAATTTGTGCTTTACAGCTAAACCGCTCAGTGTGTAGTTCAACAAGCTTGATGAACTGATCAAGAAGGTACAATCCGTTTTTGTTTCATTCAAAGTCCCACAATGCTCATACGAAAAAGAATTCTGGCAGATATGTGCCAGAACCTTTGAATAAACTTGATATTAGCTTTCCTGCAAAAGAAGTCACTCCTTCAAGTGAAACTTCATCAGTTCAGAGTGAACCAGCTAAAGAAAAACAAAAACCGAAAGCTAATATCCATCATCAACCGAAGCAGATGAAAAATCAAAAACAACAAAGGAATCAGAGATACAAGAAGAATCCCTCTGAAAGAAAATAGTTTTGGCAATCTCAAAATGCCTATTTCTCATATCGTGACAGGAACTTAAAGTCAGAGAAAAGTCTTGTTGAATCACATGGGAGAAATAACAACCGAAAGCAAAGGTTCGGTTCAGAGAAAAACATCAACCGAAAGCAAAGGTTCGGTTCAGAGAATGACTCCAACCGAAAGCAGAAGTTCGGTTCAGAGAACTACATCAACCGAAAGCAAAGGTTCGTTTCTAAGAACAAAAGAGATCAAAATTCTAGGGTCGGTCCCACTAATGATCAAAAGCAAAAGGGTCACCTAGAGTCTCCAGCCAAGAAGTCATCTCCGTCTAAGCTCTCTCATTCTAACTCTTCTAATTCGTCAAACTCTTCTAATTCCTCTCAACCGCATTCTAAATCCCATTCTGTTTACTCTCAAAAACCTCAATCATCAACTAAACTAAAAGGAAAACAGAAGGTTTCATCAGTTAAACCAGAGTCCAATCCAAAAGCAACGAATCCCAATAAAATTAAGGTTTTCACCATCAAAAAGAAAGATGAAACAACACTAATAAAAAGAACATACCTTGTTGACATCTCTCTTACGATTCCTGTTCCTGTGAAAGGCTCACGAGGACCCAAGAAACTTTGGTTTCCTAAATCTGCTTAATTTTTGCAGGTTATCAGTGACGAGCAGTTTGACGAAGAATGGTACATTGACAGTGGCTTCTTGCGTCACATGACAGGAAGGAAGGAAGAGCTAAGGGAATACAGGTCTCTTTCAAACGGTGGAAATGTAAATTTTGGGAACAACTCCTTCGGCACCATAAACGGCTATGGAATGATTACACACAGTGATTTCACGATAAGGAAGGTTGCATACGTGGAAGGACTACAACACAACCTCATCAGTGTATCTCAGCTTGTTGGAGGTACCGGTCTCAAAGTTTCATTTGACGATGAGGGTTCTGAAATAATTAAGAAGAAGACGAAAAGAGTTATTCTCAAATCGAAGCGTAAAGGTGAAATGTTTCCCCTAAACCTCAAACCCATCAAAGGAAACCCAGCTATCTGCCTGTTGTCCAAAGCACAATCTGACGAAAGCTGGTTGTGGCACCGAAGACTCCCTCATCTTAACTTTAAGGATATCAACAAACTTGTCACTGGAGGTCATGTTCGAGGTCTTCCATTGCTCAAGTATGTTAGAGAACATTTGTCTGCTGCATTTGAAATGGGGAAGCAGAGTCGTCAAAGTCATCCATCTATAATAAACACTAAAGTTGTTGAACGACTAGAATTACTTCGTATTGATTTGTGTGGTCCATCATCTATCGAAAGTATCGGTGGTAGCAAGTACATTCTTGTTATTGTTGATGACTTTTCGCGTTTTACATGGGTGTTCTTCCTGAAGCTTAAATCTGAAGTGACTCACAAGCTAAAGGTGTTCATCAAGCAGATTGAAGTACAGCTGAAGAAAGTCGTTCGCAACATCAGGAGCGACAATGGACTGGAGTTCAAAAATAAAGAATTTGAAGAATTCTTGGCAGAAAAAGGAATTAGTCACAACTTCTCAGCTCCCTACACACCTCAACAAAACGGAATTGTCGAAAGACGAAACCGTTCTTTGTGTGAAGCAGCCCGAACCATGCTAAGTTTCGCTTCCTTACCTTTATATTTTTGGGCTGATGCTATTTCTGCTGCTTGTTTTACACAGAACAGGTCATATCTCAATAAGCGCTTCAATCTCACTCCTTATGAGATCATCAACAACAGGAAGCCAAATGTCAAGTTTTTCCATCTGTTCGGTTCACGGTGTTTCATCTTCAATCCTAAAGAACACCGCAACAAGTTTGATGTCAAAGTCGACGAAGGGATATTTCTGGGCTATTCTCTCACTTCTAAAGCGTACAGGGTATTAAACAAGCATTCGAGGAAAATAGAAGAAACTTATTACGTGACCTTTGACGATAGCTTTGTCAAAAAGCTAAAGGCCAACGAAGATACAACTGGAGAAATCTTTCCTCAAACTTGCCAAGTCACAGCCTCAATCGCTAATCTATTTGAGAAGTTCGTTGAGCTATTTGATGAACCAGAAAATGCCACTCTCTCAGAAGCCAGCGCAGCAGACAACAAAGTAGATCATCTAAAGCAACTGGTCGAAGATGCTGCAAAGAGAATGAATGAAGGAGGATCAAGTTTTGACGACCCTCCACAACACAATGCTTCAGTCGAGGGGGAGGTTCCGCCATCGTCATCACAACCGAGCTCACATGTTGAGGGGGATCTAAGGTCTCAAACTGCTCCCGAACGCACTCTACCAACCGAAAGTGCCTTACCACCCGAAGGTGGATCAACACCCGAAAGCTCAGCACCACCAGAAACCTCTGTAGCGCAAGACTCTCAAGACATTCCTGAAAGCTTATCTGTCGAGGGGGAGCATGACGATATGTCTTATGACTATGAAAGTCAATCCGAACCAGAAGAAATGATAAACGCTGAATTCGATCCATCCTTTGATCCAAACTACCCTCCTCTCATCAAATGGACCAGAGATCATCCTGTCTCTCAAGTTGTTGGTGATGTATCTGAAAAGCTTCTGAATCGATCACAACTCAAAGCAAAACAGATTTCCTTGTTTTCAAAAGTAGAATTATGCATGTTTAACTCCTTCATCTCAAAAGTTGAACCAAAGACAGTTAACACTGATCTTGATCACTCCGATTGCGTTCAAGCTATGCAAGACGAACTGAATGAGTTCGAAAGGAACAAAGTTTGGCGACTCATTCCAACTCCTCCAGATGCCTCGGTTGTTGGTCTCAAATGGGTCTTCAGGAACAAAATGAACAAGGAAGGGAACGTAATTCGAAACAAAGCACGTCTGGTAGTGAAAGGATACTGTCAGGAGGAAGGAATTGACTATGAAGAGACTGTAACAGCCCGGAATCCCAGGTTTTGTTATACTTATGTTTTGGGTGTTTTAAGAGGGGACTCGGCGAGTTGGAGCCTAGACTCGCCGAGTAGGATCGCAGACCGGGTCGCGGGTTCGCGACTGGACTCGACGAGTCCAGATATGGACTCGGCGAGTCTGCGCTGTTTAGCGAAAACCCTAACCGTTCAGGTTTGGGATGTATAAGAGACACTTATTGGCCGCCATTGTTCATTTTAGCCTTCTGAGAAGAACCCTAAATCGATTGGGTGCATCTGGAGCAAAGTTTAAGGGCCATTGTTGATCTTGGAAGAGTTGTTGTGCAAGGAAGAGAAGGGCTTGGCTAAAGGAACAGCAAGGGAGTCACGTTCTGAGGATTTGGGGACTCAGAGGGCACATTATTCAGGTAAGAATTCGAGTTATGCTCTGCTATGTTGATGTGTCATGGGATTAGGGTTTATGGAACCCCTTTTATGATTGGATTGAATGTTACCCTAGTCCCCCAAACGATTGGAACCCTGTATTGGGACCTTTGGAGGTCCAGAATGTCCCATGCCTGCGCATTTCGGGAATTGATGAAGGCTTTGGATTGGAATCCTTATGCCTTAGGTCAAAATGTGAATTATGAATCATGGGGTGTATCATGAGCACTGAAATGAGGACCTTACGTGGTGGATCAGTCTTGGAAGGCCAGACTTATGTATGGTCGGAGCAATTCTGACCTTAAGATGCAGTTTGAGCGGTTGCATGGCATGGACTCGCCGAGTTCGATGAACAGACTCGGCGAGTAGCTGGAAGATTAACTGGGACTCGTCGAGTTGTTCTTCAGACTCGGCGAGTTGAGTCGGGGTGGCCCCGCGATTCTTCCAGGAGGAACTCGTCGAGTAAAAAGGGGATACTCGACGTGTAGAAAGGGAATCTTAAGGAATCGGTGAGCTAAGGGCGAGTGGACTCAGAGTGGTTGAACTCGGCGAGTCTTGGGGTGACTCGGCGAGTTAGGTCGCGGGTTGAGTGAAGTTCTGAGTATGGGGACTCGGCGAGTCATAGGGTTGACTCGGCGAGTAGGGTCAGTCAGGGGTTGACTTTGACCTTGTCTTTGACCAAGGATTGACCAGTGGTTCCAGGGGTATTTTGGTAATTGTTGTTTATTGTTTGAGTTCAGTGCATTGGTGACTGTCCAGAGGTGGAGATCGTATCAGTGATCGGAGCAGCTTGAGCTATCTGTTCAGTCGGCAGTTTCGAGGTGAGTTATCCTCACTATATCGCTAGGGTTCATGGCACTAAGGCCGACCCTTTTATCGGATGGAAATCCGGGTAGTTGTTATTACATGATATGGGCCGGAAGGCATTGCTATGTGGACCGGAAGGTCATGGCCTGGAAAGGCGTATGTATGCATTTAGTATGTTGACTGATTCGTAGGGTAAGGTTATGATAGTGACCGGCTAGACCGGTATCTTGTTAGAGTAATGCTATGATATGTGATCTGTTGATCGATTGTTGTCTATGAACTGCTATATGATTATTTGTTATGTTATCTATGCATTTTATGCTTATGGGCCGGAAGGCAATATGTTATGGGCCGGAAGGCGATATGTATGGACCGGAAGGTCGTGGCCTAGAAGGGCGTATATGTGATTGGTATATTGGGGGTATCTCACTAAGCTTTCGGGCTTACAGTTATGGTTTTATGTTTCAGGTTCTCAAGAGTCTGTGGCAAGGCAAAGGCGTGATCGTACCGTTCCTCGCGTTGGTGTTTTATGATATGAACCTGGGAAATTACTCTGTTTAATAATGTATTGAAAACCTTTTTGTAACAACGTTAATAAAATGGATGACTTTGAAAAGTTTTAATTGTTTTGAAATTTTGGATGTTACAAGTTGGTATCAGAGCCTTGGTTTGAGTGAATTGGGGAAACATTCGTGTGACCCAAGTCTCAAATCGAGGAGGATTTTAAAAAGAGAAATTAAAATGGTTTTCAAGTTAAGTAAAAGGAGGACGTGGAGGTACGATCAGCCAGAGCCAGTAAGTAACCCCAAGATACCATACATGATATTTGTTTTATTTGAGCTTGATAGAACAGCATGCTAGAGTTAGGCTAGGGATCTTCAGGAATTCACGATAATGTTGCCTGATTTGTGATGCCTGTAGCCTAGGGTCCCTTATGGGATATTCTAAGTGTTCCTCTAGTGGTGAGGGTTGATAGTTGTTATGCATGTTCCCTAGGGTACTGTGGTAGTACTTCATACAAATATGGGTAGGTGTGGAAGGTAGTATGGGCCCGTACTACTGAAAGCACAGGACCCATACGCGTATCAGGGAAACCATGGTCTCTAGGGTAGGGTTGCGAGAGTTGGATCCCAGGATTTTGGGAAGTGTCTGAGATGGGTAGGGTGTCTTCAGTAAGGAGATTTCGAGGCGTGATGATAGTGGATCCGGGTCAGGATCGGGAGATGGAGAGCGAGTTCCGGGTGGATCGGTGCTGTCGGAGATTATCGATCAGACGAGCACGAGCGAGCGGGATGCGAGGATTCGCGAGATCCTGCGTGATGGGGTTGTTGCATTGTTCCAGGCTGAGTTGCCGGAAATTGTTTGGGTCGATCAAGACCGCCATGATTGAGTATTTTGATGAGCGATATGCGGCTCTCGCAGAGACGGCTGCCGCGGTGGCTACAGCGGCTGTAGCAGCGGCAAGGGGAGGAGCTAGTCGGGGTTTCCAGTATTGGGATTTCTATTATACGAAGCCTCCTACATTCGATGGAGTTCAGTACCCGATTGTTGCTATGAGATGGCTATCAGACTTGGAGGGGTGTTTCTCCACGAGTTTATGCCCTGCTGATCAGAGGGTGAGGTGTGCTCTGAACCTGTTGAGGCTAGGAGCGAAGGATTGGTGGAGATTGACTACGAGGTCATTTTCCGATGCGCAGAGGGCTGCGGTTTCATGGGATCAATTCAGAGAGATGTTCAGTACTCGCTATGTTCCGCGGGATGAAAAGGAGAGATTGGCTCGGGAGTTCTTTGAGCTGAAGCAGGATTTGGAGTCGGTGACTGAGATCACCAGGATGTTTATTGAGAGGACGATGTTTTGCCCTGAGTTCGCTTCGGAGCAGGCTCAGATGTCCTGATATCTGAGTGTGCTCAAGAGGGATATCAGACAGTTCGTGTCTGCGCGGAGGTGTGAGACCTTGTTCGAGTTGCAGGAGGCCGCCATGTGGCGTGAGTTAGAGGTTGAGTTGCAGTTGCGTGAGCTGAGGTAGGCCCCGATGCAGTCGCAGTCGGCGCCGAAACGGTCAAGGACCGTAGATGTTAGAATGGGGGATCGGAGCGGCCACACTTGTGGGAAGTTTGGGAGGGGTTACACCGGAGCTTGTTGGTCCGGTGGTGCATGCCGCAAGTGCGGAAAGGAGGGGCACGGTGCACGGGATTGTCGGCAGTCAGGGCCGATTCGGGATTTGAGGATTTGTTATCATTGTCGGCTGGTTGGACATTTGAGGGTCAACTGTCCACGGCTTTCTGCAGGACTGGTGTAGGCTCTAGCACCGGCTACCTTGAGGAGCTCAGGAGGAGGACAGGATGGAGCGGAGCCCCAACGGCTCAGAGTCGTGCTTATCAGCTTGCGGCAGAGGGAGACGGATCAGTGCCGGAGGCAGCTGCGGGTATGATGCCTTCTTGATGTCTTGATTATCTCGTGTTGATTGTGGCGTATTGTTTGTGCTGGTATCTTGTGCGGATTTCGATGCGGTATTCGTTGTTTCGCAGGTTTGGCATGGTTATGGATTAGTGTTTCAGGTTTTCGCTTTGGCATTCGTTGTTCCCTGATGGTTTGGTATGGTTACATTTGGTGTTTTGGTGCCGGTATCCTTGTGCGGTTTTCGATGCGATATTCATCCTTTTGCAGGTTGTGGGTTATTGTTTGGGAATTCCGTTGGTTATCATTCATGAGGATTGATAGTGGAGATGCGGCACTGAGTTGAATGTCGGGTAGCATCTGCAGTCGTGGAGTGGATAATTGAAAGACCGGATTCTTTTGAGCGGATTGATCAGGGGGAAGATGTGTTTTGCTGAGGGTTGCTTATGCTTGTGGGAAGCAGTCAGTGTGTAAGCGTTCTCTTTGTGCGGGGTTGTTCTAGAAGGTCGTTAATGGCGATCGGTGGCTGTTAGTCAGTGCTTTAAGTGGGGGAGAATTGGAGATTTCTCCGAGAGATCGATGAGTATGTGAGGGTGCTTAGCTGTTGGGATTCAGCAGTGTTCTGTCAGCTCAGAGTATAGGCTGACAAGAGCGAGTGTCGGGTATGCGGGGCGGGATACAGACCTAGGGCATTTGATTGTAGAGGCCTGGGAGCAGGCCGGGATCAAGTTGAGTAGGTAATCGGGATTATGCGATCAGAGTATTTGTATGCTTGATGTACGTGATGGGTTGTACTGCATTAATCCCACGGGATTTATGTTGTGCATGTTTCTAGAGTTGGAACCGGAAGGTTCCCAGAGTTAGAACCTGAGGGTTCACAGAGTTTGGGTGTACGGACCCACAGGGATATAGCCTCGAGTGGCTAGTGTGTGTTATGAGAGTTGGTCCAGTCATTCTGGGGACTCTAATGGTATTGTTGGATCAGTTTGAGATTTCGGATTTGATATGTTGCAGTGTGATTACATTGGAAGGTCTGGTCCCGAGTTAGTGATTTTGTTTAGTTGAGGTAGTGATTCTGTGGAGTGGAGGGAGTGCATGGGCTTGAGAGCCCCTGCAATGAGAACCGGAGTATGTGGATAGCGGTTGCGCAAAAAGGGTGGTGTCGCTTGGGACGAGCACCGTGACCTTGGTTGGAGTGGCATTATGGCCAAGAGGACTCCTTGGAAAAGGAAAAGAGAAAGGTGTGTAACTCCGAAGGGGAGTGCAAGTTCACGAAAGTGAAAGCTGCGGAGCTGAAGTTATGGTTAGAGTATTTCAAGTATGGCTTTGAGCATCGTGTTCGCGGCAGCGAAGTAGGAAACCATCCGGTTTGGGATGTCTGTCGAGGCAGAAAGGATGCAGGGGGAGAGAGAATCTGGAATTCTCAGTGTGATTCCGATCAGGGTATAGGGTAGATATTAGTGGTTCATCCTGGGAGACGTTCGAGGATATCAGCAGTGTATCGGGTCTTCCAACCTGTGGGTGTTGGGGGCTAGTTCAGCAGATGTATGTGATTGCAAGAGGAGAACTCGTGAGAGTTGCTCTGAGAGTGAGAATGGGTCTCTCAGTCGGTCCGGTATGGACAAAGTGGGCTTTGGATCGGGGATCCGGTGGTTTCTGGTTTCCTAACCCTTATGGGTCGAGTGATTGTTGAGATTTAGAGCAGAGTTGCGTCTGGGGTAATTCTCGGTTACAGAGAGTGATGGGTAGTACAGAGACCGTGCTTCAGTCGACAGAGCAGATTCAGCGGATTAGGCAGAGGTTATTGACCGCCCAGAGCCGACAGGAAAAGTTATGCAGACAGACGCCGGTCCGAGCTTGACTCTCAGGTCGGCGACTTTGTACTCCTGAAGGCCTCTCCTTGGAGAGGAGTGATTCGATTCAAGAAGAGGGGCAAGTTGGGGCCCCGGTATATTGGGCCTTTTCATGTGATTGCGGGGTAGGCCGGAGGGTCTACCGGTTTGAGTTGCCCACGGATTTGAGACAAATCCACGATATTTTTCATGTGTCGCAATTGAGAAAGTATATAGCCGATGAGTCGGCAGTGGTCCCGTTAGAAGACATTCAGGTGGATGCGAGCCTGAATTATGGCAAGAGATCAATGGTCATCAGAAATCGGAAGATCGAGGTTCTGAGGTATAAGGAGATACCTCTGGTGTTAGTTCACTGGCAGCACCGGAAGGGATCGGAAATGACCTGTGAGCTGGAACGTGAGACGTGGGAGCAGCATCCGGAACTAATTTCAGAGTGAGACTTCGAGGGCGAAGTCTAGTCCTAGTGGGGGAGAATTGTAACAGCCCGGAATCCCAGGTTTTGTTATACTTATGTTTTGGGTGTTTTAAGAGGGGACTCGGCGAGTTGGAGCCTAGACTCGCCGAGTAGGATCGCAGACCGGGTCGCGGGTTCGCGACTGGACTCGACGAGTCCAGATATGGACTCGGCGAGTCTGCGCTGTTTAGCGAAAACCCTAACCGTTCAGGTTTGGGATGTATAAGAGACACTTATTGGCCGTCATTGTTCATTTTAGCCTTCTGAGAAGAACCCTAAATCGATTGGGTGCATCTGGAGCAAAGTTTAAGGGCCATTGTTGATCTTGGAAGAGTTGTTTTGCAAGGAAGAGAAGGGCTTGGCTATAGGAACAGCAAGGGAGTCACGTTCTGAGGATTTGGGGACTCAGAGGGCACATTATTCAGGTAAGAATTCGAGTTATGCTCTGCTATGTTGATGTGTCATGGGATTAGGGTTTATGGAACCCCTTTTATGATTGGATTGAATGTTACCCTAGTCCCCCAAATGATTGGAACCCTGTATTGGGACCTTTGGAGGTCCAGAATGTCCCATGCCTGTGCATTTCGGGAATTGATGAAGGCTTTGGATTGGAATCCTTATGCCTTAGGTCAAAATATGAATTATGAATCATGGGGTGTATCATGAGCACTGAAATGAGGACCTTACGTGATGGATCAGTCTTGGAAGGCCAGACTTATGTATGGTCGGAGCAGTTCTGACCTTAAGATGCAGTTTGAGCGGTTGCATGGCATGGACTCGCCGATTTCGATGAACAGACTCGGCGAGTAGCTGGAAGATTAACAGGGACTCGTCGAGTTGTTCTTCAGACTCGGCGAGTTGAGTCGGGGTGGCCCCGCGATTCTTCCAGGAGGAACTCGTCGAGTAAAAAGGGGATACTCGACGTGTAGAAAGGGAATCTTAAGGAATCGGTGAGCTAAGGGCGAGTGGACTCAGAGTGGTTGAACTCGGCGAGTCTTGGGGTGACTCGGCGAGTTAGGTCGCGGGTTGAGTGAAGTTCTGAGTATGGGGACTCGGCGAGTCATAGGGTTGACTCGGCGAGTAGGGTCAGTCAGGGGTTGACTTTGACCTTGTCTTTGACCAAGGATTGACCAGTGGTTCCAGGGGTATTTTGGTAATTGATGTTTATTGTTTGAGTTCAGTGCATTGGTGACTGTCCAGAGGTGGAGATCGTATCAGTGATCGGAGCAGCTTGAGCTATCTATTCAGTCGGCAGTTTCGAGGTGAGTTATCCTCACTATATCGCTAGGGTTCATGGCACTAAGGCCGACCCTTTTATCGGATGGAAATCCAGGTAGTTGTTATTACATGATATGGGCCGGAAGGCATTGCTATGTGGACCGGAAGGTCATGGCCTGGAAAGGCGTATGTATGCATTTAGTATGTTGACTGATTCGTAGGGTAAGGTTATGATAGTGACCGGCTAGACCGGTATCTTGTTAGAGTAATGCTATGATATGTGTTCTGTTGATCGATTGTTGTCTATGAACTGCTATATGATTATTTGTTATGTTATCTATGCATTTTATGCTTATGGGCCGGAAGGCAATATGTTATGGGCCGGAAGGCGATATGTATGGACCGGAAGGTCGTGGCCTAGAAGGGCGTATATGTGATTGGTATATTGGGGGTATCTCACTAAGCTTTCGGGCTTACAGTTATGGTTTTATGTTTCAGGTTCTCAAGAGTCTGTGGCAAGGCAAAGGCGTGATCGTACCGTTCCTCACGTTGGTGTTTTATGATATGAACCTGGGAAATTACTCTGTTTAATAATGTATTGAAAACCATTTTGTAACAACGTTAATAAAATGGATGACTTTGAAAAGTTTTAATTGTTTTGAAATTTTGGATGTTACAGAGACTTTTGCTCCTGTAGCTAGGCTGGAATCCGCTAGAATATTTCTCGCCTATGTTGCACACAAAAACTTTGAGGTCTACCAAATGGACGTCAAGTGTGCATTTCTCAATGGAGAACTTGAAGAAACTGTGTACGTGGAGCAACCTCCTGGATTCGTAAATGAAAGGTATCCTAATCATTGTTATATTTTGGACAAAGCCATGTATGGGCTGAAACAAGCTCTGAGAGCCTGGTATCAAACGCTGACAAAGTTTTTAAAGATGTCCAAATTCAAACAAGGTTCGGTTGACCCAACCTTCTTTCGTAAGAAGGAAGGTAACCACCTTATGATTGTTCAAATTAATGTCGATGATATCATCTTTGGCTCAACGAATCCCAGCTTAACGGTTGAATTTAGAAAAATGATGGAGACTAAATTTGAAATGAGCTCAATGGGTCCTATTAACTTTTTCCTTGGTTTAAATATTAGACAAGGACCCGAAGGCATCTTTATTAATCAGGAAGCTTACACGAAGACTCTCCTTGCAAAATTTGGCATGATGGGAGATTCAAAACTCAAAGTTCCCATGGTGTTCGGCACCAAGCTCACTCCATCCTTGGATAAACCGGCTGTTGATATTACGCTTTATCGCCTGAGGATCGGTTCTCTGATGTATCTTACTGCTAGCAGGCCTGACATAATGTTCTCTGTTTGTTACTGTGCTAGATTTCAGGCCAACCCACGTGAACCTCACATGCTTGCAGTGAAGAACATTCTACGATACCTCAAGCTAACTACCTCTTTAGGTCTATGGTATCCTTCCCACTCAGGCTTCTTCGTTCAAGCCTACTAAGATGCAGACCTTGGAGGTTGTGGATTAGACAAAAAGAGCACCACTGGAGGCTGCCAATTCCTTGAAGGGAAGTTGGTTAGCTGGCAATCAAAGAAACAAACGTGTGTGTCTTTGTCTACCGCTGAAGCAGAATACTTTGCAGCTGCATCCTGTACTTCTCAAGTGATTTGGATCCAGAGTCAACTCCGAGACGATGGACTCAATATGAAAAAGATCCCACTATATTGTGACTCTGAAAGTGCAAGTAGGATCTGTCATAACCCAGTGCAACACTCCAAGACTAAGCACATAGCACTGAGGTATCACTTCATCAAAGATCATGTGGTAGATGGAAACGTTGAAATTCACTTTGTTACAACCACTGATCAACTGGCTGATGTCTTTACCAAAGCTCTTCCTGAAGCGTCGTTCAACAAAATTTTACAAGGGCTAGGTATGATGGAATCAGAGTCAGTACCACAAACTACCTCTCAAACTCACAAGGAAGAAGCGAAATAGACCGAACGTTTGGGTTCGGTTTTTGTACTCATGTACCGAAATGAACCGAACGCCTGAGTTCGGTTGGATAAGCTGCACTTCGCTCATCAATCAAAGGTGGTTTTCTTGGTTGTAAATTTCATGTATAATTGTTTCTATTACATTTCTTTTATTGTCAAAAGTATTTCCTATTTGAAAATCTTATTTCTTCGGTACCCGAAATAGACCGAACGCTCGGGTTCGGTTTTCCAAAAATTTTCAAAACCGAAACCAACCGAAGGCTCGGGTTCGATTTTCCAAAATTTTTCAAAACCGAAACCAACCGAATGCTCGGGTTCGGTTTTCCAAAAAGTTTCAAAACCGAAACCAAACGAACGTTCGGGTTCGGTTTTTCAAAATTTTTCAAAACCGAAACCAACCGAAGGCTCAGGTTCGGTTATCCAAAATTTTTCAAAACCGAAACCAACCGAACGCTCGGGTTCGGTTTTTCAAAATTTTTCAAAACCAAAACCAAACGAACGCTCGGGTTCGGTTTTTCAAAATTTTTCAAAATCGAAACCAACCGAACGCTCGGGTTCCGTTTTTCAAAATTTTTCACAACCGAAATCAACCGAACGCTCGGGTTCGGTTCCAAAGTTTTTTTTTACAGTTTTTTTTCCCTTTTATTTTCTTTCTCAGTCTTATTTCTTTTATTTCTTTTATCATTTATTTTTTTTTAATATCAAAAATTCCAAAAATATTTCTTTTCTTCTAATATCAAAAACTCCAAAAATATTTTGTTCTTTATTTACTTTTCGGCCTTAATTTTATTTGTTCGTTTATGAGGAAATTGTTGAAATAGTTAAGTGTCCCTAGAAGCATGCTGTTGTATGTGCCCAAAGCCTCATCAGATTCTGAATAATAGCCTTAATGACTTGGTATACACAAACCTTGTCTTCCAAATTAGGCTATCTCATTTATTCTAATCGTGAGCTACCTAACTCTCTTCTCACATGAGATAAGAGTTTTCTGCTAAGTCCTATTTTTCACAGCAGATGTACTTTGATTTCTTACACCATCTCTATTACATTTCTCCATTAAATTCGTTTCACAAACGTAACCCTTGAGACTCTCAGAAATTACCATTGAGGTTTATGGTTACTCCAAAACTACGTTTATGATCTTAGTTTCGTTCCACTACGAGCTGAGTGAAACCCAAAATTCAATACCCAATCTGAATTGACGGTGAACAATTAATTTGCTCTAGTTTTCACTAATGAATTGACGGACGTATCTTAATGAAATCTCAAGTTTTTATTTTGTGTGATTCCTATGAAATTGTTAAAAACCATAACATTTCTTCCCTTGGGATCCAGTTTTTCATTTTTGTTGAGATTTTATATTTCCCAGCTACTTTAAAATTATTACCCACCTACTTGTTCAATAGACTACACTGGTCTCACAAGTACTTTGTTCACTTTCTATCTTATTTCAAGATTAGGACTATTGAAACAAAGCAAAAGTCACCCTAAGAAGCCTAATTAAAAGAAGCCTTTCAACACTTCCTAATAAGTGTTTGATCGTTATTCAACGGGAAACCACACTAACACTTTAAAGTCTCTCTTGACTTTGAAGAAAGAGATTCGTGCCTGGGATCATTTGTTTCGTGTCTTTATTGACATCACAATTTTTCCTAAAAAGGATTGCTTTATTTCATTTCTTTTACACCCTTAGCACGAAAATCTTTGATTTTCCAAAATTCTGGTTCTAATAATTACAGGCATTTTCATCGGACTGGTGGTTGATAATAAGCTGTGGTCAATTTTAATCCATGTGGGCATATTATTCAAAAGATGTCGTTTCACTATAAAGGGATAAGATGAAGAGTTGCTGACACAGGCGGGAGTTTACTTGATTTGATTTCAAACGGCGGAAAAGGGAACGCGTGCGAATTTGAAACGTCTAATCTCCAAATGACGTCGCAGACGCGTGTGCGAATTTGAAACGGTTCTTCTCTAAATGGCACAGAAAGGGCGCGTGTGAATCTGAAACGGTTTGTCTCCAAACGGCGCTTGATGGGATGCGTGTTCTTAGGAATCTGACACTCTCTTTCATGCGTGATCATCGGTTAACTAACTGTCACGCATCAGTCACACTCTGGAAAACTCTTGGTATTTTGATAGAAGATTTGGGAAGATCTTTCTCTCTCCTTAAACCCCAGTATAAAAAGGCGACATCATCTACCATTTACCTCTTTATTGCAATTAAATTTCCCAGAGCACAAGAATTCCCTGAACCCTAACTGTTCATCATCTTCTTCACTCTCTTCAACAATGGCAGATTCATCCTATGTTCACGCCACTTCTCACATCTTCCCATTCGCCCTCAACAATGCCTCATTATCGATTTAACCCTTCACGCTTATGATTCCTACATGTTCCCAATCGTTGAGTGTTTGAAGTATTCGCCGATTGCACCTGCACTTTCAAGGGCGGAATCTGTACCAATGGAGTTCCTGTCGCAGATCTATGCAACTGCTCATTACGACAAATCTTTGACGTTTCTCATCACATAGCATCTATCTCCAAGCAACGCTTTTGCTCCCTGTTAGGGTTTGAAGCTGATCCTACGAGGGTTAATCCAGAGACAATTCCAATGGGGCACCTGTTCAACATGTTCTACAATATGGGGTATACAGAGGCACTTACTTCCGTCGCCAAGTTCAAGAAGTCGTGCTTGCCACCACAGTGGAACGGGATGTTCACTGTGTTATTCAAAGGTCTTTCTGAAAGGAGCTCTGGCTCAGATGGTTCCAGTCGACTGTTCCTGTCCATCTTATATGGTGTCTACAATGGCATCAATGTCGATTATGGGTTTGTTCTTTGGCAACAACTCATCCAAAGTCTCTCATCTTCTTCACGGCATTCAGAGGTGTTTTATGTTAGGTTTTGGACCCTGATTACGAAGTGGGTCATGGACAAGTACAACATCCCCACTGTTGCTGGTGCGCTGATGTCTTCGATTGGTACCTTTCATACCACGAAGATCATCGTCTCAGATGCATCCAAATTTCCCTTCAATGGTTCCATTCCGGAATCCATGTACGCTGACGTTCCAGCTAACAGCCGGATCATCAGAACCTACAAAGAGTTCAAGCGGTCTGGTCCGAGGGATCTCACGCCGGAGATGTTGAAATCGATTCACGACGCCAATAAGCCTGCTCCAAGAGGCAAGAAGGCAGACAAAGGGAAACAGGTGGCGAAAGGGGCTAAAGGCCCTTCTCCTATGAAGAGGAAACCCACTAAAGCTGCTCAGTCTCCGCAGCACAAGAGGCGGAAAACACAACCAAAGAGAAAGCTGATTATCGCTTCCTCGTCCAGTGAGTCAGAGGGTGAGAGTTCGGATTCTGACGACTCTCCAAGAGGAAACACACCACCCAGATCTCCTACCCTTGAGATTCAAATCCCTCCTTCTCCAATTCCCTCTCCTCCTCAAACTATTCCTACTTCCATTCCCACCATAAACCCCTTTACCCACATTCCCAAAACTTCATTCCCAATGCCACCACCCATCTTCGCTGATGCAACAACAACATCCACTGCAAAGGTTACAACCAACATATCTGATATGGGGGTTCATACCGATGCAACCGAACCTCCACCAGCAACCGAGACCATAAACACAACCGAAACCCAAAAAGCACCCGAACCTACCCCTACTCAAAAACAAACCGAACCTACCCCTACGCCTACACCCGAAACAACCCAACCCGAACCTAGCCATACTACTGAACCACCAGCTGCACCACCACCACCATCTCCCGGTCATGCCTCTGACGGAGATGATACTTTCCTTGGTGGGGAAAACATG
Source organism: Lactuca serriola (assembly GCF_051521515.1). Lineage (NCBI taxonomy): Eukaryota > Viridiplantae > Streptophyta > Magnoliopsida > Asterales > Asteraceae > Lactuca > Lactuca serriola. The sequence goes on from NC_136410.1 coordinate 286,353,532, forward strand.
ACATTTGATTCGGTCTACTACAGTCCGTTTCAAGTGTAGAGCGACGATGATGATGACGCTCCGGTCACAAAGAAACATCTTAAGGAGCTCCATGACAAGGTCGACTTGCTCATTGCCTCTTCTTCTACCTCTCAATCATCCCTCTTTGAAGCTGCTCTTCAGAAGATTGTTGATGCTTTCTCAAGGGCTCAGCAAGGTTCTGTCGCTTCTGCAACCACCGCTATCGATGCCTCAACGAAAGCCTGTGAGGCTGCGACCGAAAAAGTCGATAAACTATTTTCTGATGCCTCTACCCTTTTACAGTCTTTACAGGAAAGTGCAACTGCCACCAAGACTACGTTGGAACCAATTGTTCAACAGTTGGCCACGTTTGTCTCTACTAAGTTGAAGTCCTTTGCCGCACTTCGTCAATCGCTCACAGACGACAACTCAGCCCTCCGTAATTCTATTGACGAGCGCCTCTCTAAACTCCAAGAGGACTTGGCTGCTGAGAACTCGTTGATGGATGTTCTGGCAAAGAAAACCACTGCCCTAAAGGTCAAGAGTGCTCAACTTTCCCACTCTCAACAACAGATTGACACTCTTTGGTCCGAACGGGAGGTTATTATATCGTGTGTTTCGGATGTCCACTCAGCCATATCCAACATCCTCGAAGCACATGATCTGATCCTTAACCATTCTATGAGGCGTACCCTTGCAGAGAAGCTCGCTCCTGCCCTAGATCTGTTAAGCAAAATCGAAGGGCTACCCGATTTCGTGTCCAATCCGAAACAAGGGGGAGAAAAGGAGTCTGGATCTCAACCACCTCATTCCTCAAAGGCGACTCACACAACCGAACCTCCTCATGTAGGCCAAGCCTCCGGTTCGGCTGTGAAGGATAAAGGCAAGAAAATTGTTGAGGAAGAAGAGGAAGAAGACAACGAAACCATTTCCAACTTGCTGAAACGTAAAAGTTGACGCAATGATGATGATGATAGTGTTCGTGTGGCAAGAGAAGCTGAAGAAGCTGAGCGAAAACAAAAGGAAGCCCACGACCTTCTCGAGAGTAGGAAAACTCTTTTTCCTGCTTGGACTCGAGAGGATGATAAAGGAGGCAATTGATACTCCTGGCATCTTGTGGCTGGAACCAGTTATTTCGTTTGACTGTTCCAACACTGTCGACTCTCAATTCGACATGCCACTGACCCGAAAGGCGTTCATCTTTCACGCCTTCTCCAATGTTGCCGAGTTCCCTCATCCTCATCCGGAGGTTGATCGGGACTTGATTGATTTTTATCTGAAGGCTTCTCATCCTCAATACCAAACTTGGAGCGCTCAGAAGATCATCAACGTTCGGGTTCTGAAACCGTACACTGAAGGAAAGTTTATCAACGTTCGGTTCAAGGTGCTCAGGGGATCTGCCAAAATCAAACATGGCATTTCTTTGGCAGATCTACCGAACCTCAATCCCCATGACTGGATCATCTTGCACAACATCCTACTGACTAATGAAGCTGAATATGGTCCGATCATCGACCATCTCAAGAGGATGCTGGTGTGCTACATCATGGAGGTTGCTCTAATGGATCAGGAGATTGCAAGTGTCTTCAAGAAGAAACCAAAGTTCTCTCCTGTTAGCTCCGCCAGTGATCTGAACCAGATGCAGATGGGCAAGATTGATGTGAGGCGAAACTCCGTCATGTTCACTAGGAATGAAGGACATAAATGTCTTTTGCCTTAGCGGATAAACATCTGTATACCACTGCTTGTCTAGAGCATGTGTTGGGGATCATCCATAGATGCAAGGATAATACAGCGGATGATATCAAGTATTTTGATGACATGATACAATGGTACATTCGTTTCAGACAGACGATCCTGGCGCTTATCTCACGTCTGTTTGATACTGTAAAGAAGAAGGTTCCTGCCGCTGGACCAAGTAAGAAGAAGAAGTGATCTCACTCCAATTTGACGCAAAGGGGGAGATTGTTGGGTAGCATAGCGTTTTTATGTTTTGCGTCTATTGGGCTCAATTATTAGTCCAAGTTTTGTTACTCCGGTTTGGGCCTGTCCAACCGAGAGCTGATAGGGTTTAATATAAATATATATGCTTGCATGCATATTAGGTTAACGATTGATAGCGATTATGATAGATCAGAGATTATTTCTTCATCGTTCTTGTAAACCCTAAATCCTCTACAGTAGAAGTTCTTTATCGAGCTCTGCTAAGGATTTTTGAATCAATCATTCGACACACTTTGATCCATTCTTGTGTTCTTGCGGTTTACTTGTTTATTATTTTACCTGTTTTAAAGATCTAAACGATCTTCAAGTTAGTTTTTAACTTATCAGATTCTAAAGGACTTTTAGGAATAGAATCATTTAAAGATGGTTCCCCCTCAACCTAAGCTTTGGTGGAGCTAGAGTCTTTTGATGGTTGATGAGGATGAGAGACTTCAGGACAAAATGTTCTTGAGAGCTTTTCTAATTCTAGGAAAAAAGGTGAAGTTAGAAAGAGGAATTCGAAATCTACTTCAGTAGCATGGACTGGAGTAGAAGTATTAGTAGATGATCATTGGTTCATTTGAGGAGAAAAGTGGTTTGGATCCAGAACCCTCATATAGCATTCGTCAAATGTAACATCATTGCTTTCCTTTATCACCTTGGTTCTCTTGTTCAATGCTCTATAGGGTGCAGCATGAAGGCAATATCCAAGAAAGATACCTTCATCGACATTGGGTGCAAATTTGACTAGTTGATACCTATTGTTCTTCATGTAGCAATGACAACCAAAGATGTGAAAGATTTTTACGTTAGGCTTACTCTTGTTCATTGCTTCATAAGGAGTGACTTCAAGGTTGTTGTTGATAAGGGATCTGTTTTGAGTGAAATAGGAGACTATAGTGGCTTCAGCCCAACAGTATTGCGGTAGGTTTGCAAATATCAACATGGATCGAGCAACTATAGTGTTCGATTCTTTCTTTCAACTACAACTTTCTGTTGTGTAGTGTAGGCTGAAAAAAGATTGTGCTCAATGAATTTGGATACAAGAAAGATATCTAAGGTTTTGTTCTTGAATTCGCCACCATTTTCGCTTCTTAGCTTTCTAAGTGGCTTGCTTTCACTAACTTCTATGTAGCAAATGAAGTTAATTAGCTCATTGGTAGTTTCAGATTTCGTTTCGGAGAAACTACACCCAAGTGAATTTGGTATGGTCATCAACAATCAAAAGAATGTATTTCTTAACACTTAAGCTAGGAACTGTAGTGGAACCACACATATCGATATGTATAAGCTGAAGAGGTTCAAATACACTATGTTCTATAATACTTTTGCCAAGAGATGTGGAAAATTTTCCTTATTCATAGGCAACACAAATTATATCATTGTCAAGTTTTAACAATGGTATTCCTCTCACAAGATCCTTTCTAATGAGTTTGTTGATATAACCAAGTTGAGGTGAGAGAGTCTTTTATGCCACAACCAACTGATGTTAGAAGTAGCTTTGGAAAGAAGACAAATACCAAGGGTTCCCTCAATTACTTCAATATCAAATGGATACATGTTCCCATTTCATGGGGAATCTACAAGGATGTGCTTGTTGGTATCCATAATCAAACTCTTGGTTTTGGTGAACAAAACCTCATGATCATTGTCACATAGTTGTGCAACACTGATAAGGTTATGTTTAAGATCATCTACATATGCTACAAGTTTAACTATAAAGTTCTCGTTAAATATGTTTCTATGTTCTATAAATTCTCCCTTGATGTTGTTTCCGAAAGTAACATACTAACTTGGCGTTGTGATCTTGAAATCACTGAGATATCAATTTTGCCCTGTCTTATGCCTGGAGCATCAACTGTCAATGTACCATGTATCGGTGTGTGGTCCCTAACACAAAAATCCCGCATGTAGAGAGAATTTTTAGGTACCCATGTTTGTTTGGGTCCTTGAGTGTTAGCTTTCTTTGGATTTGTTGGAGTTGGGACAATATTTTATTGTTTATCATTAACCTTTTTGGGTTTTTCTTGTTTTTTAGAGACATTGTTTTTGGATTTCTTAGTGCTTTTTTCTGAGGTTTGGTTTGTGGGAAAGATAGTGAATTGGTGAGCTGGGCAAGAATTCCTTGAGAAGGAAATCCATAGTTCACAAGCAATCCAAATTGATCAAACATGGGAAATTGGGTATTTCCCCCGAACTGATTAAACATTGGAAACCTAGAGTTTCTACTAAACATGTGGCTCCCTCCTATGGATTCAGTAAAACCACAATATGGACCAAGAATAGAATTCATCGAGTAATTACTATTCTGACACATGAATGGCTTGGTTTCAACAGGTTTTGGTCTCATCATTTTAGAAAAATCAAGAAGATTGTTTGGTCTGAAACCATTCTGATAGTTGATTCCAGTTTTGGATGGGAATCCAGAATTTGAGAAACCATGATTTGATGGAGAGGTTCTTTGGGTCTTTGATGTTTTGGGAGCACTGGTATGTCTGGTCTTCCATTGGCTAGGATTAGCCTTTGGTACTTTATTGTTCTTTCAATCCTTTTCAATATTTGTAGTCTTAACCACTTTGTGTTTTGAAGGATGGTCTAGAGTTGGAACTTGTTCTTTAGAGACATCAATTTTCTCTTTTCCCGTATCTTTAGAGACATTAGTTGGCTTTAGAATTGTCTTTTTTGGTTTAGGACTGGGTGAAGTGATTTTTATTGGAACGAAAGGTCTCTTGAGTATTTCAACAATAGTTTTCTCATTACTCACAATCTTCAAGGTTTCATCCTTGCTGGCTTGAATTCGAGACTTCCCAGTCTGTTGTTTCGTATAATATTTACATCCTAAGTCCTTTGTTCCAGAGACTGAAGCATTAAGATATAGAAATGTTTCTTTAATGAGGATATCAATGGGTTCAGTCTTGGAATATCCTACCGACTCATATGATTTAAGTTGTTTATCACTAGATTTTGAGCCAGAGATATTTTATTTTTCAGAAGTGGCATCTTCTGAATTGAAACTTTCATTGGTTGGACATTAAAGAGGAAATTCTACAATGGGATGCTTGAGAAAGAAGTGGTAGTTACATCAGGACTACAAGTCACCACCTCTTCTTGATCCTCTTTGTCTCCAATGAAGAGACTTGGATCACATGGTAACAAATCTGGGTCAGTATTGAGACCCATAATTTGCTTGTTCATTTCATCATAACCAATTCCATATTTGATCCATGATGTTTTTGGTCCCTTGAAAATGGGATGTAAGTTCTATTCAATAAGGGTTGTGGATGCCTATTACTATTCATTTCTGTGTTGATTTAGGCATACATCTCACGATTTTTTTTTGCAATAATGTCACATTTATTCAATACAATTTCATATTGTTCAACTGACGTAAGATGTGCCTCAGTTTTGATTGCAAGGTCATTCTCTAACTTAGCCATATTACATATCAATTCTTCAAATCTGAACTGAGTGGCTGTGAGTTCATCTTTGTAGTAATCAACAAGATATTCAGCATTGGTGACATATTCTTTGATTATTTTATAAATTTGGGTAATGTCATCTAGAAAAGGATCAATACTTAAAAAATTATCATGAAGCATGAAGTGTACCTTCTCAACAACTTGTTTATGGAGAGGGTAAGGCTCTTTTTCATCATCAATCATGAAGTAGAAGGAGTTTTTTTAGGCTTCTGTTTCTTCTGCTTTATCCACTTCATCATCTGATTTCCGGACTTCCACATTTGGACTTTCCATGACCATGAAAACTTTTTCCTTTGACTACTTCTTGATCTGCTCCGCCTTTTGAATGTACTATGCTTCATCATTGACCTTCTTGGTCTTCATTTTGCAATCCTTGGCAAAATGATTTTTAGCTTGACAGTTGTGGCACCTGATTACCTCAGTATGATCATATGACTTCAACTTGTTATCTTGAACCCTTGTGTTTGTCCTCTGAGAGTTGAAGCTTTAGAATTTGAATTCTGAGAGTTGGGGTTGCTTATAACTTTATACTCTGAAGTTCCCATTTGGCTTGCTCACAAACTTCTTGAAGTTTGGATTGAACTTGGTTAAGTGGATAAAGCATTCTTCATACTCATTTGCCTCATTGATTTGAGGAGATTCCATTATGGTTCAATTGAAAGCTTGATGATTTTCCATGTACCCATTTGCTATTTGAAGAGGTTGTTTAGTTGGTATATAGGCATTTTAATTGTACTATTGAGTCATACTCGAACATTGATAAGGATACGCTCCATATCAATGGTTGGAAAACTGATTAGCAAAGTGGTTTGGGATTGGATTATGATGTGGAATCAAGCTTTGAGAATGATTTTCCATAGGTGCTGAATTTCCCAAGGCTAATAATGGATTATCAAAGGGAGTTAATTGAGCTAGCTTGTTGACTTTTGGTTCATGTTGCTGCAGTTGAACATACAAATCAAACAAAGACATGGTGTCTAAATTGGTTGTAGTTTTCAGTATGATCATGTTCATTGTATCCTATTTAGGAGATAGCCTGTCCATAAATTTTAGATTGAAATCCTCTTGTGATCTCTTACCTTTGAGCTTCATCACCCTATTGACAACAATGTTGTACTAGGAATATGTAGCAAATAGAGTTTCATGAGGTAACATTTTGAAGTTGTCCATATCTATCAATGCGACTTTATTCATGTTTGCAAGAATCTTTCCAGTTCCATCAAATTGTTTCTTAAGTACCTTGCAGACGTTCAAGGTTGAACTCTTATCTTTATTAGGAAGTTGCTCATAGATTGTTGGGTTTTGAGCATAGCAAACAATTCCTGTGTGTGCATGCAACCCTAATTTGTTGGATCTATGTTTTCTCTATTAGACATACAAACATTGAACACAAAACTAGAAACCCTAGGAGGCTTGTATAATTTTCGAAATTAATAAAAAACTAGGGTTAGGATATATACATTGATTGTTATATTGTAATAACAATCAGATCATCGAAGATCTTGAACTTTGAGAGCAAGTGTCACACCTCCAATGGATCTCAAACACACCAACAAAGAGGATGATTATGAAAGGAGGACAGAGGAGGTAAATTTCAGTTTTTCCTTCTAAGGAATCATGACCGAAAATATGCAAGTGATGATGTCTTTATATAGGGCATCAAGGATACCATGGATAAGCCTTATATGAATAAAATACAAATATTTCAAACTTGGTATTTATCGACCTCCTAAATTATCCATATAAGATAAGATAATATAGAAATTCTTGGATTATCTTATATATATTATATAATTTCATCCACCACCTTCTCTAGGAAGTTTCTGGACCCTTTTGCTCAACTATTGAACAATTGCACTTTTAATTAATTCCGTTAATCCCAAAATTAATTCCAAATTAATTTCTGATTAAATATTAATTAAATAATATGATTTGTAATTAATATATTATTTCTATAATACACTAATAAATCATTTATTCCAATTTATTATTCCAAATAATAAATTCTTCCTTTTTCTCAATATTTTATCTTGTCTGGTTGCCAGTGTAAAGGCAACCCAAAAGTACTGTGCTACTATCAATTCAAGAACATACTAATTATATTTATGGGCTTAGACACCTAATCCATCAGTCTCCCACTTAGATAAGTCTAATAACTATAGTTGCGAGTATAACTTCAAAACTGATTAGAAAATTGTAGCTCTCAAAGCCGTTGTAGAACTCTAACCTAGTCAGTGATGTGTCCTAAGATAAGTGATCAAATATTCCTTCATAAGACATCGTATGGACATGAGACATGGATTATAATCAATCTCTCTGTCCAAGATTTGTTTCCTGCTTTATGATTATGACGACTGATAGCAGACTACTAATTGAACACATCAATTTAGTCTAGGCTTTGCCAAGCGATTTAGATGTCATCATCAAATCATGGAAGGGCCCATAAATATCGCTTTTCCTTTTAGGAAAAAGGAACGGATAAACTTCGACTTATATGCTTGCACTATTTACTCATCAAATCACGCAAAACAATATGTTTTATAATATCGAGTTACAAATGTGTTTATGGATTATCAATGCACAACTAACTTGCAAACAACAACTTATATATCTCCGTTTCAAGAATTTAAGATATTATCGTCTTAAAGGTATTCGTGATAAAATAAATGAAGTAATTCTCTGAGCGTGGGTTTATCTAGTACTTAAAGTCCCCATTTTCAAGTACTCATGAGCATTGCTGCAAAACCATTGTTATGTCTATCCCCATAGACAATCTACAATTCAATTCATAACAGTCTTGATTCACTACTTACTTCCAAAAGTATGATCGGCTGTGTATGTTTGAATAATCCAATTATTCGGGATGTAAAATATGTGAAGTGAAACACAATAATAACCTAGTTAACTATGGTCTCAAACTATTGAATTTAAATAAAACTCTTTGGGTTGAGGACGTTTCCCGTTCACATGGAGGAGGCAACTTTGTTCTTCAATAATGGGTTGTGTAGGGCCATTAACGACATTATGGTTTGTGGTAGCCCTTTCTTTGGAGACATACAATGGAAAATTGATTCCTTTCCCATTCAGTTTGGTGGTTTGGTTTTATTCTCTGCTATAGAGGCTACCTCATATTATTTTGTTGCCTCAAGGGCCCAATCTTGAGTATTGCAAGACCACATCTTACGGATAGCGGCATTTATGACATGGATTCTGATTATGCTTATGCCTTAGCTTCTCTTCCTAATAAGCTTCCGGAGATATACATTAGTTGTTTTACTACTAAGGACACCGCCCCCCTAAATTCAAGAATACACCGCCAAGTGCCCTTTTTAGTAAAATTGCCCAAGATATGGAAGTGCATTTCAACATGATGACTCGGCAGAAAGTAGGTTTACAATGTTTACGTGCAGTAGATGCTCAAGATTTTCTTCTAGCTATCCCTATATATAGGCATGGCCAACATATATCTCTTGTGGAGTATCATATCATCCTCAAATATCGACTCATGATTCCAATATTCCCAGCCGAAGAGATATGTCTGGTGTGCCGCAAGGCATGTTTGGAATCTTTTGGAGAGCATACAGTACATTGCAAAGAACTCCTGAGGTTTAAATGCAGGTACGATATGGTTAAGGATGTTTTGGTCGATATTTTTAAGAGTGACGGGGTTTCTGTCAAGAAAGAGGCTCATATGAATTTGTTGATTAACCCAACAGAAAGAAGGTCAACCGTTAGACCAGCTGATGTTTTGATTTTTGGATGAGTTGGAGGGAAACACGCATGTGTCGACCTTACATGGGTATCCCTTCTCATAGGCTTGAGAGTCGGGGTTTCACGACGGGACAGGCAGTGTTAAATGTTGCCACATGCAAGGTCACCAAACATGAGAAATCATGCATGGAAAATAAACACGTATTCATACCATTTGCTTTTGATACATTTGGTTTCCTTACACCATATGCAGTGGAGCTTCTTAGTAGAGTACAACGGATCACGCATAACAATGTTATATCCCTAGATATATAGATGTCGTCTTCAAGAGAATTGGCTTTACCATACAAAAAGGTTTAACGGCAGAACTTGTTGCCCGTTTTCCTTCTCATTCTTTGTACAATGATAACTAAGATGTATTCTCAGTTTTAGTAAACTTAAAAGATTGTAAGTGATAATGAAAAAAATTCTATAATGTTTCAATTAATCAACTAAACACTTGAATGAAACATCAGTCATACCATGTTATAAACATGCATACTATGTCTCTTTATGATCCTTCCTTTATGAACATATGAATTGGATACTATTCTAATGATACTCATTTCAAAATTCCAAATTCTTGTTACACTACCAAATGTGTTAGAGTTCAACCTTTCATGCATTGTACTTTTGTGATGATGTGGCGTCAAAATCATAAAGCCTTAGACAACGATGTCACAAAATTCTCCATTGAAAGTTTGTTACTTAAAACAATTTCAAGGTAATGAAGTCAAAAATTCAAGGTATACTCCTTGAACACCTTCCTTGCATTAAAGTTTCTAAGTCACAAGTAGAATTTAATAACCAATTCCCATTATGGAAAAATTATATTACAAGTCAATGCAATGACCTAAGTCAAGTATTGTAATCTATTTTGAATTAATAAAAAAAATATATGGAATCAGAAATCAAATGTTTAAAAGTCTCAATTGGGATACATAAAGTAATAGATATCGTAACAAAATTTTCAAAAATGTAAAGAACACAAAAATCCGAGTTTTAACGAAGAACTTATGTCCAATTGAAAATCCGCAGCAAAACCGGTAAAACACTATAAAGCATAAACACACGAAATTTCAATAAAATACTTTTTAGCCTTAGGTATCTAAGCGAAAGTTCTAGATATCATTAAACCTTGAACGTACATAAAAATAACGTCCAAATCTGACTTTGAATGAGGAAGTTATGATTTTTCTAAGTTTCGGAGTAGCATTAGACAACTAAAAACTCGAAATAGAGATCGAGCGATATTTAGCCGACTAAACCTAAATGAGAATTGGAGATCTCAACAATAGTAGTACAACTAAAAAGACACTCGAAAATGGACATCAAATGAAGAAGTTATGAATTTCTAACGGACTTTTCCAGTCTCGTCTAATTAAAAATATATAATTATAAATAAATTCAAAATTTTCCAAGGAAGTTTAAATGAAAGTTGTAGATTATATTCTCACCTACGTGTGGATATAAAGAATGTCAAAAACGGAGCTCGTATGCGAAAGTTATGCATTTTAGAAGATCGGTGCACACAAACCCATGGGGTATGCTATAACGTACGAAGGTACGCCCAACGTACCCGATGCAAGGCCTCAGATCAACCGCGTCTCCCGTATGCACTATAGCCCATCCTATCCGAAGTCCGACGTCCGAGGGTGGCATCATCGCTGATGTACGCCCAACGTACGAGGGCCAGATTCATCTCCTATAAATAGGATGCGAAGGTTCCGACTATTCTTGCGAATTTACAACCTTTCTCCCATATTTTGTAACTCTCAAGCCTCCCAAAACTATCCTGACACCCCAGTTACGTATCCAAGCTACGAAGAAGGTACGAAGGTCCAGAAATCTCGAGAAATTTCCCACTTCCCGATTGAAGTGCTGCCCGAGAAAAGTCTCGTTTTCTTCAAATCATCACACTTACCAGGTGCGTTCATACCCCTATATTTTCACATTTTTACTATGTTTTAGGGGGAGGAATACAAGCGAAACACAGGAAAAACTAATGTTCAATTTTGCAAATCATTACATACAGTTTCAAATACATATTCTACATTTTGTGTATAAATGTTAAATCCATAAAATAACATTATTACAAATGTTGTACTTTACATGTAAGGTTAGTAACGCACTAAGGTTTATCATTCAAATGAAACACACTTTTGAAAAGCTATAATAGGTATAGTTTACGAGATATTCCAGATATTTTAAACTCTATAAACACTACAGGAAGGAAATACTTAGACTTACAAGAACAATGGAACTTTCATACGTAAATCTATTTGATACAAACTTTGTGAGACATTTGACTTCACGTACTTTCACGTACGCATTTTAAGTCCTATATTATATACCATAATCTCTTGTAAGGAGAGCGTGATACTTGAATATAGATCTATACAAGATTGACAATCCCGCAGCTAAACTGTTAGCTACAGTTGGACCGGCAGGTATGGGGTGACAAACGTCATATCATTCCAATGCATGAAGAACGTTGTGACAGGAAGTCTGGGTCAATAGTACGATTATAAAACTCACACGAAGTATTAAAACATTTGATTTACGAGGCTATCAAACACCTTAGTGATTATATATACATATATAAATCCACTTACACTATTTTAGGTATGGAAAATACTTATGCATTCCAGTTTTTGGGACTTTTAAAACTATTATTCATTTACGGAAAATATTGGATTTTATAGAAACAAACTCAGTTACTTTATACAAAAAGGCATACAATTCTTAAACAAAAACGCTTATGAACTCACCAACTTAATTGTTGACACTTTTTCAAAACTACTTGTATTTCTCAAGATTCAGTAAAACTGGTAACCACAACTTTTGGGGAAGGGACGCTAAGGCGTCAATTTCAAACTTATTTTATCATCATAAAGTAATTTCTTTTGAAACATGCAATACAATCAACAATGTAACTTTTTAAACTATATTTATGAAGGTTGTGTTTGCTTTCCTTACTATTTATTCATCTGTTATGATACTACATGAAGTCATCCGCCCTTGAATGATTCCATCGTTCTGGTTTTGGTGGTGTGACAGATTAGTATCAGAGCATTGTTTATAGTGAACTAAGTATATCTAACCAAATAAGATATACAAACTATAAATGCAAAGGGACTAAAACTCTCTGACAAAAACACTTTCACGCCTACCATACTTCATTAAATTAAAATGTTAGTTTTCATAAATGTAGAAATTCATGCATGCATTAGTTTAATGTCATACTTAGAACCATACAAAAGTATTAAGACAGGTTGGACACTATGACTAAGCCTCGGAATATATAATCAGATCCAGGATGAATATATCCTGATCAACTATATTTATCCGAGATGTGACCAACGTATGTCGGGAAATAGTCGAAGTGAGCAACAAGTCAAAAACTTAGCAAAGTAACACTAGAATTAAAAATTCAAATTTAAATGCTATAGGAGTATTTATGACACAATAAAAACTATGACAAGCGAGTAAACCCCGACGTTTAGTTAGGACTAGGATCGTCAAATAAAATAAAAATTAAACATATAAAAACTAAAAGCCTTCACTGAAAGGGCTATAATTGTAAAGTGCATACCTTAAGGTTACACATGAGTGAGGTTGCATGGGCTTAGGATTTATGTTGTCGCTTTAAGCTCTTTTCCTTGTTTGGATGTGGGCTTGGAGTGAAACTACTTATCGAACGGTCCATTCAATCTCAATTGTATGTAATTTGTATACACCAGGTAATTATAGGAGGACTCGGTGTAGGTCTTATCATAAAATTTCCTCCTTACACTCAAATTCTATATATAACTTTCTTATCTCTATTCTAGATCAGACGAAATGGCAAGATTTCATATCCCTGGGGATCCCTACTACCCAAACCAAGGCAATGGAGGTTGGATTGAGGAGGATCCAAAAGAGGATCCCGAAGACGTTTTCTAGGAAGATCTAGAAGATGATCCTGAAAGAAGAGGAAGAGGATGCTGATGATGAGGGCACTGACTCAAAACCCGAGGTTTAAAATCCTTCCCAGGTAGTACCAAACCTCCAACGGGACTTTCAAGGCTCGGCGCCCCTCTAGGCTGTAGATCTGAAACAATGAAGTAGGGAGCAAGGACAACGTCCACCTTACAGAATGGAACAAGGCTTTTATGACCTACGTAACGGGAGTTCGGTAGATAGAGCACTCCTTATGATGGTTCGTCACATCGCCAATCAAGGTGAGAAACAAGGATAAACACCAACCAAATCCTGGACGTGGGTGCCATTTCCCAAATCACTACGGTAGGTCTTCGTCACCTCAACGAAGAACATGATCGAAAAATAGAGCACACATTTTCCCTTCAGAAAGAGATTACCATTGTTAGAGTCGAGGTAACGGAGTTCCAGAGAAACCAAGCCACAATGAAGAGGCACGTCATCGAGGCTGAATGTCAAGTAGCTCAAGCTCGGACTTCCACAACAACATACTATGGTCCGCCGTGTACCACCCGCTCGAAGTAGAGCGCTTACATCTTGCACTATGTAGATACTTATCGAGTGAGCGTTGGCGCCACTCTTCGCTTTATGTATCTAAACCCGACGGATTGTGAGTACACAATTTGGGGGGTCTAAATGCAATCAAATTTTCCCATTTTCATTTATGTACTCTAGACTTGTGCTAAGGTCAAACTTTCCTGATCGATGTATCGAATATTAATATCAATGAGATTGACACGCATTTATTATTTCATTGGGTATTTTATGAAATTCTTAAAATACTAAGGAAAATCATACAATTATTATTATAAGTTTCCATTTTGCAATTAACTTACAAATTCATTGGTTCCCGGAACGTAAAACATATAATAATAAGATTTTTCATAATCATTTCTGAAGACTTATCAAGAATTAGTCTTTTAACTTATGGAAGAATCATGCCACCAAGAAGGAATCCCCGATGCTTCAATACCATAGGAACACCAACACCACCTCCATCACCACCCCAGTCAATGGACAATGCGGTTTTCCAGGTAGCCGTAACAGTTGCTGTTATAGCAATAATGACACAAATGAGTAACAATGGGTCAGGAAGAGGAATAAATAGCTCTACAAATGACCAACACCAAGGTCGTTCTGGGGAATGCACTTACAAGGACTTCACCAACAACAAACCCATATCCTTTAATGGGATGGGAGGAGTTATGGTTCTATTCCAATGGATAGAGAAAATGGAAGCAGTATTCGAAATCTGCTCATGCCAAGAAGGAAGCAAAGTAAAATTTGTTGCATGTACTTTCTCTGAACGAGCACTAACATGGTGGAATGGCCAAGTCAAGTCACTAACTTTGGTAGTGGCTAACTCCATGGGATGGGAAAAACTGAAATAAATGCTCATGCAAGAGTACTACCCGAGAGGCGAAGTGCAGAAGCTCGAACAAGAGCTTTAGGGCCTTACAATAGTAGGCTCGGACATCACAACCTATACCAATAGGTTCAGTGACTTGGCAATACTTTACCTGGGAATGGTTGCTCTAGAGAACAAGAAGATCGAGAGATATATCTATAGAATGTTACCCCAGATTCAAGAAAGTGTACTAGCTTCATAGCTAGTTACTTTCAGTAGTGCCAAATAGCTGGCACAGTCCCTCGTTGATTGTGGTGTCCGCCAAGGATTCATGACTGCATGTCTGAAACAAACCATAAAGAGCAACAACAACAACAATACCACCACCAACAACAAGAAGAAGTTTTGGAACAAAAGGAAGGGTCAACTTGTTGGATATTGTGTTTAAGTCCATAACTATATTTGGTATGTACTTGACCCGACCCGGCATGGTCCATTTGGGTTGCACTTCACCCGAACAATTTATGGATAATATTTGAGAATAGTACAAGTTATGATTTATTAATATATTATAAGTTCTAATATATTAATATAAGATCATATTATTTAATTAGTAGTGATCTATAATTAATCTATGATTAATTTAGTGATCAAAGATATTACTAATTAAATATTGGCTTCTATATTTATATAGTGTGGGCTTATGCTTATTTGGAATGGGCTAGGCTTGGATGGAGAAGTCCATGGATACTCCATGGAGCTTTAACCCATGGATCTCATGGAAATGAAGAGACATGGGTATTAGGGTTTACATGGATGTAACCCTAATCCACCACACTATATAAAGGAGGCTTTGGCTCTTTAAATCACACTAGTTGACACATGTTGAGGTGAGGGCCGATTTCAATATTTCAGTTTTCGTGGTGGAAATTGGTGAATCGTCATTCACCTACCTTTCAAATATGGTATAGCTTAGATTACGGCATACCTCTTCTAAGTTATATTATATTGTGATTGGATCCTAGCCTTATTATTACATTTGGGTGTTTTATTAAGGACACTCTTATATCTAAACTAGTCTTGTTCTCTTCTTTTCAGATGTCTTCAAACAATGTTGCTTCTGGCTCTAATCCTAATGGCTCCTTTACCCTTATGAACTTGTGTGGGAAAGTCACCTTTGATGGATCCAACTTCAATGAGTGGATCAGAAACATCAGGATGATTACCCGCTACGAGGACAAAGAATATGTCCTTGACAAGGAGCTTAAGGAGATTGATGAGACCACTGCAACTCCTCAGGAGTTCGCTGAATTTCAGGCACATGAAAGGGATGCTACGAAAGTGGCTTGCATCATGATGGCCACGATGACACCGGAACTCCAAAAGTCTTATGAGGATTTCTACCCTTATGAAATGCACCAAGATTTGATGGAAAGATACCATCAAAGTGCAAGACAAGAGAGGTATGAAATCATCTGCTCCATGATAACAACCATGATGAAGGACGGGGAATCCGTCACGAGCCACATGCAGAAAATGCAAAGGTATGTGGATCGTTTGCTGAAGCTTAATGTGAACTTCCCTAAGGATCTTGCAATAGATATCATTTTGCACTCCTTACCATCGTGCTTTGATCAATTCCGCATGACATATCACATGAATAAGGAAGAGGTCACACTCAGCAAACTTCAGGGACTTCTCAAGACCGCAGAATCAGGTCTTAAGGGGAAGTCGGTTGCTATCACTCCTACTCCAAACTCAACTCCGGTTTTGGCAATTGGGAAAAGTCGATGGAGGAAGAGAAAGAGATCCTCGAAGGGTACCAAGGCTCGGACCCTTGATGGCTCTTCATCAAGTGGAACCAAGAAAGGTTTCGTCACTCCTTCTTCTGATCCAAAAGAGGCTGAATGCTTCTATTGCCATGAAAAGTCTCATTGGAAGCGGAACTGCCCAAAGTACCAACAGGATGTGAAGGATGGGAAAGTCAAACCCAACCATGCAGGTACTTACACTATCATTTCTAATAACTCACCCCATTCTAAATCTTGGGTCCTTGATACCCGTTGTGGTATTCATATTTGTTGTGACTTGCAGGGACTAAGAAGAAGTGAGAATGTGGAGCAAGGAAGAATAAACTTGATCATGGGGAATAAGAAAGCTTCACCTGTCACCAAGATTGGAGTTTATACTTTATCGCTAAGTAGTGGGTTTAATTTAGATTTGAATAATTGTTGTTATTCGCTAGGAATGGCAAGAAATATTATTTCCTTTCACGCTTTGTACAAACAAGGGTTTACCTTTTCATTTAATAATGAAGTTGGTTCTATAGATGTTTTCTATAATAATGTTTTTTATTTTAAAGCATTACCTTGTGATGGTGTGTATGAAGCTGTAGCTGTTGTAGATAACTTAGGAAATAATGTTTTGTGTATTGATTCTACTAATAATAATAACTTGGATAAAGCATCATTATGGCATTGTCGTCTTGGACATATAAGCAAGAAACGCATAGGCCAAATCCAAAAGGATGGAGTCTTGGAGTCGTTTGACCTAAAGTCAGATGATAGTTGCGAATCATGCTTACTTGGAAAAATGAAAAAGTCACCCTTCACAGGCTCGTGTGAGAGGGGTGAAGGTTTGTTGGACCTCATACACACGGATGTGTGTGGACCATTCAAACATGCCACAAGGGATGCTAATCGTTATTATTTGAATTTTACTGATGATTACAGTAGATATGGATATGTCTACTTAATCAAGCATAAGTCAGAGACTTTCGAGACGTTTAAGGAATTTAAACAGGAAGTCGAGAATCAATTGGGCAGGAACATTAAGATGGTTCGATCCGATCGAGGAGGTGAGTATCTTAGTTCAGAGTTCCTCGACTATCTTAGGGAATGTGTGTCACACCCCAAAACCAAGAACGGCGGAAACGTTCTGGGGCGGAGGACGTCATGTATAGTATCACAACACAGTAAATGTAAATAAGCAAACATCATCCATTGCATTAAATATATAATTTTAATACAAGCGTGTTCTGTACAATTATAGACACCAAAAATAATGAAACACAAAATAATTTGAGATGAGTCTTGAATGCACTCCATCTTCTCAAAAGCTGGCCTCGGTACCTGTCTACTGATGACCTGAGAATACAAGTTATTTTGAAAGAGTTTATCAGCATTAAGCTGGTGAGTTCATAAGTATTTTAGTGTCAATGTTTCTTGTAAAAACGTTTGGACCTGTCTCAATGTATAAGTTTGTAAAAATGTAAGTAAATGTTTGAAAATGTTTGTAAAAGTTTGAATCTCCCAGAAAATCCTATATTTTCTATAAAAGTAACCTTCTACCAAGGCTAAACGGTTTTGTAAACTTGTCCGTTGTAAAGGTGTGTAATGACCCAAGTATATCTATTATTTGTTTAAAATATAGTTTGTACACTAATGCTTAAGTGAGATTATCACTAAAATATGTAATGGGTAACTCATTGTAGTACTGTAGCTTTTTATAATAAGACTACTGATGTACTAAATACTACTACCTTAAACCGGATTTATATTAAGGTATAATGTGATAAATTGCACCATGCTATCGACTGGTAACAACGACATAATGAATGGTCGTAATAAAAGAAATGACGTTTGGCACCCGCAGACCTGCAGGTCCGGCTGTAGCTAGCAGCAAGGTGTAGGATAGTCAATCCAGTATAGATCTATACGCAAACTCACGCTCCCCCTCCAAGAGAATTCTGGCTACAACTCGGGTCATGACATTTAAGGCATGCTCCGACACAGTGGATCACAATTATTACGTATTTATGTATATGTATATGTATTGTTTCTTGTATATCTGTATATGTATTGTTTCTCGTATATCTGTATATGTATTGTTTCTCGTATATCTGTATATGTATTGTTTCTTGTATATCTGTATATGTATTGTTTCTCGTATATCTGTATATGTATTGTTTCTCGTATATCTGTATATGTATTGTTTCTATTATATCTGTATATGTACTGATCCTGTGTTACCCCGATGGTAACTAACTAATGATGTACTGATAAGTATGAATATGGAAGTACTTTTATGTCTATATATGTATATATGATATATAAGTAATATTGAAACGACCTTCGGATGGTCACCCGAAATCCCACCAGACCACATCCAAATCGAGGAAAAGGAAATAGGGCGGATGGCCTTCCTAAGCCCTTTGAACATTATTTATATATCTATACATATATGGGCATGCAATTGAATATATATAAAAGCATAAATAAGTTTTCATAAAACATTTGAAGCATAAATATGATTTCAAGAGGAGATCGACTTGATGTCGATCTATAAAATAATTGGAAGGCATAAGTCAATAAAATAGTTTAAGTATAAGAAGCATTTGTTTGAATCACAGTCTATAAGTAAGTTTGGATAGTAAAACAGTTTGTAAAACATTTCGAAGTAAAGCAATTTGATAAACAGTTTGAACAGTGGTAAAAATCGTTGTTTTCCTAGTTATTAATCACATGTGATTAAATGCAATCACATGTGATTGAAGTAATAACTATAAGTATTTGACTTGTATTCCCCCCCCCCCCCATAAAGTATTTAAAACACTTAAAATCATTTCAAAGGTTGATTCAAGGGGTATGAACTCACTTGTGGTGAGTCGTCTGAATTGTAGTGTCGGATACCGTGCTAGGTGGCAAACGGAGACTTGTTTACACGCACGAGCCTAGTTATCATATAATAAGCATATATATAACTAATTAGACAATTAATAACTTAAATAAATAAGTTAAGACACTTAGAAAACATTTAAACACTTTTATGAGTGTTTAAGGTTCAAATGGTTGTATCTAAGTTGCTACGGGACAAGGCAAAAGGGTTTGAAACATCAAATGTCCTTGTATAGGAGTTCACCATCCAACAAACCCCACACCTTGTAGTTTCCGGCCGTAAACTCATGGGTTTATGGCCGTGAACTCCTCAAATGGTGGTTTTGGGTGTTTTGTGGTGCTATCTTGATTCTAGAACACTCCTAGCTTTGTTGGAATAACACATGAAGTAGTTTAAGGCTCTAGAACACTCCATATGGGAGTTTACGGCCTAAGGTCCATTCACCCTAGAGTTTACGGCCGTAAACTCTTGGATTGTAATTGATTTGAGGCTCTTAAACATCAAGGATGGCTTCCATGAATTTATCTAAGGCTAATGGGGACAAGAGGCACACTTTTGTGCCTTCACTTGGAGTTTACGGCCCAAGATATGTTCCTTGGCCGTAAACTCCTTTCAAGGAGTGATTTTTATGTGTTCTACTCTCCATTCTAGTCCCAAGTATTCAAGGTAAATTGTCTTAAGGCCTAAGGTGTGCTTGGAATGATTTTTACCCTAGAAAAAGGGGTTTACGGCCCAAGAGGGGTTCTTGGCCGTAAACTCCTACTAACTTGTGATTTTGATGAGTTTTTGATGTTCTAAATAAGCACAAGTACTAGTGGGTAAAGTCCTTAAGCATTAGAGGAAGTTTAGGGCACATTATGCCCTTGAAAAGGGGTTTACGGCCCAAGGGAGTTCCTTGGCCGGAAACTCCAATGACTTATGATTTTTGGATGATTTCTAGCCTACAAAGATCATACCCTAAGTCCTTGGTAAGTTGTCTAACATGGGGATGGGTCTAGAAAGCATTAAAGTTCCATTTTGGAGTTTACTCCCCAAGAACGTTCTTGGGTGGTAAACTCCCGGATCTTGTAATCTTAACATGTTATTGTTGTTAATAAGCATCTAACAAGTATTGAATCACATATAGAAAAGTAGACTCACAATATGGGATGAAAACCCGAAGATCCGTCAGAGAGAATATAGCTTTTCTCTATTTGGAATTGTAAATAATGAATTTATTTAGTTCAGAAAACTATTTATAGTCCTGGAATATTTTGACAGAAAATATTTTTATTCTGGATATAGGACTGTAACATTTTGAAACTTGAAATGCCCAAATTTCACAAAACAAGGAGCATCCACTCTCCTGATATCCCCTAAAACATAAACCCTAATGTACACAAACTTGTTCGGAAAAGTATGAAAATCACTGAAACTGAACTGGCTTCTATTGAATAGATGAGGTTCGTACAAATGGAAATTTCGGGTTGTCACATCATCCCCCTGTTAGAGGGAATTGTTGGGTTTTGAGCATTCTAACACTCCTAAGTGTACATGCAACCCTAAATACCTTGGATCTATGTTTTCTCTATTATATATGCAAATAAGAACTTCCAAGGTATTATCCTAATCTAGCATACAAAACAATGAATGTAACAAGATAGAATACATACCTCTTGATGTAGAAAGTCTTCATGAAGCTTGAGTGCTTAGTGCCCCAAGTGTGACACCTCAAATGGAATCACAATCATCAAAACACTTGGAATGATTTGAGAGAATTCTACACTCTTCAAAATCGGCTGGCCCTTTCTTCACTATCTCTAGTGGCCGATTTTTCCTCAATAATAAGATGCTTATATAGTTACACAATTAGGGTAAACTCTTAATTGTCATGGCTTTCCATTTCCTTGGATCCATGGGTACAAATACACCATGGAGCATCCATGGACCATCCTATGGGTTTTAGCCCAACTTGATTATCCATGGAGCATTAGCCCACTATACAAGTATGGATGATTTACACAATCAACCCATATATTTAATTAGTCTTCTTTTGATCACTTAATTAATCCTAGATTAATTCTTGATCAATACTAATTAAATAATCTTATTATTCTTATTATTAATATACTAGAACTTATAATATATTAATAACCATAAGTGTCTTATTTCTCTCATTCAAGTGCATGATGGTATGCAACCCAAATGGACCATGCCGGGTCGGGTCAAGTCTTACCAAATATAGTTATGGACTTAGACATTAATCCAACAGTCTCCCACTTGGATAAGTCTAAAACTATTATTGCGTATGACTTCAGGAACCAACTGGCAATCGTAGCTCTCAAAAGCTTCTGTCGAACTCTGACCTTGTCGATGAACTCTGACCTTTGTCAATGACTTGTCCATTAGATAAGGGATCATATATTCCTCCATTCTAGATATCATATGGACTGAGACATGGATTATAATCATTCTCTCTGTCCATTTGTTGTTTCCCGATTTCCGATTTATGACGACTGACTAATTGAACAAATCAAATCAGTCCTGGCCCGGCCGAGCACTTCCATTTGTCATCATCAAATCATCGAGGGGCCCACAGATATCGCTTTTATCCCGAAGGTAAAAGGAACGGATAAACTTCGACTCATATGGCTTGTTCTACTACTTGTTGAATCATACACAAAGGCACGTTTTATAGCACAGAGTTACCAAATGCGGTTTCGTGCAATCAATGTACTATCAACTCATAGTAACAACTCATATCTCTAGGTTTGAAGAATATAAGATATTATCGTCTCATGATCACTCGTGATAAAATCCATGAAGTGATTCCAATGAGCGCGGGTTGAATCCAATACTCAGAACTTATGAGCACTCATGATTGTTGTAGCCTTGTCCAACACCTTAGACCTCTACAACCCATCATGACAGTCTTAATTCATATCTACTTCCAAAATATGACCGACTGTGGATGGTTTGAATAACTTAGTCATTCCGGAAGAATAACCCAGTTTATTCGGGAAGTCAAAACATGCAAAGTGAAACACAATAATAATTGAATCCAATAGGGTATCAACCCTTTGAACATAAATAAAACACCTTTTATTTATCACCATATGATTACACATTATTCATTGTATACTGTTTCAGCTATCAACTTTATTCTTGAATTTAAAACAATAGTTGTCCCATGCTCCAAGCATGTACACTATGTTTTCTTAAACACTAGTCATGCCACACACCAAGTATGCATACTATGTTTGTCTATGATCTTTACTTTGTGAACTAGATCAATTGAACATAACTTCAATGATTCTCTTTTCACACTCCCAAATCCTTACTGCGAATGCAAGAATTCCAAATTCATGCCATTTATTGAAATCTGTTAGATTCTAAACTTATATGCATTGATCCTCTCGTAATGATTATGCACAAAGTCATAAAGACTTGGCAACAATCATTACAGAGTATTCCAAAGGAGATCAACTCCTTGGAAATATCCTTCTTGCATTAAGTTTCCTTAATCTTAAACAGATTGAAAATTCTAACTTTGAAACATTTCCAGATTCCATTTTGACTATCACTTCTGAACAAGAGTTGCCTCCTTACAGACTATGTCAATATGGTCCTTCCAGAATTATCACTATACTTCCAATTGTCCTTGAGCAACCAATCTTTGGTAAACCTTAGATTGTCCTCGACAATTGTTTAATCCTTTTAGTCATATCCAGTTCTAAACCTTTTCCCTTCTTAATGCCCCAGGCATTTGGAAAATTTTAGAACGGATGAATATAGCACATGTAATCGATCCTATATCCGAAGCATATGGGACACGATTCATGATGTCTCACATAAAGACTAAACCAGTCTTTTGCTATAATATTTCCATTTCAATTTGCCAAGTTCTCATAATTCAGATTATGAAAAGGGATGCCGTAATCATAATCGAATTTTAGAACGCAAATAATGGACCCGTATACAGAATTTCCTTATGTTGAGCCATTCCAACATGAAATTCATATATATCCTTGACTAAATGATTAAAACCTCACGATCTAAGCTTATAGATTTGAGATGAAGCATAATTTCCTCTCCCTTAATTATAGCAAAACAACTTTTTCCCAATTGAAACTTTTGTTTTCTATAATTAACATTGCTGACTTGCAATACTTATCATAATTATCATGCTCCCACTAACATGATGATTATTAGCATAACACTTATGCTCCCACTAGCTTTGACATGTACTCAGAAATCAGCTGGACAGTCTGAAATTTAGATTCATACACCCTTTCCGTAGATAGCTCACCTGTGTGTCTAAGCAATTTCAAGAACCATGAAAAGGGATACCGTAATCATGGTCTCAATTGCTTAGGCATTTGCCATTTCTCACAAGTCCATGTTAGTGTGCCGGTTAACCACACGCGCTCCACTAACGACTTTTGAAAATGCAAATAACACAATTGATATCTTCGTAAAATCTACTTAGTGAAAGCGTTTCCTCACCATCATTTTCATGAATCGGAGAGAAACCTTATGACACTTAGATTTATATGGTGTATGAGTTCCTACCCATATGAATTTGTCAAACCATAATCACAAGACAAAGATAATGACAAATCCAAAACCATATGGATTGAACTCAATCTTAACTTCTTGCCACCTGGCAGCTCAAGGGCTTGCCATTGCTTCCAAGTTGTTATGCAACAAACTGAGAACTCTAAGAACTCATATGCAAATCCAACTTTAACTGGAATGGGCACAGATATGTCAACACGATAGGTTATAAACCTCAAGTCGTGTGCTAGTGAAGAACTTGAGGTTTTATTCTTGATTATTTCTTGAGACTTTCAAGACCTTTAAGACTCCCACTGTCCTCTTGACATATAAGACTCCCTTGTCAAACATCCAAGAGATAGTGCGGATTCTAATCAAGAAAAACACTTTACCCAATTGGCCTAAGTTGGTCTTTGTTTTATCCAAAACATCACAACTTACCAATTTCAAATGTACAAGAGTAGAAAACTTTTACTCTTACATTCGACAAGTGTTTTAAACCTTCTTTTGAGACATGTCACTCAAGTTACAATCTTGGAGTATGACTCTAAGACTTGTATTGGAACGAAGGATGACTCATCTTCTTGATTTAACCATTTCAACAATTCAAGTTCCTCTTCTTAGTCATAAGAATGCACTAAGATTTCCTTAGAGAACTAATTTTGATATGGTTTCTTAATCATTAAGATGATCACAAAACTGATACTAAAGTACTCTCCCATCTTTTCAGATTTGAGAAACTTTTATCCTTCTGCCTTATTTGATTCTTCTTATCGATCTTTAGTGGTGGACTTAATCAGTGCACAAGAATGTGTACTCGATCCCTAAGTCCTTTACTTGACTCACACATCCATGTGAACAAGTAATTAGTCTTAATTTTCCAAAACTTGAAAGTTCTCATTCATCATGCTATACAACTTGCATGATTCCAAGTTCCGGTCCAATTCAAACTTGGGTGATGAGAATCTTTCCTTATTTGGTAAATTTAGACATTACCACAAATGAAAGAATCAATTTCATACTTCCACTCTTGCTACTAATGGAATCTTATAAGCAACAAAAATTTCCACAGATGCCATTGTAAGGATATTTTAAAATAAATAAAATCAAAAATTTCCTTTTATTTTTAAACTTTGCGGAAAAACTATCCTTACAATCCATATGAAAACTTGTTGTTATCTATTCCTAAGCAATATCTCATAACTCCTAAGAAGTAGCTCAAGAATCCGTTTTTTCAAACTATGCGATAGAAATCCATCTATGCGATCAGATTCAGCATATTCTTCCTTTAAGTTTCTTCACTTTCCTTTGATTCTTAAACCATCACCATGCGACCCGGTCACATCATGTATCAAGAATCTCAGAATAGAAACTTAACAGAGTTAGATAGTGGATTTTACCTGAAGTAGAGTCAAACTTATTGACTTTAACATCCTTAGGTAAATTTGGCAGCTTCGCAACCAATGCCCTTTCTTTGGCAATACAAACATATGGACCCTTTGATAATGGTACACAGGACTATCACAGACTTAGCTTTTCTCTTTACCATTTGGTCAACCGAGTTGACTATAGCCGATCCCTTTCCATTGGGAAGAGAATGCTTTACTGGATATCCAATGTCATCATTGTCAATGTCCATAAAGTTTTAGGAAGTTGATCTTAGCAAATAGATAAGATCATTAAGGGTCTTGTCATAGTCTGTTTCATAGGTGTCCCAAAGGAACTCACTATGTGACTTAAAAAGTGATTGAACCACCAACTTTCTCAAGACTTTGACACCCAACTCTCCCGACTTGTCAATATGTGACTACATCTCCAAGATGTGATCACACCTAGACCTTGCCTTGCCAATAGGGCTTGAGTGACCTTAAACTTTTCAAGAACTTGTGGGTTAGGGAGAATAATTGGAGGAGGAGAAAGAAGTATGATATCCATGGGACATCATCTTCATTAGGAAACCTTGTTTCAAGAGATTTGGGAAGATCATAGGTGTCTAAACCAGACATCTTTTGGGAGATATTCAACATAGTTGATTTAAAGTCCTTAATATGACACCCAATATGAAATATTAAGGCTAGGACCCAACAAACTATTTTATAACTTAGAAGAGGTATGCCGTAATCCAAGCTATAAAATATTTGAAGCTAGGTGAATGACGATTCACCAATTTCCACCAAGATAAACGAAATGTATTATTAGGTTTTAATTGGTTTTGAAACTCCTAGATCTTTGAGATTCATTGAACTTTTCAAAGGCATGTTTCAATCTCGAGTGTGCCCTTCAGGTTTTGTGACTGGGATGCCGAGGATCACAAAACAAGGTGTGAAGTAACCATGCAAATCACTTGGTACCCTTAATAAATTACCCCTCAATCGATGTGCCGGTTAACCACACACGCTCCATCGATACTATGATAAATATTAAGTCACCCTTTACCTACCTTGTTAAGTCCAAGTTAGTGTGCCGGTTAACCACACACGCTCCACTAACGACTTAGACAAAGTGTAAAGTGTAATTTCATGGATTAGCACCTTATTCACATTTTTCCTAAGTAACTAAGATTGGGTATTATTAAGAGTTTAGTTACTTAGTATTTTTCATTAATACTTTTAATGAAGGGAGAATTCAAGTCCTATCAAACCCGTTCGGCTAACGACCCTCCACCAGTCAAGCAAGCGGTGGGTGAGAGTGGACACCCATTAAGTTGCCATTTTATAGGCAACAACCTTATACCCACCTTATAGACCGGCTTCGTGAATGAGGCGTACTAGCGGTAAGACTGACTTTACTCTTATACATATATATATATATATATTATTAACTTATAATATTATAAAGTATAAGGGTTGAATTTTAACTTTTAAAATTCTAAGGGCTAACTTGGAATTAAAGTATTCATTAGAGAAAACTTTACAAATTCCAAAACTTGAGGGCAAGTTTTGAAACTATTCAAAACTAATTAATTCCATAACTTATGTGTTTAAAGTAGTTTTAATCCAAAAACTCTTCAAGTTCCATAACTTGAGGACAAGTTATGGAAGACTTTAAACTAATAAAAGAATTAACTTTTCTTTATTTTATAACTTATGGAATTAATTAAGGTTACACCTTTTTTTATTTTATTTTATTTTATTAAATGAAGAGACTCTTGGTCCTCCATAACTTGAGGACAAGTTATGGAGTCATAAAACCATTTAATTAGAACTAGACTCTTCATTTTGTAACCTTTGCCAATTTTTATGAGTTTTATGATTCTTAAATGTGACTTTTCATATAACTTGAGGACAAGTTACAAAAACACATTTTAGAATCAATTCTTAGATTAATTTGGATTAAAACCAACTATCACATAATTTTCATCATTAATCTAAATTCACTCATAAAACAAGATAACACAAAAAACTTTTGGTGATCCATAACTTATTCTTAAGTTATGTAATCCTTTAAAACATTAACACCAAATTTTGTAACTCCAAAAAAACTTTGAATCAATTTTTTTTTTTAAACCTTTTCAAATCCATAACTTATGGAGGTTTCAAAAAAAATAAAACTTTTTAGATCAAACTTTTAAAACTAATAAACTAATCATATTATTTTATCTTTTATTAAATTTGACCTAATTCAACTCATAAAGCAAATTATTCAAATTCTACAAATAATTAGTTTTTCACAAGAACAAGTAATTATTTTAAAATTTGACAAACTTCATGTTTTTTTTTTCCTTTTTTTTTTCAACTTTGAAAATAAAATATTTGCATCAATATAACAGAAAACAACCCGTGGCTCTGATACCACTGTTGGGTTTTGAGCATTCTAACACTCCTAAGTGTACATGCAACCCTAAATACCTTGGATCTATGTTTTCTCTATTATACATGCAAATAAGAACTTCCAAGGTATTATCCTAATCTAACATACAAAACAATGAATGTAACAAGATAGAATACATACCTCTTGATGTATAAAGTCTTCATGAAGCTTGAGTGCTTAGTGCCCCAAGTGTGACACCTCAAATGGAATCACAATCATCAAAACACTTGGAATGATTTGAGAGAATTCTACACTCTTCAAAATCGGCTAGCCCTTTCTTCACTATCTCTAGTGGCCGATTTTTCCTCAATAATAAGATGCTTATATAGTTACACAATTAGGGTAAACTCTTAATTGTCATGGCTTTCCATTTCCTTGGATCCATGGGTACAAATACACCATGGAGCATCCATGGACCATCCTATGGGTTTTAGCCCAACTTGATTATCCATGGAGCATTAGCCCACTATGTTGGATTAATGTCTAAGTCCATAACTATATTTGGTAAGACTTGACCCGACCCGGCATGGTCCATTTGGGTTGCATACCATCATGCACTTGAATGAGAGAAATAAGACACTTATGGTTATTAGTATATTATAAGTTCTAGTATATTAATAATAAGAATAATAAGATTATTTAATTAGTATTGATCAAGAATTAATCTAGGATTAATTAAGTGATCAAAAAGAAGACTAATTAAATATATGGGTTGATTGTGTAAATCATCCATACTTGTATAGTGGGCTAATGCTCCATGGATAATCAAGTTGGGCTAAAACCCATAGGATGGTCCATGGATGCTCCATGGTGTATTTGTACCCATGGATCCAAGGAAATGGAAAGCCATGACAATTAAGAGTTTACCCTAATTGTGTAACTATATAAGCATCTTATTATTGAGGAAAAATCGGCCACTAGTAGTATTCAAGAAAGGGCTAGCCGATTTTGGTGAGTGTAGAATTCTCTCAAGTCATTCTAAGTGTTTTGATGATTGTGATTCCATTTGAGGTGTCACACTTGGGGCACTAAGCACTCAAGCTTCATGAAGACTTTCTACATCAAGAGGTATGTATTCTATCTTGTTACATTATTGTTTTGTATGCTAGATTAGGATAATACCTTGGAAGTTCTTATTTGCATGTATAATAGAGAAAACATAGATCCAAGGTATTTAGGGTTGCATGTACACTTAGGAAGTGTTAGAATGCTCAAAACCCTATAGTGGTATCAGAGCCACGGGTTGTTTTCTGTTATATTGATGCAAATATTTTATTTTCAAAGTTGGAAAAAAAAACCATGAAGTTTGTCAAATTTTAAGATAATTACTTGTTCTTGTGAAAAATTAATTATTTGTAAAATTTGAATAATTTGCTTTATGAGTTGAATTAGGTCAAATTTAATAAAAGATAAAATAATATGATTATTTTATTAGTTTTAAAAGTTTGATCTAAAAAGTTTTATTTTTTTTGAAACCTCCATAAGTTATGGATTTGAAAAGGTTTTAAAAAAAAAATTGATTCAAAGTTTTTTTGGAGTTACAAAATTTGGTGTTAATGTTTTAAAGGATTACATAACTTAAGAATAAGTTATGGATCACCAAAAGTTTTTTGTGTTATCTTGTTTTATGAGTGAATTTGGATTAATGATGAAAATTATGTGATAGTTGGTTTTAATCCAAATTAATCTAAGAATTGATTCAAAAATGTGTTTTTGTAACTTGTCCTCAAGTTATATGAAAAGTCACATTTAAGAATCATAAAACTCATAAAAATTGGCAAAGGTTACAAAATGAAGAGTCTAGTTCTAATTAAATGGTTTTATGACTCCATAACTTGTCCTCAAGTTATGGAGGACC
The DNA here is from genome assembly GCF_051521515.1 of Lactuca serriola. Lineage (NCBI taxonomy): Eukaryota > Viridiplantae > Streptophyta > Magnoliopsida > Asterales > Asteraceae > Lactuca > Lactuca serriola. The sequence continues at coordinate 286,382,954 of NC_136410.1, forward strand.
AAGAGTCTCTTCATTTAATAAAATAAAATAAAATAAAAAAAAAGTGTAACTTAATTAATTCCATAAGTTATAAAATAAAGAAAAGTTAATTCTTTTATTAGTTTAAAGTCTTCCATAACTTGTCCTCAAGTTATGGAACTTGAAGAGTTTTTGGATTAAAACTACTTTAAACACATAAGTTATGGAATTAATTAGTTTTGAATAGTTTCAAAACTTGCCCTCAAGTTTTGGAATTTGTAAAGTTTTCACTTATGAATACTTTAATTCCAAGTTAGCCCTTAGAATTTTAAAAGTTAAAATTCAACCCTTATACTTTATAATATTATAAGTTAATAATATATATATGTATAAGAGTAAAGTCAGTCTTACCGCTAGTACGCCTCATTCACGAAGCCGGTCTATAAGGTGGGTATAAGGTTGTTGCCTATAAAATGGCAACTTAATGGGTGTCCACTCTCACCCACCGCTTGCTTGACTGGTGGAGGGTCGTTAGCCGAACGGGTTTGACAGGACTAGAATTCTCCCTTCATTAAAAGTATTAATGATAATACTAAGTAACTAAACTCTTAATAATACCCAATCTTAGTTACTTAGGAAAAATGTGAATAAGGTGCTAACCATGAAATTACACTTTACACTTTGTCTAAGTCGTTAGTGGAGCGTGTGTGGTTAACCGGCACATTAACTTGGACTTAACAAGGTAGGTAAAGGGTGACTTAATATTTATCATAGTATCGATGGAGCGTGTGTGGTTAACCGGCACATCGATTGAGGGGTAATTTATTAAGGGTACCAAGTGATTTGCATGGTTACTTCACACCTTGTTTTGTGATCCTCGGCATCCCAGTCACAAAACCTGAAGGGCACACTCGAGATTGAAACATGCCTTTGAAAAGTTCAATGAATCTGAAAGATCTAGGAGTTTCAAAACCAATTAAAACCTAATAATACATTTCGTTTATCTTGGTGGAAATTGGTGAATCGTCATTCACCTACCTTCAAATATTTTATAGCTTGGATTACGGCATACCTCTTCTAAGTTATAAAATAGTTTGTTGGGTTCTAGCCTTAATATTTCATATTGGGTGTTAGATTAAGGACTTTAAATCAACTATCTTGAATATCTCCCAAAAGATGTCTGGTTTAGACACCTATGATCTTCCCAAATCTCTTGAAACAAGGTTTCCTAATGAAGATGATGTCCCATGGATATCATACTTCTTTCTCCTCCTCCAACTATTCTCCCTAACCCACAAGTTCTTGAAAAGTTTAAGGTCACTCAGGCCCTATTGGCAAGGCAAGGTCTAGGTGTGGTCACATCTTGGAGATGTAGTCACATATTGACAAGCCGGGAGAGTTGGGTGTCAAAGTCTTGAGAAAGTTGGTGGTTCAACTACTTTCTAAGTCACATAGTGAGTTCTTTTGGAACACCTATGAAAAAGACTATGACAAGACCCTTAATGATCTTGTCTATTTGTTAAGATCAACTTCCTAAAACTTTATGGACATTGACAATGATGACATTGGATATCCAGTAAAGCATTCTCTTCCCAATGGAAAGGGATCGGCTATAGTCAACTCGGTTGACCAAATGGTAAAGAGAAAAGCTAAGTCTGTGATAGTCCTGTGTACCATTATCAAAGGGTCCATATGTTTGTATTGCCAAAGAAAGGGCATTGGTTGCGAAGCTGCCAAATTTACCTAAGGATGTTAAAGTCAATAAGTTTGACTCTACTTCAGGTAAATTCCACTATCTAACTCTGTTAAGTTTCTATTCTGAGATTCTTGATACATGATGTGACTGGGTCACATGGCGATGTTTTAAGAATCAAAGGAAAAAAAGTGAAGAAACTTAAAGAAAGAATATGCTGAATCTGATCGCGTAGATGGATTTCTATCGCATAGTTTGAAAAATCGGATTCTTGAGCTACTTCTTAGGAGTTATGAGATATTGCCTAGGAATAGATAACAACAAGTTCTCATATGGATTGTAAGGATAAGTTTTTTCCACAAAGTTTTAAAATAAAAGAGAATTTTTTGATTTTATTTATTTTAAAATATCCTTACAATGGCATTTGAGGAAAAATTGTTGCTTATATAATTCCGTTAAGAGCAAGAGTGGAAATATGAAATTGATTCTTTCATTTGTGGTAATGTCTAAATTTACCAAATAAGGAAAGATTCTCATCATCCAAGGTTCAATTGGACCGGAACTTGGAATCATGCAAGCTGTATAGCATGATGAATGAGAACTTTCAAGTTTTGGAAAATTAAGACTAATTACTTGTTCACATGGATGTGTGAATCAAGTAAAGGACTTAGGGATCGAGTACACATTCTTGTGCACTGATTAAGTCCACCACAAAAGATCGATAAGAAGAATCAATTTAGGCAGAAGGATAAAAGTTTCTCAAATCTGAAAAGATGGGAGAGTACTTTAGTATCAGCTTTTGTGATCATCTTAATGATTAAGAAACCATAGCACAATTAGTTCTCTAAGAAAATCTTAGTGCATTCTTATGACTAAGAAGAGGGATCTTGAATTGTTGAAGTGGTTAAATCAAGAAGATGAGTCATACTTCGTTCCAATACAACTCTTAGAGTCATACTCCAAGATTGTAACTTGAGTGACATGTCTTAAAGAAGGTTTAAAACACTTGTCAAATGTAAGAGTAAAAGTTTTCTACTCTTGTACATTTGAAATTGGTAAGTTGTGATGTTTTGGATAAAACAAAGACCAACTTAGGCCAATTGTGTGAAGTGTTTGTCTTGATTAGAATCCGCACTATCTCTTGGATATTTGACAAGGGAGTCTTATAGGTCAAGAGGACAGTGGGAGTCTTAAAGGTCTTGAAAGTCTCAAGAACTAATCAAGAGTAAAACCTGAAGTTCTTCACTAGCACACGACTTGAGGTTTATAACCTATCGTGTTGACATAGTCTGTGCCCATTCCAGTTAAAGTTGGTTTTGCATATGAGTTCTTAGAGTTCTCAATTTGTTGCACAACAACTTGAAAGCAATGGCAGGCCCTTGAGCTGCCAGGTGGCAAGAAGTTAAGATTGAGTTCAATCCATATGAGTTTGGATTTGTCATTATCCTTGTCTTGTGACTATGGCTTTTGACAATTCACATGGATAAGAACACATACACCAGTAAATCTAAGTGTCATAAGGTTTCTCTCCGATTCATGAAAATGATGGTGAGGAAACACTTTCACTAAGTAGATTTTAGCTAGATAGCAATTGTGATATTTGCATTCTCAAAGTCGTTAGTGGAGCGCGTGTGGTTAACCGGCACACTAACATGGACTTGTGAGAAGTGGCAAAAAGGTCTAAACATTATGATTATGGCATCCCTCTTCATAATTGTTTAGATACACAAGTGTGCTATCTAAGGGAAGGTGTATGATTTTGATACAGCTTTATCAAAACAATCTAGCATCAGAAATCTGAACTTCGGTAAGAAAGTCAATGAAGTATTGATTTCTAGAAGTCCAGCTGATTTCTGAGTACATGTCAAAGCTAGTGGGAGCGTAAGTGTTATGCTATTAATCATCATGTTAGTGGGAGCATGATAATTATGATAAGTATTGCAAGTTAGCAATGTTAATTATAGAAAACAAAAGTTTCAATTGGGAAAGAGTTGTTTTGCTATAATTAAGGGAGAGGAAATTATACTTCATATCAAATCTATAAGGTTTAGATTTGAGGTTTTAATCATTTAGTCAAGGAAATATATGAATTTCATGTTGGAATGGCTCAACATAAGGAAATTTTGTATATGGGTCCATTATTTGCGTTCTAAAATTCGATTATGATTACGGCATCCCTTTTCATAATCTGAATTATGAGAACTTGGCAAATTGAAATGGAAATGTTATAGCAAAAGACTGGTTTAGTCTTTATGTGAGACATCATGAATCGTGTCCCATATGCTTCGGATATAGGATCGATTACATGTGCTATAATCATCCGTTCTAAAATTTTCCAAATGCCTGGGGCATTAAGAAGGGAAAAGGTTTAGAACTGGATATGACTAAAAGGATTAAACAATTGTCGAGGACAATCTAAGGTTTACCAAAGATTGGTTGCTCAAGGACAGTTGGAAGTATAGTGATAATTCTGGAAGGACCATATTGACATAATCTGTAAGGAGGCAACTCTTGTTCAGAAGTGATAGTCAAAATGGAATCTGGAAATGTTTCAAAGTTAGAATTTTCAATCTGTTTAAGATTAGGAAACTTAATGCAAGAAGGATGTTTCCAAGGAGCTAATCTCCTTTGGAATACTCTGTAATGATTGTTGTCAAGTCTTTCTGACTTTGTGCTTAATCGTTACAAGAGGATCAATGCATATAAGTTTAGAATCTAACAGATTTCTGTAAATGGCATGAATTTGGAATTCTCGCATTTGCAGTAAGGATTTGGGAGTGTGAAAAGAGAATCATTAAAGTTATGTTCAATTGATCTAGTTCACAAAGTAAAGATCATAGACAAACATAGTATGCATACTTGGTGTGTGGCATGACTAGTGTTTAAGAAAACATAGTGTACATGCTTGGAGCATGGGACAACTATTGTTTTAAATTCAAGAATAAAGTTGATAGCTGAAACAGTGTACAATGAATAATGTGTAATCATATGGTGATAAATAAAAGGTGTTTTATTTATGTTCAAAGGGTTGATACCATATTGGATTCTATTATTATTGTGTTTCACTTTGCATGTTTTGACTTCCCGAATAAACTGGGTTATTCTTCCGGAATGACTAAGTTATTCAAACCATCCACAGTCGGTCATATGTTGGAAGTAGATATGAATTAAGACTGTCATGATGGGTTGTAGAGGTCTAAGGTGTTGGACAAGGCTACAACAATCATGAGTGCTCATAAGTTCTGAGTATTGGATTCAACCCGCGCTCATTGGAATCACTTCATGGATTTTATCACGAGTGATCATGAGACGATAATATCTTATATTCTTCAAACCTAGAGATATGAGTTGTTACTATGAGTTGATAGTACATTGATTGCACGAAACCGCATTTGGTAACTCTGTGCTATAAAACGTGCTTTTGTGTATGATTCAACAAGTAGTAGAACAAGCCATATGAGTCGAAGTTTATCCGTTCCTTTTACCTTCGGGATAAAAGCGATATCTGTGGGCCCCTCGATGATTTGATGATGACAAATGGAAGTGCTCGGCCGGGCCAGGACTGATTTGATTTGTTCAATTAGTCAGTTGTCATAAATCGGAAATCGGGAAACAACAAATGGACAGAGAGAATGATTATAATCCATGTCTCAGTCCATATGATATCTAGAATGGAGGAATATATGATCCCTTATCTAATGGACAAGTCACTGACAAAGGTCAGAGTTCATCGACAAGGTCAGAGTTCGACAGAAGCTTTTGAGAGCTACGATTGCCGGTTGGTTCCTGAAGTCATACGCAATAATAGTTTTAGACTTATCCAAGTGGGAGACTGTTGGATTAATGTCTAAGTCCATAACTATATTTGGTAAGACTTGACCCGACCCGGCATGGTCCATTTGGGTTGCATACCATCATGCACTTGAATGAGAGAAATAAGACACTTATGGTTATTAGTATATTATAAGTTCTAGTATATTAATAATAAGAATAATAAGATTATTTAATTAGTATTGATCAAGAATTAATCTAGGATTAATTAAGTGATCAAAAAGAAGACTAATTAAATATATGGGTTGATTGTGTAAATCATCCATACTTGTATAGTGGGCTAATGCTCCATGGATAATCAAGTTGGGCTAAAACCCATAGGATGGTCCATGGATGCTCCATGGTGTATTTGTACCCATGGATCCAAGGAAATGGAAAGCCATGACAATTAAGAGTTTACCCTAATTGTGTAACTATATAAGCATCTTATTATTGAGGAAAAATCGGCCACTAGTAGTATTCAAGAAAGGGCTAGCCGATTTTGGTGAGTGTACAATTCTCTCAAGTCATTCTAAGTGTTTTGATGATTGTGATTCCATTTGAGGTGTCACACTTGGGGCACTAAGCACTCAAGCTTCATGAAGACTTTCTACATCAAGAGGTATGTATTCTATCTTGTTACATTATTGTTTTGTATGCTACATTAGGATAATACCTTGGAAGTTCTTATTTGCATGTATAATAGAGAAAACATAGATCCAAGGTATTTAGGGTTGCATGTACACTTAGGAAGTGTTAGAATGCTCAAAACCCTACACACTATACAAGTATGGATGATTTACACAATCAACCCATATATTTAATTAGTCTTCTTTTGATCACTTAATTAATCCTAGATTAATTCTTGATCAATACTAATTAAATAATCTTATTATTCTTATTATTAATATACTAGAACTTATAATATATTAATAACCATAAGTGTCATATTTCTCTCATTCAAGTGCATGATGGTATGCAACCCAAATGGACCATGCCGGGTCGGGTCAAGTCTTACCAAATATAGTTATGGACTTAGACATTAATCCAACAGGAATTTCGTCCCGAAATTAGAATTTAAGCAAATAAAAGTTACAAACAATTAAGCGAAAAGATGAGGGTATTTCAACTTCATCTAATCCTCGCGTTCCCAAGTGAATTCCGGTCCTCGCTTGGCATTCCAGCGAACCTTCACGATAGGGATACGGCTTTGTTTCGTCTGCTTGACCTCACGGTCCATGATCTCTACAGGTTCTTCCACGAAGTTGAGGCTCTCGTTGATCTCGATCTCGTCGAGAGGGATTACGAGAGTCTCGTCGGACAGACACTTTTTCAAGTTGGATACGTGGAATGTAGAATGTACGTTACACAGTGTGTCGGGTAGATCAAGTTTGTAAGCTACGGGGCCGACTCTGGCAAGAATCTCGAAAGGCCCTATGTACCTCGGATTAAGCTTCCCACGCTTGCCGAAGCGTATCAAGCCTTTCCAGGGTGAGACTTTGAGAAGGACTCAGTCTCCCACCTAAAATTCCAAAGGTTTTCTTCGTTTATCGGCGTAGCTCTTCTGTCGGTCTCTAGAGGCTTTCAATCGTTCACGGATCTGAACGATTTTCTCTCTCGTTTCCCGAATGATTTCCGGACCAGTGAGAGTACTGTCGGAAGCTTGTCCTCTTGCTAATTGGGTATCACCCACCTCAGCCCAGCACAGAGGGGATCTACACTTGCGGCCGTAGAGAGCTTCGAATGGAGCAGCCTTGATGCTTGTGTGATAACTGTTATTATAGGAAAATTCGACAAGGGGTAAATGAGTATCCCATGCTTTCCCAAAATCAATCACACAGGCTCGCAACATATCTTCCCGTGTCTGAATGGTTCTCTCACTCTGTCCGTCAGTCTATGGATGGTAGGTTGTGCACATGTCCAGCCTTGTTCCTAAGGAATGTTGTAGAGATTGCCAAAATCTTGAGGTGAACCTACTATCTCTATCGGAGATAATGGAAATAGGTACACCATGCAACCGTACAATTTCCTTAATGTATGTTCTCTTAAGTTTCTCCATCTTGTCAGTTTCTTTGATAGGTAGGAAGTGTGCAGACTTGGTCAATCTATCAACGATGACCCATATGGTGTCAAGTCCACCCGTCGACTTGGGCAACTTGGTTATGAAATCCATAGTGATCCGCTCCCACTTCCATTCTGGAATCTCTGGTTGTTGCAGTAAACCGGAGGGCTTCTGGTACTCGACCTTAACCTTTGCGCAAGTAAGGCATTTAATCACGAAGGTAGCAATCTCTGCTTTCACATTAGGCCACCAGTATAGCTTTTTAAGATCCAGATACATCTTATCTAAACCTGGGTGGACAGAATACCGAGTGTTGTGCGCCTCGGTCATGACCAAGTCTCGGAAACCACCGTGTTTCGGTGTCCATATCTGGTTCATGAAATATAAAGCTCCGTCACCCTTGGCTTCGAAGTTCTTGTCCATTCCCCTAAGGGATTCCCTCGACACATTTTCAGGTTTCATGGCCTCAAGTTGAGCCGCCTGAATTTGCTTAGTCAGGTGTGAATGGATGGTTATTGATAATGACTTGACCTTGCGACCAGAATATTCTTTCCGACTTAGGGCGTCTGCTACTACGTTGGCTTTACCCGGATGATAACGAATATCGCATTCGTAGTCACTGAGTAGCTCGACCCACTGTCGTTGTCTCATGTTGAGCTCCTTCTGATCGAAAATGTGTTGTAAACTCTTGTGGTCGGTAAAGATAGTGCTCTTCGTTCCATACAAGTAATGTCTCCAGATCTTCAAAGCAAACACTACTGGTCCTAGTTCAAGATCGTGGGTCGTGTAGTTAACCTCGTGTGTCTTCAACTGTCTCGAGGCGTAGGCGATGACCTTACCTCGCTGCATCAGAACACATCCGAGTCCTTGATTTGATGCATCGCAATAGACTATGAAGTCTTCTATTCCTTCTGGAAGGGATAGTATTGGTGCGGTGCACAAGGCTCGTTTGAGCGTTTGGAACACTCTTTCTTGCTTCTCTTCCCAGTCAAAGGCCACGCCTTTCTGGGTCACGGTCGTAAGAGGCTTTGCTATTCGTGAGAAGTTCTGAATGAACCTGAGGTAGTAGCCAACGAGACCTAGAACTTGACGAATTTCTAAAGGTGTCTTTGGTGCTGACCAGTTCTCAATGGCTTTTATTTTGGATGGGTCCACGTGGATTCTCTCTTCGCTTACCACGTGTCCTAAGAATTCGACTCTTCGGATCCAAAATTCACATTTCGAGAACTTCGCATAAAGTTTCTCTTTTCGTAATGTCTCTAGAACTTGTCGCAGATGATCACCATGCTCTTTCTTACTTCGGGAGTAGATCAGGATGTCGTCAATGAAAACGATGACGAACTGATCTAAGTAAGGTCGGCATACTCTATTCATCAGATCCATGAAGACTGCGGGCGTATTGGTCAATCCGAATGGCATCACCACGAACTCGTAGTGTCTGTAACGAATTCGAAAGGCTGTCTTCGGTACATCCTCCTCTAGCACTCGTAACTGGTGATATCCGGATCTTAGATCAATCTTGGAAAAATAGTTCGCCCCTTGTAGTTGGTCGAATAGATCGTCTATGCGTGGCAGAGGGTAACGATTTTTGATCGTCAATTTGTTGAGTTCTCTGTAGTCAATACACATACGGAATGATCCATCTTTCTTCTTAACGAACAAGACTGGGGCTCCCCAAGGTGAGAAACTTGGTCTTATAAAGCCCTTGTTGAGCAGTTCGTTATGTTGACTAGAGAGTTCTTGCATCTCAGCTGGTGCTAAACGGTAGGGCGACTTGGCTACTGGTGTAGCTCCTGGGACTAAGTCGATTCTGAACTCGACTTGTCGTTGCGGAGGTAACCCGGGTAGTTCTTCTGGGAAAATGTCGGGGAAGTCGCTCACTACTGGGGGGTTCTTTAGTTCTTTCGTTTCTAGGTTCGTGTCGACGACGTGAGCAAGGAATGCGTGGTATTCTTTGCGCAGATATTTCTGTGCTTGAATACTAGATATAATGCGAAGACTCGCACCAGGTTTGTCGCCGTAGACTATAAGAGTTTCGTTAGACGGGAGGTTTAGACGGACTGCTTTCTCGTAGCACATGATGTCGGCGCGATGAAGACTTAACCAATCCATGTCGATAATAACGTCGAAACTTTTTATTGAGACTGGCATAAGGTCGATTGGGAATGAATGGTTATCTAAAGTTAGAAGACAACATAAGTATATGCTATTAGTACTTTCAGTTTTCCCATTGGCCATTTCTACTGTGAATTGTTCGTTAAGTGCGTGTGGTTGTTGTTTAAGCATGCGAGCAAATTTGTGGTTTACGAAGCTTCGCTCCGCTCCACTATCGAACAGAATGCATGCATAGGAGTTATCAAGGAGGAACGTACCAGTCACCACTGTCGGGTCAGCGACTGCTTCCCCGTGGCCTATCGCTAGTACCCTCCCTGCTCCTCCAGTATTCCTCGCCTTAGGGCGGTCCCTTTTAAAGTGGCCTGCTTCGCCACACCCATAGCAAGTTGGGCTCACGCCTGAGCCAGGAACTTGAGAGATCGGTTGTGCCGGGAACTTACAGAATCGGACGGTGTGTCCTTTTCTGTGGCAGTTAGCACACTGCATTTCACGGCAGGCGCCGTGATGGTGGAAGTTGCATTTGTTGCACTTCGGCAAACTTCCAGAATACTGTTTCCCCGGAGCAGTAACAGCGGTAGGGGCTACCGCAGCATGTACTGCTACGATTTGCTGTTTCTTTGAAGCTCGCTGCTTCTTCTTCTCATCCCAAAACTTCTGCTTGGTGCCAGCGGGTTTGGCAGGTTCTGGAATGGCTAGGGTGGTTGTGGCTGCATAGGTCTTGACTCCATGGTCAATAAGACTTTGTGCCAATCGCTTGGCACTGTCGAAGGTAGCGGGGTTGGATGCTAAGACATTCCCCTGGTACGGAGGCACTAGCCCCTATACATACCGTTCAATCTTTTTCCCTTCAGTGGGAACCATATTGGGGCATAGGGCCACCAGTTCCCTAAAGCGGGCAGTGTAAGCGATCACGTTGGTGCCCTTCATGGTCAGATTCTAGAGTTCATGTTCTAACTTCTGGACTTCGCCCCTCGGACAGTACTCCTCAGTCATGAGGTCCTTCATCGTTGCCTAGCCCATGTCGTTAGCCACGACGAGAATTAGGGCTTTGACGTGGCCGTTCCACCACGTTAGGGCTTTATCCTCAAAGGTGCACGCGGCATATTTCACTTTAAATGCAGCAGGGCACGAACAGATTTCGAAGACTGTTTCAGTCTTCTCGAACCATTGCGAGAGAGCAATGACTCCGCCGGTGCCATAGAAAGGCTTTGGCTTGCAGTTTGTGAAATCCTTGTAAGAGCACTCCCTCGAGCGTACAGGGATTTCAACTGGGATAGATTCAACAGGGGTTCCACCTCTGCTAGCATCTGATGAGTGATACTGAGCCATGGCAGTTGCCACTGCTGCAGCTACGGCAACATTCAGGGCTGCAGTATCGATGACTGCAGGTGGTGGAGGCGGTGGAGGTACAAGATTATTCCTATTCCTGGGAGATTTGCGAGGAGGCATCCTTCAACTATAATTTTATAAAGACACGAAGGATGATAAGAATCAATTTGTAAGCAACATGAGAGTAACCCATGGACTAACTAACCATAGCCCAACAGTTTGAATGAGTGTTTGACATCACAATAAGAAATATCAGTAGGAATACACAAGTGTACAAATTTTTCCCACAGATTTAGATAGATTTCAATAGTACGGGTATTACTGATGTAATAAGTTCAAGGAAAATCGACCTAACAGTACGTCTTACATCATACCATAAGGACAAGACTGACAGTCCTAGATTCCTAATTAGAGTATAGAAAGTTAGGAATATTTTACAGACAAGTGTTACTTAGAGCACATAAGTTCAAGGCTATCCCTCAATCAAAAGACAGAGATGTACTAGACATCATCTAATGGCGATGGGAATTCCCCGGGCGAGCCCTGAGGTCGAACACTTGGCGAAACACCTCTTGAAGGTGTCGGTCCTGAGCTCTCTGACGAGCTCGAAGTTCTAAGACTTCAGCACGGGAGGCAGCCAGCTGTTGCTATAGAGTTTTGTTGGTTCTCCGGGTCCGTTCCATGTCTTCTTCGAGACGGCGGATGCGGACTGTATTGACGCCTGAATTGGCATCAATCTCCATGACCCGGTCGATGGTTGCTCGACCTTGCTCGACATTACGAGCTATTCTGCGGATGATTACCGGCAGAGCTCTGTCAGCAGAGCCACCATCACTGATGTTGTAAAAGGTTCGGTCCCCAAAGTATGGTAAGGGCTGACCCTGCTCATCACTCCAGCGATTCAGATTGTTTGCCCACATGGGTGTAGGACCTGGAAACGCTGGTCGAGGGTTGTTGTTCGGGGCTTGACCTACAAGCGGCAGGTTGTTGACTTCAGGCTCGGAGTCAGATCCATCTGAAAAGCCTTCTGCGATGTGATCATCCAAAGGAATTGGATGATCATCTTCGGGCTCTTCATAGATCCACCCTGCATTGCCTTCATTGGGAAAGTACAGGTCGCCATGATGGAATCCAACCATCTAGATCTACGCGAGAAGAGAGGTATAAGAATATAGTATACGTGTAACTAATAGCACAAAATACTCCTATAGTATTTTAAGTTTAAGTTCTACTGATCTTCTTGTGGTATTGTTGGTAAGTTTTTAGACTTGTTAACATATCACAACCATTCTAGGGCATATGCTAATCACTCCTAGGACCAGCATAGTTGATCAGGCTATGCCATTCCCAGGACTGAGCATACATCCCCGAGCTCACTTGTGATATTCAACAATCGTAATACTTTTGTTCTTGTCATTGTGACACTGATTTTAGTATAAATGCAGACTAGTATACTTAATTAAATATTTTATTATTTAAAGTATAGACTCTTTGTCAGAGTGTTTTAGTCCCTTTTGGGTTTATAGATTAGTATACATTTTATGGGTTGATATACTTGATTCACTATAAACAATGCTCTGATACCAATCTGTCACACCCCAAAACCAAGAACGGCGGAAACGTTCTGGGGCGGAGGACGTCATGTATAGTATCACAACACAGTAAATGTAAATAAGCAAACAACATCATCCATTGCATTAAATATATAATTTTAATACAAGCGTGTTCTATACAATTATAGACACCAAAAATAATGAAACACAAAATAATTTGAGATGAGTCTTGAATGCACTCCATCTTCTCAAAAGCTGGCCTCGGTACCTGTCTACTAATGACCTGAGAATACAAGTTATTTTGAAAGAGTTTATCAGCATTAAGCTGGTGAGTTCATAAGTATTTTAGTGTCAATGTTTCTTGTAAAAACGTTTGGACCTGTCTCGATGTATAAGTTTGTAAAAATGTAAGTAAATGTTTGAAAGTGTTTGTAAAAGTTTGAATCTCCCAGAAAATCCTATATTTTCTATAAAAGTAACCTTCTACCAAGGCTAAACGGTTTTGTAAACTTGTCCGTTGTAAAAGTGTGTAATTACCCAAGTATATCTATTATTTGTTTAAAATATAGTTTGTACACTAATGCTTAAGTGAGATTATCACTAAAATATGTAATGGGTAACTCATTGTAGTACTGTAGCTTTGTATAATAAGACTACTGCTGTACTAAATACTACTACCTTAAATCGGATTTATATTAAGGTATAATGTGATAAATTGCACCATGCTATCGACTGGTAACAACGACATAATGAATGGTCGTAATAAAATAAATGACGTTTGGCACCCGCAGACCTGCAGGTCCGGCTGTAGCTAGCAGCAAGGTGTAGGATAGTCAATCCAGTACAGATCTATATGCAAACTCACGCTCCCCCTCCAAGAGAATTTTGGCTACAACTCGGGTCATGACATTTAAGGCATGCTCCGACACAATGGATCACAATTATTACGTATTTATGTATATGTATATGTATTGTTTCTCGTATATCTGTATATGTATTGTTTCTCGTATATCTGTATATGTATTGTTTCTCGTATATCTGTATATGTATTGTTTCTCGTATATCTGTATATGTATTGTTTCTCGTATATCTGTATATGTATTGTTTCTCGTATATCTGTATATGTATTGTTTCTCGTATATCTGTATATGTATTGTTTCTAGTATATCTGTATATGTACTGATCCTGTGTTACCCCGATGGTAACTAACTAATGATGTACTGATAAGTATGAATATGGAAGTACTTTTATGTCTATATATGTATATATGATATATAAGTAATATTGAAACGACCTTCGGATGGTCACCCGAAATCCCACCAGACCACATCCAAATCGAGGAAAAGGAAATAGGGCGGATGGCCTTCCTAAGCCCTTTGAACATTATTTATATATCTATACATATATGGGCATGCAATTGGATATATATAAAAGCATAAATAAGTTTTCATAAAACATTTGAAGCATAAATATGATTTCAAGAGGAGATCGACTTGATGTTGATCTATAAAACAATTTGAAGGCATAAGTCAATAAAACAATTTAAGTATAAGAAGCATTTGTTTGAATCACAGTCTATAAGTAAGTTTGGATAGTAAAACAGTTTGTAAAACATTTCAAAGTAAAGCAATTTGATAAACAGTTTGAACAGTGGTAAAAATCGTTGTTTTCCTAGTTATTAATCACATGTGATTAAATGCAATCACATGTGATTGAAGTAATAACTATAAGTATTTGACTTGTATTCCCCCCCCCCCATAAAGTATTTAAAACACTTAAAATCGTTTCAAAGGTTGATTCAAGGGGTATGAACTCACTTGTGGTGAGTCGTCTGAATTGCAATGTCGGATACCGTGCTAGGTGGCAAACGAAGACTTAAATAATAACTTAAATAAATAAGTTAAGACACTTACAAAACATTTAAACACTTTTATGAGTGTTTAAGGTTCAAATGGTTGTATCTAAGTTGCTACGGGACAAGGCAAAAGGGTTTGAAACATCAAATGGCCTTGTATAGGAGTTCACCATCCAACAAACCCCACACCTTGGAGTTTACGGCCGTAAACTCATGGGTTTATGGCCGTGAACTCCTCAAATGGTGGTTTTGGGTGTTTTGTGGTGCTATCTTGATTCTAGAACACTCCTAGCTTTGTTGTAATAACACATGAAGTAGTTTAAGGCTCTAGAACACTCCATATGGGAGTTTACGGCCTAAGGTCCATTCACCCTAGAGTTTACGGCCGTAAACTCTTGGATTTTAATTGATTTGAGGCTCTTAAACATCAAGGATGGCTTCCATGAATTTATCTAAGGCTAATGGGGACAAGAGGCACACTTTTGTGCCTTCACTTGGAGTTTACGGCCCAAGATATGTTCCTTGGCCGTAAACTCCTTTCAAGGAGTGATTTTTATGTGTTCTACTCTCCATTCTAGTCCCAAGTATTCAAGGTAAATTGTCTTAAGGCCTAAGGTGTGCTTGGAATGATTTTTACCCTAGAAAAAGGGGTTTACGGCCCAAGAGGGGTTCTTGGCCGTAAACTCCTACTAACTTGTGATTTTCATGAGTTTTTGATGTTCTAAATAAGCACAAGTACTAGTGGGTAAAGTCCTTAAGCATTAGAGGAAGTTTAGGGCACATTATGCCCTTGAAAAGGGGTTTACGGCCCAAGGGAGTTCCTTGGCCGTAAACTCCAATGACTTATGATTTTTGGATGATTTCTAGCCTACAAAGATCATACCCTAAGTCCTTGGTAAGTTGTCTAACATGGGGATGGGTCTAGAAAGCATTAAAGTTCCATTTTGGAGTTTACTCCCCAAGAACGTTCTTGGGCGGTAAACTCCCGGATCTTGTAATCTAAACATGTTATTGTTGTTAATAAGCATCTAACAAGTATTGAATCACATATAGAAAAGTAGACTCACAATATGGGATGAAAACCCGAAGATCCGTCAGAGAGAATATAGCTTTTCTCTATTTGGAATTGTAAATAATGAATTTATTTAGTTCAGAAAACTATTTATAGTCCTGGAATATTTTGACAGAAAATATTTTTATTCTGGATATAGGACTGTAACATTTTGAAACTTGAAATGCCCAAATTTCACAAAACCAGGAGCATCCACTCTCCTGATATCCCCTAAAACATAAACCCTAATGTACACAAACTTGTTCGGAAAAGTATGAAAATCACTGAAACTGAATTGGCTTCTATTGAATAGATGAGGTTCGTACAAATGGAAATTTCGGGTTGTCACAATGTGGGATTGTCTCACAATTGACACCTCCCAGGACACCACAGTTGAATGGTGTGGCTGAGAGGCGTAATCGAACCTTGTTGGATATGGTTCGTTCCATGATGAGTCGAGCTACGCTACCAATTTCATTCTGGGGGTATGCCTTAGAGACTGCCGCCCATATTCTTAATCTTGTCCCCACAAAGAAAGTTGCCAAAACTCCTCACGAGATGTGGACTGGCAAAGTACCTAAGCTAGACCACATCAAGATTTGGGGTTGTGAGGCTTTCATGAGACGCGAGACTCATGATAAGCTCGAACCTCGAAGCGAGAGGTGTATTTTCATCGGCTACCCACAACAATCCTTTGGTTACCTCTTCTACAGACCTAGTGACAATGTGGTCTTTGTAGCAAGAAGAGGAGTCTTTCGAGAGAGAGAATTTATAAGCCAAGGAAACAGTGGGAGGCAAATTGATCTTGAAGAGATTCAAGAATCAAGCGGTGAAGGAACTTCAAACACTAGCCCTCAACTTGAGGAGGAAACTCCTGTTGATCCAGTTGATGAGCCTGTACCTCTGAGGCATTCCACGAGAGTTAGGAATGCACCCGAGCATTACTATGGTTTCCATATTACTGCGGAAGGTGAGACACTTATTAGTGATGAGACACTAGTAGGTCTGGATGAACCTAACAGCTACATGGAAGCCATGGCAGGCCCTGAGGCTGCTAAATGGAAATAGGCCATGGATAGCGAGATACAATCCATGTATGACAATCAAGTTTGGAACTTGGTTGAGAATGTACCTGGTCGTAAGACTGTAGGGTGCAAATGGGTCTTCAAGAAGAAGACCGACATGGATGGTAAAGTACACACTTATAAGGCGAGACTGGTTGCAAAGGGCTTCTCTCAAATTCCTGGAGTGGACTATGATGAGACCTTTTCTCCAGTAGCCAAGATTAAGTCTATTCGGGTTCTGTTAGCCATAGTTGCATTTCATGACTATGAAATATGGCAAATGGATGTCAAAACCGCTTTCCTTAATGGAAAGTTGGCTAAAGATGTTTACATGAGTCAGCCAGAGGGTTTTGTCAGCAACGAGTACCCTAATAGAGTGTGTAAACTCGAGAAATCCATTTATGGATTGAAACAGGCACCTCGCAAGTGGAATCTTTGCTTTGATGAGAAAGTCAAGGAATTTGGTTTTTCAAGGAGTGAAGATGAATCTTGCGTCTATATCAAGGCTAGTGGGAGCATAGTCAGTTTTTTGGTACTGTATGTGGATGACATACTACTCATAGGAAATGACATCCCAACCCTGCAAGAAGTAAAGTCCTGGCTTGGGAAGTGTTTCGCTATAAAGGACCTTGGTGAAGCTGCCTATATCCTAGGGATAAAGATTTTGAGAAACAGGAGTAAAAGGCTAATTGGACTTAGCCAAAGTACCTACTTGGACAAAGTGTTGAAAAGATTCAACATGCATAACTCCAAGAAAGGTGAGTTACCCATTCAGTGTAACGCCAGATTGAGTAAGACACAAAGCCCTAGTAGTGAGGCTGAAATAGCAGAAATGAGTCGACTTCCTTATGCTTCAGCTGTAGGATCGATCATGTATGCCATGACGTGTACTTGACCTGATGTAGCTTTTGCTTTGAGCATGGTTAGCAGGTATCAGGCGAACCCTGGCAAGGAACACTGGACTGCGGTAAAGAATATCCTCAAGTACCTGCGAAGGACTAAGGATTGGGTCCTTACCTTCGGTGTGAGTGATGACTTGAGAGTTGTAGGGTATAGTGATGCTAGCTTCCAGACTGATAGGGATAATTTCCGCTCTTAGTCAGGCTGGGTATTTACCCTAAACGGAGGAGCAATTTCTTGGAAGAGTTCCAAGCAGGAGACAGTGGCTGATTCCACTTGTGAATCAGAGTATATAGCAGCGAGCGAGACAGCAAAGGAGGCGATATGGCTAAAGAACTTCATCGAAGACCTTGGAGTTGTACCAGCTATAAAAGAGCCAATGGAGATTTTCTGTGACAGCAATAGTGCGGTTGCCTTAGCCAAGGAACCAAGGGATCACGAGAGATCCAGACACATCGACAGAAAATACCATTTTATCAGACATCGAATTGAAGAAGGACTCCTCATGGCGAAGAGGGTATCATCAGATGAGAACCCGGCAGATCCCCTCACGAAGGGACTGAGTAGGGTTAAGCATCTCCAGCATGCTCGGAGCATAGGGCTGAAGGATGATATAAGTTTTAGTCGTTAGATAACCCAGAAATTTGTAAAGTGTAATTGACATTTGATGATGAATAAAAGGTGTTTTATTTATGAGTAAAGTGTTGCTATCTCTTGTCGATCTTTTACTATATTTCTTTTGCATGTTTTGACTTCCAGAATAATTATGTTTGGTATATCATATTATTCAAACCTCCACAGTCGGTCATATGTCGGAAGTAGGTATGAATCAAGACTGTCATGATTGGTTGCAGAGGTCTAAAGTGTTGGACATGGCTACAACAATCATGAGTGCTCATAAGTTCTGAGCATTGGACTCAACCCACGCTCACTGGAATCACTTCATGGAATTTTATCTCGAGTGATCGTGAGACGGTAATATCATATAAGTCTTCAAACCTAGAGATATGATTTGTTACTTACAAGTTGGTTATGCATTGATTGTACGTAAACGCATTGGTAACTCGATGTTATAAAACGTGCTTTTGTGTGTAATTCAATGAGTGGTAGTACAAACATATGAGTCGAAGTTTATCTGTTCCTTCTTGGATTAGAAGCTGATATCTGGGCCCCTCGATGATTTTGTTTTGACCTATGTATCGGGCTCGGTCTGAACTAAATTGATGTGTTCAGTTGAGTTCTATGTCAAACAAATCGGAAATCGGGAAACAAATGCTGGACAATAAGCAAGACAATGTTCCATGTATTTGTCCGGCTGATATCTAGAACAGAGGATTATATGATCACTTATCTAAATGGCGCGTTCTAGTTCAACAAGAGTTTAAAGAGCTACGATTGCTGATCGGTTCCTGAAGTTATACTTGCAAATATAGTAACTAGACTTATCCAAGTGGGAGACTGTTGGATATAGTGTTTAAGTCCATAACTATATTTGGTATGTACTTGACCCGACGCGGCATGGTCCATTTGGGTTGCACTTCACCCGAACAATTTATGGATAATATTTGAGAATAGTACAAGTTATGATTTATTAATATATTATAAGTTCTAATATATTAATATAAGATCATATTATTTAATTAGTAGTGATCTATAATTAATCTAGGATTAATTTAGTGATCAAAGATATTACTAATTAAATATGGGCTTCTATATTTATATAGTGTGGGCTTATGCTTATTTGGAATGGGCTAGGCTTGGATGGAGAAGTCCATGGATACTCCATGAAGCTTTAACCCATGGATCTCATGGAAATGAAGAGACATGGGTATTAGGGTTTACATGGATGTAACCCTAATCCACCACACTATATAAAGGAGGCTTTGGCTCTTGAAATCACACTAGTTGACACATGTTGAGGTGAGGGCCGATTTCAAGAGAAGTGTGACTATTCTCTCAAAGTTCCAAGTTTGTGGTGATTTGTGACTTTCATTTTAGGCATCCACACTATTAGTGCTAGGCTCTAAAACTCCAAGCAATCAACTACAACTACAAGGTAAGTGTTTCTACTAGCTTTATTTGATTCAAGTTCCCCATGCCATGCTAGTTAGGATATAAGCCTTGGAAAAATAATTATTTGCATGTATCTTAGACAAACATAGATCCAAGGTTTATTAGGGTTGCATGTACACTTAGGAAGTGTTAGAATGCTCAAAACCCATCACAACTGTCGCAAGAACCTTCCAAGAAACAACCGCTAATGACAGTTCATGTCGTTACTTCTCCCACCGTTGTTCCTGTTGCCCCTACACCAGAAAAGAAATATGCTGGAAGCCTACCGAAGTGTAGCAAATGCAATTTCCATCACAATGGAAATTGTAGGGTGATTTACTTCAATAACTGCAACAAGAAAGGGCACACTGCCAGTTTCTGTAAGGCACCAGTACAACCAGTCACCCAAGTTCCTGGAGTCGGTGTGGGCCAGGCGTGTTATGGGTGTGGTGAAGCTGGGCACTACAAGAGAGATTTCCATAAGTCATGGAATGCTGGCGGTGTAGGAAGAGTGTAGGCAATAGGGCAGAACGAAGCAATAGTTGATCCCACGGTGGTTATGGGTACATTTCTCCTAAAAAGTGCTTATGCATGCATTCTTTTTTATTGTGGTGTAGAGAGGAGTTTCGTGAGACACAAATTCAAACACTTACTTAAGCAAAACCCCCAGTCACTAAATAAGATATTTACAGTAGAAATGGAAAACGGTAAAACAGAAAGCACAAACGATATGTACATAGGTTGCATGCTAGATTTAATTGAACACTCGTTCCAAATCGATCTAATGTGGATCAGTATAAGAAGCTTTGATTTCATCATCGATATGGATTGGTTAATCCTTCACCATGCCGATATAATTTGTCACAAAAGGGTCATTCGCCTTAATCTTCCAAATGGCGAAAATCTTATCATTTATGGTGATAACCAGTACAAATTTACAAATCATCTCTTGTGTTAAAGCCCAAAAATACCTGCGCAAAGACTACCATGTGTTCCTAACCCATATGTTAGATTAGGAAAAAGAAACGAAAGATATCAAAGACATTCAAGAAGTCTACGATTTCCCCAACGTCTTTCCCGATGATCTTCCAGGAGTTCCACCAGAACGTCAAGTCGAGTTCAGAATCGACTTGATTCCCGGAGCTACCCCAGTAGCAAAATTGTCGTACGTTCTAGCCCCGGCAGAGATGCAGGAATTATCCAGCCAACTAAACGAGCTACTCAATAAAGGATTCATCAGGCCGAGCTTCTCACCTGGGGGAGCACCAGTCTTATTCATAAAAAAGAAGGATGGAACCTTTTGCATGTGCATCGACTACTAAGAACTAAACAAGCTCACAATCAAGAACCGATATCCTCTACCGCACATAAACGATCGGTTTGATTAACTCCAAGGAGCAAGCTATTTCTCAAAGATCGATTTGAGATCCGGGTATCATCAACTGCGAGTCCTGGAAGGAGATGTCCCCAAGACGTCCTTCCGAACTTGTTATGGTCACTACGAGTTTGTAGTGATGCCCTTTGGATTGACAAATGCACCGGTGGTGTTCATGGACTTAATGAACATAGTATGTCGTTCTTTCCTAGACAAATTTGTGATTGTGTTCATAGATGATATATTCATCTATTCGAAGAACACAGAAGAACATATTCAACACCTCCAACAGATCTTGGAAACACTAAGGAATGAGAAAGTATACGCAAAATTCTCAAAGTGAGAATTTTGAATTCGAAAAGTAGATTTCATGGGTCATGTGCTCAACAAAGAAGGGATACACGTGGACCCTTCGAAAATTAAGGCAATCGAGAACTGCTCAACTCCAAGAACTCCAATGGAAATCCGACAATTCTTGGTCCTTGTTGGCTATTACCGACGATTCTTACAAAACTTCTAAATGATTGCCAAACTACTTACCGCCGTTACTAAGAAGGGTGTAACCTAAAATTGGGGAGAAAAGTAAGACGATGCATTCCAAACACTGAAACAAGCCCTATGCAGCGCACCTATACTATCTCTGCCAGAAGGAAAAGAATACTTCGTGGTCTACTGTGACACATCAAACTAACGTTTGGGATGTGTTCTAATGCAACGACGAAACTTCATCGCATATGCCTCGAGACAACTCAAGATACACGAAGTCAACTACACTACCCACGACCTAGAACAAGGAGTAGTCGTTTTCTCCCAAAAGATCAGGAGGCACTATCTCTATGGCACGAAATGAACAATCTTCACTGATCACAAGAACCTTAAGCACATTCTCAACGAAAAAGAACTCAACATGAGATAATGACGATGGGTTGAATTATTCAGCGATTACAAATGCAAAATTCGTTATCATTCGGGAAAAGCTTATGTAATAGCTGATGCTCTTACTCGAAAGGAATACTCGGGCCGTCGAGTGAAGTCCTTAACCATGACGATCCATTCACACTAGTCCACACAAATCAAGGAAGCTCAAAAGGAAGCCTTGAAAACAGAAAACGTGGTTGGCGAAGCCTTAAGAGGAATGGATAAGAATCTTGAAGTCAAGGGGACGGAGTTCGTTACTTCTAGAATCGAATGTGGACACCAAAGCTTGGTGGATTCATAGACGTTTTCATGAATGAGGCTCATAAGAATCGATACTCCATGCATCCTGGTTCAGACAAGATGTATTTGGACCTCAAGAAATTGTATTGGTGGCCGAACATGAAAGCCAAAATTACTGCCTATGTAGGCAAGTGTCAGACTTACGCCAAAGTCAAGGTAGAGTACCAGAAGCCCTCGGGATTGTTACAACAACCTGAAATACCCGAGTGGAAGTGGGAGAAAATAACCATGGATTTCATAACCAAGTTACCCAAAACAATGGGTGGACTTGACACCATCTCGGTGATCGTCGATAGATTAACCAAGTCCGCCCACTTCCTACCAATAAAGGAAACTGACAAAATGGAGAAGCTAGCCCGAACATACGTTAGAGAGATTATGCGACTGCATGGTGTACCAATATCCATTATCTCCGATAGAAATTGTAGATTCACCTCACGGTTATGGAAATCACTACAAAAATCTCTAGGAATGAAACTAGACATGAGTACCGCTTACCATCCACAAACCGATGGTCAGAGTGAGAGGACCATTCAAACTTTTAAAGATATACTAAGAGCTTGTGTGATTGATTTTGGTAAGGCATGGGACTCCCATTTATGATTAGTTGTGTTCTCATACAACAATAGTTATCACACTAGCATCAAGGTTGCTTCATTCGAAGCCCTCTACGGTTGCAACTGCAGATCACCTCTGTGTTGGGCTGAAGTGGGCGACACACAACTAGCTAAAGGACAAGTACCTAACAGCACTCTCACCGACCCGGAAATCATAAGAGAAACAAACGAGAGGATTTTTCAAATCCGTGAACGAATAAAAGCTTCAAGAGACAGACAAAAGAGTTATGCGGACAAAAGACAGAAGTCCTTGGAGTTTTAGGTTGGGGACCGAGTGCTATTGAAGGTCTCACCCTGGAAGGGATTAATACATTTTGGTAAACGTGGTAAACTGAATCCACGGTATATCAGACCATTCGAAATCCTTTCCAGGATCGGCCCGGTAGCATACAAGCTTCGATTACCGCAGGAACTCAATAACATACATTCTACATTTCATGTGTCAAACTTAAAGAAGTGCTTGTCCGATGAGAGCCTCGTTGGCCCTCTGGACGAAATCGAAATCAACGAGAGTCTTCAATTTGTAGAGGAACCAGTAGAAATCATGGATTGGGTAATTAAGAGAACAAAACAAAGTCACATACCCATTGTGAAGGTTCGCTGGAATGCAAAGCGAGGACCTGACTACACCTGGGAGCATGAAGATCATATGAAATTAAAATATGTAACAGCCCGGATTCCCAGGTATTATTCATTCTTATATTTTTGGTATTTTATGAGGAGACTCGGTGAGTTGGAGCTCAAACTCGCCAAGTAGGATTGCGGTTTTGGATGCGGGTTCGCGTCTGGACTCGGCGAGTCTAAGGAGTGGACTCGGCGAGTCCACGCCGTTTAATGAAACCCTAATTCCCCGGGTTTGGAGCTTATTTAAGGGCACTTATAGCCTCCCATTGCGGCTACTAGTCCCTTGAGAGAACCCTAAGAGAGCTAATTCATTTTGGGAAAGAGGAAGTCACTTTTGGGCCTTTGTATTCCTTGTTTAGCAAGAAGAAGGTGACAAGAGCAAGGAGGAGGTGAGATTCCAGCAGATCTAGAGTCCAGAGGCTTCATTTTGAGGTAATGGTTCGAATCTCCTTCAGTTTTAGGGTTGATCTTTAGAGTTAGGGTTTTATAACCCCTTTGAAGAGTAATTATGTGAAGCAAATGGTCCCTCTTCGAGTTTGGGCCTCGGATCTGGACTCAAAGAGGTCCGAAGACCTTAACCCTTGGAGCTTTTAAGTTATTATGGAGTCATTGGACCTAGGTGGTTATTTTTGGGACCAAATCTCCTTTTGATTCCTTGTGGGGGTTATACAAGCATCAAGTTTCGAACTTTAAGTGACATTCATGCTTGGGAAGGCCAGATCTATGGTTTGGGAAAGCAGATCTGACCTCAGAAGGTCAATAGAGTTTGTGCATGGCATGAACTTGTCCGAGTTGTTCTAGAGACTTGGCGAGTAGGGTTGGGGTTTCACGTAAACTGTTCAGCGAGTAGACTCGCCGGGTTGGGGGATGACCCAGTGAGCAGGGAGAGTCAATATGGGGCTGAGTCAAGCCAGAACTCGCCGAGTTGTTCTTGAGACTCAGTGATTTGAGTCGTGGTTGTCCCGCGATTCATCCCAGGTGGAACTCGTCGTGTTAGGGAAGTACTCGACGTGTCAAGAGAGGATCCGAGAGGGTCAGTGAACGCATATAGACTCGCCAAGTCGCTTTGGTGCACTCGCTGAGTCCGGTCAAAGTTGACCGTTGACCAGAGTTGACTTGATTGGGTTAGTCAACCTTAGTTGTAAAAGTGTTAATTAGAGATATATTGTATTATAGGAGGATTATAGCTCGGGGGATCGAGCACGAGTGATTTCAGGGATTTGCGAGTTATCGAGATACGCGAGGTGAGTCTTCTCACTATATTTTACCTTGAGTAGGTAACTAGAGTTATGTGATACAGTGTTTGTATGCTATTTATGTGTTATGTGTTGCACTGCATTATTCTATGTGATCTATGTTGTGCATGTTTACAGAGTTAGAACCTAAGGGTTCACGGAGTTTGGGTGCACGGACCCACAGAGTTATAGCCTCGAGTGGCTAATATGTGTTATATGTCGTATTTTGGGGAACTCACTAAGCTTTGTGCTTACAGTGTTTGGTGTTATTTGTTTCAGGTACCAGTGACGACCGTGGGAAGGCGCCGGCTTGATCAGTACAAACCCGCGGGATTTTATGTTATTAGTGTTGGATTAATGTCTAAGTCCATAACTATAATTGGTAAGACTTGACCCGACCCGGCATGGTCCATTTGGGTTGCATGGCATCATGCACTTGGATAGACTAAATGAGAGAAATAAGACACTTATGGTTATTAATATATTATAAGTTCTAGTATATTAATAATAAGAATAATGAGTTTATTTAATTAGTATTGATCAAGAATTAATCTAGGATTAATTAAGTGATCAAAAGAAGACTAATTAAATATATGGGTTGATTGTGTAAATCATCCATACTTGTATAGTGGGCTAATGCTCCATGGATAATCAAGTTGGGCTAAAAACCATAGGATGGTCCATGGATGCTCCATGGTGTATTTGAACCCATGGATCCAAGGAAATGGAAAGCCATGACAATTAAGAGTTTACCCTAATTGTAACACTATATAAAGATCACATTCTTGGGAAAAATAGGCCACTAGTTTGTGAAGTGAAAGGGCTAGCCGATTTCATGAGTTGTAGAATTCTCTCAAGCTATTCTAAGTGTTTTGATGATTGTGATTCCATTTGAGGCTTCCACACTATTGGGGCTATGCACTCAAGCTTCATGAAGACTTTCTACATCAAAAAAGGTATGTATTCTATCTTATTACATTCATTGTTTTGTATGCTAGATTAGGATAATACCTTGGAAGTTCTTATTTGCATGTATAATAGAGAAAAACATAGATCCATGGTATTTAGGGTTGCATGTACACTTAGGAGTGTTAGAATGCTCCAAACCCAACAGTGGTATCAGAGCCTAGGCTTGTTTTCATGTTATACCTGCAATAGAAGCTGAAAAAACGAATTTGTTGCTGTCTGATCATCAGACTCGGCGAGTCCATCAGAGGACTCGGCGAGTCCATGCCTAAAATGTGATCAATTCGATCCAACTCGCCGAGTTGGTTCATGCACTCGACGAGTTGGACCCCCAGACAGCATATTTTCGAGTTTTTTGGCTAGAAATGGACTAGGAACATTACCCTATGTTGTTTTTGAACTTATAAACTTGTTTTTGATGTGGTAATGTTCATGATAATCCATTTTCAAAGATAATTGTCAATAGATTCATGTTTTGTATTAGTTTAAGGTTTAGACTAATTACATGAAAAAGTTTGATTTGAATTATCTTGTACTTATGAGTTGCTTAGATTAATAGAAAAGTTAATTGAAATAGTTGTTTTCAATCCATTTTAATCTAAGAGTTGAGTATAAAATGTGTTTGTGTAACTTGTCCTCAAGTTACATGAAGAGTCACATTAAAGACTCATAAAACTCATAAAAGTTGGCAATGGTTACAAAATGAAGAGTCTTGTGTCATTGAATAATTTTTTATGACGCCATAACTTGTCCACAAGTTATGAAAGTTCAAGAGTCACTTCATTAAAGAATAAATATGTAACCATAATTAAATCCATAAGTTATAAAATAAAGAAAAAGTTAGTTCTTTTATTAGTTTAAAGTCTTCCATAACTTGTCCTCAAGTTATGGAACTTGAAGAGTTTTTGGATTAAAACTACTTTAAACACATAAGTTATGGAATTAATTAGTTTTGAATAGTTTCAAAACTTGCCCTCAAGTTTTGGAATTTGAAAATTTTTCCTTATGAATACTTTAATTCCAAGTTAGCCCTTAGAATTTTAAAAGTTAAAATTCAACCCTTATACTTTATAATATTATAAGCTAATAATATATATATGTATAAGAGTAAAGTCAGTCTTACCGCTAGTACACCTCATTCACGAAACCGGTCTATAAGGTGGGTATAAGGTTGTTGCCTATAAAATGACAACTTAATGGATGTCCACTCTCACCCACCGCTTGCTTGACTGGTGGAGGATCGTTAGCCGAACGGGTTTGACAGGACTAGAATTCTCCCTTCATTAAAAGTATTAATGATAAATACTAAGTAACTAAACTTTTAATAATACCCAATCTTAGTTACTTAGGAAAATGTGAATAAGGTGCTAATCCATGAAATTACACTTTGCACTTTGTTTAAGTCGGTTAGTGGAGCGTGTGTGGTTAACCGGCACACTAACGCGTATTTAACAAGGTAGGCAAAGGGTAACTTAATGTTTATCATAGTATCGATGGAGTGTGTGTGGTTAACCGGCACATCGATTAAAGGGTAAACACTTAAGGGTACCAAGTGATTTGCATGGTTACTTCACACCTTGTTTTGTGATCCTCGGCATGCCAGTCACAAAACCTGATGGGCACACTCGAGATTGAAACATGCCTTTGAACAGTTCAATGAATCTCAAAGATCTAGGAGTTTCAAAACCAATTAAAACCTAATAATACATTTCGTTTATCTTGGTGGAAATTGGTGAATCGTCATTCACCTACCTTCAAATATTTTATAGCTTGGATTACGGCATACCTCTTCTAAGTTATAAAATAGTTTGTTGGGTCCTAGCCTTAATATTTCATATTGGGTGTCATATTAAGGACTTTAAATCAACTATCTTGAATATCTCCCAAAAGATGTCTGTAATAGACACCTATGATCTTCCCAAATCTCTTGAAACAAGGTTTCCTAAATGAAGATGATGTCCTTTGGAAATCATACTTCTTTCACCTCCTCCAATTATTCTCCCCAACCCACAAGTTCTTGAAAAGTTTAAGGTCACTCAAGCCCTATTGGCAAGGCAAGGTCTAGGTGTGATCACATCTTGGAGATGTAGTCACATATTGACAAGCCGGGAGAATTGGGTGTCAAAGTCTTGAGAAATTTGGTGGTTCAATCACTTTCTAAGTCACATAGTGAGTTCCTTTGGGACACCTATGAAACAGACTATGACAAGACCCTTAATGATCTTATCTAAGGGCAACTTCCTTAAAACTTGATGGACATTGACAATAGTGACACAGGAAATCCAGAAAAGCATTCTCTTCCCAATGGAAAGGGATCGGCCATAGTCAACTCGGTTGACCAAATGGTAAAGAGAAAGCTAAGTCTGTGATAGTCCTGTGTACCATTATCAAAGGGTCCATATGTTTATATTGCCAAAGGAAGGGGCATTGGTTGCGAAGCTGCCAAATTTACCTAAGGATGATGAAGTCAATACGTTTGACTCTACTTCAGGTAAAGTCCACTATCTAACTCTGTTAAGTTTCTATTATGAGATTCTTGATACATGATGTGACTGGGTCACATGGTGATGTTTTAAGAATCAAAGAAAAGTGAGGAAACTTAAAGAAAGAATCTGCTGAATCTGATCGCATAGATGGATTTCTATCGCATAGTTTGAAAAATCGGATTCTTGAGCTACTTCTTAGGAGTTATGAGATATTGCTTAGGAATAGATAACAACAAGTTTTCATATGGATTGTAAGGATAGTTTTCCGCAAAGTTTTAAAATAAAAGAAAATTTTTGATTTTATTTATTTTAAAATATACTTACAATGACATTTGAGGAAAAATTGTTGCTTATATGATTCCATTGATAGCAAGAGTGGAAATATGAAATTTATTCTTTCGTTTGTGGTAATGTCTAAATTTACCAAATAAGGAAAGATTCTCATCACCCAAGTTTCAGTTGGATAGAAACTTGGAATCATGCAAGTTGTATAGCATGATGAATGAGAACTTTCAAATATTGGAAAATTAAGACTAATTACTTGTTCACATGGATGTGTGAGTCAAGTGAAGGACTAAGGGATCAAGTACACATTCTTGTGCACTGGTCAAGTCCACCACAAAAGATTGATAAGACTATTCGTCATAGTTTACTAAAGCTCAGTAAATATGATTATACTTACAAGCTTAAGTGTAACTCTGAGACATTGGAAAAAGGTTCCAATGTATAACAGAGCGAATAAGAAGAATCAAATTAGGCAGAAGGATAAAAGTTTCTTAAATCTGAAAAAGATGGGAGAGTACTTTAGTATCAGTTATTGTGATCATTAAGAAACCATATCAAAATTAGTTCTCTAAGGAAATCTTAGTGCATTCTTATGACTAAGAAGAGGAACTTGAATTGTTGAAATGGTTAAATCAAGAAGATAAGTCATACTTCGTTCCAATACAAGTCTTAGAGTTATACTCCAAGATTGTAACTTGAGCGACATGTCTTAAAGAAGGTTTAAAACACTTGTCAAATGTGAGAGTAAAAGTTTTCTACTCTTTTACATTTGAAATTGGTAAGTTGTGATGTTTTGGATAAAACAAAGACCAACTAAGGCCAATTGTGTGAAGTGTTTGTCTTGATTAGAATCCACACTGTCTCTTGGATGTTTGACAAGGGAGTCTTATAGGTCAAGAGGACAGTGGGAGTCTTAAAGGTCTTGAAAGTCTCAAGAACTAATCAAGAATAAAACCTGAAGTTCTTCTCTAGCACACGACTTGAGGTTTATAACCTATCATGTTGACATATTCTGTGCCCTTTCCAGTTAAATTTGGCTTTGCATATGAGTTCTTAGAGTTCTCAATTGGTTGCACAACAAATTGGAAGCAATGGCAGGCCCTTGAGCTGCCAGGTGGCAAGAAATTAAGATTGAGTTCAATCCATATGTTTTGGATTTGTCATTATCTTTGTCTTGTGATTATGGTTTTGACAAATTCACATGGATAAGAACACATACACAATAAAATCTAAGTTTCATAAGGTTTCTCTCCGTTTCATGAAAATGATGGTGAGGAAACACTTTCACTAAGTAGATTTTAGCTAGATAGAAATTGTGATATTTGCATTCTCAAAGTCGTTAGTGGAGCGTGTGTGGTTTACCGGCACACTAACCTGGACTTGTGAGAAATGGCAAAAAGGTCTAACCATTATGATTACGGCATACCTCTTCATAATTGTTTAGACACACAAGTGTGCTATCTAAGGGAAGGTGTATGAGTTTGATAAAGTTTTATCAAAACAATCTAGTATCAGAAATATGAACTTTGGTAAGGAAGTCAGTTGATTTCTGAGTACATGTCAAAGCTAGTGGGAGCATAAGTGTTATGCTAACAATCATCATGTTAGTGGGAGCATGATAATTATGGTAAGTATTGCAAGTTAGCAATGTTAATTATAGAAAACAAAAGGTTTCAATTAGGAAAAAGTTGTTTTGCTATAATTAAGGGAGAGGAAATTATACTTCATCTCAAATCTATAAGCTTAGATCGTGAGGAAATTATACTTCATCTCAAATCTATAAGCTTAGATCGTGAGGTTTTAATCATTTAGTCAAGGATATATATATGAATTTCATGTTGGAATGGCTCAACATAAGGAAATTCTGTATACGGGTCCATTATTTGATATTTGCGTTCTAAAATTCGATTATGATTACGGCATCCCTTTTCATAATCTGAATTATGAGAACTTGGCAAATTGAAATGGACATATTATAGCAAAAGACTGGTTTAGTCTTTATGTGAGACATCATGAATCGTGTCCCATATGCTTCGGATATAGGATCGATTACATGTGCTATAATCATCCGTTCTAAAATTTTCCAAATGCCTGGGGCATTAAGAAGGGAAAAGGTTTAGAGTTGGATATGACTAAAAGGATTAAACAATTGTCGAGGACAATCTAAGGTTTACCAAAGATTGGTTACTCAAGGACAATTGGAAGTATAGTGATAATTTTGGAAGGACCATATTGACATAATCTGTAAGGAGGCAACTCTTGTTCAGAAGTGATAGTCAAAATGGAATCTGGAAATGTTTCAAAGTTAGAATTTTCAATCTGTCTAAGATTCAGGAAACTTAATGCAAGAAGGATATTTCCAAGGAGTTGATCTCCTTTGGAAAACTCTGTAATGATTGTTGCCAAGTCTTTGTGAGTTTGTGCATAATCGTTACAAGAGTATCAATGCATATAAGTTTAGAATCTAACAGATTTCAGTAAATGGCATGAATTTGGAATTCTTGCATTTGCAGTAAGGATTTGGGAGTGTGAAAAGAGAATCATTGAAGTTATGTTCAATTGATCTAGTTCACAAAGTAAAGATCATAGACAAACATAGTATGCATACTTGGTGTGTGGCATGACTAGTGTTTAAGAAAACAGAGTGTACATGCTTGGATCATGGGACAACTATTGTTTTAAATGATGGGTTTTGAGCATTCTAACACTTCCTAAGTGTACATGCAACCCTAATAACCTTGGATCTATGTTTGTCTAATTATCATGCAAAGTTGAATTCCAAGGTTATATTCCTATCTAGCATACATGGGGAACAATTTTAACTTGAATCATAGATAGAATAACTTACCTTGTTGTTGCTTGTGTTCCTTGAAACCTTGTGAGCCTAGCACCCCAAGTGTGATGCCTCAAATGCTTCACACAACACCAAATGCTCTTGGAAAGACTCTTGAGATAACACACACTTCTCAAAATCGGCCAAGCCCTCTTGTTTCTTAGTGTTCAACTTGTGTCACCAATTTTGTGGAGAATGGGTCTCTTATATAGTGTTGACACATCTAGGGTTACACCATGTAAACCCTAATGTGTCATGACTCTTCATTTCCATGACCCATGGGTTTGTAACTCCCATGGAGCATCCATGGAGCATCCTATGGGTAGAACCCAACTTGATAATCCATGGAGCCTCTTAGCCCACTATATAAGATATAGATGATTTACATAAACAACCCATATATTTAATTAGTTATCCTTTGATCACTTAATTAATTCCAAATTAATTCTTTGATCAACTAATCAAATAATATTATTAATATATTAGAACTTATAATATATTAATAATCTCCAAGTGTTATTTCTCTCATTTAGTCTATCCAATTGCATGGTGCCATGCAACCCAAATGGACCATGCCGGGTCGGGTCAAGTACAAGCCCGAAATAGTTATGGACTTAGACACCTTATCCAACAGTCTCCCACTTGGATAAGTCTAATAACTATATCTCTAGTACTTCAGGAACCGACCGACAATCGTAGCTCTTTCAAGGTCTCTCGGAACTGAGAAGATGATGGTACGCCATTTAAGATAAGTGATCATATAATCCTCCGTTCTAGATATCAGCCGGACAAATACATGGAACATTATCTTGCTTATTGTCTGGCATTTGTTTCCCGATTTCCGATTTGTTTGACATAGAACTTAATTGAACACATCAACTTAGTTCTAACCGAGCCCGGTACATGGGTCAAAACAAAATCATCGAGGGGCCCAGATATCAGCTTCTAATCCAAGAAGGAACAGAAAAACTTCGACTCATATGTTAGTTCTACCACTCACTGAATTACACACAAAAGTACGTTCTATAACATCGAGTTACCAAATGCGGTTTCGTACAGTCAATGCATAACCAACTTGTAAGTAACAAATCATATCTATAGGTTTGAAGACTTATATGATATTACCGTCTCACGATCACTCGAGATAGAATTCCATGAAGTGATTCCAGTGAGCGTGGGTTGAGTCCAATGCTCAGAACTTATGAGCACTCATGATTGTTGAAGCCTTGTCCAAGACCTCTACAACCAAACATGACAGTCTTGATTCATATCTACTTCCAACATATGACCGACTGTGGAGGTTTGAATAATATGTTATACCAAACAAAATTATTCTGGAAGTCAAAACATGCAAAAGAAATATAGTAAACGATCGACAAGAGATAGTAACACTTTACTCATAAATAAAATACTTTTTATTCATCATCAAATGTCAATTACACTTTACAAATTTCGAGACTATCTAACTACTAAATCTAATATCATCCTTCAGCCCTATGCTCCGAGCATGTTGAAGATGCTTAACCCGAGACAGTCCCTTTGTGAGGGGATCTGCTGGATTCTCATCTGATGATACCCTCTTTGCCACGAGGTGTCCTTCTTCGATCCGATGTCTAATGAAATGGTATTTTCTGTCGATGTGCTTGGATCTCCCATGATCCCTTGGTTCCTTGGCTAAGGCAACAGCACTTTCACTATCACAGAAAATTTACATTGGCTCTTTAATAGTTGGTACAACTCCAAGGTCTCCAATGAAGTTCTTCAGCCATATAGCCTCCTTTGCTGCTTCGCTAGCTGCAATATACTCTGATTCACAAGTAGAATCTGCCACTGTCTCTTGCTTGGAACTCTTCCAAGAAATTGCTCCTCCGTTTAGGGTAAAGACCCAGCCCGAATGAGAGCGGAAATTATCCAAATCAGTCTGGAAGCTAGCATCACTATACCCTACAACTCTCAAGTCATCACTCCACCGAGGGTAAGAACCCAGTCCTTAGTCCTCCGTAGGTACTTGAGGATATTCTTTACCGCAGTCCAGTGTGCCTTGCCAGGGTTCGCCTGATACCTGCTAACCATGCTCAAGGCAAAAGCTACATCGGGTCGAGTACACGTCATAGCATACATGATCGATCCTACAGCCGAAGCGTAAGGTGTTCGACTCATTTCTGCTATCTCAGCCTCAGTGCTAGGGCTTTGTGTCTTACTCAATCTGGTGTTACTCTGGATGGGTAACTCTCCTTTCTTGGAATCCTGCATGCTGAATCTCTTCAGCACCTTATCCAAGTAGGTACTCTGACTAAGTCCAATTAGTCTTTTACTCCGATCTCTCAAGATCCTTATCCCTAGAATATAGGCAGCTTCACCAAGGTCCTTCATAGCGAAACACTTCCCAAGCCAGGATTTTACTTCCTGCAGGGTTGGAATGCCGTTTCCTATGAGTAGTATGTCATCCACATACAATACCAAAAAGCTAACTATACTCCCACTAGCCTTGACATAAACACAAGATTCATCTTCACTCCTAGAAAAGCCAAATTCCTTGACCTTTTCATCAAAGCAAAGATTCCATCTGTGAGGTGCTTGCTTCAATCCATAAATGGATTTCTCAAGCTTACACACTCTATTAGGGTACTCGTTGCTGACAAAACCCTCTGGCTGACTCATGTAAACATCTTCAGCCAACTTCCCATTAAGGAAAGCGGTTTTGACATCCATCTGCCATATTTCATAATCATGAAATGCAGCTATGGCTAACAGAACCCGAATAGACTTAATCTTGGCTGCTGGAGAAAAGGTCTCATCATAATCCACTCCAGGAATTTGAGAGAAGCCCTTTGCAACCAGTCTAGCCTTATAAGTGTGTACTTTACCATCCATGTCGGTCTTCTTCTTGAAGACCCATTTGCACCCTACTGTCTTACGACCTGGTACATTTTCAACCAAGTTCCAAACTTGATTGTCATACATGGATTGTATCTCGCTATCCATAGCCTCTTTCCATTTAGCAGACTCGGGGCCTGCCATGGCTTCCTCGTAGCTGTTAGGTTCATCTTGACTTACTAGTGTCTCATCACTAATAAGTGTCTCACCTTCTGCAGTAATATGGAAACCATAGTAATGCTCAGGTGCACTCCTAACTCTCGTGGAACGTCTCAGAGGTATAGATTTGTCAATTTGCTCAACAGGAGTTTCCTCCTCAAGTTGAGGGCTAGAGTTTGAAGTTCCTTCACCGCTTGATTCTTGAATTTCTTCAAGATCAATTTGCCTCCCACTGTCTCCTTGGCTTATAAACTCTCTTTCTCGAAAGACTCCTCTTCTTGCTACAAAAACCACATTGTCACTAGGTCTGTAGAAGAGGTAACCAAAGAATGGTTGTGGGTAACCGATGAAAATACACCTCTCGCTTCGAGGTTCAAGCTTATCATGAGTCTCGCGTCTCACGAAAGCCTCGCAACCCCAAATCTTGATGTGGTCTAGTTTAGGTACTTTACCAGTCCACATCTCGTGAGGAGTTTTGGCAACTTTCTTTGTAGGGACTAAATTAAGAATATGGGCGGCAGTCTCTAAGGCATACCCCCAGAATGAGATTAGTAGCGAATCTCGACTCATCATGGAACGAACCATATCCAACAAGGTTCGATTACGCCTCTCAGCCACACCATTCAACGGCGGTGTCCTGGGAGGTGTCAATTGTGAGACTATCCCACATTCCCTTAGATAGTCGAGGAACTCTGAACTAAGATACTCACCACCATGATCGGATCGAAGCATCTTAATGTTCCTGCCCAATTGATTCTCGACTTCCTGTTTAAATTCCTTAAGCCTCTCGAAAGTCTCTGACTTATGCTTGATCAAGTAGACATATCCATATCTACTATAATCATCAGTAAAAGTCAAATAATAACGATTAGCATCGCTTGTGGCATGTTTGAATGGTCCACACACATCCGTGTGTATAAGGTCCAACAAACCTTCACACCTCGCACACGAACCTGTGAAGGGTGACTTTGTCATTTTTCCAAGTAAGCATGATTCGCAACTATCATCTGACTTTAGGTCAAACGACTCCAAGACTCCATCCTTTTGGAGTTGGCCTATGCGTTTCTTGCTTATATGTCCAAGACGACAGTGCCATAAAGATGCTTTATCCAAGTTATTATTAGTAGAATCAATACACAAAACATTATTTCCTAAGTTATCTACAACAGACACAGCTTCATACACACCATCACAAGGTAATGCTTTAAAATAAAGAACATTATTAAAGAAAGCATCAATAGAACCAACTTCATTATTAAATGAAAAGGTAAACCCTTGTTTGTACAAAGCATGAAAGGAAATAATATTTCTTGCCATTCCTGGCGAATAACAACACTTATTCAAATCTAAACTAAACCCACTACTTAGCGATAAAGTATAAACTCCAATCTTGGTGACAGGTATAGCTTTCCTATTCCCCATGATCAAGTTTATCCTTCCTTGCTCCACATCCTCACTTCTTTTTAGTCCCTGCAAGTCACAACAAATGTGAATACCACACCCGGTATCAAGGACCCAAGAATTAGAATGGGGTGAGTTATTAGAAATGATAGTGTAAATACCTGCATGGTTGGGTTTAACTTTCCCATCCTTGACATCTTGCTGGTATTTTGGGCAGTTCCGCTTCCAATGAGCCTTTTCATGGCAATAGAAGCATTCAGCCTCTTTTGGGTCAGAAGAAGGAGTAATGAAACCTTTATTGGTTCCACTTGAAGAAGAGCCATCAAGGGTCCGAGCCTTGGTACCCTTAGAAGAGCTCTTTCTCTTCCTCCCTCGACTTTTCCCGATTGCCAAAACCGGAGTAGACTTTGGAGTAGGAGTGATAGCAACCAACTTCCCCTTAAGACCTGTTTCTGCGGTCTTGAGAAGTCCCTGAAGTTTGCTGAGGGTGACTTCTTCCTTGTTCATGTGATATGTCATGCGGAATTGATCATAGCACGATGGTAAGGAATGCAAAATAATATCTATTGCAAGATCCTCCGGGAAGTTCACATTAAGCTTCAGCAAACGATCCACATACCTTTGCATTTTCTGCATGTGGCTCGTGACGAATTCCCCGTCCTTCATCATGATTGTTATCATGGAGCAGATGATTTCATACCTCTCTTGCCTTGCACTTTGATGGTATCTTTCCATCAAATCTTGGTGCATGTCATAAGGGTAGAAATCCTCATAAGACTTTTGGAGTTCCGCTGTCATCGTGGCCATCATGATGCAAGCCACTTTCGTAGCATCCCTTTCATGTGCCCGGAATTCAGCGATCTCCTGAGGAGTTGCAGTGGACTCATTAATCTCCTTAAGCTCCTTGTCAAGGACATATTCTTTGTCCTCGTAGCGGGTAATCATCCTGATGTTTCTGATCCACTCATTAAAGTTGGATCCATCAAAGGTGACTTTCCCACACAAGTTCATAAGGGAAAAGGAGCCATTAGGATTAGAGCCAGAAGCATTGTTGAAAGACATCTGAAGAAAAGAGGACAAGATTAGTTTAGATAAGAGAGTCCTTAATAAAACACCCAAATGTAATATTAAGGCTAGGATCCAATCACAATATAATATAACTTAGAAGAGGTATGTCGTAATCTAAGCTATATCATATTTGAAAGGTAGGTGAATGACGATTCACCAATTTCCACCACGAAAACCGCAATATTTTAGTATTAGGTTTTTGAATGGTTCTTAGAAATTCCTAGATTCTTTGAGATTCAATGAACTTTTCAAAGGCATGTTTCAATATCGAGTGTGCCCTCCAAGTTTTGTGACTGGGATACCGAGGATCACAAAACGAGGTGTGAAGTAACCATGCAAATCACTTGGTACCCTTAAAGTTTATCACTCAATCGATGTGCCGGTTAACCACACACGCTCCACGGATACTATAATAAACCCTAAGTCACCCTTTACCTACCTTGTTAAGTCCAAGTTAGTGTGCCGGTTAACCACACACGCTCCACCAACGACTTAATCAAAGTGTAAAGTGTAATTTCATGGAATAGCACCTTATTCACATTTTTCCTAAAGTAACTAAGATTGGGAATTTAATAAAAACATTTAGTTACTTTATAATATTCATCATACTTTGAATGAGAATTAGTAAGTCCTTTTCTTACCCGTTCGGCTAACGACCCTCCACCGATCAAGCAAGCGGTGGGTGAGAGTGGACACCCATTAAGTCACCATTTTATAGGCAACAACCTTATACCCACCTTATAGACCGGCTTCGTGAATGAGGCGTACTAGCGGTAAGACGACTTTGTTCTTATACATATATATATATATATATATATATATATATATATATATATATATATATATATATATATATATATATATATATATATATAATTATTTAAATCATAATAATATAAGTATAAGGGTTGAATTTTAACTTTTAAAATTCTAGGGTTTGGAACTAAAGTTTTAACTTAACTTTACTTGTTCCAAAACTTGAGGGCAAGTTTTGTAAACTTTCAAAACTTTTCATTTCTTGTAACTTATGAGTTTAATAGAGTAATAAAATGAGGACTTTTCATTTTTCCAACTCTTGTGTTCTTTTAATGGTTTTTAATCCAAGAGTCTTTTGGTTTTCCATAACTTGAGGACAAGTTATGGACTCCATTAAAACACATTATGATCATGAATTAATCTACCACATAGGTTACAAATAATTCCTATGATCATCTAAACATCATAAGAACAAGAATATGAATATGAACACTTTCAAAATCACAATTAATCTTTGTAATTTTGATAACTAGTTGTTGTAAATGAGTTAGAAAAGACATTACACCTTCTAAAATAAGTTTTCAGGTACCAAAACATTTTAGGGTAATGATTCTAATCCATTTCCAGCAACTCAAGTCGAAATTCTGCACTCTGTCGACCCTACTCGCCGAGTGCATAAACCTACTCGCCGAGTAGGTTGAAGATACACATGAACTCAACGAGTCCTCCCCATGGACTCGCCGAGTCCATCAGTCAGACAGCAGAATTTTCGACTTTCTTCAACTTTTAAGCACAAATAACAAACAAACAAGCCTAGGCTCTGATACCACTGATGGGTTTTGAGCATTCTAACACTTGCTAAGTGTACATGCAACCCTAATAACTTTGGATCTATGTTTGTCTAATTATCATGCAAAGTTGAATTCCAAGGTTATATTCCTATCTACCATACATGGGGAACAATTTTAACTTGAATCATAGATAGAATAACTTACCTTGTTGTTGCTTGTGTTCCTTGAAACCTTGTGAGCCTAGCACCCCAAGTGTGATGCCTCAAATGCTTCACACAACACCAAATGCTCTTGGAAAGACTCTTGAGATAACACACACTTCTCAAAATCGGCCAAGCCCTCTTGTTTCTTAGTGTTCAACTTGTGTCACCAATTTTGTGGAGAATGGGTCTCTTATATAGTGTTGACACATCTAGGGTTACACCATGTAAACCCTAATGTGTCATGACTCTTCATTTCCATGACCCATGGGTTTGTAACTCCCATGGAGCATCCATGGAGCATCCTATGGGTAGAACCCAACTTGATAATCCATGGAGCCTCTTAGCCCACTATATAAGATATAGATGATTTACATAAACAACCCATATATTTAATTAGTTATCCTTTGATCACTTAATTAATTCCAAATTAATTCTTTGATCAACTAATCAAATAATATTATTAATATATTAGAACTTATAATATATTAATAATCTCCAAGTGTTATTTCTCTCATTTAGTCTATCCAATTGCATGGTGCCATGCAACCCAAATGGACCATGCCGGGTCGGGTCAAGTACAAGCCCGAAATAGTTATGGACTTAGACACCTTATCCAACATTAAATTCAAGAATAAAGTTGATAGCTGAAACAGTATACAATGAATAATGTGTAATCATATGGTGATAAATAAATGGTGTTTTATTTATGTTCAAGGGGTTGATACCATATTGGACTCAATTATTATTGTGTTTCATTTTGCATGTTTTGACTTCACGAATAAACAGTCGGTCATATGTTGGAAGTAGATATGAATTAAGACTATCATGGGTTGGATTGTAGAGGTCTAAGGTGTTGGACAAAGGGCTACAACACTCATGAGTGCTCATAAGTTCTGAGTATTGGATTCAACCCGCGCTCATTGGAATCACTTCATGGATTTTATCACGAGTGATCATGAGACGATAATATCTTATATTCTTCAAACCTAGAGATATGAGTTGTTACTATGAGTTGATAGTACATTGATTGCACGAAAACGCATTTGGTAACTCGGTGCTATAAAACGTGCCTTTGTGTATGATTCAACAAGTAGTAGAACAAGCCATATGAGTCGAAGTTTATCCGTTCCTTTTACCTTTGGGATAAAAGCGATATATGTGGGCCCCTCGATGATTTGATGATGACAAATGGAAGTGCTCGGCCGGGCCAGGACTGATTTGATTTGTTCAATTAGTCCGTCGTCATAAATCGAAAATCGGGAAACAACAAATGGACAGAGAG
The DNA here is from genome assembly GCF_051521515.1 of Lactuca serriola. NCBI lineage: Eukaryota > Viridiplantae > Streptophyta > Magnoliopsida > Asterales > Asteraceae > Lactuca > Lactuca serriola. Next base: position 286,422,572 of record NC_136410.1, read on the forward strand.
AATGATTATAATCCATGTCTCAGTCCATATGATATCTAGAATGGAGGAATATATGATCCCTTATCTAATGGACAAGTCATTCACAAAGGTCAAAGTTCATCGACAAGGTCAGAGTTCGACAGAAGCCTTTGAGAGCTACAATTGCCAGTTGGTTCCTGAAGTCATACGCAATAATAGTTTTAGACTTATCCAAGTGGGAGACTGTTGGATTAATGTCTAAGTCCATAACTATAATTGGTAAGACTTGACCCGACCTGGCATGGTCCATTTGGGTTGCATGGCATCATGCACTTGGATAGACTAAATGAGAGAAATAAGACACTTATGGTTATTAATATATTATAAGTGCTAGTATATTAATAATAAGAATAATGAGATTATTTAATTGGTATTGATCAAGAATTAATCTAGGATTAATTAAGTGATCAAAAGAAGACTAATTAAATATATGGGTTGACTGTGTAAATCATCCATACTTGTATAGTGGGCTAATGCTCCATGGATAATCAAGTTGGGCTAAAACCCATAGGATGGTCCATGGATGCTCCATGGTGTATTTGAACCCATGGATCCAAGGAAATGGAAAGCCATGACAATTAAGAGTTTACTCAAATTGTAACACTATATAAAGATCACATTCTTGGGAAAAAAGGTCCACTAGTGTGTGAAGTGAAAGGGCTAGCCGATTTCATGAGTTGTAGAATTCTCTCAAGCTATTCTAAGTGTTTTGATGATTGTGATTCCATTTGAGGCTTCCACACTATTGGGGCTATGCACTCAAGCTTCATGAAGACTTTCTACATCAAAAAAGGTATGTATTCTATCTTGTTACATTCATTGTTTTGTATGCTAGATTAGGATAATACCTTGGAAGTTCTTATTTGCATATATAATAGAGAAAAACATAGATCCAAGGTATTTAGGGTTGCATGTACACTTAGGAGTGTTAGAATGCTCAAAACCCAACAATTAGATCTTGGGATTTTTGTATGACATGGATTGAATTTCAAACATGGGTGTTTTTACGAATATTAAATGAATTATGTTTTTATAAAATGCGAAAATTTGTTTTGAAATTCACGCTGTTACAAAATACCTGCATCTTTTCCCTAGTCCATAAATACTTATCTTAGAATAAATTTTGGGACTAAATTCTCTCTAATGGGGGGATGATGTGATAACCCGATATTTCAAGTCAATGTAAAGACCTAAGTCAAGTATTGTAATCTATTTTGAATTAATATATATATATATATATATATATATATATATATATATATATATATATATATATATATATATATATATATATATATATATATATATATATATATATATATATATGGCATCAGAAATGAAATGTTCAAAAGTCTCAATTGGGATACATAAAGTAATAGATATCGTAACAAGATTTTAAAAAATTTAAAGAACACAAAAATCTGAGTTTAACGAAGAACTTATGACCAATCGAAAATCCGCAGCAAAACTGGTAAAACACTATTAAGCGTAAAACGCAAAATTTCAATAAAACACTTCTTAGCCTTAGGTATCAAAACGAAAGTTATAGATATCATTAAACCGTGAACATAAATAAAAAGAACGTCCAAATCTTACTTCGTATGAGGAAGTTATGATTCTTCTAAGTATCGGAGTAGCAGTAGACAACTAAAAACTCCAAATAGAGATCGAGCGATATTTAGCCGGCACGAGCTAAATGATAATTAGAGATCTCGACAATAGTATTACAACAGTAAAAAGACAGACGAAAACGAACATCGGATGAAGAAGTTATGAATTTATCGCTTTTAGTGTAACTTATATTTCTATCCATCATCATTATTATGAATTTACAAATGAGACTTATCAGTAATTCCAAGTCATTATACTGATTAGACTAAACTGCACATATTGTTCCTGTGGTTTGCTTAAAATTGCCACTTTTGTCCAAAAAGGTTTGGACTAGCACTAAAGGTCCAAAGTTTTCATTTTGTTGCTTGTTTAGTCCAATCTGTTCTGATGTTTTTCAAAATGTCGGAGTTTCCCTTGTTAATACGACTTTATTTTTTTTTTAATTGTTTTTTTTCTGATTTTTAGATTTAAAAGGATAAAAAACAAATAAAATTAAAAATAAATCTCTCTCTCTCTCTCTCTCTCTCTAAATACCCATCTTCTTCTTCCTGAAAATTGTCCAGATGAACAAAAAAACACCAAGAACAAAAACACACCTAGAACAAATTGTTGAACTCGTCGATTCTCAATGGAGATGGAGAAAAGAGACTGAGAAATCATATCTACGGTTAGTCTTCTCCATCTGTTTTTCAGATATGTTCGTCTTCTCCGTCTGTTTTCATATATGTTTGTGTTCTTCATCAATATCAGGATTGGTTTACAAGACAACCCCCTTCTCAATTCATCTTCTCCATATGTGGCTCAATTTTCTCTGTCACGGAAAAATCCACCCCAACCACACCCTCCAGTACGACAGTAAATCTTCAACATATGGTCTATAGACCACAATCAACCACCAAACGCAATCAACGACCACCACCTCCGATACCACGGTTGAAGTTTGCTTAGGGAACGCTGTTACAAGAAAACACCGATCCTTGGACTCAAGATAACAAACCACTTATTTCCAGCGCCAAAGTTGTGAAATCCCTAATTTATTTTGTAAAAACTGGGACTGTCAATCAGAGCTATTCCTCCAGTGGGATTTCAAATCGAAGCTCCCGCAACAAAAACCTAACCCTAAAGTTTCAGGCGGCTACACATAGATCGAAGCTAGGGTTTCAGATTTATTGAAGAAGATGTGCAATGATTTTTTATTTTGATTTTGGAGATTTTGCTTCAATTGAATGTGGACTCATGGATTTGGTTTGACCCCTTTTCACTTCTGTCACAGACCCTTTCGTTTTTAGCGCATCATCTAGTTTAGATTTCGATAAATGGAATAAACTTGGAATTTAGTGCCTGAACAAGACGAGAGTGAGGATTGAAAGCAATGTTTCGCCAGGGGGACTGGGTGGCCTGAATGACAGCAGCCTTTGAGGTAGAGTTTTCAGAATTATGGTTTCAATAGGTAGTGATGGTGATGGCAGTGCTGGGGCAGCGGTGGTGCAATTGAAATGGTAAAAACGTTTATTGTGGTAAGGCTCTCATGGTGGTCGAAATGGTAGCTTTGGAGCAAAGGTTTTCATGGTGGTAAAGGTATTCACGATGGTGCGTTGTGGTAGTTGCAGGTTTGAAGGATAAAGACTAAAGGAGAAAAGCATATCCTCCTTCATATCAAAGCACATCTTATTTTTCTGTTTGCATGTATAATAATTTGGGATGAAGAGGATGAAGGGTTTTTACAGATCTGGATCTTTGTTGAGTTACAACAGATTTTTTTAAATGGACGGCGACGGTAAGATGGTGATCCATGGCAGGTGGTGGGAATCGATTATGGTTTTTTATAGGTAATGGCGGCTTTCAGATCTATCAGAGGTTGGTGGTGGTGGACACGATAAGGGCTGAAGGTGGAGCCAATGGCGGTTGTGGCTGACGGCAATGACGGTAGTGGAGTCGATGATGAAGGGTTCTTAAGAGCCATGAAGAACATATGAAGGAAGAAGAAACAGATAGAGAGAAAGAGAGAGAGAGAGAGAGAGAGAGAGAGAGAGATTTATTTTTATTTATTATTTTTTTAAATCTAAAAATCAGAAAAAACATGAAAAAAAAGCATATTAATAGGGGCAAATCCATCGTTTTGAAAATAATCAGAACAGATTGGACTAAACAACATAATGAAAACTTTGAACCTCTGGTGATAGTCTAAACCTTTTTGGACCAAAGTGGCAATCTTAAGCAAACCACAAGGACCATTTGTGCAGTTTAATATACTAATTAATTTACATACAAGAATGATGTCTAGGTTGCATTTAGTGAGGCGTTTAAAATGGGATTTCCAAATAATATACTTTATATACCAAAAAAACCCTACCTCTGAAATGATCCTACCTGATTGTTCCTTACATGAAACATCTTAATATAGACAAATGGATTAGTGAGGATCGTATACTATCATTAGTAACCAGGAACATTAGAACAAGACTTAGTATTTATCGTACCTAGGTCACATGAAAGCATAAGCTAAGGTGTTAAGCGAAGCTCTTCCCAAATCACCAGCAATCCACCTAAGTCATGCAAGTTCATATTCCCTTTCATGAACATGATTTTAATAAAAGTATTAGTTATAATATTAAATATTTGTTAAACATTTATATGTGAGTTGTATGCTCATTACCTGGATTATGTGTTAGAAATGTATTTGATGATATATGATATGCAAACCAGGTATGGTTCTATATGTATTAAGAGATATATAATGATTATTACATGATAATAATACTAGAAGTATTATTAGAGATAAGGATGAATGTGACATCCCCAAAATCTCGGCCAGAAAAGACCGATTTTCATTTATGCTTTTAAATATTTTCAGAGTAAATCCTTTTGATTTGAAAGAGTTGCGGAATTTGTTCCCAAAAACAAAACATGATAAAACATTGTTTATCGAAGCATTTCATAAAAGAAATGTATTTTCATTATAATCAAAACTCGGGGTGTCATGTTCCGATACAGACCAATAAGCATAAACGAATACATTACAAGTCATATAACAAATATAAACATATGCAGACTTGTAAACAAAACAACTTGATGGTTCATCCATCTCATGCCCTTCCGCCACTACCTGTAATACAATTTAAAACTGAGTGGGTCAGGCTTGGGAGCCTGGTGAGCATATAGGGTTTTCAACCCACAATAAATAATCATATTTAATTTTCACCAACCAACAATAACCCAATTACCCATTCCCGTTATTCTCACTTTAATGTCCCTAAAACAACTAACATAAGGGACCTAGTCTAAGAATATTTCATCGGGGCGACAACACATGCTTCGGGGGTACCTCAGCAATATAAGTCAAATAAGGCAACCATGAGGGGGATGGAGTACAGCGAATGAACACCCAAGTTCATTAACACCTACAGGTGGCGAACCTGCTAATGTTTCCACAAGACTGTCTAGAATAGCCAGTGGTCGTCATCTAAACTCCGCTAGATGACTCAATCAAACAACAACGAGGCCTCTCATCTGTTTATTACACACCAACTGTCTACCCATGTTCTACCCAACATATTAGTAGATAAAAATATACATCTGTATACATAGTTTAAAGAAAACCTGTATAGCATGCTTTAATCAACACATATATCACATAACAGATGAGGCACACACACACATAACACATATCTCATAAAGAAATAAGCAGATCTATAAGATAGAAGAGAGTGAATACACATTCACACATAACACAACCAAATATATACACATAGCACGTATTTTTATATAAAATACTTCGTATTATTGTATTAGAAGAAATAACTACACACTCACTTGATCAGAAGATGATCGGACAGCACTACGGCTTATAGAAGTAGTAATCCACAGCAGATCTGGAAGATCTTCTCAAAAATCGAACTTCTCGCGGGCAGAGCTTCGACTTGGGAACCGCACTTTTTGGGATCTTCGGGATCTCGGGACTTGCCTCGGGGCTAGAGTATGATACCGGGACTGCGGGGTAGCTTCGGGGGTTTTTGCACAGAGCTTCGACACGAAAACGAGAGGGAATTGGCAAAAATACCCGGAACCCTCGCATCCTATTTATAGGAGGCTGGAGCCTCGGAGTACGCGGGGCGTACTGCGTTACGCGGGGCGTACTGCCCAAAACGTCATTGCTTACGTATCCGAAGTGCTCGAGTGCTAGTGTCGACATCCCTCGGAGTACGCGGGGCGTACTCGAGTACGCGGGGCGTACCTCGGATCAGATCGGTGACTCCTTCGGATAATGCTTCCGAATTTTGATTTAAATATAAATACAAAATGATTAATAAACTTCGGAAATTCATAACTTCTGCATACGAACTCCGTTTTCGACGTTCTTTATATCCACGCGAAGGTGAGACCACGCTCTACGGCTTTCGTTTAGACTCCGTCGGCTAATTTTGACTTTATTTTTATTAATTATTTTTAATAGGCCGGGACAGAAACTTTCGTTATAAATTCATAACTTCTTCGTTTGACGTCCGTTCTCGCCTAACTTTTTATCGTTTCAATACCAACAATGAGATCTTCGATTCTCATTTAGATTGCTTCGGCTAACAACCGCTCGATCTCAAATCGAGTAAAACAGGCTGTATATCGCTAAGCCGGAACTTCGATAAATCATAACTTCCTCATACGAAGTCAGATTTGGGCGTTCTATATATATTCGGAAACCTCGTTTCAATTACTACATCATTAACCAAAGATATTAAGTTTATTTTACACTTAAATTTTGACTCTTATTTTTATTCTTAATTAATCAAACCACATAATTAAGCAATTAAGCACAAAACACATAATACTCAAATAATACACTTTTATTATTTCAAAACGGGTTACAAAGGTCAACCTAGACTATTACATTGCTACAAATGGCAAGCCCGAAACACAGGCGTTACAATTCTCTCCACCTTAGAATGATTCCGTCCCCGGAATCACACATCAACAAACAAATGCGGATAGCGACTCAACATGTCACTCTCCGTCTCCCAGGTGAGATTCGGCCCATTCGTGTGTTTCCATCGGACAAGCACTAACCCAACCATTTTGCGTCGCAACTTCTTAGTCTTTCGGTCAACAATTGCCTCTGGTTCTTCAATCAACCTTTTGTTCTCATCAATTCTCAATTCAGAAATTGGAATTATATCGGGAACTCCTCCCGTGAACTTCCTCAAATAACACACATGAAAGGTGTTGTGAATTCCATTCAGTTCTTCGGGTAATTCGAGCTTGTAAGCTTGGTTCCCAACCCTCTGAAGAACTTTAAAAGGTCCAATAAACCTTGGACTCAACTTTCCCCTTTTACCAAATCTTATAAGTCCCTTCCACGGCGAGACTTTAAGCAAAACCGAATCTCCAACCTCAAAAGTCATCGGTCTTCGCTTCTTGTCAGCATAGCTCTTTTGACGATCTTGAGCTGCTAACATTCTTTCCCTAATTATTTTCAACTTTTCAGCAGTTTGATGAACCAACTCCGGTCCCATAAACTGCTTTTCCCCAGCCTCAAGCCAACAAGACGGCGTACGACACTTTTGTCCATACAAAGCTTGGTACGGTGCCATCTTAATGCTCGAGTGAAAACTATTATTACAGGAAAATTCTACCAACGGTAAATGTTCATCCCAATTACCTAGGAATTCCAAGGTACATGCTCTCAGCATATCTTCAAGTGTTTGTATTGTTCTTTCACTCTGACCATCAGTCTGCGGATGGTAAGCTGTGCTTAAACATAACTTGGTACCCATTTCCTCTTGTAGACTTTTCCAAAACCTTGAGGTGAAACGACTATCACGATCCGATACAATCGTTAACGGAACACCGTGAAGCCTCACAATTTCCTTCACGTAAGAATTCGCAAGCTTTTCCATAGACCATTTCTCCCTGGCCGCTATGAAATGCGCACTCTTAGTGAATCGATCAACGACCACCCAAATCATGTCGTGACCATTCTTTGTTCTGGGCAGTTTAGTGACAAAATCCATAGCAATGTCTTCCCACTTACCCATAGGCACAGGCAAAGGTTCTAAACTCCCGTAAGGTTTCTGATGTTGTGTCTTGACTCTTGCACAAGTCACACACTCGGCCACATACTTTGCAACATCAAGTTTCATCGTCGGCCACCAGTAGTAGGGTTTCAGGTCCCTATACATTTTAGTGCTACCCGGATGAATCGAGTACATGGTCTTGTGAGCTTCTTCCATCAGAAGATCCCTAATTCCTCCTGACTTAGGTACCCAAATACGATCTTGGAATACCTTCAGTCCATGACCGTTAGTACCAAACACCAACGTTTTACCAAAACGTTCCTCCTTTCGGTCATTTTTCTCAGAAGCTTCCTCTTGAGCTTTCTTTATACTTTCCACAATGGTCGAGACAACTTCAATTTTCAACGCTCTTGGCCTCTTCCTTTCAAGATTGACTTTCCGACTGAGAGCATCAGCAACAACATTAGCTTTACCGGGTTGGTAAAGTATCTCGCAGTCGTAGTCTTTAAGTAATTCTAGCCAGCGTCGTTGCCTCATATTCAATTCTTTCTGATTAAAGAGGTATTGGAGACTCTTATGATCAGTGAAAAGTTTGCACTTCGTGCCATAGAGGTAATGCCTCCATATTTTCAGAGCGAAACTACCGCTGCCAACTCCAAATCATGAGTCGGGTAATTCTTTTCATGCTCTTTCAACTGTCGAGACGCATATGCTATCACCTTTTCTCTTTGGGTCAAAACACAACCCAATCCAACACCAGACGCATCGCTATAAACAGCGAAGTCTTCAACTCCATCGGGTAGAGAAAGTATCGGTGCCTCGCATAGCTTCTTCTTTAACTTCTCGAATGCTTCTTTATGCTTCTCACTCCAAGCATAAGTAGCTCCTTTGTGGGTCAAAGCTGTTAATGGAGTAGCAATCGAAGAAAAACCTTGGATAAACCTTCGGTAATATCCGGCTAATCCTAAAAAGCTTCGAATCTCCGTGGGGCTTTTCGGTTGTTCCCACTTCGTCACAGCTTCGATCTTCGCTGGATCAACCATTATCCCTTCTTGGTTGACCACGTGACCCAAGAATTGGACCTCACGAATCCAAAAATCACATTTGGAGAACTTCGCATAAAGCTTCTCCTTCTTCAAAACTTCTAACACTTCTCACAAGTGCCTGCCATGCTCCTCCTGGCTTTTCGAGTAGATCAGAATGTCGTCTATGAACACTATTACGGATTTATCAAGGAAAGGATTACAAACCCTATTCATCAAATCCATGAACGCTGCTGGAGCATTGGTTAGTCCAAACGACATAACCAAGAACTCGTAGTGTCCATATCTAGTTCTGAATGCAGTCTTCTCGATATCTTACTCTCTTACTTTCAGCTGATGATATCCTGACCTAAGATCGATCTTCGAGAAATAGCTCGAACCTTGCAATTGATCAAACAGGTCATCAATCCTCGGCAACAGATATCTATTCTTTATTGTTGCCTTGTTCAGCTCTCTGTAATCGATGCACATTCTCATACTTCCATCTTTCTTCTTTACAAATAACACCGGAGCTCCCCAGGGCGATGAACTAGGTCTAATGAAACCTTTGTCCAATAACTCCTGAAGTTGCATCATCAGCTCCTTCATCTCTGTCGGTGCTAATCGATAAGGTGCTTTTGCTATTGGTGTGGTTCCTGGTAACAAGTCTATTCTGAACTCTACTTGTCTATCAGGTGGTAATCCAGGAAGATCCTCGGGAAATACTTCTGGATAATCACACACCACTGGAATACTCTGCATCACCTTCTTTTCTTTCTTAGCATCAATCACGAATGCTAAATATGATGTACATCCCTTGGTCAAACACTTTCTGGCTTTCACTAGAGAAATGATTCCAAAATTCACTCTGCGTTTGTCCCCATACACCATAAACGAATCTTTCCCAGGCGGGTTTACTTTAACTATCTTCTTCTTGCACAAAATTTCGGCATCATTGACGCTAAGCCAATCCATTCCCAACACGATGTCGAAACCATTTAGTTCAATAGGCAATAATTCCTCGAGAAACTTATTCCCATTAAGGTCGATCAAGACGTTTTTCATACGACGGCTAACAGGTACAAACTTGCCACTAGCTACTTCGACTAATAAAGCATTATTTAGTCTATCAACAGGCAAAACTAGCTTTCTACCAAACTCATGCGAAATAAAGGAGTAGTTGGCTCCAGAATCAAACAATATATGAGCAGGTAATTCGTTTACGAGAAAGGTACCTGAAGCGACATCAGCTTCATCTTTAGCAGCCTCAAGTGTCATCTGGAAGGCTCTTGCCTTCGGCTTTGGTGGAATGTTGGGCCTAACTGCCTCCTTCTTCTTCGGACAGTCTTTCAAAATATGCCCCTCTTCATTACACCCAAAACACATCCTTTTGTTGTTCGGACATTCATTGGCAAAATGTCCAACCTTTCCACACTTGTAGCAGGTCACATCCTCGCTACATTTCCCAAAGTGCCTTTTCTTACACTTATCACACCACTTTGCTTCGCCTCCTTTTCCTCCAAACTTTTTCGAATTAGATTTCGAGAATTTGCTCTTCTTACTGGAACCAGATGTTCCTTCAAACTTCCTTTTCTCACCAACCTCAACCTTGACAGTGGTTCTCCCCTTGATCATGTTCTCCACAGACTTGGCAGCCCAGATAGCTGCCTCTAGAGTAAGTGTCTGACGTACCGGCACCTCGTACTCCCATGGAAGTCCCTTCGCATACCGATCCACCTTCGTCAGCTCGTCTGGAACGATACGCAAGGCAAACTCCATCTTATCGGTGAAGTTATTGGTGTACTCATCCACTGACATGCTACCCTTCGTCAATGTCAGAAACTTGTTCTCCAACTCCAACAGATTTTGAGCCGAGCAGAACTTGCGCTTGAACTGCACCAAGAACTCTGCCCATGACAATTGCAGTGGCTCATTAGGGCTTAAGGTCTTCCCTAGAGTGTTCCACCAACGAACAGCTCCACCTCGGAATTGACGCAGGGCATAGATAGTTTGCAACTTACCTCTGCAGCCACACGTCATGAAGGCTAACTCCATTTCGGAGATCCAATCCATAACCCCAATCGGATCCTCCTTTCCATTGAAGGTCGATGGTTTACAAGTCAAAAAGTCCTTGTACTTGCATCCCATTCCATCATTCCTTCCTTCATGGTTATCTTGCCTAACTATCGGTGGGTTGGCTGGACCAACAGACCCACTGAAGTTTCCACCTTCCGAGTGCCCTTCATTCAGTTCAGGCTCTTCCACACGAATCGACAGTTCTTCACGATTTTGTTGAAGCAACCGTCTAGTTTCATCCATCTGACGATCCAACATCGTCTGAATCATCAATTGCACACCAGCCATGGTTATTGGCTCAGGTGCTGCTGCTACGACAGGTATTGGCTCAATCACTGGTGGTTGATTCCTGTTTTCGTCAGCATTTCCAACTCCACTTCTTGTTCTCACCATTTTGATCTACACCGAATAAGGTGAAATTAGATCCTCAATCATGATGGATATTCAAATCATCCTTATCACTCCGAAACGTTTACATGCTAGTTCTAATATCGTAGACGTACGCTTAGAATCCTACACACATAAGGTTTCTAGATCCGGTCGGCAACAGACCATAGATCCGAACAAATAATATCATATATGGCAACATATAACATTTAGCACATAAAGCATTTTAGGCAACTTTCCTAAAATAAACTAGTGCTCGTGTCTAAAACATAACAGACACGCATCTCAAAACTTCACTTAGCATTCTAAGTTTAAGTCTAGAAATCCAACAAATTCCTACTTCACTTAAACTAATGCTCTGATACCAACTGTGACATCCCCAAAATCTCGGCCAGAAAAGACCGATTTTCATTTATGCTTTTAAATATTTTCAGAGTAAATCCTTTTGATTTGAAAGAGTTGCGGAATTTGTTCCCAAAAACAAAACATGATAAAACATTGTTTATCGAAGCATTTCATAAAAGAAATGTATTTTCATTATAATCAAAACTCGGGGTGTCATGTTCCGATACAGACCAATAAGCATAAACGAATACATTACAAGTCATATAACAAATATAAACATATGCAGACTTGTAAACAAAACAACTTGATGGTTCATCCATCTCATGCCCTTCCGCCACTACCTGTAATACAATTTAAAACTGAGTGGGTCAGGCTTGGGAGCCTGGTGAGCATATAGGGTTTTCAACCCACAATAAATAATCATATTTAATTTTCACCAACCAACAATAACCCAATTACCCATTCCCGTTATTCTCACTTTAATGTCCCTAAAACAACTAACATAAGGGACCTAGTCTAAGAATATTTCATCGGGGCGACAACACATGCTTCGGGGGTACCTCAGCAATATAAGTCAAATAAGGCAACCATGAGGGGGATGGAGTACAGCGAATGAACACCCAAGTTCATTAACACCTACAGGTGGCGAACCTGCTAATGTTTCCACAAGACTGTCTAGAATAGCCAGTGGTCGTCATCTAAACTCCGCTAGATGACTCAATCAAACAACAACGAGGCCTCTCATCTGTTTATTACACACCAACTGTCTACCCATGTTCTACCCAACATATTAGTAGATAAAAATATACATCTGTATACATAGTTTAAAGAAAACCTGTATAGAATGCTTTAATCAACACATATATCACATAACAGATGAGGCACACACACACATAACACATATCTCATAAAGAAATAAGCAGATCTATAAGATAGAAGAGAGTGAATACACATTCACACATAACACAACCAAATATATACACATAGCACGTATTTTTATATAAAATACTTCGTATTATTGTATTAGAAGAAATAACTACACACTCACTTGATCAGAAGATGATCGGACAGCACTACGGCTTATAGAAGTAGTAATCCACAGCAGATCTGGAAGATCTTCTCAAAAATCGAACTTCTCGCGGGCAGAGCTTCGACTCGGGAACCGCACTTTTCGGGATCTTCGGGATCTCGGGACTTGCCTCGGGGCTAGAGTATGATACCGGGACTACGGGGTAGCTTCGGGGGTTTTTGCACAGAGCTTCGACACGAAAACGAGAGGGAATTGGCAAAAATACCCGGAACCCTCGCATCCTATTTATAGGAGGTTGGAGCCTCGGAGTACGCGGGGCGTACTGCGTTACGCGGGGCGTACTGCCCAAAACGTCATTGCTTACGTATCCGAAGTGCTCGAGTGCTAGTGTCGACATCCCTCGGAGTACGCGGGGCGTACTCGAGTACGCGGGGCGTACCTCGGATCAGATCGGTGACTCCTTCGGATAATGCTTCCGAATTTTGATTTAAATATAAATACAAAATGATTAATAAACTTCGGAAATTCATAACTTCTTCATACGAACTCCGTTTTCGACGTTCTTTATATCCACGCGAAGGTGAGACCACGCTCTACGGCTTTCGTTTAGACTCCGTCGGCTAATTTTGACTTTATTTTTATTAATTATTTTTAATAGGCCGGGACAGAAACTTTCGTTATAAATTCATAACTTTTTCGTTTGACGTCCGTTCTCGCCTAACTTTTTATCGTTTCAATACCAACAATGAGATCTTCGATTCTCATTTAGATTGCTTCGGCTAACAACCGCTCGATCTCAAATCGAGTAAAACAGGCTGTATATCGCTAAGCCGGAACTTCGATAAATCATAACTTCCTCATACGAGGTCAGATTTGGGCGTTCTATATATATTCGGAAACCTCGTTTCAATTACTACATCATTAACCAAAGATATTAAGTTTATTTTACACTTAAATTTTGACTCTTATTTTTATTCTTAATTAATCAAACCACATAATTAAGCAATTAAGCACAAAACACATAATACTCAAATAATACACTTTTATTATTTCAAAACGGGTTACAAAGGTCAACCTAGACTATTACATTGCTACAAATGGCAAGCCCGAAACACAGGCGTTACAATGAACGTGTATTAATACCTAAAATACATGATGTCAAATAAAAACACTAAGGTGGGATAGTGTTGCCTAAGCAGAGTTGGTATTAGGAGTTTAGCATTGTAGTCTTACCGAGAGATAAGATAAGACTTGTAAATGTGGCATAAGTTAATTGAAGGTTGTTATTGGGTAGCATATTCCTGAAACCAGGTATGATCTCAGAGCATAGACTAGGTATAATCATTCTTCACAAATTCGAGAGTATGGAATGAGTATAGTCATTCAATCTTGATCCGAGTGTATAGATTAGGTATATTCATTTATCACTAATCTGAGAGTATGGATTACATAGAGTCATTCTTTCCTGATTTGATAGTATGGATTAGGAAGCTATTCATTCGTGATCCGAGAGTATGGATTAGGTATAGTCTATCATCACTTATCTATGAGTATGGATTAGGTACATTCATTCATCATTGATCCGAGAGTATGGACTACGTATAATAATTCGAGTATTCCATTCTTTTATCTGTTATCTCTAGTGATACTCGTCTACAACTATCGAATCCCCGAAGCAGCATAGCAAAACTATTATTCACCTTAATCCTTCTAATTAAATTTAATAAGGTTATTATATAGGATGAATATGTGAGGATCGACGAGATGGGGTGGATTTCTTTTATGAGATATACATGTGTTAATCATAAAAGTTGATTTTGCAGGTTTGAAGATATATATTATTAAATGATTGTAGGATTAAAATCCCTATATATCTCACAAGGTTTCCTAACTTGGCCCACTCAGTTTGTATCCGTCACATTATCAAGTTTTAAGATACTATAACTTGATTAGGATGCTGAGTGATTTAGAGAAAGCCTGCAATGGTGTTCAGAACCATTATGTTTTTACATTGTAACTTTTGTATCCATATTGATTATGACATCCTTAGGATTTTATTTTAGGTAATATTTTCTCAAAATACTTTAATATATTGGTATTTTCAACAAACAAAGTATCATGATTTTTAAAGCATAAAGAAAGTTCTTTTTGGTTCTAAAACTAGAGGATGTCACAAACTGGTAGTTGATGCAGCCCAAAATCACGATTTTTAGAGTTTTATCCGTACTTAAGGACCTTAACTTTTGGGTTAGGCCATTCTCGTCAGCCCCACCCTCTTATCTCAAAAACCCTAGCCCATCTGAGTGTTTTCTGTATGATTTTCGTGTTCTTGAAGTGCTAAGCCTTGGATTGAAACTTTATGAAGGAGAAGGTTCCCTTTAAGCCAAGATCTAACAAAAAAACCTCCTCACAACCTTCTTGCACACCTTCTGGACTTCTGTAAGTCCCCAAGTTTCTACCTTTGTGAGCTATTCTTGTAGATCTAAGTTAAAAAGCTTGTATATTGTGTTTCAAGGAGGTTTAAGTGGATGGATTCCATACAAATGGAAACTTTATGGATCCTTGGGGTCCCTTTATCGTTATATGTTCTAGATCTAATGATCTATGAAGTCCAAAAGTTTTGGAGCTCTTTTCTTTCATTAGTAACCTAGTTTGGAAAGGACATGCATTGGCCATGCATGTTCATAAAACAATGATTGTTATGATATATTTGGGTATTAAAAAGACTCTTGGAAAGTATGAAGGTGTGGCTTAAAGGATTAAGCTCTTAATGAAGATTACGGCAATCTACCAGTTACCATGACATGGAAAATGACTTGCCACAATGTGGTGGTTCTTTGTATCGTGATTATCATGTCTTGGAATGCCCACGACGTGGGCAAGAAGTTTCCACGTCATGGTGAGCATTGACTTGGTTGACTATTAACTTTTGTTGACCATTGACCATTCTCTTTTGACTAGTTTGAATTTGATTTATTTTTAAGAATTTATCTTTGTTTGGTGTTAGTCAGTTCACGGGGATATAAGTGTTGGGAGTGAGGGCATTGTTGGGTTTCCTTGGGTCTTCGATTCAATTGAGTTTTCTCATTATATTACCTATGTCATTGTGGTGTGCCTTCTAGAATAGATGAGTCTTATGTGCTGATTGTTGTTATGTACATTTACCAAGTTACTCACAACTCCAGGACTGTTGATAGTCTGCACGGTTGCTGATAACCCATAGATAATTTAGGGTATAAGGGTAGTGATATGATGGCTAGATTACGAGGATCTCAGTGATTGTCTAGTGGAGGGCCTTAGGGGTTGTATGTCGTCATGTAGGATAGCATGATAACTCTCAATCTACGATTTATGAACTATTCTTTGTAAGGTTGTGGATCTAGATTGGGATCACCGATTCAACTGCCTTTCTTACCACTTATTACATATAGCCATGAATTCAATAGTGATCTGCGAATGGTTAGCTAAAGATCTGTCAGAGGTCCGATATGCTGTAGTGAGTTATTGGACAGGTAGACTAGTGTATATATGTGCATGTGTTTATGTTCTTGTGTGCTGATTGATGTTATATTTATCGTTGAGATTTCTGACAACTCTGGGACTGCTAATAGTTTGTAGGGTTGCTGATAATCCACAAGGTTGATGATAATCCTTAGGGATGCTATTAGTCCATAGGACTGTTGATTGTCCACGGGTGGACGGTAACCCATAGCCACTTATATTATTAAATTTAGGACTACAAATGGTCTTAAGGACTACTAATAGTACAAGGGCTAGTGTAACCATAGATGATTATATTGTTGTGTTGCTTGTGATATTTTAGGGGAACTCACTAAGATTTGGCATATAGTTGTGGATTAAAAGTTTTTCAAGTACCATTGGTGACTGTGGAAGGCGGAAGCGTGACTGTAGACACTCATCAACAATATTAGAGATTCCACATTTACTATACTATTCTGAATTTCAAACAATTGTATCATGGAAGAAATGGGTTTCTTTATTTGGGTTTTATGGAAATGGAGTTTTTACCTTAATTAAGAATAATAATAATGTTTATGAAAATAGGGTGTTACAAGTTGGTATTAGAGCCCTAGTTTGAGGGATTTGGAGAAACAGTAATTTGAATCCAAATTCGTAATGTCCACAAGATAGGGCTCAATGATTAAAATATAGTAGGATAATTATGCATCGCGATGTTAAATAGATGTTCCTGATAGAAGATTATTTCGGATAAATAATCTAAACAAAAGTCGTAGTAATCGTAAAAGCAAGTGTGTGCATATATAGAATGTCTAAATCAAAATTTATATGAGGAACTTACGATTTTTTTAGCTTCAGTATACTAGTGTGCAATATAGAAACCGAAGTCTAGATCAGTTGATTGTTAGGCAAAACAATCTAAATAAGAGTTGAAGATCTCGTGATTAGAAGTCCATCATAGTCGAGAATGGATGGCATATGAAAGATTTATGATTTTATATGGACTTTAACAGTCTAAGCCTGTTAAAAATATCAATTTAAAAATAATTAAAAATAGCCGACGGAGTCTAAATGAAAGTTATAGATATCATCAATAGATACTTGTGGATATAAAGAATGTAAAAAACAAAGTTCGTACGAAGAAGATACGGATTTTTGGAAATTTACCGTTTGTGTCATGTGCATATAGGTGTGACACATGATTCTACTAGCCGTAGGCATGGACAAACAAAAAGATGATGTGTGTCATAAGGCGAGGGTAATGGTGTACTTGGAGTGCAAAACGCTCACCTTTAAAGGCACGACACACTAGTTGAAACTCAACCTATAACTAGAGCAATCAGCCCTCATTCATCCTCACACTATCACCAAACTCTCTCTCTACAAATCTTATAGATTTTAACTTGAATTTATCATACTATTTTTGGATTTTAGTTAGGCTATGAAACATTTGAAAGCTCAACAGTTAGAAGCTTTCGAGTTGCAATTATGCTAGTGTAATTTTCCAGACCTTTTTTAGGATAATTTCTATAAGTTAAGTTACACTTCTATCAATTTCAGTGTAACTTATATTTCTATTCATAGTCGTTGTTATAAATTTATAAATAAGATTTAATAGTGATTCCATGTCATATTAATAATTTGTATTTCTATCCCCCTCATGGTTGCCATACTTATGGGGGTAATGTCTAGGCTAGATTTAGTGAAGTGTGTAAAGTTGGATTTCTAAATAGGGCCTACCTCCGACATGATTTTACGTGATTACTCCTTATCAACTATAGATTAGTAGATATTGGGGTTATTAAGGAATCTATATTATCATTAGTCACCATGAAAATTAGACTAAGACTTAGTATTAATCGTAGTTAGGTCAAATGAAAGGAAAAGCTAAGCTATTAGGTGAAGCTCTGCCCAAATCACAAGTCATCTAATTTTAACAAGTGAGTGCATAGGTACTTTTAGTTTTCACATAGATATCAAATATTTATTTTTTTCTTACATGTCATATGATCTTATTATCTATGCTCCTGATTTACGTGCTAAATGAGATAACGATTTTTACTCGCAAAAAATCATATATATACTTTTATCAAACTTTTTCATATTTGGTAAAAAGGGTAAAGACAGGTGAGAGTATAATGGTGAGAGACCATGCCAGAGATAAAATAGTGGTGATGTATTGTACCATAGAGAAGTCATCAGGCATAGTATTGAAGACGACCACAATCTCATCTAGACAGTTTAATGGAACACGAGCATGCTTGCAATCTGTAGGTATTAATGAATCATACTATCCTGGAGTATGGATAGTGTGTTCATTCGAGTACTCTATCCCCTCATGGTTTCCATAACGATATGTATTGTTAAGGAATTCCCGAGGCAATATTGTCTACTTGTTGTTACAAAGATTATTTAGGATGTGTCCCTTAAAATTTTATGATGAAAGAGTGAGAATAACAGGAATGGGTACATATGGATTAATCTGTCTGGTGTGATATATATATATATATATATATATATATATATATATATATATATATATATATATATATGAGTTTAATAGTAATATTATGGGTTTAAAACCCTATGTGCTCACCAGGCCCCTTGTCTGACCCATTTAGTTTCTTTGTATCACATGTAGTGGTACGAAAGTACCGATATAGTAATTTGATTAGAGATTGGTGAGAAAATTCACAAGATGATTTTACCATTTCTCAAATTAAAGGAAGTCGAAATTGATGTCGACTTTTATAAGTGTGAATCGATCGTCTCATCTGACGAGAGTTTTGATGCTTACAAGGTAGGACTGGAATGAATTGAATCATACATTAAGTCCATACAACACAAAAAATATGTTAAAATGGATTTTGGATGAAAATGATAAGATGCAAATAAAATATGATATTATGCCGAAATTCGATTCATTGACTGCCAAAGTAAGTTCAGAAAAAAAGTTAATGTTGAAAGTACATCTGAATTTGATGAGGACAATGATATGAGCAAAATATATGTAGAGGATGATTTTGACTGCTCAGATTTTGTTAAAAATGAAACTGAAACTTCAAAAGTTTTGATTTCTGAAAATTCGGTTGAATTTGCACGTATTTCTCAAAATAAACCTGAAATTTTAAAAGCTAGAGCAATGGTCTTTCCCAAAGTACAAATTGTCCTTAAGCAAGTGTTTGCTACTAAAGGACTGGATAAAAATCAAACTGTAGAATTAATGTCCATCGTCAATGATGACAACAAAGATGGTTACGATGAGTTCCTTTGGTCTGCCCCAATAGATAATGTAGACGAAATCGTAGGATTGTTAGAAAATACCTCTTGGAGAGTGAAGGGACGATATGTGGCAGAACCACAAAACAAACTCTCAAGCTTTGAGAAAGGGAGTCCAAGTGGAACCAAGGATATTCAAAGTGAACCTAATTCAGTGTTGAACGAATATCATGCAAGAAAAGCAAAAACCAAGGTGAACATCCACAAGTCCTCTGAGTAACTTGTAGAGCAAAAACGTCAACGAAATGTGAGATATCAGAGAAATCTCAATGAAAGGAAGAACATTTGGAAATCCCAAAATTCTAACTATGTTCGCAAAGAAAAATCTTCCAATCAAAATGCGAAAGCTCGTTCGCATGTGAATCCCAGTCAATGTTCGCACAACCACTCTTGCAATCCACAAAACCCAAAAGGAACTTTGTTCAGAAACCTTCTCTTTCAAAGAAACCTATGGAAAAACCAAAACTTCATCATTCTCTACCCACGAAAGTCTCATCCAAAGATGATAAAGGAAAAGGAAAGTTAGTTTTGGATTTTGAAGTTCCAACCAAGAAAACAACCACTAACTCAAAGAAAGCTCAAAAAGGGTTCATCAAGAGTCAAATCCAAAATAAACAAAAACAATCTTTTCCAAAAGAAACGAACGTAAAAGATAAAATAAGAGTTTTTACCATAACAAAGAAAGATAAAACCACACTAGTTAAACATACTTATATGGTTAATCTTGCAATTACTTTTCCTCACTCTATAAAAGTCTCACAAGGACCCAATCAACTTTGGGTTCCTAAATCTGCTTGATTCTTGCTGGTTATACGTGACGAGCAGTTTGACACTGAATGGTATATCGACAATGGTTGGTCACGTCACATGATTGGGCGGAAGGAGGAGTTGCGAGAGTTTTGAGCTCTCAAAGATGATGGAAATGTGAAGTATGGAAAGAACTCATTTGGAAGGATTAAAGGCTATGGGATGATAACGGATGGCGACTTTTCGATTTGTAAGGTAGCATATGTTGAAGGATTACAACACAGCCTCATAAGTGTTTCTCAATTGGTTGTAGGAACAAGCTTGAAAATATCATTTGATGACGAAGGATCTGAAATCATTGAAAAGAAGACGAAAGTAGTGCTTCTAAAGTCAAAGTGCAAAGGCAAAATGTGTCCTTTAAACCTGATTCCGATACAATGGAAACCTGCCATTTGCTTGCTTACGAAAGCTCACTAAGACGAAAGCTAGCTATGGCATAGGAGACTTTCGTACCTCAATTTCGAAGACATCAACAAGCTTGTTCTTTGTGATCATGTGCAAGGGCTTCCACTCTTAAAATTTGAAAAGGATAATTTACGTGCAGCTTGTGAAATTGGGAAAAAATGCATAAAAGGTCATCCAACACTAGTAAACACGAAAATCATCGAACCTCTAGAACTTCTACACATAGACTGTCACACCCCCGAACCAGACGGCGGAAACGTCTAGGGGCTTGTGCGTGACTTCATCTTGAAATATCATTACAGTGAATATAATTGAAACATAACATCATCATCATCACACATGTAATATTACAACATTCATTGTTTACATCGAGCATTGTATTTGAATATTACATGCCAAAATAGTAAGAGTATGATGAAACAAAATATAACAAAATATCCATTAGTTTGTTTTGTTCATCCCGCTTCAACGATTTTCTGAGAATACAAGTTCTTTTGAAAAACGGTCAACATAAAAATGTTGGTGAGTTCATAAGCATGTTGGTGAAAATGATTTGTATAACTTTGAAAACCACCAGAAAATCCGATATTTTCTGAAAACTGTTTAGTGTGTTTGTGTTAGATCCTGTATTAATGCATGTATGTTATTGTTATTTGACTAAAAAGGTAAATAGAATGTAGAGAGAATGTAAGAGCATGTAACGAGAATGTTCCCAGACAACCCGATGTTGCCTAAATAAAAAAAGGTCTTCCGTAAACTTCATAACGTTAATTCCTCTAAGCGAGCCGTCATAACCATACTAAATAATGACAATTTCGCCTGTCATGGCATCGTTGGACGCTGGTTTTGACTTTGACTATAAGGTTTTCGTCACCCTAGACTGAGTTAGTCTAACTGTAGCGAACAACTGAGGTGTGGGGTGTTATCCCCGTATAGATCTATACACAAATCCCCGTTCACCCTCCAAGAGACTCTGGTTATAACTACAGGCTACGATCGTACACGTAATAGGTGCCAACCGACAAAAACTCACTAGATCCTTAATCGAATTTACGCGAAGAGAAAGGTATAAACTTATTCCAGGACCAATGATCCATCTATGTGAACCACTAAGGCATCGCTAAACATGTAAATCATTTCAAGACCTAAAGGGAATGAGATTATATAACATGGGCCCGAAATATATATGAAAGGACAACTAAGGCCCATTTCACATGTAAAGCATTTACAGGCCCAAATGGCACACAAATAGTATCTAAGGTCTATCGCACATGTTAAAGGGTCAATGAGGCCCAATAAACATATAAATTGTATACAGGACCTCTCACACATAAAAATGGGTCACTAAGGCCCAATAACCTAGAAAATGATCAAATTAAATCCATTTGTTGGTTTATCATTAGTTTTACCTCAAGTATTCACTAAACTAGCATAAAAAAGAAGAACGCATATAAAACCCATTCCCAGGCCCAATAAACATGTAAATGGACCACTAAGGCCCACTATATGTGTCTATTACTTCCAGGCTCAAAAGGAATGTGAATGTCTATCCTAAGCCCAATATACATGTAAAAAGACACTAAGGCCCACTAAACATGTATATTATTTCCAGGCCCAATAAGGATATAAATACCTATCCCGAGCCCAATATACATGTAAAAGGACACTAAGGCCCACTAAACATGTATAATATTTCCAGGCTCAATAAGGATATGAATACCGTTTTTAACCCGTTTGTTATTCTTTTGTTTATTTTAGCATGATTATTTGCATAATTGATATCTAAAGCCCACTTTTTGTAAAAATGACGTTCTTGGCCCTATAAGCCAAAAATTTATAATTAAGGCCCAATTTTTGTAAGAATAACACTTTAATCTCCAATTTTGTTAACAACTTGTGTTGATGACTACTTTGTGATAAAAATAGCATTTTAAACCCATTTTTGTCAAAAATATCATTTTTGGCTTGGTTTTGTGAAAAAACATATTTCTCTGGTTTTTGGCTTTTCCGAACTAGTTTTTAGAAAATTTGTAGAAAATTCATCGTAAGTCGAAATCTGGATCCGTAAATTTTGGAAGTTTGGAAATTTTGTCTACTTTGTTCACAATTTTTCTCATAATTTGTGATGGCCTCAAACTAGTGTGAAATTACTCATCTTCACAGGTTGGTCCGAAATTATTTCAAATATGATAGGCAGTTTTGTAAAATTCGCCAAAAATTGTAGAAAAATCGTATGAAAACGTGAGCGTAGTCATTTTAAAGGTATAAATCTGAGATTTAACCATGTAAAACAGTTTTGAAAAATACTTCCATTTGGATGGTCAAAACAGTCCGAGATTGGACCAATATTTTTCTGTCAAGGGCTGTTTTGTGAGTTTAGTTTATAGATCTTTGAACACAACACTTATTTTTGCTATATCAAGTATACAAATCCCAGATCTACATGTTTACATGTAATAATTGTGATAAAACATACTTTTCTCAAGATTCATATGAAGATCCTAGTGATAAACTTCATGTTTCTAAACATATTTTTAGATTAGTGAAGAAATCAACACATAATCACAAAATAATTCATGCAAAACACTCATAGTCATGCATATACACATAGATCTACACAAATCAACTTTTATTCTCCCCCAAAAACAAGTAAAAACCAAAAACAAGGGGGTATGAACTCACCTTGATTTGTTGTTTTGGTTTTTGAAGAAGAAGTTGAAGAGATCTTTGGTCTTAGCACACCTTTGTTGTGGATCTCGAGTTTATGAAGCTTCTAAGGTATGATCATGGAATAAAACCATGTAAGAAGGAGTTTTTCATGTTAAGATGAAAGAAGATACTTGTGTTTGACAATAACATAACAAAAATTGGAATGACTTGATGAAGATCCTTAAATGTCTAGCAAATTTTCAAGATCTTGAAGGAATAAGGAGAATGATGCTTGAGAATGATTGAGGAAGTGTTTGAAAGAGTGTATGTGAGGGTGTTTTTGGTTCTTGGCCAAGATATCAAGAGGAGATGGGAGAGAGTGTTGGTGAGGTGACATGCTTGGAAGTATGGGGGTCCTTGCATGGATATATGTTGAACATTATGGAGGTGGCACCTCCTAAGTCAACTCTTATTACATTTCCCTCTTTGTTTTTTGATGTTGGGACGAGATTTGTGGGCCAAGGGGTGGAAATGGAATGGTTTTAGCCCATTAACATTTAATTCGGATTTTTGGAAACTAAACATAAAATTTTTGGCCCATTGGGCCCTTAGGATGGTTCACGGTCCAATATGGTATAGATAAATGGGTTTATGGCCCATTAGGGTTAGTTAATTCATTTATGGCCCATCATGGTCCATTAGAGGTAGAATGAATCATTCTAGGCCCAAATGGCCCAAAATGTTATAGATTGATGAGTTGATGATTTATTGGTCCCTTAGGGCCAATAAAAGAATCCTAGTGCATAATGAATTTGAGCCGGCATTTCTAGGGTTTCCAACCCTTATTTGAATATATGAGATGTATTTGGAATGAGAATGGAGTATGGTATTCACTTAGAGTACAAGTTATCACACTAGGTGAATGATTGCATGAGAGTAGAATTTCCTAGCAAAATGCTAGTTGTGACATCATCCCCCCGTTAGAGGGAATTTCGTCCCGAAATTCTTTTGTAAGGTAGGTTCTTGAATGAGAGAATAAGTACTTCATCTGATCTTCGTGTTTCCCATGTGAATTTCGGTCCACACTTAGCGTTCCATCAAACCTTCACAATCAAAATGTGGCTTTGTTTTGTATGCTCTACTTCCCTATCCAATACCTCGACTGGTTCTTTGACGAACATGTGATTCTCGTTTATTCCGATTTCTTGTAAAGGAATGATAACAGTCTCATCTGATATGCATCTTTTCAGATTCGAGACGTGGAACACAGGGTGTACGTTGCTGAGCTCTACAGGCAGCTGCAGCCTGCAAGCTTTCGGAACAATCTGAGTAAAAATCTCGAAAGATCCAATGTATCACGGGTTTAGTTTTCTCGTTTCCTAAAGCGAATCATTCCTTTCCAAGGAGATTCCTTTAATAACACGCGATCCCCGACTTGACATCCTAATGGCTTACGCCGCTTGTTAGAATAGGTCTTATGTCAGTCTCACGACGCTTGAAGTCAAGCTTTGATTTGGATTATCTTCTATGTTGTTTCGTAAACGGTTTCTAGTCTCATGAGAGTACTGGCGAGTGATCTGCATTTATGACCATAAAGAGCTTCGAAGAGAGCAACCTTGATGCTTGTGCGATAGCTGTTATGGTATGAAAATTCAATCAAGGGCAATTGGGTATCCCCTGACTTGTTGAATTCAAACACCCAGACTTGTAGCATGACTTCCAGTGGTTGAATGCTTCATTTGCTTTGGCTGTTGGTTTGAGAGTAGTAAACAACGCTCGTGTCTAGCTATGCTCCCATAGCCTTTTGAAGTGACTGTCCAAAATCTTGAAGTAATTCTGCTATCCCGATTCGAGATAATAGATACTGATATTCATGGAGTCTCATGATCTCCTCGATATAGATCCAAACAAACCTTTTCGTCTTGTTTGATTTCTATACTAGCAAGAAATAGGCAGATTGTGGTTAACCTATCGACGTTCACCCAGATAACGCCCAACTCAACTCTTAGAACAATAAGCTTCGTCTTTTGACTTCGAGAGTTCTATCCATCCATGCAGTGCTTCATCCGCGATATTCTCCGGCTTCAATGCTTTCAAGGCTGGTCGTAGATGATCATAGTGTTTCGTTCTCGATTTGTGGGCAGACGAGTATGTTATTGATAATAATAATGAAAAGGCTAACTAGGAATGGTTGGCAAACTCGGTTTGTAAGGTTCATGAATACCGTGGGAGCATTCGTTAGACCAAAGGGTATCACAATGAATTTGAAATGGTTGTGACGAGTTTGGAAGGTAGTTTTTGGAATGTCGTCTTCTCAGACTCAAAGTTGATGATAACCGGTTTTTAGATCTATTTTAGAAAAGTAACTTGCACCTTGGAGCTGGCCAAATAGATCGTCAGTCCGAGGGAGTAGGTATCGGTTTTTGATAGTGATCTTATTCAATTTTCTAAAATCGATGCACATTCTAAAGGATCCGTCTTCTTGAAGACCAAGATCGGAGCTCTCCAAGGTGAGAAGCTTGGTCCGATGAATCCTTTGCGCAAGAATTCTTCTCAATTGACTGGGTAACTTGTGAATTTTCAGCGGGAGTCAACCTATAGGGTGAATTGGCAATTGATGTGGTTCCCGGTATTAGGTCGATTTGAAATTCGACCTGTCTATCTGGAGGTATTCCCGGAAGTTCTTCGGGAAATACATTCACAAAATCGCATGCTACCGGAATACCTTGTACGCTTACTTCTTCCTTGGTCTTGTCCACAACATGAGCAAGGAAAATGTAGTTCTTCTGGTGCAAGCACTTCTGTGCCTTGATGCACGAGATAGGACGAGGATTGACGTTAGGTTTATCACCATGGGTTATTAGAGTTTCGTGATTGGGAAGGCGAAGGCAAGCAGCCCTCTCGCGACACATAGTATTAGCACGGTGGGGGGCTTAACCCAACCAAGTCAATTATCACATCAAAACTCCTAATATTTAATGGCATTAAATTTTATTTGAAATGAATGGTTGTTTAGTGTTAAGGTGTACTCCACAAAAATATCCTAGTTTAATTCGGTTTTTCCCCATTGGCCATGTCCACCATAAAGGCTTAGCTTAGCTTTGGGGTTGTTGTTTTAGTAAGTGCTCGAATTTGTTACTAATGAAGATTCACTCAGCTTCACTATTGAATAAGGGGTAAGCGAAAGAGTTGTTAAGTGGGAACATACCAATAACAATCGTGGGGTCTTGAACTGCTTCGCCTTGATCCAAGGTCATGACCATTTCCGATCCTTCTGCTCCTTGATTGTTATCCTTGGGGCAATTGCGCCTGAAGTGACCGGTTCCTCCATACCCATAGCTGGTGTGACTGGTCTCATCATTGGTGTTGTTGTTAGGGTTGTTGCAATTGTTTTCGTTTTCATTTGGATGATGATTCTAGCATGGATAAGTTCTATAGAATTTGGCGGTGTGATTCTTTCGGTTGCACTTCGTACAATACATCTCCCGGTAGGCTCCATTATGATGGAAATTGCAATTGTTGCATTTTGGAAGGCTTCCAGCATATGTTCTCCTGGTTGTTGGTGTAATAGGGGTCATGGTCGCATGAACAGCAACAACATGTTGCTTCCTTGAGAACCCTTGAGTGGGTTGTCCCTTTCTCTTACTTCCATACCTCAGATTCCTGCTCTTAAGCTTGGGGTTTGGAGTTCCTTGAAAGGTTGTCACTTGTTGGTTTCCATGTTCGTTCCTTTGGCTGGAGTTGTCAATGCTATTCCTGCCTCCATTGGGGTTGTTTGCATATATTTGTGCCATCGCAGTGGTTACTGCCGCCGTTACAGCAACTTGGAATGTAGCAGAGTCCATCTACAATAGCAGTGTCTCGCGGGTGCGCTTGTTATTCTTGCAGGATGGCATTTTCCTGCTGCGCGTTGATAATCCAGATCGTAAGTAATGATCGTCATTCCTGGTTGTACTCTATGAATTTTGCATCTTGTTGTATAATTCTTACTGCTTCCATCTACATCCCTATGACGTATTTGTGGTAGTAGGTAATCACAGATTTGACGCGATCGTCACGTTTATCCTTAGAGTATATAGGTTGTTTTGGTTTCGAGACCCTTAAGTATCTAGCGGTTTTGAGGGTTCGCTTGTGCATATAATTGAGTCTATGTAGTAATATGAAATAAAGATAGCACAAAATTGTTCCGGTGGTAAGTACCATCTTAGTACACAAAAGAGAGTCATATCAGATAGTAGGGGGAAAAAGAAAAGGCTGATCCTAATTGTGGCGGAAAGTGTCTGGTGGTGGTGTTGATGAAGTTGATGCACCTCGGAGACGAGCTGCTTGTTGTTCGGTATCTCGTAGTCATAATTCTCACACTAACTGTCTCGCTCGGGAGTCTCCGTTCACTTCCTTTGTTCGTCTCTTGTCTCTCTTAATAGCAAACCGCATTTGTTCCGTTTGATTTGGGGTGTCCTGAGCTCGGTTATCAATACCTTAGGTGCGCCGGACCATGACTGAGAGGGCCCGGTCAGCTGGTCCTCTATGGCTAATGATCGGAGAGACCTCGGTTCTTACCCTAGTGTGGTCGTACCCCCTGCTGGTGAATCTATCTCCAAATATTGTATGCCCAATGGGGCATGGGGCCACCAGGGCTCACACGATAAGTCGGTACTCTTGCTTTACATGGAGGATTGATGACATCGGATTCTGCATCCGTGTCATCGTCACCATTGCCCTCTGGCTCTTCCCCTTCAAGGCCCACTATTGACTTGGCAGGTCCATATGCGAGTTCTACTTCGTGTTCCTTCTATGGTTCCTTCTCTAAGTCGAGCTACCCTGCTATTCCCTGACTAGGGAGATAGGGGTTTCTTGGCTAATGATACTCGTCTATAGTGTATTGCACGAAGGGGTATAAATACTAGAAACAAATAGCATACCAATTACTCCTGTAGTAATTTAATTTTGTTTAGGTTTGGTTCTATAAGCTCTTTGGATAATTAAATGGTAGGTTTTTGATTCATTGTCCATCACAATTACTCCCGAACACATGTTGGCTGTACTTTGAATGAATGTAGTTGATCAGGCTACTTTCACCCCAATACGACTACATAACTACCCGGGTTTAATAGCGATGTTCAAATCCTCCAAAGACTTTTGTTGTTGTTGTTGTGTTATTATTCTAAAATGCACACAAAGGTATGTATTTTCATTATTATGTTCAGAGTTGTTTAGTCCCATTGTATTTATAGTTGCATATCCTGCATGATTAGATATACTAGTTCACTATAAACAATGCTCTGATAACAATCTGTCACACCCCCGAACCAGACGGCAAAAATGTCCGGGGGCTTGTGCGTGACTTCATCTTGAAATATCATTATAGTGAATATAATTGAAACATAACATCATCATCATCACACATGTAATATTACACCATTCATTATTTACATCGAGCATTGTATTTGAATATTACATGCCAAAATAGTAAGAGTATGATGAAACAAAATATAACACAATATCCATTAGTTTGTTTTGTTCATCCCGCTTCAACGATTTCCTGAGAATACAAGTTATTTTGAAAAACGGTCAACATAAAAATGTTGGTGAGTTCATAAGCATGTTTGTGAAAATGATTTGTATAACTTTGAAAACCACCAGAAAATCCGATATTTTCTGAAAACTGTTTACTGTGTTTGTGTTAGATCTTGTATTAATGCATGTATGTTATCGTTATTTGACTAAAAAGGTAAATAGAATGTAAAGAGAATGTAAGAGCATGTAACGGGAATGTTCCAGACAACCCGATGTTGCCTAAAGAAAAAAAGGTCTTCCGTAAACTTCATAAAGTTATTTCCTCTAAACGATCTGTCATAACCATACTAAATAATGACAATTTCGCCTGTCATGGCATCGTTGGACACCGGTTTTGACTTTGACTATAAGGTTTTCGTCACCCTAGACTGAGTTAGTCTAACTGTAGCGAACAACTGAGGTGTGGGGTGTTATCCCCGTATAGATCTATACACAAATCCCCGTTCTCCTTCCAAGAGACTCTGGTTATAACTACAGGCTAGGATCGAACACTTAATAGGTGCCAACCGACAAAAACTCGCTAGATCCTTAATCGAATTTACGCGAAGAAAAAGGTCTAAACTCATTCCAGGACCAATGATCCATGTAAGTGAACCACTAAGGCATCGCTAAACATGTAAATCATTTCAAGACCTAAAGGGAATGAGATTATATAACATGGGCCCGAAATATATATGAAAGGACAACTAAGGCTCATTTCACATGTAAAGCATTTACAGGCCCAAATGGCACACAAATAGTATCCAAGGTCCGTCGCACATGTTAATGGGTCAATGAGGCCCAATAAACATATAAATTGTATACAGGACCTCTCACACATAAAAATGGGTCACTAAGGCCTAATAACCTAGAAAATGATCAAATTAAATCCATTTGTTGGTTTATCATTGGTTTTAGTTCAAGTATTCACTAAAATAGCATAAAAAGAAGAACGCATATAAAACCCATTCCCAGGCCCAATAAACATGTAAATGGACCACTAAGGCCCGCTATACGTGTCTATTATTTCCAGGCTCAAAAAGAATGTGAATGTCTATCCTAAGCCCAATATACATGTAAAAGGACACTAAGGCCCACGAAATATGTATATTATTTCCAGGCCCAATAAGGATATAAATACCTATCCTGAGCCCAATATACATGTAAAAGGATGCTAAGGTCAACTAAACATGTATATTATTTCCAGGCTCAATAAGGATATGAATACCGTTTTTAACCCGTTTGTTATTTTTTTGTTTATTTTAGCTTGATTATTTGCATAATTGATATCTAAAAGCCCACTTTTTGTAAAAATGACGTTCTTGGCCCAATAAGCCAAAAATTTACAATTAAGGCCCAATTTTTGTAAGAATAACACTTTAATCTCCAATTTTGTTAAAAACTTGTGTTGATGACTACTTTGTGATAAAAATAGCATTTTAAACCCATTTTTGTTAAAAATATCATTTTTTGCTTGGTTTTGTGAAAAAACATATTTTTCTGGTTTTTGGCTTTTCCGAACTACTTTTTAGAAAATTTATAGAAAATTCATCGTAAGTCGAAATCTGGATCCGTAAATTTTTGAAGTTTGGAAATTTTGTCTACTTTTTTTACAATTTTTTCTCATAATTTTTTATGGCCTCAAACTAGTGTGAAATTACTCATCTTCACAGATTGGTCCGGAATTATTTCAAATATGATAAGCAGTTTTGTAAAATTCGCCAAAAATTGTAGAAAAATCGTATGAAAACGTCAGAGTAGTCATTTTAAAGGTATAAATCTGTGCTTTATCCATGTAAAACAGTTTTGATAAATACTTCCATTTGGATGGTCAAAACAGTCCGAGATTGGACCAATATTTTTCTGTCAAGGGCTGTTTTGTGAGTTTAGTTTATAGATCTTTGAACACAACACTTATTTTTGCTATATCAAGTATACAAATCCCAGATCTACATGTTTACATGTAATACTTGTGATAAAACATACTTTTCTCAACATTCATATGAAGATCCTAGTGATAAACTTCAAGTTTCTAAACATATTTTTAGATTAGTGAAGAAATCAACACATAATCACCAAATAATTCATGCAAAACACACATAGTCATGCATATACACATAGATCTACACAAATCAACTTGTATTCTACCCCAAAAACAAGTAAAAACCTAAATCAAGGGGGTATGAACTCACCTTGATTTGTTGTTTCGGTTTTTGAAGAAGAAGTGGAAGAGATCTTTGGTGTTAGCACACCTTTGTTGTGGATCTCGAGTTTATGAAGCTTCTAAGGTATGATCATGGAATAAAACCATGTAAGAAGGAGTTTTTCATGTTAAGATGAAAGAAGATACTTGTGTTTGATAATAACTTACCAAAAATTGGAATGACTTGATGAAGATCATTAAATGTCTAGCAAATTTTCGAGATCTTGAAGGAATGAGGAGAATGATGCTTGAGAGTGATTGAGGAAGTGTTTGAAAGAGTGTATGTGAGGGTGTTTTTGGTTCTTGGCCGAGATATCAAGACGAGAGGGGAGAGAGTGTTGGTGAGGTGACATGCTTCGAAGTATGGGGGTCCTTGCATGGATATATATTGAACATTATTACATTTCCCTCTTTTTTTTTTATTTGATGTTGGGCCGAGATTTGTGGGCCAAGGGGTGGGAATGGAATGGTTTGAGCCCATTAACATTTAGTTGGGAATTTTGGAACCTAAACATAAAAATTTCGGCCCATTGGGCCCTTAGGATGGTTCACGGTCCAATATGGTATAGATAAATGGGTTTATGGCCCATTAGGGTTAGTTAATTCATTTATGGCCCATCATGGTCCATTAGAGGTAGAATGAATCATTATAGGCCCAAATGGCCCGAAATGTTATAGATTGATGATTTGATGACTTATTGGTCCCTTAGGCCCAATAAAAGAATCCTAGTCCATAATGAATTTGAGTCGGGATTTCTAGGGTTTCCAACATTATTTTAATATATGAGATGTATTTGGAATGAGAATGGAGTATAGTACTCACTTAGAGTACAAGTTATCACACTAAGTGAATGATTGCATGAGAGTAGAATTTCCTAGCAAAATGCTAGTTGGGACATAGAACTTTGTGGACCTTCTACAATCTAAAGTGTCGGTGGTAGTAACTATATTCTTGTAATTGTTGATGATTTTTCATGTTTCACTTGGGTGTACTTTCTTAAACAGAAATCTGAAGCTACACAAAAATTCAAGGATTTCATAAAGCAAATTGAGCTTAAACTGCGAAAGCTAGTTTGCAATGTTCGCAGCGATAATCGACTAGAATTTAAAAATCAAGTGTTTGAAGAATTTCTTGCTGAAAAGGGAGTCTCACACAACTTTTGTGCTTCCTACACTCCACAACAAAACAGTGTAGTTGAAAGACGAAACCGCTCCTTGTGCGAAGCTTCAAGAACCATGCTAACATTCGCATGTCTACCTCTTTACTTCTGGGTTGATGCCATCGCAACTGCGTGCTTTACCCGAAACAGATCCATCCTAAATAACCAATTTTCACTTACTCCTTATGAAATCTTCAATAATCGCAAACCTAATGTTATGTTTTTCCATGTTTTTTGTTCGAAATGTTTCATCTTCAACTCCAATGAATAACGAAACAAATTCAATGCGAAAGCTGACGAGGGTATATTTTTGGGATATTCGTTTACGTCTAAGGCATATAGGGTTCTTAACAAACGATCCAAAAGGATGGAAGAATCCTACTATGTCACGTTTTACGAAAACTACTTGAAGAGGATTTAGTCGAATGAGAGCTAATCAAAGAAATCTTTCCTAAGCAATGTCCGACCACGATTCCTTTAGCCAATATGTATGAGGAATTCATGTTACTTTTGATGAGCTAGATAAGGCCCTCTCATCCGAATCAAAAGAAGTTGACAAAAATGAGGATGAGTTGAAGAAAATAATTAATGAAACTGCGAAGGATTTGCCACAATAGCTACCAAGTGCGAACCTTCCTCAAGACACGAACACTACATTCCAGGGGGAGAATTCTGACTCCAATGCAAGTCCTCAAGGGGAGCAATCTACACCACAAGATACGAATATTCAATCGCAGGGGGAAGGTTATACTTCATCTTTCTCATCTGAACCACCCTCTGATAAAGATAACTCACCTACCATGACGAATCTCGAACCTCCGTTCACAGGAGGTACTTTAACTCTTAAAGAAGAGGACCTTTTATCATTCGATGGGCAGAATAAAGATGCGAATGATGATTCTACGAATGATGATTCGGACGTTCAATCAGAATTCAAAGAATGAAATACTGAACTGGATCCCACTTATGATCCAAACTATCCTCCACTAACCAAATGGACCAGATATCACCCAACGAATGAAGTAATTCATGAATCTTCTGCAGGAGTCCTTACTAGATCTTAGCAAAAAGCAAAACAAACTGCACTATTCTCTAAAGTGGAATTTTGTATGTTCAATTCATTCGTTTCCAAGGTTGAACCCAAAACGATCAACGTAGGTCTTCATCATTCTGACTAGGTGCAAGCGATGCAAGACGATCCCAATGAATTCGAATGAAACAAAGTATGGAGGTTGATTCCCACTCCACCAAATGCATCCATTGTACGTTTAAAATGGGTGTTTCACAACAAAATGGATAAATAAGGGAATGTTATAAGAAACAAGGTGAGACTCGTGGTTAAGGGGTATTGTGAGGAAGAAGGAATCGACTACGAAGAAACAGTCGCACCTGTTGCAAGGTTGGAATCTTTTCGCATCTTCTTGGCATACGCAGCACACATGAACTTCGAGATATCTTAGATGGATGTTAAATGTGCATTCATGAACTGAGAATTAGAAAAGATTGTATACATGGAACAAACACCAGGGTTCGTAAATGATAAGTATCCCAACCACTGCTACATCTTAGACAAGGCAGTCTATGGTCTGAAGCAAGCTTCGAGAGCCTGGTACGAAACTCTCACTCGTTTCCTTGAAATGACCAAATTTAAACAAGGTTCGGTTGACTTAACCTTCTTTCGCAAGAAAGTAGGTGACCACTTGATGATCGTTCAAATTTATGTTGATTACATCATTTTCGGTTCGACGAATCCCTACCGAACAGCTGAATTCTGAAAATTGATGCAAACTAAATTAGAGATGAGCTCCATGGGTCCAAATAACTTTTTCCTTGGATGAAATATAAGACAGGGTACGGAAGGCATTTTCATAGGTTAGAAAGCATATACGAAGACTTTGCTCACCAAGTTTGGCATGGTGAGAGACTCTAAAGTGAAGGTTCCAAGGGCATTCGGAATGAAACTGACACCATCTCTGGAAAAAGTAGCTGCTCATATGACCCTTCATCGTCAGATGATAGGATCATTGATGTATCTAACAACTAGTAGACCAGAAATTATGTTTTATGTTCGTTATTGTGCTAGGTTCCAAGCAAATCCTTGCGAACCTCACATGGTGGCCGTCAAGAATATCTTCAGATGCTTGAAACGAACCTCATCACTTGGCATATGGAACGAACTCAGGCTTCTTCATACAAGCACTTTCGGATGCTAACCTTGGGCGATGTGGATTAGATAGAAAGAGCACAACTGGAGGATGCCATTTTCTCGATGGCAAACTTGTCAGTTAGCAATCCAAGAAGCAAACGTGTGTATCCTTGTCAACAGCTGAAACTGAATATATAACTGCTGCCTCATGTACATCCCAAGTCATTTGGATTCAAAGCCAACTTCGTGATTATGGCTTGAGCATGAAACGAATCCCAGTATATTGTGACTCTGAAAGTGCCATTCACATATGTCACAACCCAGTGCAACACTCAAAGACGAAATACATAGCACTGAGGTATCATTTCATTAAGGATCACGTAGAAGAAGGCAACGTTGAAATTCACTTCGTAAGATCCTCTAATCAGTTAGCTGCCATTCTCACAAAAGCCTTGCCTAAAACAAACTTCAATAGAATTATTCAAGGCCTAGGAATGATGGAAGTTGAGTCTGTTCCGAAACCACTTTCGCTTAAATAATGATTACATTGCGAATCGGTTCGAACATTCACAGTAGTTCGCAATCCACTGTTCAATCGCAGTCTACGTTAACACTACGAATCGGTGCGAACGCTCGTAGTAATTCGCAGTCAACTGTTCATTCGTGGTTCGTATTTTCCAATATCCTTTTGTGCTTTTTGTATATTATTTCTTATCTTTATTTCATTTTTCAATCTTTTATGTTTTAAATTCTTTTTCAGAAATTTTAAAAAATACAAAAATATGTTATTTATGTTTTTTTTATTTATTTTATTTTCACAAATCTGAAAAACAACAAAAATATTTTAAGAACATCATAGAGGCACAGATTCATATTATATCTCAATTCGTGTGATAGGGTAGGTATAAATCTCTATATCTATCCATTAGCTAATTGTCCCTAGACGCATGTTGTTGCATGTTGACCAAAGCCTCTAGCGATTCCGTGTGATGCTTTAATGATTCGATCATACCTATCGTTTCTTCCCAATCAGGCTGTTAAATTCACATAACTCACGAGCAACCTTACTCTTCTCATTTTGAGTTAAGAGTTGTTTGCTTGGTCACTTTCGCATAGCAGAGGTACTTTCGTTTCTCTACACCATCTTACAATATTCTCCATCATATTCGCTTTCACAAAAGTAACCCTTGAGACTCTCAGCTATACCAATGAGGTTTATGGTTACCCAAAATCTATGTTAATGATCTTAGCTTCGTCAACCACGAACTGAGTAAAATCCAAAATCCAACACACTTAATTGAATTGACGGTGAACAATTAAATGTTGAAGTTTTTCACCATGGAATTAACGAAAGCCACTTTTGTGGTTCGTACCAAGAATTTTTTTTTTCTTTTGCGAGATCTCTATGACGTGTTCTTATCCCAAGACACGTCTTCCCATCAAATCCAGTTTCTTTTCTTTTTTATTTTTTTTTTTTTGAGATTTCAGGATTTAAACTTGTCACCAAAATTATTCCAAACCTACTCATTCAATTGACTACACTGGTCACACGGGTACTTCATCCAACATTCGTACTTATATCAAGGTCATTGTTTGGTTGGAGATTAAGCCACCCATTTAGCCTAATTAAAAGACGCCTTTCAATGTTTCTTATCAAACACTCGATCGTATTTCAACAGGAAACCACACAGACACTTCTTAGTCACTCTTGACTTTGAAGGAAGACATCTTTGCCCGGGATCCACAGTTTCATGTCTTTATTTAGACATCACAATATCCCACATACACATATTGGTTTATTTCTTTATCTTTGGCACACTCTTGCATGAAGATCTTAGTGATTTTCCCTAGTCTGGTTTGTGGTTCTTATGGTTCATTTGAATTTCGCAGGTTTATCAATAACACTTCAAAACGAAAGCTCTTGTCTCATCGTGAAACGGCTTGTAATGTAACACATGGGAAAGGGAGAATTTAAAACGGTTACATTTCAGGATAAGATTTGAATTAGGTGCATGAAGCTACTTTTACGC
This sequence comes from Lactuca serriola, assembly GCF_051521515.1. NCBI lineage: Eukaryota > Viridiplantae > Streptophyta > Magnoliopsida > Asterales > Asteraceae > Lactuca > Lactuca serriola. Next base: position 286,458,781 of record NC_136410.1, read on the forward strand.
AGCCTAACACATGTTTCTAACGTCAATAATTGCCAGTCATGCTTTTACATGCGTCTTTTTAGCAACCAATGCACTCTCTCTCCTGATTTGTCTCACCAAACACATCGTTTATAAGGATTTGAGTGGTTTATTTCTCACCACCTCTCCCATATTTCCTCTCAAAGATTTTCGGCGATCAAAGCATATATTGTTCATTTTCTCTCTCTCAACCTCTCAACAATGGTTGCTTCCTCATCTGCTAATGATCAGAATGCTCAATCATCCCTTCTTGTAATTAAACCACATCATATTCTTGTATTTGATCTCGACCCCTACAAGTATGGTCTCTACTGTTTGTCGCTCTGACAAAGATGGAGGCGGTTCGAATGTCTCTACTGTCTAAGGCGTACTCCTCTTCCAGTTTTGTTATGGAAGAGAACAAGATAACATTTGAAATCCTTGATCAAAAAACCTCCATCACCAATGCCTACTTTTGTACGATTCTCAGGCTTCCTCAAACAACATACATGATCAACCCTAAGTCTGTCTCCAACGGTGCCTTATTCGAGACATACTACCAAATGGGGTACAAAGAAACCCTAACTACTATCTCCAAGTTTCGAAAAGCTAACATGCTGCCACAGTGGAATTGTCTCTTCACTCTTCTATTCAATGTGTTCTCCACTACTAGAAAAACAGCCTTTTACGACGCTCGTTGCGCGTCGTAAAAGGCTCAGACGACGCGCAAATGCGCGTCAAGGAAGGCCCTGTCATAAAGAGAGACGACGCGCATTTACGACGCTCATTTACGACACACAATTACATCGCGCATTTACGACACGCAATGCGTATCAAGGAAGGCCCTGTCATAAAGGAAGACGACATGCATTCGCGGGTCGTAACCTTACGACGTGCGTGTTAATGACACGCAATGCGTATCAAGAAAGCCCCTGTCAAGAAAGGCCATGTCATAAATGAAGATGACACACATTTTTGCGTATCATAATTTTAAATGTTTAAAAAAAAAATATTATATTATTGATTTACTAATTTTCAAATTAAATAATACATTAAAAATCTCATAATACAAAATAAAATACCAAAAGTAACAAAGATAATTCATTTCACTAATATGTTAAATACAAATAATTATTCCAATATTGAGTAATTGTAATAGAAGAAATGAACTCAAGAGAAGTAGAATTTATATACAATCGCATTATCTAGCTTACTATGTGCTAGCAACTATTTGTGTGTTTGCTTTTGCTTGAGTTTTATTTCCTCCAAAGCTTCTAGCCATGCCAAAGTATGAGTCTTGCTTTTGCTTGAGTCTTATTCATGTCCAAATCAAGTAAAACATTGCTAACTTATATTCATCAAGTCCTTGCTGTGAAGTGTTAGATAGATGCTTAACTGCAATGTCTAATCCTTCTAGCAGGCCCTAGAGATCAACCTGCCAAAATAGTACACCAAATTAATCAGAAGCTGGGATGCTACCTATAGGACAATCCAAAAACACAGTAAATCCATGGACTTACTATGGATCAATAATTACATATAACAATGTAATGAAAACAGATGTTTGTTGGCCACACAACACACATAACAAATGTAGCAGAAATGACGCATACCTTCTTGGAACTGAAATGTGCGCATGTATGTTAATGTCAAAATTCCTATGAGGGCAAAATGGTCATAATAATTCGGAACAATCCGGAAGAGTATTTTTGTCCGAGTGGAAAGTGAATCTTGATTTTATACATTTATATATATATATATATATATATATATATATATATATATATATATATATATATATATATATATATACACATACACACACAACACAACACAATATCAATGTATGTCAGTGTGTGTGCTAATAACCGAGAAGCTAAAGAGCTTCCTAACATGGAAGATAACATGAAAGTAGCAAAAATGAAACCATGTGGAATGTCTTCACCATTTGGGCTTAAAGCAGGTGTCCATAGAAACACAAAAGTGTACATTGAACCCTCGAATAAAGATTGTATTGCACCCAATAATGCTATCTTTTCATCTGTTTTTACACAAAAAAAGAAACTATTAGGTCCAAATTTAGAAGGCAGAATGATATGTATGCATAATTACAAGATTGCCACTTTGGATTCTTCATGCTTCTCCTGTATATGTATGAGAGAGAGAGAGAGACCTGATGCAATTGCAATAGCAGCACCCCTGAATTGGGTCATTAGATCTTTGCTTTTTGATGAGCCACCATAATTTTTAGTCCATGATGATATGATGATGGCCATTCCAATGGCAAGAAAGATTGAAGCTGCATAAAATGGAGCAATAGGTCCCATGGCCAATGAACCAACTAAAAGATTTCCAAATAAACCAGCTAAAATGGCAACCAGTCCATTCCCAAGAAATATTGCCTTAGAGAATGTAATTGATAGCCATTGTTGCTCAAAACCTCTCTACAGATGCATCAAAACAAGAGCATTAGAACTATACACAATATAAAGGGTGTATTTAGAAATGTAATATTATATCTCACCTTGTTGTGTTCAGCAACAAGCCATGATTCGAAGGCTGAAAAGAGGAGAGAGGTGGCAATCCCTCCCAATATACGCCACACCATTAGAATTCTGTACTGAGGTGAATGCTTGGTGATGCAACTCGGAATGTAGGTTATGCAGTAAGTAATTGAAGCTCTTTTTCCTTCTCCTTCTCCTTCACAACCCCATTTTTAACAAGTTCTTGCTCTTCTAAGGTTGTTTTCTTTGACTTTTGATGCTTAATTTTCACCTTTGATTCAGGTTCCTTTTGTGACAGATCTGGTAAACTTTTCCTCACTGCATATTACATAACAAGATTTGTAAGCATCTATCTCACTAACAGTTGAGTAAGGAAAACTGAAATTTGCTTTGTACTTTATTTTTTACCCATAGCAGCAACCTACATATATACGTACATCTCATTACCAATAATAGCAATGTATTTGATTATTATTTTTTACTTGTAATAACACTTATAAGTTATACCTACCATAATAGCAATGTACTTGATTTTTACCCAAAATGGCAATGTTGCATTTTCTACATGTATATATGAGCATTTTAAGTTGTCTACTACATAATACTACTATCTGTAAAGAAAATATAAGTTTGTTGCTACTAAAAACAAGCTATCAAGATTAAAATCCAACATTGCTATATTGTTATTATGGGTAAAAATACAGTACAATGCCTATATTGGTAGAAATAGTATAGTATGTTGTTATTTCTTGCAATATGCCCTTAAAAAGAAGGGAAAAAGTACAGCAGAAGTACTTGGAGGTCTATTTTTGGCCTTTGCAACACGTCAATTTGCTTTTCCATCATCAGAACTGCTACTTCCACTTTCTGTTTCACTTGAACTCCCAGAGCTCCTAAAGTAAGTCCACTTTTACAAGTTACAAATACAATATTATATGAAAAGAGATATAAGTTATATATATATATATATATATATATATATATATATATATATATATATATATATATATATATATATATATCAAAAGCAACTATTTGGACCTTCTTTTTGATCTTTTACCAGACAACCGTCTCTTTTCTTTCCGTTTGTTCTTACGCTGTTTGACTTCTTTCTTTGTTGATCTCTTCTTCCTCCTGTTACCACCAGCAGATGAACTTTAAGAGTCGGAATCTGCTTCTGATTCGGACTCCGAATCGGAATCGGAATCACTCTCCGAAGAATAAGAGTCGGAATCTGAATCAGATGGTGAGGACTTCCTTCGTTTCCTCAATTTCTCCCTGACAGTTGATCCACGACGTTTTTTTACTCGCCTATTAGAACTGTCATCCGAAGAAGTATCTTACTTCATAGTTTTTTTCTTTTTACCTATGAAGAAAATGTAACAATAAATTATATAATCAAATAAATGTTATTCATGGTTAATAAATAACAACAACAATACCTTTTACGGGTTCCACTACATTATTCTTCTTATCTTCAATAACTTCGCCACAATCCACAATTTTTACCACACCAGAAGGTTTTCCATCATTTGTTCCAGATCTTATCACAGTAACACTACATACAAGTAACATTCCCATTAAGACATTTCCTGTAAGGAAGAGACTGGATAACACGAAAAAGAGAGAAAGGATTATGAGAAACAGATATACATACCTTCTGCCTCCTGATTCTATCATTTTCTTCTTCCAATCATGAGATTTTGTTCTCCAGCTCATATGTGTAAGCCTGTTAAACAATACAACATTTTCTCATCACATATTTATAAAAGGTAAAATGAGAAAGAATGCATGAGTTTAGTATCATATCTATTTTCTTGCTCTAGAGCGTGCATCAGATTCCCTATAAATGGTCTTACAGTTCAATGAAAGATAGAAAATCTCAGGGTGCCTTGTAAAGATTCGTCTAAAACCCTAACAATTCTTTTCTCCATTTAACTCACTTTATCAAGATTTTAAGAAGAGGCAGGCAAAAATACGACTAAAATTACAACATTGGCTATCTATGGAGGGTGAAGGATTAAAAAGAAATTACTCGACTAAATCTTCAAAAGCTTCCAAGTTTTGTATGAAATTCATGATTGAAACTTGGAGATCCCGAATTTTGATAGCTCTGTTCCCGAGGATTAAGAGAGATACAAGATAGAGAAAGCCCTAAAAGAAATTGTAGAAGATTTCAATTCAATATTGATATGGCGATGTTGGGATGAGAGAGGAGAAAAGAGAGCCCAATCGAGATTTATATAGGTAAATGGAAATAATCTCACCTGAACATCGGGAATCACTCTAACTTTAGCATTCAGCGTGGCTGCAGATGTAATGGTGGTAAAGGGGGATTTATGGAGAACAGATGAGAAATCTGTTGGAGAATTGGATGGAACTGAATTCGAAGCCATAATCGCCAAAATCAATGAGTCGTTCAGTAGATGGTGATGAAGAAGAAGACGAATCGGAAGGACCGATGAAAGAAACAACAACTAGGTAGAAGGATGACTAGAAAAAGGCATGCGAGCATCGTCATGTTTCCTCTATTTTCTTCTCTGTCTCAGAGGGAGACTAGGTCTTGAAATTTCTTGATCTTAGAGTGACACTAGAGCAGAGATCTGATGAGATGATTAACAAGTAAGGTCAGGAGAAAGAAAATGTGTGATGCGAGGGGAAACCGGGTAGAGCAAAGAATAAATCCGGCGATGACAAGCATGTTGTTGCTTTTATGGATGCCAACAACCAAAAAGAGAAGGTGGTGGCGGTCGGAGTACGAGCGAAAGAAGTAGCGGTAGTCGTCGCCGATTACGGAGTCGATCCAACTGTCGATTTCATCAGATGCACTCTGAACTCTTAGAGATGATGGGGTTCGATGGTGGTGGTCGTGGTTAGGGCTTCCAAATGGAAAGGGATAGAGAGTGCAGAGGTAGAGGAAGACGGGTTGCTACAAAAGGTAGCATCACAATTCTATTAGAAGATGCCCTTTGAGAATGCAAATATCACAATTGCTATCTAGCTAAAATATACTTAGTGAAAGTGTTTCCTCACCATCATTTTCATGAATCGGAGAGAAACCTTATGACACATAGATTTAATGGTGTATGTGTTCTTATCCATGTGAATTGTCAAAACCATAGTCACAAGACAAGGATAATGACAAATCCAAACTCATACGGACTGAACTCTGTCACACCCCCGAACCAGACGGCGGAAACGTCCGGGGGCTGTTGTGACTCAATTGAATACCATCACAATGAATATACATGAATCATAACATCATTCATCACCAACACTTGAATATTAGAACTGATAGTGTTTACATCCATTACATTGTCTCAAAACATTACATTCTCAAAAGTAGATTGTTCGCTCCTAATTAACACACAACAAAACATCATAGAGTGCAATTCTTCCATCACTTTATCTGTTACCTGAGAATACAAGTATTTTGAAAAACGTCAACATATGAAATGTTGGTGAGTTCATAAGTCGTGTTTAAAATCCAATGTTTTGTATTGTTTGAAAACCACCAGAAAATCCGATATTTTCTGAAAATAATAGTCAAAAAGGTGTGAAGATCCATAAGTATGCTTGTTTGTTTTCTATAGATGTAAGCGTACGATTTGTAAAACTCGTTATGTAGTTCGTAGGTGTAATATTTGAAAACCCTAGGAAAACCCAATGTTTTCCTAATACTTTGCTTTAAATTGGTTCATGTGTTGTTATTTCGTTACGACAGGTGTATTCGTTGAGCTCCGGAGGCGGTGGATAAACAATGGGTTGTGAATTGTTGTAACGTACGTTAATGAAAACGACCAGTTGACAACCGTACAAACGATCCGTTAGGCGTCGCTCGCACTTATTCACATAACCCAACCCTCCTGGACTTGTGTAGTCCCACGACCGAAGGGAAAAGGAGAAGGTGCGAAACCCTCGGTATTTCCCTACGTCGTTCAAGACCATTGCGAATGCGAAGGGCCCGAAGCCCAACTCACAATCGTGAGTTCCCGACTTTACTAGCAGTACCGAAGGACCCTAGGGGACCAGCAGCACATTTGCCATTGAAAGTCCTTTTACACGAGGTTAAGTCGTATTGGACCCAACTACATGTAAGCAAGTATCCTTTGGGCCTAAAGATCATGTCATCGGGCTAGCTAGGCCAAACAAGCATGATTTGAAACTTTTGGACCTAAGGAAGGTACGTCGACGTATAGAGTAGTTCCACGAGTGTATAGAGTTCCGAGAGTTCCATGTGTGTATTGAGCGTCGTAGTGTTAGTAGTTTTGGATTTGTTATTGATTCGAGACCGAATCAATTCGTTTGATAACGATTGTTGGTGATATTGTGTATTGTAATTCATCGAGAGTCGTAGTGTTAGTCTTGGTTCACAACGAGTGTATTGAATTAACCTTGAAAATTTTCAGTTTACAACCCCTCTTTATTTTGTAAATTTACTTTTTCACCCCTTTAAGTAAATTAATTTCCGGTTTAGTCCTTAAACCATTTTTCATGGCATTTTAACATCAAAACTTAATGAAATTGATATTTTTCAGCACCATTTTAATTGAAAACAGTTTTAGACCCTGAAAATACAATTTTTCTTGGTTGTAGCCCCTTATTTCAAAAATTTTACACTTTTGGCCCAAATTGGAAAATTTTTGCAACTTTGGTCCTTTTTAACTATGGAAAGCATTTTTGACCTTTGAAAACTATTTAGAACACTAATAGTCCACTGTTTTACAGAAAAATACAGTTTTGGCCCTTCAAAACAGAAAATTTCGCATATTGGGCCCTATTGGGCCGGAAATGTCATTTTTAGCCCATTAAGCTTGAAATTTATGTTTTTAATCCTCCAAAAAGTATATTTTCAGAAAATACATTATGGAAACTGTTTTGACTCATCTCAATCATCAGAATTCGAAATATTTCATTTTGGGCCCTTTAACTTTATATTATTAACATTTTATGTCCAAAAATTGAGTTTTTAGCCAAAGGAAAATGTTATTAAGCCATTTAGCTATTTTTCTTGGAACACTTTGTATGTAGAAATATATTTGATGTTAGTATCATTTAACATAAAGTATGTGTCGATTTTTAGGGGTTTATGGCTAGATCCGACATTATAAACACACAAAAACACACATATAAGCATAGAAATCATACAAGGCATACAAAACACATATAGATCTACACTTTCACTTGTATTCCCCCCCCCCCCCCCCCAAAACTTATAAAACAGAAAAATAGGGGATATGAAGCTCACCTTAGGGGGTAGTTTCGGTTCTTGAAGAAAAGATGGATGAAAACTTGGTGATTTTCGGCCCTAGCACCCCTTGATGAAGATCTCGAGTTTATGGAGTTTTCTAGGAGTATGATCACCAAAGAAACTTGTTTAGAATAAGAGATATCATGTGAGAGGGGATTTTTGAAGCTTAGAAATGGAAAAACTTACCAAAGGATGATGATAACCTTGAAGAATCCTCTTGAAACACAAGAAAAATTTCGAGACTTTGAATGGAGAGGAAGAGAGAAGTCTTGAGTGATTTAGAGAGATTTTTGTGAGATGTGTGTGTGTGTGTGTAAACTCTCGGCCAAGGGAAGGGAAAGAGAGAAATGAGAAGTGAGTGAAGTGACATGTGCATGGACACATGTGTTTGTGCATGGAGATCCATGAGAGAATAAGGAGGTGGCATTGAAAGTCAAACCTTCTTCATTTCTTCTTGGATTTGGGCCATGGGCCAAGAATTTAGAAGGAAAAGGAAAAAATTTGGGCTTTTATGCCCTCTAGCCCATGTAGAAGTTAGGTTGGATGAGTTTTAACCTAAAAGAAATATAATATGATTTTTACCCTTTGTTGGACTAGTTTAGGTTATTCATGTTTCAAAACTCTTAATTTATTTCATTCTAGGCCCAATATGGCCCATAATGTTGAAATAAATTAATGTGGGTCCAATTAGAGCCCATTTAAGGGTTCTAAGCCCATGATAGTCAAATTGGAAGCTTATTGGTCCATAGAGTCCAATAAGGAAGTCCTAGTCCAAAATGGACCTAATCAAGAACTTCTAGGGTTTCCAACCCTTATTTGAGCATATGAGATATATTTGAATGAGAATAGAGTATAGTATTCACTTAGAGTATACGCTTTTACAATGGATAATGTTTATGAGAGAAGAGAATTTCCTAGCTAAAAATGCTAGTTGTGACATCATCCCCCCGTTAGAGGGAATTTCGCCCTAAAATTCCTTCGAAAGATAGGTTCATGAATGAGAGAATAGGTACTCCATCTGATCTTCGCGTTTCCCATGTGAATTTCGGTCCACGCTTAGCGTTCCATCGAACCTTCACAATCGGAATGCGGCATTGTTTTGTACGCTTTATTTCTTATCCAATACATCGACTAGTTCTTCGATGCACAAGAGACTCTTGTTTATTTCGATTTCCTTGTAAAGGAATGATAAGAGTCTCATCTGATATTCCTTTGATAAAACATGATTCCCGACTTGACACCCCAATGGCTTACGCCGCTTGTCAGAATAGCTCTTATGTCGGTCTCGCGATGTTTGAAGTCAAGCTTTGATTTGGATTATTTTCTCTGTTGTTTCGCAAATGGTTTCTGGTCTCATGAGAGTATTGGCGAGTGATATGCATTTATGACTATAAAGAGTTTCGAAACGAGCAATCTTGACGCTCGAGCGATAACTATTATTGTAGGGGAATCCAATCATGGGCAATCGGGTTTACCATGACTTGCTGAATTCGAGCACATAGACTTATATCATGAATTTGAGTGGTTGAATAGTTCGTTTGCTTTAGCTAGCGGTTGAGAGTAGCAAACAATGCTCATATTTAGCTATGTTCCCATAGCCTTCTGGAATGACTGTTAAAGTCTTGATGTAATCATGTTATCTCGGTCCGAGATGGTAGTTACTGATACTTCACGGAGTCTCATGATCTGTATTGGCAAGAAATGGGCAGATTCGGTTAACCTAACGACGATCACCCGGATAGCGCCCAACTCAACTCTTATAATAATAAGCTTTGTCTTTTGACTTCGAGGGTTTTATCCATCCCTGGAGTGCTTTCATTGCGATATTCTCCAGCTTTGATGCTTTCAAGGTTGGTCGTGGATGTTGACAGTGTTTTGTTCTTGCCTCGAGAGTAGATGACTACGTTATTGATGAAAATAATGAAAAGGACGACTAGGAATGGTTGGCAAAACTCGGTTTGTAGGGTCCATGAATACCGTGGGAGCATTCGTTAGACCGAAGGGTATCACAATGAATTTGAAATGGTCGCGACGAGTTCGGAATGCAGTTTTGGAATGTCGCCTTCTCGGACTCAGAGTTGATGATAACCGATTCTTAGATCTATTTTAAAGAAATAACGAGCTCCTTGGAGCTGGCCAAATAGATCGTCAGTCCGTGGAAGTACGTACCGACTTTTAATAGGGAAAATATTCAATTTCCTAAAATCGATGTACCTTCGGAAGGATCTGTCTTCTTGAAAAACAAGATCGGAGCTCTCTAGGATGAGAAGCTTGGTCTATTAAATCCTTTGCGCAACAATTCTACTAAGTTGACAGGATAACTTGTGAATTTTTGGCGGGAGTCAACCTATAGGGTGAATTGGCAATTGATGTGGTTCCCGATATGAGGTTGATTCGAAATTCGACCTGTCTCTCTGGGATATTCCCGAAAGTTCCTCGGGAAACACATTTGGAAAAAAAATCACATGCTACTGGAATACCTTGTATGCCTACCTCTTCTTCGGTCTTGTCCACAACATGAGTAAGGAGAACGTAGTTCTTCTGGTTCAGGCACTTCTGCGCCTTGATGCACGAGATAGGAAGAGGATTGGCGCTAGGTTTATGACCATGGATTATTAGAGTTTTCATGATTAGGAAGGTGAAGGCAAACGGCCTTCTCGCGACACATAGTATCAGCACGGTGGGGGCTTAACCCAACCATGACGATTATCACATTAAAACTCCTAATATTTATCGGCAAGAAATCTATTTGTAATGAATGGGTGTGTAGTGTTAAGGTATACTCCACATAAGTAACCTAGGTTAAATCGGTTTTTCCCATTGGCCATGTCAATTGAAAAGGCTTAGCTTAGCTTTGGGAATGTTGTTTTAGTAAGTGTTTGAATATGTTACTAATCGAAACTTCGCTCGAGTTTACCATTGAATAAGAGGTAAGCGAAAGAGTTGTCAAGTGGGAACGTACCAGTAACAACCGTTGGGTCTTGGATTGCTTCGCCTTGACCCCAGGTCAGGACCATTTCTGATCCTTCTGCACCTTGGTTGTTATTCTTGGGGCAACTACGCCTGAAGTGACCGGTTCCTCCTTACTCATAGCAGGTGTGGATGGTCTCATCATTGGTGTTGTTGTTAGGGTTGTTGCGATTGTTGTCGTTTTCATTAGGCTGATGCTTCCGGCATGAATAAGTTCTACAAAAATTGGGCGGTGTGATTCTTTCGGTTGCATTTGTCACAATGCATCCCCTGGCAGGCTCCATTATGATGGAATTTGCACTGGTTGCATTTTGGAAGGATTCCAACATGTGGTCTCCTGGTTGTTGGTGTAATAGGGGTCATGGTCTAATGAACAGCAACAACATGTTGCTTCCTTGAGAACCCGTGAGTAGGACGTCCCTTTCTCTTACTTCCAGACCTCAGCTTCCTGCTCTTAAGCTTGGGGTTTGGAGTTCCTTGATAGGTTGTCACTTGTTGGTTTCCATGTTCGTTCCTTTGGCTGGAGTTGTCAATGCTATTCCTGCCTCCATTGGGGTTGTTTGCATTGATTTGTGCCACAGCAGCGGTTACTGCCGCCGTTACAGCAACTTGAAATGTAGCAGGGTCCATCTGCAGGAGCGGTGTCTCACGAGTGTGCTTGTTATTCTTGCGAGATGGCATTTTTTTCCTGCTGCTTGTTGATAATCTAGTTTGTAAGTAATGATCGTCATTCCTAGTTGTACTCTATAATACTTTGCATCTTGTTGTATAGTTCTTACTGATTCCATCAACATCCTTATGATGTATTTACGGTAGTAGGTAGTCACAGATTTGGCACGACCGTCACATCTATCCTTAGAGTATATAAGGTGTTTTGGTTTCGAGATTCCTTAAGTTTCTAGTGGTATCGAGGGTTCGCTTGTGCATATAATTGAGTCTTTGCAGTAATATGAAATCAATAAGGCACATAGTTGTTGCAGGGGTAAGTACCATCTTAGTACACGGAAGAGAGTCATGTCGGATAGTAGGGGAAACTAGAAAAGGCTGATCCTAATCGTGGCGGGAAGTGTCTGGTGGTGATGCTGATGAAGTGGATGCACCTCGGAGACGAGCTACTTGTTGCTCGGTATCTCGTAGGCGTACCTCCCAAACTAACTGTCTCGCTCAAGAGTCTCCATTCACTTCCCGTGTTTGCCTCTCATCCCTCTTAATAGCAAACCACATTTGTTTCGTTCGATTAGGGGTGTCCTGAGCTTGGTTATCAATACCTCGGGTGCGTCGGACCACGACTGGGAGGGCTCGATTAGCTGGTCCTCTATGTCGAATGGTCAGAGTGACCTCGGTTCCTACCCTGGTGTGGTCGTATCCCCTGCTGGCAACTCTATCTCCAAATATCGTGTGCCTAAGGGGGCATGGGGCCACCGGGGCCCACACGATATGTCGGTACTCTGGCTTTACATGGAGGATTGAGGTCATCGGATTCTACATACGAGTCAACATCATCATTTATGTCCTTGGGCTCTTCCTCCTCGAGGTCCACTATTGACTCAGCGGATTCACATGTGAGTTCTACTCCATGTTCCTCCGGTGGTTCTTTCTCTGGGTCGAGCCACCCTACTATATCCTGACTAGGGAGATAGGGTTTCCTGACTAATGATACTTGTCTATAGCGTATTGCACGAAGGGCTATGAATACTAGAATCAAATAGCATACCAATTACTCCTATAATCCTACAACTATTGCATACATTTAGTTGGGGTTCCCTTCTTGGGGATTAAGGGGTATGATTTTAGATTCCCTAGCTATCACGATTTCTTCAAGACATGTGATGGTTGTACCTTTGAGGGAATGTAGTTGATCAGGCTACATCCGCTCCTTGATACAACTAAGAACAGTCCTGGATTAACCGAGATACTAGCATTATCTTGTTTGGTTCGGTGTTAGGTTCTCGTTCCTAATACAAGCAAGGGTGTTTTATTGTTATGTTTTACTTGTTTTGTTCAGAGTTATGTTAGTCCCTCTTTTGGTTTACAGTTGCATATCAATGTATGGTTAGATATGCTAGTTCACTATAAACAGAGCTCTGATACAAACCTGTCACACCCCCGAACCAGACGGCGGAAACGTCCGGGGGCTGTTGTGACTCAATTGAATACCATCACAGTGAATATACATGACTCATAACATCATTCATCACCAACATTTGAATATTACAACTGATAGTGTTTACATCCATTACATTGTCTCAAAACATTACATTCTCAAAAGTAGATTGTTCGCTCCTAATTAACACACAACAAAACATCATAGAGTGCAATTCTTCCATCACTTTATCTGTTACCTGAGAATACAAGTATTTTGAAAAACGTCAACATATGAAATGTTGGTGAGTTCATAAGTAGTGGTTGAAATCCAATGTTTTGTATTGTTTGAAAACCACCAGAAAATCCGATATTTTCTGAAAATAGTATAGTCAAAAAGGTGTGAAGATCCATATGTATGCTTGTTTGTTTTCTATAGATGTAAGCGTGCGATTTGTAAAACTCGTTATGTAGTTCGTAGGTGTAATAGTTGAAAACCCTAGGAAAACCCGATGTTTTCCTAATACTTTGCTTTAAATTAGTTCATGTGTTGTTATTTTGTTACGACAGGTGTATTCGTTGAGCTCCAGAGGCGTTGGATAAACAGTGGGTTGTGAATTGTTGTAACGTACGTTAATGAAAACGACCAGTTGACAACCGTACAAACGATCCCTTAGGCGTCGCTCGCACTTATTCACATAACCCAACCCTCCCGGACTTGTGTAGTCCCACGACCGAAGGGAAAAGGAGAAGGTGCGAAACCCTAGGTATTTCCCTACGTCGTTCAAGACCATTGCGAATGTGAAGGGCCCGAAGCCCAACTCGCAATCGTGACTTCCCGACTTTACTAGCAGTACCGAAGGACCCTAGGGGACCAGCAGCACGTTTGCCATTGAAAGTCCTTTTACACGAGGTTAAGTCGTATTGGACCCAACTACATGTAAGCAAGTATCCTTTGGGCCTAGATATCATGTCATCGGGCTAGCTAGGCCAAACAAGCATGATTTGAAACTTTTGGGCCTAAGGAAGGTACGTCGACGTATAGAGTAGTTCCACGAGTGTATAGAGTTCCGAGAGTTCCATGTCTGTATTGAGCGTCGTAGTGTTAGTAGTTTTGGATTTGTTATTGATTCGAGACCGAATCAATTCGTTTGATAACGATTGTTGGTGATATTGTGTATTGTAATTCATCGAGAGTCGTAGTGTTAGTCTTGGTTCACAACGAGTGTATTGAATTAACCTTGAAAATTTTCAGTTTACAACCCCTCTTTATTTTGTAAATTTACTTTTTCACCCCTTTAAGTAAATTAATTTCCGGTTTACTCCTTAAACCATTTTTCTTGGCATTTTAACATCAAAACTTAATGAAATTGATATTTTTCAGCACCATTTTAATTGAAAACAGTTTTAGACCCTGAAAATACAATTTTTCTTGGTTGTAGCCCTTTATTTCGAAATTTTTACACTTTTGGCCCAAAATGGAAATTTTTTGCAACTTTGGTCCTTTTTAACTATGGAAAGCATTTTTGACCTTTGAAAACTATTTAGAACACTAATAGTCCACTGTTTTACAGAAAAATACAGTTTTGGCCCTTCAAAACAGAAAATTTCGCATATTCGGCCCTATTGGGCCGAAAATGTCATTTTTAGCCCATTAAGCTTGAAATTTATGTTTTTAATCCTCCAAAAAGTATATTTTCAGAAAATACATTATGGAAACTGTTTTGACTCATCTCAATCATAAGAATTCGAAATATTTCATTTTGGGCCCTTTAACTTTATATTATTAACATTTTATGTCCAAAAATTGAGTTTTTAGCCCAAGGAAAATGTTATTAAGCCATTTAGCTATTTTTCTTGGAACACTTTGTATGTAGAAATATATTTGATGTTAGTATCATTTAACATAAAGTATGTCTCGATTTTTAGGGGTTTATCGCTAGATCCAACATTATAAACACACAAAAACACACATATAAGCATAGAAATCATACAAGGCATACAAAACACATATAGATCTACACTTTCACTTGTATTCCCCCTCCCCCCACAAAACTTATAAAACAGAAAAATAAGGGGTATGAAGCTCACCTTAGGGGGTAGTTTTGGTTCTTGAAGAAAAGATGGAAGAAAACTTGGTGATTTTCGGCCCTAGCACCCCTTGATGAAGATCTCGAGTTTATGGAGTTTTCTAGGAGTATGATCACCAAAGAAACTTGTTTAGAATAAGAGATCTCATGTGAGAGGGGAGTTTTGAAGCTTAGACATGGAAAAACTTACCAAAGGATGATGATAACCTTGAAGAATCCTCTTGAAACACAAGAAAATTTTCGAGACTTTGAATGGAGAGGAAGAGAGAAGTCTTGAGTGATTTAGAGAGATTTTTGTGAGATGTGTGTGTGTGTGTAAACTCTCGGCCAAGGGAAGGGAAAGAGTGAAATGAGAAGTGAGTGAAGTTACATGTGCATGGAAACATGTGTTTGTGCATGGAGATCCATGAGAGAATAAGGAGGTGGCATTGAAAGTCAAACCTTCTTCATTTCTTCTTGGATTTGGGCCATGGGCCGAGAATTTAGAAGGAAAAAGAAAAATTTGGGCTTTTATGCCCTCTAGTCCATGTAGAAGTTAGGTTGGATGAGTTTTAACCTAAAAGAAATATAATATGATTTTTACCCTTTGTGGGACTAGTTTAGGTTATTCATGTTTCAAAACTCTTAATTTATTTCATTCTAGGCTCAATATGGCCCATAATGTTGAAATAAATTAATGTGGGTCTAATTAGAGCCCATTTAAGGGTTCTAAGCCCATGATAGTCAAATTGGAAGCTTATTGGTCCATAGAGTCCAATAAGGAAGTCCTAGTCCAAAATGGACCTAATCAAGAACTTCTAGGGTTTCCAACCCTTATTTGAGCATATGAGATATATTTGAATGAGAATAGAGTATAGTATTCACTTAGAGTATATGCTTTTACAATGGATAAGTTTTATGAGAGAAGAGAATTTCCTAGCTAAAAATGCTAGTTGTGACAAACTCAATCTTAATTTCTTGCCACCTGGCAGCTCAAGGGCCTGCCATTGCTTCTAAGTTGTTGTGCAACACATTGAGAACTCTAAGAACTCATATGTAAAGCCAACTTTAACTGGAATGGGCACATAATATGTCAACACGATAGGTTATAAACCTCAAGTCATGTGCTAGTGAAGAACTTCAGGTTCTATTCTTGATTAGTTCTTGAGACTTTCAAGACCTTTAAAACTCCCGCTATCCTCTTGACATATAAGACTTCCTTGTCAAATATTCAAGGGATAGTATGGATTCTAATCAAGACAAATACATCACACAATTAGCCTTAGTTGGTCTTTGTTTTATCCAAAACATCACAACTTACCAATTTCAAATGTACAAGAGTAGAAAACTTTTACTCTTACATTTGACAAGTGTCTTTAAGACATTTCACTCAAGTTACAATCTTGGAGTATGACTCTAAGACTTGTATTGGAACGAAGTATGACTCATCTTCTTGATTTAACCATTTCAAAAATTCAAGTTCCTCTTCTTAGTCATAAGAATACACTAAGATTTCCTTTGACAACTAACTTTGATATGGTTTCTTAATCATTAAGATGATCACAAAAACTGATACTAAAGTACTCTCCCATCTTTTCAAATTTGAGTGACTTTTATCCTTCTGCCTAAGTTGATTCTTCTTATTCGCTCTACCTTACATTGAAACTTTTCCAATGTCTCAAAATTATACTTTAGCCTGTAAGTATAACCATATTTACTAAGCTTTAGTAAATTATGACGAATAATCTTATCGATCTTTTGTGGTGGACTTAATCAGTGCACAAGAATGTGTACTAGATTCCTTAGTCTGTTACTTGACTCACACATCCTTGTGAACAAGTAGTTAGTCTTAATTTTCCAATACTTGAAAGTTCTCATTCATCATGCTATATAAGTTGCATGACACAAAGTTCTGGTCCAATTGAAACTTGGATGATGAGAATCTTTCCTTATTTGGTAAATTTAGACAATACCACAAATGAAAGAATCAATTTCATATTTCCACTCTTGCTATTAATGGAATTATATAAGCAACAATTATTCCTCAAATGCCATTGTAAGGATATTTTAAAATAAACAAAACCTAAAATTTTCTTTTATTTTAAAACTTTGCGGAAAAACTTATCCTTACAATCCATATGAAAACTTGTTGTTATCTATTCCTAAGCAATATCTCATAACTCCTAAGAAGTAACTCAAGAATCCGATCTTCAAACTACGCGATAGAAATCAATCTATGCGATCAGATTCAGCATATTCTTTCTTTAAGTTTCTTCACTTTTTCTTTTATTCTTAAAACATCAACATGTGACCCAGTCACATCATGTATCAAGAATCTCAGATTAGAAACTTAGCAGAGTTAGATAGTGGACTTTACCTGAAGTAGAGTCAAACTTATTGACTTTAACCTCCTTAGGTAAATTTGGCAGCTTCGCAATGAATGCCCCTTTCTTTGGCAATATAAACATATGGACCCTTTGATAATGGTACACGGGACTATCACAGACTTAGATTTTCTCTTTACCATTTGGTCAACCGAGTTGACTATGGCCGATCCCTTTCCATTGGGAAGAGAATGCTTTCCTTGATTTCCTGTGTCACTATTGTCAATGTCCATCAAGTTTAAAGGAAGTTGATCTTAACAAATAGATAAGATCATTAAGGGTCTTGTCATAGTCTGTTTCATAGATGTCCCAAAGGAACTCACTATGTGACTTAGAAAGTGATTGAACCACCAACTTTCTCAAGACTTTGACACCCAACTCTCTCGGCTTGTCAATATGTGACTACATCTCAGAGACGTGACCACACCTAGACCTTGCCTTGCCAATTGGGCTTGAGTGACCTTAAACTTTTCTAGAACTTGTGGGTTAGGGAGAATAATTTGAAGAGGTGAAGAAGTATGATATCCATGGGACATTATCTTCATTAGGAAAGCTTGTTTCAAGAGATTTGTGAAGATCAAAAATGTCTAAAGCAGACATCTTTTGGGAGATATTCAAGATAGTTAATCGTAAGTCCTTAATATGATACCCAATATGAAATATTAAGACTAGGACCCAACAAACTATTTTATAACTTAGAAGAGGTATGTTGTAATCCAAGCTATAAAATATTTGAAGGTAGGTGAATGACGATTCACCAATTTCCACCATGAAAAACGAAATAATAACTAGGTTTTTAATTGGTTTTGAAATTCCTAGATCTTTGAGATTCATTGAACTGTTCAATGGCATGTTTCAATATTGAGTGTGCCCTTCAGGTTTTGTGACTAGGATGCCGAGGATCACAAAATAAGGTGTGAAGTAACCATGCAAATTACTTGGTACCCTTAAGTGTTTACCCCTCAATCGATGTGCTGGTTAACCACACACGCTCCACCGATACTATGATAAACATTATGTTACCCTGTGCCTACCTTGTTAAATACGAGTTAGTGTGCCAGTTAACCACACACGCTCCACTAACCGACTTAAACAAAGTGCAAAGTGTAATTTCATGGATTAGCACCTTATTCACATTTTCCTAAGTAACTAAGATTGGGTATTATTAAGAGTTTAGTTACTTAGTATTTATCATTAATACTTTTAATGAAGGGAGAATTCTAGTCCTATCAAACCCGTTCGGCTAACGACCCTCCACCAGTGGAAGTGATAAACTGGATCTCCGAGATGGAGACGATGTTTGAGAGTTGTGAGTGTAGCAACAGGCAAAAGACCGATCTCGCGGTTCCTCTGTTGAAATCTGGAGTACTAAGCTGGTGGAAGCTACTAGCTGATTCGATGCCCAAAGGAGAAGCGAACAAGATGTCATGGGAGGATTTTCTGGTGCAGCTAAAAATGCAGTACTGCTCTGAACAGGATCTTCTGGAAATCAACAACGAGTTTCAGAATCTAAAGAAGGGAAAGATGAGTGTCATCGAGTATGCTGCAAGTTTTACGGAGAAAATGAAGCTTGTTCCTTATCTAGTTCCAACTGAACTCTCCAAGGTCAATAAGTTTGCCCATGGATTACCAGCAGACTTTGGTCCAATGGTCAAACAAACAACCACTTTGAAAGCCGCCATCTGGGCAGCCAAGAATGTTGAGACCCAAATAAGGGAAAAGGGTCTGGAGAAAGTTGAAGCTGGTGAGAAGAGGAAGTCGGAAGGATCCTCAAGACCTGATAATAAGGGAAAGTTCTCAAAGTCTAACCTGGACGACCGAAGGAATGAAGCCAAGTGGTGTGAGAAGTGCAAGAAGAAACACTTCGGAATATGCGATGGTGAAGTGACGTGATATAAGTGTGGTAGGACCGGTCACTATTCCAGAGATTGTACATTCGAAAACAAGAAGTGCTACGAATGTGGAAATGATGGGCATATTTCAAAGAACTGTCCAAAGAAAAATGAAGCTGCAAGACCAAATGCACCGCCGAAACCAAGGGCATTTCACATGATCCTCGACGAAGCAGAAAACCGTGCAAGGAATCAAGGATGAGGACTTCATATCCAAAGATCAAGTTATGCAGTAGCCATAGTATTGTATGATGTAGCCTATTAGAGGCATAGCCTAGGGTGAACTTGAACACCTATGTAATCATTTCAAGAAATAATATAAAATCTTTGTTTCGTTATCTGATGTGTTAAGTTGATTCGCTGCATGGTGACTTGGGAAACTGCGAGACAATACTTGGGACGAGTATGAGTAGGTGTGAATGGTAGTAGAGGCCTATACTACCGGAAGCACAGGACTCACACTTGGATCAGGGAAAGTCACAAGGTTACCAAGAAGCTAGTAATTGATTTCGTTTTATTCAAGTGTGTTGTTACCATCGTTTCGGTAATGACTAAGAAGATTGTTGATATTCTGACCCTAGTGGTCATATCGAATCGAGTCCGACTACGATGAGTATGTTGTGTGGTTCAGAGAACCAAGTTTGATGTAGCGTCCGACTTAAACCAAACGGTTGAAATCAAAGCGATCAATAGAAGTATCACACTCGTTGTTAAAGAAGTTGGTGGCTAGAAATGCCTAATGTTAAAGTGTGATTATATCACATTAGAACATGAAGGAAGGTATAGTCTGTTTTAGAATTTAACTCTAAGAGACCTAAGTCTAAGTGTTGCAACATACGATGATAGGTCATTAGAATATGACACATCGATCTATAGTAGTAATAAAAGAACTTATCTCAAGTTCGTATCCAGCAAGGATCGAGATTGTGACTTGAAGGTCATAATTTGGAGTCTAACCTGAGGTAGAGAGCAGGTGCACGATCGAGTACTCTTACAGTCAATGAGTTTAAGAGATAGAATCGAAGGAATGTAGAAGTTATAATTATTACCTAGGATGAAGAGATGACGTATGGAGTCATTATACGACCCTGTTTCGTTGATGATTCCGGGACGTAATCATCCTAAGGGGGAGATAATTGTAACGCCCGCAAATCTGGGCTAGTCAAATTAGAGGCAATAGGGGTCGAAAACGACTTTTTGACAAAAGATTATTTAGAATAAATAATCTTAATCAAGTTGTAGAGTATGTTACAAGGTTTTCGTACATATAAAGAACGCCGAAAACCGAGTTATAACGAAGAAGTTATTACCCATTGAAGTTTCGCGACGGGACCGACACGATACCGAGAAGCGTAAATAGTGAATTTACGATAGAGCGAGATTTAGCCTTAGCGATCTAAACGAAAGTCGTAGAATATGTTAAACTAAGAATATCGATAAAAAGAACGCCCAAATCTGACTTCGTATGAGGAAGTTATGATTTTTCTAAGATTTAGCATAGCAGTGCACAGCCCGAAATCTGAATTTTAGATCGGTCGATTTTTAGCCGACGGGATCTAAATGAAAGTTGTAGTACTCATAAATACCAACGCGTGGATATAAAGAACGTCGATAATAGAGCTCGTATGCAAAAGTTATGGACGAAGCTTAGTCCCTACTTTTCGAGCGCGGCGAATTCGATACAGTTTTGTAAATACGAGATAGAATGAGATTTAGCCAACGAGGTCTAAATGAGAGTTGAAGATCTCATTAATAGGAACTCAACGGTAAAAAGACAGACAAAAATGGAGCTCGTATGCGAAAGTTATGGACGAAGCTTAGTCCCTACTTTTCAAGCGCGACGAATTTGATACAGTTTTGTAAATCCGAGATAGAATGAGAATTAGCCAACGAGGTCTAAATGAAAGTTGAAGATCTCATTAATAGGAACTCAACAGTAAAAAGACAGACAAAAATGGAGCTCGTATGCGAAAGTTACGGACGAAGCTTGGAGACTACTTTACTATACACTTCCTATATATACAAGGGTGAACTCCTCATATTTTCTTCACACCATAAGCCTTTCTTTCTCTCTATAACTTCTCTCTAGCCTCCCTAAACACCTCCCAAGTCTAGGGAACTTCCCTATCACGAGAAGAAAGCCTCGGAGCGCCCGACGGCTCCGAGAAGAAAAGCTTTCGGCTCGGAAATGCTGCTCCAGCGAAGCCCGATTTTTAATAAAAACCCGCTGTAAGTGAGCTACGCCTATAGTATATTTAATATAGATTTTATTTAATTATAGTAACATTGTTAGGACCTTAAAATAATTATTTAGGCTATTATTACGAGTTATATTGAGTGTTATTTAACGCTTATATAATAGTAATAATAGCTAGAGTATTAAATTAGTCTCATTAAGCGTTAGACTAAACTCTAGTGGTAATGATACTAGGTTTCGTCAAGGGATAATTGTTTTAAGAGTAACGAAGTGTTGTCCGAGTGCCGAATCACCACCTTTCAGGTGAGTGCATAGTCCCTTTCATCTTACACATAGATATGAAGTATTTTATATAAACTACGTGCTATGTGTGCACATTATCTGAATACTTGCTGTCTATGCTGGTTGAACGTTTTATACATGTTTTAAAGGACTTAAACTGTATATGTATGTTATATATACGAAAATGTTGGGTATGAGATGGTAGATGAATGATGAGAGATAGAAGATGACGTGAGTATACATTGGCAACTATAGACTTAGTGCCTATGGGACAAACACCGGTAGCTATGGACTTAGTACCTTTTAGACTTTGGTAGCTATGGATTTAGTACCTGTTGGGAATTGGTAGCTATGGACTTAGTACCTATTAGTTAGACGTTGGTAGCTAAGGATTTAGTACCTGTAGGAATTGGTAGCTATGGACTTAGTACCTGTTGAACATTGGTAGCTATGGACTTAGTACCTATTAGATAAAGACTGGTAGCTATGGATTTAGTACCCGATGAATAGACTATAGCAGCTATGGAATTAGTGCTTTATGAATGAACATTGGCAGCTATGGATTTAGTGCCAGTCCTATAACCCTGGAAGTAAGGGACTTCGGAATAAACGAATGCAGGATAGATGACTCTTAGGTTAAATCCTTAAAGAGTAAAGAAGATAATGGGGATGGGTAATTGGGTTGATTGTTTGATTGAACATAATAATTATATTATTGTGGGTTGAAAACCCTATGTACTCACCAGGTTTCCCAACCTGACCCACTTAGTTTATGTATATCACAGGTGACGAAGTGAAGTGACATTACACTGAGAGATTTAAAAGAGATGTAGATCACTAGTGTAAATCATTGTAAGTTCTGTTTATGCTTATGTTTCGGTATTAACGATGACATCCCAAACATTTTAAAATGAAATAAATACGTTTCTTCAAAAATGTTTTAATAACGTATTTACCATGTTTTTCTGGGAACAAATTCCGCAACCTTTTTATAAAATGAAGTACTCTGATTTTTATAAAGCATAAACAAAATCGGTCTTTTCTGGCCGTGATTTTGGGGATGTCACAGTTGGTATCAGAGCATTAGTTTAAGCGAACTAGGAATATGGATTTATTTCTAGACTTAAACTTAGAATGCTAAGCGATGATTGTGAGGTGTGAGCACTAGCTTATTTTAGGAATGATGTCTAAATTGCTTTTATGTGCTAAATGATTTGTTATGCTATAGTTTGATCGGATCTATGGTCTGTTGACGACCGGATCTGGAAACCTTATGTGTTTAGGATTCTAAACGTACGACTACGATATTAGAACTAGCATGTAAACGTTTCGGAGTGATAAGGATGATTTAAACGTCAATCCTAAGTAAAGGTCTAGATTCACCTCATTAGGTGTATAGATCAAGATGGTAAGAACCCGTAGTGGAAACGTAAATGCAAATGGGAACAGAAACCAACCCCCAGTGATTGAGCAAATACCGGTGATGGAAGCCACTGCTGAGCCAGTCACAATGGTCGGAGTGCAAGCAATGATCCAAGCGATGTTGGATCGTCAAATGGAGGAAACTAGGCGTTTGCTCCAGCAAAATCGAGAGGAAGCGACCATTCAGATCGAACGGCCCGAGTTGAACGAGGGGCAGACTGAGGAGGGAAACTACAGTGGGACTGTTGGTCAAGCCAACCCACCAATGGTTAAGCAAAACCACCAGGATGGAGGAAATGATGGACGTGGATGCAAATACAAGGATTTCATGGCGTCCAAACCACCGAGTCTATCTGGATGCCCGACGCCGGTGGAAGTCATAAACTGGATCTCTGAGATGGAGACGATGTTTGAGAGTTGTGAGTGTAGCAACAGGCAAAAGACCGCTCTCGCGGTTCCTCTGTTGAAATCTGGAGTACTAAGCTGGTGGAAGCTACTAGCTGATTCGATGCCCAAAGGAGAAGCGAACAAGATGTCATGGGAGGATTTTCTGGTGCAGCTAAAAATGCAGTACTGCTCTGAACAGGATCTTCTGGAAATCAACAACGAGTTTCAGAATCTAAAGAAGGGAAAGATGAGTGTCATCAAGTATGCTGCAAGTTTTACGGAGAAAATGAAGCTTGTTCCTTATCTAGTTCCAACTAAACTCTCCAAGGTCAATAAGTTTGCCCATGGATTACCAGCAGACTTTGGTCCAATGGTCAAACAAGCAACCACTTTGAAAGCCGCCATCTGGGCAGCCAAGAATGTTGAGACCCAAATAAGGGAAAAGGGTCTGGAGAAAGTTGAAGTTGGTGAGAAGAGGAAGTCGGAAGGATCCTCAAGACCTGATAATAAGGGAAAGTTCTCGAAGTCTAACTTGGACGACCGAAGGAATGAAGCCAAGTGGTGTGAGAAGTGCAAGAAGAAACACTTCGGAAGATGCGATGGTGAAGTGACGTGCTATAAGTGTGGTAGGACCGGTCACTATTCCAGAGATTGTACATTCGAAAACAAGAAGTGCTACGAATGTGGAAATGATGGGCATATTTCAAAGAACTATCCAAAGAAAAACGAAGCTGCAAGACCAAATGCACCGCCAAAACCAAGGGCATTTCACATGATCCTCAACGAAGCAGAAAACCGTGCGAGGAATCAAGGATGAGGACTTCATATCTGAAGATCAAGTTATGCAGTAGCCATAGTATTGTATGATGTAGCCTATTAGAGGCATAGCCTAGGGTGAACTTGAACACCTATGTAATCATTTCAAGAAATAATATAAAATCTTTGTTTCGTTATCTGATGTGTTAAGTTGATTCGCTGCATGGTGACTTGGGAAACTGCGAGACAATACTTGGGACGAGTATGAGTAGGTGTGAATGGTAGTAGAGGCCTATACTACCGGAAGCACAGGACTCACACTTGGATCAGGGAAAGTCACAAGGTTACCAAGAAGCTAGTAATTGATTTCGTTTTATTCAAGTGTGTTGTTACCATCGTTTCGGTAATGACTAAGAAGATTGTTGATATTCCGACCCTAGTGGTCATATCGAATCGAGTCCGACTACGATGAGTATGTTGTGTGGTTCAGAGAACCAAGTTTGATGTAGCGTCCGACTTAAACCAAACGGTTGAAATCAAAGCGATCAATAGAAGTATCACACTCGTTGTTAAAGAAGTTGGTGGCTAGAAATGCCTAATGTTAAAGTGTGATTATATCACATTAGAACATGAAGGAAGGCATAGTCTGTTTTAGAATTTAACTCTAAGAGACCTAAGTCTAAGTGTTGCAACATACGATGATAGGTCATTAAAATATGACACATCGATCTATAGTAGTAATAAAAGAACTTATCTCAAGTCCGTATCCAGCAAGGATCGAGATTGTGACTTGAAGGTCATAATTTGGAGTCTAACCTGAGGTAGAGAGCAGGTGCACGATCGAGTACTCTTACAGTCAATGAGTTTAAGAGATAGAATCGAAGGAATGTAGAAGTTATAATTATTACCTAGGATGAAGAGATGACATATGGAGTCATTATACGACCCTGTTTCGTTGATGATTCCGGGACGTAATCATCCTAAGGGGGAGATAATTGTAACGCCCGCAAATCTGGGCTAGTCAAATTAGAGGCAATAGGGGTCGAAAACGACTTTTCGACAAAAGATTATTCAGAATAAATAATCTTAATCAAGTTGTAGAGTATGTTACAAGGTTTTCGTACATATAAAGAACGCCGAAAACCGAGTTATAACGAAGAAGTTATTACCCATTGAAGTTTCGCGACGGGACCGACACGATACCGAGAAGCGTAAATAGTGAATTTACGATAGAGCGAGATTTAGCCTTAGCGATCTAAACGAAAGTCGTAGAATATGTTAAACTAAGAACATCGATAAAAAGAACGCCCAAATCTGACTTCGTATGAGGAAGTTATGATTTTTCTAAGATTTAGCATAGCAGTGCACAGCCCAAAATCTGAATTTTAGATCGGTCGATTTTTAGCCGACGGGATCTAAATGAAAGTTGTAGTACTCATAAATACCAACGCGTGGATATAAAGAACGTCGATAATAGAGCTCGTATGCAAAAGTTATGGACGAAGCTTAGTCCCTACTTTTCGAGCGCGGCGAATTCGATATAGTTTTGTAAATACGAGATAGAATGAGAATTAGCCAACGAAGTCTAAATGAGAGTTGAAGATCTCATTAATAGGAACTCAACAGTAAAAAGACAGACAAAAATGGAGCTCGTATGCGAAAGTTATGGACGAAGCTTAGTCCCTACTTTTCAAGCGCGGCGAATTTGATACAGTTTTGTAAATCCGAGATAGAATGAGAATTAGCCAACGAGGTCTAAATGAAAGTTGAAGATCTCATTAATAGGAACTCAACAGTAAAAAGACAGACAAAAACGGAGCTCGTATGCGAAAGTTACGGACGAAGCTTGGAGACTACTTTACTATACACTTCCTATAAATACAAGGGTGAACTCCTCATATTTTCTTCACACCATAAGCCTTTCTTTCTCTCTATAACTTCTCTCTAGCCTCCCTAAACCCCTCCCAAGTCTAGGGAACCTCCCTATCACGAGAAGAAAGCCCCGTAGCGCCCGACGGCTCCGAGAAGAAAAGCTTTCGGCTCGGAAACGCTGCTCCAGCGAAGCCCGATTTTTAATAAAAACCCGCTGTAAGTGAGTTACGCCTATAGTATATTTAATATAGATTTTATTTAATTATAGTAACATTGTTAGGACCTTAAAATAATTATTTAGGCTATTATTATGAGTTATATTGAGTGTTATTTAACGCTTATATAATAGTAATAATAGCTAGAGTATTAAATTAGTCTCGTTAAGCGTTAGACTAAACTCTAGTGGTAATGATACTAGGTTTCGTCAAGGGATAATTGTTTTAAGAGTAATGAAGTGCTGTCTGAGTGCCGACTCACCACCTTTCAGGTGAGTGCATAGTCCCTTTCATCTTACACATAGATATGAAGTATTTTATATAAACTACGTGCTATGTGTGCACATTATCTGAATACTTGCTGTCTATGCTGGTTGAACGTTTTATACATGTTTTAAAGGACTTAAACTGTATACGTATGTTATATATACGAAAATGTTGGGTATGAGATGGTAGATGAATGATGAGAGATAGAAGATGACGTGAGTATACATTGGCAGCTATAGACTTAGTGCCTATGGGACAAACACCGGTAGCTATGGACTTAGTACCTTTTAGACGTTGGTAGCTATGGATTTTGTACCTGTTGGGAATTGGTAGCTATGGACTTAGTACCTATTAGTTAGATGTTGGTAGCTAAGGATTTAGTACCTGTAGGAATTGGTAGCTATGGACTTAGTACCTGTTGAACATTGGTAGCTATGGACTTAGTACCTATTAGATAAAGACTGGTAGCTATGGATTTAGTACCCGATGAATAGACTATAGCAGCTATGGAATTAGTGCTTTATGAATGAACATTGGCAGCTATGGATTTAGTGCCAGTCCTATAACCCTGGAAGTAAGGGACTTCGGAATAAACGAATGCAGGATAGATGACTCTTAGGTTAAATCCTTAAAGAGTAAAGAAGATAATGGGGATGGGTAATTGGGTTGATTGTTTGATTGAACATAATAATTATATTATTGTGGGTTGAAAACCCTATGTACTCACCAGGTTTCCCAACCTGACCCACTCAGTTTATGTATATCACAGGTGACGAAGTGAAGTGACATTACACTGAGAGATTTAAAAGAGATGTAGATCACTAGTGTAAATCATTGTAAGTTCTGTTTATGCTTATGTTTCGGTATTAACGATGACATCCCAAACATTTTAAAATGAAATAAATACGTTTCTTCAAAAATGTTTTAATAACGTATTTACCATGTTTTTCTGGGAACAAATTCCGCAACCTTTTTATAAAATGAAGTACTCTGATTTTTATAAAGCATAAACAAAATCGGTCTTTTCTGGCCGTGATTTTGGGGATGTCACATGCCTCATTTGTACCAGGCTTACCATGCTCAAGGCTGAGATTCGATAGTTTGTGTTGCCTCAGGAGTACCACGCTTTGGCTGAGTTGCAATCGAATTCAAGGAGAGATTTTGAGTTAGAGACCCATGGGTAGGATGAGAGGTTAATTTCAATACACTCGTAGCTAGCAACCAAGTGGTTGAGTTTCGTTGACTCAAGATCAGGAGCAGTAAAGCAGAGGAGTTTTTATTGTGGTTCTAACACCTATTTCACAAAACGGATCGACTAAAGAGTTATATGTCCAATTTCATGTGTTATATTGAAAAACACAAGCCACAACATGGTGGGTTGATGTCCACATCATGGCAGCTATAGTAGCCCATGCCCATGACTTTTAGGATTTCTCCTATACTTAAGGACGTTAACTTTAGGGTAAGTTCATTCTCTTCAGCCTTCACCCTCTTATGTGGAAAAAATGTACCCTTTTAATGTCCTTGACATGTTCTTAATGGTTTTCGGCATTTGAAGGCTCGTTTCTCATGTCTTGGTATCAAGCTTGCAGATCGTGTTGCTTTTCAAATTCCTTTAGTGAAGAGCTCAAGTGTAGATCTAGCAAAGTGACATGATTTATGTACCATTGTGGGTATAAAGCTTCAACCTTTGCTTATATTTTGTTAAATCTAGCTTATTTTATATTTTTATTCTTTTGGTCCCTTTTTGCGGGTGTGTTGGGATTAAGATGAGTGCAACCCCTTTTAAGTGCAAGACATGAGAGTGTTGCAATGCTTCTCTAGTTCTTCTGTTCTTGTGAGTTTCTCACTATTCCACGTATTCCATTAGATATCCTTTGCATGGTAGGACAGAGGTACTATTAGAGTAAAAGTATGCTAGTTGACTAGGATATCTCCTTGTTATGCATGTGCAGTTTAGAAAACTTGGTGTCTTGGTTTTCTAGACTGGTAGGGTCGTTCCTATTGATCGTATGATATTATTAGGAGTTATGTTTAGTTAGGATGATTGGGGAAGGAAAATTATCAAGATTATGGACGTTTGAACATTATTTAGCTCATTGCAAGATATCACTGTAAGACTATTATTTGGCCCATAACATTCACTCAAGGTTGGACCAGACCTGTTATTTCATATATAATCACTACGTACGTTTATACTGATCGTATATTTTTCAGGTCGGCGGTAGAGTCGAACATTTTGGGGGGATGCATTCTATATATGATGGAATATGTGGCATATTGTGGAACTCACTAAGCTTTATGCTTACAGTTGTGGATTAAACATTTTATAGGTCGTTCTTGAGAAGAAATCGGTGGGATTGTACACACGCATCGAAGATATTCGTTACTATGGTTTTATGAACTTAACTCTGATAATGCATGGTTTTCAATTAATCAAATATTATTTAGTTATTTTGAAACAAAGTTGTAATTGGTTAATCAATTTTAAAATGAAAAATATCTTTGTAATTTTTGGGACGTTACAAGTTGGTATCAAACCCTTAGTTTGAGGGATTCAGGAACGCTTTGCGGTGTGTTTGAACTCAAATTGAGGACTGACAGATTTTCCAAAATAATTTTTTTGAAAGAGAGTGCATTTATTCAAGAAAATAGTTTTCTAAAGAGAATTGATAATAAATGGTGGATGGGATATTTACGGTTGTCTGGAGCTCTGGAAGTAAGTAATTCCTAATATAACTATATGATTTTTGTTAGTAATTCAAGTCATCCTTAGTCAATCCAAGTTATCAATATTACTATATGATTTTAGATCTGAAGTAGATGCCTTCCGAGCTGTTACAAAATCTTATATACTTCCAAATCAGACCTCCTTTGTACCCATCCGACGTCTCCTATGACACATGTTGGACTATATTCCTTCTGACAATCCCTCAATAAACATCATCTCAAGGTTTTGGTTTTAGATGACCTAATCTATCCTACTCCAATTTCGGATGCAATCCCTTTAGAAGAAAATAGACCTCCTACTTCTGGTCCTAGAATCAAGATATCTACCAAGAAGCGAACTAGATCCCTTCACAAAGTCAAACCCCAAAAGAGATCCAAAACTAGTGGTTCCTCTCAATAGGATCCATAGATTGGTTTCACACCAGACTATAGATCTTAAACTTCCCTACCTATCTATTCTTTTAAAGTACTCTTCAGAGTCTCAATAGCAGTTATGCACACACGTGGAGAGTCTGCACATAATATGCCCCCGACCTCCCCATAGGGTGGCGTTGGCATTAAACATAGTTCCTTGGAGTCCCTTAAAACACACTCACGAGTCACTTTTGAGCCTTTTCCTTCCACAAAAGCACTATTAATGGCTCTGTCGTAGGTTTCTAAGCTTTCCGAATTATGAGTAGTCCCTCCAAATTTAGAAGCCACAACCGAACCGATACCCACCATGACTAAAGGAAGTTTTGGTGCTACTAAATTAGATTGCAACGATTTACTTGACAAGGCTCAGCTCTAACATCCCAATTTCACTAATGGTTTCATTGAATACACCACTACTAGGATGCATCACAGAGTTGTTGGTACCTTTCCTCGATATTGAAAGTTTCCACTGAATGTTGATGTTGATGTGTTTCTTTCTGATGACGGCGATGAGTTCGACAAGTCAATATACGAACTCACCATGATATTCCCAATTAATTTGATGATGCATCGGCCACTGTTGCAAAAACAATTTCGAGTGCAGATGGTCCCGATCAGAAACAAGCTTCAGATGAGCCTCCTCTGAAAAATGTTGTTGATGAAGAACCGAGTGTAGATGTTCTCGTTCAAATTATTTTGGATGAGCCTCCTTGGCCCAACAAAGAAGCTAAAAGAGATGTTCCTTACTCCACTTGCATTTCGATGATCCTCCTCATGGTGATGCATATTTATGTGTTCAGATGATGTTTGAAGGAGTTGACATCGAGTTTATAAATGTGTTTTCCTTTAAGTTCTCAGTTTAAGTTGCTTCAAGCTTCCTCCTTAAAACCCAAGGTCGAATTTGACTTCCAATCTGCTTCTGACAACATGGACCTTGGTGATGACGGAGAAGATAATCAACAATTACACCTCTAAATAATGATGTGATTAGCGGTAACAATAATGATGGGGGAGAGGAAAGTGATGATGAATAAAGCAAATAAAGTGAAGGATCTAATTTCATTGTTGGATCATTGACGAATCTCATATTAGATCCCTTCGCTCTACTAGAAGTATGTGAGAAGATTGACCATGTTGAGAACAAGGTTTATAGGATAATATGAATGATCACTTTG
Source organism: Lactuca serriola (assembly GCF_051521515.1). Classification (NCBI taxonomy): domain Eukaryota; kingdom Viridiplantae; phylum Streptophyta; class Magnoliopsida; order Asterales; family Asteraceae; genus Lactuca; species Lactuca serriola. The sequence goes on from NC_136410.1 coordinate 286,489,647, forward strand.
GAATTCTCGATTCAAAATGGATTTATTCCTTAAACCCATTTTTGATGTCATAGTTGCCACCCATTCGATTCAAGAAATAGAAAAAACAATTGGATTAACTCATCTCTCTGCATCTCAAACATAGTCCCGAAGAATCCGACTATAGATATAATGAAAATATGGATAGTCACAATGACATCATGGAGAAAATTCTAAAGGTCCATGATGACTTGGTTTCTGCAACAAAAGAGCTCATCAAGCAAACCCTTGTTCCTCATGAGAAGCAGATACAACACCCGAAGAAGGAGATCTTTGCAAAAGAGGGAATAAATATCATCATGCAACAAGTATTAATCCAAGTTATTTGTTCTGCCCAACATTTTGTGGACATCCTGAATTACATGTTCGATATGTTTCTCTCCATCTTCAATGAAATTATTGACACTCTACAAATTCATTCCCCAACTTAATGCCTATGATAATCTCACCAAGATGGTGAATATCAACATTCAGAAGGTTTTTAGTAAGCTTGATGATCTTCAAGTCAAACACATTGCTTTCAACGAAAGTAGGGCCTTTCTATGCAAGAGGGGAGAAAATGTTATAACTAGATGGAAGCCATGCTCGAAATTCCAATTTCAAGATGAAACCACAGACAAAGAGTATTACGATGAAATGACTGCGAATAAGGAAGTAGACTTAGCACTTCAGTACGGGAAAGAAGAACCTTGTTTTAGAAAAACCACTTTTGATGAAGAGTAAATGAATTGGTCTTCCTGGCCATCAAATCCGACTTACTTCTTCAAACATAGCATGGAGATGGCCAAAACCAAAACTAAGCTAATTACCAATTCTTTCTGAACAACTCAATTGATGCCACCTCTAGTACATACTCCCAAGATTGTTGCAAATGATGAATGGTCCTCTATCAAAATGGATGATGTTCTTGCTACTCCTGAATTGGTCTTACCAATTTCAGAAGTGATCGAGACTAGAACTGCTCAACAAGTTATACAATTTACCCATATAACACTAATCAACGATAAATGTAAGGTAATCACCTTTGAATAGATCATCACAATGAAGTATTTGACAAAGTATGAGGGCTGGTCGCAAGACAAAATCAAAAAGGAAATGGAAGAAAGTCTTCAGATTCATGTTTTAAAGGATTTTACGAATCCTCAATCTTGAATCTCACCATATTACCCTAAAGGAAGACTAGGTGAGCATCATATGGTTCCTTTTGTGAACTGTGCACTTCTTACTTTTGATTCTGAATAGCTCGATCTGCCAATCTCTCCACATTATAGATATTACATGAAGTTCACTCCATTACATCCAACCAACAAAAACAAAACTCTTGTTAGGACTAAAAGAGAACTTCTGAGCACCTTCTACTCCATTATGGTTTTTCTTAATAAGTAATCATGGTCAAGACGAAGAATTACACAAATTAGTGGATGCAGAATGAAAGTGCTAAGCAAGTTCAAACATGATTGCATTCTATACGACTACTACATCACTCAGAACTCTCTAAAGAGGATCATGATATCGGATGCTGAGTTTCTGAATATACATGTCAACGGCATTTTGGTGATTGTTGAGCATCTTAAGGACAAGAAAACATTTGATCTGAGCATCCAAACTTACAATGATGCTCTGAACTTCCTGAAATATTATATTTTTTAATTTGGCTGATCAACCGTTGATTTTGCTCCATTCATCAGAATTGAGAAGCTACTGGCTCAAATCAACACATAGCCTGAAGAAGTTGATCGACTAATAAGGTTCTATTATATGTCCAAAGCTTGGATATGTGTACAAGAAGAAGAATTCAAGCAAGAAGGAACTTTTCAAAGTTAGGCAAAAGTACTTGCTTCAAAATAATGTGCTTCATAAATTCATCTCTAAATATGCTAAGTCTTAAGCAAACAAAGAAGACAAGCAAGACCTGATCAAGCAACTCACATGGTGTATTAAAGTTAGAAGTTGGTTACAATAAGCATATTTTTTAGCATTTGGTGAAAAGATGTAAAGGCTTGTTCATTTATAAGGTAACTTAGGTGGAGATTGTTAGTTCAAGTCAAGTGATCCTTAGGCAATCCGAGTTTTCATGGTTCCTAGATGATTGTAAATCTAAATTAGATGCCTTCACGGTTGTTGAAGACTTTCGAGATACTAGTAACTGAATGATTCGGGGATGAGTACCGTTTTGTTAGTTTGTATTTTGCATTATTAGACGTAGCACATGTAGGAGACAAGGTCAACCACAATGACATGTCATATGGTTGATCGGTAGTTAGCTTTTAATACCAGGGCCTCCTTTGTGATTGATCTAGGGATAGTATAAATATGACCATAACCCCATGCAATTCCTTCAATCTTTTCACACCTTTGAAGTATCATTCAGTCAATCATTTTTCTTATTCTTTTTGTTCTTATTTCTATATATACTTTTAGTACTATTTATTGTTGTATTAAATACTTTGTTTCTAAATTATCTTCAAGGCTTGACTGGTTTATTGAGACTTGACAGTAATAGATTATTTGCCTCTATTATTGTGTTGATCTCCAAGTTTGTGTTCTCAAACCTTGTCCGTAGATATCTTGGATATCCCCTACTTTCACAATCTGTGACAACCTGAAATTTCCAAATGTATGAACCTCATCTATTCAATAGAAGCTAGTTCAGTTTCTGTGATTTTCAAGCTTTTCCGAACAAATTTGTGTACATTAGGGTTTATGTTTTAGATAATATCAGGAGAGTGGATACTCCTGGTTTTGTGAAACTTGGGCATTTCAAGTTTCATCATGTTACAGTCCAACACCAGGAATAAAAATATTTTCTGCCAAAATATTCCAGGACTATAAATAGTTTCTGAATGAAATTAATTCATTATTTACAATTCCAAATAGAGAAAAGCCATATTCTATCTGACGGATCTTCGGGTTTTCATCCCAGATTGTGAGTCTACTTTTCTATATGTGTTTCAATACTTGTTTAATGCTTATTGACAACAATAAACATGTTTAGATTACAAGATCCGGGAGTTTACCGCCCAAGAACGTTCTTGGGGAGTAAACTCCACAATGGAACATAAATGCTTCCTAGCCCCGATTCCTTGTTAGACAACTTGTTTAGGGGTTAGAGTATGATCTTTGTAGCCTATAAATCATCCAAGAAACATAAGTTCTAGGAGTTTACGGCCAAGGAACTCCCTTGGGCCGTAAACCCCTTTTCAAGGGCTTAAAGTGCCCCAAATCTTCCCCAAATGCTTAAGGACTTTAACTACTAGTACTTGTGCTTGTTTAGAACATCAAAAGCCCATAAAAACCATAAGTTTCTAGGAGTTTACGGCCAAGAACTCCTCTTGGGCCGTAAACCCCTTTTTGTGGGACAAAAATCATTCCAAGCAACCCTTAAGCCTTTAGACAATTTAACTTGCACCCTTGGGACTAGAATGGGGAGTAGAACACATCTAAACCACTCCTTGAAAGGAGTTTACGGCCAAGGAACATGACTTGGGCCGTAAACTCCAAGTGAAGGCACCAAAGTGTGTCTCTTGTCCCCATTAGCCTTAGATAAATTCATGAAAGCAATCCTTGATGTCTAAGTGCCTCAAATCAATTAAATTCCTAGAGTTTACGGCCGTAAACTCTAAGTTGAAGGACCTTAGGCCGTAAACTCCCATATGGGGTGTTCTAAAGCCTTAAACTACTTCATGTGTTATTCCAATAAAGCTAGGAGTGTTCTAGGATCAAGATAGCACCACAAAACACCCAAAAACACCATTTGAGGAGTTCACGGCCATAAACCTATGAGTTTACGGCCGTAAACTCCAAGGTGTGGGGTTTGTTGGGTGGTGAACTCCTATACAAGGCCCTTTGATGTTTCAAACCCTTTTGCCTCGTCCCGTAGCAGCTTAGATGCAACCATTTGGACCTTAAACACTCATAAAAGTGTTTAAATGTTTTCTAAGTGTCTTAACTTATTTATTTAAGTTATTATATATCTAATTAGTTATATATATGCTTATTATATGATAACTAGGCTCGTACATGTAAACCAGTCTCCGTTTGTCACCTAGCACGGTAGCCGACACTGCAATTCAAACGACTCACCACAAGTGAGTTCATACCCCTTGAATCAACCTTTGAACTGATTTTAAATGTTTTATAACACTTTATGGGGGGGGGGAATACAAGTCAAATACTTATCAGTTATTGCTTCAATCACATGTGATTGCATTTAATCACATGTGATTAATAACTAGGAAAACAACGATTTTTACCACTGTTCAAACTGTTTTTCAAACTACTTCACTTTGAAATGTTTTACAAACTGTTTTACTATCCAAACTTACTTATAGACTGTGATTTAAACAAATGCTTCTTATACTTGAACTGTTTTATTTTACTTATGCCTTTAAATTGTTTTATAGATCGACATCAAGTCGATCTCCTCTTGATACAATATTTATGCTTCAAATGTTTTATGAAAACTTACTTATGTTTTATATATTCAATTGCATGCCCATATATGTATAGATGTATAAATAATGTTTAAAGGACTTAGGAAGGCCATCCGCCCTATTTCCTTTTCGCGCCTTGAGATGTGGTATGGTGGGATTTCGGGTGATCATCCGAAGGTCGTTTCAATATTACTTATACATCATATATACATATATAGACATAAAAGTACTTCCATATTCATACTCATCAGTACATCATTAGCTGGTTACCATCGGGGTAACGCAGGATCATACATATACAGATATACTAGAAACAATACATATACAAATATACTAGAAACAATACATATACAGATATACTAGAAACAATACATATACAGATATACTAGAAACAATACATATACAGATATACTAGAAACAATACATATACAGATGTACGAGAAACAATACATATACAGATATACGAGAAACAATACATATACAGATATACGAGAAACAATACATATACATAAATACGTAATAATTGTGATCCACTGTATCGGGCATGCCTTAAATGTCGTGGCCCGAGTTGTAGCCAGAATTCTCTTGGAGGGAGAGCGTGAGTTTGCGTATAGATCTATACTGGATTGACTATCCTACACCTTGCTGCTAGCTACAGCCGGACCTGTAGGTCTGCGGGTGCCAAACGTCATTTCTTATTACGACCGTTCATTATGTCGTTGATTTTCAGTCGATAGCATGGTGCAATTAATCACAATATGCCTTAATATAAATCCGGTTTACGGTAGTAGTATTTAGTACAGCAGTAGTCTTATTATACAAAGCCACAGTACTTCAATGATTTACCCATTACATATTTTAGTGATAATCTCACTTAAGCATTAATGTAAAAGCTATATTTTAACAAATGATACATAACACTTGTATTGAAATTATATATTTAATGCAATGGATGATGTTGTTTGCTTATTTACATTTACTGTGTTGTGATACTATACATGACGTCCTCCTCCCCAGAACGTTTCCGTCGTTCTTGGTTTTGGGGTGTGACACAATCTTTTATGTGTGCTATTAATTTTTATCCATGCTAAAATGTAGGTTGCAGATCTGCTTAATAATTGCATGATAGAATTGTCGGACAATTGTGATGCCTTATAACCTAGAGAATTGTGTGTTATGTGCTACTTGAATTCTAGCTTGACAAGTTTAATTGCTAGATCTATTTTTTAAAGTTATGAACGATTAGAATTATATAGCTTAGAATGATTGAATCAGCCATATTTCTTGTTCCTTGTCTGGTTATGGGCTTAGGGTAAAATCACTTATTCGACGGTCTATTTAATCTTGTAGTTGGTATAACTTCCTTTCATTTAATACCAAGGTATGGAAAGAAAGAGGCTTATTGTCTATAAGAGAAGTCGAAAAAGCAAGCACGCCATGCCTTGCATGGTTATGGTTGTAGGTGTGTCCAAGGTGGGGCTAAGAGGTGTATACTACTCTTCCATAAATAACTAGCGTGCACAGCATTGTTAATGATATCCAATACACCCAAAATTATGTACATGACCTATTATATCATATGATATGATATATTACATACTTATAACCATCTAGACACATTGTTTTCATAACATAATATATTTTCCTAATTAAATACAATAGTTGCTTATATTTATTAATAATCATATAATAATAAATATTCCATATGTGCCAACTTTATCCATTAGGACGCTTTTAAGAATAGCGATCAGGAAGCTAGAATAAATACTTGTTCGGGTTAACGACTTAATGATTAAGGTAGGGTTTCAAGGAGCATGTAGGGTGTTACGTATCCTTATGAATAGGATGTTGCTATACAGTAGTGATGTATTAGATTGATAGATCTGTATGATTTCTTGTACTTGCTAGTTATTGATTATTGTTTGCACCTGTTAACATATTGTGGTTGGGTTGAGGCGGTCATGCCTTATGTTAAAGGCTAAGATACCTGGGCGGTCCATTTGATACTATAGGCCCAAGGGAATGGTCCAACTTATGTTGAAGGCTCACTAGCACTCCAACTTATTGTTGAAGGGTTAGGTGGTTGTCTAGCCTCATGTTGTAGGCCTTGTGTGCATGCATTGTATTTTGTTATGTATGGGTACTTTGGGTGATCTCACTGAGCTTTGGCTTACAATTTGGTGTCGTGGTGTCAGGTATAACATATGATTGGGGCAAGGCGAAGGTGTGACTGGACACATCATCCTTTGGATTTATGTTGACAAATTTTATGGGTACTCTGATTTTACGATTATTTTTTGGAAATGATGTTTTGCATGACTTATGGTTTATAAAAATGGTTTATGAAAAATGAAAATTTTATCCTGATTTTTTGTATGTTACAAGTTGGTATCATAGCCTTGTTTGAGAGAACCGGAGGCACACTAGTGTGATTCCAGACTCGAACTAAAGATCTGCAAATTAATTTTGAAAATGATCGCTAAAATGGTTAATAAAGAGGATATGATGTGTATAATCAGCTGGAGCCAAGGAAATTATTTCCCAAAATACCCACACTTTTTTATATATTGATGATATGATAGAATTGCAATCTAGTATATAGGCTATGGATCTTCAGGAATTGCATGATAGAATTGACAAATATATGAAGCCTGATACCCTGAGATAATCTGTTGATATTCTATACGGAACTGTCGTTATTACTATGGTTGCTTAGTGTGTGCATCATAGTTGTACATAACTAAGATTTTATAGCCTGAGAATATTTGATTTAGCCTTATTTCATGTTCCTTGTCTAGTTATGGGATTAGGGTAGAATGAATTATTCGACTGTCCATCGAATCTAGTGTTATGTATGATTAGAATACACAAGGCATGTATAGGGTTAGTGGAAGTTTCATGATTGAGTGTCGTTTGTAGAAATCCAACATAAAGAATGCTTAGCCACCCTTGAGAGGCTAAGTATAGGCAAGGTTGTAAAAATCGTCTGACGTTAGCTAGTTGGCGGACTGGGGTTAAGGGATTAATCGGCTAGGCTGAGATTAATCGGGGGATTAATCGGGTACCATTAATTGTTAATTTGTTAGATTTTAAAAAATTAAATATGACTAATATCATATAAAAGTTCGTAAATGCCACTAATATCATAACAAAATAGGTTAATATGATAAATACAATACTAATCATACCTCAAATAGTTTTTATTGAGATATAAATTCTTCAAAGTGTTAAAATTTCATCAGGTTCTACTGTTTCAGTCATTGTGTATGCATGGATTAATTGCTAGGCGCTCTCTAATCGGTCGATTAGCGCCTAGGGATTAATCGGAGATTCATCAGGACCTAATCGGGATTTTTTCAACACTAAGTATAGGATGTATGTGCATCCTGGTTGTTTGGGCTTAGTAGTTGTTGCACATCAAAAATGGCATCGACCAAGTCCTCACACGATGGCCTATAGTGCCAAAATCGAATGCCTGGTCTTGAAGGGTTGAATGCGCTATATGGGTAAGGTTGCGCCCTTTTTAACACCAATTAGGTTTAGATCAACCGGTAGCACTGATGCTCAACAAGAGGTATTATATCTAGTGGCAAGGGTTCGTTTATCCCAGGGAGTAATTTATGAGGGGGGATTGTTGGGGGTCAAAAATGGCATCGACCAAGTCCTCGCACGATGGCGTGGGGTGCCGCAATCGAATGTCTGGTCCTGGAGGGCTGAATGCGCTATATGTGTAAGGTTGCGCCCTTTCTAATGCTAATTGGTTTTAAATCAACCGGTAGCACTGATGCTCAAAAATGGTCGGGTGGTTCATGGTGATCCTCTTAGACAAATACGGGTATGTGTGGAAGGTAGTGTGGGCCCGTAGTACTAGAAGTGCAAGACATGTATGTGTATCAAGGAAGTCATGAAGCTGGAGGATTTAGTGATCCTGTTATGATGTAATGTTTTGATTTTTGTATTTTCTGATGTATTTCGGTTTGTTTTCTGCATGGCGTTCAGTAGAGACTCCAGATCAGGTGCTAGCAGCTCAGAGTGACCAAGATTGACTAATGATGAGATTTATGATATGATCACCGCTCATGTGACCATGGCTATTACAGAGGTGATCTTAGAGGTATTTAGGTCTATAAAGACCGCCACGATCGACATGTTTGACAAGCGATATGCTGTCGTCTCAGAGGTTCCTGTTGTCGCAGTCGCAACAACTGTCACTGTAACGGAACTATATGAAAGTGGGATGACGCAGTATCAGGTCTTCAGCAACACGAAGCCCCCGGGGTTCAACGTGGTCAAGGACTTGATACTTTCCATAAGGTAGATATCAGATGTGGAGGGTTTTTCATCACATGCTAGTGCCCAGAGGACCAGAAGGTCAAGTTCTCCTTTATAATGCCCGTGTCTCTCGCTAAGGATTAATATGACGATGTAATAGTTAGGTTCAACATTATCCGAGCATTATTTGATTTATGTGTAATATACGTCCCTATAACGATATAATAAAATAGGAATAAAATATGTGTCAGTAAAATAATACTTATACCTAATATCCTTGAAGAAATTTCAAGTAGTCATGACAAGGATTCTAGAGATATAAATACTGCTAAATTATAACAAAGAAGTTATGACCTATTGAAGTTACCCAATTAAACCGACACGACTCTATGTATCATAAAAAGTAAATATTCGATAAATTACTTTTTAGCCTTACAGATCCAAACGAAAGTCGTAGTAGTCATTAAACCAAGAGCGTTTATATAGAGAACATCAAAATATAACTTCACTAGAGGAAGTTATGGTTTTTCTGAGATTCTATGTAGTAGTATACATATCAAAAATCCAATTTGAGATCGGTCGATTTTTCGCCAAAAAAATCTAAATGAGAGTTGAAGATCTCGTTAATAGGAGTTTATGATATAAAGATAGTCGAAAACGGACGGTGGATGAAAAAGTTATGAATTTTTAACAGAAATTTAAAGTCTAAGCCTGTTAAAATATAACTTTAAAAATAAAGTCAAAAATAGCTGACGGAATCTAAATGAAAGTCGCAGATCTTGTCAATAGCTACATGTCGATAAAAAGAACGTAAAAAAAAAAACAGAGCTCGTATGCAAAAGTTATGAATTTGTTGAAATCTTTAGTTTTACTTGCGTCATGTGCCACGTGTCAGCACTAGAGGCAAAGCTTTGTAGCATATGCATGCTCACGGTGTGAGAGGTCACGTCTCACAATGTGAGAGCCCTGAGGCAGGCTATAAATTGATGGCGAAATCCACTCTTTTCTTCAAACCTATTCATCCAAACTCTTCTAAACCCTCCTAAGGACCCTAGGCCTTGTTCTAGTATTTTGTAAGGGTAGTAACGAAACTCCAGATCCTTAGAAAGCCCCAAGAAATACAACTCTCGGTTTAGAACTCCTTCCTGTGCAAAGTCTCATTTTCCACTAAACCACCTATAACTTGAGTTATGCCAACCGTGTTTCAAGTTTTACTTATTTTTATGTTCATTATCATTATTATGAACCTATAAACATGCTTTATCAGTGATTTCAAGTCGTTTTGTTGATTGATCTTCATAAGGGGATGATGACAAGGATAGATTTAGTGAGTTGTTTAAAGTGGGCTTTCCAAATAGTATACTCTTTATACCAAACAGACCTTACCTCCGATATGATCTTAACTGGTCGTCCCTTATCAAGTATAGATTAATAAACTTTGAATTAATGAGGAATCTAGACTAATAATTGATGGGTTTTAGCTAAATGAACATTCCTATGTGCACAAACAAACCCTAATGCTTGGATCTAGGTTTCTCGAATTGAACATGCAATGAATCCAAGACTTTTGAAAAATAGATCTAGTTAATAACATAAGAAAAACAGATCTAGAAGATTACCCTAAGTTGCTTGCTTGAATCTTCTTGTCCTTGGAGCTTAGAGTCACAATTGTCACTCCTCTAATGGCTTACAAACACCAACTTAGCAAGAGGATGATTAGAGAGAGTGGGGAGGGAGTTAGAAATCGGCCAGGGTTCTTCCAAAGGAATGAGTACCGATTTCATCAACCCCTTGGGTCTATTTATACTTGTAAGGCTCCTAGGGTTTCACCCTTAAACCCTAATTGGATAACTTAGGCCCTAAGCAATCCAATACCTTAATGATAAGCCTTGGACGATTTCAAGGTCTATCCAAAGCCCTTAAAACCGTCCCCCCGTATCCTTAATGGATTATAGCCCAAAGTACAACTATCATTCAATTGACAGTTTATGCCCTTCTATTTAATTAATCTCCTTAAGTCACCAAATTAATTCCTAATTAATTTATGACGTATATTAATCAAATAATAATATTATTATTCCTTAAATTATTCTCATAATATATTAATAATATTTCTTCCCTCGTAATAAATCGTCCTGTCAAGTTGCTATGGTGAAGGCAACCCAAAAGGACCATGCACAATCGGGTCAAATACTTGCCTAATATAGTTGCAGCCTTAGACACTATTCCAATAGTCTCCCACTTGGATAAGTCTAGTAACTATATATACAAGTATAATCCGATTAGCAATCGTAGCTCTCAAAGACGCTGTCAAACTCCGATCTTATCAATCCTATCCTTTAGATAAGGGATCGTACAATCCTTTATTTAGATATCATGCTGAGAATTCTATGGGACCAATTTGTCTAGCATTTGGTTTCTCGATTTCAGATTCATTTGACATAGAACTTAATTGAGCACATCAATTTAGTTCTGACCGGGCCCGACACATAATTCAAATCAAATCATCGAGCGGCCGAGATATCGCTTTTACCCTCATAGGATAAAAGTAACAAATAAACTTCGACTTATATGCATTTACTTATTCATTAATCAACTATACACAACAATGCATTTTATAACATCAAGTTACTGAGACGGTTTCACATTATCAATGTACAACCAATTAACAAATAACAAGCCATATATCTAGGTTTTAAGACCATATGATATTATCGTCTTGCGGTCACCCTTTTATCACATTCCATAAGGTGATTCTCGCAAGCGCGGGTTTGTTCCAATGCTCAAAACTAGTTCATAAGCACTCATGAACGTTGCAGCATACTTTTGCTATGTCTAATACCATTTAGACAATCTACAGACCAATTCATGACAATCTTCATTCATACCTACTTCCAACATATGAACGATTGTGGATAATTTGAATAATCCGATCATTCTTAATAAACTCAATTATTCTGGAAGTCAAAACATGCAAAGTGAAACAATAGTTAAACAATTAACATAAGACAGTAACATTACTCATAAATAATACTCTTTTATTTGATCATCAAATATTAATTACATTTATCTATTACACGTTTCTAATACTATCTAATCTATACTAATATCATCCTTCAACCCAATACTCCTAGCATGCTGCAAGTGCTTAACCCTACTCAGTCCCTTCGTAAGCGAATCTGCTGGGTTATCTTCTGATGATATCTTCTTCACCACGAGTTGTCCTTCTTCTACACGATGACTAATAAAGTGATATTTTATGTCAATATGTCGAGATCTACCATGATCCCTCGGTTCCTTGGTCAAGGCAACCGCTCCTTCATTATCACAAAAAATCTCCATGGGCTCCTTTATGGTAGGTACAACTCCAAGATCACCGATGAAGTTCTTCAACCATATTGCCTCCTTCGATGCTTCGCTCGCTGCAATGTATTCTGATTCACACGTTGAGTCAGCTATGGTTTCCTGCTTGGAACTTTTCCAAGTTACTGCTCCTCTATTCAGGGTAAAGACCCAGCCTGACTGCAAACGGTAGTTGTCCCTGTCGGTCTGAAAGCCGGCGTCACTATACCCTCGCACCTTCAAGTCATCACTCCCTCCGAAGACTAACAACCATTCCTTCGTCCTCCGAAGGTACTTAAGGATATTATTGACTGCAATCCAATGGGCTCTGCTAGGGTTCCCTTGATATCTACTAACCATGCTCAAAGCAAAGGCTACATCACGGCGAGTACAAGTCATAGCATACATGGTTGAGCCAACTATGGAAGCGTATGGTACTCGGCTCATTTCTGCTATTTCGGCTTCGGTACTCGGACTTTGAGTCTTACTCAACTTGGCATTACTTTGTATCGGTAATTCTCCCTTCTTCGAGTTTCCATACTAAAACATTTTAGTACTTTATCTAAGTAAGTGTTCTGACTAAGTCCTATTAGTCTCTTACTTCGTTCTCTCACTATCCTTATTCCCAAAATATACGAAGCCTCTCTGAGGTCCTTCATAGAGAAGCACTTCCTAAGCCAGGACTTAACCTCCTGCAGAGTCGGGACGTCGTTTCCTATGAGTAGTATGTCATCGACATACAGAACGAGGAAGCTTACTATACTCCCATTGGCTTTGACATATACACATGATTCATCTTCTCTTCATACAAATACACACTCTTTGACTTTCTCATCGAAGCAAATATTCCATCTGCGAGACGCTTGCTTAAGTCCATAAATGGACTTCTCAAGCATACACACTCTATGTGGATGCTTCGGATCCACAAAACCCTCTGGCTGAGCCATGTAAACATCCTCAGCCAACTTCCCATTAAGGAAAGCGGTTTTGACATCCATTTTCCAAATCTCACAATCATGAAATGCGGCAATTGCTAGCATTACTCTAATAGAATTTATCTTCGCAACTGGTGAGAAGGTCTCATCATAGTCAACTCCGAGAGTTTGAGTAAAGCCCTTCGCAACCTATCATGCCTTGTATGTGTGTATAATTCCATCCACGTTGGTCTTCTTCTTGAAGATCCACTTGCACCCAACGGTCTTACGTCCGGACACATTATCAACCAAATTCCAAACTTGGTTGTCAAACATGGACTGGATCTTGCTGTCCATTGCCTCTTTCCATTTTGCAAACTTTGGTCCTGCCGTGGCTTCCTTATAGCTATTAGGTTCATCTAGATTTATTAGTGTACCATCACTAATATACGTGTCCCCTTCGGTAGTAATATGAAAACCATAAAACTGGGGCTGAACTCTAACTCTTTCGGAATTTCTAAGAGGTAAGGACTCGTCAATCGGTTCAACCGGAGTTTCCTCCTTGGGTTGAGTGCCAGCGGTAGAGGTTCCTTCATCAATCGACTCTTGAATCTCTTCAAGCTCGATTTGCCTCCCACTGTCTCCTTGGCTTATGAGTTCTCGCTCTCGGAAAACTCCTCTCCTCACAACAAAGACAACATTTTCCTTCGGTCTATAGAAGAGATATGAAAAGGATTTGTGCGGGTAGCCGATGAAAATACATCGCTCACTACGAGGTTCGAGCTTGTCGTGAGTATCTCGTCTTACGAAAGCCTCGCAACCCCAAACCTTGATATGTGCTAATGGGGGAGCTTTCCCTGTCCATATCTCGTGAGGTGTTTTGGCAACCTTCTTAGTAGGGACTCGGTTAAGGATATGTGTGGCAGTCTCTAAGGCATACCCCCCGAATGAGATAGGTATCGAAGCACGAATCATCATAGATCGGACCATGTCTAACAAGGTTAGATTACGCCTTTCTGCCACACCATTCAACTGCGGTGTCCTAGGTGGCGTCAATTATGAAACTATTCCACACTCCTTGAGATAGCGAAGCACTTCCCGAGCCAGGACTTAACCTCCTGCAGAGTTGGGACGTCGTTTCCTATGAGTAGTATGTCATCGACATACAGAACGATCGATCTTACTATACTCCCACTGGATTTGACATATACACATGATTCTTCTTCGCTTGCTACAAATCCAAACACTTTGACTTTCTCATCGAAGCAAAGATTCCATCTGCGAGACGCTTTCTTAAGTCCATAAATGGACTTCTCAAGCTTACACACTCTATTTGGATGCTTCGGATCAACAAAACCCTCTGGCTAAGCCATGTAAACATCCTCAGCCAACTTCCCATTAAGGAAAGTGGTTTTGACATCCATTTGCCAAATCTCATAATCATGAAATGCAGCAAATACTAGCATCACTCTAATAGATTTTATCTTCGCAACTGGTGAGAAAGTCTCATCATAGTCAACTCCAGGAGTTTGAGTAAAGCCGTTTGCAACCAATCGCGTCTTATATATGTGTACACTTCCATCCACGCCGCTCTTTTTCTTGAAGATCCACTTGCACCCAGCAATCTTACGTCCGGGCTCATTATCAACCAAATTCCAAAGTTGGTTGGCATACATGGACTGGATCTCGTTGTCCATTGCCTCTTTCCATTTTCCAAACTCTAGGCCTGCCATGGCTTCCTTATAGCTATTAGGTTCATCTAGATTTATTAGTGTACCATCACTAATATACGTGTCCCCTTTGGGACACCTATGAAATATACTATGACATGATCCTTAATGATCTTATCTATTTCCTTGGTGCTGCTAAATCAGAAATGATTTAGTGTACTAGTAAAGCAATTTTGATTAGGAGATAAACTTCTGAAAACTTTATTGTCACACCCCGAAACCACGAACGGCGGAAACATTCAGGGGTGGAGGACGTCATGTACAGTATCACAACAGTGTAATATAATAAACAAGCAACAACATCATCCATTGCATTACAAGTAAAGTTTTAATACATGTGTGTTCTTTCATTTTAGTAAGACACCAAAAATATACAATCAAAATAAAAGATGAGACTTGTCTGCTCCGTCTTCTCAAAACCTGGCCTCCGTACCTGTCTACTGATGACCTGAGAATACAAGTTATTTTGAAAGCGAGTATCAGCTTTAAAGCTAGTGAATTCATAAGTGTTTAAGTGTCATTGTCTTGTTTGTGAAAATCTGTTATGAAGTCCATGTAAATCGTTAAACAAAAATGTTGATGTAAGTATGAAAAACCCTAGAAAATCCCTTATTTTCTATCAGTTTGAGATGTAGTCTTCTACCAAGACCCGAATGTTTTGTTTAAGACAATGTAGTCTTCTACCAAGACCCGAATGTTTTGTTATGACTATGTAGTCTTCTACCAAGACCCGAATGTTTTGTTATGACTATGTAGTCTTCTATGAAGACCCGAATGTTTTGTTATGACTATGTAGTCTTCTACCAAGACCCGAATGTTTTGTTATGACTATGTAGTCTTCTACCAAGACCCGAATGTTTAAGTAAAATGATAGTTTTTCCTTTCTATTGACTAGTACTAAAAGTGCTTAGTCTAACTCATCATTTATGTGAATATATCACAAAATAAAGTAAACAGGAAAAAATATTATAATGTAAGTATTATCCCTGGGTGACCAGGATTAACACGACATCGCCGAAGCGAAAGATAGACCCTATGGACATCCGAAGAGTGTCCCCTCATCCTCTGTAGCGGCAGCAGGGTGGAGGGAGGGTTAGTCCCATAACAGCGTTAACCTAATGATCCTCCGAAGATTCACATCTCATCCACTCTTGCAACAATTGGACAGAGGGATGGTTAGTCCCATCACTGACTACTAAATAAGTGACAACCTTAGACATCCGTAGACGTTCATCGACCACTGGTGCTAATCAGCGGGGTTCGGAATGGTAAGTCCCGCCGAAAGATCCCATTGAACCCGGATATGAAAGATAATTTACACAGTAAGTACTAATAGTTCATCCTCTTAGTTCTAAATACAAGTATCCAAGGTAAGTAAATACAGGATAATGCACCTATGTAGAAGTGTTCCTGTATGGTATTCATGTAAGTGTGTTCATGTAACAGGTAAGTATATGTAAACATATTTATGTATCATGTAATCCTAAGTACGTGTACTCATGTATCATGTAAGGTATGGGTATAGACTCATGAATGAACTGACTCTTGTGTGATTCCTTGTAGTAGTAATAATGTTTGATATCTTCTAACTATCCCTATGATAATTAACTGGAAGGTAAGTGGTTGTTCAAGTAGATTTATGCACCCTCGATACTCCAGGGTGTGGGAAACTGAATGAAGGATGAAAACTATAATCTCTATCATATAAATGAACATATGCGCATAAGTATAGTTTGATCCAAGAAGGTAAAATAATGGTTTTGCATGATATCTAGGAGTTTTGAACAATAATTAAGAAGGACTTGATGTCATTTTAATAAACATTTCAAAACTAATACTTTTGTTATCAAGTTATTTTAAGATAGAAAACCATTTTATGCATCACATTTTGTAGTATATGAAATCTGCTGAATGAAAACACAATTATAAAATACATAAAATTGATTTAATAACACATTGTTTTCTACTTGTATCCCCCCCCCGGTTAATACGTTTAAAATCATTTAAAACATTGATTAGGGGTATGAACTCACCTGAAGTTGGTGATTGGGAGGAACTGAACGTTATAGGATTGCTAGGTGTCAAGCGAGGACTTGTACACACACTACGATCCTAATGAACATATAATCACACATATATGTACTAAATTAGTCTCAAATCACTAATTGATAATGTTAAGACATCCTAGACATAATAAACACTTTATATAAGTGTTTTAAGCCCTAAGGATTGTATATAAGCTATTGTGGGACAAGGCACTTGTGTTTAGGGTTCCAAAGGACCCTATATGTGAGTTTACTCCCCATATACCATCACACATGGAGTTTATGGTTGTAAACTCTTGAGTTTACGGCCGTAAACTCCCAACCATGGGGTATTCGTGTGTTTTGAAGTCCCAAATGATTTCTAGAATTATTCCAACTTGGTGGTTAAATTCTTGGAAGGGTTTATGGTCTAGAAACACTCCATTTAGGAGTTTACGGCCCTAAGGCCATTCCCCTTAGAGTTTACGGCCCTAAGGCCATTCCCCTTAGAGTTTACGGCCGTAAACTCTAAGTATGGTGTGTTTTTGTTGTTTTCAAGCCTCATGCATTTGAATGATAGGTTGTAGTCAATTGTTTAAAGCTAATGAGGACCCTAGGCACACTTTAGTGTCCTTGTTTGGTATTTATGGCCTAGGAGCATTACCAAGGCCGTAAACTCACTTCAAGAGGTGATTTTGATGCTTTCAAGTCTCTTGCACATGTGGTATTGGTTCTAGGCTTTTATTCCAAGCATATAAAGACATTAGGCACACTTTGGTGCCATTCTTTCATGGTTATGGCCCAAGAGCAAATCCTTGGCCATAAAATCACTTTGATAAGTGATTTTTATGTGCTTTGGTCCTTAGATTAAGTGGGAAACAATTCCATGTAAAGGTCTAGGGCTTTAGGTGTCTTAAAAACACGCCTTTGTCCATTACAATGGAGTCTACGGCCTAAGATTGCTCTTGGGCCGTGAACTCCCATGTGTTTGTGTTTCTTGATTGTTTTCTTGTCCTAAATATATATACCAATGAGTCTAGGGTAGTAGCATAACACAAGGAACAATCTAGGCTCGGTTTCGGGAGTTTACCTCCCAAGAACACCTTGGGGAGTAAACTCCTAGATCTAATGATTTAGCCATCTAAATCATGTTATAACCACATAATAAGCTTTCTAAAACTACTAGAAAGTGTTACTCACGTTTTGGTATAAAAACCTGAAGATCCGTGAGAGAGAAAATGGCTTTTCTCTAGTTGGAAATGTGAATAATGAATGAATTTGGTTCAGAATTCTATTTATAGTCCTGAGATATTTTTGGCAGAAAATATTTTTATTCCTGAAATGATCTCTAATATAATAGAGTGTTGGAATAACAGTGTGGCACAAAACCCTAGTGCACCCACTCTCCTGATATTTCCTGAAGTGTAAACCCTAAATTACTCAAACTTACGCGAAAAGTCTGAAAATTAACTGTGACTGCTATAACTTCTATTGAAGTGATATAGTTTGTACAGAATGGAAATTTCGGGTTGTCACATCATCCCCCCGTTAGAAGGAATTTCGTCCCGAAATTAGAATTTAAGCAAATAAGAAGTTACAAATAACTAAGCGAAAAGGTGAGGGTATTTCAGTTTCATCTGATCCTCACGTTCCCAAGTGAATTCTGGTCCACGCTTTGCATTCCAACGCACCTTCACTATCGGGATACGAGTCTGCTTTGTTTGCTTGACCTCTCGGTCCATGATCTCTATTGGTTCCCCCACGAATTTGAGGCTCTCGTTGATCTCGATCTCGTCGAGTGGAATAACAAGAGTCTTGTCGGATAGACACTTTTTCAAGTTCGAGACATGGAAGGTAGGATGTACGTTACTGAGTTCTTGCGGTAGATTGAGTTTGTAACCTATAGGGCCGATTATTGCGAGAATCTCGAAAGGCCCTATGTATCTTGGATTGAGCTTCCCACGCTTTCCAAAGCGTATCAAGCCCTTCCAGGGTGAGACCTTCAGTAGGACTCGGTCGCCCACCTGGAACTCCAATGGTTTCCTACGCTTGTCAGTGTAGCTTTTCTGTCGGTCTCTAGAAGATTTCAATCGTTCACAAATTTGAACGATCTTCTCTGTCGTTTCCCGAATGATCTCCGGACCCGTGAGAGTGCTTTCGGGAACTCGTCCCTTAGCTAACTGGGTATCACCCACTTCAGCCCAGCACAGAGGGGATCTGCACTTTTGGCCATAGAGGGCCTCGAATGGAGCTGCCTTTATGCTCGTCTGATAACTGTTGTTGTAGGAAAATTCGACAAGAGGTAAATGGGTATCCCAAGCTTTTCCAAAGTCAATCACACAGGCACGCAACATATCTTCTAAGGTTTGGATAGTCCTCTCACTTTGCCCGTCAGAATGTGGATGGTAGGCTGTACTCATGTCCAGCCTAGTTCCTAGGGAATTTTGTAATGACTGCCAGAACCTCGAAGTGAATCTACTATCTCGGTCTGAGATGATAGATAAAGGAATATCGTGCAGCCTTACAATCTCCCTAATGTAAGTTCGGGTAAGTTTCTCCATCTTGTCTGTTTCTTTGATCGGTAGGAAGTGTGCAGACTTAGTCAATCTATCGACGATGACCCATATGGAATCAAGTCTACCCATCGTCTTGGGCAACTTGGTTATGAAATCCATAGTGATCCGCTCCGACTTCCATTCTAGTATCTCCGATTGTTGTAGAAGACCGGAGGGTTTCTGGTATTCGACCTTGACCTTTGCGCAAGTAAGGCATTTACTCACGAACGTAGATATATCTGCTTTCATGTTAGGCCACCAGTATAACTTCATAAGATCCAGATACATCTTATCTGAACCCGGGTGGACGGAATAACGAGCGTTGTGAGCTTCGTTCATGACCAAGCCTCTGAAGCCACCATGTTTCGGTGTCTAGATCCGATCCATGAGGTATAAGGCTACACCACCCTTGGCTTCTAAGTTCTTATCCATCCCTCTAAGGGATTCACCAGCCACGTTTTCAGGTTTCAAAGTGTTGAGCTGAGCCTCCTTAATTTGTGTGGACAAGTGTGAATGGATACTTAGAGTCAAAGATTTGACCCTACAACCAGTATATTCTTTCCGACTTAGGGCGTCGACTACTACATTGGCTTTACCCGGATGATAACGAATTTCGCATTCGTAATCACTGAGTAACTCGACCCACCGTCGTTGCCTCATGTTGAGCTCTTTCTGGTCGAAAATGTGTTGTAGACTCTTATGGTCTGTAAAGATCGTGCTTTTTGTACCGTACAGGTAATGTCGCCAGATCTTCAGAGCAAACACAACTGCTCCTAGTTCAAGATCGTGGGTTGTGTAGTTAACCTCATGTGTCTTTAGCTCTCTCGAGGCATAGGCTATGAATTTACCTCGCTGCATTAGAACACATCCGACTCCTTGATTGGATGCATCGCAATAGACAATGAAGTCTTCTATCCCTTCAGGGAGGGATAGTATCGGGGCGGTGCACAAGGCTCGTTTGAGCGTTTGGAACGCTCTTTCCTGTTTCTCTTCCCAGTCAAAGGCCACGCCTTTCTGGGTTAGGGTTGTAAGAGGTTTCGCTATGCTGGAGAAGTTCTGAATGAACCTGCGATAGTAGCCAGCGAGACCTAGAAATTGGCGAATTTCGGTAGGTGTCTTCGGTGCTGACCAGTTCTCAATGGCTTTGATCTTGGAGGGGTCCACGTGTATTCCTTCTTCGCTAACAACATGGCCCAAAAATTCGACTCGCCAAATCCAAAATTCGCACTTTGAGAACTTCGCGTAGAGCTTCTCCGATTGCAATGTTACTAAGATTTTTCGGAGATGTTGACTATGTTCCTCCTTACTTCGAGAGTAGATGAGTATGTCATCAATGAAGACGATGACGAACTGATCCAGGTAAGGATGACACACCCTATTCATCAGATCCATGAATACTGCGGGCGCATTAGTGTATCCGAACGGCATCACTACAAACTCGTAGTGCCCATAACGAGTTCGGAAGGCTGTATTGGGAACATCCTCTTCTAACACTCGTAGTTGGTGATATCCGGATCGCAGATCTATCTTCGAGAAGTAGTTGGCTCCTTGAAGTCGATCAAACAAATCGTCAATGCGGGGCAAAGGATAACGATTTTTAATGGTGATTTTGTTGAGTTCTCTATAGTCGATTCACATGCGAAACGATCCATCTTTCTTCTTGACGAATAAGACCGGTGCTCCCCATGGTGAGAAGCTTGGTCGAATGAATCCCTTCTTGAGAAGTTCGTTAAGTTGATTGGATAGTTCCTGCATTTCAGCCGGTGCCAGACGATAAGGAGATTTGGCTACGGGGGTAGCCCCTGGCATTAAGTCGATTCTGAACTCGACTTGGCGTTGTGGTGGTAAACCGAGAAGTTCTTCTGGGAATACGTCGGGAAAGTCGCGTACTTCTGGGATTTTCTGGATGTCCTTCAGTTCTTGACTGGTATCGACGACGTGTGCTTGGAATGCATGATATTCCTTTCGCAAGCACTTCTGGGCTTGAATGCATGAAATGATACGAAGGCTTGTTCTAGGTTTGTCGTCGTAGATAATTAAGGTTTCGTTGTTAGGAAGGTTAAGACGAACTGCTTTTTCAAAGCACATGATGTCGGCGCGAAGAATACTCAACCAATCCATGCCGATGATAACGTCGAAACATTTAATTGTGACTAGCATGAGATCTATCTTGAAAGTATGGCTATCTAATGTTAAAGTACAACCTACGTATATGCAGTTAATACTCTTCGTTTTCCCGTTAGCCATTTCTACCATGAATTAATTATCTAATGCACATGGTTTTTGCTTAAGCAGGTGTGCAAATTTGTGACTTACAAAACTTTTCTCGGCTCCACTATCAAAAAGTATGCAAGCATATGAGTTATCGAGGAGGAACGTACCAGTAACTATCGTAGGATCAGCTACTGCTTCCTCATGGCCTAGGGCCATAACTCTTCCTACTCCGCCAACCATCCCCACTTTAGGGCAGTTCCTCTTGTAGTGGCCCACCTCGCCACATCCGTAGCAAGTTTGGCCCATACCAGCGTTAGGAACCTGGGAGGCTTGAGCTGTTGGAGTCTTGCAGAAATGGACTGTGTGTCCCTTCCTGTTGCAGTTAGAGCACTGCATCTCCTTGCAAGGTCCGTGGTGGTGGAAGTTGCACTTGATGCACTTCGGGAGAGTTCCAGCATATGTTTTTGCTGGTAAGGGGTTCGCAGGGACAATGGGAGTAACTGTTGCAGCATTGATCGCCACAAGTTGTTGTTTCTTGGAGGATCCTTGCGAAGTCCCTCTTTTCCTCTTATTCCACCCCTTCCTGTTGTGGTCGGGGTTGGACTTTTGTGGTACGGGTGCAGGGATTGTTAGGTTCTGAGGTTTCCGGTGATCGATGAGAGATTGTTCCAGTTCCTTGGCGCTATCGAAGGTAATAGGCCTAGAAGCGATCACACTTGACTGGATCTGGGGCGACAGTCCCTAGATAAATCTCTCTATCTTTTTGCTCTGGAGAGCAACCATGTCATGGCATAAGTTTGCTAAATCACAGATGCTGTTTGTGTAGGTCGTGATGTCGGATCCTACCATTTGTAGACCCCAGAATTCCTGCTCGAGCTTTTGTACTTCACCTCGAGGACAGTACTCTTTCATCAGCATGTCCTTTAACTTTTCCCAGCTGATGGAATACACCACCACCAAAGTCAGATAGTTAACATGGTTGTTCCACCATGTTAGTGCCCTATCAGAGAAGGTACAAGCTGCAAACTTGACCTTGTTGCCCTCCTGGCAAGCACAGATTTCAAAGACGGATTCCATCTTTTCGATCCATTGCCTCAACACCATAACACCCCCAGTTCCATTGAAGCTGCGGGGTTTGGCGTTAGTGAAGTCCTTGTAAGTGCATTCCCAAGGGTGTCCATGGCTTTCGCCGTGGTTCGAGGGAGGTGCACCTATTCCCGATCCACTAGGGACAGGATCGTTGATTGCTGACACAGCATCTGCAACTGCGGCTGTGAAAGCTGCCTGGAACATGTTGGCATCGAAAGGATTAGGTGGTTGAATAGGTAAAGTTGGTGGTGGAGGTGTTGCTATCGGTGTTTCGTTGTTTGGATTACGCCTTGTACTTTTGCGTGGCGGCATCTTTAACAATACGTTTAAAACATGACGACATGGATAAGAATAAATGATTTATGAATGTGTCTCATGGACTAACTCCCCATAGTCCAATAACAGAATGAATAGAATGACTAACTGAAAATGAGAGCAGTTGGATAATAATATCCATAAGATTAGATATCTGTCAATAATACTGGAATCACAGATGTAACAAGTTCAGGAAAATGGCCTAGAAGTAGGCCTTACATCATCCAAGATGGAAAATTTTGACAGAATTAAGACTAGATCAAGACCTAAAAAGGTCTAAGATTTATCAAGACAGGAAATTAGACCAAAGTTTTACATAAACTAGGTTATATCCAAAAGATGAGTCGACGAGCTTCTATCGGCGACGAGAGCTGCTTGCATGAGTCCTCGATCCCGACAGTAGACGTTCAATGTCCCTTATACGCCTGTCCGACCTTGCTTGCTGAGCTCGAAGTTCTCGAACTTCAACTCGGGTTTCAGCAAGTTCCCTCTACAGATTTGCATTGCAGACCAGAGTCCTTTCATGAGCAGACTCTAGTTGGCGAGTGTGGACAGTGTTAACACCAGAGTTGGCGTCAACTTCCAAAACTTGATTGATAGTCGCCTAAGCCATTATCGTGTTCCGAGACATCCTACACACCATAATTGGTAGGACTCTATCAGCAAAACGTCCTTCAGTGAGGTTGTAGAAACTTCTGTCTCCATTGTAGGGGATGGGTTGACCTTGTTCCTGACACCATTCAGTCAAGTTAATGGCCCACAAGGGTGTGGGTCCTTGAAACACAGGGCGGGGGTTCGGGTTTGGGTTTTGAGCAGCTGGGGGTAGGTTGTTGACTTCTGGCTCCGAGTCAGAACTATCGGAAAAACCCTCAGCATGGTGATCATCCAGAGGGATTGGGTGATCATCTTCTGGTTCTGCCTCTAGCCAACCAGCATTGCCTTGGTTCGGGAAGTACGGATCGCCGTGGTGAAATCCAGCCATTTTAATCTAAGCGAGAAAAGGGATATAAGAAATAGCTAAAATAGACGAAGTAACTAAGATAATTACAGTAAGATCAAATACCTATATGGTATTTCTTTATGATTGTGTTGGTAAGTTTTTAAACTTGTTGCCATATCACAACCATTCTTGGGCATATTCTAATCACTCATCGGACCAACATAGTTGATCAGGCTATGCCATTCCCAAGACTGACCATATATCCCCAGGCTTACTTGTGATATTCAACAATTGTAATACTTTGTTAAATACTTTATTATTTAAAAGTATAAACTCTTAGACAGAGTGTTTTAATCCCATGTATTTATAGTTAGTATATCTTTTATGGGTTGATATACTTAATTCACTATAAACAATGCTCTGATACCAATCTGTCACACCCCAAAACCACGAACGGCGGAAACGTTCAGGGGTGGAGGACGTCATGTACAGTATCACAACAGTGTAATATAATAAACAAGCAACAACATCATCCATTGCATTACAAGTAAAGTTTTAATACATGTGTGTTTTTTCATTGTAGTAAGACACCAAAAATATACAATCAAAATAAAAGACGAGACTTGTCTGCTCCGTCTTCTCAAAACCTGGCCTCCGTACCAGTGTACTGATGACCTGAGAATACAAGTTATTTTGAAAGCGAGTATCAGCTTTAAAGCTGGTGAATTCATAAGTATTTAAGTGTCATTGTCTTGTTTGTGAAAATCTTTTATGAAGGCCATGTAAATCGTTAAATGAAAATGTTGATGTAAGTATGAAAAACCCTAGAAAAGCCCTTATTTTCTATCATTTTGAGATGTAGTCTTCTACCAAGACACGAATGTTTTGTTTATGACAATGTAGTCTTCTATCAAGACCCGAATGTTTTGTTATGACTATGTAGTCTTCTACCAAGACCCAAATGTTTTGTAAGTAAAATGATTGTTCGTCGTTTCTATTGACTAGTACTAAAAGTGCTTAGTCTAACTCATCATTTATGTGAATATATCACAAAATAAAGTAAACAGGAAAAAGTATTATCATGTATGTATTATCCCTGGGTGACCAGGATTAACACGACATCGCCGAAGTGAAAGATAGACCCTATGGACATCCTATGAGTGTCCCCTCATCCTCTATAGCGACAGCAGGGTGGAGGGAGGGTTAGTCCCATAACAGCGTTAACCTAATGATCCTCCAAAGATTCACTTCTCATCCACTGTTGCAACAGTTGGACAGAGGGATGGTTATGTTGGATAAGGTGTCTAAGTCCATAACTATTTCGGGTGTGTACTTGACCCGACCCGGCATGGTCCATTTGGGTTGCATGGCACCATGCAATTGGATAGACTAATTGAGAGAAATAACACTTGGAGATTATTAATATATTATAAGTTCTAATGTATTAATAATATTATTTGATTAGTTTGATCAAAGAATTAATTTGGCATTAATTAAGTGATCAACGGATAACTAATTAAATATATGGGTTGATTATGTAAATCATTCATATCTTGTATAGTGGGCTAAGAGGCTCCATGGATTATCAAGTTGGGTTCTACCCATAGGATGCTCCATGGGAGTTACAAACCCATGGGTCATGGAAATGAAGAGTCATGACACATTAGGGTTTACATGGTGTAACCCTAGATGTGTCAACACTATATAAGAGTCCCACTCTCCACCAAAATCGGTTACACATTAGAAACTAGAGGGCTTGGCCGATTTGAAGAAGTGTGTATTCTCTCAAGAGTCTTTCCAAGAGCATTTGGTGTTGTGTGAAACATTTGAGGCATCACACTTGGGGTGCTAGGCTCACAAGGTTTCAAGGAACATAAGCAACAACAAGGTAAGTTATTCTATCTTTCATTCAAGTTAAAATTGTTCCCCATGTATGCTAGATAGGAATATAACCTTTGAAATTCAACTTTGCATGATAATTAGACAAACATAGATCCAAGGTTATTAGGGTTGCATGTACACTTAGGAAGTGTTAGAATGCTCAAAACCCATCAGTGGTATCAAAGACTAGGCTTGTTTGTTTGTTATTTGTGCTTATTAGTTGAAGAAAGTCAAAAAACTTGCTGTCTGACTGTTGGACTCGTCGAGTCCATGGGGGGACTCGTCGAGTTCACTTGTATCTTCAACCTACTCGACGAGTAGGATAATGCACTCGGCGAGTAGGGTCGACAGAGTGCAGATTTTCGACTTTAGTTGCTGGAAATGGATTAGAAACATTACCCTCAACTGTTTTAGTACTTGAAAACTTGTTTTAGATACAATGTCTTGTTAATTCATTTACAACAACTAGTTATCAAAATTACAAGTTTTAAGTGTAGTTTTGATTCATGAAAGTGCTTATGTTCATGTTCTTGATCTTATGATGTTTAGATGATCATAGGAATTATTTGTAACCTATGTGGTAGTTTAATTCTTGATCATAGTGTGTTTTAATGGAGTCCATAACTTGTCCTCAATTTATGGAAAACCAAAAGTCACTCGGAATAAAAACCATTAAAAGAACACAAGAGTTAGAAAAATGAAGAGTCTTCATTTTATTACTCTATTAAACTCATAAGTTACAAGAAATGAAAAGTTTTGAAAGTTTACAAAACTTGCCCTCAAGTTTTGGAACAAGTAAAGTCAAGTTAAAACATTAGTTCCAACCCTATAGAATGGCAACTTAATGGGTGTCCACTCTCACCCACCGCTTGCTTGATCGGTGGAGGGTCGTTAGCCGAACGGGTAAGACAAGGACTTATAAATTCTCATAAAAAGTATGATGAATATTATAAAGTAACTAAATGTTTTATTAAATTCCCAATCTTAGTTACTTTAGGAAAAATGTGAATAAGGTGCTAATCCATGAAATTACACTTTAAACTTTGTTTAAGTCATTGGTGGAGCGTGTGTGGTTAACCGGCACACTAACTTGGACCTAACAAGGTAGGTAAAGGGTGACTTAAGGTTTATTATAGTATCGATGGAGCGTGTGTGGTTTATCGGCACATCGATTGAGTGATAAACTTTAACGGTACCAAGTGATTTGCATGGTTACTTCACACCTCGTTTTGTGATCCTTGGTATCCCAGTCACAAAACTTGGAGAGCACGCTCGAGATTGAAACATGCCTTTGAAAAGTTCATTGAATCTCAAAGAATCTAGGAATTTCTAAGAACCAATCAAAAACCTAGTATTTAATATTTCCTTTTTCGTGGTGGAAATTGGCGAATCGTCATTCACCTACCTTTCAAATATGTTATAGCTTGGATTACGACATACCTCTTCCAAGTTATAATATATTGTGATTGGATCCTAGCCTTAATATTACATTTGGGTGTTTTATTAAGGACTCTCTTATATCTAAACTAATCTTGTCCTCTTCTTTCAGATGTCTTCAAACAATGTTGCTTCTGGCTCTAACCCTAATAGCTCCTTTACCCATATGAACTTGTGTGGGAAAGTCACTTTTGATGGGTCCAACTTCAATGAGTGGATCAGAAACATCAGGATGATTACCCGCTACGAGGACAAAGAATATGTCCTTGACAAGGAGCTTAAGGAGATTGATGAGACCACTTCAACTCCCCAGGAGATCGCTGACTTTCAGGCACATGAAAGGGATGCCACGAAAGTGGCATGCATCATGATGGCCACGATTCAGATGTCTTCAAACAATGTTGCTTCTGGCTCTAACCCTAATAGCTCCTTTACCCATATGAACTTGTGTGGGAAAGTCACTTTTGATGGGTCCAACTTCAATGAGTGGATCAGAAACATCAGGATGATTACCCGCTACGAGGACAAAGAATATGTCCTTGACAAGGAGCTTAAGGAGATTGATGAGACCACTGCAACTCCCCAGGAGATCGCTGACTTTCAGGCACATGAAAGGGATGCCATGAAAGTGGCATGCATCATGATGGCCACGATGACAACAGAACTCCAAAAGTCTTATGAGGATTTCTACCCTTATGAAATGCACCAAGATTTAATGGAAAGATACCATCAAAGTGCACGACAAGAGAGGTATGAAATCATCTGCTCCATGATAACAGCCATGATGAAGGACAGGGAATCTGTCACGAGCCACATGCAGAAAATGCAAAGGTATGTGGATCGTTTGCTGAAGCTTAATGTGAACTTCCCTGAGGAGCTTGCAATAGATATCATTTTGCACTCCTTACCATCGTGCTATGATCAATTCCGCATGACATATCACATGAATAAGGAAGAGGTTACACTCAGCAAACTTCAGGTACTTCTCAAGACCGCAGAAACAGGTCTTAAGGGGAAGTCAGTTGTTAACACTTCTACTCCAAACTCTACTCCGGTTTTAGCAATCAGGAAAAGTCGAGGGAAGAAGAGAAAGAGCTCTTCTAAGGGTACCAAGGCTCGGACCCTTGATGGCTCTTCTTCAAGTGGAACCAAGAAAGGTTTCATCACTCCTTCTTCTGACCCAAAAGAGGCTGAGTGCTTCTATTGCCATGCAAAATCACATTGGAAGCGGAACTGCCCAAAATACCAGCAAGATGTGAAGGATGGGAAAGTTAAACCCAACCATGCAGGTATTTACACTATCATTTCTAATAACTCACTCCATTCTAAATCTTGGGTCCTTGATACCGGTTGTGGTATTCATATTTGTTGTGACTTGCAGGGACTAAGAAGTAGTGAGAATGTGGAGCAAGGAATAATAAACTTAATCATGGGGAATAGGAAAGCTTTACCTGTTACCAAGATTGGAGTTTATACTTTATCGCTAAGTAGTGGGTTTAATTTAGATTTGAATTAATGTTGTTATTCGCCAGGAATGGCAAGAAATATTATTTCCTTTCATGCTTTGTACAAACAAGGGTTTACCTTTTCATTTAATAATGAAGTTGGTTCTATTGATGCTTTCTTTAATAATATTCTTTATTTTAAAGCATTACCTTGTGATGGTGTGTATGAAGCTGTATCTGTTATAGATAACTTAGGAAATAATGTTTTGTGTACTCATTCTATTAATAATAATAACTTGGATAAAGCATCATTATGGCATTGTCGTCTTGGACATATAAGCAAGAAACGCATAGGCCAACTCCAAAAGGATGGAGTGTTGGAGTCATTTGACCTAAAGTAAGATGATAGTTGCGAATCATGCTTACTTAAAAAAATGACAAAGTCACCCTTCATAGGTTCTTGTGAGAGAGGTGAAGGTTTGTTGGACCTTGTACACACGGATGTGTGTGGACCATTCAAACATGCCACAAGGGATGCTAACCATTATTATTTGACTTTTACTGATGATTACAGTAGATATGGATATGTCTACTTAATTAACCATAAGTCAGAGACTTTCGAGAGGTTTAAGGAATTTAAACAGGAAGTCGAGAATCAATTGGGCAGGAACATTAAGATGCTTCGATCCGATCATGGTGGTGAGTATCTTAGTTCAGAGTTCCTTGACTATCTAAGGGAATGTGGGATAGTCTCATAATTGACACCTCCCAGGACACCACAGTTGAATGGTGTGGCTGAGAGGCGTAATCGAACCTTGTTAGACATGGTTCGTTCCATGATGAGTCGAACTTCGCTACCAATCTCATTCTGGGGGTATGCCTTAGAGACTGCCGCCCATATCCATAATTTAGTCCCTACAAAGAAAGTTGCCAAAACTCCATATGAGATGTGGACTGGTAAAGTACCCAAACTAGACCACATCAAGATTTGGTGTTGTGAGGCTTTCGTGAGACGCGAGACTCATGATTAGCTCGAACCCCGAAGCGAGAGGTGTATTTTCATCGGCTACCCACAACAATCCTTTGGTTACCTCTTCTACAGACCTAGTGAAAATGTGGTCTTTGTAGCTAGGAGGGCTTTCTTTAGAGAGAGAGAGAGAGTTCATAAGCCAAGGAAACAGTGGGAGGCAAGTTGATCTTGAAGAAATTCAAGAGTCAAGCGGTGAAGGAACTTCAAACCCTAGCACTCAACTTGAGGAGGAAACTCCTGTTGAGCCAATTGACAAGTCTGTACCTCTGAGGCGTTCCACAAGGGTTAGGAATGGTCCTGAGCATTACTATGGATTCCATATTACTACAGAAGGAGATACACTTATCAGTGATGAGACACTGATAGGTCTGGATGAACCTAACAACTACGCGGAAGCCATGGCAGGCCCTGAGTCAGCCAAGTGGAAAGAGGCGATGGATAGCGAAATACAGTCCATGTATGACAATCAAGTTTGGAACTTGGTTGAGAATGTACCAGGTCGTAAGACAGTAGGGTGCAAATGGGTCTTCAAGAAGTAGACCAACATGGATGGTAATGTACACACATATAAGGCTAGACTGGTTGCAAAGGGTTTCTCTCAAATTCCTGGAGTGGACTATGATGAGACCTTTTCTCCAGTAGCCAAGATTAAGTCTATTCGGGTTCTGTTGGCCATAGCTGCATTTCATGAGTATGAAATATGGCAAATGGATGTCAAAACCGCTTTCCTTAATGGAAAGTTAGCTGAAGATGTTTACATGAGTTAGCCAGAGAGTTTTGTCAGCAACAAGTACCCTAATAGAGTGTCTAAGCTTGAGAAATCCATTTATGGATTGAAGCAAGCACCTCGCAGATGGAATATTTGCTTTGATGAAAAGGTCAAGGAATTTGGCTTTTCTAGGAGTGAAGATGAGTCTTGCGTGTATGTCAAGGCTAGTGGGAGTATAGTTAGCTTTTTGGTGTTGTATGTGGATGACATACTACTCATAGGAAATGACATCCCAACCCTGCAGGAAGTTAAATACTGGCTTGGGAAGTATTTCTCTATGAAGGACCTAGGAGAAGCTACCTATATTCTAGGGATAAGGATCTTGAGAGATCGGAGTAAAAGACTAATTGGACTTAGTCAGAGTACCTATTTGGATAAGGTGCTAAAGAGATTCAGCATGCAGGACTCCAAGAAAGGAGAGTTACCCATCCAGAGTAACGCTAGATTGAGTAAGACACAAAGCCCTAGCACTAAGGCTGAGATAGCAGAAATGAGTCGAATACCTTATGCTTCGGCTGTAGGATCGATCATGTATGCTATGACGTGTACTCGACCTGATGTAGCCTTTGCCCTGAGCATGGTTAGCAGGTATCAGGCGAACCCTGGCAAGGCACACTGGACTGCGGTAAAGAATATCCTCAAGTACCTACGGAGGACTAAGGACTGGGTTCTTACCCTCGGTGGGAGTGATGACTGGAGAGTTGTAGGGTACAATGATGCTATCTTCCAGACTGATAGGGATAATTTCCACTCTCAGTCGGGCTGGGTCTTTACCCTAAACGGAGGAGCAATTTCTTGGTAGAGTTCCAAGCAAGAGACAGTGGCTGATTCAACTTGTGAATCAGAGTATATTGCAGCTAGCGAGGCGGCAAAGGAGGCGATATGGCTGAAGAACTTCATTGGAGACCTTGGAGTTGTACCAACTATTAAAGAGCCAATAGAAATTTTTTGTGATAGTGAAAGTGCTGTTGCTTTAGCCAAGGAACCAAGGGATCACGGGAGATCCAGACACATCGACAGAAAATACCATTTTATCAGACATCGAATAGAAGAAGGACTCCTCGTTGCAAAGAGAGTATCATCAGATGAGAATCCAGCAGATCCCCTCACGAAGGGACTGACTCGGGTTAAGCATCTCCAGCATGCTCGGAGCATAGGGCTGAAGGATGATATTAGATTTAGTAGTTAGCTAACCCAGAAATTTGTAAAGTGTAATTGACATTAGATGATGAATAAAAGGTGTTTTATTTAAGAGTAAAGTGTTGCTATCTCTTGTTGATCGTTTACTATATTTCTTTTTCATGTTTTGACTTCCAGAATAATTTTGTTTGGTATAACATATTATTCAAACCTCCACAGTCGGTCATATGTCGGAAGTAGGTATGAATCAAGACTGCCATGATTGGTTGCAGAGGTCTAAGGTGTTGGACAAGGCTACAAAAATCATGAGTGCTCATAAGGTCTGACCATTGGACTCAACCCACGCTCACTGGAATCACTTCATGGAATTCTATCTCGAGTGATCGTGAGACGGTAATATCATATAAGTCTTCAAACCTAGAGATATGATTTGTTACTTACAAGTTGGTTATGCATTGATTGTACGAAAACGCATTGGTAACTCGATGTTATAAAACGTGCTTTTGTGTGTAATTCAATGAGTGGTAGAACAAACATATGAGTCGAAGTTTATCTGTTCCTTCTTGGATTAGAAGTTGATATCTGGGCCCCTCGATGATTTTGTTTTGACCTATGTACTGGGCCCGGTCAGAACTAAGTTGATGTGTTCAATTAACTTCTTTGTCAAACAAATCGGAAATCGAGAAACAAACTGCTGGACAATAAGTAAGACATTGTTCCATGTATTTGTCCGGCTGATATCTAGTACGGAGGATTATATGATCCCTTATATTAAATGGCGTACCATCATCTTCTCAGTTCCGAGAGACCTTGAAAGAGCTACGATTGTCGGTCGGTTCCTGAAGTACTAGATTTATAGTTATTAGACTTATCCAAGTGGGAGACTGTTGGATAAGGTGCCTAAGTCCATAACTATTTCGGGTGTGTACTTAACCCGACCCGGCATGGTCCATTTGGGTTGCATGGCACCATGCAATTGGATAGACTAATTGAGAGAAATAACACTTGGAGATTATTAATATATCATAAGTTCTAATATATTAATAATATTATTTGATTAGTTTGATCAAAGAATTAATTTGGAATTAATTAAGTGATCAAAGGATAACTAATTAAATATATGGGTTGATTATGTAAATCGTTCATATTTTGTATAGTGGGCTAAGAGGCTCCATGGATTATCAAGTTGGATTCTACCCATAGGATGCTCCATGGATGCTCCATGGGAGTTACAAACCCATGGGTCGTGGAAATGAAGAGTCATGACACATTAGGGTTTACATGGTGTAACCCTAGATGTGTCAACACTATATAAGAGTCCCACTCTCCACCAAAATCGGTTACACATTAGAAACTAGAGGGCTTGGCCGATTTGAAGAAGTGTGTATTCTCTCAAGAGTCTTTCCAAGAGCATTTGGTGTTGTGTGAAACATTTGAGGCATCACACTTGGGGTGCTAGGCTCACAAGGTTTCAAGGAACATAAGCAACAACAAGGTAAGTTATTCTATCTTTCATTCAAGTTAAAATTGTTCCCCATGTATGCTAGATAGGAATATAACCTTGGAAATTCAACTTTGCATGATAATTAGACAACCATAGATCCAAGGTTATTAGGGTTGCATGTACACTTAGGAAGTGTTAGAATGCTAAAAACCCATCAGGTTAGTCACATCACTAACTACTAAATAAGTGACAACCTTAGACATCCGTAGACGTTCATCGACCACTGGTGCAAATCAGCGGGGTTCAGAATGGTAAGTCCCGCCGAAATATCCCTTTGAACTGGGATAGGAAAGATAATTTACACAGTAAGTACTAATAAATCAACCTCTTAGTTCTAAGTACAAGTATCCAAGGTAAGTAAATACAGGATAATGCACCTATGTAGAAGTGTTCCTGTATGGTATTCATGTAAGTGTGTTCATGTAACAGGTAAGTATATGTAAACATATTCATGTATCATGTAATCCTAAGTACGTGTACTCATGTATCATCTAAGGTATGGGTATAGACTCATGAATGAACTGACTCTTGTGTGATTCCTTGTAGTAGTAATAATGTTTGATATCTGCTAACTATCCCTATGATAATTAACTGGAAGGTAACTGGTTGTTCAAGTAGATTTATGCACCCTCGATACTCCAGGGTGTGGGAAACTGAACGAAGGATGAAAACTATAATCTCTATCATATAAATGAACATATGCGCATAAGTATAGTTTGATCCAAGAAGGTAAAATAATGGTTTTGCAAGATATCTAGGAGTTTTGAACAATAATTAAGAATGACTTGATGTCATTTTAATAAACATTTCAAAACTAATAATTTTGTTATCAAGGTATTTTAAGATAGCAAACCATTTTATGCATCACATTTTGTAGTATGTGAAATCTGCTGAATGAAAACACAGTTACAAAATACATAAGATTGATTTAATAACATATTGTTTTCTACTTGTATTCCCTCCCCCCCCCCCTGTTAATACGTTTAAAATCATTTAAAACATTGATTAGGGGTATGAACTCACCTGAAGTTGGTGATTGGGATGAACTGAACGGTATAGGATTTGTCAAGCGAGGACTTGTACACACACTACGATCCTAATGAACATATAATCACACATATATGCACTAAATTAGTCTCAAATCACTAATTGATAATGTTAAGACATCCAAGACATAATAAACACTTTATATAAGTGTTTTAAGCCCTAAGGATTGCATCTAAGCTATTATGGGACAAGGCACTTGTGTTTAGGGTTCCAAAGGACGCTATATGTGAGTTTACTCCCCATAAACCATCACACATGGAGTTTACGGTTGTAAACTCTTGAGTTTACGGCCGTAAACTCCTAACCATGGGGTATTTGTGTGTTTTGAAGTCCCAAATGATTTCTAGAATTATTGCAACTTGGTGGTTGAATTCTTGGAAGGGTTTAAGGTCTAGAAACACTCTATTTAGGAGTTTACGGCCCTAAGGCCATTCCCCTTAGAGTTTATGGCCCTAAGGCCATTCCCCTTAGAGTTTACGGTCGTAAACTCTAAGTATGGTGTGTTTTTGTTGTTTTCAAGCCTCATGCATTTGAAGGATAGGTTCTAGTCAATTGTTTAAAGCTAATGAGGACCCTAGGCACACTTTGGTGCCCTTGTTTGGTGTTTACGGCCTAGGAGCATTACCAAGGCCGTAAACTCACTTCAAGAGGTGATTTTGATGCTTTCAAGTCTCTTGCACATGTGGTATTGGTTCTAGGCTTTTATTCCAAGCATATGTAGACATTAGGCACACTTTGGTGCCATTCTTTCATTTTTACGGCCCAAGAGCAAAGCCTTGGCCGTAAACTCACTTTGATAAGTGATTTTGATGTGCTTTGGTCCTTAGATTAAGTGGGAAACAATTTCATGTAAAGGTCTAGGGCTTTAGGTGTCTTAAAAACACCCTTTTGTCCATTACAATGGAGTTTACGGCCTAAGATTGCTCTTGGGCCGTGAACTCCCATGTGTTTGTGTTTCTTGATTGTTTTCTTGTCCTAAATACATATACAAATGAGTCTAGGGTAGTAGCATAACACAAGGAACAATCTAGGCTCGGTTTCGGGAGTTTACCGCCCAAGAACACCTTGGGTAGTAAACTCCTAGATCTAATGATTTAGCCATCTAAATCATGTTATAAGCACATAATAAGCTTTCTAACACTACTAGAAAGAGTTACTCACGTTTTGGTATAAAAACCCGAAGATCCGTGAGAGAGAAAATGGCTTTTCTCTAGTTGGAAATGTGAATAATGAATGAATTTGGTTCAGAATTCTATTTATAGTCCTGAAATATTTTTGGCAGAAAATATTTTTATTCCTAAAATGATCTCTAATATAATAGAGTGTTGGAATAACAGTGTTGCACAAAGCCCTTGTGCACCCACTCTCCTGATATTTCCTGAAGTGTAAACCGTGAATTACTCAAACTTACGCGAAAAGTCTGAAAATTAACTGTGACTGCTATAACTTTAATTGAAGTGATATAGTTTGTACAGAATGGAAATTTCGAATTGTCACATTTATGGACAAGGACAATAGTGACACAGGAAATCCAGAAATGCATTCTATTCCCAATGCTAAGGGATTGGCCATAGTCAACTTGGTTGACCAAATGGTAAAGAGAAAGGCTAAGTCTGAGATAGTCCCATGTACTATTACCTAAGGGTCCATATATTTCTATTTCCAAAGGAAGGGGCTTTGGTTACGAAGCTGCCAAACTTACCTAAGGATGATAAAGTCAATAAGTTTGACTTTATTTCATGTAAAGTCCATTGTCTAACTCTATTAAGTTCCTACATGGAGATTCTTATTACATGATGTGGCTGGGTCACATGTTGATGTTTTAAGAATCAAAGAAAAGTAAAGAAGCTTAAAGGAAGTGTATGCTGATTCTGATCATGAATATAGATTTTAATCGCATGGTTCGGTGATCAGAATTTTGAGCACGTGCTTAAGAGTTGTGATAAATTGCTTAGGAATAGATGACAACAAGTTTTCATATACATCTGCATTGTAAGGATTAGTTTTTCCGCAAAGTTTTAAAATAAAAGAAAAAGTTTTTAATTTTACTTATTTTAAAATATCCTTACAATGGCTTTAAGAGAAAAAAAAGATGTTGTCTATATGATTCCATTGATAGCAGTATTGGAAATATGAATTTGATTCTTTCATTTGTGGTAGTGTCTAAATTTACCAAATAAGGAAAGATTCTCATCACCCAAGTTTCAGTTGGATAGAAACTTGGAATCATGCAAGTTGTATAGTATGATGAATGAGAACTTTCGAGCATTTGAAAATTAAGACTAACTGCTTGTTCACATGGATGTGTGAGTCAAGAGAAGGACTAAGGGATCAAGTACACTTTCTTGTGCATTTGTCAAGGTCCACCACAAAAGATGGATAAGACTATTTGTCATGATTTACTAAGGTTTACTAATATGATTATACTTACAAGCTTAAATATAATTCTGTAGCATTAGAAAATTTTCAATGTATGACAGAACGAATAAGAAGAATAAAATTAGGCAGAAGGATAAAAGTTTCTTAAATCTGAAAAGATGGGAGAGTACTTTAGTATCAGTTTTTTATGATCATCTTACTGATTTAGAGACCTTATCATAATTCATCCTCTAGGTGCCTTCTTAAAGCTAAGAAGAGGAGTTATGAATTGTTGAAGTGGTTAAATCAAGAAGATGATTCATACTTTGTTCCAAAAAACAATTCTTAGAGTCATACTCCAAGATTGTAACTTGAGTGACATGTCTTAAAGAGGGTTTAAAACACTTGTCAAATGTAAGAGTAAAATTTTTCTACTCTTGTACATTTGAAATTGGTAAGTTATGATGTTCTGGATAAAAGAAAGACCAACTTAGGCCAATTTTGTGAAGTGTTTGTCTTGATTAGAATCCGCACTATCTCTTGGATGTTTGACAAGGGAGTCTTATATGTCAAGAAGACAGTGGGAGTCTTAAAGGTCTTAAAAGTCTCAATAACTAATCAAGAATAAAACCTGAAGTTCTTCACTAGCACACGACTTGAGGTTCATAACCTATCGTGTTGACATTTCTATGTACATTCCAGTTAAGTTGGCTATACATTTGAGTTCTACATGTTCTTAATTGTTTGGATAGCTACTTGGAAGCAATGGCAGGCCCTTGAACTGCCAGGTGGCAAGGAAGTTAAGATTGCACAAGTTCAATCCATATGAGTTAGGATTTGTCACTAACCTAGTCCTGTGGTTATGGTTTTGAAAAATTCACATGGATAGGAACGCTTACACCATAAAATATAAGTGTCATAAGGTTTCTCTTCGATTCATGAAAATGATGGTAAGGAAACTCTTTCACTAAGTAGATTTGAAGTAGATAGAAATTATGATATTTGTAGTTCTCAAAGTCGTTAGTGGAGCGTGCGTGGTTAACCGGCACACTAACATTGACTTATGAGAAATGGCAAAAGGTCTAAACAATTTAGACTATGATTACGACATCCCTTTTCATAGTTCTGAAATTTTTTAGACACACTTGTGAGCTATCTAAGAGAGGTGTATGATTTTGATAAAGTCTTATCAAGGCAATCTAGTATCAGAAATCTGAACTTTGGTAAAAAGTCAATAAAGTATTAGAAGTCCAGTTGATTTCTGGGTACATGTCAAAGCTAGTGGGAGCATAAGTGTTATGTTGTTAATCATCATGATAGTAGGAGCATGATAATTATGATAAAGGTTACAAGTTAGCAATGTTAATTATAGAAAACAAAAGGTCTCAATTGGGAAAAAGTCGTTTTGCTATAATTATGGGAGATGATATTATACTTCATCTCAAATCTAAAAGCTTAGATTGAGGTTTTAATCGTATTTAGTCAAGAATATACATATGAATTTCATGTTGGAATGGCTCAACATAAGGAAATTCTATATATGGGTTCATTATTTGCGTTCTAAAATTCGATTATGATTACGGCATCGCTTTTCATAATCTGAATTATGAGAACTGGGCAAACAGAAATGAAAATATTATAGCAAAAGACTAGTTTAGTCTTTATGTGAGACATCATGAATCGTGTCCCATATGCTTCGGATATAGGATCGATTACATGTGCTATATTCATTTTTTCTAAACTTTTCCAAATGCCTGGGGCATTAAGAAGGGAAAAAGGTCTAGAAATTGATATGACTAAAATGATTAAGCAATTGTCGAGGACAATCTAAGGTTTACCAAGGATTGGTTGCTCAAGGACAGTTGGAAGTATAGAGTTGACTTTGGAAGGACCATATTGACATAGTCTTCAAAGAGGCAACTCTTGTTCGGAAGTGATAGTCAAAATGGAATTTGGAAATTGTTCAAAGTTAGAAAGTATTCAATCTGTAAGATTAGGAAACTTAATGCAAGAAGGATGTTTCCAAGGAGTTGATCTCTGTTGGAATGCTCTGTAATGATTATTGCCAAGTCATTGTGAATTTGTGCATAATCATTACTAGAGGATCAATGCATATAAGTTTAGAAGTCATACTCAATAATAGTTTTAGACTTATCCAAGTGGGAGACTGTTGGATTAATGTCTAAGTCCATAACTATATTTGTTATGTACTTGACCCGACCCAGCATGGTCCATTTGGGTTACACTTCACCGACACAATTTAGATGGATAATCTTTTGAGAATAGTATATTTATGATTTATATTAATATATTATAAGTTCTAATATATTAATATGGAATCGTATTATTTAATTAGTATTGATCAAGAATTAATTTTGAATTAATTAAGTGATCAAAATGAACTAATTAAATGTGGACTCTTATATATATGGAATGGGCCAAGTTCATTTAGGTTGGGCTAAGCTTTCATGGATAGTCCATAGAGTGTTTAACCCATGGATCATATGAAATGAAAGGTCATGGGTTTCACCCTAGTCTCCATACTATATAAAGATGTCCTTGGTTAGTGAAATTGGCACTAGTGTGGTACACTAAGAAGGGCTGGCCGATTTCACTAGAGAGAAGCAAGTATCCATATTCTCTAAAGTCTTCCAAGGTGTTTTGGTGATTTCTGATTCCACTTGAGGCTTCCACACTATGAAGCTCTTAAAGTTTGAAGACATCAAGCTACTTCAAAAGGTATGTCATCTAACTAGTACTTTGTAGTATAAGAACTTCATAATATGCTAGTTAGGATTAAAGCCTTGGAAAGTTCTTATTTGCATGTATTATAGAGAAAACATAGATCCAAGGTTTATAGGGTTGCATGTACACCATAGGAGTGTTAGAATGTTTAAAACCCAACACTAAACACTTCAAGGAAGGATCAAGACTAGCATCCAAGGCTTAGGAAGGGACTAGGGTTCAATTAACCCCACTTATAAGGGTTTACGGCCCAAGAACATCCCTTGGCCGTAAACACCTTTGATCATGTGTTTCTTGATGTTTTCTAAGTGTAAAAAAGTTCAATCTAAGCACACAAGAAGCTAGGGCAAGTGTACTTACAAGATAGAAGCTTGATTTGGTGTTTAAGGTCCAAGAACACTAGTGTGTGTTCTTGGTGTTCTTGGTGTAACAACGCAAATTTTCAAATAAATTTTTCATTTTTAAAAATAAAGTATTCCCATTCAAAACAAGGCATAAATAATTTAAGTATCATGTCAAATACAAATTGTCTAAATCCCAAGATCATAAAAACATCCTTCAGTGTGTATCGATCACGCCGGCGCCTTCCCACGGTCCTCACTAGTACCTGAAACAAATACATAACAACTGTAAGCATAAATGCTTAGTGAGTTCCCCAATATACAACTTACGCACATACGCCTTTCCAGGCCTTGACCTTCCGGTCCATGTGTGTCAGGGGACTTCCATCCCTGCTGGGTAAACCTTCCGGTCCTACCCACGCCGACCTTCCGGTCCATCACACAACATATCGCCTTCCGGCCGATAACATATTGCCTTCCGGCCCATAATATAATCGCCTTCCGGCCCATGACATACATAGCACATATAACAAATAACTTACCACATATAGCATACATATCACATATCATATCTGACCTTCCGGTCACACAGTCAAACCCTTCCGGGTACAGTATAGTGAGAAGACTCACCTCGTGAATGCTGAAAGCTAGTAAATCCTGAAATCACTCGTGCACAATCCGACGAGCTACCACCTCCCTATAACATCACAAATCTCTCATTAACACTTATATCTTCTAAGTGTGACTATCCCTAAGAAGTCAGACTTAGGTCAACTCTGGTCAACGGTCAACGGTCAACGGTCAACTCGTCCGGACTCGGCGAGTACCATGTCGACTCGGCGAGTCTAGACGTTCTCCAACTCTCTGAGATTCCCTATCTACTCGTCAAGTATCCTCCTTGTCTCGACGAGTTACTCCTGGAAGAATCGCAGGGCCACCCCGACTCAACTCGCCGAGTCTGAAGAACAACTCGACGAGTCCCAGTTAATCTTCAAGCTACTCGCCGAGTCTGTTCATCGAACTCGACGAGTCCATGCCATGCAACCGCTCAAACTGCATCCTAAGGTCAGAACTGCTTCGACCATTCCTAGGTCTGGCCTTCCTAGGCTGATCCATCACGTAAAGTCCTCATTTCAGTGCTCATGATACACCATATGATTCATAATTTACATTTTGACCTAAGGCATAAGGATTCCAATCCAAAACCTTCATCAATTCCCGAAATGCACAGACATGGGACATTCTGGACCTCCAGAGGTCCCAATACAGGGTTACAATCGACATGGGGACTAGGGTAACATTCAATCTATTCACAAAAGGGTTCCATAAACCCTAATTCCATAATCACCTCAACATAGTAGAGTATACTCGAATTCTTACCTGGATGATGTATCCTCTGTGTCCCCAATCCTCAGAATGTGACTCCCTTGCTGCTCCTTTAGCCAATCCCTTCTCTTCTTTGCACCACCACTCTTCTATAATCAACAATGGCCTATAATCCTTGCTCCAGATGCACACAATCGATTTAGGGTTCTTCTCAGAAGGCTAAAATGAACAATGACGGCCAATAAGTCTCCTTTATATGTCCCAAACCTGAACGGTTAGGGTTTTCGCTAAACAGCGTAGACTCGCCGAGTCCATATCTGGACTCGTCGAGTCCAGTCGCGAACCCGCGACCAAGTCTGCGATCCTACTCGGCGAGTCTAGGCTCCAACTCGCCGAGTCCCCTCTTAAATCACCCCAAAAACATAATTTAACAATACCTGAGATTTCGGGCTGTTACAACTCTCCCCCACTAGGATTAGACTTCGCCCTCGAAGTCTCACTCTGCAAATAGTTACGGGTGCTGCTCCTGCATCTCACGTTCCGGCTTTCAAGTCATTTCCGATCCCTTACGTTGTTGCCACTGAACCAACACCAGAGGTACCTCCTTGTTCCTCAGAACCTTGATCTTCCGATCCCTGATGGCCACTGGTCTCTCAGCATAATTCAGGCTCGCATCCACCTGAATATCCTCCAATGGAACCACTGCCGACTCATCGACTATGCACTTCCTCAATTGCGACACATGAAAAGTGTCGTGGATCTGTCCCAACTCCGCTGGCAACTCCAACCGATAGGCTACCCGGCCTATCCTTGCAATCACACGAAATGGCCCAATATACCGGGGCCCCAACTTGCCCCTCTTCCTGAATCGAATCACTCCTTTCCAAGGAGAGACCTTCAGGAGAACGAAGTCGCCAACTTGAAACTCAAGCTCGGATCGGCGCCTGTCTGCATAACTCTTCTGTCGGCTCTGGGCGGTCAATAACCTCTGTCTAACTTGCTGAATCTGCTCTGTCGTCTGAAGCACGATCTCTGTGCTGCCCATCACTCTTTGTCCCACTTCTCCCCAGCAAATGGGGGTCCGACACCTCCTACCATACCACAGCTCAAAAGGTGGCATACCAATGCTCGAATGATGGCTGTTGTTGTAGGAAAACTCTGCTAAGGGTAAATATGCATCCCAGCTACCCCCGAAGTCTAACACACACGCTCGAAGCATGTCCTCCAGCGTCTGAATCGTCCGCTCGCTCTGACCGTCTGTCTGGGGATGGTATGCGGTACTAAAATGCAATTTAGTACCCAGCTCCTCATGAAATTTCTTCCAGAACCTGGAAGTGAAGCGCACATCACGGTCTGAAACAATCGAGATCGGCACTCCATGCCGAGATACTACTTCTCTCACATATGTCTCCGCCAACTTCTCCGCTGAAGAACTCTCGCTGATGGCAAGGAAGTAAGCACTCTTTGTTAACCTATCCACAATCACCCAAATTGCATCGACTCCCCTGGCAGTCCTTGGCAATTTGGTGATGAAATCCATAGTGATCTGTTCCCACTTCCACTCAGGAATCTCCAATGGCTGTAGCTTGCCATGCGGTCTCTGGTGCTCGGCCTTAACCCTATGGCAGGTCAAGCACCTCTCAACGAACCATGCGACGTCCCTCTTCATACAGGGCCACCAATGCTCTTTTCTCAAATCCAAATACATCTTCGTAGCACCGGGATGGATCGAGAATTTCGATCTATGAGCCTCTTCCATCAAAGTAATACGCGTACCGCCCTCGAACGGTACCCAAATCCGACCCTGAAACGTCATAAGCCCTCGTCCATCCTTAATGAAATCTGAAATTAACCCCACAACCCGCTCTTTCTTCTGTATCTCTGGTCGCATAGCCTCGACCTGTGCCCCACGAATAGCATCCAATACTGGAGTCATCACAGTCAGTCTCAAGCATACATCTCGCAATGGAGTGCTCTCCGCCCTGCGGCTCAATGCATCGGCTACCACATTAGCCTTGCCTGGGTGGTACAGGAGCTCACAATCATAATCCTTGACCACATCCAACCATCTCCTCTGACGCATATTTAGATTGGGCTGATCCATCAAATACTTCAAGCTCTAATGGTCCGTGTATATCGTACATCGAACCCCATACAGGTAGTGCCGCCAAATCTTGAGAGCGAACACTACTGCCCCCAACTCTAAATCATGCGTGGGATATCTCGCCTCATGAGGCTTCAGCTGCCTCGACGCATAAGCTATCACATGACTCCTCTGCATCAACACTGCACCCAGTCCCGAAATCGATGCATCGCAATATACTACAAAATCTTCCATCCCTTCCGGGAGAGCTAATACCGGGGCTTCGCACAACCTCTGGCGAAGTGTCTCAAAGGAAGTCTGTTGCTCGGGTCCCCATGAGAATGCAACACCCTTCCGGGTCAATCTGGTGAGCGGCACTGCGATCTTGGAGAAATCCCTAATAAATCTCCGATAGTACCCTGCCAACCCAAGGAAACTCCTGATCTCAGAGGGTGACTTCGGCACCTCCCAACTCATCACCGCCTCAACCTTGGCCGGGTCGACCAATATCCCTTCCTGATTAACAACGTGTCCTAGAAATTGGACCTCCCGCAACCAGAAGTCACATTTGGAGAACTTTGCATAAAGCTTCTCCGACCTCAATACCTCAAGGACCTCTCTCAAATGCTCCTCATGTTGCTCTCTAGATCTCGAATACACTAAAATGTCGTCGATAAATACAATCACTGACCGGTCCAACATCGGTCTGCATACCCTGTTCATGAGATCCATGAACACAGCCGGAGCATTGGTGAGCCCGAAAGGCATCACCATAAACTC
Source organism: Lactuca serriola (assembly GCF_051521515.1). Taxonomy (NCBI): domain Eukaryota; kingdom Viridiplantae; phylum Streptophyta; class Magnoliopsida; order Asterales; family Asteraceae; genus Lactuca; species Lactuca serriola. The sequence continues at coordinate 286,533,379 of NC_136410.1, forward strand.
ATAATGCCCATATCGTGTCCTAAATGCTGTCTTCTGGACGTCCTCATCCCGCACTCTCACCTGATGGTATCCTGACCTCAGATCGATCTTGGAGAACCAAGATGCTCCCTGCAACTGATCGAATAAATCATCGATCCTCGGTAACGGGTAACAGTTCTTGACCGTCAACTTGTTCAACTCCCGGTAATCAATGCACATCCGGTGTGAACCATCCTTCTTCTTAACGAACAGAATAGGTGCTCCCCACGGCGAGCTGCTCTGCCGAATGAATCCCTTCCCCAGCAACTCCTGGAGCTGCGAGGACAGCTCTTGCATCTCTAGAGGTGCAAGACGATAAGGCACCTTAGCAATAGGCATGGCCCCTGGAACCAGATCGATACCAAACTCTACTTGCCTCACAGGAGGTACTCCCGGCAGCTCCTCGGGGAAAACATCTGGAAACTCACGCACCACAGGGACTTCCTCAACTGACTTCGGTCTCTCGGAAACCTTCCGCGTATCCATCACATATGCCACAAAGCCCTTACAGCCCTGCTGTAGACACTGCCTCGCCCTAGCGGCCGAACAAAAAGCTGATCCCGAACGGGTACCCTCGCCGTACACCGAAAGAACTCCCCCACTATGGTCTCGTATAGTCACCAACTGACGCTCACAGTCGATGACAGCGCCGAATTGGCTCAACCAGTCCATGGCCACGATGACACAGACGTCACCCATCGCAATAGGAATCGGGTCGATCAGGAACTCAACCCCGAAAATCTCTAGCACGCATCCTCGAAGAACCTCCGTGGCATAAATCACTTTCTCGTCAGCTATAGAAACTCTCAAAGGTTGACTCAACGACTCACGACTAACGCTGATATGCTGACTAAAGGATAAAGATACAAAGGACCTACTCGCACCCGAGTCAAATAACACTAAGGCAGGCACAGAGTTCACAAGGAAAGTACCTACACATATAATAACATAAGCATAACATCTCAACTTTAAAATAAATACATGAATTACAGCATACCTGCCACAACATCGAGCGCAGCGCGGACCTCCTCCGCAGTCAGCTGAAAGGCTCTCCCCCGAGCCCTCGGGGCCTCGGCCTTCATCGGTCGAGTCGCAGTAGCTCTGGCAGTAGGTGCAGATCCCTGAAGAAGCTGAGGGCACTCGGCCTTCCGATGGCCTGTCTGGTTGCAATGAAAGCAAATCGTAAACCCCTTGGGGCACTCCCTAGCAATATGCCCCTCCTTGCCACACTTGTAGCAAGCACCAGATCGACATACCCCATCATGACTCTTGCCACACTTACCGCAAGTGCGCCCCTTCGAACCTCCTGTCCTCGAATCAGCGGACTTTATCCGCTTGGCTGCCGGCTGGGACTGAGCCGGTCGCCGGTCCACCCGCTGAGACTCGGCCTCCTCCCTGGCCTGGGTCTCCAACTCGATCTCGCGCTTCCTGGCATTCGCCTGAAGCTCAGCAAAAGTATGGTAAGTGGAGTTTGACACAAACTCCCGGATATCCCTCCTCAACACTCCCAAGTACCGACTCATCCGAGCCTGATCAGTGGACACCAGCTCGGGGCAGAACATCGCCCTCTCATGAAACTTCCGCGTGATCACCGCAACAGAATTAGTACCCTGCTTGAGGGTTAAGAACTCCTGAACCAATCGTTCCCTCTCCACCGAGGGAACGTACTCGTCCCTGAACATAGCAGTAAACCCCTCCCAAGTCACTGCTGTAATCTCTGCCAAAGTGAAGTTCGTCGTCACGAACTTCCACCAGTCCTTCGCTCCCAGACGGAGCTGGTTCAAAGCGAACCGTACCCTCAGGTGCTCCGGGCATGAACAAGTGTAGAAGCACCCCTCTATATCCGCGATCCACCTCATCGCAGCAATCGGAACCTGCGTCCCATCGAACTCTGGTGGCTTCGTGTTGCTGAACTCTCGGAACAGCAACGAGTCACCCCCCTGTGTCCTGGCAGCGGCCACAGCTGCGGTAGCTGCAGCGGCTGCAACTTCAGTCAATGCGGCGTACCGCTCCTCGAACGTCTCCATCAGGGTGGTCTTAATAGACCCAAACATCTCCGGGATCTCGGCCCGGATCGCCGCAGCTACCTCCTCGTGAATCATCTGACGAATCTCCTCGTCACTCACACCGCTCGAACTCGCTCTGTGGCGTGGTCTAACCATGATGTCTCTGAAATACAACATAAAACTATCAAAGACCCCATCGAGAATAATCGCACTCGATAACGCAACCCTACTCAGTCTCCGATATCCAGGGATTCTTACTTGGGTCTCCTACTGCCCCGGTGTCTTCGGTAGTACGGGCCCAATACTATCGACCACACCGCATCAGCATTCATCCCAAATCTTCCTCCCCAAACCCCGGATAGTGAGTACTCTACTTCTGTTATGCACTATCTACCCACACACTAGCAAAGCATCTCATATCGGCAAACTTCCCTAGACTAAGGCATCACAATTTAGGCCACTCTAGTCCTATCATGAATACCTAGTCTACTAGCATGCATAACAATTCATATCATATAATATTGTAAGGTATTTTGCGGATCTTTACCGTTCAGGCGCTGACTGATCGTACACACTGCTTCTTTCTTGCTTACCACAAAACCTTTTACAAAAGTTTATGCCTTTATTTAAAGAAAATTTCCTCAAATCCTCGGTTTGAGTTCAGTTACTCCCGAAGGTGCACCCGAATCCCTCAAACCAAGACTCTGATACCAATTGTAACAACGCAAATTTTCAAATAAATTTTTCATTTTTAAAAATAAAGTATTCCCATTCAAAACAAGGCATAAATAATTTAAGTATCATGTCAAATACAAATTGTCTAAATCCCAAGATCATAAAAACATCCTTCAGTGTGTATCGATCACGCCGGCGCCTTCCCACGGTCCTCACTAGTACCTGAAACACATACATAACAACTGTAAGCATAAATGCTTAGTGAGTTCCCCAATATACAACTTACGCACATACGCCTTTCCAGGCCTTGACCTTCCGGTCCATGTGTCTCAGGGGACTTCCGTCCCTGCTGGGTAAACCTTCCGGTCCTACCCACGCCGACCTTCCGGTCCATCACACAACATATCGCCTTCCGGCCCATAACATATTGCCTTCCGGCCCATAATATAATCGCCTTCCGGCCCATGACATACATAGCACATATAACAAATAACTTACCACATATAGCATACATATCACATATCATATCTGACCTTCCGGTCACACAGTCAAACCCTTCCGGGTACAGTATAGTGAGAAGACTCACCTCGTGAATGCTGAAAGCTAGTAAATCCTGAAATCACTCGTGCACAATCCGACGAGCTACCACCTCCCTATAACATCACAAATCTCTCATTAACACTTATATCTTCTAAGTGTGACTATCCCTAAGAAGTCAGACTTAGGTCAACTCTGGTCAACGGTCAACGGTCAACGGTCAACTCGTCCGGACTCGGCGAGTACCATGTCGACTCGGCGAGTCTAGACGTTCTCCAACTCTCTGAGATTCCCTATCTACTCGTCGAGTATCCTCCTTGACTCGACGAGTTACTCCTGGAAGAATCGCGGGGCCACCCCGACTCAACTCGCCGAGTCTGAAGAACAACTCGACGAGTCCCAGTTAATCTTCAAGCTACTCACCGAGTCTGTTCATCGAACTCTGCGAGTCCATGCCATGCAACCACTCAAACTGCATCCTAAGGTCAGAACTGCTTCGACCATTCCTAGGTCTGGCCTTCCTAGGCTGATCCATCACGTAAAGTCCTCATTTCAGTGCTCATGATACACCATATGATTCATAATTTACATTTTGACCTAAGGCATAAGGATTCCAATCCAAAACCTTCATCAATTCCCGAAATGCACAGACATGGGACATTCTGGACCTCCAGAGGTCCCAATACAGGGTTACAATCGACATGGGGACTAGGGTAAGATTCAATCTATTCACAAAAGGGTTCCATAAACCCTAATTCCATAATCACCTCAACATAGCAGAGTATACTCGAATTCTTACCTGGATGATGTATCCTCTGTGTCCCCAATCCTCAGAATGTGACTCCCTTGCTGCTCCTTTAGCCAATCCCTTCTCTTCTTTGCACCACCACTCTTCTATAATCAACAATGGCCTATAATCCTTGCTCCAGATGCACACAATCGATTTAGGGTTCTTCTCAGAAGACTAAAATGAACAATGACGGCCAATAAGTCTCCTTTATACGTCCCAAACCTGAACGGTTAGGGTTTTCGCTAAACAGCGTAGACTCGCCGAGTCCATATCTGGACTCGTCGAGTCCAGTCGCGAACCCGCGACCAAGTCTGCGATCCTACTCGGCGAGTCTGGGCTCCAACTCGCCGAGTCCCCTCTTAAATCACCCCAAAAACATAATTTAACAATACCTGAGATTTCGGGCTGTTACACTTGGTGTTTTGAAGAACACTTGAAGATCTAAGTGAAAATCAAGAATGAATGGATGAATGATGTATAAACACTAGATGATAGGTTATAACAACAAATCAAGTTAAGAAAAACTTATTTTTTCGGAAGATCGGGTGAAGAACGAGATGCTACTTGAGAGAGAATGTTAAGTGTTCTTGAGTGTGGAAGTTGAGAAATGAAAGAAATGGGGAGTAAACTCATGCGTAAGGCACGAGTTTGCGGCGTTATGGGAGTTCACAGCCCAAACTCCCTTTGTTTGGACGTTAACACCTAACTAAGGTGTTGGTGGTTCCATTGTTATCTCGATATTCTACAAATCACTTCCTTTTATCTGTTCGTTTCATGAATAATTAATAAAATACTCGAACGGACTTTAAACCGGCTAAAATTTAGCATAAAAGTATTTAACTTTTAATTGAAGTTCTGTATTGTAGGCTTTGTATGAATGAAAATTTCGGGTTGTCACAACGGAGGTTTTAACAAATTGGCGTCGTTGTCGGGGACACAGTAACAATAATAGTTTTATGCCAAGATCTTCACGTACAGATGATCTAATTTTTTATCCAGAGATTAAGAAGACTGCTAGGAAGCTAAAGAAGGAGGCAAAACATCGGAAGAAACAAGCAGGAACCTTCGCCTCCTCCACCCCCCCCCCCCCCACCACATTATAAAACACCCATACCACAAGGCACTCCCTTGTAGAACAAACCTGAAGCCTCATTTCAACCTTTTCCAAAAGCACCACCTACCTCACATGTTAACAACCCATTCAAAACATACACCTCATCATCTTCAAACAAACCCAAAATCACAGATTCTTCTAAAACCGAAACAAAATCCAACATGAACAAAAATGGAGATGGTGCTAAAAAGACTCTCCGCGAATGGGCAACACAAGAGGTTACCCAACAACCTTTGTGAATCACCTTTCTAAAAGCTCAAAACTTTAAACTCAAATCCGGTTTAATCTATATGTTGCCCCTGTTCCGAGGCCTTGAGAATGAAGACCCTCACAAATTTCTCAAGGAATTCCATGTCATCTATTCTAGAATGAAACCCCATGCAGTTACTGAAGACTAGATCAAACTAAGGGTGTTTCCTTTTTAAGTTCAAGACGCAGCAAAGGAGTGGTTATATGACCTCCTGTCTAGCTCAATAACAAGCTGGAATGAACTCGCCAAACATTTTATAGAGAAATACTTTCCTGAGGCAAAAGTGCCAAACCTACGTAGAGAGATTCTAGGTATAAAGCAAGGAAAAAGAGAGGCTCACCACACTTATTGGGAGCAATTCAAGAAACTACTAGTTTGATGCCTACAACGTGCGATTAGTGATTATTAGTTATATCAGTGTTTTTGCGATGGATTGATACCCATGCAGAGAGGCGACTTATAAATGTCTCAAGTAGAGGGTCACTTTCAGACATGACACCAACAGAGATCCGGACATTGATTGAAAAGATGGCAAATGAATCAAAGCATTCGGCAACTGAAGAAGAGTGGTACCCTGACCAGACAAGAGGAGTCAAAGAGATGAGTAATGGCCACCTGGAATCTCAGATTTTAGAATTGACTAAGGCTGTCCTTTTATTGTAAAAAGAAAAAGATATTAAGCTAAAATTCAAACCTTGCGGGATCTGCTCCAAAACCTGGCACCCAACATATATGTGCCCACTACTTCAAGAAGATACTGAATTAGTTCAAGCTATGGGAGGATTTCAGCAAAGGCCATTTGATCAACATCGCAACAACCAAGCTTGAGGAGGATCTTAAAACAACAATTTTCAGCCAAGACCTCAATAGAAGTTTCAGCAACGAAACCAATACCAAGATTCACCTGGATTTCAACAACCTTGCCAGCAAAATCAGCACCAAAACAACTTATAGCAACCACTTATTCGGTCAAAATTGAGTAGTTCTAGCATTTCTTTGGAAGACATTGTTAAAAGTCTTGCTACCAGTACCCAAGCTTTTCAGAATGAAACCAAGTCTAGCATCAAAAATCTGGAGCAACAGGTACCAAAACTCGTGAACTCTATGAGAAAACTGGAACCACAAACGCAAGAAAAATTCCCATCCCATACTGAGAAAAACTTAAAGCACAATGCTTGTGTTGTCACTCTCAGAAGTGGTAAAAACTACAAAGGACCAGACCAGCAAGAAGATGAGGAAGAAGAGATCGCAGTTGAGCAAGAATATGAGGCAACTAAAGAGGTGCAGAAAAAAGATAGACATGTTGAATCTAAGGTAAAAATTACTCAATCTCCTTTTCCCTCAAGACTGAAAAAACACGAAAAAAAGAAAAGGAAGACAAAGATATTATGGATTTCTTTAGAAAGGTTGAGGTAAATATTCGCCTTCTTGATGCCATTAAACAACTACCCCGATATGCTAAATTTTTAAAAGAGTTATGTACTTCAAAAAGAAAATTAAAAGGAAACAAAACAGTTAAATTAAGTGAGAATGTTTCAGCTGTTTTACGAAAAAGGCTACCCCCAAAGTGTAAGGATCTAGAAGTATTTATTGTTCCTTGCAAGTTGGGGAACCTTTCAGTGCCATGAGCTATGTTGGACTTAGAAGCTTCTATAAATGTTTTTTCTGTATTCACTTTTTAAAACTATCGGGGTAGGGCCATTAAAAAAAGGAGTCATCATTCAGTTAGCTGATCCTTCTTTGGTGCACTCAAAAGGTGTGCTGGTAGACGTTTTGGTTCAAGTGAATGAACTTATATTCCCATCTGATTTCTATGTTTTAGATATGGGAGATGACAACTCACCAAATTCAGCTTCCATTCTTTTAGGGAGACCATTTTTAAAAACTGCCAAAATGAAAATACATGTTTATGATGGTACCCTTTCAATGGAATTTGATGGTGAAGTTATCAACTTGAATATTTATGACATAATGTGTTATCCTGATGATGTTTCAGCCATTAATTTCATTGATGTAATTGAACCACTATCTGCAAAATATTTTGAGATTGCTAACCATGAATCACTAGCATTAGTGCTCCACAGAAATATGTATATTAATGCAACTCAGGTTTTATCAGAAAATTATGTCGTTGATAGCGAAGTTCAAGACATGTCACCTCATATGGACTAGCAGAGAAAGTTAAGGTATGGTACCCAGACTCTTAAATTACCAGTTTCTAAATCCAAACTTTTTCCTTCTGTGGTGCAAGCCCCCATCTTGGAGTTGAAGACACTTCCAGAACACCTGAAATTGGCATACCTTGGAGAAAAAGAAACACTACCAGTCATTATATCCAACAAGTTGTCAGAAAAAGAAGAGTCAGAACTGATAAGGATTCTAAAGGAGTATAAAAGCGTGATTGGGTGGACTATTGCAGACATCAAACGACTCAGCCCATCTCTCTGTATGCATAAAATTTTGATGGAAGAAGATTATAAGCCATCACGGGAAGCCCAATGCAGATTAAACCCACCAATGATGGAGGAGGTTAAAAAAGAAGTTATGAATTTAATGGATGCTAGGATGATATACCCAATATTTGACAGCAAATGGGTCAGGCTAGTTCAATTCGTACCAAAGAAGGCTGGAGTGACAGTGGTAGAGAACAAAGAAGGGGAGTTGGTTCCCACTCGGTTCAGAACGGATGGTGCGTTTGTATCGATTATAGAAAATTAAACGTAGCCACCCGGAAAGATCATTTTCCTCTCCCATTTATAAATCAGATGCTAGAGAGGCTTGCTGGAAAATCTCACTACTGCTGCTTGGATGGATTTTTAGGTTTCCATCAGATTGCAGTTGCTCCGTAAGACCATGAGAAAACAACCTTCACCTGCCCATTTGGGACATTCACGTATAGGCATATGCCCTTTGGACTCTGCGACGCACCTGCTACCTTTCAAAGGTGTACGGTTAGCAACTTTTCTGAATATGTCGAAAATACCATGGATGATTTTAACGTCTATGGAGACTTCTTTGATATTTGTTTGAAAAACCTCACAAAAAATTTGCAAAGATGTATTGAAACAGACTTGGTCTTAAATTTTGAAAAATGTCACTTTATGGTTGACCAAGGTCTGATTCTGTGTCATATTGTTTCAAAAAGAGGTTTGGAAGTCGACAAAGCAAAAATAGATTTTATAAAAACCTTACCCAACCCAAAAAATGTCCGGGAAGTGTCTTCTTTTCTTGGTCATGTAGATTTTTACAGGAGGTTTATAAAAGACTTTTCGAAGATATCAGTTCCCATGTGCCAGTTACTGCAAAAAGATGTTGAATTTGACTTCAATGAAGACTGCAAGAAGGCTTTTGATGTGATGAAAAATTTTCTTACTTCTGCTCCCATTATTCAGCCCCCAGATTGGAGTTTACCATTCGAGATAATGTGTAACGCCAGTAACATTACTGTTGGAGCTGTTTTAGGACAGAGAAAAGACCGTGTTCCCCACGTTATATATTACACATCAAAAACTTTGGACAGCGCCCAAGAAAATTACTCCACCATAGAAAAAGAGTTATTGAAATTGTTTTTGCAATAGAAAAATGCAGACAATATCTGTTGGGCACAAAAGTTATAATCTTTTCTGATCACGCAGCTATCCGACACCTTCTTGCCAAAAAAGACTCAAAGCCAAGGTTGATCATATGGATTTTGCTACTACAGGAATTTGATATAGAGACCAGGGACAAAAGCGGGAGACAAAATTTGGTGGCTGATCAGTTGAGTCGACTCGCTCCACCTGATGACCCGACACCGATTCGCGAAAAATTTCCTGACGAGCATCTATTCGCTATGTAGAACCCTCCTTGGTTTGCTGATATAGCAAACTACTTGGTCTCCAGAGAACTCCCTTCAGATCTTACCCGGGCCCAGAAAGATAAATAAAGAAGGAAACGAAAAGATATGGCTAGGACGAGCCGTATTTATGGAAACATTGTGTTGATCAGGTGATTAGAAGATCTGTGGCTCAAGACAAAGTCAATTCAATTCTAAATTTCTGCCATTCAAAAGCTTGTGGAGGGCATTATGGTCCACAATGAACCGCACGCAAGGTCTTGGACAACGGTGTTTATTGGCCTCATATTTTTTGTGACTCTTTTCTGTTTTGCAAAACTTATGAAAGGTTCCAAATGTCTGGGTCATTAATATCTTGGAATCAAATGCCACTTACCCCAATCTTAGTATGTGAAATCTTTGATGTTTAGGGTATAGACTTCATGGGTCCGTTTCCGCCATCTTTTGGGTTTGTGTATATCTTACTTGCTGTGGACTACGTGTCCAAATGGGTCGAGGAAAAAGTTACACGAACAGAAGATGGCAAGGTTGTAGTTGCTTTTGTCAAGACAAACATATTCGCAAGGTTTGGACACTGAAAGCCATTATTAGTGATCGGGGTACACATTTCTGCAACCATACCCTTGAAGCAGTTCTCAAGAAATCTTGTGTCACACATCGGGTATCCACAACATATCACCTACAAAGCAACGGGCAGACAGAAGCTTCAAACAGACAGATCCAAGGCATTATAGAGAAAACCATTAATCCGGTCAAGAAAGATTGGAGTATTCGATTGGATGATGCGTTATGGGCTCACCAGACAGCATATAACACTTCTATCGACATGTCACCATATCGAATTGTTTTTGGCAAACCATGTAGATTACTGGTTGAATTGGACCATCGAGCATATTGGGCTCTCAAAAATTTGAATATGAGCATGGATGAAGCTTGTAATAAAAGAAGGTTGGATACCCAAGAGATAGAAGAAATCTGGAACGATGCTTACGAGAACGAAGCAATCTATAAGGAGAAGACAAAAGCATTTCACGACAAGATGATCTCGCGAAAGCTATTCAGTACCGGTCAAAAGGTTCACTTATATTATTCTCGTTTCAAAGTTATTTCCGGTAAATTGAGGTCTCATTGGGTGGGACCTTTTATTGTTACTAAAGTGTTTGATAATGGTCCATTAGAAATTAAAAGTGAACAAACAGGAAAGATTTTCAAGGTAAATGGTCATCGTCTCAAACCATTCTATAAAAGGTTCCAAGTTGAAAATGAAGAAGTGGAGGTCGTCGAGGTCCTGACTTACCGTGATTGAGAAAATCAAGTAACATTGTCGAGCCAACGACAGTAAAAACGGACAGCTTACCGGGAGGCAACCCGGGCGTTTTTTTTTTTTTTTTGGTTTTGGTTTTTTTTTGTTAACTTAATTTCATTTTTGTGTGTTTTTAGATACTTAGGTCGTCTCTTTTTAACTGAATCATGTTTTTCATACATAAAGGAACAGAGAGGATTTGAAAATTTTTGGAAAAATCAATTGTTCTGGTACATGCGATCGAAGGTCTAGTAACTGCGATTGCAAGCTGTGTTTTTTCGGACGCAGGAGATCATCAAGGATTTTCGGAACGATTTTTGATGAAAAAGGACTTTATGTGATCTCAGGTTATCCCTATGCGATCGCATGTTTTCATGTTTTTAAGAATATCGCATCCTCGAGTATTTTATAACAGAAATCAAACAATTTTTTAAAAGTTGCGATCGCAACTTATATAAATGCGATCGTATGTATCTAATTTTCTGAACCTTGACATTTTTCTCATCTTAAAACACCTAAATCCATCACTTTTTAAAAACCTGTGATCGCATAGGCACAAGTTGCGATCGCAACTTGCTATTTTCCTATAAATACTAGCCGTAGGCTCATTTGTAATTCACCACAACTCAAAAATTCTCTCAGTATTCCGTCTTTTTTTCGAATTCTCTCACCAAAAACCACACAGATCGCTTGTTTTTCATCCAAATCAAGCACAAAAGGTATCAATCTCTTCAATTTTACTTCTACTACATCTTTACGGTAAAGAAATCATGATTCCACGGTTGAAATTCTTCAATAATCTCTTTTTCTTCATTTTGAAATTTCAATTTTTGTGAGTTTCTTTTTCAGATCTACGCTCTGTTAGCACTCCGCAGGCCCCGAAAACTTGAAACTTTTGTTCTGGACACAATTCAGAAGAATTTCATCCGAACGGAATTTCAAAACATAGAACTTTTTCAAACGGGAAAAATATACTGCTGTTGAGCGCACAGTTAGGTGTATTCTTTCTGAAACTGAACTCTTTTGTTTTGTCATATATTTATGAGGGCTTGCATATCCACTATGGGAGTAGTTAGAAAAAAATTGCTTGATTATTGTTTATCTGGAAATTGTGCCTGATTTGTCCCAGTTTTTTACTTGAAAAATGCCTCCTAGACCTACCCGTTCTCACATAAATGTTGACACTCTAGACCCGTCATACATTGTTCAGGCGGACAATATGACTGTAGATTTAGGTTCACATGCCACATTTGACTGTTACCAGCGTGTTCTCTACCGCGAGATTTTACCATAAGCCTGGGCCCCCATCCGTACGTTAATGCAGGAACTCCATATCTACGATGGTGTTCGTGCTCTTTTTCCTAATATTGGCTAAGAGCGTCTTTTATCTGTGGATTTCCCCACATGTCCCTTACTCACCCGAGAGTTCTTAGCTACCGTTAGTGAAGTAAACCAAGAGGGAAATGTTGTCTTTTGTTGTTTTAGCACCCCACACTCTATCCACATCGACCAGTTGTGTGCCTTTTTCCGCACACCCATCACCAACCTATCCCAGTCCACCGCCGCCTTCAATGTGCGCGATTTTTGGAACTCCATCACAGGATTGGCATTTTACGAGGCGTCGTGATCCTTTCAGACTAGTATTGTCCATCCAATTCTGAAAATTGCATTGAAAATTATACGCAATATTATTTACACACAATTTGAGACCACTAAAGCCAGCAAAGCCGAGCTTTTCCTTTTATGGTGCATGATCACCGAGTCGTACCGCTCTCATTTTGGTGTTCTAATCATCAAAAGATTCAATAGGGTTAAAAACCTCAACACTAGTGGTGCCATTCGTTGTAGCGATCTAATTACAGTCACTGTTCGCAACGTCTCGGAGCAATCTCTTCTGGAGTACACCTTCTTTTCGTGTGAATACTTTCATATGACTCTGCAAAACCTTCGGGCAATGCACATTTTACATTCCGCCCCAGGTGGGAATGTCTGGATGTTAAGATGATCCACTTATTTCAATATCACTAGTCCTGATGACATCACTCTCGCTAATCCCATTAGCAAGACTATATGGATTCTTCCATCGAACATTCCACCACGTCTTTGCCCACGCAGGTCACATCAGGCACCCGCGCATCCGCATTCTGACCAACCATCTTCATCCACTATACACCCTAATTACACGGACGCCACCGTACTCTCCTATAGCCAGCCTGATCCCATGTAGACTGACTTACAGGAGGAGCCCCAGCCCACCCAACTACCTCACCTTGACCTCAACTCCCCCTTTCACATACCAGCACTATCTTGACATCCGCCAGCATATTGCTGCCCTTCAGTAGAGTATGACTGCTCTCCGCCTAGATTACCATCTTTATAGTACCCAGATTTCCGGGTTCTGTGACGAGGTCTTAGGTTATCGTGAGCATTTCACTGACTTTCACTTGGAGTTCTTCTGTCGCTTCCCATCCTCACCTGAGTAGTCATTTTCCACTCATCTCTAAGCATTGAGGACAATGCTTAATTTGAAGCTTGGGGAGGGGATTTGTTATCCGTTTGTAAAAAAAGTTTTTTTTTTGAAAAAAAAAATTAAAATTTTAAAAAAGTTTTAAAAAATCCAAAAAGATTTTTAATTTATGTTTTTTTATTTGTCATTTTTCTTCCTAAATTTTTATTTAAAAAAAAAAAAAGAAAAAAATTATTGTCATTTTGTTGCATTTTGATTTAAAAAAAATGATGACACTCTTTACATACGATAGCTCCATGAAGTGGGATATTGAGAATTAAAAATGAAAAAAAAAAGTTGAAGCAACCTGATTGCTATTGGAAGTATAGAATCAGCTGTCATAACTAGAGGACCCAAAACACCATGATTTGAGACCTCGACCTTAGATAATAAAAAAATGGCGTACTGAAACATTTTTTGGGTGGTAATAACAACTTTAGGATGATTTGTTTTTGAATGTTTAAAAAGAATCTTTATTCACAACTCTAGACCCACAGAACATGGCCCTATTTGTTGACACGCGTTACCCTTGCGGTAATAGACAGCTTAAGTATCAGATCCATACAGTCAAAGAAAGAAGAAAGGGTACAACGTTATATCAAATATCCAAAACAAGAATTTCAAGCGCTCAATTGAAGAAATTTAAAGAAATTCCAAAAAAAAAAGATTGAATAATTCAAGCTCAAAACGATGTTACAATTCCAAGTTCAATCAAATTAGAAGTCGTTTCAAAGTCATATTCGGCGAATAAAGAATTGTGTGATATGATACCTGTGGCTCTCAAAAAAGTGAAAGCATAGAGCTCGGGATCCTACAGGGGTCGTGAAGGGCTTTGAGCATTCTAACACTCCTATGGTGTACATGCAACCCTATAAACCTTGGATCTATGTTTTCTCTATTATACATGCAAATAAGAACTTTCTAAGGCTTTAATCCTAACTAGCATACTATGAAGCCCCTACACTACAAACTTCTAGTTAGATGACATACCTTTTGATGTAGCTCGATGTCATCAAGTTTTAAGAGCTTAGCCCCAATAGTGTGGAAGCCTCAAGTGGAATCACTAATCACCAAAACACCTTGGAAGACTTTGAGAATAAGAATGCTTTGGTTTTCTCTAGTGAAATCGGCTAGCCCTTTTAGTGTACCCACACTACTGCCAATTTCACCAACCAAGGACATCTTTATATAGTATGGAGACTAGGGTTAAACCCATGACCTTTCATTTCATATGATCCATGGGTTAAACACTCCATGGACTATCCATGAAAGCTTAGCCCAACCTAAATGAACATCGCCCATTCCATATATATAAGAGTCCATATTTAATTAGTTCATTTTGATCACTTAATTAATTATAAATTAATTCTTGATCAATACTAATTAAATAATATGATTATATATTAATATATAAGAACTTATAATATATTAATATAAATCATAAATATACTATTCTAAAAAGACTATCCATATAAATTGGGTCGGTGCAGTGCAACCCAAATGGACCATGTCGGGTTGAGTCAAGTACATACAAAATATAGTTATGGACTTAGACATTAATCCAACAGTCTCCGACTTGGATAAGTCTAAAATATTATTGAGTATGACTTCAAAACCTAACTGGCAATCGTAGCTCTTAAAGCCGTTGTCGAGCACTGATCTTTGCCAATGACTTTGTTCATAAGATAAGGGATCATATATTCCTCCATTCTAGATATCATATGGACTGAGACATGGATTATAATCATTCTCTCAGTCCATTTGTTGTTTCCCGATTTCCGATTCATGACGACTAACTGATTGAACAAATCAAATCAGTCCTGGCTTGGCCAAGCACTCACATGTGTCATCATTAAATCATCGAGGGGCCCACAGATATGGCTTTTATCCTGAAGGTAAAAGGAATGGATAAACTTCGACTCATATGGCTTGTTCTGCTACTTTTTGAATCATACACAAAGGCACGTTTTATGACATCGAGTTACCAATGCGTTTTTGTGCAATCAATGTACTATCAACTCATAGTAACAACTCATATCTCTAGGTTTGAAGAATATAAGATATTTTCGTCTCATGATCACTCGTGATAAAATCCATGAAGTGATTCAAATGAGCGCGGGTTGAATCCAATACTCAGAAGTTATGAGCACTCATGAGTGTTGTAGCACATCTTTGTCCACCAACTTGGACCTCTACAAGCCAACCCATGACAGTCTTGATTCATATCTATTTCCAACATATGACCTACTTTGGATGGTTTGAATAACTTAGTCATTCCGAAAGAATAACTTAGTTATTATGGAAGTCAAAACATGCAAAGTGAAACACAAGAATAAATGAATCTAATATGGTATCAAAACCTATGAATATAAATAAAACACTTTTCATTTATCACCATACTGATTACTTATTATTCATTGTTTCGGTTTTATCAACTTTATACTTGAATTAAAATACTAGGTGTCCCATGCTCCAAGGATGTACACTATGTTTTTCTAAACAATAGCTTTGCCATACACCAAGTATGAACTATATGTTTGTCTATGATCCTTTTCTTTGTGAACTAGATCAATTGAACATAATTTCAGTGATTCTCTTTTCACACTCCCAAATCCTTGTCTTAAATGTAAGAATTCCAGATTCCTATCATTTATCAAAATTTGTTTAGGTTTTAAAATTATATGCATTGTTCCTCTTGTAATGATTATGCACAAAGCCACAAAGACTTCACAACAATCATTACAGAGTATTCTAATGGAGAGCAATTCCATGGAAACGATGTCTCAGATTCAAAGCGCATTCCTTTGAACATGCTTCTTGCATTAAGTTTCTTTAACCTTACAGATATTTCTTCCACCTATGAATATAACTCTATATTCCCATTTTGACTACCACTTCTGAACAAGAGTTGCCTCTTTTCAGACTATGTCAATATGGTCCTTCCAATATTAACAGCATACTTCTAACTGTCCTTGAGCAACCAATCTTTAGTAAACCTTAGATTGTCCTCGACAATTGCTTAATCACTTTAGTCATATCCAATTCTAGACATTTTATTCCTTAATCCCCCAAGGCATTTGGAAAATTCAAAAAGGATAAATATTATAGCACATGTAATCGATCTTGTACCCAAAATAAATGGGACACGATTCATGATGTTTCACATAAAGACATGGTTCTAGACTAGTCTTTTGCCGTAATAATTTTTGTTTGCCATATTCTCAAATTTTGACTATGAAAAGGGATGCCGTAATCATAATCGAATTTTGAGAACGCAATATATAGAATTTTCTTAAGCTGAACCAATCCAACATGAAATTTATATATATATTCTTGACTGAAGGTGATTAAAATCTCAATATAAGCTCTTTAGAATGATTATAATCTCAATCTAAGCTGTTTAGAATTGAAATGAAGTATAATTTTCTCTCCCTTAATTATAGCAAAACAACTTTTTCCCAGTTGAGACCTTTTGTTTTCAATAATTAACATTGCTAACTTGCAACCTTTATCATAATTATCATGTTCCCACTAACATGATGATTATTAGCATACCACTTATGCTCCCACTAGCGTTGACATGTACTCTAAAATCAACTGAACTTCTAGGAAAAACAATACTTTATTGACTTTCTTACCAAAGTTCAGATTTCTGATACTAGATTTCTTTGATAAAGCTTTATCAAAATTATACACCTTATCTTAGATAGCTCACAGGTGTGTCTAAAATATTTCAGAACTATGAAAAGGGATGCCGTAATCATAGTCCCAATTGCTTAGACCTTTTTCCATTTCTCATAAGTCAATTTTAGTGTGCCGGTTAACCACGCACACTCCACTAATGACTTTGAGAACTGCAAATATCATAATTACTATCTACTTAAAATCTACTTAGTGAAAGAGTTTCCTTACCATCATTTTCATGAATCAAAGAGAAACCTTATGACACTTAGATTTTATGGTATATGTGTTCTTATCCACGTGAATTTGTCAAAACATAATCACAAGACTAGGTTAGTGAAAAATCCTAAATCATATGGATTGAACTTGTCTCTTGCTCCGAAGCACAAAGTGCCTGCAAAAATTAGTGAGATGTGGAGTTTTTAGGCTCCAAGTTATGTTTTAAAATAAAGGCACTAGTCTTGGGTTTTGGTAGTGATTTTTGAGCAACAGATTGTTAGGAAGTTTTGTTCCTAGATTCCATAGGAAACAAGCAGAAGGTCATGGTCCTTTCATCCATCTAGTAATCATACTCAATGACATGAGATTTTGGAACAAGTTTTTTGGACTTTGAACTTGCGGAGTAGTGGTAACTACTATATCTTTCAGAATTATCACATCTTTGTGTGATTTGATTTTCCAAACAAGGTTTTGTTTTGAAGATTTTGGAAAAATTGTTTTCTTAACACTTTTAGCTTTGATTGATAGCACATTTTGGTTTGTAGAGTGAGCTTTAAAAATTGTACCATCATCTTTGGCAATGAAAACAGGTGAAACAGTCTCAGGTGAGTTGATCTGGACAGATTTGGTGGTTACACTTGACCTTTTTGGAATGGGAATGTCCACTTTCTTTTGTTCTACAGGACTAGGAGGATTGGAAGGCCTCTTAAGAATCTTAGTGGGTATGAAGGAGTTTTGACTAGGAGTTGAAAAATGACAATTCTGAGATACACTCCTTTTGGAGTTCTCTAGGAATCTGGAATTTTGTCTCGACTTAACTTCCTTTTTTAGAGCATTTTTGGCTTCTTGTTTAGGACTAATGACATCTTTTCGGTTCAAGGAGGGTTTCTTTCTTTGTTCAGATGTTAAATTGGAATTCGGACCATTTGAAGGATTGCCAAACTTAGGCTTGATAGGCACTAAAGTTGTTTAAAGGTTACCATGGAGTTTGATTCACAAGAATCAGAGGAAACATGACTTGTAGTTTCAAAGTTATCATCTAAGGATGCCCATGCAAGCTCAGAAGTAACAGGTTCAGTTGTCACTGGAGGAATTTCTTCAACAACACAGTTGTTAGGAGGATTGTGTTTTGGAACATGATCTACATAATTTGAAACACTATGGTGGAATTTCGTGGTCTGATTCAGGTCCAAGTTTGTCAGAGGCGGAAATGGCATGGAATCAGGACACTTGGCAGAAATATCTCAGAGGCGGAAATGGCGTGGAATCAGGTCCAAGTTTGTCAGAGGCGGAAATGGCGTGGAATCAGGAATCAACGAAGCAAAGTGGTCGGAAGTCTCAGGAAGGGGTGATAAAGGAGAAACAAAAATATCTGAATGTTTGCGGTTCGGAACCTCTCCCATAAAAGTCAAGTTTTGTAACTCCTTCAAGGGACTAACTATTGGTTTTGGAAATTCTCTTCCATGTTCAGGAGCTTTGGACCAAGGATGACGAAAGTTATGTTTCATCATTTTATTTGCTTCGAGCAAGTCAGTAGAATTATGCAAATCATCGATTTTTGCATTAAGACGTTTGTTATCCGAAATCAAAACATTTCTTTCAGAATAAGTGATTTCACATTTGTCTTTAAGAATGATACATTTATCTTGTGACATTACAAGTTCTCGCTATAAAGACTCTATTTTTAATTTCTTATCCTCGAAAAGTAACCTATGACGACTTAATTCACAGTCCTTCTTCTCACTGGCTTCTATGGCTGACTCATAGGCTCTATAGATGGTGTTCATATCTGTTTGGATTTGGGTCAGATAAGATTCACAAAGATTCATATCAAAATTATTATCAGTAGTCATAGATGTTACCTGCTTAACGATGCTTCGATCTGGTCGATCGTTGGTGGCTATGTAGCAGTAGTTTGGTTCAGCAACGTTCTCTTGATCTTCATCTTCTGACCCTGAGGACCAATAGCCTTCATTACATTCAATGGTTTGTCTCGCCATCAAACACATGTTTCTTCTAGTAGTCATTGTTGGATTAATGTCTAAGTCCATAACTATATTTGGTAAGACTTGACCCGACCCGGCATGGTCCATTTGGGTTGCATACCATCATGCACTTGAATGAGAGAAATAAGACACTTATGGTTATTAATATATTATAAGTTCTAGTATATTAATAATAAGAATAATAAGATTATTTAATTAGTATTGATCAAGAATTAATCTAGGATTAATTAAGTGATCAAAAGAAGACTAATTAAATATATGGGTTGATTGTGTAAATCATCCATACTTGTATAGTGGGCTAATGCTCCATGGATAATCAAGTTGGGCTAAAATCCATAGGATGGTCCATGGATGCTCCATGGTGTATTTGTACCCATGGATCCAAGGAAATGGAAAGCCATGACAATTAAGAGTTTACCCTAATTGTGTAACTATATAAGCATCTTATTATTGAGGAAAAATCGGCCACTAGTGTGAGTGAAGAAAGGGCTAGCCGATTTTGAAGAGTGTAGAATTCTCTCAAATCATTCCAAGTGTTTTGATGATTGTGATTCCATTTGAGGTGTCACACTTGGGGCACTAGGCACTCAAGCTTCATGAAGACTTTCTACATCAAAGAGGTATGTATTCTATCTTGCTATAGTCATTGTTTTGTATGCTAGATTAGGATAATACCTTGGAAGTTCTTATTTGCATGTATAATAGAGAAAACATAGATCCAAGGTATTTAGGGTTGCATGTACACTTAGGAAGTGTTAGAATGCTCAAAACCCAACAGTGGTATCAGAGCCACGGGTTGTTTTCTGTTATATTGATGCAAATATTTTATTTTCAAAGTTGAAAAAAAAAGGAAAAAAAAAACATGAAGTTTGTCAAATTTTACGATAATTACTTGTTCTTGTGAAAAACTAATTATTTGTAAAATTTGGATAATTTGCTTTATGAGTTGAATTAGGTCAAATTTAATAAAAGATAAAATAATATGATTATTTTATTAGTTTTAAAAGTTTGATCTAAAGAGTTTTATTTTTTGAAACCTCCATAAGTTATGGATATGAAAAGGTTTTAAAAAAAAAAATGATTCAAAGTTGTTTTGGAGTTACAAAATTTGGTGTTAATGTTTTAAAGGATTACATAACTTAAGAATAAGTTATGGATCACCAAAAGTTTTTTGTGTTATCTTGTTTTATGAGTGAATTTAGATTAATGATGAAAATTATGTGATAGTTGGTTTTAATCCAAATTAATCTAAGAATTGATTCTAAAATGTGTTTTTGTAACTTGTCCTCAAGTTATATGAAAAGTCACATTTAAGAATCATAAAACTCATAAAAATTGGCAAAGGTTACAAAAAATGAAGAGTCTAGTTCTAATTAAAAGGTTTTATGACTCCATAACTTGTCCTCAAGTTATGGAGGACCAAGAGTCTCTTCATTTAATAAAATAAAATAAAATAAAAAAAGGTGTAACCTTAATTAATTCCATAAGTTATAAAATAAAGAAAAGTTAATTCTTTTATTAGTTTAAAGTCTTCCATAACTTGTCCTCAAGTTATGGAACTTGAAGAGTTTTTGGATTAAAACTACTTTAAACACATAAGTTATGGAATTAATTAGTTTTGAATAGTTTCAAAACTTGCCCTCAAGTTTTGGAATTTGTAAAGTTTTCACTTATGAATACTTTAATTCCAAGTTAGCCCTTAGAATTTTAAAAGTTAAAATTCAACCCTTATACTTTATAATATTATAAGTTAATAATATATATATATATATATATATATATATATATATATATATATATATATATATGTATAAGAGTAAAGTCAGTCTTACCGCTAGTACGCCTCATTCACGAAGCCGGTCTATAAGGTGGGTATAAGGTTGTTGCCTATAAAATGGCAACTTAATGGGTGTCCACTCTCACCCACCGCTTGCTTGACTGGTGGAGGGTCGTTAGCCGAACGGGTTTGACAGGACTAGAATTCTCCCTTCATTAAAAGTATTAATGATAATACTAAGTAACTAAACTCTTAATAATACCCAATCTTAGTTACTTAGGAAAAATGTGAATAAGGTGCTAACCCATGAAATTACACTTTACACTTTGTCTAAGTCATTAGTGGAGCGTGTGTGGTTAACCGGCACACTAACTTGGACTTAACAAGGTAGGTAAAGGGTGACTTAA
Source organism: Lactuca serriola (assembly GCF_051521515.1). NCBI lineage: Eukaryota > Viridiplantae > Streptophyta > Magnoliopsida > Asterales > Asteraceae > Lactuca > Lactuca serriola. Next base: position 286,554,503 of record NC_136410.1, read on the forward strand.
TATTTATCATAGTATCGATGGAGCGTGTGTGGTTAACCGGCACATCGGTTGAAGGGTAATTTATTAAGGGTACCAAGTAATTTGCATGGTTACTTCACACCTTGTTTTGTGATCCTCGGCATCCCAGTCACAAAACCTGAAGGGCACACTCGAGATTGAAACATGCCTTTGAAAAGTTCAATGAATCTCAAAGATCTAGGAGTTTCAAAACCAATTAAAACCTAATAATACATTTCGTTTATCTTGGTGGAAATTGGTGAATCGTCATTCACCTACCTTCAAATATTTTATAGCTTGGATTACGGCATACCTCTTCTAAGTTATAAAATAGTTTGTTGGGTCCTAGCCTTAATATTTCATATTGGGTGTCATATTAAGGACTTAAGATCAACTATCTTGAATATCTCCCAAAAGATGTCTGTAATAGACACCTATGATCTTCCCAAATCTAGTGAAACAAGGTTTCCTAAATGAAGATGATGTCCTTTGGAAATCATACTTCTTTCACCTCCTCCAATTATTCTCCCCAACCCACAAGTTCTTGAAAAGTTTAAGGTCACTCAAGCCCTATTGGCAAGGAAAGGTCTAGGTGTGAACACATCTTGGAGATGTAGTCACATATTGACAAGCCGGGAGAGTTGGGTGTCAAAGTCTTGAGAAAGTTGGTGGTTCAATCACTTTCTAAGTCACATAGTGAGTTCCTTTGGGACACCTATGAAACAGACTATGACAAGACCCTTAATGATCTTATCTATTTGCTAAGATCAACTTCCTAAAACTTTATGGACATTGACAATGATGACATTGGATATCCAGTAAAGCATTCTCTTCCCAATGGAAAGGGATCGGCCATAGTCAACTCGGTTGACCAAATGGTAAAGAGAAAAGCTAAGTCTGTGATAGTCTCGTGTACCATTATCAAAGGGTCCATACGTTTATATTGCCAAGGGAAGGGGCATTGGTTGCGAAGCTGCCAAATTTACCTAAGGATGTTAAAGTCAATAAGTTTGACTCTACTTCAGGTAAAGACCACTATCTAACTCTGTTAAGTTTCTATTCTGAGATTCCTGATACATGATGTGACTGGGTCACATGGTGATGTTTTAAGAATCAAAGAAAAGTGAAGAAACTTAAAGAAAAGAATATGCTGAATCTGATGGCGTAGATGGATTTCTATCGCATAGTTTGAAGATCGGATTCTTGAGCTACTTCTTAGGAGTTATGAGATATTGCTTAGGAATAGATAACAACAAGTTTTCATATGGACTGTAAGGATAAGTTTTTCCGCAAAGTTTTAAAATAAAAGAAAAAAAATTTTGATTTTATTTATTTTAAAATATCCTTACAATGGCTTTTGAGGAAAAATTGTTGCTTATATGATTCCATTAAGAGCAAGAGTGGAAATATGAAATTGATTCTTTCATTTGTGGTAATGTCTAGATTTACCAAATAAGGAAAGATTCTCATCACCCGAGTTTCAATTGGACCGGAACTTGGAATCATACAAGTTGTATAGCATGATGAATGAGAACTTTCAAGTTTTGGAAAATTAAGACTAATTACTCGGCCACATGGATGTGTGAGTCAAGTAAAGGACTAAGGGATCGAGTACACATTCTTGTGCACTGATTAAGTCCACCACAAAAGATTGATAAGACTATTCGTCATAGTTTACTAAAGCTCAGTAAATATGATTATACTTACAAGCTTAAGTGTAACTCTGAGACATTGGAAAAGGTTCCAATGTATGGCAGGGCGAATAAGAAGAATCAAGTTAGGCAGAAGGATAAAAGTTTCTCATATCTGAAAAGATGGGAGAGTACTTTAGTATCAGTTTTGTGATCATCTTAATGATTAAGAAACCATATCAAAATTAGTTCTCTAAGGAAATCTTAGTGCATTCTTATGACTAAGAAGAGGAACTTGAATTGTTGAAATGGTTAAATCAAGAAGATGAGTCATACTTCGTTCCAATACAAGTATTAGAGTCATACTCCAAGATTGTAACTTGAGTGACATGTCTCAAAAGAAGGTTTAAAACACTTGTCAAATGTAAGAGTAAAAGTTTTCTACTCCTGTACATTTGAAATTGGTAAGTTGTGATGTTTTGGATAAAACAAAGACCAACTAAGGCCAATTGTGTGAAGTGTTTGTCTTGATTAGAATCCACACTATCTCTTGGATATTTGACAAGGGAGTCTTATATGTCAAGAGGACAGTGGGAGTCTTAAAGGTCTTGAAAGTCTCAAGAACTAATCAAGAATAAAACCTGAAGTTCTTCACTAGCACACGCCTTGAGGTTTATAACCTATCGTGTTGACATATTCTGTGCCCATTCCAGTTAAAGTTGCCTTTGCATATGAGATCTTAGAGTTCTCAGTTTGTTGCACAACAACTTGGAAGCAATGGCAGGCCCTTGAGCTGCCAGGTGGCAAGAAATTAAGATTGAGTTCAGTCCATATGAGTTTGGATTTGTCATTATCCTTGTCTTGTGACTATGATTTTGACAATTCACATGGATAAGAACACATACACCAGTAAATCTAAGTGTCATAAGGTTTCTCTCCGATTCATGAAAATGATGGTGAGGAAACACTTTCACTAAGTAGATTTTAGCTAGATAGCAATTGTGATATTTGCATTCTCAAAGTCGTTAGTGGAGCGCGAGTGGTTAACCGGCACACTAATATGGACTTGTGAGAAGTGGCAAAAAGGTCTAACTATTATGATTACGGCATACCTCTTCATAATTGTTTAGACTCACAAGTGTGCTATCTAAGGGAAGGTGTATGATTTTGATAAAGTCTTATCAAAACAATCTAGTATCAGAAATCTGAACTTTGGTAAGAAAGTCAATGAAGTATTGATTTCTAGAAGTCCAACTGATTTCTGGGTACATGTCAAAGCTAGTGGGAGCATAAGTGTTATGCTAATAATCATCATGTTAGTGGGAGCATGATAATTATGATAAGCATTGCAAGATTAGCAATGTTAATTAGAGAAAACAAAAGGTTTCAATTGGGAAAAGTTGTTTTGCTCTAATTAAGGGAGAGGAAATTATACTTCATCTCAAATCTATAAGCTTAGATCGTGAGGTTTTAATCATTTAGTCAAGGATATATATATGAATTTCATGTTGGAATGGCTCAACATAAGGAAATTCTGTATATGAGTCCATTATTTGCGTTCTAAAATTCGATTATGATTACGTCATCCCTTTTCATAATCTAAATTATGAGAACTTGGCAAATTGAAATGGAAATGTTATAGCAAAAGACTGGTTTAGTCTTTATGTGAGACATCATGAATCGTGTCCCATATGCTTCGGATATAGGATCGATTACATGTGCTATATTCATCCGATCTAAAATTTTCCAAATGCCTAGGGCATTAAGAAGGGAAAAGGTTTAGAACTGGATATGACTAAAAGGATTAAACAATTGTCGAGGACAATCTAAGGTTTACCAAAGATTGGTTGCTCAAGGACAGTTGGAAGTATAGTGATAATTCTGGAAGGACCATAGTGACATAATCTGTAAGGAGGCAACTCTTGATCAGAAGTAATAGTCAAAATGGAATCTGGAAATGTTTCAAAGTTAGAATTTCAATCTGTGTAAGATTAAGGAAACTTAATGCAAGAAGGATATTTCCAAGGAGTTGATCTCCTTTGGAATTCTCTGTAATGATTGTTGCCAAGTCTTTATGACTTTGTGCATAATCATTGCGAGAGGATCAATGCATATAAGTTTAGAATCTAACAGATTTCAGTAAATGGCATGAAGTTGGAATTCTTGCATTTGCAGTAAGGATTTGGGAGTGTGAAAAGAGAATCATTGAAGTAATGTTCAATTGATCTAGTTCACAAAGTAAAGATCATAGACAAACATAGTATGCATACTTGGTGTATGGCATGACTAGTGTTTAGAAAATATAGTGTACATGCTTGGAGCATGGGACAACTATTATTTTAAATTCAAGAATAAAGTTGATAGCTGAAACAGTATACAATGAATAATGTGTAATCATATGGTGATAAATAAAAGGTGTTTTATTTATATTCATAAGTTCTGAGACCATATTGGATTCAATTATTATTGTGTTTCACTTTGCATGTTTTGACTTCCCGAATAAATTGGGTTATTCTTCCGGAATGACTAAGTTATTCAAACCATCCACAGTCGGTCATATTTTGGAAGTAGATATGAATTAAGACTGTCATGATGGGTTGTAGAGGTCTAAGGTGTTGGACAAGGCTACAACAATCATGAGTGCTCATAAGTTCTGAGTATTGGATTCAACCCGCGCTCATTGGAATCACTTCATGGATTTTATCACGAGTGATCATGAGACGATAATATCTTATATTCTTCAAACCTAGAGATATGAGTTGTTACTATGAGTTGATAGTACATTGATTGCACGAAACCGCATTTGGTAACTCTGTGCTATAAAACGTGCCTTTGTGTATGATTCAACAAGTAGTAGAACAAGCCATATGAGTCGAAGTTTATCCGTTCCTTTTACCTTCGGGATAAAAGCGATATCTGTGGGCCCCTCGATGATTTGATGATGACAAATGGAAGTGCTCGGCCGGGCCAGGACTGATTTGATTTGTTCAATTAGTCAGTTGTCATAAATCGGAAATCGGGAAACAACAAATGGACAGAGAGAATGATTATAATCCATGTCTCAGTCCATATGATATCTAGAATGGAGGAATATATGATCCCTTATCTAATGGACAAGTCACTGACAAAGGTCAGAGTTCATCTACAAGGTCAGAGTTCGACAGAAGCTTTTGAGAGCTACGATTGCCAGTTGGTTCCTGAAGTCATACGCAATAATAGTTTTAGACTTATCCAAGTGGGAGACTGTTGGATTAATGTCTAAGTCCATAACTATATTTGGTAAGACTTGACCCGACCCGGCATGGTCCATTTGGGTTGCATACCATCATGCACTTGAATGAGAGAAATAAGACACTTATGGTTATTAATATATTATAAGTTCTAGTATATTAATAATAAGAATAATAAGATTATTTAATTAGTATTGATCAAGAATTAATCTAGGATTAATTAAGTGATCAAAAGAAGACTAATTAAATATATGGGTTGATTGTGTAAATCATCCATACTTGTATAGTGGGCTAATGCTCCATGGATAATCAAGTTGGGCTAAAACCCATAGGATGGTCCATGGATGCTCCATGGTGTATTTGTACCCATGGATCCAAGGAAATGGAAAGCCATGACAATTAAGAGTTTACCCTAATTGTGTAACTATATAAGCATCTTATTATTGAGGAAAAATCGGCCACTAGTGTGAGTGAAGAAAGGGCTAGCCGATTTTGAAGAGTGTAGAATTCTCTCAAATCATTCCAAGTGTTTTGATGATTGTGATTCCATTTGAGGTGTCACACTTGGGGCACTAGGCACTCAAACTTCATGAAGACTTTCTACATCAAAGAGGTATGTATTCTATCTTGCTATAGTCATTGTTTTGTATGCTAGATTAGGATAATACCTTGGAAGTTCTTATTTGCATGTATAATAGAGAAAACATAGATCCAAGGTATTTAGGGTTGCATGTACACTTAGGAAGTGTTAGAATGCTCAAAACCCAACAGTCATATCATCATCATTTCCAGATGACCAATATCCTTCCACATTTCTAGACACAATTGTGACAAATGCTTTTTCACTTTCAACCATCTCTTGTGTTTTTAGAGCATAGTATGCAAAATCCTTGATTTTTGGTTTCTGTGGAATGTCAGCTAGACAATCTTTTGCAAAGTGGTTTGCATGTCCACACTTATGACACATAATTTTTGGTTTGTCTGATTTCGGAATCTACTGAGGTTCCGAAGTGAAGTTGGGTTTAGAGATCTTTGGTTTGTAGGCTGGAGGGTTTTCTGGAGTGGTTTGTTGTTGTGGAGCAGAGTAAGGTTGATGATTGTTTTGATGAGGAGCATGAAAGTGATTGTGATAAGGTTTATTTGATGGGTTGAATGGTCATTTGTATTTCATGGAGAGTGGTGCAAACTCCTACTGAAAATGAAGTTTAGAGTCCATGTCTACGGAGTCAAAGGTGCTATCAATGGGATAGCTTTGAGTGGATAGAATAGGTAGGTAGGGTTGAACAGGTGGAATAGCGGATTTTAGAGGGTCCGAGATGGAAGGTTTTGGAATAAATGGTTCAAAGGAACTCCAGAGAGTTCTCTTAATGTCTGAGCAAGGTTTGATTCATGACCTTGTAGTTCATCAAATAGTTGATAAAGCTTCAATTTCTTCAGAGATCCATTGCTTTGAAGACAAGACTTCACGTTTCCCCATCCTTTACCAAGGCTATTTATGAACTTGATATTGTACTCTAAAGGAGTTCGGACAATTCATGAGTAGTCATATTGTTCACTACAATTCGGTATTGGTTGGAGGCTGAGGCGACTGACTTACCAGGAGTTGGTGTAAAGGTGTCAAATTCGTTTACAACAGATGTTAGACGCTTATCTTTCATATTTCAGAACCTTCGATCAAGTCTTGAATAGTATCCCAAACCTCGTTGGCAGATTTACACAAATTGATGTATTCAAAGAGAGATGGTGGAACACCAAACACCATTTCAGAGAATGCCACTTGATCAGCATGTAGCTTCTCAATATAGTCAGCAGTGAGAGGAGTTGGGCATTATTCATCTTGACCCATGAGTTGAGCAGAAGCATCTCTAACTATTGTTCTAACTAGAATATGACGACCTTCTTTAACATATCTCCAAATAGCTTCACCTTTCTCTTTAGCCAGTAAAAATCTTTCCAGTCTGACTTTCCAATGATCATCTTCTTCAACAACTAGCGGTGGGGCACGAGTAGGGCAACTCACGCTATTTGCTATTTGCATTGAATACATTTGTTGAGGATTAGAAACAGCCATTAAAGTTAAGATATCTTCAAGCCAAAGTGGTATATAGAAGAACTTTTACCCTAAACAAAGAAATAGTTGAAATAGCAAGGTAGTTTCAAACCAACTATAATCTGATCTTATGAATTCAAAGGACAACCACTCAAGTTCTGATACCAATTGTGAGGACAAACAATCTGATGTGTAGGGACAAGGTTTGAAAACTCAAACCTTGAATTAATGCTTAAGATCCATGTCTGCTTGCTAAGGAGTATTCCAGTCAAGTCTGGCAAGACCAGTCAATTCCGAGTTAATGCAATCAACAAAGTATTCAAGATATTAATGAAGAGTGAAGATAATGATCAAGGTAAAGACAATAAATGAAGAAAAAGAAGAATGTTTGAGAGAATAAGTGAAGTAACTAAATATTGCTAGATATGTTTGAATGTTCTGTCACTTGATTTGGTATTGAAAACTCCTTTAAATAGGAGAACATATTACATCGTACAAACCACTTAACATATATAGGACCGGACAAAAGAGGTGCTTCTGAAACTCTGATTTATCTGAGTTGACAATAAGACTAAGTCCTATAAAATGTAAAATCAAGCTAAAAGACAAATACAATAAATGTACTTGGATAAAACACTGATTCGAAAAAAATAACATTCCGGATACATTGTTCATTCCGGAATTCCTTCAACTGATCTTCTCATCCGCAACATAACTTCAAGTCCGAACACAAGCTAATTCCGGAACATCTTTCATTTCAGAACTATAACTGACTTCGGAATTCCAAGAAGGTTTGAGATTGCTAGAGGTTCACTTTTCAGGTTTTCTGAACATGGAAGGGACTCGACGAGTTGCTAGATGCACTCAACAAGTTGGGTCAATATTGATTGTTGACCTTGACTTTGACCATGTTTGGCCAAGTTTGACTTTGAGGGTATTTTTGGTATTTCGGGATTTTGAAAAAACTAGTTACATGTTGATTATAGGCAGTTGAGTTGGAGTTGTGCGTGGGACTTATCTATTCATATCTTAGCAATTCAACATTCTTGAGAGGTGAGTCTCCTTACCATACCGATGGGTCTAAGGCACTAAGGCTGACCCATTCTATGATATGTACTACACTAGTTGATGTAGTGACATGTGGTATGTTAGTTGGGTATATGCTACGTAGTATGCTAGTTATATATATGATACTTGCAGGGAAGACCATAGGGGGGCCCATGGCACTTGGATGTAAGACCATGTAGGGGAGCCCATGGCTTTTCAGGTAAAGACCATGGGGGAGCCCATGACACTTGGATGTAAGACCATGTGGGGGACCCCATGGCTTTCTAGCTAAAGACCATGGGAGGAGCCCATGACACTTAGGTGTAAGACCATGTGGGGGAGCCCATGGCATCCAAGAGTAAGACCCTGGGAGGAGCCCACAACATCCTTATATGTTTATATGGATGACTTATATGGTTTATGTAGCTTTTATAACTAATATGGATTGTGCAATTATGTGGATTGTGTGGGGTATGCTCTAGGGAGCTCACTAAGCATTAGCTTACAGTTTGTTAGTCTGTTTCAGGTACTTCTGAGCCTAAGGGCAAGAGCAAAGCTTGATGGCACGGCATGCACTCTCTCAGACGTTTTTATGGGAGACTTTGATATTTGAAATAAATTATTGATGTTATGAATTTGAAAACAATTGTTCTTGAGATTTTGTTGTTCATTGGAAATGTTTTGGTTATTTAAAAATGAAAATTATATTTGAAAATTTGGATCGTTACAAAGTCGTGTTTAAATATTTGTGTGCTCAAAGGGACATCGGATAATGTTGTCTTGCTATGGATATTTGTTATATATGGTACTTATCGGCATCAAAATATAGCTATCTATCTATCATAGATAAAGAAATGTAAATTCACTTCTATTATAAAATAAAAATAAAATATATTGCCTATATTAGCTAAACAGTAAAGTATGTTGCTATTTTATGTTATATGTCATATACTTAAATGTTATATGCCATATACTTAAATACCTATCGTTAATAAAAAACAGTCCAAATAGATTCTTAGAATTTCATATACAAATGTATGTGGGCTGTGCTTGGCACGACCCTTACATGTGTATGTAGTTTTCTAACCACACAACCTTATCATAGATGAGAAAGTATATTCATCTTATGTCACTACAAAAGTATGTCTAGCTACGTAAAAAAGTTGTTACTAAAATAAAAAGAAAAAAAAAATTTGAAGACATCTCAAAGAATTATTCAATTTTGGCGCTACAACCGTCACGGTAGTATAAATTTATTTTGTGTCAAATATTTTGTGTCGGTAAAATTTAATACCATTTTAGAATCTATACTAGTTTTAGTGACACGTTTTAGAATATTAGAATCTATGCTATTTTAGTGACACGTTTTAAAATATTTAATGAACTGTTTTATTTTCCATATTAATAAAAAACTATTTTGCAGTGAAAATTATCTTTGTATAAATAATGATACGATTTTAGAATTCCTGGTAGCGATATGTTTTTTAGCTATACTATAAAATACAAAAGCTAATTAAATTATACTTCATGAAAAATATTAACAATTTCATTAGTTTTCATCAATATTTTTAATTTTTTTAAATCAAATGTCTAAGTAAATATCAAATAAGTTTAAATCGAATGGTTCTAAATAACGATAGACGATTTGTTATCAATGTCAAGACTCAATCTTTTACGAGTTGTGACGAGTCATGTCACTTGTAAGACATAACTTAAAGCGATAATTTTTTATATAATTTAATAAATTTATATATTTTTTCTATTATTATTTATTTTTATATACATATATGACTTATGATAGAATTTTTTTAAAGTTTGGCGTCTACAACAAACTTTGGAATCATGGCGTATCATGATGAAACAATGACACTTTTTAGAACCTTTGATAAATATGGAACCAGATATACAATAAACATTGAAATAACTAAAACATGTAATAAAAAAGAAAAGATTAGATTACCTCCTATCTTTTATGTCTATAATTATTTCTACCCACTAAAATTATGACAAGTAGCATCATTTCACCATTCAATTTAATTTTAGAAATTAAGGCTATGTTTGCCGTACTAGCTGAAAAGCTAACTGTTAGCTGAAAAGCTAGCGGATAGTTGAAAAGCTAGTTGTTAAATGAAAAACTAGCTGATAGCTGAAAAACAAATGACGTTTGGTAAAACTAGCTGAAATATATAAAATTACATAAAAGGACATGTAAGAGTATGTGTTTCTATAATTAATTAAGGGGTGTATTTGGAAATTTTTTAAAAAGTTCCTAAAAAACTAGTCTAAGTAACTTTTCAAAAAGCTAGCTTATCAGCTACTTTTTGGCTTACCAAACACGACAACATAAAAAAGCTCGAAAAATAAGCTAGCTATGGCGCGCCACACACAGCCTAAATATACTCCTACATTTTGATCCTACCAATCATCATACCTATTTAAATGATAACATGTGTCATATTAATATCTTAAAATTTTATTAAATCTCATTAAATGAGCATTAAATGTTACACATGTCACCATTTCATTAGGAGGAGGATATGTAAAAACAATAAGTAGAACGTTATTTAATTTCTCATTTAATTCTATTTGATATATATTCTTACATAATATAGCCTTAATGAGTTAGTTAAAAGAATATGAAATGATAACATTTGTGATAATCTTATTAAATAGGAACATTTGTAGGCATAAAAAATAATAAACAATTTAATTTCTCATAAAAAAAACGTTGAAACTTCGTTGGAACTTAGGATGGAATCTGAACAGACTCATGGGGAAACTACTCCAAGTAACTCCAACGGTAAGAAATGAAGGACAATATTAACAGTCAATTGGATAGACAAGGTCAAACAGATAATATCAAGGAAATCGGTGGCAATGGGCCTTCACATGGTATTGAACCTATTGGCCTTCTTAATAGTGGGTGCTTTGGTCCTTTTTCTTCTAGGTGGATAAACAGTCCGGAATATTCTCGGCCCAATTCCCCTCCTCAGTTTAATGTTGGGGGATCCACACTTAAAAGACGTAGAACAGATGATACGACCTTTCGCTTCTTTGCAAATCAGATCCACCCTATGGGTAATCTCGACTCTGATGAGGTCGAGATTGGAACATCTGTACCCCTTCCCAACGAAAACATTGTGTCACACCCCCGAACCGGACGGCGGAAACGTCCGGGGGCTGTCGTGACTCAATTGAATACCATAACATTGAATATATATGAAACATAACAACATTCGTCACCGTGCATTAATATAGTACAACCGGTAGCGTTTACATGTCATACATTGTTTAAACATTACATTCCCAAAAAAATAAATTGTTCGATTCGTTCATAATCAAACTGCAAGCCATCACCGAATATGTTTTCCTTTGGTTCACTGGTTCCCTGAGAATACAAGTATTTTGAAAAACGTCAACATATGAAATGTTGGTGAGCTCATAAGTAGTGTTTGAAATCCAATGTTTGTATTGTTTGAAAACTACCAGAAAATCCGACATTTTCTGAAAAGAAAAGCTTTTGAAATTGTTGTGAAGACCCATAGGTATGCTTGTTTGTTTCTATGCTTGTAAAAAAAATTGTTCATTTAAAATTGTATACATTTCAAATCTGTATGTATTGAAAACCCTAGGAAAACCCGATGTTTTCCTAATTCCTTGAATTCCATGAAGTCACATTGAAAACATTGCATAGCGTGTAGTGTCAGTCCCAGGCGACGTTGGATTATTTTTGAGCATGATTATTTGCTACAAACACGCGTTACACAAACGACTAGTCTATAGTTATACTAACGATCCCGTAGGCGTCGTCCGTGCTAATCACGTTATCCAATCGCCCTGACTATGTGTAGTCCCACATCCGAAGAGAAAGAGGTCACGAAGACCCCGATGACTCCATTAACCGGTTGGGGATAAAAATGTACGAGGGGTCCCCGACCCGCCTCGCATAAAATGTAGACTTTACTAGCTATACCAAAGGACCCTTGGGGACCAGTAGTATACAAGCCATTGAAAGTCCATTTACGTTGTGTCGGATCGGTAAAACCCAACACTTCGTAAAAAAAAATGTCTTCGGGCCTTAAGATCAGGTCATTGGGCTAGCTAGGCTCAATGAACAAGATTTTACACTTTTGGGGCCCAAAGATGGTGCGTAGACGTCTGTGCACACTCGCATGTATAATGTATTACCAAACGTTACTTGTATGAATCGTAGTATCGTAGTGTCGTAGTGTTAGTAGTTATAGATTTCTATTGGTTCGAGACCGAACCAATTCGTTTAACAACGACTTTTGGTATTGTAATGTATTGTATTTCGTCGATAGTCGTGGTACCATTGTTTTCATTTATTGAAATAGCCTTGAAAGTTTTCTGTTTCAGCCCCTCATTGATTGTAAAATTTACTTTTTCAACCCTTTTGTAAAATAATTTCCGGTTTGGTCCTTGAATCGATTTTCTTGACATTTTAACACCAAAAATTATTGAAATTAATATTTTTCTGCATATTTTTCAATGAAAACAGTTTAAGTCCCTGAAATTTCAGTTTTCTCGGTTATAACCCTTCTTTTTCGCAACTTTGACAATTTTGGCCCAAATTGTAATATTTTTGCAATTTTGGTCCTTTTTAAATTTAAAAAGCATTTTAAACCTTTGAATAGGATTTGGAACACTTATAGTCCACTGTTTTACAGAAAAATACAGTTTTGGCCCTCCAAAACAGAAAATCTCGCATAATGGGCCTCATTGGGCCAAAAATGTCATTTTTAGCCCATTAAGCTTGGAATTTATGTTTTTAATCCCCTAAATGAGTATATTTCCAGAAATTGTTTTATTGAAACTGTTTTGGCACACCTCATCCATCAGAATTCGTGATATGCCAATTTGGACCCTTAATTTTGTATTTTTCACATTTTAGGCACAAAATTTGTGTTTTTAACCCAAAGAAAATTGTTACTAAACCACTTAACCATTTTTCTTGAAAAACTTTGTATTTAGAAATATATTTGAAGCTAAAATCATTTAACACAAGATATATCTCGGTTTTGAGGGGTTTTATGGCTAGATCCAACATTATAACACACAAATGCATACATATAAGCATGGAAATCATACAAGGCATACAAAACACATATAGATCTACACTTTCACTTGTATTCCCCCCCCCCCACAAAACTCATAAAAACAGAAAATAGGGGGTATGAAGCTCACCTTGGGTGTTTATTGGCCTTATAAAATAAAATTGTGATTTTTATGCTTTAATAAGCTAGATTAGGTTAATCATGGATCAAAGCTTTCAATTCATTTCATTCTAGGCCCAACATGGCCCAAAATGTTCAAATAAATTAGTGTGGGTCCAATTAGAGCCCAATTAGGGTTCTAAGCCCATGATAGTCTAATTGGAAGCTTATTGGTCCCTTTGGATCCAATAAGGAAGTCCTAGTCCAAAATGGACTTAAACATGAACTTCTAGGGTCTCAAATTGTTTGATGACTATTTGTAGTAATTGTATGATGTATTTACTTGAAGTTTTTGAAGTCATAATCATAGGTGTTACACATGTTCTTAAGCTTTTGATTCACATTAGCTTGAATGTATAGATTACATGACACAAAATTTCCAGTTGTGACATCATCCCCCCGTTAGAGGGAATTTCGTCCCGAAATTCTGTTTGAAAGCTAGATTTGAGAATGCTAGAATAGGTGAGGGTACTTCTGCTTCATTTGATCCTTGCGTTCCCACGTGAATTCTGGCCCACGCTTTGCGTTCCACCGTACCTTCACGATCGGGATGCGACTTTGCTTAGTACGCTTCACTTCCCTGTCCATGATTTCGATTGGTTCTTCGACGAACAGGAGATTCTCATTGATTTCAATTTCGTCAAGAGGAATGACAAGGGTTTCATCCGATAGACACTTCTTCAGATTAGAGACATGAAACACGGGGTGTACACCGTTTAGCTCCGCGGGTAGTTGTAGTCTGTATGCTACCGGACCTATTCGGGCGACGATCTCGAAAGGTCCAATGTACCGTGGGTTTAGCTTTCCCCGTTTTCCGAAACGTATAACCCCTTTCCAGGGTGAGACTTTTAACAGTACTCGATCGCCGACCTGGAATTCTAAGGGCTTTCGCCGTTTATCGGCGTAGCTCTTTTGTCGGTCACGCGACGCTTGCAATCGAGCTCTGATCTGAACGATCTTTTCTGTGGTTTCGCGAATGATTTCCGGTCCTGTTAGTGCTCTGTCCGACGTATGTGTTCTTGCTAGCTGGGTATCACGTACTTCAGTCCAACATAATGGGGATCTACATTTACTCCCGTACAGTGCTTCGAAAGGAGCCACCTTGATGCTTGAATGGTAACTATTGTTATATGAGAACTCAATCAACGGCAGGCGGGTATCCCAAGACTTTCCAAAGTCTATTACACATGCACGAAGCATGTCTTCAAGCGTCTGAATGGTTCGTTCGCTTTGACCGTCCGTTTGTGGGTGATATGCGGTGCTCATATCGAGATGAGTTCCCATTGCCTTGTGGAGTGATTGCCAAAAGCGCGATGTGAACCTACTGTCCCTATCCGAGATGATAGATTTTGGCACTCCATGGAGTCTTACGATTTCTCGTAGGTACAAACGTGTCAGTCTCTCCATCTTGTAGGATTCTTTGATTGGCAGGAAATGGGCAGATTTCGTCAGTCGGTCGATTATTACCCATATGGTGTCCAATCCGTCCGATGTCTTGGGCAGCTTGGTCACGAAATCCATATAAATCCCCTCCCATTTCCACTCAGGGATTTCCGGTTGCTGTAACAATCCGGAAGGTTTCTGGTACTCCACTTTTACTTTGGCGCACGTAAGGCACTTACCAACATAAGTCGCGATTTCCGCCTTCATGTTAGGCCACCAATAGTGTTGCTTAATGTCCAAATACATCTTGTCCGAACCAGGGTGAATGGAGTATCGTGTCTTGTGGGCTTCCTTCATAACGGTCTCTCTAAATCCTCCGATTTTTGGGACCCAAATACGGTTCATGAAGTAGTATACCCCATTCTCCTTGACTTCTAGGTTCTTCTCCATCCCGCGTAATGCCTCGCTAGTTCTATTTTCCGCTTTCATAGCCTCTGCCTGGACTGGTGCAATTTGAGTGGCCAGATGAGACTGAATGGTGATCGAGTGCGTTTTCGTACGGCGATTAGAGTACTCCTTCCGACTTAATGCATCGGCTACCACGTTGGCCTTGCCTGGATGGTACTTGATCTCGCATTCGTAGTCGTTTAGCAATTCCACCCATCTTCGTTGTCTCATGTTCAGCTCCTTCTGATTCAAGATGTGCTGGAGGCTCTTGTGGTCCGTGAAGATGGTGCACTTTGTGCCGTACAGGTAGTGCCTCCAAATTTTTAGGGCGAAGACCACGGCTCCCAGTTCTAGGTCATGGGTCGTGTAATTTACCTCGTGCGTCTTTAATTGGCGGGACGCGTATGCTATCACTCTTCCACGTTGCATGAGAACGCAACCTAAGCCCTGATTTGACGCGTCACAGTAGACTACAAAATCTTCCGTTCCTTCGGGTAGAGATAGTACAGGTGCGCTACAAAGAGCTTGCTTCAAGGTTTGAAACGCAACCTCTTGTTGGTCCGTCCATTTGAATGGCACGCCCTTTTGCGTAAGCAAGGTAAGCGGCTTGGCGATCTTAGAGAAGTTCTGGATGAATCTCCTATAGTAGCCTGCTAGGCCTAAGAACTGACGAATTTCGGTGGGCGTAGTCGGAGTTGCCCATCCTTCCACAGCTTTGACCTTAGAGGGATCCACATGAATTCCGTCTTGGCTAACTACGTGGCCTAGGAAATTCACACTCCGTAGCCAGAACTCGCACTTGGAGAGTTTGGCGTACAGCTTTTCCGTTCGCAGAGTCTCTAAGATTTGTCGGAGATGTTGGCCATGCTCCTCTTTGCTTCGAGAATAGACGAGGATGTCATCGATAAACACAATGACGAAGTTGTCCAGGAACGGTCGACAGATTCAATTCATTAGGTCCATGAATGCGGCAGGTGCATTTGTTAGACCGAAGGGCATTACGACGAATTCATAATGTCCATAGCGGGTTCGGAAAGCGGTTTTAGGAATATCCTCTTCTCGGACTTTGAGTTGGTGGTATCCGGACCGTAAATCTATTTTAGAAAAATAGCTAGCTCCTTGGAGCTGGTCGAATAGATCATCGATTCGCGGGAGTGGGTAGCGGTTTTTAACAGTGAGCTTATTTAACTCTCTGTAATCGATACACATTCTGAAAGATCCGTCCTTCTTTTTGACGAAGAGCACCGGAGCTCCCCATGGCGAGTAGCTAGGTCGGATAAATCCCTTGTCCAGAAGCTCACTGAGTTGGCTGGACAATTCCTGCATTTCAACAGGAGCCAATCGATATGGTGATTTAGCGAGAGGAGTTGCTCCTGGAACGAGGTCGATTCGGAACTCAACCTATCTCTCTGGGGGTACTCCTGGAAGATCTTCAGGAAACACGTCCGGGAATTTACACGCTACCGGAATATCTTGGATGTTAGTTTCTTCTTTGGTCTTGTCCACTATGTGAGCCAAGAACGCCAAATTGTTCTTCCGCAGATGTTTTTGTGCTTTGATGCACGAGATGAGGCGAAGATTCGTGCTAGGTTTGTCTCCGTAAATTACTAGGGTTTCGTGATTTGGGAGACGAAGGCGAATGGCCTTCTCATGGCACATAATCTCAGCATGGTGGGGGCTTAACCAATCCATGCCGATAATCACATCGAAACTCCTAATTGATACTGGCATCAGATCTATTCGTAAGACGTGTTGGTTGAGGGTTAGGGTACATCCGATGTAGATCTCCCTAGTGGATCCGGTTTTCCCATTGGCCATTTCCACCGTATAGGTTTCATTTAGCTTCTGGGGTTGTTGTTTTAGTAAATGTTTAAACTTCTCGCTTACGAAACTTCGCTCCGCTCCGGTATCAAATAAGATGCATGCATAAGTGTGGTTTAGGAGAAACGTATTGGTCACAACTGCGGGGTCCTGAACTGCATCACTCTAACCCATAGTCAGCATTCTTCCTGCTCCTCTGTTTCCTGAGTTGTTGTTGTTAGGGCATTCTCGACGGAAGTGTCCCGTCCTTCCGCACCCGAAACAGGTGTGGCTAGGCCCTGTATTGTTGCTGCCGGCATTGGTGTTGTTGTTATTGCGGTGGTTGTTGTTGTTCTGGTTGTTTCCCTGACTCTGGTTCTGAGAAGGATAAGTCCTGCAGAACCTTGCAGTGTGTCCCCTTCGGTTGCAACTGGTGCAATGGAACTCCCTACATTCTCCTTGGTGATGGAAACCGCACTTGTTGCATTTGGGAAGATTACCGGAATATGGTCTTGAAGCATTTGAAGCAGCTGAGGCTGGAGCATGTGGTGCGGCTGGAACCGGCGCAGTGACAGCGTTAACTGCCACTGTTTGCTGCTTTTTAGAGGTCTCGGGGCCCTGACGCCCCTTTCTCTTGTTGTTCCATCCTTTCTTACCATCACCCTCCTTCTTCTTCTCAGTCTCCACTGGTTTCTCGCCCTTCTTGTTGTTGTGATCATATAGCCTCTTTGCCAATCTCTTTGCACTGTCAAACGTTTCAGGGTTCGTAGCTATCACATTCCCTTGAATGGGGGGTGTCAGTCCCCAGATGAATCGTTCGATCTTCTTTCCTTCTGATGTGATCATACCCGGGCACAACAGAGATAGTTCGCTGAATCTCGATATGTAAGCATCGATGTTCCCATTCTGCACCGTGAGATTCCATAGTTCCTGCTCCATCTTTTGTATTTCGCCTCGGGGGCAGTACTCAGCCATTAACATTTCTTTCATTTCTGTCCAGGGGATAGAGTTGGCGACAGGGAGCGTCATAGCTTCTACGTGTCCATTCCACCAAGTAAATGCTTGGTCCACAAAAGTGCAGGCCGCGAACTTCACCTTCATCTGCTCGGGGAACTTGCATATCTCGAATACCGACTCTACCTTCTCGATCCATCACTTCAGAGCGATCACTCCTCCAGTGCCGTTGAAAGCTCGTGGTTTAGCATTCGCAAAGTCCTTGTAGGTGCACGTTTTAGTGGGTCCTTGGTTCGTCCCGTTGTTCGAACTTCCGGATCCATGCTCGTTACCTCCTCCGTTGTTCCCTCGGTGAAGTTGTGCCATAGCTTCCGTGACCGCAGCAGACATGGCTGCCTGGAAAGCAGTGGAGTCAACTTCGGGCGGGGTTGGTTCGGGATTTCTGCGAGTAGCTGGGCGAGGCATCTTTCTGTCATGAAACGGAAAGATGTTGAGTGTACGTGGTTTCTGTGAGGTTGTGATCCTACTAACTAGGTGTATGATACGAACCTAAACATTACTACCATCGAGCATACAATCATAACGTCTCAACACATAACAACTGGTAATATCATAGCAAAACACACAAAAGTTCATTAATATTATCCGCATGTAATACAAGAAAATTTGCTCGTAAGAGCATACATGAGTGACACTAATCCGACAGCATAGCGGCTCCATGAGTAGTGTAGTCACTTAAACATAGAGCCGGTGTACATAACATAGTTCCTAACGACCTACTATGATAAGTCTATCTCTAACCGCGATGAGCTGCGTCTGGAGGTGGTGCCGAAGTCATATGTCGAAATGTTGTGCCTGCAGCTGCGCCATCTCTGCCATGTCTCCAATAACCTCATCCCTCTCATGCTCCGCTTGCACTGCCCGAGCCTCCATAGCATACAGCTGTTGTCGCAGTGTGGCGATCTCAGCTTCGAGGGAACGGTTCTCTCTTGGGGGGTTCACTGGTGGAGCAGGGTGATCTGGTTGTGTCTCGTTCTCGCATGGCAGGACGGGGTCCTGGTTCCCGACTTGACCTTCCTCGTCTTCATCGTCGATCTCTCCAAATTCGTAGTCAGTGTCTACATATTCGTCGGGTCCGACGTGGTGTGCTTCCTCCGGATTCTCTCCCGGTTCGTCCTCAAGCATCCCGTGAGCTACTAGAGCCTGATGAAACTGGATACCCTGCTGCTCTTCCTCAGGCTCCTCCTCCTCCTCTAGCCACCCGTTGTTTCCCTGATTAGGGAAGTAGGGGTCTCCAGGGTGATGAAAACCAGCCATGCTGTCTGCGCGAGTACATAAATATGCTAACATTATTCCTAGGTGCTATGACTATTGTACAGACTAAGCGAACGTTCTCTTTCTGGTGATAAAGGGTATAGTTTTAGGTTCCCTAGCTATCCCGATCTCATCAAGACGTGTGTTAGTTTTACCTTGGAGAGAATGTAGTTGATCATGCTACATTCACTCCTTGGTATCACTAAGAACAGTCCCGAATTAACCGAGATACCAGTGTTATTGTGTTTGACTCAGCGTTAGGTCCTTATCCCTAATGCAACCAAGTGTGTTTTATTTACTTGTTTTGTTCAGAGTTATGTTAGTCCCTCTTTTGGTTTATAGTTGCATATCAATGTGTGGCTCGACATGCTAGTTCACTATAAACAAAGCTCTGATACCAACCTGTCACACCCCCGAACCGGACGGCGGAAACGTCCGGGGGCTGTCGTGACTCAATTGAATACCATAACATTGAATATATATGAAACATAACAACATTCGTCACCGTGCATTAATATAGTACAACCGGTAGCGTTTACATGTCATACATTGTTTAAACATTACATTCCCAAAAAAATAAATTGTTCGATTCGTTCATAATCAAACTGCAAGCCATCACCGAATATGTTTTCCTTTGGTTCACTGGTTCCCTGAGAATACAAGTATTTTGAAAAACGTCAACATATGAAATGTTGGTGAGCTCATAAGTAGTGTTTGAAATCCAATGTTTGTATTGTTTGAAAACTACCAGAAAATCCGACATTTTCTGAAAAGAAAAGCTTTTGAAATTGTTGTGAAGACCCATAGGTATGCTTGTTTGTTTCTATGCTTGTAAAAAAAATTGTTCATTTAAAATTGTATACATTTCAAATCTGTATGTATTGAAAACCCTAGGAAAACCCGATGTTTTCCTAATTCCTTGAATTCCATGAAGTCACATTGAAAACATTGCATAGCGTGTAGTGTCAGTCCCAGGCGACGTTGGATTATTTTTGAGCATGATTATTTGCTACAAACACGCGTTACACAAACGACTAGTCTATAGTTATACTAACGATCCCGTAGGCGTTGTCCGTGCTAATCACGTTATCCAATCGCCCTGACTATGTGTAGTCCCACATCCGAAGAGAAAGAGGTCACGAAGACCCCGATGACTCCATTAACCGGTTGGGGATAAAAATGTACGAGGGGTCCCCGACCTGCCTCGCATAAAATGTAGACTTTACTAGCTATACCAAAGGACCCTTGGGGACCAGTAGTATACAAGCCATTGAAAGTCCATTTACGTTGTGTCGGATCGGTAAAACCCAACACTTCGTAAAAAAAAATGTCTTCGGGCCTTAAGATCAGGTCATTGGGCTAGCTAGGCTCAACGAACAAGATTTTACACTTTTGGGGCCCAAAGATGGTGCGTAGACGTCTGTGCACACTCGCATGTATAATGTATTACCAAACGTTACTTGTATGAATCGTAGTATCGTAGTGTCGTAGTGTTAGTAGTTATAGATTTCTATTGGTTCGAGACCGAGCCAATTCGTTTAACAACAACTTTTGGTATTGTAATGTATTGTATTTCATCGATAGTCGTGGTACCATTGTTTTCATGTATTGAAATAGCCTTGAAAGTTTTCTGTTTCAACCCCTCATTGATTGTAAAATTTACTTTTTCAACCCTTTTGTAAAATAATTTCCGGTTTGGTCCTTGAATCGATTTTCTTGACATTTTAACACCAAAAATTATTGAAATTAATATTTTTCTGCATATTTTTCAATGAAAACAGTTTAAGTCCCTGAAATTTCAGTTTTCTCGGTTATAACCCTTCTTTTTCGCAACTTTGACAATTTTGGCCCAAATTGTAATATTTTTGCAATTTTGGTCCTTTTTAAATTTAAAAAGCATTTTAAACCTTTGAATAGGATTTGGAACACTTATAGTCCACTGTTTTACAGAAAAATACAGTTTTGGCCCTCCAAAACAAAAAATCTCGCATAATGGGCCTCATTGGGCCAAAAATGTCATTTTTAGCCCATTAAGCTTGGAATTTATGTTTTTAATCCCCTAAATGAGTATATTTCCTGAAATTGTTTTATTGAAACTGTTTTGGCACACCTCATCCATCAGAATTCGTGATATGCCAATTTGGACCCTTAATTTTGTATTTTTCACATTTTAGGCACAAAATTTGTGTTTTTAACCCAAAGAAAATTGTTACTAAACCACTTAACCATTTTTCTTGAAACACTTTGTATTTAGAAATATATTTGAAGCTAAAATCATTTAACACAAGATATATCTCGGTTTTGAGGGGTTTTATGGCTAGATCCAACATTATAACACACAAATGCATACATATAAGCATGGAAATCATACAAGGCATACAAAACACATATAGATCTACACTTTCACTTGTATTCCCCCCCCCCCCCACAAAACTCATAATAATAGAAAATAGGGGGTATGAAGCTCACCTTGGGTGTGGTTTCGGTTTTTGGAAGAAAAGATGGAAGAAAACTTGATGATTTTTGGCCTTAGCACCTTTCCTTGGTAGATCTCGAGTTTGGTATGCTTCTAAGGTGTATGATCACAAGTTGGAATAGATTTAGAAGAGGTTTTTGATGGAATGAAATAGCTAGATCATATATATAAGTAAATACTTACTTAAGATGGTGATTAGCTTGAAAGATCCCCTTGAAAGCTTCTTAAAATCTCGAATTTATGGGGAGGAAATGAGAGAGTTTTCTTGAATGTTCTTTGAGAGAATTTGTGAAATGTGTGTGTGTGTTTGAGATGTGGCCGAGAGTGAGAGAGAGGAGAGGATAGATGTGATTTTGATATGATGCTTGCTTGGAAACATGAGTTATGTGCATGGAAACCCAACAAATAAAAGTGAGGTGGCAACCCAATGTCAACTCTCCCTTTTTCCTTGGGCTTGGGCCGAGAATGGGGAGAGAAGAAAGGATTTTTGGGCTTTTTGCCCCTAAGCCCAATATTAGAGGTAGTTTGGGTGTTTATTGGCCTTATAAAATAAAATTGTGATTTTTATGCTTTAATAAGCTAGATTAGGTTAATCATGGATCAAAGCTTTCAATTCATTTCATTCTAGGCCCAACATGGCCCAAAATGTTGAAATAAATTAGTGTGGGTCCAATTAGAGCCCAATTAGGGTTCTAAGCCCATGATAGTCTAATTGGAAGCTTAATGGTCCCTTTGGACCCAATAAGGAAGTCCTAGTCCAAAATAGACTTAAACATGAACTTCCAGGGTCTCAAATTGTTTGATGACTATTTGTAGTACTTGTATGATGTATTTACTTGAAGTTTTTGAAGTCATAATCATAGGTGTTACACATGTTCTTAAGCTTTTGATTCACATTAGCTTGAATGTATAGATTACATGACACAAAATTTCCAGTTGTGACACATTGTCCCGATGGACAGAAGTGAAGACGAATCCTCAATTGATCTCAATCGAGGGTGCAGGGAGAACTCACAGAAGGTATCAGGAGCTGAACTTAATGATTGTATATCCTCTTCACTAGAGGCAAAGAATACAACTACTGTCGGTAAGAAAATGGGATTTGAAATAGAGATGGACAATCCCATATTATCGGAAGTACTGGGCGATGTGGGAGCTAACAGAGTAATCTATTGAATTAGATGTCACTTAACATCAGGGGGATGGGGGAAACCCCAAAAATTGTATGGGCCAGGAGACTGAAAATCAAACATCGATTATCTTTCCTTGGAACTCAGGAGACTCAAATGACAAACTCAGAAGACATAGATGTTGGAGGATGTTGGGAGTCCAACAACTTTGGCCATGCAACTGTAGACTCCACAGGAAGATCGGGTGGGATATTAAGCATTTGGGATGAAAGTCTTTTTAATGTCATGGAGGTTATCAAAAGCAGGCACTTCCTAATCACAATCGGGCAATGGAAAGGATTAAATGGAAGAACTATCTTTGCTAATGTATACGGACCTCATTCGATTCCAGAAAAACGTACACTGTGGGAGAATCTTAGCAAGATAATGAATAAGAATCAGGGGAATTGGATAATATTTGGGGATTTCAACGTTGTGAGACATTCTGATGAGCGAATCAACTCCCAATTCTGTCACTTCATTGCTCGTGATTTTAATCAATTCATACATGAAGCCGGTCTTCACGATGTCAAGCTGGGGGGACATAGATTTACCTATTTTTGTCGGGATGAATTAAAACTAAGCAAACTAGACAGATTTCTAGTCTGCTCAAATTTCCTGGATATTTTCCCAAACACGAGTGTCACTGCACTTCCAACGGAGTTATCTGATCACTGCCCATTACTACTATCCACTAATTATGTTGATTTTGGGCCCAGACCATTTCGATTTTTTAATGGTTGGATGCAAAGAGAAGATTTCAACATGGTGGTCGACTGTGCTTTACAAAGTTTCAGAGGATTTGGAACCCCTGATATGTACTTGGCCGCTAAGCTCAAATATCTTAACGATCACTTGAAGAAATGGAGAACTACAACATTCCCCAAAGAAATGGTAGAGCTAAATCAGCTAAAGAACATAGTTGACTCGCTGGATACGGCTGCTGAATCAAGAACCCTGACGGTAGATGAGATGAATAAACGTAAGGAAGGAAACAAAAAAATTATTAAGCTAGAGAAATTGGCGGCCCTTGATCTCAAGAAAAAGTTACGAGTTTGGTGGGCAGTCGACGGGGATGAGAACACCCGTTTTTTTCACGAGTATGTAAACAACAAGAACCGCAAAAACACTATATATGTATTGACAATCAATGGGTATTGGTCTACAGATGCAAAAGAAATAATGGATGAGGCAGTTAGATTCTTTGAGCAAAAATTCAAGGATAGATGGCCTGTAAGACCAAAATTGATTAAGAATCAGTATAAGGTACTCTCTGATTTGGATAGCAAAAACCTTGAAGAACCTCTCATGCTCGAGGAAATCAAATCGGTTTTTTGGGCTTGTGCAAACGAAAAGGCCCCTGGTCCGGACGGATTTACTTTCAAATTCATAAAACATCAGTGGGAGAGGCTCAAATATGACATCTTTTCTATGGTTAAATACTTTGAACAAACTGGCAGATTAGCAAGAGGATGTAACTCCTCTTTCATAACATTGGTGTCTAAGGTCAAAGATCCTCTCTCTTTGGGGGACTTTCGTCCTATTAGTCTGATTGGATGTCTTTATAAGATAATTTCCAAAGTGCTAGCCTGCAGACTTAAGAAGGTTGTGGGACTAACTGTGGACGAAGTCCAGTCCACCTATGTGGATGGAAGAAGTATGCTTGATGGCCCCCTCATTGTAAATGAAATTTGCTCATGGTCAAAGAAGATGAAAAAGGAAATATTACTTTTCAAAGTTGACTTTGATAAGTCATTTGACTATGTCAATTGGAGTTTCCTTGACTCAACCTTGATGCAAATGGGGTACGGTGAGAAATGGCGTAATTGGATTCGCGGATGTTTAACTACAGCTAGATCATCAGTACTTGTTAATGGAGCTCCCACCAAAGAATTCACACTTCAAAGGGGGTTAGGAAAGGGGATCCCCTCTCCACATTCTTGTTCATAATTGCTATGGAGGGTCTCAATGTTGCAATGAAAACAGCTTGCGCTAAAGGGCTGTTTCAAGGCATTAAAATTCCAATTTCAAACAAAATGATCTCACATCTTTTTTATGCAGACGCTGCACTCTTTATAGACGAATGGGACGAAAGCAACATCAAGAACTTAGCACGAATACTTCGTTGCTTCCATATATCCTCAGGACTCAAAGTTAATTTCCATAAGTCAAAGGTGTTTGGAGTTGGCGTATCAATGCTTGAGACTTCCCGAATGGCAGCCCCTCTTTGTTGTGAGCCTGCAACACTACCGGTCACCTACCTCGGAGTACTAGTAGGTGCCAATATGAACTTAAAGAAAAATTGGCAACCTGTAATTGATAGATTTAACGGGAAGCTATCATCGTGGAAGGCAAAATCACTATCGTTCGGTGGAAGACTGACTCTCATTAAATCAGTTCTTGGTAACCTCCCCACTTATTTCTTCTCCCTCTTTGTGGCACCGATGGGGGTTATAAGCACGCTCGAACGGATACGAAGGAAATTTTTGAGGGGGGAAATGGAAAACAATAAAAAGATAAACTGGGTGACTTGGGAAAAAGTTATAGAACATAAAGAAGCTGGGGGACTGGGACTGGGATCACTCAGGGCCCTCAACTTATCTCTTATTGCAAAGTGGTGGTGGAGATTAAGAGTGAACCAAGGCAAACTATGGAGTCAGGTCATCCAAGGAATTCACAAAATAAAAGCAAAGGAAGAGTCATGTCTGGCTAATCGATCGAGCACTGGTGTTTGGAAGAATATTGCCTCGATTGATACAGAACTAAGGAAGGTAGATGTGCCGATGGAGGTTATTATGAAGAAAAAAGTGAATAAAGGTGATAAGACATTGTTTTGGCTAGACAGATGGATTGGGAACGAAACATTAAAGGTAGCTTTTCCTAACCTGTATGCTTTGGAAAAGAAAAAAAGATGTACAGTGGAAGATAGAGTGAAAGCCACTGGATTTGAACGGAATTGGAAGACTACTCCAAATATCAACGATCTTACAGCCATCTGTTCATCATTGGGACAATTTCGGCCAACAACAGATGAAGACAAATGGAGATGTGTTCTAACGGGAGATGGTAGATACCATGTTGACATAGCTAGGCATTTGATCGATTGGCCAAAAAAATCCAGAACCTCATGTCAAAATTGAATGGATAAAGGAAGTCCCCATCAAAGTCCTTTGCTTCATCTGGCGAGCAAGTCTTGGGAGGATACCAGCAGCTACAGAACTGTCCAAGAGAGGTGTAATGTTTGAATCTGTCCAATGTGGTCAATGTATGGAGGAGGATGAAAGTCCAGATCACATTCTGCTCACTTGTCCTTATGCGATGTCTATTTGGGAATGGTTTTGGAGTTGGTGCAACATGCCTCCCTTTCAATTTAACACAGTAGCCAACTTAATTGGGTATGTATCACAACAGGGAAGCCACAGGAAGAACAAGAAGGTCTTGATCAGCATATGTTATGGTACACTCTGGGAGATATGGAAGGCTAGGAACAGGAGGCTATTCAAAAGACTTCCAAGTACTCCCCCAAAGGTTGCTAATAATATCCAATCGGTGGTATACATGTGGTTGAAATACAGGAGCTCGGCAAAGATATGTGAATGAGTTGTTTGGTGCTCATGTCCTTTTAATTAATTGAACTCCAATGTAATGCAGTAGGTGATGCAAATGATGTAAACTGAAACTATATGTTCCCTGCTAGCTCCTTGCTAGTCGGGATTTTTTTTTTTGTTTCCTTTCTTATTTAATATATTTGTCGGTTCCAAAAAAAATCTATTTATTTATAGGATAAATATTAGCAATTCTCTATCAAAATAAAAATAACGAAAATTAAAAATAAAGTTAAATAATATCTAATCTAAGACATAAAAATGAGCACAAATCAACCTTTTTTATAAGAAAAAAAGGGGGGGGGGGGTCCCGAAAGTTTGCCAAAGGTCATAAAATTAATCATTGTTAATTTACTTTTTAACGAACATGGTCCTTGTGGTTTTCAAAAACTTGCATGAATGACCATTTTTTTGACTCGTTACTGTTCACCTATTAGTGTAAGGGTACTTTCGTCTTTTCAAATAGCAAGGACTGAGTTTGTGATTATGTGTAAACCATAAAGACAATTTATGTAATTTTTTTATATGTTATGTTTATGAGTTTGTGGCTTTTCCACCCCCTTTACTTTTTAAAGTATCACTTTAAACTCTTCACATTGAACATTGAAAAATATTATTTTCACCCCTTTATTTTTAAAATTTTCATGGTTAACCCCGCACTATATATAATTTGATTTTCATTAATGACTTTCATTCGTTAACCTAAAAAAAAACTATTATTACATGTTTATTTTTATATATTAGTCGGTATAATTCAATGTGGTCAACGTTTCGACTTTGATTTAGAACTTTCTTTTGTCAAAGTTTTTTTAAAAAAAAAGTATATCGTTTATTATAAACTTATCGATTCAAATTCGAGATTGTCTATGTTTCGAAGTAATATTTTTTGTTTAACTCTATGTGCGTTTCATACGTATAAGAAGTGTCACATATAATAACTTTCGTTTCTTAATTTTAAAAAACGTATTATATTCGAGTTTGTCTATGTTTCGACATATTTTTTTTTGTATATTTTTATGCTTAATTTTATATACATTGCTACGTATCATTCAGGTCATATATAATAATTTTTTTCATTATCTTAAAAAAATGTATTGTATTCAAGTTTGTCTACGTTTTGAGTAAATTTTTTTCACGTTTTTTAAATTATCAGTATAGATTCGAGTTCATCTACATTTCGAAGCATTTTTTATGTTTCGTGCTTATTTTTATGTACGTGTTTTTTTCGTTCGTGTTTTTTACGGCGAAACGTAACTTTTATCAATACAATTGTAAAAATTTAACTTACAAAATTCGATGCTTATAATTACTGTAACATCCGGATTCCTAGGTATCTTATTTTAATTATTTATCTTGAGTTTTATGGAGGGACTCGGCGAATAGACGCTCAGACTCGCCAAGTAGGATCGCAAATTCTTGTCTGGATTAATGACCGGACTCGACGAGTCGATGAATGGACTCGGCGAGTCCGCGCTGTAAAGTGAAACCCTAAATCTCAAGGCCTGAGCCCTATTTAAAGGCCCTTATGGCCGTCATTTGCGGCCACTACTCCCCTGTGAAAACCCTAGAGAGCAAAGAGAGTTGAGAGAGCAATTTGGAGGCTAATTCTTCATCCTTTGGTGTAATCTTGCAACAAGGAGTGGGAAAATCCAAGCTAGATCGATTGTGGAGCTTGGATCTGTGTCGTTCACACTAATATTCACGTTTTGAGGTACAAGTTCCTTCCCAATTCATATATTTGATAGATTCCTTGAATCTAGGGTTTCCTTTGCACAATTTTGAGTTGGATTGTGAGGCATATGAGGTCCCTTTGGGTATAGATAATAGATCTGGACCTTGAGAGGTCCAAAAGGTCTCAGGCTTCTAGCTTTATGAGGTTTCATGTGAGCCTTGAGAGTAGAACCCCATTTTAAAGTTTATTTCTCCATTTTTGGTCTTATAAGCATTGCATGAACGTAAAATTTAAACCTTTACGTGACTTTCGAGTGTTAGAAGGTTAGATCTACTGGTTGGTGAAGCAGATCTGACCTCAAAAGATCATTTGAGTGTTTTCATGGGAGGAACTCGCCGAGTCCATAAAGGACTCGACGAGTCGACTCGGGTTGCCCCACGATTCACGACCTGTGATAAGCCATTGAGTGTAGGGTTGACTCAGCGAGTCGAGTGAGGACCAGGGGCGAAGAGGACATGCATGGACTCGCCGAGTCACATGAGTGCACTCGACGAGTCTGGTCAAAGTTTGACCGTTGACTTTTCTTGACTTTTAGGGTTTGGTCAACAATTGGACTTGTGGACCATTCGAAGGGTAAAATGGTCTTTTAGTCTTCTTAGATGACATGGAAGACACTAGTCTACCCTGGAGAGCCTTTATTGATTTGAGATAATTGTTTATGTGGTTAGGCGAAGGCTACATCAGTGTATACGTGCACGAGATTGTCCGAGATAGCCGAGGTGAGTCTTCTCACTATACTGTACCTAGATGGTTACCTATGTGTGACCGGAAGGTGTTATATGCTATGAGATGTATGTGCTATATGTTGATGTGTGATATGTATGTGTTATTTATACTATGTATGATAAGGACAGGAAGGTCAAGATGATATGGACCAGAAGGTCAAGAGGACATGGACCGGAAGGTCAGGAGGTTATGGACCGGAAGGTCGATATGGGTAGGACCGGATGGTCTACCAGGATTTGGGACGGAAGTCCCCTGAGACACTTGGACCGGAGGGTCCCACAGAGTTATGGCGTGGAAAGGCGTATGTGTTGTATGTGGTATTTTGCGGAACTCACTAAGCATTTATGCTTACAGTTGTTGTGTTGTGTGTTTCAGGTACTAGCGAGGACCGTGGGAAGGCGCCGACATGATCCGTACACACTGAAAGGATTTATGTATTTGAGATCTTTTGAGATTCTAGGATTGTTTTATCATGATGACATTGGATACAGTTTGTTTGATATTGTTTTGACGATTGAAAATATGATTTAAAAATGAAAAATTGTTTTGAAAATTCACGTTGTTACAAGTTGGTAGCAGAGCCTCGGTTTGAGGGATTCGGGTGCAACTTCGGATGTATCTGAACTCAAACTGAGGATTTGAAAGAATTTTTCATAAAATAAACAATTTTTCTAAGAGAGTAAAAGATTTTGAGAAAGGCAGAACAGAGCAGTGTGTACGATCAGCCAACGCCCAAACGGTGATTTCCCAAAACACCCTTACACTATGTGTTATGAGATATGTTATGATATGATATACATGCTAGAGTAGGCTAGGTATTCATATTAGGACTAGAATGGCCTGATTTGTGATGCCTTAGCCTAGGAGGATTTATGCTGGTATTAAATTCTTGAGAGTGAGTAGGTAGCAGTGAGGAGCTTATGAGAGGTCTACCATCGGGTAGCCTATGCTAGCGAGATGTAGAGTACTTGTGATCTGGGATCCAAGGAGGAGGACTTGGGTTAAATACTGATACGGTGTGGATGGTATTATGAGGGCCTGTACTATCGAAGACATCGTATCAGTGTTGCAGTCCATGTAAGAATCCTTAGGGTACTAGGGAACAAGTAGGGTTGTATTATCGAGTGCGAGTAAGCTCGAGCGGGTCACTGATATTTTATGTTGTATTTCAAAGAGACATCGTGGTTGGGACACGCCACTCACCTGAGAGCAGTGGTGTTGGTGATGAGGAGATCTGCAGGTTGATTCATGAGGAGGTGGCTGCTACCATCCGAGCCGAGATTCCGAAGATGTTTGGATTTATCAAGACCACATTGATTGAGACTTTTGATGAGCGGTAGACAGCAGTGACTGAGGCTACGACTACTGCAGCTACTGAAGTTGTGGCTGCTGCCAGGCCTCAAGGAGGTGACTCGTTGTTGTTCCGGGAGTTCAGCAACACGAAGCCACAAGAGTTTGATGGGACGCAGGACCCGATCGCTGTGATAAGATGGATCTCTGATATCAAGGGATGCTTCTACACATGTTCATGTCCGGAGCATCTGCGGGTCGGTTCACGCTGAACCAGCTTCGCTTAGGAGCGAAGTACTTGTGGAAGTTCGTGACGGCGAGCTTCACTCTTGCAGAGATTTCAAAGGTGACCTGGGAGAGGTTCATCACCATGTTCAGAGACGAGAATGTTCCCCTGTGGAGAGGGAACGGTTGGCTCAGGAGTTCTTGACCCTCAAGCAGGGTACCGATTCTGTTACTATGGTTACCAGGAAGTTTCATGAGAGGGCGATGTTTTGCCCTGAGCAGGTGTCTACTGAGCAGGCACACATGAGCTGGTATATGGGCATTTTGAGGAGGGATATTCAGGAGTTCGTATCGAACTCAACTTACCGGACATTTTCCAAGCTCCAGGAAAATGCCCTAAAGAGGGAGATTGAGTTGGAGACTCAGGCCAGGGAGGAGGTCGAGTCTTGGGGGATGGATCAGTGGCCAACACAGTCTTAGCTAGCAACCAAGCAGGCAAAGCCCGCCGATTCGAGATCTGGAGGCCAGAAGGGTCGCACTTGTGGAAAGTGCGGCAAGGGACGTGAGGGGTTTTTCGATCGGGTGCTTGCTACAAATGTGGCAAGGAGGGGCATATCGCCAAGGATTTCCCCAAGGGATTCATGGTTTGATTTCATTGCAACCAGACGGGCCATCGGAAGGCCGAGTGTCCGCAGTTGCGGGGGACATCACAGGGAGCACAACAGGGATCTGGCCCTGCCGCCGTGCGAGCTACTGAGTTTTGGCCGGTGAAGGCCGAGGCACCGAAGGCTTGCAAGAGAGCCTTCCAGTTGACAGTGGAGGAGTTCTGCTCAGCGCCCGATGTCGTGGTCGGTATGTATTCTTCCATTTATTTATGTTGAGTTTGAGGTGTTGTTCTTATGTTATGATATGCGTAGGTACTTTTCTTGTAAATTTTGTATCTGCTTTGGTGTTATTTGACTCGGGTGCGAGTCGATCATTTGTTTCCTTAGTGTTTAGTCAACATATCAATATCCGACGAGAGGCGTTGAGTCGACCTATGCGAGTTTCTATAGCTGACGAGCGAGCGGTTTATGCCACGGATGTGATTCGAGGATGTATACTCGAGATCTTCGGTGTGGAGTTCCCAATAGATCTGGTCCTGATTGCAATGGGGGACGTGTGTGTCATTGTGGGCATGGATTGGTTGAGCCGATTTGGGGCTGCTATAGACTGTGAGCATCAGTTGGTGACGATACGAGACCCTAGTAGGGGAGTACTTACGGTGTACGGCGAGGGTACCCGATGTGGGTCAGTGTTTTGTTTGACTGCCAAAGCGAGACAGAGTTTACAGCAGGGTTGCAGTGGGTTTGTAGCCTATGTGATGGACACACTAGTGGCTGCTGGGAGGACAAATTCGATTGATGAGGTTCCGATAGTGCGCGAGTTCCCGGATGTTTTTCCTGAGGAGTTGTCGGGTGTGCCTCCCGAGAGGTAGGTAGAGTTCCATATCGATTTGGTTCCGGGGGTAGCGCCTATCGCTAAGGTACCTTATCGCCTTGTGCCGCCAGAGATGCAGGAGTTATCCTCGCAGGTTCAGGAACTGCTGGGGAAGGGGTTTATTAGACCGAGTTGCTCACCATAGGGAGTGCCGATCTGTTTGATCAGTTGATCACCATGGTTCACACCGGATGTGCAAGATAGACTTGAGGTCGGGATATCATCAGATGAGAGTGCATGATGTCACACCCCAAAACCATGAATGGCAGAAATGTTCTGGGGCGGAGGACGTCATGTATAGTATCACAACAATGAAAAGTAGTAAACAAGCAACAACATCATCCATTGCATTAATAATATAATTTTTAATACAAGTGTGTTCTGTCATATTATAAT
Source organism: Lactuca serriola (assembly GCF_051521515.1). Taxonomy (NCBI): domain Eukaryota; kingdom Viridiplantae; phylum Streptophyta; class Magnoliopsida; order Asterales; family Asteraceae; genus Lactuca; species Lactuca serriola. The sequence goes on from NC_136410.1 coordinate 286,586,688, forward strand.
AGACACTAAAGTATAATCAAAATGAAAAATGAGTCTTGAACGAGCTCCATCTTCTCTAAACCTTGTATCGGTACCTATCTATCGTTGACCTAAGGATACAAGTTATTTTGAAAGAGAGTATCAGCTTTAAAGCTGGTGAGATCATAAGTATTAATGTGTCTTAATTTGTATGTAAGTATTTGTATGACATCTAATGAAAGACTTGAAAATGTTTTGAAAGAAAGTTCATGTAAGTATGAAAATGTTTGTAAAACAACTGTAAACGTTTGAAAAACCCTAGAAATCCCTATGATTCCTGCTATTATAAGAGGGAGTCTTCTACCAAGACCAAACTGTTCTAAATGTAGTCTTCTACCAAGACTTAACTGTTTTGAATGTAGTCTTCTACCAAGACCCAGCTGTTTTAAATGTAGCCTTCTCCCAAGACCCGACTGTGCTACTATTACTATTATTATTATAAGACATTGTATCCTTTGGTACTAGGATACTCAAATATAATTCACCTCATTGATTATGTAAATGGGTCAAAAGATAAAGGTAATAATATAAATAACCTAAGTATTACCCTTTGGTACTAGGGTAACTAACAGTGTTAACTGAAGACATCTTTAGATGTACATTTACCTCTGTTGCTAACAGTTGGGTATAGGAATAGTTAGTCCCTTAAAGTATACCTGTAATGGTATCAACCGTTGACATCCGTGAATGTGCTTTTACCTCTGTAGCTAACAGAGATTCTAGGAATGGTTAATCCCACAACGTATCCTTTGGTACTAGGATATTAAATCCAATCTATCTCGTCGATTATGTGATTGTATCACAAGGTAAAGATAAGAATTAGGATTATATAACATAATCTATACATATGAAATGTAATAATAACTCATCATATATTATCTATGTAAACATACTCATGTAAATGTAATCATATAAATGTACTCATGTAAATATAATCATGTAAATGTACTCATGTAAATATACTCATGTAAATGTAATCATGTAAACATATCTATGCAATAGTATAGTAATGTACTGTGTGTACTAGCTGTAACGTGTGATATCTCTCTGTCTAGCAAGTACTGACTCATGAATGAACTGACTCATTGTACGATATCGTGTTCTAGTAATAGTTCTAGTATCTTCCTAAACTACCCAAATGGTAGCTTACTAGTAATGTAACTTGTACGTATGAACACGGAAGTATACCCTTGCTACCCAAGGGTATTGAATGAACTGGTAGAACCTTTATGACTATATATGTACACATGATATATAACTAATATTTAAATGACCTTCGGACGGGTACCCGATATCCCACCAGACCACATCTGAAACGCGAAAAGGAAATAGGGTGGATAGCCTTCCTAAGTCTTTTAAACATTTATTATATAACTATACATATATAGGCATGCAATTGATAATATAAAAGCATAAAATAAGTTTTGTAAAACCTTTGAACATAATTATTATCTAAGAAAAGTTCAACTTGATGTCAATCTATAAAACGGGTTGAAAGCATGGGTTTGATAAAACAGTTTAAGTATAAAGAAACATTTGTTTGAAACACAATTGTAAATGAGTTTGAAATGGAACATATAGAGTAAAATGTACAGTTTAATAAGGAGTTTTAAACATATAAAGTGTTTATGAAAATCATTTGAAGGAAACTGTTTGGTAAAACGGCTAATGAGTAGTAAATCATTTGAATGTTGCTTATTAATCACATGTGATTGATATAATAACTAGCATGATTCTACTTGTATCCCCCCCCATAAAGCATTTAAAAACATTTAAAACGTTGATTAAGGGGTATGAACTCACCTGTTGTGAGTGGTATGGATGAACTAAAGAGGTAGGACTCCTAGGTGTCAAGTGAAGTCTTGAACACACTCTATGATCTTAATTAACATATAATACCACATATATGTATCCAATTAGTCTTTAAACAACTAATAAACAAGTCAAGACACCCTAGGACATGCTAAACACTTATACAAGTGTTATAAGTCTCACGGGTTGCATCTAAGTGTTGTAGGTCAAGGCTATTGGGTTTTAGGGTTCAAGGGAACCCCTAAAATGAGTTTACTCCCTAAAGACCAACACCCCTTGAGTTTATAGTCATAAACTCTTGAGTTTACGGCCGTAAGCTCCTAACCTTGTGACCATTTGTTGTTTTGAAGTCTTCTAAGCTATTCCAAGCATTCCTACTTCATGATTAAGCCTTAGGAAGTGTTGTGTGGCATCAAAACACTCCTAAATAGAGTTTACGGTATAAGGATCATTTTTCCATGATTTTAATACCTTCAACTCTCATGGACTTAGGTATTTTGGTGTTTTCAAGTCCTAAACACTTCAAGGTAAAAGCCTAGGTTAGATTCTAGGCATTAGGAGTAAATATGGGACATTTAAACACCTTTTAGGGTGTTTACGGTTTTGGGAGATCCCCAAACTGTAAACACATATAAATGATTGTTTTCATGTTCTTTTATGTGATAAACACATCAAGGATGGATCTACACAAGTCCTTAAGGCATTGTGAGCCGCCTAGGCACCGTAAAGCACCCTTTGGCACTAAACTTAGTGTTTACGGTTTTGGGAGCCTCCCAAAACCGTGAACACCTTGTTCTTGGTGTTCTTGGGACTTTTCCTTGGTATAAATATGTATAGCAAGCTTTAAATGACTCTAGGATAAAAGTACTTACTTTGTGGAAGCTTGAAATGAACTTAAAGTCCAAGAACACTAGTGTGTGTTCTTGATGTTCTTGGTGTTTTGGAAATCTAGTCAAAACACATAAATGGATGGGTGAAAAGATGTACAATCACTAGATTAAGTGTTATACTAACTTGAAAGGGCTAGAAACAGTTACTAGATTGAAAATATTGAGCAAAAACTTGGATGATACTTGAGAGAGTTTTTGGAGTTTACTCTTTTGGGTAAAATGAAAAGTGATCTACTTTGGGGAGTAAACTCATGCTTAAGGCATGAGTTTATGGTTTTTGAGGGTGTTTACGGCCCAAACATAAAAGTTTGGCCGTGAACTTCTAAGCTACGTGGTATTCGCGGTTTAGAAATTTCAAGACCCGAGATGGCCCATCCGTTCACCCGTTCATTTAAAGATTAATTATTAAAATAATCAAACGAAATTTAATTTCCTAAAAATAAGTAAAAGTGAACTTGACTTATAATATGGAGTGATTGACTTTTAGGTTTTGACCGAATGAAAATTCCGGGTTGTCACATCATCCCGCTGTTAAAGGGAATTTCGTCCCAAAATTAGAATTTAGGTAAGGAAGTAGGTATGAATGATCGAGTCGTGAGGTGGAAACTTCCTAATCGATTGGTTCTCGTGATCATAAGTGAATTTGTGTCCTCGGTTGGTATTCCAACGAACCTTCACTAAAGGGAGGTGGCGCTGCTTCATTCACTTGACTTCTCGGGCGAGGGTCACCACGGTTCTTATACGAAGGCGAGGATCTCGTGAATTTCGATCCCGTCTAGTGGAATTACAAGAGTCCTAACGGAAAGGTACGATTTCAAGATTGAGACGCGAAGGGTAAAATGTACGTTACTGAGTTCGCGAAGTAGGTCTAGTTTGTGAGGTACAGGACCAATTCTGGTAAGAATCTCGGAGGTCCTGACTATCTTGGATTTAGCTTTCCATGCGAAGCGAAGCATATTAAGCCATTCCCAGAGTGAGACTTCCTAAAGAATTTGGTCTCTGACTTGGAATCTCCAAGGTTTCTTTTTCTTGTTTAACTTCCCAGTCAAGGGCCACCCCCTGCTGGGTCAAAGTCGTAAAGGTTTCTGTAATTTGCGAGGAGTTCTGGATGATCTATGACAGTAGGTCTGTATGTCACACCCCGAAAACCGAAGGCGGAAACATTTTCAGGGCGGACTCCACGTTGAATATCAAATCCAATGTACATAGTAAGCAAGTAAACAACCATTACATTACATATTAGAATTTACATCTGTTCAAAAGTAAAGTGTTACAAGTGATGATACATAGGTATATATATATATATATATATATATATATATATATATATATATATATATATATATATATATAGACAAAAGTAGAGACGAGTCTTCTATGCGCTCCGTCTTCTCCAAAAAGAATCGATGGGTACCTGTCTAAAATGGACCTGAGAATACAAGCAGTTTGAAAATCATCATAAAGCTGGTGAGTTCATAAGCGGTATTATTTTCTGAAATTGTACAAGTTCCTTTCTGTTTTGTGAAAAAATTTCACACCAAGAAAATCCCATATTTTCTTAAAAGTTGGTTACCAAATCCAAAATGTAATGTTAAAGATGTACACTGAAAACATGATTGTTCTTGTGAATTGTAAAGTTTAGTTATTTAAATTGTTGCACGTTTCTGGTTTCGTACTACTACTGATACCCCAGGAAAATCCTATATTTTCCTAAATGTGTGTGAAGTGTTATCGAATTTGAAAGTAATGTACAAGTATCTACCATACTTAAAGTGTGTGTGTGGAGTCTCCTGAAAGTCTGATTACCTTTAAATGTGCATTAGTTTTAAAACATATATAAAACTAATAAATACGTGCAAAGTGTTCATAATCTTGATTGCGAGTCCTTAACCATACTTCAGACTAGATATGACTCGAGTCGTAGTCAGTATCTTTTTATGACTTTTGTCACCCTTGAACCTTGCGGTTCGGCTATAGCTAGCAGTCAGGTGGGGATAGTCAGTCCCGTATACATCTATACACTCAAGTCACATTCTCCCTTCTAGAGATTCTGGTTATAGGGATAGTCCTCCACTCTCGTGCCAAGTTACGTGTTACAAAGGACGTGTCTCCAATCTTTAAGATTACTCTTTACTCTCGCGTCTAGGGAGAGTAGTATCTATGACTGACTAAGTTCTAATGATACCTATCCTTCATACTCGATTCTAAGGGGTGTTTTATTAAGGACAATACAAATGTTCTATGCTTTCTATCAGTAAAAGTGTGAACAATCAATTGTGATGTATAAAGTATAACACTATATAATTAAGAATCGAAATAGGTTTGAAGAACAATTCTATAAGTTAAACCGTTGTTTAAAATGTTTTCAATTCTTAAAAGTGTACGGATTATGAAACCATTTAAATGAAATAATGAATTTAAGTACAATATCTTGTATTCCCCCCCCCCCCCTTGAAAACATTGAAAAACCATTGAAAAAGGGTAGGGGTATGAACTCACTAGACGAGGAAAGGTGTCGACTAGGATGCTAAACGTCGGATCGAGGCTTGAAAACGTGCGCGGTTCCTATGTAATATGAAATGATACACAAATGTATCTAATTAGACTTTAAATCACTAATTAGATAAGCTTTTACACTCCAAGACGCGAAAAGACTCTAATTAGGTGTTAGGAGTCGTCCGGGTAGCATCTAAGGGTGTGTAGGGCATAGATAAAGAGTTTACTCTTCAAAAGTAATCCCATAGGGGATTTTACGGTCCTATGACCATATTCCCATGAGTTTACGGCCGTAAACTCTTGGGTGGTGTGTTCTTAGATGCTAAATGTTCTTACAATGCACAAAGGAAAGTTCTAGGGTTGATTCTGTGGCTTAGGAAGTGATTGGGACTTGAAAGGGCCTTGGAAAAGGAGTTTACGGTTTATGAAGATGCTCTTGGGGAGTTTACTACCTTAAACACATGAGTTTACTCATGGGTTTTGAGCATTCTAACACTTCCTAAGTGTACATGCAACCCTAATAAACCTTGGATCTATGTTTGTCTAAGATACATGCAAATAATTATTTTTTCAAGGCTTATATCCTAACTAGCATGGCATGGGGAACTTGAATCAAATAAAGCTAGTAGAAACACTTACCTTGTAGTTGTAGTTGATTGCTTGGAGTTTTAGAGCCTAGCACCAATAGTGTGGATGCCTCAAATGAAAGTCACAAATCACCACAAACTTGGAACTTTGAGAGAATAGTCACAATTCTCTTGAAATCGGCCCTCACCTCAACATGTGTCAACTAGTGTGATTTCAAGAGCCAAAGCCTCCTTTATATAGTGTGGTGGATTAGGGTTACATCCATGTACACCCTAATACCCATGTCTCTTCATTTCCATGAGATCCATGGGTTAAAGCTCCATGGAGTATCCATGGACTTCTCCATCCAAGCCTAGCCCATTCCAAATAAGCATAAGCCCACACTATATAAATATAGAAGCCCATATTTAATTAGTAATATCTTTGATCACTAAATTAATCCTAGATTAATTATAGATCACTACTAATTAAATAATATGATCTTATATTAATATATTAGAGCTTATAATATATTAATAAATCATAACTTGTACTATTCTCAAATATTATCCATAAATTGTTCGGGTGAAGTGCAACCCAAATGGACCATGCCGGGTCGGGTCAAGTACATACCAAATATAGTTAGGGACTTAGACACTATATCCAACAGTCTCCCACTTGGATAAGTCTAGTAACTATATTTGCAAGTATAACTTCAGGAACCGATCAGCAATCGTAGCTCTTTAAACTCTGTTGAACTAGAACACGCCATTTAGATAAATGATCATATAATCCTCTGTTCTAGATATCAGCCGGACAAATACATGGAACATTGTCTTGCTTATTGTCCAGCATTTGTTTCCCGATTTCCGATTTGTTTGACATAGAACTCAACTGAACACATCAATTTAGTTCTGACCGGGCCCGGTACATAGGTCAAAACAAAATCATCGAGGGGCCCAGATATCAGCTTCTAATCCAAGAAGGAACAGATAAACTTCGACTCATATGTTTGTTCTACCACTCATTGAATTACACACAAAAGCACGTTTTATAACATTGAGTTACCAATGCGTTTACGTACAATCAATGCATAACCAACTCGTAAGTAACAAATCATATCTCTAGGTTTGAAGACTTATATGATATTACCGTCTCACGATCACTCGAGATAAAATTCCATGAAGTGATTCCAGTGAGCGTGGGTTGAGTCCAATGCTCAGAACTTATGAGCACTCATGATTGTTGTAGCCATGTCCAACACCTTAGACCTCTCCAACCAATCATGACAGTCTTGATTCATACCTACTTCCGACATATGACCGACTGTGGAGGTTTGAATAATCTGATATACCAAACATAATTATTCTGGAAGTCAAAACATGCAAAAGAAATATAGTAAAAGATTGACAAGAGATAGCAACACTTTACTCATAAATAAAACACCTTTTATTCATCCTCAAATGCCAATTACACTTTACAAATTTTTGGGTTATCTAACTACTAAAACTTATATCATCCTTCAGCCCTATGCTCCGAGCATGCTGGAGATGCTTAACCCTACTCAGTCCCTTTGTGAGGGGATCTGCCGGGTTCTCATCGGATGATACCCTCTTCGCCATGAGGAGTCCTTCTTCAATTCGATGTCTGATAAAATGGTATTTTCTGTCGATGTGTCTGGATCTCCCGTGATCCCTTGGTTCCTTGGCTAAGGCAACCGCACTATTGTTGTCATAGAAAATCTCCATTGGCTCTTTTATAGCTGGTACAACTCCAAGGTCTCCGATGAAGTTCTTTAGCCATATCGCCTCCTTTGCTGCCTCGCTCGCTGCTATATACTCTGATTGACAAGTGGAATCAGCCACTGTCTCCTGCTTGGAACTCTTCCAAGAAATTGCTCCTCCGTTTAGGGTAAAGACCCAGCCTGACTGAGAGCGGAAATTATCCCTATCAGTCTAGAAGCTAGCATCACTATACCCTACAACTCTCAAGTCATCACTCCCACCGAAGGTAAGGACCCAGTCCTTAGTCCTTCGCAGGTACTTGAGGATATTCTTTACCACAGTCCAGTGTTCCTTGCCAGGGTTCGCCTGATACCTGCTAACCATGCTCAAAGCAAAAGCTACATCAGGTCGAGTACACGTCATGGCATACATGATCGATCCTACAGCTGAAGCATAAGGAAGTCGACTCATTTATGCTATTTCAGCCTCACTACTAGGGCTTTGTGTCTTACTCAATCTGGCGTTACACTGAATGGGTAACTCACCTTTCTTGGAGTTATGTATGTTGAATCTTTTCAACATTTTGTCCAAGTAGGTACTTTGGCTAAGTCCAATTAGCCTTTTACTCCTGTTTCTCAAAATCTTTATCCCTAGGATATAGGCAGCTTCACCAAGGTCCTTCATAGCGAAACACTTCCTAAGCCAGGACTTTACTTCATGTAGGGTTGGGATGTCATTTCCTATGAGTAGTATGTCATCCACATACAGTACCAAAAAACTGACTATGCTCCCACTAGCCTTGATATAGACACAAGATTCATCTTCACTCCTTGAAAAACCAAATTCCTTAACTTTCTCATCAAAGCAAAGATTCCACCTGCGAGGTGCCTGTTTCAATCCATAAATGGATTTCTCGAGTTTACACACTCTATTAGGGTACTCGTTGCTGACAAAACCCTCTGGCTGACTCATGTAAACATCTTCAGCCAACTTTCCATTAAGGAAAGCGGTTTTGACATCCATTTTCCATATTTCATAGTCGTGAAATGCAGCTATGGCTAACAGAACCCGAATAGACTTAATCTTGGCTACTGGAGAAAAGGTCTCATCATAGTCCACTCCAGGAATTTGAGAGAAGCCCTTTGCAACTAGTCTCGCCTTATAAGTGTGTACTTTACCATCCATGTCGTTCTTCTTCTTGAAGACCCATTGGCACCCTATAGTCTTACGACCAGGTACATTCTCAACCAAGTTCCAAACTTGATTGTCATACATGGATTGTATCTCGCTATCCATGGCCTCTTGCCATTTAGCAGCCTCAGGGCCTGCCATGGCTTCCATGTAGTTGTTAGGTTCATCCAGACCTACTAGTGTCTCATCACCAATAAGTGTCTCACCTTCCGCAGTAATATGGAAACCATAGTAATGCTAAGGTGCATTCCTAACTCTCGTGGAACGCCTCAGAGGTACAGGCTCATCAACTGGCTCAACAGGAGTTTCCTCCTCAAGTTGAGGGCTAGTGTTTGAAGTTCCTTCACCGCTTCATTCTTGAATTTCTTCAAGATCAATTTGCCTCCCACTGTTTCCTTGGCTTATAAATTCTCTCTCTCGAAAGACTCCTCTTCTTGCTACAAAGACCACATTGTCACTAGGTCTGTAGAAGAGGTAACCAAAGGATTGCTGTGGGTAGCCGATGAAAATACACCTCTCGCTTCGAGGTTCGAGCTTATCATGAGTCTCGCGTCTCACGAAAGCCTCACAACCCCAAATCTTGATGTGGTCTAGCTTAGGTACTTTGCCAGTCCACATCTCGTGAGGAGTTTTGGCAACTTTCTTTGTAGGGACAAGATTAAGAATATGGGCAGCAGTCTCTAAGGCATACCCCCAGAATGAGATTGGTAGTGTAGCTCGACTCATCATGGAACGAACCATATCCAACAAGGTTCGATTACGCCTCTCATCCACACCATTCAACTGTGGTGTCCTGGGAGGTGTCAATTGTGAGACAATCGCACATTCCCTAAGATAGTCGAGGAACTCGGAACTAAGATACTCACCTCCTCGATCGGATCGAAGCATCTTAATGTTCCTGCCCAATTGATTCTCGACTTCCTGTTTAAATTCCTTAAACCTCTCGAAAGTCTCTGACTTATGCTTGATTAAGTAGACATATCCATATCTATTGTAATCATCTGTAAAAGTCAAATAATAACGATTAGCATCCCTTGTGGCATGTTTGAATGGTCCACACACATCCATGTGTATAAGGTCCAACAAACCTTCACCCCTCTCACACGAGCCTGTGAAGGGTGACTTTGTCATTTTTCCAAGTAAGCATGATTCGCAACTATCATCTGACTTTAGGTCAAACGACTCCAAGACTCCATCCTTTTGGATTTGGCCTATGCGTTTCTTGCTTATATGTCCAAGGCGACAATGCCATAATGATGCTTTATCCAAGTTATTATTAGTAGTAGAATCAATACACAAAACATTATTTCCTAAGTTATCTACAACAGACACAACTTCATACACACCATCACAAGGTAATGCTTTAAAATAAAGAACATTATTAAAGAAAGCATCAATAGAACCAAATTCATTATTAAACGAAAAGGTAAACCCTTGTTTGTACAAAGCATGAAAGGAAATAATATTTCTTGCCATTCCTGGCGAGTAACAACATTTATTCAAATCTAAACTAAACCCACTACTTAGCGATAAAGTATAAACTCCAATCTTGGTGACAGGTGAAGTTTTTCTATTCCCCATGATCAAGTTTATTCTTCCTTTCTCCACATCCTCACTTCTTCTTAGTCCCTGCAAGTCACAACAAATATGAATACCACAACCGGTATCAAGGACCCAAGAATTAGAATGGGGTGAGTTATTAGAAATGATAGTGTAAATACCTGCATGGTTGGGTTTGACTTTCCCATCCTTCACATCCTGTTGGTACTTTGGGCAGTTCCGCTTCCAGTGAGCCTTTTCATGGCAATAGAAGCATTCAGCCTCTTTTGGGTCAGAAGAAGGAGTAATGAAACCTTTCTTGGTTCCACTTGAAGAAGAGCCATCAAGGGTCCGAGCCTTGGTACCCTTCGAAGATCTCTTTCTCTTCCTCCCTCGACTTTTCCCGATTGCCAAAACCGGAGTTGAGTTTGGAGTAGGAGTGATAGCAACCGACTTCCCCTTAAGACCTGTTTCTACGGTCTTGAGAAGTCCCTGAGGTTTGCTGAGGGTGACTTCTTCCTTGTTCATGTGATATGTCATGCGGAATTGATCATAGCACGATGGTAAGGAGTGCAAAATGATATATATTGCAAGATCCTCCGGGAAGTTCACATTAAGCTTCAGCAAACGATCCACATACCTTTGCATCTTCTGCATGTGGCTCGTGACGGATTCCCCGTCCTTCATCATGGTTGTTATCATGGAGCAGATGATTTCATACCTCTCTTGTCTTGCACTTTGATGGTATCTTTCCATCAAATCTTCGTGCATTTCATAAGGGTAGAAATCCTCATAAGACTTTTGGAGTTCCGCTGTCATCGTGGCCATCATGATGCAAGCCACTTTCGTAGCATCCCTTTCATGTGCCCGAAATTCAGCGATCTCGTGAGAAGTTGCAGTGGTCTCATCAATCTCCTTAAGCTCCTTATCAAGGACATATTCTTTGTCCTCGTAGCGGTTAATCATCCTGATGTTTCTGATCCACTCATTGAAGTTGGATCCATCAAAGGTGACTTTCCTACACAAGTTCATAAGGGTAAAGGAGCCATTAGGATTAGAGCCAGAAGCATTGTTGAAAGACATCTGAAGAAAAGAGAACAAGATTAGTTTAGATATAAGAGAGTCCTTAATAAAACAACCAAATGTAATATTAAGGCTAGGATCCAATCACAATATAATATAACTTAGAAGAGGTATGCCGTAATCTAAGGTATATCATATTTGAAAGGTAGGTGAATGACGATTCACCAATTTCCACCACGAAAACCGCAATATTTTAGTATTAGGTTTTTGAATGGTTCTTAGAAAATCCTAGATTCTTTGAGATTCAATGAACTTTTCAAAGGCATGTTTCAATCTCGAGTGTGCCCTCCAAGTTTTGTGACTGGGATACCGAGGATCACAAAACGAGGTGTGAAGTAACCATGCAAATCACTTGGTACCCTTAAAATTTATCACTCAATCGATGTGCCGGTAAACCACACACGCTCCATCGATACTATAATAAACCCTAAGTCACCCTTTACCTACCTTGTTAAGTCCAAGTTAGTGTGCCGGTTAACCACACACGCTCCACCAACGACTTAATCAAAGTGTAAAGTGTAATTTCATGGAATAGCACCTTATTCACATTTTTCCTAGAGTAACTAAGATTGAGAATTTAATAAAGCATTTAGTTACTTTATAATATTCATCATACTTTGAATGAGAATTTGTAAGTCCTTGTCTTACCCGTTCGGCTAACGACCCTCCACCGGTCAAGCAAGCGGTGGGTGAGAGTGGACACCCATTAAGTCACCATTTTATAGGCAACAACCTTATACCCACCTTATAGACCGGCTTCGTGAATGAGGCGTACTAGCGGTAAGACGACTTTGTTCTTATACATATATATATATAATTATTAAATCATAATAATATAAGTATAAGGGTTGAATTTTAACTTTTAAAATTCTAAGGGTTGGAACTAAAGTTTTAACTTAACTTTACTTGTTCCAAAACTTGAGGGCAAGTTTTGTAAACTTTCAAAACTTTTCATTTCTTGTAACTTATGAGTTTAATAGAGTAATAGAATGAGGACTTTTCATTTTTCTAACTCTTGTGTTCTTTTAATGGTTTTTAATCCAAGAGACTTTTGGTTTTCCATAACTTGAGGACAAGTTATGGACTCCATTAAAACACATTATGATCAAGAATTAAACTACCACATAGGTTACAAATAATTCCTATGATCATCTAAACATCATAAGAACAAGAATATGAAAATGAACACCTTCAAGAATCAAAATCACATTTAATCTTTGTAATTTTGATAACTAGTTGTTGTAAATGAGTTAGAAAAGACATTACACCTTCTAAAACAAGTTTTCAAGTACCAAAACAATTTAGGGTAATGTTTCTAATCCATTTCCAGCAACTGAAGTCGAAATTCTGCACTCTGTCGACCCTACTCGCCGAGTGCATAAACCTACTCGCCGAGTAGGTTGAAGATACAAGTGAACTCGACGAGTCCTCCCCATGGACTCGCCGAGTCCATCAGTCAGACAGCAAGATTTTTGACTTTCTTCAACTTTTAAGCACAAATAACAAACAAACAAGCCTAGGCTCTTATACCACTGATGGGTTTTGAGCATTCTAACACTTCCTAAGTGTACATGCAACCCTAATAACCTTGGATCTATGTTTGTCTAATTATCATGCTAAGTTGAATTCCAAGGCTATATTCCTATCTAGCATACATGGGGAACAATTTTAACTTGAATAATAGATAGAATAACTTACCTTGTTGTTGCTTGTGTTCCTTGAAACCTTGTGAGCCTAGCACCCCAAATGTGATGCCTCAAATGCTTCACACAACACCAAATGCTCTTGGAAAAACTTATGAGAGAACACACACTTCTTGAAATCGGCCAAGCCCTCTTGTTTTCTTATTGTAACCGATTTTGGTGCAGAATATGATTCTTATATAGTGTTGACACATCTAGAGTTACACCATGTAAACCCTAATGTGTCATGACTCTTCATTTCCATGACCCATGGGTTTGTAACTCCCATGGAGCATCCTTGGAGCATCCTATGGGTAGAACCCAACTTGATAATCCATGGAGCATCCTATGGGTAGACTCCAAGACTCCATCCTTTTGGAGTTGGCCTATGCGTTTCTTGCTTATATGTCCAAGATGACAATGCAATAATGATGCTTTATCCAAGTTATTATTATTAGTAGAATCAATACACAAAACATTATTTCCTAAGTTATCTACAACAGATACAGCTTCATACACACCATCACAAGGTAATGCTTTAAAATAAAAAACATTATTATAGAAAACATCTATAGAACCAACTTCATTATTAAATGAAAAGGTAAACCCTTGTTTGTACAAAGCATGAAAGGAAATAATATTTCTTGCCATTCTTGGCGAATAACAGCATTTATTCAAATCTAAATTAAACCCACTACTTAGCGATAAAGTATAAACTCCAATCTTGGTGACAGGTGAAGCTTTCCTATTCCCCATGATCTAGTTTATTCTTCCTTGCTCCACATTCTCACTTCTTCTTAGTCCCTGCAAGTCACAAAAAATATGAATACCACAACCGGTATCAAGGACCCAAGATTTAGAATGGGGTGAGTTATTAGAAATGATAGTGTAAGTACCTGCATGGTTGGGTTTGACTTTCCCATCCTTCACATCCTGCTGGTACTTTGGGCAGTTCCGCTTCCAATGAGACTTTTCATGGCAATAGAAGCATTCAGCCTCTTTTGGATCAGAAGAAGGAGTGACGAAACCTTTCTTGGTTCCACTTGAAGAAGAGCCATCAAGGGTCCGAGCCTTGGTACCCTTCGAGGATCTCTTTCTCTTCCTCCATCGACTTTTCCCAATTGCCAAAACCGGAGTTGAGTTTGGAGTAGGAGTGATAGCAACCGACTTCCCCTTAAGACCTGATTCTGCGGTCTTGAGAAGTCCCTGAAGTTTGCTGAGTGTGACCTCTTCCTTATTCATGTGATATGTCATGCGGAATTGATCATAGCACGATGGTAAGGAGTGCAAAATGATATCTATTGCAAGATCCTCAGGGAAGTTCACATTAAGCTTCAGCAAACGATCCACATACCTTTGCATTTTCTGCATGTGGCTCGTGACGGATTCCCCGTCCTTCATCATGGTTGTTATCATGGAGCAGATGATTTCATACCTCTCTTGTCTTGCACTTTGATGGTATCTTTCCATCAAATCTTGGTGCATTTCATAAGGGTAGAAATCCTCATAAGACTTTTGGAGTTCCGCTGTCATCGTGGCCATCATGATGCAAGCCACTTTCGTAGCATCCCTTTCATGTGCCCGAAATTCAGCGATCTCGTGAGAAGTTGCAGTGGTCTCATCAATCTCCTTAAGCTCCTTATCAAGGACATATTCTTTGTCCTCGTAGCGGTTAATCATCCTGATGTTTCTGATCCACTCATTGAAGTTGGATCCATCAAAGGTGACTTTCCTACACAAGTTCATAAGGGTAAAGGAGCCATTAGGATTAGAGCCAGAAGCATTGTTGAAAGACATCTGAAGAAAAGAGAACAAGATTAGTTTAGATATAAGAGAGTCCTTAATAAAACAACCAAATGTAATATTAAGGCTAGGATCCAATCACAATATAATATAACTTAGAAGAGGTATGCCGTAATCTAAGGTATATCATATTTGAAAGGTAGGTGAATGACGATTCACCAATTTCCACCACGAAAACCGCAATATTTTAGTATTAGGTTTTTGAATGGTTCTTAGAAAATCCTAGATTCTTTGAGATTCAATGAACTTTTCAAAGGCATGTTTCAATCTCGAGTGTGCCCTCCAAGTTTTGTGACTGGGATACCGAGGATCACAAAACGAGGTGTGAAGTAACCATGCAAATCACTTGGTACCCTTAAAATTTATCACTCAATCGATGTGCCGGTAAACCACACACGCTCCATCGATACTATAATAAACCCTAAGTCACTCTTTACCTACCTTGTTAAGTCCAAGTTAGTGTGCCGGTTAACCACACACGCTCCACCAACGACTTAATCAAAGTGTAAAGTGTAATTTCATGGAATAGCACCTTATTCACATTTTTCCTAGAGTAACTAAGATTGAGAATTTAATAAAGCATTTAGTTACTTTATAATATTCATCATACTTTGAATGAGAATTTGTAAGTCCTTGTCTTACCCGTTCGGCTAAGGACCCTCCACCGGTCAAGCAAGCGGTGGGTGAGAGTGGACACCCATTAAGTCACCATTTTATAGGCAACAACCTTATACCCACCTTATAGACCGGCTTCGTGAATGAGGCGTACTAGCGGTAAGACGACTTTGTTCTTATACATATATATATAATTATTAAATCATAATAATATAAGTATAAGGGTTGAATTTTAACTTTTAAAATTCTAAGGGTTGGAACTAAAGTTTTAACTTAACTTTACTTGTTCCAAAACTTGAGGGCAAGTTTTGTAAACTTTCAAAACTTTTCATTTCTTGTAACTTATGAGTTTAATAGAGTAATAAAATGAGGACTTTTCATTTTTCTAACTCTTGTGTTCTTTTAATGGTTTTTAATCCAAGAGACTTTTGGTTTTCCATAACTTGAGGACAAGTTATGGACTCCATTAAAACACATTATGATCAAGAATTAAACTACCACATAGGTTACAAATAATTCCTATGATCATCTAAACATCATAAGAACAAGAATATGAAAATGAACACCTTCAAGAATCAAAATCACATTTAATCTTTGTAATTTTGATAACTAGTTGTTGTAAATGAGTTAGAAAAGACATTACACCTTCTAAAACAAGTTTTCAAGTACCAAAACAATTTAGGGTAATGTTTCTAATCCATTTCCAGCAACTGAAGTCGAAATTCTGCACTCTGTCGACCCTACTCGCCGAGTGCATAAACCTACTCGCCGAGTAGGTTGAAGATACAAGTGAACTCGACGAGTCCTCCCCATGGACTCGCCGAGTCCATCAGTCAGACAGCAAGATTTTTGACTTTCTTCAACTTTTAAGCACAAATAACAAACAAACAAGCCTAGGCTCTTATACCACTGATGGGTTTTGAGCATTCTAACACTTCCTAAGTGTACATGCAACCCTAATAACCTTGGATCTATGTTTGTCTAATTATCATGCTAAGTTGAATTCCAAGGCTATATTCCTATCTAGCATACATGGGGAACAATTTTAACTTGAATAATAGATAGAATAACTTACCTTGTTGTTGCTTGTGTTCCTTGAAACCTTGTGAGCCTAGCACCCCAAATGTGATGCCTCAAATGCTTCACACAACACCAAATGCTCTTGGAAAAACTTATGAGAGAACACACACTTCTTGAAATCGGCCAAGCCCTCTTGTTTTCTTAGTGTAACCGATTTTGGTGGAGAATATGATTCTTATATAGTGTTGACACATCTAGAGTTACCCCATGTAAACCCTAATGTGTCATGACTCTTCATTTCCATGACCCATGGGTTTGTAACTCCCATGGAGCATCCATGGAGCATCCTATGGGTAGAACCCAACTTGATAATCCATGGAGCATCCTATGGGTAGACTCCAAGACTCCATCCCTTTGGAGTTGGCCTATGCGTTTCTTGCTTATATGTCCAAGATGACAATGCAATAATGATGCTTTATCCAAGTTATTATTATTAGTAGAATCAATACACAAAACATTATTTCCTAAGTTATCTACAACAGATACAGCTTCATACACACCATCACAAGGTAATGCTTTAAAATAAAAAACATTATTATATAAAACATCTATAGAACCAACTTCATTATTAAATGAAAAGGTAAACCCTTGTTTGTACAAAGCATGAAAGGAAATAATATTTCTTGCCATTCTTGGCGAATAACAACATTTATTCAAATCTAAATTAAACCCACTACTTAGCGATAAAGTATAAACTCCAATCTTGGTGACAGGTGAAGCTTTCCTATTCCCCATGATCAAGTTTATTCTTCCTTGCTCCACATTCTCACTTCTTCTTAGTCCCTGCAAGTCACAACAAATATGAATACCACAACCGGTATCAAGGACCCAAGATTTAGAATGGGGTGAGTTATTAGAAATGATAGTGTAAGTACCTGCATGGTTGGGTTTGACTTTCCCATCCTTCACATCCTGCTGGTACTTTGGGCAGTTCCGCTTCCAATGAGACTTTTCATGGCAATAGAAGCATTCAGCCTCTTTTGGATCAGAAGAAGGAGTGACGAAACCTTTCTTGGTTCCACTTGAAGAAGAGCCATCAAGGGTCCGAGCCTTGGTACCCTTCGAGGATCTCTTTCTCTTCCTCCATCGACTTTTCCCAATTGCCAAAACCGGAGTTGAGTTTGGAGTAGGAGTGATAGCAACCGACTTCCCCTTAAGACCTGATTCTGCGGTCTTGAGAAGTCCCTGAAGTTTGCTGAGTGTGACCTCTTCCTTATTCATGTGATATGTCATGCGGAATTGATCATAGCACGATGGTAAGGAGTGCAAAATGATATCTATTGCAAGATCCTCAGGGAAGTTCACATTAAGCTTTAGCAAACGATCCACATACCTTTGCATTTTCTGCATGTGGCTCGTGACGGATTCCCCGTCCTTCATCATGGTTGTTATCATGGAGCAGATGATTTCATACCTCTCTTGTCTTGCACTTTGATGGTATCTTTCCATCAAATCTTGGTGCATTTCATAAGGGTAGAAATCCTCATAAGACTTTTGGAGTTCCGCTGTCATCGTGGCCATCATGATGCAAGCCACTTTCGTAGCATCCCTTTCATGTGCCCGAAATTCAGCGATCTCGTGAGAAGTTGCAGTGGTCTCATCAATCTCCTTAAGCTCCTTATCAAGGACATATTCTTTGTCCTCGTAGCGGTTAATCATCCTGATGTTTCTGATCCACTCATTGAAGTTGGATCCATCAAAGGTGACTTTCCTACACAAGTTCATAAGGGTAAAGGAGCCATTAGGATTAGAGTCAGAAGCATTGTTGAAAGACATCTGAAGAAAAGAGAACAAGATTAGTTTAGATATAAGAGAGTCCTTAATAAAACAACCAAATGTAATATTAAGGCTAGGATCCAATCACAATATAATATAACTTAGAAGAGGTATGCCGTAATCTAAGGTATATCATATTTGAAAGGTAGGTGAATGACGATTCACCAATTTCCACCACGAAAACCGCAATATTTTAGTATTAGGTTTTTGAATGGTTCTTAGAAAATCCTAGATTCTTTGAGATTCAATGAACTTTTCAAAGGCATGTTTCAATCTCGAGTGTGCCCTCCAAGTTTTGTGACTGGGATACCGAGGATCACAAAACGAGGTGTGAAGTAACCATGCAAATCACTTGGTACCCTTAAAATTTATCACTCAATCGATGTGCCGGTAAACCACACACGCTCCATCGATACTATAATAAACCCTAAGTCACCCTTTACCTACCTTGTTAAGTCCAAGTTAGTGTGCCGGTTAACCACACACGCTCCACCAACGACTTAATCAAAGTGTAAAGTGTAATTTCATGGAATAGCACCTTATTCACATTTTTCCTAGAGTAACTAAGATTGAGAATTTAATAAAGCATTTAGTTACTTTATAATATTCATCATACTTTGAATGAGAATTTGTAAGTCCTTGTCTTACCCGTTCGGCTAACGACCCTCCACCGGTCAAGCAAGCGGTGGGTGAGAGTGGACACCCATTAAGTCACCATTTTATAGGCAACAACCTTATACCCACCTTATAGACCGGCTTCGTGAATGAGGCGTACTAGCGGTAAGACGACTTTGTTCTTATACATATACATATATATATATATATATATATATATATATATATATATATATATAATTATTAAATCATAATAATATAAGTATAAGGGTTGAATTTTAACTTTTAAAATTCTAAGGGTTGGAACTAAAGTTTTAACTTAACTTTACTTGTTCCAAAACTTGAGGGCAAGTTTTGTAAACTTTCAAAACTTTTCATTTCTTGTAACTTATGAGTTTAATAGAGTAATAAAATGAGGACTTTTCATTTTTCTAACTCTTGTGTTCTTTTAATGGTTTTTAATCCAAGAGACTTTTGGTTTTCCATAACTTGAGGACAAGTTATGGACTCCATTAAAACACATTATGATCAAGAATTAAACTACCACATAGGTTACAAATAATTCCTATGATCATCTAAACATCATAAGAACAAGAATATGAAAATGAACACCTTCAAGAATCAAAATCACATTTAATCTTTGTAATTTTGATAACTAGTTGTTGTAAATGAGTTAGAAAAGACATTACACCTTCTAAAACAAGTTTTCAAGTACCAAAACAATTTAGGGTAATGTTTCTAATCCATTTCCAGCAACTGAAGTCGAAATTCTGCACTCTGTCGACCCTACTCGCCGAGTGCATAAACCTACTCGCCGAGTAGGTTGAAGATACAAGTGAACTCGACGAGTCCTCCCCATGGACTCGCCGAGTCCATCAGTCAGACAGCAAGATTTTTGACTTTCTTCAACTTTTAAGCACAAATAACAAACAAACAAGCCTAGGCTCTAATACCGCTGATGGGTTTTGAGCATTCTAACACTTCCTAAGTGTACATGCAACCCTAATAACCTTGGATCTATGTTTGTCTAATTATCATGCTAAGTTGAATTCCAAGGCTATATTCCTATCTAGCATACATGGGGAACAATTTTAACTTGAATAATAGATAGAATAACTTACCTTGTTGTTGCTTGTGTTCCTTGAAACCTTGTGAGCCTAGCACCCCAAATGTGATGCCTCAAATGCTTCACACAACACCAAATGCTCTTGGAAAAACTTATGAGAGAACACACACTTCTTGAAATCGGCCAAGCCCTCTTGTTTTCTTATTGTAACCGATTTTGGTGCAGAATATGATTCTTATATAGTGTTGACACATCTAGAGTTACACCATGTAAACCCTAATGTGTCATGACTCTTCATTTCCATGACCCATGGGTTTGTAACTCCCATGGAGCATCCTTGGAGCATCCTATGGGTAGAACCCAACTTGATAATCCATGGAGCATCCTATGGGTAGACTCCAAGACTCCATCCTTTTGGAGTTGGCCTATGCGTTTCTTGCTTATATGTCCAAGATGACAATGCAATAATGATGCTTTATCCAAGTTATTATTATTAGTAGAATCAATACACAAAACATTATTTCCTAAGTTATCTACAACAGATACAGCTTCATACACACCATCACAAGGTAATGCTTTAAAATAAAAAACATTATTATAGAAAACATCTATAGAACCAACTTCATTATTAAATGAAAAGGTAAACCCTTGTTTGTACAAAGCATGAAAGGAAATAATATTTCTTGCCATTCTAGGCGAATAACAACATTTATTCAAATCTAAATTAAACCCACTACTTAGCGATAAAGTATAAACTCCAATCTTGGTGACAGGTGAAGCTTTCCTATTCCCCATGATCAAGTTTATTCTTCCTTGCTCCACATTCTCACTTCTTCTTAGTCCCTGCAAGTCACAACAAATATGAATACCATAACCGGTATCAAGGACCCAAGATTTAGAATGGGGTGAGTTATTAGAAATGATAGTGTAAGTACCTGCATGGTTGGGTTTGACTTTCCCATCCTTCACATCCTGCTGGTACTTTGGGCAGTTCCGCTTCCAATGAGACTTTTCATGGCAATAGAAGCATTCAGCCTCTTTTGGATCAGAAGAAGGAGTGACGAAACCTTTCTTGGTTCCACTTGAAGAAGAGCCATCAAGGGTCCGAGCCTTGGTACCCTTCGAGGATCTCTTTCTCTTCCTCCATTGACTTTTCCCAATTGCCAAAACCGGAGTTGAGTTTGGAGTAAGAGTGATAGCAACCGACTTCCCCTTAAGACCTGATTCTGTGGTCTTGAGAAGTCCCTGAAGTTTGCTGAGTGTGACCTCTTCCTTATTCATGTGATATGTCCTGCGGAATTGATCATAGCACGATGGTAAGGAGTGCAAAATGATATCTATTGCAAGATCCTCAGGGAAGTTCACATTAAGCTTCAGCAAACGATCCACATACCTTTGCATTTTCTGCATGTGGCTCGTGACGGATTCCCCGTCCTTCATCATGGTTGTTATCATGGAGCAGATGATTTCATACCTCTCTTGTCTTGCACTTTGATGGTATCTTTCCATCAAATCTTGGTGCATTTCATAAGGGTAGAAATCCTCATAAGACTTTTGGAGTTCCGCTGTCATCGTGGCCATCATGATGCAAGCCACTTTCGTAGCATCCCTTTCATGTGCCCGAAATTCAGCGATCTCGTGAGAAGTTGCAGTGGTCTCATCAATCTCCTTAAGCTCCTTATCAAGGACATATTCTTTGTCCTCGTAGCGGTTAATCATCCTGATGTTTCTGATCCACTCATTGAAGTTGGATCCATCAAAGGTGACTTTCCTACACAAGTTCATAAGGGTAAAGGAGCCATTAGGATTAGAGTCAGAAGCATTGTTGAAAGACATCTGAAGAAAAGAGAACAAGATTAGTTTAGATATAAGAGAGTCCTTAATAAAACAACCAAATGTAATATTAAGGCTAGGATCCAATCACAATATAATATAACTTAGAAGAGGTATGCCGTAATCTAAGGTATATCATATTTGAAAGGTAGGTGAATGACGATTCACCAATTTCCACCACGAAAACCGCAATATTTTAGTATTAGGTTTTTGAATGGTTCTTAGAAAATCCTAGATTCTTTGAGATTCAATGAACTTTTCAAAGGCATGTTTCAATCTCGAGTGTGCCCTCCAAGTTTTGTGACTGGGATACCGAGGATCACAAAACGAGGTGTGAAGTAACCATGCAAATCACTTGGTACCCTTAAAATTTATCACTCAATCGATGTGCCGGTAAACCACACACGCTCCATCGATACTATAATAAACCCTAAGTCACCCTTTACCTACCTTGTTAAGTCCAAGTTAGTGTGCCGGTTAACCACACACGCTCCACCAACGACTTAATCAAAGTGTAAAGTGTAATTTCATGGAATAGCACCTTATTCACATTTTTCCTAGAGTAACTAAGATTGAGAATTTAATAAAGCATTTACTTACTTTATAATATTCATCATACTTTGAATGAGAATTTGTAAGTCCTTGTCTTACCCGTTCGGCTAACGACCCTCCACCGGTCAAGCAAGCGGTGGGTGAGAGTGGACACCCATTAAGTCACCATTTTATAGGCAACAACCTTATACCCACCTTATAGACCGGCTTCGTGAATGAGGCGTACTAGCGGTAAGACGACTTTGTTCTTATACATATATATATATATATATATATATATATATATATATATATATATATATATATATATATATATATATATATATAATTATTAAATCATAATAATATAAGTATAAGGGTTGAATTTTAACTTTTAAAATTCTAAGGGTTGGAACTAAAGTTTTAACTTGACTTTACTTGTTCCAAAACTTGAGGGCAAGTTTTGTAAACTTTCAAAACTTTTCATATCTTGTAACTTATGAGTTTAATAGAGTAATAAAATGAAGACTCTTCACTTTTCTAACTCTTGTGTTCTTTTAATGGTTTTCAATCCAAGAGACTTTTGGTTTTCCATAACTTGAGGACAAGTTATGGACTCCATTAAATAACATTATGATCAGGAATTAATCTACCACATAGGTTACGAATAATTCCTATGATCATCTAAACATCATAAGAACAAGATCATGAACATGAACACTTTCATATATCAAAATCACACTTATTCTTTGTAATTTTGATAACTAGTTGTTGTAAATGAGTTAGAAAAGACATTACACCTTCTAAAACAAGTTTTCAAGTACCAAAACAGTTTAGGGTAATGTTTCTAATCCATTTCCAGCAACTAAAGTCGAAAAACTGCACTCTGTCGACCCTACTCCCCGAGTGATGAACCTACTCGGCGAGTAGGTTGAAGATACAAGTGGATCGGCGAGTCCCCCCATGGACTCGGCGAGTCCATCAGTCAGACAGCAACATTTCGACTTTTTCAAGCATATTGCAACAAGTATCAAACAAACAAGCCTAGGCTCTGATACCACTGATAGGTTTTGAGCATTCTAACACTTCCTAAGTGTACATGCAACCCTAATAAACCTTGGATCTATGTTTGTCTAAGATACATGCAAATAATTATTTTTCCAAGGCTTATATCCTAACTAGCATGGCATGGGGAACTTAAATCAAATAAAGCTAGTAGAAACACTTACCTTGTAGTTGTAGTTGATTGCTTGGAGTTTTAGAGCCTAGCACCAATAGTGTGGATGCCTCAAATGAAAGTCACAAATCACCACAAACTTGGAACTTTGAGAGAATAGTAACACTTCTCTTGAAATCGGCCCTCACCTCAACATGTGTCAACTAGTGTGATTTCAAGAGCCAAAGCCTCTTTTATATAGTGTGGTGGATTAGGGTTACATCCATGTAAACCCTAATACCCATGTCTCTTCATTTCCATGAGATCCATGGGTTAAAGCTCCATGGAGTATCCATGGACTTCTCCATCCAAGCCTAGCACATTCCAAATAAGCATAAGCCCACACTATATAAATATAGAAGCCCATATTTAATTAGTAATATCTTTGATCACTAAATTAATCCTAGATTAATGATAGATCACTACTAATTAAATAATATGATCTTATATTAATATATTAGAACTTATAATATATTAATAAATCATAACTTGTACTATTCTCAAGTATTATCCATAAATTGTTCGGGTGAAGTGCAACCCAAATGGACCATGCCGGGTCGGGTCAAGTACATACCAAATATAGTTATGGACTTAGACACTATATCCAACATTTACTACCTTAAAATCATGTTTGTCCATGAATCATGCGTTTTTGTGGTTGAAGGTTAAGCATACAAGGTTCTAGGTTCAATTCCAAGCCATACAAGGTGTTAAAGGCACTTTAACACCCATTTGAAGAGTTTATGGTCTATGGAGATGAGTTTATGGTCTAAGAAGTTGAGTTTACGGTCTAAGAATGTTCTTGGACCGTAAACTCTAGTTTGTCCTATTTATGTATGTTTTGGTGCATTTCTTCAAGGGCTATAAGGTTCTATGCATTCATGGAGGTTCATTGGAGGTGTTTAGGGGCAAACTAACACCCTAAAAGGTGTTTAAGGTCTATGAATGAGGGTTTACAGTCCAACCATGTTCTTGGACCGTAAACTCATGTCCACGCCTCATTTGGTGCGATTTTGGGGTCCTAAGCTCATGCATGCAAGTCTAAAGGTCTTATCTAAGCACTAGAAGTGATTTGGAGGAGTTTTGGGGCGTCAAAACCCTCTCAAGGGGTGTTCACGGTTTTGGGAGGGTCCCTAGACCATAAACACTTGTTCTTGGGTGTTTTTGGAAGTTTCAAACATGAATTTGCATGTCAAACAAGTTAGATAACAAATTGAGGCTTGAAAGGAGGCTTTTGGACAAATTTCGAGTTCTAGAGAGAGAGTAGTGAGAGAAAGTTTTTAGAGAGAGAGTAAAAGCCTCAAAATGATGTCACTCAATCCTTTATATAGGGGTTGAGTTTGTGGCCCAAAGGAATTCTACCCGATACTGACGATAAGCGGGGCTTTTTGGTCGTACCCGATTTAATTGTTTTATAACTTGACGGAATAAATTATTATTTTTCTAAATAATAACTTGGGGAATTTCCACAAGTTTCTAATACGTTTTGACAATTATTATGTCATAAACAAACTCAAAATGACTTAATTTAGAAACGAAACGGAAATAATTTAAGACGACGAATTTTTAATGACGGAACGGGTTACGACGACGGGACGACTTCGGGTTGTCACATTATCCCCCCGTTAGAGGGAATTTCGTCCCGAAATTCAAACTTTAGATGCGACTCGCGGATTTGGAAGGAGAATACAGATACTTCTGTACTATTGGATCATCACACTTCCTAGTGAAATCGGGTCTCCGCTTGACATCCCAGCGAACCCTGACTATCGGGATGCGGCTTTGTGTCGTACGATCAACCTCTCAATCCATGATCTCAATTGATTCTTCCATTGAGGTTCGGGTTTCTGTTGATTTCGATCTCATCAAAGGGATTGTTTCGTCGAGTTGGCACTCCTTATGAACAAAGATATGGAATACCAGATGGTTGTTGTTGAGTTCTGAAGATAGCTCGGAGAGGGCTACGAAATCGATTCCTAACGAGGATCTCGAAGGGTCTAATGTACCATGAGTTAAGTTTTTACGCACTTCTCAAGGCGTACTATGTCTCTCCAGAGTAAGACTTCCAACAAGAGGGTACATCTTCATATGGTAGAGTAGCTAAGGGTTTGATGATTCTAAAAGAAATTTCTAAGTGGGTCTGCGATATTAGCTGGCGGGACCCAAGAAATGATGGGTCTTCTATGGGTATCTACGGTGCCGAATAAATCTCTATCGCCATAGTTTTTGGAAAGGTCCACGGGTATGACTGCTTTGCTTACCTACATGACTAAGGAAAATGATTTGACCGAAGAGTACCACTACTAACTCGTAATGATCATGTCAAGTCCTGGTTGCTGTCTTGGACACATCATTCTCACTGAGGTTTTTGGTTACGAGGTAATTCCAGAGATTAGGTCGATGTGAAATTCAACTTGATGTTCGGAAAGAATTCTCGAAAGCTATATAGGGAATACATCAGGAAAGTCACAGACTTCGGGGACGTTTTCGAAGTTTTTAACTTTCTTTTTCTTGCAGATTACATAGGCTAGGAATGTATGACACTCCTTTCGGGGAAAACTCTTGAGTTTTGATGCACAAACTGATACGTAGGTTGGAACTGAATTTATTGTCGTAGATCATGAGGGTCTGATCAAAGAAAAGATTGAGACAGATGGATTTTTCAATGCAAGGGTACCAGCACGATTGGGACTCAACCAGTCCAAGCCACAGATAACGTCAAAACTATTTATGGAAATGAACATAAGATCAATGGATAAAGGATGGTCGTTCAGAGTAAACGTACAACCTATGGATGTATCAATAAAGTTTTCTTTCCCCACTGTTATCCGTTTCGATGGTGAATGTTTCAATTACTAGTGGAGGGCTAAGATTAAGATGTCTAGATGAATAGATAACATATTTTTCTTTTGTCACAAGAATCGAAAAGGATTGCAGGCGTAAGAGTTGTTGAGGAGGAATATACCTGGGGCGATGGTGGGATCAGTAGCTGTCTCCTCTCGTCCTATCGCTAGAACTCTTCCGGTGTTGCCAGTCGTTGCTGCCTTGGGGCAGTTTCGCTTACGATGCCCAACTTCTCCGCAACCATAGCAGGCTTGACCAATGCCCGCTCCGGAAACTTGACTGGTTGATTGAGTTGGTGTCTTACAGTTTTTCGCCATGAGACCCCTTATGCCACAACTGTTGCAAAACACCTCTATACATGGGCTGGAAGTGAGGTGATGATATTTACACTTGTCACAACCAGGGAGGGTTCCCGCATACCTACTGGTAGGTTTTTGAGCTGAGGATCCAACAACAAAAACAGTTGCAGGGGTAGTAGCAGTGTGAACTGCCACAAGTTGTTGCCTCTTTGAAGACTCCTGCGATGTCTGACTTTTCTTCTTCCCAATTTTTCTTTTCTCGCCACTCTTCTCTGTCGGCTCAGGAGTGGTAGCTGTTTCCTCAAGGTTATCACTATGGTCGATTAAGATTCGTGCTAAGCATTTGGCACTGTCTTATGTATCCGGCCTCGCAGCTAAGATGTTTCCTTTTGTTGGCTGGGTCAACCCCCAGATGAATCTCCTTACCTTCTTACTCTCTGAGGTAACCATTCCCGGGCAGAGTAGCGCCAAGTCATCGAACCAGGAGGTGTAAGCGACAATATCAGAACCCTTCATCTTCAGGTTCCAGAGTTCGTGCTCTAATTTCTGCATTTCTCCCCGAGGGCAGTACTCAGCTAGCAGAAATTCCTTCATTGCTTCCCAACCCATGGCGTTGGCTACAGGTAAAGCTAGGGATTTGACTCGGCCGTTCCACCAAGTCAGGGCTTTATCGATGAAGGTGCAGGCGGCAAACTTTACCTTGTCAGATTCTGAGCAGGCGCACATTTCAAAGATGGATTCGATCTTCTCGAACCATCGGGTGAGGGAAATGACACCTCCAGTGCCATCAAAGGACGTGGGTTTTGCATTCATGAAGTCTTTATAGGAACTCCCTTTTCGGTGTCCCTGGTTATCTTCTGGGTTTTGGGGCTGGGGACCACCTCCTGAACTACCGGGGTTTCTTTGTGACATGGCGGCTGTCACTGCGGCAGTAATAGCTGCCTGAAGCGTTACAAGATCAATTTGAGGAGAAGGTGGTGCTGGAGGGTTGTTGGTCTTTGAGCTGGGTCTCTTTCTTGGAGGCATCTTGATCTAATAAGATCAGGAAAGAGAGGATCATAAGTCGTCTAAACTGAATCAAGAGATATGGAACATGAGATATCTCATTAAGACAGATATATGGTATTCTATTAAGCAATAAAGCAGGAAAGAGTTAAGAAAGCAGATTAGCTATCGCTAAGGGATTGATCGAGGAACAACGCTGAAATGAGAATTTCTATAACAGGTTTGGCTTGAGAAATACTCCCATAGTATTTCATGATTCATTGCAGTGATGGCTCGTTTTTTGGGTATTGGGTAAGTTTTAGGCATGCCGCATACCACAGTCACTCCCAAGCACATGTTGGTCGTGTCTCGAATGAATATAGTTGGCCAGACTATATTGATCCTAGACACGACTACATAATTGCCCAGGTTTAACCGCAGCGTACAGCACCCATTTACTTATGTTTTGTTCTACTTATAGTTACGGATTTCGAAGGTTAGGTATACTAGTATGCTTTTTAAAAATACTTATATTTTATAGTATACTTTTAGTTCAAAGCACTAAGGCCCCTAAATGCTTATAGTCTTAGACCATGTAAAGTTTGGCATACTAGTTCACTATAAACAAGGGCTCTGATACCAATCTGTCACACCCCGAAAACCGAAGGCGGAAAAATTTCCAGGGCGGACTCCACGTTGAGTATCAAATCCAATGTACACAGTAAGCAAGTAAACAACCATTATATTACATATTAGAATTTACATCTGTTCAAAAGTAAAGTGTTCCAAGTGATGATACATAGGTATATATATATATATATATATATATATTGACAAAAGTAGAGATGAGTCTTCTATACGCTCCGTCTTCTCCAAAAAGAATCGTTGGGTACCTGTCTAAAATGGACTTGAGAATACAAGCAGTTTAAAAACAGCATAAAGCTGGTGAGTTCATAAGCGGTTTTGTTTTCTGAAATTGTACAAGTTCCTTTCTGTTTTCAGAAAAAGTTTCACACCAAGAAAATCCCATATTTTCTTAAAAGTTGGTTACCAAATCCAAAATGTAATGTAAAAGATGTACACTGAAAACATGATTGTTCTTGTGAATTGTAAAGTTTAGTTATTTAAATTGTTGCACGTTTCTGGTTCCGTACTACTACTGTTACCTCAAGAAAATGCTATATTTTCCTAAATGTACGTGAAGTGTTATCGAATTTGAAAGTAATGTACAAGTATCTACCATACTTAAAGTGTGTGTGTGGAGTCTCCTGAAAGTCTGATTACCTTTAAATGTGCATTAGTTTTAACACACATATAAAACTAATAAATACGTGCAAAGTGTTCATAATCTTGATTGCGAGTCCTTAACCATACTTCAGACTACATATGACTCGAGCCGTGGTCAGTATCTTTTTATGACTTTTGTCACCCTTGAACCTTGCGGTTCGGCTGTAGCTAGCAGCCAGGTGCGGGATAGTCAGTCCCATATAGATCTATACACTCAAGTCACGTTCTCCCTTCTGGAGATTCTGGTTACATGCATAGTTCTCCACTCTCGTGCCAAGGGACATGTTACAAAGGACGTGTCTCCAATCTTTAAGATTACTCTTTACTCTCGCGTCTAGGGAGAGTAGTATCTATGACTGACTAAGTTCTAATGATACCAGTCCTTCACACTCGATCCTAAGGGGTGTTTTATTAAGGACAATACAAATGTTCTATGACTTCTATCAGTAAAAGTGTGAACAATCAATTGTGAAGTATAAAGTATAACACTATATAATTAAGAATTGAAATAGGTTTGAAGAACAATTCTATAAGTTAAATTGTTGGTTAAAATGTATAAAGTATAACACTATATAATTAAGAATTGAAACCATTTAAATGAAATAATGAATTTAAGTACAAGATATTCTTGTACTTTTGCTTGTATTCCCCCCCCCCCCCCTGAAAACATTGAAAAACCATTGAAAAAGGGTAGGGGTATGAACTCACCAGACGAGGAAAGGTGTCGACTAGGATGCTAAACGTCGGATCGAGGCTTGAAAACGTGTGAGGTTCCTATGTAATATGAAATGATACACAAATGTATCTAATTAGTCTTTAAGTCACTAATTAGATAAGCTTTTACACTCCAAGACGTGAAAACACTCTAATTAGGTGTTAGGAGTGGTCCGGGTAGCATCTAAGGGTGTGTAGGGCATAGATAAAGAGTTTACTCTTCAAAAGTAATCCCTTAGGGGAGTTTACGGTCCTATGACCATATTCCCATGAGTTTACGGCCGTAAACTCATGGGTGGTGTGTTCTTAGATGCTAAATGTTCTTAAAATGCACAAAGGAAAGTTCTAGGGTTGATTCTATGGCTTAGGAAGTGATTGGGACTTGAAATGGCCTTGGAAAAGGAGTTAATGGTTTATGAACATGCTCTTGGGGAGTTTACTACCTTAAACACATGAGTTTACTACCTTAAAATCATGTTTTTCCATGAATCATGCGTTTTTGTGGTTGAAGGTTAAGCATACAAGGTTCTAGGTTCAATTCCAAGCCATACAAGGTGTTAAAGGCACTTTAACACCCATTTGAAGAGTTTATGGTCTAAGGAGATGAGTTTATAGTCTAAGAAGTTGAGTTTACGGTCTAACAATGTTCTTGGACTGTAAACTCTAGTTTGTCCTATTTATGTATGTTTTGGTGCATTTCTTGAAGGGTTATAAGGTTCTATGCATTCATGGAGGTTCATTGGAGGTGTTTACGGGCAAACTAACACCCTAAAAGGTTTTTAAGGTCTATGAATGAGGGTTTACGGTCCAAGCATGTTCTTGGACTATAAACTCATGTCCACGCCTCATTTGGTGCGATTTTGGGGTCCTAAGCTCATGCATGCAAGTCTAAAGGTCTTATCTAAGCATTAGAAGTGATTTGGAGGAGTTTTGGGGCTTCAAAACCCTCTCAAGGGGTGTTCACGGTTTTAGGAGGGTCCCTAGACCGTAAACACTTGTTCTTGGGTGTTTTTGGAAGTTTCAAACATGAATTTGCATGTTAAACAAGTTAGGGTAGATTGCTTACCAAATTAAGGCTTGAAAGGAGGCTTTTGGACCAATTTCGAGTTCTAGAGAGAGAGTAGTGAGAGAAAGTTTTTAGAGAGAGAGTAAAAGCCTCAAAATGATGTCACTCAATCCTTTATATAGGGGTTGAGTTTGTGGCCCGGAGGAATTCTACCCGATACTGACGATAAACAGGGCTTTTTGGTCATACCCGATTTAATTGTTTTATAACTTGACGGAATAAATTATTATTTTTCTAAATAATAAGTTGGGGTATTTCCACAAGTTTCTAATACGTTTCGACAACTATTAAGTCATAAACAAACTCAAAGTGACTTAATTTAGAAACAAAACGGAAATAATTTAAGACGACGAATTTTTAACGACGGAACGGGTTATGACGACCGGACGACTTCGGGTTGTCACACTGTAAGACCTAGAATTTGGCGAATTCCTGTCGGTGTCTCTGGTGTCGACAAATTCTCAACGATTTTGATAAATTGGCAGAGTATTTAAGAATTTCCACATCACTAATAGTGTGTCTTAGGAAATTTTTACTCTTCAATTCAAAAACTCGTGTTCAGAGAACTTTGCGAAAAGTATCTCCGAGGGTAATGTTTCCGCGGGTTCCTTCTTACTACGAGGGTAGATAAGTAAGTCGTTACATGGAGAATGACGAACTGATCCAAGTAAGAAAGACGTACCCTACTCATTTTAGCTTATGAATACTATGGGCGTATTGGTCTTATCCGAAGGGTATTACTACGGACTCGAAGTGTCCGCATCGAGTTCGGAAGGTAGTCTTCAGGACATCCTTCCCTAACACTCGAACTGGTGATATTCGGATCTCAGGTCCATTTCTGAAAGTAATTATTTCCTTACGTTTACTCAACCGATTCATCTATGCGAGGCAGAGACAACGATTTCTAATGGAAAATTTGGACGAAGTCCTCGATAGCCGAGGTACATATGATGCAATCTGGCGACCTCTGGAAGAATAAGACCGGAGCTCTCTAGGGTGAGAAGCCTAGTCTTCCAATTCTATTTCTGTGTAGTTCGATAAGTTGTCCGAGCTGTTCTTGTATCTCCGTAGGTGCTTAGACTGTAGGGTGATCTGATTACAGGAGTCATACTGGGTTCTAAGTTTGTTCACATGACGATGCGATTACTCGTAGTCTTGGGCAGTCTCCGTCCTGAAGTTCATATTAGAATTCATACTTGGTTCAACGATCACAATATTGTGTATACGAGTCGTATATAATTAAGATTGAAAAGGTAGTTGAATAATTGATTCTTCTTTAAGCTCATATCTCATCGAGGAAAAAGAATTTAAAGTGGAATCATTAATTCTAAACCTGTAGAACCTTGATTATATATCACCCCTATGTATACATTCTTCAGCGATAAATCAACCATATGGATCTTTGGATTTGAACTTGACATACTGTACGAGTGGTACTTCGGGGATTTCTTTGGAAAAGAAAAGAACTATGAGGTACTCCATGCATGAGTACTTCGGTGTTCTGATATGACGGCTTTGCTGGTCTATGAGTGTTGCCATTTGTTGGTTTCCCGGTTTGGTACTACCATCGGAACTCTCGACTCCTTTGTCAATCTTGCTTTTGTTTCCTGAGTTGATGTGTGTAAGGAAAGTTGTCATAGCAGCTACTACTGCAGCTTGTAATGTAGCGGTGTCGATATGAAGGATAAGGGTTTCGTTGCTCGGCGGATTATTTCCGGATGACGACATGATTCCGTAACACGAAAGATAGGGATTTTGTGAGTGATTCTGGTTGACTCTAGATGTACTTAGATTGTTCAAGTAAAGAGTAGAAGTATCTTCTCGTGAGTTTGACCTACATCCCTATGATGCAGTCCTACTACGGATTAGAAGTATGTTGATGTGTGTAAAATGCACTTGTTTTATCCCTACTTTTATTAATATATTTAGCACACAAAGGCAGTGAACCTGTCTTTTAGTGGTATAGTTTAGTAAATAAGGTATCGAACTTAGGGAACCGAAAATTAAACTAATAACTAATTTTAACTAAAACAAATAATGAAAGTAAAAGGTTTTTCTTCTAGTTTTACTAGACTAGAAACTTAAGCAACACTTAATTAACTAAATAACTAAAGCAAACAACTAATTCACCAAATTTGATAAAGATGTTTCTATTTAGGTTCAACCAATTCACTCCTATGGTTATTTGTATTTATGATAGATTGATTGTTATTGTCTACCAATTATAATGGTTACGTTCATATTCATTACTCCTAGCCCTTAGACAATTAACTAATTTAAGCGGTGATCAAGTGTTTAAACTAATTAATTCCCTAGATTAATAATTTGGATTAAATAAGATTTGCAGTGGTTAATCAATTTAGTAATTCAATTAACCTCTTATTTGATGGTTTCTCAAACAAGCTCACACATTAATCTAATTATTGTCTCATTAATCTTAGTTTCATAATCATTATTCCTAAGCATATAAGTCAGTGTTCACATAGACATATGAGGTTAACAACTAAGAGATGTTCATGCAGCTTAATTGTCTTCCAATTAACAGAAAATAATCGTGAGTAATGCATAAGGTTCTTTAACAAACTTAATTTAATAGATCACCAATAAACAATTAGTCAAAAACTAAGAATTAAACCATAGGAGTTCCTTGGTATTCCCAAAATAGAAACAAAGACGAAATTAGCTCATAGTTGCAGTAAAATAACACATAAAAACAAGTTTAACTAGATTAAACATACTCAAATCCTAAAGCTAAGTGGAATGATTAACCTAGTTGCTTCAATTCTTCAAAAGGTTGAAGATTAGAATTCCTCAGCGTCTTCCAGGGTTCTCAATCACAGAAGGATCTTCAAAAATCGCCAGAAAAGTAGTCCCATCAGATCAAGGCTTGATTTTTATAGATATATCAAAACAGGGGTTACTCGGCGAGTAGCAGACCCAACTCGCCGAGTAGACTCGTTGTTAACCGTCTTAAATCAGGAGTCGTGGCTATCTTCTGGAATATTCTGCTGGACTCGCCGAGTATACTCGTGTAGTCGCCGAGTAGATGGGCTTTTGTTCCTCAATCTTCATTCTTTGGTCTTCAATTGCTTTCCCTTGTTCCCTTTCACTCCCAAGCATGTCTTTTGGACTGAAAACAAAATTTAAACAATATTAAGTACCTTTTGTCCATATTTTTCACATAATTAGTTAAAAATGAATAAAAATGTGTATTAAATAATTAACCAATTATGCACATATCAAAATACCCCACACTTGACTTTTGCTTGCCCCCAAGCAAAACTAAATTTTAAACATATTAAAATCACATATGACAACTCCAATCTAACCCAGCCATTATGCCATGACCACAACGCATGCATTTGTGTCTAAATTTTTTCCTAAGGACCTCCCACACTCCAAATACTCACAATCCTCATACACACTTGCCCACTCATCCCGAACTATGCTCATTTTATGCAACCCTCTGAATCCATCCGCAGAAAACCTCTTACCCTCACGGTGTTTTTATTTGAGCAACCCAAGCATACATAATCTAGAATTACAACGTTTCGATACCACTATGGAGATCTTTTGGAATTCTTCACTTCCTTTGATAATTTGATCTTTGATCTCTTTGAATTCACCACCTTTATTGTTTGATTTTTGGTATCTTCAACTTTTTGAATTTCTTGGAATTTTGATCTTTTGATCTTCACTTTATTTGCTCCAAAATTCTTATACTTTTTCTTGTAATTCTCTCTTTTTTTTACATGTACCTCTCTTTTTTCACTCAAATCCCTACATGCTTAAGCAGGGGCGCTCAATCTCAAACTTTATTGGCTAATGATAACAATTTTCCTGGATACATTTCAAGTTTAGGCTGCTAAACATATTGCATCCCTCGGGCCGAGCGGGGTTGTGTTTTTGTCCCATGATTTCACTGGAATAAGGAAGCCACAAATGCACTAGAACGTATATAGGCTCAACTAAACATTTGGGTTTTCATGCAATTATCAACACAATTCTAACATGGAATCCTAATTTTACTTTTAGCCTAATTTTTTTTTTTAATTTGCCTAAATTAAGATTCAAAGTTTTCTATTTATGTGACATGTGACCAACCACCATGTCGAGGCCACCACTGCTTCGGGAAGTTCTTTATGGCAGTTTTCCAAGAATGCCTCAAAATCTTCCGTCATCATCATGCTCTGATCATAGATCCCCAACCTCCAAGAGAACTCAACAATGCTGCATTGTCGCAGCTCCCCGCCCAAAGAAAAAGACATTATTGTAGGATTGTAGTACTCACTACCACCTCGGAATGAGATGGTAGCGAAAAATTCCCAGCACAACTCAATATACACGGACTCTTGAATTTTGAACAATTGTAACCACCCATCACACGTGATGGTGGTGTACCCCAAACTGCATTCTTTCACCAAATAAGGTGTAAGCTTCTCCTCCAACCCTACATTGCCCAGCCAACCCCAATCAACCGCGTTTGGTAGATGAATTTCCTTCTGCTTGAGGGCCTCCAATCTGTTTCTAGCCCTTGTTTGGGATGACTTAGAAGTTATGTGTTGAAAAGAAAGCCATGGAATATCACTTTGGCTTCCCCCACGCAAACACTGCCCCCTTCTGGCCATGGTTCCTGCATACAAACACCAAAAGACACACCAACAAACAATACCCAGTAATTAAAAACAAAGAAATTGGGTCTGAATAGTCATCTACTCGTCGAGTACACGACCTACTCAGCGAGTAGGATGAACATCGGGACTGTATAATCTCGGACGTGTGTATAGTGTCCAAAAGTCCAAATTTTCCACAGGGGTTTGTTGTAATGACCTATCTAACCATAAATCATAAAGAAAATCATCCTAATATTACCTAATTCATGGCTAATTCGAAACCCTAGAATTTGAGGAAACCCCCAAATCCGAAATCAAGCAAAATTGGGGCAAATCTACGATAAAGATCGAACCTTTAACGAATTTATAGTGTAAAGATGTTACCTTTTTGGTTGAATGACGAGAATCGAGTAGAAAATCGGAGAGATTGGACGAAATCGCGAAAATCGCCTGGGTTGCTCGAGGATTTGTTGTGCACGGAAAGTATGAAGTGAAATGGGTAAAAACCCTCTTTTTTACAGACCTATATTTCACCCGTGTAAATAGGCTACTCGCCGAGTAGAAAGGACCTACTCGCCGAGTACATATGCAGTTACGCGTTTTTTCGGGTTACTCGGGCAGGTCCTCGCCGAGTATACGGTCCTACTCGGCGAGTAAACCTTACAGATTGAAAAACATTTGTGACAATTTTAAAGAATTTATGTATTTTCTCATTTTTTAAACCATCCACCCCACACTTTAGGCATTGCTTGTCCTCAAGCAGTTGTGTTCTCAAAAATAGATGTAGAAAGAAAAAAAATAATGAAAATAAAGAAAAGGAAAGAAAATGCAAACTTGAAACTCGGGTTGCCTCTCGAGAAGCGCTTCTTTTTAGGGAGTCATTAGTTGGACTCCTCCCCTTCTACGTGGTTGCAATCCCTTCCAACAACAGCAACTCTTCCATTCCTTCATTTCGGGGGACTCCTTCTTCATATTTTTTAACCCTATGACCATTGACCTTGAAAGGCATGCCATCTCTTGATAATAGCTCTGTAGCACCATGTGGAAACACCTTCTTCACTAGAAAAGGACCATCCCACCTTGACTTGAGTTTTCCCGAGAAAAGCTTTAGTCTTGAGTTGAAGAGCAACACTTTTTGGCCTTCATGAATGTCTTTATCTTTAATACTTTTGTCATGCCACATCTTGGTCTTCTCTTTATAAAGCCATGAACTAGAGTATGCATCATTCCTCAGTGCCTCAAGAGCATTCATTTGCATTAACCGGTTTCTCTTTAGTTCATCCATGTTGAAGGTACAACTCTTTAAAGCCCAAAACGCCTTATGTTCTAGCTCCACCGGTAAATGGCATTGTTTTGCATAAACTAATCTATATGGTGTGGTACCAATAGGTGTTTTGAAAGTTGTACGAAAGGCCCAAAGTGCATCATCTAGCTTATCCGACCATTCCTTGCGATTGCTCCCCACCGATTTCTGTAAAATTCGCTTTAAGGCTCGATTTGTCACTTCAGTTTGTCCACTAGTTTGTGGATGGTATGATGTGGAAAACTTATGGGTAACCCCATATTTCTTTAACACCTTTTCCAATTGATCATTGGCAAAATGTGTGCCTCGGTCACTTATAAGGGCTTTCGGGACTCCAAATCGTGAAAATAGTTTCTTTAAAAACCGTACTACCACCCGTCCATCATTCGTTGGTAATGCTTGTGCTTCCGCCCATTTGGATACGTAATCCACCACCACTAGTATGTATTTGTTTCCTTTAGACATGGGAAATGGTCCCATGAAGTCAATTCCCCACACATCGAACACCTCGCATACTTGGATACTATGTTGTGGCATTTCATTTCGAGATGAAATGTTTCCCACCCTTTGACAACCATCACATTCTTTGACAAATTGGGTTGCATCTTTAAAAATTGTGGGCCAATAAAACCCAATGTCAAAGATCTTCTTCCCCGTGTAGTGTGCTCCATGATGTCCACCCGTGGGCCCGCTATGACAAAGCTCTAGTATTTTCCGGCTTTCCTTCCCGAATACGCATCTTCGTATGATTCCATCCGCACAGCTTCGGAAGAGGTATGGCTCATCCCAAAAGTAATATTTTAATTCAACAAATAATTTCTTCTTTTGTTGACTGCTAAAGTCTTTTAGGATGTATTTTGTAGCTAAATAATTAGTTATGCCCGCGAACCATGGCTCTTCTCCCATTGTCACCATAATGTACTCGTCCGGGAAGTCGTCTCCAACTTTATCTTCTTCGAATTGCGGGTTCTCAAGCCTTGACAAGTGGTCAGCTGTTACATTCTCCATTCCCTTCTTGTCTCGTATCTCTATGTCAAATTCTTGAAGAAGTAGCACCCATCGTATCAGTCTTGGCTTGGCATCCTGTTTGGAAAACAAATACTTGATAGCCGAGTGGTCAATAAAAACAGTAGTTTTAGATAAAACTAAATAAGGGCGGAATTTGTCAAAGGCATACACCACAGCTAATAATTCTTTTTCAGTGGTGGTGTAATTTTCTTGGGCTGGGTTTAGAGTCTTGCTAGCATAATATATGGGTTGAAAGTGCTTATCAACCCTTTGACCAAGGACAGCTCCTAATGCATAGTCACTAGAATCACACATAATCTCGAAAGGTAAGTTCCAATTTGGTGCAATAATGATCGGGGCATTAGTTAGTTTTTCTTTTAAAAATTCAAATGCCTCTAAACACTCTTTAGTGAAATTAAATGGTGCATCTTTTAGTAGTAATTGTGTTAGAGGTCTAGTTATTTTGGAAAAATCTTTTATGAAATGCCGGTAAAAACCCGCGTGTCCTAGAAAACTCCTAATGCCCTTCACATTAGTTGGTGGGGGTAATTTGGCAATAGTGTCTATCTTTGCCCTATCCCCTTCAATCCCTATTTTGGAAATCTTGTGGCCCAACACTATACCCTCCTTGACCATAAAATGGCATTTCTCCCAATTGAGTACCAAGTCGGTTTTTTCACACCTAGCAAGCATTAAATCAAGATTAGTGAGACAATCATGGAAAGATGATCCACAAACGGAAAAATCGTCCATAAAAACTTCCATGAATTTTTCCACCATATCATGGAATATAGCTGTCATACACCTTTGAAAAGTCGCGGGTGCATTGCATAACCCAAAAGGAATGCGTCTATAAGCAAAAGTCTCACATGGGCAAGTGAATGTGGTCTTTTCTTGGTCCATTGGGTCTATGTGTATTTGAAAATACCCCGAAAATCCATCTAGAAAGCAGTAGTAGCTATGGCCCGATAATCTTTCTAACATTTTATCAATAAAAGGTAAGGGAAAATGGTCTTTACGAGTGGCATCATTTAGCTTTCGATAATTGATGCACACTCTCCAACCGGTTACCGTTCGTGTCGGAATTAGCTCATTCTTTTCGTTGGTTATGACCGTCATCCCTCCTTTCTTGGGAACCACTTGGACCGGACTCACCCATGGACTGTCGGAAATGGAATATATGATTCCCGCATCTAAGAGTTTGACCACTTCCTTCTTGACTACTTCTTGCATATTCGGGTTTAGTCTTCTTTGGTGTTGTACAACTGGCTTTGCTCCTTCTTCCAGATTGATCTTGTGGGAGCAATAGGATGGACTTATTCCCTTGATGTCGGTGATGCTCCATGCTATGGCTTGTTTCTGCTTCTTCAACACTTGCACGAGCTCTTCTTTTTCATAGTTGGTCAGGTCAGAGGTTATAATTACTGGCTTTTGGTTGCCTTCTTCGAGAAAATCATACTCCAAATGATCTGGTAAAGTTTTAAGCTCCGATTTTTGGTTCTGACTGTTGGACTTGCCGAGTGCAGGTAGGGTACTCGGCGAGTTTGTGGCTGTATTCAGGACTTCTGCCTTTCCTTCAGAGGTACTCAGCGAGTAGATCGGTTCTACTCGGCGAGTAGGACTGTCAGTGTTCTTCACCAATTCTTCCTAGTCGGCTTCTTCCAGCAGTCTTTCAATTCCCATCAAGTCTTTTTCTGGATCAAATTCTTCATCCTGAGTTGTGAACTTGATGGAATCTTTAGTTATGCATTCCTCCAATAATTCGTCTAACATATCGATTGAGAATGTTGTGTCGTCACTGTTCCTTGAATACTTCATAGCTTGGTCCACCCCAAATGTGACAGAATCTTCTCCTACCCTCAAGGTGAGTTTTGAGTCCCTCATGTCTACTATAGCACTTGTCGTGTTGAGGAAAGGTCTTCCAAGGATGATTGGCACTTGTGGATCCGCCTCCATGTCTAGAATGATAAAATCAGCGGGAAAGATGAATCTGTCCACCTTGACTAGTATGTCTTCGCATATGCCTCTTGGGAAGGTGATTGTTTTGTTTGCCAAGTGTATTGCCATGCGAATTGGCCTTGGTTCCGGGAGATCCAGCTTCTTAAAGAACGAATATGGCATTAGATTCACACTTGCTCCCGAATCAGCTAAGGCATGAATGGTGGTCAAGTTGCCAAATTGGCAAGGTAGAGTCAAACTCCCCGGATCACCTTTCTTCTTTGGTAGCTTATTTAGCATAGCAGCTAAGTAGTTTTCATTGAGTACTACATTCTTCACTTCTTCCATCTTCCTTCTATTAGTGAGATGTTCCTTAAGGAACTTTGCATACTTGGGCATTTGCATGACGGCTTCAATGAAGGGTATGTTGATTTGAAGAGTCTTGATATGATCTATAAACTTCTAATACTCCTCTTCCTGCTTCTCCTTCTTAGCTCGGGCTGGGTATGGCATTGGAGGCTGGTAAAGTTTTTCAGGAATCTGCTTGGTGGGATTTTGTGATGTACTCGCCGAGTCCATACGTGCTACTCGGCGAGTTGGGCTGTCAGATTGTATGTCTTGGTTCTCTGCTTGCTTTTCTGCCTCCTCCTTCTGTGATTTCTTGGATGTCTCGGTCTGAATAGGTGCCAGGGGAGTGATTATCTTCCCACTTCTTGTTGTGACTATGTTTATGTGCGCGCCTCGTGGGTTATTTTCCGTTTTGCTAGGAAGTTCGCCCGGTGACCTTTGGTTGATTTGTTGAGCTAGTTGACCAAGCTGCGTCTCTATATTGTGGATAGATGCTTGCTGGTTCCTAAGCATGGTCCTTGTTTCTTGAATTGTAGCATCATGATCACTATGTCTTTTTTCTGAGGCAGCTACAAATTTGGTGAGCATTTCTTCCAAGCTTGGCTTCCTCACTTGCACCGGCTCCTCCTTTTGGTAGAACCCTCTCCGTTTTTGCCTAAACCTTTCCTCCTTGGCTTTCTTGTACTCTTCATAAGGGAGCCACTCTTTCTTTTGCTTGCACCAATCTTCATCAAATCGGTCTCCACTTGAGTAACATACTTGCGGCTTCTTGTTGCCATTCTCATCTAAATCACAGTCTCTAGTGAGGTGAGGACCATTGCAGTTTTCACAACCCACCCGAATAGCATGGATTGTTTGATCCATCTTATCCATCCTCCTATCCATGGTTTTTATCATAGCCATGACCGCGGATAAGTCTTCAGTAGCTGCATAAGCGGCTCCCTTAGTGACATCATGCCTAGGGTTGTGGTATTCTCTAGAGTGTTTAGAGAATTCTTCAATCGATTCTTTTATCACTGGGGGTGGCTTCTTTGTGAGCGGGCCTTGCGAGTCTAGTAACTGCCAGGTTGTGACATTGACTCCATCATAGAAGATGGATACTTCTTGCTGGCTGTTTAGGTCATGGTGTGGGCAGGTTCTTAGTAAGCTCTTGTACCTCTCCCATGCTTCATATAGCGACACTCCAGCATGTTGTTCAAAGTTAGCAATGGCCTTCTTCAACTTGGCAATCTTGGAAGGTGGGCAAAAGTGATCAATGAATTCTTCTTTCATCTTGGCCCAAGTGGTGACAGATCCGGGGGGAAGTAACTTGAGCCAGTCTTTTGCAGCACCTTTGAATGTCACCGGAAGCATACGAAGTAGCTGAGTCTCGCGGGGCACATTTGGAACATTGAAGTAATCAGCTACATCATTGACTTCATCAAAATGTTTGTAGGAATCTTCATGTTCTTTTCCATAGAAAGGTATTTCTTTAAGTAAAGCTAGGATATGACCCTTTAGCTCGAAGGTAGCAGTCACGGGAATTGCGGGTTGCACAAGTCCCGGGCCAGTGTCGTCTCGCATCCTCTTCTTCCATTCTCCCATGGGGATTTCATCAATGTTAGCCATTGTGATAGCTAACTCTTCCTCGGACTTGGTTTCGTGCTCGTATGTCGGGTCCTCTTCTTCCTCGGTCTTGTACTCGATATCTTCCTTCGCCGGTTCGTCGATTACTAAGGAAGCGCTGGATGCTCCTGATTTGTTGCTCTTCTTTTTCCCAAAAACAGTCTTCAAATTGGACAAGGGTGACTTCTTTGGTGTACTCGAACTCTCCACGTCCTTTCCTTTGTTTCTTTTCAATGCGGTTTCGGGATCTTCAAACGGGGGTACCAGCGGGGTGTTTGATCCTCTGGTCATGGAAGTCCTGAAATAAACAAAATAAAAGTGTAAAAAGAACAAAAAAAATGTACTAAAAAAATCGAAAATTAACTGTTGAATACGCTTGTACTCGCCGAGTAGGTGCGACTGCACTCGGCAAGTACCAGTGTGTTTTTGAAAAAATTATAAACTTAATATTAAAACTAAAACACATACTAAAACCTAATTACTAACTACTAAACTGCAATAAAATAACTTTATGCAAGTAAACTCACACAAAGGATCGAAAAAATTAGGAATTAGATTAATTATTTAGAACCGTTCCCCGGCAACGGCGCCAAAAACTTGATGTGTGTAAAATGCACTTGTTTTATCCCTACTTTTATTAATATATTTAGCACA
This sequence comes from Lactuca serriola, assembly GCF_051521515.1. Taxonomy (NCBI): domain Eukaryota; kingdom Viridiplantae; phylum Streptophyta; class Magnoliopsida; order Asterales; family Asteraceae; genus Lactuca; species Lactuca serriola. Next base: position 286,628,888 of record NC_136410.1, read on the forward strand.
CAAAGGCAGTGAACCTGTCTTTTAGTGGTATAGTTTAGTAAATAAGGTATCGAACTCAGGGAACGGAAAATTAAACTAATAACTAATTTTAACTAAAACAAATAATGAAAGTAAAAGGTTTTTCTTCTAGTTTTACAAGACTAGAAACTTAAGCAACACTTAATTAACTAAATAACTAAAGCAAACAACAAATTCACCAAATTTGATAAAGATGTTTCTATTTAGGTTCAACCAATTCACTACTATGGTTATTTGTATTTATGATAGATTGATTGTTATTGGCTACCAATTATAGTGGTTAGGTTCATGTTCATTACTCCTAGCCCTTAGACAATTAACTAATTTAAGCGGTGATCAAGTGTTTAAACTAATTAATTCCCTAGATTAATAATTTGGATTAAATAAGATTTGCAGTGGTTAATCAATTTAGTAATTCAATTAACCTCTTATTTGATGGTTTCTCAAACAAGCTCACACATTAATCTAATTATTGTCTCATTAATCTTAGTTTCATAATCATTATTCCTAAGCATATGAGTTAGTGTTCACATAGACATATGAGGTTAACAACTAAGAGATGTTCATGCAGCTTAATTGTCTTCCAATTAACAGAAAATAATCGTGATTAATGCATAAGGGTCTTTAACAAACTTAATTTAATAGATCACCAATAAACAATTAATCAAAAACTAGGAATTAAACCATAGGAGTTCCTTGGTATTCCCCAAACAGAAACAAAAACGAAATTAGCTCATAGTTGCAGTAAAATAACACATAAAAACAAGTTTAACTAGATTAAACATACTCAAATCCTTAATCTAAGTGGAATGATTAACCTAGTTGCTTCAATTCTTCAAAAGGTTGAAGATTAGAATTCCTCAGCGTCTTCCAGGGTTCTCAATCACAGAAGGATCTTCAAAAATCACCAGAAAAGTAGTCCCATCGGATAAAGGCTTGATTTTTATAGATATCTCAAAACAGGGGGTACTCGGCGAGTAGCAGACCCAACTCGCTGAGTAGACTCGATGTTATCCGTCTTAAATCAGGAGTCGTGGCTATCTTCTGGAATATTCTGCTGGACTCGCCGAGTATACTCGTGTACTCGCCGAGTAGATGGGCTTTTTTTCCTCAATCTTCATTCTTTGGTCTTCAATTGCTTTCCCTTGTTCCTTTTCACTCCCAAGCATGTCTTTTGGACTGAAAACAAAATTTAAACAATATTAAGTACCTTTTGTCCATAATTTTCACATAATTAGTTAAAAATGAATAAAAATGTGTATTAAATAATTAACCAATTATGCACATATCATATGTTCGCGAAGGTTTGACCTACATCCCTATGATGTAGTCCTAGTACTGAGTGGAAGTGAGTTTGTAGAATGGTCTCATGACGTTTGTTGTTCAAGCCGAGGTATCGTTGGTTGGTGAATAACATGATCCAACCACTAAAAGAGACTTGGAAATGTCTCCAGAGCTAAATTACTATAGTCAAATGACTTGACTAAAGCATGTTTCAGATAGACTCCAATGAAAGTATGATAAGAGTACTTGAATAAAGAATGACACAAAAGTTAGCCGACTATCAATATCTTTGATATTCATGACGTAAAAGTTCGAGAGAATGACCTTGTAAAAGGTCTTACATCATATCCAGAGAAGATAGTCCTTGACAGCATAAAGACCTAACCAAAAGTACTTACAGTACCAGATAGTTTCATAGAAAATGCCACATTGGGCATAGACAGAAAACAATGATTTTAACAAGGAAATAAAGTAAGGCATCTACTATTGGCGACGGTCATTCCCTTGGTGAACTCTCAGTTCAGCCAGTTGACGTTCTACATCAAGTAGGTGTCTTTCGTACACCCTCTGGCGTACTCAGAGCTCTATGACTTCGGCTCGTGATACTGCCAGTCCTTGCAGCAGGGTTTCATGGTTTCTCTCAGATCTCTCACGAGCATCTTCTAGACAAATGGTGCGGAGGGTATGCATTCTCGCATCGGCAACAACTTCTGTGATCTAATGTAGGGTTGTCTTGCCTTGAATCTCATTTCGGGCCACTCTGCGGACCAAGATTGGCAAGATTCTGTCTGCTGAGCTCCCATTGCTCAGGTCATAAAAGCTTCGGTCGTCATTAAATGACATGGGCTGATCATGTCCTTGGCTCCATGTTTCCAAGCATTCCACCCACTAAGGCGTCGGACCATGAAAAGTCGGACGAGGGTTAGGAATTGGAACGAGAGCTGCCTGGGGTATGTTGTAAACCCCGGGTTCGGAGTTAGCACTGTCCGAAAGGTCTTCATCATGGTGATCATTCAAAGGGATAGGATGATCATTCTTTGGTTCTTCTCCAAACCAACCAACAATGACTTCGTTCGGAAGATACTGGTTGCCGTGGGGATCGAGTCCAGCCACGTTATCTACACGAGAATTGGGGTAAGAAAATAATTATTAGACGAACTATCTAGATAATTATTCAGAAAATCTTCATTATTTACATCGCTATTTGTGAAGTGCATACCAGTTATATGTAATCGAAACAGGATAGGCCTTAGAATAAGTGACCTTAACTCCAAATTCACACAGAACAGGGGTAAAGTAAAATTTTCATAGATTCTAAGTCTATAACATCCTAATTACATATAGCCTTAGTGTATCCACTTAGCAACTATCAACTTAGTAATGAAGATCCCATTTTAGTTCTCAAGTATAAAGTATTTATAGTAACACCAAATACTCCTATAGTATTTTAAGTTTAAAGTTATGTTCTACTGTTCTCATTGTGGTATTGTTGGTAAGATTTTAGACTTGTTGCAACAACACAACTACACTTAGGCACATGCTAGTCAACTCTCGGATAATATAGTTGATCAGGCTAGATCTTCCCAGTTTTGACTATACGTCTCTAAGTCCACCTGTGTTGCCCAACAATTGTAATTCTTTTGTACTGTCCTAGTGACACTGATTTTAGCATGAATGCAGGCACGTATACTAAATTAAATATTTTACTATTTAAAATATAAACTCCTGGTCAGAGTATTTTTAATCCCTATGTATTTATAGTTAGTATATCTTTTATGGGTTGATATACTTAATTCACTATAAACAATGCTCTGATACCAATCTGCCACACCCCAAAACCATGAACGGGAGAAACGTTCTGGGGCGGAGGACGTCATGTACAGTATCACAACAATGAAAAGTAGTAAACAAGCAACAACATCATCCATTGCATTAATAATATAATTTTAATACAAGTGTGTTCTGTAAAATTATAATAGACACTAAAGTATAATAAAAATGAAAGATGAGTCTTGAACGAGCTCCATCTTCTCTACACCTTGCATTGGTACCTATCTATCGTTGACCTGAGGATACAAGTTATTTTGAAAGAGAGTATCAGCTTTAAAGCTGGTGAGATCATAAGTATTAATGTGTCTTAATTTGTATGTAAGTATTTGTATGACATGTAATGAAAGACTTGAAAATGTTTTGAAAGAAAGTTCATGTAAGTATGAAAATGTTTGTAAAACAACTGTAAACGTTTGAAAAACCCTAGAAATCCCTATGATTCCTACTATTATAAGAGGGAGTCTTCTACCAAGACCAAACTGTTCTAAACGTAGTCTTCTACCAAGACTTAACTGTTCTGAATGTAGTCTTCTACCAAGACCCAACTGTTTTAAATGTAGCCTTCTCCCAAGACCCGACTGTGCTACTATTATTATTATTATAAGATATTGTATCCTTTGGTACTAGGATACTCAAATATAATTCACCTCATCGATTATGTGAACGGGTCACAAGATAAAGGTAATAATATAAATAACCTAAGTATTACCCTTTGGTACTAGGGTAACTAACAGTGTTAACTGAAGACATCTGTAGATGTACGTTTACCTCTGTTGCTAACATCTGGGTATCGGAATAGTTAGTCCCTTAAAGTATACCTGTAATGGTATCAACCGTTGACATCCATGGATGTGCTTTTACCTCTGTAGCTAACAGAGATTCTAGGAATGGTTAATCCCGCAACGTATCCTTTGGTACTAGGATATTAAATCCAATCTATCTCGTCGATTATGTGATTGTATCACGAGGTAAAGATAAGAATGAGGATTATATAACAAAACCTATACATATGAAATGTAATAATAACTCATCATATATTATCTATGCGAACGTACTCATGTAAATGTAATCATGTAAATGTACTCATGTAAATGTAATCATGTAAACGTACTCATGTAAATGTAATCATGTAAACATATCTATGTAATAGTATAGTAATGTACTGTGTGTACTAGTTGTAACTTGTGTTCTCTCTCTATCTAGCAAGTACTGACTCATTATATGATATCGTGTTCTAGTAATAGTTCTAGTATCTTCCTAAACTACCCAAATGGTAGCTTACTAGTAATGTAACTTGTACGTATGAACATGGAAGTATACCCTTGCTACCCAAGGGTATTGAATGAACTGGGAGAACCTTTATGACTATATATGTACACATGATATATAAATAATACTTAAACGACCTTCGGACGGGTACCCGATATCCCACCAGACCACATCTCAAGCGCGAAAAGGAAATAGGGTGGATAGCCTTCCTAAGTCTTTTAAACATTTATTATATAACTATACATATATAGGCATGAAATTGATAATATAAAAGCATAAAATAAGTTTTGTAAAACCTTTGAACATAATTATTATCTAAGAAAAGTTCAACTTGATGTCAATCTATAAAACGGGTTGAAAGCATGGGTTTGATAAAACAGTTTAAGTATAAAGAAACATTTGTTTGAAACACAATTGTAAATGAGTTTGAAATGGAACATATAGAGTAAAATGTACAGTTTAATAAGGAGTTTTAAACATATAAAGTGTTTATGAAAATCATTTGAAGGAAACTGTTTGGTAAAACGGCTAATGAGTAGTAAATCATTTGAATGTTGCTTATTAATCACATGTGATTGATATAATAACTAGCATGATTCTACTTGTATCCCCCCATAAAGCATTTAAAAACATTTAAAACATTGATTAAGGGGTATGAACTCACCTGTTGTGAGTGGTACGGATGAACTGAAGAGGTAGGACTGCTAGACAAGTCCTTAATGCATTGTGAAGCACCTAGGCACCCTTTGGCACTAAACTTAGTGTTTACGGTTTTGGGAGCCTCCCAAAACCGTGAACACCTTGTTCTTGGTGATCTTGGGACTTTTCCTTGGTATAAATATGTATAGAAAGCTTTAAATGACTCTAGGATAGAAGTACTTACTTTGTGGAAGCTTGAAATGAACTTAAAGTCCAAGAACACTAGTGTGTGTTCTTGGTGTTTTGGAAATTTACTCAAAACACATAACGGGATGGGTGAAAAGATCTACAATCACTAGATTAAGTGTTATACTAACTTGAAAGGGCTAGAAACACTTACTAGATTGAAGATATTGAGCAAAAACTTGGATGATACTTGAGAGAGTTTTTGGAGTTTACTCTTTTGGGTAAAATGAAAAGTGATCTACTTTGGGGAGTAAACTCATGCTTAAGTCATGAGTTTACGGTTTTTGAGAGTGATTACGGCCCAAACATAAAAGTTTGGCCGTGAACTTTTAAGCTACGTGGTATTCGTGGTTTAGAAACTTCAAGACGCGAGACGGCCCATCCGTTCACCCGTTCGTTTAAAGATTAATTATTAAAATAATCAAACGAACTTTAATTTCCTAAAAATAAGTAAAAGTGAACTTGACTTATAATATGGAGTGATTGACTTTTAGGGTTTGACTGAATGAAAATTTTGGGTTATCACACGGGAGGAAGATATCCAGAAGACGACATTCAGAACTCGTTATGGGCTTTAAGAGTTCGTGGTGATTCCTTTTGGGCTCAATAATGCACCAGTAGTGTTCATGGATCTCGTGAACAGGGTGTGCAGGCTGATGTTGGATTGGTCAATGATCGTGTTCATTGACGACATTTTGGTGTATTCGAGATCTAGAGAGCAGCACGAGGAGCATCTGAGAGAGATTCTCGGGGTATTAAGGTCGGAGAGGCTTTTCGCCAAATTCTCCAAGTGTGATTTTTGGTTACGAGAGGTCCAGTTCTTGGGACACCTCGTTAACCAAAATGGGATATTGGTCGATCCGTCCAAGATTAAGGCGGTTATGAGATAGGAGGTGCCAAGATCAGCCACCGAGATCAGGAATTTTATAGGATTGGCCGGCTATTATCGGAGATTTATCAGGGATTTCTCCAAGATCGTCGTGCCTCTCACCAGGTTGACCCGGAAGGGTGTTGCTTTTTCATGGGGTCCGGAGCAGCAGACCTCATTTGAGACACTTCGCCAGAGATTATGCGAAGCCCTGGTGTTAGCCCTCCCGGAAGGGATGGAGGATTTTGTGGTGTATTGTGATGCATCGATATCGAGGTTGGGTGCAGTACTTATGCAGAGGGGGCATGTGATAGTGTATGCATCGAGGCAGCTGAAGCCTCATGAGACGAGGTATCCCACCCATGATCTGGAGTTGGGGGCGGTGGTGTTCGCCCTCAAGATTTGGCGTCACTATTTGTATGGGGTTTGGTGTACCATCTACACAGACCACAAGAGCTTGAAGTATTGATGGATCAACCCAACCTAAATATGCGCCAAAGGAGATGGTTGGACGTGGTAAAGGATTACGATTGTGAGATCATGTACCTCCCGGGCAAAGCTAATGTTGTAGCTGATGCCCTGAGCCGTAGGGTGAAGAGTGCCCTGATTTGAGACATTTGTATGCGACTAACAGTGATGAATTTGATGGTGGACACCATTCGGGAGGCCCAGGCAGAGGCCGTGAGACCGGAGAACCGTAAGAGAGAGCGGGTGATTGGGCAGGTACCTGAGTTCGTTACCAATAGTCACGAGCTTATGACCTTTCAGGGTCGGATTTGGGTATCGTATGCAGGCGGGGCGCGCACCACTTTGATGGAGGAGGCGCATAGATCGAGATTCTCGATCCACCCCGGGGCCACTAAGATGTATTTGGATCTGAAGAAAGATTATTGGTGGCCCTATATGAAGAGGGATGTAGCATGGTTTGTTAAGAGGTGCTTGACATGTCGCAGGGTTAACGCCGAGCACCAGTGTCCACACGGCAAGTTGTAGCCACCTTAGGTTCCCCAATGGAAGTGGGAACATATTTCTATGGATTGCATCACCAAATTGGCGAGGATTGCGAGGGGTGTCGATGCAATTTGGGTGATCGTCGACCGACTGACGAAGAGTGCTCACTTTCTTGCTATTAGTGAGAGCTCTTCAGCAGAGAGGCTTTCAGAGTTGTATGTGAGGGAGGTGGTATCGCGGCATGGAGTGTCGATCTCGATTGTGTCAGATTTGGATGTACGTTTCACTTCCAGGTTCTGGAAGAAGTTCCACGAGGAGTTGGGCATGAGGCTGGATTTCAGTACTGCTTACCACCCACAGACGGACGGACATAGTGAGCGGAAGATTCAGACGCTCGAGGACATGCTTCATGCATGTGTGTTGGACTTCGGAGGGAGTTGGGACACGTATTTGCTGTTGGCTGAGTTTTCCTATAACAACAGTCACCATTCGAGCATTAGTACGCCTCCCTTTGAGTTGTTATATGGGAGGAGGTGTCGGACTCCCATCTGTTGGGGAAAGGTAGGGCAACGAGTGATGGGCAGCACTGAGATAGTGGTTCAGACGACATAGCAGATACAGCAGGTAAGGTAGAGGTTGTTGACAACTCAGAGTCGCCAGAAGAGTTACGCGGATATGTGACGATCCGAGCTCGAGTTTCAGGTCGGAGACTTCGTACTCCTGAAAGTGTCTCCTTGGAAAGGAGTGATTCGATTTACGAAGAGGGGCAAGCTAGGGCCATGGTATATTGAGCCGTTCATGGTGACCGCGAGAGTAGGAAGGGTAGCATATCGGTTGGAGCTACCTGCAGAGTTGAGTCAGATACATGATACCTTCCACGTGTCCCAGTTGAGAAAGTGTATAGTCGACGAGTTGATGGTGGTACTATTGGAGGATATTCAGGTGGATGCGAGCCTGAATTATGCTGAGAGGCCAGTCGCGGTGGTTGATCGGAAGATGAAGGTTTTGAGAAACAAGGAAGTGTCACTGGTTCTGGTTCAATGGCAGCATCGAAAAGGGTCCGAGCTGACTTGGGAGCCGGAGGTGCAAATGCGGAAGCTACAACCAGAGCTGTTTGTACAATGAGACTTTGAGGGCGAAGTCTGATTCTAGTGGGTGAGAATTATAACATCCGGATTCCCAGGTATCTTATTTTAATTATTTATCTTGAGTTTTATGGAGGGACTCAGCGAGTAGACGCTCAGACTCGCCGAGGAGGATCGCAAATTCTTGTCTGGATTAATGACTGGACTCGACGAGTCGATGAGTGGACTCGGCGAGTCCGCGCTGTAAAGTGAAACCCAAAATCTCAAGGCCTGAGCCCTCTTTAAAGGCCCTTATGGCCATCATTTGCGGCCATTACTCCCCTGTGAAAACCCAAGAAAGTAAAGAGAGCTGAGAGAGCAATTTGCAGGCTAATTCTTCATCCTTTGGTGTGATCTTTCAAGAAGGAGTGGGAAAATTCAAGCTAGATCGATTGTGGAGCTTGGATCTATTTTGTTCACACTGAGATTCACGTTTTGAGGTACAAATTCATTCCCATTTCGTATATTTGATAGATTCCTTGAATCTAGGGTTTCCTTTGCACAATTTTGAGTTGGATTATGAAGCATATGAGGTCCCTTTGGGTATAGATAATAGATCTGGACCTTGAGAGGTCCAAAAGGTCTCAGGCTTCCAGCTTTATGAGGTTTCATGTGAGCCTTGAGAGTAGAACCCCATTTTAAATGTTATTTCTCCATTTTTGTTCTTATAAGCATTGCATGAACGTAAAGTTTGAACCTTTACGTGACTTTCGAGTGTTAGAAGGTTAGATCTACTGGTTGGTGAAGCAGATTTGACCTTAGAAGATCGTTTGAGTGTTTTCATGGGAGGAACACGCCGAGTCCATAAGGGACTCGACGAGTCGAGTCGGGTTGCGCCGCGATTCGCGACCTGTGATAACCCATTGAGTTTAGGGTTGACTCAGCGAGTCGAGTGAGGACCAAGGGCGAAGAGGACATGTATGGACTCGTTGAGTCACACGAGTGCACTCGACGAGTCTGGTTAAAGTTTGACCGTTGACTTTTGTTGACTTTTAGGGTTAGGTCAACAATTGGACTTGTGGACCATTCGAAGGGTAAAATGGTCTTTTAGCCTTCTTAGAAGACATGGAAGAGACTAGTCTAGCCTGGAGAGCCGTTATTGATTTGAGATAATTGTTTATGTGGTTAGGCGGAGGCTGGATTAATGTATACGTGTGTGAGATTGTCCGAGATAGCCGAGGTCAGTCTTCTCACTGTATTGTACCTAGAAGGTTACCTATGTGTGACCGGAAGGTCTTATATGCTATGAGATGTATGTACTCTATGCTGATATGTGATATGTATGTGTTATGTATGTTATGTATGATAAGGACCTGAAGGTCAAGATGACATGGACCGGAAGGTCAAGAGGACATGGACCGGAAGGTCAGGAGGTTATGGACCGGAAGGTCAATACGGGTAGGACCGGAAGGTCTACCGGGATTCGGGATGGAAGTCCCCTGAGACACTTGGACCGGAGGGTCCCACAGAGTTATGGCCTGGAAAGGCGTATGTGTTGTATGTGGTATTTTGGGGAACTCACTAAACATTTATGCTTACAGTTGTGTTGTGTTGTGTGTTTCAGATACTAGCGAGGACCGTAGAAGACGCCGACATGATCCGTACACACTGAGAGGATTTATGTATTTGAAATCTTTTGAGATTCTGATATTGTTTTGTTATGATGACATTAGATACAGTTTGTTTGATATTATTTTGACGATTGAAAATATGATTTAAAAATGAAAAATTGTGTTGAAAATTTACGTTGTTACAATTACGTTTTTTTTATCTATTATATGTAAACGAACCCATGCATAGGAATATAGATAAAATAAGCACCAAAATGTACACAAAAAATCGAAACAAAATAAAGAAAAAAACTAAAAATTTATATCGACACGTGCATAAAAATAAGTAAGTAAGATTTATTTTTAAGTTAAGTAACAAAATTTTAAATAATGTAAGACGTATAATATGTGACACGAGTTATACGTACGAAACGTACATAAAATTAAGCACGAAAACATAAAAAACTACATCAAAACGTAGATAATTTCGACTTTAAACCAACAATTTTATAGGTGAACGAACGAAAGTTATTAATAAAAATCAAATTATATATAATATAATGTTAAATAAGAAAATTTAGAAAATAAAGAGGTTATAATAACATTTTTCAAAGTTTAAAATTATATTTTAAAAAATAAATTGGTATAAAATCCACAACCTCATAAACATAAAAGACAGAAAAAAATTACATAAATGGTCCTTATGATTTATCTATAGTTAGAAACTCAGTCTCTGCTATTTGAAAAAGAATAAGATATCTTTACACTAATGAATGAAGTGACGACGTCATCAAAAATGGTCATTCATAAAAATTTTGGAAATCATACGGACCATGTTTGTCAAAAAAAATTTAGCAGGGATTGACTTTGTAACTTTTGGCAAACCACATAGACTATTTTTGTAATTTTGTCTTTAGAAAATAGTCTTTGGTCGACTAAAATCAATTTCTATTTAAGTATATTCAAGTCTCGACATCTATTTCTCTTTATTAAATTATAATATTGATATCATGGTGTAACACCGATATTCTTGGTTATAAGTTGGGGACCGATGTGGTGGATGTTCCAACAAGATGCTTCTTATCTAGGAAGTTATCTACGTAATTGAAAGAACCTTAAATGTTTCCATATCTTATATGCATTCCTACAACTTCGTGAAAAAACATGTCTTGACTCTATACTTTTTGTATTGACTATTTTTCTAAACGATGTGTGATTTTATTTTTTGGTTTTTATAAGTGTTGTAAATACTCGGTTAGGTACGGATTAATCTAGGATTAATCTACAGTTAATCCTAGACATTATCCGACCGAATAGAAGGCGCCTAACGATTAATCATTGTCTACAAAAATAGCGCAACAGTAGCAAACGATGTAATTTTAACACTTTTAAGAATTTCTATTTCAATATAAACTATTTGAGGAATTATTAATGTTTTATTAATCATATTAATATATTTTGTTATGATATTAGTGATATTTACGAACTTTGTTATGATAATAGCACGAATGGACCCAAAACAATTTCGAAGAGGGGGCAAAACATAATCTAATATCTTTTACGGGGGCAAAAAAATTAAAAGTCAAAATATATTATTTTGAAAGGGCAAAATAAATTATTTAAAAAAAAACCTTTTTTGGATGTTTAGGCGCCCCACTGCCCCCATTGTAAGTCCACCTATGGATATTAGTCATATTTAATTTTTTAAATTCAACGAAAGAGTAATTTATTGTTTCCGTTAAATCCCTCGATTAGTCTCCACCTAGCTGATTTATTTTTAAACCTAAGTCCACTGACTAGTTAACTTCCAATCGTTTTTTACCACATTAGTTTTTATATAAATATGTAACCACTATGAAATGGTATCCAAGTATTTTCCTTTTATGTTGGAACTATCTAATGCATTGAACGGTCACAAGTACTACCGAAGGTGTAACATCCAATTATTTTTCTTACTTTGTAAATCGTGAAAATCATTTGAAATTTGTTTATAAAAAAACTATACAAGTACAAGCAAGTCTCATTTTAAGTGTTACAAAAGCCACAAAATAATTTTATAAGGTATTAATATTCATCAAAATCCATAGAAAAACATTCACATATTATTTCTAAAATTTATAAATAGGAAAACTAAAACATACATGTATTCCACAAAGTGCCAAAAAACCGAAGGACTATACATACAGAGAACTTAGGTTCCGTTTGATACGTATCTTTCCAGGTTCAAACAGATCTTTCTGAATGAATGAGTCTTTTCCGGTAAGATATGTCTTTCCCAGAAAGCCCCAAAATCATATATTTCTGGCTGAATGGGCTGGAAAGACAATTATACATCAAACCCCGCCACTTTCTTTCCTTATTGGATTATTAATTTTTTTATATAACTTTTTTTTAATTTATTTTTTATTTAGTTTTTACTTTTTTTCATCATTCAGCACAGTCAATCAGATGTACAATCAAACAACATGATTTCTTTCCCAGTCAGAAAACTTTCTCAGACAGCACTTTACCGGACAACACTTTCCCAGACAGAAACTATCAAATGGGACCTTAGAACTATACAGAAACAATATTTAATTTTTACTTTTTTTCATCAAAGCCCGCCACTTTCTTTCCTTATTGGATTATTAATTTTTTTATATAGCTTTTTTTAAATTTATTTTTTATTTAATTTTTACTTTTTTTCATCATTCAGCAGAGTCAATCAGATGTACAATCAAACAACATGATTTCTTTCCCAGTCAGAAAACTTTCTCAGACAGCACTTTACCGGACAACACTTTCCCAGACAGAAACTATCAAATGGGACCTTAGAACTATACAGAAACAATATTTAAATTTTCTAATGAGATAATGACTTAAAAGGGTAATATATTTTTTGACTTTTACACATGTTGATACAAAGTTTTTTTTTTCCGTCCACATTACCCATTCAATTTGATAAACTGTACACATCCAGTCCTTATGACCGGTTACCCCAGGTTAGTCGAGAAAAATGACTTAATAAGGTAATATATTTCTCATTTTGTACACATTTAGCTTTTCATATTTTTGTGCACATTTAATCCTTAATATATATATATATATATATATATATTTTGTTTTTGTAATCATTCAGTACTTATGAATAATTTCTTTAGGTTGTTGATGTTTATGTCCAACGATATCTCGACTGCTTGGTTGTGTAGGTCTTGTAGTTTGACTTAGGTCTTGTGTTCTGAACATTGTAACTTCTTCATACAATTTCAGATTTTAACGATCTTTATATCCACGTGTTCGTTTTTTTAGTCTCTACAACTTTCGTTAAAATGTAATATATATTTTTACTTACAATTTTATAAAAAAACAAACATTCATACATGCATTAATAAAAAAATCGTATAAATATAAATATCGTAAGTAAAAATATATTATTTTTAACGGGAGTAATCTAATTATAGTAGACTAAAATGCAAACGCATTAATATAAAGATAATTAAAATATGAGATTGTACGAAGAAATTATAACGTTGAGAACACATGATATAAACAACCAAGTGGTCGAGGTCATGATGGACATAAGTGTCAAAAACCCAAACACCTCATTAATAATTGTCCCACATAAAATGTACTGAGAAAACCAAAAAAAAATTATTTATAAGTATTGAATGAGTAAAAAAAACAAAAATGACTTATTTTGTAACAAAAAAATATTAAGAACTAAATGTATACAAAAATATTAAGGACTAAATGTATACAAAGTGAGTAATATATTACCCTATTAAGTCATTTTTACCGGCTAACCTGGAGTAGTCGATCATAAGTACAGAATGTGTACAGTTTAACAAATTAAAAACGTAAATATTAACGAAAAAAAACTTAATAATAAAATATATAAAAACTAAAAAATATATTAGCCTTTTAAGTCTTTATCCTTTTTCTAATCGAAAAATGAACCTTACTTAGAGAGGGACGGATTGAGACGTTGGAAAGGCTTATCCCAACAAACCTAAAAGACAATAGACTCCAAAAATAAATAAATAAATAATAATAATAATATTAAAAGTTGATAAAATAGAATGGTGTAATAGGGTATAATTAAAAAAGATCAAAATAATTATAGTTAATGTTAAAAAAGTAGAAAACAATATAATTAATAAAAGATCATACATGTCGATAATGTTAAAAAAAGTTAAAAAAGTAGAAAACAATATAATTAATAAAAGATCATACATGTCGATGTTGTTTATATATAAGATATATTATTTATATTAAAAATAACATAAAATAAATATATTTAAAAATAAAATTAATAAAAAACAATATGTTATAAATGTTTGTAAAGTTAAAGGGAGGAAAATAGGAAATAATATATAAATAAAAGATCATGAATGTAATATTAAATAAATGTACATTACTGTTTCGACTATTATCAAGGTAATAATTGCATCGGTTAAAAGACGTGTTGAAGAGAAAGTGAATATTAGAGTGGTGCGTAATAGGATAAATTAGAATGGTGTGTATAAAAAAATATCCAAAAGCAAACCACGTAAAGGATAAGGGCACTCTTCTACCGACGAACAATTGGTGTAAACCTCTAGTGATTTGATAAGCTACGTACATACCTTTTACAATCATTCATAAATAAAACAAAACCCCATAAATGTTTTAGTTTCTAAAAATCTAAGATGTAGTCCTTAATTTAAAATTTATAGATGTTATATGTGGTTTGAAAATTTTAACAAATAGTCCCTCATCTATTTTATATTATTTTTAATTTATTTTACATATTTTTTTATTTAAAACCATTTAAAAAAGAAAAAATGAATAATTAACCTTTCTCTCTTTATCTCTCTTCCCCCTCCTCCGGATGCTTAGATAACATATTATCACGTTTCGTCCCTATATTTTTGGTTTTCATACTTTCGCCACATGAGTTTTGTATAGAGGAGGTGATACGAAGCGTGTGAACACTGGCTTAAAAATATTGATATTCAAAATATGTGTACAACATACATTCTTACTTCCTTTTATTTATTTGACGTAGACCATATGTTATATGCTTGTTTGAGATGGCAAGTCTCCCAGCATAATAGACACAAAATGAAGCAATTTTCTCTGTATTGTTTTCTCTGAACTCAACAGCAACTTACAAATACTTAAATAAACATGGAAATAACTGAAATTAAGGAACTATGTGTGGTCATGGACCTTATGTGTTGTAACGCCCCAAATTTCAAATACCAAAATAACTTAACATAGTCCCAAAACTTCCAAAATTCAAGATTTAAATACTAACGTAATTATTATTAATAATAATAATAGCGGAAGCAAATAGAAATTTAATTAAACACTTGGTGCGCTACGTCTTCCTCAAAACTTGTCGCCTTCTTCAAGTCTGAACTTTATCCTTTCCATTCCCGCTGCCACTTGCTATGTTATTTCCTGGGTTGCGTGCATTTAAAAATTCTAATGGGTAAACCTAGGGCCTAGTGAGTTCGTGGGTTTCATGCATATTGACGTCAATAAAATAAAATAATGCAACAATTTATCAATATAAATCTTTTCATTTCTTTCCACCCTTGGTGACACATTAGGGAACTACTGTCACTTCCAGGGAACGAGTCCCTCCGCCGGGCACAACAAATATGCTTACGGCTAGATAAACAGAGCGTAAGCTCTCCGCCGCGTACTAACACCCTGTACGACGACTAATAATAAGACCGTGTAAATACACCTGTTCCCTATATGTCACCCACCATTTTCACCCTTTTATATGAAATAATTCGCAAAATTTCACACAAATATTCATAGCAATAACAACAGTAACATATAATTGCAAATAATTTAGAATTAACTTTTCATGCAAGCAACCACAAAATTCACACGAAACTCACCTTGTTGGCTTTAGGTCTTAACCAAAGCTTGTCACGCTGCACGCTCCCTACATTTAACCAGCATATTTCTAAGGCTCCCTTCTACATAACACTCTATGCGGTCATTTTGGTTCCGATATCCTCGTGTTTCATTCGGCCAACATAGTGGTTAATACTTAATGACGTTAATCGTGACATTCATAGTAACCTTTTGAAAAATATATTTATCCTTTTTAATTATACCAATATAATTAAATGACAAAGTTTCACCTTTAGCATTAATAAAAGAAAATCAATGAAATAATCAATTAAATAATGTATTTCAGCCTACAATGGTATCTCTAATATTTATAAGGTGTTTAAAAAAAACGGCTGTATGTTTCATAATGAAAAGATCCATAGCAAAATGTAAAAATTGTATGGACTAAAACCAAAGAAGTTGTTAAATTCGTATCTTATAAAAAGAAACCGGCAAGTCATAAAAACCAAAGAGGTCGAATATGTAAAATGTAGTTTCAAAAAGGTAAATCATACGGTGAACTTGCCACAAGACTTTGACTAGTTACCCTTTGTACTTGCATTATATTATTTTTTTAAATAAAGTATTATGTCCAACCATTCAATAACGAATAGTCCGACATATTCTCTTCTTTACCCGTAACTTATTTCTCAGCTGCCATTTTTAAAGGAAACTGAAGCTTTGACTTAACTCAATATAATGACAAATAAATATGTAAAAATCACTTATAATCGTCCCCACATCATACGAAAATATACCCATAAGCAATTTTCAGTAATCATACAGGTAAGCAATATTTATTTTTTATTTTCAAGAATTAACATTTCAATTTTTTTATCAGTTGCATCACTAGTGGCCTGAAACAAAACGTGGTATGGAACCAAAAGACATAATCGAATCAGACAAACCTAATCAAGCAACTTAATCACGCTTAAATCGAATATACATACCTTAATTCCTAGAAAACTCTAAAAATCTTCAACAACCTCCACACCCGATTTCTCCCTTGATTCTTCGTCGTTTTTCACAATTCTAGTGGGGTTTCCACTTGATTTTTCATGCTATATATAATGCCTAAGTCTATAACCGGCGAAACCCTTTCATTTGCTCATATTTAACTAGCCTAATCAAGGTGACGGTTTTGATCATTAACCCTCATAATTTGTATATAATTAACCCATTAATTGTGAACTAATCCCCTTTCTTTTAGATTGATATAATCAGATTATATATATTACATATATATATTTTTTGTGAGTTATTACAAACTTCCCCCCTTAGAAAAATTCCGTCCTCGGAATTTAAATTAATCAAATAAATGAGGGTATTTAGCCTTCATATCTCACTCGGTCTCCCATGTTGCATCCGAACCTTTATGATACTTCCACTGAACTTTCACCAGTGGTATCTCCACATTCCTTAACTTTCTGACCTTTCGATCTATAATCGCAACGGGTTCTTCTGTATATCTTAGCTTCTCATCAACCTTAATTTCTTGAAGTGGCACTTCCATGGCGGTATCCGCTAGACACTTCTTTAGATTAGAGACATGGAATGTGCTATGAATGCCCTGCATTTCCCTTGGTAGCTCCAATCGATAGGCTACCTGTCCAACTCGTTCCTTAATTATAAAGGGTCCAACGTAGCGAGGACTTAACTTCCCCCGCCTACCGAAACGAACAACGCCCTTCCATGGGGACACCTTTAACATAACTTTATCACCGACCTGAAACATTATTGGCTTTCTCCGCTTATCTGCATAACTTTTCTGCCGATCCTGAGCAACCTTAATGTTATCCCTAATCACCTGGATTTTGTCGGTAGTTTGCTGAACAAGTTCAGGTCCAGCCAACTGTTTCTCCCCCACCTCATTCCAACATAATGGAGTTCTACATTTCCTGCCATATAGAGCCTCATATGGTGCGACTTTTATACTTGCATGATAGCTATTGTTGTAGGAAAACTCTATTAACGGCAAATGAGTTTCCCATGACCCTCCAAAATCAATAACACAAGACCTTAACATGTCTTCCAAGGTCTGTATTGTCCGTTCACTTTGCCCATCTGTTTGCGGGTGGTATGCCGTGCTCAATTTTACTCGAGTACCCATTTCTCGTTGGAAGCTACCCCAAAATGTCGACGTAAAACGACTATCCCGATCCGAAATAATAGATAATGGAACTCCATGCAGTTTCACTATCTCGTCAACGTATAATTTAGCTAGCCTTTCTAACGGGTACGTCTCCTTAATCGGAAGGAAGTGCGCCGATTTGGTTAATCTATCCACAACTACCCAAATCGCGTCATAACCTTTTGGTGTCCTTGGTAACTTAGTCACAAAGTCCATTGTGATGTGATCCCATTTCCACACTGGAATCTCCATTGACTGTAACTGACCGTATGGCCTTTGGTGTTCAGCCTTCACCTTCAAGCACGTCAAACACCTTTCAACAAAATAGGCTATATCCTTTTTCATACCAGGCCACCAATAAGATTTTCGTAAGTCTTGATACATCTTGTTTGTTCCCGGATGGATTGAATACTTTGACATGTGCGCTTCCTTGAGAAGTAAGTTACGCACTTCACCCACTCGTGGTACCCAAACCCTTCCTTGGAAACACTTCAAGCCACGACTATCCTTTTCCAATGATTGTATTACTCCCGCCACCCTTTCACTTTTCCATTTCTCTTCCTTCGAGGCCTCCTCTTGATTCTTTCTCAAATCATCTAGTAAGCTGGTGGTTATGCTAATCTTCATCATTCGAATCTTAGGTGGTTCTCTTCTTTCCTTACGACTTAGTGCATCAGCTACCACATTTGCCTTCCCCGGATGATATAATATCTCACAGTCGTAATCTTTTAATAGTTCCATCCACCGTTGCTGTCTCATGTTCAGATCTTTCTGATCGAACAAGTATTTCAAACTCTTGTGATCAGTGAAGATCTGACACCTTGTCCCATACAAATAGTGTCTCCAAATCTTTAAAGCGAACACTACTGCAGCCAACTCCATATCATGTGTTGGGTATTTACGCTCGTGAACCTTTAATTGTGGTGAGGCATAAGCAATCACCTTACCGTTTTGCATCAAAACACACCCCAAACCTAACTTGGATGCATCACTATAAACAACAAAGCCATCATTGCCTTCTGGTAAAGATAATACTGGTGCACTGCTAAGCTTTTCCTTTAAGACGTTAAAGGCATTATCTTGCTCTGGCTTCCATTCGAACTTCACATTTTTCCTTGTCAGGGTAGTTAGCGGTGCAGCTATGCGCGAGAAGTCTTGTATAAACCGTCTATAGTATCCTGCCAACCCAAGAAAACTTCGAACTTCTAAAGGGGTCCTTGGTGGTTCCCACTTTTCAATCGCCTCAATCTTTGCTGGGTCCACCTTGATACCTTGTTCGTTTACAACATGTCCCAAAAACTGGACTTCCCGAAGCCAAAACTCGCACTTCGAAAATTTGGCAAATAATTTTTCTTTCCTCAATAAACTAAGTGTTAGCCGCAGATGTTGCTCATGGTCTGCCTTACTTTTAGAGTATATTAATATGTCATCGATAAAGACGATTACAAACTTGTCTAGGTATGGCTTGCACACCTGGTTCATCAGATCCATGAATGCAGCTGGTGCATTGGTCAAACCAAATGGCATTACTAAAAACTCGTAATGACCATACCTAGTTCGAAAGGCTGTTTTCGACACATCTTCTCTGACTTTCAGCTGGTGATACCCCGACCGTAAATCGATCTTTGAGAAGTAACTTGCCCCCTGGAGTTGATCGAATAGGTCATCAATTCTCGGTAATGGATACCGGTTTTTTATAGTCACCTTGTTTAACTCCCTGTAGTCAATGCACATTCGCATTGTCCCATCCTTCTTCTTGACGAATAGTACTGGTGCACCCCACGGTGAGGTACTGGGCCGAATAAAACCCTTGTCGAGCAAATCTTGCAACTGAGTCATCAACTCCTTCATTTCGGTTGGTGCTAACCGATAGGGCGCACGAGCTATCGGTGCTACTCCTGGGGTAAGATCGATTCGAAACTCCACTTGCCTATCCGGTGGCAAGCTAGTTAGGTCATCGGGGAACACATCTTGGAACTCGCGTACAACTGGTATATGTGTTATTCTAGGCTTGTCCTTCTTGGAATCGAGAACATATGCCCAATAACATTGACACCCTTTCTTTAGATAACGAGTTGCCTTAGTCACTGATATCAAAATAGAGTCCTTAATTCGCCGATCACCGTAAATTTTTACCATTCCTTTTTCTGGCACCCAAACTTGAACAATCCTATTTTCACAATCTATAATCGCTTGGTTTTTCGACGACCAATCCATCCCTATAACAATATCAAAATCACCTAGGGCTATAGGTAATAGTTTTAATGGTAGCACACTACCTTCGATTTCGATAGAGCAATCATCATATTCCTCTCTTACTACTACCCAATGATCGTCAGCAGTTTCAATTTCTAAGGCATGTTGATAGAGTCTTTGCATTTCTACCCAGGTTTTTGCAAAAAGTAGAAGACACAAAAGATCTATTTGCACCAGAATCAAATAACACCCTAGCATGAATTGAGTTTACTAGGAAAGTACCTGTCACCACATCCGGGGTCTCCTGAGCCTCCTGAGCCGTCATGCGAAAAGCTCTAGCTTTTGGTCTACCAGTGTCAGCCTTTTTATCCATCGACCGATTGTCTGTTATCCTGCCTTGATTGTTGTTACCTTTACCCTGGGGACATTCCGACTTAATGTGGTTAGGGGAACCACACCCGTAACATACCCTTCCTGTCTTACATTCTGTGGCTATGTGCCCTGGCTTGCCACACTTGTAGCAAACTTTCTGATTCATGTTACACTCCCCCTTATGATAACGGTTACATTTCGGACATTGCTTTACTCCAGAGCTTTGATCAACCTTACGTTCTTGCCCTGAAGTCTTGCCTTTCTTCGAATCATTATTTGTACCCTCCCATTTTCTTTTCCCCAAAGCCCTGTCTTCACCTTGACGATTCTTCTCACGTTCGCGACCTTCTGCAGCATCAACAGCAGACTGGAAAGTACCCGGTTTCTGAATTTGCACAAATTCACGGATAACTGTTCTCAATCCCCAAATATAGCGTTCCACCCTTCTTTCTTCCGTAGATACGTAAAATTCGGCAAACCTAGCCTTCTCCGTGAACTTTGTGGTGTACTCCCTCACAGTCATATTCCCCTGCTCCAACCTTAAAAATTCTTCCTCCAACTGTTTAACCGCTGTACGAGGGCAAAACTTTTCTTTAAAAATTCTTAGGAACTCATCCCATGACATATTCTTGGCTGCCTCACGCCCCCTAACCTCCTTCACCATGCCCCACCAATGTATTGCCTCCCCTTTTAGCATTGTCGCAGCATAAATCACCTTGTCCTCATCCGCACACTTGCTAGTATCGAATGTTCCCTCAATCTCCATGATCCATGTTGATGACAAAACGGGATCAATCTCTCCGTTAAAAATGGGTGGCTTGCAGTTCATGAACGTCTTGTAACTACAACCCCGCCGATCGTGGTTGCCATGATGCCTTGTGGGTTGTGCAATACTTGGTTCACGACTCATATTTGGTGTACTGTAATCGTAGTCCTCTTCACCTCCACCCAAGTTACCTTCATACTCACCCATTATTGCTTCTCGTGCCTGAGCAATTACATCTGGTAAGGTGTCTCGAATTGCTCGAGCAATCTCATCAGCCAACTCCTCTCTAGTGATCGTGTTTGCCGCACGACCCCTTCCACGACCTCGACCTCGACCGCGGTGGGATCCAGAGCTACCATGGGCCGATTGTACAGGTATCGGTGCTGTAACAGCACCTCGGCCTCTTCCTCTACCCCTACCTCTTCCTTGGCCCCGTCCACGACTAGCGTTCGGGTTCAGTGGGGTTTCTGGAACATCTCCTGGTGCTCTAACATAAGCTCCAATTGGGATGCGCTCTTCCTCCGGAGTGACCCTAGTGAACCTCCCAGACCTTCGTGAAGACATATCAACTACATATTTATGTTTATAACACAATAAGTATAACAAACATAAATTTTATTCCAAATTATTAAAACTTCAAAAATAGGCATATGTCTTGTTCACATCAAGTCACTCAAGCCAACAACCAAGAGAAATAATAATAAAAAAAAAGACAAATCATTGCACTCCTACTTTCTAATTTTTAAAAATGATGTCATCATATTTCAATATTCTCTTTCCCTCCTTCAAGTACTTCCTTATCTTTTTAGCTTTTCGATCTCCGGGACCACTTTGAATGACCAACACCTCGGCTTGAGGTGGTTCTCTTCTAACCACCTTATCTAGGAATCCGTAAGTCGTGGCCTTGGCTTGTTTTGCCCAAGCCACAAACCCTTCCCATAACTTAGTGATAGTCGGTTTCCTTAGCTCTGACACCTCCTGTTCCAACCTTCGTATCTTGCGTTTACTTTTCATAGCAGCATCAACCCTTATTTGGTTCTCCTGTACGAGCCTTGACCTATGTTCATCTATCTCTTCAATCTTTCTTTTCAAACTGTGAATCTCGAGCTGTGCCTGTGGCATTTCATCTTTATAAAGTCGCTCCCAGTAGGTACCAGGACTAGTTGGCGTGTACTCCACATAAGGCATATGGAATGTTTCGTATCTTTGCTCCGCATGGTACTCTACGTGATTTCCCTCGGATTCATCCTCGGGGTCTTCTTCGGGCTCCTCCTCAGGATCTTCTTCGGGCTCCTCCTCAGGATCTTCTTCGGGCTCCACCTCGGATTCCACATCCTCGTCTTCTTCATCTCGTTCAGAGAGGCTGAGTGGGGTCGTTGGTTCCAGATTGCCTTCCGAGTCAGAGAGCTCTAACTCGGCCTTCAACTTCTCGTGGGGAAGTAACCCACTAGTACCCTCAACTAACACCCCACCATCGACGATTGCCTTTCCATGATCCATCGTACCTACAAACGAGACGCATTCCAGATTAGGCGATGTACCGCTCCTCCCGTTTAAGCTTAGGCGTTTAAACAACGACTAATCTGCTTAAACCACGCTCTGATACCAACTTGTAACGCCCCAAATTTCAAATACCAAAATAACTTAACATAGTCCCAAAACTTCCAAAATTCAAGATTTAAATACTAACGTAATTATTATTAATAATAATAATAGCGGAAGCAAATAGAAATTTAATTAAACACTTGGTGCGCTACGTCTTCCTCAAAACTTGTCGCCTTCTTCAAGTCTGAACTTTATCCTTTCCATTCCCGCTGCCACTTGCTATGTTATTTCCTGGGTTGCGTGCATTTAAAAATTCTAATGGGTAAGCCTAGGGCCTAGTGAGTTCGTGGGTTTCATGCATATTGACGTCAATAAAATAAAATAATGCAACAATTTATCAATATAAATCTTTTCATTTCTTTCCACCCTTGGTGACACATTAGGGAACTACTGTCACTTCCAGGGAACGAGTCCCTCCGCCGGGCACAACAAATATGCTTACGGCTAGATAAACAGAGCGTAAGCTCTCCGCCGCGTACTAACACTCTGTACGACGACTAATAATAAGACCGTGTAAATACACCTGTTCCCTATATGTCACCCACCATTTTCACCCTTTTATATGAAATAATTCGCAAAATTTCACACAAATATTCATAGCAATAACAACAGTAACATATAATTGCAAATAATTTAGAATTAACTTTTCATGCAAGCAACCACAAAATTCACACGAAACTCACCTTGTTGGCTTTAGGTCTTAACCAAAGCTTGTCACGCTGCACGCTCCCTACATTTAACCAGCATATTTCTAAGGCTCCCTTCTACATAACACTCTATGCGGTCATTTTGGTTCCGATATCCTCGTGTTTCATTCGGCCAACATAGTGGTTAATACTTAATGACGTTAATCGTGACATTCATAGTAACCTTTTGAAAAATATATTTATCCTTTTTAATTATACCAATATAATTAAATGACAAAGTTTCACCTTTAGCATTAATAAAAGAAAATCAATGAAATAATCAATTAAATAATGTATTTCAGCCTACAATGGTATCTCTAATATTTATAAGGTGTTTAAAAAAAACGGCTGTATGTTTCATAATGAAAAGATCCATAGCAAAATGTAAAAATTGTATGGACTAAAACCAAAGAAGTTGTTAAATTCGTATCTTATAAAAAGAAACCGGCAAGTCATAAAAACCAAAGAGGTCGAATATGTAAAATGTAGTTTCAAAAAGGTAAATCATACGGTGAACTTGCCACAAGACTTTGACTAGTTACCCTTTGTACTTGCATTATATTATTTTTTTAAATAAAGTATTATGTCCAACCATTCAATAACGAATAGTCCGACATATTCTCTTCTTTACCCGTAACTTATTTCTCAGCTGCCATTTTTAAAGGAAACTGAAGCTTTGACTTAACTCAATATAATGACAAATAAATATGTAAAAATCACTTATAATCGTCCCCACATCATACGAAAATATACCCATAAGCAATTTTCAGTAATCATACAGGTAAGCAATATTTATTTTTTATTTTCAAGAATTAACATTTCAATTTTTTTATCAGTTGCATCACTAGTGGCCTGAAACAAAACGTGGTATGGAACCAAAAGACATAATCGAATCAGACAAACCTAATCAAGCAACTTAATCACGCTTAAATCGAATATACATACCTTAATTCCTAGAAAACTCTGAAAATCTTCAACAACCTCCACACCCGATTTCTCCCTTGATTCTTCGTCGTTTTTCACAATTCTAGTGGGGTTTCCACTTGATTTTTCATGCTATATATAATGCCTAAGTCTATAACCGGCGAAACCCTTTCATTTGCTCGTATTTAACTAGCCTAATCAAGGTGACGGTTTTGATCATTAACCCTCATAATTTGTATATAATTAACCCATTAATTGTGAACTAATCCCCTTTCTTTTAGATTGATATAATCAGATTATATATATTACATATATATATTTTTTGTGAGTTATTACATGTGTGCTTAACATGTGAGCTAATCTCAAGCCATGAAGCTAGGAAAAGACTAATTCAATAAAAGACTAATTCTCAGTTGTGACTCCTTCCGTTCCCTGATTACTCTCGAAATTTAGCAGGCTTACGTATCATTCTTTTAGGCCTGGTAACCTCTTTTGTTGGGCTGCTAAATGTTGGGCTTGTATCAATTACCCCTGTGCAACGAGCTCGTCCTTGAGCGATGACACAACGTTGTTATTGACACAGGACTCAGGAAAACGGATGCGAAAGTCGTGAAATGGTTCCCAGGTGTTTGCAAAATCTTCCAAATTATCCTATTCCACCAGAACCTATGATATTTGTGCTTGCACATGTGTTTTGAGAATTGCTTTTGGGATGATTTCAGCTGTGTTTAATGCTTCGTTGGATGGTAACGGAATCGGTTTGGGATCACCGTGAGCTTGGTGGAGAAGTGATACATGAAAGACGGGATGGATGTGGGATTCTGGTGGTAGCTTAAGGCGGTAGGCCACCTTGCCTATTCGCTCAATGATTTGAAAGGGACCAAAGAATCGTTTGTTTAGCTTTTTTGTCTCACTTGAATGAACAGATTTTTGGCGATAATCTCTCAGGCGGAGGTAAACTGAGTTTCCCACTTCGAATTCTTTGTCAAGACAATGCGAGTTGGCCAATGCAGCCATGCGTTGTTGGGCACGACGTGTCACACCCCAAAACCAAGAACGGCGGAAACGTTCTGGGGCGGAGGACGTCATGTATAATATCACAACAATGTAAAGTAGTAAACAAACAACAGCATCATCCATTGCATTAATAATATAATTATTATACAAATGTGTTCTGTCAAATTTTGATAAACACTAAAGCATATATCAAAATGAAAGATGAGTCTTGAACAAGCTCCATCTTCCTTTCTCCTTGCATCGGTACCTGTCTATGATGACCTGAGGATACAAGTAATTTTGAAAGCGAGTATCAGCTTTAAAGCTGGTGAGATCATAAGTATTTAGTGTCTTAATTTGTAAGTAAGAAGTTGTTTGTAAATGAACTGTAAGTATGAGAATGTTTGTAAATGAACTGTGAGTATGAAAATGTTTGTAAATGAACTGTAAGTATGAAAATTTTTGTAAAACAACTGTAAACGTTTGAAAAACTCTAGAATCCCTATGATTCCTACTATTATATAAGGGTGTCTTCTACCAAGACCTAACTGTTCTCAATGTTCGTGTCATGTAAAAGTGTGTAATTTTCCCAAGTGTAACTATTATTAACAAAATATAGTTTTTACATTTATAGCTTAGGTGATAAGATCACTAAATATATTTTACAGGGAAAATTAATGCAGTACTAAAACGTAGCGCTATAAGAACTACTGCTGTACTAACTACCTTAAACCGGATTTATATTAAGGCATCATGTGATAAATTGCACCATACTATAGACTGGTAAGAACGACAACGTATAGTCGAAAATAAGGTATGACGTTTGGCACCCGTAGACCTGCCGGTCCTGCTGTAGCTAGCAGAAAGGTGTAGGATAGTCAATCCAGTATAGATCTATACGCAAACTCACGCTCTCCCTTCAAGAGACTTTGGCTACAACTCGGGTCATGACAATTAAGGCATGCTCCCATACAGTGGATCATAATTTTATTAGCTTATTAATGTAAGTGTAATGTAACGAACTGTTCTAGCTGTAATGTACGTGCTCTCTACCTAGCAAGTATAGTAATGTAATCATTCTAGTATAGTTGTATATGTTCTTCTAGTAGTAAGTATTGACTCATGAATGAACTGAATCATAGTATGATATCGCGTTCTAGTAATAGTTTTAGTATCTTCCTAAACTACCCATATGGTAGTTTACTAGTAATCTAACTGGTACGTATGAACATGGATGTATACCCTTGCTACTCAATGGCATGGGATGAACTGGAAGGGCCTTTTATGACTATATATGTACACATGATATATAACTAATATTTAAACGACTTTCGGACGAATACCTGATATCCCACTAGACCACATCTCAAGCACGAAAAGGAAATAGGGTGGATAGCCTTCCTAAGTCTTTTAAACATTTCTTATATAGCTATACATATAGAGGCATGCAATTTATAATATAAAAGCATAAATAAGTTTTGTAAAACATTTGAACATAATTATTATCTTCATAAAAGATCGACTTGATGTCGATCTATAAAATAGTTTGAAGGCATAAATTTGATAAAACAATTTAAGTATAAGGAAACATTTGTTTCAAACATAGTTGTAAATAAGTTTGAAATGGGATATACAGAGTAAAATGTACAGAGTAATAATGAGTTTAAAACATATAAAATGTTTATAAAAATCATTTGAAGGAAACTGTTTGATAAAATGGCTAATGTGTAGTAAATCATTTGAATGTTGCATATTAATCACATGTGATTCATATAATAACTAGAAAAATTCTACTTATTAATCACATGTGATTGATATAATAACTAGCATGATTCTACTTGTATCCCCCCCCCCCATAAAACATCTAAAAATAGTTTAAAACATTATTTAAGGGGTATGAACTCACCTGCAGTAAGTGACTGGAATTGAACGGACTGTTATCGTAAGGAAGGATCAGACAAGTGCTTGGTGTCAAGTGAACACTTTAGACACACACAATGATCCTAATTACATATGAAGACATATGTATATAAATAATTAGTGATTAAAACACTAATTATACAAGTATAAACATTTAAACGCGAGGAAAACACTTTTGGTCAAGTGCTAGGAGGCTAATAGGTTGCAATAAAGGAGTGTAATACCTCAAATGGGAGTTTAAGGTCTAATGACCATATTCTTTGGAGTTTACGGCCTAGGGGAGTAAACTCCTGGCCGTAAACTCTACATTTGGTCATTAATTGAGGTTTAAAGTTGTTACAACTCAAGTGGTAAATTGTTCCAAGGTTTAAACAAGTGTTTGGGTGTCATATTAACTCCTTTAAGGAGTTTACGGCCCAGGCGCCATATTCCCTTGGAGTTTACGGCCGTAAACTCCCTTGGGAGGGTGGTTATGGTGTTTTCAAGTCTCTAAATTAACTAGGGACTAAACTAGGCTTTTGTACTTGGCTTTAGAAGAGTTTATGGCACCATTTGGCACCATTTTATGGAGTTTACGGCCCTAGAACCTTTTGGGCCGTAAACTCCCTTACTCTTGGTGTTCTAAGTGTGTTAGCTAGTCCAAAACTCATTTAGGTACATGCCCAAATTGGTCTCTTGGCTTAAGGAAGGAGTTAGGGTGTCATTTGACCCCTTTATAGGTGTTTATGGCCCAAGAACTTGTCTTGGCCATAAACTCCTCAATACTAGTGATTCCTTATGTTTTATAGGCTTTAAACACTTTAGGGTACTTGTCCTAATTTAAGTCTAAGCTTTAGGAGGTGTTTCAAATCATTTTGGCATGTTCAAGGGAGTTTACGGCCTAAGATATTCTTGGGCCGTGAACTCTCAAACTTGGGTGATTCTAGGTTGATTTCATGTCCCTAATAAACTCCTATACAAGTTCAAGGTAGTAGTACACCATGGGGGACAATCTAGGCTTGGTTTCGGGAGTTTACCGCCCAAGAACACCTTGGGGAGTAAACTCCTAAATCGGATGATTTAGCTATGTAATCTATGTTATGAACACATTTAAGGCTTTCTAACACTACTAGAAAGAGTTACTCACAATTTGGGACAAAAACCTGAAGGTCCATGAGAGAGAATTTGGACTTTTCTCTAAATGGAATTCAACAAATGAACCAATTTGGTTTAGAATTCTATTTATAGTCCTGAGATATTTTTGGGCAGAAAATATTTTTATTCCTGGAACAAACTCTAATGTCCTAGAGTATTGGAATAACAGTGTTGCACAAAACCCTAGTGCATCCACTCTCCTAATATCTCCTTAAGTGTAAAATCTTGAAAACTGCCAAACTTATACTCGAAATCTGAGTTTTCACTGTAACTGTTCTACTTCTATTGGCTTGATACGGTTTGTTCAAAATGGAAATTTCGGGTTGTCACACGACGCAAGTTGGTTTTGAGGATTGTACGTAGTCGTTGGTGTTCTCGGAGGGTAGCATCAATAGATGTTGTAGGAGATGCACCAGGTTGATATCGGTTGAGGTCCAGAATTGGCATCCCATAGAAGGCCTGAAAAGGTGACATGTTGATGGCGCTGTGTGCGATGAGTTATACCAAAACTCAGCAAGATATAAGAATTTGGTCCAGGTTCTTGGTTTATCACTAGCGAATGCACGAAGGTAGTTTTGTAGACAACGATTAACTACTTCTGTTTGGCTGTCAGTTTGCGGGTGATGGGCGGTGGAATAACGGAGGTGAGTACCCATTTGTTTGAAGATTTCCTTCCAGAATGAGTTGAGGAATATGGGGTCACGATATGAAACAATACTCTTGGGAAGACCATGGAGCCGGTAAATGTTTGTGAGAAATAGTGTGGCTAAGGTGACAGCACCAAAGGTGGTCGGGAGGGCTATGAAGTGTGTGAATTTGGAAAAGCGGTCGACCACGACCCAGATAGCGGTTTTCCCTGCTGAGACAGGTAGGTGTGTAATGAAATCCATCGATATATCTTTCCAGGCAAATGATGGCATTGGGAGTGGCTGTAATAATCCATAAGGTTTATGGGTTGGGGCTTTATTTGTTGGCAAGTGGTACAGTTTCGAATGAAGGTTGAAGTGTGTGAATTTGGAAAAGCGGTCGACCACGACCCAGATAGTGGTTTTCCCTGCTGAGACAGGTAGGTGTGTAATGAAATCCATCGATATATCTTGCCAGGTGAATGATGGCATTGGGAGTGGCTGTAATAATCCATAAGGTTTATGGGTTGGGGCTTTTATTTGTTGGCAAGTGGTACAGTTTTGAATGAAGGTTGTGACATCTGTTTTCAACTTTGGCCACAGGAAGGTAGCTGCTATGCTTTTCATGGTGGGTAAAATAACAGAATGCCTGCCGAGAGGAGCGGAGTGATACTCATGGAGAAGTTATGTTTTGATGTCAACTTGGTCTGGTATGAAGAGTAGCTAGTGATGGTACAGGAGACCATTATGAACATGAAAGGTATCAGAACCTGTTGATTTGTTCAGAATTTTCTGTACTAGGTTCTTGCCATCTGTGGTGTTGTAGAAGGAACGAAGATCACTAATCCAACTAGGGTCTGTAGCTGAGAGAGCGAGTATGTGTGGTTGATCGATTCGGCTAAGTGCATCTGCAACTATATTTTCTTTGTCGGGTTTATAGATGATCTCAAAATCGTATCCTAACAGCTTTGTGGCCCACTTGTACTGTTCTAGCATTTGTACGACCAGAGACAACAAATGTTTCAAGCTTCTTTGGTCAGTAAAAATTTGAAATCGGCGAGCAATCAAGTATTGTCGCCATTTCTTCACGGCCTCTATAATTGCGAAGAGTTCACGGATGTAAGCGGAGGCAACTTGCATACGGGAACACAATCGTTTGCTAAAGAAGGCTATCGGATGATCTTTTTGTGATAGAACTGTGCCGATTGCTATGTTGGAAGCATCTGTGGTGACTTCGAAGGAGTCGGTGAAATCCGAAAGTGTTAGAGTGACTAGTGAAGCCATGGCTTCTTTGAGCTTGGGGAACGAGATAGTGGCGCCGGCTGTCCAGGAAAATGTGGGTTTACGGAGGAGGTCAGTGATGCCGGCTGCTATTGTGGCGTAATTTGGAATGAAGCGTCGGTAATATCCTGTAAGACCCAAAAACCCACGTAAGTTAGTAAAATTTGTTGGGGTTGGCCACTGTTGGATTGCCTACACTTTGTCTGGTTCGGCTTGAACCCCATTTGAGGATATAATGTATCCCAAGTAACTGATTTTTTCCACAACAAAGGTGCATTTGGAATGTTTGGCATGAAATTGATTATGGGATAGTTTGGTGAAGACTTCTGTGAGATGATGATAGTGTAAGTCGATGGAGGGGTTGTAGATCAGAATGTCGTCAAAAAAGACAAGGACATATTGGCGTAGAACATCCCGGAATAGCTCGTTCATGGTAGATTGCAATGTGGAAGGTGCGTTTGACAACCCAAACGACATGACGAGGAAATCGTAGTGACCGTCTATGGTTCGGAAAGCAGTTTTGTGAGTGTCTTCGGATGCTACTTTGATTTTGTGATAACCCGCGCGTAAATCGATCTTCAAGAAAATTGTTGCTCCATGGAACTCGTCAAGCAGCTCGTCTACTATGGGTATGGGAAACCGGTATTTGATTGTAACTGCGTTTAGGCCTCTGTAATCCACACAAAACCTCCAGGTACCATCTTTTTTTAGACTAAGAGAACAGGGGATGAATATCGGCTGTTGGTAGTTTGGATGATTCCGTCTTTAAGCATTTTGGTGATAAGTGTTGTCATGATCTGCTTTTGATAGTAGGTGTAACAGTATGGTTTAATGTTGAATGGAGGTGAGTTGGGAAGGGTGGGAATACGGTGGTCTTGGGGACGATGGGGATGGGAGTGAAGATGGAATGTTAAAAATACCCTTGTAGGTTTAGAGTAGGTTGGCGATGGTGGGGTTAGGGTGGGGGGAAGTGGGGGATGAAGTTTCTGTGGAATTAGGTTCAAAGTGACAGTATAGATCATGAAGAGAAGCGATATTGTTTTTGTGGATTAGGGATTGGACACTGGTGGGTGAGACGGGACTTGAAATGGGCTCCCCTTTAGGAGTTATAGATGCAGGCCCAACATTAAAAGTGATTTGTGGAATGCTAAAGTCGGCGATTAGAGGCCCCAATGTACTCAGCCATGCTACCCCTAATATGACATCAGCACCTTCAGCTGGTAAAACGAAAAAAGGTATGGAAAACCTCGTTTTCTGGAGATGGATCGGAACGTCTGGGCAAAATCCTTGACAGTGGAGGAACTCACCGCTGCCCACCATAACTGGAAAGGAAGGAATTTCTTCTTGAGGGAGGTTCAAGGCGGTGACGATGTGGGGCTGGATGATGTTGTGGGTGCTGCCCGAATGTCACACCCCAAAACCATGAATGGCGGAAACGTTCTGGGGCGGAGGACGTCATGTATAGTATCACAATAATGAAAAGTAGTAAACAAGCAACAACATCATCCATTGCATTAATAATATAATTTTAATACAAGTGAGTTCTGTCAAATTTTGATAAACACTAAAGCATAAATCAAAATGAAAGATGCGTCTTGAACGAGCACCATCTTCGCTGAACCTTGCATCGGTACCTATCTATGGTTGACCTGAGGATACAAGTTATTTTGAAATAGAGTATCAGCTTTAAAGCTATTGAGATCATAAGTATTTTAGTGTCTTAATTTGTATGTAAGTATTTGTATGTATATGAGTTGTAAGTATTGAAAATGTATATGAACTGTAAGTGTTGAAAGTGTATATGAACTGTAAGTATGAAAATGTATATGAACTGTAAGTATGAAAATGTTTTGAATGATCCTAGGAAGCCCTATGTTTCCTACTAATCGTATCCTTCTACCAAGGCATCTAGTGTCTGTGTGTGTGGCTCTTGTAAGAGTGTGTATTTTCCCAATTCTGACTATCATTAACCAAAAATATAGTTTCTACATTACCATGCGTCGTGTGAATGCTCACGAAGTGAATGTCATGGGAAAATGAAATAGTACTATGGTGTAGTGTCGAACTACAACCGTACTAATTACCTTAAGTCTATGGTAATTCTTCTAAGTACTGTAGTATTTGTAATAAAGGACTACTTTTGTACTCCTATTGCCTTATTTGAGGGATAAGGTATAATGTGATGGCTAGATCCCAGGCTAGACACTCCCCTGTCAAAGGGATTTTGGGACATTTACACGACCCCTGCGTATATGCAAGTCGTGAACATCCACATTACTATGATCATGTATACCCGATATAACTATCACAATGCATTGTGATTTATCGGTATAGTTATATCCTGAACTTGTTCTATGTTATAGCACCTAGTGATGTCTGTCCCATTATCGTATATGTAACCGTACTCATGTAAGCGTAATCATGTAAACATATCTATGTAATAGTATAGTAATGTACTGTAATGTTCTACGTGTGCTAGCTGTAATGTGTGTTCTCTCTCTATCTAGCATGTATAGTAATGTAATGTTAATCATTCTAGTATCGTTGTATATGTTCTCTTTCTAGTATAGTTGTAAATGTTCTCTTTCTAGTATAATTGTATATGTTTTCTTTCTAGTATAGTTGTATATGTTCTTCTTCTAGTATAGTTGTATATGTTCTTCTTCTAGTATAGTTGTATATGTTCTCATAGTAATATAATGTATATGTTCTCATAGTAATAAGTACTGACTCATTGTATGATATCTCGTTCTAGTAATAGTTCTAGTATCTTCCTAAACTACCCATATGGTAGCTTACTAGTAATTTACCTGGTACGTATGAACATGGGAATGTACCCTTGCTACCAAAGCGTATTGAACTGAACTGGAAGAACCTTTATGACTATCTATGTACACATGATATATAACTAATATTTAAAGGACCTTCGGACGGATACCCGATATCCCACCAGACCACATCTCAAGCGCGAAAAGGAAATAGGGTGAATAGCCTTCCTAAGTCTTTTAAACATTTCTTATATAACTATACATATATAGGCATGCAATTTATAACATAAAAGCATAAAATAAGTTTTGTAAAACCTTTGAACATAATTATTATCTAAGAAAAGATTGACTTGATGTCAATCTATAAAACAGGTTGAAAGCATGGGTTTGATAAAACAGTTTAAGTATAAAGAAACATTTGTTTGAAACACAATTGTAAATGAGTTTGAAATGAAACATACAGAGTAAAATGTACAGTTTAATAAGGAGTTTTAACATATAAAGTGTTTATGAAAAACATTTGAAGGAAACTGTTTGGTAAAACGGCTAATGAGTAGCCAATCATTTGAATGCTGCTTATTAATCACATGTGATTGATATAATAAGTAGCATGATTATACTTGTATACCCCCCATAAAGTATTTAAAAACATTTAAAAGGTTGATTAAGGGGTATAAACTCACCTGTTGCGAGTGGATTAGAAGGAAGTGTCGAATAAGTGCTTGGTGTCAAGTGAAGACTTAGACACGCACAAAGATCCTAATTACATATGAGGAAATATGTATATAAACATTTAGTATTTAAACAAGTAATAACAAGTCAAGACACTCTAGGACATGACAAACACTTTGTATAAGTGTTATAAGTGCTAAGGAGTGCATCTAAGCGTTGTAGGGAAAGGCTAGTGTGTTTGGGGTTCAAGGAACACTCCTAAAATGAGTTTACTCCCCAATAACCAACACCCCTTGAGTTTACGGTCGTAAACTCTTGAGTTTATGGTCGTAAACTCTTGAGTTTACGGTCGTAAACTCCTAACCTTTTGACCGTTTGAGTTTACTCCCCAATAACCAACTCCCTACTTTCAGCACGCGGGGATCTTAATAGGATTGACAGGGGAAGGGTTATGGCTAAGGTTTGTTTTGAAGTCTTCTGTGACAACCCGATATTTCGACTCTATGTAATGACCTAAAAAGTCAAGTATTGTATCTACTTTTGAAATAATGAAATTAACTTCGAAAATAAAATGTGCAAAAGTCTCTATAGGGATGTCTATTATGCTAGATAATGTTTCAAGGTTTATAGAAATAATAAGAACACTAAAATCCGAGTTATAACGAAGAAGTTATGACCATTCTAAGATTTCCGACAAAACCGACAACACCGATTAAATGAAAAATGTAAAGTTTCAATACAATAGTTTTTAGCCTTAAGTATCTAAATGAAAGTTGTAGATAACATTAAACCGTGAGCGTACATAAAAAGAACGTCCAAATTTGACTTCGTATGAGGAAGTTATGATTTTTCCAAGATTCGGGTATAATAGTAGACAGCTAAAAACTCGAAATAGATCTCGAGAGACTTTTCACCAAAACAACCTAAATGAGAATCGAAGTCTCAACATTAGTAGCACAACGGCGAAAAGTCTGACAAAAACGGACATCAGATGAATAAGTTATGGATTTTTAACGGGTTTTTCGTGTCCCGGCCCGTTAAAAATAAATAATTAAAAATAAATTCAAAATTAGCCGATGAAGTCTAAATGAGAGTTGTAGATCATATTTTTAGCTACGTGTGCATATAAAGAATGTCGAAAACAGAGCTCGTACACGAATGTTATGGATTTTACAAGTTCGGGGTCCAAAATCCAAGGCTGTCAGGCTCGCCACGACATGGCACAGTTTTGCCGCGACCCGACAAGTGACTGAGGGCGTCCAATCAATGGAAGAGGATAGAATTGCTCCCCACAACGTGGCACACCCTTTGCTACGACGTGGCACTCAAAAATCCCCCTATAAATAGAACTCTTGGGGTGCCGGATTTAGGTGCTCCATTCTTCCATCTCTCGTGCTGAAACTCTGCGGTTAAGCTCCCGAAGCCCCGGTTTTCACACTCAAGTTCCGATGGAAGGATTCTATGTTCCCGAGACTCCCGAAATTCCCGAGAATCCCAAGAATATCGACTTTCACAAGTCGAAGTTCTGCTGGATTTTCATCTCGCTTTCTCCAATCAATCAAGTGAGTTTATACCCCTATAAACTAGACTTTCAAATGTTTTATCAATGATTTTTATACACTTTTAAGGGGGGGGGGGGGGGAATACAGGTAAACACATGGTTAATATCATGTGTAAAATAAAGTTTCACTATATACTCTTTTTATCAAGTGAATCATATGTGATTTCTAACTACTACATAGGAACTTTCGTATGCAATATATGTTCTCGATAACACCTTGTCTTTTGGAAATAAAACATGTTTATATATGTATACATGAAATCAAACACTTTATTTATACTTTAGCTATATGTGATCATTTATGTCACTTTAAATGTTATACTTTTCATAACAAGTGAGCATTACACTAGGGTTTACTATACAAACGAAACACACATTTTGAGAAACTATAATAGGTATAGTTTACGAGAAAATCATAAACATTTATATACTAACGAATACTATATCAAGGAAATACTTTCATATACACGAACAAATGGACATTTTCATATGTAAATCTGTTTTATACTAAGTTTTGGGAGACATTTCACGTACTTTCGAGTATGCATTTTAAGTCCTGTATTATATACCATAATCCCTTGTAAGGGGAGCGTGATACTTGTGTATAGATCTATACGGGATTAACAATCCCGCACTTGAGCTGTTAGCTACAGCTAGGCCGACAAGCTTGGGGTGACAAACGTCATAACATTTCAACGCCTGAAGAACGTTGTTACAGGCAGTCTAGGTCATTAGTATGGTTATAAAACTCACATGGAGTATTAAGAACTTATTGATTACAGGGTTATCAAATGCTTTAGTGATTTTATACTTACACAAATCTACTACTCTAGGCATGAAAAACACGATTGCATTTCAGTTTTGGAACATTTAAACTACCACACACTTATGAATGGACATTGGATTTCTAAAGGCAAACCTTCAAAACAGTCGAGTCTTTGAGGAAGACTACTTTTATACTAGTAGGAAATATTGGATTTTCTAGGAGTTTTTCGAACATCTACAAACAAATTTCATTTCACTTTATTCAAACATTGTCACTAAATTCTTATGAACTCACCAGCTTAAATGCTGACCTACTCTTTCAAAAACTACTTGTATTTCTCAAGGATTCAGTAATACAGGTAAACTACTGCTTTTGAAGAATGGACGCTGCGGCGTTAGTTTATTTTCATTTTGACAACATATTGGAATTGATATTTTGGAACATGTAATACCTAAAAATGATGTGACGTTTTCAATCGTTACTATGTATTCAACTGTTTCGATACTACATGATGTCATCCGCCATCGAACGATTCCATGGTTCTGGTTTGGGGGTGTGACAGATTGGTATCACAGCTTTGTTTATAGTGAACTAAGTATATCAAACCACATAAGATATACAAACTATAAATGCAAAGGGACTCAAAGTCTCTAACAAAACATTTTTACACCTAGAACTTTGTTTCATTTAAATTAGATTGTTTTGGGTCGTAAAAGTACAAACACATGCATGCAATAATATATTTTTATGGTTAGAACTATACAAGAAGTATTAAGACAAGTTGGACACTATGATTAGGACTCGACATATGTAATCGGATTTTGGACAAATATAGCTTGATCAACTATATTTATCCGAGACTGGACTAATGTGTGTCGAGGGATGGTCGTAGTGAGGAACAAGTCAAAACTTACCAAAATAAACATTAGTATCAAACATACAAATTTAAATGCTATAGGAGTATTTCATACGTGCAGTAGTTTAATCGACAAGCTTAGTTTTACATGCTTCAAGTTTTGTTCAATTCCTATAACCCTATTCTCGTATAGTCAAATGGCTGGATTCATTCCACACAGAGACCCCTACTATCTCAACCAAGGTAACGGGGGATGGGTCGAAGAAGATCCCGAAGAGGATGAAGAACCCAACGAGTTGGATGAAGGGGATGGCTCTGGGACAGACTCAGAACCAGAGGTAATCAACCCACCACCCGCACAACCTCCTGTCTTTGTGAGAAACTTTCAGGGACCGACTCCCGTTTGGGGAAGTCACCTCCACCATTGGAGCCAGCAACAAGGTATACGTCCTCCCTATGGCATGTGTCAGGATTTCTACAATGTCCGCGGCGGAGGTTCGGCCGATCGAGCACTCCCAGTCATGGTGGGCAAACTAGCCAACCAATCCTATCAATCCGGGGTTCAAGCTAGCCGGATTCGGGAAGTCAACGTGGAAGTACAGGTTCACACTTCCGACCTCCGCCGACTGGATAGGTTGCAGGATGAGACCCAACTCTGCGCCGATGCGTTCCAAGCACAAGTGATTGCAACCCTCTCTGAGATAAGGGAACATCAAGCCGCCTTCGATAGGTGTCTTATGGAGGCAAAGCAATTAGACGCGGAGTCAAGCTCCAAGCGCAACCTATGTCGCAAGTAGTGCTTGCTGAATCCCAAAATTTTGTTATAGAATAGGACCATCGGCTAAATGTCTTACTTTCTTTAACTTCTTGTAATCGGAGACCTATAGAAAGGTCAAAAATTTTCTAACTTCGGATGTAACACAACCATATATTTAATATATATAGGGCATATCTCTTTCATGTATTAAATCTGTGCATGTCAGTCGAGTTCATGAGTTTGTTTATTTTTTTTTCAAACTCCATTGGTAAATCAAACTCAAAGCCCTGTGTTGGTCAAAACAAATTCTCGAACTATTAAAGATAGTTAACTCATTGTCATTCAACTCTCAACCAACAAAACTTATGATCATTTATTTTATTTCTTTATCAGCACAATGCCGCCCCGTAGATCTACATGCCGTGTCAACAATGCACCACCTCCACCACCACCCCCTCCCATGACGGAAAATGCCGCATTAATAGCTGTTGTAACGGCTGCAGTAACAGCGACAATGGCCCAAAGGAGTAACAATGGTTCTGGTGGGGTAGTAAATAGTTCTACGAATGGCCAACGTCAAGGTCGTTCGGGGGATTGTATATACAAGGATTTCATGAATAGCAAACCCATTACCTTTAATGGGACTGGAGGGATAATGGCTCTACCACAGTGGATAGAGAAAACTGAAGCAGTTTTTGAGATTTGTTCTTGTCCAGAAGGGAGCAAAGTGAAGTTCGTTGCCTGTACTTTCTCTGAGAGAGCTCTAACATGGTGGAATGGCCATGTTAATTCACTAACACTAGTAGTGGCTAACTCTATGGGCTGGGAGAATCTAAAACAAATATTATTGCAAGATACTGTCCACAGGGCAAATTACAAAAGCTCGAACAGGAACTTTGGGGCCTTACTATGGTAGGCTCGGACATCACAACCTATACCAATAGGTATAGTGATTTGGCAATCCTTTGCCCAGGGATGGTTGCTCTAGAGAGCAAGAAAATCGAAAGATACATTTGGGGACTGTCACCCCAAATTAGAGGAAGTGTTCTAGCTTCCAAACCAATCACCTTCGATAGTGCCAAACAGTTGGCACAAGCTCTCGTGGACCATGGGGTCTGCCAAAACTTCGCAACCACCGCACCGGAACAACCCATAGGAAGCAACAACAACAACGACAATACCAACAACAACAACAAGAAGAGGTTCTGGGGCAAAAGGAAGAGTCAACCTTCACAAGAACCTTCCAAGAAACAACAGATTATGGCAGTCCATGCCGCTACTGCCCCCACTGCTGCTCCTGTTGCCCCCACACCAGTAAAGTGATATGCTGGGAACTTCCCGAAGTGCAGCATGTGCAATTTCCACCACAATGGAAATTGTCGGGAGATGCGCTGCAACAACTGCAACCAGAAGGGGCACACCGCCCGTTTCTGTAGGACACCGGCACGACCGATCACCCAAGTCCCTGGGGTCGGTGTGGGCCAGACGTGTTATGGTTGCGGTGAGGCTGGACACTACAAGAGGGACTGT
The DNA here is from genome assembly GCF_051521515.1 of Lactuca serriola. NCBI lineage: Eukaryota > Viridiplantae > Streptophyta > Magnoliopsida > Asterales > Asteraceae > Lactuca > Lactuca serriola. Next base: position 286,668,088 of record NC_136410.1, read on the forward strand.
CCTAAGGCAAGGGATGCTGGCGGCACGGGACAAGTGCTAGCAATAGGGCAGAACAAAGCGATAGCTTATCCCACGGTGGTTACGAGTACGTTTCTCCTCAATAATGTTTATGCATGCTTACTCTTTGGTTGTGGTGCGGAGAGGAGTTTCGTGAGTCATAAATTCAAGCACGTACTAAAACAGAACCCTAAAACACTCAATAATATATTTACAGTAGAAATGGCAAACGGTAGAACAGAAAGCACAAACAATATGTACATAGGCTGCACACTAACTCTAGACGAACACTCATTTCAAATCGATCTAATACCGATCACTATAAAGAGTTTTGATGTTATCAACGGTATGGATTGGTTAAGCCTACACCATGCCGATATACTTTGTCACGAAAGGGTCGTTCGCCTAAATCAGCCAAACGGCGAAACTCTTGTTATTTATGGTGACAAACCCAGTACCAATTTACAAATCATATCTTGCGTCAAAGCCCATAAATACCTACGTAAAGAGTACCATGCCTTCTTAGCCCACGTGGTAGATAAGGAAAAAGAAACGAAAGGCATCAAAGACATTCCAGGAGTCCGCAATTTTCCCGATGTCTTTCTTGAAGATCTTCCCGGAGTTCCACCAGAACGTCAAGTCGAGTTCAGAATCGACTTAATTCCCTGAGCTACACCAGTAGCCAAGTCGCCATACCGTCTAGCACCGACAGAGATGCAGGAGTTATCCAGCCAACTAAACGAACTACTCAACAAAGGGTTCATCAGGCCGAGCTTCTCACCTTGGGGAGCACCAGTCTTATTCGTAAAGAAGAAGGATGGATCTTTCCGCATGTGCATCGATTACCATGAACTCAACAAGCTCACTATCAAGAACCGATATCCCTTACCACGCATTGACGAATTGTTCAACCAATTCAAAGGAGCGAGTTATTTCTCAAAGATCGACTTAAGATCCGGGTACCACCGACTACGAGTCTTGGAAGGAGATGTCCCCAAAACAGCTTTTCGAACTTGTTATGGTCACTACGACTTGGTAGTGATGCCCTTTGGATTAACAAACGCACTGGCGGTGTTAATGGACTTAATGAACCGAGTATGTCGTTCATTCTTAGACAAGTTTATGATCGTATTCATCGACGATATACTCATTTATTCAAAGACTAAAGAGGATCATGGTCAACACCTCCGGCAAGTCTTGGAAACGCTAAGAAAAGAGAAGCTATACGCAAAATTCTCCAAGTGCGAATTTTGGATTCGGAAGGTAGATTTCCTAGGTCACATGGTTAGCAAAGACGGAATACACATAGACCCTTCCAAAATCAAAGCAATCAAGAACTGGTCAGCTCCAAGAACCCCAACAGAAATTCGACAATTCTTGGGGCTTGCTGGCTACTACTGAAGGTTCATATAGAACTTCTCGAAGATTGCGAAACCACTTACCACCCTGACCCAGAAGGGCGTAACTTTCGATTGGAACGAAAAACAAGACGTTGCATTCCAAACACTGAAGCAAGCTCTATGCACCGCACCTATTTTGTCCTTGCCAAAAGGAACAGAAGACTTCGTGGTCTACTGTGATGCATCTAATCAAGGTCTTGGATGCGTACTAATGCAACGAGTTAAGGTCATCGCTTACACCTCAAGACAACTCAAGACGCATGAAGTCAACTACACTACACACGATCTTGAACTAGGAGCAGTCATTTTCGCGCTAAAGATCTAGAGACACTATCTGTATGGCACGAAATGCATGATCTTCACCGATCATAAGAGCCTCTAGCACATTCTCAAACAAAAAGAACTCAACATGAGGCAGAGACGATGGGTTGAACTGCTTAGCGACTACGAATGCGAGATTCGCTATCACCCGTGAAAAGCGAATGTAGTAGCTGATGCTCTTAGTCGAAAAGAATACTCATGTCGCCGAGTGAAATCCTTAACCATGACAATCCATTCACATCTGTCCACACAAATCAAGGAAGCTCAGAGGGAAGCCTTGAAAACAGAGAATGTGGCAGGTGAAGCCCTAAGAGGAATGGACAAAAATCTTGAAGTCAAGGGTGACGGAGTTCGTTATTTCATGGATCGGATCTGGACACCGAAGTATGGTGGATTCAGAGAAGTGTTCATGAACGAGGCGCATAAGACTCGATACTCCATACATCTAGGTTCGGACAAGATGTATCTGGACCTCAAGAAACTATATTGGTGGCCGAACATGAAAGCAGAGATCACGACCTATGTGGGCAAGTTTTTGACTTGCGCCAAAGTCAAGGCAGAATACCAGAAACCATCAGGATTACTATAACAACCCGAAATACCCGAGTGGAAGTGGGAACGGATTACCATGGATTTCATGACCAAATTACCCAAGACAACAGGGGGTCTAGGCACCATCTGGGTAATTGTCGATAGGTTAAAAAAATCCGCACACTTCCTACCCATTAAGGAAACCGATAAGATGGAGAAGCTAACTCGAACTTACATCCGAGAGATTATACGACTGCACGGTGTACCAATATCCATTATCTCCGACAGAGATAGTAGGTTCACCTCGCAATTCTGGCAATCGTTACAAAAATCTCTAGGAACGAGGCTCGACATGAGTACTGCATACCATCCACAAACTGACGGTCAAAGTGAGAGGACCATACAAACCCTGGAAGATATGCTAAGAGCTTGTGTAATCGATTTTGGTAAAGCATGGGATACACATTTACCACTAAATGAATTTGCGTACAACAATAGCTATCACTCCAGCATTAAAGTTGGTCCATTTGAAGCCCTCTACGGCTGGAAGTGCAGATCACCACTGTGTTGGACTGAAGTAGGTGACACACAACTAGCTAAGGGACACATACCCGACAACACTCAGAGGCCCAAAAATCATAAGAGAGACAACCAAGAAGATTGTAAAAATTAGGGAACGACTAGTACATGCAACCCTAAATAACTTGGATCTATGTTCTCTTTATTATACATGCAAATATCAATTTCCAAGGTATTGTTCTAACTAGCATAATATAAAGTACATATAATATAAAATCTAGTAGAATTACATACCTCCATGTTGGTGCTTGATTCCATGTAGCTCGAGAGCCTAGTGCCCTAAATGTGACACCTCAAATGGTTCACACAACTGATGGGTTTTAGCCATAAGAACATCCTATGTGCTCATACAAACCCTAATGCTTGGATCTAGGTTTCTCTATTGTACATGCAATTCATCCAAGACTATAAACCCTAGATCTAATATATGATAATCAATATAACATATGAATTAGGGTTTAAGATATTACCTTGATTGTTATGTAGCAATAACAATCTCAAGTCCTTCTTGTATTGACTTTAGAAAGCTTAGAGTCACAAATGTCAATAACAATCTCAAGTCCTTCTTGTATTGACTTTAGCAATAACAATCTCAAGGAAACCCTAATTTGGATGCTTAGGCCCTATGCAACCCATGAACCCCTTTTTAATTAGCCTTGGACGATTTCTAATGGGTTTCCCCATAGAATTCGTCCAAACTTATATTACAAGGTAATCCATAGCCCAATTGCAATTATCTTATAATTACAATTCTAGTTCCTTAAGTTTAATTAATCTCTTTTAGTCACAAACTTAATTCTTATTAATTATTGACTAATATTAATTAAACAATATGATTTCTCCTTTAATATATTATTCTCATAATATATTAATAAATCATATTTAATCATTTCTCTCCATAATTCATCCTATCAAGTTGCTTTGGTGAAGGCAACCCAAAAGGACCATGCACCATCGGGTCAAGTACATACCAAAATAGTTATGGACTTAGACACTAATCCAACAGTCTCCCACTTGGATAAGTCTAATAACCATTGCGCGTATGACTTCAGATCCTGATCTGCAATTGTAGCTTTCTAAAGCTGCTGTCAACTCTGATCTTATCAGATACGTGTATCCTTCAGATAAGGGATCATATATTCCTCCATTCTAGATATCGTATAGACTGAGACATGGATCTAAATCATTCTTTCTATCTATGTGTTGTTTCCCGAATTCAGATTTATGACGACTGACAACAGACTACAATTGAACAAATCAATTTAGTCCCGGCTTGGCCAAGCGCTTAGGTGCCATCACTAAATCATCAAGGGGCCCACAGATATCGCTTTTATCCTACTTTGGATAAAAGGAACGTATAAACTTTGACTCAATGCTCGCTTGCACTCACTCACAAAATCACACAAAACAATATGTTTTTTAACACCAAGTTACTGGTGCATTTACATATTATCAATGTGCAACCGGCTCGCAAGATACAACTCACACATCTCGGTTTCAAGAATATAAGATGTTATCGTCTCACTAATCACTCGTGATGAAATCCATGAAGTGATCCAAGTGAGCGTGGGTTTAATCCAATGCTCAAATCATATTCATAAGCACTCATGAACGTTGCAGCAAACATTTGCTTATGTCTAATGCTCTTTAGACAATCCAAACACCAATTCACGACAGTCTTCATTCATACCTACTTCCAACATATGAACGACTGTGGCCCGTCCGAATAATTTGACTGTTCTTAACCAATTAAATTATTCAGGAAGTCAAAACATGCAAAGTGAAACACAAGAATAATACTAATCCCATATGGCCTCAACCTTTGAGTATAAATAAAACACCTTTTATTTATCACCATATCGATTACTCATTATTTGTCGTTTCGGGTAATCAACTTCTTACTTGAATTACTTGCCACACTTATCCCATGCTCTTAGCATGCACACAATGTTTACATACGGTTCTTGCTTTGTGAAATAGATCAAATGAACACATTTCCAATCATACTCATTTCACAACTTCTAATCCTTTCCACAAGTGAAAGAATATCAAATTCTTGCCACTTATAGAATATGCTAGATTCTAACATTTTATGCAATGATCCTTTTGTAATGTCATAGCACAAAAGTCACAATGACTATTGCCAACGAAATTACAAAGTCCTCTATCGGGGATTGTTACAAGACAATTCCATAGATGTGATGTCTTTCAATCAAAGTACATTCCTTTGAACATCCTTTTGCATAAAAGTTTCTAATCTAGACATTGATTCTCAATATCCAACTCCTAATATGGAAACCTTTCCATACTTACCATATGACAACTCATTGTTAATAGAATCTTATCTATTTATAATAATGTCGATATGGTCCATCCAATACTATACTTCCAACTACTCACAAGCGACCAATCCTCAGCGAACTTTGGATTGTCCTTTGATAGTTGTTTAATTATCTTAGTTAAAACCGATTCTTGTCCTTTTCCCTCTAAATGTGCTGGACATTTGAAAAATTTTAGAATGGTCAAATATTATAGCATTTGCAATCGATCCTATACCCGAAGCGTATGGGACACGATGCATAATGTCTTACATAAAGATTTGAAACTTTATCAATCTTCTGCCATAATATTTTACGTGCTACGTTCTCATAATTCGAAATATGAAGAGGAATGCCGTAATCATAATCGAAATTTAAGAACACACTATGTATCCTTGACTAAATTTATTAACATTCCACAACCTAAGCTTTTAGATTTGAAATGAAGCATAATATTCTCTCCCTTAATTATAGCAAAACAACTTTACATCCTTACTACTTTGCAAAGTATGACTCTTGTTTTCTATAATTAATATTGCTAACTTGCAATACTTGCCTTAATAATCATACAATCATAACATTTATGCTCCCACTATCATGATGATTATTATAAACATAACACTTATGCTCCCACTAGCTTTGACATGTATTTAGAAACGAGCTTAACTTCCAGAAAACAATACTTATTGAATTTCTTCAGTTCATGTTTCTAATACCTAATGCTTTGATAATCCTTTATCTAAGCTTATACACCTTTCCTTTAGATAGCTCATATGTGTGTCTAAACAATTAAGACTAATTGCCAAATCTCACAATTCGAATCATGGAAAGGGATACCGGAACCATAATCGAATTCGAGAAACCAATTATCACAATCACTATCTTCTTAAAATCTCTTTTAGTGAAAGTATTTCCTCACAGTCATTTTCATGAAGGAGGGAATCTTATGACACTTAGATTTTAATGGTGTATGTGTTCCTATTCATGTGAATTTTTCAAAACCAAAGTTTACGACAAATTCAAACTCATATGGACCGAACTTTCTCAATCTTGATTTCTTGCCTTATCGTGACACGGCTGGCCACCATGTCTTCCAAGTAGTCAAGCAGCTCACCCTTTCCTATCAATGTAATTTTCATTGATCAAGGTGCTTGCCTTTTATGCGTTCAAATGACAACTCATAGAACTCACATACATAATTAACTCAATTGGAACGGCATAGAAACAAGATAGTGCCAACACGATAGGTTGTAAACCTCAACTCGTGTGCTAGTGATGATTGATAAGGTTTATTCTTGATTAGTTATTGAAACTTTTCAAGACCATTAAGACTCCCACTGACTCCTTGACATATAAGATTCTTTTTTCAATGAACATTGCTTGACAAACGAATATTCAAGAGTTAGTGTAGTTTTTATCAAGACAGAACATTTCATAAAATTGGTCCTAGTTGGTCTTTGTCATATCCAAGACATCACAACTTTCCAATTTCAAATGTACAAAAATAAGAAAATCCTTTTCCAAATTCTACACTCGATGAATGTTATAAACCTTCTTAAGACTGTTTGCTCAATGTCACAATCTTAACTCTAAGACTTGTTTTGGAACGAAGTATGATTGACTTCTTGATTTAACCATTTCTTAAATTCTTAATTCCTCTTCTTAGACATACAATTGTACTCAGATTTCCTTAGAGGATCAATTGAGATATGGTTCTTAATCATTAAGACCTATCATAAAAGGTACTCTCCCTTCTTCTTAGAATAGAGAAACTTTTATCTTTCTGCCTACTTGATTCTTCTTATTCGTTCTGCTATTGATTTAAAACCTTTCAATCAATTCACAATTACACTTAATCTTATAAGTATAATCATATTTACTAAATCTTTAGTAAATCACGACGAATATCTTTGTTACACTTGCAGTGGACTTTGATCAACACACAACTTTGTGTACTCGATTTCCTAGTCCTTCACTTGACACTTTGTCAATGAATTAGTCTAATTTCCAAATATGAAATTTCTCATTCATCGTGCAACCAAGTTGCATGATTCCAAATTTCTGTCCAAATGAAACTTGGGCGATGAGAAACTCTCCCTATTTGGTAAATTCTTGACATTTCCATAAATAACATAATTAAGAATCACATCCATTTGTGGTAGAAATATGCAAAAATCAATTTTTCATAACGATTTTATTGCAAGGAAATAAATAAATAAATAATTGAGTCAAATCAAAATTTATTTTATTCATATAAGCAGCGGAAAATATTTGTCCTTACAATGCAAAATCAACTGAAAAAATATGTAATTAAATATTCCTAACAACTCTATCATAACTTTCTAAGCTCAAAATCTAATCTTCAAATCCATGCGATCGAGATCCATTTCTTCGTGATTCGACTCATCTTGCTTTTTCCTCAAGCTTCCTCTCTTTTCACTGATCCTGAAGTACAGCCATACTCTTTTACTCTCCCATCTTTTGGACTCTTCAGGCTCTTATGGCAGACTTGTATCCAACGCCCTTTCTCTTGGCAGCAAACGCAGGTCGGTTCTCCTAGAACGTCCTCAGAAGCATGGTTGGTTGACTTTCCCAACAAATACGCTCCGTTGCTTTGCCAAATCATTTCTGATTCAGCAACAATGAGCATGTAAGTTAGGTCAATGAGGTTTTCGTCATGATCCATCATATAATACTTTCTTTTGAACTCATTATATGATTTAGGAAGTGACTGCAGAACCCAGTTCACAGCCAACTTATCCAGGAATGACATACCCAACATTATCAACCTATCGATGTGTGATTTCATTCCTAGAACGTGGGCACACACGGGTTTACCATCTTCATGTTTCATTTCCAATAGGGCTTTAGTGACATTGAAGCTTTCAATTCTTCGATCTTGTGGGTTAGGGTGAACAACGGGAGGAGGAGGAGGAAGTGAAGCATGATTTCTTGTTCCTCGATCGAATCATGGAATATCATCTTCATGTGGAATGCTTGTTCCACGGGATTTGGGAAGACCAAAGTTGTCGAACTTTGACACCTACAAAACGGGAGAAAATTAAATTCAAGTTAGTTGATCGATTGAGACCTTAATAAATCACCCAAATGAGATATTAAGGCTAGGACCCAACACAATATTCCGCAACTCGGGAGAGGGATGCCGTAACCCGAATTGTAGAACATTTGAAGGTAAGTGAATGACGATTCACTAATTTTCCACCATGAAAAAAAAACGAAAAACAGATTAAGTCTTAAATGTATTGAAAACTCCTAAATCCTTTGATATTCATTGAACCTTTTCAATGGCATGTTTAAATCTCGATATGCCCCTCTAGTTTGTGACTGGGATGCCGAGGATCACAAAGCGGGTGTGAATAACCATGCAAATCTACATGGTGCCCTCACATGTTACAGTCACCTATTCGATGTGCCGGTAAACCACACACGCTCCACCAAACTATGACAAACATTGAGTCACCCTTTGCTACTTTTGCTTAGAACCATTTAGTGTGCTGGTTAACCACACATGCTCCACTAACATCTTCGCAAGGGTACAAAGTGTAATTTCTTGGAATTGCATCAATTCACTTTTGCCTAAAGTAACTAACATTGGGAATTTTGAAAAAGCATTTAGTTACTTTTGTACTTCATTATACTTATAATGGAAGGTTTCTGTCCTATCCTACCCGTTCGGCTAACGACCCTCCACTAGTCAAGAGTGCGGTGGGTAAGAGTGGATACCCATTCAATCTCCATTTTATAGGCAATTTCCATATACACCCCTTAAAGACCAGCTTCATGAATAAGGCCTACTAACGGTAAGACTGACTTTTACTTATACACATATATAATGTTAGACTTTTAATGTTATATATAGTATAGGGTGTATTTTACACTTTTAAAATATTAGATGGTCTAATTTAATAATTATACTTAAAATTTAATTAAATTGTACACCAAAACTTTATGGATTTACTAAATCTCTTTTAATTATACACCTTAATTAATTAATAAAATCATAAGGGTGTGATTTGAACTTTTCAGAACAATACTAGGGTTTTAGAATTTAACATTCCTAAATTAAACTTTTAATCCACTTTTAAATTCCAAAACTTGAGGGCATGTTTTGAAACATTTCAAAACATTAGGGTTTCAACTATTGAAATTTGAAAACAAAACTTTTGAGTTCAAATTTAAACTATAAAACCTAAAGCGGAAAAATTGAAACTTTTCATAACACAAGGATCAGATAACAAATAATATAAATTAAACAATTAATTTCATCATTATCTATATTTGACCTAATTTCAATTTCTTGCAAAGTATGTTATCCAATTAATACAAATAATCAAACTTTATCATATAAGGAAGTTTTTATCTAATCCATTGGTAATTATCTTTTGTTTAATCAAGGATATACTCATAAATATGTATAAAATCGGATTTTAATGATCTAAAACAGATAAGGCAAGTATCCATGAGTAAAACATCAAGAAATCCTGAAAATAGCTCCATCTGACGCTCGAACTCGCCGAGTACCACACTGTACTTGCCGAGTTGAGGCCTACTCGCAGAGTACACTATGGTACTCGCCGAGTTCATCAGGCAGGGAGCTCAAAAAATGTTTTTGCAACTTGAAAAAACACATAAGGCATCAATACAATAGAAACCAATCAAGGCTCTGATACCACAGATGGGTTTTAGCCATAAGAGCATCCTATGTGCTCATATAAACCCTAATGCTTGGATCTAGGTTTCTCTATTGTACATGCAATTCATCCAAGACTATAAACCCTAGATCTAATATATGATAATCAATATAACATATGAATTAGGGTTTAAGATATTACCTTGATTGTTATTTAGCAATAACAATCTCAAATCCTTCTTGTATTGACTTTAGAAAGCTTAGAGTCACAAATGTCACTGCTCTAATGGTTTACAAACACCAAGAGCAAGAGGATGAAGAAGAGAAGAGAAGGAGGCTGCCCAAAATGTGTGGAAACCCTAGAGAACAAGTTCACCACGTTTTTGGGGGATAAGGGTTCTTTAAATAGTGAGGCTATTAGGGTTATCTAACAAGGAAACCCTAATTTGGATGCTTAGGCCCTAAGCAACCCATGAACCCCTTTTTAATTAGCCTTGGACGATTTCTAATGGGTTTCCCCATAGAATTCGTCCAAACTTATATTATAAGGTAATCCATAGCCCAATTGCAATTATCTTATAATTACAATTCCAGTCCCTTAAGTTTAATTAATCTCTTTTAGTCACAAACTTAATTCTTATTAATTCTTGACTAATATTAATTAAACAATATGATTTCTCCCTTAATATATTATTCTCATAATATATTAATAAATCATATTTAATCCTTTCTCTCCATAATTCATCCTATCAAGTTGCGTTGGTGATGGCAACCCAAAAGGACCATGCAGCATCGGGTCAAGTACATACCAAAATAGTTATGGACTTAGACACTAATCCAACAACAACATCAAGTGCACTTGGAATAGCCATGAGAGAAAGTAGAACACTTCATGAATCAGTTTTCCCTCTACACACACCTAGTGGCCGATTTCTCACATCAATAAGATGCTTATATAGTTGTTACAATTAGGGTAAACCCTAATTGTCATGGCTTTCCATTTCCTTGGATCCATGGGTTCAAATACACCATGGAGCAACCTATGGGTTTTAGCCCAACTTGATAATCCATGGAGCATTAGTCCACTATATAAGTTATGGATGATTTACACAATCAACCCATATATTTAATTAGTCTTCTTTTGATCACTTAATTAATTCTAGATTAATTCTTGATCAATACTAATTAAATAATCTCTATTAATATATTAGAACTTATAATATATTAATAAACCTTAAGTGTTATTTCTCTCATTTTAGTCTATCCAAGTGCATGATGCCATGCAACCCAAATGGACCATGCCGGGTCGGGTCAAGTTTTACCAATTATAGTTATGGACTTAGACATTAATCCAACAGTCTCCCACTTGGACAAGTCGAAAACTATTATTGCAAGTATGACTTCATAACCCGACTAGCAATCGTAGCTCTCAAAAGCCGCTATGGAACTCTGAACGACTCAATGACGCGTCCATTAGATAAGTGATCATATATTCCTCCATTCTAGATATCATATGGACTGAGAAATGGATTATAATCATTCTCTCTGTCCATTTGTTGTTTCCCGATTTCCGATTTATGACAACCGACTAATTGAAAAAATCAAATCAGTCCAGGCCCGGCCGAGCACTTATGTTTTGTTATCAATAAATCATCGAGGGGCCCACATATATCACTTTTATCCCGAAGGTAAAAGGAATGGATAAACTTCGACTCATATTCTTGTACTAACTACTTCTTGAATCACACACAAAGGCACATTTTATAACATCGAGTTACCAATGCGTTTACGTGCAATCAATGTATAACCAACTCATAGTTAACAACTCATATCTTTGAAGAATATAAGATATTATTGTCTCATGATTCACTCGTGATAAAATCCATGAAGTGATTCAAATGAGCATGGGCTGAATCCAATACTCAGAACTTATGAGCACTCATGAAGGTTGTAGCAACTCTTGCTATGTCTAATGCACATTAGACAAATCATACAAGCCAAATTCATGACAGTCTTGATTCATATCTACTTCCAACATATGACTAACTGTGGATGGTTTGAATAACTTAGTCATTTAGGAAGAACGACCTAGTTATTCTGGAAGTCAAAACATGCAAAGTGAAACACAAAATAATACTAATCCTATATGGCCCTAACACTTTGAGTGTAAATAAAACATCTTTTATCTAAGCACCATATTGATTACTCATTATTCATGTTTTGATTAATCAACTTAATACTTGAATTGAAACAATAGTCATGCCATGCTCCAAGCATGCACACTACGTTTACCTATGGTCCTTTCTTTTGTGAAATAGATCAATTGGACATGACTCCATTGATGCTAATTTCACAATCCCAATCCCTTTTGGAAATGTAAGAACACCAAATTATTGTCATTTACCATAATCTTGTTAGATTCTAAACTTATATGCAATGATTCTCTTGTAATAAATATACACACAAGTCACAAAGACTTGGCAACAAACATTACAAGGTGTTCCAATGGAAAGCAATTCCATGGAAATGAAGTCTCAAATTCAAAGTACATTCCTTTAAACATCCTTCTTGCATTAAGTTCTTTAATCTTACACTTATTCAAAGAATAACTTCCACCTATGTAAACAATTCCATATTCCCATTTTGACCATCACTTTTGAACAAGAGTTTCCTCTTTTCAAAATATGTCAATATGGTCCTTACTTTATACTTCCAATTGTCCATGAGTAACAAATCTTTGGTAAACCTCAAATTGTCCTCGACAATTGCTTAATCATTTTAGTCATATTCAGTTCTAATCCCTTTTCCTCTCTTAATGCCCTAAGCATTAGGAAAATTTAGAAAGGATAACTATTATAGCTCATGTAATCGATCATATACACAAAGTATATGGGACACGATTCATGCTATAAAATTTTTATTTGCCATATTCTCACAATTCGAACTATGAAGAGGTATGCCGTAATCTTAATCGAATTTTGCGAATGCAACATATATAGAACTTCCTTATGTTGAACCATTCCAACATAGCATTCTTATATATCCTTGACTAAAGGATTAAAATCTCAATCTAAGCTTGTAGAATTGGAATGAAGTATAAAATCCTCACCCTTAATTATAGGGAAACAACTTTTCAAAGTGAATTGAAACTTTTGTTTTCTATAATTAACATTGATAACTTGCAACATGATGATCATGCTCCCACTAGCGTAATGATTATTATCTTACAAGCATAAGACTTATGCTCCCACTAGCTTTGACATGTACTCAGAAATCAGCTGGACTTCTTGAAAAACAATACTTTATTGACTTTCTTACCAAAGTTCAGATTTCTGATACAAGATGCTTTGATAAGACTTTATCAAAATCATACACCTTTCCTTAGATAGCTCACTTGTGTGTCTAAACAATTATGAAGAGGGATGCCATAATCATAATGTTTAGACCTTTTGTCATTCTCACAATTGCTATCTACTTAAAATCTACTTAATGAAAGAGTTTCCTCACCATCATTTTCATGAATCGGAGAGATACCTTATGACACATAGATTTTGTGGTGTAAGTGTTCATATATCCATGTGAATTTGTCATAACCACAATCACAAGACAAGGTTAGTGGCAAATTCAAACACATATGGACTGAACTTGTTCGATCTTAATTTCTTGCCACTCGGCAGCACAAGGGCCTACCATTGCTTCTAGGTTGTTATGCAAACAATTGAGAACTCATAGAACTCACAAGCATTGTCAAATTTTAACTGGGATAGACACAGAAATAAGAATATGTCAACATGATAGGTTACAAACCTCAAGTCGTGGGCTAGTGATTAACAAAAATCTTGATTAGTTCGTGAACCTATCTTAAGATCATTTAGACTCCCAATAACCTCTTGACATATAAGACTCTCTTGCCAAATATTCAAGAGATAGTGCAAATTCTTTTACAAACACTTCACACAATTGGCCTTAGTTGGTCTTTGTTTTATCCAAAACATTACAACTTACCAATTTCAAATGTTCAAAAGTAAGAAAACATTTTACTCTACATTTGACAAGTGTTTTAAACCTTTCTTAAGATTATGTCACTCAAGGCTCAATCTTGGAGTATGACTCTAAGATTTGATTTTGGAACGAAGTATGATTTATCTTTTGATTTAACCATTTCAACAATTCATGATTCCTCTCCTTAGCCAACAAAAGCACTAAGGTGTCCTTAGAGGATCAATTGTGATATGGTTCCATAATCACTAAGATAGTCATAAAACAAGATACACAAGCACTCTCCCATCTCTTCAGATTGGAGAAACTTTTACCTTTCTACCTTATTTGATTCTTCTTATTCATTCTGCCAATCATTGAAACTTTTCCAATGTTTCATAATTACACTTAACCTTGTAAGTATAATCATATTTACTAAACTTTTAGTAAATCATAACGAATAATCTTATCATCCTTTTTGTGGTGGACTTGACTAGTGCACAACCTAATGTACCCGATCCTTTAGTCCTTCACTTGACTCACATGCGAATGTGAACAAGGAATTAGTCTTAATTCACCAAAGATGAAAAACCTCATTCATCACACAATACATCTTGCATGATTCCAAGTTTCTATTCAACTGAAACTTGGGTGATGAGAATCTTTCCTTATTTGATAAATTATGACACTACCACAAAAAAATAATCAAATTCCTTTCGCCAATATTGCTTATCAATGGAAACATATAAACAACAATTTTTCACAAATGCCTTTGTAAGGATGCTTAAAATTAATAAAATCAAAAAATTTTCTTTTATTTTTAAAACTTTGCGGAAAAACTTATCCTTACAGTGCAAATTCATATGAAAACTTTCTTGTTATCTATTCCTAAGCAATATCTAATAACTCTTATGCAGTGGCTCAAAATTCTGGTCATCGAACCATGCGATCAGAATCAGCACACTTCCTTTTAAGCTTCATTTGATTCTTCAAAAACATGCAAATGTACTTACATTACATCATGTATTAAGAATCTACAAAAGAGACTTAATAGAGCTAGATAATGTACTTTACCTGAAGTAAAGTCAAACTTTTGACTTTACCATCCTCATGAGGTTTTAGGTAAATTCGGCAGCTTCGCAACCAATGCCCCTTCTTTTGGAAAAAGAAACATATTGACTCTTTGGAAATGGTACATGAGAGTATCACAGACTTATCCTTTCTCTTTACCATTGGGTCAAATGACTTGACCATGGACGATCCCTTTCAATTGGGAAGAGAAATTTTTTCTGGACTTCTAATGTTACCATTTTCAATGTCCAAATATGTTTGAGAAGTAGATCTTCCAATCTAATTTGCTTTACCAATGCTCTAAATCATTGCTGATTCAACATCATCAAGCAAATAGGTAAGATCATTAAGGGTCATGTCGTGACACGTCATCAGGGAGTAACTGAAGAACCAAGTCAACAGCCAGCTACCTCGAGACTTCGACACCCGACTCTCCCGACTTGTCAGTATGTTACTTAATCTCCAATACCTAAGCACATATAGACTTTGTTTGCCAATAGGGATTGAGTGACTTAGAACTTATCAAGTCTTGAAACTTGTGGGATAGGGAGCTTTATTGAAGGAGGTGGAGGAAATGAAGTATGATTTCCATTCCCATTAGTGCTCAATAAAGGGATTAGTCTTTCACCTTGATTGCCTTTTGGGATATCATCTTCATTAGGAAGATTGTTCCTAAAGATTTGGGAAGACCATAGTTGTCTAAGCTAGACATCTATTTGGGAGAAATTCACGTTAGTTGATTTTAAGTCCTTAATATAACACCCAATATGAAATATTAAGGCTAGGACCCAACAACCTATTTATAACCGGAAAAGGGATGCCGTAATCCGAGTTATAAAATAGTTGAAGGTAGGTAAATGACGATTTACCAATTTCCACCATGAAAAATGAAAAATAATTAAGTTTTAATTGGATTTGAAACTCCTAGATCTTTTGAGATACATTGAACTTTCAATGGCATGTTTGAATCTCGATTGTGCCCTCTCAAGTGTGTGACTGGGATGCCGAGGATCACAAACAAGGTGTGAATAACCATGAAAATTAACTTGGTACCCTTAACTTTATCACCTAGTCTATGTGCTGGTTAACTACACAGGCTCCACCGATCTATAATAAAGTCAAGTTACACTTTGCCACTCTTGCTATTCCTTGTTAGCATGTCGGTTAACCACACACGCTCTACTAACGACTTGGTAAGGTACAAAGTGTAATTTCATGGGCTAGCACCTTTTCACATTTTCCTAAGTAACTAAGATTGGGAATTTATAAGTTTTTAATTAATTAGTATTTTTCATTATACTTTTAATGAAGGGAGAATTATAGTCCTTTCCTACCCGTTCGACTAACGACCCTGCACCAGTCAAGGAAGCGGTGGGTGAGAGTGGACACCCATTAAACTGCCATTTTATAGGCAGTAACCTTATACCCCCTTATAGACCGGCTTCGTGAATGAGGCCTACTAATGGTAAGATTGACTTTATCTTATACATATCTATATAATTAAAATTATAATAATAGTATAAGGGTCTATTTTAAACATTTAAAAGACTTGGTGGTTTAATCCATTAATTAAACTATACTCTTAATTTAATTAAGCTTTAACCATGTCTTTATGGAATTATTAACTCTTTTAATTAAACACTTTAATAAATTTAATGAAGTCCATAAAGTTTGAATTTTAGCTTTTAAAATTCTAAGGTTCAATTTGGAATTAAATTATTAGAGTGTAAGACTTTACAAATTCCAAAACTTGAGGGCAAGTTTTGAAACTATTCAAAACTTTTCATTTCATAACTTATGAGTTTAATGGTTCATTAAAAAGAAGACTCTTCATTTTAATGTAACCCCTTATTCTTTAATAACATTTTTAATGAAGTGACTTTTCAACATCCATAACTTGAAGACAAGTTATGGAGTCATTAAGCAATTTAATGGAAAAACTCTTCAGTTTTATGTAACCTACAACACTTTTATGATTTTTAAGATTCATAAATATGACTTTTCACATAACTTGAAGACAAGTTACAAAAACATATTTTATGAACTTATTTTAGATTAATATGGATTATAATCAACAAAACATAATTTTTTTTCATCAATCTAAACTAAATCATAAATCAAGGAAACATAAAAAACTTTTGGTAATCCATAACTTGAGGACAAAGTATGGAGTCCATCCATTGATATCAAAGAATAACAACAAACAATTTACACATAATTCCTATGATCTACCAAAACTCATAAACATGAACATTCATAATCAACATTTTTCAAGAATTACATAAACACATATAAACTTGAAACTTTGATTATAGCATTGAAATTGGTTTAACATAATCATTACCACATTAAAAATAGGTTTTATAAGACCAAAACAGTCAAAGGTAATGATTCTAGACCAATTCCAGCACCAAAACTCGAAGATATGCTGTTTGGGGTTCCAACTCGTCGAGTGGATGAACCAACTCGACGAGTTGGATGCATTTTGTCTTGGACTCATCGAGTCCATCAGTGCACTCGGCGAGTCCATTGTCCTAGCAGCAAAAAACTTCGATTTTAAGCAATTTGCATCAAGTATAAGTGAAAACAAGCCTAGGCTCTGATACCACTGTTGGGTTTTGAGCATTCTAACACTCCTATGGTGTACATGCAACCCTAAATACCTTGGATCCATGTTTTCTCTATTATGCATGCAAATATCAATTTCCAAGGTATTGTTCTGACTAGCATAATATAAAGTACATATAATATAAAATCTAGTAGAATTAGACACCTCCATGTTGGTGCTTATTCCATGTAGCTCGAGAGCCTAGTGCCCCAAATGTAACACCTTAAATGGTTCACACAACATCAAGTGCACTTGGAATAACCATGAGAGAAAGTAGAACACTTCATGAACCGGTTTTCTCTCCACACACACCTAGTGGCCAATTTCTCACATCAATAAGATGCTTATTTAGTTGTTACAATTAGGGTAAACCCTAATTGTCATGGCTTTCCATTTCCTTGGATCCATGGGTTCAAATACACCATGGAGCATCCTATGGTTTTTTGCCCAACTTGATAATCCATGGAGCATTAGCCTACTATATAAGTTATGGATGATTTACACAATCAACCCATATATTTAATTAGTCTTCTTTTGATCACTTAATTAATTCTAGATTAATTCTTGATCAATACTAATTAAATAATCTCTATTAATATATTAGAACTTATAATATATTAATAAACCTTAAGTGTTATTTCTCTCATTTTAGTCTATCCAAGTGCATGATGCCATGCAACCCAAATGGACCATGCCGGGTCGGGTCAAGTCTTACCAATTATAGTTATGGACCTAGACATTAATCCAACAAAAGGGTCCTAGCCTTGGTACCCTTTGAAGAGCTCTTCCTCTTCGTCCCTCGACCTTTCCCGATTGCCAAAACAGGGGCGGAGTTTGGGGTAGGAATGTTAATAACTGACTTACCCTTAAGACCTGTTTCTGTGGTCTTGAGGAGTCCCTGAAGTTTGCTAAGTGTGACATCTTCCTTATTCATGTGATATGTCATGTGGAATTGATCATAGCACGATGGTACCCTTTGAATGGACAGATAAGAAAGAAGATGCATTCCGAACTCTGAAGCGAGCTCTGTGTAGTGCATCGATACTATCACTACAAAAGGGAATAAAGGACTTAGTACTTTACTGCGATGCATCGAATTAGGGTTTAGGTTTTGTAGTCTTGCAACGTGGGAAAGAGATAGCTTATGCGTCCCGACAACTAAAGACACATGAGGTGAATTGTACCACTCATGATCTCGAATTAGGAGCTATGGTTTTTGCCTTGAATATTTGGAGGCACTACCTTTTATGGTACTAAGTGAACCATTTTCACCGACCACAAGAGTCTCCAACACATTTTAAATCAAAAGGAGTTAAACATGAGGCAACGAAGATGAGTTGAGTTGCTGAACGATTATGAGTGCGAAATCAAGTATCATCCAGACAAGGCTAACATGGTAGCTGATGCATTGAGTCGAAAAGAATACTCAAATCGTCGTGTGAAGAATCTTTCAATAACCATTCAATCCCAGCTGACCTCGCAAATAAAAGCAGCCCAGCTCGATGCCATGAAGGTAAAAAACAAAACAAGCGAAGCATTACGCGGAATGGAAAAGAACTTCGAGGTCAAGAAGGACAGAGCGAATTATTTCATGAACTGAATTTGGATCCCTAAACTTGGAGGATTCAAAGAGGTAGTCTTGAATGAAGCCTATAAGACACGATACTACATCCATCCGGGTTCAGATAAAATGTACTTGGATATCAAGCAACATTATTGGTGGCCTAACATGAAGGTAGAAATTGCCACTTACGTTAACAAGTGCCTCACTTGTGCTAATGTAAACGTAGAATATTAGAAGCCCTCGGGATTATTAGAAAAACCAGTAATACCCGAGTGGAAATAGGAAAGGATTACTATGGACTTTGTGACCAAACTGATGGGTTTTGGCCATATGAACATTCCTATGTGGACATACAAACCCTAATGCTCAGATTTAGGTTTCTCTAATTAAACATGCATTGGATCCAAGAATTCTAATGGCTAATAGAGTATAAGAACAATAAAAAATCAGAGTTAGAAGCTTACCTTAAAACACTTGTTTGATCTTCTTGTTCTTGGAGCTTTAGAGTCACAAATGTCACTCCTCTAATGGCTTACAAACACCAACTAGCAAGAGCATGATTTGAGAGAGAGGAGAGGGACTAGAAATCGGCCAGGGATTATTTGCTTTTTCGGAGGTGCCGATTTCCTTTGCCCTAGGGGTCTATTTATACTTGTAAGGCTCCTAGGGTTTCACCCTTAAACCCTAATTGGATAATCTTTACTCAAAGCAATCCAAATCCTTTCCATGATAATCCCTTGGACGATTTGTGGCTTATCCCAAGCCCTTGAAATCGTCCAACCATATCCAAGAAGGATTTACAGCCCAAAGTGTAATTATCAAACAATTGACAGTTTATACCCTCTTATTTAATTAATCTCTTTAAGTCACCAAATTAATTCTAATTTATTCTATGACTTATATTAATCAAATAACAATATTATTATTCCTTATATTATTCTCATAATATATTAATAATATTTATTCTCTTATAATAAATCATCCTGTCAAGTTGCTATGGTGAAGGCAACCCAAAAGGACCATGCATAATCGAGTCAAATACTTGCCTAATATAGTTGCAACCTTAGACACTATTCTAACAGTCTCCTACTTGGATAAGCCTAGTAACTATATGCACAAGTACAATTCGATTTTCAATCGTAGCTCTCAAAGACGCTGTCAAACTCTAATCTAATCAACCTTGTCCTTTAGATAAGGGATCGTACAGTCCTCTGGAAGATATCATGCTGACATTCTATGGAATAATTTGTGTAAGCACTTGGTTTCTCGATCTCTGATTTATTTGACATAGAACTTATTTGAACACATCAATTCAATTCTGACCGGGCCTGGCACATAAGTCAAATCAAATCATCGAGCGGCCGAGATATCGCTTTTACTCTCTTGGGATAAAAGTAACAGATAAACTTCGACTTATATGCATTTAATTATTCATTAATCAACTATACACAACAATGCGTTTTATAACACCGAGTTACTGATGCATTTTCGCATTATCAATGTACAACCAATTAACAAATAACAAACCATATATCTAAGTTTTAAGACTATATGATATTATCCTCTTGCGATGACCCTTTTCTATCATATTCCATAAGGTGATTCCAGCAAGCGTGGGTTTGTTCCAATGTTCAAAACTAGTTCATAAGCACTCATGAACATTGCAGCAATCCTTTGCTAAGTCTAATACTATTTAGATAATCTACACACCGATTCATGACAATCTTCATTCACATCTACTTCTAACATATGATCGATTGTGGAAAATTTGAATAATTAGATAATTCTTAATAAACTCAATTATTCTGGAAGTCAAAACATGCAAAAATGAAACAATAGTTAAACAATCAACATAAGACAGTAACATTACTCATAAATAATACTCTTTTATTTATTCATCAAATGTTAATTACATTTATCTAATACACATTTCTACTACTATCTAATCTATGCTAATATCATCCTTCAGCCCAATACTCCTAGCATGCTGCAAGTGCTTAACCCTACTCAGTCCCTTCGTAAGCGGATCTGCTGGGTTATCCTCCAATGATATCCTCTTTACTATGAGTTGTCCTTCTTCTACACGATGTCTAATAAAGTGATATTTTCTGTCAATATGTCGTGATCTACCATGATCTCTCAGTTCCTTGGTCAAGGCAACCTATCCTTCATTATCATAGAAAATCTCCATGGGCTCCTTTATGGCGGGTACAAATCCAAGATCACCAATGAAGTTCTTCAACCATATTGCCTCCTTTGATGCTTCGCTCATTGCAATGTATTCTGATTCGCACGTTGAATCAGCTACGGTTTCCTGCTTGGAACTTTTCCAAGTCATTGCTCCTCCATTCAGGGTAAAGACCTAGCCCGACTGTGAACGGTAGTTGTCCCTGTCGGTATGAAAGCTGGCGTCACTATACCCCCACACCTTCAAGCCATCACTCCCTCTGAGGACTAAAAACCATTCCTTCGTCCTCCGAAGGTACTTAAGGATATTCTTCACCGCAATCCAATGGGCTCTACCAGGGTTCCCTTGATATCTGCTAACCATGCTCAAAGCAAAGGCTACATCAGGGCGAGTACAAGTCATAACATACATGATTGAGCCAACTGCAGAAGCGTATGGTACTCAGCTCATTTCTGCTATTTCAGCTTTGGTACTCGGACTTTGAGTCTTACTCAACTTGGCATTACTTTGTATCGGTAATTCTCCCTTCTTCGACTTTTCCATACTAAAACGTTTTAGTACCTTATCTAAGCAAGTGTTCCGACTAAGTCCTATTAATCTCTTACTTCTCTCTCTTACTATCCTTATTCCCAAAATATAGGAAGCCTCTCCGAGGTCCTTCATAGCGAAGCACTTCCCGAGCCAGGACTTAACCTCCTGCAGAGTCGGGATGTCGTTTCCTATGAGCAATATGTCATCAACATACAAAACGCGAAAGCTAACTATGCTCCCACTGGCTTTCACATATACACACGATTCATCTTCGCTTCGTACAAATCCAAACTCTTTGACTTTCTCATCGAAGCAAAGATTCCATCTGCGAGATGCTTACTTAAGTCCATAAATGGACTTCTCAAGCTTACACACTCTATTTGGATGCTTCGGATCGACAAAACCCTCTGGCTGAGCCATGTAAACATCCTCGACCAACTTCCTATTAAGGAAAGCGGTTTTGACATCCATTTGCCAAATCTCATAATCATGAAATGCGGCAATAGCTAGCATCACTCTAATAGATTTTATCTTCGCAACTGGTGAGAAGGTCTCATCATAGTCAACTCCGGGAGTTTGAGTAAAGCCCTTCGCAACCAATCGCGCCTTATATGTGTGTACATTTCCATCCACGTCGGTCTTCTTCTTGAAGATCCATTTGCACCCAACGGTCTTACGTCCGGGCACATTGTCAACCAAATTCCAAACTTGGTTATCATACATGGATTGGATCTCGCTATCCATTGCCTCTTTCCATTTCGCAGACTCCGGGCCTACCATGGCTTCTTTATAGCTATTAGGTTCATCAAGATTTATTAGTGTACCATCACTAATATACGTGTCCCCTTTCGGAATGTCTAAGAGGTAAGGATTCGTCAATTGGTTCAACCGGAGTTTCCACCTCGGGTTGAGTGCCAGCGGTAGAGGTTCCTTCATCTAACGACTCTTGAATCTCTTCAAGCTCGATTTGCCTCCCACTACGGGTAGCCGATGAAAATACATTGCTCACTACGATGTTTGAGCTTGTCGTGAGTATCTCGTCTTAGGAAAGCCTCACAACCCCAAACCTTGATATGTGCCAACGAGGGAGCTTTCCCTGTCCACATCTCGTGAGGTGTTTTGGTAACCTTCTTAGTAGGGACTCGGTTAAGGATATGGGCGGCAGTCTCTAAGGCATACCCCCAAAAAGAGATAGGTAGTGAAGCACAACTCATCATAGAGCGAACCATGTCCAACAAGGTTCGATTATGCCTTTCTGCCACACCTTTCAATTGTAATGTACTAGGTGGCATCAATTGTGAAACTATTCCACACTCCTTGAGATAATCGTGGAATTCAAGACTTAGGTACTCTCCTCCTCGATCGGATCGAAGAATCTTGATTTTCTTGCCCAATTGATTCTCCATTTCATTCTTGAACTCTTTGAACTTTTCAAAGGTTTCTGACTTTTGCTTGATTAAATAGATATACCCATATCTACTATAATCATCGGTAAAAGTCACGTAGAAGCGGTTCCCATCCTTCGTGGTTGATCTAAATGGTCCACATACATCGGTATGTATTAGGTCCAATAGACCGTCACCCCTCTCGCACGTACTCTTGAAGTGTGATTTCGTCATCTTTCCAAGCAAACAACACTCGCACATGTCATCTTCCCTAAGGTCGAATGACTCAAACACTCCATCCTTTTGGAGTTGGGCTATGCGTTTCTTGTTGACATGTCCAAGACGACAATGCCACAAGGATGCTCTATCCATACTATTGGAAGAATCCATGCATAAAACATCATTTCCTAAGTTATCTACAATCATAACGGTTTCATAAATTCCATTACATGGTACTGCTTCAAAATAAAAGACACCATTTAGATAAGCCAAAATAGAACCATTCTCATTATTAAAAGAAAATCTAAAACCTTGTCTAAACAAACCATGAAATGAAATGATGCTTCTAGCCATATCTGGCAAATAGCAACAATTGTTCAAATCTAAAGATAAACCATTCCTAAGCACTAAAGAATACACTCCAATCTTGGTCACAGGCGATGATCTTCTGTTCCCCATGATTAGATTTATTCTTCCATGCTCCACGTCTTTATTTCTTCTTAGTCCCTGCACATTAGAACAAATGTGGTAACCACAACCGGTATCAAGAACCCAAGAAATATCATGAGATGAATCGTTAGATTTAATTGTGTATATACCTGCGAAAGACGGCTTGATCTTTCCTTCCTTGATGGCTTGCAGGTACTCTGGGCAGCTTCTCTTCCAATGTCCTATCTTGTGGAAGTGGTGGCACTCTGCCTCCTTTGGGTTAGGGCAGGGTTTAATAGGATCAACTTTGGTCCCACTAGAAGAGGCACCATCTCGGGGCTTAACCTTGCGATGGTTCTTAGATGAAGCCTTCCTCTTCTTTCCCCTTCCTTGTCCAATGGCCAACACAGGAGCAACGGGTGGATTGGGAGTTAGTGCAACAAACTTGTCCTTGAAGTTGCTTTCAGCGACCCTCAAGAGACCTTGGAGCTTACTTAGGGCGACCTCTTCTTTGTTCATGTGGTAGGTCATCCTAAATTGATTGTAACTTGGAGGCAAAGAGTGAAGCACCATGTCGATCGCCAAGTCTTCCCCAAAGTCAACATTCAACTTGCAAAGACGATCGACATACCTTTGCATCTTTTGCAGGTGCACGGTAAGAGACTCTCCATGACCCATCTTAGCGGAAATCATGTTAGTGAAAATCTCATAACACTCTTGTCTCGCGTTTTGGTGGTATCTCTCCAACAAGTCTTGGTGCATCTCATACGGGTACATGTCCTCATAGGACTTTTGGAATTCAGAGTTCATACTAGCTATCATGATGCAATGTACCTTCGTTGCATCACGCTCGTGAGTTTCAAAAGCGGTCATTTCAGCCGGAGTAGCGATTTCTTGGTTGATTTTCTCGAGCTTCTCATCGAGGACATACTCCTTGTCCTCGTAGCGAGCAATCGTGCGAATGTATCTTATCCATTCGCTAAAGTTCGTCCCATCGAAAGTGACCTTTTGACAAAGGCTCATCAATGTGAATGAACTAGCAGCAACGTTGTTTGCGTTCGACATCTACAAATAGAAAGGACAAAGATAGATTAAAATATGAATCCCTAATTATCACCCAATAAAAAAAATTAGGGCTAGGATCCAACAACAATATTTACATATTAGAAAAGGGATGCCGTAATCTAACATGCAAATAATATGAAGGTAAGTGAATGACGATTCACTAATTCTCCACCATAAAACCATAACTTTAAGTCCTAAATGTATTGAGAATTCCTAGGTTTAGATGAGATTCATTGAAACTTTTCAATGGCATGTTTAAATCTCGATATGCCCCTCTTCTTTGTGACTGGGATACCGAGGATCACAATGCGGGTGTGAATTACCATGCAAATTCACATGGTGCTTTCATTGTAACGATCACCTATTCAATGTGCCGGTAAACCACACACGCTCCATCGAACTATGATAAACAATGAATCACCCTTTGCCACCTTCGCTTAGAACCAATTAGTGTGCTGGTAAACCACACACGCTCCATTAACTTCTTAGCAAGGTGCAAAGTGTAATTTCATGGGATTGCATCAATTCACTTTTCCTAAAGTAACTAAGATTGGGAAATTTTTGAAAACAGTGTAGTTACTTTGTATTTCATATTATACTTTAATGAGAGGATGAGGTTGCCCTATCCTACCCGTTCGGCTAACGACCCTTCACCGATCAAGCAAGCGGTGGGTGTGAGTGTACACCCATTAAGCAGCATTTTATAGGCCGCAACCTTATACCCACCTTATAGATCGGCTTCGTGAATGAGGCCTACTAACGGTAAGACTAGCATTTTAGTTATACATACATACATATATATATATATATATATATATATATATATATATATATATATATATATATATTAATCTTGTAATATTATATTAGTATAGGGTTGTATTTTAATCTAGTGAAACTCTAGGGTTTGAAATTTATATTGTCTAAATTAAAACTTTTAATCGCAAAACATAAATTTCAAAAACTTGAGGGCAAGTTTTAAACATTTAAAACATGGAGGATCAAATAACAAATAATCTTAATTAACAATTAATTCCATAATTATCCATATTTGATTTATTTAATGATTTCTTGCAAAATAATTTACCAATTTAATCAAAATAATTAACTAATTATCACATAAGGAAATTAAATATTTTATTAATTGATAAATATCTTTAATTAGATCAGGATTATAGCATTATATATCAAAAAATCAGATTAGGGTTGATCTAATATGATAAAGGCAAGTTTCCATAAGATAAATATCAAAAATCCCGATTTTTGCTCCTCCTGACGCTTGAACTCGTCGAGTTCCCAACTGGACTCGTCGAGTCAGGCCAACTCGTCGAGTCCACCATGGGACTCGTCGAGTTCATGACTCTAAAACACAAAATTCGAATTTTGCAAGTAAGAAACAAACAATCAAGCATCAATTTAGTAGAAACCAATCTAGGCTCTGATACCACTGACGGGTTTTGGCTATATGAACATTCCTATGTGCACATACAAACCCTAATGCTCGGATCTAGGTTTCTCTAATTAAACATTCATTGGATCCAAGACTTCTAATGGCTAATAGAGTATAAGAACAATAGAAAATCAGAGTTTGAAGCTTACCTTGAAACCCTTGTTTGATCTTCTTGTTCATGGAGCTTTAGAGTCACAAATGTCACTCCTCTAATGGCTTACAAACACCAACTAGCAAGAGGATGATTTGAGAGAGAGGAGAGGGACTAGAAATCGGCCAGGGTTTCTTTGCTTTTTCAGAGGTGCCGATTTTCCTTGCCCTAGGGGTCTATTTATACTTGTAAGGCTCCTAGGGTTTCACCCTTAAACCCTAATTGGATAATCTTTACTAAAAGCAATCCAAATCCTTTCCATGATAATCCCTTGGACGATTTGTGGCTTATCCCAAGCCCTTGAAATCGTCCAACCATATCCAAGAAGGATTTACAGCCCAAAGTGTAACTATCAAACAATTGACAGTTTATACTCTCTTATTTAATTAATCTCTTTAAGTCACCAAATTAATTCTAATTAATTCTATGACTTATATTAATCAAATAAAAATATTATTATTCCTTATATTATTCTCATAATATATTAATAATATTTATTCTCTTATAATAAATCATCCTATCAAGTTGCTATGGTGAAGGCAACCCAAAAGGACCATGCACAATCAGGTCAAATACTTGCCTAATATAGTTGCAGCCTTAGACACTATTCCAACAAAAACTACCCAAGACAATAGATAGTGTGGATACCATATGGGTAATAGTCAGCAGGTTGACAAAATCCGCTCATTTCCTGCCAATAAAAGAGTCATACAAGATGGAACGATTGACAAGAATATATATCACGGAAATCGTGAGACTCCATGGAGTACCAATATCTATCATCTTATATAGAGATAGTAGGTTTACTTCATGCTTTTGGCAATCACTTCAGAAAGCTATGGGAATACAACTTGACATCAGCACTGCCTACCACCCACAAACGGATGGTCAAAGTGAACGAACCATTCAAACGCTTGAAGATATGCTTCGTGTATGTGTGATAGACTTTGGAAGGTCGTGGGATACCCAATTGCCTTTAATTGAGTTTTCGTACAACAACAATTACCAATCAAGCGTCAAAGTTGCTGCTTTTGAAGCATTATATGGGCATAAATGTAGATCACCGTTGTGATGGGATGAGGTAGGTGGCACTCAGCTAGCAAGTGGGCAGACACCAAGCAATGTGTTAACAGGACCCGAAATCATACAAAAAACGAAAAAGAAGATAATTGAAATTAGAGCTCGATTACAAGCATCACGAGACAGACATAAGAGCTACGCTGATAAACGGTGAAATCCCTTGGAATTTCAAGTCGGGGATCGGGTGTTGTTAAAGGTCTCTCCATGGAAAGGGGTGATTCGTTTTGGGAAACGGGGAAAACTAAACCCATGATACATTGGACCATTTGAGATTCTTTCCCGAATCGGTCTAGTGGTTTATAGACTTTAGCTACCTATCAAACTCAGCAGTGTACACCCCGTGTTCCACGTTTCCAATTTGAAGAAGTTCTTATCCGACGAAACTCTCTTCATCCCATTGGAAGAAACTGAAATCAACGAGAATCTCCTGTTCATCGAGGAACCAGTTGAAATCATGGACAGGGAAGTGAAACGTAGTAAGCGAAGTCGCATTCCGATTATGAAAGTTCGGTGGAACGCGAAACATGGATCGAAATTCACATGGGAACGCGAAGACCAGATGAAGCAAAACTACCCTCACTTATTCTCGCATTCTCAAATCTAGCTTCGAAAAGAATTTCCAGACGAAATTCCCTCTAACTGGGGGATGATGTCACAACTAGGAAATCTGATGCTTTATAGATAATTAACAAGCATAACATTGTAACTAAAACTTGAAAGAATGTATGATACTTATTCAATGACAACAAATTCCATCAAACACTCCATACATACACTCAAATAGTCAACAAAAGATTGGAAACCCTAGAAACCCCAGTTTAAGTCCAATGTGGACTAGGAATTCCTTATTGTGCCTAATGGGCAATAAACTTCCAATTTGACTATTATGCGCTTAGAACTCTTAAATGGGCTCTCATTGGACCCACTCTCATGAAACTTAACCTTTTTGGGCCTTATAAACCTAAAATGAAGTAGTTTATCTTTAATGGGCCTTATTGGGCCATAACAAATTCAATTAGATTTAATGGGCCTTATTTCAGGGGTTAAAATGACACTTTTTGCCAGAAAGGATTAAAAATGTAAAGTTTTTGGATTTTGGGTCAAATTTGTAAAAGTTGAGAAAAGTTTGGACTATAAATGAAAATCTTTTTACTAAAGGGGCTGAAACTGCCAAAAAGTAAAATTTGGGTTGAAAACATTATTTAAATAAGTCTTTCGGCCAAAATGTCAAGAAAAATAGTTTAAGGACCTAAAACGTCATTATTTTTACAAAAAGGGGCTAAAATTGTCATTTATATTAAAGAGGGGCTGAATAGGTCAAACCAATATTTTTGAGTCAATTATTTTATTATTAAGATATTAGGTCAAAAATACCAAATTACAACTTATGAATTTACAATGAAAAATATACATATATTTAAATATCGTTATAAAACAATCGTCAAACTTCGTGCCTTTGCGATTTAACGATTGTTCAATCAGACTTTCCGACAATTATACTATACCTAAAAAAAGTAAATATTCAAATTGTTGGGCTTTAAAGATTCTACTCATGCTTATTGGGCCTTCGTGACCCATTAACATGACTTTTGGGCCTAACAACAAAAATACATGTTTATTGGGCCTCCTATGACCCAATTACATGCTTAAGGGTCCCTTAATGGCATTTACATGCTGCTGGGCCTCAGTGGCCAGCTAGCATTGCTAGTAAGGTCCAAATAAATCATATGCAAAGTAGGCCAACGCACCCTTTGTATACCCGACAACCTTAGATAACATACGCGATTAGTGGGACCTCGTGGTCCTCTACTCCTCGTCTGTTAGGCTTACCTTCTATTTATGTAAACCAAAATTCAGGTCGTTAATCAAGGGTAGTCAAATTCATTTGGATTAAGTGAGTAATAACGAGCGACACCCTTAAGTGTTGATCGTAGTTTGTAGTTATAATCAAAGTCTCCTGGAGGGAGAGCGAGAGTTTGTGTATAGATCTATACGTGGTTGACTCCCCCACACCTAAGCTGTTCGCTACAGTTAGACTCGGCCAGTCTAGGGTGACAAAATCTTAAGATCAATTCCGACATTCATTAGAATGCCAAGACAGAAGAACTAGTCATTATCATGCATGGTTATAACGACTCACATAAAAATCCAATACCATCTGAGTAATCAGGAGAAATCATATTTATTCGTTGTGACAATATAATAATACAAAACGATCATACTATGTATCGGAAAACATCGGGTCTTTTGGGGGAAATCAACATTATTCACTTGTACTTTCAATAACTATAATGTAAAACTTCTCATTTACGCACATTTTTAAATCATTCATGTATATACCTATGGATCTTCACACTTTTTGTATAAACAATTGTCGGTTAAGAAAATATCGGATTTTCTAGTTTTTATAAACTACACAAAACATTTTCATATCAAACCTGCTTATCAACTCACCATCATTCTTTATGCTGACATTTTCAAAATAACTTGTATGCTCGGGTAACAGATAAACTGAAGAACAATACCAAGTGTATTAGGATGTTATGTTTTGAAAACTCTCGAACAATTTATGTTATGGAAATGTAATATTTAGACAATGTACTTGATGTGAACAATGTTAGTTGTAATATATTTATGCATGGTGATGTTTATGTTATGTTTCATGTGTATTCATTGTGATGATATTTCAATTTAAGTCACGCGAGCCCTCATTGTGATGATATTTCAATTTAAGTCACTAGAACGTGTTCCTCACTTCCTGGCATACCCCGGTAATCAAGAACTTCCAAAGAAGTCCTTACTTTAGGTGACTATTCAGTTATTAAGAAAGAAGTCAGATACAGAAGTTCATATGTTGTATCTTAGCTCAGATGTTTTCCAATCATGCAGAAGGAACAACATATGACTAACATAGATAGAGGATTAGAGACATAGTAGGCTGCATATCCTATGTCCCAGGTCAGATCTTCCGATCATCTAGAGGGGAAAACATATGAATAACAGATAGAAAGAATTTCATAGATAAGGATATGCATATAGATAGAGTTGCATATGTGGCATTCCAGGTCGGATATGTTCCAATCACGCAAA
The DNA here is from genome assembly GCF_051521515.1 of Lactuca serriola. Lineage (NCBI taxonomy): Eukaryota > Viridiplantae > Streptophyta > Magnoliopsida > Asterales > Asteraceae > Lactuca > Lactuca serriola. Next base: position 286,698,694 of record NC_136410.1, read on the forward strand.
GGAAGCAACATATGACTGATAGATAGAAAGCAAGAAAATAATTTCCTACATACCTACTTTATCAAAACCCCCAGTTGCCCTATCAGTACCGGAATTAAAAACATGAGTCCATACATCAAGGAAATGTTAAGCCACAATTCTAGATACATATGATTTTAATGTATCATGCAGATTCTCATGTTTGTCTCACTGCTCAATCTACCAAGCGTCGTATTGTCAGTCCAAATGAAACTATCTAAGTCTATACTCTCAAGTCCTTTCGATTGTTAAACTAAGTCTAGCCGTTTTGAATCCTTTGTGCCTACCAGCACATTGAACATATAGTCTAAACCGAACTCAGTCAGATATACAACACTTTCCTCGTTTCTCAGCTGCGAAAGTGCCTGGTAGACGACTCAGCAGTGGTACCCTTGGAGGACATTTAGGTTGATGGCAGCCTGAGTTACATCGAGCGGCCTGTAGTGATCCTTGAGCGGAAGTCGAAGAATTTGAGGAATAAAAGAGTAGAACTCGTGAAGGTGCAATGGCATCACCAGAAGGGGTTGGAGTTAGAGGTGGCAATAGGTCGACCTGGGTTGGGTTCGGGTTCAACCCATTTATTAATTGGGTTGAAAATTTCAACCCAACCCAACCTGTTTATATAAATGGGTTGATATTTCCAACCCAGCCCAACCTTTCAGATAAATGGGTTGTCATCGGGTTGACCCGTTTATGTAATTCCCAAACCAACCAATTAAATAAATTGGTGAAATTTGGGTTGACCCATTTAAAATAAAAAGAATAAATAAATTAACTAAAGATTACACCACTTAAATTAGTTACAGACTTAAATAAAATTTCAATGTATGACAAAAGCACAATCACAATTCACATATACAATGAAATTATTAAAATAACATTAAAGATATTTAATTTCTAAGAGATTTTTTAGAGTGGTTAGTGTTGTCGGTGCCAAGCAAAAAGGTAGAAATTAGGATTCTATTTTTTTAAAACATAAATAATAATACAAACATTGTAATTTATAAACTAATACGTAGATTAATACATGATAATATTTTAATAATTATTCAATTTAATATAAATTAAAGTTAAATGGGTTGGTGGGTTGAAAACGGGTTGATAGTTTTTACCCAACCCAACCTATTTATTTAAATGGGTTAGATGGGTTAACCCATTTAACATAAATGGGTTGAAAATCTCAACCCAACCTGCTAATTTTGGGTTGGGTTCGGGTTGGGTTAGTGGGTTGGGTCAGTTTTTGCCAGCTCTAGTTGGAGTGGACTTGGGATCTAGTGGATGAGATGATGGAGAACTACCCCAATCTGTTTCAGGATCGAGCAACAGACTTCGAGGACGAAGTCTAAAATTAGTGGGGGAGATTTGTAGCACCTGTTTTTTGGTACGTGTTCTTTTTATTAAATCTTTAAATATTTTGCATTTGGTCTTGGACTCGGCGAGTTGAAGGACCAACTCTCCGAGTAGAAGCGGGATGAGGCACGGAGTTTAAGTTGTGCACTTGGCGAGTCGAGTCCCGGACTCGGCGAGTAGACCCTGTTTGGACAAAAACCCTAATATGAGGGTTGTCACCCTATTTAAACACCTTAACTCGGCCTCCTTAGTCCCATTTGCTCCCAGAAGACCCCATAGCAAACCGTAGCCGTTATTGAAGCAATCTAAGGCATTTGGAATGATTTTGGTGCTTTTGTTATCCAAGGAAGGAAGGAAAAGCTTGAAGGATCAAGAGGAGGCTAGAAGGATTCGGTTTTGAGAACCATTTGCAGACTTTAGAAGGTATAAAGTCTATACCTTGCTTGCTCTTTTGATAGATCCCATTTTGTGGAGTTTTAGGGCTTTTCTAAGCCATTTTGGTCACCAACCATGATTGCAAGTATGGTTTGAGCTTGATGTTTCAGATCTAGCTCCTTAGAGGGGTTACAAGGCAGAATGGAGTGGCTTTTGCACTCAAGGAAGGCTCTTGCATTGTGAGAGCTTGTTTTAGGACCTTTTGAGCTTAAAGTCTCATGCAAGAATGTAAAGGTTGTAACTTTACGTGCTAAATCGATTGTAGAAGCTTAGATTTACATTTTGATCAAGGATTGTACATCAGAAATAGAAGATTCAGTGAGTGGTTGTGACCAACTCGGCGAGTCCAAGGCTCTATCCCATATCAGTTGAGGGTCATAAGGACCCAATTGAGCGTGGAAAGGTTTTAAGGGGGGTCCCAAGGGGTGACCCAACGTTATGGACTAAGCCGTTGTTATGGAAATTCATGGGACTCGGCGAGTGCATGAACAGACTCGGCGAGTCCAAGGCAATCTTCTTAAGGATGAAGATGAACTCGACGAGTTGTTCATATAACTCGGCGAGTCAAAGACATGACATGTGTATCAGTTGATGATGAACTCGACGAGTTGTTCATACAACTCGACAAGTCAAATGAGGATTCAGTCGATATTCATTTAGAAGGAAAACTCATCGAGTCATCGCCTCACTCGACGAGTAGAGACGGGTATGAGGTCTAATGGAAGGATAGGGACTCGGCGAGTTGGCAAGCCAACTCAGCGAGTCAGGTCAACTAGAAGTTGAATTTGACTTTGACTTGGTCAGGGGTAAAATGGCGATTTTACCCTAAGAGTAGATGTCAGTTTCTGACTATGTGTTTTGTGGGAATTATAGCCGGAGGATTTCCGGAGCAGCAGCGGCAGCAGTCAGAGAATTCCCACACAGTTCAACAGCTACTACGAGGTGAGTTACCTTCCAGTAGTGGTGGGTCTACGGCTACAATGCCGGCCCTCCAGTAGGGTTCATATGTTAGATGTTTATCTTTGTGATATTCATCTGTGTTGGTACTACCTGATATGTTATATGTGTTGGGTTTTGAGCATTCTAACACTCCTACATGTACATGCAACCCTAAATACCTTGGATCTATGTTTTCTCTATTATACATACAAATATGAACTTTCCAAGGTATTCATCCTAACTAGCATAATAACATGATTCATATGAATATATCAATTTAGTATTACATACCTCTTTGATGTAGAAAGTCTTCATGAAGCTTGAGTGCCTAGTGCCACAAGTGTGACACCTCAAATGGTTCACACAACACCAAATACACTTGGAGTAACTTGAGAGAAACTTGAACACTCCTTGAAATCGTTTATCCCTCACACTCACAAATAGTGCATGATTTCTTGAGCCATGGGATTCTTTTATATGGTTCACACAACACCAAATACTACTTGTTGAATCATACACAAAGGCACATTTTATAACACTGAGTTACCGAATGCGTTTTCGTGCAATCAATGTACAACCAACTCATAGTAACAACTCGTATCTCTAGGTTTGAAGAATATAAAATATTATCGTCTCATGATCACTCGTGATAAAATCCATGAAGTGATTCCAATGAGTGCGGGTTGAATCCAATACTTAGAACTTATGAGCACTCATGAGTGTTGTAGCCCTTTGTCCAACATCTTAGACCTTTACAAGCCAACCCATGCCAGTCTTAATTCATATCTACTTCCAACATATGACTGACTGTGGATGGTTTGAATAACTTAGTCATCCAGAACAATGACCTAGTTATTCTGGAAGTTAAAACATGCAAAAATGAAACACAATAATAATTGAATCCAATATGGTATCAAAACCTATGAACATAAATAAAACACCTTTTATTTATCACCATATGATTACACATTATTCATTGTATACTGTTTCAGCTATCAACTTTATTCTTCAATTAAAACACTAGTTGTCCCATGCTCCGAGCATGTACACTATGTTTTCTAAACACTAGTCATGCCACACACCAAATATGCATACTATGTTCGTCTATGATCTTTACTTTTTGAATTAGATCAATTGAACATAACTCCAATAATCCTCTTTTCATAGTCCCAAATCCTTACTGCAAATGCAAGAATTCCAAATTCATGCCATTTACTGAAATCTGTTAGATTCTAAACTTATATGCATAGATCCTCTTGTAATGATTATGCATAAAGTCGCAAAGACATGACAATAAACATTACAGAGCATTCCAAAGGTGATCAACTCCTTGGAAACATCCTTCATGCATTAAGTTTCCTAATCTTACACAGATTGAATAATTTTTAACTTTGAAACATTTCCATATTCCATTTTCACTATCACTTCTAAACAAGAGTTGCCTCCTTAAAGATTATATCAATATGGTCCTTCCAGAATTATCATTATACTTCCAACTGTCCTTGAGCAACCAATATTTGGTAAACCTTAGATTGTCCTCGACAATTGTTTAATCCTTTTAGTCATATCCAATTCTAGATCTTTTCCCTTCTTATTGCCCCAGGCATTTGGAAAATTTTAGAACGGATGAATATAACACATGTAATCGATCCTATCTCCGAAGCATATGGGACACGATTCATGATGTCTCACATAAAGACTAAACCAGTCTTTTGCTATAATATTTCCATTTCAATTTGCGATGTTCTCATAATTCAGATTATGAAAAGGGATGTCGTAATCATAATCGAATTTTAGAACGCAAATAATGGACCCATATATAGAATTTCCTTATGTTGAGCCATTCTAACATGAAATTCATATATATTTCCTTGACTAAATATGATTAAAACCCCAATCTAAGCTTTTAGATTTGAGATGAAGTATAATTTCCTCTCCATTATTATAGCAAGACAACTCTTTCCCAATTGAAACTTTTGTTTTTTATAATTAACATTGCTAACTTGCAACTTTTATCATAATTATCATGCTCCCACTAACATGATGATTATTAGCATAACACTTATGCTCCCACTAGCTTTGAAATGTACTCAGAAATCAGCTTGACTTCTAGAAATCAATACTTGCATGATTCCAAGTTTCAGTGCAATTGAACCTTGGGTGATGAGAATCTTTCCTTATTTGGTAATATTAGACACCACCACAAACCGAAAGAATCAAATCCATTTTTCCAATATTGTTATCAGTGGAATCTTATAAGCAACAAATTTTCACAAATATCATTGTAAGGATACTTAAAATAAATAAAATCAAAACCTTTTTCTTTTATTTTAAAACTTTGTAGAAAAACTTATCCTTACAATCCATATGAAAACCTTGTTGTTATCTATTCCTAAGCAATTTAAATATCATAACTCTTAAGTAATAGCCCAAAATTCTGATCACCGAACCATGCGATTGAAATCCATCTTCGCGAGCATGTACTTAATAGAGTTAGACAATGGACTTTACCTGAAGTAGAGCCAAACTTATTGACTTTAACATCCTTAGGTAAATTTGGCAGCTTCGCAACCAATGCCCCTTCCTTTGGCAATAGTTACCTATGGAACCTTGATAATGGGACTATCTCAGACTTAGCCTCTCTCTTTACCATTTGGTTAACCGTGTTGACTATAGACGATCCCTTTCCATTGGAAGAGAGAGCTTTACTGGATATCCAATGTCATTATTGTCAATGTCCACAAGTTTTAGGAAGTTGATCTTAGCAAACAGATAAGATCATTAAGGGTCTTCACATAGTCTGTTTCATAGGAGTCCCAAAGGAACGCACTATGTGACTTTGAAAGTGATTGAACCACCAACTTTCACAAGACTTTGACACCCAACTCTCCGGACTTGTCAATATGTGACTACATCTCTAAAATGTGATCACACATAGACCTTTTCTTGCCAATAGGGCTTGAGTGACCTTAACCTTTTCAAGAACTTGTGGGTTAGGGAGAATAATTGGAGGAGGTGAAAGAAGTATGATTTCCACGGGACATCATCTTCATTTAGGAAAGCTTGTTTCAAGAGATTTGGGAAGATCATAAATGTCTAAACCAGACATTTTTTTGGGAGATATTCAAGATAGTTGATTTAAAGTCCTTAATATGACACCTAATATGAAATATTAAGGCTAGGACCCAACACAATACTGTTATAACATGGAAGAGGGATGCTGTAATCCAAGCTATAAAATATTTGAAGGTAGGTGAATGACGATTCACCAATTTCCACCAAGATAAACTAAATGTATTATTAGGTTTTAATTGGTTTTGAAACTCCAAGATCTTTGAGATTCATTGAAATTTTCAATGGCATGTTTCAATCTCGAGTGTGCCCTTCAGGTTTTGTGACTGGGATGCCCAGGATCACAAAACAAGGTGTGAAGTAACCATGCAAATATACTAGGTACCCTTAATATTTACCCCTTAATTGATGTGTCGGTTAACCACACACGCTCCACTAATACTATGATAAATATTAAGTTACCCTTTACCTACCTTATTAAGTCCAGGTTAGTGTGCCGGTTAACCACACACGCTCCACTAACCGACTTAAACAAAGTGCAAAGTGTAATTTCATGGATTAGCACATTATTCACATTTTCCTAAGTAACTAAGATTTGGTATTTATAAAAGGTTTAGCTACTTAATATTTATCATTAATACTTTTAATGAAGGGAGAATTATAGTCCTTGTCCTACCCGTTCGGCTAACGACCCTCCACCAGTCAAGGAGGCGGTGGGTGAGAGTGGGCACCCATTAAATTGCCATTTTATAGGCAATAACCTTATGCCCCCCTTATAGACCAGCTTCGTGAATGAGGCCTACTAACGGTAAGACTGACTCTACTCTTATACATATATATATATATATATATATATATATATATATATATGTATGTATATATATATATATATATATATATATATATATATGTATATATATATATATATATATATATATATATATATATATATATATATATATATATAATATTATTAACTTATAATATTATAAAGTATAAGGGTTGAATTTTAGCTTTTAAGATTCTAAAGGGCTAACTTGGAATTAAAGTATTCATAAGAGAAAACTTTTAAAATTCCAAAACTTGAGGGCGTGTTTTGAAATATTCAAAACTAATTAATTCCATAACTTATGTGTTTAAAGTAGATTTAATCCAAAAACTCTTCAAGTTCCATAACTTGAGGACAAGTTATGGAAGACTTTAAACTAATAAAAGAATGTAACTTTTTCTTTATTTGTAACATATGGAATTAATTAAGGTTACACATTTTAATGATTTAATGAAGTGACTCTTGAACCTCCATAACTTGAGGACAAGTTATGGAGTCATCAAAGCATTCAATGAAAACAAGACTCTTCATTTTTGTAACCTATGTTAACTTTTATGAGTTTTAAGATTCATAAATGTGACTTTTAAGTTACATAAACACATTTTATGAACTTCTTTTGGATTAATTTGGATTAAAACCAACTATCACATAATTTTTTTCATTAATCTAAATTCACTCATAAAACAAGGTAACACAAAAAACTTTTGGTGATCCATAACATATTCTTAAGTTATGGAATTCTTTAAAACATTAACACCAAATTTTGTAACTCCATAAAAACTTTGAATCATTTTTTTATAAAACCTTTTCATATCCATGACTTATTGAGGTTTCAACAAATAAAACTCTTTAGATCAAACTTTTAAAACTAATAAAATACTCATACCATTTTATCTTTTATTAAATTTAAACTAATTCAACTCATATAGCAAATTATTCAAATTTTACAAACAATTAGTTTTTCACAAGAACAAGTAATTATCTTAAAATTTGAAAAACTTCATGTTTTTTTCCTTTTTTTTCAACTTTGAAAATAACATATTTGCATCAATATAACAGAAAACAACCCTTGGCTCTTATACCACTGTTGGGTTTTGAGCATTGCAACACTCCTAAGTGTACATGCAACCCTAAATACCTTGGATCTATGTTTTCTCTATTATACATACAAATATGTACATTCCAAGGTATTCATCCTAACTAGCATAATAACATGATTCATATGAATATATCAAGTTAGAATTACATACCTCTTTGATGTAGAAAATCTTCATGAAGCTTGAGTACCTAGTGCCCCAAGTGTGACACCTCAAATGGTTCACACAACACCAAATACATTTGGAATAACTTGAGAGAAACTTGAACAATCCTTGAAATCGTTTAGCCCTCACACTCACAAATAGTGCATGATTTCTTGAGCCATGGGATTCTTTTATATGGTGGCTACTAGGGTTACACCATGTAACTCATGACTTTACCCATTCCTTATGCTCCATGGATTTTAACCTCCATGGAGCATCCATGGGTCACCCCAAGGACTTAGTCCAACATAAGGAATCTTGGATCACAAGCCCACATATATAAGAATGAACGATTTACACAATCAAGCCATATATTTAATTAGTCTTCTTTTGATCACTTAATTAATTCCAAATTAATTCTTGATCAATACTAATTAAATAACCTTATTAATATATTAGAACTTATAATATATTAACAAACCTTAAGTGTTATTTCTCTCATTTTAGTCTATCCAAATGCATGATGCCATGCAACCCAAATGGACCATGCCGGGTCAGGTTAAGTCTGTTGGGTTTTGAGCATTCTAACACTCCTAAGTGTACATGCAACCCTAAATACCTTGGATCTATGTTTTCTCTATTATACATGCAAATAAGAACTTCCAAGGTATTATCCTAATCTAGCATACAAAACAATAACTATAGCAAGATAGAATACATACCTCTTTGATGTAGAAAGTCTTCATGAAGCTTGAGTGCCTAGTGCCCCAAGTGTGACACCTCAAATAGAATCACAATCATCAAAACACTTGGAATGACTTGAGAGAATTCTACACTCATCAAAATCGGCTAGCCCTTTCATTTCACACACTAGTAGCCGATTTGGTCAAGAATAAGATGCTTATATAGTTAGGGTTACACCATGTAAACCCTAATTGACATGGCCTTTCATTTTCATGATCCATGGGTACAAATACACCATGGAGCATCCATGGACCATCCTATGGGTTTTAGCCCAACTTGATTATCCATGGAGCATTAGCCCACTATACAAGTATGGATGATTTACACAATCAACCCATATATTTAATTAGTCTTCTTTTGATCACTTAATTAATCCTAGATTAATTCTTGATCAATACTAATTAAATAATCTTATTATTCTTATTATTAATATACTAGAACTTATAATATATTAATAACCATAAGTGTCTTATTTCTCTCATTATAGTCTATCCAAGTGCATGATGGTATGCAACCCAAATGGACCATACCGGGTCGGGTCAAGTCTTACCAATTATAGTTATGGACTTAGACATTAATCCAACAAAGTCTTACCAATTATAGTTATGGACTTAGACATTAATCCAACAATATGCTAGTGTGATATGATATGTGATAGTGATAGAGTTCGGTTGTCAGGACCGAAGGGTAGGTTAGGCACCCCAGATATGCCCAACAGTATGTCATGATATGTTTAGCAGCTAACATGATATGTTATATGAGATAGAGGTAGTAGGAGGGGGAATAGTCCCCGAGATTCGGTTGTTAGGACTAAAGGGGTAGGTTGGACACCCCATATATGTCTAACAATAGATTATGCTATGATATATGTAATAGTAGTAGTAGGGGGTGAAATAGTCCCCGAGTTTCGGTTGTTAGGACCGAAGGGTAGTCAGCACCCCAGAATGGCTCGACATGCGTAGGTCAGCGCCCCAAAATGGCTTGACATGGGTAGGATGGCACCCCAGAATGGCCGCATGGCTAGGTCGACACCCCAGAATGGCCATATCGGGTAGGTCGGGCACCCTAGAAATGCTTGGCAGTATGTATGTATTGTGATTGTATGGTATGTGATATGATGGGGGAACTCACTAAGCTTCGTGCTTATAGTTTTTAGTTTTGGTTTCAGGAACCACTTCAGCGAAGGGGAAGAAGTTGGCGTGGTAGCGGCACATCATACACACACATTGGTTTTCCGCATTATGAGATGTTCTGGGATTGTACTCTGACACAATAATAATTGAATCCAATATGGTCTCAGAACTTATGAATATAAATAAAACACCTTTTATTTATCACCATATGATTACACATTATTCATTGTATACTGTTTCAGCTATCAACTTTATTCTTGAATTTAAAACAATAGTTGTCCCATGCTCCAAGCATGTACACTATGTTTTCTTAAACACTAGTCATGCCACACACCAAGTATGCATACTATGTTTGTCTATGATCTTTATTTTGTGAACTAGATCAATTGAACATAACTTCAATGATTCTCTTTTGACACTCCCAAATCCTTACTGCAAATGCAAGAATTCCAAATTCATGCCATTTACAGAAATCTGTTAGATTCTAAACTTATATGCATTGATCCTCTTGTAACGATTATGCACAAAGTCACAAAGACTTGGCAACAATCATTATAGAGTATTCCAAAGGAGATCAACTCCTTGAAATATCCTTCTTGAATTAAGTTTCCTTAATCTTACACAGATTGAAAATTCTAACTTTGAAACATTTCTAGATTCCATTTTGACTATCACCTCTGAACAAGAGTTGCCTCCTTACAGATTATGTCAATATGGTCCTTCCAGAATTATCATTATACTTCCAATTGTCCTTGAGTAACCAATATTTGGTAAACCTTAGATTGTCCTCGACAATTGTTTAATCCTTTTAGTCATATCCAGTTCTAAACCTTTTCCCTTCTTAATGCCCCAGGCATTTTGGAAAATTTTAGAACGGATGAATATAGCACATGTAATCGATCCTATATCCGAAGGATATGGGACACGATTCATGATGTCTTACATAAAGACTAAACCAGTCTTTTGCTATAATATTTCCATTTCAATTTGCCAAGTTCTCATAATTCAGATTATGAAAAGGGATGCCGTAATCATAATCGAATTTTAGAACGCAAATAATGGACCCATATACAGAATTTCCTTATGTTGAGCCATTCCAACATGAAATTCATATATATCCTTGACTAAATGATTAAAACCTCACGATCTAAGCTTATAGATTTGAGATGAAGCATAATTTCCTCTCCCTTAATTATAGCAAAACAACTTTTTCCCAATTGAAACTTTTGTTTTCTATAATTAACATTGCTAACTTGCAATACTTATCATAATTAGCATGCTCCCACTAACATGATGATTATTAGCATAACACTTATGCTCCCACTAGCTTTGACATGTACTCAGAAATCAGCTGGACAGTCTGAAATTTAGATTCACACACCCTTTCCGTAGATAGCTCACCTGTGTGTCTAAGCAATTTCAAGAACCATGAAAAGGGATACCGTAATCATGGTCTCAATTGCTTAGGCATTTGCCATTTCTCACAAGTCCATGTTAGTGTGCCGGTTAACCACACGTGCTCCACTAACGACTTTTGAAAATGCAAATAACACAATTGATATCTTCGTAAAATCTACTTAGTGAAAGCGTTTCCTCACCATCATTTTCATGAATCGGAGAGAAACCTTATGACACTTAGATTTATATGGTGTATGAGTTCCTACCCATATGAATTTGTCAAACCATAATCACAAGACAAAGATAATGACAAATCCAAAACCATATGGATTGAACTCAATCTTAACTTCTTGCCACCTGGCAGCTCAAGGGCCTGCCATTGCTTCCAAGTTGTTATGCAACAAACTGAGAACTCTAAGAACTCATATGCAAAGCCAACTTTAACTGGAATGGGCACAAATATGTCAACACGATAGGTTATAAACCTCAAGTCGTGTGCTAGTGAAGAACTTCAGGTTTTATTCTTGATTATTTCTTGAGACTTTCAAGACCTTTAAGACTCCCACTGTCCTCTTGACATATAAGACTCCGTTGTCAAACATCCAAGAGATAGTGCGGATTCTAATCAAGAAAAACACTTTACCCAATTGGCCTAAGTTGGTCTTTGTTTTATCCAAAACATCACAACTTACCAATTTCAAATGTACAAGAGTAGAAAATTTTTACTCTTACATTTGACAAGTGTTTTAAACCTTCTTTAAGACATGTCACTCAAATGACAATCTTGGAGTATGACTCTAAGACTTGTATTGGAACGAAGTATGACTCATCTTCTTGATTTAACCATTTCAACAATTCAAGTTCCTCTTCTTAGTCATAAGAATGCACTAAGATTTCCTTAGAGAACTAATTTTGATATGGTTTCTTAATCATTAAGATGATCACAAAAACTGATACTAAAGTACTCTCCCATCTTTTCAGATTTGAGAAACTTTTATCCTTCTGCCTAATTTGATTCTTCTTATTCACTCTGCCTTACATTGGAACCTTTTCCAATGTCTCAGAGTTACACTTAAGCATGTAAGTATAATCATATTTACTGAGCTTTAGTAAACTATGATGAATAATCTTATCGATCTTTTGTGGTGGACTTAATCAGTGCACAAGACTGTATACTCGATCCTTTAGTCCTTCACTTGACTCACACATCCATGTGAACCAGTAATTAGTCTTAATTTTTCCAAAACTTGAAAGTTCTCATTCATCATGCTATATAACTTGCATGATTCCAAGTCCCGGTCCAAATGAAACTTGGGTGATGAGAATCTTTCCTTATTTGGTAAATATAGACATTACCACAAATGAAAGAATCAACTTCATATTTCCACTCTTGCTCTTAATGGAATCATATAAGCAACAATTTTTCCTCAAAAGCCATTGTAAGGATATTTTAAAATAAATAAAATCAAAAAAAATTTCTTTTATTTTAAAACTTTGCGGAAAAACTTATCCTTACAATCCATATGAAAACTTGTTGTTATCTATTCCTAAGCAATATCTCATAACTCCTAAGAAGTTGCTCAAGAATCCGATCTTCAAACTATGCGATAGAAATCCATCTACGCCATCAGATTCAGCATATTCTTTCTTTAAGTTTCTTCACTTTTCTTTGATTCTTAAAACATCACCATGTGACCCAGTCACATCATGTATCAGGAATCTCAGAATAGAAACTTAACAGAGTTAGATAGTGGTCTTTACCTGAAGTAGAGTCAAACTTATTGACTTTAACATCCTTAGGTAAATTTGGCAGCTTCGCAACCAATGCCCCTTCCCTTGGCAATATAAACGTATGGACCCTTTGATAATGGTACACGAGACTATCACAGACTTAGCTTTTCTCTTTACCATTTGGTCAACCGAGTTGACTATGGCCGATCCCTTTCCATTGGGAAGAGAATGCTTTACTGGATATCCAATGTCATCATTGTCAATGTCCATAAAGTTTTAGGAAGTTGATCTTAGCAAATAGATAAGATCATTAAGGGTCTTGTCATAGTCTGTTTCATAGGTGTCCCAAAGGAACTCACTATGTGACTTAGAAAGTGATTGAACCACCAACTTTCTCAAGACTTTGACACCCAACTCTCCCGGCTTGTCAATATGTGACTACATCTCCAAGATGTGTTCACACCTAGACCTTGCCTTGCCAATAGGGCTTGAGTGACCTTAAACTTTTCAAGAACTTGTGGGTTGGGGAGAATAATTGGAGGAGGTGAAAGAAGTATGATTTCCAAAGGACATCATCTTCATTTAGGAAACCTTGTTTCACTAGATTTGGGAAGATCATAGGTGTCTATTACAGACATCTTTTGGGAGATATTCAAGATAGTTGATTTAAAGTCCTTAATATGACACCCAATATGAAATATTAAGGCTAGGACCCAACAAACTATTTTATAACTTAGAAGAGGTATGCCGTAATCCAAGCTATAAAATATTTGAAGGTAGGTGAATGACGATTCACCAATTTCCACCAAGATAAACGAAATGTATTATTAGGTTTTAATTGGTTTTGAAACTCCTAGATCTTTGAGATTCATTGAACTTTTCAAAGGCATGTTTCAATCTCGAGTGTGCCCTTCAGGTTTTGTGACTGGGATGCCGAGGATCACAAAACAAGGTGTGAAGTAACCATGCAAATTACTTGGTACCCTTAATAAATTACCCCTCAATCGATGTGCCGGTTAACCACACACGCTCCATCGATACTATGATAAATATTAAGTCACTCTTTACCTACCTTGTTAAGTCCAAGTTACTGTGCCGGTTAACCACACACGCTCCACTAACGACTTTGACAAAGTGTAAAGTGTAATTTCATGGATTAGCACCTTATTCACATTTTCCTAAGTAACTAAGATTGGGTATTATTAAGAGTTTAGTTACTTAGTATTATCATTAATACTTTTAATGAAGGGAGAATTCTAGTCCTGTCAAACCCGTTCGGCTAACGACCCTCCACCAGTCAAGCAAGCGGTGGGTGAGAGTGGACACCCATTAAGTTGCCATTTTATAGGCAACAACCTTATACCCACCTTATAGACCGGCTTTGTGAATGAGGCGTACTAGCGGTAAGACTGACTTTACTCTTATACATATATATATTATTAACTTATAATATTATAAAGTATAAGGGTTGAATTTTAACTTTTAAAATTCTAAGGGCTAACTTGGAATTAAAGTATTCATACTTGAAAACTTTTCAAATTCCAAAACTTGAGGGCAAGTTTTGAAACTATTCAAAACTAATTAATTCCATAACTTATGTGTTTAAAGTAGTTTTAATCCAAGAACTCTTCAAGTTCCATAACTTGAGGACAAGTTATGGAAGACTTTAAACTAATAAAAGAATTAACTTTTTCTTTATTTTATAACTTATGGAATTAATTAAGGTTACACTTTTTTTTTAATTTATTATTTAATGAAGAGACTCTTGGTCCTCCATAACTTGAGGACAAATTATGGAGTCATAACACCTTTTAATTAGAACTAGACTCTTCATTTTTGTAACCTTTGCCAACTTTTATGAGTTTTAAGATTCATAAATGTGACTTATAAGTTACATAAACACATTTTATGAACTTCTTTTAGATAAATTTGGATTAAAACCAACTATCACATAATTTTATTCATTAATCTAAATTCACTCATAAAACAAGGTAACACAAAAAACTTTTGGTGATCCATAACTTATTCTTAAGTTATGGAATCCTTTAAAACATTAACACCAAATTTTGTAACTCCATAAAAACTTTGAATCAATTTTTTTTAAAAACCTTTTCATATCCATAACTTATGGAGGTTTCAAAAAATAAAACTCTTTAGATCAAACTTTTAAAACTAATAAAATAATCATATCATTTTATCTTTTATTAAATTTGACCTAATTCAACTCATAAAGCAAATTATTCAAATTTTACAAATAATTAGTTTTTCACAAGAACAAGTAATTATCTTAAAATTTGACAAACTTCATGGTTTTTTCCTTTTTTTTCAACTTGGAAAATAAAATATTTGCATCAATATAACAGAAAACAACCCGTGGCTCTGATACCACTGTTGGGTTTTGAGCATTCTAACACTCCTAAGTGTACATGCAACCCTAAATACCTTGGATCTATGTTTTTTCTATTATACATGCAAATAAGAACTTTCAAGGTATTATCCTAATCTAGCATACAAAACAATAACTATAGCAAGATAGAATACATACCTCTTTGATGTAGAAAGTCTTCATGAAGCTTGAGTGCCTAGTGCCCCAAGTGTGACACCTCAAATAGAATCACAATCATCAAAACACTTGGAATGACTTGAGAGAATTCTACACTCATCAAAATCGGCTAGCCCTTTCATTTCACACACTAGTAGCCGATTTGGTCAAGAATAAGATGCTTATATAGTTAGGGTTACACCATGTAAACCCTAATTGACATGGCCTTTCATTTTCATGATCCATGGGTACAAATACACCATGGAGCATCCATGGACCATCCTATGGGTTTTAGCCCAACTTGATTATCCATGGAGCATTAGCCCACTATACAAGTATGGATGATTTACACAATCAACCCATATATTTAATTAGTCTTCTTTTGATCACTTAATTAATCCTAGATTAATTCTTGATCAATACTAATTAAATAATCTTATTATTCTTATTATTAATATACTAGAACTTATAATATATTAATAACCATAAGTGTCTTATTTCTCTCATTATAGTCTATCCAAGTGCATGATGGTATGCAACCCAAATGGACCATGCCGGGTCGGGTCAAGTCTTACCAATTATAGTTATGGACTTAGACATTAATCCAACAAAGTCTTACCAATTATAGTTATGGACTTAGACATTAATCCAACAATATGCTAGTGTGATATGATATGTGATAGTGATAGAGTTCGGTTGTCAGGACCGAAGGGTAGGTTAGGCACCCCAGATATGCCCAACAGTATGTCATGATATGTTTAGCAGCTAACATGATATGTTATATGAGATAGAGGTAGTAGGAGGGGGAATAGTCCCCGAGATTCGGTTGTTAGGACTGAAGGGGTAGGTTGGACACCCCATATATGTCTAACAATAGATTATGCTATGATATATGTAATAGTAGTAGTAGGGGGTGAAATAGTCCCCGAGTTTTGGTTGTTAGGACCGAAGGGTAGTCAGCACCCCAGAATGGCTCGACATGGGTAGGTCAGCGCCCCAAAATGGCTTGACATGGGTAGGATGGCACCCCAGAATGGCCGTACCGGGTAGGTTGGGCACCCTAGAAATGCTTGGCAGTATGTATGTATTGTGATTGTATGGTATGTGATATGATGGGGGAACTCACTAAGCTTTGTGCTTATAGTTTTTAGTTTTGGTTTCAGGAACCACTTCAGCGAAGGGGAAGAAGTTGGCGTGGTAGCGGCACATCATACACACACATTGGTTTTCCGCATTATGAGATGTTCTGGGATTGTACTCTGACATTATTATTCTTTTTTTTTTTTTGTTTTGGGTTTTCAGACACGAGATATGTTTTATGGAATGATATGATCGGATGATGTTTTACTACAAATGTTTTACAAACCACTTAATTTAAATGAAATTTTTTGGTGTGAAAATTAGGTCGTTACAGTCCAGGTGTTCCAAAGTGAAAACATGTCTCTTTCTTCACTTAAAAGTTGTTTATACCTGTCCCTAGTAGCACACCCTTTCCTTGTCTCTGATTGTTCCCACAAGCACACTTGCAACAAGCAGTCTACTTTGCTTGTTTTGGTGGCCTGTATTTACCGACAACATGTTGATTAGAAGCAACATATATAGAGTTCAAAGAGACATTGGTTTAACAGTCAACATAATCAACATAAATAGAATTGTTTCGGTTCTCCTTGTTCTCATCTTCTACTACTTGACATGTACATGAAGTAGAATCATTAGTATCCTTTACCTCAACACTCTCAGTTGGCCCAGATTGTTCAGTCTTAACTGAAGCTGGTTCAGCGATTTGGCCACATTGATTAGGTGTCTCTTCCTCATTGATTTTAAGGGGTGGGTGATAGTTGTCACTGAAAGGAGGTGGAACACTATGATACCCTAGACCCTTGTTTTGATTATCTTTAAAAGTTAATTGTTTTTCAATCATTTATGCAACTACCTCACTTGACACATCAAATTTCATAAAGGTAAAATCTGTATCATTATATTTAGCTTTTAATGCATCAATTTCAGCAGTCAAGTTAGCAAGTTGTTCCTTAACATAGGTATAATTCGCACATTTGTTGTTGTATTCTTCCTGAAATTTTCTAAAGTCCTTGGTTTTGGCCTCTAGTTGTGCTTTTAAGGGTTTTTGACCTTTCCTAAGTGTATGTCCTTCATATTTAAGGTCCTCATTTTCACTTTTTAATATATCGATTTGATCACGGAGAAAGTTGATTACAGCTTCACAATATTGAGAACATGAAACTTCATTGACTTTGGTGTTTAAGGAACTCATTGCTTACCAAAAATGCAATTTGACTTGAAACCTTGAAAGTCAACCTTAAAAGCAGATTTAAAAAGTCAAACTTAAAGGTCAGACCGAAAAGCCAAACGTGAAAATTTTAAAGTTAAACAAGAAAGTCAAACTTTAAAGTCAAAGGAGAAAACTTGGAAGTCAAATTAAAAAAAAATTTATGGTCAAAAGTCAAAATTGGTAGTAAAAAATTAAAAGTCAAAGGTTTATGTTGAAAACGAAATTTAAAAATTCAAAAAAATGAATTTTGGGCCAAAAGTGTCAAAAATCCGAAGATAGGATCGAAACCGCGAAGCTACTTGAACTAAAACGTGAAGACGTTAAACGTGTGGCATACTAGTCCGATTGGTAAGATCGTGGGTTGTGTGTATGAGAGACCCAAGGTCGATCCTTGTTCCACCCAGTTTTTTATATATTCGTTGCTAACCGATAATGAACCGCTGACCGTAAACGAGGGAACCGAAAACATGCGAGGACCGAACACGTGCGAGACCTCACACCGAAAACCCTCGCACCCAAAAACGGATTTCGGCTGTAAACGCTTCGGACCGAAAACTACAGACACTGCTCCACCGAAAACTCGGACACTCCTCCTGACCTCAATCGTGTTTCCGACCGCAAACCCCTAGCAAATGCTAGTGGCTGTGCGAAAATGGCCGCCGGATCTTGCTGTTTACAACCAAAAACTCGTTTTTTTTTTTCACTTTTTAGCTCCAAAACTTGATCAAAAAGCCATTTTTACGAACAACACGAAGAACAAACCCCTAATATTTTGTCCAAAACCAACAAAAAAGGCCAAATCCTTCAGGAAAAAAAATCCAAAAACATTCAATATCTTGCCAAAACGATTGATACAATCCAAGCTCTGATACCAACTGTAAGTCCCGAAATTCGTGTGATGTATAAATCCGATCCACTTGATGGTCTGAAATCCCAATCAAGTGGATGATGCAAGATAGAATGGAGAAGAAGAAGAAGAACTTGATGAATCTTCTTTGTATTGATGATATGAATGATGATCCAACATCAGATTCACACACACATACACATTTCTTCTCTCTTACTTTCTCTCTCTAGAACATGATATGAAATGAATGAATGAATGCTCCTCTAGAACACCCCTCCCCTCCTAGACACATACTAAACACTCCCCTAAGGACTATTTATACATATGGACCGAAAACCCAAGCCCACAACTCAAAGGCTAGACCGAAAGCATATGAGTTTTCGGTCCAAGCTACAAATAAACCTAAAACTATTTTTGCCCAAGACTAAAAACAATAAATGATTAGAAAAGCAAAGTATAAATCAACTTTTGGACCCAACAACCTTCCTCTGTTACACTTGGACTTCCTTTCTCATAATTGGAACGATTGTTCAGTGGTTCTGCCACATATCTTCCACTCACTCTCTACGAGGTTCATTCTGACAGCCCCTTCGTTTCGTCTGCATTGTCTATAGAGGCGGACCAAAAGTATTCATCACACCCATATTTTTTTGTCTTTGTTAACGATAGAGTTAATTCGACAGTTTGATTTTTGTCCACTCTGTTAGTTCTAAACACTTGATAGGTACAGTTTGGACCTTTGGAAAAATAGTTGCTTTTGCTTTTAATGTTTTTGGTTTATTTTGAGAAATACGTGAGAATTCAAATGAATTTACAGAAATCAAATCTTTCGCAGGTTCAAGTTCGTTTTTAATAAACTCTAAACAATCAACCTCATCTTTTACAGAAATTTTGCTCATATCACTGTCCTCATCGAATTCAGATGTACTTTCAACATTTATCTTATTTTCTGAACTCAATTTGGCACTCAATGAATCGAATTTCTGTATAGTATCAAATTTAATTTGCTTATTATTGTTTTCATCCAAAATCTGTTTTAACATGTTTTTGTGGTCTTTGGACTTAATGTATGATTCAATTCGTTCCAGTCCAACCCTGTATGCATCATAAGTTTCGTCTGACGAAATTATGGATTCTCATTTGTAATAGTCGGCGTCTATCACATCTTCCTTTAATTCAAGAAATGGTAAGATCATGTTATGAATTTTCTCACCAATTCACAATCAAGGTGCAACTGAGTAATTTTAAAATAAAGCCTTTTAGCAATCAAACAGAAAATGTTACATTGTTTTAAAAGCATCAAATTGTCTCGTTGCCAGTAAATTAATTGATCCCTAGACTTAGACAAATCCGACTCGATCTTCTCTATCCACATTCATCTCTCATCGCTTTTCGACGAAACCTGCTGATTTGATCAGTTAGGTTAGAGTTTGTCAAACGAGTTCTTTTTAAGCTATCACTAACTCTAGAAAAAGGGAATTTTAGGTCATTTAATTCAGTTTCGTATCTAGACACAGGTATATTTAGAGATTCAAGAATTAGATTTACCTTGTTTATCAATTGTTCGCTTTCATTGATTTGTTCACCAACCGGTCTTGCAACGAAACAAACTATCATCTCTTCTTTATCCTTCAGTTTAATTCCCCTGCATCTGTGACCCATCACCTGATACCATCAAACACCTTTCTATGAACTGTGAACACTCCTCTTTCGCAACGAACGCCCTGCCATGTGTGGGCCTAAGAACCTCGTCATCTTTCGAGTCTTTTGACCAAACCTCAACTCCTCCAAACTCATTTTCAGCCACATTTTCCTGCACAATCAAAGCAGGCATATAGTTATTAGTAGTTTTCTTTTTCTTGATTTCCTGTCGCTTTCGCATGTGGTAAGCCTCATCATCTTCTCCTTCTTTGTTCTCATTCAACTTTCTCAGCATGCACTCCTTGGCCAAATGATTTTTTCAATGAAAATAGTTGCAGTCATAGACAGAGTCACCCATAAGCTTCTTTTCCTTCTTATCAACCTCCTTTTGAGAAGTATTTTTATTCTCCTCTTTCACCTTTTCTAAGCCGTAGCTACCCTTCCAGTTTCGGTTCCTACTTGATGGAAATTTCTTCCTCGCGAACCGCCTGGTATTTGAATCCATTAAAGCATACTCATTGTTCGTAAGATCACACTCAGAATGATTAGACTTGGACTCATCTTTTGCAACTGTCTTGCCCTTCGCAACAGGAGCTAGAGACTCCATACTAGAAACAACTTTTGCTTTTTTTGAAACCTCACTTTCATGTTCCTTAAGAATTCTAACCAGCTTGGTTAAAGAGTAACTTTTGAACTACTAGTGCGCTTTGACTGTAGAAACCACTGCCATCCACTCAGATCTAAGCCCATTCATGAAAGTAACCTTGGGCTCGATCACCTCACGTCGAATACCATGTTCCGTCATCATGCTGAGAAGATGATTGTAGTGATTAAATGTCTGTCTTAGATTTTCTTTTAGATTTTGTGCAAAAGCATAAAACTCTGAAAGCAGGAGTGTTTGTGTAGAAAGCGCAAGATCTGCATCAGTGGAGTAAAGTTCCTTGAGCCTATTTGAAATGGCTTTCGTAGTTTCACATGAACTGACTAGACGATAAGCATCGACATGCAAAGCGAATATAATGATCCTCATTGCTTTGACATTGCTGATGGGTTTCTCTTTCTCGTCCTAAGAAACATCCTTCACATCAAGGAGCAGCTGGTTGTATTCCTCCTGAGTTTTGATAGTTCTTTTGGTCTCTGTGTGAACAAATGGACATAGAGTAACGGTTTCCCGTAGTAAATATCCATTATCATCTGAACCAAGAATGTAATCTTCAAAATGTAGCGCCCAATAATTCCAAGGAGGAAAACGTACTGAAGATGAATTCTCTCTGGCAGACCTTGCATGCATTAATACGTATGACTTGATTTCACTATTATTAATTGTGCCTAAAGATGAAAAGACTTATGAGCCATTTGTTTCACAGCTAAAGAGAATGTTAGTTTGCTACATTCATGAGATTGTGAGAATGGATTAGTTCTGAAGAAAAGCCAATTCTGAAGCCTGAAAAAGGAACAAAGGACCTCCACAATCTCACGCTAGGAAAAATCCAAAAGTAAAATTGGTGTGTGGTGTACCAAAGGAAAGAAGGCCAAAATGTTCAGAAGAGTATGTTTTTCTTACGAGACAAACACTTATACTCCAATGTTTTTCTAAACTCTCTCCTCGAATTGACTGAATCCTGGAAAGTCAACAATGTTGTTGATTAGAAATACTACTCTGATATGATCAACTAGTACCTGGTTATAGGAAATATACTTTTGAATTTGATGTCGAAAGTGTTGAAAGTATAGAAGAAACAACAATGAAGAATCTCCATCAGAATTTGACACAAAGGGGGGAGATTGTTGGGCTTATTAATGTATTGTGTCAAATGTATGTGCTGGAATAGTCTCATTTATACCGGTTTGGGCCTGTCCATTCTTGGTTATCACTTTCAAGGGTTAGGCTATTTATTGTGCATGCATGTATCATTTTAGGGTTAACGATTGTATTGCCCTACCGAGCTCTCATAAAGAAGTTCATGTTGAACTCTTCTAGAGCTATTATAATTAAAGCATTCGACACGACTTTGATCTTTCATTGTTCTTGTTATTTAATTCACGTCTCTTATAGAATCTGTCAATCTTAGTTTTATTATTTCTACATAAACAACCTGTAACATCCTAAAAGTTAGGCATATCACTTTAATCCTTCTTCTTTTCCAAGTTGTCAAAATTAGCCAAAATTAGAAAATGGTGACAAGTGTGCGCGTACCCATGGACGTGACATTGACGCGGACTCTACCCAGGTACGCTCAGCGTACCTTTGCTTATGTTGGGCGTAATGAGCCCAGATTCATAACCCTAAATGAAGCATGAGCACTATAAAAGGAACATTATGGCCTCCATCCCAACCACCATCTTCAGAGAGTGAAACCTTAAAAGAGCCAACCCTCGTTTTAGAGCTTGTGTGTGTGTGTGTTTGAGCTTGATAAAGTGTTCTTGTGAGATTTTGAAGAGAAGCAGGTCCATTGTAGAAGCTAGAGTTGGAGTGCAAGCTTTGGATTTGAGTTTTACAGAGGTTGGAGCATCATTTGGAGGTAAAAAGCTCAAAGCTTTCTTAACCTTTTTTGATTTGTGCATTATGGACCATTTTTAGGGTTTTCGTCCCGAAGATGGAGACTTTATGAGTAATTGGTCCCCATAAGCCTTGATCTACCCCATTTCAGTATAAAATGTGTTGTGGATCCATAAAAATCCAATCTTGATCGTTAATATTGTGTCATGCAAGATATAAGGGCTTAATGAGGAAAAGGCATAAGAGTTTGGAGTGATTGGTGACCTTTACAGTCATGCAAAGGCTTAAAGGTTTTGACTTTATGGGTTAAGACGCATTAGAAGGACTAGATCTAGAATATGAGCTTGTGTCTTAATCGATTCAGACCAAAAATCATAAAAGTATGAAACTGGGACTTACACTAGGTGTAATCCTAGTACGCACCGCGTTAAGGGTTGAGTTCCCCGATTCTGGATGACCGCGAAGTACGCCCCATGTACAAAATTGGTACGTGCAGCGTACCTCCCTACACTTGACTTTCGTTGACTTTTAGGGTTTGGTCAACAATTGGACATTTGGACCATTTGGAGGGGTAAAATGGTCTTTTCCCCCTTCTGAGAGATTATAGGAAAGGATTAGTCTAGCCTTTAAGAATCATTGTTAATTAGAGGTAAATTACTTTATATGATTAGGCGGAGGCTAGATAAGTATTCCGAATTCGAGACTTTTCGAGAATACCCAAGATGAGTCATCTCACGATACATTACCTAGAGTGGTATCTATGTGTAGACCGGATGGTCTTATGTGTATGTGTATGTTTGAGATTTATCTGTATTGTTTTATATGTATGTTATGTGTTATATAGACCGGACCAGAGGGTCCAAAGACTCATTAGGCCAGAGGGTCTTCGATCAAACCGGACCAGAGGGTCCAATGATTTAGACCGGATTGGAGGGTCCAATGAGCTTGACCGGACTGGAGGGTCCAACAAGCTACGGGACTAGAGGGTCCTGCTAAGACATATTGACCGAAGGGTGATACCGAGTTATAGCCTCGAGTGGCTTATGTGTTTTATGTGGTATTTTGGGGAACCCACTAAGCATTTATGCTTTCCGTGTTATGTGATATGTGTTTTAGGTAGTAGTGAGGATCGTGGGAAGGTGTCGGCATGATTTGTATACACTGATAGAGGATTTTGCATTTGAGATTCTGGGATATGTTTTACTGTGATAACATTTGATACACTTGAGTTTTGAGATGATTTATATGAGATATGTTATCTTTGAAAAATGAAAAATTGTTTTAATTTTTCACGTTGTTACAAGTTGGTATCAGATCCTTGGTTATAGGGATTCAGATGCACCTTCGAGTGTATCTGAACTCAAACTGAGGATTTGAGAAAAAATTTCATAAAATAAACAGTTTTTCCAAAAGAGTAAAAGATTTTAAGACAAGTAGAATGGAGCAGTGTGTACAATCAGCCAGCGCCTGAATGGTGATTTCCCAAGATACCCTTACATTATGTGTTATGAGATATTATGTGATATGCTATGCATGCTAGAGTAGGCTAGGTATTCATATCTAGGACTAAAGTGGCCTGATTTGTGATGCCTTAGCCTAGGAGATTACTGCTACTATGAGATAGTTCATGAGTGAGTAATTAGCAGTGAGGAGCTTATGAGTGGTCTATTGGAGGGTAGCCTGTGTTAGCGAGATATAGAGTACTTGTCATCTGTGATCCTAGGAGGAGGACTTGGGGTGAATATTGATGCGTTGTGGAAGGTAGTATAGGGCCCGCACTACTAGAAACATTGAATTAGTGAGCAGTCCAAGTAAGAATCCTTAGGGTACTACAGAACAAGTAGGGTGAGTATCGAGTGCGAGTATACTCGAGCGAGTCTTGGATTCCTTCGTGTTGTGTGTTCAGAGATATCATGGTTGGGACATGCCACACACCAGGGGGCAGCGGCGTTAGCGATAACGAGATTCATCAGATGATTCACGAGTAGGTGGCTGCAACCATTCGTGCTGAGATATCAGAGATGTTTGGATCTATCAAGACCATGCTGATTGAGGCATTCACAAGTGATATGCTGCTCTGACTGTTGCGGGTACTGCTGCAGCCACTGCAACTGTCACTGTCGCGAGGCCACAGGGGGTGACTCATTGTTGTACCTAGAGTTCAGGAACACGAAGCCACCATAGTTTGATGGGACTCAGGATCTGATACCCACGATGAGGTGGATCTCTGACATTGTGGGATGCTTCTACACCTGTTCTTGTCCAGAGCATCTGAGGGTATGGTTCGTGTTGAACCAGCTTTGCTTGGGAGCGAAGTATTGGTGGAAGTTTGTGACGGCTGACTTTATTCCTGCAGAGATTACAACGGTGACCTGGGAGAGGTTCACTACCATGTTCCGAGATGAGTATGTTCCCCCAATGGAGAGGGAATGTCTAGCCCAAGAGTTATTCTCCCTCAAGTAGGGGACGGAGTCCGTGACTGTGATTACATAGATGTTTCGTGAGAAGGTGTTGTTTTTCCGTGAGCATGTGTCTACTAAGCAGGGACGCATGAGTCGATATCTGAGCATATTGAGGAGAGACAGTCGTGAGTTCATGGCGAGCTCGACATACTGGACATTTTCCAAGCTCCAGGAAAATGCCCGAAAGAGGGAGATCGAGCTAGAGACTCAGGCCAAGGAGGAGGCTGAGTCTCAGAGGAGGGATAGGTGGCCGACACAATTTCAGTCGACAGCCAAGCAAGCAAAGCCCACTAATTCAAGATCTGGAGGACCGAGGGGCCGTACTTGTGGGAAGTGCGCTAAGAGCCATGAGGGAGTGTGCAGAGAGGGGGTGTGCTATATGTGTGGCAAGGAGGGGCATCCCGTGAGCGATTTCCCCAAGGGGTTTGTAGTTTGCTTCCACTGCAACCAGAGTGGCCGTCAGAAGGCCTAGTTAGCACGACTACTTTAGGGATCAGCACAGGGATCTACACCTGCTGCTAGAGCTACCGAGACCCGGCCAACGAAGGCCGAGGTACCGAAGGCTTGCGGGAGAGCCTTTCAGTTGCCAGCAAAGGAGGTCCACTCAGCAGATGATGTAGTGGCTGGTATGTATTCATCTATTTACTTATACTGATTTGAGATATTGTTCATATATATATTATGGCATGCATAGGTACTTTTATTCTGAGTTCTGTGCCTGCTTTAGTGTTATTTGATTCGGGTGCGAGTCGATCTTTCGTGTCATTAGCATTTAGCCAGCACATCAGTATCCGAAGAGAGGCGTTGAGTCCACCTCTACAAGTTTCTATAGCCAATGACCAAGCGGTGTTTGCTACTGATGTGATTTGAGGATGTGTGCTCGAGATTTTCGGTGTTGAGTTCCCAATAGATCTGGTATCAATTACGATGGGGGATGTCTGTGTCATAATGGGCATGGACTGGTTGAGCCGATTTGGAGATGTTATCGACTGCGAGCATCAGTTAGTAATCACACGAGACCCTAGTAGGGTAGTAATTACTGTGTATGGCGAGGGTAACCGATCTGGGTCAGCATTTTGCTCAGCTACCAGATCGAGACAGAGTCTACAGCAGGGCTGTAGAGGGTTTGTAGCCTATGTGAAGGATACACGAGTTGCTGCAGAGAGGCCGAGTTCTATCGGTGAGGTTCCAATAATACGAGAGTTTCTGGATGTTTTCCCCGAGGAGTTGTCGGATGTGCCTCCCGAGAGGCAGGTGGAGTTTTGAATCGACTTGGTTCCGGGGGCAGCGCCTATTGCCAAGGCACCCTATCGCCTTAAGCCACCGGAGATGCAGGAGTTATCCTCACAGCTTCAGGAGTTGTTCGGGAAGGGATTCATCCGACCAAGTAGCTCGTCGTGGGGAGCGTCGATCCTTTTTGTCAAGAAAAAGGATGGTTCACAGATGTGCATTGATTACTGGGAGTTGAGCAAGTTGACGGTCAAGAACAGTTATCCACTACCGAGGATCGACAATCTGTTTGATCAGTTGCAGGGATCTTCTTGGTTCTCCAAGATGGAATTTAGGTCTGGATATCACCAGATGAGGGTGCAAGATGAGGATATCTTGAAGACGGTGTTTAGGACTCGTTGTGGGGCTTACCAATGCACCAACAACGTTCATGGATCTCATGAACCGAGTATGCAAGCCAATGTTGGATACATCGGTGATCGTTTTCATCGATGTTATTCTAGTGTATTCGAGATCCAGAGAGCAACATGAGGAGCATCTGAGGGAGATTCTTGGAGTATTGAGATCGTAGAGGCTTTATGCCAAATTCTCCAAGTGTGATTTCTGGTTATGAGAGGTCCAGTTCCTGGGACATATCGTTAATCAGAATGGGATATTGGTCGATCTGGCCAAGATTGAGGCTGTGACGAGTTGGGAGGTGCCGAGATCCCCCACCGAGATTAGGAGTTTTCTAGGGTTGACCGACTATTATCAGAGATTTATCAGAGTTTTCTCCAACATTGTCGTTCCCCTTAGCAGATTGACTCGGAAGGGTAATGCTTTTAATTGGGGTGCAGAGCAACAGACCTCGTTTGAGACGCTTCGCTAGAGATTATGCGAAGCCCCGATGTTAGCCCTTATGGAGGGAATGGAGGATTTTGTGGTTTACTGTGATGCGTCTATATCAGGGTTGGGTGTCGTGCTTATGCAGAGATGGCATGTGATAGCATACGCATCGAGGCAGTTGAAGCCTCATGAGACGAGGTATCCCACCCACGAGTTGGGGGCAGTAGTGTTCACCCTCAAGATATGGCGCCATTATTTGTATGGGGTTCGGTGTACCATATACACGGACCACAAGGGTTTGAAGTATCTGATGGCTCAGCCCAACGTGAACATGCGCCAGATGAGATGGTTGGATGTGGTATAGGATTATGACTGTGAGATCCTATACCACCCGGGCAAGGCTAACGTTGTAGCCGATGCCCTGAGCCGCCGGGCAGAGAGTGCCCCGATACGAGATAAATGTATGAGGATGACAGTGATGACTCCGGTATTGGATACCATTCGAGAGGCCCAGTCAGAGGTTGTGAGACCGGAGAACCACAAGAGAGAGCGGGTGATTGGGTAGGTATCCTAGTTTGTTACTGATAGCCGAGGGCTTTTGACCTTTCACGGTTGGATTTGGGTGTCGTTTATGGGCGGGGCACGTAGCATATTGATGGAGGAAGCGCACAAATCAAGATTCTCAATCCATCTCGGGGCCATTAAGATGTATTTGGACCTGAAGAGAGATTACTAGTGGCCTTGTATGAAGAGGGATGTTGTGTGGGTAGTAGAGAGGTGCTTGACCTGTCGTGGGGTTTAGGCCAAGCACTAGCATCCGCATGGCATGTTGCAGCCACTAGAGGTTCCCGAATGGAAGTGGGAACATATTTCTATGGATTTCATTACCAAATTGCCGAGGACCACGAGGGGTGTTGATGCAATTTGGGTGATTGTCGATCGACTGACGAAGAGGGCTCACTTCCTTGCTATTAGTGAGAGTTGTTCTGTTGAGAGGCTGGCATAGATATGTGTGACGGAGGTGGTGTCGCGACATGGGGTGCCAATCTCAATAGTGTCAGACCGAGATGTACGTTTCACTTCCAGATTCTTGAAGAAGTTTCATGAGGAGTTGGGTACGAGATTGCACTTCAGTACCGCTTATCACCCACAGACAGATGGGCATAGTGAGTGGACGATACAGATGCTTGAGGACATGCTTCAAGCATGTGTTATCGACTTCGGTAGAAGTTGGGACACATACCTACCCTTGGCTGAGTTTTCTTACAACAACAACCACCATTTGGGTATTGGTATGCCGCCCTTTGAGATTTTATATGGGAGGAGGTTTCGGACCCCCATCTGTTGGGGAGAGGTAGGGAAATGAGTGATGGGTAGCATTGAGATAGTGCTTAAGATGATGGAGCAGATTCAGTAGGTTAGACCGAATTTACTGACAGCCCAGAGTCACCAGAAGAGTTATGCTGATAGGCGACGATCCGAGCTTGAGTTCCAAGTTGGAAACCATGTACTCCTGAACGTATCTCCTTGGAAAGGAGTGATCCGATTCAGGAAGAGGGGCAAGCTGGGGCCCCGATACATTGGTCCTCTTAGGGTGACCGCTAGGGTGGGCAAGGTAGCATACCGTTTGGAGATACCTGAGGATTTGAGTCAGATTTGTAACACCTTCCATGTATCCTAGTTGGGGAGGTGTGTGGCCGATGAGGCGGTACTTGTACCATTGAAGGATATTCAGGTGGATGCAAGCCTGAATTACATCGAGAGGCCCATCGCGATACTGGATAGGAAGATCAAGGTTCTGAGGAACAAGGAGCTGCCTTTGGTTTAGGTCCAGTGGCATCATCGGAGATGGTCCGAGCTGACTTGGGAGCCGAAGATGGAGATGCGTGAGCAGTGTCCAGAGTTATGTACGATATGAGACTTCGAGGGCGAAGTCTGATCCTGTTGTGGGAGAATTGTAACATCCTGAAAGTTAGGTATATCTCTTTACTCCTTCTTCTTTTCCAAGTTGTCAAAATTATCCCAAATTAGAAAACGGTGACAAGTGGGTACGATGGGCATACTAAAGAGTACGTTGGGTGTAATGAGCTCAGATTCAAAACACTAAATGAAGCATGAGCACTATAAAAGACACATTATGGCCTCCATTCCAGCCACCATTTTTAGAGAATAAAACCCTAAAAGAGCCAACCCTCGTTTTAGGGCTTGTTTGTGTGTTTTTGAGCTTGAGAAAGTGTTCTTGTGAGATTTTGAAGAGAAGAAGGGCCATTGTAGAAGCTAGAGTTGGAGTGCAAGCCTTGGATCTGAGCTTTATAGAGGTTGGAGCCTCATTTGGAGGTAAAAAGCTCAAAGCTATGTTAACCTTTTTGGATTTGTGCATTATGGACCCTTTTTAGGGTTTTTTTCCCAAAGATGGAAAATTTATGAGTTAATGGTCTCCATAAGCCTTGATCTGCCACATTTCAGAAAAAAATGTGTTGTAGATCCATAAAAATCCAATCTTGATCGTTAATATTGAGTCATGCGAGGGATAAGGGCTTAATGACGAAAGAGGATAAGAGTTTGGAGTGATTGGTGACCTTTACAGCCATGCAAAGGCTTAAAGGCTTCGACTTTATGGGTTAAGACACATTAGAAGGACTAGATCTGGAATATGAGCTTGGGTCTTAATCGATTCAGACCAAAAATCATGAAAGTATGAAACTAGTACTTACGTTGGACGTAATCCCAGTATGCATCGTGTAGGGGGTCGAGTTCCTCGATTCTGGATGACCGCAGAGTACGCCCCACGTACAGAATTGGTACGCGCAGCGTACCTCCCTACAGTTGAATTTCGTTGACTTTTAGGGTTTGGTCAACAATTGGACATTTGGACCATTGGAGGGGTAAAATGGTATTTTCCCTTCTGAGAGATTATAGGAAGGGATTAGTCTAGGCTTTGAGAATCATTGTTAATTAGAGGTAAATTACTTTATGTGATTAGGCGAAGGCTATATCAGTATTTCGAGTTCAAGACTTTTCGAGATTACCCAAGGTGAGTCTTCTCACTATACATTACCTAGAGTGGTATCTATGTGCAGACCGGAGGGTCTTATGTGTATGTGTATATTTGAGATTTATGTGCATTGTGTTATATCTATGATATATGTTATATAGACTGGACCAGAGGGTCCAATGACTGATAAGGCCAGAGTGTCCTCGATCAGACCGGACCAGAGGGTCCAACGACTCATAAGGCCAGAGGGTCCTCGATCCGACCGGACTAGAGGGTCCAACGATTTAGACCGGATCGGAGGGTCCAACGAGCTAGACCAGACTGGAGGTTCCAATGAGCTACGCGACTGGAGTGTCCCGCTGAGACATTGTAACAACGTGAAAATTTTAAACAATTTTTCATTTTTAAAATGCATATTCTTCATAACATATCGTATAAAAATCTCTTTTATTCAATTACAAATCACAAGTCCATTAATAATCCAGGATCCTCATAACACTTTCTCTGGTGTACAATCAAGCCGGTGCCGTCCCGTGATTCTGAGAGGAAAACATGAAACACATAACACATAAAACGGTAAGCACGAAGCTTAGTGAGTTCCCCAAAATACCACATATAACACATATTAGCCACTCGAGGCTATAACTCTGTGGACCCTCCGATCCTAACTCTATGGACCCTCTGGTCCTAACTCTGTGAACCTTCCGGTTCTAACTCTGTAAACTCTGGAACATACACGACATGAATCACATAGAAATAATGCAGTGTATCACAATCACATAAATAACATACAAAATACTCTATAATATAACTCTAATTACCACTCTAGGTAAAGTAGAGTGAGAAGATTCACCTGGAAAGCAGAAAGCAACTATCCTCACACTTGAATCTTGAACTCGCCATCGCCTAACACATAGGATGAATATCTATTATAATAACTCTTTTTGACGACTTAGATAATCGAAGGCGGTTCCTTCTCTTTTCTAACTCTCTAAGTTGGGTAAAAGACAATTTTACCCTTCCAAGGCCTCTATTACTTATGTTGACCAAAACCCCAAATTCAATAGAAGTCAAGCTCAATTCAACAGTCCACATTTGACCCTACTCATCGAGTGCACCCATGCGACTCGTCGAGTCCCCTCGTATCAACTGAACTCTACCTTGGACTCACTCAGCTCGTCGAGTTGACTCCCAACTCAGCGACCCAACACTGGGTCAAGACTACTCGGTCAAACTCGCTACGACTTGTCGAGTCACCCATGGACTCGGCGAGTTGGCTCCGACAGATTTCACATTCAGCCATTTGAGGTCAGATCTGCAACCCAAACTCATAGATCTAACCTCCTTTTACCCAAAAGTCATGCAATGGTCTGAACTTGAGGCTCATGCATGGTGTATTTTGCTCTATACACCATTTTTACTCTATTGAAGCTCCATAGCTTCAAAGCACTAATGTTACTCACTCAAGGCTGCTTACAGTTGACTCCAAAAAGGGTTTGGATGCACCCAAAACCCCATCAATATGGATGAAAGCCCAACATTACAACTAAGAAAATCTACTCAAACACAATGGAGGCAAGAGTTGTACCAGATCTGAAGCTTGAAATGAAGATGAGACTGATCCACCAACTCTCCTATGAGATCCTTGCAACTCCCTTGATCTTCTTCTCAAAGAAATGACCTCCAAGAAGCCTCTTTCCTCTCTAGCTCATAAATAAGTCTAGGGTTTCTCTAAAGGGACGAAGACACTGTTGGGAAGGGGCAAGGAGGCTATAAGTGCCTTTAAATCGGTCCCAAACCCCGGAGATTAGGGTTTCTGTCCCCAGCACTTACTCGGCGAGTCCCTCTCCTCGGACTCGTTGAGTCCACTTATTAAATCCACAGGAGAACCCGATTCGACTCGGAGAGTTGGACCCTCAACTTGTCGAGTCTCTCCGTTAATCACAAGATTAACCCACACAAATATACCTCTAAAAATCCGGATGTTACAATTCTCCCCCATGTGAATTAGATTTCGCCCTTGAAATCACTCCGTAACCACACAAAGTTGATCATCATGAAAGACACCACTGGAAGGATCTCATAACACACTAATAAATTTCTCAATGGACACCTGAAACCACAAAGAAACTCCCAAGTCCCAAAACTAAACCAACTCTTCTTCCGCTAAAACACTCTTTCCCAATATCTGAAAACTCTAATGGCCTAACTCGCCGCTAGACCACCTACTCAAGCAATCACCATGATATTCGCTCCTCGAATGTCAACCCTGATAACCCATTGATCCTCTGATTCTAACAAGACGGAATCTAATGATCAGATACCGCTCACTCATACCAACATGCTAAAAGATCCGAATCACGCCCCAAGAAACGGAAGGGTCCACACCTCACTAGGGCTCATCCACTAAACCGCTATCAGAACCCATCCGACATAGAATCCTTAACACTCTGCCTTCAGACACAAGGGAAAAACCATACTTGCTCAGAAGTGTCCTCAGACATCACATTCGAAAACCCCAACTTCATTTCTCATATCCCGTTTCAATACTAGCACTAAGTCAACTCCTTACTCCATAATTGAACCTCCAAAGGTCACCCATAACATGCCCTGAAATGTCTCACCGACTTCCTTCTCACAACAACAATCTCGGCCCAGTGAAACACAAGTGACAAAGCTCTCTTTACCCCAACGAATACCACAAACCCACTAAATCGTTTCACCCTCGACCTCTGTCGAGCACCACTCGCTAGATACATGCACCTCGCGGTACCTCCCATACCTGAGTGTTGGCCTACACAGGTATAAGACATTTGCTGAATAAAAATACCTCTCAACATGGGACCCATCTCAGAATATAGAATCTCATCTTTCCTACTCAAGGCACCACTAGAGCCAAACTCAAACTCAAGAGTCTAGTCCGACCCAGAATTGGAACCACTTGTCCTTATGAACCACTCAACCCATGACTCATGACCCGCAACCCATGCATACGTCACTTCCCTAATTGCTTCTGATTATGATAACCACACCTTAACTCAGTATATAACGATCCCTGATTATTAAGGAGACCACAGTCTCGCTTTTGGTCTGACCACCAGGTCCCCCAAAACTCAATAATAAGGGTACCCAAGCCTAACACTCCTCTGCGTCATACTCTGACTTGGGAATAATACAACTTCTGGTAGTACCACGATACACACTTGATGACTAGTGAATACTATGGCTCCCCGCAGTATCACAACACCCTCTCGCTGACTAGTAAGTACTACGGCTCCCCGCGGTATCACAACACCCTCTCGCTGACTAGTGAATACCATGTCTCCGTGTTTTATCACAACACCCTCTTGCTGACTAGTGAGTACTATGGCTCCCCGCAGTATCACAACACCCTCTCGCTGACTAGTGAATACTACGACTCCCCGTAGTATCACAACACCCTCTCGCTGACTAGTGAGTACTACGGATCTCCACAGTATCACAACACCCTCTCGTTGACTAGCAGCGCTCTGTCTTGTCATCCCACAGTCTCATAGTCACGTTAACACCACACTGCGTGTCACACCCCAAAACAAAGAATGGCGGAAACGTTCTGGGTCGGAGGACGTCATGTACAATATCACACCATAGAAATATAGTAAATAAGTAAACAACAAATCAAGTCAAGAAACACTTACGTTTACGGAAGATCGGGATGCTACTTGAGAGAGAATGGTGAGTGTTCTTGAGAGTGGAAGTTGAGAATGAAACAAATGGGGAGTAAACTCATGCCTAAGGCATGAGTTCACGGCCACATAAGAGTTTACGGCCCAAACTCCAAAAGTTTGGTCGTGAACTCTTTTTTACGGTGTTAAGTATGGGTTTGCTACTCCAAGACTCGAGAAGATACTTCCTTTCATTCGTTCGTTTGAAGAATAAATACTAAAAACACCCAAAACAAACTATAATCTGTCACACCCCAAAACCAAGAACAGCGGAAACGTTCTGGGGCGGAGGACGTCATGTAAAGTATCACAATACAGAAATATAGTAAACAAGCAAACAACAAATCAAGTCAAGAAAAACTTATGTTTTCAGATGATCGGGTGAAGAACGAGATGCTACTTGAGACAGGATGGTGAGTGTTCTTGAGAGTGAAAGTTGAGAATGAAAGAAATGGGGAGTAAACTCATGCCTAATACTTGAGACAGAATGGTGGGTGTTCTTGAGAGTGAAAGTTGAGAATGAAAGAAATGGGGAGTAAACTCATGCCTAAGGCATGAGTTCATGGCCACATAAGAGTTTACGGCCCAAACTCCAAAAGTTTGGCCGTGAACTCTTTATTAGGGGGGCTATGTATGGGTTTGCTACTCCAAGACTCGGGAAGATACTTCCTTTCGTTCTTTCGTTTAAAGAATAAATCCTAAAAACACCCAAAACGAACTTTAATCTGTCACACCCCAAAACCAAGAACAACGGAAACATTCAGGGGCGGAGGACGTCATGTATAGTATCACAACACATAAATATAGTAAACAAGCAAACAACAAATCAAGTTAAGAAAGACTTACATTTTCGGAAGATCGGGTGAAGAAAAGGATGCTACTTGAGAGAGAATGGTGACTGTTCTTGAGAGTGGAAGTTGAGAATGAAAGAAATGGGGAGTAAACTCATGCCTAAGGCATGAGTTCTCAGCCACATAAGAGTTTATGGCCCAAACTCCAAAATTTTGGTCGTGAACTCTTTATTAGGGTGCTAAGTGTGGGTCTCCTTTCATTCGTTCGTTTGAAGAATAAATACTAAAACACCCAAAACGAACTTTAATCTGTCACACCCCAAAACCAAGAACACTGGAAACGTTCTGGGGCGGAGGAAGTCATGTACAATATCACAACACATAAATATAGTAAACAAGCAAACAACAAATCATGTCAAGAAACACTTACGTTTTCGGAAGATCAGGTGAAGAACGGGATGCTAGTTGAGAGAGAATGGTGAGTGTTCTTGAGAGTGAAAGTTGAGAATGAAAGAAATGGGGAGTAAACTCATGCCTAAGGCATGAGTTCACGGCCACATAAGAGTTTACGGCCCAAACTCCAAAAGTTTGGCCGTGAACTCTTTATTAGGGTGCTTAGTATGGGTTTGCTACTCCAAGACTCGGGAAGATACTTCCGTTCATTCGTTGGTTTGAAGAATAAATACTAAAAACACCCAAAACGAACTTTAAACTGGCTAACCATTATCAGAAATGTATTTAACTTTTAATTTAAGTGCTTGACTGTAGGGTTTGTACGAATAAAAATTTTGGGTTGTCACATCATCCCCTCATTAGAGGGAATTTCATCCCGAAATTAGAGTTTAAGCAAATAAGTAGTTACAAATAACTTAGCGAATAGATGAGGATATTTCAATTTCATTTGCTCCTCTTGCTCCCATGTGAATTCTGGTCCTCGCTTGGCGTTCCAGTGAACCTTCACTATCGGGATGCGGCTTTGCTTCATTCGCTTGACCTCACAGTCCATGATCTCTACAGGTTCTTCCACGAAGTTGAGGCTCTCGTTGATCTCGATTTCGTCAAGTGGGATAACAAGAGTCTCATCGGACAGACACTTTTTCAAGTTGGAGACGTGGAATGTAGAATGTAGGTTACTGAGTTCGCGCGGTAGATTGAGTTTGTAAGCTACTGGGCCGATTCGGGCAAGAATCTCGAAAGGCCCTATGTATCTTGGATTAAGTTTCCCACGCTTATCGAAGCTTCTCAATCCCTTCTAGGGTGAGGTTTTCAAAAGAACGCGGTTTCCCACCTGGAATTCCAGAGGTTTCCTTCGCTTGTCTGTGTAGCTTTTCTGTCGGTCTCTAGAGGCTTTCAATCGTTCACGAATCTGAACGATCTTCTTTGTCGTTTCCTAAATGATCTCCGGACCTGTGAGAGTGCTGTCAGGAACCTGTCCTTTAGTTAACTGTGTGTCACCCACCTCAGCCCAGCACAGGGGGGATCTGCACTTTCGGCCATTGAGGGCTTCAAATGGAGCAGCTTTTATGCTTGTGTGATAATTATTGTTACAGGAAAATTCAACAAGGGGTAAGTGAGTATCCCATGCCTTCCCAAAATCAATCACACAGGCTCTCAACATATCTTCCAGTGTTTGTATCGTTCTCTCATTTTGTCCATCGGTCTGTGGGTGGTAGGTTGTACTCATGTCTAGCCTCGTCCCCAGGGAACTTTGTAATGACTACCAGAACCTTGAAGTGACCCTACTATCCCTATCGGAGATAATGAATATAGGAACACCATGCAGTCGTACGATTCCCCAAATGTATGTTCTCATAAGCTTCTCCATCTTCCCAGTTTCTTTGATAGGCAAGAATTGTGCAGACTTGGTCAATCTATCGACGATGACCCATATAGTATCAAGTCCACCCGTTGCCTTGGGAAACTTGGTTATGAAATCCATAGTGATCTGCTCCCACTTCTATTCTGGTATCTGCGGTTGTTGAAGTAAGCCTGATGGTTTCTAGTATTCGACCTTAGCCTTTGCGCAAGTAAGGCATTTACTCACGATGGTAGCAATCTCTACATTCATGTTAGGGCACAAGTATTGCTTTTTAAGATCCAGTTACATCTTATCTGAACCCGGGTGGACATAATATCGAGTGTTGTGTGCCTCGGTCATGACGAAGTCTCGGAGGACACTGTGTTTCGGTGTCCAGATCCGGTCCATGAAATATAAGGCTCCGCCACCCTTGGCATCTAAATTCTTATCCATTCCTCTAAGGGATTCACTCGCCATGTTTTTAGGTTTCAAAGCTTCGAGCTGAGCCTCCTTAATTTGTGTGAACAGATGCGAATGGATAGTCATAGTCAGTGATTTGACCCTTCGACTAGAATATTCCTTCCGAGGGCGTCCGATACTACATTGGCTTTACCCGGATGATAACGAATTTCGCATTTGTAATCATTGAGTAGCTCGACCCACTATCGTTGCCTCATACTGAGTTCCTTCTGGTTGAATATGTGTTGTAGGCTTTTGTGGTCTGTAAATATCATGCTTTTTGTACCATGCAGGTAGTGTCTCTAGATGTTTAGAGCAAACACAACTGCTCCTAGTTCAAGACCGTGTGTGGTGTAGTTCACTTCATGTGTCTTCAGCTGTCTTGAGGCGTAGGTGACGACCTTACCTCGTTGCATCAGAACACACCCGAGTCCTTGATTTGATGCATTGCAGTAGACTACAAGGTCTTCTATTCCTTCGGGAAGAAATAGTATTGGTGCGGTGCACTGTAACACCCAAATTTTCAAATAATTTTTGACATTTATAAAAACATGTTTTCATTCATGATTGTCATAAAAACATCATTGTATCACATAATCAATTCATAACATGACATCCCAAGATCAAAATTTGTAAAAGCTCCTCGAGTGTGTACTGATCAAGCTGGCGCCTTCACGCGATCCTCACTGTTACCTGAAACACACAACACAACACTGTAAGCATAATTGCTTAGTGAGTTCCTCAAAATACCACACACAACACATATTAGCCACTCGAGGCTATAACTCTATTTGACCCTGTGGTCAATGTGTCTCGGTGGGACCCTCCAGTCCCATAACCTTGTGGGCCCTCTGGCCCTAACTCTGTGGACCTTCCGGTCCTAATTCTGAAAACTTTGGTACATACATGGCATAAATCACATAGAAATCAAATCATGCAAAAGCATACAAAATACTCTGTCACATAACTCTAATTACCACTCTAGGTAAAGTATATTGAGAAGACTCACCTCTGGTAACTCGGTAAATCTCGAACTTTGAAAAATCCAATCTGGCCTCCACCTAATAATATGAAATAAGCACTATAAATCAATACATCCCTTCAGGCTAGGCTATTTCCTCTCTTAGTACTCTCAGAAGGGTAAAAGACCATTTTACCCCTCTCATGGCCCTAAGTCCCAAAATTGACCAAACCCTAAAAGTCAACAAAAGTAAACTCCCAGGGTTACGTTTTGCATACCAAACATGTACGCTGGGCGTACCCGGTGCCTTCTCAAAAAAGGGGGTGCGCAACCCCTTATGTCGCGCGTACTGGGATTACGCCTTTAACCCTCTTAATCCATAAAGTCGGTGACTTTAAGCCTTTGCATGGCTGGACAAGTCACTAACACCCATAATACTCCACTTCCGAACACTAGAAAGCTCAATACTCAAGCATGACCACATCTCCACGATCTAGATGGAAAATTTATGGATCTATAACACAATTACGACTGAAATGGGACTGATCTAGGTCCATGGAGCACATTACATTCATAAAGTCTCCACCTTTGGGACTTTTAACCTTAAAATGGCCCATGTAACATCAAACCAAAATGAAGAGGAATGTTTTGAACTTTATACCTCCAAATGCAGCTCCTTCCTCTGTAGATCTCAGATCCAAACTTGCACTTCAAGCTCTAGCCTCCACAAGCTCCTCTCCTTTTTCTTCACTAATACACCAAGGCACTTTTAGCTCCAAAACACTCATTCTCAAGCTAAGGATGATGGGAGGCTCTCTTAGGGTTTCACTCACTGATATGGAGGCTGAGAAATGAGCCTTAGCATCCATTATATAGTGCACAAGTCAAATCTTAGGGTTTGCGTTTGGACCCATTACGCGCAGTGTAACCCTGGGTACGCCCAGCGTACCTAGACGAGTCTGCGTCCAAATTAAGCGCATGAGTACGCGCAGCGTACTCCCCAGTACGCCCAACATACTCATTTGCTACAAGAACTCTTTCAAAGGACCACTATTGACAACTTGATGAAATGGAAGGATATAATAGCTTTACCTGGATTTCAGGATGTTACATGAACAAGGTTCGTTTCAATGTTTTGAATGCCTTCTCTTGTTTCTCTTCCCAGTCGAAGGCCATGCGCTTCTGGGTCAATGTTGTAAGAGGTTTCATAATTCGGGAGAAGTTCTGTATGAATCTGCGGTAGTAGCCAGCGAGGCCTAGAAATTGGCCAATTTTTGTAGGCGTCTTCGGTGCTGACCAATTCTCAATAGCCTTAATTTTGGAAGGGTCCATGTGGATTCCCTCTTTTCAAACCACGTATCCTAAGAATTCGACTCTTCGGATCCAAAATTCGCATTTACAGAACTTCGCATAAAGCTTCTATAATCGTAAATTTCCTAGAATTTGTTGCAGGTGATCACAATGTTCCTCCTTACTTCGAGAGTAGATCAGTATGTCGTCAATGAAGGCGATAATGAAGTGATCTAAGTAAGGATGACATACTCTATTCATTAAGTCCATGAATAATGCGGGCAAATAGGTCAATCCGAATGGCATCACCACAAACTCGTAGTGTCCTTAACAAGTTCGGAAGGCTGTTTTCGGAACATCCTCCTCCAGAACTCGTAGCTGGTGATATCCGGATCTTAGATCGATCATCAAAAAGTAACTAACCCCTTGCAGTTGGTCAAATAAATCTTGTATGCGAGGCAGAGGGTAACAATTT
Source organism: Lactuca serriola (assembly GCF_051521515.1). Taxonomy (NCBI): domain Eukaryota; kingdom Viridiplantae; phylum Streptophyta; class Magnoliopsida; order Asterales; family Asteraceae; genus Lactuca; species Lactuca serriola. Next base: position 286,738,394 of record NC_136410.1, read on the forward strand.
TTGGCCGTCATTTTGTTGAGCTCTCTGTAGTCGATACACATACGGAATGATTCGTCTTTCTTGTTAACGAACAGGACCGGTGTTCCCTAGGATGAGAAGCTTGGTCTAATAAATCCCATGCTGAGTAGCTCATTATGTTGACCATATAGTTCCTGCATCTCAGTTGGTGCCAATCGGTAGGGCGATTTGGCTACTAGGGTAGCTCCTAGGACTAAGTCGATTCTGAACTCGACTTGCCATTGCGGAAGTAATCTTGGTAGTTCTTCTGGAAAGATGTCAGGAAAGTCGCTCACTACCGGAATGTTCTTTAGTTCTTTCGTTTCTAGGCTCGTATCGACAACGTGAGCAAGGAATTCACGATATTCCTTGCGTAGATACTTCTATGCTTGAATACTTGAGATGATATGAAGATGAGTACCGTGTTTGTTGCCATAGATAATGAGAGTTTCGTTAGATGGAAGATTAAGGCATACAGCCTTTTCGTAACACATAATGTCGGCACGATGAAGACTCAACCAATCCATGCTGATGATGACATCGAAACTTTTAATCGAGACTGGCATGAGGTCGATTGGAAATGAATGGCTATCTAGAGTTAGAGTACATCCTACGTATATACTGCTAGTGCTCTCAGTTTTCCCACTAGCCATTTCTACAGTGAATGGTTCTTTAAGTGCGTGTGGTTGTTGTTTAAGTAAGCGTGCAAATTTCTGATTTACGAAACTTTTTTCTCCCCCACTCTCAAACAATATGCATGCATAAGAGCTTTCTAAGAGAAACATACCAGTCACAATCGTAGGTTCAGCAAGTGCTTCCTCGTGGCCTATAGCCAGAACTCTTCCCGCTCCACCAGTATATCTTGCTTTGGGGTAGTCCCTTTTATAGTGGGCCACATCGCCACATCCATAGCAAAATTGGCCCACGCCAGCGTCGGGAACTTCGGTGATCGGCCTTGCCGGAGATTTGCAGAAACAGACAGTGTGCCCTTTCTTGTTGCAGTTGGAGCACTGCATTTCCCGATAGGGACTGTTGTGGTGGAAGTTGCATTTGTTGCACTTTGGCAAACTTCCAGCGTACTGCTTCACCGGAGCTGCAGCGACAGGTGTTATCACGACATGAACTGCCACAATCTGCTGCTTTTTGGCAGCCTTTTGTTTCTTCTTGTCATCCTAGAGCTTCCGCTTGTTGACAACAGGTTTGGAAGCTTCGGGGATAGCTAGGGTTGTTGTTGCAGATGGGGTACATTCCCCATGGTCAATGAGACATTGTGCCAATCGCTTGGCACTGTCAAAGGTAGTGGGGTTTGAGGCTAAAACATTCCCATGAACCAGAGGCAACAGTCCCCAGATATACATCTCTATCCTCTTTCCCTTCGTGGGGACCATGTTAGGACAGAGGGCCACTAGTTAGCTGAATCAGGCGGTATAGGAAAATGTGTCGGAACCCTTCATGGTTAGGCTCCATAGTTCCTGTTCCAACTTCTGGATTTTGCCCCTCGGGCGGTACTCCTCGATTATGAGGTCTTTTAGAGTTTCCCAGACCATGTTGTTAGCCACTACAAGAATGAGTGACTTGACATGGCTCTTCCACCATGTCAGGGCTTTCTCCTCAAAGGTGCAAGCGGCAAACTTGACCTTACTCGCGGCAGGGTAAGAGAAAATCTTGAAGATTGACTCCGTCTTCTCGAACCATTGCGAGAGGGCAATGACTCCGCCAGTCCCCTTGAAGGGTTTCGACTTAATAGGGGTTCACTCTCTCGAGCACACAAGGAGTTCACCTTGAGTAGATTTAATAGGGGTTCCACCTCTATTGGCATCAGTAGAGTGATATTGTGCCATGGCAGTTATCACTTCCGTAGCTACTGCAACATTCAGAGCTGTTGCATCGAATTGTGGATGAGGTGGTGGTGGTATCGGAATTGGAGTAATCGAAGGATTACGCGTTGCTGATTTGCGAGGAGGCATCCTTCAACTATAAGTTTAAAAGAAGAACATGATAGTAAGAATCAATTATAAGCATAGTGAGAGTGATACCATGTATACTTCTAGTTTAGATCACTTAGGCCCCTTAATGTTTATAGACTTATACCATGTAAGGATTGGTATACTAGTTCACTATAAACAAGGGCTCTGATACCAATCTGTCACACCCCAAAACCTAAGGCGGAAACGTTCCGGGGCGGAGGACATCATGAATATCGCAACCAATGTACATAGTAAGCATAGTAAACACAAAACAATACATTACATAGAGTTATTACATTTGTTTGAAATCAAAGTGTTACAAGTGTCATACATATATATATGTATATATATATATATATATATATATATGTATATATATATATATATATATATATATATATATATATATATATATATCATATGAACTAACCTACAGACGTGTCTTCTACATAATCCGTCTTCGCCAAAAGGATCGTTGGGTACCTGTCTAATGTGGACCTGAGAATACAAGCAGTTTGAAAATCAGCATAAAGCTGGTTAGTTCATAAGCGGTTTAGTTTTGAAAAGAATGAGTTCCCTTTGGTTTTCTAAAAAGTTGTTATTCAAGAAAATCCCATATTTTCTTATAAAAACAGTTTAGTTATCCTTCGTTTCACAATTTGAATATGAGTAGTTATGTTATCCCAGGAAAATCCCATATTTTCCTATTAGTTTAGTTTTCCGTTCGTTACACCATTCGTTTACGAGTTTTTATGTTATCCCAGGAAAATCCCATATTTTCCTAACGTTGCGATTAGTTCTTAGTTCGAATTTCGACGTACTAGTATCTACCATACTTATAGCATTAGTTAGGTATTCTGATATCTTAGTTATCCTACACTCGAATGTTGATTATCTACTATACTTAGTTGTATTTTCGAATATTTGGATACACTCAGAAACATACATTAACTGTATTTTCGATGTTCTGGTGATTTCCAAAAGAGTACATTAGACGTACTTTTGAATTATTTTCGAAACTCTGGTGACACTCAAGGCATACACTAACTATATTTTCGAAGTCTTGGCATCATCCAAAGGCGTGCTTTCGTATCCGTATTCGTATTCCTATTCCTACTCCTATTCGTATTCATATTCGTATTCGTATTCCTATTCCTACTCCTATTCGTATTCGTATTCGTATTCGTAGCTGTACTTTCGTGTTATTATCTGTTTCTTACTGTACTTACTTTTTCGCTCTGTTTCTAACTATGTGTTATCATCCCTTCACTCTCGTATCTACGACGAGTGGTAAAGTTCTAAGTTTAATGTTATTAGTCCTTTACTCTCGTATCTACGGGGAGTGATAAAGTTCTTAGTTAATGTTATTACTCCTTCACTCTCGTATCTATGGGGAGTTATATCAAGAACATTTTACTGCTTTAAGATTCAAGCTTTTAACAACAATCATATGGAAATTCATTTGTGCAATATAAAATATAACATTTTAAAAGTGAGCTTCACAAATAACATGACGGTTTACTTTGCAAGTTGAACGATTGGTTAATACAGTTTTCCGTGTTAAAAGCATATGAAATATGAAATAGATCAAATAAAATCATAAGTTTGAGTACAAGATTTCCTTGTACTTTTGCTTGTATTCCCCCCTGAAAACATTGAAAAACATTGAAAAAGAGTAGGGGTATGAACTCATCGTTTGAGGAACGCGTCGGTTTGGATCCTAAACGTCAGTTCGGGGCATGCAAACGCACAAGATTCCTATGTAATTTGAAAAGATACACATTTATATCTAATTAATACTTGAACTACTAATTAGTTGAGGACATACACTTCTAGATGCGAAAACACTTCATTACATGCGTTTGGAGGGACCCGGGTGACATATATGGAGAGATATAGCTTGGATATGGAGTTTACTCTTCAAGAGTAAACTCCCAAGAGAGTTCACGGCCTTAATGACCCACTCCCCATGAGTTTACGGCCATAAACTCATGGTGGGGTGTTCTTGAGTGTTAAATAGCCTTATATCATTTTAGGGGTGATGCTAGGTTTGGTTCTAGAGCATTGGAAAGGGATTAAGCCACCACATGGACCACTTAAAGGAGTTTACGGCAGTAAACTAGGAGTTTACGGCCGTAAGCTCGCCCATACCCATTCCTTATATGTTTTGGTGGTGCTAAGTCAATGACATATGATTTAAAGTCATTTTACAAGCCAAGGGGTGAATTTAGGGTGCCATTTAACCCATTTATAGGAGTTTACGGCCCAGGAACCCATTCTTGGGGGGTTTACGTCCGTGAACTCCTAAAGGAAGGGTTGTCATCAAGTTTAAGGCTGCTAATTCGTTTGTGGTTGCTTCTAGATTTTAGTTTAAGGCTTAGGAGGTGTGTAAGTGGTAATTTAACACCTTAGAAGGAGTTTACTACCCATGAATGGGTGTTTACGGCCCAAGCATGTTCTTGGGCAGTAAACACATGCTTAATCCTCTAATAACGAGTTTAAGGTGCTCTAAGTCCATTCCATTAAGTCTATAAGCCATATCTAAGCTCCAAAGATGGTTTGGAAGGGTTTTAAGGCTAAAAAACCCCACTTATATGTGTTCACGGCCCAAGAATGTTCCAGTGCCGTAAACATATGGTTATGGTCCTAAATCATGATTTGAACACGAAATTGAAGGTTCAAGATGCTAATCTAAGGGTTAGGGGAGTTACCTTGATGATTTGGAGCCTTAATTTGATGATTTTGGACTTAGAGTTTGGATTTGAGGAGAGAGGTTAGAGAGAGAGTGTAAAAGCTTCAAATGAGGCTTGATCAACTTTATATATGGTTCGGGTTTGGGACATGTGGAATTCTACCCGATACCGACGTTAAACGGGGCTTTTGGTCACACCTGATTAAGTTGTCGTAATCCTGGCGGGACCAATTCTAAAAATTTTCAAATTAATAATTTGGGCCGTTTACATGAGTTTCTAAGGAGTTTAGACACTCATGAGATTATAATAAACACATAGATTTAAATAACTTAGTCCAAAAACGAAATTGGAACGAATTGATAAAGACGGGTTTTACGGGTGGAATGGGTTATAGCGATTGAACAACTTCGGGTTGTCACAGGTTGACCCTGTTTGTCGCTCCAATGATTCAATTTTGTTGCCCACAAGGGTGTGGGACCTTGAAACGCGGGTCGGGGGATGAGATTTGGGGCTTGACCCTCTTGGGGTAGGTGGTTGACTTCAGGATCGGAGTCAGAAGCGTCTTAGAACTACAGAAAAATTTTGGGGCGGAGGACGCCATGTAGAGTATCACAACACAGAAATATAATAAACAAGCAAACAACAAATCAAGTCAAGAAACACATACTTTTTCGGAAGATCGGGTGAAGAACGAGATGCTACTTGAGAGAGAATGGTGAGTGTTCTTGAGAGTGGAAGTTGAGAATGAAAGAAATGGGGAGTAAACTCCAAAAGTTTACGGCCCAAACTCCAAAAGTTTGGCCGTGAAGTCTTTATTAGGGTGCTAAGTGTGGATTTGCTACTCCAAGACTCGGGAAGATACTTCCTTTCGTTCATTCGTTTGAAGAATAAATACTAAAAACACCTAAAACGAACTTTAAACTGGCTAACCATCATCAGAAATGTATTTAACTTTTAATTTAAGTGCTTGACTGTAGGGTTCGTACAAATGAAAATTTCGGGTAGTCACACTGCGTCCTCTAAGTCATGATCCACGGACTAACATATATAGGTACCCACACTCATCCAAATTACGCATCATTATATCTGATGACAACCGCCATAACAAAAAATCTTTCCCTGATTCAATCCACCTTCTTAAATGATCCCTCTTGATGTCAATACCCAAAGGGCTCCCATTGGAATCGTAGATACTTGATTCACCACTTGCCGCCTCAAGCTCAAGACTCTAAAAATAATTTGGAATTCAAGGCATAATACTCGGATACCTCAAAGAATTCCATCAGGATATCATAACTATCCTTCATTTCACACAACGCACAACTTTGGAGTATCCCAAATCTTAAACGAAACACTGATGAATCGACCATGATTCAGAACAAGATGACAACCATATGAAACTCCCTCCTCTATTGTTCAAAACTCATGCAAGAATACACTGACCAACCATGAGGTTGGTTGTCTAATTTCACATATGCTCTTCCCAAACTACATATAACAGCCCATTCGTCGGACTGGAATTTTCAACCGCCAAACTAACCTTACAAGCCAAACCACCTCGAGGAATTTCTAACCACTACAAGTTCCCTAACCATCGGCCACCGGCCGTGGAGACAATCATCCTTTCATGGGCACGAGCCTCATGTATAAATTTTAACTACCAATCACGTTGATATTCTGAATCCGTACATCTTGGATAAGGTGTCTAAGTCCATAACTATTTCTGGTATGTATTTGACCCGACCCGGCATGGTCCATCTGGGTTGCATGGCACCATGCATTTGGATAGACTAAATGAGAGAAATAACACTTGTGGTTTATTTATATATTATATGCTTTAATATATTAATAGTATTATTTAATTAGTATTGATCAAGAATTAATTTGGAATTAATTAAGTGATCAAAAGATAACTACTTAAATATATGGGTTGATTATGTAAATCATCCATAACTTGTATAGTGGGCTAACAGGCTCCATGGATTATCAAGTTGGGTTAAACACATAGGATTCTCCATGGATGCTCCATGGGAGTTACAAACCCATGGGTCATGGAAATGAAGAGCCGTGACACATTAGGGTTTACATGGTGTAACCCTAGATGTGTCACACTATATAAAGACCATCTCCTCCACCAAAATCGGCTAGACTAAGAAACAAGAGGGCTAGAGCCGATTTTGCAAGTGTAAGATTCTCTCAAAGTTTACTCCTTTGCATTTGGTGTTGTGTGAAGCATTTGAGGCTTCACACATGGGGTGCTAGGCTCACAAGGTTTCAAGGATCATAAGCAACAACAAGGTATGTTATTATATCTTTCATTCAAGTTAAAAAAATGTTCCCCATGTATGCTAGATAGGAATATAACCTTGGGATTCAACTTTGCATGACAATTAGAAAGACATAGATCCAAGGTTATTAGGGTTGCATGTACACTTAGGAAGTGTTAGAATGCTCAAAACCCATTAGTACCACAGGTCTCTATATCCAGTTCTCTAACCGCTCTTGAACCCACCTCTGATTCTCTAATTAGAATACACGGTTCTCCCCCCCACTCAGGGTTTGAACCATCATCATTTGACGCACGAACAATCTATCCCACAGACTATTCCCACCAGTAACATCACACCTACTCCTGCAAGGTGCTACACATGCTCGATGATCTCCCAACAAAGATCAAGCAACCCCAAATAACCCGAATCTCAGATGAAATCCTCAGAACTTCCCATCACGACTTTCTCTAGTCAGTCAGAAACTCACACCCTCCCATCACCGGACCTCCCCAACTGTCCAGTATTAACTTTGACTCTTAGTCTGGAAATAATGAACTATCATTCTCTTCATCCTCGACTCCTCAACCAACGCACTATCACATCACTCATCATAAGAGCAGAGACTCTACTTCTACTCTCGATACCCATCATAGAAAAAAAATTCACCACCCGGATATACTCTTCTTGATCATTCGTTGCTACAACTAACATGTGCCCCACAATACTCGAGTAGGGTGTGTCCTGGTCCTTGACCATCTTAGTTCCCACCGACAACCTGTTCATGATATATCATTACCTCACGGCAGACATACTACCAAATACTACCATGGAAGATCGCCATCACTGCTACCCCCTCAGGGCTTACCCCCAAGGTCAAACCGAAGATATCGACACTTCCCATGTTTCCCACAGGAAATGGAAATAGCAACACTCAGATCACAGAATGTGACGTCTCCACTATCGGCTGATTTCTCAACTCAGGCCACAATCCTTCATATAATACCATCTCCACTCATCTTTGAGTCTTGCAACTCCAACTGACATCTCACTAAAAATCCCTTGGAAATCAACTTAAATATCTTCTCATGGTATGCTATGTTGAAACTCGTTCGACATCGCCCTCTGACCCCATATTCTATCGCATCTGATCATAGAATAACCCAAACACGACAGGATAACTGGAAAAAGCACAAACACTATCCGCTACGAAGCATGGTACTCGAACCACGACATCACCTCTCGCTCTGTTACCGATCATGGTACCCAAACCATGACATCAACTCTCGATCTGTTACCGATCATGGTATCTGAACCATGACATGACCTCTCGATCTGCTACTGATCATGGTACCCGAACCATGACATCACCTCTCGATCGTCTACTGATCATGGTATCCGAACCATGACATAACCTCTCGATCTGCTACTAATCATGTTACCCAAACCATGACATCACCTGTCGATCTGCTACTGATAATGTCTGGAATACTCCCTGTATCGAGTATGAGTCCTCTGCTTTCAGTAGTACGAGCCCATACTACCTGCCACATCTACCCATACTCTCTACTCGAACCATCCCAGATTCCCTGAGTAGCTGCTCAACCCTCTCAATCACCAATCCCCATACGCGTACTCGCTTCCCAGCGAAAAGCTCTAATCTGCCAATGTACTCTTCTGACTAAGGTCACTTCCTAGGTTCTTACATTTCTCCGCCATCAGCTGCTGAAGAAATCCTAATGATGCCAGCCACCTACCTCCTGAATATTGTCATATTCACTTAGTAGCTGTCTCCCATCACCGAGAGTTCTACAAAGCACGAAGCAAGCAGCATTCAAGCATTAAATAATCTCTACCAACATGAGAAACCACTCTAGGTACAACTCCACTGGCTCTACTCATGCTCAAAAGATATCACCAAAATCAAGTAACTCTACCCCTCGCGGGTGTCTAAATATTCTCGTAGTAGGTGCCATAAATGCTCATCTAAGTATCTCTCCTAGATTACTTCTCTACTCAAGTCCTTTCTCTACAAGGATTCCCGATGGATACTCTTACTCAATACATCCTCGAAAGCGCATCGCAGATAACAACAACTCCTAGGCTAAGGCATCACAAATCAGGCCACTCTAGTCCTAAAATATGAAATACCTAGCATGTCTCTAGCATGTATAATATCTCATAATATCTCATAACACATATGGTAAGGGTATTTTGGGAATTCACCGTTCGGGCTCTAGCTGATTGTACACACTGCTCTTTCTCGTTATCTCTTAAAACTCCTGCTCGTTTTAGAAAAATCATTTATTTTGGAAAAACATTCCTCAATTCCTCAGTTTGAGTTCAGACATACCCGAAGGTGCATCTGAATCCCTCAAACCAAGGCTCTGATACCAACTTGTAATGACGTGAAAATTTAAAACAATTTTTCATTTTTAAAATGCATACTCTTCATAACATATCGTATAAAAATCTCTTTTATTCAATTACAAAGCACAACTCCATTAATAATCCAGGATCCTCATAACTCTTTCTCTGGTGTGTACAATCAAGTTGGTCCCATCCCGCGATTCCGAGAGGAAAACCTGAAACACATAACACATAACACGGTAAGCACGAAGCTTAGTGAGTTCCCCAAAATACCACATATAACACATATTAGCTACTCGAGGCTATAAATCTGTGGACCCTCTGGTCCTAACTCTATGGACCCTCTGGTCCTAACTCTGTGTACCTTTCGATTCTAACTCTTTAAACTCTGGAACATACACGACGTGAAACACATAAAAATAATGCAGTGTATCACAATAACATAAATAGCATACAAGATACTTTGTCATATAACTCTAATTACCGCTCTAGGTAAAGTATAGTGACAACACTCATCAGGAAAGCAGAAAGCAGCTATCCTCACACTTGAATCTCGAACTCGCCATCGCCTAACACATAGGATGAATATCTCTTATAATATGTTGTTTTCACGACTCAGATAATCAAAGGTGGTTCCATCTCTCTTTCTAACTCTCTAAGGTGGGTAAAAGAACATTTTACCCTTCCAAGGCCTCTATTACTTATGTGGACCAAAACCCCAAAGTCAACAGAAGTCAAGCTCAAGTCAACAGTCCACATTTGACCCTACTTGTTGAGTACACCCATGTGACTCGTTGAGTCCCCTCGCATCAGCTGAACTCAACCTAGGACTCACTCAGCTCGTCGAGTTGACTCCCAACTCGGCGAGCCAACACTGGGTCAAGATTACTCGGTTTAAACCCGCTACGACTCATCGAATCACCCATGGACTCGGTGAGTTGGCTCCGACTGATTTCTCATTCAGTCATTTGAGGTCAGATCTATAACCCAAACTCATAGATCTAACCTCCTACTACCCAAAAGTCACGCAAAGGTGTGGACTTGAGGTTCATGCATGGTGTATTTTGCTCTAAACACCATTTTGACTCCATATCTTTAAAACGCTAAGGTTACTTACTCAAGACTACCTACATTTTGGATCCCGGGACCTCACAACGTCCAAATCTACAGTTGACTTGAAAAAGGGTTTGGATGCACCCAAAACCCCATCAATATGGATGCAATCCCAACTTTACAACTAAGGAAATCTACTCAAACACAATGGAGGCAGGAGTTGTACCAGATCTGAAGCTTGAAATGAAGATGAGACTAATCTACCAACTCTCCTCTAAGATCCTTGCAACTCCCTTGATCTTCTTCTCAAAGAAATGACCTCCAAGAAGCCTCTTTCCTCTCTAGCTCATAAATAACAGTAAGGTTTCTCCCAAGGGATGAAGACAATATTGGGAAGGGGCCAAGGAAGCTATAAGTGCCTTTAAATAGGTCACAAACCCTGGAGATTAGGGTTTCTCTGCCCAACGCCTACTCGGCGAGTCCCTCTCCTCGAACTCATCGAGTCCACTCATTAAATCCACGAGAGAACCCGACTCGACTCGACGAGTTGGACCTACAACTCGTCGAGTCTCTCCTTTAATCACAAGATTAACCCACGCCAATATACCTCTAAAAATCCGGATGTTACAGACATATTGACCGGAGGGTCATACCGAATTATAGCCTCGAGTGGCTTATGTGTTGTATGTGGTATTTTGGGGAACTCACAAAGCATTTATGCTTACCGTGTTATGTGATATGTGTTTCAGGTACTAGCGAGGATCGCGGAAAGGCACCGGAATGGTTTGTACACACTGATTTTGCATTTGAGATTCTGGGATATGTTTTACTATGATAACATTTGATACACTTAAGTTTTGAGATGATTTATATGAGATATGTTATGTTTGAAAAATGAAACATTGTTTCACATTTTCATGTCGTTACACAACCAAGACCAACCAAAAATGGTGTAATATAAAGGCTTTAGGGAGGGAGAGAGAGAGAGAGAGAGAGAGAGAGAGAGAGAGAGAGAGAAAGAGCTCTTAAGGTGTATGGAGATGAGGACTGATACGTAATTGTATGATGTGTAGCTACCGCGCCAGCTCCTTCCCCTTCGCTGAAGAGGTACCTGAAACAAAATTGAAAATTGTAGGCACGATGCTTAGTGAGTTCCCTATCGTACCGGATACCATACAATCACATAACATACATATACTGTCAGACATATATGGGTGTGAGACCTACCCCTTCGGTCCTCTCAACCGGATACAGCCTAGCATACCTGGGTCCTGGCCTCCCCTACAATCCTCTCAACCAGATACTGCCTAGCATACATGGGTGTTGGCCTCCCTACGGTCCTCACGACTGGATACTACTTAGCATACCTAGGTGCTGGCCTCCCCTTCGATCCTCTCGACCGGATGCTGCTTAGCATACCTGGCAGTTAGCCTCCCCTTCGGTTCTCTGGACCAGATAGTAGGGACTATTTCACCCCTTTACTACTACCACATAACATGTAAGAGATAATCATAATCTATCTACCATGAGTGGGTATGACTACCCTCCCCCCCCCCTTTCGGCCCTATCGACCGGAGATCTTGGGGACTATCTCCCCTTACTGCTACTAGCATATAACATCATATCATACTAGCACATAACATATCAGGTAGTAGCAAACCTAGATGCATATCACAAAGAAAATCATCTAACATACGACTCCTACTAGTGGGCCGGCATTGGTGCCTTAGACCCACTTCTGCTGAAAGGTAACACACCTCGTATGGCTGACTACAGAAAAGCTGATTAGCAAATGTCTGACTGCAGCTTCGGTGATCCTCCGACTATAATTCCATAAAACACTTAATCAAACATTGATAACTACTCTCAGGGTAAAATCACTATTTTACCCCTGACCAAGTCAAAGTCAAAGTTAACTTCCAGTTGACCTAACTAGTCGGTTTAGGCTGCCAACTCGTTGAGTCCCTATCCTTTCATCTGCCCTTCTTCACGCCCCTACTCGTCGAGTTTAGCAACGACTCGACGAGTTCTCCTTCTAAAACATCCTCGAATGAACCTTCATCTGACTCGCTAAGTTGTATGAACAACTCATCGAGTTTATCCCATCCTATGAACAAGTTTGCCCTTGACTCGCCAGGTTGTATGAACAAATCGTCAAGTCCTATGATTTCCGGGTCTATGGCTAAGTCTAATGCGTTGGGTCTCTCCCCCGGACCCCTCTAAGACCACTCTAATAGTCACTGGGTTCCATCGAACCACAACAGAAAAAGGAAGTCAAGCCATTGACTCGTCGAGTCCAAGAACGACTCGCCGAGTCGAGAATGACCAAGTCTCATTTCTCGATTTCTGATGTACAACACTTGACCAAAAGATAGATCTAGGCATCTAAGATCGATCTAGCATGTAAAGTTACAAACTTTACGTGCATGCATGGGACTATGAGATCAAATGGCCCTAAATGAGACTCTTAAGATGCATAGGGCTTTCTAAGGCTCCAAAATCAGTCCCTTTCTGCCTTGTAACCCCTCAAAGACCTTGGATCTGAAGTCTTCGCCCCCAACCATGCTTGCACTCATGATTGATCACCAAGAATGGCTCCTAAAAGCCCTAACTCACGCCAAAAAGGGATCTACAACATGAAAGAGAAAGGTATCAACTTTATACCTCTAAAGAACTACAGATGGTGCACAAACTCGAACTCCTATAGCCTCCTATTAATTCTTCAAGCCTTTCTCTTCCTTCTTATGTTCCAAAATCACCAAACACCACCACAAAAGGCCTTAGATCTTTACACAAACAATGAAGGTTTGATATGGAGAGTTCTGAGAGAAATAGGGACGAAGGGGGCTGAATGAGATGCTTAAATAGGGTACAATCCCTAAGATTATGGTTTTGTCCAATCAGGGCCTACTCGTCGAGTCTGGCTGCCGACTTGTCGAGTAGGTCATTAAACTTTCGGGTACAAGTTGCTCCTACTTGTCGAGTTGGCCATTAACTCGCCGATTTCTTGGCAAAAAAAAAAGAAAAATAGTTTAATGAAATTCATATCAGGAACCGGGTGCTACAAATCTCCCCCACTTATCTTAGACTTCGTCCTCGAAGTCTGCTACTCAGTCCTGAAAAAGCTCTATACAATGCTCCATTATCTTGTCCACCGACTCCTACTTCCACTCTGAGCCCTTCCTCTGCTGCTATTGCACTTTCACCAGCTCGACCGTCTTGTTCCTCAGATCCTTCAACTTCCGGTCGAGGATCACCACAAGCCGCTCAATGTAGTTCAGGCTTCCATCAACCTGTATATCCTCCAGGGGTACGATTGCCGAGTCGTCCACCAGACACCTTCGCAGCTGGGAGACGTGGAGAGTGTCGTGGATCTGACTATGTTCCGCTGGCAGATCCAACCGATATGCCACCTTGCCCACCCATGGCAAAACCCTCAAAGGGCCGATATACATGGGGCCTAGCTTGCCTGGCTTCCTGAATCGGATGACGCCTTTCCAAGGCGACACCTTCAGAAGAACCATAACCCCGACCCCAAACTCCATGTCTAAATGGCGCTTTTTGGCATAGCTTTCCTGCCGACTCTGTGCAATCGGAAGCCTGCTGCTGACCTGCTAAATTCTATCTGTCGGCTTGAGCACCACTTCGGTGCTCCCCACGACTCTCTGGCCAACCTCACCCCAACATATCAAGGTACTGCACTTCCTCCCGTATAACATCTCAAAGGGAGGACGATCGATACTCGCATGGTAGCTGTTGTTGTAGGAGAATTCAGCCAATGGGAGGTAAGTATTCCAGCTACCACTGAAATCTAGCACACATGCCCACAACATATCTTCCAAAGTCTGGATGGTCCGCTCACTCTGACCATCCGTCTGCGGGTGAAATGCGGTGCCAAACTGCAGACGAGTACCCGACTTGTCGTGGAATTTCTTCTAGAACCTGGAAGTAAATCGCACATCCTTATCCGAAATCACGAAGACTGGCACTCCATGCCTAGCCACTACCTCTCGAATGTAAATGTCGTCCAACTTCTCGGCCGATATACTCTCCTGGATCGGTATAAAATGGGCGCTCTTGGTTAACCGACCCACAATGAACCATATGGAATCCACTCCCCGCGCGGTCCTGGGAAGTTTGGTGATGAAGTCCATGGTAACATCTTCCCATTTCCACATGGGAATATCCAGCGGTTGCATATTGTCGTGTGGCCTCTAGTGCTCGGACTTGGCCTTCCTGCAAGTCAAGTACCGCTCCACATACCATGCTACGTCCCGCTTCATGCACGGCCACCAATCGTCAAGATGAAGATCCCTATACATCTTCGTCGCCCCAGGATGAATAGAAAACTTGGATTTGTGTGCCTCGTCCATCAATATCTGAGGCACGCCTCCATGATGGGGACCCACACCCTACGGTGAAGGGTCAACAACCCTCGACTATCATAGTTGAAGGAGGAAACCTGACCCACAATACGCTCACTCTTCTGGTGCTCCTTCTTCATCGTCTCCTGTTGGGCCTCTTAGATCCACTCCAACAGCGGAGCCACCATGGTCATCCTCACACAGATACCCCTTATCGGCGCTGTCTTGTGGCTAAGCTCGTCAGCCACAACATTGGCCTTCCTCGAATGGTAGAGGATCTCACAATCATAATCCTTCACCACATCAAGTCACCGACGCTGCCTCATATTCAGATTCGGCTGGTCCATGAGGTGCCTTAGGCTCTTGTGGTCCATGTAGATGGTACAACGAACCCCATAAAGGTAATGACGCCAAATCTTGAGGGCAAAAACAACAGCCCCTAGCTCCAAATCATGCGTCGGATAATTCGCCTTCTGAGTCTTCAGCTGCCACGAAGCGTAAGCAATAACATGTCCTCTCTGCATCAAAACTGCTCCCAAACCTGAGATGGACGCATCGCAGTATACGAAAAAATCCTCCATGTCGTCTGGCAGGGCTAAGATTGGTCCTCACACAATCTCTGTCTCAATGTCTCAAATGCAGCCTGCTGCTCAGGCCCCCAGTGAAAGACCACGACTTTCCTCGTTAGCCTCGTCAGGGGTACGGCTATCTTGAACAAAATCATGGATGAAACTCCAAATCTCAGATGGAGACCTCGGAACCCCCCCTCTCATCATGGCCGCCACTTTGGTTGGGTCAACCGATATCTTGTTCTGGTTGACAAGGTGCCCAAGAAACTGCACCTTGTGCAACCGGAACTCATACTTGGAGAACTTAGCATACAAGTTCTCCCTCCTCAATGTATCCAGAACCACCCACAAGTGTTCCTCATGTTGCTCTTGCGTCTTGGAATAAACCAAGATGTCATTAATGAAAACTATGACGAACCGGTCGAACATCGGTCTACACACGCAGTTCATGAGATCCATGAATGCGGCAGGATCATTGGTGAGCCCGAAAGGCATCACCACGAACTCATAGTGACCATAACGCGTCCTATCACACCCCGAACCGAACGGCGGAAACGTCCGAGGGCTCTTGTGAGTCAAATTGAATACCATCACAATGAATATACATGAATCATAACACAAATCATCACCATGCATTGGAATATTACAATTAATATTGTTTACATTCAGTACATTGTTTTAAACATTACAATTCCATAACATAGACTGTCTGATAGATAATTTAAGCAAAACACTATGACATTTCGTGATACTTATTCTTCGGCTTACCTGTTACCAGAGAATACAAGTTATTTTGGAAAAACGTCAACATATGAAATGTTGGTGAGTTCATAAGTAATGTTATGGAAAAATGATTTTTGTGAAGTTTGAAAAACCCATAAAATCCGATATTTTCTGAAAAGAGTATTTGTTTATAAAAAGTGTGAATATCTGTAAATATGCTTGTCGATTTTGAGAACATGTATAATTGTTGAACTTTGTATACATCACATAGGTGAAAATGTTGAACTTTCCGGGAAAACCCGATGTTTTCCCAATACGCAAATTACATGACTTGTTTATTGTTATACCGATATGACGAACGTTTTTGATTACCCAGGTGACATTGGATTAATTAGGGTATGTGAGTTGTTACAATCACGCATTAATGAAAATGACTACTTTATAATTACATGTTAAGAACGATCCTTAAGGAGTCGTCCGTACTACTCACATAATCCAACCACCCTGACTTCTCTTGATTAACGCCACGAATCTGTTTACTTGAACTCTCATAAGCTGGTCAACCGCGGAGAAAGGAGGGTATGAAGCTCGCTTTATTTCCATAAGTTATCCAAGGCTAACGGGAAAGCGAAAGGCACTTGGCCCAACTCGCATTTGACTTCTCGACCTGACGAGTAGTACTAATGGACAATTAGGGCCCAATAGCACAATAGAGCTATTGAAAGTCCTTTTACATGGAATTGGGTCATAGGAGGCCCATTAACATGTAAGCGCATTCCCTTCGGGCCCAAATTCAGTTTATTGGGCTAGCAAGGCCAAAGTTTGAATGTTGACTCATCATAGTTATCGCGTGTTTATTGAAATACTTTGGTTTATTGATTTTTGTTTTGTTATTGATTCGAGACCGAATGAATTCGTTTTGTAACAATATTTGTTGTTGAGAGTGTATTTGTTTTTCCGTTTCGTCAGTAGTCGTGGATCTTGTATTTGTCTTAGTGAATTAATCTGTTTAAAAGTAAGATTTTTACCTTTTCACAACCTTTCTTTTAAAAAAATAGCACTTTTAATCCTTTATATAAAAGAATTTCATTTTAGTCCTTAAAACATTATTTTGACACTTTTGTATCATAAACTTGTTGAAAGGACATTTTTAACCGAAATTTATTTTGTAAACAGCTTTAGCCCTTCCAGAATGATGTTTTCTCGGTTAAAACCCCTAGTTTCGCATCTTTTACAGTTTTGGCCCAAAATAGAAAAATTTTACATTTTTTATCCTTTTTGAATTTGAAAAGCATTTTTGACCTTTTAAATAGTTTTAATACACTTCAAGTCCCCTGTTTTACAGAAAATTGCATATTCAGCTCCTCAAACTTATATATCTCGCATTTTGAAGCTTATTGGGCCGAAAAGTCCAAATCTAGCCCATTAGGTTCAAAATTTACACTGTAAGTCCCTTAAAATGTTTTTGTTCGGAAAAATTATTATAGAAACTATTTGGTACCTTTTGACCCTCCAAAAACTATAAATTTGTTGGTTTGTACCCTAAGTTTTGTATTTTTGATATTTTATGCCCAAAAATGTGTTTTATGTTAGGATATGTTCATCCGAACCTCATAAACAATTTTTGTTGACTTGATTAGTGTATAATAACTTAAGATATGTTTATTTCCTTTCTCATGCCTTAGATCTCGGTTTTTATACACTTTTTGATAACATATTCATCACAAAACACATGATATCACACACATACATGCATCAAATCACACATAGCATACATTTACACATAGATCTACAAATTTTCTTGTATTCTCCCCCATAAAACTCATAAAAACCAAAAAGGAAGGGGTATGAAACTCAACTTGGGTGTTGTTTTGGTTTTAGAAGGAAAAGATGAAGAGGAATTCGATCCTAGCAACCTCTCTTGGAGGATCTCGAATTTGGATGCTTCTAAGGTGCAAGATCATGAGTTTGAATGAATTAAGAGATGATTCTTGAATGAAAGGAAATAGCTAGATTATGGATATAACATCAACTTACCTTAGATGATGTGTTTATGGGTTAAATCTCCTTGAAAGCTTCCTTAATCTTGTAAATATGGAGAGGAGTGGAGAGAGTTTTCTTGAGAGAATCGCTAGTGAAGTGTGTGTGTGTTTGTTTGGATTCGGCCGAGAGGGAGAGTGGGAGAAGAAGAGAGACTGATCTTGCATGGAAAGATGAGAAGTGCATGGATGTTTGAAGTGTAATGCCTAGTTATCCCCCATACAAAAATGATGTGGCATGCAAGAAGTCAACTCTTCCATTTCTTTTGAGCTTAGGTTGAGATTTGGAGAGAAAAAGGAAGGAATTGGGCCCTTAAATGCCTAAGTCTAAATCATAGCTAATTTAGATAAGTATTGGCCCAAAATAAATCAAGTAATGATTTTTATGGCCCATTAGGGCTAATTAGGCTAGTTATGGCCCAATGAGGTTCATTTAAATATTTTGTTTGATTCTAGGCCCAATACGGCCCAAAATATTAAAATAAATGAAAGTGGGTGCAATTAGAGCCCATTCAAGAGCTCTAAGCCCATGATATTCCAATTGGAAGCTTATTGGTCCATTGGGCCCAATAAGGAAGTCCTAGTCCAAAATGGACTTAAACAAGGACTTCTAGGGTTTCCAATTATTTGTTGACTATTTGTAGTGCTTGTATGAAGTGTTTGACTGAAATTCTGTTGTCATAGAGTAAGCATCATGCATGCTTTCATGTTTTTGATTCATAGTTGACATAAGTGCTGTAGTTACAAGGAACCAAAAATTTCTAGTTGTGACATCGTCCCCCCATTAGAGGGGAATTTCGTCCCGAAATTATTTTGAAATCTGGATTTGAGAATGCTAGAATAGATGAGGGTACTTTTGCTTCATTTGGTCTTCGCGTTCCCATGTGAATTCTGGCCCACGCTTCGCGTTCCACCGTACTTTCACGATCGGGATGCGACTTTACTTAGTACGCTTCACCTCCCTGTCCATGATTTCGACTGGTTCTTCAACAGACAAGAGATTCTCATTGATTTCAATTTTGTCAAGGGGAATGACGAGAGTTTCATCGGATAGGCACTTCTTTAGATTGGAAACATGGAACACGGGGTGTACACTACTGAGCTCCATGGGTAGCTGCAGTCTATACGCCACTGGACCAATTAGGGCAAGGATCTCGAAAGGTCCAATGTATCGTGGGTTCAGTTTTCCAAAACGAATGACCCCTTTCTAGGGAGAAACTTTTAACAGTACTCGATCCCGACCTAAAACTCCAATGGCTTTCGTCGTCTATCACCATAGCTTTTTTGTCGGTCGCGCGATGCTTGTAGTCAAGCTCTGACTTGAACTATCTTTTCCGTGGTTTCACGTATGATCTCTGATCCCGTTAATGTCTTGTCTGACGTTAGTTCCTTTGCTAGCTGGGTGTCGCCAACCTTAGCCAACCACAATGGTGATCTACACTTATGTCGATATAGCGCTTTGAAAGGAGCGACTTTGATGCTCGAATGCTAACTATTGTTATACGAGAATTCAACTAAGGGTAAGTGGGTATCCCAAGACTTTCGAAAGTCTATCACACATGCACGTAACATGTCTTCGAGCGTCTGGATGGTTCGTTCACTTTGACCGTCCGTTTCTTGGTGATAAGCGGTGCTCATGTCGAGATGGGTTCCCAATGCTTTCTGAAGTGATTGCCAAAAACGTGAAGTGAACCTACTATCTCTATCTGAGATAATAGACACTGGCACTCCGTGAAGCCTCACAATTTCTCGAATGTATATTCTTGTCAGTCTCTCCATCTTGTAGGATTCTTTTATGGGCAGGAAATGAGCGGATTTCGTCAGTCGGTCAACTATTACCCATATAGTGGCTAATCCATCTGACGTATTGGGTAGCTTGGTCACAAAGTCTATAGAAATTCCTTCCCATTTCCACTCGGGAATTACTGGTTGCTGTAATAACACTGAGGGCTTCTAGTATTCCACCTTTACTTTGGCGCAAGTAAGGCATTTGCTTACATAGGTGGCAATTTCTGCCTTCATGTTAGGCCACCAATAGTGTTGTTTAATATCCAAGTACATTTTGTCCGAACCTGGATGGATGGAGTATCACGTCTTGTGAGCTTCATTCATGAATCCCTCCCTAAATCCTCCAAGTTTAGGGACCCAAATACGATTGATGAAATAGTATACTCCGTCCTCTTTCACCTCAAGATTCTTCTCCATTCCGCGTAATGCTTCGCTTGTTCTGTTTTCCGCCTTCATGGCATCTGACTAGGCTGCCTTGATCTGAGTGGTTAGGTGATATTGGATGGTTATTGATAGAGTTTTCACATAACGATTAGAGTACTCTTTCCGGATCAAGGCATCAGCTACCATGTTGGCCTTGCCTGGGAGTTACTTGATTTCACACTCGTAATCCTTTAATAGTTCAACCCATCTTCGTTGCCTCATATTCAACTCTTTTTGATGCAAGATGTGCTGGAGACTCTTGTGGTCCATGAAGATGGTGCACTTCGTACCATAGAGGTAATGCCTCCAAATCTTCAGAGCGAAGACCACTGCTCCCAATTCCAGATCGTGGGTTGTATAATTCACTTCGTGTGTCTTTAGTTGGCGGGATGCGTAAGCTATCACTTTTCCACGCTGCATGAGAACGCAACCTAAACCCTGATCTGATGCGTCATAGTATACCACGAAATCTTCCGTTCCCTCTGGTAGAGATAGTACTGGGGCACTGCAGAGTGCTCGCTTCAGAGTTCGGAATGTAACTTCTTGTTTTTCCGTCCATTTGAATGGTACGACCTTTTGTGTAAGCGAGGTAAGTGGCTTGGCGATGTTAGAGAAGTCCTGAATGAACCTCCTGTAGTATCCTGCTAGGCCTAAGAATTGGCGAATTTCTGTAAGTGTTGTTGGAACTACCCATCCATCCATGGCTTTGACCTTAGAAGGATCCACATGTATTCCTTCCTGACTAACAACATAACCTAAAAAGTTCATGCTACGGAGCCAAAACTCACACTTGGAGAGTTTTGCGTATAGCTTCTCCGTTCACAGGGTTTCCAGGATTTGTCGGAGATGTTGTCCATGCTCTTCTTCGCTTCGGGAATAGACTAGAATGTTGTCAATGAAAACGATAACAAAGTTGTCGAGGAATGGTCGGCATATTCAATTCATTAGGTCCATAAATGCGGCAGGGGCATTCGTTAGACCGAATGGCATTACGACAAATTCATAATGTCTGTAACGTGTTCGGAAAGCGGTTTTAGGAATATCCTCTTGCCGGACCTTGAGTTGATGGTAGCCAGATTGTATATCTATCTTTGAAAAGTAACTGGCTCCTTGGAGCTGGTCAAATAGATCGTCGATTCGTGGGAGTGGATAGCGATTTTTGACACTGAGCTTGTTTAGCTCCCTGTAATCGATGCACATCCTAAAAGATCCGTCCATCTTTTTGACAAAGAGAACCGGAGCTCCACATGGCGAGTAGCTGGGTCGGATGAATCCTTTGCCCAAGAGTTCGTTGAGCTGGCTGGACAATTCCTGCATCTCAGCAGGAGTTAGTCGGTAAGGCGATTTAGCAAGGGGAGTTGCTCTTGGAACAAGATCAATTCGAAATTCAACTTGTCTCTCCGGGGGTACTCCAAGAAGATCTTCAAGAAATACGTCTGGGAATTCATGTGCTACTGGAATATCTCGAGCGTTAACCTCTTCCTTGGTTTTATCCACTATATGCGCCAGGAATGTCAAATCGTTCTTTCGCAGATGCTTCTATCCCTGGACGCACGAGATGATGCGAAGGTTCTTGCTAGGTCTGTCTCTGTAAATAACTAGGGTTTCGTGATCGGGAAGGTGAAGGCGAACGGCCTTCTCGTGACACATAATTTCAGCATGATGGGGACTTAACCAGTCCATGCCAATAATCACATCAAAACTCCTAATGGAAACAGGCATTAAGTCTATTCGGAAGACGTGTTGATTTAGAGTTAGGGTACATCCGATATAGATTTCCCCAGTGGGTTCGGTTTTCCCATTGGCCATTTCCACCGTAAAGGTTTCATCGTGCTTATGGGGTTCTTGTTTTAAAAAATGTTTAAACTTATTGCTCACAAAACTTCGCTCTGCTCCGGTGTCAAATAGGACGCATGCATAAGTGTGGTTTAGGAGGAACGTACCGGTAACAACAGCGGGATCATGAATCGCTTCTCCTTGACCCATGGTCAGCACCCTTCCTGTTCCTCCATTTCCGGGATTGTTGTTGTTGGGGCAGTTTCGACGGAAATGCCCAGTCCTTTCGCATCCATAGCAGGTGTGGCTAGGTCCTGCATTGTTGCCGCCATTGTTGGTGTTGTTGTTGTTGCGGTTATTGTTGTTATTGTTTCCATATTGTTGGTTCTGAGGAGGGTAAGTCATGCAGTACTTTGCTGTGTATCCCTTCCGATTGCAACTGGTGCACTGCATCGATCTGTATTCTCCATTGTGATGGAGACCGCACTTGTTGCACTATAGAAGATTACCAAAATAAGGTCTAGGGTACTTGGAGCACCTGAGGCTGGAGCATGTGGTGTGGATGGAACTTGAGTGGTCGCAACATTAACTGCCACTTTTTGCTGCTTCTTGGACAATTCGGAGCCTTGATGTCCCTTTCTCTTGTTGTTCTTCCCCTTCTTGCTATCATTTTCCTTCTTAACTTCAGTCTCCACTGACTTCTCACCCTTCTTGTTATTGTGGTCATACAGCTTCTTGGCCAATCTCTTGGCACTATCGAAATTTTTGGGATTTGCAGCTATCACGTTTCCTTGGATTAGGGAGGTTAGTCCCCAGATGAATCGCTCGACCTTCTTACCTTCTGAGGTAATCATGCCAGGGCACAGCAGAGACAGTTCGCTAAACCTTGATATGTATGCATCTATATCAGCGTTTCGGACAGTGAGATTCCACAACTCTTGTTTTATTTTTTGAATTTCACCTCGAGGGAAATACTCGGCCATCAACATTTCTTTCATCTCTGTCCATGGCATGGAATTGGCTACGGGGAGAGTCATGGCTTCCACGTGTCCGTTCCATTAAGTGAGCGCTTGGTCAAAGAAAGTGCATGCGGCAAACTTCACCTTCATCTCCTCAGGACAATCGCATATCTCGAGTACCGATTCCACCTTCTCGACCCATCATTTCAGGGTGATCATCCCTCCAGTGCCGTTAAAGGTTCGTGGTTTGGCGTTGGTGAAGTCTTTGTAGGAACATGTTTTGGTGGGTCCTTGATTCATCCCATTGTTCGAACTTCTGGCCCATTGTCCATTGACTCCTTCATTGTTCCCTTGGTGAATTTGTGCCATTGCTGCGGTGACCGCAGTAGATACAACTACTCGGAATGCAGCTGAGTCGACTTCGGGTGGGGTTGGCCCAGGGTTTCCGCAAGTGGGTCGTTGAGGCATCTTTCTATCATGGAACGGAAAGATGTCGAGTGTCTGTGGTTTTTGTGAGGTTGTGATCCTATAGACTAGGTGCGTGGCACAACCTTAATTAATTCTACAATTTAGCATACAATCATGGATACGTAACACATAGCAGATTATAACGTCACAATAAAACATGTAAAATTTTTCGTTACTATTACCCGCACTTTGACACATGAAAATTTTGCTCGAAAGAGCATACATAAGCGGTACTAGTTTGACAGCATAACGGCACTAGGAGTAGTGTAGTCACTTAAACATAGAGTCGGGGTACATAGCATAGATCCTGATGACATAGTACTAAAAACTGATACGGCTAATTCCTAATCGCAGTGAGATGTGCCCGGGGGTGGTGCTGAGGAAGTGGATGCTCCCTGAAGACGACCACCTGTCGTTCTGCATCCCGGAGTCGGGACTCCTACCTCACATGCCTCATGTGGAACTCTCGAAGGGCGTCTCGTGTCTCCTGCTCTGCACGCTCGACCCGAGTGCACATTTGACGTACCAGGTCGGCGGTGCACTGAGCTAGATCGCTGGTGTTCCGTAATCGTCTCACCATGACCGGAAGGGCTCGATCGGCCGGTCCTCCATCCCTCAGGTCAAAGAATTTGCGTGACATGCCGAACGAGTGTCGTTGTCCCTACTGCCTGCTCCATCTCCAAAGATCAATACCCCAGGAGGGTGTAGGACCAGTGCCCCCCCCCCCCCCGGTAAGCGAGCACCCTAATCGGGTAAGGGGGGTTGATGACTTCGGACTCTGCGTCCAAATCACCCCCCTCGTTATCGCTGGGTTCCTCCTCGAGGCTTCCGTCATCCTCTTCCTCCTCCTGTTCTTCTACTGGTTCGACAGGTTCGCCCTCGACTTCTGCCTCCGGTTCCCTGTCAAATTCCTCCTCGGGGTCTTCCTCAGGCTCTTCTTCAGGCTCTTTGTCCAACCATCCGTTATTTCCTTGGTTAGCGAAGTAAGGATCTCCGGGGTGATGTAAATTAGCCATACTGTCTGTGAGAGGGTGTAAATATGCTAACATTATTCCTAAGATGCTACAACTATTGTATAGATTGAACGGATGTTCTCTACTTGGTGATAAAGTGGTATGATTTTAGGTTCCCTAGTCATCACAATTTCCTCAGGACGTGTGATAGTTGTACCTTGGAGGAAATGTAGTTGATCAGGCTACATCCACTCCTTGATACGACTAAGAACAGTCCTGGCTTCACCGAGATACTAGCATTATCTTGTTTGGTTCGGTATTATGTTCTTTTTCCTAATACAAGTAAGGGTGTTTTTATTATTATGTTTTACTTGTTTTGTTCAGAGTTGTGTTAGTCTCTCTTTTTGGTTTATAGTTGCATATCAATGTGTGGTAGATATGCTAGTTCACTATAAACACAGCTTGGATACCAACCTGTCACACCCCCGAACCGAACGGCGGAAACGTCCGAGGGCTCATGTGACTCAAATTGAATACCATCACAATTAATATACATGAATCATAACACAAATCATCACCATGCATTGGAATATTACAACTAATATTGTTTACATTCAGTACATTGTTTTAAACATTACAATTACATAACATAGACTATCTGATAGATAATTTAAGCAGAACACCATGACATTTCCTGATACTTATTCTTCGGCTTACCTGTTACCTGAGAATACAAGTTAATTTGGAAAAACGTCAACATATGAAATGTTGGTGAGTTCATAACTAATGTTATGGAAAAATGATTTTTGTGAAGTTTGAAAAACCCAGAAAATCCGATATTTTCTGAAAAGAGTATTTGTTTATAAAAAGTGTGAAGATCCGTAAATATGCTTGTCGATTTTGAAAACATGTATAATTGTTGAACCTTGTACACATCACATAGGTGAAAATGTTGAACTTTCTGGGAAAACCTTATGTTTTCCCAATACGCAAATTACATGACTTGTTTATTGTTATACCGATACGACGAATGTTTTTTGATTACCGAGGTGACATTGGATTACGTAGCGTTTGTGAGTTGTTACAATCACGCATTAATGAAAATGACTACTTTATAACTACATGTTACGAACGATCCTTAAGGCGTCGTCAGTACTACTCACATAATCCAACCACCCTGACTTCTCTTGATTAATGCCACGAATCTGTTTACTTGAATTCTCATAAGCCGGTCAACCGAGGTGAAAGGAGGGTACGAAGCTCGCTTTATTTCCGTAAGTTATTCAAGGCTATCGGGAATGCGAAAGGCACTTGGCCCAACTCGCATTTGACTTCTCGAACTGACTAGCAGTACTAATGGACCATTAGGGCCCAATAGTACAATAGAGCTATTGAAAGTCCTTTTACATGGAATTGGGTCATAGGAAGCCCATTATCATGTAAGCGCGTTCCCTTCAGGCCCAAAGATCAGGTTATTGGGCTAGCAAGCCCCAACAAGCGTGATTTGAAACTTTCAAGCCCAAAGTTTGAGTGTTGACTCATCATAGTGATCACGTGTTTATTGAAATACTTTGGTTTATTGATTTTTGTTTTGTTATTAATTCGAGACCGAATCAATTTGTTTTGTAACAATATTTGTTGTTGAGAGTGTATTAGTTTTTCCGTTTCGTCGGTAGTCGTGGATCTTGTATTTGCCTTAGTGAATTAATTTGTTTAAAAGTAAGATTTTTACCTTTTCACAAACTTTCTTTTATAAAAATAGCACTTTTAGTCCTTTATATAAAAGAATTTCATTTTAGTCCTTAAAACATTATTTTGACACTTTTGTATCATAAACTTGTTGAAAGGACATTTTTAACCGAAATTTATTTTGTAAACAGCTTTAGCCCTTCCAAAATGATGTTTTCTCGGTTAAAACCCCCAGTTTTGCAACTTTTACAGTTTTGGCCCAAAATAGAAAATTTTTACAATTTTGATCCTTTTTGAATTTGAAAAGCACTTTTGACCTTTAAAATAGTTTTAATACACTTCAAATCCCCTATTTTATATAAAATTGCATATTCAGCCCCTCAAACTTATAAATCTCGCATTTTGAGGCTTATTGGGCCAAAAAGCCCAAATCTAGCCCATTAGGTTCAAAATTTACACTTTAAGTCCCATAAAATGTTGTTGTTTGGAAAAATTATTATAGAAACTGTTTGGAACCTTTTGACCCTCCAGAAACTATAAATTTGTCGGTTTGTACCTTAAGTTTTGTATTTTTGACATTTTAAGCCCTAAAATGTGTTTTATGTAAGGATATGTTCATCCGAACCTCATAAACAATTTTTGTTGACTTGATTAGTGTATAATAACTTAAGATATGTTTATTTCCTTTCTCATGCCTTAGATCCCGGTTTTTATACACTTTTTGATAACATATTCATCACAAAACACATGATATCACACACATACATGCCTCAAATCACACATAGCATACATTTACACATAGATCTACACATTTTCTTGTATTCTCCCCCATAAAACTCATAAAAACCGAAAAGGAAGGGGTATGAAACTCACCTTGGGTGTGATTTCGGTTTTGGAAGGAAAAGATGAAGAAGAATTCGATCCTAGCAACCTTTCTTGGAGGATTTCGAACTTGGATGCTTCTAAGGTGCAAGATCATGTGTATGAATGAATTAAGAGATGATTCTTGAATGAAAGGAAATAGCTAGATTATGGATCTTACATCAACTTACCTTAGATGATGTGTTTATGGGTTAAATCTCCTTGAAAGCTTCCTTAATCTCGAAAATATGGAGAAGAGTGGAGAGAGTTTTCCTGAGAGAATTGTGAGTGAACTGTCTGTGTGTGTTTGTTTGGATTCGGCCGAGAGGGAGAGAGGGAGAAGAAGAGAGAGTGAGCTTGCATGGAAAGATGAGAAGTGCATGGATGTTTGAAGTGTAATGCCTAGTTATCCCCATACAAAAATGATGTGACATGCAAGAAGTCAACTCTTGCCTTTCTCTTGGGCTTGGGCCGAGATTTGGAGAGAAAAAGGAAGGAATTGGGCCCTTAAATGCCTTAGTCCAAATCATAGCTAATTTAGATAACTATTGGCCCAAAAAAAATCAAGTAATGATTTTTATGTCCCATGAGGGCTAATTAGGTTAGTTATGGCCCAATGAGGTTCATTTAAATATTTTGTTTCATACTAGGCCCAATATGGCCCAAAATATTACAATAAATGAAAGTGGGTCCAATTAGAGCCCATTCAAGAGCTCTAAGTCCATGATATTCCAATTGGAAGCTTATTGGTCCATTAGGCCCAATAAGGAAGTCCTAGTCCAAAATGGACTTAAACAAGGACTTCTAGGGTTTCCAACTATTTGTTGACTATTTGTAGTGCTTGTATGAAGTGTTTGATTAAAATTATCTTTTCATAGAGTAAGAATCATGCATGATTTCATGTTTTTGATTCATAGTTGACATAAGTGTTTTAGTTACAAGGCACCAAAAATTTCTAGTTGTGATATCCGAAAGGCAGTTTTCTGTACATCCTCCTCTCTGACCTTCATCCGTTGATAACATGAACGCAAATCAATCTTGGAGAACCAAGATGCTCTCTGTAGCTGGTCAAAGAGGTCATCGATCCTCGGGAGTGGGTAACAGTTCTTCACCGTTACCTTATTCATCTCCCGATAATCTATACACATCCGATGCAACTCGTCGTTCTTCTTTACAAACATAATCGGGGCTCCCCAGGGTGAACTACTCGGCCTAATGAATCCCTTGTCTAATAGCCCCTACAGCCGTGTAGACAACTCTTGCATCTCAGGAGGAGCCAACCGATACGATGCCTTGGCTATCGGAGCCCTACTAGGGACTAGGTCAATCCTGAACTCCACCTGCCTCTTCGGAGGTATCCCAGGCAACTCCTCGGGGAATATATCCGCAAACTCTTGCACTACTGGCACATCACCCACCGTCGCCCCTCCCACCTCCCGAATGTCCATAACATAGGCGACGTATCCTACGCAACCCTGCTGAAGGTAGCGCCTAACCCTCGTTTCCGAACATAAAGCTGGTCCTCGTTGTGGCCTCTCGCTCTGAATCACTAGCTCTCCCCCATTTGGGGTCCTGATCTAAACCAACTGATGTGTGTAGTCAATCACTGCCCCATGGGGCTTAGCCAATCAATACCAATAATAACCTTGTGTTGGAATAGTGTCTAAGGCTGCAACTATATTAGGCAAGTATTTGACCCGGTTGTGCATGGTCCTTTTGGGTTGCCTTCACCATAGCAACTTGATAGGATGATTTATTAAGAGAGAGTAAATATTAATATATTATGAGAATAATATAAAGAATAATATATTGTTATTTGATTAATATAAGTCATAGAATTAATTAGAATTAATTTGGTGACTTAAAGAGATTAATTAAATAAAGGGGTATACACTATTAATTGTTTGATAGTTAAGCTTTAGACTATAAATCCATATAGATATGGACTGGACGAATTCTAGAAGCTAAAGGATAGCTAAATTCGTCCAAGGATTATCTATGGAAAGTATTTGGATAGCCTTAAGAGAAGATTATCCAATTAGGGTTTAGGTTGTAACCCTTAAGGAGTCTACAAGTATAAATAGACCCCATGGCTAAGGGAAATCGGCACCTCTCCAAAAGCAAGAGAAGCCTGACCGATTTCCTCCCCTCTCCTCTCTCCTAAATCATCTTCCTTGCTATTGGTGTTTGTAAGCCATTAGAGGAGTGACATTTGTGACCCTATGGTTCTAGATCTGTTTCAATGTTGTTATTTAACCTAATTAACCATTAGAAGTCTTGGATTCAAATCATGTTTAATTAGAAAGCCTAGATCCAAGCATTAGTGTTTTTCATGCGCACATAGGAAAGTTCTTATGGCTAAAACCCATCAGTGGTATCAGAGCATAGCTTGGTTTTCTTTAAATTGTTGCTTGATTAACTGAAACAAAGTTGCAAAATTTTATTTTTTGGTTTCTGAGTCATGGACTCGGCGAGTTCCAAAGTGGACTCGACGAGTAGGCTTGACTCGGCGAGTCCCTTTGTGCACTCGGCGAGTCCAGGCGTCAGGAATGGCCAGATTCGGGATTTTTTCATAATTATCTTATGGATACTTACCTTAATCATAATAGATCAATCTAAATCCGATTTTTTTGATATATATGACTATTATCTTGATCTAGTTAAAGGTATTTATCAACTAATAAAATATTTAATTTCCTGATATGATAATTAATTAATTATTTTAATTATTTTGGTAATTATCTTTCAAAGAAATCTTGAATAAAATCAAATATAGATAATTAGGATATTAATTGTTAATTGGAATTATTTGTTATTTGATCCTCCATGTTTTAAAATGTTTAGAACTTACCCACAAGTTTTGAAATTTATATTTGTGATTAAAAGTTTTAATTTAGACCACTTAAATTTCAAACCCTAGATTTTAAAAGTTTTAAAATACAACCCTATACTAATATGATATTACTAGAATAATATATATATGTATAATTAAATGCTAGTCTTACCGTTAGTAGGCCTTATTCACGAAGCCGATCTATAAGGTGGGTATAAGGTTGCGGCCTATAAAATGGCGCTTAATGGGTGTACACTCACACCCACCGCTTGCTTGATTGGTGGAGGGTCGTTAGCCGAATGGGTAGGATAGGGCAACCTCATCCTCTCATTAAAAGTATAATAAGTAATACAAAGTAACTACACATATTTTTAAAAATTTCCCAATCTTAGTTACTTTAGGAAAAGTGAATTGATGCAATCCCATGAAGTTAGTGGAGCGTGTGTGGTTTACCGGCACACTAATTGGTTCTAAGCAAAGGTGGCAAATGGTGATTCATTGTTTATCATAGTTCGATGGAGCGTGTGTGGCTTACCGACAGATCGAATAGGTGATTGTTACAGTGAAGACACCATGTGAATTTGCATGGTAATTCACACCACTTTGTGATCCTCGGTATCCCAGTCACGAACAAAAGGGGCATATCGAGATTTAAACATGCCATTGAATAGTTTCAATGAATCTCATCCGAACCTAGGAATTCTCAATACACTTAGGACTAATAGTTTAAGTTTTTTGATGGAGAATTAGTGAATCGTCATTCACTTACCTTCAATTTATTTGCATGTTAGATTACGGCATCCCTTTTCTAGTATGTAAATGCTATTGTTGGATCCTAGCCCTAATTTTTCTTATTGGGTGATAATTAGGGATTCTTATTCTAATCTATCTTTGTCCTTTTCTTTTGTAGATGTCGAACACAAACAATGCTGCTGCTAGTTCTTTCACGATGATGAGCCTTTGCCAAAAGGTCACCTTCGATGGAACAAACTTTAGTGAATGGATAAGATACATTCCCACCATTGCTCGCTATGAGGATAAGGAGTATGTCCTCGATGAGAAGCTCGAGAAAATTAACCCCGAAATCGCTACTCCGGCCGAAATCACCGCTTTTGAGACTCATGAGCGAGATGCAACGAAGGTACATTGCATCATGATTGCCACCATGAACTCCGAATTCCAAAAGTCCAACGAGGACATGTACCCGTACGAGATGCATCAAGACTTATTGGAGAGATACCACCAAAACGCGAGACAAGAGCGTTATGAGATTTTCACCAACATGATTTCCGCTAAGATGGGTCATGGAGAATCTCTTACGGTGCACCTGCAAAAGATGCAAAGGTATGTCGACCGCCTTCGCAAATTAAATGTTGACTTCGGTGAAGACTTGGCGATCGACATGGTGCTTCACTCTTTGCCTCCGATGTACAACCAATTTAGGATGACCTACCACATGAACAAAGAAGACGTCACCCTAAGCAAACTACAAGGTCTTTTGAGGGTCGCCGAGAGCAACTTCAAAGACAAGTCTATTGCACCTACTCCCAATCCACCTACTGCTCCTGTCTTGGCTATTGGTCAAGGAAAGGGAAAGAAGAGGAAGGCTTCATCGAAGAACTAGCGCAAGGTCAAAGCCCGAGATGGTGCCTCTTCTAGTGGGACCAAAGTTGATCCCGCCAAGCCCTGTCCTAACCCGAAGGAGGAAGAGTGTCACCATTGCCACAAGATAGGACATTGGAAGAGAAGCTGCCTAGAGTACCTGCAAGCAATCAAAGAAGGAAAGATCAAGCCATCTTTCGCAGGTATATACACAATTAAATCTAACGATTCTAATCATGCTATTTCTTGGGTTCTTGATACCGGTTGTGGTTATCACATTTGTTCTAATGTGCAGGGACTAAGAAGAAGTAGGGATGTGGAGCAAGGAAGGATCAATCTAATCATGGGGAACAGTAGATCGTCATTCACTTACCTTCAATTTATTTGCATGTTAGATTACGGCATCCCTTTTCTAGTATGTAAATGCTATTGTTGGATCCTAGCCCTAATTTTTCTTATTGGGTGATAATTAGGGATTCTTATTCTAATCTATCTTTGTCCTTTTCTTTTGTAGATGTCGAACACAAACAATGCTGCTGCTAGTTCTTTCACGATGATGAGCCTTTGCCAAAAGGTCACCTTCGATGGAACAAACTTTAGTGAATGGATAAGATACATTCCCACCATTGCTCGCTATGAGGATAAGGAGTATGTCCTCGATGAGAAGCTCGAGAAAATTAACCCCGAAATCGCTACTCCGGCCGAAATCACCGCTTTTGAGACTCATGAGCGAGATGCAACGAAGGTACATTGCATCATGATTGCCACCATGAACTCCGAATTCCAAAAGTCCAATGAGGACATGTACCCGTACGAGATGCATCAAGACTTATTGGAGAGATACCACCAAAACGCGAGACAAGAGCGTTATGAGATTTTCACCAACATGATTTCCGCTAAGATGGGTCATGGAGAATCTCTTACCGTGCACCTGCAAAAGATGCAAAGGTATGTCGACCGCCTTCGCAAATTAAATGTTGACTTCGGTGAAGACTTGGCGATCGACATGGTGCTTCACTCTTTGCCTCCGATGTACAACCAATTTAGGATGACCTACCACATGAACAAAGAAGACGTCACCCTAAGCAAACTACAAGGTCTTTTGAGGGTCGCCGAGAGCAACTTCAAAGACAAGTCTATTGCACCTACTCCCAATCCACCTACTGCTCCTGTCTTGGCTATTGGTCAAGGAAAGGGAAAGAAGAGGAAGGCTTCATCGAAGAACTAGCGCAAGGTCAAAGCCCGAGATGGTGCCTCTTCTAGTGGGACCAAAGTTGATCCCGCCAAGCCCTGTCCTAACCCGAAGGAGGAAGAGTGTCACCATTGCCACAAGATAGGACATTGGAAGAGAAGCTGCCCAGAGTACCTGCAAGCAATCAAAGAAGGAAAGATCAAGCCATCTTTCGCAGGTATATACACAATTAAATCTAACGATTCTAATCATGCTATTTCTTGGGTTCTTGATACCGGTTGTGGTTATCACATTTGTTCTAATGTGCAGGGACTAAGAAGAAGTAGGGATGTGGAGCAAGGAAGGATCAATCTAATCATGGGGAACAGTAGATCGTCGCCTGTGACCAAGATTGGAGTGTATTCTTTAGTGCTTAGGAATAGTTTGGTTTTAGATTTTGACAATTGTTGCTATTCGCCAGAAATTCCTAGAAACATCATTTCGTTTCATGGTTTATATAGACAAGGATTTAGATTTTCTTTTAATAATGAGAATGGTTCTATTTTGGCTTATCTAAATGGTGTCTTTTACTTTGAAGCTATACCATGTAATGGAATATATGAGACTGTTATGATTGTTGATAACTTAGGAAATGATGTTTTGAATATTGATTCTTCCACTAGTATGGATAAAGCATCCTTGTGGCATTATCATCTTGGACATGTCAACAAGAAACGCATAGCCCAACTCCAAAAGGATGGAGTGTTGGAGTCATTCGACCTTAGGGAAGATGACACATGCGAGTCTTGTTTACTTGGAAAGATGACTAAGTCACTCTTCACGAGTGAGGGTTTATTGGACCTAATACATACCAATGTATATGGACCGTTTAGATCAATCACGAAGGATGGGAACCGCTTCTACGTGACTTTTACCGATGATTATAGTAGATATGGGTATATCTATTTAATCAAGCAAAAGTCAGAAACCTTTGAAAAGTTCAAAGAGTTCAAGAATGAAGTGGAGAATCAATTGGGCAGGAAAATCAAGATGCTTCGATCCGATCGAGGAGGAGAGTACCTAAGTCATGAATTCCACGATTATCTCAAGGAGTGTGGAATAGTTTTGCAATTGACGCCTCCTAGGACACCGCAGTTGAATGGTGTGGCAGAAAGGTGTAATCGAACCTTATTGGATATGGTTCACTCTATGATGAGTCGTTCTTCACTACCTATCTCTTTTTGGGGGTATGCCTTAGAGACTGCCGCCCATATCCTTAACCGAGTCGCTACTAAGAAGGTTGCCAAAACACCTCACGAGATGTGGACAGGGAAAGCTCCCTCGTTGGCACATATCAAGGTTTGGGGTTGCGAGACTTTCGTAAGATGAGATACTCACGAAAAGCTCGAACCTCGAAGTGAGTGATGTATTTTCATCGGCTACCCGCAGACATCCTTTGGATATCTCTTCTATAGACCGAAGGACAATGTTGTTTTCGTTGCGAGGAGAGGAGTTTTCCGAGAGCGAGAACTCATAAGCCAAGGAGAAAGAGGGAGGCAAATCGAACTTGAAGAGATTCAAAAGTCGATAGATGAACGAACCTCTACCGCTGGCACTCAACCCGAGGAGGAAACTCTGGTTGCACCGATTGACGAGTCCTTACCTCTTAGACGTTCCGATAGAGTTAGAGTTCATCCCCAGTTTTATGGCTTTCATATTACTACCGAAGGGGACACGTATATTATTGATGGTACACTAATAAATCTTGATGAACCTAATAGCTATAAGGAAGCCATGGCAGGCCTGGAGTCTGCAAAGTGGAAAGAGGCAATGGATAGCGAGATCCAATCCATGTATGATAACCAAGTTTGGAATTTGGTTGACTATGTGCCCGGACGTAAGACCGTTGGGTGCAAATGGATCTTCAAGAAGAAGACCGACGTGGATGGAAATGTGCACACATATAAAGCGCGATTGGTTGCGAAGGGCTTTACTCAAACTCCCGGAGTTGACTATGATGAGACCTTCTCACCAGTTGCGAAGATCAAATCTATTAGAGTGATGCTAGCAATTGCCGCATTTCATGATTATGAGATTTGGCAAATGGATGTCAAGACCGCTTTCCTTAACAGAAAGTTGGCTGAGGATGTTTACATGGCTCAGCCAGAGGGGTTTGTGGATCTGAAGCATCCGAATAGAGTGTGCAAGCCTGAGAAGTCCATTTATGGACTTAAGCAAGCATCTCGCAGATGGAATCTTTGCTTTGATGAGAAAGTCAAAGAGTTTGGATTTGTACGAAGCGAAGACAAATCTTGTGTATATGTCAAAGCCAGTGGGAGTATAGTAAGCTTCCTCGTTCTATATGTCGATGACATATTACTCATAGGAGACGACATCCCGACTCTGCAGGAGGTTAAGTGCTGGCTCGGGAAGTGCTTCGCTATAAAGGACCTCGGAGAGGCTTCTTACATTTTGGGAATAAGGATAGTAAGAGAAAGAAGTAAGAGACTAATTGGACTTAGTCAGAATACTTACTTAGAGAAGGTACTAAAATGTTTTAGTATGGAAAACTCGAACAAGGGAGAATTACCGATACAAAGTAATGCCAAGTTGAGTAACACTCAAAGTCCGAGTACTGAAGCTGAGATAGCATAAATGAGCCGAGTACCAAACACTTCCGCAATTGGCTCAATCATGTACACTATGACTTGTACTCGCCCTGATGTAGCCTTTGCTTTGAGCGTGGTTAGTAGATATCAAGGGAATCCTGGCAGAGCACATTGGATTGTGGTGAAGAACATCCTTAAGTACCTTCGGAGGATGAAGGAATGGTTCTTAGTCTTCGGAGGGAGTGATGACTTGAAGGTGCGAGGGTATAGTGACGCCAGTTTTCAGAACGAAAGGGACAACTACCGTTCACAGTCGGGCTGGGTCTTTACCCTAAATGGAGGAGCAGTGACATGGAAGCGTTCCAAGCAGGAGACCGTAGCTGACTCAATGTGCGAATCAGAGTACATTGCAGCGAGCGAAGCGTCGAAGGAGGCAATATGGCTTAAGAACTTCATCGGTGACCTTGGAGTTGTACCTGCCATAAAGGAGCCCATGGAGATTTTCTGTGATAACGAAGGAGCGGATGCCTTGACCAAGGAACCGAGGGATCATGGTAGATCAGGACATATTGACAGAAAATATCACTTCATTAGACATCGTGTAGAAGAAGGACAACTTGTAGTGAAGAGGATATCATCAGAAGATAATGCAGCAGATCCGCTTACGAAGGGACTGAGTAGGGTTAAGCACTTGCAGCATGCTAGAAGTATTGGGATGAAGGATGATATTAGCATAGATTAGACAGTATTAGAAACGTGTAATATATAAATGTAATTAACATTTGATGATTAAATAAAGGAGTGTTATTTATGAGTAATGTTACTATCTTATGTTAATTGTTTAACTATTGTTTCACTTTCCATGTTTTGACTTCCAGAATAATTAAGTTTATTAAGAATAATCGAATTGTTCAAATCGTCCACAATTGTTCATATGTTGGAAGTAGATATGAATGAAGATTGTCATGAATTGGTGTGTAGAATGTCTAAATGGTGTTAGACATAGCAAAGGGTTGCTACAATGTTCATGAGTGCTTATGAACTAGTTTTGAGCATTGGAACAAACCCGCGCTTGTTGGAATCACCTTATGGAATATGATATAAAAGGTGATCGCAAGACGATAATATCATATAGTCTTAAAACCTATATATATTGTTTGTTATTTGTTAATTGATTGTACATTGATAATGTGAAAACGCATCAGTAACTCGGTGTTATAAAATGTATTGTTGTGTATAGTTGGTTAATGAATAAGTAAATGCATATAAGTCGAAGTTTATCTGTAACTTTTATCTAGGAAGGTAAAAGCGATATCTCGGCCGCTCAATGATTTGATTTGACTTATGTGCCGGGCCCGGTCAGAACTGAATTGATGTGTTCGATTACGTTCTATGCCAAATAAATCAGAGATCGAGAAACCTATATGCTTGACTAACCATTCCATAGGATTGTCAACATGATATCTAACAGAGGACTGTTTGATCCCTTATCTAAAGGACAAGATCGATTAGATCAGAGTTTGACAGCGTCTTTGAGAGCTACGATTGCAAACCAAATTGTACTTGTGTATATAGTTACTAGACTTATCCAAGTAGGAGACTGTTGGAATAGTGTCTAAGGCTGCAACTATATTAGGCAAGTATTTGACCCGGTTGTGCATGGTCCTTTTGGGTTGCCTTCACCATAGCAACTTGATAGGATGATTTATTAAGAGAGAGTAAATATTAATATATTATGAGAATAATATAAAGAATAATATATTGTTATTTGATTAAT
Source organism: Lactuca serriola (assembly GCF_051521515.1). Lineage (NCBI taxonomy): Eukaryota > Viridiplantae > Streptophyta > Magnoliopsida > Asterales > Asteraceae > Lactuca > Lactuca serriola. The sequence continues at coordinate 286,775,345 of NC_136410.1, forward strand.
ATAAGTCATAGAATTAATTAGAATTAATTTGGTGACTTAAAGAGATTAATTAAATAAAGGGGTATAAATTGTCAATTGTTTGATAGTTAAGCTTTAGACTATAAATCCATATAGATATCGATTGGACGAATTCTAGAAGCTAAAGGATAGCTAAATTCGTCCAAGGATTATCTATGGAAAGGATTTGGATAGCCTTAAGAGAAAATTATCCAATTAGGGTTTAGGTTGTAACCCTTAAGGAGTCTACAAGTATAAATAGACCCCATGGCTAAGAGAAATCGGCACCTCTCCAAAAGCAAGAGAAGCCTGGCCGATTTCCTCCCCTCTCCTCTCTCCTAAATCATCTTCCTTGCTATTGGTGTTTGTAAGCCATTAGAGGAGTGACATTTGTGACTCTAGAAGCTCCAAGACCTCAAGATCAACAAGGAACTCAAAGGTATGGTTCTAGATCTGTTTCAATGTTGTTATTTAACCTAATTAGCCATTAGAAGTCTTGGATTCAAAGCATGTTTAATTAGAAAGCCTAGATCCAAGCATTAGGGTTTTGCATGCGCACATAGGAAAGTTCTTATGGCTAGAACCCATCACCTTGTTCCCCCTCAACGGTATGGGAACCAAATCCACTAAATAATGCTCTTTAAACAACCTCAAAACACAATCCTGGAAGACCTCTGATGCTCGCACAGACCGGTAGTCCGCAATCTTGACCTCTAGAGGGCAATCCAACATGCCCGAGGACTCAGGAAACTTCTTGCTAAGCGCAAGAGAAACAAACGATCGAGTAGTGCCCTAATCAAACAACACCTGAATTGGGATACCGTTCACATGGAATGTCATACCCCAAAACCGAAACGACGGAAACGTTCGGGGGTGGAGGACGTCATGTCAAGTATCACGAGATATGTATATGGTAAGCAAGTAATGAACAACCATTTCATTTAGAAAGAAAGTTTTACAATGTATGTGTTCACAAAACATAGAAGTCATAAACAAATAACAAAACAAGATTTGAAGCTATAATGCTCCATCTTCTAAAGTCCCAGCACGAGCACCTATCTAATAGTCTCCTGAGAATACAAGTTAATTGAAAGAGTTGATCAGCAATTAAGCTGGTGGGTTGATAAGATTTTAGTGATGTGAGTAAGCTGTAAAATACGTGGTTGAAAATGTATATGTAAAGTACTGTAAGCTGTAAGGTGTTGTTTTGTAAAGTTTGCCTGTTCCTCTAGAAAATCATATATTTCCTACATAAAATGGGAGTTGAGTAAAATGACACTACAAGCCTTTCTATGCGTAATAAGTGGGTACAAGTTATATACACTTCGAGTAAACAAACAATCGATTGTGCGCATCTGCCCTCAACCCACAACCCAGCGGGGTACAGTAAGTAAGGCGGATAGCACACATTCCATTGGTTGTTAGATCATTGTCATATATAACCTTGGTGTATTCACTTGTTACTCATGGAGTTATTTGTAATGGTTCCTTTATCTCTAATGGAGAGTTCCTATTAAGAAAACCTATATTTCTTATAGTAAAATATTGACTATGGTTATTACTTTTATAATAGCCTTGTTTATACTGCTATATATAATTTGGTATCAGGTAGATAGTAGATTGGGTGACCTCGGTGTAAACCTACATCCAACGGGAACAGGAGGTAAAGCGAAGAACAGACATCCTATTAGCTGTCGGATATTAGTTTTATATATAAACATGGTGTATAAACTAAGGTGTTGTAGAGTTAACTCACTTAAAGTCTTTAAAATTGTATTGGCTTAATAAAATGGATTAAGCCCTTAACTGGGAAATCGCTAGTTTTGTATACCAAAAGTACTGACTTTGAAACGAAAGTTTTGTACTAGAAAAACTATGCATTGACTCTGGTGTCCTATGAACTGATCCATACCTGGTACCCTTATGATGACTTAATGTATACTAAGCGTAAATATATATAGATTCGGGTAGATAATAGATTAGGTGAGCTCGATGTAAACCCACATCCAACGGGAACAGGACGTACAACGAAGAACATACATCCTATTAGCTGTCGGAATCTACTTAACATATATGTATCCTTTAGTGTATACATTACGGAATCATAAAGTTAGCATCATGGTCCTAACTTTTAAAAGTAGCCTTTTACCAAGACTCGACTGTTTTGAAAGCAACCTTCTACCAAGACCCTACTGTTTTGGAAGCAGTCTTTTACCAAGAGTCTACTGTTATGAAAGCAGACTTCTACCAAGACTCTACTATTATGAAAGCAATCTTCTACCAAGACTCTACTGTTATGAAAGCAGTCTTCTACCAAGACTCTAATATTATGAAAGCAGTCTTCTACCAAGACTCTACTGTTCCTTTGTCAACTGTAAAGTACATTCTCCTTAGTTTATAACCTATCTCGAATAGAGAATAGATTAACCTTCAAGTGTTACTGACACTTTATGAAAGCTGGAACCCAAAAACATATTTGTTTTATTACGGTCATAATGTGAAAGCTGGAACCCCTACTAACCGCTCTCATGTATGGAGATTGAGGGAACCAAACACGACCAGAGCAAATCCATGCAAGCCGTGTAATTCACATTAAAGTTAGATCCTGTCTATGTGTTGTCATGCTATAATAAATTAACTTGTTTCTTATGTTCTGTTCTGGTGTTGTTTTATTCTCTTCTCTGTTTGTTCTGTTCTGTTATTGTTTCTTTGTCTTCACTGTTTGTTCTGTTCTGTTCTGTTCTGTTCTATTCTGTGTGTGCTTTATTGTACTAGAAGTAATGAATAGCATTCTCTAAAACTATACCTATAATAGTTTACTAATGCTCTAACTGGACTGTTACTGAAAAGACTCATTTATCTACAAAGTTATGCTTATACTTTAAAAATGGAGTTTTGTATAACTATAAAGTAACATAACCTTTAAAAGAGTTTTGAAATGTTTTAACAACTTACAAATAACATAAGTAACATTTTGAAAGATGTTTATAACAAACATTTACACAATTATCATTGTGTTCAACTTGTATTCCCCCTCCCTACCTTAAAACAATTAAATAGTTAAAAGATTCATTACGGGGTATGAACTCACCTGATGTGGGTGATTCAAACGGGTATGCGTGTAAGGATGTGAAGTTCCACGAATGAAGTCCCGAGACGCAATAAGTCCTAAATGATATTTAAGGACAAATAATGAAATGAATATAGTGTTTATAAACAACTATATGAAAGATAACACATTCCAGGACTAGGAAGCACCTTGACCAAGTGTTGGAATCACATGTAATCCAACATATGAAAGTATAAGGCACACATATTAGTTTACTACCATGATTTTATGGCCTAAGGGAGTTTACAGCCGTAAATTGATGGTTACTCATGGGTTAGTGCTAGTTTGAAAGCTAGGGGGTGATTTTGGGACATTAGCTCTACGCTAGGATGAGAAAGACAACTTATTTTGGCACTTTTGGGGTGTTCACGCCCCAAATGAGTTTACTACCTTAAACTCATGGCCAAAATATACTTATGAGGGTCTAAAGGTTATAAAGAAGCATTCTACATTCATGCCTAAGCCCTTGGAAGTGTTTGTGGCATCAAAACACCTCTATCTTGAGTTTACGGCCCATGGACCATTTGGTCATGTGTTTGCAGCTGTAAACACTTATGGGTGATGATATTTTGATTGTTTTGGGTCCTAGACACATCATGGTAAAGGGATATGCTTGTCACTTGGCTTATGGAAGGCATTTAGGGCATTTTGGCACCCTAAAATGGAGTTCACGGCCCAAGAACTTCCTTGGCCGTGAACTCACTTTTGGTCCTTGATTTTTAATGATCTTGATTCCTAAACATGTCAAGGTTTGTCCCATGTTTGGTTTCCAAGGTTTAGGGGGACATTGGGCACACTTTGGCCCTTATAAGAGAGTTTACTCTCCAAGATGTTCTTGGGCGGTAAACTCCCAAATCTTGGGGTTTTGACATGATTTCTGTGTTTTTAGGCATTTAATAGACTATGTAATACAACTAGAGAAAGATACTCACGATTTGGGATGAAAACCCGAAGATCCGTGAGAGAGAATTTGACTTTTCTCTAGCTGGAATTGTAACTAATGAATACATTTGGTTTAGAATCCTATATATAGTCCTGGGATTTTTGGTAGAAAATATTTTATTCCCGAAATGAACTCTAATATCATAGAGTTTTGGAATAACAGAGTTGCACAAAACCCAAGTGCAACCTCTCTCCTGATATCTCCTTAAGTGTAAATCCTGAATTGCTCAAACTTATCCCAAATGTTTGAAAGTTAGTAGAAACAGACATGGCTTCTATTGACGTGGTTAGTTTCACTGAATGTAAATTTTTGGGTTGTCACATCATCCCCACGTTAGAATAAATTTCGTCCCGATATTAGCTCTCTTAGCATTACTACTGGGGTTGCGCTCTTCTGATTTGCAGAATACTCACTCGTAGACCTGGCAACTTGCCCTGGTGTTCTTGGTAGGATTTATACTTTTTCCATCTATCATTACCTCGCATATACAAGCCATATATGATTAAGATTAGTAGGACTGTCGGATGTGCGACTCTGCCCCAGGTCCACAACCCACAGGGAAAACAGTAGATAGGGCGGAAACACACATACTAGGTCTGCGTAATCAAACTCATATACCACCCTTACGTATACACTCAAAAATAATAGGCGGGTTGTATTCGTCCATAGCCTCTATGCTCGAACATTGGTCTGCTGGACGAGTGGTATTTCGTGACGGTCTGCGGACGTCTGACGATAAGGCTTCAGAGGACAAAGTTCTCTTCGCACGAGTAGTTCGAGGGTTTAGAATGCGAAAGATAAAGCTTAGGTTTAGGTCGGACCTTCGATACAAAATGACGAAAGTTTTGAGAACTTGCTGATCGAGGCGATAGAAACATATGAACTCAGTATGGTGAGGACCATGCCAACTCAAGACGAAAGAAAACAACGGACTCTATACCGAACAAAGTTTTGGTAAAGTGAAAGAAACATCTGATAAACAAAGATGTATCCCTAGTATGCTTAGTATTGTACTCTTAGTATGTTCAACAATGTACTCCTTGTAACTGATCTCGAGTTTCCTGTTTTCTATTTTGAAATTTGCACTCCTGCGTATCATACCGCTATGTGCGCATACATACAAATAAAAGTGCTTTACTTATTGAAGGCTACTTTTATATTATGTTCCCCTATGGTACCACTACTATCGCCCGTCATATACAAGTTGTTAATACTTAAGATGAGCCAGCCACTCGACTGAGCATCTCTGCCTCAAATCCTCACCCAATTAAGGAAAGGCGACCTAAGCGGTGTCACTCACTCTAAGTCTGCAACATCTCAGTTGCGCACAACCCTGATGTATATGTTGAGTCATAATAGCTTCTCTAAGGGATCTTTTATTTCTCTTAAATTTTACGACCTATTTCAACATGTGAGTTGTTATAGTTACTTTTAAGTGTCATCCCCAACATTTTAATCTTATATGAATATAAATTAATTTTTAAATGTAATTACTATGTCGAAAACGTACCACTACTCGATGACGACTCCGGGGTAGATTCTCATGCGGTGATCATCAGAATACGTCCATTCGTGCCTGAGTTCTTAATTATTGGGCAGTCCCTCTTAATGTGTCCATTCTCACCACAGCCATAACAGGCTCGGTTTTCTTCAGCCCGAGAACTTGGGAGATCGGTTGAGCCGGTGCCCTGCAGTAACGGACTGTGTGTCCCTTTCTGTGGCAGTTTAAACATTGCATTTCCCGGCACACTCCAGTGTGGTGAAAGTTGCACTTTCCACACTTTGTAAGGTTTCCAGCATAATGACTAGCAGATGCTGAAGCAGTAGGCGTCGTAGCGGCGTACATAGTACTCGCTTGTTGCTCTTGTGGGATGTCTTATGTTGTTCGCTTCTTCTTTCTCTTGTTCTACGACTCTTGATTATAGTCCTATTCCCTTGATGACTCGGGAATAGGGACTTTTACGCTGTGGCGGACTCCATGATCGATGAGTCACTGAGCCAAGCGTTTAGCACTAGCGAATGTGGCTGGGTTAGAAGACAACACATTTCCTTGGGTCGGAGCAGTCAGACCCCAAATGTATCTTTCTATCTTCTTGCTCTCCGAGGTAATCATCTCGGGGCATAGAGCTGCTAGTTCGATGAACCGGGCTGTATAGGTCACTATGTCTGAGCCGACCATAGTGAGATCCCATAGCTCTTGTTCCAGCTTTTGAATCTCGCCTAACGGGAAATATTCTTCCCGCATTAACTCTTTTAGGTTTTCCCAACCTATCGAGTTTGCCACTCATAGGGTCAGTGACTTAACATGGCTGTTCCACCATGTTAGGGCCTTGCCATCGAAGGTACAGGCAGCAAACTTCACTTTGCTTGCTTCGGGGTATAAACAGATTTCAAAGACCGGCTCTGTTTTCTCGAACTATTGCAAAAGGGCAATGACTCCTCCAGTCCCTTCAAAGGACAGTGGTTGGCATCTGGTGAAGTCTTCGTAGGAGCATTCTCCCTGGCGCATAGGGACTTCACCTTGAGTAGGATCAGTAGGCGTTTCACCTCCATCTATACTGATGGGGTGATATTGAGCCACGACTGTTGCCACAGCTGCGGCCATTGCAACGTTCAGAGTTGCTGCATCGATTTGTGGAGAAGGTATGGGAGTTATCGGAGTAGCGTGTCTGGGTGATCTGCGAGGAGCCATCTTTGCTAAAAGAAAACAAAGATGAGACAGAATATGTCTATAGCAATGGACACAAGCCGAAAGCTGAAAAGACAAAGTTATCCTAGTTCTGGATGTATCGGCTCCTGACTTCCACAGGGTTCTAGGAACAATTTATAAATGAGTCTATACCAAACAAACTCTATGAATTTAAAATAACTATCCTTGAATAAATATCTGTTTCCTCAATAACTGTTACCAGTTGCATGTAAGAACACAATTCTAACACATGTAATGTGAGCAGTGTTTCCACTCGCTCGATAAATTAACCTAATTAATATTTATTAGTGTGACGTGCAAGACATTTTGGTTACTTCGGCTGATCTTTCCTTGAAAACTTCTCATGAACTTGTCCTTGTTCCTCCTGGACTATTTTGTTGTCTACTCTGAGGAAGTGGTTATGCTTGTCTGGGCTTGTCGTGCGAGAATGAAAGTGACTAAAGAACCTATGAGCTTTAAGGTAACTTTATGGGGTGATCCTTACGGAATCTTCCTATAATTATACAAGTATACCAGTTGGTATTGTATATAATTGAAGATCAAATAGACCTTCGAACAATTGATCCCACCTCAACACTACTTCCTTAAAAGGAATGGATAGTGAAGAGTCGGTCATAGATTCTATGTCTATAAGGTCTTGATTATATATAAAACTTTACGAATATACCATGTAAGATTATAGACTTATCCGCAAGGGTCTTTTAAGTTATCACATAAGTTATTTATCTGGACTAAAATACACCTATAGTATTCTAACGTAATGTACTTGGTATGATCTAAAATCGTTATCGCGTTATAGTATCATAGAATACTCCCATAGTACTCTAATTCTAACTGTACTTGTTCTGACGCTCTCTTGACTGGTGATAAGGTAAGTTTTAACCCTGTTGCAACACCACATCATTCCCAAACACATGTTGGTCACATCTCGAATGAATATAGTTGATCAGGCTATATTGATCCTAGTTATGATTATATAACTGTTCGGGTTGACGACAGTGCCCAACCTTTAATACTGTTAGTTCTGTTCTCCTCGTGACCTTAGTTCTATTATGTACATGTATGAGCAAGTAGGTATATTTTTATAACTTGCAGTTATACTCTAAAATCTATCATTATCCAGAGCACTTAAGCCCCATTGTATTTATAGACGTATATCTTTTATCGATTGATATACTTAGTTCACTATAAACAATGCTCTGATACCAATCTATCACACCCAAAAACCGGAACGGCGGAAACATTCGAGGGTGGAGGACGTCATGTCAAGTATCACGAGATATGTATATGGTAAGCAAGTAATGAACAACCATTTCATTTAGAAAGAAAGTTTTTACAATGTATGTGTTCACAAAACATAGAAGTCATAAACAAATAACAAAACAAGATTTGAAGCTATAATGCTCCATCTTCTGAAGTCCCAGCACGAGCACCTGTCTAATAGTCCCCTGAGAATACAAGTTAATTGAAAGAGTTGATCAGCAATTAAGCTGGTGAGTTCATAAGATTTTAGTGATGTGAGTAACCTGTAAAATACGTGGTTGAAAATGTATATGTAAAGTACTGTAAGCTAAAAGGAGTTCTTTTGTAAAGTTTGTCTGTTCCTCTAGAAAATCATATATTTCCTACTTAAAATGCGAGTTGCGTAAAATGACACTACAAGCCGTTCTATGCGTAATAAGTGGGTACAAGTTATATATATACTTGGAGTAAACAAACAATCGATTGTGCGCATCTGCCCTCAACCCACAACCCAACGGGGTACAGCAAGTAAGGCGGATAGCACACATTCCATTGGTTGTTAGATCGTTGTCATATATAACCTTGGTGTATTCAGTTGTTACTCATGGAGTTATTTGTAATGGTTCCTTTATATCTAATGGAGAGTTCCTTTTAAGAAAACCTATATTTCTTAGAGTAAAATATTGACTATGGTGATTACTTTTATAATAGCTTTGTTTATACTGCTATATATAATTTGGTATCGGGTAGATAGTAGATTGGGTGACCTCGGTGTAAACCCACATCCAACGGGAACATGACGTAGAGCGAAGAACACACATCCTATTAGCTGTCGAATATTAGATTTATATATAAACATGGTGTATAAACTAAGGTGTTATAGAGTTAACTCACTTAAAGTCTTAAAACTGTATTGGCTTAAAAAATGGATTAAGCCCTTAACTGGGAAATCGCTAGTTTTGTATACCAAAAGTACTGACTTTGAAACGAACTTTTTGTACTAGAAAAACTGTGCATTGACTCTAGTGTCCTATGACCTGATCCATACTTGGGACCCTTATGATGAATTAATGTATACTAAGCATAAATGTATATAGAATCGGGTAGATAATAGATTGTGTAGGGTTCGATATGTGTTGCCTCTTGGGCTCGTTTATTAATCCAATTTTGTTTCCGGATTGGGTCTGTCCATCCGTGAGTTATTTTCTAGGGTTTAGTATTTATAGATGCTTGCATGCATCTTAGTACGTCAGATTTTGAGTCGATCATTCATAGAGAATACATTTTATCGTTTGTAACCCTAATCGCCTCTACAGCGGAAGTTCTTTGTCGAGCTGTGCGGAGGCTTGAATCTATTGAATCATTCGATGTATTTTGATTCATTCTTGTGTTTGATATTTCTGTTTACGTTTTTGTGATTAACCTGTTTAAGATCTAAACAATCAAAGAGTTATTCAACTCATCAATTGGTATCAGAGCAGGAGACTGTGTAATTCATACACATCTCTTTTGTGAAAGAAGTGATTAGGGTTTATTCCGCATTCATTGATATTTATTGAGCCGTCACTCCATAATTGACGTATCTCATTAATTATTCATGTTGCCCTAATATTATGTATTACAATGTCTGATCTTATAGCAGGTTAAATGATCAAGCATGTACGATTCTTAATCCAATCCTATTAACATATCTAACAGTATAGGATCAACAACCAAAATTCCAATTTTCTACACTCAAGACTACGAAGTGTGGACGCACCACTTTGAAGATTACGTTATTGGATACGAAGATAATGGGTATCTGATATGGGAAGCTATAATATCTGTCCTTTTCGCTCATTCAGGCACATCTAGAATCATTAAAACTTAAAAGGAGTACAATGATCTATTGAAAGATGTGAAAGACGTCGCACAGGACAAAAAGGAGAAGCTTCAATGCAACATTAAGGAATTGAGACTAATTCGATTCGCTCTTCAATCCGACACGTTTCGATTAGTGAGTTCTTGTAGTACAGCAAAGGAAATTTGGGATCGGCTGCGAGAGCTGTATTCCACAGATGAAGATCTAGAGCACTCAATTCAGACCCTACTTCTCTCTGAATTTGGAGAGTTCAAGCAGAAGCCAGAAGAGGTTGTTACGCAAACATTTGATCGTTTCAATCATCTTCTCAGGAAGATGATCAAACATGATATTGAAAGGAAGCTCATCGAACAGAAAGTCACTTTCCTGAATGGCCTAAGACCCGAATGGAGAGTTGTTGTGTCAACGGTTAAGGCACATGAGCAGTTCAAATCGTACTCTTTGGCAAAACTGGTGGGGATTTTGAAATCCCAGGAAAAGACGGTGCTACAAGAGAAAAGCATGGTTTCAAATTTGGGGTCTTTGGCGCTTCTGTCCAAAGGTAAGAATGCAGCAGAAGAAGAAGAAGATTTAAATATGGGAGACCATGATTTGACAGCTGAAGACTATGCTATGATGGTGTCAAATCCCAGAAGGTTCAGTAAGAAGAAGTTCCCTACCAACAAAAATCGAAATTGGCAGGGAAGCTACACCTCTGAAAAGGTGAAAGAGGAGCCGAAGGTTGAAGAATCAAAGAGAGAAGCGAAGGGTGAAGCTGACTCTGGTGTCAGTTGCTTTTACTGGGGTGGGAAAAATCACTACGCAAAAGATTGCATGTTGAAGAAGATGGCAGAGAAAGATGAAGAGAAGGATGAAGAAGCAAGTCTCCTGAAAAGACTAGAGGAGATTAAGAGGAAGAAAGCTGCTACTAATCCCTCTATGAATACTCTTATTGTGCAGGGTTCGGTAGATGATGATGAGTTTGGTGGCATGCAGGTGTGGTCAACTGACTCAGAAGATGATGAAGTGAGAAAGCCTTCTCATGGAAAGGCTTATGTGGCAAAGAATGGTGATGCTGATGGAAGATGTCTGATGGTGACAGATGTATCTCAAATGAGAGGATACAACACCAATGGTGGAAACGAAGTGGCTAAGGAGCGAGAGGATGTGTGCTTTACAGCGAAGCCTCTCAGTGTGCAAATAAGTGAGCTAGATGAACTGATCAAGAAGGTAAAATCCATTTTCATTTCATTTAAAATTCCACAAACATCATATGAAAAGGAATTAAATAACTTGAATTTAAGAATTTCAAATCTAGATAGTTGTTTAACTCAAACACGGGTCACAAATTCTAATCTAACTGACCAAATAAGCAGGGTGTCATCCAAGAGTGAGGAGCGAAGGATATGGATAGAGTAGAAGGAGTTGGAGTTGGTTAAATCTAGGGATGAGCATTTATTTGCAAAGAGACAATCTCAAATTATCAAAATAGAGGAATGTTTTTTGTTTAATTGCCAAAAGACTTTATACTAACATTACTCAGCTGCATTTAAACCATGAAATAGGGTAGAAGATACATCGCATGATTTTACCCTTCCTTGAGTTTAAGGACGATGAAATCGATTCCGAAGCATAAAACTGTGAAAGTGTTGTACCTTCAGATGATGTCAATCCCACTTGTATGTATGGTCTGGACAAAATTGAATCTTTTATAAAGTCCAAAGACCATAAGGACATGCTTAAAAATCTTTTGGATGAAAATGATAAGTCGAAACTCAGGGCCAAAACTATACAAAAATTTGACTCATTGAGTACCAAATTAAGTTCAGAAAATAAAATTGATGTTGAAAATGCATCTGAACTTAATGAGGACGATGACATGAGTGAAATTTCTGTAGAGGATGAGGTTGACTGTTCCGAGTTCATTAGGAGCGAACCTAAAACCACAAAAACCTGATTTCTGAAAATTCTGTGGAATTTGCTCGTTTGTCCAAAAATAAGTCCCCAATCCTTAAAGAAAAAGCCGTTGTGTATCAAAAGGTTAGAACAACTCCCAATCAGGTTTATAAGGTCACAGGAGTAACCGAACATCAGACATCCGAACTCACTACCATAGTGAATGATGATAATGCAGATGGTTGTGATGAGTTTTTCTGGTCTGCATCGATAAACAACGCAGATGAAATAGTTGGTTTGTCAGAGCGAACATCATGGAAGGCCAAAGGTAGATATGTGCCAGAACTTCTGAATAAACCTACCAACTTTGACGTACCTAGTTCCAGCGGCACAAAAGAGATTCCAGTGGAAGATGTCACCTCAACTAGCGAAACCTCTTCCATGAAGAGTGAACCTGTTGCTAAGAAGCCGAAACAGAAGGCAAATATTCACAGACAACCAAAACAGGTGAAAAATCAAAAGCAGCAGAGAAACTTGAGATATAAGAAAAATCTCAGAGCGAAAGCAGTTTTGGCGCCCTCAAAATCCTCACTACACTCACTTTGACAGAAATTCTAAGCCAAAAGGAGAAGAAGTCAAGAGTAAAAGGAGCTTCGATGCATCGATTTAAAAGAACCAGAGGAAGACTTTTGGACCACAGGAAGAACAAAACCGAAAGGATAGGTTCGGTCCCGAAAGCAACAATTCGGCCCACCAAACAACAACAGGCAAAGACCAGAGATAAGCCCGTCAAGCTTTCATAGTAAAAGACCCAGTTTCGGGCCAGCAACCTACAACAACCGAAGATCCAGCTTCGGTCCATCATCAAACAGCAACCGAAGGTCCAGGTTCGGTCCCTCAAATGACCACAACCGAAAGGGTCATTTCGAACCTCAAGTCAGGAAAGATTCTCATTCTAATTTCTTTTCCTCTAATTTTTCTCGTTCTCATTCTTCTTCTAAGCGTAATTCTGGTCCTACACCAAACTCACAATCGTCAAAGGATTTGAAAGGAAAAAGGAAGATTTCCTCAGCTAATGAAGACCGAAAACAAGCTGAAGTCCAAACGCCAGAACCTGAATCCAAAGTACCTGCATCTAACTCCAATAAAATCAAATTGTTTACTATTAAGAGGAAAGATGAAACAACCTTAATAAAATGAACATATCTTGTTGATGTTTCTCTTAATATTCCTATTTCTATAAAAGGCTCACGTGGACCCAAGAAACTTCGGGTTCCTAAATCTGCTTAATTTTTGCAGGTTATTAGTGACGAGCAGTTTGACGACGAATGGTACATAGACAGTGGCTGCTCACGTCACATGATAGGAAGGAAGGAAGAGCTAAGGTAGTATTGGTCACTTCAAAATGGTAGCAATGTCAAGTTCGGTAACAACTCTTATGGAACAATAAAGGGTTATGGGATGATAACCGATGGGGACTTTACAATAAGGAAGGTGGCATATGTAGAAGGGTTGCAGCATAACCTCATCAGTGTATCTCAACTGGTGGGAGGTACAGGTCTCAAAGTCTCGTTCGACAACGAAGGTTCAAAGATTATAGAGAAGAAATCCAAAAAGTCATTCTCAAGTCAGATCGAAAAGGTGAAATGTTCCCTCTGAATCTCAGACCAATCAAAGGGAATCCAGCCATATGTCTTTTGTCCAAAGCGCATTCAGACAAAAGTTGGTTGTGGCACCGAAGGCTTTCACATCTCAATTTCAAAGACATCAATAAGCTTGTCACCGGTGGTCATGTTCGGGGTCTTCCATTGCTTAAGTTCGATCGAGAACACTTATGTGCTGCATGTGAAATGGGGAAACAAAGTCGTCAAAGTCACCCAACCATCATAAACACCAAAGTTTTTGAACCACTTGAAATGCTTCACATCGACTTATGTTGTCCATCATCAATCGAGAGCATTGGCGGTAACAAGTATGTCCTTGTTATTGTTGATGACTTCTCACATTTTACTTGGGTATTCTTTCTAAAGCACAAATCTGTGATGACTCCCAAGCTGAAGATCTTTATCAAGCAAGTCGAAGTGCAACTGAGGAAAGTCGTTTGAAACATCAGGAGCGACAATGGACTGGAATTCAAGAACAAAGAATTTGAAGATTTCTTGACAAAAAAAGGCACCAGTCACAATTTCTCAGCCCCCTATACACCTCAACAGAACGGAATTGTCGAAAGGCGAAACCGATCCCTGTGTGAGGCGGCTCGAACCATGCTAAGTTTTGCTTCCCTTCCCTTATATTTCTAGGCTGACCCTATTGCTGCAACATGTTTTACTCAGAACAGGTTTTATCTCAACAAGCATTTCTCTCTCACTCCTTATGAGATTATTAACAATAGGAAGCCGAATGTCAAATTCTTTCACGTGTTCGGTTCTAGGTGCTTCATCTTCAACTCAAAAGAACATCGCAACAAGTTTGATGTCAAAGCTGATGACGGTATCTTTCTGGAATATTCTCTTACTTCAAAAGCATACAGGGTTTTGAATAAGTGTTCTAAAAGAATTGAAGAAACCTATTATGTGACGTTCGATGACAACTACGTCATTAAGTTAAAGTCTACTGAAGGAGAAATTGGAGAGATTTTCTCTCAAACAGGTCAAGTCACAGCCTCAATCGCCAATTTATTTGACCAGTTCCTTGACTTATTTGATGAACCTGAGAAAGCCACCCTTTCGGAAGCCAAGGCAGCAGACAACAAAATCGATCACCTTAAGCAGATTATCGAAGATGTAGCCAAACAAATGGTAGAAGGAGAACTAGTTCGAAACGAACCTCCCCAGAGCAGTACATCGGTCGAAGGGGAGAATCAATTCTCTTCAAATCAACAAGACTCACATATTCAGGGGGAGAATCCAACATTTAACGAACCCGAAAGTCCTATAGCACCCGAAATCCCAACTACACCCGAAAGTCCTGTAGCACCCGAAAGCCCAGCTACACCCGAAAGTCCAGTGACAACCGAAAGTTTGGAACAACCCGAAAGCCCATTTGAAGAAAGAATTTTTGGAAGGATTCTAATATGCTCTATGAAGATGATATTCAATCAAAATTAGAAGAAATGGTGAATGTTGAATTAGATCCGTCCTATGACCCAAATTATCCTCCTCTCACCAAATGGACTAGAGATTATCCTGTATCTCAAATAGTGGGTGACGCATTATGAAAAGTTCTAACACGTTCACAACTGAAGGGGAAACAAACTGCTTTATTCTCCAAAGTAGAATTCTGCATGTTTAATTCTTTCGTATCCAAAATTGAGCCGAAGACTGTCAATATTGCTCTTGATCATTTTGATTGGGTCCAGGCAATATAAGACGAACTCAACGAGTTTGAAAGAAATAATGTCTGGAGACTCATTCCAACACCAAAAGATGCCTCGGTTGTCGGTCTCAAATGGGTGTTGAGGAACAAAATGGACAAGGAGGGGAATGTAATCCGGATTAAGGCTCGGCTAGTGGTAAAAGGATACTTCCAGGAAGAAGAAATTGATTACGAAGAGACATTTGCTCCGGTAGGAAGGCTGGAATCTGTTCGAATATTTCTTGCCTATGTTGCACACAAGAATTCCGAGGTCTACCAGATGGATGTGAAGTGTGCCTTTCTGAATGGGGAACTTGAAGAAACCGTGTATGTGAAGCAACCTCCTTGCTTCGTGAATGAAAAGTATCCAAATCACTGTTGTATCTTGGATAAGGCAGTTGACGGTCTGAAACAAGCACCAAGGGCATGGTATGAAACACTAACTAAGTTTTTAAAGTTGTCTAAATTCAAAAAAGGTTCGGTTGACCCAACCTTCTTTCGTAAAAAGTAAGGTAACCACCTTATGATAGTTCAAATCTATGTCGATGATATCATCTTTGGCTCAACGAATCCTAGCCTAATAGCTGAATTCAGAAAGTTGATGGAGACTAAATTTGAAATGAGCCTAATGGGTCCGATTAACTTTTTCCTTGGTTTTAATATTAGACAGGGACCCGAAGGCATCTTTATCAACCAGGAAGCATATACTAAGACTCTTCTTGCCAAGTTCGGCATGATGGGAGATTCAGAGGTCAAAGTCCCTATGGCGTTCGGTACCAAGCTCACACCATCTTCGGAAAAACCGGCAGTTGACATAACGCTATATCACCAAATGATTGGTTCCCTGATGTACCTCACAGCTAGCAGGCCCGATATAATGTTTTCTGTGTGCTATTGTGCCAGGTTTCAAGCAAATCCTCGTGAACAACACATGTTGGCAGTGAAGAATATATTCCGGTATTTGAAGCGAACCACCTCTCTCGGTCTCTGGTATCCCTCAAACTCAGGTTTCTTTGTTCAAGCCTACTCAGATGCAGACCTAGGAGGATGTGGTTTAGACAGGAAAAGCACTACAGGAGGCTGTCAATTCCTCGATGGGAAGTTGGTGAGCTAGCAATCTAAGAAAGAAACACGTGTTTCTCTATCTACAGCCGAAACAGAGTACATTGCCGCCGCCTCCTGCACAACTCAAGTGATTTGGATCCAAAGCGTACTTCGGGACTATGGACTCAATATGAAAAAGATCCCTCTATATTGCGACTCAGAAAGTGCAATCAGGATCTGTCATAACCCAGTGCAACACTCCAAGACCAAACATATTGCACTGCGGTATCACTTTATTAAGGATCATGTGGAAGACGGAAACATATACATTCAATTTGTTCGAACCACTAATCAACTGGCCGACATCTTCACCAATGCCCTTCCTAAAGCAAGTTTCAATAAAATTCTACAAGCACTAGGTATGATGGAATCGGAGTCAGTACCAAAAACACCTTCTCAAAACTGAAAGTTGGAAGCGAAATGAACTGAACACTCGGTCTATTTCGGGTTCGGTTCACATGGGAACCGAAATGAACCGAACGCTTGGTCTATTTCGGGTTCGGTCCCATTGCACTTGTTTTCGCTTATCTTAAAAAGGTGATATCTTTGGGCGTATACTTTTGTACCATAGCTTTTCCAAAAATATTTTTTTAAGGAACCGAAATGAACCGAGCGTTTGGTCCATTTCGGGTTCGGTTCCAAATTTTTTTTTTCTATTTGGTTTGTTTTGTTTTTGTTTTTCTATTTACCAAATTATCAAAAATTCCAAAATATTTTCTTTTTCTTTTTGTCTCTACTTCTGTTTATATTTACAGTTTATGGATTATCGATGGGGCAGGTATCATTCTCACACCTTTTTCTTAGTTAAGTGTCCCTAGAAGCATGCTGCTGCATGTTGTCCAAAGCCTCAACTGATTCTGAATAAAGCCTTACTGACTTGGTATATACAAACCTTGTCTTCCCAATTAGGGTACTACATTTATTCTAATCATGAGCTACCTTACTTTTTTCTCATATGAGATAAGAGTTTTCTGCTTAGTCATTATTTTCATAGCAGAGTTACTTTGTTTTCCTTACACCACCTCAAATATTTTTCTCCATCATAATCGCTTCATACATGTAACCCTTGAGACTCTCGGAAATTACCACTGAGGTTTATAGTTACACAATCTCTGTGTTTGTGATCTTAGCTTCATGTCACTACGTGCTAAGTGAAACACACAATTCAATACCTACTATGCATTGACGGTGAACAATTAAATTTGCTCTAGTTTTCACTCATGAATTAACGAATCCACCCAAGTGGTTGTACCATGAAATCTCTAATTTTCTCTTTGTGTGATTCTTATGAAGTTGTTACATACCATAACATTTCTTCCCCTAGAATCCAGTTTTAAATTTTCTTGAGATTTCACACCTAGTATTTCCAACGAGTCACTAACACATTGTCCAAACCTACTTGTTCAACAGACCACATTGGTCTCACAAGTACTTCATTCGATTTCTGTCTTTTGTCAAGATCAGGAATTCTGAACTGAAGCGAAATCCTCCCAAATAAGCCTCATTAAAAGATGCCCTTCAATACTTCTTAACAAGTGATTGATCGTAATTCAAAAGGAAACCACACAAGCACTTTAAAGTCTCTCTTGACTTTGAAGGAAGAGATTCGCGCCTGGGATCCACAGTTTCATGTCTCTATTGACATCACAAATTCCCACATATATGTTGCTTTATTTCTTTATCTTTGACACTCTATGCACGAAAATCTTTTTGATTTTACAAAAATATGGTTTCATTCATTACGAGCTATTTTTTTGGCTCCGGGTTTTAATGCTATATTCTCAACGGGATGTTGTTGTTAATACTACACGTGTTCGCTTTTATTTAGTGAAGACAGCTAATTTTAAGGATAAAAGATGACTCAGCCGGGAGACTATTGGTTTAGGAATTCAAAAAGGCATTTGATGTGAAGGCGTGCAAAACGGAAGAGTTTTTCTCTCTCATGTGTAATCATAGGGGTTGCTAACTGTCACGCGTCAATCAACTCCAGAACGCTTCATTTTTCAAGAAGATATGGGGGCGGATTTTTCTCTCTCCTCTACACATGGTATAAAGGGTAAACCCTAAGTTCTTTTACCTCTTTACTGCACCCAAAATTCAGAGAGCAAGAAACGATTATTTTCTCCCACTGTTCATCTTCTTCTTCGAAATACTCTTCAATGGCGGATTCTTCTTCTGTTCATGAAACCTCCCACATTCTCCCTATCCGACCTCAGCAAAGCCTGATCGTTGATCTCACCCCACATGCCAACGATGCCTTCATGTTCCCTATTGTGGAGTGTCTTAAACACTCTCTACTGGTTCTAGCATTAACCAAGGTTGAAATCGTTCCTATGGAGTGTTTGTCGCAGATTTTCTCAACTGCCCACTATGAAAAGTCTGTCTATCGCATTTTCTTTGACATTCTTGATACCAAAACCTCCATCTCCGAACATCGATTATGCTTGCTTCTAGGGTTCGAACCTGATGAGTCAAGGGTTAACCCTAAGTCTATTCCTGTGGGACAGTTGTTCTCCATGTTTTACAACATGGGATACACTGAGATTCTTACTACTGTTACAAAGTTCAAGAAATCCTGTCTTCCTCCTCAGTGGAATGGCTTCTTCACGGTACTGTTCAAGGGTTTATCAGAAAGAAGTGCAGGTTCTGATGGGGCTAGCCGTCTGTTCATGACGATTCTCTACAGGTTATACCACGACATTAATCTTGATTATGGCTCTATTTAATGGCAGCAGTTGATCCAAAGTCTTGCCTCTACTTCTCGCCATTCTGAAATTTCTTATGCCGGATTCTGGACGCTGGTCACCAAGTGAGCAATGGACAAGTATCATGTCCCTGTAGTAGCTAATTCTCCACTCTCCTCGATTGGAGTTTTCCACACAACGAAGATCATCGTGACTGATCCTTCCAAGTTTCAGTTCGTTGGCTCAATTCCTGAGTCAATGTATGCGTGTGTTCTAAGGGATAGTCGTATCATCAAGACTTACAAGGATTTTCTTCGTTCAGGCCCCAGAGAGCTCACTCCAGAGATGATTCAATCTATCCATGACGCTGACAAGCCTGCTCCCAGGTGCAAGAAACCAGAAAAGGGGAAAGACAAGAAGGTTGTCAAAGGAGCAAAAGGACCTTCTCCAAAGAAGTGAAAACCTTTGAAAACCAAACAAGAGGAAACTCCAGCCCAAGCGCAAACTCATTCTTGCCTCTTCCTCCAGTGAATCAGAGGATGAGATTTCAGACTCAGAAGAGTCGCTTCGTGGTGACACTCCTCCCCATTCACCTTCACCTGAGGTACCCGTTTCAACTAAACCTGTCTCTCCTCCCCCAATCTCAATCTCTATTCCCATCCCCCCCCCCATAACCTCCACTACTCATATACCACCCACCTCTATCCATGTACCACCTCGTATTTTCTCAGAAGCTACGACAACAACCACCACTGGAGTTCGAACCAACGTATTTGATACGGGGGCTCATACTTCAGCACCCAAACACAGAACTGCCACTGAACATACTTCCACACCCAAACCTACTCCCACAACTGAACCTCCACATTCGCCTTCCTCTCCTAATTGCTCAGCAGATGCGAGACTTTTCTTAGAGGAGAAGACATGACTTTTGACTCTATCTACTATAGTCCGTACCAGGTTCAAAGAAATGATGACGATGATGCTCCTGTCACTAAAAAGCATCTCAAGGAACTTCATGAGAAAATCGATAGTCTCATCGCTTCCTCCTCCTCCTCTCGGTCCAATATCTCAGAGGCTGCCATTCAGGGGCTACTTGATTCATTCACGAAGGCACATGACGCCTCAATCAACTCCGCCACTGCTACTATCGACGGATCTACCAAGGCGTGTGTTGCTGTGATCGAAAAAGTCGAAAAACTATTTCTCGATGCTAACAATCTTTTACAGTCTTTACACGAAGCCGCTGAAACCATTGCAGTGAAGGTTGACTCTCTTGTCGAGAAGCTGGCTACTTCATTCGCATCAGAACAGTAATTCTTTGCCAGTCTTCGTTAGTCTCTTGTCGCTGACAATAAATCCTTCCAGGCGATTGTTGAGGAGTGCTTGACAAAGCTCCAAGAAGATCTCGCTTCAGAGAACTCCGTGATGGATGCTCTTGCTCGCAAAACCATTGCTCTAAAGGTCAAGAGTCTTCAACTTTTCCAATCAGAAAAGGAGGTTGCATCTCTCCGATCTGAGCGAGCGGTCATGTCCACGTGTGTTTCAGATGTCCACGCCGCCCTCTTCAACATTATTGAAGCGCAAGATCCAATCCTGAACTACTCCGTGAGGTGAACTCTAGCTGAGAAGCTTGCTCCCGCCCTTGACCTGCTCAGCAAAATAGAAGGGCTTCCTGAGTTCGTGGCCCATCCAAAACAAGGGGGGGAAGGTGCATCAAAGGCCGAAAATCAATCTTAACCACCTCCTTCCTATACATCAACTAAAGCAACCAAACCTCCAACAACAGGTCAAGCTTCAAGTTCGGGTGCTAAAGATAAAGGGAAAAAGATTCTTGAAGACAGTGATGGTGATGATGACAAAGAGACCATTGCTGATCTCTTGAAGAAACAAGGCCGGGAAAAGGGTTCATACATGAGTGCTCGTGTTGCCAGAGAGGCAGAGGCGAATGAAAGAAAAATGAAGGAGGCCCATGATCTCCTTGAGTGTCGAAAAACTTTATTCCCTCCGTGGACTCTTGAGAAGCTTATCAAAGAAGTTATTGATACTCCCAGCATCCTATGGCTCGAACTGGTGATTTCCTTAGACAGGGTCAATTCTTTCGACTCTTAGTTTGACATGCCCTTGACCCGAAAAGCCTTCATATTTCATGCATTCTCCCATGTTGCTGATGTCCCTCATCCTCACCCGAAGGTTGATAGGGAACTCATCGAATTCTATCTAAGGTCTGCTCAACCTCAGTATCAGACATGGAGTGCTCAGAAGATCATAAATGTGCGGGTCCTCAAACCCTTTCGGGAGGGAAACTTCACGAATGTCCGGTTCAAAGTGCTGAGCGGGTCTGCTAAAACAGAACATGCTATTTCACTTGCTAATCTTCCTAACCTGAATCCACATGATTGGATTATCCTGCACAACATCCTCCTTACCAACGAAGCTGAATATGGGCCAATCATCGATGACTTCAAAAGGATGTTGGTTTGCTACATCATGGAGGTCTCCAAGATGGATCAGGAGATCGCACGTATTTTCAAGAAAAAGCCCACCATCTCTCCAGTTGGCTCTGCAAGCGATCTGAATAAAATGCAGATGGGCAGGATCGACCCATAACGGAACTCAGTCATGTTCACAAGGAACGAAGGCCAAAAATGCCTATTCGCCTTGGCAGACAAGCATCTATACACCACTGCGTGCTTGGAACATGTTCTGGGGATCATCAATCGATGCAAGCAGAACTCTGATGATGACAAGAAATACTTCGATGATATGATCCAGTGGTACATTCGCTTCATACAAACCATCCTTGCCCTCATACCTCGTTTGTTTGAAACCACAAAGAAAGTTCCTACAGTTGGACCCAGCAAGCTGAAGTAGAGTCTCGCTAGAATTGACGCAAAGGGGTAGATTGTAGGGTTTGATATGTGTTGCATCATGGGCTCATTTATTAGTCCAATTTTTTTTTCCGGATTGGGCCTGTCCATCCGTGAGTTATTTTCTAGGGTTTAGTATTTATAGATGCTTGCATGCATCTTAGTACGTAAGATTTTGAGTCGATCATTCATAGAAAATACATTTTATTGTTTGTAACCCTAGTCGCCTCTACAACGGAAGTTCTTTGTCGAGCTCTGCTGAGGCTTGAATCAATTGAATCATTCGACGTATTTTGATTCATTCTTGTGTTTGATATTTCTGTTTTCATTTTTCTGATTAGCATGTTTAAGATCTAAACGATCAAAGAGTTATTCAACTCATCAGATTGGGTGACCTCGGTGTAAACCCACATCCAACGGGAACAAGACGTACAGCGAAGAACATTCGTCCTATTAGCTGTCGGAATCTACTTAGCATATATGTATCCTATAGTGTATACATTACGGAATCATAAAGTTAGCATCATGGTCCTAACTTTTAAAAGTAACCTTTTACCAAGACTCGACTGTTTTGAAAGCAGCCTTCTACCAAACCCTACTATTTTGAAAGCAGCCTTCTACCAAACCCTACTATTTTGGAAGCAGTCTTCTACCAAGACTCTACTATCATGAAAGCAGTCTTCTACCAAGACTCTACTGTTATGAAAGCAGTCTTCTATCAAGACACTACTGTTATGAAAGCAGTCTTCTACCAAGACTCTACTGTTATGAAAGCAGTCTTCTACCAAGACTCTACTATTATGAAAGCAGTCTTCTACCAAGACTCTGCTGTTCCTTTGTCAACTACAAAGTACATTCTCCATAGTTTATAACCTATCTCAAATAGAGAATAGATTAACCTTCAAGTGTTACCGACACTTTATGAAAGTAATGGGGGAACTGAGTAACCTGATGTCATTTATAATGATATACAGAGGTACTATCAACCTAAAAACATATTTGTTTTATTACGGTCATAATGTGAAAGGTGGAACCCCTACTAACCGCTCTCATGTATGGAGATTGAGGGAACCAAACGCGACCCGAGTAAATCCATGCAAGCCGTGTAATTCACATTAAAGTTAGATCTTGTCTGCGTGTTGTCATGCTATAGCAAATTAACTTGTTTCTTATGTTCTGTTCTGGTGTTGTTTTATTCTCTTCTCTGTTTGTTCTATTCTGTTATTGTTTCTTTGTCTTCACTGTTTATTTTGTTCCGTTCTGTTCTGTGCGTGCTTCATTGTACTAGAAGTATTGAATAGCATTCTCTTAAACTATACCTATAATAGTTTACTAATGCTCTAACTGGACTGTTACTGAAAAGACTCATTTATCGACAAAGTTATGCTTATACTTTAAAAATGGAGTTTTGTATAACTATAAAGTAACATAACCTTTAAAAGAGTTTTGAAATGTTTTAACAACTTACAAATAACATAAGTAGCATTTTGAAAGATGTTTATAACAAACATTTACACAATTATCATTGTGTTCAACTTGTATTCCCCCCCCCCCCCCTTAAAACAATTAAAATAGTTAAAAGATTCATTACGGGGTATGAACCCACCTGATGTGGGTGATTCAAACGGGTATGCGTGTAAGGATGAGAAGTTCCACGTATGAAGTCCCGAGACACAATAAGTCCTAAATGATATTTAAGGACACATAATGACATGAATATAGTGTTTATAAACAACTATATGAAAGATAACACATTCCGGGACTAGGAAGCACCTTGACCAAGTGTAGGAATCACATGTGAGTCAACATAGGAAGGTATAAGGCATAAATATGAGTTTACTACCATGAGTTCACGGCCCAAGGGAGTTTACGGCCGTAAACTCATGGTTACTCATGGGTTAGTGCTAGTTTGAAGGCTAGGGGTGATTTAGGGACATTAGCTCTACCCTAGGATGAGAAAGACCACTTCTTTTGGCACTTTTGGGGTGTTCACGGCCCAAATGAGTTTACTACCATAAACTCATGGCCAAATATACTTATGAGGGTCCTAAAGGTCATAAAGAAGCATTCTAAATTCATGCCTAAGCCCTTGGAAGTGTTTGTGGCATCAAAACACCTCTATCTTGAGTTTACGGCCCATGGACCATTTGGTCATGTGTTTGCGGCTGTAAACACTTATGGGTGATGATATTTTGATTGTTTTGGGTCCTAGACACATCATTGTAAAGGGATATGCTTGTCTCTTGGCTTATGGAAGGGATTTAGGGCATTTTGGCACCCTAAAATGGAGTTCACGGCCCAAGAACTTCCTTGGCCGTGAACTCACTTTTGGTCCTTGATTTTTAATGATTTTGATGCCTAAACATGTCAAGGTTTGTCCCATGTTTGGTTTCCAAGGTTTAGGGGGACATTGGGCACACATTGGCCCTTATAAGAGAGTTTACTCTCCAAGATTTTCTTGGGCGGTAAACTCCCAAATCTTGGGGTTTTGACATGATTTCAGTGTTTTTAGGCAGTTAATAGACTATGTAATACAACTAGAGAAAGATACTCATGATTTGGGATGAAAACCCGAAGATCTGTGAAAGAGAATTTGACTTTTCTCTAGTTGGAATTGTAACTAATGAATAGATTTGGTTCAGAATCCTATATATAGTCCTTGGATTTTTGGTAGAAAATATTTTATTCCCGGAATGAACTATAATATCATAGAGTTTTGGAATAACAGAGTTGCACAAAACCCAAGTGCAACCTCTCTCCTGATATCTCCTTAAGTGTAAATCCTGAATTGCTCAAACTTCTCTGCGGAAGAACTCTCACTGATAGCAAGGAAGTGTATAGCCGATGAGTCGGCAGTGGTTCTGTTGGAGGATATTCAGGTGGATGCGAGCCTGAATTAAGCCAAGTGACCAATGGCAATCAAAGATCGAAAATTCAAGGATCTGAGGAACAAGGAGGTACCCTTGGTTTTGGTTTAGTGGCAGCATCGGAAGTGGTCCGAGATGACCTGGGAGCCGGAGCGTGAGATGCGTGAGCAGCATCCGGAGTTATTTGCAGAGCGAGACTTCGAGGGTGAGCTCTAGTTTTAGTGGGGGAGAATTGTAACAGCCCCGATTTATAGGTATTATTTATTCTTGTAATTTTTGGTGATTTGTGAGGGGACTCGGCGAGTTGGAGCTCAAACACGCCGAGTAGGATCGCGGTTTGGACGCGGGTTCGCGTCTGGACTCAGCGAGTCCAAAAGGTGGACTCGGTGAGTCCACGCTGTTTAATGAAACCCTAATTTCCGGGGTATGAGACCTATTTAAGAGGGCTTATGGCCGTCATTTGTGGCCACCAACCCCAGAGAGAACCCTAAAGAGTCCTTGAGCAATTTGTGAGAGAGAGGAGAAAGATCTTTGGCTAATTGTGGGTGTTTTTGCTCTTAGAAGAAGATCAAGGCAAGAGGAGACCAAAGGAGGTGCTAATCTAGTGATTTCTGAGCTCAGAGGCTTCATTTGAGGTAACCATTCGTTCCTATCTCAGTCTTTGGTGTAAATCTTAGAGTTAGGGTTTCTTTGTGGAAAGATCCATGGAGTAATTGGCCTCTTTTGGTGTTGGTACTTTAGATGTGGACCCAAAGAGGTCCAGAGACCCTTTTCCCTCGAGCTTTATGGGTATTAATGGAGGCCATGAGCCTAGAATGGCATTCTAGAGACTACATCATCAAATAAGGCCTTTGGACCTTTGCATGAGCACCAAGATTGAAGCTTTACGTGGTATATGTGCTTGGAAGGACTGGATCTATGGGTTTTTGGAGCGAATCTGACCTCAGGAGTGAGTTTGAGTTCATGCATGGTGTAGACTCGCTGAGTCCGAAGAACAGACTCGGCGAGTAGCATGAAGATTGTCCTTGACCACTCTGCGAGTGGTCTTGCCGAGTTAAGGGTTGACTCAGTGAGTCAGGGAGAGTCGGAGAGGGTTGACTAGTGGACCGAGTCAAGCTGGAACTCACTGAGTTGTTCTTGAGACTCGGCGAGTTGAGTCGTGGTGGCCCCGCGATTCATGCCAGGTGGAACTCGTCGAGTCAGGGAAGTACTCGACGTGCCAGGAGAGGATCTGAGGGAGTCAGTGAACGCGTATAGACTCGCCGAGTCGCTTCGGTGCACTCGCCGAGTCCGGTCAAAGTTGACCATCGACTAGCGTTGACTAATGTTGACTTGATAGGGAAGTCAACCTTAGTTGTGAAAGTGTTAATTAGAGATATATATTTTGTTATAGGAGGATTATAGCTCGAGGGATCGAGCACGAGTGATTTCCGGGATTTGCGAGTTAGCGAGATACACGAAGTGAGTCTTCTCACTATACTTTACCTTGAGTAGGTAACTAGAGTTATGTGATACAATGTTTGTATGTTATATATGTGTTATGTGTTGCACTGCATTATTCTATGTGATTTATGTCGTGCATGTTTACAGAGTTAGAACCTGAGGGTTCACCGAGTTTGGGTGCACGGAGCCATAGAGTTATAGCCTCGAGTGGCTAATATGTGTGATATGTGGTATTTTGGGGAACTCACTAAGCTTTGTGCTTACAGTGTTTGGTGTTATTTGTTTCAGGTACTAGTGACGACCATGGGAAGGCTCCGGCTTGATCAGTGCACACGCATGGAGTTTTATGATTATGTGATCTTGGGATTTTTGTATAACTTGGATTAAATTTTAAACATGATGGGTGGTTTTTTATGATTATTAATGGAATTATGTTTTATAAAATTTGAAAAATTTGTTTTGAAATTTCCGGTGTTACAAGTTGGTATTAGAGCCTTGGTTTGAGGGATTCGGGTACACCTTCGGGGGTATTTGAACTCAAACTGAGGATTTGGAAAATATTTTCAAAAGAGAACCAAATTTTATAAAAGAAGTAAACGATTTTTAGAGAAACTCAGAGCAAAAACGTGTGTACGATCAGTCAGCGCCCGAACGGTGATTTCCCTAAATACCCTTATATTATATGTTTATGAGATTGATATGATGTATTCTCTTGCTAGAGCAGGCTAGGTATTCCTATTAGGACTAGAGTGCCCTGATTTGTGATGCATTAACCTAGGGGAAGGTGAGCTGCTATGAGATGCTTGAGAGTGAATAGGTAGCAGCGAGGAGCTTATGAGAGATCTGTTAGAGAGTGATAGAGTACTTGGGACTTGGAGTCCGAAGAGGAAGATTTGGGGTGTATACTAAAACGGTGCGGAGAGTAGTATTGGGCCCGTACTACTGAAAAGACCGGAGTGGTGTACAGTCCAGATAAGAACCTTCGAAATGCCAAGGATCAACGAGGGAAGAGTTGTCGAGTGTGAGTATGCTCGAATGGATTCTAATTTATCGTATGTTGTATTTCAGAAGTTGATCATGGTGAGGACACCTCATATGCAAGAGAGCAGTGGGGCTAGTGATGAGGAGATTCGTCAGATCATCCACGAGGAGGTGGCTGCGGCCATCAGGGCAGAGATACCAGAGATGTTCGGGTCTATTAAGACCATGCTGATTGAGACTTTTGACGAGCGTTATGCTGCTCTTTCTGAGGCTGCTGTTACGGCAGCCACCGTAGCTGTTGCTGCTGCGAGGCCATAGGGTGGTGATGCGTTGCTGTTCCGAGAGTTCAGCAACACAAAACCACCAGAGTTTGATGGGACCCAGGACCCAGTGGCAGCTATGAGATGGATTTCTGATATAGAGGGGTGTTTCTTCACTTGCTCATCTCCTGAGCATTTGAGAGTTCCGTTCGCGCTGAACCAGCTTCGCTTGGGAGCGAAGGACTGGTGGAAGTTTGTGACGGCGCACTTTACGCCTGCTGAGCTTGCAGTAGTGACCTGGGAGAGGTTCACTGCCATGTTCCGAGACGAGTACGTACCCCGGGTGGAGAGGGAGCGTTTGGTGTAAGTCCCTAATCTGCCCGTGTATCAGTCAGATCCGTTTGATGGTGCGGAATCCCAATCAAACGGATAATGTCAGATCAAATAGAAGAGAAGGAGAAGAAGAATAATATGAATCTTTGTATGTATTGATATGATTTATGATCCAGTTACAAAAGATTCACACACACATAAAAGCTCCTGTTTCTCTCTGGCCGTAAACTCCTTCTAGTTCATCAATCTCTACTCCTCACCCTAACACCTCTATTTATACTAGGGAACATGTTGGATTTGGGCCGGACACACATGGTCCGTAAATGAGTTTACGGCCGTAAGGTGTTTACGGCCGTAAACTAGACCATAACTTAATAAAATATTACATAAAAATAATTGCCTATAAAAGTAAAGTATAAACCATATTTTTGACCCAACAATCTCCCCCTTGGTTTAGACCTTTCGTTTCTTAATGATCCAACAAGCTCCCCCTAAAAATTAGCTGACTTTCTTGATAATCTTCATTGGGAACTTGGCTTCAGCATTAACCTTAGATTTCTTCACAACATCAGGATGAACATATGAATCTTCAATGAATGACTTCATCTTGAGCACTTGAGGTTTTCTTTAGAATTTGGCATTGAACGCACATTGGGTGAGGAGGCTTGATGTATTGATTCTTGAAAGATTACGCATTCAGCTTGAGAATCTTCAGAGAGAACATCAGAGAGAACAAATCTTTTGGATCACTTCAGCAGGTATAAAGATAGCAGCAGACTGATTGAGGAGGCTTCAATGCAATCCGTCACATAATCTTCAATTGCAGCTTCACCTTGCTTCTGGGGTTGAAGGATTGAATGTCGAAAGAATAATCTTCATTTCTTGCTCCTTCGAATGCGAATTCTTCGATGCTCACGAACAAAGCCTTGGCTCAGAAATCTTCAACACAGACTCCATGAGTCTTATCTATACCTGAAATCACTTTTCAAGACAGAACAAAACTAAAAGAAAACTTAGCACACAAATTAAAACAGAAAGAAAAATATTTTTGGATTTTTTTTTTTTTTTGACTTTTCTGAACAAGAAATAAAACAGAAATAACACTATTTTTGGATATTTAATTTTTTTTTTTTGATTTTTGAATTTTTTTGATTTTTTTGATTATTATTTTTTGATTTTTAATTTTTAATTCTCCCCTAATATTTAAATTAGAAGAAACTATGAAAAATTTAATAAAATTAAAAATGATATCTAACTTTATGAGAGATTTGGGATCAAAGTTTTTAGACAGCCTTTATCCACTTGTCGGTACCTTTCATATTCACATCTTTGTCTGGTCGATCGTCGGTATTGTTGTCCACTTAAACATGAAAAATTATGACAAATTTAGGACATACTATTTGTTACAAGACAAGGTGAACTTAAAAACATAAAATTTATATCTGATCCTAATTTCTTAGATACTATATCTTAAGGTCCATTCAGCTGACGACGACTAGGGATATTGTTGTCCACCTAAATTGAGCAGCGAGATCTATAGAGAATCTGTATGTGTTCAATTTTAAGTGTACTGGAACGTGTTTCCCACTTCCTGATATGCCCCAGCCATCAAGAACTTCCAGAGTACTCCTTACACCGGAGAGCAGAAAACCATTCAGAGAGAGAAGAGATTCAGAATTCTATTGCTAACTACTTCAGAGGGGTTGAGAAGAAGAAGGTTGCATATGCTGTGTACCAGGTCGGTTTAGAAGTCGCACAAAGGAGACATCATATGGCTAACAGATGAGAAGTATTTCACACATATATTTCACATATATATATATATATATATATATATATATATATATATATATATATATATATATATATATATATATATATATATATATATATCCTGCAGAGAAATAGAGTTGCATATGTTGTGTACCAGGTCGGATTAGAAGTCACGCAAAGGAGACAACATATGACTAACAGACGGAAAGAAAGAAAATGATATTCTACAGACCTAATTTATCGGAATTTACCAGTCGCCCCATCCAACCGGAATTAAGGACAGAATCCGCACATCGAGGAAAAGTTAAACCACGGTTCCAAGTACAAGTTCAATTAATGTGACGAGTAGATTCCCATATATATCTCCCTACTCAACCTATCCGAGCGTCGTATTGTCAGGCTGAACGTATCTAACTAGGTCAAGATTTGTCAAGTCTATAAATTTCCTAAGTTCAACTCTGCCTAGTCATGTCCATTTAAAAATTTTCATGCCTACCAACGCATCAAACTAAAGCATAGACCCTTCAACTTTGGGTACGTTACGCAAACTCAGGTTGCCTGTTATCACTTGATAATATCACTTCCCAAAACATCTCCCTCAAACACATTTCATAACCAATATATTTTTTATTTTCTGATTTTCTGATGTTTTTGGATTTTTGAAAATTTTCTAATTTTTGTTTTTTTTTTATTTCTCCCCCTAAATTTGTGCATAGGAGAGAAACGAAAGTAAATGAGCAAATTTAAACTATCCTAAAACAAAAATTAGTCTTTAAAGCGAATCAGGTTAAGAAAAACTTAGGAGTATAGAGAAAAAAACGCAAACTGTAATTCACCGATTGAATCCGCATCCAGAAGGTCTGAGAACAGCACGCATAATCTCATAATAGATCCGAAAATTCTTCATATCATTAAGCACTAACCCCATGTGATCCCTTCATTTCTTCCTTTCCCACAAGGACAAATACTCTCAAACAAAGGTCTGAATATTGTACAGTTGAGACATGTCCCCAATCATATGCCAAGAGCAGCCATTACCAACAAACTGAAGTCTGATGATATGCCTCCATAGCTGCTCCGACACAGAGCGGGATCAGTTGGTCTTTGGAACCCAGTACATTTTGAAACTGGGTCGACCTTTGTCATCAACACATGATACTCTCTCCCATGACATATCCTGCTTATCACAAACAGAAGATGTAGAAACGTTAGAAGCATTAGGAATTTTGGGAGTTTGAGCCTTCGAAACCCATTTGTAGTTGGATTTAACCCATTTCTTTCTCGATCCGATGGGTGCCTCGGCACTTGATTTGCAACTTGAAGCCGATTGCCGAGATGACTTTGACCTAACCGGTCTTGGTTTTGTTGGGGCATTTTTGGATTGGACTTCTTGGTCGACATTCCCTTCTTACCCTTGGGATTCAAATTCTTTGCCTTGTGGGTTGGATGCTTGGCCTTGGGAGTTGAATTCTTGGGCTTCTTGGCATTCCAGTCGTCAATGTCTGATCGTGATCTTGAGGGGTATCTTTTGGAGTGTCTCCCTCTTGACGCGTTCTGCCAGCCTTGTGTGTAGTAGGGAACATACGCGCGATTAGGACAATTTCTGGCAATGTGTCCATGTAACAACCCGTCATTTCAGGTCCTTGAAATTCGAGTCTTGTAACCTCTTTGAAAAAGTAATTAGAATATCATCGAAAAATGAAGTATTCAAAGGCTCTGTTTGGAGTACGCTATGTATTAGATATCGTCTTAAGGTTGCCAAGCATATAAAGAACACTAAAATCCGAGTTATAACGAAGAAGTTATGACCATTCTAAGTTTTCCGACAAAAATCGGCAATACGAAGTTACGTAAAAACTCGAATCGGAGATCGCGACTTTTGGCCGGACTGACCTAAACGAGAATCGAAGGTCTCGACAATGGTATTTCAGCGGTAAAAAGTCTGGCAAAAACCGACGTCAGATAAAGAAGTTATGAATTTTTAAAGAAATTCCTTAATCGCGTCATTTTAATAAATAAATAATAAAAATAATTTCATAATTTGCCATCGGAGTCTAAACGAAAGTTGTAGATCTTAGTCTCACCTATGCGGGGATATAAAGAACGTCGAAAATGGAGTTCGTATGCAGGGGATATGATTTTTTTAAGTTTGTTAAATAAATTATATATAAAAATAAATCAAAAATCCGGTAATATCCGAGAGAGGAGTCAGTGTCCTCATCCGAGGTACGCGTCGCGTAACCTCGTACGCCCAGCGTACCCGAGGGCCTTGGTCTCGGTCCGTCCACGTCGCCCCTATGCGAGCCTACCCGACCCGTCCCATCCGAAGCGAAGCAGTCGAGGACTCGGTCACGGGTGACGCACGAGTACGCGCTGCGTACGAGCGTACGCCCCGCGTACCGAGGCCTCTCAGCCCCTATAAAAGGGATGCGAGGGTGTCCGGAAAACATGCTCATTTCTTCTCATTTCTCTTGCGTTTTGCCTCGTTTTCCGTGCAATTACTTACAACTTATAACAC
Organism: Lactuca serriola; assembly: GCF_051521515.1. Lineage (NCBI taxonomy): Eukaryota > Viridiplantae > Streptophyta > Magnoliopsida > Asterales > Asteraceae > Lactuca > Lactuca serriola. The sequence goes on from NC_136410.1 coordinate 286,807,269, forward strand.
GAACATTCATATGCATTTCATACTTTTATAAGAAAATAAGGGTTTTTCTTGGAAAACACAGCAAATCATATCTCAACTATTAGGGAAAATATGAGATTTTCTGGATCTAATACATTCATTTTCAACACAACGAATCATAACTCTTTTCATTTGAAAATACCGCGTTTTCTGGAAAACATACACGAACTTTCGAATGACGTACATTTTCTCAAAACACTACTTATGAACTCACCAACTTAATTGTTGACACTTTTTCCTTGAAATAACTTGTTTTCTCAGGGAACCGCTAAGCAGGTTTGGAAATCAACTTTTGGGGATTAACGTGCTGACGTTAATTACTTCTTTTGAAAGATGTTTATGTATTTATCTTTTGATCATGTAACGAATACAACTATGTAAACATTTTGGAAACTTTAATATATATGGTGGTGTGTACTTTCCTTTCTATGAACTGTTATGATACTGAATATGACGTCCTCCGCCCCCGAACGTTTCCGCCGTTCTGGTTTGGGGGTGTGACAGATTGGTATTAGAGCATTGTTTATAGTGAAGTAAGTATATCAAAACCATTTTGGTATACAACTATAAACACAACTGGGCAAAAATACTATGAGTAAGAGTCGTACTTTTAAAATTAAATTTATTTAGTTTTTGTAAAGTAGGCATGCATTCATTTCATATTAATAACATGGTCAGTATCATAATTAAAACAATATAGAAGTATTATAAATAAGTTGTGCAGTGCAGGTATGCCTTGGGACATGTAATCCGAACTAGGAAGAATATAGCCTGATCAACTATATTTGTCCAAGAGCCGACTAACGTATGCCAAGGAGTGTCTACAATGGACAACAAATTTAAAACTTACCAAAAGCATATCGTTAAAGAATACTAAGGGAGTATTCGAGTGCCTTCAACCCTTAAACTTAAAGAGTAAATTCCATGTGCTTTAGCTTATAGTCAATTCTTAACCCTATTCTCGTATAGACTCAAAAGGCTGGATTCCATCACCCCGGTGACCCCTACTACCTCAACCAAAGTAACGGAGAAGGGATAGAGAATGATCCTGAAGAAGGAATGCAAGAAGAATCAGACTCAGATCCAGAAAACAATAACCTACCCTTAACGGCTCCAATTCAAAATCCTAATCCTCGACCGGAATTTCATGGCTCGACGCCCCTTTGGGCAACTAACCTGGATAGGTGGAGCCGCGAACAGGATCAACCCCTTCCATTCAATGGAGACCGAAGCTTCTACAACCTAAGCGAGGGAGGCTCAGCAGACAGAGCCCTTCCTATATTGGTTCGTCGGATTTCCTGCATTGGTGAGCAAGGACGGTCGACCCTCCATCGAACTGAGGAAAATGATGTGAACACTGGAGTCAACACAGTTCGCATCCGACAATTAGGATTAGCTCACGGGAGAATCGTAAATAGAAATGAAGCGTTACAGAGAGAGCTAACAGCAACGCAAACCGAAGTGATAGAACTTCGGGCACGCCAGGCAAGACATGATCTACGTATGCTTGAGATGGAGCGTCAGTTGGCAGAATCTAAGGCCCATGTAGCCAGCTCGTGTAACAAATAATACCTGTCTGACTTCCAAAATTTTGTCATAGCATAAGACCTCGGATAAAGTCCTTACTTTTCTTAACCTTGTAATCGGAGACCTTTAGATAGGTCAAAATTTTCCTAACTACAAAATGTAACGCACCATAATTTATAATATATGATGTATTTCCTTTATTTAAACCCTTTGCATACCCATGAAATTCATGAGTTTATCTACTCTCCTCATGAGTCGAACTCAAAACCCTATGCAAGGGTAAACCAAACTTTTGATATAGCAAATCACTAATGCGCGACTTTCGAATCATTAAAACTTATAGTTTTTCATGTTATTTCCTTATCAGAACAATGTCTCCTCGTAGATCAGCACGTGGAAACGCAGCCCCACCATCACCTCCTCAATATGACCCCAACATAGTGCAATCTGCTATCGCTGCGGCAGTAACAGCTGCACTGTCTCAAGCAAACGTTAGCGGCACAGCAAGGGCCGGAAATAATCAACTTACCAACGCAACCCCATTCCTACAATTGGACACCGCCACTTTGCGAGCTACAGTTTTAGCCACAGTGACAACCATTATAGCGTATAATAACTCTATCAACTCAAGCAGGGAAGGAAACGATATCAAAAATCCTAATCAGAGAAACAATCGAAGCCACCTACCAGTAGCTACCTACAAGAATACCGCAAGGTGCAAACACAAGAACATGAAACGAAAACCCTGGAGTAAGAGGGGAGGCAAATCAACTCAAAGAAACGCCAAAAAGCAATCAACAAACCATACCCCTACACCCAAAAGGTCGTACAACGGCAACCAGCCTAAGTGTAACCGATGCAACTTTCATCATCACGGATCCTGCCATGAAATGTATTTCGTTAGGTGCAATAGAAAGGGACACACCGTCCGCTACTGTAGTGAACTAGCCCAACCAACTGCTCTAGCCACAAATGTAGGAGTAGACCACGCTTGTTATGAGTGCGGAGTAACGGGACACTTCCGAAGGGATTGCCTGGAGTCAAGCATCATGAATGCTGGTGGAGAAGGCCAAGTATTCGCAATGGGCCAAGAGGAGGCTATTGCAGACCCCACGGTTATTCTGGGTACATTTCTCCTTGATAACTTATTTGCATACATTCCATTGATAGTAGGAACGCAGAAGAGTTCCGTGAGTCACAAATTTAAAAATCTACTCGAACAAACACCCTAATCATTAAACAAAACTTTCATAGTAGTAATAATAGAGATAGACTAAAAAGCACTGAAAACACAAACATAGAATGCCCTATCCCACTAACGAACGTCTTACAATGAGGAGTACCGACATTGGCATTCGACGTGGATTGGTGTGGCCCTACCCATACCAATTCCATGTGTTATAAAGGACCCTTTCACTTTAACCATCGATTAATTAGACACAATCGATTCATAATGACAAACCCGGCACAAACCCCAATTGGTTTCTAGTTTCAAAACCCCGAAGTACTCATATGAGGAATCTTTACAACCTTCCCGTAGTATTCCCCAACAAATCATTTAGAAATACCACGCATACAACAAGTCAAATCCAAGCTCAGAAACTAGTAGTGAATTCAACCATGAACTTCAAAACGTAGCTACCCTAATGCATCGAGTGAATATGCTAACATTTAGAAGAACATAAGTAATTAAACCCAAAACCACACGATCCCGACCAGTCGAAGTGATAGGCGGAGTAATGAAGGTCCGCTGAAACACACACATTAGGATCTAGATTCATAAAGGAACAAGTGACAACTCCTGTAGAACGCCTTAGGAAGCAATTTCCAAGGTTAGCTATTGAGGAAGGCACTCGTGTCCACTTAACACTGGCTAAACACCTCACTCCCGCCACTAAGGCTAGCACTAGCCAGTCATGCCGCCAAGGTGAGGAGATAAGGGCACCTCCAGAAGGATTTCCCTATCACAAAGAATTCTGGCATAGACAGTAGGATTCTCAGGACCACAGTTGCAGGAGAACCTACTCCGAACCCACATTAATGTAATTTAGACGTTTCGTAGAAAGAGACTTATAAACCATCCAAAACTAGTGCAACCAGAGCCTTGTCTTTTGCGGGATCCCGTCAGTATAAGGATACTCATGCTGCATATACTTGCCTTTCTAGTATACCTTATTCGCAGCAATAGTCTTGTACTAGTCTAAAGTACTGTAACTCTGTTGATGGTTGCACGGTTGTGTTTTGTCAGTAAACGTCTTATGTTCAAATCTAATGTCTTTAAGTCTCCTTATGATTCCGACATTATCATACGAATTGATTCAATTTGATTCCCACAAAAACAGCTTCATACGTACATCTCTTTCTTCGAAATCGCCTTTCCAGCGAAACCGTCATATCAGAACACCAATTACTCATGAATGGAGTACCTCATAATTCTTTTCCTTTCCGAAGAAGCCCCTGAAGTGCCACTCGTACAGTACGTCAAGTTCAAATCCAAAGATCCATACGGTTGATCTGTCATTGATGAATGTATACGTAGGGGTGATATATAATCAAGGTTCTACAGGTTTACAATTGACGATTCCACTTTAACTTCTTTTTCCTCGATGGGATGTGAGCTTAAAGAAGAATCAGTTATTCAACTACCTTTTCAATCTTAATTATATACAACTCGTATACACGAGATTATGATCGTTGAACCACGTATGAATTTCTAACATGAACTGAAGGACGGAGACTGCCTAAGACTACGAATGATCGTGTTGCCATACAAATAAACATAGAATCGCAACACATGCCCCTTTCTGCCGATTTGTTCAAGAGAGCCAGATAGAACAAAAAAAATACCCATTTTTTTCCTTAGTTCGGGAGTAATTATACTTTCTCTTAGATCTTCATGACATCTAATCCACTTCCAAGATTTTGACATCATAATTGGTATGAATTGGTTGTGTTCTCATGCAAAAGGAAAGGTCACTGCCTATACCTCAAGACATCTTAATACACAGGAAGTTATCTATACAACACATGATCTTGAGTCAGGAGCATCGGTAATTACTTCGAAGATCTCGAGACGCTACATGTAGGGTACAAGATGTACTACTCTCACAGTCCACAAAAACATTCAACATACGTTCGACTAAGAAGGGTTATCATGACAGTGAAGTCAAACGAAGGAAGCAAAGTCGTATCCTGATAGTAAAAGGTTCGCTGGAATTCCAAGCAAGGAACCGAGTTCAATTAAGAACATGAGGAGCAAATAGAACTTCTATCTGTAGCATGAACTATAATTTCGGGACGAAATTCCCTCTAACGGGGGAGGATGTAACTGAAGGATTTTGAGCATTCTAACACTTCCTAAGTGTACATGCAACCCTAATAAACTTGGATCTATGTTTGTCTAATTATCATGCAAAGTTGAATTCCAAGGTTATATTCCTATCTAGCATACATGGGGAACAATTTTAACTTGAATCATAGATAGAATAACTTACCTTGTTGTTGCTTGTGTTCCTTGAAACCTTGTGAGCCTAGCACCCCAAGTGTGATGCCTCAAATGCTTCACACAACACCAAATGCTCTTGGAAAGACTCTTGAGATAACACACACTTCTCAAAATCGGCCAAGCCCTCTAGTTTCTTAGTAGTGCCGATTTTGGTGGAGAATATGCTTCTTATATAGTGTTGACACATCTAGGGTTACACCATGTAAACCCTAATGTGTCATGACTCTTCATTTCCATGACCCATGGGTTTGTAACTCCCATGGAGTATCCTATGGGTAGAGCCCAACTTGATAATCCATGGAGCCTCTTAGCCCACTATACAAGATATGGATGATTTACATAATCAACCCATATATTTAATTAGTTATCCTTTGATCACTTAATTAATTCCAAATTAATTCTTTGATCAACTAATCAAATAATATTATTAATATATTAGAACTTATAATATATTAATAATCTCCAAGTGTTATTTCTCTCATTTAGTCTATCCAATTGCATGGTGCCATGCAACCCAAATGGACCATGCCGGGTCGGGTCAAATACAAGCCCGAAATAGTTATGGACTTAGCACCTTATCCAACAGTCTCCCACTTGGATAAGTCTAATAACTATATCTCTAGTACTTCAGGAACCGACCGGCAATCGTAGCTCTTTCAAGGTTTCTCGGAACTGAGAAGATGATAGTACGCCATTTAAGATAAGTGATCATATAATCCTCCGTTCTAGATATCAGCCGGACAAATACATGGAACATAGTCTTGCCTATTGTCCAGCATTTGTTTCCCGATTTCCGATTTGTTTGACATAGAACTTAATTGAACACATCAACTTAGTTCTGACCGGGCCCGGTACATGGGTCAAAACAAAATCATCGAGGGGCCCAGATATCAGCTTCTAATCCAAGAAGGAACAGATAAACTTCGACTCATATGTTTGTTCTACCACTCATTGAATTACACACAAAAGTACGTTTTATAACATCGAGTTACCAATGCGGTTTCGTACAGTCAATGCATAACCAACTCGTAAGTAACAAATCATATCTCTAGGTTTGAAGACATATATGATATTACCGTCTCACGATCACTCGAGATAGAATTCCATGAAGTGATTCCAGTGAGCGTGGGTTGAGTCCAATGCTCAGAACTTATGAGCACTCATGATTGTTGTAGCCTTGTCCAAGACCTCTACAACCAAACATGACAGTCTTGATTCATATCTACTTCCAACATATGACCGACTGTGGAGGTTTGAATAATATGTTATACCAAACAAAATTATTCTGGAAGTCAAAACATGCAAAAGAAATATAGTAAACGATCGACAAGAGATAGCAACACTTTACTCATAAATAAAACTCCTTTTATTCATCATCAAAAGTCAATTACACTTTACAAATTTCTGGGTTATCTAACTACTAAAACTTATATCATCCTTCAGCCCTATGCTCCGAGCATGCTGAAGATGCTTAACCCTACTCAGTCCCTTCGTGAGGGGATCTGCTGGGTTCTCATCCGATGATACCCTCTTTGCCACGAGGAGTCCTTCTTCGATCCGATGTCTGATGAAATGGTATTTCCTGTCGATGTGTCTGGATCTCCCGTGATCCCTTGGTTCCTTAGCTAAGGCAACAACACTTTCACTATCACAGAAAATTTCCATTGGCTCTTTAACAGCTGGTACAACTCCAAGGTCTCCAATGAAGTTCTTCAGCCATATCGCTTCCTTTGCTGCTTCGCTAGCTGCAATATACTCTGATTCACAAGTAGAATCTGCCACTGTCTCTTGCTTGGAACTCTTCCAAGAAATTGCTCCTCCGTTTAGGGTAAAGACCCAGCCCGACTGAGAGCGGAAATTATCCCTATCAGTCTGGAAGCTAGCATCACTATACCCTACAACTCTCAAGTTATCACTCCCACCGAGGGTAAGAACCCAGTCCTTAGTCCTCCGTAGGTACTTGAGGATATTCTTTACCGCAGTCCAGTGTGCCTTGCCAGGGTTCGCCTGATACCTGCTAACCATGCTCAAGGCAAAAGCTACATCGGGTCGAGTACACGTCATAGCATACATGAACGATCCTACCGCCGAAGCGTAAGGTGTTCAACTCATTTCTGCTATCTCAGCCTCAGTGCTAGGGCTTTGTGTCTTACTCAATCTGGTGTTACTCTGGATGGGTAACTCTCCTTTCTTGGAATCCTGCATGCTGAATCGCTTCAGCACTTTATCCAAGTAGGTACTCTGACTAAGTCCAATTAGTCATTTACTCCGATCTCTCAAGATCCTTATCCCTAAAATATAGGCAGCTTCACCAAGGTCCTTCATAGCGAAACACTTCCCAAGCCAGGACTTTACTTCCTGCAGAGTTGGAATGTCGTTTCCTATGAGTAGTATGTCATCCACATACAATACGAAAAAGCTAACTATACTCCCACTAGCCTTGACATACACACAAGATTCATCTTCACTCCTAGAAAAGCCAAATTCCTTGACCTTTTCATCAAAGCAAAGATTCCATCTGCGAGGTGCTTGCTTCAATCCATAAATGGATTTCTCAAGCTTACACACTCTATTAGGGTACTCGTTGCTGACAAAACCCTCTGGCTGACTCATGTAAACATCTTCAGCCAACTTTCCATTAAGGAAAGCGGTTTTGACATCCATCTGCCATATTTCATAGTCATGAAATGCAGCTATGGCTAACAGAACCCGAATAGACTTAATCTTGGCTACCGGAGAAAAGGTCTCATCATAATCCACTCCAGGAATTTGAGAGAAGCCCTTTGCAACCAGTCTAGCCTTATAAGTGTGTACTTTACCATCCATGTCAGTCTTCTTCTTGAAGACCCATTTGCACCCTACTGTCTTACGACCTGGTACATTTTCAACCAAGTTCCAAACTTGATTGTCATACATGGATTGTATCTCGCTATCCATAGCCTCTTTCCATTTAGCAGACTCGGGGCCTGCCATGGCTTCCTCGTAGCTGTTAGGGTCATCTTGACTTACTAGTGTTTCATCACTAATAAGTGTCTCACCTTCTGCAGTAATATGGAATCCAAAGTAATGCTCAGGTGCACTCCTAACTCTCGTGGAACGTCTCAGAGGTACAGATTTGTCAATTGGCTCAACAGGAGTTTCCTCCTCAAGTTGAGGGCTAGAGTTTGAAGTTCCTTCACCGCTTGATTCTTGAATTTCTTCAAGATCAATTTGTCTCCCACTGTCTCCTTGGCTTATAAACTCTCTTTCTCGAAAGACTCCTCTTCTTGCTACAAAGACCACATTGTCACTAGGTCTGTAGAAGAGGTAACCAAAGGATCGCTGTGGGTAACCGATGAAAATACACCTCTCGCTTCGAGGTTCGAGCTTATCATGAGTCTCGCGTCTCACGAAAGCCTCGCAACCCTAAATCTTGATGTGGTCTAGTTTAGGTACTTTACCAGTCCACATCTCGTGAGGAGTTTTGGCAACTTTCTTTGTAGGGACTAGATTAAGAATATGGGCGGCAGTCTCTAAGGCATACCCCCAGAATGAGATTGGTAGCGAAGCTCGACTCATCATGGAACGAACCATATCCAACAAGGTTCGATTACGCCTCTCAGCCACACCATTCAACTGTGGTGTCCTGGGAGGTGTCAATTGTGAGACTATCCCACATTCCCTTAGATAGTCGAGGAACTCTGAACTAAGATACTCACCACCACGATCGGATCGAAGCATCTTAATATTCCTGCCCAATTGATTCTCGACTTCCTGTTTAAATTCCTTAAACCTCTCGAAAGTCTCTGACTTATGCTTGATCAAGTAGACATATCCATATCTACTATAATCATCAGTAAAAGTCAAATAATAACGATTAGCATCCCTTGTGGCATGTTTGAATGGTCCACACACATCCGTGTGTATAAGGTCCAACAAACCTTCACCCCTCTCACATGAACCTGTGAAGGGTGACTTTGTCATTTTTCCAAGTAAGCATGATTCGCAACTATCATCTGACTTTAGGTCAAACGACTCCAAGACTCCATCCTTTTGGAGTTCGCCTATGCCTTTCTTGCTTATATGTCCAAGACGACAATGCCATAAAGATGCTTTATCCAAGTTATTATTAGTAGAATCAATACACAAAACATTATTTCCCAAGTTATCTACAACAGATACAGCTTCATACACACCATCACAAGGTAATGCTTTAAAATAAAAGACATTATTATAGAAAACATCTATAGAACCAACTTCATTATTAAATGAAAAGGTAAACCCTTGTTTGTACAAAGCATGAAAGGAAATAATATTTCTTGCCATTCCTGGCGAATAACAACACTTATTCAAATCTAAACTAAACCCACTACTTAGCGATAAAGTATAAACTCCAATCTTGGTAACAGGTATAGCTTTCCTATTCCCCATGATCAAGTTTATTCTTCCTTGCTCCACATCCTCACTTCTTCTTAGTCCCTGCAAGTCACAACAAATGTGAATACCACACCCGGTATCAAGGACCCAAGAATTAGAATGGGGTGAGTTATTAGAAATGATAGTGTAAATACCTGCATGGTTGGGTTTAACTTTCCCATCCTTCACATCTTGCTGGTATTTTGGGCAGTTCCGCTTCCAATGAGCTTTTTCATGGCAATAGAAGCATTCAGCCTCTTTTGGGTCAGAAGAAGGAGTAATGAAACCTTTCTTGGTTCCACTTGAAGAAGAGCCATCAAGGGTCCGAACCTTGGTACCCTTAGAAGAGCTCTTTCTCTTCCTCCCTCGACTTTTCCCAATTGCCAAAACCGGAGTAGAGTTTTGAGTAGGAGTGATAGCAACCGACTTCCCCTTTAGACCTGTTTCTGCGGTCTTGAGAAGTCCCTGAAGTTTGCTGAGGGTGACTTCTTCCTTGTTCATGTGATATGTCATGCGGAATTGATCATAGCACGATGGTAAGGAATGCAAAATAATATCTATTGCAAGATCCTCCGGGAAGTTCACATTAAGCTTCCCCGTCCTTCATGTGGCTCGTGACGGATTCCCCGTCCTTCATCATGGTTGTTATCATGGAGCAGATGATCTCATACCTCTCTTGTCGTGCACTTTGATGGTATCTTTCCATCAAATCTTGGTGCATTTCATAAGGGTAAAAATCCTCATAAGACTTTTGGAGTTCCGCTGTCATCGTGGCCATCATGATGCAAGCCACTTTCGTAGCATCCCTTTCATGTGCCCGAAATTCAGCGATCTCCTGAGGAGTTGCAGTGGACTCATCAATCTCCTTAAGATCCTTGTCAAGGACATATTCTTTGTCCTCGTAGCGGGTAATCATCCTGATGTTTCTGATCCACTCATTGAAGTTGGATCCATCAAAGGTGACTTTCCCACACAAGTTCATAAGGGTAAAGGAGCCATTAGGATTAGAGCCAGAAGCATTGTTGGAAGACATCTGAAGAGAAGGACAAGATTAGTTTAGATATAAGAGAGTCCTTAATAAAACACCCAAATGTAATATTAAGGCTAGGATCCAATCACAATATAATATAACTTAGAAGAGGTATGCCGTAATCTAAGCTATACCATATTTGAAAGGTAGGTGAATGACGATTCACCAATTTCCACCACGAAAACCGAAATGATTAAATATTAGGTTTTTGATTGGTTCTTAGAAATTCCTAGATTCTTTGAGATTCAATGAACTTTTCAAAGGCATGTTTCAATCTCGAGTGTGCCCTCCAAGTTTTGTGACTGGGATACCGAGGATCACAAAACGAGGTGTGAAGTAACCATGCAAATCACTTGGTACCCTTAAAGTTTATCACTCAATCGATGTGCCGGTTAACCACACACGCTCCATCGATACTATAATAAACCCTAAGTCACCCTTTACCTACCTTGTTAAGTCCAAGTTAGTGTGCCGGTTAACCACACACGCTCCACCAACGACTTAGTCAAAGTGTAAAGTGTAATTTCATGGAATAGCACCTTATTCACATTTTTCCTAAAGTAACTAAGATTGGGAATTTAATAAAACATTTAGTTACTTTATAATATTCATCATACTTTGAATGAGAATTAATAAGTCCTTGTCTTACCCGTTCGGCTAACGACCCTCCACCGATCAAGCAAGCGGTGGGTGAGAGTGGACACCCATTAAGTCACCATTTTATAGGCAACAACCTTATACCCACCTTATAGACCGGCTTCGTGAATGAGGCATACTAGCGGTAAGACGACTTTGTTCTTATACATATATATATAATTATTAAATCATAATAATATAAGTATAAGGGTTGAATTTTAACTTTTAAAATTCTAGGGGTTGGAACTAAAGTTTTAACTTAACTTTACTTGTTCCAAAACTTGAGGGCAAGTTTTGTAAACTTTCAAAACTTTTCATTTCTTGTAACTTATGAGTTTAATAGAGTAATAAAATGAGGACTTTTCATTTTTCCTAACTCTTGTGTTCTTTTAATGGTTTTTAATCCAAGAGACTTTTGGTTTTCCATAACTTGAGGACAAGTTATGGACTCCATTAAAACACATTATGATCAAGAATTAAATTACCACATAGGTTACAAATAATTCCTATGATCATCTAAACATCATAAGAACAAGAATATGAATATGAACACTTTCAAGAATCAAAATCACATAAAACTTTGTAATTTTGATAACTAGTTGTTGTAAATGAATTAGCAAAAAACATTACTCCATCTAAAACAAGTTTTCAAGTACCAAAACAGTTTAGAATAATGTTTCCAATCCATTTTCCAGCAACGAAAGTCGAAATTCCGGTTTTTTTTTTTATAATTATTTTCGACTTTCTTCAACTTTTAAGCACAAATAACAAACAAACAAGCCTAGGCTCTGATACCACTGAAGGGTTTTGAGCATTCTAACACTTCCTAAGTGTACATGCAACCCTAATAACCTTGGATCTATGTTTGTCTAATTATCATGATAAGTTGAATTCCAAGGTTATATTCCTATCTAGCATACATGGGGAACAATTTTAACTTGAATCATAGATAGAATAACTTACCTTGTTGTTGCTTGTGTTCCTTGAAACCTTGTGAGCCTAGCACCCCAAGTGTGATGCCTCAAATGCTTCACACAACACCAAATGCTCTTGGAAAGACTCTTGAGATAACACACACTTCTCAAAATCGGCCAAGCCCTCTAGTTTCTTAGTAGTGCCGATTTTGGTGGAGAATATGCTTCTTATATAGTGTTGACACATCTAGGGTTACACCATGTAAACCCTAATGTGTCATGACTCTTCATTTCCATGACCCATGGGTTTGTAACTCCCATGGAGCATCCATGGAGTATCCTATGGGTAGAGCACAACTTGATAATCCATGGAGCCTCTTAGCCCACTATACAAGATATGGATGATTTACATAATCAACCCATATATTTAATTAGTTATCCTTTGATCACTTAATTAATTCCAAATTAATTCTTTGATCAACTAATCAAATAATATTATTAATATATTAGAACTTATAATATATTAATAATCTCCAAGTGTTATTTCTCTCATTTAGTCTATCCAATTGCATGGTGCCATGCAACCCAAATGGACCATGCCGGGTCGGGTCAAATACAAGCCCGAAATAGTTATGGACTTAGACACCTTATCCAACAGTAACAACCCGTCATTTCAGGTCCTTGAAATTCGAGTCTTGTAACCTCTTTGAAAAAGTAATTAGAATATCATCGAAAAATGAAGTATTCAAAGGCTCTGTTTGGAGTATGCTATGTATTAGATATCGTCTTAAGGTTTCCAAGCATATAAAGAACACTAAAATACGAGTTATAACGAAGAAGTTATAACCATTCTAAGTTTTCCGACAAAAACAGGCAATACGAAGTTACGTAAAAACTCGAATCGGAGATCAAGCGACTTTTGGCCGGAATGACCTAAACGAGAATCGAAGCTCTCGACAATGGTATTTCAGCAGTAAAAAGTTTGGCAAAAACCGACGTCAGATAAAGAAGTTATGAAGTTTTAAAGAAATTCCTTAATCATGTCATTTTAATAAATAAATAATAAAAATAATTTCATAATTTGCCATCGGAGTCTAAGCGAAAGTTGTAGATCTTAGTCTCACCTACGCGGGGATATAATGAACGTCGAAAACGGAGTTCGTATGAAGGAGATATGATTTTTTTAAGTTTACTAAATAAATTATATATAAAAAAATCAAAAATCCGGTAATATCCGAGAGAGGAGTCAGCGTCCTCATCCGAGGTACGCGCCGCGTAACCCGGTACGCCCCGCGTACCCGAGGGCCTTGGTCTCGGTCCGTCCACGTCGCCCCTATGCGAGCCTACCCGACCCGTCCCATCCGAAGCAAAGCAGTCGAGGACTCGGTCACGAGTGACGCACGAGTACACGCTGCGTATGAGCGTACGCCCCGTGTACCGAGGCCTCTCAGCCCTTATAAAAGGGATGCGAGGGTTTCCGGAAAACTTGCTCATTTCTTCTCATTTCTCTTGCGTTTTGCCTCGTTTTCCGTGTCTGTTCAAACCCGAAGCCCTGGTCATTTTGCTCGAGCCCCGAAGGAAGTTTACGCTCCTGAGATTCCCGAGAATCCCGAGAAAAATCCGTTTCCCGAGACGAAACTCTGCCCGGTTTTCCACCTCGCTATCTTCAAACTTTCAAGTGAGTTCATACCCCTGCAAACACACTTTAAATACGTTTTTAAATGCTTTTTATACTCTTTTAGGGGAATACAAGTAAACACACAACTAAAATCGTGTGAAACATCGATCTTCTGCTATACTTTTCATACTATTGTTTTAACTATCTTATGAAGTCATCATCATGCAAAACACCTCACAACACAGCTTTACCCTCTTGGGATACAATATGTTTTATAAATAGAAATATGTTTTATTTATACATTTACATACAAATACATCATATCAAGGGTAACCATCGTTACTAAACCATTTTATACATTCAAAGAACTTATGATTTATGCTTTGTCAAACATTGTGAAAAGGATAAACTTTGCATACAAAACTATTACTTTAATATAGACTTAGTTGAGAATCCGTGAGACATGTACATCTTCGAATACTGCCTTTTTGCTAAAAGGCACCGCTTCAAGTCCTGTCTATAACTAGAGACTCCCGTTCAGAGAACGTGTCAAATGTGTATAGATCTATACGGGAAGTCATGATCCCGCGCCCTGACTGTTAGCTACAGTCCTTCCTTTGGGGTGACAGTTTGTCATAACGGTACGACGCCTGAAGAACGTCGCTACAGGCATATTATGTTTAATATGGTTATAAAACTCATCGGATATACAATTATTATGGTATTATCCTTTTATGAACGAGTAGCTATTAAATCTATTCTTCATCTAACAAGTGCGATCTTCGTATAGCTTTATTAAAACTATGCCACAACTTTTAAGCACGTCGGTTGCTTGCGATTTTCGGTCTTAGAGGCTACCAGTTATGTTAGGAAAATAAGTGTTTTTCCTGGATACAAACCAAACAACTAATAGGAAAATAAGGGATTTTCCTGGTGCAATTACTTACAACTTATAACACGAACATTCATATGCATTTCATAGTTTTATAAGAAAATAAGGGTTTTTCTTGGAAAACACAGCAAATCATATCTCAACTATTAGGGAAAATATGAGATTTTCTGGATCTAATACATTCATTTTCATCACAACAAATCATAACTCTTTTCATTTGAAAATACCGCGTTTTCTGGAAAACTTACACGAACTTTCGAATGGCGTACATTTTCTCAAAACACTACTTATGAGCTCACCAACTTAATTGTTGACACTTTTTCCTTGAAATAACTTGTATTCTCAGGGAACCGCTAAGCAGGTTTGGAAATCAACTTTTGGGGATTAACGTGTTGATGTTAATTACTTCTTTTGAAAGATATTTATGTATTTATCTGTTGATCATGTAACGAATACAACTATGTAAACATTTTGGAAACTTTAATATATATGGTGGTTTGTACTTTCCTTTCTATGAACTGTTATGATACTGAATATGACGTCCTCCGCCCCCAAACGTTTCCGCCGTTCTGGTTTGGGGGTGTGACAGTCCAGGTGTTCCACAGTGAAAACATGTCTTTTTCATCACTGGGGAGTTGTTTCTTCCTGCCCCTGGTGGCGTATCCTTGCCTTGTTTCTTGTTGTTCCCGTATGCACACTTACAACAGGAACTTTGTTGCGCTGGAATTGGAGGCCTATATTTCTAAACAGCAGGTTTGTTAGAAGCAGCCGAGTTCGAAGCAACAGATTTAGAGTTCAAGGAGTCATTGGTTTGTTCAGAAAAACTCTCCTTGTTCTCATCCTCTGCTACTTTACCTGCACATGTAACAGAAACATCAATATTTTCAACATTAATAACTCCTCCTGACACAAATCCAGCTGGTTTTCTGTATTTAAGATGTGGCTCCGTGTCAATTTCTTCTTGTTTCATAGGGATGGATGTGTAGTTATGATTGTAAGGAGGAGGTACACTATCATACCCTAGACCCTTGCTTTGATTCCTTTTAAACTGCATGCTTTGGTCTATCATATTTGCAACCACCTCACTTGAGAAATCATATTTTCTAACATCAAGTTTGGCGGTTTCAAACTTTCCTTTCAAAGATTCAACTTCAGCCACTAGCTCAGCATTTTGTTTGACTACATAATCATAGTTTTCACATTTATTACTGTAGTCTTCCTGAAGTTTCCTAAAGTCCGTGGTTTTTTCTTCCAACTCAGCCTTTAGGGGTTTCTGTCCTTTCCTGAGTTGATATCCTTCATATCTCAGGTCCTCAACTTCTCTTTTAAATATATCAATTTGTTCCCGAAGAAATTTAATCGTGGCTTCACAAGCTGGTGTACATGTAACTTCAGTGACCAGAATGTTTTCAGAACTCATTGTTTCTCTACACTTCAAAGCATCAAGTTCTTGAATAACATCAGCAAGACTAAGACGATTGAGATCTTTTGTCTTCTTGATGATGGCCACGTTCATATCCCACGATTTCGGAAGTGAATTTAGCAGCTTTTTGTTTATCTCGGACTTAGTCAAGAAGATCTCGGCTATATTCATCTCAGTAGTGAGTGTAGTAAATCGCTGCAACTGAGTTTCAAGCGTTTCTCCAGGGACATAATCGAAAAAGATGAAATTTTGTCTTAACATATCCTGACGACTTTCTTTCATGTTTTCAAATTCCCTCGTAGACCTTAAAATCAATTAAAAAAAATACAACTAGAAGCTAAAATAAAAACTTAAAAGTCAAATTTAAAATGCCTTTTTTTTAAGTCAACCTTAAAAGTCAATTTTAAAAATTAAACTCAAAAGTCAAACTTAAAACTCAAACCGAAAAGTTAAATTTGAAAATTTAAATGTAAAACGAAAAAGTCAAAGTTTAAAATCAAAGGTCAAACTTGAAAGACAAAATTAAAATTTTAAATAAAAAAATCAAAAATCAAAAATAAAAGTTTAAAAATAATTTTAATTTTTTTTAATTATATTATTATTATTATTATTAATTTTAATTTTGGATGAAAAAAAAATTTGAATTAAAAAAAATTGAGTTTTGGGGTAAAAAGTGTCAAATTTCGAAATTAGGAAGCGCAGGGAGTGTTTAAGTTCAAATTTTCGAAGGGAAATCACAAGGATTCGGTTGGTCGAGTTGGCAAGGAGCGCTGACTGAAAACTTTGAGATCCTGTGTTCGATTCTTAGCACCCTCAACTCGCGTCCCTATTTTTATTTGAAGAGCTGAAGAGACTAGTCGCTGAGCCGAGCCGAGCCATTCGATCCGCAAGCCGCGAAGTCGCAAGCCGCTGCCGAGCCGATATCTCCGGAAACCCTACCCGTTAACCCGAATCCGCCGCCGGCCGTGAACTGTTTCCGGCAGTAAGCTCCGACCGAAAATCCTTCAAGATTACGTGAAAAACAGCGATTTTTTGACTTTGAAGCTCCAAAACTCGATCAAAAACCCCTTTTTATGAAAAACACAAAGAACAAACCCCCTTTATTTTTGCGAGATCTATCCAAAAGCGCAAAAATATTACGAGAATAAGATGAAATAATGCTCCAAATAGAGTTTAAGGTCCAAGAACTCGGTGTTTACGGCCGTAAGCTTGGACCGTAAACATAGAATATTCGATATTTGGATGAAACAATAAATCCTTTTGACTGATACAACTTGGCTCTGATACCAATTGTAAGTCCCCAATCTGCCCGTGTATCAGTCAGATCCGTTTGATGTTGCGGAATCCCAATCAAACGGATAATGTCAGATCAAATAGAAGAGAAGGAGAAGAAGAATAATATGAATATTTGTATGTATTGATATGAATTATGATCCAGATACAAAAGATTCACACACACATAAAAGCTTTTGTTTCTCTCTGGCCGTAAACTCCTTCTAGTTCATCAATCTCTACTCCTCACCCTAACACCTCTATTTATACTAGGGAACATGTTGGATATGGGTCGGACACACATGGGCCGTAAATGAGTTTACGGTCGTAAGGTGTTTACGGCCGTAAACTAGACCATAACTTAATAAAATATTACATAAAAATAATTGCCTAAAAAGTAAAGTATAAACCATATTTTTGACCCAACATTTGGCCAAGGAGTTTCTGACCCTCAAGCAGGGTACTGAGTCTGTTACGGTGATTACCAGGATGCTCCATGAGAGGGCGATGTTCTGCCCTGAGCACGTGTCTACGGAGCAGGCCTGTATGAGCCGATATCTGAGTATCTTGAGGCGAGACATTAGGGAGTTCGTGGCGAACTCCTCGTACCGGACATTTTCCGAGCTTCAGGAAAATGCCCGGAAGAGGGAGATTGAGCTAGAGACTCAGGCCAGGGAGGAGGTTGAGTCTCAGGGGAGGGATCGGCGACCGGCACAGTCCCAGCCGGCAGCCAAGCGGGCCAAGCCCGCTGATCCTAAATCTGGGAGCCAGAAGGGACGCACTTGTGGAAAGTGCGGCAAGGGTCATGATGGAGTTTGTAGAGCTGGGTTTTGCTACAAGTATGGCAAGGAGGGGCATATGGCCAAGGACTTCCCCAAGGGGTTTGCAGTGTGTTTTCACTACAATCAGACCGAACACCGGAAGGTGGAGTGTCCGCTGTTGCGGGGATCAGCTCAGGGAGCACCTCAGGGATCTGCCCCTGCCGCCATCAGAGCTACTGAGGTTCGGCCAGTGAAGGCCGAGGCGTCGAGGGCACGAGGGAGAGCCTTTCAGTTGACTGCGGAGGAGGTCCGCGCAGCGCCCGATGTCGTGGCTGGTGTGTATTCTTTCGTGCATTTATTTTGATGTTGCGATATTATGCTTATATTATGTTATGCGTAGGTACTTTTCTTGTGAATTATGTACCTGCCTTAGTGTTATTTGACTCGGGTGCGAGTCGTTCTTTTGTATCTTTGGCTTTTAGTCAGCATATGAGTGTTAGTCGCGAGGTGCTGAGTCGGCCTCTGTGGGTTTCCATAGCTGACGAGAGGGTGATTTATGCCACGGAGGTAATCCGTGGGTGCGTATTCGAGATTTTCGGTGTTGAGTTCCCGATTGATTTGGTTCCTATTATGATGGGTGATGTCTGTGTCATTGTGGGCATGGACTGGTTGAGCAGATTTGGTGCGGTTATCGACTGCGAGCGACAGCTGGTGGGGGAGTTCTTACGGTGTACGGCGAGGGTACCCATTCTGGATCAGCGTTTTGTTCGGCCGCTAGGTTGAGGCAGTGTCTACAGCATGGCTGTAAGGGTTTTGTAGCGTACGTGTCAGATACACGGGTTGACTCCGAGAGGCCGAGGTCAGTGGAGGAGGTTCCGATGTCTTTCCAGATGTATTTCCAGAGGAGTTGCCGGGTGTGCCTCCCGTGAGGCAAATAGAGTTCAGTATCGATTTGGTTCCGGGGGCTGCACCTATCGCCAAGGTGGCTTATCGTCTTGCACCTCCAGAGATGCAAGAATTATCCTCACAGCTTCAGGAGCTGCTGGGGAAGGGATTTATTCGGCCGAGCAGCTCGCCGTGGGGAGCGCCTATCCTGTTTGTCAAGAAGAAGGATGGTTCACACCGGATGTGTATTAATTACCGGGAGTTGAACAATTGACAGTCAAGAACCGTTACCCGTTGCCGAGGATCGACGATTTGTTCGATCAGTTTCAGGGAGCATCTTGGTTCTCCAAGATCGATTTGAGGTCTGGATATCATCAGGTGAGGGTGCGAGACGAGGACATCCAGAAGACCACGTTCAGGACGTGTTATGGGCATTATGAGTTTGAGGTGATGCCCTTTGGGCTCACCAATGCCCCGACAGTGTTCATGGATCTCATGAACCGGGTGTGCAGGCCGATGTTGGATCGGTCAGTGATTGTATTCATCGACGGCATCTTGGTATATTCGAGATCTAGAGAGCAGCATGAGGAGCATTTGAGGGAGATCCTCGGAGTTTTGAGATCGGAGAGGCTTTATGCCAAATTCTCCAAGTGTGATTTCTGGTTGCGAGAGGTCCAGTTCCTAGAACATCTCGTCAACCAGGAACGGTTATTGGTCAACCCGGCCAAAGTGGAGGCGGTGATGAGTTGGGAGGTGCCAAGGTCACCCTTCGAGATCAAGATTTTTCTAGGGTTGGCCGGTTATTGTCGGAGATTTATCAAGGATTTCTCTAAGATCGCAGTGCCACTCAACAGGTTGACTCGGAAGGGTGTCGCTTTTTCATAGGGCTCCGAGCAGCAGGCCTCCTTTGAGACGCTTCGCCAAAGGTTATGCGAGGCCCCGGTGTTAGCCCTCCCAGAGGGAATGGAGGACTTTGTGGTATACTGTGATTCGTCGATCTTGGGGTTGGGAGCGGTGCTAATGCTGAGAGGGCATGTGATAGCATATGCATCGAGGCAGCTGCAGCCTCATGAGACGAGATATCCCACCCATGATCTAGAGTTGGGGGCAGTGGTGTTCGCTCTCAAGATTTGGCGTCACTACCTGTATGGGGTTTGGTGTACGATATACACGGACCATAAGAGTTTGAAGTATTTGATGGATCAGCCCAACCTAAATATGTGTCAGAGAAGGTGGTTGGATGTGGTCAAGGATTATGATTGTGAGATCCTGTACCACCCAGGCAAGGCTAATGTGCTAGCCGATGCATTGAGCCGCAGGGCGGAGAGCACCCCGCTGCGGGATGTAAGTTTGAGATTGACCGTGATAGCTCTAGTGTTGGACGCCATTCTTGGGGCACAGGTCGAGGCTGTGCAACCCGAGATGCAAAAGAAAGAGCGAGTTGTTGGATTGATTTCAGAGTTCGTTACCGATGGTCGGGGGCTTATGTCATTCCAGGGGCGTATCTGGGTGCCGTTTGTGGGAGGAACGCATACCATTTTGATGGAGGAGGCTCATCGGTCGAAATTTTTGATCCATTCGGGGGCCACTAAGATGTATTTGGACCTGAGGAAAGAGTATTGGTGGCCCTGTATGAAGAGGGATGTTGCGTGGTTTGTTGAGATGTGCTTGACCTGTCGTAGGGTTAAGGCTGAGCACCAGAGACCGCATGGGAAGTTGCAGCTGTTGGAGGTTCCCGAATGGAAGTGGGAACAAATCACCATGGATTTTATCACCAAATTGCCAAGGACTGCTAGGGGAGTTGATGCAATTTGGGTGATTGTGGACAAATTGACGAAGAGCGCTCACTTCCTTGCTATCAGTGAGAGTTCTTCCGCAAAGAAGTTAGCAGAGATATACGTGAGGGAAGTGGTATCTCGGCATGGGGTGCCGATCTCGATTGTCTCAGACCGGGATGTACGTTTCACTTCCAGATTCTGGAAGAAGTTTCATGAGGAGTTGGGTACTTGGCTGCATTTTAGTACCGCCTATCACCCCAGACGGACGGGCAGAGTGAGCGGACGATTCAGACGCTCGAGGACATGCTTTGGGCATGTGTGTTGGATTTCGGGGGAAGTTGGGATACGTACTTGCCCTTGGCAGAGTTTTCCTACAATAACAGCCATCATTTGAGCATTGGTATGCCTCCCTTTGAGCTGTTGTATGGGAGGAGGTGCAGGACCCCCATTTGTTGGGGAGAGGTTGGTCAGCGCGTGATGGGCAGTACAGAGATAGTGCTTCAGACGACAGAGCAGATCCAGCAGGTCAGGCAGAGGTTGTTGACCACTTAGAGTCGTCAGAAGAGTTATGCGGACAGACGCCTGTCTAAGCTTGAGTTTCAGGTCGGCGACTTTGTGCTCCTGAAGGTCTCTCCTTGGAAAGGAGTGATTCGATTCAGGAAGAGGGGCAAGTTGGGGCCCTGATTTATTGGTCCAATCCGAGTGATCGTAAGGGTAGGCCGGGTAGCCTATTATTTGGAGTTGCCAGCAGAGTTGGGGCAGATTCATGACACTTTCCATGTGTCGCAGCTGCGGAAGTGTATAGCCGATGAGTTGGCAGTGGTTCCGTTGGAGGATATTCAGGTGGATGCGAGCCTGAATTATGCCGAGAGACAAATGGCAATCAGAGATCGAAAAGTCAAGGTTCTGAGGAACAACGAGGTACACTTGGTTTTGGTTCAGTGGCAACATCGGAAGGGGTCCGATATGACCTTGGAGCCGGAGCGTGAGCAGCATCCGGAGTTATTTGCAGAGCGAGACATCGAGGGCGAAGTCTAGTTTTAGTGGGAGAGAATTGTAACAGCCCGGATTTCCAGGTATTATTTATTCTTGTAATTTTTGGTGATTTGTGAGGGGACTCGGCGAGTTGGAGCTCAAACTCGCCGAGTAGGATCGCGGTTTGGACGCGGGTTCACGTCTGGACTCGGCGAGTCCACGCTGTTTAATGAAACCCTAATTTCCCGGGTATGAGACCTATTTAAGCGGTTTTATGGCCGTCATTTGCAGCCACCAACCCCAGAGAGAACCCTAAAGAGTTCTTGAGCGATTTGTGAGAGAGAGGAGAAAGATCTTTGGCTAATTGTGGGTGTTTTTGCTCTTAGAAGAGGATCAAGGCAAGAGGAGACCAAAGGAGGTGCTAATCTAGTGATTTCTGAGCTCAGAGGCTTCATTTGAGGTAACCAGTCATTCCTATCTCAGTCTTTGGTGTAAATCTTAGAGTTAGGGTTTCTTTGTGGAAAGATCGATGGAGTAATTGGCCTCTTTTGGTGTTGGTACTTTAGATCTGGACCCAAAGAGGTCCAGAGACCCTTTTCCCTCGAGCTTTATGGGTATTAATGTAGGCCATGAGCCTAGAATGGCATTCTAGTGACCACATCATCAAATAAGGCCTTTGGACCTTTGCATGAGCACCAAGATTGAAACTTTACGTGGTATATGTGCTTGGAAGGACTGGATCTATGGGTTTTTGTAACGTATCTGACCTCAGGAGTGAGTTTGAGTTCATGCATGGTGTAGACTCTCCGAGTCTGAAGAACAGACTCGGCGAGTAGCATGAAGATTGTCCTTAACCACTCTGCAAGTGGTCTTGCCGAGTTAAGGGTTGACTCAGTGAGTCAGGGAGAGTCGGAGAGGGTTGACCAGTGGACTGAGTCAAGCTGGAACTCGTCGAGTTGTTCTTGAGACTCGGACAGTTGAGTTGTGGTGGCCCCGCGATTCATGCCAGGTGGAACTCGTCAAGTCAGGGTAGTACTCGACGTGCCAGAAGAGGATCCGAGGGTGTCAGTGAACGCGTATAGACTCGCCGAGTCCCTTCGGTGCACTCGCCGAGTCCGGTCAAAGTTAACCGTTGACTAGCGTTGACCAATGTTGACTTGATAGGGGAAGTCAACCTTAGTTTTGAAAGTGTTAATTAGAGATATATATTGTGTTATAGGAGGATTATAGCTCGAGGGATCAAGCACGAGTGATTTCCGGGATTTGCGAGTTAGCGAGATACACGAGGTGAGTCTTCTCACTATACTTTACCTTGAGTAGGTAACCAGACTTATGTGATACAGTGTTTGTATGTTATATATGTGTTATGTGTTGCACTGCATTATTCTATGTGATTTATGTTGTGCATGTTTACAGAGTTAGAACCTGAGGGTTCACAGAGTTTGGGTGCACGGACCCAAAGAGTTATAGCCTCGAGTGGCTAATATGTGTGATATGTGGTATTTTGGGGAACTCACTAAGCTTTGTGCTTACAGTGTTTGGTGTTATTTGTTTCAGGTACTAGTGACGACCGTGGGAAGGCGTCGGCTTGATCAGTACACACGCATGGGGTTTTATGATTATGTGATCTTGGGATTTTTGTATAACTTGGATTAAATTTTAAATATGATGGGTGTTTTTTTTATGATTATTAAGGGAATATATTTTACAAAATTTGTAAATCTTTTTTTGAAATTTCCAGTGTTACATTTATTAGTTAGGATCTTGTAGCAAAGCTTCCATGAGGTATGAATGCTTTGGGCTGAAGTGGTTAAGTCGGAAATGGAGTTTTTGGACCTGAGCATTACTTCCCGCATAAGTCTAGTACGCCCCGCATACTTAATTGAGTTCCCCAATCGAGATTGGCATGTACGTTGAGCGTACCAAGGGAGGTACGCCTTGCATAGTCTCACTGTGAACCTTTTGGGCTAAATCCCATAATGGGCCTTGAGCGTTGGGCTTGGAATTATGTTTGTTACACTAGGGTTTTGGGTTAGGGGAATATTTATGTGTCTTGGACTTGAGAGTTGGGCCTTGGGAGAACCCATTTGTTATTGGGCCTTGGTGAGCCCAATGGGTTCTTGGTCGCCAATGCGTTGGATTTTTAAGCCACCTTAGATCTTAAGAGTGAGAGTTGGACATAGCCCCTAATTGAGATAATTGTGGGTTTGGCACGGAGATTGAGGCCACTACGTAGCAGCAGTGTCTATAGGAGCTGTTCATCATCCAAGGTATGTCTTCTCACTATACGTTACCTAGAGTGGTAATTAGAGTTATGTGACAGAGTACCTTGTATGCTATATATATGATGTGATACACTGCATTATTTCTATGTGATTTATGCTATGTATGGTTCAGAGTTTAAAAAGTTAAGGCCAGAAGCTCCATAGAGTTAGGACCAGAGGGTCCACAGAGTTAGGACCAGAGGCTCCACAGAGTTATAGCCTCCAGTGGCTAATATGTGTTATATGTGGTATTTTGGGGAACTCACTATGCTTTGTGCTTACCGTGGTATGTGATATGTGTTTCAGGTTTCTCAGGATAGCGGGATGGCACCAGCTTGATTGTACACACCAGAGGAAGAGTTATGTTTTGAGGATCCTAGATTGTTAATTAATCAAATATGAAGTCATGTTTTGAAAATTGAACAAATGAGATTGTTAGACAAAGTGTTATGAAAAGTATGCATTTTAAAAATGAAAATTTTGTTTTAAATTTTCACGTCGTTACAAGTTGGTATCATAGCCTTGGTTTGAGGGATTCGAATGCACCTTCGGGTATATTTTGACTCAAACTGAGGAATTGAGGAAAAATTTTCAAAATAAAGGATTTTTCTAAAACGAGCAAGAGTTTCCAAGCGGAAACGAGAAATAGCAGTGTGTACAATCAGCCAGAGCCCGAATAGTGATTTCCCAAAATACCCTTACCTTATGTGTTATGAGATATTATGAATGCTAGATATAGGCTTGGTATTTCATATTTTAGGACTAGAGTGGCCTGATTTGTGATGCCATATCCTAGGAGTTGCTGTTATCTGTGATGCGCTTTTGAGTATGTGCTGAGTAAGAGTATCCAGCAAGAATCCTTGTAGAGAGGGATTTGAGTAGTGTAGCACCCCAAGTTCAGAAGTGCAAGTTCAGGGCTCTTATTGTAAATAAGGAAGGTCGACTCGTCGAATCGAGTCGCGGTTATGGTCACGTGTTAAGTGACCAACTCGGCGAGTCGGCGGCTGGAATCGGCGAGTTGGTGCTGAAGGGAGAAAAACCCTAATCCTGGGATTATGCCCAGTATAAAGCACATTATAACCCACCTTCAGCCTCTTTGCTACCTACTTGAGTTCCAGAGAAACCCTAATTCGTAAGAGACTCCATTGATTGAAGAGATTGGAGCTTGGAAGAAGATTTTTGTGTAAGAACCTTGAGAAGTAAGAGACTAGCATCAAAGGGCTCTTGTAGAGCTGGGATCTACATCATATTGGGCACATCTCAGGGGTAAGAAGCCATTTCCTTAAGATATTTCCTTGTTGATTTATCCATGGTTGTTGATTTGGGGTTCCTTAGCTTGTTCGAGATCCATTTCAGGTTTAGAGGCTAGATCTGAGGTTGCAACTTTAGATCTAGGTTAGTTATGAGCCATGAAAGCATAAAGCATCAGCCTTGGGGCTTGATTGAGAGTACCTTTGTCCTAAAACCTTCATATAGCTTGTTTGGAGCTTGTTAAGCCTTGCATGCACATATAGTTGGAAACTTTACATGTGAATCTAGCCCCACCAGTAGTCCAGATCTATGGATTGGAGTCCTTGCATGGCTTGAAAAGCCTCTGTATGTAATGAGAAATAAAGAGACTCGACGAGTCACATGGGTGTGCTCGACGAGTTGTATGAATATGTTCATGGACTCGGCGAGTATCAAGAACAACTCGGCGAGTCTATTGTAGACTGTCTTGGACTCGGCGAGTCTAGTCGTGGAATCCTAACCTTCTTGGGTTGAGCTGTGAATCAGTGAGTCGAGGGATGACTCGATGAGTTGAGCAGGAAGGGACTCATAGCTTATTGGACTCGATGAGTCTTGGGGCAAATCCGGGAGTTGAGTCGTGGCATGGGAGTTTCTGAGCATAGGAACTCGACAAGTCAACGGGTTGACTCGACGAGTAGGGTCAACCAGGAAGGTTGACTTTGACTAAGGACTTTGACTTGGACCAAGGGTTGACTAGTTTGACTTCCTAGGGTATTTTCGTAATTTGGTGTTTATTGGATTTGGTTGTTTGGTAATGTTGAGTGGCAGAGTCTGTGCTGGTGGTCGGAGCAGCGTGATCTTATTTCTTCAAGTTGATAGTTGCAGGTGAGTTATCCTTACTATATCAACAGGGTCAACGACACCAAGGCCGACCCTTTGTCGGAAGGAAATTCGGGTATTGTTTGTTATGTTATTGCTTTGCTAGATCTGCATCCTGGTATTTAGGATGGTGCTATGTTAGTGACTTGGTTAAGGTCGGTACCTGGGATATAGGGTAATGGCGTGCTAGTGACCGGTTAGGTCGGAATCCTGGTTAGGATGTTGATATGTTATGTGATCTGTTAGGCTGTTTGTCTGGTTAAGGATTTGTTGTGTGATATGTTGTATCGGCTTGATTAGTTGTGAGATGTTATATGATTATATGTTTATGTGCACATGGTTGTTGGACTGGGGTTAGGTTGAGGCGGATCCTACTTTGTGCTGTAGGCCAACATACCTAGGGCGGACCGGTTAGACCGAAGGCCCGGCGAGCGGTCCGGATAGGCTGAAGGCCCCAAGAGGGCAGACCAGACGTGTTGAGGCTCGGAGAGTGGACCAGACAGACTGAAGGCCTGGTGTGGGCGGACCAGTCATACTATAGACTCAGAGAGTGGACCTGGTTAGGGGTGCAAACAAGCCAAGCTACTCGCGAGCTACTCGAGATCAGATCATTAAAAGCTCGACTCGAAACCCATTTTAAACGAGCCCAAGCCGAGCTCGAGCTTAATATTAAGCTTGTTTATTAAACGAGCTCGAGCTCAAGCCTATGTCACAAAGCTCGATTAGGCTCGCGAGCCTAAACGAGCCTTTATATAATATTATTTATTATTACTTATATATATTAAAATAAAAACATATTAGGGGAATTATGAATTTCGGGTATTAGTAAACGAGCTTTTAAATGAGCTCGAGCCGAACTTAAGCTTATTTAGGCACTCCCGATAAAAACAAGTCGAGCCTGAGCTCGAGCCGAGCTTGTTTAACTCTTTACGAGCTCGAGCCGAGCTCAGTAAAAGAAAGCTCGAATCGAGCCGAGCTCGAGCTTGAACCTCATATAACTTAAACGAGCCCGAGCCGATCCTGGCCAGGCTCGGGCTCGGTTGGGCTTTTTGCACCTCTAGACCTGGTGGACTGAAGGCCTGGTGTGGGCGGACCAGTCATATTGTAGACTCGGAGAGAGAGTGGACCATGTGGGCTGAAGGCCTGGTGCAGGTAGACCAGTCACACTGTAGACTCGATATGCATGGTTGTTCTGTTTATGATATGATATGTTATGTGTGTGGTATTGTGGTTGTTTTTTGGGGGTATCTCACTAAGCTTTCGGGCTTACAGTTCAGTGTATTGTTTCAGGTACTTTAGAAGACCGTGACATGGCAAAAGCGAGATCGTACCGCTCCTCAGTTTTATATTGATGTTTCTAGGATACTCTGATAATAAATGAACTGAAAAACTTTTTGTAATAACTTTATGGATAAGGATTGTTTTTGAAAAAGTTTAAATTGTTTGTAAATTTTCACGGTGCTACAATTTGGTATCAGAGCCTTGGTTTGAGTGAATTGGAGGAACATTCGTGTGAATCCAGTCTCAAATCAAGGAGAGATTTTAGAAAATAGTTTGCAAAAGGTTTTCAAAAATAAGTAGAGGATGATGCAGAGGTACGATTAGCCAAAGCCAGTAAGTAGACCCCAAAATACCATACAAGTTATTTGACTATGTGATGTGTTAGAACATCATGCCAGTATTAGGCTAGGGATCTTCAGGGATTGCATGATTGAATTGCCTGATTATATGATGCCTGCTAGCCTAGGGTTCCCTGTTATGTGAGGTAGTTAGCAGTTCCTCTAGAGGTGAGGATAGAATGTTGCCATGTATATGTTTATCGCTAGGCTGTTGTGGTGATACTTGATATAAACATGGGTAGGTGTGGAAGATAGTATGGGCCCGTACTACTGAAAGCACAGGATCCATACGCGTAACAAAGAAGTCACAACCCCTAGGGTCGGGTTGGGAGTTTGTTCCCGGGTTGTTGGGGAAGCATCTGATTTTCTTGCGGTGTATTATCAGTATGGTGGTTACGAGGCATACCGGGGGTAGATCCGGGTCAGGATCGGGATCAGGATAGGGCGGTCAGGGTGGATCAGCGCCACCTGAGGTCATTGCTTAGATGAGTACGGATGAGTTGGACGCCAGGATTCGTGAGATCTTGCACGATGAGATTGATGCTATGTTCAGGGCGGAGATGTCGGAGATGTTTGGGTCGATCAAGACCGCCATGGTTGAGTATTTTGATGAGCACTATGCAGCACTTGCAGAGATGGCTGACGCGGCAGCTGCAATAGCTGTAGTAGCGACAGGTGGAGGGGCCAGTCGGGGCTTTCAGTATCGGGACTTTTATAACACGAAGCCCCCTACTTATGAAGGAGTTTAGGATCCGATCATTGCTACGAGATGGTTGTCGAACGTAGAGGGGTGTTTCTTCACGTGTTCATGCCCTGGTGATCAGAGGATGAGGTGCGATTTGAACCTTTTGATGCTCGGGGAGAAGGATTGGTGGAGGTTGACTACGAGATCTTATTCGGATGCGCAGCGGGCTGCGGTTACATGGGATCAGTTCCGGGAGATGTTCAGTACCCGTTATGTTCCATGGGTTGAGAGGGAGAGGTTGGATCAGGAGTTCTTGGAACTGAAGCATGATTCAGAGTCGGTGACGGAGATCACCAGGATGTTCACTGAGAGGGCGATGTTTTGCCCTGAGTTTGCTTCGAAGCAGGCTCAGATGTCCCGATATCTGATTATGCTCAAGAGGCATATTAGACAGTTTATGTCTACGCAGATGTGCGAGACCTTACTGTAGTTGTAGGAGGCTGCTCGGGGACGTGAGTTGGAGATTGAGTTGTTGTCAAGAGAGCAGAGGCAGGCCCCGACGCAGTCGCAGCCGACGCCGAAACGGTCCAAGACCGTTGATTCCGGGTTGGGAGGTCAGAGCAGCCGCACTTGCGAGAAGTGCGGGAAGGGTCATACCAGAGTTTGTAGGTCTGGTGGTGCGTGTCGCAAATGCGGGAGAGAGGAGCATTATGCGAGGGATTGTCGGCAGTCAGCCCCGGTTCAGGATTTGAGGATTTGTTATCATTGCCATCAGGTTGGTCACTTGAGGGGCAGCTGTCCACAACTCGTTTCCAGACTGGTGCAGGTTCCAACACCGATCATTTTGAGGACTACTGGTAGGGGCCAGGGTGGAGCGGAGCCTCCGAGGTTTTAGGGTCGAGCTATTCAGCTTACTGCCGAGGAGGTCAGGGTAGAGCCAAATGCAGTTGCGGGTATGTTTCCATTTTGTTATCTTGTTATCTTGTGGTTATTATGGAGTATTGTATATCTGCTAGTCTCGTTCGCATGATTCAAGGTATTGTATTCGTTCGTCCTTTCGTCGGGTTTATCATATGATTGAGGGTTTTGGTATTGGAATCTTAGTTGGATCATCCATGGGGATTGTTTGTGGGGAATTAGGCTTTTTGGTCTAGATGTCGGGTGTAGCATTTGCAATTTGAGGAGTGTTCAGCTGAGGGTCGAACTCCCTTAGAGTTCGAGATGTACGATGTGAGGATGTGATTTCGTGATGGTTGCTCATTTTAGAGGAAATTAGTTCACGGATAAAGGGAATATGTTGAGTAGGGTTGTTTAAGTGATGTCGGTTGGGTCACCGGTGGTTGGAAGTCAACGCTCTAAGTGGGGAGAATTGGAGAATTCTCAGGAGGATCGACAAGTATTTGAGGTTGATTAGCTGTTTGGGATTCAGCAGTGTTTCAGTCAGCCAAGAGTGTGGACTGGTATTAGTAAGTGGCAGTTAAATAGGGCGGGATACATACCAAGGTTTTCAGAAAAGGGGGATTGTTTGTGTGAGGCCTGGGATAAGGCCGAGATTTTAGTATATAGAATGGAGTTAGAGTTCGGAACCCCTAGAGGGCTAAAACAGGATGTACGGGAGAGATTCCCAAGAAGGATAGTTCGGGATGATGTATGATAGTTTGAGCGGTCCGGATAGACTGAAGGCCGGTGGGCTTACCAGTCAGGCCGAAGGGTCGGAGAACGGTCCAGACAGGCTAAAGGCCCTGGAGGGCGGTCCGTACATGTTGAAGGTTCTGAGAGTGGTCCAGATTGGCTGAAGGCCTGGTAAGGCGGTCCAATCATGCTGAAGATTCTGTATTTGTTGATAGATCTATATGAGGATATAGATTGAGTATGTTGCGATGCGATAGCAAATAGTAGGTCTGGCCCCTGGTATTGATCATTTTAGTGGAAGGCAGTGCATGGACCCGAGAGTCCCTGCGAGCAGATTCAGAGTGTGTGTGATGCATGGAATAATAGTTGCTCTACAAAGGAATAATGTAGAGCGGGGTGTGAGCACCGTGGCACTTGTTGAAGTAACAAGGTGCTCAAGTAGATTTCCTTAGATAAGGAAAGGGAAAGGTATGTAACTCCGAGAGGAAGTGTTGATTCACGGAAGTGAATGTAGTAGTGAGAATGGATGATTGATAGTATTTCAATTATGGTTGTTGAGCACTGTGATTGTGCCAGCGGTATGGAAGCACATCTGGATTGGGTGTCTGTTGAGGTTGCGGAAAAATTTTCGGTGGTGTAGAACTAGAGGAGTTCGGAAGGGATGTAAGGATGGAACCTTGGATTTTCAGTATGGTTGTGATTAGGAGGTTATGTATGTAGTGACAACTTATCCTGGGGATGTCTGGAGGTATCGTCAGTGAGTCGGTTTTTTTCCAGCCTGTGGGTGTTGGATCAGGTGCAATATGAGTATGGAAGTGGAGATGAGAGCTCATGGGAGCTGCTCAAGAGTTGTAGGATGTATTATCTTGAGAGCACAGGAAGGAAAGAGTTGGATTCAGAAAGGAAGCGGGATGAGTCCCAGCGGAGATTTCGAGAGGAGTAATCTCGGTTGAGGGGAGGGATAGCAGTTTGGTACCGGGTCAGGACCCGGTGGTTCATGGTGATATCCAATTCTGTAAGGGGCAAGTGAGTGGGTAAGTTGGAATGTCTGGAAGTATCATTAGGTGATACTTAGTTGATGTGGACATCATTAAAGAAAGAAATTAGTGGCTAGTTTGAAGCAGTTGTAGTGACTCTGTGAGCGAAGAGTTGGACTTCATAGGGTTTGATAGTAGTGTTTGGAGGAACCTGGGTCGGTTGAGACGAGGAGTTGTATTGTAGGAGTATCATCTTGGATGTGTTGTTGCAGGCCTTGGGGACGAAGCCCAATTCAAGTGGGGGAGAATTGTAGCACCCCGAGTTCATAAGTGAAAGTTCAGGGTTCTTAGCATAAATAAGGAAGGTCGACTCAGCGAGTCGATGGATACACTCAGCTAGTCGAGTCGCGGTTCTGGTCACGTGTTAAGTGACCCACTCGGCGAGTCGGCGGCTGGACTCGGGGAGTTAGTGCTGAAGGGAGAAAAACCCTAATCCGGAGATTGTGCCCTATATAAAGCACATTATAACCCACCTTCAGCCTCTTTGCTACCTATTTGAGTTCCATAGAAACCCTAATTTGTAAGAGACTCCATTGATTGAAGAGATTGGAGCTTGGAAGAAGATTTTGGTGTAAGAAGCTTGAGAAGTAAGAGATTAGTATCAAAGGGCTCTTGTAGAGTTGGGATCTATAGTATATTGGGCACATCTTAGCGTTAAGAAGTCATCTCCTTAATATATTTCCTTTTTGATTCATCTATGGTGGTTGATTTGGGGTTCTTTAGCTTGTTTGAGATCCATTTCGGGTTTAGAGGCTAGATCTCAGGTTGCAACTTCAGATCTAGGTTAGTTGTGAGCCATGAAAGCATAAAGCATCAGCCTTGGGGCTTGATTGAGAGTACCTTTGTCCCAAAACCTTCTTATAGCTTGTTTGGAGCTTGTTGAGCCTTGCATGCACGTAAAGTTGGATTGGAGTCCCAGTAGTCTAGATCTATGGATTGGAGTCCCTGCATGGCTTGAAAAGCCTCTGTAGGAATGAGAACTGAAGAGACTATTGGGCTGAAGTTTTGTTGAAGATTGCGTCATTTGGGCTCGGCTGTTTATTTATTTAGTTTGTATTCCGGTTTGGGCCTGTCCAACCGAGAGCCCTTTTTGTTTATTATATAAGTATATGCTTGCATGCATATTAGGTTAAGAATTGAAACGATAGATCAGAGCATAACGATAGTATTTACAGATTTCTTCAATCATTCTTGTAACCTACCAATCCTCTACAGTTGATGTTCTTAATCGAGCTCTTCTGAGGATTTTGTTTTAATCATTCGACACGATTGATTCACTCTTGCCTTGTTCTTATTTTCGTGTTCTTGCTGTTTTTATAATTAATTACCTATTTAAGATCTAATCGATCTTCATAGATTAAAGTTTTAATCTCATCAATTGGTATCAGAGCAGGAGGCTGTGTAATCGATAGACATCTTTTCTGTGAAAAGGTTTCAATTAGGGTTTTTCCGTAATTACCGATACTTATTGCGCCGTCATCTCATTATTGACGTATCTTGATATTTATTGTTTTGCCCTAATCTGCTTTATTACAAGTCTGATCTTTGAACAGGTTTTTCGATCATAATGGACGAGTCGCAATCAAATCCTATTAATATTTCCAACAGCATCGGTTCAACCACAAAGATTCCAATCCTATATACCCATGACTATGAAGTCTGGGCGCATCACTTCGAAGACTACGTGATAGGATCTGAGGATAATGGATACCTCATATGGGAAGCTTTCATTAATGGACCTTTTTCTCATTCTGCAACGTCCAGGATTATCAAAACTCAAAAGGAGTACAATGATCTGCTGAAGGATGTTAAAGATATTGCACAAGATGAAAAGGATAAATTCCAGTGCAATATCAAGGCATTAAGATTGATTAGATTTGCCCTTCAATCTGACACCTTCAGGTTGGTCAGCTCATGCACGAGGGCAAAGGAAGTTTGGGATAGACTTCGTGAACTGTACTCTACAGACGAGGATCTTGAACATTCTATCCAAACCTTACTCTTATCGGAGTTTGGAGAATTCAGCCAAGGAGCCGAAGAAACAGTGACCCAGACGTTCAATCGCTTCAATCATCTTCTCAGCAGGATGATCAAGCATGACATCGAAAGGAAGCTTATCGAGCAGAAGGTTACATTCTTAAATGGTCTAAGGTCTGAATGGAGAGCAGTGGTGTCCACAGTCAAAGCCCATGAGCAGTTTAAATCATATTCTCTGGTGAAACTGGTGGGTATTCTCAAGTCCCAGGAGAATATCGTACTGCAGGAGAAAAACGTTGTTTCAAGCCTTGGTTCGTTGGCCCTCCTGTCAAAAAGTAAAGCTGCGGTGGAGGATGAAGACCTTAACTTGGAGGAGTATGACCTCACATCTGAGGATTATGCTATGATGGTGTCTAACCCCAAAAAGTTCATAAAGAAGAGATTCCCCAGCAATAAAAACCGAAACTGGCAGGGGAGTTATAGTTCAGAAAAGGTTAACAATGAACCGAAGGTTGAAGAGCCCAAGAAGGAACCGAAGGCTGATGGTGATTCTGGAGTAAGCTGTTACTACTGTGGTGGGAAAAACCACTATGCTAAAGATTGTGTCCTTAAGAAGATGGCTGAAAAGGATGATGAAAAGGATGAGGAAGCTGTGCTGTAGAAAAGGCTCGATGAGATGAGAAAGAAGAAGTCTACCGCTAACTCTTCTATGAATGCTCTTATTGTGCAGGGTTCGGTTGCTGATGACGAGTTTGGTAGAGTGGAAGTTTGGTCTACTGACTCAGAAGACGATGAAGTGAGGAAGCCTACTCATGGAAAGGCTTATGTGGCAAAGGAGGAGAGCAGTGTAGGAAGATGCTTCATGGTGTCTGATGTATCTCAGATGAGGGGATACAACACCGATAGTGGAAGCAATGAACCGAAGGTGCAGGAGGACATGTGCTTTACGGCCAAGCCACTCAGCCAGCAGTTCAATGAGCTTGATGAACTGATAAAGAAGGTACAATCGGTTTTTGTTTCATTTAAAGTACCACAATCCTCATATGAGAAAGAACTAAAAAATGTTAATACAAGAATTTCTCATCTAGATAGTAGCTTAACTCAAACTCGAGTCACCAATTCTAACCTAACTGATCAATTAAACAGGGTGTCGTCGAAGAGTGAAGAGCGGCGCATATGGATCGAGTTGAAGGAGTCTTAATTAATTAAAATTAAAGACGAAAACATTTATTTACAAAGAGACAATTTAAAGTTGTTAAAACAGCGGAATGTTTTTTGTTTAATTGCAAAACGTCTTTATTCTAATATTACTCAACTTCACTTAGACTGTGAAATAGGCCAAAAGATCCATCGCATGGTTTTGCCCTTCGTGGAGTTTAAGGAGGATGAAATTGATGCCGAAGCTTATAACTGTGAGAGTGTGATATCATCTGATGATGTCAATCCAACCTACATGTATGGACTGGACAAAATTGAATCTTTCATTAAATCCAAGGACCACAAGGATATGCTTAAAAACCTTTTGGATGAAAATGATAGACTTAAACTGAGAACCGAAACCATACAAAAATTTGACTCTTTAAATGCCAACGTAAGCTCAGAAAACAAAATTGATGTTGAAAATGCATCTGAGCTTAACGAGGACGACAACTTGAGTGAAATTTTTGTAGAGGACACGGTTGACTGCTCAGAAGTTGTAAAAAGCGAACCTGAAAACCACAAGAATCTAATTTCTGAAAATTCAGTGGAGTTCGCTCGATTGTCCCAACAAAAGTCCCCGATCTTAGCAGAGAAAGTAGTTGTGTATCAAAAGGTCAGGACCACTCCGAATCAAGTATACAATGCTGATGGCTGCGATGAGTACTTCTGGTCAGCACCAATAGATAATGCAAATGAAACGGTGGGCTTATCAGAAAGAACCTCTTGGATGAGTAAAGGTAGATACATACCTGAACCCTTAAATAAGCCAGATAATTTCGATGAGCCAAGCACCAGCGGTACAAAAGACATTCCTCAGGAGAATGAAAGTTCGGCAACAGAAGACGTTCCCTCTACTTCCTCAGTGCAAAATGAAACTCCTACAGTTCAAAATGAACCAGCCAAGGAGAAACCGAAAATGAAAGCTAATGTTCATCATCAACCAAAGCAGATGAGGAATAAGAAACGAGAAAGGAACCAAAGATACAGGATGAATCTCTCTGAAAGGAGACAATTCTGGCAATCCCAGAATGCATACTTCTCACATCAAGACAAGAATCTGAAGTATGAAAACAATCCTGTCGGAAAACCTGAGAGTCACAACAACCGAAAGCCAAGGTTCGGTTCACAAGAAAATACCAACCGAAAGCAAAGGTTCGGTTCTGAGAATGACTTCAACCGAAAGCAAAGGTTCGGTTCTGAGAATGACTTCAACCGAAAGCAAAGGTTCGATTCAGAGAATGATTCCAACCGAAAGCAAAGGTTCGGTTCTGAAGTCAAAAGAGATCAAAACTCTAAGGTCAGTCCCTCCAATGATCAAAAGCAAAAGGGTCACTTAGAGTCTCATGCCAAGAAGTCATCTCAATCTAAACCCACTCCTTCTAGTTCTTCTAATTCTTCTACTTCCACCAACTCATCTCCATTTTGCTCTAAAGCTCATTCTGTTCATTCTCAAAAATCTCATTCGTCGTCTGAACAAAAGGGCAAACAGAAGGTTTCTTCATCCACACCAGAATCTAAACCGAACATACCCAATCCTAATAAAATAAATGTTTTTACCATTAAAAAGAAAGATGAAACAACACTTATAAAACGAACATATCTTGTTGACATCTCTCTTACTGTTCCGAACATACCCAATCCTAATAAAATCTGCTTAATTTTTGCAGGTTATAAGTGACGAGCAGTTCGACGAAGAATGGTACATCGATAGTGGCTGCTCACGTCACATGACGGGGAGGAAAGAGGAGCTCAGGGAATACATATCTCTTGCAAATGGTGGCAATGTCAAGTTTGGAAATAATTCTTTCGGCACCATAAAGGGATACGGGATGATATCAAATGGTGACTTTACTATAAGGAAGGTGGCTTATGTGGAAGGACTCCAACACAACCTCATCAGTGTATCTCAGCTTGTTGGAGGTACAGGTCTCAAAGTCTCATTCGATGACGAAGGTTCTGAAATTATTGAGAAAAAGACAAAGAAAGTAATTCTCAAGTCGGAGCGAAAGGGTGAAATGTTTCCTCTAAACCTTAAACCCATCAAAGGAAACCCAACTATATGCCTGTTATCAAAAGCTCAATCTGACGAAAGCTGGTTGTGGCACCGAAGACTCTCTCATCTCAACTTTAAAGATATCAACCGACTTGTCACTGGAGGTCATGTTAGGGGTCTTCCATTGCTCAAGTTCGACAGAGATCATTTGTGTGCTGCATGCGAAATGGGGAAGCAGAGTCGTCAAAGTCACCCATCTGTAATTAACACAAAAGTTGTTGAACCACTCGAATTACTTCATATCGATTTGTGTGGTCCTTCATCTATCGAAAGCATCGGTGGTAGCAAGTATATTCTTGTTATTGTTGATGATTTTTCACGATTTACATGGGTGTTCTTTCTAAATCTAAAATCTGAAGCGACTCATAAGCTGAAAGTGTTCATCAAGCAGATTGAAGTACAGCTCAAGAAGGTCGTTCGAAACATCCGAAGCGACAATCGTCTGGAATTCAAGAACAGGGAGTTTGAAGAATTTCTTGCAGAAAAGGGAATAAGTCACAACTTCTCAGCTCCCTACACACCACAACAGAACGGAATTGTCGAAAAACAAAACCGATCCTTGTGTGAAGCAGCCCGAACTATGCTAAGTTTCGCTTCCTTACCTCTTTATTTTTGGGCTGATGCTATTTCTGCTGCTTGTTTTACACAGACCAGGTCTTATCTCAACAAACGATTCACGCTCACACCATACGAGATTCTCAATAACAGAAAGCCTAATGTGAAATTTTTCCACGTGTTCAGCTCACGGTGTTTCATCTTTAACTCTAAAGAACACCGCAACAAGTTCGACGTCAAAGCCGACGAGGGAATCTTTCTGGGATACTCTCTCACATCCAAGGCATACAGAGTCCTAAACAAGCGTTCGAGAAAAATTGAAGAGACATATTACGTGACCTTTGACGATGGCTATGTCAAAAAGCTACAAGAAGACACCGCTGGGGAAATCTTTCCTCAAACTGGGCAAGTCACAGTCTCGATCGCTAATTTGTACGATAAATTTCTGGAGCTCTTTGACGAACCAGAGAAAGCTTCTCTCTCAGAAGCAGGTGCAGCAGACAACAAGATCGACCACATGAAGCAAATTGTCGAAGAAGCTGCCAGGAGAATGAATGAAGGAGGATTGACTACTAATGACCCTCCATCCAACGATGCTTCAGTCGAGGGGAAGCCAAGCTCAAATGTCGAGGGGGAGCCAAGCTCTACAACTGCAACCGAAAGTGCTTCTCCAACCGAAAGTGCTTCTCCAACCGAAGGTGCATCAACGCCTGCAAGTCCAGCATCACAAGAAACCCCTGAACCTCAACTTTCTCAAAGCTCATCAATCGAGGGGGAGCATGATGATATGACACTTGACTACGATAGCCAATCTGAGCCAGAAGAAATGATCAATGCTGAACTAGACCCAACCTTTGATCCAAATTACCCTCCTCTTACCAAATGGACCAGAGATCATCCTATCTCTCAAGTGGTTGGTGATGTATCTGAAAAGGTTCTGACCCGATCACAACTTAAGGCAAAACAGACATCCTTATTTTCAAAAGTTGAGTTTTGTATGTTTAACTCATTCGTATCAAAAGTTGAACCGAAGACATTCAACACTGCCCTCGATCACTCTGATTGGGTTCAAGCAATGCAAGACGAACTGAACGAATTTGAAAGGAACAAAGTCTGGCGCCTCATTCCAACTCCTCCAGATGCTTCAGTTGTTGGTCTCAAATGGGTCTTTAGGAACAAAATGGACAAGGAAGGGAATGTTATAAGGAACAAAGCTCGTCTGGTAGTAAAGGGATACTGTCAGGAAGAAGGGATTGATTATGAAGAGACTTTTGCTCCAGTCGCTAGGCTAGAATCTGTCAGAATATTTTTGGTTTATGCTGCTCACAAAAACTTTGAAGTTTTCCAAATGGACGTCAAGTGTGTATTTCTCAAAGGAGAACTCAAAGAAACCGTGTATGTGGAGCAACCTCCTGGGTTCGTGAACTAAAAATATCCAAATCATTGCTACATTCTGGATAAAGCTGTGTATGGCCTTAAACAAGCTCCGAGAGCCTGGTATGAAACGCTAACAAAATTTTTAAAGATGTCTAAATTCAAAAAAGGTTCGGTTGACCCAACCTTCTTTCGCAAAAAGGAAGGTAACCACCTTATGATTGTTCAAATTTATGTCGATGACATCATCTTTGGCTCTACAAATCCCAGCTTAACAGCTGAATTCAGAAAGTTGATGGAGACTAAATTTGAAATGAGCTCAATGGGTCCTATTAACTTTTTCCTTGGTTTAAATATTAGACAGGGACCCGAAGGCATCTTTATCAATCAGGAAGCTTACACGAAGACTCTCCTAGCAAAGTTTGGTATGATGGGAGACTCAAAAGTCAAAGTCCCAATGGCATTCGGCACTAAGCTAACTCCATCCCTTGACAAACCGGCCGTTGATATCACGCTCTATCGTCAAATGATAGGCTCACTAATGTATCTTACTGTTAGCAGACCTGACATCATGTTTTCCGTGTGTTATTGTGCTCGATTTCAGGCGAACCCACGCGAACCTCATATGCTTGCAGTGAAGAACATATTACGCTATCTCAAGCGAACCACCTCCTTAGGTCTATGGTATCCTTCCAACTCAGGCTTCTTCGTTCAAGCCTATTCTGATGCT
Organism: Lactuca serriola; assembly: GCF_051521515.1. Classification (NCBI taxonomy): domain Eukaryota; kingdom Viridiplantae; phylum Streptophyta; class Magnoliopsida; order Asterales; family Asteraceae; genus Lactuca; species Lactuca serriola. The sequence goes on from NC_136410.1 coordinate 286,846,133, forward strand.
AACCTTGGAGGATGTGGACTCGACAGAAAAAGCACAATGGGTGGCTTTCAATTCCTTGACGGGAAGTTGGTCAGCTGGCAATCCAAGAAACAAACGTGTGTGTCGTTGTCTACTACCGAAGCGGAATACATTGCCGCTGCATCCTACACATCACAAGTGATTTGGATCCAGAGTCAACTTCGAGACTATGGACTCAATATGAAGAAGATCCCAATATATTGTGACTCTGAAAGTGCAATTAGGATCTGTCATAACCCAGTGCAACACTCTAAAACCAAACACATAGCACTGAGGTATCACTTTATCAAAGATCACGTGGAAGATGGAAACGTCGAAGTTCACTTTGTAAGGACCACTGATCAACTGGCTGACGTCTTTACCAAAGCTCTTCCTGAAGCATCAGTCAACAGAATACTGCAAGGGCTAGGTATGATGGAATCAGAGTCAGTACCTCACACTATCTCTCAACCTCAAACGTAAGAAGCGAATCTAACCGAACGTTCAGGTTCGGTTAAACCATCGGATTCGCTCATCACTACAAAGGTAGTTTTTCTTTGCTGTATATTTCTTGTACAAAATTTGTTTTTCTTAATATTGAAAGTATTTTCCAATTGCATGTCTAAATCCCTTGGTTTCTCAAAATTTTCCAAAACCGAAACCTACCAAAGGTTCGGGTTCGGTTTTTCAAAATTTCGTTGAACCGAAACCAACCGAAGGTTCGGGTTCGGTTTTTCAAAATTATGTTGAACCGAAACCAACCGAACGCTCGGGTTCGGTTTTTCAAAATTTTCTAGAACCGAAACCAACCGAACGCTCGGGTTCGGTTTTTTTCAAAATTTTTTCTAACCGAAACTGACCGAACGTTCGGGTTCGGTTTTTCAAATTTTTTCAAAGTTTTTTTAAACTCATTTTTTTTTTACTTATTTTAATTTTTTTTATATAAATCTCAAAAACTCCAAAAATATTTTTTTATTTTTTTTATTGTGTGTTCGTTCGTTAATGGGGATATAAATGTTGAATTAATTAAGTGTCCCTAGAAGCATGCTGCTGTATGTGTCCCAAGCCTCATAAGATTTTGAATAATAGCCTTCATGACCTGGTATAAACAAACCTTGTCTTCCCAATAAGGCTAATACATTTATTCTAATCGTGAGCTACCTCACTCTCTTCTCACATGAGTTAAGAGTTTTTCTGCTTAGTCCTTCTTTTCGCAGCAGAGGTACTTTATCTTCTTACACCATCTCCATTACAATTCTCCATTACATTCGTTTCATTAACGTAACCCTTGAGACTCTCAGAAATTACCACTGAGGTTTATGGTTACACAACATCTGTGTTCATGATCTTAGTTTCGTGCCACTACGAGCTAAGTGAAACCCAAAATTCAACACCAAATATGAATTGACGGTGAACAATTAATTTGCTCAAGTTTTCACCAATGAATTGGTGAATGTACCTTCATGAAATCTCAAATTTTATTTTGTGTGATTCCTATGAAATTGTTAAACACCATAACATTTCTTCCCTCGGAATCCAGTTTTTTAATTTTTTTATGTCTGAGATTTTATATTTTTCCAACCCATTTTAAAATAAATTCCTACCTACTTGTTCAATAGACTACACTGGTCTCACAAGTACTTTGATCCCTTTCTTTCTTATTTCAAGATTAGAAGTGTTGCATCAAAGCGAAAGCCACCCTAAAGTAGCCTAATTAAAAGAAGCCTTTCAACATTTCTTAAAAAGTGATTGATCGTAATTCAACGGGATTCCACATTCACACTTTAAGGTCTCTCTTGACCTTGAAGGAAGAGATTCGTGCCCGGGATCATCAGTTTCGTGTCATTATTGACATCACAGAAAATCCTTAAAAGAGTTGCTTTATTTCTTTTCCTTTTACACCCTTTGCACGAAAATCTTTGATTTTCCAAAACTCCGTTACTAATTATTACAGGCTGTATTATTACTTTGGTGGTTAATTATGAAGTTGTGGTCAAAAATAATCCACGTGGGTATTTAATTCAAAAGATGCCATTTAAAAAGAGAAGACGCAACTTTTAAACTCACAACAACAACTTGAAGCTCTTCGATCCGAAAGGGAAGTAATCATGACATGTGTTTCGGATGTCCACGTTGCCTAATCAAACATCCTAGAAGCACACGATCCCATTCTCAACCATTCAGTGAGGTGAACCCTTGCTGAAAACCTTTCTCCTGCCATGGACCTTCTCAGCAAAATAGAAGGCTTACCAAGTTTCGTGTCCATTCCGAAACAAGGGGGAGAAGAGAAGCAGACCGGATCGAAACCACCTCCTTCCTCCAAAGCTACTCACACAACCAAACCACCTCCGACTGGTCAAGCTTCGGGTTCGGGTGTGAAGGACAAAGGGAAAAACATAGCTGAGGAAGAAGGTGAAGATGAAGATGATGAAACCATTGCTGACATGTTGCAACGAAAGAACAGTCGCAATGTGGATGATGATATTAATCGTGTGGCGCGAGAGGCTGAAGAAGCCGAACACAAGCAGAAGGAAGCCCATGATCTCCTTGAGAGCAGGAAGACTCTCTTCCCTGCCTGGACTCGGGAGCGCTTGATTAAAGAGGCCATAGATACTCCCAGCATCTTATGGCTCGAGCCGGTGATCTCGTTCGACTGCTACAACTCTGTCGACTCGCAGTTCGACATGCCGCTGACTCGAAAGGCGTTTATCTTCCACGCCTTCTCAAATATCTTTGAAGTCCCTCATCCAGATGTTGAACTTGATAGGGAGCTCATCGACTTCTATCTAAAGGCTGCTCGTCCTCAGTATCTGACTTGGAGCGCCCAGAAGATAGTGAACATTCGGGTCTTAAAGCCTTACACCGAAGGAAGGTTCATAAACGTTCGGTTCAAGGTGATTCGAGGATCTGCAAAAACTGCACATCATATCTCCCTGGCAGATCTACCGAACTTAAATCCTCATGATTGGATTGTCTTGCATAATATCCTTTTGACTAATGAAGCCGAATATGGTCCCATTATAGACCATATCAAAAGGATGTTAGTCTGTTACATCATGGAGGTTGCCCTTATGGGTCAGGAGGTTGCCACAGTCTTCAAGAAGAAACCGAAGATAGCTCCTGTGGGATCGGCCAGTGATCTCAACCAAATGCAAATGGGCAGGCTCGACCCGAGGCGCAACTCAGTTATGTTCACTAGAGTAGAAGGACATAAATGTCTCTTTGCTTTAGCTGACAAACACCTTTACACCACTGCTTGTCTGGAGCATGTGTTATTGATCATCAAAAGGTGTAAAGAGGATTCAGCGGATGATGTAAAGTACTTCAACGACATGATCCAATGGTACATCAGGTTTAGACAGACAATACTCTCGCTCACCAAATGTCTGTTTAACACCGTGAAGAAGAAGGTACCTGCCTCCGCTGCTGGCCCAAGTAACAAGTGAAGATCTCGCTCCAATTAACGCAAAGGGGGAGATTGTTGGGCTGAAGTTTTGTTGAAGATTGCGTCATTTGGGCTCGGCTGTTTATTTATTTAGTTTGTATTCCGGTTTGGGCCTGTCCAACCGAGAGCCCTTTTTGTTTATTATATAAGTATATGCTTGCATGCATATTAGGTTAAGAAGTGAAACGATAGATCAAAGCATAACGATAGTATTTACAGATTTCTTCAATCATTCTTGTAACCTACCAATCCTTTACAACTGATGTTCTTAATCAAGCTCTTCTGAGGATTTTGTTTTAATCATTCGACACGATTGATTCACTCTTGCCTTGTTCTTATTTTCGTGTTCTTGTTGTTTTTATAATTAATTACCTGTTTAAGATCTAATCGATCTTCATAGATTAAAGTTTTAATCTCATCAGAGACTCGACGAGTCACATGTGTGTGCTCGACGAGTTGTATGAATATGTTCATGGACTCGGCGAGTTGGAAGAACAACTCGGCGTGTCTATTGAAGACTGCCTTGGACTCGGCGAGTCTGTGCTTGGACTCGGCGAGTCTGGTCGTGGAATCCAAACCTTCTCGGGTTGAGCTGTGAATTGGTGAGTCGAGGGATGACTCGGTGAGTTGAGCAGGAAGGGACTCAAAGCTTATTGTGCTTGAAGAGTCTTGGAGCAACTCGGCGAGTTGAGTCGTGGGATGGGAGTTTCTGAGCATAGGAACTCGACGAGTCAACGGGTTGACTCAGCGAGTAGGTTCAACTAGGAAGGTTGACTTTGACTAAGGACTTTGACTTGGACCAAGGGTTGACCAGTTTGACTTCCTAGGGTATTTTGTTAATTTGGTGTTTATTGGATTTGGTTATTTGGTAATGTTCAGCGGTGGAGTCCATGCTGGTGGTCGGAGCAGCGTGATCTTATTTCTTCAAGTCGATAGTTGCAAGTGAGTTATCCTTACTATATCAACAGGGTCTACGGCACCAAGGTCGGCCCTTTATCAGTTGGAAATCTGGGTGTTGTTTGTTATGTTATTGCTTTGCTAGATCTGCATCCTGGTATTTAGGATGGTGCTATGTTAGTGACCTCGTTAAGGTCGGTACCCAGGATATAGGGTAATGGCATGCTAGTGACCGGTTAGGTCGGAATCCTGGTTAGGATGTTGATATGTTATGTGATCTGTTAGACTGTTTGTCTGTTTAAGGATTTGTTATATGACATGTTGGATCGGTTTGATTAGTTGTGAGATATGATATGATTATATGTTTATGTGCACACGGTTGTTGGACTGGGGTTGGGTTGAGGCGGGTCCTGCTTTGTGCTGTTGGCCAACATACCGAGGGCGGACCGGTTAAAATAAAGGCCCGACGAGCGGTAAGGATAGGCTGAAGGCCCCAAGAGGGTGGACCAGACGTGCCGAGGCTCGGAGAGTGGAGCAGACAAACTGAAGGTTGGTGCGGGCAGACCAGCCATATTGTAGACTCAGAGAGTGGACCAGGTGGACTGAAGGCCCGGTGCGCACGGACTAGTCATACTGTAGACTCGGAGAGAGAGTAGACCGGGTGGGCTGAAGGCCTGGTGCAGGCGGACCACTCACATTGTAGACTCGATATGCATGGCTGTTCTGTTTATGATATGATATGTTATGTGTGTGGTATTGTGGTTGGTATTTAGGGGGTATCTCACTAAGCTTTCGGGCTTACAGTTCAGTGTATTCTTTCAGGTACTTCAGGAGACCGTGGCAAGGCGAAGTGTGATAGAGAAGTGTGAGAACCTAGGAAGTGCCCTTAGTCAGATGAGTATACAGATAGTGTAGAGCATTTTGCTGGGGAGCGGGCACGCATGTTGGGACTGGTGATTGAGAAGGTTGAGCAGCTACTTAGGGAATCTGGAATGGTCCATGTAGAGAGTATGGGTAGATGTGGCAAGTAGTATAGGCCTGTACTACTAAAAGCAGAGGACCCATACTCGATGCAGGGAGTATTCTAGACATTCTAAGTAGCAGATCGAGAGGTGATGGCATGGTTCTAGTACCATGATCGGTAGCAGATCGAGAGGTGATGTCATGGTTCGAGTACCATGATTGGTAACAGATCAGGAGTTGATGACATGATTCGAGTACCATGATTGGTAGCAGATGGAGAGGTGATGTGATGGCTCGAGTACCATGATTAGTAGTAGATCAAGAGGTGATTTCATGGTTCGAGTACCATGACGAGTAGCAGATCGAGAGGTGATGTCATGGTTCGAGTACCATGATCGGTAGCAGATCGAGAGGTGATGTCATGGTTCGAGTACCATGATTGGTAAGAAATCGAGAGGTAATGTCATGGCTTGGGTACCATGATTTGTAGCAGGTAATGCTTGCGCCTTTTTCCAGTTATTCTGAGGTGATTGCACAGACGGAGATCAGATGTGGAAAAGTATGGGGCCAGAGGGCCATGATGAACGAGTTTTGGTGGATCATCCCTATGAGGGAAATCAAGTTAGTTCCAAGGGATTTTTTTGTGAGATGCCATTTGGAGTCGCAAGACTTAGGAATAAGTAGAAGATGGTGATCTATAGAGGAGTACGGTCTGAATTGAGCAATCGGTCGATAGAGGAGATGTCACTTCCTGTGACAAGAGTTGTGCTATTTTTGTTTCCTGTGGGAAACATAAGAGGTGTTGAGATTTTAGTTTCTGAGTTTGGGATGAGCCCTGTATGGTGATCTTCAACTAGAGTATCTGGTAGTAGGTCTACCGTGAGGTAATTATATAGCATGAGCATGTTGTTAGTGGGGACTGAGATGTTCAAGGACCCGGATACACCCGATTGAGTGTAGTAGGGCATGTGTAAGCTGTAGCGGCGGACGATCAAGAGGAATATACTGGGGCGGTGGCTCTTATTGTCTTTGATGGGTATCGAGAGTGGAAATGTGGTTTCTACTCTTATGATAAGTGACGTGATGGAACGTTGTTGAGGAGTCAAGGATGAGGAGTGCGATAGCTCATTATTCCAGACTAAGAGTCAGGGTCAATACTGGACAGTCGGGAGGTCCGGTGATGGAATGCTATGAGATTCTTGTTGGATAAGGTGTCTAAGTCCATAACTATTTCTGGTATGTACTTGACCCGACCCGGCATGGTCCATTTGGGTTGCATGGCACCATGCAATTGGATAAACTAAATGTGAGAAATAACACATATGGTTTATTAATATATTATAAGTTCTAATATATTAATAATATTATTTAATTAGTTTGATCATGAATTAATTTAGAATTAATTAAGTGATCAAAAGAAAACTAATTAAATATATGGGTTGATTATGTAAATCATCCATAACTATATAGTGGGCTAAGAGGCTCCATGGATAATCAAGTTGGGTTAAACCCATTGGAGGCTCCATGGAGGCTCTATGGGAGTTACAAAACCATGGGTCATGGAAATGAATAGTCATGACACATTAGGGTTTACATGGTGTAAACCTAGATGTGTCAACACTATATAAAGACCATGTATCTCCCAAAACCGGCTACACTTGATGACAAAAGCATACTTGAGGGTTTGAGCCGATTTTTGAGTGTTATACATTCTCTCCAAGTTTACTCCATAGCATTTGGTGTTGTGTGAAGCATTTGAGGCATCACACTTGGGGTACTAGGCTCACAAGGTTTCAAGGAACACATACAACAACACGGTATGTAATTCTATCTATTATTTATGTTAAAATTGTTCCCCATGTATGCTAGATAGGATAATAGCCTTGGAAATCAACTTTGCATGATAATTAGACAAACATAGATCCAAGGTTATTAGGGTTTCATGTACACTTAGGAAGTGTTAGAATGCTCTAAATCGATCAGTGGTATCAGAGACTGGTTTTTTTGTTTGTTATTTGTGCTAAAAAGTTGAAAAAAGTCGAAAAACTTGTTGTCTGCCTGATGAACGCGTCGAGTCCATGGGGGGACTCGCCGAGTTCTCTTGTATCTACAATCTACTCGACGAGTAGGTTCATGTACTCAGCGAGTAGGAGCCATAGAGTGCAGATTTTCGACTTTAGTTGCTGGAAATGGACTAGAAACATTACCCTAAACTGTTTTGGTACTTGAAAACTTATTTTAGATGGTGTAATGTCTTTGCTAATTCATTTACAAAAACTAGTTATTAAAATTACAAAGTTTTAAGTGTAATTTTGATTCATGAAAGTGTTCATATTCATGTTCTTGATCTTATGATGTTTAGATGATCATAGGAATTGTTTGTAACCTATGTGGTAGTTTAATTGTTGATCATAATGTGTTTTAATGGAGTCCATAACTTGTCATCTAGTTATGGAAAACAAGGAGGCACCTGAATTAAAACCATTAAAAGAACACAAGTGTTAGAAAAATGAAGAGTCTTCGTTTTTATTACTCTATTAAACTCATAAGTTACAAGAAATGAAAAGTTTTGAAAGTTTACAAAACTTTCCCTCAAGTTTTGGAACAAGTAAAGTCATATTAAAACTTTAGTTCCAACCCTTAAACTTTTAAAAGTTAAAATTCAACCCTTATAGTTATAGTATTATGATTTAATAATTATATATATATATATATATATATATATATATATATATATATATATATATATATATATATATATATATATATATATATATATATATATATGTATAAGAACAAAGTCGTCTTACCACTAGTACGCCTCATTCACGAAGCCGGTCTATAAGGTGGGTATAAGGTTGTTGCCTATAAAATGGCAACTTAATGGGTGTCCACTCTCACCCACCGCTTGCTTGACTGGTGGAGGGTCGTTAGTCGAACGGGTAAGACAAAGACTTATAAATTCTCATTAAAAGTATGATGAATATTATAAAGTAACTAAATGTTTTATTAAATTCCCAATCTTAGTTACTTTAGGAAAAATGTGAATAAGGTGCTAATCCATGAAATTACACTTTACACTTTGTCTAAGTCGTTAGTGGAGCGTGTGTGGTTAACCGGCACACTAACTTGGACATAACAAGGTAGGTAAAGGGTGACTTAATATTTATCATAGTATCGATGGAGCGTGTGTGGTTAACCGACACATCGATTGAGGGGTAATTTATTAAGGGTACCAAGTAATTTGCGTGGTTACTTCACACCTCGTTTTGTGATCCTCGGCATCCCAGTCACAAAACTTGGAGGGCACACTCGAGATTGAAACATGCATTTGAAAAGTTCATTGAATCTCAAAAGAATCTAGGAGTTTCTTATAACCAAATTAAATATTTTAATATTTCTACTTTGGTGGAAATTGGTGAAGCGTCATTCACCTACCTTTCAAATATGCTATTACATAGATTACGGCATACCTCTTCAAAGTATAATATATTATGATTGGGTCCTAGCCTTAGTACTACATTTGAGTGTTTTATTAACGACTATCTCTATATCTAATCTAATCCTTCTTTCTTCTTTTATCAGATGTCTGCAAACAACGCTGCTTCTGGCTCTAATCCTAGTGGCTCCTTTTCTCCTATGAACTTGTGTGGGAAAGTCACTTTTGATGGATCCAACTTTAATGAATGGATCAGAAACATCAGAATGATTACTCGCTACGAGGACAAGGAATGTGTACTTGATAAGGAGCTTAAGGAGATTGATGAGATAGTTGCTACTCCTCAAGAGATCGTTGAGTTTAGGGCATATGAAAGGGATGCCACCAAAGTGGCATGCATCATGATGGCCACTATGACCGCGGATCTCCAAAAATCCTATGAAGATTTCTACCCCTATGAGATGCACCAAGACTTGATGGAAAGATACCATCAAAGTGCTCGTCAAGAGAGGTATGAAATCATCTCCTCCATGATAACAACTCGCATGAAGGATGGTGAACCCATCACAGGCCACATGCAGAAAATGTAAAGATTTGTGGACCGTTTGCTGAAGCTAAATGTGAACATCCCTGAGGAGCTTGAAATAGATATCATTTTGCACTCCTTACCTTCATGTTATGATCAATTCCGCATGACATTCCACATGAACAAGGAAGAGGTCACCCTCAGCAAACTTCAAGGACTCTTAAAGACCGCGGAAAGTGGTCTTAAGGGTAAGGCGGTTGTTACTACTCCTACTCCTACCAACTCTGCCCCTGTCTTGGCAATCGGGAAAGGAAGAGGGAAGAAGAGAAAGAGTTCTTCGAAGGGTACCAAGGTTAGGACCCTTGATGGCTCTTCTTCAAGTGGAACCAAGAATGGTTTCATCACTCCTTCTTCTGACCCAAAAGAGGCTGAATGCTTCTATTGCCATGAAAAGGCTCATTGGAAGCGGAACTGCCCAAAGTACGAGCAAGATGTGAAGGATGGGAAAGTTAAACCCAACCATGCAGGTATTTACACTATCTTATCTAATAACTCACCCCATTCTAATTCTTGGGTCCTTGATGCCGGTTGTGGTATTCATATATGTTCTGATTTACAGGGACTAAGAAGAAGTGAGGATGTGGATCAAGGAAGAATAAACTTGATCATGAGAAACAGGAAAGCTTCACCTGTCATCAAGATTGGAGTTTATACTTTATCGCTAACTAGTCGGTTTAGTTTAGATTTGAATAAGTGTTGTTATTCGCCAGAAATGGCAAGAAATATTGTTTCCTTTCATGCATTGTATAAACAAGGTTTCACCTTTTCATTTCATAATGAAGTTGGTTCGATTAATGCTTTCTTTAATAATGTTCTTTATTTTAAAGCAGTACCTTGTGATGGCGTGTATGAAATAGTATATGTGGTTGATTACTTAGGAAATAATGTGTTGTGTATTAATTCTGTTAATAATAATAACTTGGATAAAGCATCATTATGGCATTATTGTCTTGGAGATATAAGCAAGAAACGCATAGGCCAACCCCAAAAGGATGGAATCTTAGAGTCATTTGACCTAAAGTCAGATGATAGTTGTGAATCATGCATACTTGGAAAAATGACAAAGTCACCCTTCACAGGTTCTAGTAAGAGGGGTGAAGGTTTGTTCGACCTTGTACACACGGATGTGTGTGGACCATTCAAACATGCCACAAGGGATGCTAATCGTTATTATTTGACTTTTACTGATGATTATAGTAGATATGGATATGTCTACTTAATCAAGCATAAGTTAGAGACTTTCGAAAGGTTTAAGGAATTTAAACAGGAAGTCGAGAATCAATTGGGCAGGAACATTAAGATGCTTCGATCCGATCGAGGTGGTGAGTATCTTAGTTCAGACTTCCTCGACTATCTTAGGGAATGTGGGATTGTCTCACAATTGACACCTCTAGGACACCACAATTGAATGGTGTGGCTGAGAGGCGTAATCGAACCTTGTTGGATATGGTTCGTTCCATGATGAGTCGAGCTTCGCTACCAATTTCATTCTAGGGGTATGCCTTAAAGACTGCAGCCCATATTCTTAATCTAGTCCATACAAAGAAAGTTGCCAAAACCCCTCACGAGATGTGGACTGGTAAAGTAACCAAACTAGACCACATCAAGATTTGGGGTTGCGAGGCTTTTGTGAGGCGCGAGTCTCATGATAAGATAGAACCCCGAAGCGAGAGGTGTATTTTCATCGGCTACCCACAAAGATCCTTTGGTTACCTCTTCTACAGACCTAGTGATAATGTGGTCTTTATAGCAAGAAGAGGAGTCTTTCGAGAGAGAGAGAGAGAGTTTATAAGCCAAGGCGACAGTGGGAGGCAAATTGACCTTGAAGAACTTCAAGAGTCAAGCGGTGAAGGAACTTCAAACCCTAGCCCTCAACTTGAGGAGGAAACTCCTGTTGAGCCAATCGATGAGTCTGTACCTCTGAGGTGTTCCAGGAGAGTTAGGAATGCACCTGAGCATTACAATGGTTTCCATATTACTGCATAAGGTGAGACACTTATTAGTGATGGGACACTAGTAGGTCTGGATGAACCTAACAGCTACACGGAAGCCATGGAAGACCCTGAGTTTGCTAAATGGAAAGAGGCTATGGATAGCGAGATACAATCCATGTATGACAATCAAGTTTGGAAGTTGGTTGAGAATGTACCAGGTCGTAAGACTGTAGGGTGCAAATGATCTTCAAGAAGAATACCGACATGGATGGTAATGTACACACTTATAAGGCTCGGCTAGTTGCAAAGGGCTTCTCTCAAATTCCTGGAGTGGATTATGATGAGACCTTTTCTCCAGTAGCCAACATAAGTCTATTAGGGTTATCTTAGCTATAGCTGCATTTCATGACTATGAAATTTGGCAAATGGATGTCAAAACCGCTTTCCTTAATGGAAAGTTGACTGAAGATGTTTACATGAGCCAGCCAGAAGGTTTTGTCAGCAACGAGTACCCTAATAGAGTGTGTAAGCTTGAGAAATCCATTTATGGATTAAAGCAAGCACCTCGCAGATGGAATCTTTGCTTTCATGAAAAGGTCAAGGAATTTGGCTTTTCTAGGAGTGAAGATGAATCTTGTGTGTATGTCAAGGCTAGTGGGTGTATAGTTAGCTTTTTGGTGTTGTATGTGGATGACATACTACTCATAGGAAATGACATCCCAACTCTGCAAGAAGTTAAGTCCTGGCTTGGGAAGTGATTTGATATGAAGGAACTAGGAGAAGCTGCCTATATTCTAGGGATAAGGATTTTGAGAAACCGGAGTAAAAGACTAATTGGACTTAGTCAAAGGACATACTTGGATAAGGTGCTGAAGAGCTTCAGCATGCAAGATTCCAAGAAAGGAGAGTTACCCATCCAGAGTAACGCCAGATTGAGTAAGACACAAAGCCCAAGTACCGAGGCTGAGATAGCATAAATGAGTCAAGTGCCTTATGTTTGAGCATGGTTAGCAGGTATTAGGGGAATCCTGGCAAGGCACACTGGACTGCGGTAAAGAATATCCTCAAGTACCTACGGAGGACTAAGGACTGGGTCCTTACCCTCGGTGGGAGTGATGATTTGAGAGTTGTAGGGTATAGTGATGCTAGCTTCCAAACTGATAGGGATAATTTCCGCTCTCATTCGGGCTGGGTCTTTACCTTAAACGGAAGAGCAATCACTTGGAAGAGTTCCAAGCAGGAGACAGTGGCTGATTCTACTTGTGAATCAGAGTATATAGCAGCAAGCGAGCCAGCAAAGGAGGCTATATGGCTAAAGAACTTCATTGGTGTCACAACTAGCATTTTTAGCTAGGAAATTCTATCCTCATATAAACATCATCCATTGTAAAAGCATGTACTCTAAGTGAATACAATACTCTATCCTCGTTCAAGATACACCTCATATGTTCAACTAAGGGTTGGAAACATTAGCAATCCCGGTCCAAGTTCCTTATGAACTAAAATTCTCCTATTGGGCCTAGAAGCCCTAAGTGGGCTCTAAATAGACCACATTCATAAAACTTTAGTATTTGGGCCGAGAACTACCCTAAAAGTCCAATGGGCCAAAAATTTTCCTTAGGGGCTTCATAATTTCGAACCAAAGCAAGGATTGGGCCAAACTAATTCACCCTCCTTCCCCCTAGCCCAATTCTCGACCCATTATCTATATATATAAAAAAAAAAAGAGAGAGAAATTAGCTAATTAGATTAATGCATGACACATCATTTTTATTTGGAGGATAACCAAGTCATTTACCCACCATGTAACAATGCATTCACATATATCCATGCAAAACCTTATCTCTTCCTTCTCTCTCTCCCTAATTCACGGCCATAAGGCCCTTCCCACCCTCATCTCTCATTTCAAACACAATAATCTCTTATCTTTACCTCTTATACTCAAGAAAATCCTTTCTTCCTTCCTCATCAAAAATCGTGGATGTGAGTGTTTGTTTCAAGAGTGTCCTTTAAGGTTTCAACCTCTTGGTAAGTGGTTATCATGTACAAACACCTACTTTTCATCTTAATGATAAGAATTCGCTCTTACATAGCCTTATTTCATGATCTAACTCCTTAGAACCATCTAAGTTCAAAAATCTCCACAAGGAGTTGCTAGGGCCGAAATCTTCTCTCAAATCTTCATCAAAATCAAATCCAAATCTTAAGGTGAGCTTCATACCCCCTATTTTCTGTTTTTATGAGTTTTGTGGGGGGGGGGGGGAATACAAGTGAAAGTGTAGATCTATATGTGTTTATATGCCTTGTATGATTTCCATGCTTATATGTATGCTTTTATGTGTTTTAATGTTGGATCTAGCCATAAAACTCCTCAAAACCGAGATATAACTTATGTTATATGATTTTAGCATGAAATGTATTTCTACATACAAAGTGTTTCAAGAAAGATAGCTAAATGGTTTAGTAACAATTTTCTTTAAGCTAAAAACACAAATTTTGGGCCAAAAATGTGAAAAATACAAAATTAAGGGCCCAAATTGACATTTCCCAGATTCTGATGGATGAAGTGTGCCAAAACAGTTTCCATAAAACTATTTCTGGAATTATACTCAATTAGAGGATTAAAAACATGAATTTCAAGCTTAATGGGCTAAAAATGAAAATTTCGGCCCAATGAGGCCCATTATGCGAATTTTTCTGTTTTGGAGGGCCAAAACTGTGATTTTCTGTAAAACAGTGGACCATAAGTGATCCAATTCCTTTTCAAAGGTTTAAAATGATTTTTAAATTTAAAAAGGACCAAAGTTGGAAAAATTTTACAATTTGGGCCAAAATTGTCAAAATTGCAAAAAGAAGGGTATTAACCGAGAAAACTGAAATTTCAGGGACTTAAGCTGTTTTCTATGAAAAATATGCTGGAAAATGTTTATTTCAAAAAATTTTGGTGTTAAAATGTCAAGAAAATTGATTTAAGGACCAAACCGGAAAATATTTTAAATAAAGGGTTGAAAAAGTAAATTTTACAAACAAGGAGGGGCTGAAAACAGAAAATTTTCATGACTAATTCAATACATACAATTTGACCAAGTAATGGTACTACAACTATCGACAAAATACAATACACTACAACACCAAAAGTCGTTGTTAAACGAATTGGTTCGGTCTCGAACCAATAAAAATCCGAAACCACTAACACAACGATACTATGATACTACAATGCTATGATTCATACAAATAACGATTCGGAATTCATTATACATGTGCACAGACGTCTACGCACTATCTTTGGGCCCCACAAGTGTAAAATCTTGATCGTTGAGCCTAGCTAGCCCGACGACCTGATCTTAAGGCCCAAAGACTTCATCTTACGAAGTGTTGGGTTTTACCAATCCGACACGACGTAACCGGACTTTCAATGGCTGTAGACTACTGGTCCCCAAGGGTCCTTTAGTGTCGCTAGTAGAGTCTGCCTTTTTGCGAGGCGGGTCTGGGACCCCTCGTACCTTTTTATCCCCAACCGGCTAATGGAGTCGTCGAGGCCTTCGTGCCCTCCTTCTCTTCGGATGTGGGACTACAGGACGGTTGGATAACGTGATTAGTACGGACGACGCCTTCGGGATCGTTAGTATTGCTATAGACTAGTCGTTTGTGTAACGCGTGTTTGTAGCGGATAATCATGCTCAAAAATAATCCAATGTCGTCTGGAATGATAACTTCATGCGTTGCAATGGTTTCAAAGTAATTTCATGGAATTCAAAGAATTAGGAAAACATCGGGTTTTCCTAGGGTTTTCAATACATACAATTTCAGAATACATACGATTTCAATAAACAATATTTTACAAGTATAGAAAACAAACAAGCATACTTATGGATCTTCACACCTTTTGACTATACTATTTTCAGAAAATATCGGATTTTCTGGTGGTTTTCAAACGATACGAAACATTGTTTTCAAATACAACTTATGAACTCACCAACATTTCATATGTTGACGTTTTTCAAAATACTTCTATTCTCAGGGAACCAGTGAATCAAAGGAAATCTTATTCAGTGATGGCTTGCAGTTTATTTATGTACGAATCGAACAATTTATTGTGGAATGTAATGCTTAAACAATGTATTTCATGTAAACTCTACTGGTTGTACAATCTTAATGCATGATGACGAATGTTGTTATGTTTCATATATATTCAATGTTATGGTATTCAATTGAGTCACGACAGCCCCCGGACGTTTCCGCCGTCTGGTTCGGGGGTGTGACAGGTTGGTATCAGAGCTTTGTTTATACTGAACTAGCATGTCTAGCCACACATTGATATGCAACTATAAACCAAAAAGAGGGACTAACATAACTCTGAACAAAACAAAGTAAATAAAACACCCTTGCTTGCATTAGGAATAGGAACCTAACACCGAACCAAACAAGATAATGCTAGTATCTCGGTTAATTCAGGACTGTTCTTAGTTGTATCAAGGAGCGGATGTAGCCTGATCAACTACATTCCCTCCAAGGTACAACCATCACATGTCGTGAAGAGATCGTGATAACTAGGAACCTAAAATCATACCCTTTAATCTCCAAGAAGAGAACCTCAACTGAATCTATGCAATAGCCGTAGAGCTATAGGAGTAATTGGTATGCTATTTATTTCTAGTATTCATAGCCCATCGTGCAATACGCTATAGACGAGTATCATTAGCCAGAAAACCCAATCACCCTAGTCAAGGAATAGTCGAGTGGCTCGACCTAGCGGAAGAACCCCAGGAGGGACACAAAGTAGAACTCGCAGGTGAACCCGCTGAGTCAATAGTGGACCTCAAAGAGGAAGAGCCGGAGGGCAATGACGATGACGACATGGATGTAGAATCCAATGACATCAATCCTCCATGTAAATTCAGGGCACCGACTTATAGTGTGGGCCCCGGTGACCCCATGCCCCCTCGGGCACCCGATATTTGGGGATAAAGTCACCAGTAAGGAATACGACCACACCACGGTAAGAGCTGAGGTCTCTTTAATTTTAGCCACAGAGGACCAGCTGACCAGGCCCTCCCAGTCGTGGTGCGACACACTCGAGGTATCGATAACCAAGCTCAGGACACCCCAAATCGAACGAAACAAATGTGGTTTGTTATTAAGAGGGATGAAAGGAAAACACAGGAAGTGAATGGAGACTCTCGAGCGAGACAGTTAGTTTGGGATGCACGCCTACGATATACCGTGCAACAAGTAGCTCGTCTCCGAGGTGCATCCACTTCATCAGCATCACCACCAGACACTTCTCGCCACGACTAGGACCGGCCTTTTCTAATTTCCCCTACTATCCGACATGACTCTCTTTCGTGTACTAAGATGGTACATACCCCTGAAACGATTATGTGTTATATTTATTTCATATTGCTGCAACGACTCAATTATATGCACAAGCGAACCCTCGGAACCACTAGATACTTAAGGATCTCGAAACTAAAACAACCCATATAATCTAAGGATAGACGTAACAATCGTTCCAGATCTGTGATCACCTATTACCACAAAATACATCATAGGGATGTAGATGGAGGCAGTAAGAATTTTACAACAAGATGCGAAAATTTATAGAGTACAACCAGGAATGCCGATCATCACTTACGATCTGGGTTATCAATGTGCATCAGGAAAATGCCATCCCGCAAGAATAACAAGCGCACCCGCGACACACCACTCCTGCAGATGGACTCTGCTACATTCCAAGCTGCTGTAATGGCAGCAGTAACCGCTGCCATGGCACAGATCAATGCCAACAACCCTAATGGAGGCAGGAATAGCATTGACAACTCCAGCCAAAGGAACAAACATGGAAACCAACAAGTGACAACCTGTCAAGGAACTCCAAACCCCAAGCTTAAGAGTAGGAAGCTAAGGTCTGGAGGTAAGAGAAAGGGGCAACACACTCAAGGGTTCTCAAGGGAGCAACGTGTTGTTGCTGTTCATGCGACCACGACCCCTATTACACCAGCAGCCAGGAGACCATATGCTGGAAACCTTCCAAAATGCAACCAGTGCAAATTCCATCATAATGGAGCCTGCAGGGAGATGCATTGCAACAAATGCAACCGAAAGAATCACATCGCCAAATTCTGTAGAACTTATCCATGCCAGAATCATCAGCCAAATGAAAATGATAACAATCGCAACAACCCTAACAACAACACCAATGATGAAACCAGTCGCACTTGCTATAGGTGTGGAGGAACTGGTCACATCAGGCGCAATTTCCCCAGGGATAACAATCGAGGAGCAGAAGGATCAGAAATGGTCCTGACCTTGGGTTAAGGCAAAGCAGATCAAGACCCGACAGTTGTTACTGGTATGTTCCCATTTAACAACTCTTTTGCTTACCTCTTATTCAATGGTAAATCTGAGTGAAGTTTTGGTTAGTAACAACTTCAAACACTTACTAAAACAACATCCCCAAAGCTAAGCTAAGCCTTTTCAATGGACATGGCCAAAGGGGAAAAATGATTTAATCTAGGGTACTCATGTGGAGTACGCCTTAACACTAAACGACCATTCATTACAAATAGATTTCATGCCAGTAAATATTAAGAGCTTAATGTGATAATCGTCATGGCTGGGTAAGCCCCCACTGTGCTGATGCTATGTGCCGCGAGAAGGCCGTTTGCCTTCACCTTCCTAATCACGAAAACTCTAATAATCCATGGTGATAAACCTGGTGCTAATCCTCTTCCTATCTCGTGCATCGAGGCACATAAGTGCCTGCACCAGAAGAACTACGTTTTCCTCACTCATGTTGCGGACCAGATCAAAGAAGAGGTAGGCATACAGAGTATTGCAGGAGCTTGTGATTTTCCCAAATGTGTTTCCTAAGGAACTTTCGGGAATACCCCATAGAGACGGGTTGAATTTCGAATCAACCTCATATCGGTAACCACATCAATTGCCAATTCACCCTATAGGTTGACTCCCGCCAAAAAAAAAAAATTCACAAGTTATCCTGTCAACTGAGTAGAATTGTTGCGCAAGGGATTCATTAGACCAAGCTTCTCATCCTAGAGAGCTCCGGTCTTGTTTTTCAAGAAGACAGATCCTTCCGAAGGTACATTGATTTTAGGAAATTGAACAATCTCCCTATTAAAAGTCGATACCTACTTCCACGGACTGACGATCTATTTGGCCAGCTCCAAGAAGCTCGTTACTTCTTTAGAATAGATCTAAGAATCGGTTATCATCAACTCTGAGTCCGAGAAGGCGACATTCCAAATCTGCATTCCGAACTCGTCGCGACCATTTCAAATTCATTGTGATACCCTTCAGTCTAACGAATGCTCCCATGGTTTTCATGAACCTTACGAACCAAGTCTCCCAACCATTCCTAGTTAGCCCTTTCACTATTTTCATCGATAACATACTTATCTGCTCACAAAGCGAGAACGAAACACCATCATCATCTACGACCAGCCTAGAAAGCATCAAAGCTGGGAGTGTCGCGCTGAAAGCACTACATGGATGGATAAAACTCTCGCAGTCGAAAGACGAAGCTTTTTGTTATAAGAGTAGAGTTGGGCGTTATCTGGGTGATTGTCGATAGGTTAACCCAATCTGCCCATTTCCTGCCAATACAGGAATCAAACAAGATGGAAGGATCAGCTTGGGTCTATATCCAGGAGATCATAAGACTCCATGAAATATCGGTACCTACTATCTCGAATAGAGATAACAGACTTTCTTCAAGACTATGGCAGTCACTTCAGAGGGCTATGGGAACGTAACTAGACATAAGCGTTGCTTACCACCTTCAAACCAATAGCCAAAGTGAACGAACCATTCGACCACTCAAATTCATGCTACAAGTCTAGGTGTGTGAGTTCAACAAGTCAGGGGATACCCGGTTTCCTTTGACAAAATTCTCATACAATAACAACTACCGCACGAGCATCAAGGATGCTCCTTTCAAAAACCCTTTATAGTCATAAATGCATATCACTTGGTGGTACTCTCATGAGACCAGAAACCACTAACAAAACAACAGAGAAGATAATCCAAATCAAAGCTGGACCTCAAGCATCGCGAGACCGATAAAGGAGCTCTGCTAACAAGCGGCGTAATCCATTAGGATGGCAAGTCGGGGATCGCGCATTATTAAAGGAATCACCTGGGAATTGAATGACTCGCTTTATGAACCAAGAAAACTAAACCCACGATACATCGGACTGTTCGAGATTCTAACTCGGATTGGTCCAAAGACATATAGACTGTAGCTGCCTGTAGAGCTCAGCAACATGAACCCTGTGTTCTGTGTCTTGAATCTGAAAAGATGTATATCAGATGACACTCATATCATTCCTTTACGAGAAATCGGAGTAAGCGAGAATCTCATGTTCGTCAAGGTATTGGGTAGGGAAGTAGAACATACAAAACAAAGCCCCATTATGATTGTGAAGGTTCCATGGAACGCTAAGCGTGGACCGAAATTCACATGGGAAACGTGCAGATCAGATGAAGTGCCTATTCTCTCATTCGCAAACCTATCCTTAGAAAGAATTTCGGGACGAAATTCCCTCTAACGGGGGGATGATGTCACAACTAGCATTTTTAGCTAGGAAATTCTATCCTCATATAAACATCATCCATTGTAAAAGCATGTACTCTAAGTGAATACAATACTCTATCCTCGTTCAAGATACACCTCATATGTTCAACTAAGGGTTGGAAACATTAGCAATCCTGGTCCAAGTTCCTTATGAACTAAAATTCTCATATTGGGCCTAGAAGCCCTAAGTGGGCTCTAAATAGACCACATTCATAAAACTTTAGTATTTGGGCCGAGAACTACCCTAAAAGTCCAATGGACCGAAAATTTTCCTTAGGGGCTTCATAATTTCGAACCAAAGCAAGGATTGGGCCAAACTAATTCACCCTCCTTCCCCCTAGCCCAATTCTCGGTCCATTATCTATATATATATATATATATATATATATATATATATATATATAAAAATAAAAATAAAAATAAAAAAAGAGAGAGAGAGAAATTAGCTAATTAGCTTAATGCATGACACATCATTTTTATTTGGAGGATAACCAAGTCATTTACCCACCATGTAACAATGCATTCACATATATCCATGCAAAACCTTATCTCTTCCTTCTCTCTCTCCCTAATTCACGGCCATAAGGCCCTTCCCACCCTCATCTCTCATTTCAAACACAATAATCTCTTATCTTTACCTCTTATACTCAAGAAAATCCTCTCTTCCTTCCTCATCAAAAATCGTGGATGTGAGTGTTTGTTTCAAGAGTGTCCTTCAAGGTTTCAACCTCTTGGTAAGTGGTTATCATGTACAAACACCTACTTTTCATCTTAATGATAAGAATTCGCTCTTACATAGCCTTATTTCATGATCTAACTCCTTATAACCATCTAAGTTCAAAAATCTCCACAAGGAGTTGCTAGGGCCGAAATCTTCTCTCAAATCTTCATCAAAATCAAATCCAAATCTCAAGGTGAGCTTCATACCCCCTATTTTCTGTTTTTATGAGTTTTGTGGGGGGGGGATACAAGTGAAAGTGTAGATCTATATGTGTTTATATGCCTTGTATGATTTCCATGCTTATATGTATGCTTTTATGTGTTTTAATGTTGGATCTAGCCATAAAACTCCTCAAAACCGAGATATAACTTATGTTATATGATTTTAGCATGAAATGTATTTCTACATACAAAGTGTTTCAAGAAAGATAGCTAAATGGTTTAGTAACAATTTTCTTTAAGCTAAAAACACAAATTTTGGGCCAAAAATGTGAAAAATACAAAATTAAGGGCCCAAATTGACATTTCCCAGATTCTGATGGATGAAGTGTGCCAAAACAGTTTCCATAAAACTATTTCTGGAATTATACTCAATTAGAGGATTAAAAACATGAATTTCAAGCTTAATGGGCTAAAAATGAAAATTTCGGCCCAATGAGGCCCATTATGCGAATTTTTCTGTTTTGGAGGGCCAAAACTGTGATTTTCTGTAAAACAGTGGACCATAAGTGATCCAATTCCTTTTCAAAGGTTTAAAATGATTTTTAAATTTAAAAAGGACCAAAGTTGGAAAATTTTTACAATTTGGGCCAAAATTGTCAAAATTGCGAAAAGAAGGGTATTAACCGAGAAAACTGAAATTTCAGGGACTTAAGCTGTTTTCTATGAAAAATATGCTGGAAAATGTTTATTTCAAAAAATTTTGGTGTTAAAATGTCAAGAAAATTGATTTAAGGACCAAACCGGAAAATATTTTAAATAAAGGGTTGAAAAAGTAAATTTTACAAACAAGGAGGGGCTGAAAACAGAAAATTTTCATGACTAATTCAATACATACAATTTGACCAAGTAATGGTACTACAACTATCGACAAAATACAATACACTACAACACCAAAAGTCGTTGTTAAACGAATTGGTTCGGTCTCGAACCAATAAAAATCCGAAACCACTAACACAACGATACTATGATACTACAATGCTATGATTCATACAAATAACGATTCGGAATTCATTATACATGTGCACAGACGTCTACGCACTATCTTTGGGCCCCACAAGTGTAAAATCTTGATCGTTGAGCCTAGCTAGCCCGACGACCTGATCTTAAGGCCCAAAGACTTCATCTTACGAAGTGTTGGGTTTTACCAATCCGACACGACGTAACCGGACTTTCAATGGCTGTAGACTACTGGTCCCCAAGGGTCCTTTAGTGTCGCTAGTAGAGTCTGCCTTTTTGCGAGGCAGGTCTAGGACCCCTCGTACCTTTTTATCCCCAACCGGCTAATGGAGTCGTCGAGGCCTTCGTGCCCTCCTTCTCTTCGGATGTGGGACTGCAGGACGGTTGGATAACGTGATTAGTACGGACGACGCCTTCGGGATCGTTAGTATTGCTATAGACTAGTCGTTTGTGTAACGCGTGTTTGTAGCGGATAATCATGCTCAAAAATAATCCAATGTCGTCTGGAATGATAACTTCATGCGTTGCAATGGTTTCAAAGTAATTTCATGGAATTCAAAGAATTAGGAAAACATCGGGTTTTCCTAGGGTTTTCAATACATACAATTTCAGAATACATACGATTTCAATAAACAATATTTTACAAGTATAGAAAACAAACAAGCATACTTATGGATCTTCACACCTTTTTGACTATACTATTTTCAGAAAATATCGGATTTTCTGGTGGTTTTCAAACGATACGAAACATTGTTTTCAAATACAACTTATGAACTCACCAAAATTTCATATGTTGACGTTTTTCAAAATACTTGTATTCTCAGGGAACGAGTGAATCAAAGGAAATCTTATTCAGTGATGGCTTGAAGTTTATTTATGTACGAATCGAACAATTTATTGTGGAATGTAATGCTTAAACAATGTATTTCATGTAAACTCTACTGGTTGTACAATATTAATGCATGGTGACGAATGTTGTTAAGTTTCATATATATTCAATGTTATGGTATTCAATTGAGTCACGACAGCCCCCGGACGTTTCCGCCGTCTGGTTCGGGGGTGTGACAATTGGAGACCTTGGAGTTGTACCAGCTATAAAGGAGCCCATGGAAATTTTCTGTGATAGTGAAGGTGCTGTTGCCTTAGCCAAGGAACCAAGGGATCACGGAAGATCCAGACACATCGACAGAAAATATCATTTCATCAGACATCGCATAGAAGAAGGAATCCTTATGGCAAAGAGGGTATCATCGGATGAGAACCTAGTAGATCCCCTCACGAAGGGACTGAGTAGGGTTCAGCATCTCCAACATGCTCGGAGCATAGGGCTGATGGATGATATATGTTTTAGTAGTTAGATAAATTATGAAATTTGTAAAGTGTAATTGACATTTGATGATGAATAAAAGTTCTGTTTATTTATGAGTAAAGTGTTACTATCTTTTGTCAATCGTTTACTATATTTCTTTTGCATGTTTTGACTTCCAGAATAATTATGATTGGTATATCATATTATTCAAACCTCAACAGTCGGTCATATGTCGGAAGTAGGTATGAATCAAGACTGTAATGATTGGTTGCAGAGGTCTAAGGTGTTGGACATGGCTATAACAATCATGATTGCTCATAAGTTCTGAGCATTGGACTCAACCCACGCTCACTGGAATCACTTCATGGAATTTTATCTCGAGTGATCGTGAGACGGTAATATCATATAAGTCTTCAAACCTAGAGATATGATATGTTACTTACGAGTTGGTTATGCATTGATTGTACGAAAAACACATTGGTAACTCGATGTTATAAAACGTGCTTTTGTGTGTAATTCAATGAGTGGTAGAACAAACATATGAGTTGAAGTTTATTTGTTCCTTCTTGGATTAGAAGCTAATATCTGGGCCCCTCGATGATTTTGTATTGACCTATGTACTGGGCCTGGTCAGAACTCAGTTGATGTGTTCAATTAAGTTCTTTGTCAAACAAATCGGAAATCGGGAAACAAACTGTTGGACAATAAGTAAGACATTGTTCCATGTATTTGTCCAGCTGATATGTAGAATAGAGGATTATATGATCCCTTATCTTAAATGGTGTACCATCATCTTCTCAGTTCCGAGAAACCTTGAAAAGAGCTACGATTGTCGATCGATCCTGAAGTCATACTTGCAGATATAGTTATTAGACTTATCCAAGTGGGAGACTGTTGGATAAGGTGTCTAAGTCCATAACTATTTCTGGTATGTACTTGACCCAACCCGGCATGGTCCATTTGGGTTGCATGTCACCATGCAATTGGATAAACTAAATGAGAGAAATAACACATATGGTTTATTAATATATTATAAGTTCTAATATATTAATAATATTATTTAATTAGTTTGATCAATAATTAATTTAGAATTAATTAAGTGATCAAAAGATAACTAATTAAATATATGGGTTGATTATGTAAATCATCCATAACTTATATAGTGGGCTAAGAGGCTCCATGGATAATCAAGTTGGGTTAAACCCATTGGGTGCTCCATGGAGGCTCCATGGGAGTTACAAAACCATGGGTCATGGAAATGAAGAGTCATGACACATTAGGGTTTACATGGTGTAAACCTAGATGTGTCAACACTATATAAAGACCACGCATCTCCCAAAATCGGCTACACTTGATGACAAAAGCATACTTGAGGGTTAGAGCCGATTTTTGAGTGTTATACATTCTCTCCAAGTTTAGTCCATAGCATTTGGTGTTATGTGAAGCATTTGAGGCATAACACTTGGGGTGCTAGGCTCACAAGGTTTCAAGGAACACTTACAACAACAAGGTATGTAATTCTATCTACTATTTATGTTAAAATTGTTCCCCATGTATGCTAGATAGGATCATAGCCTTAGAAATCAACTTTGCATGATAATTAGACAAACATAGATCCAAGGTTATTAGGGTTGCATGTACACTTAGGAAGTGTTAGAATGCTCAAAACCCATCAGTTCTGTGGATTTAGCTGAGATTCAGGGTTTTTGGAGTTGCTTGATCTCTGTCAGGGAGATTAATGAGCGTTGCATAGCGCCTTCCAAGATTAGGTGTGATGTCGCTGGTGGAAACAGTCTGTGGGATGGATTGTTGGTGCGCCAATTGGTGTTGGTTTGAACCCTAATGGGGGAGAACTGTGTATTTGAGTGAAGGGATCAGAGATTTGTTCGAGAACAATTAGAGATCTGGATACAGAGACCTGCGGTGCAGATTCATGTGATCAGGGTTATTGGTCATTGATGCGAGGTGCATAGCAAGATAATACATGTGGTATATGTTTGGTAAAGGATGAATGCCTCCACGGTAAGTGGCCATCAGCCAGAGACCTTGTGGTGGATAGGAACTCTTCGAGGTGGTTGGCTCATAGGGTTTGTTCGGCGGTGGAGGAATTTTGGTTAAATGTTTGGGCTGTTATGTAGATGGGGAAGGGCAAAAGTAGATTTGGCAACTAATTCCTAGGTCGTTATGAGTATTATGGCATGAATTTAAGCAATATAGGAATGAGTCTCGGATTGTCGTCAACATGTTCTGAGTCATTGACAATCCCTCCTTGTTGCAAGTGAGAATTGGAATATTCCGAAATTCCAGGTTATGTAACAGGAAGATAAGTGGCTGAGGCAAAACATCGTGAGGTTCTATTGTGGTGTATCGAGGTATCCGAGTTTAATGCCTTGGATTTCGGATAATTTTGGATCGTGAGTTGAGACAACAAGTGGTGTGTCAAGCATCTATGCTTCCAGTGGGATCCCTTTTCGGTTAATGACAGCAAGTGGGATTATCTAAGGCAGCGGATTGCAGCATGGAAAGGTGTTTTGTTATGACGATTGTCGTCAGATATGGCGGTGCATAATTCAGGTAAGAGCTATGGTTGGTCCGCAGGGCATGAGTTCATGATCGCAGTGTCGCGTCGACCTGAGGATGATATTGTGAAGTGGTAAGAGCTAGTGTGGTGAGACTGCAGGGAGCTGCAGTTTCAATGAGTTAGTGCAAAGGGGTGTGGTGATACTACGAGGCGCCATAGTATCCACCAGATAGCGAGACTGTGTGGCGATGCTGCGGGGAGCCGTGGTATTCACCAATCGAAGGGGAATGTTGTGATGCTATGGGGAGCTGTAGTACTCACTAGTCAGCGAAAGGCTGTTATGGTGCTACGGGGAGCCGTAGTACCCATCAGTCAACGAAAGGGTGTTGTGTTGCTACGGGGAGCCGTAGTACCCATCAGTCAGTGGGAGGTTGTTGTGATGTTGCAGGAAAACATAGTACTCACTAGTCAGCAAGAGGGTGTGGTGACGAAGTACCCTCTCATCAGAGCATGACGCAGAAAAGTTTTGGGCTTGAGTAGCCCTATATTTGAGTTGTAGTAGTTGCAACCCAATGGAATTAGAGGAGTGGTATGCGTGCGGGTTGCGGGACAGGAGTTCTAAATTGAGTGCTTCCTTGGGACAATTGGTTCCAACTCTGGGTTAGAACAAACTCTCGAGTTGAGTTGGGTCCTGGTGGTGCGAGGGGTAGACAATATGAGATTCTGGGTTCGAAGGTGGGTCCCATGTGAGGGGAATTGTTTGTCATCCGATGTCTTAGACCTGAGTAGGTCAGTGCCTTGGTTTGGCAGGTGCTACGGAATGCACGAAACTAATGATCAATAAACGATAGAGTTTAGGGGTGAGCCGATCCTTAGTAGGGCTATAATGTTCGCTTGAGGAAAAGAAAAGTACGTGACTTGTATGTCACTAAGAGTAGAGATAGTTACTACAAAGTGGGAAATCGGTGAGACCTTCTGGTTATGGAATGAGTGAACTTGAGGTTCATCTATTGGGTTTATAGAGGTCAGAGGATATTTCCAGGCGAGCACGATCTTTTTCTAGTGTCCGAGATTAGAGTTTTAGGTTCATCCTCTCTGATGAATCTTGATGATTGTTCTTATAGTGGATCTAGGAGAGAGGGGAGATTATGACCTTTCTGTACATGTTGAGTTGCGATCGGGATCGATAAGGGAATCAGGGTTGGTAGGGTGCTAGATTCTGTTAGCCGGTGGGTGACTAACATGATGGTGCTTCGAGAGTGGTCTGGCAAGAAGATAGACCGCAAGATTTTTCAAGTTCTGAAGATTCAAATTGAGTACCGCAGCGGCAGTTGGGTCTGCCCCGTTCGGGTCGGGAGTCCCTGGTGGGATCGAATATCTTTGGAAGTGATTGTAGTATGGTTTGAGGACCTTCGGTGGTGAATCTCGATTTGTTGGGTTCGATATATGTGTTAATAAGGAGTGATTTCTAGGGCAAAATCTAATTCAAGTGGGGGAGAATTGTAACATCCTGTTTTGGATTGTCCGTGATTAGGGTTCGTGAGCCACGAGCCGGGCATGAGGAGGTCTCGGGTTGTAGCGAGTTGCCAAAGCGTATGGCATCTCATCACCTTTCTGTAGATATGAGGATCTTTGGAATCAGAGTTATATCAAAGAACCTATGATAGTCTGGAAGTTGTGGCAAGTTTGGTCCGTACTGAGAAATGGGTGGCAATCGGGTATGTTGGGCGTAAGTATGGTTACACTTAGTGTACCTATGAGCATGGAATGGACGTGAGGACCACCTAGTACGCTGGGGGTACTAGGCACAGAAAGAAAACCCTAATTCGAGTAGTGTCCTTATTTAAATAATGAGATGGCCTCATTTTTTACCACCTTCCTCAGTCAATAAACCCTCTCAAACCCTAATATCCATTCTTGAGCTTGTGGGTGGCCATGTTGAGCTTATATGTGTTATTATGGGCTCTTTGGAGTTAAGAAAGAGCATGGAAGAGAATGGAGTTGAAGTCCAGGCTTTGGATCTGAGCTTTCTTGGACTATAGCATCATTTCAAGGTATAAAGCCCAAAGCTTTCCAATTCTTTTTTATCTATGCTTAGTATGGTCCATTTTTAGGGTTTTATGTCCCATGATTGGAACTTTGTAAGTTTGGTGAGCTCCAGAGAAAATCACTTGTGCTTTTAAGTGTGTGAGGTTGCCTTGATTCATAAAAATGAGAAATTGGTCGTTTAGGAGTCCTCATGCATGTGTTAAGATGAGTAAAGAGAGTCTTGATGGTTATTTTTTTAAATGATGGGTCCCATTAAGACATGCAAACTGGTAAAGTCGCAAACATTATCAGTTAGGAGCTTGTAGCAAAGCTTCCATGAGGTCTGAATGCTTTGGGCTGAAGTGGTTAAGTTGGAAATGGAGTTTTTGGATCTGAGAATTATGCCCCGCGTAAGTCTAGTATGCCCTGCATACTGAATTGAGTTCCCCGATCGAGATTGGCGTGTACGCTGAGTGTACCAAGGGAAGTATGCCCCGCATAGTCTCACTATGAGCCTTTTGGGTTAAATCCTATAATGGGCCTTGAGCATTGGGCTTGGAATTATTTTGGTTACACTAGGGTTTTGGATCAGGGGAATATTTTGTTGGATAAGGTGTCTAAGTCCATAACAATTTATGGTATGTACTTGACCCGACCCGGCATGGTCCATTTGGGTTGCATGGCACCATGCAATTGGATAGACTAAAATGAGAGAAATAACACTTATGGTTTATTAATATATTATAAGTTCTAATATATTAATAATATTATTTAATTAGTTTGATCAAGAATTAATTTAAAATTAATTAAGTGATCAAAAGATAACTAATTAAATATATGGGTAGATTATGTAAATCTTCCATATCTTATATAGTGGGCTAAGAGGCTCCATGGATTATCTGTAACACCCCGAGATCCAGGTACCTTTATTTCACCCTTATTCTTTGTCATTTGGGCATGATTGGTCCCTGAGTGGAGGAACCTTGCAAGTGAGTACGTTGGGCGTACCATAAGGGTATGCTGCGCGTACTCATGTGCTTATTTTGGACGCGGAGTCGCTAGGTATGCTGGGCATACCCATAGTTATGCTGGGCATACTCGGCTCAGATGCAAAAACCCAAATAAGACTTGTGCACTATTTAAAGGATGCTAAGGCTCATTTCTCAGCCTCCATATCTGTGAGTAAACCCTAAGAGAGAGCCTTCCATCGTCCTTAGTGAGTGTGTGTGTTTTCGGAGCTAATAGTGCCTTGGTGTGTTATTGAAGAAGGAAGAAAGGAGCTTGTGGAGACTAAAAGCTTGAAGTGTAAGCTTTGATCTGAGATCTACAGATAAAGAAGCTGCATTTAGAGGTATAAAGTTCAAAAGTTTCCTCTTCTCTTTAGTTGTGGTTGTATGTGCCATTTCTAGGGTTAAAAACCCCAAAAGGTGGAGACTTTATGAGTATAAGGTGCTCCATTGTCCAAGATCTGTCCCTTTTCAGTAGTATTTGTGGTCTAGATCCATAATGTCCCCATTTTGGTCGTTGATATGGGGTCATGTTTGAGTTCTATGCCATCTAGGGTTAGAGAATGAGTTGTTTTGGGTGCTAATGACTTATTTAGCCATGCAAGGGCTTAAAGTCATCGACTTTATGCTTTTGGAGGGTTAGAAATGGTCAGATCTAAAAGTTGGATGTGGTCTTAACTATTTAAGACCCCAAGAGTTGAAGGACTAGAACTGGGTATTACGCTCGGCGTAATTCCAGTACACGCAGCGTAGGAGGTGGCGCACCCTGATCCTCTGATGTTATCGGTTACGCCCAGCGTACATGTTTGGTACGCGCCGCGTAACCCGAAAGGTTGACTATTGTTGACTTTTAGGGTTTGGTCAACTTTAGGGTATTTGAGCCATGTGAAGGGTAAAATGGTCTTTTACCCTCATAAGAGTATTAAGAGAAGGGTTGGTCTAGCCTTGGGTAATGTGTTGATTTCGAGTACTTATTTCATATGATTAGGCGGGGCTAGGTCTTATCCCATGGAATCCGTGATTTCCGAGATTTGCGAGATACTGAGACATAGTGGTGAGTCTTCTCACTATACGTTACCTAGAGTGGTACTATGCGTTGACCATAGGGTCTTATGTGTTATGTATGAGATTATGTGTTATGTGATATTTGTATGTTGCATGATGTTATAGACCGGACCGAAGGGTCCAATGATACAGACCGGGCCAGAGGGCCCAACGAGCTATGACTCGACCAGAGGGTCCAACGAGCTACGGGACTGGAGGGTCCCGTTGAGACACAACGACCGGAAGGTCGTATATTAGCCTCGAGTGGCCTATGTGTTGTATGTGGTATTTTAGGGAACTCACTAAGCATTTATGCTTACCGTTGTTGTGTTATGTGTTTCAGGTACTAGCGATGAGTGTGGGAAGGCGCCGACATGATTCGTACACACTTGGGGAGTTTATGTTGTGGATTATGGGGAGATGTTTTTGTGATAAATACATTTGATACAATATGTTTGATGTTATTTTGTGAGTAAATGAATGTTTTGAAAATGAAAAATTATTTTGAAAATTTACGTTGTTACAAGTTGGTATCAGAGCCTTGGTTTGAGGGATTCTGATGCATCTTCGGGAGTATCTGAACTCAAACTGAGGATTTTAGGAAATTTTTATAATGAATTGAAATTTTTGAAAGAGTAAAAAGAGTTTGAAGACAAACAGAGCAGAGCCGTTTGTATGATCAGCTAGCGCCCGAATGGTGAATCCACAAAAGTACCTTTACATTATGTGTTATGAGATATGTTATGTTACAT
Organism: Lactuca serriola; assembly: GCF_051521515.1. NCBI lineage: Eukaryota > Viridiplantae > Streptophyta > Magnoliopsida > Asterales > Asteraceae > Lactuca > Lactuca serriola. The sequence goes on from NC_136410.1 coordinate 286,876,550, forward strand.
TATGCATGCTAGAGTAGGCTAGGTATACGTATTAGGACTAGAGTGGCGTGATTTGAGATGCCTTAGCCTAGGAGATTTTTGCTGCTGAGATGCTTAAGAGCGAGTAGATAGCAGTTAGGAGCTCATGAGAATAGAGTACTTGTAATCCAAGATCCAAGGAGGATGACTTGGAGTGAATGCTAATGCGATGTGGTCAGTAGTATTGGGCCCGTGCTACTGAAGACACCGGATTAGCAAGCATTCCATGTAAGAATCTTTTGGACAACGGAGGACAAGTAGGGTTGTGTCATTGTGTATGTGTATGTTCGATTGAGTCTCTGATGGATTTTGTTGTATTTCAGAGGCATCATGGTTGGGACTCGACACACACCTGAGAGCAGTGGTGTCAGGGACGAGGACATCCGTCGGATGATTCATGAGGAGGTGGATGCTGCCATCTGGGTTGAGATTCCTGAGATGTTTGGGGACATCAAGACCACGTTGATTGAGACTTTTGATAAGCGGTATGCAGCGCTGACTGAGGCTGTTGCAGCTGTAGCTACTGCTGCTGTTGTTGTTGCCAGACCTCAGGGGGGTGACTCGTTGTTGTTCCTGGAGTTCAGCAACACAAAGCCACCAGATTTCGACGGGACGCAGGACCCGATTGTCGCTATGAGATGGATATTCAACATCGAGGGATGTATCTATACGTGTTCTTGTCCAGAGCACTTGAGGGTTCGGTTCCCCTTGAACCAGCTCCGCCTGGGAGCGAAGGATTGGTGGAAGTTCATGACTACGAACTTCACTTTGGCTGAGATTTCCAAGGTGACCTGGGAGAGGTTCACCACTATGTTCAGAGATGAGTATGTTCCCCCGGTGGAGAGGGAACGATTGCTCCAGGAGTTCTTGACCCTCAAACAGGGTACTGATTCCATGACGGTGATCACCAGGAAGTTTCCTGAGAGGGCGATGTTTTGCCCTGAGCAGGTATCTTCTGAGCAGGCTCGCATGAGCCGTTATCTGGGTGTTCTGAGGAGAGATATTCGGGAGTTCGTGGCGAACTCGAAATACCGTACATTTGCTAAGCATCAGGAAAATGCCTGGAAGAGGGAGATCGAGTTGGAGACTCAGCCCAGGGAGGAGGCCGAGTCACAGAGGGTGGATCAGCCTCAGTCGGCAGCCAAGCGGGCTAGACCCACTGATTCGAGATCTGGAGGCACGAAGGGCCGCACTTGTGGGAAGTGCGGTAAGAGCCAAGTGTGGGAAGGAGGGGCATATTGCGAGGGATTGCCCCAAGGGATTTTCGGTTTGCTTTCATTGCAACCAGACCGGCCATCGGAAGGTCGAGTGCCCTCAGCTTCTTTAGGGATCAGCGCAGGGATCTGTGCCTGCTGTTAGGACTACCGATGTTCGGCCGGTGAAGGCCGAGGCCCCGAAGGCTCGTGGGAGAGCATTTCAGTTCACCGCGGAGGAGGCACGTGCGGTGCCCGATGTCATGGCTGGTATGTATTCTCTTTCCATCTTTTATTTGGGTTGAGTTTTTTTATGCTTATATGATGGTATGCGTAGGTACTTTTCTTGTGAGTTTTGTGCTTGCGTTGGTATTATTTGACTCGGGTGCGAGTCGGTCATTTGTTTCCATAGCATTTAGTCAGCATATTCGTATACGTAAAGAGGCATTGGATCCGCCTCTGCGAGTCTCCATAGCTGATGAGCGAGCAATGTATGCTTCGGATGTGCTTCGGGGATGTGTCCTTGAGATCTTCGGTGTGGAGTTTCCGATAGATCTAGTTCTGATTGCGATGGGGGATGTGTGTGTTATAGTGGATATGGATTGGCTGAGCCAATATGGAGCAGTGATAGATTGCGAGCGTCAATTGGTGACGATTCGAGAGCCTAGTGGGGGAGTTCTTACGGTGTACGGTGAGGGTACACGTACGGGATCAGCATTTTGTTCGACCGCCAGAGCGAGGCAGAGTCTATAGCAGGGCTGTAGAGGATTTATGGCATACGTGGCGGATGCGAGGGTTGGTTCAGAGGGACTGGAGTCAGTGAATGAGGCCCCGATAGTGCATGAGTTTCCGGATGTGTTTCTAAAGGAGTTGCCGGGTGTGCCTCCGGAGAGGCAGGTAGAGTTCGGTATTGATTTGGTTCCGGGAGCTATGCCTATCGCCAAGGAACCTTATCACCTTGCGCCTTCGGAGATGCAGTAGTTATCCTCACAGCTTCAGGAGCTGCTGGGGAAGGGGTTTATCAGGCCGAGCAGTTCGCCGTGGGGGGCGCCCATTATTTTTGTCAAAAATAAGGACGGTTCGCATTGGATGTGCATTGATTATCGTGAGTTGAATAAGATAACAGTCAAGAACCGTTACCCATTTCCGAGGATCGATGATCTGTTCGATCAGTTGCAGGGAGCATCTTGGTTCTCCAAGATCGATTTGAGGTCTGGGTATCATCAGGTGAGGGTGTGGGAGGAGGACGTCCCGAAGACAACATTTCGGACTCGTTATGGGAATTACGAGTTCGTGGTGATGCCTTTCGGACTCACCAACGCACCGGCAGTGTTCATGGATCTCATGAACAGGGTGTGCATGCCGATGTTCGATCGCTCGGTGATCGTGTTCATCAACGACATTTTGGTATATTCAAAATCCAGAGAGCAGCATGAGGAGCATTTGAGGGAGATCCTCGGAATTCTGAGATTGGAGAGGGTTTATGCCAAGTTCTCCAAATGTGTGTTCTGGCTGAGAGAGGTTCAGTTTTTGGGGCATCTCGTTAACCAGAAGGGGATATTGGTCGACTCAGCCAAAATTGAGACGGTTATGAGGTGGGAGGTGCCGAGGCCACCCACTGAGATCAGGAGTTTTCTGGGTTTGGCCAACTATAATCGGAGATTTATTAAGGATTTCTCCAAGATTGTCGTGCCCCTCACCAAGTTGACCTGGAAGGGTGTTGCGTTTTCATGGGGTCCAGAGCAGCAGACCACGTTCGAGACACTTCGCAGGAAGTTATGCGAAGCCCCGGTGTTAGCCCTTCCGGAAGGGATGGAGGATTGTGTGGTATATTGTGATGCATCTATATCCGGATTGGGAGCGGTGCTTATGCAGAGAGGGCATGGGATAGCATATGCATCGAGGCAGCTTAAGCCTCATGAGTCGAGATATCCCACTCATAATTTGGAGCTGGGAGCGGTAGTGTTCACTCTCAAGATCTGGCGACATTATCTGTATGGGGTTCGGTGTACGATATACACGGACCATAAGAGCTTGAAGTATCTGAGGGATCAGCCCAACCTGAATATGCGCCAAAGGAGGTGGTTGGACGTGGTCAAGGATTATGATTGTGAGATCCTGTACCACCCAGGCAAGGCTAATGTTGTAGCCATTGCACTGAGTCGTAGGGTGGAGAGCGCCCCAATGCGAGATGTTTGCTTGAGATTGACGGTGATGACCCAGTATTGGATGCTATTCATGGGGCCCAGGTTGAGGTTGTGCAGCCCGAGAGCCAGAAGAGAGAGCGAGTGGTCGGGCTGGTATCGGAGTTCATTACCGATAGCCGAGGGCTTATCACATTTCAGGGTCGGATTTGGGTACCGTTCGTGGGCGGCACGTGTACCATTTTGATGGTGGAGGCCCATCGATCGAGATTCTCGATCTATCCCGGGGCCACTAAGATGTATTTGGGCCTGAAAAAGGATTATTGGTGGCCCTGTATGAAGAGGGACGTCGCATGGTTTGTAGAGAGATGCTTGACATGTCGCAGGGTTAAGGCCGAGCATCAGCGTCCACATGGTAAGCTGAACAATTAGAGATTCCTGAGTGGAAATAGGAACAGATTACCATGGACTTCATCACCAAATTGCCGAGGACTGCAAGGGGCGTCGATGCAATTTGGGTGATTGTGGACATGTTGACGAAGAGTGTTCACTTCATGGCCATCAATGAGAGCTCTTCCGCGGAGAAGTTGGCGGAGATGTACGTGAGAGAGGTGGTATCGCAGCATGGAATGCCAATCTTGATTGTCTCAGATCGAGATGAACGTTTCACTTCCAGATTCTGGAAGAAGTTTCACGAGAAGGGGGGTACGAGGTTGCATTTCAGTACTGCATACCACCCACAGACTGATGGGCAGAGTGAGCGGACGATTCAGATGCTCGAAGACATGCTCTGGGCATGTGTGTTGGATTTCGGCGGGAGTTGGGATACGTATTTGCCCTTGGCAGAGTTTTCTTATAACAACAGCCATCATTCGAGCATTGGCATGCCGCCCTTTGAGCTGTTGTATGGGAGGAGGTGTTGACAGAACAAATCCAGCAGGTCAGACAAAGGTTATTGCCGCTTAGATTCGTCAGAAGAGTTACGCGGACAGACGTCGGTCCGAGCTCGAGTTTCAGGTCGGCGACTTCGTGCTCCTGAAGGTCTCTCCTTGGAAAGGAGTGATCCGATTCAGGAAGAGGGGCAAGTTGGGGCCCGATATATTGGTCCTTTCAGGGTGATCACTAGGATAGGCAGGGTAGCCTATCGTCTGGAGTTGCCAGCAGAGTTGGGGCAGATTCATGACACTTTCCACGTGTCGCAGTTACAAAAGTGTATAGCCGATGAGTTGGCAGTGGTGCCATTAGAAGATATCCACGTGGATGCGAGCCTGAATTATGCTGAGAGACCAGTGGCGATCAGGGATCGAAAGATCGTGGTTTTGAGTAACAAGGAAGTGCCTCTGGTTCTGGTTAATTGGCAACATCGGAAGGGGTCCGAGATGACTTCGGAGTCAGAGTTGGAGATCCGAGGGCAGCATTCAGAGTTGTTCGAGGAATGAGACTTCGGGGGTGAAGTCTAGTTCTCATGGGGGAGAATTGTAACACCCCGAGATACAGGTACATTTATTTCACCCTTATTCTTTTCCATTTGGGCATGATTGGTATTTGCGTGGAGGAACCTTGCAAGTGAATATGTTGGGGGTACCATAGGGGTACGCTGCGCATACTCATGCGCTTATTTTGGATGCAAAGTCGCTAGGTACGTTGGGCGTACCCGTTCTAGATGCAAAAACCTTAATAAGACTTATGCAATATTTAAAGGATGTTATGGCTCATTTCTTAGCCTCCAATATGTGAGTAAACCCTAAGAGAGAGCCTCCCATCGTCCTTAGTGAGTGTGTGTGTGTGTGTGTTCTTGGAGCTAATAGTGCCTTGGTGTGTCATTGAAGAAGGAAGAAAGGAGCTTGTCGAGTCTAAAAGCTTGAAGTGTAAGCTTGGATCTGAGATCTACAGAGAAAGAAGCTACATTTAGAGTTATAAAGTTCAAAACTTTCCTCTTCTCTTTGGTTGTGGTTGCATGTGCCATTTCTAGGGTTAAAAACCCCAAAAGGTGGAGACTTGATGAGTATAAGGTGCTCCATTTTCCAAGATCTGTCCGTTTTCAGTAGTATTTGTGGTCTAGATCCATAAAGTCCCCATTTTGGTTGTTGATATGGGGTCATGTTTGAGTTCTTTGCCATCTAGGGTTAGAGAATGAGTTGTTTTGGGTGCTACTGACTTATTCAGCCATGCAAGGGCTTAAAGTCATCGACTTTATGGTTTTGGAGGGTTAGAAATGGTCAGATATAAAAGTTGGATGTGGGTCTTAACTGTTTAAGACCCCAGGAGCTGAAGGACTGAAACTAGGTACTATGTTGGGCGTAATTCCAGTATGCGCAGCGTAGGGGGTGGCGCACCCCGATCCTATGATGTTATCGGTTACGCCCAGCGTACATGTTTGGTACGTGCACCGGAACCCAAAAGGTTGACTATTGTTGACTTTTAGGGTTTGGTCAACTTTAGGGTATTTGAGCCATGTGAAGGGTAAAATGGTCTTTTACCCTCAGAAGAGTATTAAGAGAAGGGTTGGTCTAGCCTTGGGTAATGTGTTGATATCGAGTACTTATTTCATATGATTAGGCGGGGCTAGGTCTTATCCCACAGAATCCGAGATTTTCGAGATTTGCAAGATACCGAGACCTTGAGGTGAGTCTTCTCACTATACGTTACCTGGAGTGGTACTATGCGTTGACCAGAGGGTCTGATGTGTTATGTATGAGATGATGTGCTTTGTGATATTATTATGTTGCATGATGTTATAGACCGGACCGAAGGGTCCAATGATACAGACCGGGCCGGAGGGCCCAACGAGCTATGACTAGACCAAATGGTCCAACGAGCTATGGGACTGGAGGGTCCCGTTGAGACACAACGACCGGAAGGTCGTATAGTAGCCTCGAGTGGCGTATGTGCTGTATGTGGTATTGTGGGTAACTCACTAAGCATTTATGCTTACCGTTTTTGTGTTATGTGTTTCAGGTACTCGCGATGAGCGCGGGATGGTGCCGACATGATTCATACACACTTGGGGAGTTTATGTTATGGATTTTGAGGAGATGTTTTTGTGATAAATACATTTCATACAATATGTTTGATGTTATTTTGTGAGTAAATAAATGTTTTGAAAATGAAAAATTATTTTGAAAATTTACGTTGTTACATTATCAAGTTGGGTTCCACCCATAGGATGTTCGATGGATTTAACGCATGGATCATGAAATGAAGAGTCATGTTACATTAGGGTTTACCTTATGTAACACACTATATAAACAAAGGTGTTCTCCCCAAAATCGGTTACACTAAGGAACAAGAGGCTAGAGCCGATTTTGCAAGTGTAAGATTCTCTCAAAGTTTAATTCTTTGCATTTGGTGTTGTGTGAAGCATTTGAGTCATCACACTTGGGGTGCTAGGCTCACAAGGTTTCACGGATCATAATCAACAACAAGGTATGTTATTCTATCTTTCATTCAAGATAAAAATGTTCCGCATGTATGCTAGATAGGAATATAACCTTGGAATTCAACTTTGCATGATAATTAGATCAAGATAGATCCAAGGTTATTAGGGTTGCATGTACACTTAGGAAGTGTTAGAATACTCAAAACCCATCATTGGTATCAAAGCATAGGCTGGTTTGTTGATTTTTTGTGCAAACTGCTTGAAATAATCGATTTTCTGTTTTCTGCTCGTATGAACTCGCCAAGTCCATGAACAAATGCAAGCTACTAGTCGAGTCTGTTCTTGCACTCGACGAGTAAAGGCTGCAGTTTTCAGAATTTTGACATTTGTTGCTGGAAATGGACTAGAAACATTACCCTAAACTGTTTTGGTGTTTTAAAACTTGTTTTAGATGGTGTAATGTAATGTTTATGCAAATCCATTTACAATGGCAATTATCAAAATTACAAGCTTTTAAGTGTAATTTTTTATTCTTGAAAGTGTCCATATTCATGTTCTTGAACTTATGAAGATTAGATGATCAATGGAATTGTTTGTAACCTTCATGGTAGTTTAATTCATGATCATAATGTGTTTTAATGGAGTCCATCGCTTGTCATCAATATATGGAAAACCAAAAGTCACACTTTTATTAAAGCCATTAAAGAACACAAGAGTTATAAAAAATGAAGTGTCTTAATTTTTTATTACTCAATTAATTCATAAGCTATAAGAAATGAAAAGTTTTGGAAGTTTACAAAACTTGCCGTCAAGTTTTGGAACAAGTAAAGTCTTGATTAAAACTTTAGTTCCAACCCTTAGAATTTTAAAAGTTAAATTTCAACCCTTATACTTTATAATATTATATATGAGATTAAGTCGTCTTACTGCTAGTACGCCTCATTCACGAAGCCGGTCTATAAGGGGGGTATAGGGTTGTTGCCTATAAAATGGCAACTTAATGGGTGTCCACTCTCACCCACCGCTTCCTTGATCGGTGGAGGGTCGTTACCCGAACGGGTAGGACAAGGACTTATAAATTCTCATTAAAAGTATGATTAATATTATAAAGTAACTAAATTCTTTTACTAAATTCCCAATCTTAGTTTCTTTAGGAAAAATGTGAATAAGGTGCTAATCATGAAATTACATTTTACACTTTGTTTAAGTCGTTGGTGGAGCGTGTGTGGTTAACCGGCAAACTAACTTGGACTTAACAAGGTAGGTAAAGGGTGACTTAAGGTTTATCATAGTATCGGTGGAGCGTGTTTGGTTTACCGGCACATCGATTGAGTGATAAACTTTAAGGGTACCAAGTGATTTGCATTGTTACTTCACACCTCGTTTTGTGATCCTCGGTATCCCAGTCACAAAACTTGGAGGGCACACTCGAGATTGAAACATGCCTTTGAAAAGTTCATTGAATCTCAAAAGAATATAGGAATTTATAAGAACCAACTAAAAACCTAATATCTATATTTCGTTTTTTCATGGTGGAAATTGGTGAATCGTCATTCACCTACCATTCAAATATGTTATAGCTTCGATTACGACATACCTATTCTAAGTTATAATATATTGTGATTGGATCCTAGCCTTAATATTACATTTGAGTGTTTTATTAAGGACTCTCTTAATATCTAAACTAATCTTGTTCTCTTCTTTCAGATGTCTTCAAACAATGCTGCTTCTGGCTCTAATCCTAATAGCTCCTTTACCCTTATGAACTTATGTGGGAAATTCACTTTTGATGGATCCAACTTCAATGAATGGATCAGAAACATCAAGATGATTACCCGCTACGAGGACAAAGAATATGTCCTATACAAGGACCTTAAGGAGATTGATGAGACCACTGCAACTCCCCAGGAGATCGCTGACTTCCGGGTACATGAAAGGGATGCTACAAAAGTGGCATGGATCATGTTGGCCACCATGACAGCGGTGTTGGAATAGTGTATAAGGCTGCAACTACATTTGGCAAGTATTTGACCCGGTTGTGCAAGGTCCTTTTGGGTTGCCTTCACCATAGCAACTTGACAGGATGATTTGGAATGAGAGAAGAAATATTATTAAGGAATAATAATATTATTATTTGATTAATATAAGTCATAAATTAATTAGGAATTAATTTGGTGACTTAAGGAGATTAATTAAATAGAAGGGCATAAACTGTCAATTGTATGATAGTTGTACTTTGGGCTATAATCCCTTAAGGATAAGGGGGTTGACGGTTTTGTGGCTTTGGATAGACCTTGAAATCGTCCAAGGCTTATCATTAGGGTATTGGATTGCTGAGGGCCTAAGTTATCCAATTAGGGTTTAAGGGTGAAACCCTAGGAGCCTAACTAGTATAAATAGACCCTAGGGGTTAAGGAAAATCGGTACCCTTGTCTCTAAAGAAACCCTGGCCGATTTTTTCCTCCTCTCTTCTCTCTCTATAATCATACTCTTGCTAGTTGGTGTTTGTAATCCATTAGAGGAGTGACAATTGTGACTCTAAGTTCCAAGGACAAGAAGATTCAAGCAAGCAATTTAAGGTAATCTTCTAGATCTGTTTTTCTTTTGCTATCACCTAGATCTATTGTTCAAAAGTCTTGGATACAATGCATGTTCAATTAGAGAAACCTAGATCCAAGCATTAGGGTTTGTATGTGCACATAGGAATGTTCATATGGCTAAAACACATCAGTGGTATCAGAGCCTAGATTGGTTTCTGTTGAATTGATGCATTGGTTGCTTGATTGTTGCTTGCAAAATTCAAATTTTGTCATTCTACCTGACGAACTCGGTGAGTCCCATAGTGGACTTGGCGAGTAGGCTCAACTCGGCGAGTCCATTGTGGTACTCGGCGAGTTCGAGCGTCAGAAACAGCTAATTTCGGGATTTCTTGTTGTTTATCTTTTGGTAACATACCTTAATCTTAATGGGTCAATATAAATCAGATTTTTATATATGTTTGAGTATATTCTTGACCTAATTAAAGATATTTATCAATTAATTGAATAATAATTTCTTTATGTGATAATTGATTAATTATTTTAATTAAATTGGTAAATTGTTTTGCAAGAAATAATTAAATAAATCAAATATGGATAATTATTTGATTAAATGTTAATTTGGATTATTTGTTATTTGATCCCCTATGTTTTGAAAAGTTTAAAACTTGCCCTCATGTTTTAAAATTTATGTTTTGTGATTAAATGCTTAATGTAGACAATTTAAATTTCAAACCCTAGAATTTTACAAGTTTAAAATTCAACCCTATACTAATATAATTAAAATGCTAGTCTTACCGTTAGTAGGCCACATTCATGAAGCCGGTCTATAAGGTGGGTATAAGGTTGCTGCCTATAAAATGGTGCTTAATGGGTGTACACTCACACCCACCGCTTGCTTGATCGGTGGAGGGTCGTTAGCCGAACGGGTAGGATAGGGCAACCTCATCTCCTGATTAAAAGTATAATATGAAATACAAAGTAACTACATGTTTTTCAAAATTCTAAATCCTAGTTACTTTAGGAAAAGTGAATTGATGCAATCCCATGAAATTACACTTTGCACCCTTGCTTAGTGGAGCGTGTGTGGTTTACCGGCACACTAATTGGTTCTAAGCAAAGGTGACAAAGGGTGATTCATTGTTTATCATAGTTCGATGGAGCATGTGTGGTTTACCGGCACATCAAATAGGTGATTGTTACAATGAAGGCACCATGTGAATTTGCATGGTAATTCACACCCACTTTGTGATCCTCGGTATCCCAGTCACAAACGAGAGGGGCATATCGAGATTTAAACATGCCATTGAAAAGTTTCAATGAATCTTATCCAAACTTAGGAATTCTCAATACATTTAGAACTTAAAGTTATGTTTTCATGGTGGAGAATTAGTGAATCGTCATTCACTTACCTTCAAATTGTTTGCATGTTATATTACGGCATCCCTTTTCTAATATGTAAATATTGTTGTTGGATCCTGGCCCTAATTTTTCTTATTGGGTGATAATTAGGAATTTGAATTCTAATCTATCCTTGTCCTTTCTATTTGTAGATGCCGAACGTGAACAACGCTGCTGCTAGCTCGTTCACATTGCTGAGCCTTTGCCAAAAGGTGACTTTCGATGGGACGAACTTTAGCGAATGGATAAGATACATTCACATGATTTCTCCTACGAGGACAATGAGTATGTCCTCGATGAGAAGCTCGAGAAGATCAACCCAGAAATCGCTACTCCGGCTGAAATGACTGCTTTTAAGACACATGAACGTGATTCAACGAAGGTTCATTGCATCATGATAGCCACAATGAACGCGGAATTCCAAAAGTCCTACGAGGACATGTATCCGTATGAAATGCACCAAGACTTGTTGGAGAGATACCACCAAAACGCGAGGCAGGAACGTTATGAGATCTTCACTAACATGATCTCCGCCAAAATGGGTCATGGAGAATCTCTAACCGTGCACCTGCAAAAGAGGCAAAGGTATGTCGATCGTCTTCGCAAGTTGAATGTTGACTTGCGGAAGACTTGACGATCGACATGGTGATTCACTCCTTGCCTCCGTGTTACAACCAATTTAGGATGACCAACCACATGAACAAGGAAGAGGTCACCCTAAGTAAGATCCAAGGTCTCCTTAGGGTTGCTGAGAGCAACCTCAAGGACAAGTTTGTTGCACCCACTCCTAATCCACCCGCTGCTCCTGTTTTGGCCATTGGGCAAGGAAGAGGCAACAAGAGGAAGGCTTCGTGTAAGAGCCACCGCAAGGGAAAGTCCCGAGATGGTTCCTCTTCTAGTGGGACCAAAGTTGATCCCGCTAAGCCTAACCTTAACCCAAAGGAGGCAGAGTGCCACCATTGCAACAAAATAGGGCATTGGAAGAGAAGCTGCCCAGACTACCTGCAAGCCATCAGGGAAGGAAAGATCAAGCCGTCTTTCGCAGGTATATACACAATTAAACCTAATGATTCATCTCATGCTATTTCTTGGGTCCTCGATACCGGGTGTGGTTACCACATTTGTTCTGAATTGCAAGGACTAAGAAGAAATAGGGATGTGGAGCATGGAAGAATAAATGTAATCATGGGGAACAGAAGATCGTCACCTGTGACCAAGATTGGAGTGTATTCTCTAGTGCTTCAGAATGGCTTATGTTTAAATTTGAACAATTATTGCTATTCACCAGAAATGGCAAGAAACATCTTTTCATTTCATGGTTTGTTTAGACAAGGATTTAGACTTTCTTTTAATAATGAGAATGGTTCTATTTATGCTTATCTAAATGGTGTCTTATATTTTGAAGCAATACCATGTAATGGAATTTATGAAACTGTTATGACTGTAGATAACCTAGGAAATGATGTTTTATTCATGGATTCTTCCAATAGTATGGATAGAGCATCCTTGTGGCATTGTCGTCTTGGACATGTCAATAAGAAGCGCATAGCCCAATTCCAAAAGGATGGAGTGTTGGAGTCATTCGACCTTAGGGAAGATGACACATGCGAGTCTTGTTTACTTGGAAAGATGACCAAGTCACCCTTGACTAGTACATGTGAAAGGGGTGAGGGTTTATTGGACATCATACATACCGATGTATGTGGACCCTTTAGATCGACCACGAAGGATGGAAACCGCTTCTATGTGACTTTTACCGATGACTATAGTAGATATGGGTATATCTACTTAATCAAGCAAAAGTCAGAAACATTTGAAAAGTTCAAGGAGTTCAAGAATGAAGTGGAGAATCAATTGGGCAGGAAAATCAAGATGCTTCGATCCGATCGAGGAGGAGAGTACCTAAGTCTTTAATTCCACGACTATCTCAAGGAGTGTGGAATAGTTTCACAATTGACGCCACCTAGGACACCGCAGTTGAATGGTGTGGCAGAAAGGCATAGTCGAACCTTGTTAGACATGGTCCGCTCTATGATGAGTCGTGCTTCACTACCTATCTCATTCTGTGGGTATGCCTGATGGGTTTTAGCCATAAGAACTTTCCTATGTGCGCATGGAAAACCCTAATGCTTGGATCTAGGCTTTCTAATTAAACATGCTTTGAATCCAAGACTTCTAATGACTATTTAGGTTAAATAACAACATTGAAACAGATCTAGAACCATACCTTTGAATTCCTTGTTGATCTTGTTGTCTTGGAGCTTCTAGAGTCACAATTGTTACTCCTCTAATGGCTTATGAACACCAAATAGCAAGCAGGATGATTTGGGAGAGAGGAGAGGGGAGGAATTCGGCCAGGGCTTCTCTATTTTAGGTGAAGTTCCGAATTCCCTTAGCCATGGGATCTATTTATACTTGTAGACTCCTTAAGGGTTACAACCTAAACCCTAATTGGATAATTTTCTCTTAAGGCTATCCAAATCCATTCCTTAGATAAGCAATGGACGATTTGAGCTATCCTTTAGCTTCTAGAATCCGTCCCATCTATATCTATATGGATTTACAGTCTAAAGTTTAACTATCAAACAATTGACAGTTTATACCCTCTTATTTAATTAATTTCTTTAAGTCACCAAATTAATTCTAATTAATTCTATGACTTATATTAATCAAATAACAATGTTATTAGTCTTTATATTATTTTCATAATATATTAATAATATTTATTCTCTCTTAATAAATCATCCTATCAAGTTGCTATGGTGAAGGCAACCCAAAAGGACCATGCACAACCGGGTCAAATACTTGCCTAATATAGTTGCAGCCTTAGACACTATTCCAACAGTCTCCCACTTGGATAAGTCTAGTAACTATATGTACAAGTACAATTCGGTTTGCAATCGTAGCTCTCAAAGACGCTGTCAAACTCTCATCTAATCAATCTTGTCCTTTAGATAAGGGATCGTACAGTCCTCTGTTAGATATCATGCTGAGAATCCTATGGAATGGTTAGTCAAGCATTTAGGTTTCTCGATCTCTGATTTATTCGACATAGAACTTAATCGAACACATCAATTCAGTTCTGACCGGGCCCAGCACATAAGTCAAATCAAATCATCGAGCGGCCGAGATATCGCTTTTACCTTCTTAGATAAAAGTTACAAATAAACTTTGACTTATATGCATTTACTTATTCATTAACCAACTATACACAACAATGCATTTTATAACACCGAGTTACTGATGCGTTTTCGCATTATCAATGTACAATCAATTAACAAATAACAAACCATATATCTAGGTTTTAAGACTATATGATATTATCGTCTTGCGATCACCCTTTTATATCAAATTCCATGAGGTGATTCCAGCAAGCGCGGGTTTGTTCCAATGCTCAAAACCAGTTCATAAGCACTCATGAACGTCGCATCAATCTTTTGCTATGTCTAACACCATTTAGACAATCTACACACCAATTCATGACAATCATCATTCATATCTACTTCCAACCTATGAATGATTGTGGACAATTTGAACAATTCGGTTATTCCAAATAAACTCAATTATTCTGGAAGTCAAAACATGCAAAGTGAAACAACAGTTAAACAATTAACATAAGACAGTAACATTACTCATAAATAAAACTCCTTTATTTAATCATCAAATGTTAATTACATTTATCTATTACACGTTTCTAATACTATCTAATCTATGCTAATATCATCCTTCAACCCAATACTCCGAGCATGCTGCAAGTGCTTAACCCTACTTAGTCCCTTCGTAAGCGGATCTGCTGGGTTATCTTCTGATGATATCCTCTTCACTACAAGTTGTCCTTCTTCTACACGATTTCTGATGAAGTGATATTTTCTGTCGATATGTCGTGATCTACCATGATCCCTTGGTTCCTTGGTCAAGGCAACTGCTCCTTCGTTATCACAGAAAATCTCCATGGGCTCCTTTATGGCAGGTACAACTCCAAGATCACCGATGAAGTTCTTTAGCCATATTGCCTCTTCGACGCTTCGCTCGCTGCAATGTACTCTGATTCGCAAGTTGAATCAGCTACGGTTTCCTGCTTGGAACTCTTCCATGTCACTACTCCTCCATTTAGGGTAAAGACCTAGCCCGACTGCGAACGGTAGTTGTCCCTGTCGGTCTGAAAACTGGTGTCACTATACCCTCGCACCTTCAAGTCATGACTCCCTCCGAGGACTAAGAACCATTCCTTCGTCCTCCGAATGTAAGTAAGGATATTCTTCACCGCAATCCAGTGTGCTCTGCCAGGATTCCCTTGATATCTGCTAACCATGCTCAATGCGAAGGTTACATTAGGGCGAGTACTCGACTCATTTCTGCTATTTCAGCTACGGTACTCGGACTTTGAGTCTTACTCAACTTGGCATTACATTGTATCGGTAATTCTCCTTTCTTCGAGTTTTCCATACTAAAATGTTTTAATACCTTCTCTAAGTAAGTATTCTGACTAAGTCAAATTAGTCTCTTACTTCTTTCTCTTACTATCCTTTTTCCCAAAATGTAAGAAGCCTCTCCGAGGTCCTTCATAGCGAAGCACTTCCCGAGCCAGGACTTAACCTCCTGCAGAGTCGGGATGTCGTTTCCTATGAGTAATATGTCATCGACATATAGAACGAGGAAGCTTACTATACTCCCACTGGCTTTGACATATACACATGATTCATCTTCGCTTCGTACAAATCCAAACTCTTTGACTTCTCAAGCTTACACACTCTATTCGGATGCTTCGGATCCACAAACCGCTCTGGCTGAGCCATGTAAACATCCTCAGCCAACTTTCCATTAAGGAAAGCGGTCTTGACATCCGTTTGCCAAATCTCATAATCATGAAATGCGGCAATAGCTAGCATCACTCTAATAGATTTTATCTTTGCAACTGGTGAGAAGGTCTCATCATAGTCAACTCCAGGAGTTTGAGTAAAGTCCTTCGCAACCAATCGCGCTTTATATGTGTGTACATTTCCATCCACGTCGGTCTTCTTCTTGAAGATCCATTTGCACCCAACAGTCTTACGTCCGGGCACATAATCAACCAAATTCCAAACTTGGTTACCATACATGGATTGGATCTCGCTATCCATTGCCTTTTTCCATTTCGCAGACTCCGGGCCTGCCATGGCTTCCTTATAGCTATTAGGTTCATCAAGGTTTACTAGTGTACCATAACTAATATACGTGTCCCCTTCGGTAGTAATATGAAAACCATAAAACTAGAGATGATCTCTAACTCTATCGGAACGTCTAAGAGGTAAGGACTCGTCAATCGGTTCAACCGGAGTTTCCTCATCGGGTTGAGTGCCAGCGGTAGAGGTTCCTTCGTCTATCGACTCTTGAATCTCTTCAAGCTCGATTTTCCTCCCACTATCTCCTTGCCCTATGAGTTCTCGCTCTCGGAAAACTCATATCCTTGCAACAAAGACAACATTGTCCTTCGGTCTATAGAAGAGATATCCAAAGGATGTCTGCGGGTAGCCGATGAAAATACATCGCTCACTTCGAAGTTCGAGCTTGTCATGAGTATCTCGTCTTACGAAAGCCTCGCAACCCCAAACCTTGATATGTGCCAACGAGGGAGCTTTCCCTGTCCACATCTCGTGAGGTGTTTTGGCAACCTTCTTAGTAGGGACTCGGTTAAGGATATGGGCGGCAGTCTCTAAGGCATACCCCCAAAAAGAGATAGGTAGTGAAGCACGACTCATCATAGAGCGAACCATATCCAATAAGGTTCGATTACGCCTTTCTGCCACACCATTCAACTACGGTGTCCTAGGAGACGTCAATTGCGAAACTATTCCACACTCCTTGAGATAATCGTGGAATTCAAGACTTAGGTACTCTCCTCCTCAATCGGATCGAAGCATCTTGATTTTCTTGCCCAATTGATTCTCCACTTCATTCATGAACTCTTTGAACTTTTCAAAGGTTTCTGACTTTTGCTTGATTAAATAGATATACCCATATCTACTATAATCATCGGTAAAAGTCACGTAGAAGCGGTTCCCATCCTTCGTGGTTGATCTAAACGGTCCACATACATCGGTATGTATTAGGTCCAATAGACCCTCACCCCTTTCACACGTACTTGTGAAGGGTGACTTAGTCATCTTTCCAAGTAAACAAGACTCGCATGTGTCATCTTCCCTAAGGTCGAATGACTCCAACACTCCATCGTTTTGGAGTTGGGCTATGCGTTTCTTGTTGACATGTCCAAGATGACAATGCCATAAGGACGCTTTATCCATACGAGTGGAAGAATCTATATTCAAAACATCATTTCCTAAGTTATCAACAATCATAACAGTTTCATA
The DNA here is from genome assembly GCF_051521515.1 of Lactuca serriola. Classification (NCBI taxonomy): domain Eukaryota; kingdom Viridiplantae; phylum Streptophyta; class Magnoliopsida; order Asterales; family Asteraceae; genus Lactuca; species Lactuca serriola. The sequence continues at coordinate 286,893,569 of NC_136410.1, forward strand.
AATTCCATTACATGGTATAGCTTGAAAGTAAAAGACACCATTTAGATAAGCCAAAATAGAACCATTCTCATTAGTAAAAGAAAATCTAAAACCTTGTCTATATAAACCATGAAATGAAATGATGTTTCTAGCCATTTCTGGCGAATAGCAACAATTGTTCAAATCTAAACATAAATTATTCCTAAGCACTAAAGAATACACTCCAATCTTGGTCACAGGCGACGATCTTCTGTTCCCCATGATTAGATTGATTCTTCCTTGCTACACATCCCTACTTCTTCTTAGTCCCTGCACATTAGAACAAATGTGGTAACCACAACCGGTATCAAGAACCCAAGAAATAGCATGATTAGAATCGTTAGATTTAATTGTGTATATACCTGCGAAAGATGGCTTGATCTTTCCTTCCATGATGGCTTGTAGGTACTCTGGGCAGCTTCTCTTCCAATGTCATATCTTGTGGCAGTGGTGGCACTTTGCCTCCTCCGGGTTAGGGCAGGGCTTAGTGGGATCGACTTTGCTCCCACTAGAAGAGGCACCATCTCGGGCTTTAACCTTGCGATAGTTCTTCGATGAAGTCTTCCTCTTCTTTCCCTTTCCTTGACCAATAGCCAAGACAGGAGCAGCAGGCGGATTGGGAGTTGGTGCAACAGACTTGTCTTTGAAGTTGCTCTCAGCGACCCTCAAGAGACTTTGGAGTTTGCTTAGGGTGACCTCTTCTTTGTTCATGTGTTAGGTCATCCTAAATTGATTGTACATCGGAGGCAAAGAGTGAAGCACCATGTCGATCGCCAAGTCTTCTCCAAAGTCAAAATTTAACTTGCGAAGGCAGTCGACATACCTTTGCATCTTTTGCAGGTGTGCGGTAAGAGATTCTCCATGACCCATCTTAGCAGAAATCATGTTGGTGAAAATCTCATAATTCTCTTGTCTCACGTTCTGGTGGTATCTCTCCAATAACTCTTGGTGCATTTCGTACGGGTACATGTCCTCATAGGACTTTTGGAATTCGGAGTTCATGGTGGCTATCATGATGCAATGTACCTTTGTTGCATCTCGCTCATGAGTTTCAAAAGCGGTAATTTCAGCCAGAGTAGTGATTTCAGGGTTGATCTTCTCGAGCTTCTCATCGAGGACATACTCCTTATCCTCATAGCGAGCAATGGTGTGAATGTATCTTATCCGTTCGCTAAAGTTCATTCCATCGAAGGTGACCTTTTGGCAAAGGCTCATCAACGTGAAAGAACTAGCAGCAGCGTTGTTTGCATTCGACATCTACAAAAGGAAGAAAGGACAAAGATAGATTAGAATAAGAATCCCTAATTATCACCCAATAAGAAAAATTAGGGCTAGGATCCAACAATAACATTTACATACTAGGAAAGGGATGCCGTAATCTAACATGCATATAAATTGAAGGTAAGTGAATGACGATTCACTAATTCTCCATCACAAAAACTTAAACTATTAGTCCTAAGTGTATTGAGAATTCCTAGGTTCGGATGAGATTCATTGAAACTTTTCAATGGCATGTTTAAATCTCGATATGCCCCTCTTGTTTGTAACTGGGATACCGAGGTGTAACAGCCCGAAATCTCAGGTATTGTTTAATTATGTTTTTAGGGTGAGTTGAGAGGGGACTCGGCGAGTTGGAGCCTAGACTCGCCGAGTAGGATCGCAGACTTGGTCGCGGGTCCGCGACTGGACTCGACGAGTCCAGATATGGACTCGGCGAGTCGACGCTGTTCAGCAGAAACCCTAACCGTACAGTTTTGGATCGTATTTAATGCTCTTATAGGCCGTCATTGTCCGTCTTTAGTCGATTGAGAGGAACCCTAAACGGCTGTGGGCATCTAGAGCAAGATTGGAGGATATTAGGGCTTGAAGAAATTGTTGGGCAAGGAGGAGAAAGGTTTAGGCTAAAGGAACAGCAAGGGATTCGAGTTCTGCGGTTTGGAGACACAGAGAGGACATATTCCAGGTAATATTTCGGATTCCCTTCTGTTGTTTGATGTGTTTATGAAGTTAGGGTTTATAGAACCCATTTGGTGATTAAATGAATTAGTGCCTTGTTACCCAACGACTATAATCTTGTAGTAGGACCTTTAGAGGTCCAGAAGGTCCCATGCATGTGTATTTCGGGACGAGACCTATCTTAGGAAGCAGTTTGATCGACTGCATGGCATGGACTCGCCGAATTCGATGAACAGACTCGGCGAGTAGCTTGAAGATTCACTGAGACTCGCCGAGTTGTTCTTCAGACTCGGCGAGTGGAGTCGGGGTGGCCCCGCGATTCTTCCAGGAGTAACTCGTCGGGTCGAGGAGGGTACTCGACGAGTAGATAAGGAATCTCAGAAAGTTGGAGGACGTCTAGACTCGCCGAGTCGCCAGGGTACTCGCCGAGTCCGGTCGAACTGACCGTTGACCGTTGACCAGAGTTGACCTAAGTCTGACTTCTTAGGGATAGTCACACTTAGAAGATATGAGTGTTAATGAGATATGTGATGTTATAGGAAGGTTGTAGCTCGTTGGATTGTGCACGAGTGATTTCAGGAGTTGCTAGCTTTCAGCATTTACGAGGTGAGTCTTCTCACTATACTGTACCCGGAAGGGTTGACTGTGTGACCGGAAGGTCGGATATAATATGTGATATGTATGCTGTATGTGGTAAGTTATTTGTTATATGTGTTATGTATGTTATGGGCCGGAAGGCGATTATACTATGGGCCGGAAGGCAATATGTTATGGGCCGGAAGGCGATATGTTGTGTGATGGACCGGAAGGTCGGCGTGGGTAAGGCCGGAAGGTTTACCCAGCAGGGACGGAAGTCCCCTGAGACACATGGACCGTAAGGTCGGGCCTGGAAAGGCGTATGTGCGTAAGTTGTATATTGGGGAACTCACTAAGCATTTATGCTTACAGTTGTTGTGCATGTATTTCAGGTACTAGCGAGGACCGTGGGAAGGCGCCGGCATGATCGATACACACTGAAGATTGTCTTTATGATCTTGGGATTTTGAATAACTGTATTTGACAGAATACTTAACTATTTATGCCTTGTCTTAAATGGAATTAATCATGTTTTAAAAATGAAAAATTTGTTTGAAAAATTTGAGTTGTTACAATTGGTATCAGAGCTTTGGTTTGAGGGATTCGGGTGCACCTTCGGGGGTAACTGAACTCAAACCGAGGATTTGAGGAAACTTTTCAAATAAAGGCATAAACTTTTGTAAATGGTTTTGTGGTAAGCAAGAAAGGAGCAGTGTGTACGATCAGTCAGCGCCCGAACGGTAAAGATCCCCAAAATACCTTACAATATTATATGATATGAATTGTTATGCATGCTAGAAGACTAGGTATTCATGATAGGACTAGAGTGGCCTGATTTGTGATGCATTATTCTAGGGAAGTTTGCCTATATGAGATGCTTTGCTAGTATGCGGGTAGATAGTGCATATCAGAAGTAGAGTACTCACTATCCGGAGTTTGGGGAGGAGGACTTGGGATGAACACTGATGCGGTGTGGTCGGTAGTATTGGGCCCGTACTACCGAGGACACCGGGTCAGTGGGAGACCCAAGTAAGAATCCCTGGATATCGGGGGACTGAGTAGGGTTGCGTATCGAGTACAATCGTACACGGTAGAATCTCTGATAGTTTTATGTTGTATTTCAGAGACATCATGGTTAGACCGCGTCACGGAGCGAGCATGAGCGGTGTGAGTGACGAGGATATTCGTCAGATGATTCACGAGGAGGTGGCGGCCGCGATCCGGGCTGAGATCCCGGAGATGTTCGGGTCTATTAAGACCACCCTGATGGAGACATTCGATGAGCGGTACGCCGCGTTGACTGAGGCTGCAACCGCTGCAGCTACCGCAGCCGTGGCCGCTGCTAGGCCACAGGGAGGTGACTCGTTGCTGTTCCGAGAGTTCAGCAACACGAAGCCACCGGAGTTCGATGGGACACAGGATCCGATTGCTGCGATGAGGTGGATCGCAGATATAGAGGGGTGCTTCTACACGTGTTCATGCCCGGAGCACCTGAGAGTACGGTTCGCTTTGAACCAGCTCCGCCTGGGAGCGAAGGACTGGTGGAAGTTCGTGACAGCGAATTTCACCTTGGCAGAGACTACAGCGGTGACATGGGAGGGGTTTACTGCCATGTTCAGGGATGAGTACGTTCCCCCGGTGGAGAGGGAACGATTAGTGCAGGAGTTCTTAACCCTCAAGCAGGGTACTGATTCTGTTGCGGTGATTACGCGGAAGTTTCATGAGAGGGCGATGTTCTGCCCCGAGCTGGTGTCCACTGATCAGGCTCGGATGAGCCGGTACTTGGGAGTGTTGAGGAGGGATATCCGGGAGTTTGTATCGAACTCCACCTACCATACTTTTGCTGAGCTTCAGGCGAATGCCAGGAAGCGCGAGATCAAGTTGGAGACCCAGGCTCGGGAGGAGGCTGAGTCTCAGCGGGTGGACCGGCGACCGGCTCAGTTCCAACCGGCAGCCAAGCGGACCAAGTCCGCCGATTCGAGGACAGGAGGTTCGAAGGGTCGCACTTGCGGGAAGTGCGGCAAGAGTCATGATGGAGTATGTCGATTTGGTGCTTGCTACAAGTGTGGCAAGGAGGGGCACATTGCTAGGGAGTGCCCCAAGGGATTTACGGTTTGCTTTCATTGCAACCAGACTGGCCATAGGAAGGCCGAGTGCCCTCAGCTTCTTCAGGGATCTGCACCTGCTACCGGAGCTATTGCGACCCGACCGGTGAAGGCCGAGGCCCCGAGGGCTCGGGGCAGAGCCTTTCAGCTGACTGCGGAGGAGGTCCGCGCTGCGCCCGATGTTGTGGCAGGTATGTTGTAATTCATGTAATTATTTAAATGTCGATATGTTATGCTTATGTTATTATGTGCGTAGGTACTTTCCTTGTGAACTCTGTGCCTGCCTTAGTGTTATTTGACTCGGGTGCGAGTAGGTCCTTTGTGTCCTTAGCCTTTAGTCAGCATATCGGCGTTAGTCGTGAGTCGTTGAGTCGACCTCTGAGAGTTTCTATAGCTGACGAGAAAGTGATTGGTGCTACGGAGGTTCTTCGGGGATGTGTACTAGAGATTTTCGGGGTTGAATTCCCGATTGACCTGATTCCTATTGCGATGGGGGATGTCTGTGTCATCGTGGGCATGGACTGGCTGAGCCGATTCGGCGCTGTCATCGACTGTGAGCGTCAGTTGGTGACTATACGAGACCCTAGAGGGGGAGTTCTTTCGGTGTACGGCGAAGGTACCCGTTCGGGATCAGCTTTTTGTTCGGCCGCTAGGGCGAGGCAGTGTCTACAGCAGGGCTGTAAGGGTTTTGTGGCGTATGTGTTGGATACACGGGAGATCGCCGAGAGACTGAAATCAGTTGAGGAAGTTCCTGTGGTGCGCGAGTTTTCAGATGTTTTTCCCGAGGAGTTGCCGGGAGTACCTTCTGTGAGGCAAGTAGAGTTTGGTATCGATCTGATTCCGGGGGCCGCGCCTATTGCCAAAGTGCCCTATCGTCTTGCACCTCCAGAGATGCAAGAGTTGTCCTCGCAACTCCAGGAGTTGCTGGGGAAAGGATTCATTCGGCCGAGCAGCTCGCCATGGGGAGCACCTATTCTGTTCGTCAAGAAGAAGGATGGTTCACACCGGATGTGCATTGATTACCGGGAGTTGAACAAGCTAACGGTCAAGAACCGTTACCCGTTGCCGAGGATCGATGATTTATTCGATCAGTTGCAGGGAGCATCTTGCTTTTCCAAGATCGATCTGAGGTCAGGATACCATCAGGTGAGAGTACGGGATGAGGACGTCCAGAAGACAGCGTTTAGGACGCGATATGGGCATTATGAGTTTGTGGTGATGCCTTTTGGACTCACCAATGCCCCGGCGGTGTTCATGGATCTCATGAACAGGGTATGCAGGCCGATGTTGGATCGGTCAGTGATTGTATTTATCGACGACATTCTGGTGTATTCGAGATCTAGAGAGCAGCATGAGGAGCATTTGAGGGAGGTCCTTGAGGTATTGAGGTCGGAGAAGCTTTATGCAAAGTTCTCCAAATGTGACTTCTGGTTGCGGGAGGTCCAATTTCTAGGACATGTGGTTAATCAGAAAGGGATATTGGTCGATCCGGCCAAGGTTGAGGCGGTGATGAGTTGGGAAGTGCCGAAGTCACCCTCTGAGATCAGAAGTTTCCTTGGGTTGGCAGGGTATTATCGGAGATTCATCAGGGATTTCTCCAAGATCGCAGTGCCACTCACCAGATTGACCCGGAAGGGTGTTGCATTCTCATGGGGGCCCGAGCAGCAGACCTCCTTTGAGACACTTCGCCAGAGGTTGTGCGAAGCCCCGGTATTAGCTCTCCCAGAAGGGATGGAAGATTTTGTGGTATATTGCGACGCATCGATTTCGGGATTGAGTGCAGTGTTGATGCAGAGGGGTCATGTGATAGCTTATGCGTCGAGGCAGTTGAAGCCTCATGAGGCGAGATACCCTACGCATGATTTAGAGTTGGGAGCAGTAGTGTTCGCTCTCAAGATTTGGCGTCACTACCTGTATGGGGTTCGATGTACAATATATACGGACCATAAGAGCTTGAAGTATTTGATGGATCAGCCCAACCTAAATATGCGTCAGAGGAGGTGGTTGGATGTGGTCAAGGATTACGATTGTGAGATCCTGTACCACCCAGGCAAGGCTAATGTGGTAGCCGACGCGTTGAGCCGCAGGGCGGAGAGCACTCCATTGCGAGATGTATGCTTGAGACTGATTGTGATGACTCCAGTATTGGATGCTATTCGTGGGGCACAGGCAGAAGCTGTACGACCAGAAATGCAGAAGAAAGAGCGGGTTGTGGGGTTAATCTCAGAGTTTGTTAAGGATAGTCGAGGGCTTATGACGTTTCAGGGTCGGGTCTGGGTACCGTTCGTGGGCGGTACGCGTACTACTTTGATGGAAGAGGCTCATAGATCGAAATTCTCGATCCATCCCGGTGCTACAAAGATGTATTTGGATTTGAGGAAGGAATATTGGTGGCCCTGTATGAAGAGGGACGTGGCATGGTTCGTTGAGAGGTGCTTGACCTGCCGTAAGGTTAAGGCTGAGCACCAGAGACCGCATGGCAAGTTACAGCCATTGGAGATCCCCGAGTGGAAGTGGGAACAGATCACTATGGATTTTATCACCAAATTGCCAAGGACTGCTAGGGGATTTGACGCAATTTGGGTGATTGTGGATAGGTTGACGAAGAGTGCACACTTCCTTGCCATCAGTGAGAGTTCTTCAGCGGAGAAGTTGGCGGAGATATATGTGAGAGAGGTGGTATCTCGGCACGGGATGCCGATCTCGATTGTGTCAGACCGTGATGTGCGCTTTACTTCCAGATTCTGGAAGAAATTCCATGAGGAGTTGGGTACTAAATTGCATTTTAGTACCGCATACCATCCCCAGACAGATGGTCAGAGCGAGCGGACGATTCAGACGCTGGAGGACATGCTCCGAGCGTGTGTGTTAGACTTCGGGGGTAGTTGGGATGCGTATTTACCATTGGCAGAGTTCTCCTACAACAACAGCCATCATTCGAGCATTGGTATGCCACCTTTCGAGCTGTTGTATGGTAGGAGGTGTCGGACCCCCATTTGCTGGGGAGAGGTGGGACAGAGAGTGATGGGCAGTACGGAGATCGTGCTCCAGACGACAGAGCAGATTCAGCAAGTGAGACAAGGGTTATTGACTGCCCAGAGCCGACAGAAGAGTTATGCAGACAGGCGCCGATCCGAGCTTGAATTTCAGGTCGGCGACTTCGTTCTCCTGAAGGTCTCTCCTTGGAAAGGAGTGATTCGATTCAGGAAGAGGGGCAAATTGGGGCCCCGGTATATTGGACCATTCCGTGTGATTGCGAGGATAGGCCGGGTAGCCTATCGGTTGGAGTTACCAGCGGAGTTGGGTCCGATCCATGACACTTTTCACGTGTCGCAGTTGAGGAAGTGCATAGCCGATGAGTCGGCAGTGGTTCCATTGGAGGATATCCAGGTGGATGCGAGCCTGAATTATGCGGAGAGACCAGTGGCTATCAGAGATCGGAAGATCAAGGTTCTGAGGAACAAGGAGGTACCTCTGGTGTTGGTTCAATGGCAACACCGTAAGGGATCAGAAATGACTTGGGAACCGGAACGCGAGATGCGGGAGCAGCATCCGGAACTATTTGCAGAGTGAGACTTCGAGGGCGAAGTCTAATCCAAGTGGGGGAGAGTTGTAACAGCCCGAAATCTCAGGTATTGTTTAATTATGTTTTTAGGGTGAGTTGAGAGGGGACTCGGCGAGTTGGAGCCTAGACTCGCCGAGTAGGATCGCAGACTTGGTCGCGGGTCCGCGACTGGACTCGACGAGTCCAGATATGGACTCGGCGAGTCGACGCTGTTCAGCAGAAACCCTAACCGTTCAGTTTTGGATCGTATTTAATGCTCTTATAGGCCGTCATTGTCCGTCTTTAGTCGATTGAGAGGAACCCTAAACGGCTGTGGGCATCTAGAGCAAGATTGGAGGATATTAGGGCTTGAAGAAATTGTTGGGCCAGGAGGAGAAAGGTTTAGGCTAAAGGAACAGCAAGGGATTCGAGTTCTGCGGTTTGGAGACACAGAGAGGACATATTCCAGGTAATATTTCGGATTCCCTTCTGTTGTTTGATGTGTTTATGAAGTTAGGGTTTATAGAACCCATTTGGTGATTAAATGAATTAGTGCCTTGTTACCCAACAACTATAATCTTGTAGTAGGACCTTTAGAGGTCCAGAAGGTCCCATGCATGTGTATTTCGAGACGAGACCTATCTCAGGAAGCAGTTTGATCGACTGCATGGCATGGACTCGCCGAGTTCGATGAACAGACTCGGCGAGTAGCTTGAAGATTCACTGAGACTCGCCGAGTTGTTCTTCAGACTCGGCGAGTGGAGTCGGGGTGGCCCCGCGATTCTTCCAGGAGTAACTCGTCGGGTCGAGGAGGGTACTCGACGAGTAGATAAGGAATCTCAGAAAGTTGGAGGACGTCTAGACTCGCCGAGTCGTCAGGGTACTCGCCGAGTCCGGTCGAACTGACCGTTGACCGTTGACCAGAGTTGACCTAAGTCTGACTTCTTAGGGATAGTCACACTTAGAAGATATGAGTGTTAATGAGATATGTGATGTTATAGGAAGGTTGTAGCTCGTTGGATTGTGCACGAGTGATTTCAGGAGTTGCTAGCTTTCAGCATTTACGAGGTGAGTCTTCTCACTATACTGTACCCGGAAGGGTTGACTGTGTGACCGGAAGGTCGGATATAATATGTGATATGTATGCTATATGTGGTAAGTTATTTGTTATATGTGTTATGTATGTTATGGGCCGGAAGGCGATTATACTATGGGCCGGAAGGCAATATGTTATGGGCCGGAAGGCGATATGTTGTGTGATGGACCGGAAGGTCGGCGTGGGTAAGGCCGGAAGGTTTACCCAGCAGGGACGGAAGTCCCCTGAGACACATGGATCGGAAGGTCGGGCCTGGAAAGGCGTATGTGCGTAAGTTGTATATTGGGGAACTCACTAAGCATTTATGCTTACAGTTGTTGTGCATGTATTTCAGGTACTAGCGAGGACCGTGGGAAGGCGCCGGCATGATCGATACACACTGAAGATTGTCTTTATGATCTTGGGATTTTGAATAACTGTATTTGACAGAATACTTAACTATTTATGCCTTGTCTTAAATGGAATTAATCATGTTTTAAAAATGAAAATTTTGTTTGAAAAATTTGAGTTGTTACACGAGGATCACAAAGCGGGTGTGAATTACCATGCAAATTCACATGGTGCCTTCATTGTAACGATCGCCTATTCGATGTGCCAGTAAACCACACACGCTCCATCGAACTATGATAAACAACGAATCACCCTTTGCCACCTTTGCTTAGAACCAATTAGTGTGCCGGTAAACCACACACGCTCCACTAACTTCTTAGCAAGGGTGCAAAGTGTAATTTCATGGGATTGCATCAATTAACTTTTCCTAAAGTAACTAAGATTGGGAAATTTTAAAAATGTGTAGTTACTTTGTATTAGTTATTATACATTTAATGAGAGGATGAGGTTGCCCTATCCTACCCGTTCGGCTAACGACCCTCCACCGATCAAGCAAGTGGTGGGTGTGAGTGTACACCCATTAAGCGTCATTTTATAGGCCACAACCTTATACCCACCTTATAGATCGGCTTCGTGAATGAGGCCTACTAACGGTAAGACTATCATTTTAGTTATACATATATATATTATTCTAGTAATATTATATTGGTATAGGGTTGTATTTTAAACCTTTTAAAATCTAGGGTTTGAAATTCAAGTTGTCTAAATTAAAAAACTTTTAATCACAAAATATAAACTTCAAAACTTGAGGACAAGTTTTAAACATTTAAAACATGGAGAATCAAATAACAAATAATTTCAATTAACAATTAATTTCCTAAGTATCTATATTTGATTTATTCAAGATTTCTTTTAAGATAATTACCAAAATAATCAAAATAATTAATTAATTATCATATAAGGAAATTAAATATTTTATGAGTTGATAAATATCTTTAATTAGATCAAGATTATAGCCATATATATCAAAAAATCGGATTAGGTTTGATCTAATATGATTAAGGTAAGTTTCCATAAGATAATTATGAAGAAATCCCGAATCTGGCCATTCCTAACGCTTGGACTCGCCGAGTGCACAAAGGGACTCGCCGAGTCAGGCCAACTCGCCGAGTCCACTTTGGAACTCGCCGAGTCCATGACTCAGAAACACAAAAATCAAATTTTGTTGTTTAGTTTCATACAATTAAGCAACAATTTAATGAAAACCAAGCTAGGCTCTGATACCACTGATGGGTTTTAGCCATAAGAACTTTCCTATGTGCGCATGCAAAACCCTAATGCTCGGATCTAGGCTTTCTAATTAAACATGATTTGAATCCAAGACTTCTAATGACTATTTAGGTTAAATAACAACATTGAAACAGATCTAGAACCATACCTTTGAATTCCTTGTTGATCTTGTTGTCTTGGAGCTTCTAGAGTCACAGTTGTCACTCCTTTAATGGCTTACAAACACCAAATAGCAAGGAGGATGATTTGGGAGAGAGGAGAGGGGAGGAATTCGGCCAGGGCTTCTCTACTTTAGGTGAAGTTCCGAATTCCCTTAGCCATGGGATCTATTTATACTTGTAGACTCCTTAAGGGTTACAACCTAAACCCTAACTGGATAATCTTCTCTTAAGGCTATCCAAATCCATTCCTTAGATAAGCAATGGACGATTTGAGCTATCCTTTAGCTTCTAGAATCCGTCCCATCTATATCTATATGGATTTACAGTATAAATTTTAACTATCAAACAATTGACAGTTTATACCCTCTTATTTAATTAATCTCTTTAAGTCACCAAATTAATTCTAATTAATTCTATGACTTATATTAATCAAATAAAAATATTATTAGTCTTTATATTATGCTCATAATATATTAATAATATTTATTCTCTCTTAATAAATCATCCTATCAAGTTGCTATGGTGAAGGCAACCCAAAAGGACCATGCACAACCGGGTCAAATACTTGCCTAATATAATTGCAGCCTTAGACACTATTCCAACAATGCCTTAGAGACTGCCACCCATATCCTTAACCGAGTTCCTACTAAGAAGGTTGCCAAAATACCTCACAAAATGTGGACAGGGAAGGCTCCCTCGTTAGCACATATCAAGGTTTGGGGTTGCGAGGCTTTCATAAGACGAGATACTCACGACAAGCTCGAACCTCATAGTGAGCGATGTATTTTCATCGGCTACCCGCAGAAATCCTTTGGATATCTCTTCTATAGACCTAAGGACAATGTTGTCTTTGTTGCGAGGAGAGGAGTTTTCCGAGAGCGAGAACTCATAAGCCAAGGAGATAGTGGGAGGCAAATCGAGCTTGAAGAGTGTAGTGGTGTTGATTATGATGGTATGTGCGGAATTAGAAAAGATCTAGTGATTCATCATACAAAATCAAGAACACAAGGAGTAAATAAATCTTTGTAAGCTCTTATTAGATCAAGAAAGATTATACAAATGGGTTTGTATACAATTTCTCTCTCTAGTCTAACACTCCAAATTGTTCACTTACATAATGGGAGTCACTCACTTCCTATTTATAGGAAAGACTCAACCCATTTACACATATAAAGAGGAAAGACTAAACACTACATCCAAGCGTGACTTTGCACCCTAACATTCTCCTCCTCAAAGTTAGGATTGGATGTCCAGCTTCAATCTCCAACGAGCTAGCGCGATTAAGACCAAACTCCCCCTCGAAGTAACACTGGTCTTCAAATCCGCAAATGAATATTCGACACACCCGAGAAGCTTTGAATACCCATCATTTTCTCCCCCTTTTATAATCAAAAATGATTATAAAACCCACTAAGTATGAGAAGCGCCCGAGGAATAGTCTTCACGATACTCCCCCTTGATGTGTACCAAAAATGAATCTCCAAAAATCTTGCACAGAAAAACAATCACGAAAAAGCCACAAAAAATTTCCAATTTATGAAAATTATTGACTTTTTGAGTGAAAGTTGCAAGATTTTTCAAAATCCGGGGTAGAAATTGTCACTTTCTGAAACTTGTAGGGACCCATTGTGCCAAAAACAGTCAAATATGCAAAACTCTAGCCCATTTGCGAAATCGGGCATAAAGCGTAAATTCGCACAAACTGCAGGGACCAGAACTAAAAATTCTGCAATCTCTCAGCTTATATTTCCAATTTGCAAAGTTAGGGTTCAGGTTTCTGGTTGAATACCTATCCCTGCCTTCTAGCATTCATGCCTCATCTTTCAGATTGATCTAGCATTCCATACCGGATTTCGGGAGGTCTTCCATTCCAGAAGAGATTGTAATTTCACTCTTTCCCCCACTTCTCATCTCTCTGTGGGACTTGTTCCCTCTTCAACTCAGCGCTTTATAGATAGGCATTGGGGTGCAAACTGAAATTCATTGTGTTCTTCCCCAAATCACCATATGCAGTAAAAGACTTCGCATTTTCATTCATATTTCTTCGCATCTTGTATCCATCTAAACAAATGCGAACTGTTAATCACCTTCGCATTTTAATCCAATTAATCAAATGCGAAATTAACTGAGAAACCCAGATGTGAACCCGTCTTTGAGTCACTCATATGCAAACTTAGTTTTGATTCCAAAATTGAACAAATCTCACTCTCAGATGCGAACCCGATTTTGGTCTTTATAACCAAATGCGAAGTGAGTTTGACCATCAACCACATAGTTGTCTTCATTCGCATTTCATTAACAGTCCACGGTTCGTTCATCAAAAAAAAACCTCCAAGTCTAAACAAGATCAATATGCGAACACAAAATTGAGACCCAAATGCGATTCCAACAGAACTCCAAATCTTCACAGGTCTTCACACTATAATTACAGATGCGAATGAAGAACTCGATGCAAAATCAAAAATCGACATCACTTCTTATTTGCGAAATCCATACCACCGATACCAAAATCAATTCTATTTACAAAATCCAAGTCATCGATCATTCACAGATGAGACCCAGACTAACCATCCAGGTTGCCGACTTTGCTTTTATTCTTCAAATTCATCAATTTCGACTGCCTTCATCTTCAATCACTTCATCCTTTGAACATTGAAATCAAATCCCAACACAATTTGTTCAAGAAACAAATATGAACGAACACAGTGTTCGTTCATGATGAACATACACCCATTTACTTCCAAATTCGAAATTAATCCCAAATTAAGCTAGATTTCGACTCTAACAGCCTCAAAACAACTTGTAACTATCAATATCATCATACGATTTCACCGATTCATCATTCCAATTCGTCTCCAGGAATTCGACTATCAATTTGAGCACGACACGTCGAATCTGATTTCGATCGTCAAATGTCCCAAGCATATGTTCAATGTGTTTGACTCCAAGAAGTCAACTCTAAAATCAAAATCGATATTAACGTCAAGTAAAATCATTCAACTCTAGTACTGATTTCATTCAACAAAACGAATTTCAGAATGCAAATACTAACTCCAATCAAAGACAATTTCAATCAATGCGAATTCATTCTTCTGACGCCAATTGTTCAAGACAAACTAGGCTTTGATATTGACAACCGATTTCAGATGAGTAATCTCCAAATTTGACTCTTGACTTTGTTGAATCAAAATCGGAAATCCGAGAATATGAGATATCGATATAAAGATAATGAACAATGAAGTGATATCAAGTTGGGCTTACTGGATTGATAGTTTGAACTATCAAGATTTGGGCTCAAGATGAACAGTAATGGACATTTGATTTTTGAAAAATGATTTCAATCTTGTTGGATCAGATGAACATTAACGATTTCGAACAATTGGGATAAAAAAAATATTGATTTTGAAATTAATAGAAGTTGTGAGAATATGATTTTGATTTTTGGAATTTTGATCTTAACAAGAATAATTGGATCAACAATGAGGTTATAACGGATTAGATCCAATGAGGCAAATCGATCAAAAATGAAAAACGAAAAATACGAAATGAAATCATGGACGTTTTGGAATCCATTTAAGAATTTGAGATACCTTTTTGATGAATCGAGTTCTGTTTTCAACGAACGAATCAAATTTGGAAGATCTTGGTTCTTTTGTCGGAATGAGAAAATCTCCAAATCGAACATTGTACCACCCACCATGCGAGATGTACAACTCGTTCTTCGTGTTCTTCGTGTTCTTCATCAAACCAAGAACATCTTCAAAAGAACCACCAACACATTTGGGTTTTGACTTCAAATTCATTGCAACCTTTGGAGATTGTTGCTTTGGAACCCAAATTTGCTTCATGGATTTTGGCTTCACAACATTTGAAGATTTTTGTGAGTAAACCCGCTTGTTTTTACGATTGATCTTCTTCTTCTTTTTCTTTCTCATCTTTTTGCTTCTTAAAGACTTGATTTCATGAACAAACCCACTTTCAACAACATGAACATTTTTAGTTTGAATCAAATCTTTTGGAGTTTGATATTTGTGAATTTCTTGAACCACCGGCTTCCGATAAGGAATCATTCCTTCAAACGAATCACAAGAACACAAAATATCATCAGTTTGAACTCCAATTGAGCAAAAAACTTTTTCATCTTGAGAATCAAATTGAACTCCTTTTTCTTGAACATCAAGAACATGATGATCATTAAGAACATCTTCAACAAACATAAGAGCTTGAAGATCACTTGGGTTTTCAACAAGAGAAATGAAATACTCATCAAACAATTCTTTTTCCTTTTTTCCTTTTTATCTCTCTCATTCTTCAAGTTATGGCAAACTTTAGTCAAGCATTCAATCTTTGAAAGTGGTTGAAAAATCAATCCTCCATGATCATCCTTCAAACCTCCATAAGAAATCAAAGTATCCCATGAAATCATTAAGCCTTTCAATATTAATCCAATGAATTGTTCTAAATCGATCTTGTATTTGACATATTTAACGATCACAATCCAAGAAGCATGCTCCAAGTAAACCGTCATTTTTGATCACTAGAATTTGAAGATTTCTAGAGACAGAAAGTGATTATAAATGGGTTTTCTAGAAAGAGAAAGTGATACATGTTGGGGTTGCAAAGTTATTCATTCATGACTTTGTAAATGTTTGACTTTTGTAAAACCCACTTGCATGTGGTGCTTTAGCCTTTAGACCCATTTACATGTTAGAGTGAGAGAGAGACATGTAAACACCTCTATAAATAGTGGGTTCATACCACTTGTAGAGGTGTGCTTGAGAGATGTAAAAGTGAGTGTGTAAGTGTGTGTTAATTATGTAGTCTAGATCTAGATCCTTTTTGTGTAACACCATATACATTCAATATAACTCTTAAACACCCAAATCAACATGTTCAATTGTGCAAGCTTTAATTCCGCATGTCAAACCATGTTCTTTGTCACAACAATTGGTATCAGAGCTTGGTTTTCACGATAAACGTGACTTTTGAAGAACGATTCTCGGTTTGGCAATTTTTGTCACAATTTGAAGCAATTTTTGGTGAGTCTCTCTCTATGATCTCTCTTAATTTTGTTGAAATCGTGCGTAATGTTTTTGATTTTTGATCGTTTTGATTCATTGGATCTAATTCGTTTCAAACCTCATTGTTGATCCAATCAATTTTTGTTAAGATCAAAGCCAACCAAAAACAAAATCAAGTTTACTGTTAATCTAGATATTTCAAGCCCAAAGATAAATTCAAAAGAAAATCAATTTCGTATATTCAAAGATCCAATCCAATCGTTGTTACTGTTCATCAATGGAGCCCAAAATGTCGTATGGTTACTGTTCTTCATTCCAATTTGAGTCCAATTAATTTTTCCGATTAGATGAGCCCAAGCATTATTACATTTGATTAACTCATATATCACATCTTCCGATTATTCTCGCATTCAGTTTATTCAAGAATTCAATCGAAATTTCAAGATCCTGATTAAATCAATTGGGAACATTAACTGTGTTGTTCTTCATCGTATGCATAAAAGTGTTGTACCTTCAAGGTTTTCTTTGATATCGGTTGATGATTGAATCGATTTTCATATTTCACGTCTTTCATCATAATCAGTGTTCTTGAGTTCCAATTTTACTTCTTTGTTTCTTAAAATCGATTAGTAATCTTTGGTTATTATAACTTGTGAATCGATTTTCTTTAATTCCGTTGATTCCTGAAATCGATAATGATCAAGTTAGTGTGAAAAATTTCGAAATTGGTTCGTTGATTTTGATGAAATTTTTGATCGAGAACAGTTGAAGATGGTGAAGAATAGTTGAAAAACACATTTTGATCTGAAATCAGAACTCAAAATCATCGATTTTGTGTTTTTAGATCGTTGACTCTAAAAGTCAAACACAACTTCTATGGGTTAATTCATGGAATTGAAAGGAGAAATAGATGGATTTGAGTTCAATATGTGATTTGAAAGAAGAAATCGAGTTTAATTTGGAGATAAATTGGTTGGATTTGTGATTATGTTGATGAATGATGGAAGGAAATGCACCGAGAATGAACAGATGATATCGTTTGGAATTTAGATTTTGAATAGATTTGCATTTGGTGAAACTTGCGAATTCGTTTTTGATTTTGAGTGTGTTTACTTAAAACTGGAATTGAAAGTCGATTGTTTTGAGGTCATTGTTTGGGTTCGTGTTTGAAAAGCTAAGTAACTGGAATCGATTATTTTGAGTTCGTTGATCGATGGTTTTGATTATTTGGAATGGTTGTTGATTTTGGGATTCCAGTAATGAAAAGAATGAAGAACGATTGTTCGCATTATGATTGGAGTCGATGATTCACTATTGAATGGATGGTTGAGGGATGATTCGTGAAGAAAAATGCGAAGTAAAGATGGATCTGTGATAATTTTGGAATGAACTTGGAAGTAAGACAAGATGATTCACATTTTGTTATAAAATGGTGAATTTGCATTTGTGATCAAAGACAGTTCGCATTTGTGTAACACCAAGATTTTCAAAAATAAAATTTTTGTTTAAATAATCAATTTAATATTAAAAACACTTGTTTAAAATCTTATTCACATTCAAATTACAAACATAATTTCATTTTCATTATAATAGAAGACCAGGATCCTCCAAAACACAACTCTTTCTTCGGTGTGTACAATCGAACCGTTGCCATCCCGTGTTACTGTAAAACCTGAAACGACATAACATAAACAACGTAAGCACGAAGCTTAGTGAGTTCCCCAAAATACCTTGCGCACATACGCCCTCCGGCCCGGACCTTTCGGTCCACATAACATTGCCTTCCGGCCCGAACCTTTCGGTTCACATAACTTTGCCTTCCGGCCCGGATCATTCGATCCACAAGATAATTGCCTTCCGGCCCGGATCTTTCGATCCACAAGATAATTGCCTTCCGGCCCGGATCTTTCGATCCACAAGATAATTGCCTTCCGGCCCATACACACATATAACACATAATACCAATACTTTAACACATAAAGCACATATATCATATATCATACCTGACCTTCCTGTCACATAATACCTTGCCTTCCGGCCCATATACAAACATGAATATCACACGTAGCAACTAACTTTCCATTTATAGCATATAAGCATAACACATAACATACTTGACCTTCCGGTCACACAATCAAACCCTTCCGGGTGAAGTATAGTGAGAAGACTCACCTCGCGGTCACTGGAAGATAACAACTCCCGAAATCCCTTGCACTTGATCCTCCGAGCTCCAAGCTCCCTGTCTCATCATATATCCCTTTTTAGTACTTCTATCTTCCACGTTAACTGACCCTAAGAAATCACACCAGTCAACTCTGGTCAACAGTCCATTGTCTGCTCGACTGGACTCGGCGAGTTCCCTGGCGACTCGGCGAGTCTGGTCGTCCTTCAGTCCTCTAAGATTCCCCTACTACTCGTCGAGTATCCTCTTTGACTCGACGAGTCACCCCTGGAAGAATCGCGGGGCCACCCCGACTCCACTCGCCGAGTCTGAAGAACAACTCGGCGAGTCCCAGTGAATCTTCAAGCTACTCGCCGAGTCTGATCATCCGACTCGGCGAGTCCATGCCATGCAGTCGATCCAACTGCTTCCTGAGATACGTTTTTCCTGAGATACACACTCATGGGACTTCTGGACCTCTAGTCATCCTATTACTAGGGTATAAACTCATGTATAACAACATAATAATCCATCAAATCACCAATTGGGTTTCATAAACCCTAATCCCATAACACATCAACATAGCAGAGGATAATTCGAGTTCTTACCTGAATAATGTGTCCTCTGTGTCCCCAACCCTCAGAATATGACTCCCTTGCTGCTCCTTTAGCCAAAACTCCTCTTCTTCTTGCCTAACAACTTCTTCAAGGCCAATAATGGCATTCAAGCTTGCTCTAGATGCCACAGTCGTTTAGGGTTCTCCACAATCGGCCAAAAGACGCGAAATGACGACAATACAACCCTTATATACGACCCAATACGAAACGGCTAGGGTTTCTGCTGAACAGCGTCGACTCGCCGAGTCCATATCTGGACTCGTCGAGTCACGTCGCGAACCCGCGACCAAGTCTGCGACCCTACTCGGCGAGTCTGGCTCCGACTCGCCGAGTCTCCCCTTTAAAACACCCCCAAAATGCAATTTAACAATACTAGAGATTTTGGGCTGTTACAACTCTCCCCCACTAGAATTAGACTTCGCCCTCGAAGTCTCACTCTGAAAATAGTTCTGGATGCCGCTCCCGCATCACACGTACCGACTTCCCTAGTCACTACCAATCTCTTCCGAGGCTGCCACTGAACCAATACCAGAGGTACCTCCTTGTTCCTCAGAACTTTGATCTTCCGATCTCCGACGGCCACTGGCCTCTCGCCGTAACACAGGCTCGCATCCACCTAATCGTTCTCTGGTAGAACCACTGCTGACTCATCCGCTATACACCTCTTCAACTGCGACACATACCAGTGTCATGGATCCGTCCAAATTCCGTTGACAGCTCCAACCGATAGGCCACCCTTCCTACCTTCGCACCTTCACGAAAAGACCCAACATACCGGGGCCCCCCATTTACCCCCTCTTCCTAAATCGAAGCACCCTGTCAGAAATACGGAGTCGCTGACCTGAATCACATACTCGCAACGGCGTCTGCCTGCATAACTTTACTGATAACTGTAGACGATCACTAACTCTCTTTAACCTGCTGAGTCTGCTCTGTCGACTGAAGCCCAAACTCTGTACTGTCCATCTCTCTCTGTAACCGAGAACTACCCAAAATGCAACTCTGCTCTTAAACCCCAACCATCACTCGACCAATAAGGGTTAGGAAGCCCTGAACCACCGGATCCCCGATCCAAAGCCCACTTTGTCCATCCCAGACCAACTGAGAGATCCATTCTCACTCCCAGAGTAACTCTCACAATTTCTCCTCTTGACATCATATACACATGCTGAACTAGCCCCAACACTCGTAGGTTGGAAGACCCGATACACTGATGATATCCTCGAACATCTCCCAAGACGAACCACTACATCCACCTTACACTCTGATCAGATTCACACTGAGAATTTAAAATTTTCTCTCTCCATGCATCCCTTCTGAACCTCAACAGACATCCCAACCGGATGGGTTCCTACTCCATCGCCGCGAACACGATGCTCAAAACCATACTCGAAATACCCTAACCATAACTCTGCCCTGCAGCTTCCACTTTCGTGGACTTGCACCCCCTTCGGAGTTACATACCCTCCTCTTTTCCTTTTCCGCGGAACTCTCTTGAACATAATGCCACTCCAACCGGTGCCACGGTGCTCGCCCCAAGCGACACCACCCTTTTTGCGTAACTGCTATTCACATACTCTGGTTCTCATTGCAGGGGCTCTCAATCCCATGCACTCTCTCCACTCATCAAAATCACTGCCTCCGCTAAACAAGATCAACAACCCAGGGCCAGACCTTCCAATGCAATCACACTGCAACATACGTGATCCGCAAATCTCAAACTAATCCAGCAATACCAACAGAGTCTCCAGTATGACTGGACCGACTCTCATAACACATACTAGCCACTCGAGGCTATATCTCCGTGGGTCCGTACACCCAAACTCTACGAACCCTCAGGTTCTAACCCTGGGAACCTTTCGGTTCCAGCTCTAGAAACATGCACAACATAATCCCGTGGGATTAATGCGGTACAACCCATCTCGTACCTCAAACGTACCAATACTCTGATCGCAAAATTCCGATTACTTACTCAAGCTTAATCCCGACCTCCTCTCAGGCCTCCACAAACAATTGCCCTAGGTCTGTTTTTCGCCCTGCATATCCAACACTCGCTCTCGTCGGCCTATACTTTGCGCTGACAAACACTGCTGAATCCCGGCAGCTAAGCACCCTCACATACTCATCGATCTCCCGGAGAATTTTCTAATTCTCCCCCACTAAAGCACTGACTAACTGCCACCGATCGTCATTAACGACCTCTCAGAACAATCCTGCACAAAGAGAACATTTACCCACTGACTGCTTTCCACAAGCGTAAGCAACCCTCAGCAAAAACACATCTCCTCCCTGATCAATCCACTCAAAAGAATCCGGTCTTTCAATTATCCACTTCACGACTGCAGATGCTACCCGACACTCAACCCCGTGTCGCATCTCCACTAACAACCCTCCACAAACGATGACCAACGGAATTCCCAAGCAATGACCCATAACCAAACTCACAATTTGCCCAAAGGATGAACACCACCTCGAAAACCGCACAAAGTTACCGGCACTAAAACACCAGACTATAACCATACCAAACCATCAGGGAACAACGAATGCCAAAACGAAACCTGAAGCACTAACCCATAACCATGCCAATCCCGCGAAACAACGACTACCGCATCGAAATCCACACTACCCGCACAAACAATACGCCACAAACAACGCAAGCTAATCAAGACATCAAGACAGCATCATACCCGCAGCTGCCTCCGGCACTGCTCCGTCTCCCTCTGCCGCAAGCCGATAAGCACAACCCTGAGCCCTTGGGCTCTACTCCATCCTGTCCTCCTCCTGAACTCCTCAAGGTGGCCGGTGCTAGAGCCTGCACCGGTCCTGCAAAAGCTGTGGACATTTGACCCTCAAATGTCCAACCTGCCAACACTGATAATAAATCCTGGAATCCCGAATTGGCACTGACTGCCGACAACCCCGTGCACTATACCCCTCCTTTCCGCACTTGCGGCATGCACCACTGGGCCAACAAGCTCCGGTGCCATCTCTCTCACACTTCCCACAGGTGTGACCGCTCTGATCCCCCACCCTAACGTCTACGGTCATGGACCGTTTCGGCGCCGACTGTGACTGCATCGAGGCCTGCCTCATCTCACGCAACTGCAACTCAACCTCTAACTCACGCCACATGGCGGCCTCCTGCGATACCAACACGGCTCGCGCCTCTGCGCAGACATGAACTGTCTGATACCCCCCCTAACATACTCAGATATCGGGGCATCTGAACCTGCTCCGAAACGAACTCAGGGCAAAACATCGCCCTCCCAATGAACGTCCTGGTGATCTCAGTCACCGACCCCAACTCCTGCTTCCGCTCAAGGAACTCCCGAGCCAATTTCTCCTTTTCATCTCGCGAAACCTAGCGAGTACTGAACATCCCTCTGAATTGATCCCATGAAACCGCAGCCCTCTGCGCATCGGAAAATGACCTCGTGGTCAATCTCCACCAATCCTTCGCCCCGAACCTTAACAGGTTCAGAGCACACCCCACCCTTTGATCAGCAGGGCATAAACTCGTGGAAAAACACCCCTCCATGTCTGATAACCATCTCATAGCAACAATCGAGTCCTGAACTCCATCGAATGTGGGAGGCTTCGCATAATAGAAGTCCCGATACTGAAAACCCCGACTAACCCCCTTTCTTTGCCGTTGCTACAGCCGCTGTAACCGCCGCGGCAGCCGTCTCTGCGAAAGCCGCATATCGCTCATCAAACTACTTCAATCATAGTGGTCCCGATCGACCCAAACAATCCTGGCGACTCAACCCGCAACAATGCAGCAACCTCGTCACGCCGGATCTCGCGAATCCTCGCATCCCGCTCGCTCGTGCTCGTCCGATCGATAACCGGATAACAAGATAGCCACAAGCATCATCCACTACGAACCATGGTACTCATCCCCTGACATCCCTCCTCAACATGCTTCGGTGCATGGTACCTGAACCATAGCACCATTTCTCAACCTGCTCCAATGTATAGCACTCGAACCACAACACCTATCTCAATCTGTTCCGATGTATGGTGCCCTGACCATAACATCACTCTGTATCCGCTCCGATGTATGGTATCCGAACCATAACATCACCCTCCATCTGTTCCTTAGGACCTTCAGAATGCCCCCTGTATCAAGTATGGGTCCTCTGCTTTCAGTAGTACGGGCCCATACTACCTGCCACATCTACCCATACTTTCCACACGGACCATTCCAGAGTTCCTAAGTAGCTGATAAACCTGCTCTTTCACCAATCCCATCGCGCGTGCTCGCTTTCCAGCGAAATCCTCTATTCTACCAGCACACTCATCTGGCTAGGTTTACTCCCTAGTCCCTTCCGCTGTCCTCCCACTTCTTTGCTATCAGCTGCTGAAGAGTTCCCAATGATGCCAGCCCTCTACCTCCTGAGTATCGTCATACTCACTTGGTAGCTGACTCCCATCATCGATAACTCCACAAAGCACAAAGCAAGCAGCATTCGAGCATTGAAGCATACATAGGACTCCCCATCTGTGGTAGCTCCACCTTCTCAGCTCATCCTCGGAAGTACCTCTGTACTCCGTAGCTTTACCCCTTGTGCGCTCTAACTAGATGCTCTCACTCATCACATACACACAAAAGCATAACGCACATATAACAGCAAACCCTAGACTAAGGCATCACAAATCAGGCCACTCTAGTCCTAAGATGTGAAATACCTAGCCTGTCTCTAGCATGCAATAATGTCTCATAAAGTGCATAATAGATATTTCATAATACAAAAGTAAGGGTATTTTGGGAAATCACCGTTTGGCTCTGGCTGATTGTACACACTGCTCTTTCTTTCTTTCTCTTTGAACTCTTATTCACTTTTAGAAAACCAGTTGTTTGTAAAACTTTTTCTTACTTCCTCAGTTTGAGTCCAGATTTACCCGTAGGTGCGTCCGAATCCCTCAAACCAAGGCTCTGATACCAATTTGTAACACCAAGATTTTCAAAAATAAAATTTTTGTTTAAATAATCAATTTAATATTAAAAACACTTGTTTAAAATCTTATTCACATTCAAATTACAAACATAATTTCATTTTCATTATAATAGAAGACCAGGATCCTCCAAAACACAACTCTTTCTTCGGTGTGTACAATCGAACCGTTGCCATCCCGTGTTACTGTAAAACCTGAAACGACATAACATAAACAACGTAAGCACGAAGCTTAGTGAGTTCCCCAAAATACCTTGCGCACATACGCCCTCCGGCCCGGACCTTTCGGTCCACATAACATTGCCTTCCGGCCCGAACCTTTCGGTTCACATAACTTTGCCTTCCGGCCCGGATCATTCGATCCACAAGATAATTGCCTTCCGGCCCGGATCTTTCGATCCACAAGATAATTGCCTTCCGGCCCGGATCTTTCGATCCACAAGATAATTGCCTTCCGGCCCATACACACATATAACACATAATACCAATACTTTAACACATAAAGCACATATATCATATATCATACCTGACCTTCCTGTCACATAATACCTTGCCTTCCGGCCCATATACAAACATGAATATCACACGTAGCAACTAACTTTCCATTTATAGCATATAAGCATAACACATAACATACTTGACCTTCCGGTCACACAATCAAACCCTTCCGGGTGAAGTATAGTGAGAAGACTCACCTCGCGGTCACTGGAAGATAACAACTCCCGAAATCCCTTGCACTTGATCCTCCGAGCTCCAAGCTCCCTGTCTCATCATATATCCCTTTTTAGTACTTCTATCTTCCACGTTAACTGACCCTAAGAAATCACACCAGTCAACTCTGGTCAACAGTCCATTGTCTGCTCGACTGGACTCGGCGAGTTCCCTGGCGACTCGGCGAGTCTGGTCGTCCTTCAGTCCTCTAAGATTCCCCTACTACTCGTCGAGTATCCTCTTTGACTCGACGAGTCACCCCTGGAAGAATCGCGGGGCCACCCCGACTCCACTCGCCGAGTCTGAAGAACAACTCGGCGAGTCCCAGTGAATCTTCAAGCTACTCGCCGAGTCTGATCATCCGACTCGGCGAGTCCATGCCATGCAGTCGATCCAACTGCTTCCTGAGATACGTTTTTCCCGAGATACACACTCATGGGACTTCTGGACCTCTAGTCATCCTATTACTAGGGTATAAACTCATGTATAACAACATAATAATCCATCAAATCACCAATTGGGTTTCATAAACCCTAATCCCATAACACATCAACATAGCAGAGGATAATTCGAGTTCTTACCTGAATAATGTGTCCTCTGTGTCCCCAACCCTCAGAATATGACTCCCTTGCTGCTCCTTTAGCCAAAACTCCTCTTCTTCTTGCCTAACAACTTCTTCAAGGCCAATAATGGCATTCAAGCTTGCTCTAGATGCCACAGTCGTTTAGGGTTCTCCACAATCGGCCAAAAGACGCGAAATGACGACAATACAACCCTTATATACGACCCAATACGAAACGGCTAGGGTTTCTGCTGAACAGCGTCGACTCGCCGAGTCCATATCTGGACTCGTCGAGTCACGTCGCGAACCCGCGACCAAGTCTGCGACCCTACTCGGCGAGTCTGGCTCCGACTCGCCGAGTCTCCCCTTTAAAACACCCCCAAAATGCAATTTAACAATACTAGAGATTTTGGGCTGTTACAATTTGGTTACAGAGAACAAAATTTTGGTTCGCATTTTGGAATCAAATTCGCATTTGTGTAACTGCACTGTGCAAGGAATGTTTAATTCGCAATTTGGTGTTTTGTTTTGGAATCAAAATGCGAATTTATTTCATTATGATTCGCATTTTGGTGATTGAAACATGCGCAGGGATGCGAAGCGTATATGAATGAAAATGTGAAGCCTGTTATTACCAGTTCAATGAAGAAGAAAGCCAAGAGTTTCGCATTTGGTCCCTGCTCTTTTCAAGAAATAACAAAAGCTGACCAACTTCGCAAATTTGAAGCACATGCAGAAATTGTCAAAACGAATGCCTGTAGTTTCGCATTTTTGACAGTTTGTACCCAACTTCGCAAATGGGGTCATAAAATGCTGAAATTGCAGAATTTTCAAATATGGTCCCTGCAGTTTGTGCAAATTGACGCTTTCTACCTAGCTTTGGAAAAGGGGGAGAGTTTTGCATATTTTGTTGTTTTTGGCGCAACGGGTCACTGCAGAATTTTGAAATTGACGATTTCTACCCATTTTTGATAAATTTTGTCAAAGGCGATCCGTGAACGGCAATAAAAATTCAATATTTTTTGGATTTTTCGGATTGAAGCAAAATGTTTATGCCACATGTTAAGGGGGAGTTTTGGCATGAAAAATTCCGAATAGAGCACGTTCTTTTTCCATGGAGTTTTATAATCAAATTTCGATTATAAAAAGGGGGAGAAGTTTTATATGGAAATTCGAACTTGAATTTTTCATATTACGCGGATTTGAAGACCGAAGTGATCTTGGAGTTTTAAAGCTACGAGATGATACAATTGGAAGTTCGGAAGTGATGTATTCGAAATGGGTTTGGTTTATTGAAGATTTTTGGGGTGTGTTTTTATGCGCAACTTTGGGGTGATTATTTGAAGTTAATCATTCGTTGTTGCTTGGTTTGTATGGTCTCACATCCTAGAGCCCAAATTGAAGAGTCATGAAAGAATTGAAGATTGAAGATCATTTCGACATGTGTCACCCTTGAGGCTCGAACCGCGTAGTGCTTGATTTTGGAAGATTTGAAGTGGGTCATTCATTCCTAACTTTGAGGGGGAGAATGTTGGGGTTGCAAATTTATTCATTCATGACTTTGTAAATGTTTGACTTTTTTAAAACCCACTTGCATGTGGTGCTTTAGCCTTTAGACCCATTTACATGTTAGAGTGAGAGAGAGACATGTAAACACCTCTATAAATAGTGGGTTCATACCACTTATAGAGGTGTGCTTGAGAGATGTAAAAGTGAGTGTGTAAGTGTGTGTTAATTATGTAGTCTAGATCTAGATCCTTTTTGTGTAACACCATATACATTCAATATATCTCTTAAGCACCCAAATCACCATGTTCAATTGTGCAAGCTTTAATTCTGCATGTCAAACCATGTTCTTTGTCACAACAATACAAACAAGTATTCTAGAGAGAGAAAGTCGAATTATGGATCAAATCAAGGAAAAATTCGACTTATAGAACACAAAAACACTCTCTAAACACGAAGATCGATGAACAATAAGAATCACCAAATCAAAATAGCCATCAAGGATCAATTCTTGATGAAAATCTAGAACACCCGCTCTGATACCAATTGTAGTGGTGTTGATTATGATGGCATGTGCGGAATTAGAAAAGATCTAGTGATTCATCATACAAAATCAAGAACACAAAGAGTAAATAAAATTTTTTAAGCTCTTATTTGATCTAGAAAGATTATACAAATGGGTTTGTATATAATTTCTCTCTCTAGTCTAACACTCCAAATGGTTCACTTACATAATGGGAGTCACTCACTTCGTATTTATAGGAAAGACTCAACCCATTTACACATATAAAGAGGAAAGCCTAAAAACTACATCCAAGCATGACTTTGCACCCTAACAAAGAGATTCAAGAGTCGATTGATGAAGGAACCTCTACCTCTGGCACTCAACCCGAGGAGGAAACTCCGGTTGAACCAATTGACGAGTCCTTACCTCTTAGACGTTCCGAAAGAGTTAGAGTTCAGCCCCAGTTTTATGGTTTTCATATTACTATCGAAGGGGACACGTATATTAGTGATGGTACACTAATAAATCTAGATGAACCTAATAGCTATAAGGAAGCCATGGCAGGCCCGGAGTCTGCAAAATGGAAAGGGGCAATGGACAACGAGATCCAGTCCATGTATGACAACCAAGTTTGGAATTTTGTTGATAATGTGCCCGGACGTAAGACCGTTGGGTGCAAATGGATCTTTAAGAAGAAGACCAACATGGATGGAAACATACACGCATATAAGGTGCGATTGATTGCAAAGGGCTTTACTCAAACTCCTGTAGTTAACTATGATTAGACCTTCTCGCCAGTTGCGAAGATAAAATCTATTAGAGTGATGATAGCAGTTGCCGCATTTCATGATTATGAGATTTGGCAAATGGATGTAAGGACCGCTTTCCTTAATGGGAAGTTGGCTGAGGATGTTTACATGGCTCAGCCAGAGGGTTTTGTTGATCCGAAGCATTCAAATAGAGTGTGTAAGCTTAAGAAGTCCATTTATGGACTTAAGCAAGCATCTCCCAGATGGAATCTTTGCTTCGATCAGAAAGTTAAAGAGTTTGGATTTGTACGAAGCGAAAATGAATCATGTGTCTATGTCAAAGGCAGTGGGAGTATAGTAAGCTTCCTCATTCTGTATGTTGATGACATACTACTCATAGGAAACAACGTCCCGACACTGCAGGAAGTTAAGTCCTGGCTCAGGAAGTGCTTCGCTATGAAGGACCTCAGAGAGGCTTCTTATATTTTGGGAATAAGGATAGTGAGAGAATGAAGTAAGAGACTAATAGGACTTAGTCAGCACACTTACTTAGATAAAGTACTAAAATGTTTTAGTATGGAAAACTTGAAGAAGGGAGAATTACCGATACAAAGTAATGCCAAGTTAAGTAAATCTCAAAGTCCGAGTACCGAAGCCGAAATAGCGGAAATGAGCCGAGTACCATACGCTTCCGCAGTTGGCTCAATCATGTATGTTATGACTTGTACTCGCACTGATGTAGCCTTTGCTTTGAGCATGGTTAGTAGATATCAAGGGAACACTGCCTGAGCCCATTGGATTGCGGTAAAGAATATCCTTAAGTACCTTCGGAGGACCAAAGAATGGTTTTTAGTCCTCGGAGGGAGTGATGACTTGAAGGTGCGAGGGTATAGTGATCCCAGCTTTCAGACCGACAGGGACAACTACCGTTCGCAGTCAGGCTGGGTCTTTACCTTGAATGGAGGAGCAGTAACTTGGAAAAGTTCCAAGCAGGAAACCGTAGTTGATTCAACGTGCAAATCAGAGTACATTGCAGCGAGCGAAGCGTCGAAGGAGGCAATATGGTTGAAGAACTTCATCGGTGATCTTGGAGTTGTACCTGCCATAAAGGAACCCATGGAGATTTTCTGTGATAATGAAGGAGCGGTTGCCTTGACCAAGAAACCGAGGGATCATGGTAGATCTCGACATATCGACATAAAATATAACTTTATTAGACATCGTGTAGAAGAAGGACAACTCGTGGTTAAGAGGATATCATCAGAAGATAACCCAGCAAATCCGCTTACGAAGGGACTGAGCAGGGTTAAGCACTTGCAGCATGCTAGGAGTATCGGGCTGAAGGATGATATTAGTATAGATTAGATAGTATTAGAAACGTGTAATAGATAAATGCAATTAACATCTGACGATTAAATAAAAGAGTATTATTTATGAGTAATGTTATTGTCTTATGTTAATTGTTTAACTATTGTTTCACTTTGCATGTTTTCACTTACAGAATAATTGAGTTTATTAAGAATAATCGAATTATTCAAATTGTCCACAATCGTTCATATGTTGGAAGTAAGTATGAATGAAGATTGTCATGAATTGGTGTGTAGATTGTCTAAATGGTATTAGACATAGCAAAAGTTTGTTGCAACGTTCATGAGTGCTTATGAACTGGTTTTGAGCAATGGAACAAACCCCCGCTTGCTGGAATCATCTTATGGAATGTGATAAAAAAGGGTGATCGCAAGACGATAATATCATATGGTCTTAAAACCTAGATATATGATTTGTTATTTGTTAATTGGGTGTTCATTGATAATGCGAAACCGCATCAGTAACTTGATGTTATAAAACGTATTGTAGTGTATAGTTGATTAATGAATAAGTAAATGCATATAAGTCGAAGTTTATCTGTTACTTTTATCCTAAGAGGGTAAAAGAGATATCCCGGCCGCTCAATGATTTGATTTGACTTATGTGTCGGGCCCGGTCAGAACTGAATTGATGTGTTCGATTAAGTTCTATGTCAAATGAATCTGAGATCGAGAAACCAAATGCTAGACAATTGGTTCCATATAAGTGTCTGCATGATATCTAAACAGAGGACTATACGATCCCTTATCTAAAGGACAAGATTGATAAGATCAGAGTTTGACACCGTCTTTGAGAGCTACGATTGCTAATCGGATTATGCTTGTGTATATAGTTACTAGACTTATCCAAGTGGGAGACTGTTGGAATAGTGTCTAAGGCTGCAACTATATTTGGCAAGTATTTGACCCGGTTGTGCAAGGTCCTTTTGGGTTGCCTTCACCATAGCAACTTGACAGAATGATTTGGAATAAGAGAAGAAATATTAGTAAGTAATAATAATATTATTATTTGATTAATATAAGTGATAAATTAATTAGGAATTAATTTGGTGACTTAAGGAGATTAATTAAATAGAAGGGCATAAACTGTCAATTGTATGATAGTTGTACTTTGCGCTATAATCCCTTAAGGATAAGGAGGTTTTCTTACAGTTCGTGTTTGAGTGCAGAAAATGGCGAATTTGAAATTTGCAGACATACACAACCTTGCAATCGTGCTTGCAGACCCTCCAGCAATTCACTCTGATATGCGCTCGATGATTCATCGGTTGCGGGAATGTTGTTTCACATCCGCGATCACGGTCAATCCGGTGGTGTATTAAAATTTGATTCGTGAGTTTTGGGCGACCACTTAATCGAACATGGATGATGATGACAATTTTACTGTGAAATCCAAAGTTTAGGGACGAGAGATTGTGATTGATGAAGGTTCCATTGGCAAGGCGCTGCTTATTGATGATCAACCCAATTTCCCAACTCAAATCAGAATTGAAGACGCTCAACGGATTCTACGCAGAATGAGCTGCGAGGGAACTCTTCCGCCGACACTGAAGAAGTTGCTGCATCCATACTGGAGGTTCTTAGCGCATGTTTTTGTTAGCTGCATTTCGGGAAGAAGGTCTGGAGCCGATGAGATTTCACAGCGCACAACTGGTACACTGGTATCTCTTGCTGCTGGCGTAAGATTCAATTTCTCGAAGTTCATCTTGGATGAATTTATCATTAACATTAGAGCCTCTACCCGAGATACTTTTCTGTTGTATCCTCGCTTTATCCAACTGTTCATCAACATTCAGTTTCCTAATGTAAGGAAGGAGGGCGAAACCCTTAATATGAAGTCCTTGGGTCC
The DNA here is from genome assembly GCF_051521515.1 of Lactuca serriola. Lineage (NCBI taxonomy): Eukaryota > Viridiplantae > Streptophyta > Magnoliopsida > Asterales > Asteraceae > Lactuca > Lactuca serriola. The sequence continues at coordinate 286,924,651 of NC_136410.1, forward strand.
CCACACGGTGGGACTCATCAAACAAAATCATAAAGGCAAGGTTATCTTTCAAGGATTGTATCCTCTAGAGAAGTTTGGAAAGTTTACAGAGTTAGATGAACCGACGGAATCATACGATTCGTCTGAACAAACCTCGTCAGAGCAGGCATCTACAGAAAAATCGACTCCGAACAACATTGTTATTGATGTATCAGAGGATGAAGGAACTGAAAAGGATAACTCACCAATTCCTGACGCTCAATTCGCGGCAGAACTTGAAAAGGAGTTGAGCCAAGATCAAGATGATGCGGAAATGCATGTCAGTGAAGAAAGAAACGATTCATTCGGTGATCTTGATTTAACAGGTTTTGATCGTGATGACATTGCGGCTTCCTTAGCCAGCAGTGCAAATGTTGTGTCGCATGAAAACCTTGAAACGATTTTCAACAATGTCGATGACATTGTTCTGCAAACAACCGAGACTAGGAAGTCAAGCGAAACGTTAGAAACTCAAACTCCAACAACAAAACAAATGGTGTCTGCGACAATTCCCATGGAGATGGTTATAGGATGTTCCCCTCCGATATCCACTTCTCCTGCATCTGAACCATTTATGAGTGTATTTACCCCAGATTCTGACCAACCTCAGTCTAAGAGACAAAGACTAGACGTGAGGCAATCTGAGCTAATTGCAAACTTGATTAGCGGTCTTCCTACCCGTCCTGTCACTACTGCTACCACTAGACTCACAACCACCAAGATGTTTTCAACAGGTCCGAGTTCAGCATTTACTGTGGGTGGTCTGTAACATCCCGAAATAGCAAGAGTAGAGTTAAAGGGCTAAAAGTGTTATTTGGGAAAGAGTGACTCGGCGAGTCCATGGCTGGACTCGGCGAGTAGAGTCGCGACTTGGTCGTGTGTTAAGTAGCCGACTCGGCGAGTCGATGAGATGCACTCGGCGAGTAGGCGCTGGGTGGAGAAAACCCTAATTCTCGGGGTTGAGCCCTATATAAGGAACATTATGTTCCTTCCTCAGCCTCTTTACTTCCCTCTTGTGTTCCAGAAACCCTAAATCGCAGAGGAGCTCCATTGTTGAGTGGACTGGAGCATTGGAGAAGTTTGTTGAAGGAATTTTGTGGGAATTGAAGGCTTGGGGCAAGGGGCTTTGCTTGGAATCAACTTCATTGCAGTTGGCGCCGTCCATTGGAGGTAATATCTCGTTCTTGGTCTGATTGTATGTTGTTTCTTCAATTTGGGGTTTGTGAGATCTTGCCTAAGGATGTAAATGGAAGTCTAGAGGTTAGATCTGAGGTTACTACCTCAGATCTGGAAGGGAGGAGAATCAGAGAGCATGAAAGTCCCTGTGTTGGAGTGTTTAGTGAAGCTTGCAAGTCCCAAACCCTAGTTATAAGTGAATAAGGCCTAGATCTCTTGGGATTCACGTAAAGTTTGCCACTTTACGTGATGGATGAGTTGTATAAGGCTAGATCTATGTTTTGGATCATTTGCATGGCCGTGAATGCTTCTGAAAGGATTCAGATCGGTGGTACTCGACGAGTCACATGGGTGAACTCGACGAGTTGCTTGAAGATGAGCGGGGACTCGACGAGTTGGAAGAACAACTCAACGAGTCGGATGAAGATAGCCTGGAACTCGGCGAGTTGTATGAACAACTCGGCGAGTAGGTTGATGATAGCTTTAGACTCGGCGAGTCTGTTCTTGGACTCGGCGAGCCTTGTCGAAGAGTTCCGATATTCTCTGGTTGAGTCGAGAATCGGTGAGTCAAGGGATGAATCGGTGAGTTGAGGGCGAGTGGACTCAGAGTTGTTGAACTCGGCGAGTGTCGGGGTGACTCGGCGAGTTAGGTCGCGGACTGAGTGAAGTTCTGAGTATGGGAACTCGGCGAGTCATCGGGTTGACTCGGCGAGTAAGGTCAGTCAGGGGTTGACTTTGACCTTTTCTTTGACCAAGGGTTGACCAGTGGTTTCCAGGGGTATTTTGGTAATTGTTGATTATTGTTTGAGTTCAGTGTATTGGTGGCCGTCCAGAGGTGGAGATCGTATCAGTGATCGGAGCAGCTTGAGTTATCTGTTTAGTCGGCAGTTTTGAGGTGAGTTATCCTCACTATATCACTAGGGTTTATGGCACCAAGGCCAACCTTTTTATCGGATGGAAATCCGGGTAGTTGTCAGTTGCTATGATATGGGCCGGAAGGCGTTATATGTTGCAGGCCGGAAGGCATTACATGTTGTGGGCCGGAAGGCATTGCTATGTGGACCGGAAGGTCATGGCCTGGAAAGGCGTATGTATGCATTTAGTATGTTGACTAATTCATAGGGTGATGTTATGCTCGTGACCGGCTAGGCCGGTATCTTGATTAGAGTAATGCTATGTTATGTGATCTGTTGATCGATTGCTGACTGTGAACTGTTTTATGATTATGTGTTATGCGTATGATTGCTAGATCTGGGGTGTGACCCGGTATGCAGGGTCATTCTATGTTCTGTTATGATATGTATGCTTTTTATGCTGTGGGCCGGAAGGCAATATGTTATAGGCCGGAAGGCAATATGTTATAGGCCGGAAGGCAATATGATATGGGCCGGAAGGCATTGAGTCATGGGCCGGAAGGCGATATGTTTTAGACCAGAAGGTCGTGGCCTGGAAGGGCATATTTGTGGTTGGTATTTTGGGGGTATCTCACTAAGCTTTCGGGCATACAGTGGTGGTTTCATGTTTTCAGGTTGTACAGGAGATCGTGGCAAGACGAAGGCGTGATCGTACCGCTCCTCATGATTTTGTGGTGTTATGATTCTGGGAATACGATAAATGTTTTGTATTGAAAACCTTTTTGTAACAAAGTTATTAAAATGGGTGGTTTTTGAAAAGTTTTAATTGTTTTGAAATTTTGGTCGTTACAAGTTGGTATCAGAGCCTTGGTTTGAGTGAATTGGAGAAACACTCGTGTGACTCCAGTCTCAAATCGAGGAGAGTTTTAAAAAACAGTATTTAAAAATGGTTTTCAAAATGAGTAAAGGAGGATGCGAAGGTACGATCAGTCGGAGCTAGTAAGTAACCCCAAAATACCATGCATGTTATTTGTTTTTGAGCTTTGATAGAACAGCATGCTAGTGTTAGGCTAAGGATCTTCAGGATTTCATGATATGGTGCCTGATTTGTGATGCCTGTAGCCTAGGGTCCCTTATGGGAGATTCTCAGTGTTTCTCTAGTGGTGAGGGTTGATCATTGTTATGCTTGTTCTCTAGGGTTTTGTGGGAGTACTTCATACAAATGTGGGTAGGTGTGGAAGGTAGTATGGGCCCGTACTACTGAAAGCACAGGACCCATATGCGTATCAGGGAAACCATGATGTCTAGGGTGGGTTGAGAGAGAGTTGGATCCCAGGGTGTGGGAAGAGTCTGAGATTTTATGTAGTGTTTCTTTTCAGTATGGAGATTCCAAGGCACGATGAGAGTGGATCCGGGTCAGGATCAGGAGCTGGAGAGAGAATTCCGGGCGAATCGGTGCCGCCCGAGGTTATCGGTCAGATGAGCGCGAGCGAGTTGGACACGAGGATTCGTGAGATCCTGCGTGATGAGATTGCGGAGTTGTTCCGGGCTGAGTTGCCAGAGCTGTTTGGGTCGATTAAGACCGCCATGGTTGAGTATTTTGATGAGCGCTATGCGGCTCTCGCAGAGACGGCTGCCGCGGCGGCTACAGCGGCTGTAGCAGCGGCAAGGGGAGGAGCTAGTCGGGGTTTTCAGTATCGGGACTTCTATTATACGAAGCCTCCCACATTCGATGGAGTTTAGGACCCGATTGTTGCTATGAGATGGCTATCAGACGTGGAGGGGTGTTTCTCCACGTGTTTATGCCCTGCTGATCAGAGGGTGAGGTATGCTCTGAACCTGTTGAGGCTCGGGGCAAAGGGTTGGTGGAGATTGACCACGGGGTCATATTCAGATGCGCAGAGGGTTGCGGTATCATGGGATCAGTTCCGAGAGATGTTCATCACTCGTAATGTTCCGCAGGATGAGAGGGAGAGATTGGCTCGGGAGTTCCTTGAGCTGAAGCAGGATTCGGAGTCGGTGACTGAGGTCACCAGAATGTTCACTGAGAGGGCGATGTTTTACCCAGAGTTCGCTTCGGAGCAGGCTCAGATGTCCCGATATCTGAGTATGCTCAAGGGGGATATCAAAAAGTCCATGTCTGCACAGAAGTGCGAGACCTTGTTGGAGTTGCAGGAGGCCGCCAGGCGGCGTGAGTTAGAGGTTGAGTTGCAGTTTCGTGAGCTGAGGCAGGCTCCGATGCAGTCGCAGCCGGCACCGAAACGGTCCAGGACCGTTGATGTTCGAGTGGGGGATTGGAGCGGCCACACTTGTGGGAAGTGTGGAAGGGGTCACACCGGAGTTTGTTGGTCCGGTGGCGCATGCCGCAAGTGCGGAAAGGAGGGGCACTATGTGTGGGATTGTCGGCAGTCAGTGCCGGTTCGGGATTTGAGGATTGGTTACCATTGTCGTCAGGTTGGACATTTGAGGGGCAACTGTCCACAGCTTTCTGCAGGACTGGTGCAGGCTCCAGCACCGGTCACTTTGAGGATTTCAGGTGGAGGTCAAGGTGGAGCGGAGCCCCTAGGGGCTCAGGGTCGCACTTATCAGCTTGCAGTAGAGGAGGTCAGATCAGTGCCGGATGCAGCTGCGGGTATGTTTCTTTCTTAATGTCTTTTTACTTGCGATTATTGCGGTGTATTGTTGTGCTGGTATCTTTGTGTGGATTTCAATGCGATATTCGTCGTTTTGCGGGTTGAAGTCTTTGGTTATGGATTTGTGTTTCGGGTTTTCGTTTTGGTATCCGTTGTTCTCTGAGGGTTTGGTATGATTATAGTTTGGTGTTTTGTGCTATCGTTGGTTATCATTCGTGAGGGTTGTTAGTGGAGATGCGGCACTGGGTTGAATGTCGGGTAGCATCTGCAGTCATGGAGTGGATAATTGAAAGACCGGATTCTTTTGAGCGGATTGATCAGTGAGGAGATGTGTTTTGCTGAGGGTTGCTTATGCTTGTGGGAAGCAGTCAGTGTGTAAGTGTTCTCTTGTGTGGGGTTGTTCTGGAAGGTCGTTAATGACGACCGGTGGTTGTTAGTAAGTGCTTTAAGTGGGGGAGAATTGGAGAATTCTCTGGGAGATCGATGAGTATTTGAGGGTGCTTAGCTGTTGGGATTCAACAGTGTTCTGTCAGCCCAGAGTATAGGCTGATAAGAGCGAGTGACGGGTATGTGGGGTGGGATACAGACCTAGGGCATTTGATTGTGGAGGCCTGGGAGCAGGCCGAGATCAAGTTTGAGTAGGTAACTGCGGGCTATGTGATCAGAGTATTTGTATGCTTTATGTATGTGATGTGTTGTACTGCATTAATCCTACGAGATTTATGTTGTGCATGTTTCTAGAGTTGGAACCGGAAGGTTCCCTGAGTTAGAACCTGAGGGTTCATAGAGTTTGGGTGTTCGGACCCACAGCGATATAGCCTCGAGTGGCTAGTGTGTGTTATGTGAGTCGGTCCAGTCATGCTGGAGACTCTGCTGGTATTGTTGGATCAGTTTGAGATTGCGGATTGTGTATGTTGCAGTGTGATTGCAATGGAGGGTCTGGCCCCGGGTAGCGATCTTGTTTAGTTGAGGTAGTGCATGGGCTTGAGAGTCCCTGCGAGGAGAGTCAGAATAAGTGTATTGGATGGATAGCGGACACGCTAAGGGTGGTGTAGCATCGGGCGAGCACCGTGGCATTTGTCGGAGCGACATTGTGGCCGGGTGGATTCCTTGGTAAAGGAAGAGAGAGAGGTAAGAGGTGTGTAACTCCGAAAGGGAGTGCAAGTTCACGGAAGTGAAAGCAGCAGAGCAGAGTTATGATTAGAGCAATTCGAGTATAGATATTGAGCAGCGTGTTTGCGGCAATGGATTAGAAGCTCATCCGGTTTGGAATGTCTGCTGAGGTCGCGGAGGGAAATCCGCAAGTGTAGAGCCAAGAGGCTCAGAAGGGATGCAGAGAGAGAGGGAGTCTTGAACTCTCAGTGTGATTCTGATCAGGGTATGGGGTGTATGTTAGTGGTTCATCCTGGGGGATGTTTGAGGGTGTCATCAGTGTGTCGGGTTTTCCAAACCTGAGGATGCTGGAACTAGTTCAGCATGTGTATGCGTTTGTAAGAGGAGGACTCGTGGGAGTGCTCTGAGATAGAGAATGGGTTTTCCGTCGTCACGAAATGGATAGAGTGGGATTCGGATCGGGGATCCGATGGTTCATGGTTTTCTAGCCTTTATGAGTCGAGTGATGGTTGTGATTTGGAGCAATGTTGCATTATGGGTAATACTCAGGGGTTAAGTGAAGTTATTAGAGGGTGAATCTGGTGCCCTATTTGAGACGGTGGTCAGGACACCATGAGGGAAGGAAAGTGTGTTCGAGTTTCGTTTGGGTATGCCTTGTGGGACCTGGTCTAGTTGAGGCCAGGTGGCGCGTTGCGGGAGTATCTTGGAGTTGAGCTGTTATAGGCTTCGAAGGCAAAGCCTAATATAAGTGGGGGAGAATTGTAACATCCCGAAATAGCGAGAGTAGAGTTGAAGGGCTAAAAGTGTTATTTGGGAAAGAGTTACTCGGCGAGTCCATGGCTGGACTCGGCGAGTAGAGTCGCGACTTGGTCGCATGTTAAGTAGCCGACTCGGCGAGTAGATGAGATGGACTCGGCGAGTAGGCACTGGGTGGAGAAAACCCTAATTCTCGGGGTTGAGCCCTATATAAGGAACATTATGTTCCTTCCTCGGCCTCTTTACTTCCCTCTTGTGTTCCAGAAACTCTAAATCGTAGAGGAGCTCCATTGTTGAGTGGACTGGAGCATTGGAGAAGTTTGTTGAAGGAATTTTGTGGGAATTGAAGGCTTGGGGCAAGGGGCTTTGCTTGGAATCAACTTCATTGCAGTTGGGGGCGTCCATTGGAGGTAATATCTCGTTCTTGGTCTGATTGTATGTTGTTTCTTCAATTTGGTGTTTGTGAGATCTTGCCTAAGGATGTAAATGGAAGTCTAGAGGTTAGATCTGAGGTTACTACCTCAGATCTGGAAGGGAGGAGAATCAGAGAGCATGAAAGTCCCTGTGTTGGAGTGTTTAGTGAAGCTTGCAAGTCCCAAACCCTAGTTATAAGTGAATAAGGCCTAGATCTCTTGGGATTCACGTAAAGTTTGCCACTTTACGTGATGGATGAGTTGTATAAGGCTAGATCTATGTTTTGGATCATTTGCATGGTCGGGAATGCTTCTAAAACGATTCAGATCGGTGGTACTCGGCGAGTCACATGGGTGAACTCGGCGAGTTGCTTGAAGACGAGCGGGGACTCAACAAGTTGGAAGAACAACTCGGCGAGTCGGATGAAGATAGCCTGGAACTCGGCGAGTTGTATGAACAACTCGGCGAGTAGGTTGATGATAGCTTTAGACTCGGCGAGTCTGTTCTTGGACTCGGCGAGTCTTGTCGAAGAGTTCCGATATTCTCTGGTTGAGTCGAGAATCGGTGAGTCAAGGGATGACTCGGTGAGTTGAGGGCGAGTGGACTCAGAGTTGTTGAACTCGGCGAGTCTCGGGGTGACTCGGCGAGTTAGGTCGCGGACTGAGTGAAGTTCTGAGTATGGGAACTCGGCGAGTCATCGGGTTGACTCGGCGAGTAAGGTCAGTCAGGGGTTGACTTTGACCTTTTCTTTGATCAAGGGTTGACCAGTGGTTTCCAGGGGTATTTTGGTAATTGTTGATTATTGTTTGAGTTCAGTGTATTGGTGGCCGTCCAGAGGTGGAGATCGTATCAGTGATCGGAGCAGCTTGAGTTATCTGTTTAGTCGGCAGTTTCGAGGTGAGTTATCCTCACTATATCGCTAGGGTTTATGGCACAAAGGCCAACCTTTTTATCAGATGGAAATCCGGGTAGTTGTCAGTTGCTATGATATGGGCCGGAAGGCGTTATATGTTGCGGGTCGGAAGGCATTACATGTTGTGGGCCGGAAGGCATTGCTATGTGGACCGGAAGGTCATGGCCTGAAAAGGCGTATGTATGCATTTAGTATGTTGACTAATTCGTAGGGTGATGTTATGCTCGTGACCGGCTAGGCCGGTATCTTGATTAGAGTAATGCTATGCTATGTGATCTGTTGATCGATTGCTGACTGTGAACTGTTTTATGATTATGTGTTATGCGTATGATTGCTAGATCTGGGGTGTGACCCGGTATGCAGGGTCATTCTATGTTCTGTTATGATATGTATGCTTTTTATGCTGTGGGCCGGAAGGCAATATGTTATAGACCGGAAGGCAATATGTTATAGGCCGGAAAGCAATATGATATGGGCCGGAAGGCATTGAGTCATGGGCCGGAAGGCGATATGTTTTAGACCAGAAGGTCGTGACCTGGAAGGGCATATTTGTGGTTGGTATTTTGGGGGTATCTCACTAAGCTTTCGGGCTTACAGTGGTGGTTTCATGTTTTCAGGTTGTACAGGAGATCGTGGCAAGACGAAGGCGTGATCGTACCGCTCCTCATGATTTTGTGGTGTTATGATTCTGGGAATACGATAAATGTTTTGTATTGAAAACCTTTTTGTAACAAAGTTATTAAAATGGGTGGTTTTTGAAAAGTTTTAATTGTTTTGAAATTTTGGTCGTTACATGGTCCCTCTGCACAGCCTGGTTTCTCAGTTCCAAGGTATAATCGGGATGTTGCTTCTGAAAGGTTGGCGTTGCACATGGGTGAAGAACAACTTCTATCGCCAGACCCTCAAGGAAAAGGTGTTTCCATTGAAGAAGGTGGTTCTAGGGATGACAATATCACTCTTTCTGGTTTGCAAAAGGAAATTTCAGTTCTAAGCAAGAAGAATATTGAGTTAGATATTTAGGTAGCGGAACTTCGTGCTGAGAATGTCAATCTTAGTATTCAAGTTTCTAAGTTGCAATCAGATAAATCTAATCTTCGAGTACAAGTGGCCGAGCTCAAGAAGGATAAAAAGTTGAAGTCTAAGCAGATTTCCGACTTGCAAGATCATTTCAATCTGCTAACTTCAAGCTACTTTGAACTGAAGAAGAAACTTGAAGTAGACCTTGAAGACAAATATCAAACGTCTGTTGAAGAACAAAGGATTAATCTTCACGTACAAGATTTCCCGGTTGACCTACCAGTCGGTCAGTCTTCTGGTACTGCTGATCGTGGTGTTGATGAACCTCCTCTGGCTCCTCATATTACAGAAATCATTCGTCGTGGTCAAGAAGAAGAAGTGTAGAAAGGTCAGTTGCTGTTCAAGAGGAATACTAATCTAAATGCTTCTCAGGGCGAACCGTTAATCACAGTTACTGATCGTGAAGTAGTTCGGTTCCGAGATACGTTTGGCGACAGATCGGGAGTTGCTTCTTGGGGATTCCATGACCCCCTTAAGATGTGGATAGTCATTTGCAAGAGCGGTAATTCTGAGTTGTACAAGACTAGTCATGATTTTAGCTCGTTCACGAGGATTGATTTGACAGAGCTGTCTCGAGCTCCCTTCATCAATTTAATGAATGATCCACAAGTTACTCAATTCAAGCACTTCCTTGATGATCAAGTGAAAAGGGGTTTCCGTCTATGCCAACAACAGAAGCTGTTGTATTTGAACATACAGATGTTTTAGAACTGTCCACTAACAAGTCGTTACAGGTAGTGATGTGGCCCGCAACGAAACAAGTCATGCAGTTTCTTGTGCTTCATGGCTATTCAGATGGGTCTCTTAGTTCATTGGAGTGCTGGGTTTATGATGAAACTACTTTTGGTGCCGTCATTAAGCTTAAGAATGGGTGCATCAGGGTCTAGGATCGCAGAGACTTGTTACAGTTCAAGAAGTGGGATATTCACTATCTCAGCAACTTTCATATTAAGGTTGTTGAAGATATATATATATGAAGAAGGTGCTAAAGTGTACATGACGATGGTGGCTGAAATTTTGAGCAAGCGTATGTGGAACGGAGCCATGGGAAAAATGGACGTTATGATTGTCAACTAAGGGTGACCTTGGGCTAGTCCAAACCAAGGGGGAGATTGAAAGGCCTAGAATAATGGTTTGTTCTAGGTATACGAGTTAGTGATAGGGGTGTGTGTATGAAAAACGTTTTTGTTTAGTTTGCGGTTATAATAGAGTTTACGGCCGTAAACTCCTCACGGTCATAAGGGCTATATATATAGAGTTGTGTCAGATGTTTTAGGTTGTTGATGCCTTTCGTATTTTCCAGTTCCACCAAGTTGTATCCGACGTTTTAAGGCTATAAAGCATATGCAAGCTTGGTTTGTTATTTCTTTGCTTATTATTTCACATTGTGTGGTTGTTATTTGGTTTTGATCATTGGTATATCCGATTTTGGACTTTACACTAAATAAATTCCATTTGACATCTTTTCCACAACAACTGTCTTCCTCTTCTGTTTCCAAGCTCTCCCTCTTCCGTCGACGGCTAGCTAACCAACGATTTGGTTCCTTCACCACCATAGGCATCGATGATCTTCTCTATCACAAATCTGTTATTCTTTTCCACTCATGTTGTTGTCACCAATATTCGAGGACAATTTGGAACTAAAACCCAAGTAAGCACCCCATATTATCTTTCTTATTTAGGTTTTTTTTTTCATATATTTTATTTTCTCTGTTTATGATTTTCGTTTGAAATGAACTTGCAGGTATGATTTGGGATTTCCTGCACTACAAATGTTACAAAATGGAACCGCAAATAAAGAAGAGATTTTAATGCCGTCCCATTTTGGTTTGTTATTCTTTTGGTTCTTAGCTTTTTGTAAACATGTCTATGCGAAGGTAATGGTGTCTTAATCTTTTTATGTTGATTATGAGTTTTAAGTTATTTGAGTGTAGGTGTATTTGTATCTACTCTATTTTCTTTATTTAGATGTTTCTCTCTCACATTTGGTTTGTTATTCTTTTGTTCCTTTCATCCTCTCCATTTTGTTAGTTTGTTGTAATGTAACATGATGTTTCTTTCTCCTTTTTTCAAGTTCCATGGTTTCCACGGTTGGGGTGTCCAAGCTGGCCATTTTTTAACATATGCATTGTAAAAAGCAAACCATTTCGTTTTCTTCAATTTTATGGGTGGTTTTTAGGCTTTTTATTTGGGATTTTCTTGAAACACGGGGAAAATGAGCTAATGGATTTTATGATCTGTATGTCTAATGTTAGATGTAAATGTTTGTGTGATACCTGAAATTATATTTTTCTTTTATATTGTGTGCTTGTATTTTTTGCGATCTGTTTGTCTATTTAGCTATGTACGACTATCATAAAATATGAATGTAAGGCTAAACTTTATATGTGAAAAAGTACATACATAGTGTGTATAGATGCATGCAGATAGCTAATGTAAAGTGTGAAAGTTGTCAAGACACTTTACTGCATATCTTTTTACAGATCTGACATTGGTTTCTCTCCTTATCTGATAGACCTGAAACCAAATCTCCTCTTTCTCACTCTCTCTCTATTGGTCAAATTGGGTATCACAACTAAACAAGATTTTTGTTAATAGTTTTGGCTATCATGGTTCTTCATTTGGGTTTATTATGTTTCTTCATTTGGGTTTATTTTATGTCCCCCAGGTTCAGACACAATCTACAACAACTCATATTAGCTAGATTTCAAGTTCCATTTCTTTATAATTTTTTTTAGATTGTGTGAGTTGTTACAGATTTCAAGTTCCATTTCTAAAAAACAATTACAAAGAAATGGAACTTGAAATCTAACTAATGTGAATTGTTGTTGATTGTGTCTAAACCTGGAGGACATAAAATAAACCCAAATGAAGAAATATAATAAACCCAAATGAAGAACCATGATAACCAAAAATATTAAAGAAAAAAATCTTGTTTAGTTGTGCTACCCAATTTGACCAATAGAGAGAGTGAGAAAGAGATCTGGTTTCATATCTATCCGATAAGGAGATAAACCAATGTCAGATCTATAAAAAATATGCAGTAAAGTGTCTTCACAACTTCCATACTTTACATTAGCTATTTGCATGCATTTATACACACTATGTATGTACTTTTTCACGTACAAAGTTTAGCCTTACATTTATATAGTATGATAGTCGTACATAGCCCAATAGACAAACACATCGCCAAAAATACAGGCACATAAAATAAAGAAAAATATGATTTCAGGTATCACACAAACATTTACATCTAACATTAGACTTACAGATCATAAAATCTATTAGCTCATTTTCCCTCGTTTTCAAGAAAATCCCAAATAAAAAGCCTGAAAACCACCCAAAAAATTCAAGAAAACGAAATGGTTTGCTTCTTACTAGGCATTTGTTAAAAAATGGCCATCTTGGACGCCCTAACCGTGGAAACCATGGAACTTTAAAAAAAGGAGAAAGAAACATCATGTAACATTACAACAAAATAAAAAAATGGAGAGGATGAAAGGGCCCAAATTTGTTTATTCTTGCCCATATCTGAGAGGATAAAGAGAAATGACAGATATCAGCTGCACCTGGAAATGACAAATTACTGAAAAAGTATAAGGTCACACAAACACACCTACGCTTACAAATAAACACTTACACACAAATATATATAGATTTGTTAAACAAAATCATAAGTGTGAGAGAGAAACATCTAAAGAAAGAAAATTGAGTACATAAAATACACCTACACTTAAATAACTTAAAACTCATAATCAACATAAAAAGATTAAGAGATCGTCACCTTCACATAGACCTATTTTCAAAAACTTAAGAACCAAAAGAAAAATAAACCAAAATGGGATGGCGTTAAAATCTCTTCCTTATTTGTGGTTCCATTTTGTAACATCTGTAGTGTAGGAAATCCCAAATCATACCTGCAAGTTCAGTTCAAACGAAAATCATAAAAAGAGAAAATACAATATATGAAAAGAAAAACCTAAATAAGAAAGATAATATGGGGTGCTTACTTGGGTTTTAGTTCCAAATAATCCTCGAATATTGGTGACAGCAACGTGAGTGGTGGAGGCTGGCAGATTTGTGATAAAGAAGATCACCGACGCCTATGGTGGTGAAGGAACAACATCATAGGTTAGCTAGCCATCGACGGAAGAAGGAGAGCTTGGAAACACAAGAGGAAGCAGTTGCTAAGGAAAAGATGTCAAATAGAATTATTTAAAGAGAGACAAAGCGATGGGAAGGGTGAAGAAGAAGCGGCAAATATTAGGGTATCTCCATTTTGGTAATTGCCGATTTGAATAAGCTATTTTGAAATTTTGAATTACCCCCCTGAAGCTTTATTTTTTGTTTTCTCCCCAAATCTTCATGAGTGGTATAGAGCCTTTTGTCCAATTTTTATGGACCACGTGGCTAGCAAGTAGGGTAGGGAATGGGTTCAACGGAGTTTAAGTCTCTATGCATAAACTAATAGTATATTGTGCAAACAAACTTATACCTCTGAATTTTATGATATTATGTACTGATTTGTTATACATTGAGCTTAATTAGTTGTATTTAAGACTTGAAATATGTATGGACTATATATATATATATATATATGGGGCAAATCAGTAAAAAATGCATAATGCTTTGGAAACCTTAAAACCTAGAAATTCAATAGTAATACATAGAAAAAAATATTTTAAGATATCTAATCTTTTTTTTTTTGACTTTATATGGATAAAAATCAAAAATTTTGGAACAAATTCGCTGACAGAAATTTGAAATTTATTTTTATAAAAATAAAAAAAAATATTCTAATTTTAATTTTTGCAGTGATTTTATAAAAAAGTAGCGATTTTTGTATTTGTAATTAAAATCAAAATAATTTGATATTTCAAAGTATTTTTTATTCATTTGTAGGGTTTTTAGGGTTTTTTTAGATTTATGCATTTTCTATTGATTTTTCTATATATATATATATATATATATATATATATATATATATATATATATATATATATATATATATATATATATATATATATATATATATATATAAAAGGTGTTAGTATTTCAAGTTAAAAGAAATATGACAGGTTTAATTTGAAAATGAAAACTTATATAATTAATAAGATAGACAGAAGACTGGAAAGCTATCAAATGGAAAGTTATCTCACAAGCTATCAAGTGGAAAGTTATCCCACGTCGACCTTAGGGTAAAGTTTATAGAAGCTTGCCATCATTTCTTATTAGGAAGGGATTCGTACAACAGTTTTTCTACCTACATAATAATTCATAATTTTTGAAGTTTAACGAAATGTATAAATTATTGTGAAAGCATCGGCGAACTACTTAAAAAAGTTGTATAATGACTACACTTGGTGTTTCTTCCTAAAGGGGATCCAAACGAGTTCTTTTTCTCTTTTTTTTTTTTTATTTTTTTTTTCATTATTCTTTTAAGTTTTAAATTTACCAAATCCTGTTTTGATCTGCTCAGCCATATGGATTTTACTAAATTTACGGTTATTACCTGTTTAGAAGTACGTGGTCTTTTAGACTGACTAAATGTTTATTACATGTTTAGAAGTACGTGGATACTCTATTTTCATCGCCTATATTCTTTGTAGTGATAAAAACATTTGATCTATTGATTATGTGTTTAACCAAATGTCACGACTGATTTTTCAAAAACAATGCAAGACTTGTAAATTTATATATTTCTCAAAACTTGATATTCACATATTACATCGACCGTATATCGCTTCGACATGAATTAAATTAAAGAAATATTTCTCAAACACAACCATATAATTTAACATAAAACCTTTTTTAGTTTGAAATATGTATATATATAAGACTCTATAATAACCAAATTTAAGGGTTCCTGATGGCGCGAGAAGCACGATGCCTTGTAGTGAAACGATTGAACATCCCAAGAGAATTGCTAGCGAGTTGTTTAACGTTCAAAAACCGTGCTTTAATCATACTTTTTACCTTATACCCAAGTGTGTCCCCCAAAAGTCCATCCATACATGTTGTAGTGTCCGTTAAGGCAGCACTTACCCACGACTTAATGTTACTCTCATGCCACACAAATTTTTCTTCCACATCTGTATCCATTTGTTGTAATTCTTTGACGGATTGAGTAATTTGGTTTACTCCATAACTGATTTGATTCAGACAGTCTTCCAAAGCCTGGTATTCTCCAGGATTCTTTGTTTTGTTGTATTGTTTTGCTATCATGCCTACATAAACCTTGGTAAACCGAGCTTTGACTAGACATGTGGTTAGCGTGATTTGAGCTAATCTTCGTGGGCTTGGTAGTTCTTTTTTGGTAGTATAGGGTAAAAGAGTTCTCACACATAGATCAAAGTATATTGTTTGTTGGCATTGTGCCTGAAGGTACATCCTTGCACGTGAGCGCGACTCAACTGTGCCCGAAAAACCAAAGATGGTGAGAGAGATGATGAAGAATGAGAGAATAATTTGAGCCATTTTCAGCTTTTGTGCGTTGTGTATTAGGGTTGAGAAAACATGAAGAATGGGTAAGGGATTATATACAAGAGCTTGTCACATGCTTTCCTATCATATTGCACATGGAACTTTACTATAATAGTAAGTACTATGTTAGAGTAATTAGCAAATTTAAGTAACCTTTTTTAAATAAATCATGACCGTCCACTTGCGAAGATAAATATCGAAGGTTGACTTTTGACCTAGTTCACAAATCCAGATCATATATAAAACGAATCTCAAAGGAATATTTAATCAGTTTCGGATTATTTAATTATTCAGATATGAAAGTATTGGAAATAATTCTAGATTGTTTAGGATTTAATTTTTTAAATAAAGGAAACAATTAAGTTTTATACATTCTTAGTAATTATTGGGTATTTTTTAACGGGCGTAATTATTAGTGAATACCTAAATATGAGTACGTAAATTCAAATGTTTTAAATGGTTTAATCAGTTTAAAAAAGCATGCAAGCTAACATGTATTTATTACAACAACTATATCATACTATTAATTTATTAAGATCTTAGGTTAATAGAGTGAACCCGTACAGCAATTCGAAATACTCGTAAATGTAGACATGAATTTTAAAAAATCTAATCAAATAAGATCCAGTACAGTGAACCTAAAAGAAGATTACAGTTCAAAATCGGAAAGGCATAAATCGAAGGTAACATTCAAAAATTGGACCAAGGCAGTGGGATTGAACCTGTGAGAGGGGTCGCCTCGCCGGCTGGAACGCTGCAGGATTCGCCGGTGGAGATAACAGACGTATGGCCGCTTCGTTTTTTTACCGAGGGCGGAGTTTGTTCGGTAAGAAAGAAAAAATTAGGGCAGGATATTTATTTATAAGTAAACAACCTATTTGGTAAATAATTTTAACATTATACCTATTAGGTAAATAAGTTTTTCAAAAACACCAATCTGGTTAAAAACTCGGTTAATAATGATATTATAAGGATTGTTTCTTTCGGTCCAAATATTATAAATATGCTTATTCTGTTTGGTGGTTTGCACGAGTTCAATTTAGTTATCTAGTCGGTTTTAAAAGTCTTAAGGCTTATAATTCGTATGTAAACCACTAACTATAGTTATAAGGCCACAAGATGGGATGGCTAGGGTCAGCAAAGGCATGCATTTAGTATATACGTACTTATGTATGCAAAGACTTAATAAAAAGTGTCTGTTTTATATGAAAAACTTTAAAAGTGTGTTAAAGACATGTTTAGTTCATCTACTTAAATAAGACGATTTATGATGTGGATTCTAAACTGAGATCTTTTTGAAAATTACAACAAAATTCTATTTGTGATATCTTCATATATGGAAAAGATAAAAGGTTTTCACATTTCTTGAGAGGAAATTATTATTCTAAAATAACAATTTTGATTTAGGTCTATAACATTTTATGGTTTATCAAAGTATCTAATATACTTCTAAACAATTAAACATTTTTAAAAATTATATGTTGGATTAGACATTAGAATTTTCACAACATGAAGGCAATATTATATAAAGGAGTCATGTGATTAAGAATCAAATACTTCCATTAATTAATCTTTTTACCCAAATATTATCATTATTATATGAAATCATAGAAGTAAATATTTAGAAGTTATGAGTATGAGTAGCTTACAAGGGTTGACCATGCAATTGTGTAAGCAATGACAAAGATGGCCATAAGACAAGCGTGCTTGTCTTGAGCTGATTAAACCAACATGTTGCTTATTCAACACAATGATTAAATGTCGACTATTGTATTTCTTAAATATCATCGTTTTCTTGATAAAAAAAAGGAATTGCATTACAGAAATTAAATCGTTTTGATAAACTATTAAAACGTTTTCAACCGTTGTCCAAAACTAGTCGCTAAAAATTTACCATAAAAAATGGTGATATATTATCAATTGAACATATGCTTTAACAACCAAAGAGCTTCTAGCTCAGTGGTATCAGATATTGTCATCCTTCTTTGAGGTTGAGGGTTCAAGTTTCGTCACAGATATAGGTGGATTTAGGAGTAGTTTAGGATTATATTGTATTTGTCGTTCAAAAAAAAACATATGTTTTAACCATCAATGTTAGTGATTTGTGTTATCAATTTGTATTTAAGTATAATGAATTAATTTGTTGACCAAATATAATCTTGAAAAACATTAAGCAAATAAGAGTGGTGTAGAGTGCACACTTGTTTGAGTTTGTTCATGATTCAAAGTATATTGTCATTAATGGGCGAAACCCTTAAACGAACGGGAGTCTGGAGGCAGCGCCCCTGTGAACGGGGTCCAAGGGGGGGGGGGGGGGGGAGGGGTAGCCCCTAGGAGCGGAGTCCAAGGGGCGGCAACCCCTGGTGGGGGTGTAAAATAGAGATTTTTACCACAAAAATTTTCATTTTTAATTTATGAAAAACCACAAGTGTAATAAAAGCAAGTTACGAAAAATCCCAGGTACATCAATACCATCATCCATGTCATAGTATCAAAATGTGAAAAATCATAAAATATACGAGTTGAAGTGTACATTCAAGCCTTCGTCTTCCAGCGATATAACACAATATGATAAACATAAAGCTTATAGAGTCATTCCCAATATATCCATATAACACAATATAATAAACAAGTATGGGTTATTAGAAACCCTAGGGATTATCAACAATCCTAGTGGGCAAACTGCACACCCTGTGGATTAACAGCATGTTCCAGGGGTTATCAGCAACCCTTGTGATTCTCACATAGGTAAATGGAGTGCAAAGACTCACCTAATAAGTAATCGTTAAATACAATATCTCACATATGGGGTAGACAAGTACTACAAATCACCTACTTAACAATACGAAATTACCTATTTTAATCTACACTCTAACACCCTATTTTAACCAAAAGTCAACGTCAACGATCCACCCAACTACGCCCTACATAGCAAGATTTATGCCCCACGTAACAAGTATGAATGTCAAAAGTTCCATAATTATTCATTCAAACATTTAGCTCCTCAAACTTCCAAATATGAACCAAAGGGGCGACTTAATGGATAATGTACCTGACTTTATCCATTTACATGCCACAAATGAGCAATAAACCAAGCCCTAAGTCTATGAAATGCACTAATGCTCAAGATCTCATGCATGGGAGAATAGGGGATGATCAAGGTCTCAACTTTGTGATTAAAAACCTCAAAACAACAAGAAATGATCATTAAGAGGAGTGGAGTATATTACTCACTAGATCCAAGGTTATGGGACAAAAACTTATAAAAAGCATAACTAACTAGATCTAGCATGACATATTGCCAAGATAGAAACTTTATACTTCTAGCAGGTAGAAAAGAAGATAAATGATCTCAATCTATAAGGCCTGGACTCTTAAATGCCTCTCCAAGGGTCTTCTACTTTAAAGAGTACACCCACAAGCACTTTAAAATCTCAAAAATCTCTCACAAATGGTTATGGTTTCGAAGGGTCGGATTGGGAGAATGGAGGATGGTCATGAAGAGCCCTCCACGACAAATAGAGCCTTTAAATAGGCTCGCAACCTCAAAAATTAGGGTTTGACTCCCTGCGAACTATGTGCTACGTAGCACAACTTATGCTTTGTGTAAGTCTTTAAATGCTCGCATGACATCCCTCTCTTATGCTAAGCATAGGAGGCCATCCTCTACCCCACGTAGGATAAAAATTTACACTTAATGAATAAACTAATTCAAGGAAAAATGTCTGCGGGTTTGACTGTTACATTGGGATCGAATTGATGAACCTAATTTTGACTTTTGTTTTCACTTGTTTTAAAAATATGTTTTGTGATAGTTTTGGCGGTTTTTTATGATAGTTTGAAACAGCCCTGTGATATTTTTTAGACACATATCTAAAAATAGCTTTTGGTCACCATTCTTTGTATATGAATGGATATATATCAATTGCATTCTCTCTTCTTGAATCTCATCATTCTAATTCTTATCAAAATTGATTATTTCGGGAGTACATACCACCAAAATACTTCAATTTGAAAATAACTACATGATTCTCAGAATTCCAACATGCTCTTACATCCCAAAAATCTAACAAAAATTGAAGTATTTTGTCACAATGGCAAGTGGAAATTTTATGAAAGAAATAACAAGCAAGTATGACATGTTGGTGAAGTTTTTAAGGCCAAAAATTTCGTAATACCAGAAGAAAATGAAATTCCTACTAACCACTCTGAAAGTGGTGTATGTCTTGAGTACACCGATGACGAAATTCACTGAAGATGAAACATTGAAGGCAACAAATAGGAGATCAAAGTGGGAAAATAATGACTACATCTGTTGCTGTCACATTCTCAATGGTATGTTTGACCCCCTTTTTGATATGTATCAAAACGTCAAATCAGCAAAAGATTTATGGGATTCTCTTGAATCCAAGTACATGACTGAAGATGCTTCTAGAAAGAATTTTTTGGCCAATAACTTTATGTGTAATGTCCGGTTCCTGATATGTATTTTAATAAGAATTATTCATTTTTGTAGAGAGACTCGACGAGTTGGAGGCCCCAAACCCGTCGTGTAGGAATGGGATTTTGGACACGGGACTTGAAGTCTACTCGACGAGTCGAGAAGCCTCAACTCGACGATTAGGGATGCCAGAGTGAAACCCTAATTTTCAGGGTTTGCACCCTATTGAAAGACCTTAACACCCCCATTGTGGCCTCCCTCTTCGCCTCCCATAGTCCAGCAAACCCTAATTTGTGATCTTGAGCTTTCTGAGTGTGTGAGAGTGAAAAAGGAGTGATTCTTTGGTGTTTTCTTGAAGGAGTGGAAGCTAGAAGTGCTTGGTTACTTCATTTGCAGTTCCTTTGAGGTATAAAGTCTATACCTTGTCTATTGGTTTACTAGATCTCTTCATGGGGTAGTTTAGGGCCTTTTGGAGCATTTTATGGAACCATTCATGGATGAAAGCATGTTTTGGGGTAATAACTTCAGATCTAGAGTCCTTGAGGGACTCCATGGCATAAAGGTGACAACTTTATGGTCATGGGAGTCCCATGCATCATATGAACCACTTTTTAGGGCTTTTTAGCTAGATAACCCATGCATGAATGTAAAGTTTGTAACTTTACGTGTTATATCGACCCTAGGAGGCCAGATCTATGTTTTGGATGCATTAAGCCTGACTAAGAACAACTGTATAGATTTGGACTTTGGGGGACTCGACGATTCGTTCATACGACTCAACGAGTTGGGTCGTAGTCGCCTAACCTTTTCTATTATTGAGCAAAATCGTTGAGTCTAGAAGATGACGCATCGAGTTGGACGTGTTTATGGGCTTGAAGATCAAAGAACTCAACGAGTTCAAGGATGAACTCGACGAGTTGAGAGAAAATGTCCCAACTGATATGTAGAGGAACTCGACGAGTTGAAGGATAAACTCGGCAAGTTGAGAGTGAAATACCACGAGTTGTATGAAGGGGAACTCATCGAGTTCATGGAACTCGACGAGTTGATGGATCAACTTGGCGAGTTGAGTCAACCAGAATGTTGACTTGGACCCGAAGGTTAACATTGAATAGAGTGTTGACCTTTGACTTGACCATTGACCAGAGTTGACCCTTAAAGGGGCTCTAAGTATGAAAGAGTAATTAAAAGAGATGTTACGTGTAGGAGTTTGAGGAGATTTGATCCTAGAGCCGAGGATAGTTAAGCTACTTCATGACATTAAGGTGAGTTACCTTCCGGTAGAAGTGGGTCTAAGGCACCAAGGCCGACACACTAGTATGTGATTATAGTTGAGATGATTGTCTTTGTGATAATTTTCTGGTATGCCACTATCAGTTATGATTTATGTACTAGTATTCTATGTGATTATGTGATAGTGATAGATAGGGGACTAGTCCCAGGACCAGGTTGAGATATACCGACAGGGTAAGTCGGGCAACTAGATATGTCTGACAATATGATATGCTATGTTATTATGTGGTAGTCGTAGTGGTAGGGGTGAAATAGTCCCCGTAGCCGGTTGAAATAAACCGGAGGGTAGGTCGGGCACCTAGATATGCCTGGCAGGGTAGGTCGAGCACCTATATATGCTTGACAAGGGGTAAGTCGGGCACCCCAGTATGCCTGACAAGGGTTGGTTAAGCACCCAGATATCCTCAGCATGGTAGGTCAGGCACGCAAATATGTCTGGCAGTATGTTTATTATATGGTATGTGGTATGAAGGGGGAACTCACAAAGCTTTGTACTTACAGTTTCAATTTTTGTTTCAGGTCCTTCTTCTTCGAATGGAAAGGAGTCAGTACCGTAACAACGCTTCACACACACAAGATTTCCGCATATGAATTATTGGGATTTGTACTCTGACATTGTTACTATGTGATGACATGATTTTGAGATTTATGATCTATGGCTTTTTATGAAATGAAATAACTTGATGATGTTTTCTATAAATGGTTTTATAAATTGCTATATCAAAAATGAAATTTTTGGTCCGTATTTTTAGGATGTTACATTATTGTTTACTAGATGATTGATTTCAAGTCTGTTATGGAGCAATACCATGAAGTGTTATTGATTCTGGGAAAATTTTCTCAACACAATACAAAAATGGATGAAGCCATTCATGTGGATGTTATCATTGACAAACTGCCCCCCATCATGGAAAGAGTTTAGACACAGTCTAAAACATAACAAAGAGTAACTAAATTTGGTTCAACTTGGAAGCCATTTATAGATTGAAGAGTCTTTAAGGACTCAAGAACTTAATAACAATACTAAATGTAAGAACCAAGTTGGTTCCTCTTCTGTGAGCATGTTGTAAGGAGAAGAATCAAAGAATCCCAAGAAGTCTAATGGTAGAAGTTAGTTTAAAGGAAAGGATGACAAGTCTTCCAACAAGAAGGCAAAATGGTTTGATGGAATTGTAACAAACTGGTTCATTTAATGAAAGATTTTCGTCTTTGTAAGGTGAACAACAGTGTAGATCCAACTAGATCTAAGGATCCAGAAAAGCAACAAGGTCAATTTTCTATTTTTCTATAGAATTCAAATTATATTTAGAATTCTTTTCTATGATTTATGAGGCATTTTCTATGCAATATAATGTTGTTGCATGGTGGGCTGATTCGTGTGCAACAAGACATGTTTGCAAAGATCTACATTGGTTTAAAGAATGTTAAGCAATTGAAGATGGAACTATTATGAAAATAGTAAGTGTTGCAACTGAATCAATCAAGGGTTTAGGATCTGTTTTACTTACTTTTTCTTTTGGGAAATGTTTGTGTTTGAATAATGTTTTGTATGTACCATGGATCCGTAAGAATCTCTTAACTGAAAGAAGTATTAGAAAGTGACATGTATATATTGTCAACACATGGTTATTTTGTGGAACTTGGATATTTTTGTAATGGTATGATAAAACTTAATCTTAATTATCCTAGTTATGATAATTCTATTTGCATGGCTTCTTATAGTATTAGTAATAACTTGAATAAATCTAATTTATGGCATCTTAGACTAGGACATATTCATTGCAAGAGATTAAAAGACATGTCTAAAATGAGTTTAATTCCTGCTTTTGATATTAATAATGAAAAATGTAAAACTTATACATTAACTAAAATCACTAGACATCCTTTCAAGGATGTTGTTAGGAAATGAAAGGTGTTGAACTTATACATAGTGATTTATGTGATTTCCATGTAACACCTTCCTCTGGGAAGCAAAATGTATGTTGTTACTTTTATTGATGATGCATCTACATATTGTTATGTCTATTTGCTATATTCAAAAGATGAAGCTCTTGATACATTTAAGATTTATAAACAAGAAGTTGAGCTTCATAAAAATGAATTAATAAAAGATTTATGTACTGATAGAGGCAGTGAGTATTATGATCTACTTTATTTCAAATCAGCTAGAATAATACATCAAACCACGACTTCTTATACACCACAACAAAATGGTGTAGCTGAAATGAAGTATAGGACTTTGAAAGAAATAGTTAATTCCATGTTATCCTATTATGTTTTAGGTGAAGGGTTTTAATGTTAAGCTATGCTGACTATGTGTTATATTTTGAATAGAATTCCAAACAAAAGGAGTAAGAATACTTCTTATGAACTTTGGTGTATAAAGGTAACAAATTTGAGTTATCTCAAAGTTTAGGGTTGTAGAGCAGCTGTAAGGCTCACTAAACCCAAAAGGAACACATTGGATGAGAAATGTATAAATTGCATCTTCATTAAATATGTTAAGCATTCAAAAGCCTATAGATTATATGCTTTAAAATTTAGTGACTTTGTATATGTGAACACTATTAAAAAGCGAAGATATGCTAACGTTGATGAAGAAAGATTTACATATATATGTAGACTAAGGGATATGACTCAACAATCTTTCAACAAGAACTAAAGTAACGCTGAAGATATTTCTGGTGATACAAGTTCTGCACCTGAATCTAAGAAAAGAACAAGATCAAGAAAAGCTAAGTGTTTTGAATCTGATTTTCAACTTTATTTAGTTTAAGGAAAAAGGAATGAGAGTGTATGTCAATACCAATATTGTTTTAATATTGAGGAGGATCCAAAGACCTTTAGTGAAGCTTTGGCTTCTAGGGATGTTCATTTCTATGAAAAGCAATTCAGGATGAAATAGATTAAATCATGTATAACAATACCTGGGTATTGTATAATTTACCTCCTGGTTGCAAGGCATTAGGATGTAAATGAATCCTCAAAAATAAAATGAAAGCGGATGGCACACAATATAAATATAAAGCCATATTGGTTATCCAAGACTTTAGGAAAAAGGAAGACATTGATTTCTTTGATACTTATGCTCATGTTGCTAGAATTTCCACTATTAGATTTTTGTTAGCTCTTGTAACTATACATAATCTCGTGATTCACCAAATGGATGTGAGAATTTGTAACACCCCAAGTTCAGAAGTGCATGTTCAGGGTTCAAAGTGTAAATAAGTATGGTCAACTCGGCGAGTCCATGGGTAGACCCGGCGAGTTGAGTCGTGATTCAGGTCACGTTTTAAGTGGCCAACTCGGCGAGTCGGCCCCTGGACTCGGCTAGTTAGTGCTGAAGAGAGAAAAACCCTAATCTTCGGTATTGCACCCTATTTAAAGGACTTAATGTCGTCCCTTCAGTCCCCTTAGCCCCCTTTGAAGTCCAGAAAACCCTAGATCTGTTGGTGAGAGCATTGGAGAGCAAATTGGAGCTTTGAGAAGTGATTGGTGGAGAGATTTTGAAGATTTAGAGGATTGGAGCAAGAGGCTTTGCAGAGATTGGGATTATTCTTCAGTTGGAGCTTTCTTTTGAGGTAATAATTCGTTGCTTGAGCTTTTGTGCATCTAGATCTATCATTTGTGGATGTTTTAGGAGCATATCTAGTGTTATGTTGGGTTTGGAGGATGAATATGAGGTTTCTACCTCAAATCTTGGATGAGATGATTCAGAAGTGCATAAATTCCCTGTCCTTGAGTTGTTGGTGAAGCCTTCTTGTCCCAAACCCTAGCCTCGAGTGTTTATGGCTTACATATCTTCGGATTCATGTAAAGTTTTCCACTTTACGTGATGGATGGCTTGTAGAAGAGTAGATCTATGGATTGGAGCCCTTGCATGACTTGGGAGGACACTGTATGGGTTAATAACTAGAGGTGCTCGGCGAGTCACATGGGTGTACTCGGCGAGTTGTATGAACATGAGCATGGACTCGACGAGTTTGAAGAACAAATCGGTGAGTCTGTTGAAGATTACCTTGGACTCGGCGAGTCTGGTCGTAGGACCCTAACTTTTCTGGTTAAGTCGTGAATCAGTGAGTCGAGGGACGACTCGGTGTGTTGAAAAGGATAGGACTCGAGGATTCTTGGACTCGGCGAGTCTCGGGGTAAATCGGTGCGTAGAGTCGAGGCATGGGAGTTTTCAGAGCATAGGAACTCGACGAGTCATCGGGTTGACTCGGCGAGTTGAGTCGTGATATGGGGTTTCTCAGAGTATAGGTACTCGACGAGTCAGCAGGTTGACTTGGCGAGTAGAGTCAGTCAGGAAGGTTGACTTTGACTGAGGACTTTGACTTTGACCAAGGGTTGACCAGTTTGACTTCCAGGGGTATTTTGGTAATTATTGGTATTTATTGGTTTGGTTATTTGGTAATGATCAGTGGTGGAGTTCGTGCTGCTGGTCGGAGCAGCGTGGTCTTAATCCTTCAAGTCGGCAGTTGCAGGTGAGTTATCCTCACTATATCGATGGGGTCTAAGGCACCAAGACCGGCCCCCTTTACCGGATGGAAAGCCGGATAGTTGTTGATTACTTTATTGTAGAGTTATATTTCGATATGAGCATGAGATATATGTGTGACCGGAAGGTCTTATGTGCTATGGATAAGTTATTATATGATATTTGATCCGTATGAGTAGGGATGCGATATGAGTATGAGTTATATGTGCGACCGGAAGGTCTTACTTACCATGAGAAGTCTTAGCTAAGTTAATAGATGTTATGTGATTCGTATGAGTAGGATTGCGATATGAGTATGAGATATACGTATGACAGGGAGGTCTTAAAACTTACGAAGAGTATGCGATATAGGTTTTCTTATGATATGTGATTTGTATATGTCATGTATGAACTGTACGAATGTATGATCTGTATGTTATGGAACGGAAGGTCAATGGAGCATGGACCGGAAGGTCAATAGAGTATGGACCGGAAGGTCATTATGGGTAAGACCGGAAGGCCTACTAGGTTTGGGATGGAAGTCCCCTGAGACATTCAGATCGGATGATCCCATAGAGTTATGGCCTGGAAAGGCATATGTGTTGCTTGTGGTATTTTAGGGGTAATTCACTAAGATTTCGAGCTTACAGTTTCAGTGTAATTTTTCAGGTAATTTAGGAGATCGTGGCAAGGCAATGGTGTGATCGTACCGCTCCTCAAATTTTATGTTGATGTTCTAGGATACTCTGATAATAAATGAAATGAAAACCTTTTTGTAATGATTTTATGAATATGGGTTGATTTTGAAAGGTTTAAATTTATTGTAAATTTTCACGGTGTTACAAGTTGGTATCAGAGCCTTGGTTTGAGTGCATTGCAGGAACATTCGTGTGAATCCAGTCTCAAATCAAGAAAACTTTTCAAAAGAGAAATTTAAAATGGTTTTCAAAATAAGTAAAGGAGGATGCGGAGGTACGATCAGCCAGAGCCAGTAAGTAGACCCCAAAATACCATGCAAGATATTTGATTATGTGATATGTTAAAAACAACATGCTAGTACTAGGCTAAGGATCTTCAAGAATTGCATGATAGAGTTGCCTGATTTATGATGCCTGCTAGCCTAGGATTCCTTCTGTATGGGATTTTCAGTGTTCCTCTAGGGGTGAGGGTTGATTGCTTGTTATATATGTTCAACACTAGGGTGTTGTGGTGATACTTGATATAACTATGGGTAGGTGTGGAAGGTAGTATGGGCCCGTACTACTGAAAGCAGATGACCCATACGCGTATCAAGGAAGTCACAACCCCTAGGGTTTGGTTGGGACTTGGTTCCCGGGTTAGTGGGAAGTACCTGAGGTTTTGCGGTGTTTTCAGTATGGTGGTTACGAGGCATGCCGGGAGTGGATCTGGGTCAGGATCGGGAGTAGGAAAGGGCGGTCAGGGTGGGTCAGTGCCACCCGAGGTCATCGGTCAGATGAGTACAGATGAGTTGGATGCTAGGATTCGCGAGATCCTGCATGATGAGGTTGTTGCTATGTTCCGGGCCGAGTTTCCGGAACTGTTTGGGTCAAACAAGACTGCCATGGTCTAGTATTTTGATGAGCGTTATGCGGCTCTAGCAGAGATAGCGGCCGCGGCAAGCGCAACGGGTGTATCAGCGGCAGGGGGAGGAGCCAGTCGGGGCTTCCAGTATTGGAACCTTGATAACACAAATCCACTACTTTTGATGGAGTTCAGGATCGGATCAGTGCTATGAGATGGTTATCGGATGTGGAGGATTGTTTCTTCACATGTTCATGCCCTGCGGATCAGATGGTGCGGTGTGCTCTGAACCTATTAAGGCTCGGGGGGAAGGATTGGTGGAGCTTGACCACTGGAGCTTATTCGGAGGCGCAGCGGGCTGCGGTTTCTTAGGAGCATTTTCGGGAGATGTTCTATGCACGTTATGTTCCACGAGTGGAGAGCGAGAGGTTGGGTCGGGAGATCTTGGAACTGGAGCAGAATTCGGAGTCGGTGACGGAGATCACTAGAATGTTCACCGAAAGGGCGATGTTTTGCCCTAAATTTGCGTCGAAGAGGGCTCAGATGCTTCGACACGTGAGTATGCTCAAAGGGGATATCAGACAGTTTGTGGCTACGCAGAGGTGTGAGACCTTTCTAGAGTTGCAGGAGGCCGCTTGGCGGCGTGAGTTGGAGGTTGAGTTGCAGTTGCGAGAGCAGAGGCATGCCCCGATGTAGTCGCAGCCGGCGCTGAAACCGTCCAAGACCGTTAATTCTAGGTTGGGAGGTCAGAGTAGCCGCACTTGTGAGAAGTGTGGGAAGGGTCATACCGGAGGTTATAGGTCCGGTGGTGCGTGCCGTAAGTGCGGAAAAGAGGAGCATTACGCGAGGGATTGTCGACAGTCAGCCCCGGTTTAGGTTATGAGGATTTGTTATCATTGCCATCAGGTTGGTCACTTGAGGGCCAGATGTCCTCAACTTGTTGCCAGACCGGTGCGGGTTCCAGCACCGGCCACCTTGAGGATTATTGGCGAGGGTTAGCATAGAGTGGAGCCTCCAACGGCACGGGGTCGAGCTTTTCAGCTTGTCGCAGAGGAGGTCAAGTCAGAACCAGATACAGCTTTGGGTATGTTTTTATCTTGTCATCTTGTCATCTGTTGGAGTATGTATATCTGCTAGTCTTGTTCGCACGAGTTATAGTATTGTATTTGTTAGTCCTTTTCGCCTGGTTTATTGAATGGTCGAGGGTTTTGGTATTTGGAGTCGTAGTTGGTTAGCATTCAGAAGGATTGATGGTGGGGAAACTAGGTTTCTCTGTCTGGATGCCGGGAATAGCATTGGCAAAGTGAGGAATGTTCAGTTAAGGGTCAAACTCTTTTAGAGTTCGAGATGTGCAATGTCGGGATGTGAACTCGTGAAGGTTGCTCGTTTTGAAGGAATCAGTGCATGGATAAAAAGGAAATATCTTGAGTAGGGTTGATTAAATGATGCCGGTGGGTTGCTAGTAAGTGGAAGCCAATGCTCTAAGTGGGGAGAATTGGAAAGTTCTCAGAAGAATCGGCAAGCGTTAGAGGTTGATTAGCTGTTTGGGATTCAACAGGGTTTCAGTCAGCCAAGAGTGTGGGCTGGTATATGTAAGTGTCAGATAGGTGGGGCGGGGTGTAGACCAAGGTTTTCGGAGGAAGACGATCAAATGTTCTGAGGTCTAAGGTTAGGCCGGAATCTGAGAATATGGAACGGAGTTAGAGTTCGGAACCCCAACAGGGCTAGAACAATATATGTGGGAGAGATTCCCAGGGAGGATAGTTCGTGATGAGGTATGCTAGTTTGATCAGTCCAAATAGACTAGAGGCCGGAAGGCGTATCAGTTAGACCGAAGGCCGGAAGGCGTATCAGTCAGGCTGAAGGCCCTGGAGGGTAGTTCTGTTAGGGTGCAAAGTCATGCTTGGATGTATTGTTTAGGCTTTCCTCTTTGTATGTGTAAATGGGTTGAGTCTTTTCCTATAAATAGGAAGTGACTGACTCCCATTATGTAACAGTCCATTTGGAGTGTTAGACTAGAGAGAGAAACTTGTACAAACCCATTTGTATATTCTTTCTAGATCTAATATGAGCTTACAAAGAATTATTTACTCCTTGTGTTCTTGAATTTGTATGATGAATCACTAGATCTTTTCTATTCCGCACAAGCCATCAGAATCAACACCACTACAATTGGTATCAGAGCGGGTGTTCTTGATTTTTATCAAGAATTGATCCTTGATGGATATTTTGATTTGGTGATTCTTTTTGTTCATTGATCTTCTTGTTTAGAGAGTGTTTTTGTGTTCTAGAAGTCGAATTTTTCTTTGATTTGATGCATAATTCGACTTTCTCTCTCTAGAATACTTGTTTGTGTTACTTTCTCTCTCTAGAAAACCCATTCATAATCACTTTCTCTCTCTAGAAATATTCAAGTTCTAGTGATCAAAAATGACGGTTTTCTTGGAGCATGCTTCTTGGATTGTGATCATTAAAGATGTCAAATACAAAATCGGTTTAGAACAATTCCTTGGATTAATATTGAAAGGCTTAATGATTTCATGGGATACTTTGATTTCTTATGGAGGTTTGAAGGATGATCATGGAGGATTGATTTTTCAACCACTTTCAAAGATTGAATGCTTGACTCAAATTTGCCATAATCTGAAGAATGAGAGAGATAAAAAGGAAAGAAAGGAAAAAGAATTGTTTGATAAGTATTTCATTTCTCTTGTTGAAAATCCAAGTGATCTTCATGCTCTTATGTTTGTTGAAGATGTTCTTGATGATCATCATGTTCTTGATGTTCAAGAAAAAGGAGTTCAAGTTGATTCTCAAGATGAAAAAGTTTTTTGCTCAATTGGAGTTCAAACCAATGATATTTTGTGTTCTTGTGATTCGTTTGAAGGAATGATTCCTTATCGGAAGCCGGTGGTTCAAGAAATTCACAAATATCAAACTCCAAAATATTTGATTCAAACTCAAAATGTTCATGTTGTTGAAAGTGGGTGTGTTCATGAAGTCAAGTCTTCAAGATGCAAAAAGATGAGAAAGAAAAAGAAGAAGAAGATGAATCGGAAAAACAAGCGGGTTTACTCACAAAAATCGTCAAATGATGTGAAGCCGAAATCCGTGAAACAAATTTGGGTTCCAAAGCAACAATCTCCAAGTGTTGAATTGAATTCGAAGTCAAAACCCAAAAGTGTTGGTGGTTCTTTTGAAGATGTTCTTGGATCGTTGAAGAACATGAAGAACATGAAGAATGAGTTGTACATCTCGCATGGTGGGTGGTACAATGTTCGATTTGGAGATTTTCTCATTCCGACAAAAGAACCAAGATCTTCCAAATTTGATTCGTTCGTTGAAAACGGAACTCGATTCGTCAAAAAGGTATCACAAATTCTCAAATGGATTCCAAAACATCCATGATTTCGATTCGTACTTTGCTTTTTTCATTTTTGATCGATTTGCCTCATTGGATCTAATCCGTTTCAATCCCTTTGTTGATCCAATTATTTTTGTTTAGATCAAATTACAAAAATCAAAATGATATTCTATCAATTTTTTTTAGTTCATCATAAATGATTTTGTTCACAATTCCTTTCTTGATTCAATTGGTTACTGTTCACGAATTGTGCCAAACCAATTTTCTAGTCATTTTACTGTTCATCTCGAGCCCATTAACCACTTAATCCAACTTTCAAATTCTTTATTGTTCGTGAGTATTATTGAGCCCATGAAAATTTCTTATTTGATCCAAATTTGTTTACAGCGTATAATTCATTGAACTTGTCCCTGATTTAGTCACGCTTCAAATGGTTGTACTGTATAACTCATACGCATCTGTTAATTCTCCTTAATCGATCGCATCTGTGTGTTCATCTCGTTTTCTCGAAATTTTTTTCTTCTTTCTATCTTTCTTTCGATTCATGTCGATTGATAATCTGTTAATATGTTTTGATTTCGTGTGATTTGGAACATGATGAAATCGATTCAATACAAGTTCGTGTGAAGGAATCATCAAATTGGTTCTTGATTTTGATGAACTTGTACAAAGAACAGATGAAGGAGGTGAAGAACAGTGATAAAATCGCTTTTTGATCTGAAATAGGACATCAGATTCATCGATTTTATGTTTATAGATAGTTGACTCTAAAAAGTCAAACATGTTTTCTATGGATTGATTCATGGAATTGAAAGAAGAAATCGATGGATTTGAGTTCAATATGCGATCTGAAAGAAGAAATCGAGCTTAATTTGGAGATTAATTGGTTGGATTTGTGATACTGTTGACGAATGAAGGATGGAAATGAACCGAGAACAAACGAATTGGGAATGAACTGAGATCGATAGTCTATGATTTTATTGATTTGGTGTGTTGATTTTCGCAAGTAGATGCGAAGCCACTCAATTTTGATTTTAAATGACGATGATTTGCTGTGTGCTAATGTCGATATTTTTTTAAGTCGATCGATGTTAGTATATTGAGAAATCGATTGGGAGTTGATTGTGAATCAAAGGATAGTTTATGCGACGGGTTGAATGAAAAGTGAAGGCTGAATAATTGGAAATTGGATTTGGAATCAATATTGAGGGTCGTTTGTTTTTGGATCGATGTCGATGGATGTTGGATTCATTTTCAATGGAAGATTATTTGATAATAGAAGTTGTGTTTGGTTACACAAAAGCGAAGCTAGATGAATGAAAAACGAAATCAATTCTGTGTTGGTTGAGAACGAATCGAGTGGTCAAAAGATCTTGGAGTCGATTTTGAGAATTGGGGAGTACTGTTCGCAAATTTGGGGTTGATCTTGACTGAAACGCGAAGCTTGTTACTAAGAATCAATAATCAGGATCGATTTTGTGCTTGTTTATGTTCGCAAGGAGTAAGGAAGCTTGAATTTGGGTTGCTGATTGTAACAATTTTGGATTCGCATATAAATTTTTTTGGTTCGCATCTGCAATGATGCTTTAGTTCGCATTTGGAGCAGTTCACTTGTAAAAGCAAAAGTATTCGCATTTGGGTGTGTCAAACATGGTTCACATTTGATGACTGGGAAGTGTTTCATTCGCATTTGGTGAAGATGCGAAACATTTGATGAAACATGCGAAGTATTAACAAGATGCGAAGTCCTTTACAGTATAAGTGAATTGGGGAAGAAGAAAGTGATTAGTTTCAAAATTGGTCCCTGATCTTTTCACGAAGTGACAAAATTGACCCAACTTCGCAAGTTTAAAGAACATATAGAAATTGTCAAAACGAGTACCTGCAGTTTCGCATTTTTGACAGTTTATACTCAACTTCGCAAAATGGCAATAAAAGCTGAAAAAATGCAGAATTTTCAGTTTTGGTCCCTGCAGTTTTTGCGAATTAACGCTTTATGCCCGGTTTCGCAAATGGGCTAGAGTTTCGCATATTAGGCTGTTTTTGGCGCAACGGGTCCCTACAAGTTTCAGAAAGTGACAATATCTACCCGGTTTTTGAAAAATCTTGCAACTTTCACTCAAAAAGTCAAAAATTTTCATAAATTGGAAATATTTTGTGGCTTTTTCGTGATTGTTTTTCCGTGCAAGATTTTTGGTGATTCATTTTTGGTACACATCAAGGGGGAGTATTGTGAAGACTATTCCTCGGGCGCTTCTCATCCTTAGTGGGTTTTATAATCAATTTTTTATTATAAAAAGGGGGAGAATGATGGGTATTCGAAGCTTCTCGGGTTTGTCGAATATTCATTTGCGGATTTGAAGACCGGTGTTACTTGGAGGGGGAGTTTGGTCTTGATCACGCTAGCTCGTTGGAGATTAAAGCCGGGACATCCAATCCTAACTTTGAGGGGGAGAATGTTAGGGTGCAAAGTCATGCTTGGATGTATTGTTTAGGCTTTCCTCTTAGTATGTGTAAATGGGTTGAGTCTTTTCCTATAAATAGGAAGTGATTGACTCCCATTATGTAAGAGTCCATTTGGAGTGTTAGACTAGAGAGAGAAACTTGTACAAACCCATTTGTATATTCTTTCTAGATCTAATATGAGCTTACAAAGAATTATTTACTCCTTGTGTTCTTGAATTTGTATGATGAATCACTAGATCTTTTCTATTCCGCACAAGCCATCAGAATCAACACCACTACAAGTTCAGCCAAACCGAAAGTTCTGAGAATGTTTCAGGGTGGCTGCCGGCCTGGAAAGTCGGTTCAGTCATGCTGAAAATTCTTAATATGTTGTTAGATCTATATGAGGAGATGGATTATGTATGTTGCGATGCTATCGAAATCAGTAGGTCTGGCCCCGGGTATTGATTGTGTTAATGGAAGGCAGTGCATGGGCCCGAGAGTCCTTGCAATCAGATTCAGAGCATGTGTAATGAATGGGGTAGTTGTTAATTTGCGAGTGATGGTGTAGATTGGGATAGGAGTGTTGTGGCACTTGGTTGAAGTCGCGAAGTTAACTGGTGGACTACCTTCGATAAGGAAAAGGAAAGGTATGTAGCTCCAGGGGGGGGAGTGTTGGATCACATAGGTGAACACAGTAGCGAGAATGAAGGATTGAGAGTATGTCAATATGGTGTTTAGGCATTGTGATTGTGCCAGTGGTATGGAAGTACATTTGAGTTGGTTGTCTACTAAGGCCGGAAGGAAAGTCATGGTAAGGCCGGAAGGTTTACCAGAGTTAGGGGACCGGAGGGTCCCGCTGAGACACAATTACTGGAAGGATTTCTAGTAATGTAGAAGCAGAGGAGTTCGAAAAGGATGTAAGGATAGAATCTTTGATTCTCAGGGTGGTTGTGATCAGGAGCTTATGTATGTAGTGGTAATTCATCCTGGGGTATGTCTGAGGGTGTATTTAGTATGTCGGGTTTTCCCAACCCGAGGGTGTTGGAGCAAGTTCAGAATGTGTATGTGATTGTGGAAGAGAACTCATGGGAGTTGCTCAGGAGCTGAAGGAAGTGTCATCCTGTCAGCATAGAAGGAAAAAGTGTTGGATTCAGAAAGGGAGTGGGATAACTCTCAGCAGTGGATTCGGGAAAGGTAATGTCAGACAAAAAAGGGATAACAGTGGGGTACCGGGTTGAGACCTGGTGGTATTTAGTTGATAAGTGTGGTTGTCAGGGGAAGGAGTCGATGGCCGACTTGAGGCGGTTGTCACGACACCGCAGAGGGAAGAGTTGGGTTTTGGGTTTCTGTGGTGATGTTTTAAGGAACATGGATCAGTTAATGCCAGGAGATACTTTGCGGGAGTAGTTTTTGGAATTGTGTTGTCGCAGGCTTTGAGGACGAAGCCTAATCTAAGTGGGGGAGAATTGTAACATCCCAAGTTCAGAAGTGCAAGTTCAGGGTTCAAAGTGTAAATAAGGATGGTCAACTCGGCGAGTCCATGGGTAGACTCAGCGAGTTGAGTCGCGATTTTGGTCGCGTGTTAGGTGGCCAACTCGGCGAGTCGGCGGCTGGACTCGGCGACTTAGTGCTGAAGAGAGAAAAACCCTAATCTTCGGGATTGCACCCTATTCACAGAACTTAATGTCATCCATTCAGCCCCTTAGCGCCCTTTGAAGTCCAGAAAACCCTAGATTTGTTGGTGAGAGCATTGGAGAGCAAATTGGAGCTTTGAGAAGTGATTGGTGGAGAGATTTTGAAGATTTAGAGGATTGGAGCAAGGGGCTTTGCAGAGATTGGGATTATTCTTCGGTTGGAGCTTTCTTTTGAGGTAATATGTCACACCCCAAAACCGGAACGGCGGAAACATTCTGGGGTGGATGACTTCATGTCAAGTATCACAACATATGCATTATAGTAATCAAAGCACAATAACCATTGCATTAATGGTAATAGTTTTACATGGTTTACATTGTATAGAATCATCAAAGTAATACAAGCAATAATAAAGGTGCAGCTTGGTACAGAACTGTCTTCACCAAAAGCGTCTGAGATGTACCTGTCTATTGCTGACCTGAGAATACAAGTTATTTTGAAAGCGAGTATCAGCATTTTTATAAATGCTGGTGAGTTCATAAGTCTTTAGTGTCATTTGTGTAAGTTCAAAATAACTTTATAAAAGTAGTAGTTTAGAGTCTACAGTGGATTAGAGTCCTTTCCAGAGAATCCTATATTTTCTTAATTAAAAGCAGTCTTGTACCAAGACTTGACAGAGTTATCTTTGTAAAAGTAATTTTCCCTTAAACACTATCATTATCAAAATACGGTGTTTGATTTTAAAGAAAGTAGGAGAATATCAGGGAAAATAACATATGCCTCAGCAGTGAAGACTGCTGACTAAGGCGTAAGAGATCATAGACTCCAGGAGAGTATCGAATGAACGACATGCCTGGCTCAGTCTAACAAGAGGATATACAGACCCAGATGGTATCAAATGAATGATTTGTCTAGTAAGGTCTAAAAACAAAGAGACACAGAGCCCAAACATGATCAAATGAATGATACGTCTAGCAAGGTCTAAAACATTCGATACAGACCCCAGACGTTATCAATTGAATGATACGTCTAGCAAGGTCTAAAAACAGTGTAATTCTAGGTGTGTATATTCGAGGTGTGTATTTTCTAGGTGTGTATTTCCAGCATACAGTGTTAAGCGTCGTTACCTTAAGGCCATGAATTATAAGGTAACCCCGAGATACTTGTAACCATACTAATAGACACTAGAGAACTCGACGCCCTGCAAGTGTCAAAATAAAGATGTGACATTTTTCACCCCTTGGCTTGGTAGGTAGTGGACTGTAGCTAGCAATCAGGGTGCGGGGGTGTCAATCCCGTATAGATCTATACGCACAATGTCCGCTCTCCCTACAAGAGACTCTGGTTACCAACTAGACAACGGAGAAGGTCATGTCCTAAAGATGTATCCCGAATAGTGGATCCTGATGTAAGTGTTGAACTAGCAGTAGAGACTCATAACCGAACCGATCGATGTAAACCCATATGTCTATACATGTATACAGGATATATAATGAATGATCAAACGACCTTCGGATGGATATCCGATCCCACCAGACAACATCTCAACGAAGAAAATGAAATAGGGCGAACTAGCCTTCCTAAGTCCTTTAATCATTATTTATATAACTATACATGCACATGCATACATTTAACTAAGTGGAAACGTATCGTGAAGTAGAAGCGTTAATAAGTATAAGTGAAGTGGAAGCGTTATCAAGTATAAGTGAAGTAGAAGTGTTATCAAGTATAAGTGAAGTAAAAGCGTTATCAAGTATAAGTGAAGTAGAAGCGTATCACTAAGTAGAAGTGTTTCACGAAGTAAAAGCGTTATCATGTAGGAGCATTAACTAAGTAGAAGTGAAGTAGTAGTATCTTAACCAAGTAGGAGTATAAAAACATGGAAGAAAACTTTGATGAAAACTTTGGAAAACCTTTATACTTAAGAAAATCACGGCTTGGTATTCTTTTGTAAAATTAGTTTGAAAACCTTTCGTAAACGAGTTTTAAATGAAACTTTGATAAAACATTCGGCGTGAGAGTCAATTTGACTAAAGCTTTGTACAAGTAAAGACGTTTTAGAAAACCAATTAGAGTATCATACTTGGTAAAACAGTTGAGAGTGTAGTAAATCCTTGTGCATGCGGGTTATCAATCACATGTGATTGATATGATAACTGGCATGTTTAACTTGTATTCCCCCCCATAAAACATGTAAAAATAGTTGAAAAGGTTCATTAAGGGGGTATGAAATCACCTGTTGTAAGTGGATCCGACGGAGGTGCCGGTATAGGATGCTAAGTGTCAAGTGAGGACTTGACCACACACGCGAATCCTATTTAACATGTAAGTATCTAATTAGTCATTTAATAACTAATTAAGCAAGTAAGGATGTCTTACAACATAAAAACACTTTGCTACAAGTGCTAGAAGTGTCCCGGGTTGTATAGAAGGTGTGTATGGACTCATATTGGAGTTTAATCTTCAAATGAAGGCCCTTATGGGTGTTTACGGTTTCAAGACCCATTCCCCCATGAGTTTACGGCCATAAACTCATGGTAGTAGTGTCATGGGATGCTTAAAGGTCTTAACTCACTCACGGAGTCATGCTAGAGTTGAATTTAGGGCTAAGGAAGTGATTGGGGCTCAAAATGGGCACAATATGGAGTTTACGGTCCAGTGTTTACTCCTTGAGGAGTTTACGGCCGTAAACACATGAGTTTATGGTCGTAAACTCATGTTTTCCCGTTCCTTTGGTTGTTTGGTGGTTCTAACTCATATATGTAAGGTTCTAGTGGCTTTTAGAGGCATAGGAAGGTGTTTAGGGCACTTAAACACCTTGGAAAGGTGTTTAGGGAACTTAAACACCTTGGAAAGGTGTTTATGGTCTAAGGAGATACACTTGGGGAGTTTACTACCTTAAACACATGAGTTTACGGTAGTAAACTCATGTTAGTCCCTAAATCATGTATTTTTGTGGTTGTAGGTTAAGCATACGAAGTTCTAGGTCCAATTCCAAGCCATACAAAGTGTTGAGGGCACTTTAACACCCTTTGGGGGTGTTTATGGTCTAAGGATGTGTGTTTACGGTCCAAGAACCTTCTTGGGCCGTAAACTCAAGTGTGACATGATTTTGTATGATTTGGTGCATAAAATGAAGGAAAATAAGGTTCTATGCACTCTAGGAAGTTCATGGAAGCCCTTGGAGGTGTTTGAGGGGTAGCTTGACACCATAAAACGTGTTTATGGTCCATGAACATGGGTTTATGGTCCAAGAACATTCTTAGACCGTAAACTCATGTTTAATCCCCATTTGGTCCGATTTTGGTGTTCTAGGTCCTTTCGGGTAAGCCTCTAAGCCATTTCTAAGCATAAGAAGTGTTTTGGAAGGGTTTTTGAGCATCAAAACCCGCATTCAAGGGGTTTACGGTTTTGGAAGGCTCCCAACACCGTAAACTCAAGTTCTTGAGGTTTCCGGATGATTAAGTCCCGAATTTGTAAGCTAGGTAAGTTAGATAACAAGCTAGGAAGGTTAACTTACCGATTTGGAGCTCGGATAGGCGATTTTTAACCAAAACCCGTTTGTAGAGAGAGAAAGTAGAGAGAGAGAGAGAGAGTCTAAGGTGGGTATAAAAAAAGTGGGAGTGAATCTCACTCCCCCCTTATATAGGGTGGAGCTTATGGCCTGGCTGGGGTTTTCCTGACACCAACCGCGAACGGGTTTTTCACCACTTCCTTTATCACGGAAAATTTTAAAATTATACCGCCTTAATTTTTGTTCGCTTGACGAATATTATTTAAAATATTCCAACGGGTTTAATTCCGGTCAAAAATATTTTCGGGATGAATTTGACTAATTTTCGACGTAACTAATTTCGACGTTAATTTTTGAGGTTAACTTCGACGTTAAAACTAACGGAAATCTTTGCGTTGTCATATCATCCCCCTGTTAGAGGGAATTTCGTCCCGAAATTCAGGTTTAGGCAAGGAAGTAGGTATGAATGACCGAGTAGAGGCATGAGGATACTTTCTGTTCGGTTTGTCTACGAAGTTAGGGTTGTCAATGGTTTCTATCAAGATGAGTGCGATACAAGGAGTGGCGTCGGGCAAACACTTATCAAATCTAGAGACATATGGAATATCCGGAAGTAGTAGTGGTCTGACGAGGGTTGAACCAATCTTTGCAAAGAATCTCGGATGGTCCTAAGCTCTCGGATGGGTAGAGATTTTCAGTACTTAGAACATAGTGTACTTCTATGGCGAGATCTTCACTGGCGTGATCGCCATTCCGAAGTTCCAAACGTTCTCTCATACTGGGAGTGTAGTCCTTCGGATTGGTTCTTAGAAAGCTTGGGTTTTCCTTGGATTTCATGTTTCTAGTGTTTGACTTTCAAAGGTTTTCCAGATCATCGGATGGATTGCATGTCTACGGGTATCTATTTGCTGTATAGTGGTTATCTCAATCTTGTGCAAAATGAACCTGCACTTCTGATTCTTGAGATATTTCTAACGGAAACCCTCAGGGCTGGGGAGGTAGGGTTTCACCAGACGAGTGTTGGACTATCTCGGGAGGTGGTTCTACTATTTCTGTGCGAGATAGTATTCGTGGAGCACCTAGTAGTCCAATGAATCTCTAAGACATACCCTATTCTCTAAGGCGTTGGTTTATTTCAGTTGCATAAAGCACGTGCTCTTGTATAACCCATCAACTAACACCTAGACTGGTGTCGAGTCTATAATCTCTCCGGGATCTGGGTTATAAGGCTTAACGCAACCTACTTTCGCACTTTATTCAAGCATTCTTCGCTGCATAGGTTATCCTGTGGTTCTTGGCATTCTAGTGTTCGCTTCGGAGAATGCAGTCTATCGTCTACAGGGTGATGGTGACTTCCTCCATGCGAGGGGGGCGGAGGGTTCTAGGCACTATTCTCTTGATTTACAAACCTACATGCGAGGTGCGAAAGGTCTTTCTGGGGGATCTACGGAGTATGCTTCGGTTTGTTATCGCCTTCTGGAATACTTGCAGCGCCTTTCGCTTCGGTTTCTTTCTG
The DNA here is from genome assembly GCF_051521515.1 of Lactuca serriola. Taxonomy (NCBI): domain Eukaryota; kingdom Viridiplantae; phylum Streptophyta; class Magnoliopsida; order Asterales; family Asteraceae; genus Lactuca; species Lactuca serriola. Next base: position 286,964,318 of record NC_136410.1, read on the forward strand.
TCTAAGGAAGGTTGGTTAACGGCGCACGGTACCCTTCTCCTGGGTACTTTAGAAAGTTTGAGGTAAGAGGGACGACTGGCAGATCGCGTTAGGTTTTATTATCTGTATTATGTTTAGGTTCGGAATAACCTTTGTTTGCCGAGATGGCTACGGACAAAGTTCTTTTTACATAGCACTAGGGATTTACACATGGTTGCACGAAGTCGAACCATGATTGATAGAGTCATCGAAGTTGGCACACTTCGACATAGTGAGGGTCGATAGAGTCATGTGCGGAATAGGCACACCAGTTCTAGGCATCTCGGGTTTCGTCTCGTGTATCACTGTCGCGGATACTTGGACCGATAGAGTCGACGCGGAACTATAGAGGGTCCTGGATGTAGTAGAGTACCTTTTCATGAATGGGTTCTCACGAGGCATTTCTATAATCACCTAACATATACTAGTCATGTATAATTAAGGTGGGGAGGACTGTTGACTGAGCGACTCCGCTCTAAATCCACAACCAAACAAGGAACAGGAAATGAGGCAGCATTCACTCACTCTAGGTCTGTCCATCTCAATTATACATGGTCGTAATGTATATATCTAGCCATTATAGTTTTACCTGATGAAAATTTTAAATTTTATAACAGTGCTGCGACTTTCGCCTTAACGGGGAAGTAATTACATTTAGAGTTAGCCTTTTACTGTTTTTGGTTTGTTATCCGAGATTGAGAGACGTACCAAAAATCTACCGGGCTTCTTGATGCTTCTCCCTAAGCATTATAGTTAGACTTCTCCTGTGTCCTTATCGTTTCCTTCAGTTGGGCAGTCCCTTTTGAAGTGTCCAATCTCTCCACATAGACGACAAACTGGATTGGCCGCCACATTAGTGGTTGATGCAATGAGCTCAACCGGGGCTCTACAGGTACGTGAGGTGTGCCCCTTCTTGTGACATCTAGCACAGAAGAGTTCCCGGCACTTACCATGATGATGGTAGCTACACTTGCCGCAGTGGGGAAGGTTTCCTAGGTATGGTCTCCTTGAAATCGGGATGGAGGGGCTAGCAGGGGTATGGACTGCCTCAGCTCGTTGCCCTTCAGAAGGTCCTTGAGCTGAGGTACTTCCCTCCTCGATCTTGAGTTTTCTCTTCAGTGGATTTGGTTGAGGTTCTCGGGCGGCTGGGTATGCAGGTGTTGGTTGCTGTTGTCCGCTACTAGGGTCGGAATTCCCGATAGGGCTCTTGCTAACATTGGCAATGTTAGCATTCAACTGAGCCATGACAACCGCAACGGCTGCCAAGACTGCAGCCTGGAACGTAGCATCATCGAGTAGGAGAGTCGGCTTTTTGCCAACGGATGGGTTACGCTTCTTCGGAGGCATGGTTTTTCCTACACGGAAAGGAACACGAGCCGACGAGAGACGATGGTTAACCCTGGACATATCTATCCTTACTGTATTAGGCATAAATTTTTCCCGTGCTTCGGATATTGGTTGTCTGAGTGTCGACCTACATCCCTATGATGTAGTCCTGGTATTCAAGGTAAGAGTATGAGTGTCGGAAAAAGGCCATAAGATAGGAGTCGTTCCTACTAAGTTACCTTTATACTGGGAAAGGTTTCACTCTCCGACCTGGAAAGATTTGAGAACAGTTCGGAACGAAGACCGTGGGAAGAAAGGCTCATGAAGACTTATGGCTAAACATCCTCAATAGAGGTGTGGGGATCCGCTCTAATCGTGTTACTTGCAACGGGAAAAGGCGATTTACCTAACACATAGCGTGAGTAGTGTAATCACTAACTCACTAAATTGTATTATTTTATGGGTGTATTAGCATGACGAACATGAGGAAAGACACTTCTCGGGTTCCATGTACTGGCTCCCTTTGTCTACCTCGTATGCCTGACTGGGACCGACGCTGGTTTTCTTCGGATAGTTACCTAGGGTATCTTTCTCGTGAAGACATATTGAATTTCTACTCCGCCTTACTTCCGAATCCGACTCTGGGTGTCATCACTTCATGATGGATGACTGGAAATCTCGGAAGTTTAGGCGAACTTCTCACCAATGTCCCTAAAAGAGATAAGCACTTGGTGATTTCAATAGTCTCGTCCTAGTTCATTTATTTCCGAACTGGAAATCTTCTCAATAAACCTCTTCTGGGTCTGAATTAACTCTTTCGGCGAGCACTAAAGTGGATAGGGTTTTCTACAGCGTTCGTGCGAGAATGGAAATGTCTAAAGAATCCTAACAGATTATTAACATTTCACTAGATGATCCATATTGAGTCCTGCTACAATTACATAGGGTATACAAATCATATATAGCTTAGATCCGATAGGCCTTCGAATATGTGATACTACTCTATATCCACATCCCACCGAGGAAAAGGAAGTAGAGCGAAACCACACATTCTTAGCCTATGGGATCCTTATTATATATAACCTTAGGAGTATACCCTTTGTAATTGTAGGTATATCAATAAGAATCTTTTTAGTTCTTCACACAAGGTTGCCTATGTATCCTAAAATACCCCTATGGTATTTTAATTTCTTGTTTGTTCTTATCTTCTGAATGTGATTCTGGGATTAATCTAAGTCTTTTAGTATTCCAAAATACTCCCATAGTATTTTAAACTTTATGTTTGGCTCTAGCATTCCTAGTTGGTAAGTTTCAGACCTGTTGCAACACCACTATCACTCCCAAGCACATGTTCATCGCATCTCGAATAAATGTAGTTGATCAGGTTACATTTATTCCAGCTTACGATTCCATAACTGCCCAGGTTTGACGGTAATGCCCAACATCCAAAAACTTTTATTCTTGTTCTTCTTGTGATACTTGTGTTCAAGTGTTTAGATTCGGAATGTTCTTATACTTCGGTAAAATATGGTTATATTTTAAAGTATAATTCTTGTTCAGAGTGTTTTATTCCTATGTATTTATAGGCCGTATATCTTTTATGAATTGATATACTTAGCTCACTATAAATAATGCTCTGATACCAATCTGTCACACCCAAAAACCGAACGGCGGAAACGTTTTGGGGTGTGACATAATAATTCATTGCTTGAGCTTTTGTGCATCTATATCTATCATTTGTGGAAGTTTTGGGAGCATATCTAGTGTTATGTTGGGTTTGGAGGATGGATATGAGGTTGCTACCTTAGATCTGGGATTGAGATGATTCAAAAGTGCATAAAGTCCTTGTCCTTGAGTTGTTGGTGAAGCCTTCTTGTCCCAAACCCTAGCCTTGAGTGTTTATGACTTAGATCTCTTTGTATTCACGTAAAGTTTGCCAATTTACGTGATAAATGGCTTGTAGAAGAGTAGATCTACGGATTGGAGACCTTGCATGACTTGGGAGGCTACTGTATGGGTTAAGAACTAGAGGTACTCGGTGAGTCACATGGGTGTACTTGGCGAGTTGTATGAACATGAGCATGGACTCGACGAGTTTGAAGAACAACTCGGCGAGTCTGTTGAAGATTGCCTTGGACTCGGCGAGTCTGGTCGTAGGACCCTAACTTTTCTGCTTAAGTCGTGAATCAGTGAGTCCAGGGATGACTCGGTGTGTTGAACAAGATAGGACTCGAGGATTCTTGGACTCGGAGAGTCTCGGGGTGACTCGGCGAGTAGAGTCGAGGCATGGTAGTTTTCAGAGCATAGGAACTCGACGAGTCATCAGGTTGACTCGGCGAGTTGAGTCGTGATATGGGGTTTCTCAGAGTATAGGGACTCGACGAGTCAGCGGGTTGACTCGGCGAGTAGAGTCAGTCAGGAAGGTTGACTTTGACTGAGGACTTTGAATTTGACTAAGGGTTGACCAGTTTGACTTCCAGGGGTATTTTGGTAATTATTGGTATTTATTGGTTTGGTTATTTGGTAATGATCAGTGGTGGAGTTCGTGTTGGTGGTCGGAGCAGCGTGGTCTTAATCCTTCGAGTCGGCAGTTGCAGGTGAGTTATCCTCACTATATCGATGGGGTCTAAGGCACCAAGGCCGGCCCCCTTTACCAGATGGAAAGCCGGATAGTTGTTGATTACTTTATTGTAGAGTTATATTACGATATGAGCTTGAGATATACGTGTGACCGGAAGGTCTTATGTGCTATGGATAAGTAATTATATGATATGTGATTCGTATGAGTAGGGATGCGATATGAGTATGAGTTATATGTAACAGACTAACATCCTTTTGAGATGGTCTATAATTGGACCATATTCGGCTTCATCAGTCAAAAGGATATTATGCAAGACAATCCAATCATGAGGATTTAGATTCGGTAAGTCTGCCAAAGATATAAGGTGTTCAGTTCTTGCAGACCCTCGAATCACCTTGAACCGAACGTTGATGAATCTTCCTTCGGTGTAAGGCTTTAAGACCCGAACGTTCACTATCTTCTGGGCGCTCCATGTTTGATACTGAGGACGAGCAGCCTTCAGATAGAATTCGATCAACTCCCTATCAACCTCAGGGTTCGGATGAGGGACTTCAAAAATATTGGAGAAGGCGTGGAAGATAAACGCCTTTCGAGTCAACGGCATGTCGAACTGCGAATCGACAGAATTATAGCAGTCGAAGGAAATCACCGGCTTGAGCCATAGGATGCTAGGAGTATCTATGGCTTCCTTTATCATTCGCTCCCGAGTCCAGGCAGGGAAGAGAGTCTTCCTGCTCTCAAGGAGATCGTGGGCTTCTTTCTGCTTGCGTTCGGCTTCTTCAGCCTCTCGCGCCACACGATTGATATCATCATCAACATTGCGACTGTTTTTACGTTTCAACATGTCCGCAATGGTTTCATCATCTTCATCTTCATCTTCTTCCTCACTTATGTTCTTCCCTTTATCCTTCACACCCGAACCCAAAGCTTCACCAGTCGGAGGTGGTTCGGTTGTGTGAGTAGCTTTGGAGGAAGGAGGTGGTTTCGATCCGGACTTCACTTCTCCCCCTTGTTTCGGATCGGACACGAAACTAGGTAAGCCTTCAATTTTGCTGAGAAGGTCCATGGCAGGAGCAAGTTTTTCAGCAAGGGTTCGCCTCACCGAATGATTTAGAATCGGATCGTGTGCTTCTAGGATGTTAGATAGGGCAGCGTGTACATCCGAAACACAAGTTTTTATAACCTCCCGTTCGGATCGAAGAGCTTCAAGTTGTTGCTGTGAGTTTGAAAGCTGAGTGCTCTTGACCTTGAGGGCGGTGGTTTTGCTTGCCAGAATGTCCATTAATGAGTTTTCAGCTGCGAGATCCTCCTGTAGCTTAGCGAGGCGCTCATCAATGGAGGCACGAAGGGCCGAGTTGTCATCGCTGATGGATTGGCGAAGAGTAGCGAATGACTGTAACTCCGTTGAGACGAACTTTCTGATGCCACATGGATTAAAAATTTAGAGGATCAATCCTCTTGTAACACCTATTTTCCAAAATGGATCAATGTAGGGAATTAAGGAGTCAAAGGCATGGTTTTAGGAAAAAAAACCATGAGTCACGACGTGACCATAGGGAGGTCACAATGTGATAAGTCAAGAAAGAGAATGCACATTTGGAGGCTAGCCACGACGTGACATGTGTTTGGTCACGACTTGACAAGGGCTGCATCCCAAGCCCATGATATTTTAGGGCTTCCTTCGTATTTAAGCCCCCAATATCGGATTTAGGATTTCATTTACACCCTTCATCACCCTATAGAGCTTTGATCAAACCCTAGTCTCCTTTTCTTCATTTGTTATCTTATTTTTGGAGTTTTTGTGTCTTTGGAAATAAGAAGAAGATCATTGTGGTGTAAAAGACCTCTTGGCAAGCATGGAGTTTGAGTTTGAGCCGTTGATAGAGCATTGTACATATTCAAGCTCTAAACTTTATTGTTTTATCTTCTAGATCTATAGTTACTGTTCGTTTTTCATCGTATTGTGGAAGTTTAGATGATAGGATTCCATAAAGTTTGCAAGTTTATTGGTCCTTATGCTCCCTTGAAGGTTATATTTAATGGATCTGGGATTTGGTTGAATTTTGATGTCATTCATGTGAGTGTGCTTTAATTTCTTCTTCATTTTTACCTTTTATGTGATCAAGACATGCATTGGACATGCAAGTCTATAAATAATCAATTTTTAGGATGTTTATAAGAGTAAGCAGGCCATATGGAAAGTTAGTACGGGTGATCTAAAGGATTAACGGATGAATGCATTAAGTGTCCCAATCTGTAGTAGTTAAGATATGACCATACTGTGGTCACGATGTGACAATGAGATTTATCTCGATCATTTTGGCCTAGCTTAGTCATAATTTAGGGCATAGTCCTCATGGCATGGCGATAGTTTGAAACATCCCAAAAACATGACCCAATTTTTTTTTGTTTGTACATATAATAAAAGTCATAACACTAAATGTCATATAATAAAAACCATATGTCGGGTATCCCAAAAGACATAATAAAAATGTCATATCAAAAACTGTATCAAATCATGTCTAAGTATCTGAACAAAACTCCCAGGAATAAAGCTGAAGTTGTGGTGTGTGCGATGCCATCATCCCGAGCTCTTCCCTTTACTTGCGGAAGTACCTGAAACCAAAACTGAAACTGTAAGCACAAAGCTTAGTGAGCTCCCCCAAACTACCTCATACCAAACAAACATATAAACAACTACTGGGCCCCCGCCCACTGCATTGGACCGAAGCCCGAAAACTGCATCGGACCGTAGTCCGGAACTACCAGGGCCATGCCCTCTGCAGCGGACCGAAGTCCGGAACTAACTGCCTCGGACCGAAGTCCGGAACTAACTGCATTGGACCAAAGTCCGGAACTAATTGCATCAGGCCTAAGCCCGGAACTGACTGCATCGCACCGATGTACGGAACTACTGAACATAACATAGCATACACATATCAACTAGCATAACAACATAGACTGGATACTGAGTCGGGCCATACCTGAAACACATAACACGCAAAACCTGTCTGAGCCACGAAGGCATCAAACATTCTAACTACTGCATCGGACCGAAGTCCGGAAACTACTGCTAATTAAACGGGCCGACATTGTGGCCTTAGACCCGTTCCTACTGGAAGGAAACTCACCTCGTAGCCTAGATGCTGAAAGAACTGCTCCGGAATCTGTCTGCTGCGACTTCGGATTCACCCAGGCTACAATTACCATAAGTACCCTCAATCAAACACTGATAATAACACTGAGGGTAAAAAGACTATCTTACCCTTGGTTAAAGTCAACCTATCGATCAAAGTCAACATTCAGTTGACCTGACTCGTTGAGTTGGGTCACCAACTCGTCGAGTCCTTACTCTCACTTTCTTACTTCTGCCCGCTACTACTCGTCGAGTTCGGCATAGACTCGACGAGTTCCTCTTCGAAACTGACACTTAGTCAATCTGCATCCGACTCGCCGAGTTGTATGAACAATTCGTCGAGTTCTCCTTCAACATATGAAAACTCTGAATGTGACTCGCCGAGTTGTATGAACAACTCGTCGAGTCTGTTCTTGAGGCATGAAGATTGCCTTGGACTCGCCGAGTCAGGGCATTGACTCGCCGAGTTCTTCCATGAATGAGTCTACCCTCAAGCTCACTGAGTCCATATCTCACTCACTGGTTCCACTCGGCATAACTCGAAAAGGGGAAAACAGGGGACTCGTGACTCGACTCGCCGAGTCTGAAGAACGACTCACCGAGTCGTATACATGCAATCACTATATACTTGATTCTGCTTGAAGCCAGTTCATTCCATTCATACACCTGGGTTCTTAGGGCTTGATTAACACGTAAAGTTTCCAACTTTATGTGTAAATAACATCAAATGAAGGTTTTAAGGCTCAAAGCACACTATAAGAGTAGATCTAGATCTTTCATGCAAAATGGCTCCATAAAGGTACTAGATCTAAGCTTCTAGATCCGAAGGCTATTCATCTCAATGAGTCCTCTATGCTACTACCAAGCCAAGAAATGGTTCAAGAATAGCTTTAATGGTGTTCCAAAGGGGATTAAAGCATAGAAACAGAAAAGGGTCGAGTTATACCTCACTATACTCTGAAATGCCACCAAGATCTTGGATCTCCTTCTTCTCCTCAGGATCTACCTTCCTTCTTCTCTCAAGATCTTCAAAGAATCACACCAAAACACACAAAATGCTAAGAGAGTTCTAGGGTTTCAAGAAGGATGCTCTGAGGGGTGATGGGGCTGACTTGGGGTCATTAAAAGTTGTTTAATATGGTGCAAACCCTTGAAATTAGGGTTTCATCTAGACTAGCGGACTCGCCGAGTAGCCAACTTAAACGTGCTCAAAATCCCGACTCTACTCGACTAGTCTGGCTACTGACTCGTCGAGTTCTTCTTGAAAACTTGAAAAATAAATATTTAAATAACATACCAGAATTTGGGGTGTTACAACTCTCCCCCACTTGACTCGGACTTCGTCCTCGAAGTCTGTTGTCGCTGAATCTGGAAACAACTCTGGGTAATGCTCCCGCATCTCCTCCTCGGACTCCCATGTCCACTCTGAACCCTTTCGATGCTGCCACTGTACCTTCACTAATTGAATTACCTTGCTCCTCAAGGTTTTTACCTTCCGATCTAAGATCGCAACTGGTCTCTCGACATAATTCAGGCTGCTATCAATCTGAATATCCTCCATGGGTACTACTGCCGACTCGTCCATTAAACACTTCCTCAACTGAGAAACATGGAAAGTGTTGTGGATTTGGCTAAGCTCTGCTGGAAGATCTAATCGGTAGGCGACCCGACCCAACTGAGCCAAGACCCTAAAAGGACCAATGAACCTGGGTCTCAGCTTGCCCCTCTTTCAGAATCTGATGACACCCTTCCAGGGTGATACCTTCAGGAGGACCACGTCACCCACCTAAAACTGTAAGTCTGACCGCCTCTTAGCGGCGTAACTCTTATGCCGAATCTACACAGTCTACAGTCTACTACGAACCTGCTGGATCAACTCCGTCGTCTTGAGCACCACTTCGGTGCTCCCAATGACACGCTGACCGACCTCGCCCCAGCAGATCAGGGTCCTAGACTTCCTCCCGTATGACATCTCAAAAGGAGGGCGGTCAATACTCGCATGGTAGCTGTTGTTATACGAAAATTCCGCTAACGGAAGATACGTATCCCAACTGCCACCGAAATCTAGAACACATGCCTGGAGCATGTCCTCGAGAGTCTGGATCGTCCTCTCGCTCTGCCCGTCCGTCTGAGGGTGGAAAGCGGTGCTGAAATGGAGACGAGTCCCCATCTCGTCGTGAAACCGCTTCTAGAATCTAGAAGTAAAACGGACGTCTCGGTCTGACACCACCGAGACAGGCACTCCATGTCGTGCCACCACCTCTTGCACATAAATATCGGCTAGCTTCTCCGCCGATATACTCTCCTGAATTGGTATAAAATGAGCACTCTTCGTCAACTGATCCACAAGGACCCAAATCGAATCCACTCAACGTGCAGTCCTGGGAAGCTTTGTGATGAAATCCATGGTGATGTCTTCCCATTTCCACATTGGAATGTCTAACGGCTGCATCTTGCTGTGAGGCCTCTGGTGTTCTGCCTTGACCTTCCTGCATGTCAGGCACCTCTCCACATACTAGGCGACATCCCGCTTCATGCAGGGCCACCAATAATAGGGTCGAAGATCTCTATACATCTTCGTTGCCCCTGGATGGATAGAAAATCGAGACTTGTGGGCCTCATCCATCAGCACCTGCCATAGCCCTCCCCAGTACGACACCCAAAATCTCCCATGAAGGGTCAACAATCCTCGACTATCACAGTCGAAGGAAGCTACTCGGCCCACGATCCTCTCACACTTCTGCCTCTCTTCCTTGAGGCCTTCGACCTGTGCCTCTCTGATCTGCTCCAATAATGGAGTAATCACTGTCATTCTCAGACATACATCCCTGATCGGGGCTGCTGCCGCCTTGCGGCTTAGGGCGTCAGCCACAACATTGGCCTTCCCTGGGTGATAATGGATCTCACAATCGTAATCCTTCAATATGTCTAACCATCGCCTCTGCCTCATGTTCAGATTCGGCTGATCTATGAGGTACCTCAAGCTCTTGTGATCCGTGTAAATGGTACAGCGGACCCCATAGAGGTAATGTCTCCAAATCTTGAGGGAAAACACCACTGCCCCCAACTCTAAATCATGAGTAGGATAGTTAGCCTCGTGATACTTCAACTGTCTCGAGGCGTAAGCTATCACACGGCCTCGCTGCATCAACACTGCTCCCATACATGTGACCGAAGCAACATAGTAGACCACAAAATCCTCTACTCCCTCTGGTAGGGCAAGAATTGGTGCCTCACACAATCTCTGTCTAAGGGTCTCGAATGCTGCCTGCTGCTCAGGCCCCTAGCGAAACACCACTGACTTCCTAGTCGGTCGGGTGAGCGGTACAGCTATCTTGGAGAAATCCTGGATGAATCTCCTGTAGTACCCTGCCAAACCTAGGAAGCTCCGAATCTCAGATGGAGACTTCGGGACCTCCCACTGCATCACGGCCTCTATCTTGGCCGGATCTACCAGAATACCCTTCTGGTTGACGAGGTGACCAAGGAATTGCACCTCACGCAACCAAAACTCGCATTTGGAGAATTTCGCAAAAAGTCTCTCCCTCCTCAAGGTATCTAGCACCTCCTTCAGGTGCTCCTTGTGCTGCTCTTGGGTCTTGTAATAATCCAAGATATCATCAATGAACACTATCACAGACCGATCCAGCCTCGGTCTGCACACGCGATTCATGAGATCCATGAATGTGGCTAGAGCGTTGGTGAGCTCAAACGGCATCACCACAAACTCATAATGACCATAACTGGTCCTGAAAGCAGTCTTCTGCACATCCTCATCTCTGACTCGCATCTGATGATACCCGGAGCGTAATTCGATCTTGGAAAACGAAGACGCTCCCTGAAGCTGATCAAACAAATCATCTATCCTCGGAAGTGGGTAACGTTTCTTCACCGTTACCTTGTTCAACTCCCGATAATCTATACACATACGATGTGACCCGTCCTTCTTCTTCACAAACAAAATCGGTGCCCCCCAGGGAAAACTGCTCGAACTGCTCGACCTGATAAAACCCTTGTCTAGCAGGTCTTGTAGCTGCATAGACAACTCTTGCATCTCTGGGGGAGCCAACCGATACGGTGCCTTGGCTATCGGAGCCGCACCAAGGATCCGGTCAATCCTGAATTCGACCTGCCTCTCGGGAGGTATTTCAGGCAAATCCTCTGGAAATACATCCGGGTAGTCTCACACAACCGAAACATCATCAACCGATAACTTGCCCTTCTCCCGGGCATCTACAACATAGGCAATATAACCGGTGCAACCCTGCTGGAAGTAGCGCCTCGCTCTCGCTGCTGAACAAAGAACTGGTCCGCGTTGTGGCTTCTCGCCTTGAATCACTAACTCTCCCCTACTGGGAGTGCGAACCCTCACCAACTGTAGCTCACAATCTATCACCTCCCCATTGGGGCTCAGCCAATCCATGCCTACTATAACCTTATTCCCTCGCAGGGGAATAGGGACCAAGTCCACCGGAAACTGCTCATCGAATAACTGCAGGGAACATCCTCTGTGTACCCTTGCAACCCTAATGGTCCTATCAGCTGCTATCTCAACCTCAAGTGGATAATCTAGCTCCCCTGGAGCTCTGCTAAACCTCTTGCTAAGCACAAGAGAGACGAATGATCGGGTAGTCCCCGAATCAAACAGTAATGTAGCTGAAATGCCGTTCACTGAGAATGACCCTATACAAAACATATAACCATAAGAAAAAATCAATAATAAATGCATAGATAAGGGAGAAATACATACCCGTCACCACATCAGGAGTCGCTCGCGCTTCCTCTGCTGTCAGCTGAAAAGCCCTACTCTTCGCCACCGGCGTCTCAACTCGGCCCTGACAGCCATCCGCAATCCTCAAGGTAACAGGAGCAGGTGCTGACACCTTCCCTGCAGCGGCTAAACTCGGACAGTGGGACTTTTTATGTCCCCTCTGATTGCACTGAAAGCAAATCAGATCTGATGCCGCAACGGCGATAGTAGTGGCTATACAATCTCTGCTCATATGCCCAGTCCGACCGCACTTGTAGCAGCCGACACTCGCTGCCTTGCACGCCCCATCATGCAATCTCCCACACTTGCCATACCGACCGTGTCTCTGCTGACTCCTGGCTCTGTGATCTGAACCCTTGGACTTTTTGCCCGAACTCCCTGAACCTGGAGCTGCCTCCGGCTTCCTCTTTCTCTCCATCTCAAGGTCAATCTCTCTCTCTCGAGCCCTAGCAATCATGTCATCCATCGTTTTACAGCTGGACTGGCTCACAAACTGGTGGATATTACTCCGCAACTTCTCATGATACCGAGCCTTCTTCATTTCTTCATCAGCTGCGTACTGAGGAACGAGAAGTGCTCTCTCCCTGAACTTGGCGGTGATCTCCGCCACTGTCTCTGTCGTCTGGGTGAGGTCCTGAAACTCTCTAGCCAACTGTTGCACCTCAATAACCGGTGCAAACTCAGCCCTGAACCTGGCAGTAAAGTCAACCCAGGTCATAGCATCCAAAGCTGCGTTATCTCCAATGGCATGACCGACCTCCTGCCACCAATCCCGTTCCCTGTCCTTCAGAAGACAGGACGCCAATCTGACCTTGTCCCCCTTGGGACATTTGCTCGTGCGGAAAGCATTCGCACATCCGCCAACCATCTAGTACTCGCTATGGGGTCTCGCGCCCCGTGGTAATCTGGAGCTCCACATGCACGGAACTCCCTGAAGGTAAGGGTGCGCGACCCCATCATGGCTGCTACCTCAGCACGAAAAGTGCTCAATCTCTCATCCATCAACTCTAAGATACCCTCCTTGATCGAACGAAAGATCACAGGAGTCTGCACAAGTATGGTGTCAGTAATCTCTGAAGAGAGAAACTCCCTAGTCTGCTCATCCAACTACCCGACCTCCGGGCCTGATCATGATCCCCCTCCGGCCTCTGAACTTCCGACTGCTGGCCTAGGGTGTAGTGCCACCATTCTGAAAACACATCATAATAAACTTCAGAAACATAGATATATCTCGAGGGATCACTACTACTACAAGTTTCTTGGTCTCATCTCAACTTTCCTTGATTCGAGTACGGATCCTGTGCTTTCAGTAGTACGGGCCCATACTACCTTCCACATTTATCCGTACTTTCCTAGAGTATCGCCTTGACTCCACCAAGTCACTACTACTGCTACTAGTCTCTGCTACTCCCATCCTAGGCTTGCCCTAGGTAAATCTCTGACTCTACCCAAACCAATCCTCAGCTGCTGAAAGGCCCCCTTGTAATGCCAATTAGCCATCACCTGAATACCATCACATGTGGCGAGGCTCAGATAATCCTTGAGTAAAAGGCCCGTCCCCACAACGATTAAACTCATACAAGAGCTGCGCAATAGGGCCAGATCTAGCACTCTAAGATTATTCAACCCTGTTCACATGTGATGTGACGTATTCACCTAATGGCTAACTCACATCACTCATAGCCCCACAAAGCACATAGCAAGAAGCATTCAGACACAAGAAACTACTCAAGCAATTCTATCCTCATTACAAGGAACTGTACTGGCATACAATGCTAAGCTCCTACTATCAGGCATAACCTAAACAGGCTATCCTACTGCTGTCTACTCAAAACTAGCATGCAATTCTCATAAAGCTGAAACACATATAGCAGTCACATAAGGCATCCTCCTAGATCCTCAGTCCTATTCTAGCATGTTGTTCTAATAAAACTGAAACTGATAATCATAACATAAACTTGTATGGGTAATTTGGGAGTACTTACTTGAGCTCGGCTGATCGCATGCACCACACCCTTTTCCTCTTCTCAAAACTCATTCTCTTTTTAGGTTTTTCTTTTCAAAATCTTTTTGAAAATACTTTTGAAAATCTTTCTACCATTTCCTCAGTTTGAGTCCAGTCACACCCAACAGTGTGCCTAAATCCCTCAAACCAAGGCTCTGATAACAACTTGAAACATCCAAAAAACATGACCCAATTTTTTTTTATTGTTTTTACATATAATAAAAGTCATAACACTAAATGTCATATAATAAAAACCATACATCGGGTATCCCAAAAGACATAACAAAAATGTCATATAAAAAACTGAAACCAAAACTGAAACAGCAAGCACAAAGCTCCCTGGAATAAAGCTGAAGCTGAATTGTTTTAGTCTCTAAGTATCTGAACAAAACTCCCAGGAATAAAGCTGAAGCTGTGGTGTGTGCGATCCCATCATCCCGAGCTCTTCCCTTTACTTGTGGAAGTACCTGAAACCAAAACTGAAACTGCAAGCACAAAGCTTAGTGAGCTCCCCCTAACTACCTCATACCAAACAAACATATAAACAACTACTGGGCCCCTGCCCACTACATCGGACCGAAGCCCGGAAACTACATCGGACCGTAGTCCGGAACTACCAGGGCCCTGCCCTCTGCATCGTACCGAAGTCCGGAATTAACTGAATCAGGCCTAAGCCCGGAACTAACTGCATCGGACTGAAGTCCGGAACTACTAAACATATCACAACATACACATATCAACTAGCATAACAACATAGACTGCATACTGATTCGGGCCATACCCGAAACACATAACACGCAAAACCTGTCTGAGCCACAAAGGCATCAAACATTCTAACTACTACATTGGACCGAAGTCCATAAACTACTGCTAATTAAACGGGTCAGCATTGTGGCCTTAGACCCGTTCCTACTGGAAGGAAACTCACCTCGTAGCCTAGTTGCTGAAAGAACTGCTTCGGAATCTGTCTGCTGCGGCTCTGGCTTCACCCCGGCTACAATTACCATAAGTACCCTCAATCAAATACTGATAATAATACTGAGGGTAAAAAGACTATCTTACACTTGGTCAAAGTCAAACTATCGGTCAAAGTCAACATTCAGTTGACCTGACTCGTCGAGTTGGGTCACCAACTCGTCGAGTCCTTACTCTCACTTTCTTGCTTCTGCCTGCTACTACTCGTCGAGTTTGGCATAGAATCGACGAGTTCCTCTTCGAAACTGAAACTCAGTCAATCTGCATCCGACTCGTCGAGTTGTATGAACAACTCATCGAGTTCTGCTTCAACATATGAACACTCCAACTGTGACACGCCAAGTTATATGAACAACTCCTCGAGTCTATTCTTTAGGCATGAAGATTGCCTTAGACTCGCTGAGTCAGGGCATTGACTCGCCGAGTTCTTCCATGAATGAGTCTACCCTCCAGCTCACTGAGTCCATCTCTCACTCACTGGTTCCACTCGACATAACTCGAAAAGGGGAAAACAGGGGACTCGCGACTCGACTCGCCGAGTCTGAAGAACGACTCGCCAATTTGTATACACGTAATCACTATATACTCGATTCTGCTTGAAACCAGTTCATTCCATACATAGATCTGGGTTCTTAGGGCTTGATTAACACGTAAAGTTTCCAACTTTACGTGTAAATAACATCAAATGAAGGTTTTAAGGCTCAAAGCACACTATAAGAGTAGATCTAGAGCTTTCATGCAAAATGGCTCCATAAAGGTACTAGATCTAAGTTTCTGGAACTCAAACCTAGCTAGATCCGAAGGCTATTCATCTCAATGAGTCCTCTATGCTACTACCAAGCCAAGAAATGGTTCAAGAATAGCTTTAATGGCGTTCCAAAGGGGATTAAAGCATAGAAACAGAAAAGGGTCGAGTTATACCTCACTATACTCTGAAATGCCACAAAGATCTTGGTATAATAATACAAAGAATTCATATGCATCGCTGATATTTATAAAGTCTTCCTACTTGGTTTATTTCATACATGGACCAATGTGGGATGATATTCTACAATTTTCTATTTAATCATATATATCCCTTACCGTTAAAATCTAAAAAGTAAGAGGTGCGGAAGGACAATAAAATAGATGCATTGCAGGATCAATTAAACGTAATCCCAATGCAAAAATCTTGAATTAATGATTTTATTAATTACGTTATATATATATATATATATATATATATATATATATATATATATATATATATATATATATATGTATATGTATACATATATATATATATATATATATATATATATATATATATATATATATATATATATATATATATATATATATTCGAGTATTAAATGGTCGGATTGCGGTATACTCGTCCCCGCCCTGTACCCGCTTCGGGTATGAAAACTAATCCCCATATCTGCCCCGTTACCCGACAAGACGGGGAATACCCGCCCCGTTAGGGTTAGTTATCCGCAGGTATATATATATATATATATATATATATATATATATATATATATATATATATATATATATATATATATATATATATATATATATATAATGGACGAATGGTGGTATACCCGTCCCCGCCCCGTACCCGCTTCGGGTATGAAAACTAATCCCCATATCTGCCCCGTTACCCGACAAGACGGGGAATACCCGCCCCGTTAGGGTTGGGTATCCGCAGGTACCCGAATCCGCGGGTCAAATTCGCATCCCTACATAGCGTGTTGTTAGCCCACCGGGACCACTGATAGTCCCCATGGATGCTGATAACTCGTGGTTATTTATTATGTTGTACCGTATGTTGTATTTTGGGGAACTCATTAATATTTTTGCTTAAAGTTGTAGATTAACTATTTTATACGTATTTATCGGATTGTGAAGGCGGGACTTGATACACACATCAATAGTTTTATGATTCAAAATTCCTCATTGTCTTCATTCGAAATCTAACTTCTAAATAATTGTTTATGAGCAAATGGTTTTCCCTGAAGGTAATTTTGTAAAAGTGGATGTTTCTATTATTGTAAAAATCAAAATTTTAGCATGGGTTTTTGGGATGTTACAAGTTGGTATCAGAGCCCTGGTTTGAGAGATTTGGATGAATATTTGTGGGATTCCAAACTCCAATTGTGGAACTAGTAGTCTTACTAGGTTTGTTTTGAACAAATTCATTCCAAGAAAAGAAAATAGAAGATGTGTTGTGTACAGTCAGCCAGAGCTCTGAAAAGTGATTTCCCAAAATATCCATACTTGCTTTATATGTTGTGTTTGAGTTGTTGTTATATGTGTTATAGTATGATGTGCATGCTATAAGATATGCTAAGGATCTACCTAAGGTTGCATGCTAGAGTGTATGTTTTGGAGTGATGTCTTTCTACATATTGGTTTCTCTACTCGAATGGTTCTTCCTTTGTGCTATGTGAAAATTATATTGATGTTAGTTAGCTATTAAGAGAATATGTTAATGTAAGGTCACACATTATGATATAATGAGTCAAACACTCTACACATCTGTCAGAGTCAGCATCTACTCTATTACCAGTGCCAGCGTATCAAGCTTATCAGCGTCAGCGCTTAGTATAGTTATTCAATATAATCTATTGTATATTAGGAAATGATATAGATAAGTATAGTATAGATAGCAGATCTGATATCTTTGTTACGAATATCGGTTCTTAGTATATATAAGATACAATCCCATAAATCATGGGATTGATAAACATAGATTAGTATATAATCTACATTTGGGTAAACCCTAATGTAAAGAGTTAGTTGGGCTTTGTGTCAATCGTCTTTGTGAAAACCCGTCTTCTTGGTGAAGGAAAAACCCTTTATTGATGAAAGAACAATTTGGAGAACTCTTTGTGTTATTTACTTTATGATCTTTGTTTTTCACTTTAATTAGTTTACTTTCGTTCTTTGTACTTGAAGTGTATCTGATCAATACAAACTTTCAATTGCTATCAGAGAACAGGTTTTTGATACGATCAAGTAATTATTTCGACCTCTTTCACTCGTAAAATCAACTGTCTATAACAAGATCCCTCTGTTTGATAAACAAAACTTCTCTACCTAGAAATCAAAGGTCACGGAAGCTCTCGAGTTCATGGACCTTAATATGCTCGATGTCATCAATAGAGGTCCTATCGACGCTATACATAAATCATTCAATGATGGTGCACCTAGTAGTAACCTGAAACGGAAATCTATTCCCGGATATAACAAGCAAGAAAAAATGATGTTGAATCTCAATGTAAAGGTCAGAACTGCTATTGGAAACTCACTCTATAACATCCATAAAATTCGAGCCAATTTAAAACTTTCAAAATCCTTTACAACCATTCAATCGTTATAAATTGTTTTCAAAATATTTTAAACATCAGAGTTCCCAAAAATCATAATCATCATTCGAGGAAGTGGACGGTCATGCCTTCGCCTTCCTACGGCCATCCGTTGAACCTGAAATAATAAACTAAAACTGTAAGCCCGAAAGCTTAGTGAGTTACCCCCAAAATACCAATGCCATACCGATAACCATATCATATAAACATATAAGAAACAAAACAACCATGCATAATGAGCCTTCAGCTTGACTGGATAGCCTTGTCGGCCTTCAGCCTATCTGGACCACTCTCCTAGCCTTCGGCACGTCTGGACCGCCTCGCAAGGCCTACAGCCTATCCAACCTGCTCGCGGGACCTTCGGCCTAACTAAACCCCTTTACAAGGCCTTTAGTTTATCCGGACTGCCCTAGGTATGTGGATCTTTAGCACAAAGCATGACCGCCTCAACCCAACCCCCAATCAACAAACATGTGCACATACATATCATATGTTAGCATATATAACAGTCAAGACAATCTAACAGATCACTAATCATAGCAACATCCTATTACCAGGGTACACACCTAACCAGGTCATGAAGCATATCACCATCCTAACTACCAAGATGTAAACCAATACACATATCATACAATAAACTCGGATACAAATCCAACAAGGGCCGGCATTGGTTCCTTAGACCCATTAGATATAGTGAGGATAAATCACCTCACAACTAACACGCTGAAGTGATAAGCTCAACTCCCAGATCACCGTCACAAACTCCACCACCTATATACCCCATAGAACCATATCTATAAATTTCCACTTTCCCAAAATGCTCCCAGGAGTCAAATACTCAACCCTTGGTCAAAGTCCAAGTCAATAGTCAAAGTCAACAGTCCATGTTGACCTCAAATTGTCGAGTACAATCAGCCACTCGTTGAGTTCCTCACATAACTCGTCAACTCATCGAGTAACTTGAGTGACTCGTCGAGTTCCTAATGTTTGCGGCCGTAAACTTCTTGGCCAACTTGTTGAGTTTCCCTGCAACTCGCCAAGTTCATGTGTGTCCAAAAGTCGGGAAAACCTTAGATGACTCCTCGAGTCAGTCTACTGACTCGCCGAGCTCACGAAAATCTTCATCGAACTCGCCGAGTTGACCATGCAACTCGTCGAGTCCCTTCAGTCTATATCTAAATAGATGTCTATTAAGCCATCTTAAGGTTCCATATTGCAGATCCAGCTTCCCAAATCATGTTTATCACATAATGTTGAAAACTTTACGTGCATGCAAGGCTCTAAAGACTCTAAATGACAACTTCAAGCTTGCAATGGAGTTTTAAACATAAGGAGGAGTTAATACTTGCCAAAGTTGAGAGCTTTATGGGCTTAGAGACCAAAGAGAGTTCAGATCTGAAGTTACATCTTCAGATCTGAGCTCATACCCAAGAATAACTTCATGATTTGCTAGAAAAGCCCTAATCTTTAACCAAATGAGATCTAGAATGAAATGAGGCGAAGGTAATGACTTGATACCTTCCAAAAGATGCCAACTGAGGTAGATTCCTAATTCCCACATGTTCCTTGCTTCTAGTCAGTTTTTCTCGAAGCTCTGCTCACCAAGAATCCTCTTCCAAAGCTTAAAAGTCACAAATGGAGCACACACACACACGTGTTAGGCTTTTCTGAGCTCTTAAGGGACTGCAAGGGGACTGAAGGAGGCTTATGATCCTTTAAATAGGGTGCAAAACCCCATAAATTAGGGTTTCATCCTCCAGCTCCTACTCGTTGAGTCCTATCTTCGACTCGGCGAGTAGGTCACTTAAACACGTGGCCCAACCTGTTGCTACTTGACGAGTCAGGCATCCAACTCGTTGAGTAAACCTTGAATTATGAAAATTAAAACCATAAATTATTACTTAAGAATTAGGGCGTTACAATTCTCTCCCACTTGAACTAGACTTCGTCCTCGAAGTCTGCTGCGATGAACAACTTCAGATAGTGCTCCTGCATCTCTGCCTCCGGCTCCCACGTTCGCTCGGATCCTCTTCGATGCTCCCATTGTACCTTTACCAAAGGTATCTCCATGTTCTGCAGAAACTTCACCTTCAAAATGGCCACGAGCCTCTCAACATAATTTCGCGCTCATCGACCTGAATGTCATCCTGCGATACTACCGCCTCCTGATCGATAATACACTTTTGCAATTTCGAAACATGAAAGGTGATGTGAATCCCAGTCGAACCTTTTCAAAAGGTCTATCCTTCATGACACTTTGCCAACTGGACAAAATCCTGATGATCCAAAGTATCGGAAACCCAATTTTCCCTCCTTCCATGAAGCGAACCCTTTGTGCTGACCGGATAATTGACCCAAAATATCATACAAAAACACTCCACTAAAACACGAACACTCATGCCTAGCCCAATCAACCTCGGGCTAGAATACCAGGCATGCCTACGACGGGTCCAGTCATCCCTAGAATGGAATACCTCTATGAACATAACTCAGGTCTACTCATAAATTGAGATCCAAGGCTCTATCCTTGCGTGTCATCCACCATCCTCTGATTCGTCACCACCGAGTGCAACTCCCCCGAACGCGCTACTACAATCTATATGCCCACAACCTATGACTATAATACCCTTACGTGGTCCTCAACATAGGTTAGGATTGCCTCTGAGCCCACAGCATGAGTCCGATATGCCCTCTTCGCCCCTCAGCTCATGACTGGAATGCTCCCGATGACCGGTCGACACTACTGTCGTCACTTCAGTTGCCCAACACTCCAATCCTGTAGATACCCACTTTCCTCTGCTTCTCGAATGGCCTAACCGACGATCCTCTCATCAACAAACAACATAACGATGAAAAAACTTCTACCACACATGAGTCCCAAGTCATAAACCCACTAAAACTCTTCCTCCTACCATATGATGTTTCTCAGACGAAGTCAAAACCTCCCTGGTCCCAACTTGTCTGCCCGCTACCCGAAACATCGGACACCTCACCGATTACTGAACCAAAAGACACACATAACAACAGTCTCGCGCGTCTCCCGAAAAGAAAATCGACTAGTTGAACTTGCTTCCACGCCCTGCTATCAACTTTTGCTAACATGATGAACGCTACATGACCCATGACATCACAATAACTCAAACCATCGTCTACATACCTACCACTACCGTCCAAACAGTACGACACTCATATCCAAACCATATCACCCTTTCGGGTTGGAATACCAACATGTCTAAACAACTCAACTATCGAGTTGAAATTCTAAGGTTTTGTTGGCCTACCGCCTCAACCCTACCACTCCCCTTGAGCCTCCGTGCCTACGACTTACAGTCGGCCAGTACCGAGTATCTTGGCCTACTGCATAGAGCAGCGCCGCCTCAATCCTATCCAAATGCCATAAACGATCATGAGAAAGGTCTAACCCGGTTCCCAAAACTTGAAAGACAGGACATTCTAATCCCAAGCCTTACCAAAGGTGACGAATACCCATTCGGATCTACTCCCAGTCCTCAACTGGAGTATTACCCGACCAAAGAAGATTAATCCTTTGAGACACTCCGAACTGATGGGATCACTAAGATCCCTTGCACTCCATTCTATCTCTAATAACAACTTCCGATCAAAACAAAAAAAATACAATGCAGTCTTCAGCCTACTCCAACAACATGTTGAATACTTGGGGATAGACCTACTGATTGATATAGCATAGAAGCATAGTCAATACCCGTACATAGATCTACAAACACATATAGAGTGTTCATAATACATGAAAATTAGAGGTTCCTAATCCTTCTCTCTTCCCAACGATCGATCTGATGACAACCAACTCTTTCCCACTAGTGCTCCATTACTAGCCAATCCAAATTGATCACACACTTCTAAGAACTAGATGAACACTTCCTGAATCCCAATGAAACCGACAGTCACTAATGCTTGAATGACCTTATACTCAAGTCCTAATGACCAAAAGATAGATGCTCCAACTAATACCTCGGCGACGAGCTACTTCCCTTGGTGCTTTAGTCCGTCAATCACTAACGGTTGCTAAAGCCGCTGAATCTTGACAATGTTGAATAACCTTTCTATGAGACCCTATCTGCAGATCTCCCACAATATACCCCTTTCCCAAAGGTGTTCCAAACAAGTTTCCCACTCTCATGCTCTGGAACTCATTCTCTTCAGGGTTCGCACCCTGACTCACTTACCAACTCAAACATCCACAACTGAACTACAGCAGCTGAAACAATCTCTTCCCTAAATTGGGCTACCAACTATTCCCAAGACATAGTATACAATCCCAGAAGCACAAAAGATCGTACTATCAATCCTGGTCGCCTAATACAAGAGATGCAAAGCGAATCGGATCTCAGAAGATACTTGTACCACATCGACCCACCAGCGCCGACATGCTGTCGCCAACCATGTTATCCAACCATGATACCTTCCCCGAATAGCCTTAAAATCCCCTGACAATAAATTCTCCTGACACTTATAGTGACCTAAACAACTTATGAAGCTCCGTCACACAAAGACTAGACTAACCAGGCAACTAACCTGAATTTACTTCTTATCCATACTCAACAATATTCCAAGACAAAATAAAAACTGATCACAGACGATTCGACCATAATATTATTAAAGAATGGGGTTTTCCAATTACATACCAGACACTTCTTGCGGCTCGACTTTGACCTCCTGAGGAACGATGACCGCTGGAATTTGAATTCCTTCCGTCCTCAACGCAGGGTAGCTGGACCTGAAATGACCTACCTGGTGACAGTGAAATCATATATGATCCTTCTTGCAGTCCCGTTGCACATGCCCTCTTTCCCCGCACTTGTAGCACCTGAATTTGTGACAAGCGAATCCGTGGGTTCCTCCACACTTGCCCCACACCTCCTGATCCTCCTGACTTCCAGTACCCAGGTCAGTATCCTCCAACCCTTCATCCTCTGCTGAAACGTCCCTCTTCCTATTTCCTTTTTGTGACCTCACCACCGAAACTCCCACAGTGTGACAAACCGAAATTTTATTCCGTCATATTTAACCCCTCCTTCCGTTAATAAGCGTCGTTTTATTAAACTGTCCGTTAACCTTTGGAAGAGGTTAATTAGTGTGGGACTTTTTAATGATTTGTTAAGGGTTGAAACAAATTAGAAACACCTACAAAATGCCCTTAAAATTTTTTTAGTTTCAACCAAGTCAAAATACGACCGTTTAATCGGGTGCGACCAAAAAGCCCCGTTTAACGGCAGTATCGGGTAGATTTCTACTGAGCCCCAAATCAAACCCCTATATAAGGGTGAGTGGAGTCCATTTTAGGCTTTCTCACTCTCTCTCCTCTCTCTCTAACCTCTCTCCTCAATCCAAGATGTAGGTCCAAAAATCACACTTTTCAAGCTTCAAATCACTAAGGTAACTTCCCTAACTCATAGATTAGCATCTTAGACCTTCAAATTCGTGGTTAATCAATCATTTAGGACCATTTTCATGTGTTTACGGCCCTGGAACATGCTTGGGCCGTAAACACACATATAAGGGTTTTTTGAGCCGTTAAACCCTTCCAATCGACCTTTGGAACTTAGATATGGCTATATGACTTAATGTACAGGACTTAGAACACCTTGAAACGAGTTTTTGGAGAGTAAACATGATTTTACTGCCCAAGAACATGCTTGGGCCGTAAACTCACCTTCATTGGGAGTAAACTCATATTTGAGTGTTTAAAAGCCACTTAAACACAACAATAGCTTTGGATTATATTCTAGAATCAACCACCAATAAGTTAGGGACCTTAAACTCGATTAAAACAACTCCATAAGGAGTTCACAACGGTAAACCCCTCATGAATGGGTTCTTGGGCCATAAAATCCTATAAAGGGGTTAAATGGTGATCTAAACTCACCTCTTGACTTGTAAAAATGAGTAGAACCGCTAATGATTAACCTATGGCCTCCAAATTACATAAGGAATATGTGTGGGGGAGTTTACGGCCATAAACTCCAATAAATGGTCCATTTGTGAGTTGAAACCCTTTCCAATGCATTAGACTCAAACCTAGATTTAATCCCCAAGTGTTTCAAGGCCATTTTGCACCATAAACCTCCCACCCATGAGTTCACAGCCGTGAAATCATGTGAATATGGCTTTTAGGGCCGAAAACTCTTATAAGAGTTTACTCTTGAAGAGTAAACTCCATTCCTAAGCCATACAAGCCATTAAATGTTACCCGGGACAATCCAAGCACTAAACCAAAGTGTTTTCCGCACTTTAGGATGCGTATACTTGTTTAATTAGTATTATATGTACTAATTGTATGTAAACATATGTTATCATACGTTAATAGGTCACTAAGTGTGTTCAAGTCTTTACTTGACACCGAGCACCCAATCGACACCTTCGTCAGATCCACTTACATCATGTTGTTGGGTTTTGAGCATTCTAACACTTCCTAAGTGTACATGCAACCCTAAATACCTTGGATCTATGTTTTCTCTATCATACATGCAAATAAGAACTTCCAAGGTATTATCCTAATCTAGCATACAAAACAATGAATGTAACAAGATAGAATACATACCTCTTGATGTAGAAAGTCTTCATGAAGCTTGAGTGCTTAGTGCCCCAAGTGTGACACCTCAAATGGAATCACAATCATCAAAACACTTAGAATGATTTGAGAGAATTCTACACTCTTCAAAATCGGCTAGCCCTTTCTTCACACACACTAGTGGCCGATTTTTCCTCAATAATAAGATGCTTATATAGTTACACAATTAGGGTAAACTCTTAATTGTCATGGCTTTCCATTTCCTTGGATCCATGGGTACAAATACACCATGGAGCATCCATGGGCCATCCTATGGGTTTTAGCCCAACTTGATTATCCATGGAGCATTAGCCCACTATACAAGTATGGATGATTTACACAATCAACCCATATATTTAATTAGTCTTCTTTTGATCACTTAATTAATCCTAGATTAATTCTTGATCAATACTAATTAAATAATCTTATTATTCTTATTATTAATATACTAGAACTTATAATATATTAATAACCATAAGTGTCTTATTTCTCTCATTCAAGTGCATGATGGTATGCAACCCAAATGGACCATGCCGGGTCGGGTCAAGTCTTACCAATTATAGTTATGGACTTAGACATTAATCCAACAGTCTCCCACTTGGATAAGTCTAAAACTATTATTGCGTATGACTTCAGGAACCAACCGGCAATCGTAGCTCTCAAAAGCTTCTGTCGAACTCTGACCTTGTAGATGAACTCTGACCTTTGTCAGTGACTTGTCCATTAGATAAGGGATCATATATTCCTCCATTCTAGATATCATATGGACTGAGACATGGATTATAATCATTCTCTCTGTCCGTTTGTTGTTTCCCGATTTCCGATTTATGACGACTGACTAATTGAACAAATCAAATCAGTCCTGGCCCGGCCGAGCACTTCCATTTGTCATCATCAAATCATCGAGGGGCCCACAGATATCGCTTTTATCCCGAAGGTAAAAGGAACGGATAAACTTCGACTCATATGGCTTGTTCTACTACTTGTTGAATCATACACAAAAGCACGTTTTATAGCACAGAGTTACCAAATGCGGTTTCGTGCAATCAATGTACTATCAACTCATAGTAACAACTCATATCTCTAGGTTTGAAGAATATAAGATATTATCGTCTCATGATCACTCGTGATAAAATCCATGAAGTGATTCCAATGAGCGCGGGTTGAATCCAATACTCAGAACTTATGAGCACTCATGATTGTTGTAGCCTTGTCCAACACCTTAGACCTCTACAACCCATCATGACAGTCTTAATTCATATCTACTTCCAACATATGACCGACTGTGGATGGTTTGAATAACTTAGTCATTCCGGAAGAATAACCTAGTTTATTCGGGAAGTCAAAACATGCAAAGTGAAACACAATAATAATTGAATCTAATATGGTATCAACCCTTTGAACATAAATAAAACACCTTTTATTTATCACCATATGATTACACATTATTCATTGTATACTGTTTCAGCTATCAACTTTATTCTTGAATTTAAAACAATAGTTGTCCCATGCTCCAAGCATGTACACTATGTTTTCTTAAACACTAGTCATGCCACACACCAAGTATGCATACTATGTTTGTCTATGATCTTTACTTTGTGAACTAGATCAATTGAACATAACTTCAATGATTCTCTTTTCACACTCCCAAATCCTTACTGCAAATGCAAGAATTCCAAATTCATGCCATTTACTGAAATCTGTTAGATTCTAAACTTATATGCATTGTTCCTCTTGTAATGATTATGCACAAAGTCAGAAAGACTTGACAACAATCACTACAGAGTATTCCAAAAGAGATCAGCTCCTTGGAAACTTCCTTCTTGCATTAAGTTTCTTAATCTTAAACAGATTGAAAATTCTAACTTTGAAACATTTCCAGATTCCATTTTGACTATCACTTCTGAACAAGAGTTGCCTCCTTACAGATTATGTCAATATGGTCCTTCTAGAATTATCACTATACTTCCAACTGTCCTTGAGCAACCAATCTTTGGTAAACCTTAGATTGTTCTCGACAATTGTTTAATCCTTTTAGTCATATCCAGTTCTAAACCTTTTTCCCTTCTTAATGCCCTAGGCATTTGGAAATTTTTTTAGAAAGGATGAATATAGCACATGTAATCGATCCTATATCCGAAGCATATGGGACACGATTCATGATGTCTCACATAAAGACTAAACCAGTCTTTTGCTATAACATTTCCATTTCTATTTGCCAAGTTCTCATATTTCAGATTATGAAAAGGGATGCCGTAATCATAATCGAATTTTAGAACGCAAATAATGGACCCGTATACAGAATTTCCTTATGTTGAGCCATTCCAACATGAAATTCATATATATCCTTGACTAAATGATTAAAACCTCACGATCTAAGCTTATAGATTTGAGATGAAGTATAATTTCCTCTCCCTTAATTATAGCAAAACAACTCTTTCCCAATTGAAACTTTTGTTTTCTATAATTAACATTGCTAACTTGCAATACTTATCATAATTATCATGCTCCCACTAACATGATGATTATTAGCATAACACTTATGCTCCCACTAGCTTTGACATGTACCCAGAAATCAGCTGGACTTCTAGAAATCAATACTTCATTGACTTTCTTACCAAAGTTCAGATTTCTGATACTAGATTATTTTGATAAGACTTTATCAAAATCATACACCTTCCCTTAGATAGCACACTTGTGGGTCTAAACAATTATGAAGAGGTATGCCGTAATCATAATGGCTAGACCTTTTTTGCCACTTCTCACAAGTCCATATTAGTGTGCCGGTTAACCACACGCGCTCCACTAACGACTTTGAGAATGCAAATATCACAATTGCTATCTAGCTAAAATCTACTTAGTGAAAGCGTTTCCTCACCATCATTTTCATGAATTGGAGAGAAACCTTATGACACTTAGATTTATATGGTGTATGAGTTCCTACCCATATGAATTTGTCAAACCATAATCACAAGACAAAGATAATGACAAATCCAAAACCATATGGATTGAACTCAATCTTAACTTCTTGCCACCTGGCAGCTCAAGGGTCTGCCATTGCTTCCAAGTTGTTATGCAACAAACTGAGAACTCTAAGAACTCATATGCAAAGCCAACTTTAACTGGAATGGGAACAGATATGTCAACACGATAGGTTATAAACCTCAAGTCGTGTGCTAGTGAAGAACTTCAGGTTTTATTCTTGATTATTTCTTGAGACTTTCAAGACCTTTAAGACTCCCACTGTCCTCTTGACATATAAGACTCCCTTGTCAAACATCCAAGAGATAGTGCGGATTCTAATCAAGAAAAACACTTTACCCAATTGGCCTAAGTTGGTCTTTGTTTTATCCAAAACATCACAACTTACCAATTTCAAATGTACAAGAGTAGAAAACTTTTACTCTTACATTTGACAAGTGTTTTAAACCTTCTTTAAGACATGTCACTCAAGTTACAATCTTGGAGTATGACTCTAAGACTTGTATTGGAACGATGTATGACTCATCTTCTTGATTTAACCATTTCAACAATTCAAGTTCCTCTTCTTAGTCATAAGATGATTTCCTTAGAGAACTAATTTTGATATGGTTTCTTAATCATTAAGATGATCACAAAACTGATACTAAAGTACTCTCCCATCTTTTCAGATTTGAGAAACTTTTATCCTTCTGCCTAATTTGATTCTTCTTATTCGCTCTGCCTTACTTTGGAACCTTTTTTCCAATGTCTCAGAGTTACACTTAAGCTTGTAAGTATAATCATATTTACTGAGCTTTAGTAAACTATGACGAATAGTCTTATCAAACTTTTGTGGTGGACTAAATCAGTGAACAAGACTATGTACTCGATCCCTTAGTCCATTACTTGACTCACACATCCATGTGAATAAGTAATTAATCTTAATTTTTCCAAAACTTGAAAGTTCTCATTCATCATGCTATACAACTTGCATGATTCCAAGTTCCGGTCCACTTGAAACTTGGGTGATGAGAATCTTTCCTTATTTGGTAAATTTAGACATTACCACAAATGAAAGAATCAATTTCATATTTCCACTCTTGCTCTTAATGGAATCATATAAGCAACAATTTTTCCTCAAATGCCATTGTAAGGATATTTTAAAATAAATAAAATAAAAAATTTTCTTTTATTTTAAAACTTTGCGGAAAAACTTATCCTTACAATCGATATGAAAACTTGTTGTTATCTATTCCTTAAGCAATATCTCATAACTCCTAAGAAGTAGCTCAAGAATCCGATCTTCAAACTACGCGATAGAAATCCATCTACGCCATCAGATTCAGCATATTCTTTCTTTAAGTTTCTTCACTTTTCTTTCATTCTTAAAACATCACCATGTGACCCAGTCACATCATGTATCAAGAATCTCAGAATAGAAACTTAACAGAGTTAGATAGTGGACTTTACCTGAAGTAGAGTCAAACTTATTGACTTTAACATCCTTAGGTAAATTTTGGCAGCTTCGCAACCAATGCCCCTTTCTTTGGCAATATAAACATATGGACCCTTTGATAAAGACACACAGGACTATCACAGACTTAGCTTTTCTCTTTACCATTTGGTCAACCGAATTGACTATGGCCGATCCCTTTCCATTGGGAAGAGAATGCTTTACTGGATTTCCTGTGTCACTATTGTCAATGTCCATCAAGTATTAAGGAAGTTGATCTTAACAAATAGATAAGATCATTAAGGGTCTTGTCATAGTCTGTTTCATAGGTGTCCCAAAGGAACTCACTATGTGACTTAGAAAGTGATTGAACCACCAACTTTCTCAAGACTTTGACACCCAACTCTCCCGGCTTGTCAATATGTGACTACATCTCCAAGATGTGCTCACACCTAGACCTTGCCTTGCCAATAGGGCTTGAGTGACCTTAAACTTTTCAAGAACTTGTGGGTTAGGGAGAATAATTGGAGGAGGAGAAAGAAGTATGATATCCATGGGACATCATCTTCATTAGGAAACCTTGTTTCAAGAGATTTGGGAAGATCATAAGTGTCTAAACCAGACATCTTTTGGGAGATATTCAAGATAGTTGATCTTAAGTCCATAATATGACACCCAATATGAAATATTAAGGCTAGGACCCAACAAACTATTTTATAACTTAAAAGAGGTATGCCGTAATCCAAGCTATAAAATATTTGAAGGTAGGTGAATGACGATTCACCAATTTCCACCAAGATAAACGAAATGTATTATTAGGTTTTAATTGGTTTTGAAACTCCTAGATCTTTGAGATTCATTGAACTTTTCAAAGGCATGTTTCAATCTCGAGTGTGCCCTTCAGGTTTTGTGACTGGGATGCCGAGGATCACAAAACAAGGTGTGAAGTAACCATACAAATCACTTGGTACCCTTAATAAATTACCCCTCAATCGATGTGCCGGTTAACCACACACGCTCCATCGATACTATGATAAATATTAAGTCACCCTTTACCTACCTTGTTAAGTCCAAGTTAGTGTGCCGGTTAACCACACACGCTCCACTAACGACTTAGACAAAGTGTAAAGTGTAATTTCATGGATTAGCACCTTATTCACATTTTTCCTAAGTAACTAAGATTGGGTATTATTAAGAGTTTAGTTACTTAGTATTATCATTAATACTTTTAATGAAGGGAGAATTCTAGTCCTGTCAAACCCGTTCGGCTAACGACCCTCCACCAGTCAAGCAAGCGGTGGGTGAGAGTGGACACCCATTAAGTTGCCATTTTATAGGCAACAACCTTATACCCACCTTATAGACCGGCTTCGCGAATGAGGCGTACTAGCGGTAAGACTGACTTTACTCTTATACATATATATATTATTAACTTATAATATTATAAAGTATAAGGGTTGAATTTTAACTTTTAAAATTCTAAGGGCTAACTTGGAATTAAAGTATTCATTAGAGAAAACTTTACAAATTCCAAAACTTGAGGGCAAGTTTTGAAACTATTCAAAACTAATTAATTCCATAACTTATGTGTTTAAAGTAGTTTTAATCCAAAAACTCTTCAAGTTCCATAACTTGAGGACAAGTTATGGAAGACTTTAAACTAATAAAAGAATTAACTTTTCTTTATTTTATAACTTATGGATTTAATTATGGTTACATATTTTTTCTTTAATGAAGTGACTCTTGAACTTCCATAACTTGAGGACAAGTTATGGAGTCATAAAAAAAATTATTCAATGACACAAGACTCTTCATTTTGTAACCATTGCCAACTTTATGAGTTTTAAGATTCATAAATGTGACTTTTAAGTTACATAAACACATTTTATGAACTTCTTTTAGATTAATTTGGATTAAAACCAACTATCACATAATTTTCATCATTAATCTAAATTCACTCATAAAACAAGATAACAAAAAACTTTTGGTGATCCATAACTTATTCTTAAGTTATGGAATCCTTTAAAACATTAACACCAAATTTTGTAACTCCAAAAAAAAACTTTAAATCAATTTTTTTTTAAACCTTTTCAAATCCATAACTTATGGAGGTTTCAAAAAAAAAATAAAACTTTTTAGATCAAACTTTTAAAACTAATAAAATAATCATATTATTTTATCTTTTATTAAATTTGACCTAATTCAACTCATAAAGCAAATTATTCAAATTTTACAAATAATTAGTTTTTCACAAGAACAAGTAATTATTTTAAAATTTGACAAACTTCATGTTTTTTTTCTTTTTTTCTTTTTTTTTTTTTCAACTTTGAAAATAAAATATTTGCATCAATATAACAGAAAACAACCCGTGGCTCTGATACCACTGTTGGGTTTTGAGCATTCTAACACTTCCTAAGTGTACATGCAACCCTAAATACCTTGGATCTATGTTTTCTCTATTATACATGCAAATAAGAACTTCCAAGGTATTATCCTAATCTAGCATACAAAACAATGAATGTAACAAGATAGAATACATACCTCTTGATGTAGAAAGTCTTCATGAAGCTTGAGTGCTTAGTGCCCCAAGTGTGACACCTCAAATGGAATCACAATCATCAAAACACTTAGAATGATTTGAGAGAATTCTACACTCTTCAAAATCGGCTAGCCCTTTCTTCACACACACTAGTGGCCGATTTTTCCTCAATAATAAGATGCTTATATAGTTACACAATTAGGGTAAACTCTTAATTGTCATGGCTTTCCATTTCCTTGGATCCATGGGTACAAATACACCATGGAGCATCCATGGGCCATCCTATGGGTTTTAGCCCAACTTGATTATCCATGGAGCATTAGCCCACTATACAAGTATGGATGATTTACACAATCAACCCATATATTTAATTAGTCTTCTTTTGATCACTTAATTAATCCTAGATTAATTCTTGATCAATACTAATTAAATAATCTTATTATTCTTATTATTAATATACTAGAACTTATAATATATTAATAACCATAAGTGTCTTATTTCTCTCATTCAAGTGCATGATGGTATGCAACCCAAATGGACCATGCCGGGTCGGGTCAAGTCTTACCAATTATAGTTATGGACTTAGACATTAATCCAACACATGTGAGTTCATACCCCTGAATTAACCTTTTAAATGTTTTACATGCTTTTAGGGGAGGGGGGGGGGAATACAAGTTAAAACATGCCAATTATCATATCAATCACATGTGATTGATAACCCGCATGTACAACGATTTATTACAATGTTAGCTGTTTTATCAAGTATGGTACTATAAATGGTTTTCCAAAACGTTTTTAGTTATTTAATTCTTTTCTCAAATCATCTCTCGCGCTGTGTGTTTTACTTCAAATTCAGTTACAACAGTACTTTAAACAAAGGTTTTCTTTACTTATATTGTTTTATCAAAGATATAATCAAAACTTGTTTATGAAAGATTTTCAAGGGTATCTAAAGGTTTTCACACTTATTTTACAAAAGAATACTAGGTCATGATTTCTTAAAAGTAAATGTCTTCCAAAGTTTTCATCAAAGTTTTCTTCCATGTTTTTATACTTCTACTTCATTAGATACTACTACTTCGTTATGCCTCTATTTCGTTAAATGCTCCTACTTAGTTAAACACTTTTACTTTGTTAACGCTTCTACTTCGTGAAACGCTTCTACTTATTAACGCTTATACTTTGTTAATGCTTCTACTTCGTGAAACGCTTCTACTTATTAATGCTTCTACCTTTTTAACGCTTCTACTTCATTAAATGTTGCTACTTAGTTAAATGTATGCATGTGCTTGTATAGTTATATAAATAACGTTTAAAGGACTTAGGAAGGCTAGTTCGCCCTATTTCCTTTTCCTCGTTTGGATGTGGTCTGGTGGGATCAGATAGCCGTCCGAAGGTCATTTAATCATTAATTTTATATTGTGTATACATGTATAGAAATAAATGTTTACATCGAACAGTTCATTTCCCTTGGGTAGCAAGGGCATTCTCCCACTCGTCACTCATATATTAGAGAATAGTTAAGAGACTCTATCTCTCACTCTCTCTCTCTCTCTATATCTCTCTCTTACTTTAGAATGTGACACACTATTTCCCACTACGGCGCTTCATTGCGCCAACGTCGTGCAACCAGAGTCTCCGGGAAGGAGAGAGAACATCATGTGTATAGATCTATACGGGACTGACACTCCCACACCCTAACTACTAGCTATAGTCTGCGTCGGTAAGGCCCATGGGTGACGTGAAGCCACTACTACTACAGCCACTACTACTACTGCCACTACCTCTATGCGTGACCTGGAGGGTCACCGGATACTCTATTGTGGATCAGAATGTTACATACAAGTTCACATTCACTCTTTGTTTTAGACATTTCTAGACGTATCATTCAGTTGATACTGTATGGGGTCTGTGTTCACTATTTTTAGGCCTTGCTAGACGTACCTTTCATTTGATATCGTATGGGGTCTGTGTCTCCTTTTGTTAGACTGAGCCAGGCGTGTCGTTCACTCGATACTCTCCTGGAGTCTATGATTTCTTTGCCTTAGTCAGCAGTATCTTC
Source organism: Lactuca serriola (assembly GCF_051521515.1). Lineage (NCBI taxonomy): Eukaryota > Viridiplantae > Streptophyta > Magnoliopsida > Asterales > Asteraceae > Lactuca > Lactuca serriola. Next base: position 286,998,087 of record NC_136410.1, read on the forward strand.
TGCTGAGGCATATTCTATTTTCCGTTGTATTTTACTAGTGATATTCTTCTACTTCCTTTAAACTCAAATACCGTATTTTGGTAATGATAACATTTCAGGGAAATTCTCTTTAAAACATAACACTGTCGGGTCTTGGTAGAAGACTACTTTTATTTAAGAAAATATAGGATTTTCTGGAAAAGACTCTAATACACTCTTGATTCTAAACTTCTACTACTTTTATAAAGTTATTTCAATAAAACGACACTAAATACTTATGAACCCACTAGAATTTACAAAAATGCTGATACTCGCTTTCAAATAACTTGTATTCTCAGGTCAACTTTAGACAGGTACATTGCAGGAGCTTTTGGATGAAGACAGTTTAGTACCAAGCTGCACCTATATTATTACTTGTATTACTTGATGCTTTCTATGTAATGTAAACCATGTAAAACTATTACTATTAATGCAATGGTTGTTGTACATTGATTACTATACTACATATGTTGTGATACTTGACATGACGTCATCCACCCCAGAACGTTTCCGCCGTTTTGGTTTTGGGGTGTGACAGATTGGTATCAGAGCATTGTTTATAGTGAGCTAAGTATATCAATTCATAAAAGATATACAGCCTATAAATACATAGGGATAAAACACTCTGACCAAGAATTTTACTTTAAAATATAACCATAATTTACCAAAGTATAAGAACATCCAGAATCTATACACTCGAACAGAAGTATCACAAGAAGAACAAGAATGAAAGTCTTCGGATGTTAAACATTACCGTCAAACCTGCGCAGTTATGTAATCGTCAGCTGGAATAAATGTAACCTGATCAACTACATTTATTCGAGATGCGATGAACGTGTGCTTGGGAGTGATAGTGGTGTTGCAACAGGTCTGAAACTTACCAACTAGGAATGCTAGAGCCAAACATAAAGTTTAAAAGACTATGGGAGTATTTTGGAATACTAAAAGACTCACATTAATCCCAAAATCATATTCAGAAGATAAGAAACAAACAAGAAATTTAAAATACCATAGGGGTATTTTAGGATTCATAGACAACCTTGTGTGAAGAACTAAAAAGATCCTTATGTTGGGTTTTGAGCAATCTAACACTTCCTAAGTGTGCATGCAACCCTAATAAACCTTGGATCTATGTTTGTCTAAATACATGCAAAATAATAATTTTCCAAGGTTTATAACCTATCTAACATGGCATGGGGAACATTTCAACATAAAAGAGTTAGAAGAGATTACATACCTTTGTTGTGTTGGGTTCTTAGGAGTTTGAGGGCCAAGCACCAATAGTGTGAATGCCTCAAATGGAATCACAAACACCACAAAATCTTGGAAAACTTTGAGAGAGTATACACACTCTTGTATTTTCGGCCACACACATGCACACACATACTAGAACACTAGCTTTCTCTTAGGCTATCTTAGGCTCTTTTTCATGCTCCATAAGCATGCTTATATAGTATGCATGGTTAGGGTGAAACCCTAATAACCCATGTCTTTTCCCATACCAAGGATCCATGGGTTAAAAGCTCCATGGATCATCCATGGACTTCCACATAAGCCTAGCCCATTAACAAATGAGTATTAGCCCACACTATATAAAACAAATAGCCCATAATTTAATTAGTATTCCTTTTAATCTCTAAATTAATCCATAATTAATTTAAGACTAAAACTAATTAAATAACGTAACTTCATATTAATATATTATAACTCATAATATATTAATAAACATATGTGTATAACTCTCATAAAATTATCCATAATAGTTTGGATGAGATGCAACCCAAATGGACCATGCCGGTCGGGTCAAGTATATACCAAATAAGTTATGGACTTAGACACCTTATCCAACAGACTCCCACTTGGATAAGTCTAATAACTATATTTGCCTATAACTTCAGGAACCAACCAACAATCGTAGCTCTCGAAAACTCCCTCGAACAATGAAGACTCTGTCGAACTATGAAGCGCCATTTTAGATAAGTGATCACATAATCCTCTGTTCTCATGATATCAGCCGGACAAACACATGGAACTATGTCTTGCTTATTGTCTAGCAGTTGTTTCTCGATTATCCGATTTGTTTGACGAAGAACTTCACTGAACACATCGGTTTAGTTCTGACCAGGCCTGGTATATGGGTCAACACAAAATCATCGAGGGGCCCGGATATCGCTTCTATTTCTAGAAGGAACAGATAAACTTCGACTGATATGCTTGTTCTACTACTTATTGAATTGTACACAAAGGCACGTTTTATAACATCAAGTTACTGATGCGTTTACGTGCAATCAATGCACAACCAACTCATAGGTAACAACTCATATCTCTAGGTTTAAAGATTTATATGATGTTATCGTCTCACGATCACTCGAGATAAATTCCATGAAGTGATACAAGTGAGCGTGGGTTTATACCAATACTCATAACTTATGAGTACTCATGAATGTTGCAGCAACCATTGCCATGCCTAAACACCTTTAAGGCATCTACAAACCCAATTCATGACAATCTTGATTCATACCTACTTCCGACGTATGATCGATTGTGGAGGTTTGAACAAATTAATTATTCTGGAAGTCAAAACATGCAAAACTGAAACAATAGTAAATAATTGACAATGATAGCAACACTTTACTCATAAATAAATCACAAATTTTATTCATCATCAAACGTCGATTACATTTTACAAGTTTCAGGAAAACTATCTAATCTGTAAAACTAATATCGTCCCTCAGCCCGATACGTCTCGCATGCTGAAAATGCTTAACCCTCGTCAGTCCCTTCGTAAGGGGATCTGCAGGATTCTCATCTGACGATATCCTCCTTGTCACAAGGAGTCCTTCTTCAATCTTGTGCCTTATGAAGTGATATTTTCTGTCAATGTGTCGGGATCTGCCATGATCTCTTGGTTCCTTGGCTAAGGCAACCGCAGCATTGTTGTCACAGAAAATCTCTATATGTTCCTTAATAGCTGGTACAACTCCAAGGTCTCTGATGAAGTTCTTTAGCCATATCGCCTCCTTCGCTGCTTCACTCGCTGCTATATACTCTGATTCACAAGTCGAATCAGCCACCGTCTCCTGCTTGGAACTCTTCCAAGAAATTGCCCCTCCATTTAAGGTAAAGATCCAGCCCGACTGAGAGCGGAAATTATCCCTATCAGTCTGAAAACCAGCATCACTATACCCTAATATTCTCAAGTCATCACTGCCACCAAGGGTAAGGACCCAATCCTTAGTCCTCCGCAGGTACTTGAGAATGTTCTTTACCGCGGTCCAATGAGCCTTGCCAGGGTTCCCCTGATACCTGCTGACCATGCTCAAAGCAAATGCCACATCAGGACGGGTACAAGTCATAGCATACATGATCGAGCCAACTGCGGAAGCATATGGTAATTGGCTCATCTCAGCTATCTCAGCCTCTGTACTCGGACTCTGAGTCTTACTCAGTTTGGTATTGCTTTGGATCGGTAAATCTCCTTTCTTGGAATTCTCCATGTTGAACCTTTTCAACACCTTATCCAAGTAGATACTCTGACTAAGTCCAATTAGTCTTCTACTCCTTTCTCTTAATATCCTTATCCCTAGGATATAGGTAGCCTCCCCTAGGTCCTTCATAGCAAAGCACTTCCCAAGCCAGGACTTAACCTCCTGCAAGGTTGGGATGTCATTTCCTATGAGTAATATGTCATCCACATACAGTACCAAGAAGCTAACTATACTCCCACTAGCTCTGACATACACGCAAGACTCATCTTCGCTTCTCAAGAAGCCAAACTCTTTTACCTTCTCATCAAAACAAAGATTCCAGCTACGAGATGCTTGTTTTAATCCATAAATGGATTTCTTAAGCTTGCATACTCTATTAGGGTACTCTGCATTGACAAAACCCTCTGGCTGATTCATGTACACATCCTCAGCCAACTTTCCATTAAGGAAAGCGGTTTTGACATCCATTTGCCATATTTCATAATCATGAAATGCCGCAATGGCTAACATAACCCTAATAGACTTAATCTTGGCCACCGGCGAGAAGATTTCATCATAATCAATACCTTGAGTTTGAGTAAAACCCTTCGCAACCAGTCGAGCCTTATAAGTATGCACTTTTCCTTCCATGTCGGTCTTCTTTTTGAAGATCCATTTGCACCCGACTGTTTTACGGCCTGGTACATTGTCAACCAAGTTCCAAACTTGATTGTCATACATGGACTGTATCTCGCTGTCCATAGCCTCCTTCCATTTAGCAGACTCCGGGCCTGCCATGGCTTCCTTAACACTGCTAGGTTCATCCAAATTTACTAGTGTACTATCACTAATAAACGTATCACCTTCCGTAGTAATATGAAAACCATAATAAAACGAAGGTGTGTTCCTAACCCGTGTGGAACGTCTCGGAGGTACAGACTCGTCAGCTGGATCAACAGGAGTTTCTACCTCAGGTTGATTGCTAGTGTCTGAGGTTCCTTCACCAATTGATTCTTGAATTTCTTCAAGATCAATCTGCCTCCCACTGTCTCCTTGGCTTATAAATTCTTTCTCGCGAAAGATCCCTCTTCGTGTTACAAAGACCACATTCTCACTGGGTCTGTAGAAAAGGTAACCGAAGGATTTCTGTGGGTAGCCGATGAAAATACACCTTTCACTTCGGGGTTCAAGCTTATCATGAGTTTCACGCCTCACGAATGCTTCGCAACCCCAAATTTTGATGTGGTCCAAATTGGGAACCTTCCCAGTCCACATTTCATGAGGTGTTTTGGTAACCTTCTTTGTAGGGACTAGATTAAGGATATGGGCGGCAGTCTCTAAGGCATACCCCCAAAAAGAGATTGGTAACGAAACTCGACTCATCATAGAGCGAACCATGTCCAACAAGGTACGATTACGCCTCTCAGCTACACCATTCAGTTGTGGTGTCCTGGGAGGAGTCAATTGTGAGACAATCCCACACTCCTTAAGATAGTCAAGGAACTCGGTACTAAGATACTCACCACCTCGATCGGATCGAAGCATCTTAATGTTCCTGCCCAATTGATTTTCTACTTCCTGTTTGAATTCCTTAAACCTTTCAAAGGTTTCGGACTTGTGTTTGATCAAGTAGACATACCCATATCTACTATAATCATCAATAAAAGTCACATAATACCGATTAGCGTCCCTTGTGGCGGTTTTGAATGGCCCACATACATCAGTATGTATTAGGTCCAACAAACCTTCACCCCTCTCACAAGTTCCAGTGAAGGGTGATTTTGTCATTTTTCCAAGTAGACAAGATTCACAACTATCATCTGATTTGAGGTCAAATGATTCCAAGACTCCACTCTTTTGGAGTTGGTCTATGCGTTTCTTGTTTACATGTCCAAGACGACAATGCCACAATGATGCTTTATCTAGGCTAGTAGAAGAATCAATATACAACACATTATTTCCTAAGTTGTCTACAATCGACACAGTTTCATACACGCCATCACAAGGTAATGCTTTAAAATAAAACACATTATTAAAGAAAGCATTAATACCACCACATTCATTATCAAACGAAAAGGTAAAACCTTGTTTGTACAAAGCATGAAAAGAAATAATATTCCTCGCCATTTCTGACGAGTATACACATTTATTCAAATCTAATTTTAACCCATTATTAAGCAACAAAGTATAAACTCCAATCTTGGAAACAGGTGAAGCCTTCCTATTCCCCATGATTAATTTATCTTCCCGTGCTCCACATCCTCACTTCTTCTTAGGCCCTGCAAATCAGAACATATGTGAATACCACATCCTGTATCAAGCACCCAAGAGTTAGAATATGTTGAGTAATTAGACAATATAGTGTAAATACCTGCATAGGTGGGTTTCACTTTCCCATCCTTTAGATCCTGCAAGTACTTAGGGCAGTTTCGCTTCCAGTGTGCCTTTTCATGGCAATAAAAGCATTCAGCATCCTTTGGAATGGCAGAAGGAGTGACAGAACCGTTCTTAGTCTTGGATGAGGAGCCTTCAAGAGACTTTCCCTTGGTACCCTTCGAAGGGTGTTTCCTCTTTTTCCCTTTGCCTTGCCCAATAGCTAAAACAGGGGTAGAAGTTGGAGTAGGAGTAGTAGAGGTAACAACCGCTTTACCCTTAAGACCGGTTTCAGCGGTCTTCAAGAGTCCTTGAAGTTTGCTGAGAGTAACTTCCTCCTTGTTCATATGATATGTCATTCGAAAATGATCATAACAAGAAGGCAAGGAGTGCAAAATGATGTCAATTGCTAACTCCTCGGGGATGTTAACATTCAGCTTCAGCAAACGGTCCACATACCTTTGCATCTTTTGCATGTGGCTCGTGACGGATTCACCGTCCTTCATGCGGGTAGTTATTATGGAGGAGATTATTTCATACCGCTCCTGACGAGCACTCTGATGGTACCTTTCCATCAAGTCTTGGTGCATCTCAAAAGGGTAGAAATCTTCATATGACTTTTGGAGCTCGGCTGTCATCGTGGCCATCATGATACATGCCACCTTAGTAGCATCTCTCTCATGAGTCCTGAATTCAGCGATCTCCTCAGGAGTAGCAGTAGACTCATCAAGTTCTTTTAACTCCTTATCGAGGACATATTCCTTGTCCTCGTAACGAGTAACCATCCTGATGTTCCTAATCCAATCCATGAAGTTGGAACCATCAAAGATGACCCTCCCATAAAGATTCATGAGAGAGAAAGAACCAGTTGGGTTAGAGCCTGAAGCATTAGTGTTGGAAGACATCTGAAAGAAGAAAGTAAGTTTAGATTAGATATTTAGGATCCTTAATAAGACACCCAAATGTAATATTAAGGCTAGGATCCAATCACAATATATTACACTTAGAAGAGGGATGCCGTAATCTAAGTAATAATATATTTGAAAGGTAGGCGAATGACGATTCACCAATTTCCACCATGAAAACGAAATGATTAATTAGGTTTAATTGGATTTGAAATTCCTAGATTCTTTTGAGATTCATTGAACTTTTCAATGGCATGTTTCAATCTCGATTGTGCCCTTCAAGTTTTGTGACTGGGATGCCGAGGATCACAAAACAAGGTGTGAATAACCATGCTAACTCACTTGGTACTCCTAATATTATCACCTAATCAATGTGCCGGTTAACCACACACGCTCCATTGATCTATGACAACATTAAGTTACCCTTCGTGATCCTTACTAGTCTAATTAGTGTGCCGGTTAACCACACACGCTCCACTAACGACTTGGTAAGGTACAAAGTGTGAATTCCATGGATTAGCACCATGTTCACATTTTCCTAAAATAACTAAGATTGGGAATTAAAAGAGTTTAGTTATTTTATAATATTCATTATACTTTTAATGAGGATTTAAAGTCGTTGTTCTACCCGTTCGGCTAACGACCCTCCACCGATCAAGCAAGCGGTGGGTGAGAGTATACACCCATTAAGTCGCCATTTTATAGGCAACAACCTTATACCCACCTTATAGACCGGCTTCGTGAATGAGGCCTACTAACGGTAAAACGACTTATTCTTATACATATATATAATAATTAACCATTAATGTTATAAATAGTATAAGGGTTGAATTTTAACTATTAAAACTCTAAGGTTTGGAATTAAAGTTTATTAAAGTGTGTGAAACTTTACAAATTCCAAAACTTGAGGACAAGTTTTGTAACTTTGCAAAACTCTTCATTTCATAACTTATGAATTAAAGGTTCATAAAAATGAAGACTCTTCATTTTCATGTAACTTATGTGTTTTAAGTGTGTGTTAAAAGAAAGTGACCTTTGGTAATCCATAACTTGAGGACAAATTATGGACTCCATTAAAACACATAAATGATTAAGAATTAATTCTAAACAATTCAGCAAATAATTCCTATCATTTTCTAAATTCATAAGAACATGAACATGATCATCAAAAATTCAAGAATCATATGAACACATAAAATCATGAATTTTTGATATATGCTATTGTAAATGGATTAGAACAACCATTACACCAACTAAAATAAGTTTTACAACACCAAAACAATTTAGGGTAATGTTTCCAGTCCATTTCCAGCAGCAAAAGTCGAGATTCTGCATTCTTTCGATCCTACTCGCCGAGTACATGAACGGACTCGTCGAGTAGGTTGAAGTTTGCCTTGGACTCGGCGAGTCCCCCCAATGGACTCGGCGAGTCTAGCATGCAGACAGCAACGATTTCGACTTTTTTCACTATTTTGCATCAAGTATCAAACAAGCAAGCCTAGGCTCTGATACCACTGTTGGGTTTTGAGCAATCTAACACTTCCTAAGTGTGCATAATAAACCTTGGATCTATGTTTGTCTAAATACATGCAAAATAATAATTTTCCAAGGTTTATAACCTATCTAACATGGCATGGGGAACATTTCAACATAAAAGAGTTAGAAGAGATTACATACCTTTGTTGTGTTGGGTTCTTAGGAGTTTGAGGGCCAAGCACCAATAGTGTGAATGCCTCAAATGGAATCACAAACACCACAAACTCTTGGAAAACTTTGAGAGAGTATACACACTCTTGTATTTTCGGCCACACACATGCACACACATACTAGAACACTAGCTTTCTCTTAGGCTATCTTAGGCTCTTTTTCATGCTCCATAAGCATGCTTATATAGTATGCATGGTTAGGGTGAAACCCTAATAACCCATGTCTTTTCCCATACCAAGGATCCATGGGTTAAAAGCTCCATGGATCATCCATGGACTTCCACATAAGCCTAGCCCATTAACAAATGAGTATTAGCCCACACTATATAAAACAAATAGCCCATAATTTAATTAGTATTCCTTTTAATCTCTAAATTAATCCATAATTAATTTAAGACTAAAACTAATTAAATAACGTAACTTCATATTAATATATTATAACTCATAATATATTAATAAACATATGTGTATAACTCTCATAAAATTATCCATAATAGTTTGGATGAGATGCAACCCAAATGGACCATGCCGGTCGGGTCAAGTATATACCAAATAAGTTATGGACTTAGACACCTTATCCAACACCTTATTGATATACCTACAATTACAGAGGGTATACTCCCAAGGTTATACATAATAGGGATCCCATAGGCTAAGAATGTGTGGTTTCGCCCTACTTCCTTTTCCTCGTTGGGATGTGGATATAGAGTAGTATCACATATTCGAAGGCCTATCGAATCTAAGCTATATATGATTTGTATACCCTATGAAATTGTAGCAGGACTCGATATGGATCACCCAGTGAAATGTTAATAATATCTTAGGATTCTTTATACATTTCCATTCTCGCACGAACCCTATAGAAAACCTTATCCACTTCAGTGGATGACAGAAGAGTTGATTCAGACCCAGAAGAGGTTCATTGAGAAGATTTCCAGTTCGGAAATAAATGAACTAGGTAGAGACTATTGAATTCACCAAGTGCCTATATCTTTTAGGGACATCGGTGAGAATTTCGCCTAAACTTCCAAGACTTCCAGTCATCCATCATGAAGTAATGGCACCTAGAGTCGGATTCAGAAGTAAAGCGGAGAAGAAATTCAATATGTTTTCACGAGAAAAGAACCCTAGGTAACTACCCGAAGGAAACCAACACCAATTCCAGACAAAGATACGAGGCAGACAGAGTCAGCCAGTACATCGAACACGAGAAGTGTCTTTTCCTCGTGTTCGTCACGCTAATACACCCATAAAATAATACAATTTAGTGAGTTAGTGGTTACACTACTCATGCTATGTGTTAGGTAGATCGCCTTTTCCTGTTTTCAGCAACACGTTTAGAGAGGATCCCAACACCTCTATTGAGAGTGTTTAGCCAAAAGTTTTCATGAGCCTTTTCTTCCCGCGGTCTTCGTTCCGAACTGTTCTCAAATCTTTCCAGGCCGGAGAGTGAGACCTTTCCCAGTATAAAGGTAACTTAGTAAGAACTACTCGCATCTTATGGCTTTTCCAATACTCATACTCCTACCTTGCATACCAGGACTACATCATAGGCATGTAGGTCGACACTCAGTCAACCAATACCCAAAGCATGGGAAAAATTTATGCCTAATACAGTAAGGAAAAATATGTCCAGGGTTAACCATCGTCTCTCATCCACTTGAGTTCCTTTCCGTATAGGGAAAAACCATGCCTCCGAGCAAGCGTAACCAATCCACTAGCAAGAAACCTAGTCTCCTACTCGATGAAGCTACCTTCCAGACTGCAGTCTCGGCAGCCATTGCAGTTGCCATGGCTCAACTGAATGCTAACAACGCCAATGTTAGCAAGAGCTCTATCTGAAATTCCGATGCTAGTGGTGGACAGCAGCAACCAACCCCTGTGTACACAGCCACCCAAGAACCTCAGCCAACTCCACTAAAGAGAAAGTTCAAGAACGAGGAGGGAAGTACCTCGGCTCCAAGACCTTCCGAAGGGCAACGAGCTGAGACAGTCAATACCCATGCCAGCCCTCCCATCCTGACCTCCAGAAGACCATACCTATGAAACCTTCCCTACTGCAGCAAGTGCAGCTACCATCATCATGGTGTCTGTCGGGAACTCTATTGTGCTAGGTGCCACATGAAGGGGCATACTGCTCGCGTCTGCAGAACCCCGGTTGACTTTATTACATCAACCACCAATGTGGCGACCAATACAGTTTGCCACCTATGTGGTGAAGTGGGACACTTCAAAAGGGACTGCCCAACCGAAGGAAACAACAAAGACACAGGATGAGTCTAACTCTACTGCTTAGGGAGAAGCATCAAGGAACCTGGTAGATTTTGGTATGTCTCTCAATTCAGATAACTAACCGAGAACATTAAAAGGCTAATTCTAAATGTAATTACTTCCCCGTTAAGGCGAAAGTCGCAGCACTGTTGTAAAATTTAAAATTTCATCAGGTAAAATTATAATGGCTAAATATATACGTTACGGCCATGTATAATTTAGATGGATAGACCTAGAGTGAGTGAAGGCCGCCTCACTTCCTGTTCCTCGTTTGGTTGTGGATTTAGGGCGGAGTCGCTCAGTCAATAGTCCTCCCCACCTTAATTATACATGACTAGTATATGTGAGGCGATTATAGAAATGCCTCGTGAGAATCCATTCATGAAAAGGTACTTTACTCAGAAACACTCAGGACCTTCTATAGTTCCACATCAACTCTATCGGTCCAAGTATCCGCGACAGTGATACACGGGACGACACCCGAGATGCCTAGAACTTGTGTGCCCGTTAGGCACATGACTCTATCGACCCTCATTCTATATCATGTCGAAGTATGCCAACTTCGACGGCTCTATTAATCATGGTTCGACTTACCATGTGAAAATCCTTAGTGTTGTGTAAAAAGAACTTTCTCCGTAGCCATTTTGGCAAATAAAGGTTCTTCCGAACATGAACAAAATTAAAATAATAAAGACTAATACGTTCCGTCAGTCGTCATCCGTATTTCAAACATTCCGAAGTACCCAGGAGAAGGGTACCACGCGCCGTTAACCAACCCTTCTTAGACAAATAGAAACCGAAGCGAAAGACATTGCAAGTATTCCAGAAGACGATAACCACCCGAAGCAAACAGTGTATATCCCCCAGAAAGACCCTTCGCACCTCGCAATCTGGTTCATGAATCGAGAGGATAAACTCATGGGACTGACCACTATAACTGGTCATATGCATAAGGGTGGTATATAATTGAGATCAAAAACATTTAAGATGTGTGCTTCCTCCTTACTCCCTGTTCCTTGTTGGGTTGTGGGTCTGGGGTGGAGCCGCACAACTGAACATCCTGCCGACCTTAATTATATACGGCTTGTATACACCAAGTATTAGTGGTAAAGCCAAGTATGAGCGCTACCACGAAGCTCATAGTAAAACCCTTCATCCTAGTCGATAGAATAGGAGCTGGAGTCAAGAGAACCATGGCTGGTTGAGCTACTATAATGACCACAAATTCGAAATTTGTTGTCAATCCCGGTTAAACCAACATAGTAGCTAACACCCTTGATTGGTAAAGAAATCTGAGTCGTTAGAGTCAAGGACATTGACTGTGACCATCCATTCACGCTTAATCCCACGAATTAAGCATCTCAGCGGATATCCCGGAGATCCGAAAGCTGCGATAAGTTAAACTCTGAGAAGAGTGGATGAGGAGATTTAAGTTCCGAGTGATGGAACCCTATACTCACTAGATTTGGCATAAAACGAGAGAACTCAGAACCTTCGGAAGAGTAGTTGCAGAAGATGTTCGCACTACTCAGGCACTTCGTCCGCCTCGATACCGACGAGTAGTGCCTAGGATACTCCGCCCCCCCCACGTGAGAGAAGTCACCGTCGCCCTATAGATGATAAACTGTATTCTCCGAAGTGAACACTAGAATGCCAAGAACCACAGGATAACCTCCGCAGCCATGAATACTTGAATAAAGTACGAGAATAGGTTGCGTTAAGCCTTATAACCCAAATCCCGAAGAGATTATAGACTTGACACCAGTCTAGGTGTTAGTCGATGTGTTTTACGAGAGCACGCGTTTTCTGCCACTAAAATAAACCATCGCATTGGAGAATAGGACATGTCTTAGAGATTCATTTGACTAATAGGTGTTCTGAGAATATTATCTCGTGCATAAATAGTAGAACCACCTCCCGAGATAGTCCAACACTCGTCTGGTGAAACCCTATCTCCCCGATCCTGAGGGTTTCCGTTAGAAATATCTCAAGGATCAGAAGTGCAGGTTCATTTTGCACAAGATTGAGCTAGACACTCTGCAGCAAACAAATACCTATAGACACGCAATCCATCCGATGGTCTAGAAACAACCTGAAGGACTACACTTCCAGTATGAGAGAGAACGTTTGGAACTTCATAATGGCGATCACGCCAGTGATGATCTCGCCATAGAAGTACACTATGTTCTAAGTACTGAAAAGCTCTACTCTTCCGAGAGCTTAGGACCATCCGAGATTCTTTACAAAGATTGGTCCAACCATCGTCAGACCTCTACTACTTTCGGAAATTCCACAAGTTTCACCCCAAATCGAACCACTTCTTAGACTTGATAAGTGTTTGCCCGACGTCACTCTTTGAATCCCACTCATCTTGATAGAAACCATTGGGAACCTTAACTACGTAGACGAACCTGTAGGAAACGATAACTGTGCGAGACGGAATCTGCATCCCGTAAGTGAAGGTTCGCTGGAAGGCCAAGCTAAGACCGGAGTTCACTCGGGAGTGCAAGGACCAGCCAAAAAGGAAGTACCTTCGTCTCATTACTCGGTCATTCGTACCTACTTCCTTGCCTAAACCTGAATTTCGAAACAAAATTCCCTCTAACGGGGGGATAATGTGACAACCCGAAATTTTCTTCCGTCATATTTAACCCCTCCTTCCTTTGATAAGCCTCGTTTTATTAAACTGTCCGTTAACCTTTGGAAGAGGTTAATTAGTGTGGGACTTTTTAATGATTTGTTAAGGGTTGAAACAAATTAGAAACACCTACAAAATGCCCTTAAAAAAATTTTAGTTTCAACCAAGTCAAAATACGACCGTTTAACCGGGTGCGACCAAAAAGCCCCGTTTAACGGCAGTATCGGGTAGATTTCCACTGAGCCCCAACTCAAACCCCTATATAAGGGTGAGTGGAGTCCATTTGAGACTTTTTCACTCTCTCTCCTCTCTCTCTCTAACCTCTCTCCACAATCCAAGATCTAGGTCCAAAAATCAAACATTTCAAGCTTCAAATCACTAAGGTAACTTCCCTAACTCATAGATTAGCATCTTAGACCTTCCAATTCATGGTTAAGCAATCATTTAGGACCATTTTCATGTGTTTATGGCCTTGGAACATGCTTGGGCCGTAAACACACATATTAGGGGTTTTTGAGCCGTTAAACCCTTCCAATCGACCTTTGGAGCTTAGATATGGCTATATGGCTTAATGTAATGGACTTACAACACCTTGAAACGAGTTTTTGGAGAGTGAACATGAGTTTACTGCACAAGAACATTCTTGGGCCGTAAACTCACCTTCATGGGTAGTAAACTCATATTTGAGTGTTTAAAAGCCACTTAAACACACCAATAACCTTGGATTAAAATCTAGAATCAACCACCAACAAGTTAGAGACCTTAAACTCGATTAAAACAACTCCATAAAGATTTCACGGCCGTAAACCCCTCATGAATGGGTTCCTGGGCCGTAAACTCGTATAAAAGGGTTAAATGGTGCCCAAAACTGACCTCTTGACTTGTAAAAATGAGTAGAGACCACTTATGATTAACCTATGGCCTCCAAATTACATAAGGAATACGTGTGGGGGAGTTTACGGCCGTAAACTCCTATTTTAACGCCGTAAACTCCAAGAAATGGTCCATTTGTGAGCTAAAACCCTTTCCAATGCATTAGACTCAAACCTAGATTTAATCCCCAAGTGTTTCAAGGCCATTTTGCACCATAAACCTCCCATCCATGAGTTCACGTCCATGAACTCATGTAAATATGGTGTTTAGGGCCAAAAACTCTAATAAGAGTTTACTCTTGAAGAGTAAACTCCATTCCTAAGCCATACAAGCCCTTAAATGTTACCCGGGACAGTCCAAGCACACAACCAAAGTGTTTTCCGCACTTTAGGATGCGTATACTTGTTTAATTAGTATTATATGTACTAATTGTATGTAAACATATGTTATCATACGTTAATAGGTCACTAAGTGTGTTCAAGTCTTTACTTGACACCGAGCACCCAATCGACACCTTCGTCAGATCCACTTACATCATGTGAGTTCATACCCCTGAATTAACCTTTTAAATGTTTTACATGCTTTTAGGGGAGGGGGGGGGGAATACAAGTTAAAACATGCCAGTTATCATATCAATCACATGTGATTGACACTCCAAAGCACTCAACCAAAGTGTTTTCTGCACTTTAGGATGCATATACTTGTTTAATTAGTATTATATGTACTAATTGTATGTAAACTTATGTTATCATATGTTAATAGGTCAGTAAGTGTGTTCAAGTCTTTACTTGACACCGAGCACCCAACCGGCACCTTCGTCGGATCCACTTACATCAGGTGAGTTCATACCCCTGAATTAACCTTTTAAATGTTTTTACATGCTTTTAGGGGGGGGGGGGAATACAAGTTAAAACATGCCAATTATCATATCAATCACATGTGATTGATAACCCGCATGTACAAGTATGGTACTATAAATGGTTTTCCAAAACGTTTTTACTTATTTAAATCTTTTCTCAAATTATCTATCGCGTTGTGTGTTTTACTTCAAATTCAGTTACAACAGTACTTTAAACAAAGGTTTTCTTTACTTATATTGTTTTATCAAAGATATAATCAAAACTTGTTTATGAAAGATTTTCAAGGGTTTCTAAAGGTTTTCACACTTATTTTACAAAAGAATACCAGGTCATGATTTCTTAAAAGTAAATGTCTTCCAAAGTTTTCATCAAAGGTTTCTTCCATGTTTTTATACTTCTACTTCATTAGATACTACTACTTCGTTATTCCTCTATTTCGTTAAATGCTCCTACTTAGTTAAACGCTTATACTTTGTTAACGCTTCTACTTCGTGAAATGCTTCTACTTATTAATGCTTCTACCTTGTTAATGCTTCTACTTCATTAAATGTTGCTACTTAGTTAAATGTATGCCTGTGCTTGTATAGTTATATAAATAATGTTTAATGGACTTAGGAAGGCTAGTTCACCCTATTTCCTTTTCCTCGTTTGGATGTGGTCTGGTGGGATCGGATATCCGTCCAAAGGTCGTTTAATCATTAATTATATATTATGTATACATGTATAGACATAAAGGTTTACATCGAACAGTTCGTTTCCCTTGGGTAGCAAGGGCATCCTCCCACTCGTCACTCATAGATCAGAGACACTAGTAACTATTATAAGAATAGTTAAGAGACTCTATCTCTCACTCTATCTCTCTCTCTCTCTGTATATCTCTCTCTTACTTTAGAATGTGACACACTATTTCCCACTTCGGTGCTTCATTGCGCCAACGCAGTGTAACCAGAGTCTCCGGGAAGGAGAGCGAACATCATGTGTATAGATCTATACAGGACTGACACTCCTACACCCTGACTACTAGCTACAGTCTATGTCGGTAAGGCCCATGGGTGACATGAAGCCACTACTACTACTGCCACTACTATTGCCACTACCTCTATGCGTAACCTGGAGGGTCACTGGATACTCTATTGTCGATCAATATGGTTACATACGAGTTCACATTCACTCTTTGTTTTAGACCTTGCTAGACCTATCATTCAGTTGACACTATCTGGGGTCTGTGTTCACTGTTTTTAGGCCTTGCTAGACGTATCTCTCATTTGATACCGTCTGGGGTCTGTGTCTCCTTTTGTTAGACTGAGCCAGGCGTGTCGTTCACTCGATACTCTCCTGGAGTCTATGATTTCTTTGCCTTAGTCAGCAGTATCTTCTGCTGAGGCATATGCTATTTTCCCTTGTATTTTACTAGTGATATTCTTCTACTTCCTTTAAACTCAAATATCGTATTTTGGTAATGATAATATTTCAGGGAAATTCTCTTTAAAACATAACACTGTCGGGTCTTGGTAGAAGACTACTTTTATTTAAGAAAATATAGGATTTTCTGGAAAGGACTCTAATACACTCTTGATTCTAAACTACTACTATTTTCATAAAGTGTCACACCCCAAAACCGGAACGGCAGAAAGGATTTGGGGTGGATGACGTCATGTCAAGTATCACAACACATGCATTATAGTAATCAAAGTACAACAACCATTGCATTAGTAGTAATAGTTTTACATGGTTTACATTACAATACAACAAAGTAATACAGTTAAATAATGTAGGTGCAGCTTGGTACTAAGCTATCATCATCAACAGCTCCGGGGATGTACCTGTCTAATGCTGACCTGATAATATAAGTTATTTGAAAAGCGAGTATCAGCATTTTTACAAATGCTAGTGAGTTCATAAGTATTTAGTGTCATTTCCTTCAAATAACTTTAATGAAAGTGGTAGTTTTAGAGTATCCAATAAATTAGAGTCTTTTCCATAAAATCCTATATTTTCTTTAATAAAAGCAATCTTCTACCAAGACTGGACGAAGTTATGTGGTAAAAAGTAATTTTCCCTTAACCGCTATCATTATCAAAATACATAATTTGATTATTTAAGAAAGCAAGAGAAATCAGGGAAATAACATATGCCTCAGCAGTGAAGACTATTGACTAAGGCAAAGGAATCATAGACTCCAGGAGAGTATCGAACAAACGAAACGCCTGGCTCAATCTAAGAAAGAGAGACACAGACCCCAGACGGTACCAAATGAAAGGTACGGCTAGCAAGGTCTAAAAACAGAGGATACAGACCCCAGACAATATCAAATGAAAGATACAACTCGCAAGGTCTAAAAATAGTGTGACTCTGAGAGTGGGTTCCCAGCATACAGTGTAAATTGTTGGTAAAATACCGTTACCATAAGGCCATGAATTATAAGGTAACCTGGGATACTCGTAACCATACTAACCGACACTAGAGTACCTGACGCCCTACAAGCGTCTATAAAATGTGACATTTGTCACCCCTTGGCTTGGTAGGCCGTGGACTGTAGCTAGCAGTCAGGGTGCGGGGGTGTCAATCCCGTATAGATCTATCCACACAATGTCCGCTCTCCCTACAGGAGACTCTGGTTACCAACTAGACGACGGAGAAGGCCGTGTCCCGAAGATGCATCCCAAATAGTGGGTAGTGGGTTTCCAATATAAGCATTGAACTATAGGTAGAGACTCATAACTGAACTGACTGGTGCAAACCTATATGTCTATGCTTGTATACATAATATATAACTAATAAATCAAATGACCTTCGGACGGACATCCGATCTCACCAGACCACATCTCAATGAAGAAAAGGAAATAGAGCGAAGAAGCCTTCCTAAGTCCTTCAACTATTATTTATATGCATCTATACAAGCATAGGCATACATCCAACTACGTTTGAGTTTGTAACAAGTGGAAAACATATCGTGAAGTATAACCAAATCGTGATGTACAACCGAGTCGTGTGGAATAATGAAATTGTGGGGTGTAAACAAAATTTTGGAATAACCGAATCGTGAAGTATAAGCGTACAGTGTGGAATAACCGAGTCCTGAAGTATAAGCATACAATGTAGAATAATCGAATCGTGAAGTATAAGCGTATAGTGTGGAATAATCGAATCGTGAAGTATAAGCGAACAGTGTGGAATAACCGAGTCGTGAAGTATAAGCGTTACCAAATATAAGAGTATCACGAAGTGGAAGCGCTATTGAGTAGGAGTTTAAACTAAGTAAATGCGAAGCAGCGGTATCTAACAAGTAAAAGTATACGACATGAAAGAGAACTTTGATGAAAACCTTGGAAAAACCTTTATACTTAAGAAAATCACAACTTGGTATTTGTTGGTAAAATAAGTTTGAAAACCTTTAGAAATTCTTTGGAAACCTTTCATAAGCCAGTTTAATATGAACTTTGGTAAAACAGTATCAGTAAGAGTTTTGAACGAGTGAAAACATTTCAGAAAACCTTTTATAATATCCTACTCGGTAAAACAGTTTATAGTGTGGTAAATCCTTGTGCATGCGGGTTATCAATCACATGTGATTGATTTGTTAATTGGCATGTTTAACTTGTATTCCCCCCTTATAAAACATGTAAAAACATAAAAAAGGTTCATTCAAGGGTATGAACTCACCTGATGTAAGTGGATCTGACGAAGGTGCCGGTTGGGTGCTCGGTGTCAAGTAAAGACTTGGACACACTTAGTGACCTATTTAACATATGATAACATATGTTCACATACAATTAGTACATTTAATACTAATTAAACAAGTATACGCTTCCTAAGTGCGAAAACACTTTTAATTAAGCGCTTGGGGTGTCCTGGGTAACATCTAAGGGTGTGAATGACTTAGGAATGGAGTTTACTCTTCAAGAGTAAACTCTATACACTTAGTTTACGGGCCTGGGACAACTCCCCATGAGTTTACGGCCGTAAACTCATGGTGAGGGTGTTCTAGGATGCTAGAGTGTCTCATATCAATTGTAGATTTATGCTAGGTCCAAAAATAAATTGTATGAATGGATTTAAGGCTTCACAAGGACCATTTGAGGATTTTACGGCCCTAAGCAAGGGAGCTTACAGCTGTAAGCTCCTATACACTCTTTCTTTTGGTGTTTTGAAGTCTTAAATGGTAGAGGATAAAATCCTAAGCATTTTTCCTAGTCAAATGGGGAGTTTAGGGCACCATTCAACCCCTTTATAGGTGTTTACAGCCCAGGTACCCTTTCTTGAGGGGTTTACGGCCGTGTACTCCTTATGGAGTTGTTTTAATTGAGTTTAAGGTCCCTAGCTTGTTGGTGGTTGATTCTAGAATTTAATCCAAGGCCATTGGTGTGTTTAAGGGAATTTTTAACACACAAATTTTTGTTTACTCCCCATGAAGAGGAGTTTACGGCCCAAGCATGTTCTTGGGCAGTAAACTCATGTTTACTCTTCAAAAACTCATTTCAAGGTGTTCTAAGTCCGAATATGTAAGCCTAAAAGTCATATCCAAGCCTTAGGGGCAATTTGGGGGGGGGGGTTTGGGGCTTAAAAACCCCATTAAATGGTGATTACGGTCCAAGAGTGTTCTTGGGCCGTAAACACATCATATTGTCCCTATTTTATGCTTTAAACTGGAATTTGTAGGCTAGATAAGCTATATAACAAGTTAGGATAGTTTACCTACTCGTTTGGGGCTCGAAACGGACGATTTTTGGCTGGGGAAAAAGTTGTAGAGAGAGGGTTTAGAGAGAGAGTAAAAAGGGGTGGAATGATGTCCATTCCCCCTTATATATGGGTTGGAGTTGGAGCTGAGTGGGAATCCACCCGATACTACCGTTATACGGGGCTTTTGGTCGCACCCAATTTAGTGGTCGTAATAAAATTTAACTTTTTCCAAATTAATATGGAAATGTAATTTACATGCTTTTACTTTATTTTATTATGACGATTAACGACATAGAATATAAATAAATAAAACATTTAGTTATTTTACGACCTCAAATTAACGGAACTTTTATAACATGGAATATTCCGTTAACGGTAACGGGGTAATGTAACGGAATAAACTTTGGGTTATCACATCATCCCCCTGTTAGAGGGAATTTCTTCCCGAAATTCAGGTCTAGGCAAGGTAGTAGGTATGAATGACCGAGTAGAGGAAGGAGGGTACTTCCTATTCTGTTTGTCCTCGCATTCCCCGGTGAACTCTGGTCTGTGTTTGTCATTCCAACAAACCTTCACCTACGGGATGCGGATTCCGTCTCGTGTAGTTATCGTTTTCCGACTGGTGTATTCATGAGGTTAGGGTTCCCAATGGTTTCTATCAAGATGAGTGGGATATGAAGAGTGACGTCGGGTAAACACATATCAAGTCTAAGAAGTGGATCGATCGGGTGTGAAACTTATGGAATATCCGGAAGTAGTAGTGGTCTGACGAGGGTTGGACCAAATCTCCGTGAGGATTCTCAGATGGTCCTGAGCTCTCAAAAGGGTAGAGCTTTTCAGTACTTAGAACATAGTGTACTTCTATGGCAAGATCATCACTGGCATGATCCCCATTCCGAAGTTCCTAACGTTCTCTCTCATACTGGTAGTGTAGTCCTTTAGGTTGGTTCTTAGGAAGCTCAAGTTGTCCTTGGTTTCGCGTTTTCCTATCAATTGGCTTTTAGAGGCTTTCTATGTCATCGAATGGGTTGCGTGTCTAGAGTTATCTGTTTGCTGTAGAGTGTCTATCTCAAGCTCGTGTAAAATGAACCTGCACAACGAATCTTGAGATATTCCCAACGGAAACCCTCAGGTTCAGGGAGATAGGGTTTCACTAGATGAGTGTTGGACTATCTCGGGAGGTGGTTCTACTATTTCTGTGTGAGATAGTATTCGTGGAACACCTAATAGTCCAATGAATCTCTAAGACTTTGGTGTATTCTAGTGCGGAAAGCGCATGCTCCTGCATAACCCCTCGACTAACACCAAGGCTATAATCTCTTCGGGATCTGGGTCATGAGGCTTAATGCAACTACCTTCGCACTTTGATCAAGTATTCTTGGCTGCGGAGGTTATCCTATGGTTCTCGGTATTCTAGTGTTTACTTCGGAGAATGAAGTCTATCGTCTACAGGGCGATGACGATTTCCTCCATGCGAGAGGGTGGAGGGTTATAGGCACTACTTGTCTGTAACAGGGTGGACGAAGTGCCTGAGTAGTGCGAACATCTTCTGCAACTACTTTTCCGAAGTTCCTGAGTGTTTCCCGGTCTAGGTCAAATCTAGTGAGTATAGGGTTCCATTACTCGGAACTTTAATCCCTTTACTAACTAAGGGTGTTAGCTACTATGTGGGCTTAACCGGTATGACAACAAACTTCGGATTTGTGGTCATTATAGTAGCTCAACCCGCAGTGGCTCTCTTGACTCCAGCTCCTATTTTATGGAATAGGATGAAGGGATTTACCATGAGGTTCGTGGTAGAGCTCATACTTGGCTTAACCACTAATACTTGGTGTATGCAGTCCGTAGATAATTGAGGATGGTAGGATGTTCAGTTGTGCGACTCCACCCCAGACCCACAACCCAACGAGGAACAGGGAGCAGGGAGGAAGCACACATCTTAAATCTTCTTGATCTCAACTATGTACCATCTTTATGCATATACCTGGTTATAGTGGTCAGTCCCATGAGTTCTATCCTATGGGTTCATGAACCTGATGTGCTAGGTGCGAACGGTCTTTTTGGGGAATCTACGAAGTATGCTTCGGATGGTTATCGTCTTCTGGAGTATCTCGCGGTGTCTTTCGCTTCGGTTTCCGTCTGTCTAAAAGGGGTTTGGTCAACAGCGCGCGCTTCCCTTCCCTTGGGTACTTCGGAAGGTTTGAGATAAGACGGACGACTGACGGGTCGTATTAGGTTTGATTATTTGTATTATATTTAGGTTCGGAAGAACCTTTATTTTCCAACTTGGCTACGGAGAAAGTTCTCTTTACACAACACTAGGGATGTAGACATGGTTGCACGAAGTCGAACCATGATCAATAGAGTCGTCGAAGTTGGAATACTTCGACATGATATAAAATGAGGATTGATAGAGTCATGTGCCGAATGAGCACACAAGTTCTAGGCGTCTCGGGTTTCGTCCTGTGTATCACTGCTGCAGATACTCGGACCGATAGAGTCGACGCGGAACTATAAAGTGTTCTAAGTGTTTCTGAGTAAAGTACCTTTTCATGAATGGATTCTCACGAGGCATTTCTATAATCTCCTAACATATACTAGTCATGTACAATTAAGGTGGGGAAGACTATTGACTGAGCGACTCCGCCCTAAATCCACAACCAAACGAGGAACAGGAAGTGAGGCGGCCTTCACTCACTCTAGGTCTATCCATATAAATTATACATGGCCGTAACGTATATATTTGGCCATTATAGTTTTACCTGATGAAATTTTAAATTTTACAACAGTGCTGCGACTTTCGCCTTAATGGGGAAGTATTTACATTTGAATTAGCCTTTTAATATTTTGCGTTAGTTATTTGAGATTGAGAGACGTACCAAAAAAATCTACCGGGTTCCTTTGTGCTTCTCCTTAAGGTATAGAGTTAGGCTCCTCCTGTGTCCTTGTCCTTTCCTTTAGTTGGGCAATCTCTTTTGAAGTGTCCAATCTCACCACATAGTCGGCAAACTAGATTGGCCGCCACATTGGTGATTTATGCAATACGCTCCATCGGAGCTCTGCATACACGGGCAGTATGCCCCTTCATGTTGCACCTAGCACATACGAGTCCCCGACAGACACCATGATGATGGTAGCTGCATTTGCTGCAGTGGGGGAGGTTTCCTAGGTATGGTCTTCTTGAAGTCATGAGGGGAGGGTTGACAGGGGTACTGACTGCCTCAGCTTGTTGCCCTTCGAAAGGTCCTTGAGCCGAGGTACCTCCCTCCTCGATCTTGAGTTTTCTCTTCAATGGATTTGGTTGAGGCTCTTGGGTGGCTGGGTATGCAGGTGTTGGTTGTTGCTGTGCATTGCTAGCATCGGGATTTCCGATAGGGCCCTTGCTAACATTGGCGTTGTTAGCATTCAGGTGAGCCATGACAGCTGCTATGGCTGCCGAGACTGCAGCTTGGAACGTAGCTTCATCGAATAAGAGAGTAGTTTTCTTGCTTGGGGACTCGTTACGCTTCTTGGGTGGCATGGTTTTTCTTACACGGAAAGGGATACAAGATAATGAGAGACGATGGCTAACCCTGGACATATCTGTCCTGACTGTAATAGGCGTAAATTTTTCCCGTGTCTTGGTTACTGGTTGTCTGAGTGTCGACCTACATCCCTATGATGTAGTCCTGGTAATCAAGCTAGCAGTGTGAGTATCGGAAAAAGGCCATAAGATGCGAGTCGTTCCTACTAAGTTACCTTTATACTGGGAAAGGTTTCACTCTCCAGTCTGGAAAGATTTGAGAACAGTTCGGAACGAAACCACGGAAAGAGAGGCTCATGAAGGCTTATGGCTCTCAATAGAGGTGCGGGGATCCGCTCTAATCATGTGACCACTAACACATAGCGTGAGTAGTGTAACCACTAACTCAATAAATTGTATTATTTTATGGGTGTATTAGCGTGACGAACACGAGGAAAAGACACTTCTTGGGTTCCATGTACTGGCCCCCTTTGTCTGCCTCGTATCTTTGATTGGAATCGGTGTTGGTTTCCTTTGGGTAGTTACCTAGGGTTCTTTTCTCATGAAGACACATTGAATTTCCACTCCACCTTACTCCCGAATCCGACTCCGGGTGTCATCACTTCATGATGGATGACTGGAAATTTCGGAAGTTTAGGCGAATTTCTCACCGATGTCCCTAAAAGATATAGGCACTTGGTGAATTCAATAGTCTCAACCCAGTTCATTTATTTCCGAACAGGAAATCTTCTCAATGAACCTCTTCTGGGCCTGCATCAACTCTTCTTTCAAGCACTGAAGTGGATAGGGTTTTCTACAGGGTTCGTGCGAGAATGGAAATGTCTAAAGAATCCTAAGATATTATTAACATTTCACTGAGTGATCCATATCGAGTCCTGCTACGATTACACAGGGTATACAAATCATATGTAGCTTAGATCTGATAGGCCTTCGAATATGTGATACTACCCTATATCCACATCCAAACAAGGAAAAGGAAGTAGAGTGAAACCACACATTCTTAGCCTATGGGAACCTTATTATATATAACCTTGGGAGTATTCCCTCTGTAGTTGTAGGTATATCAATATGGATCTTTTTAGTTCTTCACACAAGGTTGGTTATGGATCCTAAAATACCCCTATGGTATTTTAATTTCTTGTTTGGTTCTTATCTTCTGAATATGATTACGGGATTAGTGTGAGTCTTTTAGTGTTCTAAAATACTCCTATAATATTTTAACTTTATGTTTGACTCTAGCATTCCTAGTTGGTAAGTTTCAGACCTATTGCAACACCACTATCACTCCCAAGCACATGTTCATCGCATCTCGAATAAATGTAGTTGATCAGGTTACATTTATTCCAGCTTACGAGTACATAACTGCCCAGGTTTGACGGCGATGCTCAACATCCGAAGACTTTTATTCTTGTTGTTCTTGTGATACTTGTGTTCGAGTGTTTAGGTTCTGCATGTTCTTATACTTTGGTAAAATATGGTTATAGGCTATATATCTTTTATGATTTGATATACTTAGCTCACTATAAACAATGCTCTGATACCAATCTGTCACACCCCAAAACCGGAACGGCGGAAACGTTCTGGGGTAGATGACGTCATGTCAAGTATCACAACACATGCATTATAGTAATCAAAGTACAACAACCATTGCATTAATTGTAATAGTTTAACATGGTTTACATTACAATACAACAAAGTAATACAGGTAAATAATATAGGTGCAGCTTGGTACTAAGCTATCATCATCAACAGCTCCGAGGATGTACCTGTCTAATGCTAACCTGAGAATACAAGTTATTTGAAAAGCGAGTATCAGCATTTTTACAAATGCTGGTGAGTTCATAAGTATTTAGTGTCATTTCCGTCAAATAACTTTAATAAAAGTGGTAGTTTTAGAGTATCCAAAAAATTAGAGTCTTTTCCAGAAAATCCTATATTTTCTTTAGTAAAAGCAGTCTTCTACCAAGACTGGACGAAGTTATGTGGTAAAAAATAGTTTTCCCTTAATCGCTATCATTATCAAAATACATAATTTGATTATTAAAGAAAGCAAGAGAAATCAGGGAAATAACATATGCCTCAGTAGTGAAGATTGTTGACTAAGGCAAAGGAATAATAGACTCCAGGAGAGTATCGAAGAAACAACACGCCTGGCTCAGTCTAACAAAGAGAGAAACAGACCCCAGACGGTACCAAATGAAAGGTACGGCTAGCAAGGTCTAAAAACAGAGGATACAGACCCTAGACAGTATCAAATGAAAGATACAGCTAGCAAGGTCTAAAAATAATGTGGCTCTGAGAGTGGTTTCCCAGCATACAGTGTAAATTGCTGGTAAAATACCGTTACCATAAGGCCATGAATTATAAGGTAACCTGGGATACACGTAACCATACTAACCGACACTAGAGTACCTGACGCCCTACAAGCGTCTA
This sequence comes from Lactuca serriola, assembly GCF_051521515.1. Lineage (NCBI taxonomy): Eukaryota > Viridiplantae > Streptophyta > Magnoliopsida > Asterales > Asteraceae > Lactuca > Lactuca serriola. The sequence continues at coordinate 287,023,834 of NC_136410.1, forward strand.
TAAAATGTGACATTTGTCACCCCTTGGCTTGGTAGGCCGTGGACTGTAGCTAGCAGTCAGGGTGCGGGGGTGTCAATCCCGTATAGATCTATACCCACAATGTCCACTCTCCCTACAGGAGACTCTGGTTACCAACTAGACGACGGAGAAGGCCGTGTCCAAAAGATGCATCCCAAATAGTGGGTAGTGGGTTTCCAATATAAGCGTTAAACTAGAGGTAGAGACTCATAACTGAACTGACTGGTGCAAACCTATATGTCTATGCTTGTATACATAATATATAACTAATAAATCAAACGACCTTCGGACGGACATCCGATCCCACCAGACCACATCTCAACGAAGAAAAGGAAATAGGGAGAATAAGCCTTCCTAAGTTCTTCAACCATTATTTATAGGCATCTATACAAGCATAGGCATACATCCAACTACGTTTGAGTGTAGCAAGTGGAAAACATATCGTGAAGTATAACCAAATCATGATGTACAACCAAATCGTGTGGACTAATGAAATCGTGGGGTGTAAGCAAACAGTTTGGAATAACCGAATCGTGAAGTATAAGCATACAGTGTGGAATAACCGAGTCCTGAAGTATAAGCGTACAGTGTGGAATAATCAAATCGTGAAGTATAAGTGTACAGTGTGGAATAATCGAATCGTGAAGTATAAGCGAACAGTGTGGAATAACCGAGTCGTGAAGTATAAGCGTTACCAAATATAAGTGTATCATGAAGTGGAAGCGTTATTGAGTAGGAGTTTAAACTAAGTAAAAGCGAAGCAGTGGTATCTCACAAGTAAAAGTATACGACATGAAAGAGAACTTTGATGAAAACTTTGGAAAATCCTTTATACTTAAGAAAATCACAACTTGGTATTTGTTGGTAAAATAAGTTTGAAAACCTTTAGAAATTCTTTGGAAACCTTTCATAAACCAGTTTAAAATGAACTTTGGTAAAACAGTATCAGTAAGAGTTTTGAACGAGTGAATCCTTGTGCATGCGGGTTATCAATCACATGTGATTGATATGGTAACTGGCATGTTTAACTTGTATTACCCCCTATAAAACATGTAAAAACATATAAAAGGTTCATTCAGGGGTATGAACTCACCTGATGTAAGTGGATTCGACGAAGGTGCCGGTTGGGTGCTCGGTGTCAAGTAAAGACTCCGACACACTTAGTGACCTATTTAACATATGATAACATATGTTCACATACAATTAGTACATTTAACACTAGTTAAACAAGTATACGCTTCCTAAGTGCAGAAACACTTTTAATTAAGCGCTTGGGGTGTCCCGGGTAACATCTAAGGGTGTGAATGACTTAGGAATGGAGTTTACTCTTCAAGAGTAAACTCTATACACTTAGTTTACGGCCCTAGGACAACTCCCCATGATTTTACGGCTGTAAACTCATGGTGAGGGTGTTCTAGGATGCTAGAGGGTCTCATATCAATTGTAGATTTATGCTAGGTCCAAAAATAAATTGTATGAATGGATTTAAGGCTTCACATGGACCATTTGAGGAGTTTACGACCCTAATCAAGGGATCTTATGGCCGTAAGCTCCTATACACTCATTCTTTTGGTGTTTTGAAGTCTTAAATGGTAGAGGATAAAATCCTAAGAATTTTTCCAAGTTAAATGGGGAGTTTAGGGCACCATTCAACCCCTTTATAGGAGTTTACGGCCCAGGTACCCTTTCATGAGGGGTTTACGGCCGTGAACTCCTTATGGAGTTGTTTTAATTGAGTTTAAGCTCCCTAGCTTGTTGGTGGTTGATTCTAGAATTTAATCCAAGGCCATTGGTGTGTTTAAGGGCATTTTTAACACACAAATATGAGTTTACTCCCCATGAAGAGGAGTTTATGGCCCAATCATGTTCTTGGGCAGTAAACTCATGTTTACTCTTCAAAAACTCATTTCAAGGTGTTCTAAGTCGGAATATGTAAGCCTAAAAGTCCTATCCAAGCCTTAGGGGCAATTTGGGGGGGGGGGGTGGGGATTAAAAACCCCATTAAACGGTGTTTACGGTCCAAGAGTGTTCTTGGGCCATAAACACATCATCTTGTCCCTATTTTATGCTTTAAACTCGAATTTGCAGGCTAGATAAGCTATATAACAAGTTAGGATAGTTTACCTACTCGTTTGGGGCTCGAAACGGATGATTTTTGGCTCGGGAAAAAGTTGTAGAGAGAGAGAGTTTAGAGAGAGAGTAAAAAGGGGTGGAATGAATTCCATTCCCCCTTATATATGGGTTGGAGTTGGAGCTGAGTGGGAATCCACCCGATACTGCCGTTATACGAGGCTTTTGGTCGCACCCGATTTAGTGGTCGCAATAAAATTTAACTTTTTCCAAATTAATATGGAAATGTAATTTACATGCTTTTACTTTGTTTTATTACGACGATTATCGACATAGAATATAAATAAATAAAACATTTATTTATTTTACGACCTCAAATTAACGGAACTTTTATAACGTGGAATATTCCGTTAACGGTAACGGGGTAATGTAACGGAATAAACTTTGGGTTGTCACATAAAGTTATATGAATAAAACGACACAAAATACTTATGAACTCACCAGCATTTATAAAAAATGCTAATACTTGCTTTCAAATAAGTTGTATTCTCAGGTAAGCTTTAGACAGGTACATTCCAGGAGCTTTTGGATGAAGACAGTTTAGTACCAAGCTACACCTATATTATTACTTGTATTACTTGATGTTTTCCATGTAATGTAAACCATGTAAAACTACTACTATTAATGCAATGGTTGTTGTACTTTGATTACTATACTGCATATATGTTGTGATACTTGACATGACATCATCCACCCCAGAACGTTTCCGCCGTTCCGGTTTTGGGGTGTGACACACAGTAGTCATCCCGGTAGCAACATCTCTAACAAATTGCAACGTTGTAACTTGCTCCTCGAACTTGCCAATCACTCAGGAGGTGACCCGATCACACCACCGAACAAATCTTATCGCAAAATCTAAGAAACCTCCATGAAAATCCTTTCCCGTAACTGATCAACGGACAATACCGGCCTATCTTGGTCACTCTCTCCCGATCCTGATCCGGATCCCATCTCAAATCGGTTCGCCATCACCATATTGAACATATACCAGAGAGATATCAGATAATTTGCAAAAACGACGGGGAACCTACTCCCGACCAAACCCTAGGGGTTGTGACTTCCTTGATATGCGTATGGGTCCTGTCCTTTCAGTAGTACGGGCCCATACTACCTTCCATACCTACCCATATTTGTCTCAAGTATCACCACAACACCCTAAAAATATACATATACATAGCGAGCGCTCAATCCTCACTCCTAGAGGAATGCTAAATATCTCATAACTGGCCTCCCGGCCTCTCACTACCCACCCATCCACCAATTTCCACACGACCCTCCATTGGTGCCAGTTAACTATTGCATGAATACAATCTCATACCGCACGACTTAAAAAATCTTAGACCAAAAGATTTAATCCCACAACGGTTGGACTCAGACAAGAGCTGCGCAGCAGGACCAAATCCCTTACACTATGACTATTTAACCCATGTAGCATGTGACTTGGAGCATTCATCCAACAATTAATTCACACACGAAAGAGTCATACAAAAATTAATGAGGTACTGTACATAAGATATGGCATCAAAGATCAGGAAATTCTATCATACGGTTCCTGAGGATCCCTATCTTATGACAAGCATGCTGTTCTAACATATCACATAACCAAATAACTACATCGTATTTTAGGGTCTACTTACTGGCTCCAGTTGATCGTACACTTCGCATCCTCTTTTACTTATTTTAAAATCCATTTAAAAAAATAACTTTGAAAATCTTTCCTTGACTTGAGACTGGATTCACATGAGTGTTCCTCCAATTCACTCAAACCAAGGCTCTGATACCAACGTGTAACATCCATAAAATTCAAGCCAATTTAAAACTTTTAAAATCATTCAAAACCATTCAGTCATTACAATTTGTTTTCAAAATAGTTTAAACATCAGAGTTCCCATAAATCATAAGCATCAATGGAGGTAGTGTACGGTTATGCCTTCGCCTTCCCACGGCCATCCGTTGAACCTGAAACAATAAATTGAAACTGTAAGCCCGAAATCTTAGTGAGTTACCCCAAAATACCAACGAAATATTGATAACCATATCATATAAACATATAAGCAAACGAACAACCATCCATAATGAGCATTCAGCCTGACTGGACCGTATTGCAGGCCTTCAGCCTATCTGGACCGCTCTCCAAGCCTTCGACACATCTCGACCGCCTCGCAAGGCCTACAACCTATCCGACCCACTCGCTGGGCCTTCGGCCTAACTGAACCCCTTTGTAGGGCCTTCAGTTTATCCGGACTGCCCTGGGTATGTTGGCCTTTACCACAAAGTAGGACCGCCTCAACCCAAACCCCAATCAACAAACATGTGCACATACATATCATATGCAAGCATATATAACAGTCAAGATGATCTAACAGATCACTAATCATAGGAACATCCTATTACTAGGGTACATACCTAACCAGGTCACTAAGTATATCACCATCCTAACTACTAGGATGTAAACCAATACACATATCAAACAATAAACCCAAATACAAATATGACAAGGGCCGACATTGGTGCCTTAGACCCATTAGATATAGTGAGGATAACTCACCTCACAACTAATGCGTTGAAGTAATATGCTCAACTCTCGGATCACCGTCACAAACTCCACAACCTATATCCACCATAGAACCATATCGTTAAATTTCCAATTTCCCAAAATGCTCCCAGGAGTCAAATAGTCAACCCTTGTTCAAAATCCAACTCAATGGTCAAGGTCAACAGTCCATGTTGACCTCAACTCGTCGAGTATGAGCAACCACTCGTTGAGTTCCTCGCCTAACTCGTCAACTCGTCGAGTCACTTGAGTGACTCGTCGAGTTCCTAATGTTTGTGGTCATAAATTCCTTGGCCAACTTGTCGAGTTTCCCTGCAACTCGTGGAGTTCATGCGTGTCTAAAAGTCGGGAAAACCCTAGATGACTCGTCGAGTCACTCTACTGACTCACTGAACTCACGACGATCTTCATCGGACTCGCCGAGTTGACCATGCAACTTGTCGAGTCCCTTCAGTCCATATCCAAATAGATGCTTATTAAACTATCTTAAGGTTCCGTATTGCAGATCCATCTTTCCAAGGCATGTTTATCACATAAAGTTGCAAACTTTACATGCATGCAAGGCTCTAAAGACTCTAAATGAAAAATCCAAGCTTGCAATGGAGTTTTACACTTAAGGAGGAGTTCATATTTGCCAAATTTGAGAGCATTACGGACTTAGAGACCAAAGAGAGTTTACTTCTGAAGTTACAACTTCAGATCTAAGCTCATACCCAAGAATTGCTTCATAATTTTCTAGAAAAGCCATAATCTTTAACAAAATGAGACCTAGAATGAAATGAGGCCAACGTAACGACTTGATACCTTCCAAAAGATGTCAACTGAGGTAGATTCTTGATTCTCACATGTTCCTTGCTTCTAGTCACTTGTTCTCCAAGCTCTTCTCATCAAGAATTCTCTTCCAAAGCTTAAAACACACAAATAGAGCACACACTTATTAGGGTTTTTTGAGCTCTCAAGGGACTACAAGGGAGCTGAAGGAGGCTTATGATCCTTTAAATAGGGTGCAAAACCCCGAAAATTAGGGTTTCATCCTCCAGCTCCTACTCGTTGAGCCCTATCTTGGACTCATCGAGTAGGTCACTTAAACATGTGGCCCAACCCGCTGCTACTCGACGAGTCAGGCATCCAACTCGTTGAGTAGACCTTGAATTATGAAAATTAAAACCGTAAATTAATACCGAAGAATTGGGGCGTTACACACTCCCTTTTTATGTTTATCGTTTGGTTCAAAATTGCTCAACTGCTCAAGAGATGATCACCACTTTATTTTTTTCTTTTGAAAAGGAAAACTCCTCAGATGATGAAGGTAAGTGTCTCATGGATAATATTGTTGAATATCATGCGGACGTTACACATGGCAGCTTTGGGACCCTTAACATTAATCTTCCTCATGCTGATAAGGACCTTAAGCCAGAATGGGACGATACCTTAGTATATCAGGTAAAGAATCTTGCTAATTTCTCCTCTGTTGAAAATATTAAAAAAAAGGACACAATCGATCTCTTATGTTTTGATTTATTGATCTCAAATAAAGAAAAATTTGCTATCAGTCATGAGTTAAACAAAGTTAAAGAAAAATTATCTTTTCACGAAAAATCTCTTTCTGCGTTAGAAAGGGAAAACACATGTATATATCTGACCAACAATTTTGTCACTCTATAAAAGAAAAAGTTGTTGATTATGCTAAAAGTATTTAGTTTATTTTATAAAGTTAGTCCTCTTCTCACTTTAATGTCACAAGAATTATAAATGTTCAGATCCCAGATCAGTGTGAGAAAATCTTTGGAGGTGATATAGAAGGTGCAGTTTCCCTAAGTAAAGTTGTTGAAGCTAATAAAACCTTTTCTAAATATGATTTTTTAAAAGAATATTTTAAGAGTAGTTTTGTGAGTTCTTATTTTATAAATCGAACTTAATACTCACTGCTCTACTAATTCTAACGACATTACCAAATGTGTTCCTAAATTATTTGCTCTTGATCCTTCTCACCATCCTTCTCATCGTGAGTATGTTCTTCCCTCCATTAATACCTTGCTAAAGTTTCCTATATGTAATGGTGAAGCTCATTTTGTAAATTAAATCCTTAGCATGTTTCCTCGGTGCTCAGTTAGCAATTCTGAACCTGAAGATCAATCAAAGTCTTCTACCTCATATGACTCTTCAAAGCATCATGAGCCTCATGATAATGTAGCATGTGAGCATACCATCAATGATATTCCTTGTTCCAAAACTAAAACAAGAAATATTAATTCAAATAATCAAATTTCTTTGTACTTTCACTTAGAAAGAAATCAAAATCTAATACTAAAGGAAAGAATCTGGGAATCAAAGTTAGTTATCGATGCGGTGATGCTTCTCACAAGGTTAGCAAGTGCACCTTTGAAAAAAAAATTGTTTGCCCTTACAACATCATAACTCAGAATGATAAATGGATCAAATAGGAAAACTTGTTGAACTGTCTCCTTAATGATTGTTATAATATCTTTTCTTGAGTGACCCATTGCAAGAGGGTCAGTGTATATTATGTATAATTTTGTCAGGACTTATTATATATTTTAGTTTCAGGGTGAAGAGCATATTTGGTATTTAGATAGTGGCTGATCAAGAGATATGACCGGATTCAAGTCACTTTTGGAAGACATCATAAAGTGTAATTCTGTTGATCCATCAAGTGTAATTCTGTTGTTTTCAAAAATGTCTCTTATGTGAAATTTCTTCAGCATAATCTCATTTCAATAAGCCAATTGTGTGACGTTGGCTATGAAGTTCTCTTTAACAAGAAAGAAGGAAAGGTTGTTGATCAAAGGATTGTAACTATTCTCTCTGCAAATTGGCAGAATGGCATCTATGTTATGGATATGTTTTCTGATGACAACTCTCTTCGTCACTGCTTCTTCTCTCATACTCAGTATCATCTAAATTGACTGAGGCATAAGAGATTATTGTATTTGAATCTCAAGAACATATCGAAGATCTCGGGGAAGCAGTTGGTAAGAGGAATTCCCAAGATGCAGTTTTTCAAGGATAACTAATGCTCAAGATGTGAAAAGGGAATGTAAACGAAGTCTTCCTTCAAACCAAAGTCCTACTCTACCATTATCAAACCTCATTATATTCTTCACATGGATCCTTTTGGACCAGTTTCAGTTAAGTCAAGAGTTAGGAAGAAATACACTCTCACCATTGTGGATGAATTTTCAAGGTTTATATGGGTAGTATTTTTAAGAAAGAAGAGTCATGCTGCTGATGAAATCATTGCTCTCATCAAGCAGTGGCAAGTTCTCTATGATCACAAAGTAAGGCAATTACATAGTGATCATGGGACTGAATTCAAAAACTCCTATTTGGAAGACTTCTACTCAAACTCAGGGATTTCTTAGAACTTCTATGCGGTTAGAACTCTCCAACAAAATGGTATTCCAGAGAGAAGAAACAGAACTATCATTGAAGCTGGAAGAACTATGGACGTTAAAGCTGGTATTCCTTTATCTTTTTGGGATGAACCCTATCAATACTGCGTGTTATACCCAAAATCGATCCATCATTGTTAAGAGCCATAAGAAAACCTCTTATGAGTTACTGAAAGGAAGGAACCCAGACATCTCTTATTTTCATGTGTTTGGATGTGTTTGTTACATCTTGAATCAAAGAGATAAGTGTTTGAATTTTTAAGCTAAAGCTGATGAAGGAGTGTTTCTAGGTTACTCTAGCATATCCAAGGTCTTAAAGGTATTTAATCTTTCATGGCAAACTTTTGAGGAAACTGCTCATCTCACCTTTGATGAAGACCCATTCATTCATGATCGAGTTGATCACCCCTCGTCAATTCTGAATGAACTTACTTACAGTCCTTTAGATCCTGTTCTTGAGTTTTTGCCAAGTGTTGTTGAGCATGTTGTACCAAATTTTGATCAATTAATTAGTTCACAACCGATATCTGAAGTTCGGCTTCCATCCCTAGAGAAGTTGAACCATCAAATGAGGACGAATCTGCTCAAGTAATACAAATGAAAGTTCTAATCAAATAATTCTTCGAGATCATCCTGAATCTCAAATCATTGGATATGTAATTTACAGGATTCTCACATGCAGTAGAGTCAGCAAGAACTTCTACATGTTTATTAACTTAGTCTCGATGATTGAACCAAAGAATGTCGTTGATGCATTGAAAGAAGCTGACTAGATCAAGGCTACACAGAGTGAGATGCATGAATTTGAACGTCATCGAGTGTGGGCTCTTGTTCCAAAACCTTAGTGGAAGACTATCATTGGCACTCGTTGGGTTTCCAGGAACAAAATGGATGAGTATGGGATTATGATATGAAACAAATCTACACTTGTGGCTCAAGGTTTCTGTCAGCTTGAAGGGTTAGACTATGATGACACATTTTCTCTAGTTGCTAGACTTGAAGCAAATCGCTTGTTTCTTTCTTTTGCTTCTTTCAAGAACTGCAAAGTCTATCAGATGGACGTCAATACTTCCTTTTTACTTGTGGATCTTCAAGAACAAATTTTTCTAAAGCAACCTCAAGGGTTTGAAAGTGAAGATTTTCAAAATCATGTATATCGTATTGATAAAGTTGTCTATGGTTTAAAGCATGCACCTAGAACATGGTATGACACATTGGTGAGTTATCTTCTTTCAAGTAGATACAAATGAAGAAAGACCGACAACACTTTGTTCACGGATGAAAAGCTAAGTTCAGAATTCGCAGAGATAATGGCCAAAAATTTCAAGATGAGCATGATGGGTGAACTAACATTCTTTTTGGGTTTGCAGGTCAAACAAGTAACTGATGGTATTTTTGTTTTCCAAGATAAATATATTGCAGATATGTTGAAGAAGTATGGTTCTCTAATTTCAAGCGGGAAAAGGCTCCGACGTCCTCATCAGCTTCTGTGGGCAACTGATTTGAATGCAACCCTGTTTCAAGGAATGATAGGCTCTCTACTCTATCTTACCACCAGTCGCCTTGACATTCTGTTTGCTACTATTTTGTGTGCTCATTACAATCTAGTACTAAGGAATTTCATCTACTCAGTGTGAAAATAATCTTTTGGTACTTAAAGCATACACCTAATATTCGGTTATGGTACCCACGTGATTCCAAGTTCAAGTTGGTGGGATACACTAACTCCGATCATCGTGGACATGGCATCCATCGAAAAATAACTTCAGGAGGAGCTCAAATGCTTGGAAATAAAATGGTAAGATATTCCAGCAAAAAGTAGACATTAGTGGCTTGTTCTACCGTTAAAGCTGAAGATGTTACTATTGGAAGGTGTTGTGCTCATATTTTATGGATTGAAAATAAGCTCTTAGACAATGGTCTAAATTTTTCAAAGACTCCCATTTGTTGTGACAACACTAGTGCCATTCAGATGATATAAAATCTAGTGTAGCATTCCAAGACCAAGCACGTTGATATCCGTCATCACTTCATCAGGGACATCATTCAAAAGGGAAAAATGGATTTCTTTTACATTCGATCTACTAATCAGTTGGCTAACATTTTTACGGAGGCATTAGATGAGTAGAATTTAAACAAATTGATTGCATATCTTGGCATGCTCTCAATGACTTAATTTCTCGCTAACGTTTAATTTAACATAGCTTCTATTTTCTTTCTGAAAACACAAAAACACAAAAAAATGCTACTTTTATTATGTTTACAGACTTTTACATGGTATGTTTAAACTTTGTTTCTAATATTTACATGTATTCTTTTCTCTCTTATACATCTTTCTGGCATATCTAAGATTTATCTACATCTCTTTTCTTTAGATTTTGCAAGAGCTGAAAGATCTCAATGCCCTTGGTGTTGAGAAAAATAGTGGTATCATCTCATCTTCTTCTTGAAGACACCCTCTTTCTCTTACACTCACTGTCATGGATGGAAAGAGGAACCATCAATGCATCAAATTTCAAGGGCTAGATATCTCGGAAAATGGAAGTATATTCATGTCCATTCATTTCAAAAGATTTGATAGAAGAAGTCTTTATCTCCTTTCTGAAAAAGCTCCACATATTTCGCTGTTTAAACTATTTTCTTATTTAACTAACTCTTTTGTTTGTATTCTTATATTGTTTATTATTTTGTACCATTTTTTAAAGAGAACCTAATGGTGGCAACTATAAGCTAAGTAACTTTTGACATATCATCATCCCTAGAAGCATGTTGATGATGTGACTAAATCTTTCTATGTTTCTCATCAGCAAGACCATCTGCTGAAAACATTGAGTCACCCTCACACTATGTAACGACCCAAAAATCATGACTAATTTTTTTTTAAAACATAACTAAAACCATATTTATAAAACTGTATCATAAGTCATAACATAATGTTTAGAGTATTAATTCAAAACATAATCTCATTATCAAAGTAAAACATTCCCAGGCTAACTGACTATGCTGTGTGCACTGCAATCTCTCCGAGCTCCTCTTTTGAAAACCGAGTACCTGAAACCATAACTGAAAACCGTAAGCACGAAGCTTAGTGAGCTCCCCCAAACTACCACATACCACACAATAACAAATAAAGCACATATTGGGCCTTGCCCACTACATCAGACCGAAGTCCGGAACTAACTGCATCGGACCGAAGTCCGGAACTGTCTGGGACGTTGTCCCCTGCATCGGACCAGAGTCCGGAACTAGCTGCATTGGACCGAAGTCCGGAACTGACTGCATCGGACCGAAGTCCGGAACTAGCTGCATCGGACCGAAGTCCGGAACTGACTGCATCGGACCGAAGTCCGGAACTAGCTGCATCGGACCGAAGTCCGGAACTGACTGCATCGGACCGAAGTCCGGAACTAACTGCATCGGACCGAAGTCCGGAACTAACTGGGACCTTGTCCCCTGCATCGGACCGGAGCCCGGAACTAGCTGCATCGAACCGAAATCCGGAACTGTCTGAACATAGCATAACATAAACACGTATCTGCTAACATAACACATATACTGCATCGTACTGGTGTTCGGAATACATAACACAAAACATGCTTGAATCACAAAGACATCAAGCACTCTAACTACTGCATCAGACTGAAGTCCGGAACTACTGCTAACTAAACGGGTCGGCATTGTGGCCGTAGACCCGTTCCTACTGGAAGGAAACTCACCTGAACTGTTGAACTCTGCTGGTAACCCTCTGGCTGCTAACCGACACACGTCTAAAGCGCTGCTCCTCTAACTCTCTGAGCTACCAATAACAAGGTAACACTTAGCCCGACTGACCTCTACAAGTCAACTAACTCAACTCTGATCAAAGTCAAAGTCCTGGTCAAAGCCAACCTTCCAGGTTGACCCTACTTGCCGAGTCAGCCTACTGACTCGCCGAGTTCATGAGCTCAGAAACCTCCTCCCTTCTCGACTCGACTCGCTGAGTCAGACCATGACTCGCCGAGTCTACTGATTTCCGAGTCCTGACCTGGCCAACTCACTGGGTCCCCACTCAACTCACTGATCCGAGTCTTAACTCGAAGGGTTTGGGGTTTCGCGACTTGACTCGCCGAGTCTAAGAACAGACTCGCCGAGTCCAAGGCAATCATCAACAGACTCACCGAGTTGTTCTTCCAACTCGTCGAGTTCCTGCCCATCTTCATCCAACTCGTCGAGTCCACCCATGTGACTCGCCGAGTCGCTATAGCTGTTAATCCATGCAGTGGCTTTTCGAGCCAAACAGGGGTTCCAACTCATAGATCCATACTTCTAAGGCCTATTCCTCATGTAAAGTGGCAAACATTACGTGTAGCTAAAGAGATCTAGGCTCAAAACACTTCAAACTAGGGTTTATGGCAAACATACTTCTCCAACATACCAAGGGCTGATACTTTAGGGGATTCTAGACCAAAACAAACATGGATCTGAGGTAGCAACTTCAGATCTGGACCTCTAGCTTGAAATGGTTACTTATCATGCCAAAAATGTCTAAAACTCACACATAAGAATAGATCTAGGTTCAAAAGGGAGTCCAAGCAACAACTTATTACCTCCAATTGGTCTGAAATGTCTTCCCAATCCCGGATCTACAGTCCCTTCTTGCGCCTCCAAGGTCTTTCTTCCTTCTCCAAGCTTTAATGCACTCTTCAAGGTAAGATCTAGCTCAAAAACGGATATGGTGGCTAGGGTTTGGTGTTCTGGGGTAGAGAGGCAGTAAAGGAACCCTAGGGAGGAGAATAAGACGTTTAAATAGGCTCCAAGTCCCAAATTTAGGGTTTTCCTCGTTCAGACCCAACTCGCCGAGTTCACGAGCCGACTCGCCGAGTTGGTCACTTACTCTATCCCCCGGATCCCGCTCCGACTCGTCGAGTTCCTCCCTGGGCTCGAAGAGTCCACTCCTTGACTTAGGGTTTCTTTCCTTTTCTTGGCCTTTCTGATCTTGGGTGTTACACACTGACTGTCTAGCATTGTCTAAACTTTCTAAATTAGATTGTCAGGCCCAAATAAAAAATTAATAAAAAGGACAAGTTGTTTATTCTTAGTTAACTGTCCTACCTGACCCTGTCCCTCGAAGCATGCTTCTCGTATGCATCAAGTCTCATGTTCTTTTGAAACATTTAGCATAACCCAATGGCTTACCCTGAATGGATAGCCATCAGCGTAAGAGTTATTTTTCTGGCCCTTAAATGACAAAGGGTTGTTCATGTCCCTAACCTCCTATTTTGTGGCATTACATGGTACCATTATGATTTAACCGTGAATCTTTTATTCTAGAGTGCAACTTATTCTACGATACGGAAGTCTGAACCACTTCTAGATGACGAGTTAAACTGTTTATGATTCACACTGATTTCACCTCAGTGTGACTGAAACAAACCATTCTTTCCTTTATCTTCTTAATAAAACTTAATGATTCCTGTGTTATTGTTGGAATAGTGTCTAAGGCTGTAACTATATTTGGCAAGTATTTGACCCGGTTGAGCATGGTCCTTTTGGGTTGCCTTCACCATAGCAACTTGACAGGATGATTTATAATGAGAGAAGAAATATTATTAATATATTATGAGAATAATATAAGGAATAATAATATTGTTATTTGATTAATATAAGTCATAAATTAATTAGGAATTAATTTGGTGACTTAAAGAGGTTAATTGAATAAAGGGGCATAAACTGTCAAATCTGTGATAGTTGTATTTTGGGCTATGCATCTTTATGGATATGAGGGTGGACGATTTTAGGGTTTGGAGAAACCTAGAAATCATCCAAGGCCTAGTCTATAGGGATCATTGGATTGGTTAGGGCCTAAGTTATTCAATTAGGGTTTAAGGTGTAACCCTAGTAGCCAATAGTATATATAGACCCTTTGGGTGGAGGAAATCGACACACTTGCATCTCAAGAAACCCTAGAGCTGATTTTATCACCCTCCTCTCTCTCTATTATCATCCTCTTGCTAGTTGGAGTTTGTAAGCCATTAGAGGAGTGACAATTCTGACTCTAAGCTCCAAAGACAAGAAGATTCAAGCAAGCAATTCAAGTTTAGATCTGATTTCATATGTTATGATTTGAATGTTTACACTAGATGTATCAATAAAAGTCTTGGATACATTGCATGTTCAATTAGAGAAACCTAGATCCAAGCATTAGGGTTTGCATGTGAACATAGGAAAGTTCTTCTGGCTCAAACCCATCAGTGGTATCAGAGCCTTGATTGGTTTCTATTGAATTGATGCATTGGTTGATTGCTTGTTGATTGCAAAATTCGATTTTGTCCATCTGCCTGATGAACTCGGCGAGTTCCATAGTGGACCTCAACTCGGCGACTCCATTGTGAGATGGAGCTAGTTTCGGGATTCCTTGTTGTTTTCTTATGGAAACTTGCCTTAATCTTTATGGGTCAATAAAATTCGAATTTTAACATATATGTGAGTATACTCTTGACCTAATAAAAGATATTTACCAATTAGTTGAATAATAATTTCCTTATATGATATTAATTGATTATTTTAATTAAATTGGTAAATTGTTTTGCAAGAAACATTTAAATAAATCAAATATGGATAATTATGAGATTAAATGGTTAATTTAAATTATTTTTTATTTGATCCCTTATGTTTTGAAAAGTTTAAAACTTGTCCTCAAGTTTTGAAATTTAAGTTTTGTGATTGAAAGTTTAATTTAGACAATTTAAATTTCAAACCCTAGAATTTTACAAGGTTAAAATTCAACCCTATACTATTATATGATTACAAGCTTAATATATATATATATATATATATATATATATATATATATATATATATATATATATATATATATGTATAATTAAAATGCTAGTCTTACCGTTAGTAGGCCTCATTCACGAAGCCGGTCTATAAGGTGGGTATAAGGTTGCTGCCTATAAAATGGCGCTAAATGGGTGTACACTCACACCCACCTCTTGCTTGATCGGTGGAGGGTCGTTAGTCGAATGGGTAGGATAGGGTAACCCTATCTCCTCATTAAAAGTATAATATTAAAATACAAAGTAACTACATGTTTTTCAAATTCCCAATCCTACTTACTTTAGGAAAAGTGTATTGATGCAAACCCATGAAATTACACTTTGCACCCTTGCTAAGAAGTTAGTGGAGCGTGTGTGGTTTACCAACACACTAATTGGTTCTAAGCAAAGGTGGCAAAGGGTGATTCATTGTTTATCATAGTTCGGTGGAGCGTGTGTGGTTTACCGGCACATCGAATAGGTGATTGTAACAATGAAGGCACCATGTATATTTGCATGGTTATTCACACCCACTTTGTGATCCTCGGCATCCCAGTCACAAAAGAGAGGGGCATATCGAGATTTAAACATGCCATTGAAAAGTTCAATGAATCTCATCGAAATCTAGGAATTCTAAATGCATTTAAAACTTAAGGTTATGTTTTGTGGTGGAGAATTAGTGAATCGTCATTCACTTACCTTCAAATTGTTTGCATATTGGATTACGACATCCCTTTTCTAATATGTAAATAATGTTGTTGGATCCTAGCCCTAATTTTTCATATTGGGTGATAATTAGGGATTCAATTCTAATCAAACTTTGTCTTTTTCTACTTATAGATGTCGAACGCAAACAACGCTGCTACTAGCTCGTTCACGTTAATGAGCCTTTGCCAAAAGGTGACTTTCGATAACGAACTTTAGCGAATGGATAAGATACATTAGCACGATTGCTCGCTATGAGGACAAGGTGTATGTCCTTGACGAGAAGCTCGAAAAGATCAATCCAGAAATCGCTACTCCAACTGAAATGACTGCTTTTGAGACTCGAGTAGAAGAAGGACATCTCGTGGTTAAGAGGATATCATCAGAAGATAACCCAGCAGATCCGCTTACAAAGGGACTGAGTAGGGTTAAGCACATGCAACATGCTAGGAGTATTGGGTTGGAGGATGATATTAGTTTAGATTAGATAGTTTTAGAAACTTATAATAGATAAATGTAATTGACATTTGATGATTAAATAAAGGAGTATTATTTATAAGTAAAGTACCTGTCTTATGTTAATTGTTTAACTATTGTTTCAGTTTGAATGTTTTGACTTCCTGAATAATTGAGTTATTAAGAATAATCGAATTATTCGAATGGTCCACAATCGTTCATATGTTGGAAGTAGATATGAAAGAAGATTGTCATGAATTGGTGTGTAGATTGTCTAAATGGTATTAGACATAGCAAAGTTTTGCTACAACATTCATGAGTGCTTATGAACTAGTTTTGAGCATCGGAACAAACCCGCGCTTGCTGGAATTACTTAAAGGTATATATATATATATATATATATATATATATATATATATATATATATATATATATATATATATATATATATAATTGTAAGTGATCGCAAGATGATAATATCATATGCTCTTAAAACCTAGATATATGGTTTGTTATTTGTTAATTGGTTATACATTGATGATGTGAAACCACATCAGTAAATTGATATTATAAAAACGCATTGTTGTGTATAATTGATTGGCGAATAAGTAAATGCATATAAGTCGAAGTTTATCTGTTACTTTTATCCTAAGAGGGTACAAGCGATATCTCGGTCACTCAATGATTTGATTTGACTTATGTGCCAGGCCCGGTCGGAACTAAATTTATGTGCTCGATTAAGTTCTATGTCGAATAAATCTGAGATCGAGAAACTATACGCTGGACTATGATTGTGTCCGCATGATATCTGAACATAGGACTGTATGATCCCTTATCTAAAGGACATGACTGATAAGATCAGAGTTTGACAACGTCTTTGAGAGCTACGATTGCTAATCGGATTGTGCTTGTATATATAGTTACCGGACTTATCCAAGTGGGAGACTGTTGGAATAGTGTCTAAGGCTGTAACTATATTTGGCAAGTATTTGACCCGGTTGAGCATGGTCCTTTTGGGTTGCCTTCACCATAGCAACTTGACAGGATGATTTATAATGAGAGAAGAAATATTATTAATATATTATGAGAATAATATAAGGAATAATAATATTGTTATTTGATTAATATAAGTCATAAATTAATTAGGAATTAATTTGGTGACCTAAAGAGGTTAATTGAATAACGGGGCATAAACTGTCAAATGTGTGATAGTTGTATTTTGGGCTATGAATCTTTATGGATATGAGGGTGGACGATTTTAGGGTTTGGAGAAACCTAGAAATCATCCAAGGCCTAGTCTATAGGGATCATTGGATTGGTTAGGGCCTAAGTTATTCAATTAGGGTTTAAGGTGTAACCCTAGTAGCCAATAGTATATATATAGACCCTTTGGGTGGAGGAAATCGACACACTTGCATCTCAAGAAAACCTAGAGACGATTATCTCACCCTCCTCTCACTCTATTATCATCCTCTTGCTAGTTGGTGTTTGTAAGCCATTAGAGGAGTGACAATTGTGACTCTAAGCTCTAGAGACAAGAAGATTCAAGCAAGAAATTCAAGGTATTCCTTTAGATCTAATTTCATATGTTATGTTTTGAATGTTTACACTAGATCTATCAATAAAAGTCTTGGATACATTGCATGTTCAATTAGAGAAACCTAGATCCAAGCATTAGGGTTTGCATGTGCACATAGGAAAGTTCTTATGGCTCAAACCCATCAGTTATACCACACATTGATAAAATTTGAAACTATGTGTTGGCGGTTAGTCTATGTGCCAAAGACTATCACACGCACCAATCCATTCTTGACCTTATATTCATATTTAAAGTTTTATGATTTAGCATAATGTACCATACACTGATGAGAGCTTGAAAAATCTATGCCGATGGTTAAGCTAAAACACCACAGCTTATCACACACATCATACCACTTTTGCTTTTTATTCTAATAAAAGTGATCTATGAATCAACATATAAAACCATAAATTGATGAAATAGCGTAATACTATATTAATGATTGGAATTTTTCAAACCCATACTATCAAGAGAAATCACAATCCGATACTAGACTACGATTGATGCATTTCTAATACTCTCCTCTAGTTCTTGCTGATGTCAAAAAGGAGGAGAACTATCTTTTTAAAGCTGAAGTGTTAAAACTACTATAAGTTTAGCCAAGCATAATCTAAGGGGGAGTTAAGCTGATATCAACATTCTCAACTCATCATCTCTTCGTCCGTCCACTTCGATGCATAAATCTCTCAACTACTTGAAAATCAAAACCGGGAAGTCACTTATAATCTCAGGGGGGGGGGGCATTCATTAAAGTTGATGAGTTAAAACTTCATTCTTATTCTCAGGAGGAGCATAGGCTAAAGAATTAATTGGAGATTTGTTTTGAAATCAGCACATAGGGGGAGATTATAAAGTCACACCTTATGATCTGATGAGTCAAACACTCTACACATTCGCCAGCGTCAGCGCCTACTTTACTACCACAGCTAGCGTATCAAGCTTATCAGCGTCAACACTTAGTATAGTTATTTTATACAATCTATTGTATATTAGGAAATGACATAAGTATAGTACAGATAGCAGATCCGATATCTTTTTTATGAATATCACTTCTTAGTATGAAAAAGATACAATCCCTTAAACCATGGGATTGATATATATATATATATATATATATATATATATATATATATATATATATATATATATATATATATATATATATATATATATATATATAGATTAGTATATAATCTGTGTTTGGGTAAACCCTAATTTAGAGACTTAGTTCGGCATTGTGTCAATCTTCTTTGTGACAACCCGTCTTCTTGGTGAAGATAAAACCCTTTCTTGGTGAAAGAACAATTTGGAGAAATCTCTGTGTTATTTACTTTCTATTCTTTGTTTTTCACTTTAATTAGTTTAATTTTGTTCTTTATAATTAAAGTGTAACTGATCGATACAAACCTTTAGTTAAGTTGCAAGACATAAAGATTAAATAGTTTTAGAATGTTTGATTTAGCCTATTGCATAACATACCATGCAATAGTCACAAAGACAACTAGCATAACGTATCCTAGTGGGCCGACATTGGTGCCTTTGACCCACGAGTACAGTGAGGAGACTCACCTCTAGCAGTTGCATCTCTCAATGAATCTCTATCTGCTAGTCCGGAAAAGTCCCTGCGCTAACATCATCAAACAATATCCATTTAATAATTGGATCTGGTCCCATACCCAAGAATCCAAGCTAATTAACCCATAACCATGGTAAAAGACCATTTTATCCTTTATCTAAATTGTCCAAAATCCAATGCCCAACTCAACTACTCAAAAGGCCCAAATCCAAAATGGCAACCCAAAGCCCAAATATGGCCCAATAATCCAAATTGGGCCCAAAACCCATCACGAGCCTAAAATCAATGGAAACCCAAAATAATAGCAAGTCCAAAATCAGAAGTCTGAGGGCCCTACAAAGGCCCAAATATTAATGGTCTAAAGTATGGCCCAAAATATAATCCACAATCTCTTCGGCCAAGACTAGTGTATGCTCGGCATAACAAGCTCGTACGCTCAGCCTACCCAGGAGTACGCCCCGCATACCGGCCTGATCCTATCCATTTGGCTAAATGAATTTATCACTTCAACACTTACAATCTAATCCACAAGATATCTTCATATTATGGTCCCAACCCATAAAGTCGAAGCTTTAAGCCTTTACATGGCTAAAAATACTCCAAAGTCCAAATCTAGCATCTTAGCTCCATGAAATGAAACATCAACTTTGCATGATTTCACAAAACCCATAGAGGTGATATTTTTATGCATTACAGATGTCTCAAGCATCCAGATCCAGAGGCTAAAATCTTGGAATAACCTTTACTAACAAGGACCAACCAAAACAGACCAAAACAAGTTATAACTCAATCCAAACTAGATCTATACAAGGATTTGTCAAGCTAAGAACTTTATACCTTTAACGGCTTGAAAAAGAGGTGATAATTATGGATCTATAAGCTTCACTCCAAGCAATGAGTCTTTAATATCCTTCTATCATTTCCAAAATGAATAAGAATCGCCAATATTCTTCACAAGAGCTCAAAAGCACAAAAATGGTGGCTAAGGGTCGAAATTAGGGTTTACATGGTATGGAAGCAGGTAAGAGGCTAAGCTCATGGGACTTAATGAGACTATGTACGAGTGAAACCGTAAAAATTAAGGTTTTCATCTGGCTGCAGTACACCTCGCGTACTCCATGTACACCCAGCATACTTCGTAAGGCATGTGTGACTTCTTTTCTTAGTACACCAAACGTACTTCCATGTATGCCCTACGTACTAGGCTCAACCCTAAAACGGCCAAACTTGAAGGCCATAAATTATTCGTTCTAAGTCCGTTTTCAACGATCCTTATAACCACAGAAAGGTAACAAGAAGCTCTATGCTTTTATCAACTCATGCTTGCCTTAAAACTTTCCGAACTAAAATCCAATTTCCATAAAAGGCCGAAGCTAACATTTATTCTAGGTATTATTTGACTTAGTTAATTTCAGGGTTTTGGTGCATGGACTCGGCGATTTGGGAGTATAACCCGTCGAGTAGGAAGGCCCGACTCGGCGAGTTAGAGCTGTAGAGAAGAATATAGGGTTTGAGCATTCTAACAATCCTACAGTGTACATGCTACCCTAAAACCTTGGATCTATGTTTTACTACGATACATGCAAATTTGTTTTTCAAGGTTCTTACCCTAACTAGCATGGCATGGGGAACTTTTAAAACATAATAAGCTAGTAGAGTTACATACCTTTTAGTAGCGGTTGATTGCTTGGAGTTTGAGAGCCTAGCACCAATAATGTGAATGCCTCAAATGGAAGTCACAAATCACCACAAACCTTGGAAACCTAAGAGAATAGTAGCACTCTTCTTGAAATCGGCCCTCTTAGTTCTCACAAAAAAAAACTTGTTGATTTCAAGTGCCAAGGACTCCTTTATATAGTGTGGTGTATTAGGGTTACATCCATGTAAACCCCAATACCCATGACCTTTCATTTCAATGAGATCCATGGGTTAAAGCTCCATGGATTATCCATGGACTTACAATGCAAGTCTAGCTCATTCCAAAAAAGCATTAGCCCACACTATATAAATACAAGAGTCCAATATTTAATTAGTTAGACTTTTGATCACTAAATTAATTCTAAATTAAATTTAGATCAATACTAATTAAATAATATGATTTCTTATTAATATATTAGAACTTATAATATATTAATAAATCATAACTTATGCTATTTTCAAAAGATTATCCATATAAATTGTTCGGGTGATGTGGAACCCAAATTGACCATGCCGGGTCGGGTCAAGTACATCTCAAATATAGTTATGGACTCAGACACCTTATCCAACAGTCTCCTACTTGGATAAGTCTAATAACTATAGTTGCAATTATGACTTCAGGAACCGACCGACAATCGTAGCACTTAAAACTCTGTTGAACTATGAAGCGCCATTTTAGATAAGGGATCATATAATCCTCTGTTCTAGATATTAGCTGGACAAATACATGGAACAATGTCTTACTTATTATCCAACAGTTTGTTTCTCGATTTCCGATTTGTTTGACATAGAACTTAATCGAACACATCAACTTAGTTATGACCGGGCCTAGTACATGGGTCAACTATAGCTGCACTTATGAGCACTCATGAGTGTTGTAGCAACACTTTGCAATGTCCAACATCTTAGACATCTACAACCAACTACATGCCAGTCTTGATTCATATCTACTTTCGACATATGACCAACTGTGGTAAATTTGAATAATATGATATACCATAACATAATTATTCTGGAAGTCAAAACATGCAAAATGAAATGATAGTAAACGATTGACGAAAGATAGCAACACTTTACTCATAAGTAAACACAACTTTTATTCATCATCAAATGTCAATTACACTTCACACATTTCAAAGCAATCTAACTACTAAAATTAACATCATCCTTCAGCCCTATGCGCCTCACATGCTGGAGATGCTTAACCCTGCCCAGTCCAATCATGAGGGGATCCGCCGGGTTCTCTTCCGGTGATACTCTTTTTTCCACGAGGAGTACTTCTTCTAATCGGTGTCTGATGAAATGATATTTTCTGTCAACGTGTCTGGATCTGTCATGATCTCTTGGTTCCTTGGCTAAGGCAACCATACTATTGCTGTCACAAAATATCTCCATAGGCTCCTTTATATTTGGTACAACTCCAAGGTCTCTGATGAAGTTCTTTAGCCATATAGCCTCTTTTGCTGCCTCGTTTGCCGCTATATACTCTGATTCACAAGTTGAATCAGCCACTATCTCTTGCTTGGAACTTTTCCAAGAAATTGGGGAACTCACTAAGCTTTGTGCTTATAGTTTTGAGTTTATGTTTCAAGTACTTCTGGTTCGAAAGGAAGGTGTAACAACCTGAAAATCTTTCCATAAATGACGTTAACCTCCCATTAATCGTGTATTTGCGGTTGTAAACTTATTTTGGTTCTAAGCATACGAATTGAAATAAATTAAAAAAAATTAAGTAAAATCTAAAAGAAGTAATTTATATTTAGTGGATATACAATTTAATTAACTGATTTTTTTGGGAAATTGAGGTAAATAATTTAATTTCACGGATTTTTGGGATTTTAGTTTGAACATAATTCGTTTAATTGATAAATGGTGTTGAGGGTCGAAGGTATCATCAAAGGAAACTTAATATGTTATGTTATTAGGGTTAGGGTGTTTGGAACTTACGGATGAAAGTCTAGGGGATAATTGATGAAATTCGTCCATAAATCTCAATTGGCAAAAGAATCAATCTCACCTTATGATTCCAACATTTTTACTATGACTTAACTTTCAATCAAACTAAAAGGGCTACCAAAAATTAACCTCTTGATTATTCCCTTCAGTCACGTTGACAATCAACAAGGAGGAAGAAAAAAAAAAGAGTACAAAGGGTGTTGTGCAACCAGGAACGAACCGGAGGGTGAAGAGGAGAGGGGGCTACGATTTTGTGACTTAATTAGGGTTAAGAATTGATTTTGTTATGCCTTTGATTCCCCACTTTTAATATTCATTCACCAATTGAGGAGAATTGTTTGATAGCATTGTCAATTTATTCCTTTTTGTTGTTATTGATCGTATCTTCTTCCTCCTTACAATCTTTGAGTGTTCATATGGTTGAGTTCTTTTTTTACTGGGACCAATTAGATGTTTATTTGTTGTCACTTTTAAGTATGAACTCTCCCAAGAATGATATGTTTCATGTTCTTAAAATACTCCAAGTTTTTTAGAACATTGTATTCTTTACTGATTGATAAAACCTATGTTATTGCTACCTTGAGTCAAGAGGGTATTTTTTCTGTAAAAGACCATGTTTTGAGCCGTCCAAAAGATTTAAAAATAGCCCCTAAAAGGTCTTAATATGAGGCTTAATTGTGGAGGGAAATCAAGCCTTAGTGGTGTTTTCTCTTTTAGCAATGAACTTTGTTTTTCCCATAAAGTTAATGTACTTTGAATCATGGCTTGAGGTTGAAATTATTTTTTTAACTTCTTGACATTTTTATACTCTTAAGAACTCAATTCCCATATAGTTAATTTTGGTTATGGCTTAATGGGTTAAGCTGACGATTAACCTTTAAAATGCAATGCATGGAAATTCTAAAAAATTACCAATCTGTCCCTGTTTTCCAAAAAAATATAGAAAAATCATCAAAAGTAGGATTGGTAATCCGTAAAGTCTAAAAGCTTGAATATTGAGTCTAGTTTACCAATGATGTTTTCCAAGAACTGATAGTGTCCCTAAGCAAAGTAGAAATCCTCTTTTTCAATGACTGGTTAGAAATTAACTTCACGGACGTGCTATCTTGCAAATTTTGTAAAATATTCTAGAAAATTGTATGAACTTTTCAAAACTCTTTCTAAAAATCTAAAAACCTAATATACTTGAATATGAAAAAATATTGCAACTAATTCAGGTCTAAGTGGGGCTAATCTGGCCTTGAATAGGCAGCTATTTCATGTCAAAATCTGAGAATTTAACCTAATAACTAATTTGCATGTTTGTATAGTAAAATGCCATTATTTGTTCATGTAAACTTTTAGTAATCCATTTATTTATCCTTTAATAGGGGAAGGTTTGATACCTCACGTCCTAGAAGATTTGAAGTGTGGAAAAGGGTGCTTATTTGACAAATGTGAGTCAATCTTTGTGGTTGTTTAAAGTACTTGTTAGGGATTCCACATCTTAGATGGATTTGAATGCACCTTAGTTGTTAAGGTTGCATGTACCCCAATTATGAATAATATTTTGAATTGAATGATGGTTCCTTCATTCTATACTTTTTAGTTGCTATTTTGATGTGGAGGTGTGATAGGTCCATGATTGAAAGAGAGATTTGCATTGATTGTGTGTGAATATATCAATGCAATAATCTATTGATAATATTTTTCTATGTTGGTTAGGACAATGCATGCAAGTTATATAGTACGCCTTAATGATGAAGTGATGATATGAACATGATTATATAAAAGATGTAAAATTCTTTAACTTGTGATACCTTCTTGCATGCTTACATAATATGAAGTATGGAAGTAATATGTTGTCTAATATTATTAATTGAAACTGAGCATGATTACTTAACGAGGTTTGTAGTGTAATCCTCATGGGATGAATTAATAAATTATTAATTAAAAAAAGGAGTACACTTAGTGGGTGTAAAGGGTAGCAACCGAGACTTAGGTGGGTGTACCCTATCCGGATACTTGTGAGGGGCATATAGGCTGGAAGATACCTAGAGGAAAAGAGTTAAAGTCAAATGGGGGTGGCGAGTTGTTTTTCTAGACCACCGCCTGGGACATGGTGATGGACTTTTAGCATTTCTAACACTCCTAAGTGTACATGCAACCCTAGAAAAACCTTGGATCTATGTTTGACTAAGATACATGCAAATAATTATTCTCCAAGGTTCTTATCCTATCTAGCATGGCATGGGGAACTTGAATCAAATAAACCTAGTAGAATCACTTACTTTGTAGTTGTAGTTGATGGCTTGGATTTTTAGAGCCTAGCACCAATAGTGCGGATGCCTCAAATGGAAATCACAAATCACCACAAACTTTAGAACCTTGAGAGAATAGTCACAACTATCTTGAAATTGCCCCTCTACTTTATTCACCAAAACTAGTGTGATTTCAAGAAACAAAGCCTCTTTCTATAGTGTGGTGGATTAGGGTTACATCCATGTAAACCCTAATACCCATGTCTCTTCATTTCCATGAGATCCATGGGTTAAAGCTCCATGGAGTATCCATGGACTTTCCATGCAAGCCTAGCCCATTCCAAATAAGCATTAGCACACACTATATAAATATAAGAGCCCATATTTAATTAGTAATACTTTTGATCTCTAAATTAATCCTAGATTAATTATAGATCAATACTAATTAAATAATATGGTCTTATATTAATATATTAGAACTTATAATATATTAATAAATCATATCTTATACTATTCTCAAAAGATTGTCCATAAATTGTTCGGGTGAAGTGCAACCCAAATTCACCATCTCGGGTTAGGTCAAGTACATACCAAATATAGTTATGGACTTAGACACTATATCCAACAGTCTCCCACTTGGATAAGTCTAATAACTATAGTAGCAAGTATGACTTCAGGAACCGATCAGTAATCGTAGCTCTTTAAACTCAATTGAACTAGAACGCACCATTTTAGATAAGTGATCATATAATCCTCTTTTCTAGATATCAGCCGGACGAATACACGGAACATGGTCTAGCTTATTGTCCAGCATTTGTTTCCCGATTTCCGATTTGTTTGACCTAGAACTTAACTGAACACATCAATTTAGTTCTGACCGGGCCCGGTACATAGGTCAAAACAAAATCATCAAGGGGACCAGATATTGCTTCTAATCCTAGAAGGAACAGATAAACTTCGACTCATATGTTTG
The DNA here is from genome assembly GCF_051521515.1 of Lactuca serriola. Classification (NCBI taxonomy): domain Eukaryota; kingdom Viridiplantae; phylum Streptophyta; class Magnoliopsida; order Asterales; family Asteraceae; genus Lactuca; species Lactuca serriola. Next base: position 287,049,932 of record NC_136410.1, read on the forward strand.
CTCTACTACTTGTTAAATTACGCACAAAGGTACGTTTTATAACATTGAGTTACCAATGCGTTTTCGTACAATCAATGCATAACCAACTCATAGGCAACAAATCATATCTCTAGGTTTGAAGACTTATATGATATTACCGTCTCACGATCACTCGGGATAAATTCCATGAAGTGATTCCAGTGAGCGTGGGTTGAGTCCAAGGCTCAGAACTTATGAGCACTCATGATTGTTGTAGCGATGTCCAACATCTTAGACCTCTGCAACCAATCATGATAGTCTTGATTCATACCTACTTCCGACATATGACCGACTGTGGAGGTTCGAATAATTATGATATACTAAACATCATTATTCTGGAAGTTAAAACATGCAAAAGAAATATAGTAAACGATTGACAAGCAATAGCAATACTTTACTCATAAATAACAGCTTTTATTTATCATCAAATGTCAATTACATTTTACAAATTTCAAGATTTTCTAACTACTAAAAATAATATCATCCTTCAGCCCTATGCTCCGAGCATGCTGGAGATGCTTAGCCCGAGTCAGTCCCATCGTGAGGGGATCTGCTAGGTTCTCATCCAATGATACCCTCTTTGCCACGAGGATTCTTTCTTCTATTCGATGTCTGATGAAGTGATATTTTCTGTCAATGTGTTTGGATCTTCCATGATCTCTTGGTTCCTTGGCTAAGGCAACCGCACTACTGCTGTCACATAAAATCTACATTGGCTCCTTTATAGCTGGTACAACTCCAAGGTCTTCGATGAAGTTCTTTAGCCATATGGCCTCCTTTGCTGCCTCGCTCGCTGATATATACTCTGATTCACAAGTGTAATCAGCCACTGTCTCCTGCTTGGAACTTTTCCAAGTGATTGCCCCTCCGTTTTGGGTAAAGACCCAGCCTGACTGAGAGCGGAAATTATCCCTGTCAGTCTAAAAGCTAGCATCACTACCCTTAAAATCTCAAGTCATCACTCCCACCAAGGGTAAGGACCCAGTCCTTAGTCCTTCGCAGATACTTGAGGATATTCTTTATCGTAGTCTAGTGTGCCTTGCAAGGGTTCCCCTGATACCTGCTAACCATGCTCAAAGCAAAGTTTACATCAGGTCGAGTACACGTCATAGCATACATGATCGACCCTACAGCTGAAGCATAAGGTATTCGACTCATTTCTGCTATCTCAGCCTCGGTACTAGGGCTTTGTGTCTTACTCAATTTGGCGTTACTCTGGATGGGTAACTCACCTTTCATGGAGTTCTGCATGTTGAATCTTTTCAACACTTTTTCCACATAGGTGTTTTGACTAAGTCCAATTAGTCTTTTACTCATGTTTCTTAAAATCCTTATCCCTAGGATATAGGCAGCTTCACCAAGGTCCTTCATAGCGAAGCACTTCCCAAGCCAGGACTTTACTTCTTGCAGGGTTGGGATGTCATTTCCTATGAGAAGTATGTCATCCACATACAATACAAAAAATTTGATTATGCTCCCACTAGCCTTGATATAGACACAAGATTCATCTTCACTCCTTGAAAAGCCAAATTCTTTGACTTTCTCATCAAAGCAAAGATTCCATCTGCGAGGTGCTTGTTTCAATCCATAAATGGATTTCTCGAGTTTACACACTCTATTGGGGTACTCTGTACTGACAAAAACCTCTGGCTAAACCATGTAAACATCTTCAGTCAATTTTCCATTAAGGAAAGTGGTTTTGACATCTATTTGCCATATTCCATAGTCATGAAATGCAGCAATGGCTAACAGAACCCTAATAGACTTAATCTTGGCCACTGGTGAAAAGGTCTCATCATAATCAACTCTCGGAGTTTAAGAATAACCCTTTGCAACCAGTCGTGCCTTATAAGTGTGTACATTACCATCCATGTCGGTCTTCTTCTTGACGATCCATTTGCACCCAACTATCTTACGATCAGGTACATTGTCAACCAAGTTCCAAACTTGATTGTCATACATGGATTGTATCTCGCTGTCCATAGCCTCTTTCCATTTAGCAGCCCCAGAGCCTGCCATGGCTTCCGTGTAGCTGTTAGGCTCATCCAGATTTACCAGTGTCTTATCACTAATAAGTGTCTCACCTTCTGAAGTAATATGAACACCATAATAATGCTCAGGTGCATACCTAACTCTGGTGGAATGCCTCAAAGGTATAGATTCTTCAGTCGGCTCAACAGGAGTTTCCTCCTCAGGTTGAGGGCTAGGGTTTGAGGTTCCTTCACCACTTGACTCATGAATTTCCTTAAGGTCAATTTTCCTCCCACCGTCTCCTTGGCTCATGAATTATCTCTCTCGAAAGAATCCTCTTCTTGCTACAAAGACCACATTATCACTGGGTCTGTAGAAGATGTAGCCAAAGGATTTCTGTGGATAGCCGATGAAAATACATCTTTCGCTTCGGGGTTCTAGCTTATCGTGAGTCTCGCGCCTCACGAAAGCCTCACAACCCCAAATCTTGATGTGGTCAAGATTAGGAACTTTTACAGTCCACCTCTCGTGAGGTGTTTTGGCAACCTTCTTTGTAGGGACTAGATTAAGGATATGGGCGAAAGTCTCTAAGGCATACCCCCAAAATGAGATTGGTAGCGAAGCTTGACTCATCTTGGAACGAACCATGTCCAACAAGTACCGATTGTGCCTCTCAGCTACACCATTAAACTGTGGTGTCCTACGAGGTGTCAATTGTGAGATAATCCCACATTCCTTAAGATATTCAAGGAACTCAGTACTAAGATACTCACCACCATGATCGGATCGAAGCATCTTAATGTTCCTGCCCAACTGATTCTCCACTTCTTGCTTAAACTCTTTGAATCTCTCAAAGGTTTCTGACATATGCTTGATTAAGTAGACGTATCCATATCTAATAAAGTTATCAATGAAAGTCACATAGAACCGATTAGCATCTCTTGTGGCAGTTCTGAAGGGTCCACACACATCCGTGTGTATGAGGTCCAACAAACCTTCACCCCTAGCACAAGTGCTAGTAAAAGGTGACTTTGTCATTTTACCAAGAAAACAAGATTCACAACTATCATCTAACTTTAGGTCAAATGACTCCAAAACTCCATCCTTTTGGAGTTGGCCTATGCGTTTCTTGCTTACATGTCCAAGATGACAATGCCATAAAGATGCTTTATCTAAGCTAGTGGAAGAGTCAATACACAATACATTATTTCCTAGATTATCTACAACAGATACAGTTTCATACACGCCATCACAAGGTAATGCTTTAAAATAATGAATATTATTAAAGAAAGCATCAATACTACCATTATTATTATCAAAATAAAAGGTAAAACATTGTTTATACAATGCATGAAAGAGATAACATTTCTTAGCATTTCTGGCGAATAATAACACTTATTCAAATCTAATGTAAACCCACTATTTAGCACTAAGGAATAAACTCCTATCTTGGTGACAGGTGAAGCTTTCCTCTTTCCGATGATCATGTTTATCTTTCCCTGCTCCACATTCTCACTTCTTCTTATTCCCTACAAATCACAACATACGTGAATACCACAACCTATGTCAAGGACCCAAGACTTAGAATGAGGTGAGTTGTTAAACAATATAGTGTATATACGTGCATGGTTGGGTTTTACTTTCCCATCCTTCACATCTTGCTGGTACTTTGGGCAGTTTCACTTCCAGTGCGACTTTTCATGGTAATAGAAGCATTCAGCCTGATTAGGGTTAGCAGAAGGAGTGAAAAAACCTTTCTTGGTTTTGCTTGAAGAGGAGCCTTCAAGGGTCTTATCCTTGGTACCCTTAGAAGGGTTCTTTCTCTTCTTCCCTTTGCTATGCCCAATTGCCAAGACATTGGCCACAATTGGAGTAGGAGTAGGAGTAGTAACAACCGACTTACCCTTTAGACCACTTTTGGCGGTCTTCAAGAGTCCTTGAAGTTTGCTGAGGGTGATTTTTCCTTGTTCATGTTATATGTCATGCAGAATTGATCATAACACAATGGTAAGGAGTGCAAAATGATGTCTATTGCTAACTCATCAGGGAAGTTCACATTCAGCTTCAGTAAACAGTCCACATACCTTTGCATTTTTTGCATGTGGCCCGTGATGGGTTCACCATCCTTTATTCGGGTTGTTATCATGGAGGAAATTATTTCATATCGCTCTTGACGAGAACTTTGATGGTAGCAGTCCATCAAGTCCTGGTGCATCTCAAAAGGATAATAGTCCTAATAGGACTTTTGGAGCTCGGCTGTCATGGTGGACATCATGATGCATGCTACTTTTTTAGCATCTCTTTCATGTACCTCATATTCAACAAGCTCTTCAGGAGTAGCAGTTGGCTCGAGAACCTTTAACTCCTTGTCTAGAACATATTCTTTGTTCTCGTATCGAGTGACCATCCTGATGTTTCTAATCCAATCATTAAAGTTGGATCCATCAAAGATGACTCTCCCACAAAGATTCATGAGAGAGATGGAGCTAGTAGGGTTAGAGCCAGAAGCATTGTTATTGGAAGACATCTGAAAAGAAGAGGGAATAGATTAGATTAGATTTAGAGATAGTCCTTAATAAAACACCCAAATGTAGTATTAAGGCTAGGACCCAACACAATATTTTAAAACTTAGAAGAGGGATGTTGTAATCTAAGCTATAAGATATTTGAAGGTAGGTGAATGACGATTCACCAATTTCTACCATGAAAAACGAAGTTTTAATTAGGTTTTCATTGGTTTAGAAACTCCTAGATTCTTTGAGATTCATTGAACTTTCTTCTATGGCATGTTTCAATCTCGAGTATGCCCTTCCAGTTTTGTGACTGGGATGCCGAGGATCACAAAACAAGGTGTGAAGTAACCATGCAAATTACTTGGTACCCTCAATGTATTACCCCTCAATCGATGTGCCGGTTAACCACACATGCTCCATCAATACTATGATAAACATTGAGTCACCATTTACCTACCTTGTTAAGTTCAAGTTAGTGTGCCGGTTAACCACACACGCTCCACTAACGACTTAAACAAAGTGTAAAGTGTAATTTCATGGATTAGCACCTTATTCACATTTTTCTAAAATAACTATTATTGGAGATTCTATAAAGTTTAGTTACTTTAGTATTATCATTATACTTTTAATGAGAATTTATAAGTCCTTGTCCTACCCGTTCGGCTAGCGACCCTCCACCGATCAAGGAAGCGGTGGGTGAGAGTGGACACCCATTAAGTTGCCATATTATAGGCAACAATCTTATACCCCCCTTATAGACCGGCTTCGTTAATGAGGCGTACTAGCGGTAAGACGACTTGATATTATACATACATATATATATATATATATATATATATATATATATATATATATATATATATATATATATATTATTAACTTATAATATTATAAAGTATAAGAGTTGAATTTTAACTTTTAAAATTCTAAGGGTTGGAACTAAAGTTTTAATCATGACTTTACTTGTTCCAAAACTTGAGGGTAAGTTTTGTAAACTTTCAAAACTTTTCATTTCTTATAACTTATGAAGTTAATTGAGTATTAAAATGAAGACTTTTCATTTTTCTAACTCTTGTGTTCTTTTAATGGTTTTAATTCAAGTGTAACTCTTGGTTTTCCATAACATGAGGACAAGTTATAGACTCCATTAAAACACATTATGATCAAGAATTAAACTACCAAGTAGGTTACAAACAATTCCTATGATCATCTAATCTTCATAAGTTCAAGAACATGAATATGAACATTTCAAGAATCATAAATTACTCATAAAACTTGTAATTTTTTATTATAGCCATTGTAAATGGATTAGCATAAACATTACACCATCTAAAACAAGTTTTATAACACCAAAACAGTTTACGGTAATGTTTCTGAATTAAATTAATTCATTATTCACAATTCCAAATAGAGAAAAGCCATATTCTCTCTGACGGATCTTCGGGTTTTCATCCCAGATTGTGAGTCTACTATACTAAATGTGTTTCAATACTTGTTAGATGCTTTATAACATCAATTTCATGTTTAGATTTCAAGATCCGGGAGTTTACCGCCCAAGAACGTTCTTGGGGAGTAAACTCCAAAATGGAACTTTAAGGCTTCCTAGACCCATCCCCATGTTAGGCAACTTAATAAGGACCTTGTGTATGATCTTTATAGACTTGAAAGCATCCAAAATCATCAAGTAATTGGAGTTTACGGCCAAGAACTTCTCTTGGGCCGTAAACCCCTTTTCAAGGGCATTTAGTGCCCTAAACCACCCCTAATGCTTAAGGACTTTAACCCTAAAATGCTTGTCCCTATTTTAGACATCAAAACCCTTCAAAATCATAAGTTAATAGGAGTTTACGGCCAAGAACCTCTCTTGGGCCATAAACCCCTTTTTCTAGGGTAAAAAGCATTCCAAACATCCCTTAGGCCTTAAGACAATTACCTTTGAGCGCCTAGGACTTGAATGGGGAGTAAAGGATATCAAGAACACCCCTTAAAGGGAGTTTACGGCCAAGGAACACCTTATGGGCCGTAAACTCCAAGTGAAGGCACAAAAGTGTGCCTCTTGTCCCCATTAGCCTTAGATAAAATCATGGAAGCCATCCTTGATGTGTAAGTGCCTCAAAACAATTAAAAGCCATCACCCCATAGGAGTTTACGGCTGTAAACTCTAGGGTAAATGGACTTTAGGCCGTAAACTCCCCTATGGAGCATTCTAGGGCCTTAAACTACTTCATGTGTTATTCCAACAAAGCTAGGAGTGTACTAGGATCAAGATAACACTTTAAAACACCCAAAACCACCATGTGAGGAGTTCACGGCCGTAAACTCCAAAGGGTGGGGTTTGTTGGGTGGTGAACTCTTATGCAAGGCCATTTGATGTTTCAAACCCTTTTGCCTTGTCCCGTAGCAACTTAGATGCAACCATTTTGACCTTAAACACTTATAAAAAGTGTTTACATGTTTCTAAGTATCTTAACTTATTTATTAAGTTATTATCTGTCTAATTAGTTATATATATGCTTATTATATGATAACTAGGCTCGTGCGTGTAAACAAGTCTCCGTTTGCCACCTAGCACGGTATCCGACACTACAATTCCAACAGCTCACCACAAGTGAGTTCATACCCCTTGAATCAACCTTTGAAATGATTTTAAATGTTTAAATAATTTATGGGGGGGGGGGGATACAAGTCAAATACTTAATGTGATTAATAACTAGGAAAACAACGATTTTTACCACTGTTCAAACTGTTTATCAAACTGCTTTACTATGAAATGTTTTACAAACTCTTTTACTACCCAAACTTATTTACAGACTGTGATTCAAACAAATGCTTCTTATACTTAAACTGTTTTATCAACTTATGCCTTCAAATTGTTTTATAGATCGACATTAAGTCGATTTTCTCTTGAAATTATGTTTATGCTTCAAATGTCTTTTCAAAACTTATTTATGCTTTTATATATTCAATTGCATGTCCATATATGTATAGATATATAAATAATGTTTAAAGGGCTTAGGAAGGCCATCCGCCCTATTTCCTTTTTCTCGATTTGGATGTGGTCTGGTGGGATTTCGGGTGACCATCCGAAGGTCGTTTCCATATTACTTATATATCATATATACATGTATAGACACAAAAGTACTTCCATACTCATACTTATCAGTACATCAATAGTTAGTTACCATCGGGGTAACACAAGTACATATATAGCTATACTAGAAACAAGTACATATACAGCTACACTAGAAACAAGTACATATACAGCCATACTAGAAACAAGTACATATACAACTATACTAGAAACAAGTACATATACAACTATACTAGAAACAAGTACATATACAGCTATACCAGAACCATGTACATATATAGTCATACTAAAAACATGAACATATACAACTATACTAGAAACATGTACATATACATCTGTACTAGAAACAGGACATATACAACTATACTAGAACGAGAAACAATACATATACATGAATACGTTAAAAATTGTGATCCACTATGTTGGAGCATGCCTTAAATGTCATGGCCCGAGTTGTAGCCAGAATTCTCTTGGAGGGAGAGCGTGAGTTTGCGTATAGATCTATACTGGATTGACTATCCTACACCTTGCTGCTAGCTACAGCCGGACCTGCAGGTCTGCGGGTGCCAAACGTCATTTCTTTTTATTACGACCATTCATTATGTCGTTGTTACCAGTCGATAGCATGGTGCAATTTATCACATTATACCTTAATATAAATCCGGTTTAAGGTAGTAGTAATTAGTACAGCAGTAGTTCTTATTATACAAAACTATAGTACTACAATGATTTACCCATTACATATTTTAGTGATAACCTCACTTAAGCATTAATGTACATACTATATTTTATTAAATGATAGTTACACTTGGGAAATCACATACTTTACAACAAACGAGTATACAAAACAGTTAAGCCTTGGTAGAGGGTTACTTTAATAGAAAATATAGGATTTTCTGAGAGATTCAAACTTTTACATACACTTTCAAACACTTACTTACATTTTTACAAACTTATACATTGAGACAGGTTCAAACGTTTCGACAACAAACATTGACACTAAAATACTTATGAACTCACCAGCTTAATGCTGATAAACTCTTTCAAAATAACTTGTATTCTCAGGTCATCAGTAGACAGGTACCGAGGCCAGCTTTTGAGAAGATGGAGTGCATTCAAGACTCATCTCATATTATTTTGTTTTACATTATTTTGGTGTCTATAACTGTACAGAACACACTTGTATTAAAATTATATATTTAATGCAATGGATGATGTTGTTTGCTTATTTACATTTACTGTGTTGTGATACTATACATGACGTCCTCCGCCCCAGAACGTTTCCGCCGTTCTTGGTTTTGAGGTGTGACAGATTGGTATCAGAGCATTGTTTATAGTGAATCAAGTATATCAACCCATAAAAGATATACTAAACTATAAACCCAAAAGGGATTAAAACACTCTGACCAAGAGCCTATACTTTAAATAATAAAATATTTAATTAAGTATACTAGTCTGCATTCATACTATAATCAGTGTCACAATGACAAGAACAAAAGTATTACGATTGTTAAATATCACAAGTGAGCTCGGTGATGTATGGTCAGTCCTGGGAATGGCATAGCCTGATCAACTATGCTGGTCCTAGGAGTAATTAGCATATGCCCTAGAATGGTTGTGATATGTTAACAAGTCTAAAAACTTACCAACAATACCACAAGAAGATCAGTAGAACTTAAACTTAAAATACAATAGGTGTATTTTTGTACTACTAGTTACACGTATACTATATTCTTATACCTCTCTTCTCGCATAGATCTAAATGGCTGGATTCCATCATGGCGACCCGTACTTTCCAAATGAAGGCAATGTCGGGTGGATCGATGAAGAGCCCGAAGATGAGCATCCAATCCCTTTGGATGATCACCTCGCAGAAGGCTTTTCTGATGGATCCGACTCCGAGCCAGAAGTCAACAACCTACCGCTTGTAGGTCAAGCCCCGAACAACAACCCTCGACCAGCGTTTCCAGGTCCTACTCCCATGTGGGCAAACAACTTGAATTGCTGGAGTGATGAACATGGTCAACCCTTACCATACTTTGGGGACCGAACCTTTTACAACGTCAGCGATGGTGGCTCTGCTGACAGAGCTCTGCCTGTGATCATCCACAGAATAGCTCGTAATGTCGAGCAAGGTCGAGCAGCCATCGACCGGGTCATGGAGATTGATGCCAATTCAGGTGTCAATACAGTCCGCATCCGCCGTCTTGAAGAAGACATGGAACGGACCCGAAGAACCAACGAAACTCTGCAGCAACAGCTGGCTGCCTCCCATGCTGAAGTCTTAGAACTTCGAGCTCGTCAGAGAGCTCAGGATCGACACCTTCAAGAGGTGATTCGCCAAGTGTCCGACCTCAGGGCTCGCCCGAGGAACTCCCATCGCCATTAGATGATGTCTAGTACATCTCTGTCTTTTGATTTAGGAATAGCCTTGAACTTATGTGCTCTAAGTAGCACTTGTCTGTAAAATATTCCTAACTTTCGATACTCTAATTAGGAATCTAGGACTGTCAGTCTTGTCCTTTTGGTATGATGTAAGACCTACTGTTAGGTCGATTTTCCTTGAACTTATTACATCAGTAATACCCGTACTATTGAAATCTATCTAATCTGTGGGAAATTTGTACACTTGTGTATTCCTACTAATATTCCTTGTTGTGATTTCAAACACTCATTCAACTGTTGGGCTATGGTTAGTTAGTCCATGTGTCACTCTCGCGTTGTTTACAAATTGATTCTTACCATCTTTCTTATCTTTATAAACTTATAGCTGAAAGATGCCTCCTCGCAAATCTCCCAGGAATAGGAATAATCCTGCACCTCCACCGCCTCCACCGCCTCCGGTCATCGATACTGCAGCCCTGAATGCTGCCGTAGCTGCAACAGTGGCAGCTGTCATGGCTCAGTATCACTCATCCGATGCCAGCAGAGGTGGAACCCCTGTGGAATCTATTCCGATTGAAATCCCTGTGCGCTCGAGAGAGTGCTCCTACAAGGATTTCACAAACTGCAAGCCGAAGCCGTTCTATGGCACCGGCAGAGTCATTGCTCTATCGCAATGGTTCGAGAAGGTTGAATCAGTCTTCGAAATCTGTTCATGCCCTGCTGCATGCAAAGTAAAATATGCCGCATGCACCTTTGAGGGTAAAGCCCTAACGTGGTGGAACGGCCACGTCAAAGCCCTAACTCTCGTCGTGGCTAACGACATGGGCTGGGAAACGATGAAGGACCTCATGACTGAGGAATACTGCCCGAGGGGCGAAGTCCAGAAGTTAGAACATGAACTCTAGAATCTGACCATGAAGGGCACCAATGTGATCGCTTACACTGCCCGATTTAGCGAACTGGTGGCCCTCTGCCCCAATATGGTTCCCACTGAAGGGAAAAAGATCGAACGGTACGTATGGGGGCTAGTGCCTCCGTACCAGGGGAATGTCTTAGCATCGAACCCCGCTACCTTCGACAGTGCCAAGCATTTGGCACAAAGACTCATTGACCATGGAGTCAAGACCCCTGCAACCACAACCACCCTAGCCATCCCAGAACCATCCAAACCCGCGGGCACCAAGCGGAAGTTTTGGGATGAGAAGAAGAAGCCGCGAGCTGCAAAGAAACAACAAACCGTGGCAGTGCATGCCGCGGTAACCCCTACTGCTGTTACTGCTCCGGGAAAGCAGTATGCTGGAAGTTTGCCGAAGTGCAACAAATGCAACTTCCACCACAACGGCGCCTGCCGTGAAATGCAGTGTTCTAACTACAACAGAAAAGGACACACCGTCCGATTCTGTAAGTTCCCGGCACAACCGATCTCCCAAGTTCCTGGCTCAGGCGCGAGCCCAACTTGCTATGGATGTGGCGAAACAGGCCACTTTAAAAGGGACTGCCCCAAAGCGAGGACTGTTGGAGGAGCAGGGAGGGTACTAGCGATAGGCCACGGGGAAGCAGTAGCTGACCCGACAGTGGTGACTGGTACGTTCCTCCTCGATAACTCCTATGCATGCATTCTGTTCAATAGTGGAGCGGAGCGAAGCTTCGTAAACCACAAATTTGCTCGCATGCTTAAGCAACAACCACACACACTTAATGAACAATTCACAGTAGAAATGGCCAATGGGAAAACTGAAAGTACTAATAGCATATACTTAGGTTGTCTTCTAACCTTAGATGACCATTCATTCCCAATCGACCTTATGCCGGTCTCAATAAAAAGCTTCGACGTTATTATCGGCATGGATTGGTTAAGTCTTCATCGCGCCGACATCATGTGCTACGAGAAAGCAGTCCGTCTAAACCTCCCATCTAATGAAACTCTTATAGTCTACGGCGACAAACCTGGTGCGAGTCTTCGCATTATATCAAGTATTCAAGCACAGAAATACCTGCGCAAAGAATACCACGCATTCCTTGCTCACGTCGTCGACACGAGCCTAGAGACGAAAGAACTAAAGAACATCCCAGTAGTGAGCGACTTCCCCGACATTTTCCCAGAAGAACTACCCGGGTTACCTCCGCAACGACAAGTTGAATTCAGAATCGACTTAGTCCCAGGAGCTACCCCAGTAGCCAAGTCGCCCTACCGTTTAGCACCAGCCGAGATGCAGGAACTCTCTGGTCAACTTAACGAACTGCTCAGCAAGGGCTTTATAAGACCAAGTTTCTCACCTTGGGGAGCACCGGTCTTGTTCGTTAAGAAGAATGACGGATCATTCCGTATGTGTATTGACTACAGAGAACTCAACAAATTGACGATTAAAAATCGTTACCCTCTGCCACGCATAGATGATCTATTCGACCAACTGCAAGGGGCGAACTATTTTTCCAAGATTGTTCTGAGATCCGGATATCACCAGTTACGAGTGCTAGAGGAGGATGTGCCGAAGAATGCCTTCCGAACTCGTTACGGACACTACGAGTTCGTGGTGATGCCATTCAGATTGACCAATGTGCCCGCAGTCTTCATGGATCTGATGAATAGAGTATGCCGACCTTACTTAGATTAGTTCGTTATCGTTTTCATTGACGACATCCTGATCTACTCCCGAAGTAAGAAAGAGCATGGTGATCATCTGCGACAAGTTCTAGGGACATTACGAAAAGAGAAACTTTATGCGAAGTTCTCGAAATGTGAATTTTGGATCCGAAGAGTCGAATTCTTAGGACACGTGGTAAGCGAAGAGGGAATCCACGTGGACCCATCCAAAATAAAGGCCATTGAGAACTGGTCAGCGCCGAAGACGCCTACAGAAAATCGTCAATTTCTAGGTCTCGCTGGCTACTACCGCAGGTTCATTCAGAACTTCTCCCGAATAGCGAAGCCTCTTACAACCCTGACCCAGAAAGGCGTGGCCTTTGACTGGGAAGAGAAACAAGAAAGAGCGTTCCAAACGCGGGCACCGCACTAATACTATCCCTTCCCGAAGGAATAGAAGACTTCGTAGTCTATTGCGATGCATCCAATCAAGGACTCGGATGTGTTCTGATGCAGCGAGGTAAGGTCATCGCCTACGCCTCGAGACAGTTGAAGACACACGAGGTTAACTACACGACCCACGATCTTGAACTAGGAGCAGTGGTGTTTGCTCTGAAGATCTGGAGACATTACTTGTATGGAACGAAGAGCACTATCTTTACCGACCACAAGAGTTTACAACATATTTTCGATCAGAAGGAGCTCAACATGAGACAACGACGGTGGGTCGAGCTACTCAGTGATTACGAATGCAATATTCGTTATCATCCGGGTAAAGCCAACGTAGTAGCAGACGCCCTAAGTCGGAAGGAATATTCTGGTTGCAAGGTCAAGTCATTATCAATAACCATCCATTCACACCTGACTAAGCAAATTCAGGCGGCTCAACTTGAGGCCATGAAACCTGAAAATGTGTCAGGTGAATCCCTTAGGGGAATGGACAAGAACTTTGAAGCCAAGGGTGACGGAGCTTTATATTTCATGAACCGGATCTGGACACCGAAACACGGTGGTTTCCGAGACTTGGTCATGACCGAGGCGCACAACTCTCGGTATTCCGTCCACCCAGGTTCAGATAAGATGTATCTGGATCTTAAAAAGCTATACTGGTGGCCTAATATGAAAGCAGAGATTGCTACATTCGTAAGTAAATGCCTTACTTGCGCAAAGGTTAAGGTCGAGTACCAGAAGCCCTCTGGTTTACTGCAACAACCAGAGATTCCAGAATGGAAGTGGGAGCGGATCACTATGGATTTCATAACCAAGTTACCCAAGACGACGGGTGGACTTGACACCATATGGGTCATCGTTGATAGATTGACCAAGTCTGCACACTTCCTGCCTATCAAAGAAACCGACAAGATGGAGAAACTTACGAGAACATACATTAGGGAAATTGTACGGCTACATGGTGTACCTATTTCCATTATCTCCGATAGAGATAGTAGATTCACCTCAAGATTTTGGCAATCACTACAATATTCCCTAGGAACAAGGCTAGACATGAGCACAGCCTACCATCCACAGACCGACGGACAGAGTGAGAGGACCATCCAAACACTAGAAGATATGTTGCGAGCCTGTGTGATTGATTTTGGGAAGGAATGGGATACTCATTTACCCCTCATCGAAAATTTTCCTATAATAACAGTTATCACACGAGCATCAAGGCTGCTCCATTCGAAGCTCTCTACGACCGAAAGTGCAGATCCCCTCTGTGCTGGGTTGAGGTGGGTGATACCCAATTAGCAAGAGGGCAAGCTTCCGACAGTACTCTCACCGGTCCGGAAATCATTCGGGAAATGACAGAGAAAATCGTTCAGATCCGTGAACGATTGAAAGCCTCTAGAGACCGACAGAAGAGCTACGCCGATAAACGAAGAAAACCTTTGGAATTTCAGGTGGGAGACCGAGTCCTTCTCAAAGTCTCACCCTGGAAAGGCTTGATACGCTTCGGCAAGCGTGGGAAGCTAAATCCGAGGTACATAGGGCCTTTCGAGATTCTTGCCAGAGTCGGCCCCGTAGCTTACAAACTCGACCTACCCGACACACTTCGTAACATACATTCTACATTCCACGTATCTAACTTGAAAAAGTGTCTGTCCGACGAGACTCTCGTAATCCCACTCGACGAGATCGAGATCAACGAGAGCCTCAATTTCGTGGAAGAACCTGTAGAGATCATGGACCGTGAGGTCAAGCAGACGAAACAAAGCTGTATCCCTATCGTGAAGGTTCGTTGGAACGCCAAGCGAGGACCAGAATTCACTTGGGAACGCGAGGATCAGATGAAGTTGAAATACCCTCATCTTTTCGCTTAATTGTTGTAACTTTATATTTGCTTAAATTCTAATTTCGGGACGAAATTCCTTCTAACGGGGGGATGATGTGACAACCCGAAATTTCCATTTGTACGAACATTATCTATCCAATAGAAGCCAGTCCAGTTTCTGTAATTTTCATACTTTTCCGAAACAGTTTGTGTACATTAGGGTTTATGTTTTAGTTGATATCAGGAGAGTGGATGCTCCTGGTTTTGTGAAATTTGGGTATTTCAAGTTTCATACTGTTGCAGTCCTATATCGGGAATAAAAAAATATTTTCTGCCAAAATATCCTAGGACTATAAATAGTTTTTTGAATTAAATTAATTCATTATTCACAATTCCAAATAGAGAAAAGCCATATTCTCTCTGACGGATCTTCGGGTTTTCATCCCAGATTGTGAGTCTACTATACTAAATGTGTTTCAATACTTGTTAGATGCTTTATAACATCAATTTCATGTTTAGATTTCAAGACCCGGGAGTTTACCGCCCAAGAACGTTCTTGGGGAGTAAACTCCAAAATGGAACTTTAAGGCTTCCTAGACCCATCCCCATGTTAGGCAACTTAATAAGGACCTTGTGTATGATCTTTATAGACCTGAAAGCATCCAAAATCATCATGTAATTGGATTTTACGGCCAAGAACTTCTCTTGGGCCGTAAACCCCTTTTCAAGGGCATTTAGTGCCCTAAACCACCCCTTATGCTTAAGGACTTTAACCCTAAAATGCTTGTGCCTATTTTAGACATCAAAACCCTTCAAAATCATAAGTTAATAGGAGTTTACGGCCAAGAACCTCTCTTGGGCCGTAAACCCCTTTTTCTAGGGTAAAAAGCATTCCAAACATCCCTTAGGCCTTAAGACAATTACCTTTGAGCACCTAGGACTTGAATGGGGAGTAAAGGACATCAAGAACACCCCTTAAAGGGAGTTTACGGCCAAGGAACACCTTATGGGCCGTAAACTCCAAGTGAAGGCACAAAAGTGTGCCTCTTGTCCCCATTAGCCTTAGATAAAATCATGGAAGCCATCCTTGATGTGTAAGTGCCTCAAAACAATTAAAAGCCATCACCCCATAGGAGTTTACGGCTGTAAACTCTAGGGTAAATGGACTTTAGGCCGTAATCTCCCCTATGGAGCATTCTAGGGCCTTAAACTACTTCATGTGTTATTCCAACAAAGCTAGGAGTGTACTAGGATCAAGATAACACTTTAAAACACCCAAAACCACCATGTGAGGAGTTCACGGCCATAAACCCATGAGTTTACGGCCGTAAACTCCAAAGGGTGGGGTTTGTTGGGTGGTGAACTCTTATGCAAGGCCATTTGATGTTTCAAACCCTTTTGCCTTGTCCCGTAGCAACTTAGATGCAACCATTTGGACCTTAAACACTTATAAAAAGTTTTTACATGTTTCTAAGTGTCTTAACTTATTTATTAAGTTATTATCTGTCTAATTAGTTATATGTATGCTTATTATATGATAACTAGGCTCGTGCGTGTAAACAAGTCTCCGGTTGCCACCTAGCATGGTATCCGACACTGCAATTCCAACAGCTCACCACAAGTGAGTTCATACCCCTTGAATCAACCTTTGAAATGATTTTAAATGTTTAAATACTTTATGGGGGGGGGATACAAGTCAAATACATAATGTGATTAATAACTAGGAAAACAACGATTTTTACCACTGTTCAAACTGTTTATCAAACTACTTTACTATGAAATGTTTTACAAACTCTTTTACTACCCAAACTTATTTACAGACTGTGATTCAAACAAATGCTTCTTATACTTAAACTGTTTTATCAACTTATGCCATCAAATTGTTTTATAGATCGACATTAAGTCGATTTTCTCTTGAAATTATGTTTATGCTTCAAATGTCTTTTCAAAACTTATTTATGCTTTTATATATTCAATTGCATGTCCATATATGTATAGATATATAAATAATGTTTAAAGGGCTTAAGAAGGCCATCCGCCCTATTTCCTTTTTCTCGATTTGGATGTGGTCTGGTGGGATTTCAGGTGACCATCCGAAGGTCATTTCCATATTACTTATATATCATATATACATGTATAGACATAAAAGTACTTCCATACTCATACTTATCAGTACATCAATAGTTAGTTACCATCGGGGTAACACAAGTACATATACAGCTATACAAGAAAAAAGTACATATACAGCTACACTAGAAACAAGTACATATACAGCCATACTAGAAACAAGTACATATACAACTATACTAGAAACAAGTACATATACAGCTATACTAGAAACACGTACATATACAGCTATACCAGAACCATGTACATATATAGTCATACTAAAAACATGAACATATACAACTATACTAGAAACATGTACATATACATCTGTACTAGAAACAGGACATATACAACTATACTAGAACGATAAACAATACATATACATGAATACGTTAAAAATTGTGATCCACTGTGTCGGAGCATGCCTTAAATGTCATGGCCCGAGTTGTAGCCAGAATTCTATTGGAGGGAGAGCATGAGTTTGCGTATAGATCTATACTGGATTGACTATCCTACACCTTGCTGCTAGCTACAGCCGGACCTGCAGGTCTGCGGGTGCCAAACGTCATTTCTTTTTATTACGACCATTCATTATGTCGTTGTTACCAGTCGATAGCATGGTGCAATTTATCACATTATACCTTAATATAAATCCGGTTTAAGGTAGTAGTAATTAGTACAACAGTAGTTCTTATTATACAAAACTACAGTACTACAATGATTTACCCATTACATATTTTAATGATAACCTCACTTAAGCATTAATGTACATACTATATTTTATTAAATGATAGTTACACTTGGGAAATCACATACTTTACAACAAACGAGTATACAAAACAGTTAAGCCTTGGTAGAGGGTTACTTTAATAGAAAATATAGGATTTTCTGAGAGATTCAAACTTTTACATACACTTTCAAACACTTACTTACATTTTTACAAACTTATACATTGAGACAGGTTCAAACGTTTCGACAACAAACATTGACACTAAAATACTTATGAACTCACCAGCTTAATGCTGATAAACTCTTTCAAAATAACTTGTATTCTCAGGTCATCAGTAGACAGGTACCGAGGCCAGCTTTTGAGAAGATGGAGTGCATTCAAGACTCATCTCATATTATTTTGTTTTACATTATTTTGGTGTCTATAACTGTACAGAACACACTTGTATTAAAATTATATATTTAATGCAATGGATGATGTTGTTTGCTTATTTACATTTACTGTGTTGTGATACTATACATGACGTCCTCCGCCCCAGAACGTTTCCGCCGTTCTTGGTTTTGGGGTGTGACAGCACTTGTTTTTGAAAACTTGTTTTTGATTTGGTTTATGATTTTTATTTCGATGAATCATGTTTTTGAAAATAACATAACATTGGTGATGATTTCTTTAAACTTTAAATAAGACTTCAGCTAATGATTCTAATAAATAAAGGTTTTAAAAATTGAAACTTTTGTGTGAAAATCATGATGTTACAAGTTGATATCAGAGCCAGGCTGTGAGTAAATTGAGCCTAGAGGTAGGTGTTCAGACTCACAGTGTAGGTTGTGTCACAACTACCCTTTGTTGCTATAAAATTATGTCTTCATGTAAAGATCAACACTTGTATAACTTGTAATCTAAGCCGATGTCAAGTGCTATGCTCATTCAAATTCAACCATTTGAACCAAAAATTCCTGAGTGAGGTTCAAAATCTAATTCATTACATCTCATATACTCAGGTATGGGTTTGAAACCCTAATAACCCGTTTCAACTCAGAATGGACCAGGATCCTCTTATTGGACCTAATGAGCCAGTAAACTCTCAATTTGACTATTTTGGGTCAAGGAACCGTATTTGGACCTTAATATGACATATATTCATTAAATATAAGCATTTTGGGCCATAAGACTTCTCATGGACCTTATTGGGCCTAAAATATCTTACCTTGTCATAATGGGCCTTAATGGGTTGTAAATGGGTTCATAATCCCTATTGGGTCGTAAACCCCATTCCTTCATTATATTGGGCCATAAACCCCATTCCTTCACCACCTTTGGGCAGTAAACCCTCAAGAGGGCTCAATGGGCGGAAAACTTCCACATTTGGTCCTTGTAATTTCAAGAGTATTTAAATTCTAGCCCAACACACCTCTTATTCCCTCTTCGCACCCAAATTCTCGGTTTATATATATATATATATATATATATATATATATATATATATATATATATATATATATATATATATAAGGGGGGAGCAAAGATGGGGATTAAGCATGTGACACCTCATAATTATCTAGTGGATATCTAGGCTAATTATCCAAGTTAAGCTATAATCCTCCATGTAATAACCTCATGTCAAATCACCCTCTTCCTTCTTCTTCTTCTACTTTCGGCCGAGAACCCCAACACCCTCCCCCCACCCCCGCCGCCATCTCTCTCATTTCTCCAACACAAAGTCCTCCCTAAGCCCTCAATGCCCCGAGGAAGAAATCGTGTCGGATTGTGTGTGTGCTCAAGAACACATCATCAATGTTCATCATCATCTTGGTAAGATACCTTACATTCTAGTGAGTAACTTCATCATATGACAAATCTTTCATCCATTAACACATCACATCGTGATCCATACTCTAGATCCATCTTAGGTTCGAAAACTCCCCTTACGAAAGCTTCTAGGGCCGAGATCCGCATCATTCTTTACCAAAAACTTACATCATCAACCAATGTGAGTTCATACCACCTATTTTCGGTTTTTACTATGTTTTGGGGGAGAATACAAGTTGTTTTGTGTAGATCTATGTGTATATGCATGATTTTGTATGTTTTTCATGATATAAGTTGATTATGTGCTATAAAGTCCATAAACTTAAAGATATGCTAAAATATGATGATATTTGTAGAACATAACACTTGTTACCACTTATTATGCAAAGAAAAGGTTTAAAACAATTCAAAGTGTTAAAGACTATGAAAATTTGCAAAAGAGGGCCAAAATGACAAAATAACCAAAAATGAGGTACTTATATGTAACTCATGGTTTTAAGGGACCAAAAAGGATTTATTTTGATAAATATGAATCTTTATGGCATTTATTATTTTAAAACGGCTAAAAGTATAAATTTTCACAGATGGGCCTCATTTTGGGCTTTCACGGCTTTTGGGCCAAAAATTGTAAATTTTTGGACTTTTGTGGGCTTAAGTGTGATTTTAAACAAACTTGTGCAAAAAATGTAAGTTTTCGATAAAAAGGGCTGGAAATGAAAATTTATTTATGATTTCGGACATAAAGCGAAATTTAATTATAAATGGGCCGAGAATGCACATTTTCATAAAAACTAAGCCAAAAATGATATTTTGACAAAAGTAAGTTAAAAATGTTACTTTTACTAAAACTAGCCTTAAATGCAAACTTTGATCTTAAAGGACCTAAGATGTCATTTTTACCAAAAATATGTGATAATTGTAAATTCCCGGTTTTAAGGACCAAATATGACTTTTTAAAAGAAGTGGGCCTTTTATGTCATTTTGGTAAACAACTAAGCTCAACAATTAATATAACAACAAACGGATAAATTATATCATTTACATTCCTTATTGGGCTTGGAATATAATTTACATGCTTAGTGGGCCTTATTTGTCCACTTACATGTTTATTGAGCCTGGAATGTACCTTATATGTTTATTGGTCGTGGTAAATAATTTACATGTTTAGTGGGCCTTAGTTGTCCACTTACAAGTTTATTGGGCCTATATTATACCTTATATGTTTATTCGTGTAAATTCGATTAAGAATCTAATGAGACATATCGTTTGGCACCAAACGAGTGTACAAACATAGCATGTAGTTATAACCAGAGTCTCCTAGAGAGAAAGTGTGAGTTTTTGTATAGATCTATACTGGGGTGATGCTCCACACCTGAGCTGTTCGCTACAGTTAGACTAGGTCACTCTAGGGTGACAAATCGCACCATAAACAAGTCGGCGTCTAATAGACGTCATGACAGGAGAAATTGTCATTTTCAAGTATGGTTATAACGGCTCACTTAGAGGAATTAAAATTATAAAATTTACGGGAAACCATCTTTTGTGGATAACACGGTAACCTACACGCGCTGGTACTCAGCCTTGGGTGTTAAGATTCCAACATTCTATTACACAGACAACATCAGGTTGTCTGGGGTCATTCTCTTTATACTCTCACAAACATTAGCACACATGCATTAATATCACAACATATTTTCTGGTGTTTACAAAGCAATACAAAGCATTTTACTCAAACATGCTTGTGAACTCACCAACATATTGATGTTGACCCTTTTAAATTAACTTGTATTCTCAAGAAATCGTTGAGCAGGTTGGTCAGCAAGATTACATGGATATTTAGTTTTGTTTTGTTTTCTTCTTACTTTGAATATTTTGGCATGTAATATTAAAACACAATATTTGATGTAAACCTATGACAGATGTAATATTATATGTGTGATGATGATGATGTTATGTTTCAATTATATACTTTGTGATGATACTACAAGAATGAAGTCACCCAAGCCCCCGGACGTTTCCACCATCGTGTTCGGGGGTGTGATAGTTTGGTATCTGAGCATTGTTTATAGTGAACTGGCATATCTAATCATACAAGATATGCAACTATAAATTACAATGGGACTAAAACACTCTGAATAAAATAATTAAAATACATACCTAGGTGTGCATTAATTCTATAACACTAAAAGTCTCTGGAGAAAATCGAATACCATGGTTAAACCCGGACACTTATGTAGTCCTATTGGGGGTGAATATAGCCTGATCAATGATATTTATTCAAAATACGACCAACACGTGTTTGGGAGTGATCATGTCGGGAAATGAATCTAGAAACTTACCTTGTATCCAAAAGCTCTAAGGAACTTAAACCTAAACAATAAAAATACTAAAGGAGTATTTGAAATGCTATATGCATACACTCTCCTTACACACATCTCACCCTTCAGTTTCTCCTGCAGTCGTCATGTGTGACAACCCAAAAATTTCCATTTTGTAAAACCATCCACAGCAATCGAAGTCAAATCCGTTCTGCTAAGTTTCAAACTTTTGGAATAAGTTTAAGTATTTCAGGATTTACACTTAAAGAGATATAAGGAGAGAGGATGCACTAGGATATTGTGCAACAATATTTTTCCAAAACTCGTTGATATTAGAGTTCAATGCCTGAATAAAATATTTTCTACCAAAAACCCTAGGGGTATATATATGGTTCTTAGCCATATTTATTCATTTGTTACATTTCCAACTAGAGAAAAGCCGATTTCTCTCTCAAGGATCTTCATCCGTTCACCCCCAATTGTAAGTACATCGACCCTACAGTGTATTAAATGGTACTACATGACTAGATAACATGGAAATCATCCATAAAACCCAAGGAAAGCGTGTTCACGACCCAAGATCCTCTTCGACCGTGAACACTAAATTTGAGGCCAAAAGTGTGCCTTATGCCCCTATAGACGTTGGAACCGAACATAGAACAACCCTTGACATATCTAGGCCTTAAAAACATTAAGAAACAAGGGTTAGAAGAGAGTTCACAGCCAAGGATGTTCTTGGGCTGTGAACTTCCTTTCATGGAGCCAAAATGCCCCAAATGCCTTCCTTAAGCCAAGAGACTAGCCTAGCACTTTACCTTGATGTGTTTAGGACTCAAAACAATCAAAATACCATCACCCATAGGTGATTACGGCCACAAACACAAGCAAAAATGGTCCAAGGGCCGAAAACTCAAGTTAAGGGTGTTTTGATGCCACAAACACTTCCTAAGGCTTAGACTTGAATTTAGGATGCTTCCTTATGACCTTTAGGACCCTCATAAACATAAATGGCCATGATTTTAAGGTTGTAAACTCATTAGGGCTGTAAACACCTCAACAACTCCAAAGAAGGTGGTCTTCCTCATCCTAGGGTAAAGCTAAGGTCCCTAAATCATTCCCTAGCCTTCAAACTTGCACTTACACATGAGTAGCCATGATTTTACGGCCGTAAACTCCTTTGGGCCGCAAACCCATGTTAGTAAACTCATGTGAGTGCCATTCTACCTTCCTTTGTTGAATCACATGTGATTCCAACACTTGGTCGAGGTCTTTCCTAGTCCCGGAAGGTGTTTCCTTTCATATAGTTGTTTATAAACACTATTCTCATGTCAATATGTGTCATTATATATCATTTAGGACTTATTGTGTCTCGGGACTTCATTCGTGGAACTTCTCATCCTTACACGCATACCCGTTTGAATCACCCACATCAGGTGAGTTCATACCCCATAATGAATCGTTTAACTAATTTAACTGTTTTAAGGGGGAGGGGGTAAATATAGATTGAACACAATGTTAATTGTTTAAATGTTTGTTGTTAAATATCCTTCAAAATATTACTTATGTTATTTATAAGTTGTCAACACATTTCAAAACTCATTTAAAGTTATGATACTTTGTAGTTAAACAAAACTCCGTTATTAAAGTTAAAGCATAACTTAGTAGAGAAAGGAGTCACTTCAGTAACAGTCCAAGTAGAGCATTAGTAAACTATTATAGGTATAGGCTAGGAGAATGCTATTCATTACTTCTAGTACAAATAAAGCACACAAAGAAACAATACCACAACAGAACAAACAGTGAAGAGGATCAAACAATACAATAATAGAACAAACAGTGAAGAGAATCAAACAATACAAGAACAGAACATAACAAAAAATTCAGGTTGCTATAGAATGAGAACACACAAACGGGATGTAATTATACTAATGAATCACTAACGCATTAGTGATAGTTATATTAGGTATACATGATCATATAACTTTAATGTGAATTACATGGCTTGTAAGAAATTGTTGGGGTCGCGTTTGGTTCCCCCAATCTCTTTACATTGAGAGCGTTTAATAGGGGTTCTAACTTTCACATTATGACCGTAATAAAACAAATATGTTTTTAGGTTATTAGTACATCCGCAGGTCATTATAAACGACATATGTGTACTTACTTCTCCCATTACTTTCATAAAGTGTCGGTACCACTTGAAAGTTGATCTATTTTCTAGTCAAGATAGTTACAAACTAGGGAGAATATACTTCTACATTTGACAAAGGAACAGTCAGGTTTAACTCAGAATAGAAGATGCCTTGGTAGAAGGCTACGATTAAAGGTTAGAATCATAATGCTAGCTTTATGATTCCTTAATGCATACACTATAGGATACATATATGCTAATAGATTCCGACATCTAATAGGATGTGTGCTCTTAGCTTCACTTCATGTTCTCGTTGGATTGTGGGCTTGAACTGAGGTCACCCAATCTGTTATCTACTCGAATCTATATATATCTATGCTTAGTATACATTAAGTCATCATAAGGGTACCAGGTATGGATCAGGCCATAGGACACGGAGTCAACACATAGTTTTTCTAGTACAAAACTCACTTATCAAAGTCAGTACATTTGGTATAAAAAACTAGAGATTTCCCAGAAAAGGTCTTAATCCATTTTATTAAGCCAGTACAGTTTTAGAGACTTTAGGTGAGTTAACTCTATAACACCTTAGCTTATACACCGTGTTTATATATAAAACTAATATCCAATAGATAGCTAAATGTGTGTTTTCCGCCCGACGTCTTGTTATTGTTGGATTGTGTGCTTAGGGCAGATTCACCCAGTTAACTTTCTACCCGATATAAGATTATATATAGCAGTATAAACAAAACTATTATAAAAGTAATCATCGTAGTCATTATTTTACTATAAGAAATATAGGTTTTCTTAAAATAACTATCCGTTAGATATAAAGGAACCATTACAAATAACTCCATGAGTAACAAGTGAATACACCAAGGTTATATATGATAACGATCTAACTACCAATGGAATGTGTGTTATCTGCTTACTTGCTGTTCCCCGTTGGGTTGTGAGTTTAGGGTAGATACGCACAATCGATTGTTTATTTACTCTAAGTATATATAACTTGTACCCACTTAGTACGTATAGAAAGGCTTGTAGTGTCATTTTACTTAACTTTCATTCAAGTAGGAAATATAGGATTTTCTAGAGGAATAGTCGAACATTTCAAAACAGAACTTACAGCTTACATCACTTGTGCATATACATTTTCAACCACATGTTACAACTTACTCACATCACTAAAATCTTATGAACTCACCAGCTTAATTGCTGATCAACTCTTTCAAATAACTTGTATTCTCAGGAGACTATTAGACAGGTGCTCGTGCAGGGACTTCAGAAGATGGAGCATTTTAGCTTCAAGTCTTGTTTTGTTATTTGTTTATGACTTCTATGTATTGTGAACACATACATTGTAAACACTTTCTTTCTAAATGAAATGGTTGTTCATTACTTGCTTAGCATATACATATCTCGTGATACTTGACATGACGTCCTCCACCCCTGAACGTTTCCGTCGTTCCGGTTTATGGGGTGTGACAGATTGGTATCAAAGCATTGTTTATAGTGAACTAAGTATATCAACCGATAAAAGATATAGGTCTATAAATACAATGGGGCTTAAGTGCTCTGGATAATGATATATTTTAGAGTATAACTACAAATTATAAAATATACCTACTTGCTCATACATGTACATAATAGAACTAGGGTCATGAGGAGAACAGAACTAAAAGTATTTAAAGGTTGGGCACTGTCGTCAACCCGAACAGTTATGTAATCATAGCTAGGATCAATATAGCCTGATCAACTATATTCATTTGAGATGTGACCGACATGTGTTTGGAAATGATGTGGTGCTGCAACAGAGTTAAAACTTACCTGAACATCAGTCAAGAGAACGCCAGAATAAGTACAGTTTGAGTTAGAGTACTATGGGAGTATTCTATGATACGATAGCGTGATAACAAGTTTAGAACATGCCAAGTACATTACGTTAGAATACTATAGGAGTATTTTGGTCCAGATAAATAACTTATGTGATAACTTAAAAGACCCTTGCGGATAGGTCTACAATCTTACAAGGTATATTCATAAAGTTTTATATATAATCAAGATCTTATAGACATAGAATCTGTGACCGACGCTTCGCTATCCATTCCTATTAAGGAAGTAGTGTTGAGGTGGGATCACTTATTCGATGGTCTATTCGATCTTCAATCATATACAATACAAACTGGTGTACCTTGTACAATTATAGGAGGATTCCGTAAGGATCAGCCCATAAAGTTACCTTAAAGCACATAGGTTATATAGTCACTTTCATTCTCGCACGACAAGCCCAGATAAATGTAACCACTTCCTCATAGTAGACAACAGAAGAGTTCAGGAGGAACAAGGACAAATTCATGAGAAGATTTCCAGGAAAGATCAGCCGAAGTAACCAAAACGTCTTACGCATCACACTAATAAATACTAACTACGTTAATTTATCGAGCGAGTGGAAACACTGCTCACATTACATGTGTTAGAATTATTTTCTTACATGCAGCTGGTAACAGTTACTCAGAAAACAGATATTCATTCAAGGATAGTTATGTAAAATTCATAGAGTTTATTTGGTATAGACTCATTTATGAATTGTTCCTAGAACCCTGTGGAAGTCAGGACCCGATACATCCAGAACTAGGATAACCTTGTCTTTTCAACTTTCGGCTTGTGTCCGTTGCTATAGACTTATTCCGTCTCATGTTTGTTTTCTTTTAGCAAAGATGCCTCCTCGCAGATCACCCAGACATGCTACTCCGATAACTCCCATACCATCTCCACAAATCGATGCAGCAACTCTGAACGCTGCAGTGGCCGCGGCTATGGCAACAGCCATGGCACAATATCACCCCATCAGTACAGGTGGAGGTGAAACGCTTACTGATTCTACTCAAGGTGAAGTCCCTATGCGCCAGGGAGAGCTCTCCTACAAGGACTTCACTAGATGCCAACCATTATCCTTTAAATGGACTGAAGGAGTCATTGCCCTCATGCAATGGTTCAAGAAAACAGAGTCGGTCTTCGAAATCTATCTATGCCCAGAAGGAAGCAAAGTGAAATTTGCTGCTTGCACCTTCGATGGCAAGGCCCTAACATGGTGGAACAGCCATGTTAAGTCACTGACCCTATCAGTGGCAAACTCAAAAGGTTGGGAAAACCTAAAAGAGTTAATGTGAGAAGAATATTGCCCTTTAGGCGAGATTCAAAAGTTGGAACAAGAGCTGTGGGATCTCACTATAGTCGGCTCAGACATAGTGACCTAAACATATCGGTTCAGCGAACTAGCAGCTCTATGCCCCGAGATGATTACCTTGGAGAGCAAGAAGATAGAAAGATACATTTGGGGTCTGACTGCTCCGACCCAAGGAAATGTGTTGTCTTCTAACCCAGCCACGTTCGATAGTGTTAAATGTTTGGCTCAGCGACTCATTGATCATGGAGCCAACCATAGCGTAAAAGTCCCTATTCCCGAGTCATCTAGGGAAGAGGACTACAATCAGAAGTCGGGGAACAAGAGGAAGAAGAAACAAACAACACAAGACACCCTGCAAGAGCAACGAGCGAGTACTATGTACGCCGCAACGACGCTTACTACTTCAGCACCTGCCAGTCGTTATGCTGGAAACCATCCGAAGTGTGGAAAATGCAACTTTCACCACACTGGAGTGTGCAGGGAAATGTAGTGTTTGAACTGCCATAGAAAAGGACACACGGTCCGTTACTGCAGGGCACCAGCTCAACCGATCTACCAAGTCCTCGGAGCTGAAGAAAACCAAGCATGCTATGGCTATGGTGAGAATGAACATAATCAGAGGGATTGCCCGATAATCAGGAACTCAGGCGTGGATGGACGTATTCTGATGATCACCGTAGGAGAATCTACCCCGGAGTCGTTGACGAGTAGTGGTATGTTTTCAAAATAGTAATTTCTTTTAAAATTAATTCATATTCATATAAGATTAAAATTTGGGGATGACACTTAAAAGTAACTATAACAACACTCATGCTGAAATAGGTTGTAATATTCAAGAGAACTAAAAGATCCCTTAGAGAAGCTATTATGACTCACCATATACATCAGGGTTGTGCACAACTAAGATGTTGCAGACTTAGAGTGAGTGACTCCGCTTAGGTCCCCTTTCCTTAATTGGTTGAGGATTTGAGGCAGAGGTGCTCAGTCGACTGCCTGGCTCATCTTAAGTATTCATAACTTGTATATGACGGGCGATGGTAGTGGTACCATGGGGGATCATAGTATAAAAGTATCCCTTCAGTTAGTAAAGCACTTTTATTCGTATGTATGCGCACACAGCGGTACGATACATAGGAGAGTTAATTTCAAAATAGAAAACAGGAAACATGAGAACAGTTACAAGGAGTACATTGTTGAGCATACTAGGAGTACAGTACCATGCATACCAGGGATACATCGTCGTTTATCAGACGTTTCATTCATTTGACCAAAACTTTGTTCAGTATAGAGTCCGTTGTATTATGTCGTCATGAGTTGGCGTGGTCCTCGCCATATTGAGCTCATATGTTTCTATCACCTCAATCCGAAAGTTCTCGAAACTTTCATCATTCATATCGAAAGTCCGACCTGAATCAAAAATTTTATCTTTCACATTCTAAACCCCCGAAGTACTCGTGCGAAGAGTACTTTGTCCTCCAAAACCTTATCGTCAGACGTCCGCAGACCGTCACGAAATACCACTCGTCCAGAAGACCAAGTTAGAGCATAGAGGCTATGGACGAATACAATCCGCCTATTATTTTTGAATGTATACACAAGGGTGGTATATGAGTATGATTACGCAGATCTAGTACGTGTGTTTCCGCCCTATCTCCTGTTCCCCATTGGGTTGTGGACCTGGGGCAGAGTCGCACATCCGACAGTCCTACTAATCTTAATCATATACGGCTTGTATACGTGAGGTAATGATAGATGGACCAAGTATGAATCCTATCAAGAACACCAGGGCAAAGTTTCCAGGTCTACGAGTGAGTATCCTACAAAGTAGAACAGCTCAACCCTAGTAGTAATATTAAGAGAGCTAATTTCGGGATGAAATTCATTCTAATGGGGGGATGATGTGACAACCCAAAAATTTCCATTCTGTAAAACCATCCACAGCAATCGAAGTCAAATCCGTTCTGCTAACTTTCAGACTTTTGGAATAAGTTTGAGTATTTCAGGATTTACACATAAAGAGATATCAGGAGAGAGGATGCACTAGGATATTGTGTAACTCTGTTTTTCCAAAACTCGTTGATATTAGAGTTCAATGCCTGAATAAAATATTTTCTGCCAAAAACCCTAGGGGTATATGTATGGTTCTTAGCCATATTTACTCATTTGTTACATTTCCAACTAAAGAAAAGCCGATTTCTCTCTCAAGGATCTTCATCCGTTCACCCCCAATTGTAAGTACATCGACCCTAGAGTGTATTAAAAGGTACTACATGACTAGATAACATGGAAATCATCCATAAAACCCAAGGAAAGGGTGTTCACGACCCAAGATCCTCTTGGACCATAAACAATAAATTTGAGGCAAACCCTTGACATATCTAGGCCTTAAAAACACTAAGAAACAACTATTAGAAGAGAGTTCACAGCCAAGGATGTTCTTGGGCCGTGAACTCCCTTTCATGGTGCCAGAATGCCCCAAATGCCTTCCTTAAGCCAAGAGACTAGCCTAGCACTTTACCTTGATGTGTTTAGGACTCAAAACAATCAAAATACCATCACCCATAGGTGATTACGGCCACAAACACAAGCAAAAATGGTCCAAGGGCCGAAAACTCAAGTTAAGGGTGTTTTGATGCCACAAACACTTCCTAAGGCTTAGACTTGAATTTAGGATGCTTCCTTATGACCTTTAGGACCCTCATAAACATAAATGGCCATGATTTTAAGGTTGTAAACTCATTAGGGCTGTAAACACCTCAACAACTCCAAAGAAGGTAGTCTTCCTCATCCTAGGGTAAAGCTAGGTCCCTAAATCATTCCCTAGCCTTCAAACTTGCACTTACACATGAGTAGCCATGATTTTACGGCCGTAAACTCCTTTGGGCCGCAAACCCATGTTAGTAAACTCATGTGAGTGCCATTCTACCTTCCTTTGTTGAATCACATGTGATTCCAACACTTGGTCGAGGTCTTTCCTAGTCCCGGAAGGTGTTTCCTTTCATATAGTTGTTTATAAACACTATTCTCATGTCAATATGTGTCATTATATATCATTTAGGACTTATTGTGTCTCGGGACTTCATTCGTGGAACTTCTCATCCTTACACGCATACCCGTTTGAATCACCCACATCAGGTGAGTTCATTCCCCATAATGAATCGTTTAACTAATTTAACTGTTTTAAGGGGGAGGGGGGTAAATATAGATTGAACACAATGTAAATTGTTTAAATGTTTGTTGTTAAATATCCTTCAAAATATTACTTATGTAATTTATATGTTGTCAACACATTTCAAAACTCATTTAAAGTTGTGATACTTTGTAGTTAAACAAAACTCCGTTATTAAAGTTAAAGCATAACTTAGTAGAGAAAGGAGTCACTTCAGTAACAGTCCAAGTAGAGCATTAGTAAACTATTATAGGTATAGGTTAGGAGAATGCTATTCATTACTTCTAGTACAAATGAAGCACACAAAGAAACAATACCACAACAGAACAAACAGTGAAGAGAATCAAACAATACAATAATAGAACAAACAGTGAAAAGAATCAAACAATACAAGAACAGAACATAACAAAAAATTTAGGTTGCTATAGAATGAGAACACACAAGCAGGATCTAATTATACTAATGAATCACTAACGCATTAGTGATAGTTATATTAGGTATACATGATCATATAACTTTAATGTGAATTACACGGCTTGTAAGAAATTGTTGGGGTCGCGTTTGGTTCCCCCAATCTCTTTACATTGAGAGCGTTTAGTAGGGGTTCTAGCTTTCACATTATGACCGTAATAAAACAAATATGTTTTTAGGTTTTTAGTACATCCGCAGGTCATTATAAACGACATATGTGTACTTACTTCTCCCATTACTTTCATAAAGTGTCGGTACCACTTGAATGTTGATCTATTTTCTATTCAAGATAGTTACAAACTAGGGAGAATATACTTCTACATTTGACAAAGGAACAGTCAGGTTTAACTCAGAATAGAAGATGCCTTGGTAGAAGGCTACGATTAAAGGTTAGAATCATAATGCTAGCTTTATGATTCCTTAATGCATACACTATAGGATACATATATGCTAATAGATTCCGACAGCTAATAGGATGTGTGCTCTTAGCTTCACTTCATGTTCTTGTTGGATTGTGGGCTTGAACTGAGGTCACCCAATCTGTTATCTACTCGAATCTATATATATATATATATATATATATATATATATATATATATATATATATATATAATATATATATCTATGCTTAGTATACATTAAGTCATCATAAGGGTACCAGGTATGGATCAGGCCATAGGACACGGAGTCAACACATAGTTTTTCTAGTACAAAACTCACTTATCAAAGTCAGTACATTTGGTATAAAAAACTAGAGATTTCCCAGAAAAGGTCTTAATCCATTTTATTAAGCAAGTACAGTTTTAGAGACTTTAGGTGAGTTAACTCTATAACACCTTGGCTTATACACCGTGTTTATATATAAAACTAATATCCAATAGATAGCTAAATGTGTGTTTTCCGCCCGACGTCTTGTTATTGTGGGATTGTGTGCTTAGGGCAGATTCACCCAGTTAACTTTCTACCCGATATAAGATTATATATAGCAGTATAAACAAAACTATTATAAAAGTAATCATCGTAGTCATTATTTTACTATAAGAAATATAGGTTTTCTTAAAATAACTATCCGTTAGATATAAAGGAACCATTACAAATAACTCCATGAGTAACAAGTGAATACACCAAGGTTATATATGACAACGATCTAACAAACAATGGAATGTGTGTTATCCGCTTACTTGCTGTTCCCCGTTGGGTTGTGAGTTTAGGGTAGATGCGCACAATCGATTGTTTATTTACTCTAAGTATATATAACTTGTACCCACTTAGTACGTATAGAAAGGCTTGTAGTGTCATTTTACTTAACTTTCATTCAAGTAGGAAATATAGGATTTTCTAGAGGAATAGTCGAACATTTCAAAACAGAACTTACAGCTTACATCACTTGTGCATATACATTTTCAACCACATGTTACAACTTACTCACATCACTAAAATCTTATGAACTCACCAGCTTAATTGCTGATCAACTCTTTCAAATAACTTGTATTCTCAGGAGACTATTAGACAGGTGCTCGTGCTGGGACTTCAAAAGATGGAGCATTTTAGCTTCAAGTCTTGTTTTGTTATTTGTTTATGACTTCTATGTATTGTGAACACATACATTGTAAACACTTTCTTTCTAAATGAAATGGTTGTTCATTACTTGCTTAGCATATACATATCTCGTGATACTTGACATGACATCCTCCACCCCTGAACGTTTCCGCCGTACCAGTTTATGGATCAGGCCATAGGACACGGAGTCAACACATAGTTTTTCTAGTACAAAACTCACTTATCAAAGTCAGTACATTTGGTATAAAAAACTAGAGATTTCCCAGAAAAGGTCTTAATCCATTTTATTAAGCCAGTACAGTTTTAGAGACTTTAGGTGAGTTAACTCTATAACACCTTAGCTTATACACCGTGTTTATATATAAAACTAATATCCAATAGATAGCTAAATGTGTGTTTTCCGCCCGACGTCTTGTTATTGTTGGATTGTGTGCTTAGGGCAGATTCACCCAGTTAACTTTCTACCCGATATCAGATTATATATAGCAGTACAAACAAAGCTATTATAAAAGTAATCATCGTAGTCATTATTTTACTATAAGAAATATAGGTTTTCTTAAAATAACTATCCGTTAGATATAAAGGAACCATTACAAATAACTCCATGAGTAACAAGTGAATACACCAAGGTTATATATGACAACGATCTAACAACCAATGGAATGTGTGTTATCCGCTTACTTGCTGTTCCCCGTTGGGTTGTAAGTTTAGGGTAGATGCGCACAATCGATTGTTTATTTACTCTAAGTATATATAACTTGTACCCACTTAGTACGTATAGAAAGGCTTGTAGTGTCATTTTACTTAACTTTCATTCAAGTAGGAAATATAGGATTTTCTAGAGGAATAGTCGAACATTTCAAAACAGAACTTACAACTTACATCACTTGTGCATATACATTTTCAACCACATGTTACAGCTTACTCACATCACTAAAATCTTATGAACTCACCAGCTTAATTGCTGATCAACTCTTTCAAATAACTTGTATTCTCAGGAGACTATTAGACAGGTGCTCGTGCTGGGACTTCAGAAGATGGAGCATTTTAGCTTCAAGTCTTGTTTTGTTATTTGTTTATGACTTCTATGTTTTGTGAACACATACATTGTAAACACTTTCTTTCTAAATGAAATGGTTGTTCATTACTTGCTTACAATATACATATCTCGTGATACTTGACATGACGTCCTCCACCCCTGAACATTTATGCCGTTCCGGTTTTGGGGGTGTGACATCATGGAAGAACTCCAACAAGGTATCCATTACTATCAGGCCCTAGTGGCCAATGGGTTGATTGAAGGAGAACCTGTTATGGGTCAGGAGGCATATCTAGGTGTAGAACCTGAGGAATCCGTGGAGGCGATGACACTCCCAATGGCGAACGCTATGCCATGGGAAGAGCTTAAAGAAATGTTCCTGGCAGAATAATGTCCTAGAAGGGAGATCCAGAAGATGGAGCAAGAACTGTGGAATCTCACTGTCAAAACTCCAACATCGATGCTTACATCTCGAGGTTTAGTGAGTTGTCATTCCTGTGTCAAGGCATGATCACGTCTGAAGGAAATAAGATTGAAAGATTCATTTGGGGACTAACCTCTCCAATTCAAGGAAATGTAATCGTAGCAAACCCGAAGACGTATGACAGTGCTAAAATACTAGCCAATAAGTTATACAAGCATGGTAACAAGAAGGGTGCCAAAGTTGGAGAAACTGAAGGCAAGAAAGAGGGAAAGGATAACAAGAAAAACAAAGACAAAAAACGAAAGGGGTGACAAAGCCAAGAGTCATCGAAAAGGCACCAAACTGTAGCAGTCCATGCTGCTATTGCTCAGGTTGCTTCAGCACCACATGCTCCAGCCTCAACTATGCAAACTACTACCAGGTAATACTCGGGAACCCTGGCCAAGGGTAACAAATGCAGCTACCACCACTATGGAGAATGCTAGTATATGCAGTGTACATGTTGCAACCGTAAGGGCCATACTACTCGATACTGCAGATCTCAACCCCAACCGAACCAGCATCCAAACCACAACAACAACAACAAAAACAACAACAACAACAACAACAACAACAACAACAACCACAACAACACCACCACCATCAACAACAACAACAACAACAACAACAACAACAACAACCGCAACAACAATAACAACAATAGTAACGCTGGGGATAGTCAAGCTTGTTATGGATGCGGAGGAACCAGTCATTTTAGATGCGATTGCCCCAAAGCCAACAACCAAGGGGCAGGAGGATCAGGAAGGCTCCTGACGTTGGGTCAAGGTGAAGCAGTTCAAGACCCAATGGTTGTTACTGGTACGTTCCCACTTAACAGCACTTACGCGTGCATTTTAATCGATAGTGGAGCTGAGCGGAGCTTCGTTAGTAACAAATTCAAACACTTACTAAACCAACAACCCCATAAGCTAAACGAAGCCTTCACGATGGAGATGGCTAATGGGAAAACCGAAACAACCAAGGATGTTTATGTAGGGTGCACATTAACACTAAACTACCATTCATTTCAAATAGATTTGATGCCAGTCAATATTATGAGTTTTGATGTAATAATCGACATGGATTGGTTAAGCCCCCAGCATGCTGATATCATGTGTCATGATAAGGTCGTTCGCCTTCACCTCGCCAATCACTAAACCCTAATAATCTATGGTGATAAACCTAGAGCCAATCTTCGCCTTATCTTGTGCATCAAGGCACATAAGTGCCTCAGAAGAAAAACTATGCTTTCTTCGCTCATGTTGTGTATAAGGCCAAAGAAGAAGTAAACATTAAAGACATCACAGTGGCATGAGACTTCCCGGATGTATTTCCTGAAGACCTTCCAAGAATACCCCCAGAAAGGTAGGTCGAATATCGAATCAACCTAATACCAGGAGCCACATCAATTGCCAAACCACCCTATAGGTTAGCTCTCGCCGAAATGCAGGAGTTATCCAATCAATTAAGCGAAATGTTAAGCAAAGGATTCATCATACCAAGCTTCTCACCCTGGGTAGCTCCACTCTTGTTTGTGAAGAAGAAGGAAGGATCCTTCAGAATGTGCTTCGATTATAGGGAATTGAATAAGCTCACTGTCAAAAACCGATACCCACTCCCTCAGATTGACGATCTATTTGACCAGCTTCAAGGAGCTAGTTACTTCTCGAAAGTAGATCTAAGATCCGATTATCATCAACTTCAAGTCTAAAAGGAGGACATTCCAAAAACTGCCTTCAGAACGCTATACGGTCATTACGAATTTGTTGTGATGCCCTTCGGTCTGATAAATGCCCCCGCATCATTTATGGACCTCATGAACCGAGTCTGCCACCCATTCTCATATACTTCCGAAACAAGGAGGAGCATGGTCAACATCTCCATAAAATCTTGGAAACTCTAAGACCTGAAAGGCTATATGCAAAACTCTCCACATGTGAGTTCTTGATTCGTAGTGTAAACTTCTTGGGTCATGTAGTCAGTGAGGAAGGGATTCACGTAGATCCTTCCAAGATCGAGGCCATTAAAGACTGAGCGATTCCGAAAACACAAACAGAAATCCGACAATTTTTGGGTCTCGCAGGCTACTACCGAAGATTTATCCAGAACTTTTCCAAGATAGCCAAGCCCCGCACCACCTTGACACAAAAGGCATATCTTTCAATTGAACGGCCAAGCAAGAAGTTGCCTTCCAAACCTTAAAGCGATCCCTCTATAGTGAACCAGTGTTATCCTTACCGGAGGGAACCGAAGAGTTCGTATTATATTGCGATGCTTCGAACCAAGGGTTAGGTTGCATCCTCATTCAGCATGGAAAGGTGATAGCTTATGCATCCAAACAAGTGAAGACACATGAAGTAAATTACACTATCCATGATCTCGAGCTGGGAGTTGTGGTCTTCGCCTTAAATATTTGGAGGCACTACCTCTACAGTACAAAGTGCACCATATTCATGAATCACAAAAGCCTCCAGCACATTCTCAACCAAAAGGAGTTTAACATATGAAGCGAAGGTGGGTTGAGCTGCCAAACGATTATGAATGCGAGATCAAGTACCACCCAGGCAAGGCTAACGTGGTAGCCGATGCCCTGAACAGGAAAGAATACCCAGGTCGTCGGGTGAAGACATTATCAATAACCCTCCACTCCCACCTAACCTCACATATCAAGGGAGCCCAATCAGATGCTTTAAAGCTAGAGAACGCCACAAATAAAACATTGTGTGGGATGGATAAAAACATTAAAGCCAAAAACGATGGAGCTTACTACTTCATGAATAGAATCTGGGTCCCTAAACTT
Organism: Lactuca serriola; assembly: GCF_051521515.1. Taxonomy (NCBI): domain Eukaryota; kingdom Viridiplantae; phylum Streptophyta; class Magnoliopsida; order Asterales; family Asteraceae; genus Lactuca; species Lactuca serriola. The sequence continues at coordinate 287,086,552 of NC_136410.1, forward strand.
GGGGGATTTAGAGAGATAGTCATAAATGAGGCTCATAAAACACGATATTCCGTCCATCCAGGTTCGGATAAAATGTACCTGGACATTAAGCAACATTATTGGTGGCTAAATATGAAGGCAGAGATCGCCACTTACATGAGTAAGTGTCTCACTTGCGCCAAAGAGAAAGTGGAATATCAGAAGCCCTCGGGGTTATTACAACTGCCAGTGATACCCGAGTGGAAATGGGAAAGGATTACCATGGACTTCATAACCAAATTACCTAAGATAGCGAACGGATTGGATGTTATCTGAGTGATTGTCGATAGGTTAACCAAATCCGCCCATTTCCTGCCAATAAAAGAATCGTAAAGATGGAAAGATTAACATGAATCTATATAAAAAAGATTGTGAGACTTCATGGAGTGCCAGTATCTATTATCTCGAGTCGGTATAGTAGATTTACTTCACGGTTTTGGCAGTCGCTCTACAAGGCAATGGGAACACAACTAGACATTATCACTACTTACCACCCGCAAATCGATGGCTAAAGTGAGAGAACCATTCAAACACTTGAAGACATACTCCGAGCCTGTGTGATTGATTTTGGCAAACCTTTGGATACCCACTTTCCTTTAATTGAGTTCTCGTACAACAATAAATATCACACGACCATAAGGGTTGCTCCTTTTGAGGATTTGTATGGTCGCAAATGCAGATCGCCTCTCTACTGGGTTGAGGTGGGTGACACCCAGCTGGCAAAAGGGAAATCACCAAGCAGCACTCTTACAGGGCCAGAAATCATTCGATAAACAACAGAAAAGATAATCCAAATCAAGGCTTGACTCCAATCATCGCGAGACCGAAAAAAGAGTTATGCTGACAAACGACGAAAGCCTCTGGAATTCCAAGTCGGAGATCGGGTACTATTAAAGGTCTCTCCCTGGAAAGGGATGATCCATTTTGGGAAATGGGGAAAACTAAATCCGCGAGACATTGGTCCGTTCTAGATTCTTTCCCGAATTGGTCAGGTGACATATAAGTTTCAGCTACCAGCGTAGCTCAGCAACGTACACCCCGTGTTCCACGTCTCGAATTTAAAAAAGTGCTTAACAAATGAAATCTTTGTCATTCCTCTGGAGGAAATTGAAATAAATGAGAATCTCCTGTTCGTCGAGGAACCAGTTAACATAATGGACAGGGAAGTGAAGAGTACGAAGCAGAGTCGCATTCTAATTGTGAAGGTTCGTTGGAACGCTAAGTGTGGAGCGGAATTCCCATGGGAACGCGAGAACCAGATGATGTAGAAGTACCCTCACTTATTCTCTCATTCATCGTTCTAAATTTCAAAAGAATTTTGGGACAAAAGTCCCTCTAACGGGGGGATGATGTCTGAAATAGCCTTTGTAGCTAAGAAATTTTGTCTTCGTGTAAGGATCAACTATTGTATAACTTGTAATCTAAGCTAATGTCAAGTGCAATGCTCATTTAAAATCAACCATTTGAACCAAAAATTCTTGAGTGAAGTTCAAAACATAATTCATTACATCTCATATACTCAGCTATGGGTTTGAAACCCTAATAACCCGGTTCAACTCAGAATGGACCAGGATCCTCTTATTGGACCTAATGGGCAAGGAACCCTATTTGGCTATTTTGGGTCAACCAGTAAACTCTCAATTTGACTATTTTCGGACAAGGAACCTATTTGGACCATAATATGACATATATTCATTAAATATAAGCATTTAGGTCCATAAGACTTCTCATGGACCTTCTTGGGCGTAAAATATCTTACGTTGTCATCGTAGGCCTTAATGGGCCGTAAATGGGTTCACAAGCCCTATTGGGCCGTAAACCCCATTCCTTCACCACCTTTGGGCCATAAACCCTCAATAGGGCCCAATAGGCTGAAAATTTCCACATTTGGGCCTTGTAATTTCAAGAGTATTCAAATTCTAGCCCAACAGACCTCTTATTCCTTTTTCTAACCTAAATTCTTGGTTTTATATATATATATATATATATATATATATATATATATATATATATATATATATATATATATATATATATAGGGTGGGGAGAAAATATGGGGATTAAGCATGTGACACCTCATAATTATCTAGTGGATATCTAGGCTAATTATCCAAGTTAAGCTATAATCCTCCATGTAATAACCTCATGTCAAATCACCCTCTTCCTTCTTCTTCATCTACTTTCGGCTGAGAACCCCAACACCCCTTCCCCCCATCTCGCATATTTCTCCTACACAAAGTCCTCTCTAAGCCCTCATTGCCTCAAGGAAAAAAAATCGTGTGGTATTGTGTGGGTGTTCAGGAACACATCATCAAGGTTCATCATCATCATGGTAAGATACCTTACATTCTAGTGATTGACTTTATCATATGACAAATCTTTCATCCATCAACACATCATCTCGTGATCCATGCTCTATATCCATTTTAGGTTCGAAAACTCTCCTCCAGAAAGCTTCTAGGGCCGAGATCCTCGTCATTCTCCACCAAAAACCGAAATCATTAACCAATGTGAGTTCATACCACCTATTTTCGGTTTTTACTACGTTTTGGGGGAGAATACAAGTTGTTTTGTGTAGATCTATGTGTATATGCATGATTTTGTGTGTTTTTCATGATATAAGTTAATTATGTGATATAAACTCCATAAACTTGAAGATATGCTAAAATATGATGATATTTGTAGAACATAACACTTATTACAACTTATTATGGAAAGAAAAGGTTTAAAATATTTCAAAGTTTTAAAGACTATGAAAATTTGCATAAGAGGGCCAAAGTGACAAAATAACTAAAAATGAGGTACTTATATGCAACTCATGATTTTAAGGGACCAAAAAGGATTTATTTTCATAAATATGAATCTTTATGGCATTTATGATTTTAAAAGGGCTAAAAGTGTAAATTTTCACAAATGGGCCTCATTTTGGGCTTTCACGGCTTTTGGGCCAAAAATTCTAAATTTTTGGACTTTTGTGGGCTTAAGTGTCATTTTAAACAATGTTGTGCCAAAACTGTAAGTTTTCGATAAAAAGGGTTGGAAATGAAAATTTATTTATGATTTCGGCCAAAAAGAGGAATTTTATTATAAATGAGACGAGAATGCACATTTTCATTAAAACTAAGCCAAAAATGAAATTTTGACAAATGTAAGTTAAAAATGTTACTTTTACTAAAACTAGCCTTAAATGCAAACTTTGGTCTTAAAGGACCTAAAATGTCGTTTTTACCAAAAATGTGCCATAATTGTAAATTCCCAGTTTCAAGGACCAAATATGTCTTTTTACAAACAGTGGGCCTTTTAAGTCATTTTGGTAAACAACTAAGCTCAACAATTAACATAACAAAAAACGGATCAATTATAACATTTACATTCCTTATTGGGTCTGGAATATAATTTACATGCTTAGTGGGTCATAGTTGTCCACTTACATGTTTATTGTGCTGGAATGTACCTTATATGTTTATTGAACTGGTAAATAATTTACATGCTTAGTGGGACTTAGTTGTCCACTTACATGTTTATTGGGCTTGGATTATACCTTATATGTTCATTCGCGTAAATCCGATTAAGGATCCAGTGAGACGTTTCGTTTGGCACCAAATGAGTGTACAAATGCAGCATGTAGTTTTGACCAGAGTCTCCCAAAGAGAGAGAGATAGAGAGATAGAGATATAGAGAGAGAGAGAGAGAGCCTGAGTTCGTGTATAGATCTATACGGGGGTGACACCCCACACTTGAGTTGTTCGCTACAGTTAGACTAGGTCCGTCTAGGGTGACAAACTGTACCTTAAACAAGTCAGCGTCTAATAGACGTCATGACAGGAAAAATTGTCATTATCAATTATAGTTATAACGGCTCACTTAGAGGAATTAACATTATAAAATTTATGGGAAACCATCTTTTATGGATAACACGGTAACCTACACGCGCTGGTACTCAACCTCAGGTGTTGAGCTTCCAACATTCTCCTACACAAACAACATCGAGTTGTCTGGGGTCATTCTATTTATACTCTCACAAACATTAAAACACATGCATTAATACAAGATCGGACACAAACATTTCAAACTATTTTTCAGAAAATATCAGATTTTCTGGTGTTTACAATGCAATACAAAACATTTTACTCAAACATGCTTATGTACTCACCAACATATTTATGTTGACCCTTTTAAATTAACTTATATTCTCAGGAAATCGTTGAGCAAGTTGGTTAGCAAGATTACATGGATATTTTGTTATGTTTTGTTTTCATCATACTTTGAATATTTTGGCATGTAATATTAAAATACAATATTTGATGTAAACCAATGACAGTTGTAATATTACATGTGTGATGATGATGTTATGTTTCAATTATATCTTTGATGATACTACAAGAATGAAGTCACCCAAATCCACGGGCGTTTCCGCCGTCTGGTTTGGGGGTGTGACAGATTGGCTCAATTAGGTGCCTGAGGAACTTAATGGGGGGGGGGTGTGTGCTAAGAGATTTAGGACAGTTTCTTGTAGCTTTCTAAACTCACATTTCCTTCAATTGTTATTTATACCTAAAATTATTTGTTATTTAGGAACATGTCACACGTGGAAGGGAATGTCAATCCAGGAGAGCTGGTGGGGGTCACGACAACCGCACACCCGAGACGCCACCGGTTATTTTTCAAACCCACCTGTTGGTCGCCAGTCGTGTGTTAAGTCTGCGCTTAGCGAGTGTAGTACTGCGAGTGTTGCTATCATTGTAGACCTTCGGGACCAGCTTGAGGCACAAGTTTATGAGTTTCACAAACGCGATCGATCCATTAAGCGGATGCAGCAGGCTATGCGAGTTGTTGGTCTTTTACCCTCGGAGGATGAAGAATAGGAGAATGAAGAGCCACACGAGGTAATAGATGAGATCCACTCAGTTACCCAGGAGCGGAGCAGGGAGCCCACTATATATCGTGATGAGGGGCGGGGTAGTTCCTTCAAATCATTCATGAACCGTAAACTCCCTGTCTTTCTACGAGGTTATGACCCATCATTGTGAATGCAATGGTAGGACCTCGATATATTCAGGTGAGGTCAGTGAGCGTGTTATGAGGAGTACATAGGTGGTACTCAAGATGACAAAAATGGATTCAGCAGGTCCACAACATACTTCGATAGCATAGAGCCGACAAAAGAGTTACGCATATAGGAGGCGGTCAGACTTAGAGTTCCAGGTTGGGTACATGGTACTCCTGAAGGTGTAACCTTTGAAAGGTGTAATTTTATTTAGGAAGCGAGGTAAGATAGGCCCCAGGTATATTGGTCCTTTCAGGTTGATAGGGCAGGTGGTCAAGGTTGCGTATCGTTCGGAACTACCCAAGGAGCTCAGTAAGATTCACAACACTTTTCATGTCTCTCGGCTTCAAAAGTATTTGGTTGACGATTCCGCTGTGGTTCTATTGGAGGACACTCAGGTGGATGATCGCCTGAATAATATAGAGAGACCAGTGGTGATCCTTGATAGAAGGATGAAGACCTTGCGGAAAAAGGTGTGGATCCCGTGAAGGTGTAGTGGCAATACCGAAAGGGTTCAAAGTGAATGTGGGAGCCTGAGGACTAAATGCGAGAACATTACCCAGAGTTATTTACAGCAGAAAACTTCGAGGAAAAAGTCTAATTCAAGTGGGGGAGAATTGTAACATCTCGATATTGAAGTATTTTCTATTTTGAAACCCTAAGTATGAGAATTCATTTCATTTTAGACCCTGGATGTGAATTGATTGCACAATTATGCCAGAATGGCATTTTCGTAATTTTGGGAGTTGGGCACGTAAGTTGGGCGTTGCCCTAGGAACACTAGGTGTGAGTGAAAACCCTAATTTTGAGGATTTGGACCCTATTTAGGCAACCTTATGTCCCATGATCCTTTCATTTCCTAGCCATCATTACCCTTTCAGCCTCATTTTGAAACCCTAACCCATCTACAGAATATTTGACATCTTTGCATGTGTTTTAGTTTGTGTTGGTGATCCTTGAGGAAGAAAAATCTTGTAGAAGGAGCTTTGATCAAGGGAGAGCTTGTAGATCCATAATTCTCTCATCATTTCCAGCTTCATTGAGGTATAGAGCTTGGAACTTGCTCATTGTATGCTTAGATCCAGTTATTATGGAGTTTTGGTCAGTTTTTGGTCCCATGAATGAGATCTAATGGGATTCTTCCACTTCAAAAGTTAGGAGTTACTTCTCTTGATGATTATCAGGTCCCTAGTCCATAAATTTAGCATCTTGATATTTGAGGATCAACCATGCATGTGTTTATGTCCATTTGGTGAAACTAGGATGCTAAATCCGGGGTTTGAATTCTTTTGAGCCATGCAAAGGCTCCAAGTTAGTGACTTTATGGATTAAGACGTTCCCAAGGCTAGGATCTGAAGTTCGGACGTCTTGTTGTAAGCATTAAGTGCTTAATGGAAAAAGCACTTAATGGGTGTGTATGTCGAGCGAACGCAAGCATACGTGTTCGAGTCCCCGATCAAGTGAAGCCACCCTAAACGTCAGGCGTACATCTAGAACTCTTAGCGTTTACGACGTGGTCATGGGCTTTTGCGATTTGTGTCGTCTTTGTGTTGGGTTTTAGTATACTACCACATCCTATGGCGCACATACAACCCTAAATACCTTGGATATATGTTTTCTCTATATACATGGAAATATGAAGTTTCCCAGATATTACCCTATACTAGCATACAAATATCATATACTTGGGTAATAAAATAGATAGAATACATACCTTTTTTATGTAACTTTTCTTCATGAAGCTTGAGTGCCTAGTGCCCCAAGTGTGACACCTCAAATGGTTCACACAACACCATGAACACTTAGAATAACCTTGAGAATAAGGATACTTTGGTTCTCTCTAGTGAAATCGGCCTTGCCCTTTTGTATACACACACTAGTGCTAATTTCACCAACCAAGGACATCTTTATGTAGTGTGGAGATTAGGGTTAAACCCTAATACCCATGACCTTTCATTTCATATGATCCATGGGTTAAACACTCATGGATTATCCATGAAAGCTTAGCCCAACCTAAATGAACTTGGCCCATCACACAAATATATCTTAGAGTCCATATTTAATTAGTTCCTTTTGATCACTTAATTAATTATAAATTAATTCTTGATCAATACTAATTAAATAATATGTTTATATATTAATATATTAGAAATTATAATATATTAATATAAATCACTAGTATCCTTTTTCCTCATCTTGTCTATCTAATTGTCCCGATGCCATGCAACCCAAATGGACCATGTTGGGTCTGGTCAAGTCTTACAAATTATAGTTATGGACTTAGACATCAATCCAACAGTTTCCCACTTGGATAAGTCTAAAACTATTATTGAGTATGACTTCAAACCCCAACTAGCAATCGTAGCTCTCAAAAGCTTCTATCGAACTCTGACCTTGCCGATGAACTCTGACCTTTGTCAATGACTTGTCCATTAGATAACGGATCATATATTCCTCCATTCTAGATATCATATAGACTGAGACATGAATTATAAATCATTCTCTCTATCCATTTGTTGTTTCCCGATTTCTGATTCATGACGACTGGCCGATTGAACAAATCAAATCAGTCCTGGCTTGGCCAAGCACTCACATGTACCATCATTAAATCATCGAGGGGCCCACAGATATCGCTTTTATCCCGAAGGTAAAAGGAATGGATAAACTTTGACTCATATGCCTTGTTGTACTACTTGTTAAATCATACACAAAGGCATGTTTTATATAACATCGAGTTATCGAATGTGTTTTCGTGCAATTAATGTACAACCAACACATAGTAACAACTCGTATCTCTAGGTTTGAAGAATATAAGATATTATCGTCTCATCATCACTCGTGATAAAATCCATGAAGTGATTCAAATGAGCGCGGGTTGAATCCAATACTCAGAACTTATGAGCACTCATGAGTGTTGTAGCACAACTTTGTCCACCAACTTGGACCTCTAAAAGCCAACCCATGACAGTCTTGATTCATATCTACTTCCAACATATGACCGACTGTGGATGGTTTTGAATAACTTAGTCATTCCGGAAGAATAACCTAGTTATTATGGAAGTCAAAACATGCAAAGTGAAACACAAGAATAAATGAATCTAATATGGTATCAAAACCTATGAATATAAATAAAACACTTTCTATTTATCACCATACTGATTACTCATTATTCATTGTTTCGGTTTTATCAACTTTATACTTGAATTAAAACACTAGGTGTCCCATGCTCCAAGCATGTACACTATGTTTTCTAAGCAATAGCTTTGCCATACACCAAATATGCACTCTATGTTTGTCTATGATCCTTACTTTTGTGAAATAAACCAATTAACCAAACTTTCAATGATTCTAATTTCACACTCCCAAATCGAAATCTATTAGATTTTAAACTTACATGCACTACCCTCTTGCAATGAATGTGTACAAAGTCACAAAGACTTGTCAAAAACCATTACAGGGTATTCCAATGAAGACCTACTCCATGGACACAAATCCTTATGTTCAAAGTATCCATTGCTTTGAACATGCTTCTTGCACTAAGTCTTTTCTAATCTTACATAGATTGCTTCCATCTATGGAGACAACTCTATATTCCCATTTTGACTACCACTTCTGAACAAGATTTGCCTCTTTTCAGACTATGTCAATATGGCCCTTCCAATATGAAATGTATACTTCCAACTGTCCTTGAGCAACCAATTCTTGGTAAACCTTAGATTGTCCTCGACAATTGCTTAATCACTTTAGTCATATCCAATTCTAGACATTGTTCCCCTTAATGCCCCATGGCATTTGGAAAATTCAGAAAGGATAAATATTATAGCACATGTAAACGATATTGTACCCAAAGTAAATGGGACATGATTCATGATGTTTCACATAAAGACATGGTTCTAGACCAGTCTTTTGCCATAATAATTTATTCTGTTTGCCATATTCTCAAAATTTGACTATGAAAAGGGATGTCGTAATCATAATCCAATTTTGAGAACGTAATATATAGAATTTTCTTAAGTTGAACCAATACAACATGAAATTCATATATATATTCTTGACTAAAGGTGATTAAAATCTCAATATAAGCTCTTTAGAATGATTATAAACTCAATATAAGCTTTTTAGAATTGAAATGAAGTATAATTTCCTCTCCCTTAATTATAGCAAAACAACTTTTTCAACCCCTACAACCTCACGAATTTAAACTTTTGTTTTCTATAATTAACCTTGCTAACTTGCGATACCTATCATAATTATGATGCTTCCACTAACATGATGATTATTAGCAGAACACTTATGCTCCCACTAGCTTTGACATGTATCCAGAAAACAGCTGGACCTCTAGAAGTCAATACTTTATTGACATTCAAACCAAAGTTCTGATTTCTGATACTAGATTGCTTTGATAAGACTTTATCAAAATCATACACCTTATCTTAGATAGATCACATGTGTGTCTAAATAATTTAAGAACTATGAAAAGGGGTGTCGTAATCATAGTCTCAATTGTTTAGACCTTTTCCATTTCTCATAAGTCCATGTTAGTGTGTTGGTTAACCACGCACGCTCCACTAACAACTTTGAGAACTACAAATATCACAATTGCTATCTACTTAAAATCTACTTAGTGAAAGAATTTCCTCACCATCATTTCCATGAATCGGAGAGAAACCTTATGAAACTTAGATTTTATGATGTATGTGTTCTTATCCATGTGAATTTGTCAAACCATAATCACAAGACTATGTTAGTGACAAACCCTAACTCATATGGATTGAACTTTTGCAATCTTAACCTCTTGCTACCTGGCAGCACAAGGGCCCGCCATTGCTTCCAAGTAGTTATGCAAACAATTGAGACCATGTAGAACTCAAATATATATATATATATATATATATATATATATATATATATATATATATATATATATATATATAGCCAACTTAACTGGAATGGGCACAGAAATGTCAACACGATAGGTTATAAATCTTTAGTTGTGTGCTAGTGATGAAATACAGGTTTTATTTTTGATTACTTCTTGAAACCCTTTCAGGATCTTTTAGACTCCCACTGTGTCCTTGACCTATAAGACTTTCTTTCCAAATATTCAAGAGATAGTCTGGATTCTAATCAAGACAAACACTTAACAATTGGCCTAAGTTGGTCTCTGTTTTATCCGAAACATCACAACTTACCAAATTCAAATGTACAAGAGTAGAAAATCTTTACTCTTACATTTCACTAGTGTTAATAAACCTTATTTAATATGTGTCACTCAAGTTACATTTGTGGTGGGCTTGATCAGTGCACAAGAATGTGGACTCGATCCCTTAGTCTTTTACTTGACTCACACATCCATGTGAACAAGTAATTAGTCTTAATTTTCCAATTTTTGAAAGTTCTCATTCATCATAATATACAACTTGCATGGTTCCAAATTTCGGTCATCTTGAAACTTAGGTGATGAGAAACTTTCTTTATTTGGTAAATTTAGACACAACCACAAATGAAAGAATCAAAACCATTTTCCTATTAATAGCAATGGAATCATATAAACAACAATTTTTTTCACAAATGCCATTGTAAGGATACTTAAAATAAATAAAATCAAAATTTTCCTTTTATTTTAAAAACTTTGCGGAAAAACATATCCTTACAATCCATATGAAAACCTTGTTGTTATATATTCCTATGCAATGTGTCATAACTCCTAAGTAACAGCTTCAAAATTCTAATGCGATCGAAGTCCATCTTCGCGATCAGAAGAAGCATATACTTCCTTTAAGCTTTCTCTCTTTTCTTTGATTCTTATAACATCACCATGTGACTCAGTCACATTATGTAATAAGAATCTCCAAATAGGAGCTTAACAGAGTTAGACAATCGACTTTACTTGAAGTAGAGTCAAACTTATTGACTTTAACATCCTTAGGTAAATTTGGCAGCTTCGCAAATAGTGCCCCTTCCTTTGGCAATTTTAACAAATGGACCCTTTCATAATTGTACATGGGACTATCACAGACTTAGCTTTTCTCTTTACCATTTGGTCAACCGAGTTGACTATGGCCAATCCCTTTCCATTGGGAAGAAAATGCTTTTTCTGTATTTCCAGTGTCATCATTTTCAATGTCCATAAAGTTTTGGGAAGTCGATTTTCTAATCAAATTTGCTTTACTAGCCTTCCAAATCATTGTTGATTCAGCAGTACGAAGAAAATAGATTAGATCATTAAGGGTCTTGTCATAGTCTATTTCATAGGAGTCCCAAAGGAACCCACAAACTTTCACAAGACTTTGACACCCAACTCTCCCGGCTTGTCAATATGTGACTTCATCTCCAAGATGTGATCACACATAGACTTTGCTTGCCAATAGGGCTTGAGTGACCTTGAATTTGCGGTTAGGGAGAATAATTGGAGGAGATGGAGGAAGTGAAGTTCCAAGAGATTTGGGAAGATCATTGTTGTCTAAACCAGACATCAACAATAGGAGAAATTCAAGTAAAGTTGATTTAAGTCCTTAATATAACACCCAATATGAAATATTAAGGCTAGGACCCAACAAAATATTTTATAACTTGGAAGAGGTATGTCGTAATCCAAGCTATAAAATATTTGAAGGTAGGTGAATGATGATTCACCAATTTCCACCAAGATAAACGAAATGTATTATTAGGTTTTAATTTGTTTTAAAACTCCCAGATTCTTTTGAGATTCATTGAGCTTTTCAATGGCATGTTTCAATCTCGAGTGTGCCCTTCAGGTTTTGCGACTGGGATGTCGAGGATCACAAAACAAGGTGTGAAGTAACCATGCAAATATACTTGGTACCCTTAATATTTACCCCTCAATCGATGTGCTGGTTAACCACACACGCTCCACCGATACTATGATAAACATTAAGTTACCCTTTTCCTACCTTGTTAAGTCCAGGTTAGTGTGCCGGTTAACCACACACACTCCACTATCAGTTTAAACAAAGTGCAAAGTGTAATTTCAAGGATTAGCACCTTATTCACATTTTCCTAAGAAACTAAGATTGGGAATTTATAAGTGTTTAGTTACTTAGTATTTATCATTATACTTATAATGAAGGGAGAATTATATTCCTTGTCCTACCCGTTCGGCTAACGACCCTTTACCAGTCAAGGAAGCGGTGGATGAGAGTGGACACCCATTAAACTGCCATTTGATAGGCAGTAACCTTATACCCCACTTATAGACCGACTTCGTGAATGAGGCCTACTAATGGTAAGACGACTTACTCTTATATATATATATATATATATATATATATATATATATATATATATATATATATATATATATATTAACTTATAATATTATAAAGTATAAGGGTTGAATTTATCTTTTAAAATTCTAAGGGCATAACTTGGAATTAAAGTATTCATTAGAGAAAACTTTTCAAATTCCAAAACTTGAGGGCAAGTTTTGAAACTATTCAAAACTCTTTGATTTTCATAACTTATGATTTTTAAGTAAATCTTTAAAAATTTTAATGAAGAGACTCTTGGGCATCCATAACTTGAGGACAAGTTATGGAGCCATGAAGACTATTTATAAAAAAAAAGACTCTTCATTTTTTGTAACCTAAGGCATTTTTATGAGTTTTAAGATTCATAAATGTGACTTTTCATATAACTTGAGGACAAGTTACAAAAACACATTTTATAAACTACCTCTAGATTAATTAGGATTGAAAACAACTAAAACACAATTTTTTTCCATTAATCTAAACTAACTCATAAATCAAGGAAACATAAAAATTTAGGTAATCCATAACTTATGGAGTTAAATGCTTGTTTTATGATGAAACTTTTCATGTTCCATAACTTAAGAATAAGTTATGGAATTCTTTAAAACATTAACAACAAATTTTGTAACTCCATAAAAACTTTGAATCAATTTTTTTTTAATTTTAAAACCTTTTCATATCCATAACTTATGGAGGTTTCAAAACACTTAAGATCACAACTTAAAAAAGACACTTTTGAGCTCCAAAATTTTATGACAAAATTTGTAACTCCTTAAAACATTTAGATCAAACTTTTAAAACTAATAAAATAATCATATCATTTTATCTTTTACTAAATTTGACCTAATTCAACTAATATAGCAAATGATTCAAATTTTACAAATAATTAGTTTTTCACAAAACAAGTAATTATCTTAAAATTTGACAAACTTCAAGTTTTTTTTCTTTTTTTTTCAACTTTGAAAATCAAACATTTGCATGAATATAACAGAAACAACCCATGGCTCTAATACCACTGTTGGGTTTTAGTATACTACAACATCCTATGGTGCACATACAACCCTAAATACCTTGGATCTATGTTTTCTCTATATAGATGCAAATATGAAGTTTCCAATATATTACCCTATACTAGCATACAAATATCATATACTTGGGTAATAAAATAGATAGAATACATACCTTTTTTTATTTAACTTTTCTTCATGAAGCTTCAGTGCCTAGTGCCCCAAGTGTGACACCTCAAATGGTTCACACAATACCATGAACACTTGGAATAACCTTGAGAATAAGGTTACTTTGGTTCTCTCTAGTGAAATCGTTCTTGCCCTTTTGTGTACACACACTAGTGCCAATTTCACCAACCAAGGACATCTTTATATAGTGTGGAGATTAGGATTAAACCCTAATACCCATGACCTTTCATTTCATATGTTCCATGGGTTAAACACTCCATGGATTATCCATGAAAGCTTAGCCCAACCTAAATGAACTTGGCCCATCACACAAATATATCTTAGAGTCCATATTTAATTAGTTCCTTTTGATCACTTAATTAATTATAAATTAATTCTTGATCAATACTAATTAAATAATATGTTTATATATTAATATATTAGAACTTATAATATATTAATATAAATCACTAGTATCCTTTTTCCTCATCTTGTCTATCTAATTGTCCCGATGCCATGCAACCCAAATGGACCATGTCGGGTCTGGTCAAGTCTTACCAATTATAGTTATGGACTTAGACATTAATCCAACACCTTGGACTTTGGGGTTTTGGGCCTTTGTTGAGCCATAAGTCTTTCGGATTATGGGTCATTATTAGGGCTTGGGCCTTCTTTGATTTGGGCCCATATTAGGCTTCGGTGTCATTTAGGAAATGGGACATTATTGGGCCTTTATGCCTTTGAGTTTGGGCCATTGCTTTTGGGCAGAATGAGGGAAAGGATAAAATGGTCTTTTACCCTAGGGTTGGGATTAGTTGATTAATGTCTTGATTATGGTTTATGACCCAATTATTAATTAGTGTATTATTTGATCATATTCAGTGTGGAGATTTCCCGCATCAGTAGTCTGAGTAGTTATATGATTTCTTAGCAGTTTGAGGTGAGTTTCGTCCCAATGATTCGCAGGTCGGTGAGTCGAAGACACCAATGCTAGCCTATGGATTAGTGTTATTTGTATGCTTGTTTTATGTGTAAATCTTGCATGTGTTGTATGTGTTTGTATGTATATCAAGTAGGGCCTGGTGAGTGTGTTGGGTGGGGCCCATCACATCTTGCTGACATATCTGTACTGGGTGGGGCTAGATGAATATCGAGCGAGATCCTGATGAATGTCGGGCATGGCCCGATGAATGTTTGATATGTATGGTATGTGGTATTTTGGGGAAATCACTAATCTTTATGCTTACGATTTTCAATGTATGTTTTAGGTACTTCCGGATCGAAGGGGAAGAGCTCAAGAAGATCGCATCGCACACACACAATGATTTCTCCATTTTATTGACTTTGATGTATTTTGGATACTTATTGATGCACTGTGACTTTCTATGGTTTTGATTGAGACGTTTGGTTGATGTTTATTTAATATAAAAACAAATTTTTGGGGTTCTGGATTTTTGGGACGTTACACATAATCAATACAGATACATAAGTTATAGCGTAAAGACCTGATGGTCATGAATACTATTTCAGGTTGTCTCTTAATCACTCAGTATCCTAATCAAGTTCCACTAGCTTAAGCCTTGATACCTATCATACATATAAGCTGAGTGGGTCATGTTGTGAAACCTAGTGAGATACATAGGGATTTCAATCTCACAATATTGATTTAAGGTAAGGGTTTAACTAAAAAGCCAGGGGCTTCCTTTGTCGGTTGAAGTCATAAAGGCCTGTGGGCCGTCAGAGTATTTGATGAATATAGTTTTCCAATTCATCTACGTTTTTGAGTAATGATCTCACACTAGCAACGTAATTCACAAGACCTTCTAGAATAATCAAGTGTTGTTACCTACTCTGTGGGGTGACCAGGCATACTGCTAACAGTTTCCTGATCGGGACCTACCATTTCCGATTATCCCGTACGGAGCTACCGTACATTAACACCTGATAGTTTCATGAAATATAACTTTACTCTGCATTCCTAAGTTACGCACATTTTCCTAATGATACTACCTAATATCAATTGAATTCAACTAGGTATCTTCCATAAGTCAAAGTTTATCCCTAGACTAGATTACAGTGCCTAAAACCAAATTTTAATACCAACTCTATTATTAGCTGACACTAACCTATCTTAGTGCATATCTATTCCATAAGAGTATTATGTATTATTAATCATTTATCTTCTCAACAATTCTATAATATCATTATATATTATATGTTTATCCTAACATAAAATAGAACCACATCTAGTTCGCACATAGCACGTTATGTGTATATATATATATATATATATATATATATATATATATATATATATATATATATATATCCGAACATATAATCCAAGCAGTAACCACATAACTTGCATACGACTTCTAACAGATATTTAATATTTTACTTAATACATATATTAAATCATGTTCATGAAATGGACTATGCACTCACATGACTTAAGTGGGTGACTAGTGATCTGGGCAGAGTTTCGCCTAACACCTTTAATATTCCTTGACGTGACCTAAGTAATATTAATACAAAGTTTTAGTCTAATGATCCTACAGACTAATAATAGTCTAGATCCTCACTAATCTTAATGTCCACATCAAGATCTATCAAGTAAGAATCAGCCATGTAGGATAGTTGGAAAGCAGGATCATTTCAACATAATAGCTTTTCTGAAATCTAACAACCAAGCTATCGTGTCCATTCTTAACACATCTCCTGCAAGTAGTTTAATCAGTATAACGGCATGTAATTACTAATAAATCTTATTTATAGGTTCATAATGACAACTTATGACCATAAATATAAGTTACAATGAAAGTGATAGAGTATAGCTTAACTTACAGAGATTCTTCTTGAATAAAGTTTGGAAATCGCTATTGTTGGGCTCCTACTGGATGGCTACTACTTAGTTGAATACTTCAGGGGTCGCAGGGCTCTACCACAGACTAAAACTAAAGGAAATAGGCTAAAATCAAGAGGAATTCGATAGAGAAGAGGATGGGGAGTGAGGAAGCAAATGAGGAGTCGAAGCCTACTTATAGCACAATTGCACGCCATTCCTGATGTGAACGACGCGTACACATGAGACATTGCTCGTATTGTTTTTTTTATACGTGTCGCAAATATGGTGGTCCATTCCCGGTCTTCTAGAAGGTGTGTGCATTGCAACCCACGTGGACATGATGCTTCTCGAAAAACCTCAGAAAATCATAGCTTCTTCATATGAACTTCTTTTTTGACGTTATGTATATTGACACGTAGCTATTTATGAGATCTACAACTTTCATTTAGACTTTGTCAACTAATTTTGACATTAATTTTAAAGTTATATTTTTAACAGGCTTAGACTATCAAAGTCTATTAAAAATTTATAGCTTTCTCATATGATATATGTTCTCGACTGTCTTTATATCGATGGAACCATATGGACGACATCTTAATCTATCATTTAGATTGCTTTTCCTAACAATTAACCAACCTCTACTTTGGTTTCTGAGTCGTATACTACTGTGCTGAAACTTAGAAAAATCATAACTCCCTCTTACGAAGTCAGAGTTTAGCGTTCTTTATATGTTTGAAATCCTTGTCACATATACTATAACTTTTATTAAGATTATTGTCCTAAATAATCTTTTATCAAAAAATCATTTTTACATTTATTATTTATAAATTGACTAGCCCGAATCTACGGACACTACATAGCATCCTATAATTTCATTTTGTTTTTTTTTAATCTACCTTCATCATGGTTTGGTCTTATAGTCTTCGTCTCTCTTTTAATTGCATTCAACATTTATGAGGTAAATATTTTAATAACATAATTTATTTTAATAATGTTGTTCATGGTTCATGGCAGAATTAGCAAAACTCTTAGGCTTGAAGAAGTATTCTTCAAAAACGGTTGACTTTGTATCAAGCTTGCTCAACATGTTGGTAAACGGTGTGAACTATTGCTTTCCTTGATTACCCATGATGTATATCCAGAAGCTTGGTTTTTTATTTGAAGATTTATCGGCTTTAATACATGCAAACATAGATGGTGTAACTATCTCATATACACCTAATCATTATTTTGCTATTTACAGGAGTATTTGATATCCCTACGCATGTTGATCAACATTGCTCACAATGGAAAAGTCATTACATGAACGGCATACTATTTGAGATGAAATGGATAGGGAGCATGTTGGTTGGAAACTCATAAATCACAATAACAATGTACTTGCTAACAAATATATTAGAATGTTAATTCCGTTGGCATTGACATACGATGATTATTGTAAGTTTTATGCAATAATGAATACAATTCTAATGTTTTGGCATTTGGAGTATATGGTTACTTTTATTATCAGATACCCCAAAAGCCAACAATCACTTAATTGGATAAGTTGTTTAGCTAAAATGTGATAAATAGCAACATACTTTCATTTTATTGCTATAATTAGGTAGATTTTTCAAAGTATGCTATTTTATGTATAAGAAATAAAACTGAAGAACAATGTTGTAAAAAGAAATATTCTAAGTAGCTTTTTATTCAATGAATCCAAAAACAATTTGGCTTTAATATCTTGACCATTCGAACCCCCGCTAATGGCATGGGTGGCTTTCATCTAGTTGATATATAAAAGTTTGAGGGTACTACAAAATATATAATATATTAATTACAAATGAGTTTATGAACAATGCACTTCATACATTTTAGATTTTGCAACAAAACTTTTTAATACTAACACATTTAGTCTCTATAAATTCCTAATTTATAGAATAAGGTCTCTGTGATTTTTTTTAAAGAAACAGTCTGTATATTTAAGATATTCGTATATTGGCAGGTTTGATTCATGTAGAGAAAATGAATTACAAAAATTGTCCCTGTTATTTATGTAACATCTGAATTCAAAGATACATTTTATTTTATTATAGTTTGGCTTTTTGAGAGTCGCCACGGCATGGGGAATGATCGCCATGGCGTGGTGAGGCATTTTTGGTCACGGGTTCCTTTTGAGTCGCCATGACATAGTAGGATAGGACACAACATGGCCATCATGATTTCTTAAACCCTAATTTTTTGGGTTTTGCAACCTATTTAAAGGAATGAGGAGGCTAGGGTTTGATCATCTTCAGCCTCCACCACCCACCTTAGCTCTAAAGAAACCGTAGTTCCTTTTGATTCTTAAAGCTTACTTTGGTGTTTTTGGGAGATTTTGAAGGAATGAGAAAGGATTAAGCCAAGGATCATAAAGCAAGTTCTCATTCCTCTTCCTAGCATGTTTTTGAACCTTTGTAAATGTCCAACACTTCACCTTTATGTTGCTAGGCTGCTAGATCTTGAGTTTTGTCCCATTTTCTTCTTGTTCTTGTTAGTTAGGATGGTGAGATCCCATAAAGGTTGCAAATTTATGAATCTTTCGGTTATTTCGAGTGATTAATGGTTTTGATCTAAAGTATGGTGGATTGGTTGAACCATGCATGGGATTTTGGTTATAATCCTCCTTTTTGACCTAATATGAGCTCAAGACATGCATTGGACATGCATGTCTATAAAGCACCAACTTTTAGGATTGTTTTGGTGTTGGAAAACCTTCTGGAGTTGATGGACATGGAATTTTTGAGATTAAGTGTTCCATGATTATGTCCATGTCATGTTTTGCTTTATTGGACCTAGGGCTTGAGATCTTGATCTCTTGGAGAGTCTTAAGGGATAATGTTTGAAACTTTATCCACCTATACATAAAAAGGATCATATCCGAGCATTTGAGCTCTTGGAATTGACAGAAACGGCTTAACTCATTAAGTTGTCTTGAACACGGAGTGGCCCTAGGTTGCCATGGTGTGGTGACTAGGGATTTAGTGTCTGTTTTTTCGTTTGTGGACCACTACATGATCAAGGATGACCACAACGTCGCATGTCAACTGAAGTCAAATCTCACTATTGACTTTTGGCTTGAATTGACTTTTGGTCAAACTCCTTGTCTTGTAATTAGAGCTAAGAGTTTACCTTGTGTGGCTGTATATGTGGTGTATAACATTTGTTTTCTCGACTGTAAGAGCAGTGGTAGTTGTTTATCATTTGGTAGGTGAGCCTTCTCATTGCAATTATGAGACTAAGGCACCAAGTTCGGCCCATAGGATTGTGTAGGATTTTAGTTGTCTTTGTGATACTTGCTTGGAAGACCCCGGGGGTATCCTATGATATTTGTATGAATGACCATGTGGGTAGCCCATTGCACTTGAATGTTAGACCAGAGGGGTAGCCCATGGCATTTCAAGGAAATACCATGGGGTAGCCCATGGCACTTGGTTGTAAGACCATAGGGTAACCCATGGCATTCCATAGAAAAGACCATGAGGGTAGCCCATGGAAATTATATGTATTGTACGTGGTATTTTGGAGAACTTGGTAAGATTTGTGCTTATGGTTTTGCAGTTTAACATTTTCAATTGCTTCTAGTTCGAAAGGGAAGGGTCCGACGTGATCACACAACATCCTCCTCATCATTTTGCATTTATGACTATTTTACTTTGATGATTTTGATACATAGTATTGTGGTTGATTTTGAGACACATGATGTATGGAATTGATGATTTTTAAAAGGAAAGTTTTATCGCTATCAAAGCCTTGATTTGAGGGATTCGAGCCCACTCTTGGGTGTGTTAAACTCAAACAGAGGAATTGATAATATTTTCAAAAGAAAAATGCGTTCTCTACAGGTTTTACGAAGAAAAGGGGGTATGATGTGTGCAATCAGACGAGCTCGAGTAAGTGATTCCCCAAATACCCATACCAATGTATTATTACTAGTATACATGTTATGTGAACTACATGGTAGAGTTGGGCTAAGGATAACTTTAGGAATTGTATGTTAGAATTGCCTGATTTGTGTGATGCCTTATAGCCTAGGGCAATTGGATGTTATGTAACTCGGGATTTATATATGTTGGGTCAAAAATATGGTTTATACTTTGCTTTTCTAGGAAAATGTATTTTTATGTCTAGGACCGTAAACAGCTTGGTGTTTATGGCTGTATATGTGTTTACGGCCATGAACAACTTTTACGGCCGTGAACCTGTTCACAGTCCATGTATATATATATATATATATATATATATATATATATATATATATATATATATATATATATATATATATATATATATATATATAGGGTGAGGGGTGCATGAGAGTAAAAGGCAAGAGAAGTGAGAGCATATTGTAGAAAGAGAACGTTAGAGAGAAGAGAGGAGCTTTAGTGTGTGTTAGTGTGTGTGAATCTTGTATCTTGATCTTCATTCATATCAAATCATACAAGATTCATCATCTTCTTCATTAGATCTGGCATCATCCGTTTGATTGGGATTCCGCACCATCAAACAGATGTGATTGATACAGAACAATATTTGGGGACTTACAGTTGGTATCAGAGCTTGGATTGTATCAATCAATTTTGTCAGATCTGAAGCCTATTTGATCTTATTTTTGAAGGATTTTTGTGTTTTTTGATAGATCTTGGCAAAATAAGGGGGGTTTGTTCTTCGCGTTTTTCATAAAAACGAGTTTTGGATTGAGTTTTGCAGCAAAAAGTTTGAAAAACGTCATTTTTCTTCGCATCTGAAGCTCAATCTACGGCCTCGGAGTTTACAGCCTCGGCTCGGAGTGTTCGGCTTGGCAGCTTCAGTCTCATCCTCGCACGCGCATCTGTTAAAAAAAATGGGGGGGGGAAGCAATTTAGCGAGTGCCAGGGATCGAACCCGGGTCTCCTCCAGACTCAACAAGGCGCCTTACCAGTTGAGCTACAAAGCCACACGCTACTTTCCTTCCAAATTTAATTCAAAAGCACTCCCTTTTGCACCTACTTTCGCAAAATTGACACTTTTAACCCAAAAATCAATTTCCTTTATTTTTAAATTACATTTTCAACCCAAAATTTTAGTTTTTAATTTTTGACTTTTGACCATAAATTTTGACTTTGACTTCCAAGTTTGACATTTGACTTTCTCGGTTAACCTTCAAATTTTCAATTTTAGCTTTTCGGTTTGACTTTTAAGGTTGACTTTTGAGTTTTTAGTCAAAGGGCATATTTTTAATAAAAGTGAGTTCCTCATCCATTCCGATAAATGAAGTTTCATGTACTCCATCTTGTGAAGCTACGATTAAATTTCTTCGCGAACAAATTGATTTGCTAAAAAGGGAAAATGAAGACCTAAAATACAAAGGATATCAACTTAGGAAAGGTTAGAAACCATTAAAAGCACAATTAGAAGCTAAAATCAAGGATTTCCGAAAACTCCAAGAAGATTACATCAACAAGTGTAAAAATTACGATTACATTAAGAAACAAGTTGCAACTATAACTGAAGAACTTGACTCTTTGAAAATTAAGTGTGGAAGAATAGATGTTAGTTTCAAAAGTTATACTGCGTCAAGTAAGACAGTCGAGTCCTTAGTAGAAAAACAATTAAGTTTTAAAGATAATCAAACCAAGAGTCTAGGGTATCATAGTGTGCCACCTCCTTTTAATCACAACTATAAACCATCCCTTGAGACCAATGAGAAAGAAATGCCTGCTTAGTATGGCCAAACCCCTGCTCTAGCTTCAGTTAAGACTGAACAATCAGGGCCAACTGAGGGTGTTGAGATGAAAGATACTAATGTTTCTACTTCCTATATAGGTAAAGCAATAGAGGGTGAGAACAAGGAGAAAACTATTTAACAATCCAATGACTCCTTGAACTCAAAATTTGTTGCTTCGAATTTTTTTGCTTCTAACTTAGTTTCGACTAATCAACCTGCTGTTGAGAAATACAGGCCACCAAAACAAGCAAAACCAACGGTTTGTTGCAAGTGTACATGTGGGAACAACCAGGAACACGTCAAGGATACGCCACCAGGGGCAGGAAGAAACAACTTCCCAGTGAAGAAAAAGACATGTTTTCACTGTGGAACACCTAGACACATTGCCCAAAACTGTCCAAATCTCGCATACGTTCCCTACTATGCACAAGGGTGGCAGAACGCGCCAAGAGGGAAATTTTCCAAAAGAACCCCCTCAAGATCACGTTCAGACAATGTCAACTGGAACGCGCAAAAGGCCAAGAATCAAAATCCCAAGGGCAAGAAGGGAATGTTGGCCAAGAAGTCCAATCCAAGAGATGCACCAGTGAAGCCAGGACCGATTAGGTCAAAGTCATCTCGACATCAGACCTTAAGTTCTGAAACAAGTGTCGGGGCATCCATCGGATCGAACAAGAAATGGGTTAAATCTAACTACAGATGGGTACCAAAGGTTCAATCTCCCAAATCACCTATTAACTCTAACGTTTCTACATCTTCTGTTTGTGATAAACAGGATATGTCATGGGAGAGAGTTCCTTGCAAAGATGACAAAGGTCGACCTAGTTTCAAAATGGATAGGGTTCCAAAGACCAACTGATCCCGCTCTGTGTTGGAGCAGCTATGGAGGCATATCATCAGACTTCGGTTTGTTGGTAATGGTTGTTCCAGGCATATGATAGGAGGCATCTGTCAACTTTGCAACACTCAGAACTCTGTTTGAGAGTATGTGTCCCTTGCGGGAAAGGAAGGAAGGAGAGGATCATATATGGGGTTTGTGGTTAACGATGTGAAGAATTTTCGGATCTGTTATGAGATTATGCATGTTGTTCTCAGACTTTCTGAATGCAAATTCAATCGGTGACTCATGGTTTGATTTTTCTTCTCTATGCTCCTGAGTTTATCTTACATTGATTTGTTTTTAAGACATTTTTTTATTTTGTTATAGTTTTTCATTAGTAGGTATTATTTGGGAATTGATATAAAGATAAAGTGATAACGGGCAATCTAAAACATGTGTAAGGGACTAAATCTGAAGTGTCTAGACTATGTGTTCAATGTGCTGGTAGGCATGAAGGAATTGACAGTGTGGATTTAGATTGAATTGTTTGGACTGACCATACGACGCTTGGGTAGATTGAGCAGTGAGATAAACACGGGAACCCATGGGATATACTAAATTAATACGCATCTAGAATAGTGGTTCAACTTTTCTTTGATGTACGGACTTATATCCTTAGTTCTGGTTCTGATAGGGGATTGGGGGGTTCTGATACAGTAGTTCTGTAAGAAATTATTTTCTTGCTTTCTATCTGTCAGTCACATGTTGCTTCCTCAGCATGATTGGAAGAGATCCGACCTGGAATGCAAAATATGCAACTCTATTTCTACGCACCTCCTTATCTATAAAATTCTTTCTATCTGTCAGTCATATGCTGTCTCCTCTGCGTGATTGAAATGATCCGACCGGGAACACAGCATATGCAATATTCTACCTCTCAATCCCTCTATCCTAGTTGGCCATATGTTGTACCCTCTACGTGATTGAAAGAGATCCAACCTGGGACACAACATCTTCACCTATTTCTAAATCTGGCTTCCTCCTTAATAATTGTCTATTCACCTAAAGTAAGGAGTTCTTTGGAAATTCTTGATAATTAGGGTATATCAGGAAGTAGGGAACACATTCTAGTGCAACTAAAATTGAACCATTTAGAGGTTGTCTGTAGATCGCGCTGCTTAATTTAAGTGGACAACAATACCCGTGGTCGTCGTCAGCTAAACGGTATATTTGGAAAAAGTTTGTCAATATCCTTCGTGTTTAAATGGACCACAATACCGGAAGTTGACCAGATCTATTCAATAAAGTGAAGGAACTGATAAACAATGTTAAGACTGTCTCTCAACTTTGATCCCAAATATTTTGTTTTTGTTAAATTTGTTCATAGTTTTTCCCTATGCACCAATTTAGGGGGAGAATTAAAAAAATTTAAAAATCAAACAAAAATCAGAAAATTAAAAATCCAAAATTAGTGTTATTTCTTGTTCAGAAAAATCAGAAAATCCATAAAATATTTTTGTTTCCGTTTTATTTTTTCAGAAAATATAAAAAAAATCCAACAAAATATTGTTGGCTAATTTTCTTTTAGTTTTGTTTTGTTTGGAAAAGTGAATTCAGATGTAGATGAGACTCACGGAGAATGTATCGAGATTTTCTGAGCCAAGGCTTCATCCGTGAGTGTCGAAGAATTTTCATTCGAAGGTGCAAGAAATGAAGATTATTCTTTTAACATTCAATCTTTCAACCCTAGAAGCAAGGTCAAGCAATTGAAGATTATGTGACGGATTGCATTGAAGCCTCCTCAATCAATCTGCTGCTATCTATGAACTTGTTGAAGTGATCCAAAAGATTTCTTCTCTCTGATGTTCTCTCTAAAGATTCTCAAGCTGAAAGCACTATCTTTCAAGAATCTTATCAAGAAGCCTCCTCACCCAATGTGTGTTTAATGTCAAATTCTGCAGAAAACTCAACTGCTCAAGATGAAGGCATTTATTGAAGATTTATATGTTCATCTTGATGTTGTGAAGAAATTGAAGATTAATGCTAAAGCCAAGCTCCCAATGAATATTGACAAAAAAAGCCAGCTACTTTTTAGGGGAGCTTGTTGGGTCAATTAGAAAAGAAAGCTATAAACCAAGGGGGGAGATTGTTGGGTCAAAAATATGGTTTATACTTTGCTTTTCTAGAAAAATGTATTTTTATGTCTAGGACCGTAAACAACTTGGTGTTTACAACTGTATATGTGTTTACGGTTGTGTTTACGACCGTGAAAACATATACAGCCGTAAACACCAAGTTGTTTACGGTCCTAGACATAAAAATACATTTTCCTAGAAAAGCAAAGTATAATCCATACTTTTGACCCAACAATCTCTCCCTTGGTTTATAGCTTTCTTTTCCAATTGACCAAACAAGCTCCCCCTAAAAAGTAGCTGGCTTTTCTTGTCAATCTTCATTGGGAGCTTGGCTTCAGCATTAATCTTCAATTTCTTCACAGCATCAAGATGAACATGTGAATCTTCAAAAAAATGACTTCATCATGAGCAGTTGGGATTTTCTGTAGAATTTGACATTAAACGCACATTGGGTGAGTGTGACAACCCTATATTTTTCCAAAGCAGTGTAACGCTCAAATGTCAAATATAACAAAAACTATTTGGAACCAACTAAATTAACCTCGAAAATAAAGTGTTCAAATATCTAAGGTTGGAATGCATCAAATATTAGATAACGTGCCAAGGTTTCCAAAAACATAAAGAACGTTCAAAACCGGGTTATATTGAAGAAATTATAACCACTCGTATATTTACGACACGCCGTTAAAACGCTATTTAACGTAAAAAGTGAAATTTCAATAAAATGCATTTTTGACTTAAGTATCTAAACAAAAGATGTAGAGTCCGCTAAACTGTAAACATACATAAAAAGATCGCCCAATTTGGACCTCGTATGAAGAAGTTACGAATTTTCAAAGTTTCGTAACAGTAGTAGAGGGCTAAAAACTCGAATTGAAGATCGAGTGTTAATTAGCTAACGCAAACCTAAATGAGAGTTGAAGATCTCCACAATAGGAGCAAATTGATAAAAAGACAAACGAAAACCGACGTCGAATAAAGAAACTATGAATTTTTAACAGACTTTAGGAGTCCCGGCCTATTAAAAATATATCATTAAAAATAAAGTCAAAACTAGCCGACGGAGTCTAAATGAAAGTTGTGGAGCATAATCTCACCTACGCGTGGATATAAAGAACGCGAAAAACGGAGCCCGTACGCGAAAGTTACGGAATTTAGAAGACAGGAGCTGGGATTACGCACCGCGCAATATGGGAGTACGCCCCGCGTACTAGACCCAGAGTCGAGTCCCATCGGCTGCACCTCTACGCTTAGCTAGACCGGAGTCGTAAGCCATGACGCATTGTTACGCCCCACGTAACCGAAGTACGCCCCGCGTACCGAGTACGCCCAGCGTACTCCGGTAGTACGCCCCGCGTACGAGGAGTTTCCAGCCTATAAATAGAGAGGTTAAGCTTCGAGTTTTTGCACACATTCTCAAATCCTCAGTCATTCTCCCATACTTCTAAGCCCCAGAGATCATCCCGACGCCCTCGGTTTCCAAACTCGAGCCCCCGACGAAAGATCTACACTGCAGAGATCCCCGAAGAGCCCGAAGACGCAACTTTCCGCGGTCGAAGTTCTGCTCAACTCTAGCCTCTCTCTCTCCAAACCAAACGAGTGAGTTCATACCCCTACCTTTCAATTCTTTTCATGTTTTAGGGGGGAAATACAAGTACATTACAAGTCAAAGTATCATTTTATAAACACAATTATAATATCTATCTTATAGAGTATTGATACAAACATCTTTATGTTTAAAGGGATATTATATCACTAAGTTATTCTTACTAAATGGAAACATACTTTTTGAGAAACTATAATGAGTATAGTTAACAAGTTATTCATACATTTGACATATACATCTTGACAAATGAAATACTTTCAAATGAAGTAAACTCTTTATTATCGTAAATTTGTTTATACCAAGCAATGTGAGATATTCAAACTTCAACATACTCGTATGTATGCATTTCAACTCATGTATTATATACCATAATCTCTTGGAGAGAGAGCATGATACTTGTGTATAGATCTATACGGGATTGACAACCCCGCACCTAAACTATTAGCTATAGTTAGACCGGCAGGTCTGGGGTGACAAATGCCATAACACTACAACACCTGAAGAATGTTGTTACAGGCCGTCAGTGTCAATAGTATGGTTATAAAACTCACATAAAAGTATAAAAGCAAGTTTGATTTACGAGATTCATATATGCATTCAGTTTTCCACATTATTTTTAGCACAAAGTTTATCATTATTATTCAAGTATGGAACATACTAATGCACTCCAACTCTGGAAACTTTTCAAACCATTTATAGAAAATATTGGATTTTCTGAAAACCTCGTTCATCGATTTACTACCAAAAGGACATACTTTTCAATGCAAACACTTATGAACTCACCAACTTAATTGTTGACACTTTTTTGAAACCACTTGTATTTCTCAGGGAATCAGTAATACAGGTAACCACCAGCTTTTGAAGAAGGAACGCTAAGGACGTTTATCAATAAACATTTATATCATCATATTGTAATATTCTTTTGCAAATATGTATAACGCAACAAGATACGTTTTCTTTATTATATATATGATGGTTGTGTTACTTTCTTTACAATATTCAATTGTTGTGATACTACGTGAAGTCAACCACCCCCGAATGTTTCCGCCATTCTGGTTTGGGGGTGTGACAGATTGGTATCAGAGCATTGTTTATAGTGAACTAAGTATATTGAACCACATAAGATATACAAACTATAAATGCGAAGGGGACCAAAAACCCTCTGACAAAATGTTTTCATGAACAATATACTTCCTATAAAAAAAAAAAATATATATATATATATATATATATATATATATATATATATATATATATATATATATATATATACATTTTACTAGCATGCATTAATCTCGTATCATGACGAGTTTTCTAAAAAAATATTAAGGCAAGTTACGACACTACGATTGAGCCTCGGGGTATGTAATCAGGTCGAGAATAAATATAGCCTGATCAACTATATTTATCTTAGATTTGACCAACGTAGGTCGAGGAATGGTCATAGTGGACAACAAGCCAAAAACTTACCAAATACAAATTATTTTAGATTCGCCAATTTGAAATACTATAGGAGTATTGTTAAAAATAGTTGTACAATAAAATATTTGTGCTCCGTAAAAATTAGTTAAAAATAGTAAGTCGTTAAATAGAAATTTCTTATAAAATTCTCATACCTCTATCCTAGTACAGACAAATGGCCGGATTCCATTTACCAGGAGATCCCTACTACCCAAACCAAGGCAATGGCGGTTGGATAGAAGAAGACCCGGAGGAAGACCCAGAGGAAATCGAAGAAGAGGCCGAGGAAGAACCCAAAGGGGTTATCGAAGAAGAATTCGAAGTCGAAGTCGGAGAGGAATTCGAAGTCGACGAAGAGGTCGAGGAAATTTCTAGTGGAACAGACTCCGAGCCGGAAGTAATTGACCCTCCCATCCCTCATCCTCCCGAAATCAGACCATATCAACCGGGACCCATTCCCATATAGGGAAGCCACCTCTACTACTGGAGCCGCCAGCAAGGTGTACGCCCTCCCTTCGGCATGTGCTGAGATTTTTACAATGTCAGTGGGGGAGGCTCAGCTGATCGAGCACTTCCTGTTATTGTGAACGCTATAGCTACCCAGAACTACGAGACGGACGGGCAAGCAGCCAGAGTTCGCGAGGTCAATGCTGCTACTCAAGGTAACGCCGCAGACATCCGTCGTTTGGAAGGACTACATGAGAATACCCAAATCTACACAGGGACGCTTCAGAACCAAATGTTAACGGCACTAGCAGAAATAAGGGAGATGAAGGAACAACAAGCAGATCTCGAGAGGCGCTTGATGGGAGTCAAACAGTCGGATGCTGAATCTAGCTCCAAACGTGCAAGACGCCGCAAGTAGAGCTTGTTCAAACCCCAACAATTTTGTCATAAAATAGGATTTCGGATAAAAGTTTCTTCCCTTATTTCCTTTTGTATCTGTAATAGAAGTCCTCTAGGTAGGTCAAATTTTCCAAACAAGAAGCGTAATGTAACACACCTCAGGTGTGACCTATATATATGAATATGAATGTACTTCTTTGTATACCTCTCGGAACTTATGGGTGTTAACAAAAATTACTATGCCTACCTTGAAACCATAAACTAAAGTCAAAACAACTTACAAGATACAACTAACACACGATTATCAAAACATTAGAAACTTATAGTATTCATTCTTATTTTTCTCTACCAGAACATGCCTCCTTGTAGATCAACACGCAGAAACTCAACTTCAACACCACCTCCACCACCTCCTCAAACTATGGATGCCGTTATGTTCCAGACTGCTGTAACCGTTGCTATAACCGCAGCGATGGCTCAAATGAGTAACAACGGATCAGCGGGAGGAACAAACAACTTTACAAATGGCCAAGGTCAAGGCCGTTCAGGGGTATGAACTTACAAAGACTTCACCAACGGAAAACCTATTCCCTTTTATGGGACTAGGGGAGTATTGGCTCTATCACAATGGATAGAGAAAACGGAAGTTGTATTCGAAATCTACGCATGCCCTAAAGAAAGCAAAGTAAAGTTTGCCACTTTTACTTTCTCTGAACGCGCCCTGACATGGTGGAATGGCCACATCCAGACACTAACCCTAGTGGTGGCGAACTCCATGGGTTGGGAAAACTTGAAACGAATGTTCCTTCGAGAATATTGCCCAAGAGGCGAGATTCAGAAGCTTGAACAGGAACTGTGGAGCCTTTCGATGGTAGGCTCGGACATAGCAGGTTACACCAATAGGTTCAGTGACTTGATAACACTTTGCCCAGGGATGTTAATCCTGGAAAGCCAAAAGGTCGAGAGATACATCTGGGGACTATCACCCCAACTTCGAGGAAGTGTGTTAGCTTCCAAACCCATGACCTTCGCCAGCGCCAAGGAACTGGCGCAATCTCTCGTTGATCATGGTGTCTGTCAAGGAGTCATGGCTATCACGGCAGAACCAACCAAAGGAAACAGCAACAACGAGATCAATGCCAACAACAACAAGAAGAAGAAATTCTGGAACAAGAGAAAGGGGCAAACTTCGCAAGAACCTTCAAAGAAACAAATGGTTGCGGTTCATGCTGCTACTACCCCCACCACAACTCCTACTACCCATGCGCCAACAAAACCATATGCGGGGAATCTGCCCAAGTGCAGCAAGTGCAACTACCATCACCACGGTATTTGCCGCGAGATGCACTGCAAGAACTGTGACAGGAAAGGGCACACATCCCGTTTCTGTAAAACATCGGCACGACCAATCACTCAAGTTCCTGGTACTGGAGTAAGCCAGGCGTGTTATGGGTGCCGAGAAACTGGACACTTCAAGAGGAATTGTCCTAAGGAAAGGAATGCTGGCGGTGTGGGGAGAGTGCTGGCAATAGGGCAGAATGAAGTGATAGCAGACCCCACGGTGATTACGGGTACGTTTCTACTCAGCAACATTTATGCATGCATACTCTTTGACTGCGGTGCGGAGAGAAGTTTTGTGAGTCATAAATTCAAACACCTACTTAGTCAAAAACCCCAACTACTCAATAAAATATTCACTGTAGAAATGGAAAACGGTAAAACAGAAAACGCAAGCGATTTGTACGTAGGATGCACACTAAATTTAAACGAGTACTTGTTTCGAGTCGATCTTATGCCCATCTCCATAAGAAGTTTCGATGTCATCATCGGTATGGAATTGTTGAGCCTTCACCATGCCGATATACTTTGTCACGAAAGGGCCGTTCACCTAAATCTGCCAAACGGCGAAACCCTTGTCATTTATGGTGACAAACCTAGTTCAAGTTTACAAATCATCTCCTGTGTTAAGGCACAAAAATATCTTCGTAAGGAATACCATGCCTTTGTAGCCCATATAGTAGACCAGAAACAAGAACCAAAGAACATTAAAGACATTCCGGAAGTCTGCAACTTCCCAGATATTTTCCCAGAAGATCTTCCAGGAATTCCACCAGAGCGCCAAGTTGAGTTTAGAATCGACTTAATCCCCGGAGCTACCCCAGTAGCAAAGTCGCCTTACCGTTTAGCCCCAGCCGAGATGCAGGAACTGTCCAGTCAATTAAACAAGCTGCTAAGCAAGGGATTCATCAGACAGAGCTTCTCACCATGGGGAGCACCAGTCCTATTCGTGAAAAAGAAGGACGGATCCTTTCGCATGTGCATCGATTATCGGGAGCTGAACAAACTGACGATCAAGAACTGATATCCCCTACCGCACATAGACGATCTGTTCAACCAACTGCAGGGAGCAAGCTACTTCTCAAAGGTTGATCTAAGATCTGGTTATCACCAACTGCGAGTGCTGGAAGGAGACATCCCTAAAACGGCTTTCCGAACACGTTATGGTCACTACGAGTCCGTAGTAATGCCCTTCGGATTGAAAAATGCTCCAGCGGTGTTCATGGACTTGATGAACCAAGTATGTTGTCCCTTCCTGGATAAATTCGTGATCGTGTTCATAGATGATATACTCATCTATTCTAGAAGCCAGGAAGAACACAGCCAACACCTCCGCCAAGTTTTGGAAACGTTGAGGGCAGAGAAGCTTTACGCAAAATTTTCGAAGTGCGAATTTTGGATTTGGAAAGAGGATTTCCTAGGACATGTAGTAAGCAAGGAGGGGATACACGTGGATCCTTCTAAGATCAAGGCAATAGAAAGTTGGACGACACTAAGAACCCCTACGGAAATCCAACAATTTTTGGGACTTGCCGGGTATTACCGAAGGTTCATACAGAATTTTTCGAAGATTGCCAAACCACTTACCACCCTAACGCAGAAGAGTGTGACCTTCGAATGGGGAGAAAAACAAGACGCCTCGTTTCAAACGCTAAAGCGAGCCTTATGTAGTGCGCCCATCCTAACCTTGCTCGAAGGAACGGAGGACTTCGTGGTCTATTGCGATGCATCAAACCAAGGACTTGGGTGTGTCCTGATGCAACGAGGGAAGGTCATCGCCTACGCCTCAAGGCAACTAAAGACGCACGAAGTAAACTACACAACGCACGATCTTGAGCTAGGAGCAGTCATCTTTGCTCTGAAGAGATGTAGACACTATCTCTACGGCACGAAATGTACGATATTCACCGACCATAAAAGCCTCCAACATATCCTCAACCAGAAAGAACTCAACATGAGACAAAGACGGTGGGTAGAACTACTAAATGATTATGAATGCGAGATTCGATATCATCCCGGAAAGGCTAACGTGGTGGCCGATGCACTCAGCCGGAAGGAATACTCGGGCCGCAGAGTGAAGTCTTTAACCATGACAATCCATTCACACCTGTCCACACAAATCAAGGAAGCCCAGATAGAAGCCTTAACATCGGTAAATGTGGCAGGGGAAGCCTTAAGGGGAATGGATAAGAAGTTTGAGGTCAAGAATGATGGAGTTCATTACTTCATGGATCGGATCTGGACACCGAAGTTTGGCGGATTCAGAGAAGTCGTCATGAACGAAGCCCATAAAACACGATACTCCATACACCCCGGCTCCGATAAGATGTATCTCGACCTCAAGAAGTTGTACTGGTGGCCGAACCTGAAGGCCGAAATTGCTACCTACGTGAGTAAATGTCTGACATGCGCCAAGGTCAAGGTAGAATACCAAAAGCCCTCAGGATTGTTGCAACAACCAGAAATACCAGAATGGAAGTGGGAACGTATAACCATGGATTTCATAACCAAACTACCCAGAACAGCAAACGGACTCGACACTATCTGGGTGATTGTCAACAGGTTAACTAAATCAGCGCACTTCCTACCGATCAAAGAGATGGATAAATTAGAGAAGCTAACTAGGACATACCTCAGAGAAATTATACGACTACATGGTGTGCCCATATCCATTATCTCGGACCGAGATAGTAGGTTCACCTCAAGGTTCTGGCAGTCGCTACAAAAAGCTTTGGGGACAAGGCTAGACATGAGTACCGCTTATCACCCACAAACCGTTGGCCAGAGCGAGGGAACCATACAAACTCTAGAAGATATGCTGAGGTCCTGCGTAATCGATTTTGGTAAGGCATGGGACACACATCTTCCCTTGGTCGAATTCTGGTACAATAACAGCTACCACACTAGTATCAAGGCTGCCCCGTTCGAAGCCCTCTATGGCCGCAAATGCAGGTCACCTTTGTGCTGGGCCGAAGTGGGGGACACACAACTAGCAAAAGGACAAGAAACAGACAACACGCTCACTGGACCCGAAATCATAAGGGAAACTACGGAGAAGATTGTTCAGATTCGGGAACGTCTAAAAGCATCAAGGGACAGAAAAAAGAGTTACGCAGATAAAAGACGGAAACCCTTGGAATTCTAGGTCGGAGATCGAGTCCTACTAAAGGTCTCGCCCTGGAAGGGGTTAATATGCTTCGGGAAGCGCGGAAAGCTAAACCCAAGATACATCGGACCATTCGAGATCCTTGCCAGGATCGGTCCAGTGGCTTACAAACTTAGATTACCTCAGGAGCTCCACAACGTACACCCTACCTTTCATGTATCAAACCTAAAGAAGTGCTTGTCCGATGAGACCCTTGTCATCCCTCTAGACGAAATTGCAATAAATGAGAATCTCCAATTTGTAGAGGAGCCAGTAGAGATCATGGATCGGGAAATAAAAAGGACTAAACAAAGCCGCATACCTATTGTAAAGGTCCACTGGAACGCCAAGCGAGGACCTGAATACACCTGGGAACGCGAGGATCAGATGAAACAAAAGTACCCGCATCTTTTTCCTAACCTGTAAACTCTATATTAGATTAAATTTCGGGACGAAATTCCCTTAACGGGGGGATGATGTGACAACCCTATATTTTTCCAAAGCAGTGTAACGCTCAAATGTCAAATATAACAAAAACTATTTGGAACCAACTAAATTAACCTCGAAAATAAAGTGTTCAAATATCTAAGTTGGGAATGCATCAAATATTAGATAACGTG
Organism: Lactuca serriola; assembly: GCF_051521515.1. Classification (NCBI taxonomy): domain Eukaryota; kingdom Viridiplantae; phylum Streptophyta; class Magnoliopsida; order Asterales; family Asteraceae; genus Lactuca; species Lactuca serriola. Next base: position 287,120,607 of record NC_136410.1, read on the forward strand.
CCAAGGTTTCCAAAAACATAAAGAACGTTCAAAACCGGGTTATATTGAAGAAATTATAACCACTCGTATATTTTCGACATGCCGTTACAACGCTATTTAACGTAAAAAGTGAAATTTCAATAAAATGCATTTTTGCTTTAAGTATCTAAACAAAAGATGTAGAGTCCGCTAAACTGTAAACATACATAAAAAGATCGCCCAATTTGGACCTCGTATGAAGAAGTTACGAATTTTCAAAGTTTTATAACAATAGTAGAGGGCTAAAAACTCAAATTGAAGATCGAGTGTTAATTATCTAACGCAAACCTAAATGAGAGTTGAAGATCTCCACAATAGGAGCAGATTGATAAAAAGACAAACGAAAACCGACGTCGAATAAAGAAACTATGAATTTTTAACGGACTTTAGGAGTCCCGGCCTATTAAAAATATATCATTAAAAATAAAGTCAAAACTAGCCGACGGAGTCTAAATGAAAGTTGTAGAGCATAATCTCACCTACGCGTGGATATAAAGAACGTGAAATACGGAGCCCGTACGCGAATGTTACGGAATTTAGAAGACGGGAGTCGGGATTACGCCCCGCGTAATATGGGAGTACGCCCCGCGTACTAGACCCAGAGTCGAGTCCCATCGGTTGCACCTCTACGCTTAGCTAGACCGGAGTCGTAAGCCATGACGCATTGTTATGCCCCGCGTAACCGAAGTATGCCCCGTGTACCGAGTACGCCCAGCGTACTCCAGTAGTACGCCCCGCGTACGAGGAGTTTCGAGCCTATAAATAGAGAGGTTAAGCTTCGAGTTTTTGCACACATTCTCAAATCCTCAGTCATTCTCCCATACTTCTAAGCCCCAGAGATCATCCCGACGCCCTCGGTTTCCGCACTCGAGCCCCCGACAAAAGATCTACGCTGCAGAGATCCCCGAAGAGCCCGAAGACGCAACTTTCCGCTGTCGAAGTTCTGCTCAACTCTAGCCTCTCTCTCTCCAAACCAAATGAGTGAGTTCATACCCCTACCTTTCAATTCTTTTCATTTTTTAGGGGGGAAATACAAGTACATTACAAGTCAAAGTATCATTTTATAAACACAATTATAATATCTATCTTATAGAGTATTGATACAAACATCTTTATGTTTTAAGGGCTATTATATCACTAAGTTATTCTTACTAAATGGAAACATACTTTTTGAGGAACTATAATGAGTATAGTTAACAAGTTATTCATACATTTTACATATACATCTTGACAAATGAAATACTTTCAAATGAAGTAAAGTCTTTATTATCGTAAATCTGTTTATACCAAGCAATGTGAGATATTCAAACTTCAACATACTCGTATGTATGCATTTCAAGTCCTGTATTATATACCATAATCTCTTGGAGAGAGAGCGTGATACATGTGTATAGATCTATACGGGATTGACAACCCCGCACCTAAACTATTAGCTATAGTTAGACCGGCAGGTCTGGGGTGACAAATGTCATAACACTACAACACCTGAAGAATGTTGTTACAGGCCGTCAGTGTCAATAGTATGGTTATAAAACTCACATAAAAGTATAAAAACAAGTTTGATTTATGAGATTCATATATGCATTCAGTTTTCCACATTATTTTTAGCACAAAGTTTATCATTATTATTCAAGTATGGAACATACTAATGCACTCCAACTCTGGAAACTTTTCAAACCATTTATAGAAAATATTGGATTTTCTGAAAACCTCGTTCATCGATTTACTACCAAAAGGACATACTTTTCAATGCAAACACTTATGAACTCACCAACTTAATTGTTGACACTTTTTTGAAACCACTTGTATTTCTCAGGGAATCAGTAATACAGGTAACCACCAGCTTTTGAAGAAGGAACGCTAAGGACGTTTATCAATAAACATTTATATCATCATATTGTAATATTCTTTTGCAAATATGTATAACGCAACAAGATACGTTTTCTTTATTATATATATGATGGTTGTGTTACTTTCTTTACAATATTTAATTGTTGTGATACTACGTGAAGTCAACCACCCCCGAATGTTTCCGCCATTCTGGTTTGGGGGTGTGACAGATTGGTATCAGAGCATTGTTTATAGTGAACTAAGTATATTGAACCACATAAGATATACAAACTATAAATGCGAAGGGGACCAAAAACCCTCTGACAAAACGTTTTCATGAACAATATACTTCCTATAAATATATATATATATATATATATATATATATATATATATATATATATATATATATATATATACATTTTACTAGCATGCATTAATCTCGTATCATGACGAGTTTTCTAAAAAAATATTAAGGCAAGTTACGACACTACGATTGAGCCTCGGGGTATGTAATCAGGTCGAGAATAAATATAGCCTGATCAACTATATTTATCCTAGATTTGACAAATGTATGTTGAGGAATGGTCATAGTGGACAACAAGCCAAAAACTTACCAAATACAAATTATTTTAGATTCGCCAATTTGAAATACTATAGGAGTATTGTTAAAAATAGTTGTACAATAAAATATTTGTGCTCCGTAAAAATTAGTTAAAAATAGTAAGTCATTAAATAGAAATTTCTTATAAAATTCTCATACCTCTATCCTAGTACAGACAATTGGCCGGATTCCATTTACCAGGAGATCCCTACTACCCAAACCAAGGCAACGGCGGTTGGATAGAAGAAGACCCGGAGGAAGACCCAGAGGAAATCGAAGAAGAGGCCGAGGAAGAACCCGAAGGGGTTATCGAAGAAGAATTCGAAGTCGAAGTCGGAGAGGAATTCGAAGTCGACGAAGAGGTCGAGGAAATTTCTAGTGGAACAGACTCCGAGCCGGAAGTAATTGACCCTCCCATCCCTCATCCTCCTGAAATCAGACCATATCAACTGTGACCCATTCCCATATGGGGAAGCCACCTCTACTATTGGAGCCGCCAGCAAGGTGTACGCCCTCCCTTCGGCATGTGCCGAGATTTTTACAATGTCAGTGGGGGAGGCTCAGCTGATCGAGCACTTCCTGTTATTGTGAACGCTATAGCTACCCAGAACTACGAGACGGACAGGCAAGCAGCCAGAGTTCGCGAGGTCAATGCTGCTACTCAAGGTAACGCCGCAGACATCCGTCGTTTGGAAGGACTACATGAGAATACCCAAATCTACACAGGGACGCTTCAGAACCAAATGATAACGGCACTAGCAAAAATAAGGGAGATGAACGAACAACAAGCAGATCTCGAGAGGCGCTTGATGGGAGTCAAACAGTCGGATGCCGAATCTAGCTCCAAACGTGCAAGACGCCGCAAGTAGAGCTTGTTCAAACCCCAACAATTTTGTCATAAAATAAGATTTCGGATAAAAGTTTCTTCCCTTATTTCCTTTTGTATCTGTAATAGAAGACCTCTAGGTAGGTCAAATTTTCCAAACAAGAAGCGTAATGTAACACACCTCAGGTGTGACCTATATATATGAATATGAAAGTACTTCTTTATATACCTCTCGGAACTTATGGGTGTTAACAAAAATTACTATGCCTACCTTGAAACCATAAACTAAAGTCAAAACAACTTACAAGATACAACTAACACACGATTATCAAAACATTAGAAACTTATAGTATTCATTCTTATTTTTCTCTACCAGAACATGCCTCCTCGTAGATCAACACGCAAAAAATCAACTTCAACACCACCTCCACCACCTCCTCAAACTATGGATGCCGTTATGTTCCAGACTGTTGTAACCGTTGCTGTAACCGCAACGATGGCTCAAATGAGCAACAACGGATCTGGGGGAGGAACAAACAGCTTTACAAATGGCCAAGGTCAAGGCCGTTCATGGGTATGAACTTACAAAGACTTCACCAACGGAAAACCTATTCCCTTTTATGGGACTGGGGGAGTAGTGGCTCTATCACAATGGATAGAGAAAACGGAAGTTGTATTCGAAATCTGCGCATGCCCTGAAGAAAGCAAAGTAAAGTTTGTCGCTTTTACTTTCCATGAACGCGCCCTGACATGGTGGAACGGCCACGTCCAGACACTAACCCTAGTGGTGGCGAACTCCATGGGTTGGGAAAACTTGAAACGAATGCTCCTTCGAGAATACTGCCCAAGAGGCGAGATTCAGAAGCTTGAACAGGAACTGTGGAGCCTTTCGATGGTAGGCTCGGACATAGCAAGTTACACCAACAGGTTCAGTGACTTGATAACACTTTGCCCAGGGATGTTAATCCTGGAAAGCCAAAAGGTCGAGAGGTACATCTGGGGACTATCACCCCAACTTCGAGGAAGTGTGTTAGCTTCCAAACCTATGACCTTCGCTAGCGCCAAGGAACTGGCGCAATCTCTCGTTGATCATGGTGTCTGTCAAGGAGTCACGGCTATCATGGCTGAACCAACCAAAGGAAACAACAACAACGAGATCAATGCCAACAACAACAAGAAGAAGAAATTCTGGAACAAGAGAAAGGGGCAAACTTCGCAAGAACCTTCAAAGAAACAAATGGTTGCGGTTCATGCTGCTACTACCCCCACCACCACTCCTACTACCCATGCGCCAACAAAACCATATGCGGGGAATCTGCCCACGTGCAGCAAGTGCAACTACCATCACCACGGTATTTGCCACGAGATGCACTGCAAGAACTGTGACAGGAAAGGGCACACAGCCCGTTTTTGTAAAATACTGGCACGACCAATCACTCAAGTTCCTGGTACTGGAGTAAGCCAGGCGTGGTATGGGTGCGAAGAAACTGGACACTTCAAGAGGAATTGTCCCAAGGAAAGGAATGCTGGCGGTGTGGGGAGAGTGCCGTAAATACAACCGTAAACACATATACAGCCATAAACACCAAGTTGTTTATGGTCCTAGACATAAAAGTACACTTTCCTAGAAAAACAAAGTATTAACCATATTTTTGACCCAACAATATCGGATTAGTTAAGAACTAAGTGTATACTTTAAATATTGTATACAATTAGGATCATATAGCCCTAGAATGATTTCATTTGGCCTTATTTCATGTTCCTTATTTGGTTGTGGGCCTAGGGTAGAATCATTGTTTTGACAGTCTATGTGGTCCCAACTTTTTATATAATTTGCATACATATGGCAACCAGCGGTGTTGCTAGAGATTCCTAGTGTTGCATAGGCCGGAGAGTAGAGGATTTTTAGGAGTGCCTACAGAGTGACATAGTAGGATTTGTATACTTCTTAGCATAGGGATTGTGTACTTTTGGCTTTAGTATGGGCGACTTAGAGCATTTAGGAGGATTCATCAGGAAAGTACAGATAGGTGTGGAAGGTAGTATTAGGTCTGTACTACTGAAAGCACAGGATTTGTACTTGAGTCAAGGAAAATCTCAGAGATTCTAAGGAGCTTACTGAGAGAGACTACCCTTAATTTTAATCTGATCATTTGTATGTTGTATTTCAGTATGGTGACCAATCAAAGAGGAGCTTCTAGTTCCGGTTCTGGCTCTAGTGTAGAACCGATCGATGAGCGGTTAGTCGAGCTCATCTTTAATCACGGTATTATGGACGCCACCCTGGTTATCTTCGGTACTGTCAAGGAGGGTATCATGGAGCTTCCGGAAGAGTGTCTCGGGATTTTTCGGTCTGAGATTGATGTTGGGCAATTAGGGTCACAGACTCTCTCGTTTAAGGAGTTCAAGGCTTGTGGAGCCTTGAAGTTCTTTGGGGATAAGGACCCCATTGCCAGCCTACAGTAGATCACTAAAATGTAGAATGATCACCAAACAAGCTTATGCCCCGAGGGGTCGAAGATTGGAGTTTCCATCCTGCCTTCTGAAGGACCAAACTCGTGACTAGTGGGAGGAGGTTGGTCATGTTGTGGGATCTGTGGGAGTGGCGGCCATGACATGGGAAGATTTTGTGTCGAGATTTTAAGTTGAGTTTGCTTCATCTACGGAGACTATGGCTGACATCACCGCCAACTTCTGAAAGGGACCTTTGTTGGTTCTGTAGTATGTGGCGGACAAGGAAATGAAAAAGACGAGATACCATGACATGTTAAGAGATGATATCCATGAATTTGTGAGTTTGTTGGGTTGGAAAACCCTGGAGGACATGATTTCTAGGGCCCGGGAATGGGAGATTGATTCGGAGCTTCTTAAGAAGCGGAAATCGATTAATGTTTAGTAAGTGCAAGGCTCTAGGAAGAAGTCAGAGGTGTTTGAGTCACGGTCTAGAGGCTAGAAGGGCCGAAGCCGATGCAGAAAGTGCAGAAAACCACATGATGGTATGTATCAATGTCAGTGGTTCGGGTTGCTACAGGTGCAACAAGACTGGTTACATAAGCAGGGATTGTCTCCTAATTTCAAGTATGATTTGCTTCCATTGCAATTAGATGATCCAGAAGAAGGTTGAGTGCCCTAGATTGATAGGAGGAGTTGTGGTGGCACCTACGCCATCCACTCTGAGGATTACTGACGGCCACCAGGGCAAGGCAGAGGCTCCCGTGGTGAAGTTGGGGGTATTCCAGTTGACAACCGAGGAGGCATGGGCAGCACCTGATATGTCCACTGGTATGTTTCCTTACATTTTCCTATATTTCTTTATTTATTTATGCTTATATTTTATCTGATTATGTATAGGAATTTCTTAGTCAATAGTATGACTACTCATGTCCCATTCGATTCGGGTGCTACCCGATCTTTTATCTCTCTTGCACTTAGCAAGAAGTTTAGATGCTCCTGAAATTTTGGAGTGTCCTTTGGAGGTAGCAATTGCGGATGATCATTCATTGAGTGATTTGAGGGTTCATCGAGGATGTGTCCTGAATATGTTTAGTGAGAGATATTTATCAATTTGGTTCTGACTCCTCTGTGAGGGTCGAAGGTGATTGTGGGGATGGATTGGTTGGGCCCAAACGAGGATATGATTGATTGTGAGTGCTTGTTGGTGAGATTTCAAACCCAAAGTGGGGGAGAAATGGTTATTCATAGCGAGGGTACTCAGCAGGAACCAACTCTCTATTTTGTTGCAAGAGCTAGCAGATACCTTCAGCAAGATTGTTCTGGATTTTTGGCCTATGTGGTGGATACTCGCGTGGAGGGGCAATGACCGTGGGCAATGTGCCTATTGTTCGATATTTTCCTAACGTGTTTCTTAAGGATTTACCTAGAGTTCTTCCTGAGAGGCAAGTTGAGTTCCAGATTGATTTGGTTCCTAATACGGCTCTGATAGCCGAGGCATAATATTGTTTATACCCTAAAGAGGTGTAGGAGCTGTCTACGCAATTACAGGAGCTGCTAGACAAGGGATTTATCAAGCCGATTAGTTCTCCATGGGGAGCACCGATCTCCTTTGTGAAAAAGAAGGACGGTTCACACCGGATGTGCATTAACTACAGTGAGTTAAATAAGTTAACAGTGAAGAACGGTTATCCACTCCCTAAAATCGACAATATATTTGACCAACTCCATGATGCATCTTGGTTCTCTAAGGTTGAATTACAGTCGGGATACCATAAGATGTGGGTCAGAGACGAATATATGCAAAAGACGACCTTCAAGACTCGTTATGGTCATTATGAGTTTGTGGTGATGCCTTTTGGGCTCACCAACACACCAACAACATTAATGGATCTCATGAAACAAGTGTTTAGACTAATGTTGGGTTGGTCAATGATTGTGTTTATTGAGATATTATTGTCTACTCCAAGACCAAGAAGCAGCATGAGGAGAATTTGCGAGATGTATTGGAGACTCTGAGGAGAGAGAGGCTTTATGCCAAATTCTCCAAATGTGAGTTCCGGTTGCATGAGGTGCAATTTTTGGGCCACCTCATCAACCAGAATGGTATATTGGTCGATCCGGCCAAGATTGAGGCGGTGATGTGGTGGGAGGTTCCGAGGAATCATCTAAGATTCGGAGTTTTCTTGGCTTGGCGGGTTATTATCGGAGATTTATCCAAGACTTTTCGAAGATTGGAGTTTCAATGACCCGCTTGACAAAGAAAAGTGTCACTTTTCGCTGGGAGCCTAATCAGCAGGCAACTTTCGAGACGCTGAGACAGAGATTGTGTGAGACTTCGATTCTCACTCTTCCCAACGAATGCATGATTTTGTGGTTTATTATGACACATTGATTTCAGGATTAGTTTCGGTGCTCAAACATAGGGGTCACGTGATTGCTTACGCTTCGAGGCAACTGAAGCCTCGTGATGCAAATTACCCTACGCACAATCTCCAGTTGGAGTTGTGGTTTTCGCCCTCAATATTTGGAGGATTTACTTGTATGGGGTTATGTGTACTATTTACACTGACCACAAGATGATCAGATACTTGATGGATCATCCAAATATGATATGAGGCAACAGAGGTGGTTGGATGTGGTGAAGGACTATGATTGCAAGATTTGGTATCACACAGGGAAGGCCAATGGTGTGTCTGATGCCTTAAGTCACAAGGTTGTGAGTACACCCATCAAGGATCTATGTTTAAGGATGGTTATTGTTTTCCTCTGATAGATATGACCAAGAAAGCTCAATTAGAAGGGTTGAAGAAGGAAAATTTGAAGACGGAGCGAACAAGAGATCATATTCCTTTATTTGTTAGGGATAGTCGCAGGTTGCTGACTCAATGTGGTAGGGTTTGGGTCCCAGTTGCTGGTAGGGTTATGTTGGATTAGTGTCTAAGTCCATAACTATTTTGGTATGTACTTGACCCGATGGTGCATGGTCCTTTTGGGTTGCCTTCATCAAAGCAACTTGATAGGATGAATTATGGAGAGAAGGGATTAATTATGATTTATTAATATATTATGAGAATAATATATTAAAGGAGAAATCATATTGTTTAATTAATATTAGTCAAGAATTAATAAGAGTTAAGTTTGTGGCTAAAAGACATTAATTAAACTTAAGGGACTAGAACTGTCAATTGTGTGATAGTTGAATATTAGGCTAATGGACTCCATAGAGGGTGGAGTGGACGAATTCTATGGGGAAACCCATTAGCAATCGTCCAAGGCCTATAAGGAGGGAGTCCATGGGTTGCTTAGGGCCTAAGCATCCAAATTAGGGTTTCCTTGTTAGATAACCCTAATAGCCTCACTATTTAAAGGACCCTTAAGCCCCAAAAACGTGGTGAACTTGTTCTCTAGGGTTTCCACACATTTTGGGCAGACTCCTCTCTCCTTATTATTCATCCTCTTGCTCTTGGTGTTTGTGAACCATTAGAGGAGTGACATTTGTGACTCTAAGCTTTCTAAAGTCATTACAAGGAGGATTTGTGATTGTTATTGATACATAACAATCAAGGTAAGATCTAAAAACCCTTTCACATGTTAATATGATTAATTGTATGCTAGATCTAGGGTTTAAAGTCTAGGATGAATTACATGTACAATAGAGAAACCTAGATCCAAGCATTAGCGTTGCATGAGCACATAGGATGTTCTTATGGCTAAAACCCATCAGTGGTATCAGAGCCTAGATTGGTTTCTATTGTATTGATGCCTTGTTTATTTGTTCATGCTTAAAAAATTCGATTTTTGTGAGTCTGCCTGATGAACTCGACGAGTCCCACTATGGACTCGGCGAGTTGGCTCCTACTCGGCGATTCCATAGAGGAACTCGGCGAGTTCAAGCATCAGAAGGAGGCTGTTTCGGGATTTTTGCCTATTTTGACTTAGGATAACTGCCATAATTGTTTAAAATTAATAAAATTCGAATTTTATTGATTCCTTATGATTATCCTTGTCAAAATAAAAGATTTTGGTCATCTAATTAGATAATTGTTGCCTTATTTGATAAATGTTAAATTATTTGGATTATTTGATCATTATATTGCATGAAATTGAATTAGATCATAATTAGATAATCACCAATTAATTGTTTAATTGCCTTATTTGTATTTTGATCTAATAGCTTTGAAAGGTTTCAAAATTTGCCCTCAAGTTTTGGAATTTGAATTTTTGATTAAAAGGTTTGATTTTGAAATATTTAAATTCTAAACCCTAATGATTTGAAATGTTTCAAAACTTGCCCTCAAGTTTTGGAATTTAAAAGGTTATTAAAAGTTTAATTTAGAAATGTTAAATTCTAAAACCCTAGTATAGTTTTGAAAAGTTCAAATCACACCCTTATGGTTTTATTAATTAATTAAAGTGTATAATTAAAAAAGATTTAGTAAATCCATAAAGTTTTGGTGTACAATTTAATTAAATTAAAAGTATAATTATTAAATTAGAACACCTAGTATTTTAAAAGTGTAAAATACACCCTATACTGTATACAACATTAAAAGTCTGACATTATATATATATATATATATATATATATATATATATATATATATATATATATATATATATATATATATATATATATGTATGAGTAAAAGTCAGTCTTACCGTTAGTAGGCCTCATTCACGAAGCTGGTCTATAAGGGGTGTTTAAGGAAATTGCCTATAAAATGGCGATTGAATGGGTATCCACTCTTACCCACCGCACTCTTGACTAGTGGAGGGTCGTTATCCGAACGGGTAGGACAGAAACCTTCCATTATAAGTATAATGAAATACAAAAGTAACTAAACGCTTTTACAAATTCCCAATCTTAGTCACTCTAGACAAAAGTAAATTGATGCAATTCCATGAAATTACACTTTGTACCCTTGCAAAGACGTTAGTGGAGCGTGTGTGGTTAACCGGCACACTAAATGGTTCTAAGCAAAGGTAGCAAAGGGTGACTCAATATTTGTCATTGATCAGTGGAGCGTGCGTGGTTAACCAGCACATCGAATAGGTGACTGTAACATGTGGGGGAACCATGTAGATTTGCATGGTTATTCACACCCGCTTTGTGATCTTCGGCATCCTAGTCACAAACTAGAGGGGCATATCGAGATTTAAACATGCCATTGAAAAGTTCAATGAATCTCAAAGGATCTAGGAGTTTTCAATACATTTAAAACTTAATCTGTTTTTCGTTTTTCATGGTGGAAAATTAGTGAATCGTCATTCACTTACCTTCAAATGTTCTGCAATTTGGGTTACGGCATCCCTCTCCCGAGTTGTGGAATATTGTGTTGGGTCCTAGCCTTAATATCTCATTTGGGTGACTTATTAAGGACTCAATCAATCAACTAACTAGAATTTGTTTTCTCCCGTTTTCTAGATGTCAAAGTATGACAATCATGGTCTTCCCAAATTTCAAGGAAAAAGTGTTCCTGCTAAAAAATAAGTTGTTCCGCTATTCAAGTGAAGAATCAAGGTGGACTAGTTTAATTTCACTTCCTCCTCCTCCTCCCGTTGTTCTCCCTAACCCACAAGATCGAAGAATTGAAAGGTTCAATGTCACTAAAGCCCTATTGGCAATGAACCATGAAGATGGTAAGCCCGTGTGTGCCCATGTTCTAGGAATGAAATCACACATCGATAGGTTGATTATGTTGGGTGTGTCATTCCCTGATAAGCTGGCTGTAGACTGGGTTCTGCAGTCACTCCCTGAATCATATAATGAGTTCAAAAGAAAGTATTATATGATCGATCATGACGCAAACCTAATTGACCTAACTTACATGCTCATTGTTGCTAAATCGGAAATGATTTGGCAAAGCAATGGAGCATATTTTTTGGGAAAGTCAACCAACCATGTTTCTGAGGACATTCTAGGAGAACCGACATGCGTTTGCTGCCAAGTGAAAGGGCGTTGGATACAAGTCTGCCCTAAGAGCCTGAAGAATCCAGAAGATGGGAGAGTCAAAGAGTATGGATGTGCTTCAGGTAAAATCCACTATCTAACTCCATTAAGTTCCTATTCATTGATTCTTAATACATAATGTAATAAGATTGCATTTGAATGTTTTGCATGATCAGTGAAAAGAGAGGAAGCCTGATGGAAAAGCAAGATGAGTCTGATCACGAAGAAATGGATCTCGATCACATGGATTCAAAGATTAGATTTTGAGCTTAGAAAGTTATGATAGAGTTGTTAGGAATATTTGATTACATAGTTTTTCAGTTGATTTTGCATTGTAAGGACAAATGTATTCCGCTGCTTTTATGAATAAAATAAATTTTGTTTGAAGTATTTATTTATTTATTTATTTCCTTGCAATAAAATCGTTATGAAAAAATTGATGTTTGCATATTTCTACAATGAATGGATGTGATTCTTAATTATGTTAATTGTGGAAATGTCAAGAATTTACCAAATACGGAAAGTTTCTCATCGCCCAAGTTTCATTTGGACAGAAACTTGGAATCATACAACTTGGTTGCATGATGAATGAGAAATTTCATATTTGGAAATTAGACTAATTCGTTAACAAAGAGTCAAGTGAAGGACTAGGAGATCAAGTACACAAGGTTGTGTGTTGATCATGTCCACCACAAGAGTGACAAAGATGTTCGTCATGATTTACTAAAGGTTTAGTGGATATGATTATACTTATAAGATTAAGTGTAGTTCCGAGTTGATTTGAAAGATTTTAAATCAATAGCAGAACGAATAAGAAGAATCAAGTAGGCAGAAAGATAAAAGTTTCTCTATTCTAAGAAGAAGGGAGAGTACCTTTTATTATGTTTTATGATAGGTCTTAATGATTAAGAACCATATCTCAATTGATCCTCTAAGTGAGTCTTTGTGCAATTGTATGTCTAAGAAGAGGAATCGAGAATTGAAGAAATGGTTAAATCAAGAAGTCAATCATACTTTGTTCCAAAACAAGTCTTAGAGTTAAGATTGAGACATTGAGTGACAAGTCTTAAGAAGGTTTATAACATTCATCAAATGTGTAAAGTTGTGATATCTTGGATAAGACAAAGACTAAATAGGACCAATTTTATGAAGTGTTTTGTCTTGATAAAAGCTACACTAACTCTTGCATATTTGTTTGTCAAGAAATGTTTATTGACAAAAGAATCATAAATGCCAAGGAGTCAGTGGGAGTCTTAATGGTCTTGAAATGTTTCAAGAACTAATCAAGAATAAACCTTATCAATCATCACTAGCACACGACTTGAGGTTTACAACCTATCGTGTTGACACTATCTTGTTTCTGTGTCGTTCCAATTGAGTTAATTATGCATGTGAGTTCTATGAGCTCTCATTTGAACGCATAAAAGGCAAGCACCTTGATCAATGAAAAATACATTTATAAGATAGGGTGAGCTACTTAACTACTTGGAATACATGGTAGGCAGCCGTGTTACCATAAGGCAAGAGATCAAGATTGAAAAAGTTTCGTCCATAAGAGTTTGGATTTGTCGCAAACTTTGGTTTTGACAATTCGCATGGATTGGAACACATACACCATTAAAATCTAAGTGTCATAAGATTTTCTACTTCATGAAGATGACTGTGAGGAAATGCTTTCACTAAGAGAGATTTTAAGAAGATGGTGATTGTAAAATTGTATTCTCAAATTTGATTATGGTTACGGTATCCCTTTCCATGATTCAAATTGTGAGATTTGGCAATTAGTCTGAATTGTTTAAGACACACATATGAGCTATCTTAGACAAAGGTGTATGAGATTAAGAAGCTTAGATAAAGGATTATCAAAGCATTAGGTATTAGAAATATGAACTTCGAAAATTCAATAAGTATTGTTTTTCTGGAAGTTCAGTTGCTTTCTAAAACAAGTCAAAACTAGTGGGAGTATAAGTGTTATGCTTATATGATAATAATCATCATGATAGTGGGAGCATAAATGTTGTGCTTGTATGATTATTAAGGTTAGTATTGCAAGTTAGCAATATTAATTATAGAAAAAAAGAGTTATACTTTGCAAAGTCGTAAGGGTTGAATAGTTGTTTTGCTATAATTAAGGGAGAGAATATTATGCTTCATTTCAAATCTAAAGGCTTAGGTTGTGGAATGTTAATAAATTTAGTCAAGGATACATACTGTATTCTTAAATTTCTATTATGATTACGGTATCCGTCTTCATAGTTCGAATGGTAAGAACGTGACACATAAAATATTATGGCAAAAGATTCATAAAGTATCATATCTTTATGTAAGACATTATGCATCGTGTCCCATACGCTTCAGGTATAGGATCGATTGCAAATGCTATAATATTTGACCATTCTAAAATTTTCCAAATGTCTAGCTCATTTAGAGGGAAAAAAGGACTAGAATCGGTTTTGACTAATATAATTAAACAACTATCAAAGGACGATCCAAAGCTTGCTAAGGATTGGTCGCTTGTGAGTAGTTGGAAGTATGATATTGGATGGAGCATATCGACATTATTATGAATAGATAAGATTCTATTAAGAATGAGTTGTCATATGGTAAGTATGGAAAGGTTTCCATATTTGGAGTTGGATATTGACAATCTATGTCTAGATTAGAAACTTTTATGCAAAAGGATGTTCAAAGGAATGTAGTTTGAGTGAGCACTACTAGAAACACAGCCTTTTACGTCGCTCATTGTGCGTCGTAAAAGGCTTAGACGACGCGCAAATGCCCGTCAAGGAAGACCCTGTCATAAAGAGAGACGACGCGTATTTACGACGCTCATTTACGATGCGCAATTACGACGCGCGTTTACGATACGCATTGCGTATCAAGGAAGGCCATGTCATAAAGGAAGACGACACGCATTCGTGTGTCGTAACCTTACGACACGCGTGTTAATGACACGCAATGCGTATCAAGAAAGCCCTTGTCAAGAAAGGCCATGTCATAAATGAAGATGACACACATTTTTGCGTATCATAATTTTAAATGTTTAAAAAAAATATTATTTATAGATTTACTAATTTTCAAATTAAATAATACATTAAAATGCTCATAATACAAAATAAAATACCATAAATAACAAAGATAATTCATTTCACTAATATGTCAAATACAAATAATTATTCCAAAAGTGAGTAAATGTTATAAAAAATGAACTCATTTATATACAATTGCATCATCACGACTAATCGGTTTTATAATCTCAAAGTCATCAATGGAAGTGCGGTCCTTATTTTCGGAATGTATAGGGCTAGTTCTCAAGCTCCGTACCACATCATCCTCCAATGGAGCATCTTCATCGATAACCGTGCTTGCGATGTCAACTTTTTCATCATCAACCATCTCACAAATCTACAAATACTTCTCCCTGCTTGTAACAACTAATAATTAACATTTATGATTTATGATTTATGATTTAACAAACACACACCTCATAAAAAACATGTTTATTATAAAAATGTTATCACCGAATAAGCTTGTCTATGCGTGCTCCAAATGTCTCAACGGTCAGGGCATCAAACTTTCTCCGGTCGATCACGACTCTTAAGTCATCAAGACACGTCAGCAGATACGACAAAGATCGGTCATCATCCAATGGCGTATTGCCAGCACATCGAGTAATATCAGCAAGCCCATTCATCTACAAATATTTCAATATTAGTACCTATATCTCATAACAAATAAGAACCTATTACCTACCTGTGGAAGGTCATCATGTTCAGAATAGGCACCCTTCCCTGCCAATAACAAGTCTATTTGGTTGGTTTTTGGTGTCATCAATGGCGACCTAGGAGTCATGCTGCCAGCAGATGATGTGGTCATTCCTTGGTTAGATTTAGGACCAAAGCGGGTCCTACATGACATGGAGGGGTGAGCTTTAAGATCATCCATCGATACAAAATTATCGCCTTGATCAGGAAAACAATCAAGCATGTCTTCTGAACCTCTACGTGACCAATCACTAAGCTTAGGGGACATGAAATCACAGTCTTCGGTAACACTTGAACTTGCTTTAGCAGCATCTGGACTTCTATTATCCTTTTGTGAAATCCACTCCATTAACTTCTCAAGGGTTTCAGCAACCCTTACAAGCCTTTCATCTACACTTATACCTGTCTGATCGCAACAATCAGCAATCACACAAATTCTAGAATGTTCTTCCACGTGTAAAGTCGGAACCTCCTCTTCAGAAATCCGAAAAATGATGGAAGTTTCATCGGAGATATTCGGTTGATCCCCCCACCCCCATGAAACTCGATGCTGATGCTTAAAAGAAGTACTTGATTGTGACTGTGATTGTGATTGTGCATGTGAATCTTTAACAGATGATGGCTTCATAGTAGTAGTAGTCGGATCCACATCTTTTTCACTGGCTACCCTCTCAATAATAGCATCCAAATTTATATCAGTATGTTCCTTTACCACAACTGGCTTTTTGGTCCAGGTCCAGGAGATGGGAATTTCTTCCAAGAAGCCATTCGGTCTCTACCCGAGTCCAAGTTTTTAGGTATTTCTACAGTAGGCGGAGATGCAACATTTGCAGGATGTTGTAGTATGGGTTTTTCTTTCTTGGGTTCCAGCATCCCGTGTTGTTCCTGACTGAAAGATTTTCTTGATGATGATGATGATGGTGGTTTTGAGGGTCTTGGAGGAATACGTTTATCTGCTGAATGAAAGGACTAACGGAGTTGAAGAACCAGTTCATCTTCAGCCAATCCGCTTTCTTTATGGAACTGCAGGAGCCTTGTACCTCTTGTGAGTATGAACAGCACTCGGGTGTGAAGTTGTTTCAAGATACCCATGGGGAGCTCTTGGCGCCTGTCGTCCAGTTCCTGAACAATCCCCTCACACTGCAACCAAAACTCTCCAGGAGATGTCATGGCATACCTCTGAGCCAACATCAATAAGTCTTATAGAGTTTCCTGCCATTGCGGTTGACTCTCTGCATTCTTTTCTAGAATGCCAAGTAAATCCCCAGCAAATATATGAAGATTAGCATCCACTTCTTCCTTTGCTTTGTCAAACTTACCCCGTATCATTGACAAAACCTCCTGCTCCCGCTCACATAAATTAAATTTAAATGAATCAGCTATTTATTTTAATACAAATATACAATAAAGGATACATAAATAAATGCCTTCCTACCTCTACGTTATTTAAACCTCGAGATCTTCAGTTTGTGAAACCAAGAAAAAAAATCCAGATGGAAGTGTCCATTGGGAGTGAAACCAGGAAAAAAAATATGTAATCTTCTTATTTGTGACTATTTTAGGGTTCTAAATCACAGATCTTCAGTTTACAGTCATAATTAGCAAGAATGTTTTTGGGTTTTAAATCCAGATGGAAGTGTCCATTTTGAAACCCTAATTAGAGGTTATGTGTTCGAATCTGGTGGAAAATGGAAACTGTTTGATTGGTTGTCCCCTTTTCATATGCAGACCTTCAATAATTCAACTTTGACTGATGCCTGCCATTTAAAAAGTTTTGGAGTATTGATAAGATGAGGCCAAGTAAGTGAATGAGTACCATATTGTTGCAGACATAAGCTTAATACATCCTTGTTATAAAACATGGTGTGTGGCTGATAATGGACAACATGTATTAAGTAATTTAAATTGTAAAGTCAAATATAGATCTAGAGTCTAAACTGTAAATTTAAAATGAGAATCCGTAACTAGTGTAACGTATAAGTAAATGTATTTACTTTTGTCCTATCGGATGTCATGTGAAGTAGAATCGAAAGTCTGTAGTGAGATCAATCTGTATTAAAAGCTTTAGCATCCACTCTTTGCTATGAGAGGAAAAAGAATAGACATTACCATTAGTTAAATAGATTTTTGAGTGAGAAGGTGACAAAATTATTTAAAGAATAAAATATGTGACTCACCTTATTTTTGAGCTCAAGAAGTGATAGTCCAGCACTAAAAACATCAGAATTCTGAGTGGCAACAGCTATACCCACACGAGGTGAAAGATAGGAATCATTTCAAGAGGAAAACAACATATTCCCCCTTGTCCCACATAGTCCTGTGGGGAAAACATGTTGGCAGTAGGGGTAGTGTGGTCAATTGCTTCTAGAACTTGGATGTTCCTCCTTGAGCTAGTTGATTTTGGCTTTGAGAGACTAAAAGTACCCCTAAAGCTAAATTTTCCAGATTTGGCAGGTTTTGTAACTGATAAGGGATCTGAATGCACTCTCTGAAGGGTCGATTTCTAGCGCTTGATATGTAAGGGGGGATAGAATAGTTATTACTTATCCATTATGGGTAAAAAAATCATATGATGTGAAAAAGACGAGTCCATTAGATGAAAGCCTGTTAAACAATACAACATTTTCTCATCACATATTTATAAAAGGTAAAATGAGAAAGAAGACAGAACAGGTCAATAAGGTATACTTAGTCACCCAAAAAAAGCCTTTTGTACCCATACTATTTGTTGTACCCATAATCCCATATTACTTCCTCTGCATCTTCTTTTTTTTTATCTTTTTCTGAGGCAGACTCCATTATGGGGTCTTAGTTCCTTGATAAATTCGATGGATAAACATGTGTTCCCAGGGATAATAATGATCTTGCCATATGAAGATTGACCAACCCCATTCATGAGAGGTATAGCCACCAGATTCAACCTTTGTGTACTTCTCAAACGCCTCGAAAATTGACCAACCCCATTCACGATATATGATAATAACATTAAAAAAAATTAATATATATCATAAAAAATAATATATATAATCAAGATTAGAAAAAAGGTAATAATAATAATAATAGAACATACTTTGAATCTTCTATGATACGATATAGAACAAACAATGATTCAACGGTTTCAGGGCGCAAAAGGTTATGGCAATCAGCATGTTTGATGACAATGTCATGAATATACACTAAACTCTTGTTTCCTCCATCCAGATTTTCCTCAGAGTAGCCCTGATTTATCAAACACACTAATAATTATTAAAAAAAAAACAAGTAACATCTGAATAAAAATAAGTCACCACGATAGAAGGATTATAACTCTTAAACCTTTCCCTTCCTTCATATCCAAGAAGCATCGTATACAGGGGAAAAACCGTCAATGCACCAGGGACCCATCATCCTCCTTTTCCTTTTCCTTTGATGAATCTGATTATTTCAGATCAGATTTACCTGTATAGATAATATTTAAAAAAACATCAAAATTTTAGTAAGTTATAACTTATAATAATAAATTAAGAGAAAGTTGATATAGAATCATGGAATCATACAAGACCAATCTCCTGCCCTAGATCTGGATGCCTAGGAGCAATTATGGCAAGAATATTGATGTGCTTTTGCACTAAGGCTCTATGAACTGATACCATTACTGTAAAAAATTGATCAAAATGTATTACCACTTCTGTTAAAAGAATGTTGAAAGTTTTAGTATTCAATTGAACTAACATCCCCTATGAGAAGACCCACGTCAAACTTCCTAGGAAAGTCCCTTGTACAATGCTGCAAAAAAATTTAGAAATAAAAAAAGGGTTAATGTCATAAATGGAAACCAACTATTCCAATTATGCATTCCACTTCTAATTCTAAATCTCACATCACTAAACTTTTTAATGTTGTTACAATCAGGTCAATGATCCAATTTATGATGAGGAAGGCATTTATGTCTTTTGAATAGACAAGATATCAAGAGTAAGATATTGTACTTTTGATGCGAGT
Organism: Lactuca serriola; assembly: GCF_051521515.1. Classification (NCBI taxonomy): domain Eukaryota; kingdom Viridiplantae; phylum Streptophyta; class Magnoliopsida; order Asterales; family Asteraceae; genus Lactuca; species Lactuca serriola. The sequence continues at coordinate 287,140,034 of NC_136410.1, forward strand.
GCAAAGGCGTACTCTGCAACAACAGTCTTTCCAGTTGAAGTATGAGCTGCTACAAAAACTAATTCCCCCTTCTCAAGATAATATATAGCCTATAATTATAAAGCAAAAAGATGTATATGAGTTTAACCCTATTTAATTTTATATCAAATTAATATTAATATTACCTCCTTTTGGAATGCATCTAGTTCAAAAGGGAAATCCAATGCCATATCAGGAACAAGTTCATTAAAATTATCTGCAATCCCATCACTAACCCCTGTAACTACCCAAACTTGCGAAACAAACACACCCATTAAGCAAAAAAGAATCATGCAAAAAAGTTTGAAGAATTTCAATCCTAATCAAAAGATACTTTTGGCTCCTTCTGTCGACCACCATCTCCGAAATCGGAATCATCCAATCCTTTGGTCAAGCCTTTGGATCCTGTTGACAAAATTTGATCAATAATAGATGATTCAGAGTCAAGTGAATCTGGTTTATTTTCATCTTTTAATGGAACAGATTTTGGAGACCCCAATTCAATAACATTCATTTCTAACTCAGGTGTTTCTCCTACACGATGAGCAATGTTATCATTATCAACCTCCCATAAAAAGATACTCATAGTCATAATACAAAGATATAAAAAAGACGAGTAATGGTGTTTGTGTTCTAAATGTTGGATTAATGTCTAAGTCCATAACTATAATTGGTAAGACTTGACCCGACCCGGCATGGTCCATGTGGGTTGCATGGCATCATGCATTTGGATAGACTATAATGAGAGAAATAAGACACTTATGGTTATTAATATATTATAAGTTCTAGTATATTAATAATAAGAATAATAAGATTATTTAATTAGTATTGATCAAGAATTAATCTAGGATTAATTAAGTGATCAAAAGAAGACTAATTAAATATATGGGTTGCTTGTGTAAATCATACATACTTGTATAGTGGGCTAATGCTCCATGGATAATCAAGTTGGGCTAAAACCCATAGGATGGTCCATGGATGCTCCATGGTGTATTTGAACCCATGGATCCAAGGAAATGGAAAGTCATGACAATTAGGGTTTACCCTAATTGTAACACTATATAAAGATCTTATTCTTGACAAAATCGGCGACTAGTGTGAGTAATAGAAGGGCTAGCCTATTTCATGAGTGTAGATTTCTCTCAAGTTATTCCAAGTGCATTTGGTGTTGTGTGAACCATTTGAGGTGTCACACTTGGGGCACTAGGCACTCAAGCTTCATGAAGACTTTCTACATGAAAAAGGTGTTGGGTTTTGAGCATTCTAACACTCCTAAGTGTACATGCAACCCTAAATACCTTGGATCTATGTTTTCTCTAATATACATGCAAATAAGAACTTCCAAGGTATTATCCTAATCTAGCATACAAAACAATAACTATAGCAAGATAGAATACATACCTCTTTGGTGTAGAAAGTCTTCATGAAGCTTGAGTGCCTAGTGCCCCAAGTGTGACACCTCAAATGGAATCACAATCATCAAAACACTTAGAATAGCTTGAGAGAATTCTTACAACTCATGAAATCGGCTAGCCCTCTCTAGAACCCTACTAGTGCCGATTTTGTCAAGAATAATATCTTTATATAGTGTTACAATTAGGGCAAACCCTAATTGTCATGACTTTCCATTTCCTTGGATCCATGGGTTCAAATACACCATGGAGCATCCATGGACCATCCTATGGGTTTTAGCCCAACTTGATTATCCATGGAGCATTAGCCCACTATACAAGTATGGATGATTTACACAATCAACCCATATATTTAATTAGTCTTCTTTTGATCACTTAATTAATCCTAGATTAATTCTTGATCAATACTAATTAAATAATCTTATTATTCTTATTATTAATATACTAGAACTTATAATATATTAATAACCATAAGTGTCTTATTTCTCTCATCCAAGTGCATGATGCCATGCAACCCAAATGGACCATGCCGGGTCGGGTCAAGTCTTACCAATTATATTTATGGACTTAGAAATTAATCCAACAGTCTCCCACTTGGATAAGTCTAAAATTAATATTGCGTATGACTTCAGGAACCAACTGGCAATCGTAGCTCTCAAAAGCTTCGGTCGAACTCTGACCTTATCGATGAATTCTGACCTTTGTCAATGACGTGTCCATTAGATAAGGGGTCATATATTCCTCCATTCTAGATATCATATGGACTGAGACATGGATTATGATCATTCTCTCTGTCCATTTGTTGTTTCCCGATTTCCGATTTATGACGACTGACTAATTGAACAAATCAAATCAGTCCTGGCTCGGCCGAGCACTTCCATTTGTCATCATCAAATCATCGAGGGGCCCACAGATATCGCTTTTATCCCGAAGGTAAAAGGAATGGATAAACTTCGACTCATATGGCTTGTTCTACTACTTGTTGAATCATACACAAAGGCACGTTTTATAGCACAGAGTTACCAAATGCGGTTTCGTGCAATCAATGTACTATCAACTCATAGTAACAACTCATATCTCTAGGTTTGAAGAATATAAGATATTATCGTCTCATGATCACTCGTGATAAAATCCATGAAGTGATTCCAATGAGCGCGGGTTGAATCCAATACTCAGAACTTATGAGCACTCATGATTGTTGTAGCCTTGTCCAACACCTTAGACCTCTACAACCCATCATGACAGTCTTAATTCATATCTACTTCCAACATATGACCGACTGTGGATGGTTTGAATAACTTAGTCATTCCGGAAGAATAACCCAGTTTATTCGGGAAGTCAAAACATGCAAAGTGAAACACAATAATAATAGAATCCAATATGGTATCAACCCTTTGAACATAAATAAAACACCTTTTATTTATCACCATATGATTACACATTATTCATTGTATACTGTTTCAGCTATCAACCTTATTCTTGAATTTAAAACAATAGTTGTCCCATGCTCCAAGCATGTACACTATGTTTTCTTAAACACTAGTCATGCCATACACCAAGTATGCATACTATGTTTGTCTATGATCTTTACTTTGTGAACTAGATCCATTGAACATAACTTCAATGATTCTCTTTTCACACTCCCAAATCCTTACTGCAAATGCAAGAATTCCAAATTCATGCCATTTACTGAAATCTGTTAGATTCTAAACTTATATGCATTGATCCTCTTGTAATGATTATGCACAAATTCATAAAGACTTGACAACAAACATTACAGAGCATTCCAAAGGAGATCAACTTCTTGGAAACATCCATCTTGCATTAAGTTTCCTTAATCTTACACAGATTTGAAAATCCTAACTTTGAAACATTTCCAGATTCCATTTTGACTATCACTTCTGAACAAGAGTTGCCTCCTTACAGATTATGTCAATATGGTCCTTCCAGAATTATCACTATACTTCCAATTGTCCTTGAGCAACCAATCTTTGGTAGACCTTAGATTGTTCTCGACAATTGTTTAATCCTTTTAGTCATATCCAGTTCTAAACCTTTTCCCTTCTTAATGCCCCAGGCATTTGGAAAATTTTAGACCGAATGATTATAACACATGTAATCGATCCTATATCCGAAGCATATGGGACACGATTCATGATGTCTCACATAAAGACTAAACCAGTCTTTTGCTATAATATGTCCATTTCAATTTGCCAGGTTCTCATAATTTAGATTATGAAAAGGGATGTCGTAATCATAATCGAATTTTAGAACGCAAATAATGGACTCATATACAGAATTTCCTTATGTTGAGTCATTCCAACATGAAATTCATATATATATCCTTGACTAAATGATTAAAACCTCATGATCTAAGCTTATAGATTTGAGATGAAGTATAATTTCCTCTCCCTTAATTATAGCAAAACAACTTTTTCCCAATTGAAACTTTTGTTTTCTATAATTAACGTTGCTAGCTTGCAATACTTAACATAATTATCATGCTCCCACTAACATGATGATTATTAGCATATCACTTATGCTCCCATTAGCTTTGACATGTACCCAGAAATCAGCTGGACTTCTAGAAATCAATACTTTATTGACTTTCTTACCAAAGTTCAGATTTCTGATACTAGATTGTTTTGATAAGACTTTATCAAAATCATACACCTTCCCTTAGATAGCACACTTGTGTATCTAAACAATTATGAAGAGGGATGCCGTAATCATAATGTTTAGACCTTTTTGCCACTTCTCACAAGTCCATGTTAGTGTGCCGGTTAACCACACGCGCTCCACTAACGACTTTGAGAATGCAAATATCACAATTGCTATCTAGCTAAAATCTACTTAGTGAAAGTGTCTCCTCACCATCATTTTCATGAATCGGAGAGAAACCTTATGACACTTAGATTTACTGGTGTATGTGTTCTTATCCATGTGAATTGTCAAAATCATAGTCACAAGACAAGGATAATGACAAATCCAAACTCATATGGACTGAACTCAATCTTAATTTCTTGCCACCTGGCAGCTCAAGGGCCTGCCATTGCTTCCAAGTTGTTATGCAACTAATTGAGAACTCTAAGAACTCATATGCAAAGCCAACTTTAACTGGAATGGGCACAGAATAAGTCAACACGATAGGTTATAAACCTCAAGTCGTGTGCTAGTGAAGAACTTCAGGTTTTATTCTTGATTAGTTCTTGAGACTTTCAAGACCTTTAAGACTCCCACTGTCCTCTTGACCTATAAGACTCCCTTGTCAAATATCCAAGAGATAGTGTGGATTCTAATCAAGACAAACACTTCACACAATTGGCCTTAGTTGGTCTTTGTTTTATCCAAAACATCACAACTTACCAATTTCAAATGTACAAGAGTAGAAAACTTTTACTCTTACATTTGACAAGTGTTTTAAACCTTCTTTAAGACATGTCACTCAAATTACAATCTTGGAGTATGACTCTAAGACTTGCAGTATGACTCATCTTCTTTATTTAACCATTTCAACAATTCAAGATCCCTCTTCTTAGTCATAAGAATGCACTAAGACTTCCTTAGAGAACTAATTTTGATATGGTTTCTTAATCATTAAGATGATCACAAAAACTGATACTAAAGTACTCTCCCATCTTTTCAGATTTGAGAGACTTTTATCCTTCTGCCTAAATTGATTCTTCTTATTCGCTCTGCCATACATTGGAACCTTTTTCCAATGTCGCAGAATTACACTTAAGCTTGTAAGTATAATCATATTTACTGTGCTTTAGTAAACTATGACGAATAGTTTTATCAATCTTTTTGTGGTGGACTTGACCAGTGCACAAGAATGTGTACTCGATCCCTTAGTCCTTTACTTGATTCACACATCCATGTGAACAAGTAATTAGTCTTAATTTTCCAAAACTTGAAAGTTCTCATTCATCATGCTATACAACTTGCATGATTCCAAGTTCCGGTCCAATTGAAACTTGGATGATGAGAATCTTTCCTTATTTGGTAAATTTAGACATTACCACAAATGAAAGAATCAATTTCATATTTCCACTCTTGCTCTTAACGGAATTATATAAGCAACAATTTTTCCTCAAATGCCATTGTAAGGATATTTTAAAATAAATAAAATCAAAAAATTTTCTTTTATTTTAAAACTTTGCGGAAAAAACTTATCCTTACAATCCATATGAAAACTTGTTGTTACCTATTCCTAAGCAATATATCATAACTCCTAAGAAGTAGCTCAAGAATCTGTCAAATTACGCGATAGAAATCCATCTATGCGATCAGATTCAGCATATTCTTTCTTTAAGTTTCTTCATTTTTCTTTGATTCTTAAAACATCACCATGTGACCCAGTCACATCATGTATCAAGAATCTCATAATAGAAACTTAACGGAGTTAGATAGTGGACTTTACCTGAAGTAGAGTCAAACTTATTGACTTTAACATCCTTAGGTAAATTTGGCAACTTCGCAACCAATGCCCCTTCCTTTGGCAATATAAACATATGGACTCTTTGATAATGGTACACGAGACTATCACAGACTTAGCTTTTCTCTTTACCATTTGGTCAACCGAGTTGACTATGGCCGATCCCTTTCCATTGGGAAGAGAATGCTTTACTGGATATCCAATGTCATCATTGTCAATGTCCATAAAGTTTTAGGAAGTTGATCTTAACAAATAGATAAGATCATTAAGGGTCTTGTCATAGTCTGTGTCATAGGTGTTCCAAAAGAACTCACTATGTGACTTAGAAAGTAGTTGAACCACCAACTTTCTCAAGACTTTGACACCCAACTCTCCCGGCTTGTCAATATGTGACTACATCTCCAAGATGTGTCCACACCTAGACCTTGCCTTGCCAATAGGGCTTGAGTGACCTTAAACTTTTCAAGAGCTTGTGGGTTAGGGAGAATAATTGGAGGAGGAGAAAGAAGTATGATATCCATGGGACATCATCTTCATTAGGAAACCTTGTTTCAAGAGATTTGGGAAGATCATAAATGTCTAAACCAGACATGTTTTGGGAGATATTCAAGATAGTTGATCTTAAGTTCTTAATATGACACCCAATATGAAATATTAAGGCTAGGACCCAACAAACTATTTTATAACTTAGAAGAGGTATGCCGTAATCCAAGCTATAAAATATTTGAAGGTAGGTGAATGACGATTCACCAATTTCCACCAAGATAAACGAAATGTATTATTAGGTTTTAATTGGTTTTGAAACTCCTAGAACTTTGAGATTCATTGAACTGTTCAATGGCATGTTTCAATCTCGAGTGTGCCCTTCAGGTTTTGTGACTGGGATGCCGAGGATCACAAAACAAGGTGTGAAGTAACCATGCAAATTACTTGGTACCTTTAATAAATTACCCCTCAATCGATGTGCCGGTTAACCACACACGCTCCATCAATACTATGATAAATATTAAGTCACCCTTTACCTACCTTGTTAAGTCCAAGTTAGTGTGCCGGTTAACCACACACGCTCCACTAACGACTTAAACAAAGTGCAAAGTGTAATTTCATGGATTAGCACCTTATTCACATTTTTCCTAAGTAACTAAGATTGGGTATTATTAAGAGTTTAGTTACTTAGTATTTTTCATTAATACTTTTAATGAAGGGAGAATTCTAGTCCTGTCAAACCCGTTCGGCTAACGACCCTCCACCAGTCAAGCAAGCGGTGGGTGAGAGTGGACACCCATTAAGTTGCCATTTTATAGGCAACAACCTTATACCCACCTTATAGACCGGCTTCGTGAATGAGGCGTACTAGCGGTAAGACTGACTTTACTCTTATACATATATATATATATATATATATATATATATATATATATATATATATATATATATATATATATATATTATTAACTTATAATATTATAAAGTATAAGGGTTGAATTTTAACTTTTAAAATTCTAAGGGCTAACTTGGAATTAAAGTATTCATACTTGAAAACTTTTCAAATTCCAAAACTTGAGGGCAAGTTTTGAAACTATTCAAAACTAATTAATTCCATAACTTATGTGTTTAAAGTAGTTTTAATCCAAAAACTCTTCAAGTTCCATAACTTGAGGACAAGTTATGGAAGACTTTAAACTAATAAAAGAATTAACTTTTCTTTATTTTATAACTTATGGATTTAATTATGGTTACATATTTTATTACTTAATGAAGTGACTCTTGAACCTCCATAACTTAAGGACAAGACTCTTCATCTTTTGTAACCATTGCCAACTTTTATGAGTTTTATGAGTCTTTAATGTGACTCTTCATGTAACTTGAGGACAAGTTACACAAACACATTTATACTCAACTCTTAGATTAAAATGGATTGAAAACACCTATTTCACTCAACATTTCTATTAATCTAAGCAACTCATAAGAACAAGATAATTCAAATCAAACTTTTTCATGTAATTAGTCTAAACCTTAAACTAATACAAAACATGAATCTATTGACAATTATCTTTGAAAATGGATTAGCATGAACATTACCACATCAAAAACAAGTTTATAAGATCAAAAATAACTTAGGGTAATGTTCCTAGTCCATTTCTAGCCAAAAAACTCGAAAATATGCTGTCTGGGGGTCCAACTCGTCGAGTGCATGAACAAACTCGGCGAGTTGGATCGAATTCATCACTTTTTAGGCATGGACTCGCCGAGTCTCCTGATGGACTCGCCGAGTCTGATGGCCAGACAGCACCAGATTCGTTTTTTCAGCTTCTATTGCAGGTATAACAAGAAAACAAGCCTAGGCTCTGATACCACTGTTGGGTTTTGAGCATTCTAACACTCCTAAGTGTACATGCAACCCTAAATACCTTGGATCTATGTTTTCTCTAATATACATGCAAATAAGAACTTCCAAGGTATTATCCTAATCTAGCATACAAAACAATAACTATAGCAAGATAGAATACATACCTCTTTGGTGTAGAAAGTCTTCATGAAGCTTGAGTGCCTAGTGCCCCAAGTGTGACACCTCAAATGGAATCACAATCATCAAAACACTTAGAATAGCTTGAGAGAATTCTTACAACTCATGAAATCGGCTAGCCCTCTCTAGAACCCTACTAGTGCCGATTTTGTCAAGAATAATATCTTTATATAGTGTTACAATTAGGGCAAACCCTAATTGTCATGACTTTCCATTTCCTTGGATCCATGGGTTCAAATACACCATGGAGCATCCATGGACCATCCTATGGGTTTTAGCCCAACTTGATTATCCATGGAGCATTAGCCCACTATACAAGTATGGATGATTTACACAATCAACCCATATATTTAATTAGTCTTCTTTTGATCACTTAATTAATCCTAGATTAATTCTTGATCAATACTAATTAAATAATCTTATTATTCTTATTATTAATATACTAGAACTTATAATATATTAATAACCATAAGTGTCTTATTTCTCTTATCCAAGTGCATGATGGTATGCAACCCAAATGGACCATGCCGGGTCGGGTCAAGTCTTACCAATTATAGTTATGGACTTAGACATTAATCCAACAAAAGGTATGTATTATATCTTGTTATATCCATTGTTTTTGTATGCTAGATTAGGATAATACCTTGGATGTTCATATTTGCATGTATAATAGAGAAAACATAGATCCAAGGTATTTAGGGTTGCATGTACACTTAGGAGTGTTAGAATGCTCATAACCCAACTGAGATGCTTATATAGTTAGGGTTGGTATCAGAGCCTAGGCTTGTTTTCTTGTTATACTTGCAAAAGAAGCTGGAAAATCGAGTTTTCATGCTGTCTGCCCAGCAGACTCGCCGAGTCCAAGGTAAAAAGCATCCAACTCGCCGAGTTGGTTCGTTCACTCGACGAGTTGGACCCCCAGACAGCATAAATTCGACTTTTTTGGCTGGAATTGGACTAAGAACATTACCCTAAAATGTTTTAGGACTTATAAACTTGTTTTGATGTGGTAATGTTCATGCTAATCCAATTTCAAAGATAATTGTCAATAGATTCATGTTTTTTATTAGTTTAAGGTTTAGACTAATTACATGAAAAAGTTTGATTTGAATTATCTTGTTCTTATGAGTTGCTTAGATTGAGTGAAATAGTTGTTTTCAATCCAAATTAATCTAAGAGTTGATTCTAAAATGTGTTTTTGTAACTTGTCCTCAAGTTATATGAAAAGTCACATTTAAGTTTCATAAAACTCATAAAAGTTGGCAAAGGTTACAAAATGAAGAGTCTAATTCTAATTAAATGGTGTTATGACTCCATAATTTGTCCTCAAGTTATGGAGGACCAAGAGTCTCTTCATTAAATAATAAATTTAAAAAAAAAAAAGTGTAACCTTAATTAATTCCATAAGTTATAAAATAAAGAAAAGTTAATTCTTTTATTAGTTTAAAGTCTTCCATAACTTTTCTTCAAGTTATGGAACTTGAAGAGTTTTTGGATTAAAACTACTTTAAACACATAAGTTATGGAATTAATTAGTTTTGAATAGTGTCAAAACTTGCCCTCAAGTTTTGGAATTTGTAAAGTTTTCTCTTATGAATACTTTAATTCCACGTTAGCCCTTAGAATTTTAAAAGTTAAAATTCAACCCTTATACTTTATAATATTATAAGTTAATAATATATATATATATATATATATATATATATATATATATATATATATATATGTATAAGAGTAGAACAAGTAGTAGAACAAGCCATATGAGTCGAAGTTTATCCATTCCTTTTACCTTCGGGATAAAAGCGATATCTGTGGTCCCCTCGATGATTTGATGATGACAAATGGAAGTGCTCGACCGGGCCAGGACTGATTTGATTTGTTCAATTAGTCAGTCATCATAAATCGGAAATCGGGAAACAACAAATGGACAGAGAGAATGATTATAATCCATGTCTCAGTCCATATGATATCTAGAATGGAGGAATATATGATCCCTTATCTAATGGACAAGTCATTGACAAATGTCAGAGTTCATCTACAAGGTCAGAGTTCAACAGAAGCTTTTGAGAGCTACGATTGCCAGTTGGTTCCTGAAGTCATACGCAATAATAGTTTTAGACTTATCCAAGTTGGAGACTGTTGGATTAATGTTTAAGTATAAGGTAAAGTTGGTAGTGCCTCCTCCACTATAAAACATGTCTTTGTGTATGATTCAACAAGTAGTAGAACAAGCCATATGAGTCGAAGTTTATCCATTCCTTTTACCTTCGGGATAAAAGCGATATCTGTGGTCCCCTCGATGATTTGATGATGACAAATGGAAGTGCTCGACCGGGCCAGGACTGATTTGATTTGTTCAATTAGTCAGTCATCATAAATCGGAAATCGGGAAACAACAAATGGACAGAGAGAATGATTATAATCCATGTCTCAGTCCATATGATATCTAGAATGGAGGAATATATGATCCCTTATCTAATGGACAAGTCATTGACAAAGGTCAGAGTTCATCTACAAGGTCAGAGTTCAACAGAAGCTTTTGAGAGCTACGATTGCCAGTTGGTTCCTGAAGTCATACGCAATAATAGTTTTAGACTTATCCAAGTCGGAGACTGTTGGATTAATGTCTAAGTATAAGGGTTGAATTTTAACTTTTAAAATTCTAAGGGCTAACGTGGAATTAAAGTATTCATAAGAGAAAACTTTACAAATTCCAAAACTTGAGGGCAAGTTTTGACACTATTCAAAACTAATTAATTCCATAACTTATGTGTTTAAAGTAGTTTTAATCCAAAAACTCTTCAAGTTCCATAACTTGAAGAAAAGTTATGGAAGACTTTAAACTAATAAAAGAATTAACTTTTCTTTATTTTATAACTTATGGAATTAATTAAGGTTACACTTTTTTTTTTAAATTTATTATTTAATGAAGAGACTCTTGGTCCTCCATAACTTGAGGACAAATTATGGAGTCATAACACCATTTAATTAGAATTAGACTCTTCATTTTGTAACCTTTGCCAACTTTTATGAGTTTTATGAAACTTAAATGTGACTTTTCATATAACTTGAGGACAAGTTACAAAAACACATTTTAGAATCAACTCTTAGATTAATTTGGATTGAAAACAACTATTTCACTCAATCTAAGCAACTCATAAGAACAAGATAATTCAAATCAAACTTTTTCATGTAATTAGTCTAAACCTTAAACTAATAAAAAACATGAATCTATTGACAATTATCTTTGAAATTGGATTAGCATGAACATTACCACATCAAAACAAGTTTATAAGTCCTAAAACATTTTAGGGTAATGTTCTTAGTCCAATTCCAGCCAAAAAAGTCGAATTTATGCTGTCTGGGGGTCCAACTCGTCGAGTGAACGAACCAACTCGGCGAGTTGGATGCTTTTTACCTTGGACTCGGCGAGTCTGCTGGGCAGACAGCATGAAAACTCGATTTTCCAGCTTCTTTTGCAAGTATAACAAGAAAACAAGCCTAGGCTCTGATACCAACCCTAACTATATAAGCATCTCAGTTGGGTTATGAGCATTCTAACACTCCTAAGTGTACATGCAACCCTAAATACCTTGGATCTATGTTTTCTCTATTATACATGCAAATATGAACATCCAAGGTATTATCCTAATCTAGCATACAAAAACAATGGATATAACAAGATATAATACATACCTTTTGTTGGATTAATGTCTAAGTCCATAACTATAATTGGTAAGACTTGACCCGACCCGGCATGGTCCATTTGGGTTGCATGGCATCATGCATTTGGATAGACTATAATGAGAGAAATAAGACACTTATGGTTATTAATATATTATAAGTTCTAGTATATTAATAATAAGAATATTAAGATTATTTAATTAGTATTGATCAAGAATTAATCTAGGATTAATTAAGTGATCGAAAGAAGACTAATTAAATATATGGGTTGCTTGTGTAAATCATCCATACTTGTATAGTGGGCTAATGCTCCATGGATAATCAAGTTGGGCTAAAACCAATAGGATGGTCCATGGATGCTCCATGGAATATTTGAACCCATGGATCCAAGGAAATGGAAGGTCATGACAATTAGGGTTTACCCTAATTGTAACACTATATAAAGATCTTATTCTTGACAAAATCGGTGACTAGTGTGAGTAATAGAAGGGCTAGCCGATTTCATGAGTGTAGATTTCTCTCAAGTTATTCCAAGTGCATTTGGTGTTGTGTGAACCATTTGAGGTGTCACACTTGGGGCACTAGGCACTCAAGCTTCATGAAGACTTTCTACATGAAAAAGGTATGTATTCTATCTTTTTATATCCATTGTTTTTGTATGCTAGATTAGGATAATACCTTGGATGTTCATATTTGCATGTATAATAGAGAAAACATAGATCCAAGGTATTTAGGGTTGCATGTACACTTAGGAGTGTTAGAATGCTCATAACCCTACAATATGGAGGTATTTTGGTGCATGGAATTCTCTCTCAAGAGCCACCTTTGTCCTAGTACTTCTCACATAAAATGCAAGAAAGTACGTTGCTATTTCTTGCATTTAACCCTTTATAGAATTGTAAAAGACATTATTTGTTTCAAGTTTAAAAATATGATGTCATTCTAGTACTTTTTTTTTAATCTACAACAAAAGATTTTTAATTAGAAAGGTAACTCGTTACACTTGGTATTTAATTGTGGGGTCTTAAACCAATCCTTGAGCCTTCATCAAGTTCCTAAGGTTGCTGTGAGCATCAATCTACATATATATATATATATATATATATATATATATATATATATATATATATATATATATATATATATATATAATTAGAAACCAAATAAGCAATAAATCAGAAGTAAACTCATTCAAACTATCAGCTATGGTATAACAAGACCAAAAGGCTAAAAATGTAATATTGTCAAAACCTTGATTTGTCTTCTGAGTATATTTTCAACCTTAATAAACCTTCTTTTCAAGTCATCCCAGCCACATACACAATAGGAAAATAAAAGTGTCAAAAATTGTTCGATTAGCAAGTCATAGAGAAATTACAAGTTGATTCATGAAAAAAGGGCTAAAATGTAAGTGCAAGAAACACCTGTATTGTGTGGAGCAGATTACAAGTTGCTTCAGGAAAGTCAGAATGTAATGTGTGGAGCAGATTACAGGTTGCTTCAGGAAAGTCATAGCTCTCCTTAATCCATCTGCATTGTTCCTCAATACTCAATGCTTCAGGGATGAAATAGAAACCTGAAAACACATAGTTATCAAGTATCAAGTATATGTATAAACAAATTAACCACATAACATAACTATAAGAGAATGGAGAAGAAATATCAAGAGAAAAAAAGGGGGGAGAATGGAGAAGAAATATCTAGAGACAAAAAAAAGAGCGAGAGGTTGTAAAACCCTAAATCTCCTTGACGGGGAGGAACAACAAAGATATATTGCGATTTATTTTTGGAGGAGGCACTACCAACTTTACCTTAGACGATGCTTGAATCTTACCTATCTAGGGCTTCATTAGTTCATAGATGGCGATATGGAGAAGTTGTAAAACCCTAAATCTCCTTGTAAGTCTGGCACAAGCACAATGTAACAAGCCCTAAATCGTAGTCTTGTGAGCGTGAGGATCCGAAAATGGTGGCTCTTAAACAAATGCTTGTAAACTTGAGCAGTCATTACAGTCTCGGTGAGGTGAGGTGAGCTCGAGGTTGCCGGCAGGAAGAGGTGAGCGGAGGTCGCCAGTGGGAAGAGGTGACTGGAGATGAGCAGATGTAGTGAATAGAGATCAACATTTTTAAAAAACCCTAGATCCCCTGCGACTTTGTTATAAGAAGCGCATTCATTTTTAAGAATTATAAAGCCACATGCCTGCACGACGCACCTTTTTAATGGGTGCCCTCCGTGTTTTTTTTTAAATTATAAAGCGACATGCCTGCACGTCATGCTTTTTATAATGGGTTCCCTCCGAGTTTTTTTTTTCTGACACTAATTTTAGGTCATGCGAAAATGCGTGTCCTAAATCCTTCATATTTTTTAGGAGATGACATTATTTTTAGGGTACACACTTTTGCGTATCGTAAATCACCGCGTGTCATTGTTCGCGCATCATTAAAGGCCTATATTCTAGTAGTGGAGAAACATCACATCTATGGAATTGTCTTGTAACAATTTCCGATAGAGAGCTTTGTAATTCATTGGCAATAGTCATTGTGACCTTAGTGCAGTGACATTACAAAAGGATCATTGCATAAAATGTTAGAGTCTAATATATTCTATAAGTGGCAAGAATTTGATATTCTTACACTTGTGATAAGGAGTGGGAGTTGTGAAATGAGTATGCTTGGAAATGTGTTCACTTGATCTATTTCACAAAGTAAGGACCGTAGGTTAGCATTGTGTGCATGCTAAGAGCATGGGACAAGTGTAGTTATAATTTAAGTAAGAAGTTGATTACCCGAAACAACAAATAATGAGTAATCGATATGGTGATAAATAAAAGGTGTTTTATTTATACTCAAAGGTTTGAGGCCATATGGGATTAGTATTATTCTTGTGTTTCACTTTGCATGTTTTGACTTCCTGAATAATTTAATTGGTTCAGAACAGTCAAATTATTCGAACGGACCACAGTCGTTCATATGTTGGAAGTAGGTATGAATGAAGACTGTCGTGAATTGGTGTGTGGATTGTCTAAAGTGTATTAGACATAAGCAATTGTTTGTTGCAACGTTCATGAATGCTTATGAATATGATTTGAGCATTGGATTAAACCCACGCTCACTTAGATCACTTCATGGATTTTATCACGAGTGATTGGTGAGACGATAACATCTTATATTCTTGAAACCGAGATGTGTGAGTTGTATCTTGCAAGTCGGTTACACATTGATAATATGTAAACGCACCAGTAACTTGGTGTTATAAAACATATTGTTGTGCGTAATTTGGTAAGTAAGTGCAAGTGAGCATTGAGTCAAAGTTTATCCGTTCCTTTTATCCAAAGTAGGATAAAAGTGATATCTTTGGGCCCCTTGATGATTTAGTGATGGCACCTAAGCGCTTGGTCAAGCCGGGACTAAATTGATGGATCAATTGTAGTCTGTTGTCAGTCATCATAAATCGGAAGTCGGGAAATAGTATAGAGGAAATGATTAAGTTCATGTCTCATATCTATATGATATCTAGAATGGAGGAATATATGATCCCTTATCTAAAGGACACGCGTATCTGATAAGATCAGAGTTGACAGCAGCCTTGGAAAGCTACGATTGCAGATCAGGATCTGAAGTCATACGCAGAATAGTTATTATACTTATCCAAGTGGGAGACTATTAGATTAGTGTCTAAGTCCATAACTATTTTGGTATGTACTTGACCCGATGGTGCATGGTCCTTTTGGGTTGCCTTCATCAAAGCAACTTGATAGGATGAATTATGGAGAGAAAGGATTAATTATGATTTATTAATATATTATGAGAATAATATATTAAAGGAGAAATCATATTGTTTAATTAATATTAGTCAAGAATTAATAAGAATTAAGTTTGTGGCTAAAAGACATTAATTAAACTTATGGGACTAGAACTGTCAATTGTGTGATAGTTGAATATTAGGCTAATGGACTCCATAGAGGATGGAGTGGACGAATTCTATGGGGAAACACATTAGAAATCGTCCAAGGCCTCTAAGGAGGGAGTCCATGGGTTGCTTAGGGCCTAAGAATCTAAATTAGGGTTTCCTTGTTAGATAACCCTAATAGCCTCACTATTTAAAGGACCCTTAAGCCCCAAAAACGTGGTCAACTTGTTCTCTAGGGTTTCCACACGTTTTGGGCAACCTCCTCTCTCCTTATTCTTCATCCTCTTGCTCTTGGTGTTTGTGAACCATTAGAGGAGTGACATTTGTGACTCTAAGCCTTCTAAAGTCATTACAAGGAGGATTTGTGATTGTTATTGCTACATAACAATCAAGGTAAGATCTAAAAACCCTTTCACATGTTAGTATGATTAATTGTATGCTAGATCTAGGGTTTAAAGTCTTGGATGAATTGCATGTACAATAGAGAAACCTAGATCCATGCATTAGGGTTGCATGAGCACCTGGGATGTTCTTATGGCTAAAACCCATCAGGTTAGACAACACTACTAGAGGAGGCTTGTAAATTGAAGTTCTCGATCCACCCTAGGGACACAAAGATGTATAGGGATCTGAAGTGGAGTTACTGGTGGCCCTGTATGAAGAGGGAGGTAGCATGGTTTGTGGAGCGTTGCTTGACTTGCCGGAATGCCATGGTCGAACATCAGAGACCCAACAACAAGATGCAACTGTTACCTACTCCCATGTGGAAATGGAAAGATGTCACCATAGATTTTATCACAAAATTGCCATGGACGGCACATGGGGTTAATTATATTTGCGTCATTGTAGATAGGTTGACCAAGAATGCTCATTTCATACCTATTGTTGAGAGAATTTTCGATGAGAAATTGGTTGACCTCTACATTCGGGAGGTGGTGGTTCGGTACGGAGTACCAATTTTGTTGGTTTTGGATCAAGATGTTCGCTTCACCTCAAGGTTTTTTTAGGAAATTTCATGAAGAGTTGGGTACTCAACTAATTTTCAACACATAATACCACCCCCTATACTGATGGACAAAGGAGCGGACTATTCAGACGCTCAAGGATATGCTCAGGGCATATGTGTTAGATTTTAGCAGGACTTGGGATACTTATCTTTCACTGGCCGAGTTCTCCTACAACAACTGTTACCATGCCAGTATCGATGGACCATCCTTTAAGATGATTTATGGGAGGAAATGATTGACCCTGATTTATGGGGGTGAGGTCGGACATCAGGTTATGGGGAGTATCGAGGTAGTACTCAAGATCACCGAGTTGATTCAACAGGTGCAAGGTTGACTTCAAACCGACTAGATTTGGTAGAAGATTTATGTTGACCGACAGCGATCCGACCTCGAGTTTCATGTGGGAGATTTTGTGCTTCTAAAGGTGTCACCTTGGAAAGGTATCATCCGATTCTGGTAGCAGGTCAAGATGGGACCCTAGTATATTGGTCCTTTTAGGATTATCCCCCAGGTGGACATCGTTGCTTAATGGTTGGACCTTCCTGATGAACTCAGTCAGACCCCCAACACATTCCACATCACACAGTTGTGGAAGTGCCAAGCTGACGATTCCGAAATGGTTTCTTTGGATGATATTCAGGTCGATAAGTGCCTAAACTATGTAGAGAGACCGATCAAGATCCTTGATAAGAAGACGAAGACCTTGCACAAAAGGTGGTGGGCTTAGTTAAGATGCAATGACGGCACCGAAAGGGTTCAGAGTCGACGTGGGAGCCTGAGGAGAAGATGAAAGAGCATTACCCGGAGTTATTTGCAGCAGCATACTACGAGGACGAAGTTTGATTCAAGTGGGGAAGAATTATAACATCCAAATCTAGAGGCACATTTTCTTTTATTATAGTTTGGCTTTTTGAGAGTCTCCACGGTGTGGCAAGGCATTTTTGTCGTGGGTTTCTTTTGACCCGCCACGACGTGGCCGCCGCTGATGTCTTAAACCCTAAGTTTTCGGGTTTTGCACCCTATTTAAAGAAATTAGGATGCTAGGGTTTTCTCATCCTCAGTCGCCACCACCCTCCTTAGCTCTAAATAAACCCTAATTCCTTTTCCTCCATTATTGAAGCTTACTTTGGTGTTTTTGGGAGATTTTGAAGGAAGGAGAAAGGAGTAAGCCGAGGATCATCAAGCAAGTTCCCATTCCTCTTCCTAGCACGTTACTGGACCTTTGTAAGTGTCCAAGACTCCACCTTTATGCTATTAGGTTGCTAGATCTTGATGTTTTTTTCCATTATCTTCTTGTTCTTATTAGTTGGGATGGTGAAATCCCATAAAGGTTGCAACTTTATGGATCACTAGGTTATTTGCAATGATTAATGGTTTAAATCTGAAGTATGGTGGATTGGTTGAACCATGCATGGGATTTTGGTCATAATCATCATTTTTGACCTAATATAAGCTCAAGACAAGCATTGGAAATGCATGTATATAAAGCACCAACTTTTAGGTTAGTTATGGTGTTGGAATGGACTTGAAAATCTCAATATTAAGTGCTTAATGATTAAGTCCATGTCATCTTTTGCTTTGTTGGACATAGGGTTTGATATCTTGATCTCTTGGAGAGTATGAAGGGCTAAATTTTGAAAATTTATCCACCTAGAACATAAAAAGGACCATATATGAGCATTGGAGCTCTTGGAATCGAAAGAAACGACTTAACGCATTAAGTTGTTTTGAACCCAGTGCCCACAGCGTGGTGATTGAGGATTTAGCGTGTGTTTTTATCATTTGTGGGCCATAGCATGGTTAAGGATGTCCACAACATGGCAAGTCAACTGAAATCAAATTTTATCGTTGACTTTTGGCTCGAGTTCACTTTTGGTCAAACTCCTTGTTTTGGAAGGAAAGCTAAGAGTTTACCTCGTGTAGTTGTATATATGGTGTATAGCATTTTTTCTAGGTTGTGATGGCGGTAGTAGTTTTTTATTGTCTTATAGGTGAGTTTTCTCATTATACTTGTGGGCCAAAGGCACCAAGGCTGACCCATTGGATTGTGTAGAATGTTAGTTGTCGGTGTGATACTTGCATGCCCGGGGGGTAGTCCGTGACATTTGTATGAAAGACCATGGGGGTATCCCATGACACTTGGATGTTAGACCATAGGGGCAGCCCATGGAATTTCAAGGAAATACCATGGGGTAGCCCATGACACTTAGTTGTAAGACCATGTGGGTATCCCATGACATTCCAAGGAAAAGACCATGGAGGTAGCCCATGGAAATTTTATGTACGGTATGTGGTATTTTGGATAACTCACTAAGCTTTGTGCTTACGGTTTTATGGTTTAACATTTTTAGGTACTTCCAGTTCGAAAAGGAAGGGTCTGGCGTGATCGCACAACATCCTCCTCATGATTCTGTGTTTATGACTATTCTACTCTGATGATTTTGATACATTGTATTGTGGTTGATTTTAAGACACTTGATGTATGTTACTGATGATTTTTAAAATGAAAAAAATCATCACTATTTTTGGGATGTTACGGTTTATTGAAAAGCTCAATGTGTATTATTTTTACAGAAACGGTTCATATGCTTGAAAAAACTACAAAAATAACTTGGGCCTAACAAAATTTTTTCATATTACTCCCCTCCCCCTACACACCCCTATAATGCTCAGTTCTTGGTATGTATTTAATTCAAAATACTATTCACTTTTGTATAGAAACTCAACGAGTTGGAGGCCCCAAACTCGTCGAGTAGGAATGGAATTGGATGCGAGTTGTAAAGTCTACTCGACGAGTTGAGAGCCTCAACTCGTCGAGTAGGACTGGCAGAATGAAACCCTAATTTTTTGGGTTTTACACCCTATTTAAACACCTTAACCTCCATAGGATGGCCTCATTTACAGCCTCCAAGTCCCAAACCCTAAATCTCGAAACCCTAATGCATTGTGTGAGTTTGTGAGCCATCCTTGAGAGACTTTTGTGTGTTTAAGGCTTGTGGAAGAAGAAGAGGAAGCTTGAGGACTCAAGAAGGAGTTTGTAGATCCAGAAACTTCACCCTATCCTCATCACTTTTTGGTAAGCAAGTCTCAAACTTGCCAAATGATTGCTTAGATCTCTTTCTTAACACTCTTATTGGGTTTTTGGTCCAAATATCTTGATCCTTGGGAAATTGACGGCCCAAGTGAATACCCTTTTAGATCTAGGGTCTTGAAGGGCTTTCATGGCATAAAGATGCAAACTTTATGGCCATAGAAGCCCCATGCAACCTGTAGTCTACCATTTTGGCCTTTTAGCTTCAAAGGGCCATGCATGAAGAGAAAGTTGAAGGCTTTACGTGTTTATCTAGTCTCTAAGGTCCATATCGTTGTTTGTACACCTTATCTTGCAGTATTGATGGCTTTTGGATCAAGATCTAGATCTTTTAGAGTTAGGGTTTGAGCTAAATATCTTGGGGAAGGGTATTAACATATAAAGTTGGAAACATTATCCTTCTAAGGACATTTCCAGTCTATATCTGAAGTATGGAGCTTAGATCTGAAGATTAGTGACTTAATCCATTAAGAAAGCTTAACATACTGAAGAACTCGACGAGTTCGTATAGGAACTCGACAAGTTGGGTCGAAGTTTCCCGATTCTGTAAAAGGAAGGACACGACAATCTCAAGGCAGACTCAACGAGCTGAGTAGGAAAATCTCGCTTCTGTTGATAGGAGGAACTCGACGATTTGGATCGCGATTTCAGGGTATTCTAATTTATGGAACTCAACGAGTTTATGGGACAACTCAGCAAGTTTATTTAACCCAGAATGTTGACTTTGACCAGTGTATTGACTTTGACTTTGACTTTTCCAAAGTTGACTCTTAAGGGGTTATGAGTATGAAAGGGGTATTTAAAGGAAATCTTTTATGTGTAAGAGTTTGAGTGGGGTTGATATCAGAGCCGAGGACAGTTCAACTACATTACAACATTTGAGGTGAGTTACCTTCCGGTAGAAGTGGGTCGAAGGCACCAATGTCAGCCCACTAGTATTTGATTATAGTTGAGATGATTGTCTTTGCGATGATTGTCTGGTATGCGACAATTTGTTATGCTTATTGTGCTGGTATGCTATGATTTTAAATGGTAGTGGTATGAGGGGTACGATAGACCTCGTTACCGTTCGAAAGGACCGAAGGGGTAGGCCACCACCCAGATATGCTAGGGAATATGTGACCTATTGTCTGTGTATTAGGATGATATATGGTAGTGGTATGGGTGAAATTGTCCCCGGTACCAGTTGAAAGAGACTGTAGGGGTAGGCCAACACCCAAATATGCTAGGCAGTTACCGGTTGAAAGAGACCGAAGGGGTAGGCCAGTACTCTGATATGTTAGGTAGTTACTAGTTGAAAGAGACCGAAGGGGTAGCCCAGCACCCAGATATGCTAGGCAGAATGTTATTGTATGGTATGTGGTATGATGGGGGAACTCACTAAGCTTTGTGCTTACGGTTTTTAGTTGTAACATCTGGATTCCCATGTATTCTATGTTATTCATTTATTTTGTTTTAGAGAGAAGGAATCGACGAGTCGACGCCTAGACTCGTCGAGTAGGATCGCGACTCGCTGACTGGATTAATGAGTGGACTCAATGAGTCAGCAGGGTGACTCGACAAGTCCGCGCGGAGGCCAGAAACCCTAAATCTATGGGCATGATCCCTATTTAAAGGACCTTATAGCCCTCATATGCGGATACCAGTCCAGAGAGAAAAACCCTAGAGAGCTTGGGCGAGTTGTGTGTGAGAGCTTGCCTTTTTCATCCTTTTTGGTGTTATTTTGCAAAGAAGAAGGTGTTTTCAGCTAGAGGAGGTCAAGAGGGTTGCTAATCTGTGGTTTCCAAGCTTAGATCTGCAGTTTTGAGGTAGCAAATCGAACTCTCCTTCTGTTTTGGTTAAGATCTATGAATCTAGGGTTTTCTACACCCTTTTTATGGCTTGAATTGATGAGTTTATGGTCCCTTTATGTGTTAGACTTCAGATCTAGACCCATAGAGGTCCAGAGAGCCTTATCCATCTTGCTTTATGGAGTGTTATGGAAGGAATGAACTTAGGTTGCCATTTTTGAGGCTATTTCCTCAAAAGGAGCCATATATGTGTTGCATGAGTGTAAAGGTTTCACCTTTACGTGATTAGTGGGTTTGGGAAGGTCAGATCTATAGGTTAGAGAAGCAAATCTGACCTTAGAAGGTCATTTGAGTGTTTCCATGGATGCAACTCGTCGATTTCATAAGTAGACTCGACGAGTCGAGTTGAGGTTGTCCTACGATTCGTGACAGGAGGAACCCGTCGAGTAGAGGGATGACTCGACGTGCCAAGTGAGGCTATAAGGATTCAGAGAACCCGCATGGACTCGCCGAGTCGCCCATGTGCACTCGACGAGTCCGGTCAAAGTTTGACCGTTGACTTCAGTTGACCTTAGGGTTTTGGTCAAGCTGATCCAAGGGAGTTCTAGGAGGGGTAGAATGGTCTTCTACCCATCATTAGAAATGAGAATTTGATAGGGTATTGATCAAGAATGTTATTTGGTTGATAGGAGGAGGCTAGGTCGGGACGTCGAGCACGAGAGTTTATCCGATTTCGTACGATGTGAGTCTTCTCACTATACTGTACCGAGAGCGCTACTTATGTGTGACCGGAAGGTATTATATGCTATGAGATGTATGTGATGTATGTTGTTATATGATATATATATATATATATATATATATATATATATATATATATACATATATATATATATATATATATGTGTGTGTGTGTGTGTTATGTATGTTATGAATGATAAGGACCGGAAGGTCAGGAGGTTACGGACCGGAAGGTCGATACGGGTAGGACCTGATGATCTACCAGGATTTCGGGACGGAAGTCCCTTGAGACACTTGGACCGGAAGGTCCCATAGAGTTATGGACTTGAGTGGCGTATGTGGTGTATGTGGTGTTTTGGGGAACTCACTAAGCATTTATGCTTACAGTGGTTGTGTTATGTGTTTTAGGTACTAGCGAGGATCGCGGGAAGGCGCCAGCATGATCCGTAGACACTTGTGGAGTTTTATGTTTTGAGATTATGGGATATGTTTTGTCATGATGGCATTGGATACATTATGTTTGATATTATCTTATAAATAAAAGTATGTTTTAAAAATAAAAATAAAAATTGTTTTGGAAATTTACGTTGTTACAAGTTGATATCAGAACCTTGGTTTGAGGGATCCGGATGCACCTTCGGGTGTATTTGAACTCAAACTGAGGATTTGAGAAAGTTTTCGTAAAATATAGTTTTTCTAAAAAGTAAAAGAATTTGAGAAAAGCAGAAGGAAGCAGTGTGTACGATCAGCCAGCGCCCGAATGGTGATTTCCCAAAATACACTTACATTATGTGTAATGAGATATGTTATGATATGTTATGCATGATAGAGTAGGCTCGGTATTCATGTTAGGACTAGAGTGGCCTGATTTGTGATGCCTTAGCCTAGGAAGATTTCTGCTGCTATAAGATACTTGAGAGTGAGTGGGTAGCAGTGAGGAACTTATGTGAGGTCTACCGAAGGGTAGCCTATGCTAGCGAGATGTAGAGTACTTGTGATCTGGGATCCTAGGAGGAGGACTTGGGGTGAATACTGATGCGGTGTGGACGGTAGTATAGGGCCCATACTGCTGAAGACACCGGATCAGTGCGCAATCCAAGTAAAAATCCTTAGGGAACTAGAGAACAAGTAGGGTTGAGTTATCGAGTGCGAGTATGCTCGAGCGAGTCCCTGATATTTTATGTTGTATTTCAGATACATCATGGTTGGGACATGCCACAGGCCTGAGACGAGCGGCGTGAGTGACGAGGAGCTTAGTCAGATGATCCACGATGAGATGGCTGCGGCGATCCGAGCCAAGATTCCGGAGATGTTTAGGTCTATCAAGACCACATTGATTGAGACCTTTGATGAGCGGTACGCAGGGGTTATTGAGGTTGGGGCAGCTGTAGTTGTTGCTGTTGCTAGACCTCAGGGGGTGACTCGATGTTGTTCTGGGAGTTCAACAACACAAAGCCACCGGAGTTTGATGGGAAGCAGGATCCGATTGTTGCGATGAGATGGATTTTTGATATCGAGGGATGCTTCTACACCTATTCGTGTCCGGGGCATTTGTGAGTTCGGTTTGCACTGAACCAGCTTCGCTTGGGAGTGAAGGACTGGTGGAAGTTTGTGACGGTAGACTTCACTACGACAGAGCTTACAGCAGTGACCTGGAAGAGGTTCACCACGATGTTTCGAGATGAGTATGTTCCCCCTGAGGAGAGGGAACGTTTAGCCCAAGAGTTTTTGTCCCTCAAGCAGGGGACGGAGTCAGTGACTATGATCACACAGATGTTCCATGAGAGGGCTTTGATTTTCCTTGAGCACGTGTCGTCTGAGCAGGCACGCATGAGTCGGTACTTGAGAATTTTGAGGAGGGATATCAGGGAGTTCGTTGCGAACTCGTCATACCGTACATTTTCTGAGCTCCAAGCAAATGCCCGGAAGAGGGAGATTGAGCTGGAGACTCAGGACCGGGAGGAGGTCGAGTTTCGAGGGAAGGATCGGTAGCCGGCACAGTCTCAGCCAGTAGCCAAGCGGGCAAAGCCCAAAGATTTGAGATCTGGAGGCTAGAAGGGCCACACTTGTGGGAAGTGCGGCAAGGCACATGATGGGGTTTGTCGATCAAGTGCTAGCTACAAATGTGGCAAGGAGGGGCACATAGCCAAGGATTTCCCCAAGGGGTTCATGGTTTGCTTTCATTGCAACCAAATCGGACACCGGAAGGCCGAGTGTCCGCAGCTGCGGGGGACAACACAGGGAGCACCGCAGGGATCTGCCCCTACTATCGTGCGAGCTACTGTGGTTCGGCCGGTGAAGGCCGAGGCACCGAAGGCTCGCGGGAGAGCCTTCCAGTTGACTGTGGAGGAGGTCTGCGCTACGCCCGATGTCGTGGCTGGTATGTATTCTTTCATTTATTTATGTTGAGTTTGAGATATTGTGCTTATATTATGATATGCATAGGTACTTTTCTTGTCAGTTCTGTACCTGCTTTGGTGTTATTCGACTCGGGTGCGAGTCGGTTATTTATGTCTATGGCATTTAGTCAGTGCATCAGTATCCAGGGGGAGGCATTGAGTCGGCCTCTATGAGTTTTCATAGCTGACGAGCGAGTGGTGTATGCTACGGATGTGATTCGAGGATGTGTACTTGAGATCTTCGGTGTTGAGTTCCTGATAGATCTGGTCCCGATTGCGATGGGGGCGTGTGTATCATAGTGGGCATGGACTGGTTGAGCCGATTTGGGGCTGTTATAGACTGCAAGCGACAGTTGGTGACGATACGAGACCCTAGTGGGGGAGTACTTATGGTGTACGACGAGGACACCCGTTTTAGGTCAGCATTCTATCCGGCTGCCAGAGTGAGGCGGAGCTTACAGCAGGGCCGTAGCGGGTTTGTGGCTTATGTGATGGATTCACAAGTGGCCGCAAAGGGGTCAGGTTCGGTTAGTGATGTGCCGATAGTGCGTGAGTTCCCGGATGTTTTCCTCGAGGAGTTTCTGGGTGTGCCTCTCAAGAGGCAAGTGGAGTTCCACATCAATTTGGTTCCGGGAGCGGCGCCTATCGCCAAGGCGCCCTATCGCCGTGCACCACCAGAGATGCAGGAGTTATCCTTACAGCTTCAGGAGCTGTTAGGGAAAGGATTTATTAGGCCGAGTAGCTCACCTTGGGTAGCGCCAATCCTTTTTGTCAAGGAAAAGGATGGTTCACACCGGATGTGCATTGATTACCAAGAGTTGAACAACTTGACGGTCAAGAACCGTTATCCACTACCGAGGACTGATGATCTATTTGATCAGTTGCAGGGAGCATCTTGGTTCTCCAAGATTGATTTGAGGTCTGGATATCATCAGATGAGGGTGCGTGATGAGGATATTCAGAAGACGGCGTTTAGGACTCGTTATGTAACAGTGTGTGTTAGTGTGCATCTTGAGCCTTGGAGAGTGGAGTTATTGCACCAAGAAACTAGAGGAGGAAAGCAAGGCCTTAGATCTGAAGTTGGGATATACCATTAGAGCTCCATAAGGTAAAAATATTGAAACTTTATGCTTATTTGCTTTAGATCTAGACATTCTAGCTTTATGAAGGTCTTATAGCCCCTATATTTCCCAAGATGATGCATGTGAAGTACAAGACAAACAAGTTGTCCTTTCAGACGTTTGGAGAGGCCCTAAGTGATAAAAATCGGTCCTTTTTAGCTAGACTTGATCCATGCATGTGATAAGAATGCCATAATGGGTTAAGACTATGAGTTAAGGACTTTCTGGACGTCCAAAGTGATAAAGTCTAGAACTTTATGATTCTATGGCATATTTGGTCAATGGATCTGGAATATGGGTTCAAGAGTTCAACCCATTAAGCACTTATTAAGATTTTGGTAATACCCTGTGTACGCCCCGCGTAAGATCTGTACGCCCAGCATACGTAGTCAGCGGCCCCGATGATGGTCAATGAAGATCTAGGCTACGCCCAGCGTAACTGGAGAGGTACGCCCCACGTACGCTCCTTGTTGGACTATTGGCTCGTGGGCTTAATTCCTTGGGCTGGTTATGGGTCAATTGGGTTTAATCCCTTAATGGACTATGGATATAGTCCTGTTTGGGCCAGGTTGGAGTAGTAGGTCTTGTGTTAGGCCTAATAGGATGATGGGCCCAGTTTATTAAATTGGGCTAATAATGGACTTGGACAATTTGGGTCTCTTGATATCTTCAAGGTCTTGTTAAGTAATTCGTATTCTTTATCTCTCAGTCAAGAGTGTCGAGCGTAGCAGTTGAAGACTCTCAGTTCAGTTCTGCACTATTGCTAGGTGAGTTCTCCTCACTATACCAACAGGGTCTACGACACTAGGTCGGTCCCTTGGGATTTTATCCCGGAGTTAGTATGTGTTTTATATTCATGATCAGTTAGATTGGTACCCTAGTACTTATGGTATTAGGCGGTTATGATCTATTGGATTGGTACCTTGATAGATAGAATGGTGCTATGCTCATCAGTTAGTATGATCTGTGCTTATTTCTTAATTATGTGCTATTTATATGTCGACATACATGGATGGGTTGGGCTGAGGGGGTGTCCTGCTTTGTGCGGTTGAGGCCAACATACCCGGGGAGGTCCGGATAGGCTGTAGGCCCATAGGAGATGGTCCAATCATGCCGAAGGCCTGGAGAGCGGCCCGGATAGGCTGTAGGCCCGTAGGAGGCGGTCCAGTCATGCCGAAGGCTCGGGAGCGGTCCAGATAGGCTATAGGCCCGTAGGAGGCGGTCCAGTCATGCTGAAGGCTCATTATGCATGTTGTTGTTATTGTCATCACTTTTATTATTGGATGCTAGAGGTTGGTACTTTGGGGGTGGGTAACTCACTAAGCCTTCGAGCTTACATTTTATCGATTATTGTTTCAGGTGCCTCAGCCGACCATGACAAGGCGAAGGCGTGACGTGCACATCCCCGTTTTTATGATTTAGGATTTCTGGGAACTCTGATATGAAAACATTTTGAAAGCAATTAGAACTTGTTGATGTTTGAATAACTTTTATTTGTATAAAAATTGTTTTGGAAAGTCTAAATTTCTTCGAAAAAATTTTGGGTTGTTACACGTTATGGGCATTACGAGTTCGTGGTGATGCCTTTTGGGCTCACCAACGCACCAGCAACGTTCATGGATCTCATGAACAGGGTGTGCAGACCAATTTTGGATCGGTCGGTGATTGTATTCATCAACGATATTCTAGTGTATTCGAGATCTAGAGAGCAGCATGAGGAGCATCTGAGAGAGATTCTCGGAGTTTTGAGATCAGAGAGGCTCTATGCCAAATTCTCCAAGTGCGAGTTCTGGTTACGGGAGGTCCAGTTTTTGGGGCATCTCGTTAACCAGAATGAGATTTTGGTCGATTCGGCCAAGATTGAGGCTGTGATGAGTTGGGAGGTGCCGAGATCCCCCACCGAGATCAAGAGTTTTTTCGGGTTGGCCGGCTACTATCGGAGATTTATCAAGGACTTCCCCAAGATTTTCGTGCCTCTCACCAGGTTGACCCGGAAGGGTGTTGCTTTTTCGTGGGGTTCGGAGCAGCAGACCTTATTTAAGACTCTTCAATAGAGATTGTGTGAAGCCCTGGTGTTATCCCTTCCAGAGGGAATGTAGGATTTTGTGGTGTACTGCAATGCATCGATATCGGGGTTGGGTGCGGTGCTTATGCAGAGAGGGCATGTGATAGCGTATGCATCGAGGCAGCTGAAACCTCATGAGACGAGGTATCCCACCCATGATTTGGAGTTGGGGGCAGTGTTGTTCGCCCTCAAGATCTAGCATCATTAGCTGTATAGGGTTTGGTGCACCATATACACGAACCACAAGAGTTTGAAGTATTTGATGGATCAGCCCAACCTAAATATGCGCCAGAGGAGATGGTTGGATGTGGTAAAGGATTACGATTGTGAGATCCTGTACCACCCGGGCAAAGCTAATGTTGTAGCTGAGGCTCTGAGCCGTAGGGCAGAGAGTTCCCCGATTCGAGATGTTTGTATGAGGTTGATAGTGATGACTCCGGTATTGGACACCATTCGGGAGGCCCAGGCAGAGGTCGTGATGCCAGAGAACCGCAAGAGGGAGCGGGTGATTGGGCAGGTGTCTGAGTTCCTTACCGATAGCCGAGGGCTAATGACCTTTCAAGGTCGAATTTAAGTTCTGTATGCAGGCGGGGCACGTACCATTCTGATGGAGGACGCGCACAAATCGAGGTTCTCGATCCATCCCAGGGGCCACTAAGATGTATTTGGACCTGAAGAGAGACTATTGGTGGCCCTGTATGAAGAGGGATGTTGCATTGTTTGTTGAGAGGTGCTTGACCTGTTGCAGGGTTAAAGCTAAGCACCAGCGTCCGCATGGCAAGTTGCAGCCACTTGAGGTTCCCCAGTGGAAGTGGGAACAGATTTCCATGGATTTTATCACCATATTGCCGAGGACCGCGAGGGGTGTCGATGCAATTTGGGTGATCGTTGACCGGCTGACGAAGCGCACTCACTTTCTTGCTATCAGTGAGAGCTCTTCTGATGAGAGCTGGCAGAGTTGTATGTGAGAGAGGTGGTATCACATCATGGACTACCGATTTCGATCGTTTTAGATCGAGATGTACGTTTCACTTCCAGGTTATGGAAGAAGTTCCATGAGGAGTTGGGTACGAGGTTGCATTTCAGTACCGCTTACCACCCACAGACAGATGGACAGAGTGAGCGGACGATTCAGACGCTCAAGGACATCCTCCGAGCATGTGTGTTGGACTTTGGGGGAAGTTGGGACACGTATTTGTCGTTGGATAAGTTCTCCTATAACAACAGCCACCATTTGAGTATTCATATGCCTCCCTTCGAGTTGTTGTGTGGGAGGAGATGTCAGACTCCCGTTTGCTAGGGAAAGGTAGGGCAGTGCGTGATGGGTAGCACTGAGATAGTGCTTCAGACGGCTAAGCAGATACAACAGGTCAGGCAGAGGTTGTTGACAGAACAGAGTCGCCAGAAGAGTTAGGCGAATAGGCGACAGTCCGAGCTTGATTTTCAGGTGGGAGACTTCGTACTCCTGAAGGTGTCTCCTTGGAAGGGAGTGATACGATTTAGGAACAGGGGCAAGCTGGGGCCCCGGTACATCAGTCCGTTCAGGGTGACCGCGAGGGTGGGTAGAGTAGCGTATCATTTGGAGCTACCTACGGAGTTGAGCCAGATTCATGATACCTTCCATGTGTCTCAGTTGAGGAAGTGTATAGCCGACGAGTCGGCGGTGGTACCACTGGAGGATATTCAGGTGGATGCGAGCCTGAATTATGTTGAGAGGCCAGTCGCGGTTGTGGATCATAAGATCAAGGTTCTGACGAACACGGAGGTGCCCCTGGTTCAAGTCCAGTGGCAACATCGGAAAGGGTCTGAGCTAACTTGGGAGCTAGAGTTGGAGATGCGGGAACGGCATCCAGAATCGTTCGCAAAGCGAGACTTCTAGGACAAAGTCTGATTCTAGTGGGGGAGAATTGTAACATCCGGATTCCCAGGTATTTTATGTTATTCATTTATTTTGTTTTAGAGAGCAGGACTCGACGAGGTGACGCCTAGACTCGTCGAGTAGGATCACGACTCGCTGACTGGATTAATGAGGAGACTCGACGAGTCAGCAGGGTGACTTGACGAGTCCGCGCTGAGGTAAGAAACACTAAATCTAAGGGCCAGAGCCCTATTTAAAAGACCTTATAGACCTCATTTGCGGCTACCAGTCCAGAGAGAGAAACCCTAGAGATCTTTGGCGAGTTGTGTGTGAGAGCTAGCCTTTTTAATCATTTTTGGTGTTATTTTGCAAAGAAGAAGGTGTTTTCAGCTAGAGGAGATCAAGAGGGTTCCTAATCTGTGGTTTCCAAGCTTAGATCTGCAGTTTTGAGGTAGCAAATCGAACTCTCCTTCTGTTTTGGTTAAGATCTATGAATCTAGGGTTTTCTACACCCTTTTTATGGCTTGAATTGATGAGTTTATGGTCCCTTTATGTGTTAGACTTCAAATCTAGACCCATAGAGGTCCAGAGAGCCTTATCCATCTTGCTTTATGGAGTGTTATGGAAGGAATGAACTTAGGTTGCCATTTTTGAGGCTATTTCCTCAAAAGGAGCCATATATGTGTTGCATGAGTGTAAAGGTTTCACCTTTACGTGATTAGTGGGTTTGGGAAGGTCAGATCTATAGGTTAGAGAAGCAAATCTGACCTTAGAAGGTCATTTGAGTGTTTCCATGGATGCAACTCGTCGATTTCATAAGTGGACTCGACGAGTCTAGTTGAGGTTGTCCTACGATTCGTGACAGGAGGAACCCGTCGAGTAGATGGATGACTCGATGTGCTAAGTGAGGCTATAAGGATTCAGAGAACCCGCATGGACTCGCCGAGTCGCCCATGTGCACTCGACGAGTCCGGTCAAAGTTTGACCGTTGACTTCAGTTGACCTTAGGGTTTTGGTTAAGCTGATCCAAGGGAGTTCTAGGAGGGGTAGAATGGTCTTCTACCCATCATTAGAAATGAGACTTTAAGAGGGTATTGATCAGGAATGTTATTCGCTTGATAGGAGGAGGCTTGGTCGGAACGTCGAGCACGAGAGTTTATCCGATTTCGTACGAGGTGAGTCTTCTCACTATACTGTACCGAGAGCAGTACTTATGTGTGATCGGAATGTCTTATATGCTATGAGATGTATGTGATGTATGATGTTATATGATATATATATATATATATATGTGTGTGTGTGTGTGTGTGTGTGTTATGTATGTTATGAATGATAAGGACTGGAAGGTCAAGTTGGTATGGACCGGAAGATCAGGAGGTTACAGATCGGAAGGTCGATACGGGTAGGACCGGAAGGTCTACTAGGATTTCGGGACGGAAGTCCCCTGAGACACTTGGACCGGAAGGTCCCACAGAGCTATGGCCTTGAGTGGCATATGTGTTGTATGTGGTATTTTGGGGGATTCACTAAGCATTTATGCTTACAGTGGTTGTGTTATGTGTTTCTGGTACTAGCGAGGATTGCGGGAAGGCGCCAGCATGATCCGTACACACTTGTGGGGTTATATGTTTTTAGACTTTGTGATATGTTTTGTCATGATGGCATTGGATACATTATGTTTGATATTATCTTGTGAATAAAAGTATGTTTTAAAAATAAAAATAAAAATTGTTTTGGAAATTTACGTTGTTACATCAGTGTGATGCATGCAGTCAGCCGAGCTCAAGTAAGTTTTCCCCAAGATACACATACATGTTTGCTATGATATACTATATGATTATGAGAACTGCATGCTAGATTAGGGCTAAGGATCTAGGAAGGATGCCTCGTATGCCTATTGGATGTGTATGAGAACTGCATGCTAGATTAGGGCTAAGGATCTAGAAAGATCCCTTATGTGTCTGCTGTATGTGCTTATTGAACTGCATGATAGTACTGACTAGTCAGTGATCTGATAGCCTGGTTAGGATATTCTTGGTTTTGGTTACTCAATGCCCGAATGTTGCTTGCTTTGTGCTTTTAGGAGTCCTAGTTATCTTTAATTAACTAGTAAACGAATACGTTAAGTTACATATTACGAGGACTAAATAATTTTAGAAGGTTAGGTCTAGCCCTATTTCGCAGCTCTTGTTTGAGTCCAACCGTTGTAGGGTAGGACCTCTCATTCGTAGAATTATCTGTTCTTAGTAATATGTAATGGTATTCGCGATCTACTTAGGGAGAGATAGCACAGACTTCTTATGCAGCTGATGGCGAAGAGTGGGTCGGAGATTACCCTAGGGTAAGCCTAGGATGAGATTAGTGCAGCAAGCAGTAGTAGTGAAAGGGACTTGGTGGAGTCAAGGCAATTCTTGAGGAAAGTACGGATAGATGTGGAAGGTAGTATGGGCTCGTACTACTGAAACCAAAGGATTTGTACTCGAATTAAGGAGAGCTGAGATAAAACCAGGGAACTTATGGTGAGTATGAGGTCTCTCGATATTATGTATGACTCTGATGATTGTGTGGTTTGTTTTAGAATGGTGATGACACGTCACGGAGCAGGAGGTTCAGGGTTTGGGTCAGGTTCGGGTACAGGTTCTGTGCCAGTTGATGACGGATTGCATGATTTTATTGCATCCGAGATTATGAGAGGCATCCTTAAGGCGACCCCTATGATTTCCGGGTAGATCAAAGAGTGTATTATTGAGCTGATGGAGGATCGTCTTAGGGTATTCAGGAGTGACATGGCACCAGGCCAGTCAGGGAATCACACACTCTCCTTCAAGGATTTCAAGGGTTGCAGAGCGCCAGACTTCAGTGGGGTGAAGGACCCCATTGTGGTGAGACAATGGATCGTGGACATTGAGTCTGTGTGGGTCACGAGGTTCTGCCCTGAGGGGGTCGAAGATCAGGTTTGCTGGTGGTTGTTTGAGAGATCGGGAAAGAGATTGGTTGGAGGCAGTCAGTGACATGTTGGGAGCCCCATCCATTGAGGCTATGACTTGGTCGGACTTTGTGACCAGATTTTGAGCCGAGTTTGCACCGACTGTGGAGATTTAGCAGCTAGCCAGGGAGTTCTTGGATATGAGACAGACTATTGAGTCAGTGGAAGAGATCACCGCCAAGTTCCGGGAGAAGGCCTTAGTGGTGCCTCGGTACACGGGTGATGAGGAGATGAAGAAAACCCGGTACCATGACATGTTGAGAGCTGAAATTCGGAAATATGTCAGCTACTCGGCATGCCCGACCTTAGATGACATGATAGCGAGGGAGAGAGAGATTAATATAAAGCACATTAGAAAGAGGAAGGCAGAGGCTGGGCAAACGACTGGGGTTTCTGGGACGAAACCCAAGGGATTCGACTCTAAGTCAAAGGGCCAGTAGGGTTGGAGCCACTGTGGGAATTGCGGCAAGACGCATGAGGGAGTTTGAAGATTAGGGGGATCAGGCTACTATAAGTGCGGCAATCTTGGGCACTTTGGCAAGGATTGTACTGCCCCTACCCCCACCCTTCAGACATCAGACCTAATTTATTTTCATTGCAAGCAGAAGGGCCATAAAAAAGCCAACTGCCCAAGATTGGTATCAGCAGCACCAGCTCCAACGACCCTATAGATTACGGATGGCCGATAGGGCAAGACAGATGCTCCAGTGGTGAGGAGTCAGGCCTTCGAGCAGACTGCCGAGGAGGCGCGTGCCACATCAGATGTGGTGACGGGTATGTTTCTTCTCCCTAAATTTTATTACACGTCAATTTTGATATTTATATTCTATGTGTTTTTTAAGGATCGATCCATCTGAATGCCATCCTAGTACAGGTGTTATTTGACTCGGGGGTTACCCGATCATTCATATTTCTTGCACTCAGCAAGAGGTTTGCGGAGTCTTTAGGCTTATTGGACTATCCTTTAGAGGTCGAGATTTTGGACGACCGATCCGTCCGGGCATTAGAGGTTTACAGAGATTGTGTCCTGAGGATGCGTGATGAGCGTTACCTCGTGGATTTGGTTCCTATTCTTGTGCGTGGCAACAAGGTCATCATAGGCATGTGTGACAATAGTCAATTTCGGGTCAAGTCAAAGTCAAACAAAGTCAACAAGTCAAACCGATCAACTCGATTAAACCTTGTATATTAGGGTTTACGTTATGTAATTACTGTATAACTCACTATTTTTAATGAGAAAATATCACTTGGAAAATTTGTGTGTTTAATTTTCCTTAGCCTTAGTAATAAACCATGAACCAAACAGATAAAACAATGTTGCATACTCATCTGGAGTGTGTAAGATCTTAAAACATGACTTAATGAGGTTTACGGAACTTGCATTGCGAATCCGGACACTCAAAAATGTCACAAACGAAACCTCTCTCAATCGTATTCACCCAAATCTCTCTCCATATGTGAAATCTCTCTAAGTATGTCAAATCTCTCCCAAGTCTCTCCAAGAATGTCAAATCTCTCCCAAATCTCTCTAAGAATGTGGAATCTCTCCCAAATCTTTCTCTGTATGTGAAATCTCTCTAAGTATGTCAAATCTCTCCCAAATCTCTCCAAGAATGTGGAATCTCTCCCAAATCTAGCTCCGTATGTGAAATCTCTCTAAGTATGACAAATCTCTCCAAGAATGTCAAATCTCTCCCAAATCTCTCCAAGAATGTGGAATCTTTCCCAAATCTCTCTAAAATCACTCGGGGCATCCCGAGCCTTAATTTAGTCAAAAACCGCTCGAAAACGGAAGTCTACGTGAAAAACAGCCTTAAGGAGTTGAAACCCCTCTTAAGGAGCCGAAACCCCTCTTAGGGCCGAAAGTCCTCTTAGGGACCGAACCCAAAGGCTGCTGAACCGAACCCGAAGGGTGCTCTCGGGACCGAACATCGCACAAGGAACCGAAGCCACCTTTGGTCCATTTCGCTTCTTACCCATCTTCACTCCATTTCGCCCCATTTAGCCTTCGGCCCATGATCAGAAGGGACCGAACCTCGGCCAGGACCGAGAGGTCTCGCAGGGAAGCCCATTTCTTCCCGGTTTTCGATTCCGACTTCGTTTTGGCTTCGTTTTTCATCATTTTAACGCAGGATTTTCACCCAAAACTTTATTTTATCAATTAAAGTCTCATAATTCATTAATTCCCACGTTTTTGGTGCAAGTCTTATCCAAGAAATGAGTGGGTGAAGTACAAAGATTGAGTGTTGGCTTTTCTTTATATTATGTCACAAGCAACCACCATACCCACTCCATGGCTAACCCACACTCCTCCCCACCATCCCTAGTCACTTCCTTGTACCTTTCCATCAATCATCAGCCCCTCCCACGTTCTAAGAGCTGGAATAAGTCAACCTCTCTCCTCATTTACACTTACTTGCTCTCATTTCACCAAAAATCACACACAACTTTTCTCTCAAACTTTTTCCTCTAGCTCGAGACTCCAAGGCTGATCATCAAGTTTTATTATACTCTTGGTAAGTATAATTCATCCTTCTTGTGATTATTAAACTTCATCCTACTCCAATCATCGATTGCTTACACAAACTCCATCACTTTGATGTTAGATTCTCGAAAATCTTCAAGACATCTCCAAGTGTTCTTGAGTTGAACACTTCCTTTCTCCAACAATCATCTACTGAAATCACATAAGGTGAGTTCATACCCCTGTATTTTTATGTTTTCCTAAGTTTTAAGGGGGGGGGGGGGGAATACAAGTTAAAACACCAAGAACATAACTAGACTTTTCTAACAGCCTTCATCAAAAAAGTTGGACTCCATTCACGGACTGTTTTGGACAACATAAACATTTTAGTTTTCAAAATTGTATTAGGTGCAAATAGTTCAAGTTCTTAGCTTTAAAATGACTACTTGCACATCTCCATATGATTTTTCTACAATTTATGGTGATTTTGACAAAACTTCGTATCATTTCAAATATCAATCCGGAACAGTCTGTGATTATGGACTTGTTCACACAAGTTAGATGTCATTAAAAATCATGATAAAAATTATGGAGAAACTAGACTCATTTTCCAAACTCTCAGAATTTTTGGATTCTGATTTGGACCTTTGATGATTTTTCTACAAATTTTCTAAAACAGGGATAGAAAATGTTATCAACAAAAAAATACTATCAATTTCATTTCACCTTGTAACATGTTGAGCAAGGTGTATCTCTTTATGTGATTATATGTTATTGCAATATATGAAATTATTGTCCTAGTATGTAGACATACATCTATTAGCAAATGAAGTTTTCTAGACAAAGCATAGAAATAACAATTTGTTATAATCAAAGTACATCTATTACATACAAACATTTGAATAAACTATGTTAAGTATAGTTTATGTACATTACCACTTTTACCCTTGTTTTGATAAACTATAATAGGTATAGTTTATGATACATCACATAACACACTCATACAAAAAGGGTACATTCATACAAAAAGGAATTTTCCATTACATTACACGTGAATTCGTTAATGGCTTTTGTGAGACATACGCTTCACTTTACCAATAAGTCCTGTATTGTAACCAGAGTCTGCTAGAGGGAGAGCGTGATAGTTGTATATAGATCTCTATTGGGATTGACAAACCCACACCTGAGGTGCTTGCAACAGCTAGACCGGCAGGTCTGTGGTGACAAATGTCATAACAGTTCCGACGCCAAAAGAACGTCGTTTCAGGCCAACTAGGTCATAGTATGGTTATAATAGCTCACATCAAGTATTAACAAACATAGAATTTGCGGGGAATTCATGTAGATCAAACGAGTTTACATAGATTTAAACTTGCATTATTTTATCATAAGTATAACAAATTACTTGTACACCTCAGTCTTTGGGTTTTAAGACTACTTTTACATTTTAAGGAAAATATTGGATTTTTCTGGAACAAACACTACTTTTACAAGAAAAAGCTTTTCATAAACCATCTACAAATGTTATGAACTCACCAACCCTTGTGTTGACACTTTTTCAAACAACTTGTATTCTCAGGAAATCACTAAACAGATAACAAAGTGCTTTTGAGGATGGGACGTTAAGGCGTCAAACATTTCAAATTTTGTCAACATATTGTAATTGATTTGGAAACATGTAATTCATACAATGATGTAACTCTTTCAATTATATATATGTTGGTTGTGTTTGCTTAAATCACTATTGCTATTTTTGTTATGATGCTATACATGAAGTCCTCCACCCCCGGACGTTTCCGCCATCCTTGGTTTGGGGGTGTGACAGATTGGTATCAGAGCACGGTTTATAGTGAATTAAGTATATCAAACAATATAGGATATACAAACTATAAACACATTTGGGACTAAAAGCCTCTGATTTTAAAACATTTTAACGGGTTATACTTTTAGAAAATAAATAGTTTTCTCGTTTAAAAGTATACCTACATGCATTACATACTCGCGTAGTTTCGTAACTAGAAGAACATAAAGTAAAAGAAGAGGAGTTGGACGCTACGAGTATGCCTTGGTATGAGTAATCAGCTCTGGGAAGGATATAGCCTGATCAACTATATTTGTCTGAGAAGTGACTTACTCATACCGGGGGATTGTCGTAGGGGGCAACAAATCTAATAACCTAACTTCACTCTACAAAGAATGCTTTAAGAACGAAATCTAAACATTTAAAATATTATAGGAGTATTTGTATGTTGCTATAGCACAATGTTATTATTGTTAACCGTTACCTGCTCCTTACACCCTTATTCTCGCGCAGACGACATGGTAGGATTCCACTTACCAGGAGACCCATACTTTCCCAATCAGGGAAATGTCGGCTGGATTGAAGAAGAGACCGAAGAGCTGATTGAAGAGGACCCCGAAGAGGAACCCGAAGAAGAAGAAGAGGATGTAGACGAAGAAGAAGAAGAAGAGGAAGACGACAAGGTAGACATGGATGAGGACGAAAGTGAGGAAGAACCATAGGAGGAAGTCTTCAACCCTCCTTACATCGCCAGGGTGCCGGCGAACCGCTTTGGTCCCAACGGGCCTGAGCCCCGTTGGGCAACCATGATCGAGAGGTGGAGCCGACAACAACGCCAACGATCACCATATGGCGACCAACGAGGTTACTATGACCTCAGCCACGGGGGACTGGCTGACAGAGCCCTCCCCGTCGTGGTCCAACACATCACAAACTTGGGGAACCAGAGTAGGTAAATGGCAGATCAGGTTCGAAATCTCAGCGCTATTACGGCAGCCACCAATGCACGCACCAGGGATTTGAAGAGGGACCAACTTATCGAGGACCTTACCACTGCTTGAGCGGAGGTAAGGGAGTACCAGGAGAGTCACGCAGCTCTCGAGGCGAGAGTGATCGTGGCCGAACGCCGGATTGCGGAGCTTCAGGGAGCCTCGACCTCATCTCAGAGCCACCATGGATCAGATGCCACCCGCCGCGAGTAGTTTTAGAACTACTCATGTTTTGTTATAAAACTAGGATTTCAAGTATGCGTTGGTGCTACTTAGTATTGCGAATAGGTTGACCCCACGACTAAGTGACTACACTAGTCAAAGGGCTTTTGTGCTGCCAAAGATCACTTTTTATTTTGATGTAATGTGGACCCATATGAGGTCAAACTTTCCCCCAAGACAACATGTACTAAAAATTTATCAATGAATTTGGCATGCATTTTACTTCATTGGATGTTGACATGAGACTTCACGATGTGGTGTTACAAACATTTTACAACTGATGACTCTGTTTGGGTCAACACTATTTAATTCATAAGTTTAATTGCATAAACTTTTCTATGAATTACCTGTTAATGTAATAAACTCGGGATATAATACAAATGAGATAAAACTAGTAACACTCGACTCGTTATTACTATCAAAGTCTTACCGAACTGCCATTTTAAAAATTATGGCAGAACTATGCCACCAAGGAAAAGACCAAGACCTTCCGGTAGCACAGCACCACCTCCTCCTCCGCCACCATAAAAAGAAGCAACCGGCACTGGACCCCGCAAAGAAGCAACAGACCATTGTTGTCCATGCTGCCACTACTGCTACCACTCCAACACCACCGAAACAATATGCTGGAAGTCTCCCTAAGTGCAACTACCACCACAATGGTTCCTGTCGGGAAATGCACTGCAAAATCTGCAACAAGAAAGGGCATATCGCTCGTTTCTGTAAAGCGCCAGCACAACCGAGCAACCAAGTTGTCAATGATGTGGTGAAGCAGGATACTTCAGGAGAAACTGCCCCAAGGCACAAGCTCCTAATGATGGTGGTGTAAGGAGAGTCCTGACAATGGGACACGGGGAAGTAGTCAAGGATCCTACAGTGGTTACCGGTATGTTCCTCCTCAATAACTCTTATGCATGCGTACTTTTCGATTACGGGGTAGAAAAGAGTTTCGTGAGCCACCAATTCAAACATTT
Organism: Lactuca serriola; assembly: GCF_051521515.1. Classification (NCBI taxonomy): domain Eukaryota; kingdom Viridiplantae; phylum Streptophyta; class Magnoliopsida; order Asterales; family Asteraceae; genus Lactuca; species Lactuca serriola. The sequence goes on from NC_136410.1 coordinate 287,179,531, forward strand.
ACTTAAGCAAAATCCCCAGTCATTAAAAGATTCTTACGTCGTAGAAATGGCAAACGGAAAGGTTGAGCGCGCTAATGATATTTACATAGGGTGTACCCTCATTCTAGACAACCATTCGTTCAAAATCAATCTAATGCCAGTTACAATAAAAAGTTTCAACATCATCATTGGTATGGATTGGTTAAGTCCTAATTGTGCCGACATTTTATGTTACGAAAGGGTCGTCCGCCTCAATCTACCAAATGACGAAACTCTTCTCGTCTACGGCAATAAACCCAGTACAAACCTACAAATCATTTCTTGCGTCAAGGCTCAAAAGTATCCCCGAAAGGAATACCATACCTTCTTAGCCCACGTCATAGATAAGAATCAAGGGGTAAAGCACATCAAAGACATTCCAGAAGTGTGCAACTTCCCCGATGTATTCCCAGAAGATCTACCAGGAGTACCGCTCGCACGACAAGTCGAATTCCGAATCAACTTGGTTCCCGGTGCTACCCCCGTAGCCAAAGAACCATATCGCCTCGCACCGGCAGAAATGCAAGAGTTGTCTAGTCAATTGAGCGAACTATTAAGCAAGGGATTCATCAGACCGAGCTTTTCACCCTGGGGAGCACCAATTCTATTTGTGAAAAAGAAGGATGGACCCTTTCGCATGTGCATCGATTATAGGGAGTTAAACAAACTTACCATCAAGAATCGATATCCCCTACTGTAGGGTTTCAAAGCACTACATGGATGATGGCAATGGGCCCCTTAGAGGAATTCTAGGTTAAAAGCCCAATAATTGTCTTTTCCCTATAAATAGTCATGTATTATTCACAATTAGGGTTAAGAGTGAGGCAAAATGTAGCCGCCACGTGAGGTTTCTTATGTAGTGTTAGATTCTTTAGTCTATGCTGAAAGTGTAATTTATTCCTCCTGTTTTCAATAAATCGAGTGATCATTCGACCTAATCTTCATATTTGTGTTTGTTCTTATTTTCCGCATCTTGTTCATCAAATCTCAATTAGGGTTTTAATCCCAACAAGTGGTATCAGAGCGGGTCTTTGAAGATCTATTGATTTTTGAAGTATCGATTCTTGATTTGATGATTTTCTGCACATGTATCGAAGATTATTAGTGTTTTGGCGGTATGGAATCAAGATTTTTGTTCAAGTTACTGTTCATGGAGATTTATACTGTTCATCTGGTATTTCTTTTAATCCGATTTGCTTTTCTGTTGATATTGAAATCGCTCGTTTGCTTAATCCTAAATCAATTGATTTTATTCGTTTGTTTTAACCCAATTGGATCTGGTCGTATTCTCTTTTCTTTTGTCCCTAATATTATATTCGAGTTCCTGTGGACGTCATCTGCTTTGCGTATCGATTCTAAAATCTAGTTGTTCAGTTTCATCACTATCTCGGTTGTTGATTGTTAAAATCGATTTCATTAAGTTCTTACAATCGATTGGTTTGTTTGCCTTCAATTTCACTTTCTCATCATTCATGTTTATTTGAAAATCCTTACCGATTAAATGAATGATTGGAGATTTTACTGAGATTTCTTGTTTACGATCATCAATGAATCTGTTATATGCTATTCGGCATCTTAATTTAATCTGAAAATCGGTTTGAAAAAAAAAAAGCGTTGTTTGTCAATTATTGGTTTCGATCTGTGAAAGTCAAAATCACACTGATGGGTTAGAAAGTAAAAATCCAAACGATTATCCATTGTTTGATCGAATCCAATATCTGCGTAGCCTTCACAATCAGAGTTTGAGCTAAAGATCGAAACGAAGGCAATGTTGGAATATGGGTTTGCATCGATCGAATTAAATAAAAAAAAAATCAAAATTGCAAAGGAATTGATGTGATTGCGAGATTAAATGGAGTAAATGTTTCAGCTCCTCAGGCCATTAGAACGAATGAAATTGGAATTGGTAATCAATTGGGAAGAACAAGTGTCAAACGAAAAGTAAAAATTGACTAAGTTTCGGGGTGTACTGCGAACGAAAGTCCTATCTGCGCTCGCTTTCATTTTTCAATGATGGTTCGTTGACAGTGAGAGCGTGAACCTACGTTCGGATTCGTTTTCTTGGAGTTTCATTTTGGGTGTATAATCGATGGACTCAGAACGAACGATGGCACTAAACTCAGATTCGGAGCGAGAGGTCACGATTTCGTGGTAAGCCTTGGTTTGCAGTGAACGTATTGACTGGGTTTCGCACCGAGTCTGTAACCATCTGGCTTGGGTTCTTTGTGGTGATCTAGGTTGCAATCAACTGTGAATGTGCTTGGATTTAGAGCTTCTATTGATCGCAATTGGAACGAACTGTTAATTCGTATTTTAAAATTTGAATATTAGATTCGGAATGAATGGGTTCATGGTTGGAATTACGAACGAGTTCGCAGATGGATTTGAGACTGAATTTGCAATCGGACTGTGATTTCGTAACTGTGCGCTCGGATAGAAAGTAAAAGGGTGTCGATTTCTACGATTTGAAAAACACGAGTTCTTCATTTATGATATATTCATCTGACGTTAAATTGGGGAAGATGACTCCAGTTACGTTTTTGGTCCCTGAAACTTCAATGATTTGACACTTTTGATCCATGTTGTTTTCAAAGCTTGGCTATTTTGGTCCATTCCAGATATTATTACAATTAAAGGGGGAATTGATGCAGAGTTACATTTTTAGTCCCCGACTTTCAACAGTGTGACAATTTCAGCCCGTTTTTTTTCGAAAAGTTTACAAATTTGAGGGTCGGTGAACAGTTTTGGATTTTTCAACGCTCATATTTTTTCGTGAACAGAAAATTATGGATTCCATCAAGTCCTGGCGGTTCAGAAAGTCGTTTTTCGTGATAACGACAAATTTTCACGATTTTTTCGGATTTTATACTTCATTGTATATATCATTTATCGTGGGGGAGCATAGTAGATTTTATCCATTCAAGATCATTCTCATGACCATGAGAAGGCTTTATAATCATGTTTTCGATTATAAATCGGGGGAGAATTTTGTATGGCCATTCGAAATTGGATTTGTGACTTTTCAAAGTTGAAGATTTTTGATAAAGCTTATGGTAGAATTATGAAGGTAGCTTTTACAGCGGAAGTTCTTCATCGAGCTCTGCTAAAGCTTTTACAGAGAAGTATCCTTTACAGCGGAAGTTCTTTATCGAGCTTTTCTAAGGACTTGTTATATCTCCGACTTCTTGTATTTTCTCGATCAAGTGGCGTTACGAATCATAAAGTTTGGGTTGTTACATGATATTTTTTGATGGCTTATATCATTAGCTTATTTAAAGATCATTGTGACTTGGAGGGGGAGCTCTTCAAAGACAAGAAGTGATTCGGTTTCTTTGTTCTGAAATGGGTTTTTATGGCGGGTTTGGTTTTCATGAAGATTCTTTGGGATTACATTCGAAAATGAAGTATAAAGACATTACTTCAGTGCTTGATTTATATATCCTAGAGCCCGTGTTTGAAGATTATTGAAGAATCAAGATTCGTGGATTGCTTCATATATTCCTCGTTGCAGATCTTTTTATTTGCTAGATGCTTGTTTTGGAAGTTAAAGCATTGTCATCCATTCCATACTTTGAGGGGGAGATTGTAGGGTTTCAAAGCACTCCATGGATGATGGCAATGGGCCCCTTTGATGAATTCTAGGTTAAAAGCCCAAGAATTGTCTTTTCCCTATAAATAGTCATGTATTATTCACAATTAGGGTTAAGAGTGAGGCAAAATGTAGCCGCCACGTGAGGTTTCTTATGTAGTGTTAGATTCTTTAGTCTATGCTGAAAGTATAATTTATTCCTCCTGTTTTCAATAAATCGAGTGATCATTCGACCTAATCTTCATATTTGTGTTTGTTCTTATTTTCCGCATCTTGTTCATCAAATCTCAATTAGGATTTTAATCCCAACACCTACCCCGAATCGACGACCTTTTCGACCAACTTCAGAGAGCAAGCTATTTTTCAAAAATCGACTTGAGGTCGGGTTACCATCAATTGCGAGTTCAAGAAGAAGATATCCCCAAGACAGCATTTAGAACTTGCTATGGACACTACGAATTTGTAGTGATGCCATTCGGATTAACAAAGGCGCCTACGGTGTTCATGGATCTGATGAACCGAGTGTGTCGACCCTTCCTAGATAAATTCGTGATCGTGTTCATCAATCATATCTTTGTCTATTCAAGGAGCAAAGAAGAGCACAGGCAACACCTGCGACTAATACTGGAGACTCTAAGAGCTGAGAAGCTTTATGCTAAGTTTTCAAAGTACAAATTTTGGCTCCGGGAAGTGGGATTCCTTGGCCACGTAATTAGTGAGAAAGGGATACATGTGGATCCCTCAAAGATCAAATCAATCGAAAGCTGGCCAGCACCCACAACGCCGACAGAAATCCGACAATTCTTAGGACTCGCTAGATACTACCGAAGGTTCATCCAAAACTTCTCCAAGATCGCAAAACCACTCACCACCTTGACTTAAAAAGGTGTGATGTTTAAGTGGGGAGATAAACAAGAAGCCGCCTTCCAAATGTTAAAACAAGCCCTATGTAGCACACCGGTCTTGTCTCTTCCAGAAGGAACTGATGACTTCGTGGTATATTGCGATGCTTCAAATCAAGGCCTCGGATGTGTGCTCATGCAGAGAGGGAAAGTCATCGCTTACGCGTCAAGACAACTTAAGACACACGAAGTTAATTACACTACCCACGACCTCGAACTAGGAGCGGTATTGTTCACCTTAAAGATCTGGAGGCACTACCTCTACGGAACAAAATGCACTATCTTCACCGATCACAAAAGTCTTTGTTAGGCTGAAGTTCAGTTTTGTGTTGCGTCTTTTGGGCTCGTAGATTAGCCTTGTATTCTCCGGTTTGGGCCTGTCCAACCGAGAGCCTTTTATGTATTGTATATAAGTTATCACTTGCATGCATATTAGGTTAAGATTCAAGATTTCAGTTTTAGCATTCAAGAGTTTTACGATATTGCTCTCTTGTAATCTTCCAATCCTTTACAGTTGATGTTCTTGATCGAGCTCTTCTAAAGATTTTATTTAATCATTCGACACGTTTGATTCAAGCTGTTTGTTCTTATTGTTGCGTTCTGCCTTGTTATTAATATTGTGTTCTTACAGTTTCATATTCATATACTTGTTCAAGATCTAATCGATCTTTATAGATTAAAAGTTGTTTTAATCTCATCAATTGGTATCAGAGCAGGAGGCTGTGTAATCGATACACATCTTTTCTGTGAAAAAGATTTTCATTAGGGTTTTCCGCAATCATCGATATTTATTGAGCCGTCATCTTAATTGACGTATCTTAGTATTTATTGTTTTGCCCTAATCTGCTTTATTACAAGTCTGATCTTTGAACAGGTTATTACGATCATTATGGACGCAACGCAATCAAACCCTATTAATATTTCCAACAGCATTGGTTCGACGACAAAGATTCCAATCTTATACACCCACGACTATGAAGTATGGGCACATCATTTTGAAGATTACGTGATTGGATCGGAGGACAATGGTTTTCTCATATGGGAAGCCATTATCAATGGACCGTTTTCTCATTCCGCGACATCCAGAGTTATTAAGACGCAAAAAGAATACAACGATTTGCTCAAGGACGTGACGAATATTGCGCAGGATGAGAAAGATAAATTCCAGTGCAATATTAAGGCACTAAGGTTGATCAGATTCGCCCTTCAGTCCGACACATTCAGACTAGTCAGCTCATGCACTACGGCGAAGGAAGTGTGGGATAGACTTCGCGAACTGTATTCAACAGACGAAGATCTTGAACATTCCATCCAAACCTTGCTTCTATCTGAATTTGGTGAATTCAGGCAAGGGGCCGAAGAATCTGTGACCCAGACGTTTGATCGCTTCAATCATCTTCTCAGCAAGATGATCAAACACAACATTGAAAGGAAGCTCATCGAACAAAAGGTTACTTTCTTGAACGGACTGCGATCTGAATGGAGAGCAGTTGTTTCCACAGTCAAAGCCCATGAACAGTTTAAATCATATTCTTTGGCGAAACTGGTGGGTATTCTAAAGTCCCAAGAAAAAATTGTGGTTCAAGAGAAAAATGTTGTCTCCAGTCTTGGTTCATTGGCCCTCCTATCTAAAAGTAAAGCTGTGATGGAGGATGAAGAGCTCAATTTAGAAGAATATGACCTCTCAACTGAGGATTATGCCATGATGGTATCCAATCCTAAGAGGTTCATAAAGAAAAGATTCCCCAACAACAAAAACCGAAACTGGCAGGGGAGTTACAGCTCTGAAAAGGCGAACAATGAAACGAAGGCTGAGGAGTCCAAGAAGGAACCGAAGGCAGATGGCGATTCTGGAGTAAGCTGTTTTTACTGTGGTGGCAAGAACCACTATGCTAAGGACTGTGTTCTTATAAAGATGGCTGAAAAGGATGACGGAAAGGATGAGGAAGCCGTACTGCAGAAGAGATTGGATGAGTTGAGAAAGAAAAAGTCTACCACTAACCCTTCTATTAATGCTCTTATTGTGCAGGGTTCGGTTAATGACGATGAGTTCGGTAGTACCGAAGTTTGGTCTACTGACTCAGAAGACGAAGAAGTGAGGAAGCCTACTCATGGAAAGGCTTATATGGCTAAGGAGGAAAGAGTGGTGGAAAATGCTTCATGGTGTCAAGCGCATCTCAGATGAGGGGATACAATACCGATGGAGGAAGCAATGGACCGAAGGTGCAGGAAGATATGTGCTTCACCGCCAAACCACTCAGCCAACAGTTCAATGAGCTTGATGAACTGATAAAGAAGGTACAATCTGTTTTTATTTCATCTAAAGTACCATCATCCTCATATGAGAAAGAACTAAAAAACGTTAACACAAGAATTTCTCATTTAGATAGTAGCTTAACTCAAACTCGAGTCACCAATTCTAACCTGACTGATCAATTAAGCAGGGTGGCGTCGAAGAGTGAGGAGCGGCGTATGTGGATTGAGTTAAAAGAATCGGAATTAATTAAAGTCAAAGACGAAAACATTTATTTACAGAGAGACAATTTGAAATTGTTAAAACAACGAAATGTTTTTTGTTTAATAGCTAAACGTTTATATTCCAATATTACTCAGCTGCACTTGGACTGTGAGATAGGCAAAAAGATCCACCGTATGATTTTACCATTCCTAGAATTTAAGGAGGATGAAATCGATGCCGAAGCTTACAATTGTGAGAGTGTGATTTCGTCTGATGATGTCAACCCAGCTTATCAAATTGGACTGGACAAAATTGAGTCCTTCATTAAATCCAAAGACCATAAGGACATGCTCAAAAATCTTTTGGACGAAAATGACAGACTTAAACTGAGAACCGAAACCATACAAAAGTTTGACTCTCTAAATGCCAAAGTAAGCTCAGAAAATAAAATCGATGTTGAAAATACATCTGAGCTTAACGAGGATGAAAACATGAGTGAAATTTCTGTAGAGGATACGGTTGACTGCTCAGAATTTGTTAAAAGTGAAACTGAAAACCACAAAAATCTTGTTTCTGAAAATTCTGTGGAATTCGCTAGATTGTCCCAACAAAAGTCCCCGAAATTAGTAGAAAAGGCTGTTGTGTATCAAAAAGTCAGAACCACTCCGAATCAGGTATACAAAGTGACTGGAGTAACCGAAACTCAAACAGCTGAACTCACGGCTATTGTTAACGAAGACAATGCTGATGGCTGTGATGAGTTCTTCTGGGAAGCTCCTATTGACAATGGAAACGAAACCGTTGGCCTATCTGAAAGAACCTCTTGGATGAAGAAAGGGAGATACATACCTGAACCCTTGAACAAGCCTGATAATTTCAGTGAACCAAGCACAAGTGGTACAAAAGACACTCCTCAAGAGGTTGATCGTTCAGCGAAAGAAGACATTCCTTCAACGCCAACAGCTCGAAGTGAAACTTCATCAGATGCTCCTTCCACTTCCCCAGGGCAAACTGAATCTTCTTCAGATATTCCCTCTGCTCCCTCGGTTCAAAGAAAAACTCCTAAAGTTCAAAAGGAATCAGCAAAGGTGACATCAAAAGCGAAAGCGAACGTTCATCATCAACCTAAACAGATGAGGGATAAAAAGATAGAAAGGAACCTAAGATACAGGAAAAACCTTTCTGAAAGGAAACAATTCTGGCACTCCCAGAATGCATACTATTCACACAAGGACAAGAATCTGAAGTATGAAAATAATCCCGTAAGAAAGCAAGAAAATTCCAACCGAAAGTCAAGGTTCGGTTCACAAGAGGATTTCAACCGAAACCAAAGGTTCGGTTCCAAGAACAACTCCAACCGAACTCAGAGGTTCGGCTCTGAAGTCAGACGAGAACAAGACTCAAACGTTAAACCCACCAACGATCAAAAGCAAAAGGGTCACCTAGAGTCATCAGCAAGGAAGACACCTCCATCCAAATCCAAATCCTCTCTTCCTAATTCTTCTTGTTCATCTCCATCTTGCTCTAACGCTAATTCCATGGGTTCTCAAAAACCACGTCCATCTGCTGAACAGAAGGGAAAGCAGAAGGTCGATGAATTCAAACCTGAGTCTAAAGCGAACAAACCCAATCCTAACAAAATAAAAGTCTTCACCATTAAAAAGAAAGACGAAACAACTTTAATTAAAAGAACATATCTTGTTGATATCTCTCTAACTATTCCTGTTCCCATGAAAACCTCACATGGACCCAAGAAACTTTGGGTTCCTAAATCTGCTTAATTTTTGCAGGTTATAAGTGACGAGCAGTTTGACGAAGAATGGTACATCGACAGTGGCTGCTCGCGTCACATGACAGGAAGGAAGGAGGAACTCAGGGAATACAGATCTCTTGCAAATGGTGGCAACGTTAAGTTTGGAAATAACTCTTTCGGCACCATAAAGGGATATGGGATGATAACGAATGGTGATTTTACCATAAGAAAGGTGGCCTATGTGGAAGGACTTCAACACAACCTCATCAGTGTATCTCAGCTTGTTGGAGGTACAGGTCTCAAAGTTTCATTCGATGATGAAGGTTCTGAAATCATAGAGAAAACGACAAAGAAAGTGATTCTGAAGTCAGAGCGAAAGGGTGAAATGTTTCCGCTGAACATGAAACCCATCAAAGGAAACCCAGCAATATGTCTGCTATCAAAAGCTCAATCCGACGAAAGCTGGTTGTGGCACAGAAGACTCTCTCATCTCAATTTCAAAGATATCAACCGACTTGTCACTGGAGGTCATGTTAGGGGTCTTCCATTGCTCAAGTTTGACAAAGAGCATTTATGTGCTGCATGTGAAATGGGAAAGCAAAGTCGTCAAAGTCACCCATCCATAATTAACACAAAAGTTGTTGAACCACTCGAATTGCTTCATATCGATTTATGTGGTCCTTCATCTATTGAAAGCATCGGTGGTAGCAAGTACATTCTTGTTGTCGTTGATGACTTCTCTAGATTTACATGGATATTCTTTCTAAAGCTCAAATCTGAAGCGACTCAAAAGCTGAAAGTGTTTATCAAGCAAATTGAAGTCCAGCTCAAGAAGGTCGTTCGCAACATCAGGAGCGACAATGGTCTCGAATTCAAGAACAGGGAGTTTGAAGCGTTTCTTGCAGAAAAGGGAATTAGCCATAATTTCTCAGCTCCCTATACACCACAGCAGAATGGAATAGTCGAAAGACGAAACCGATCTCTGCGTGAAGCTGCCCGAACTATGTTAAGTTTCGCTTCCTTACCTCTTTATTTTTGGGCTGACGCTATTTCTGCTGCTTGTTATACACAAAACAGGTCCTATCTCAACAAGCGATTCACGCTCACACCATATGAGATATTAAACAACAGGAAGCCCAATGTGAAATTTTTCCACGTTTTTGGCTCAAGGTGTTTCATCTTTAACTCTAAAGAACACCGCAACAAGTTTGATGTCAAAGCCGACGAGGGAATCTTTCTGGGTTACTCACTCACTTCAAAGGCGTACAGGGTCCTAAACAAACGATCAAGAAGGATTGAAGAGACATACTATGTGACCTTCGACGATAGCTATGTCAAGAAGCTACAGGCCAAAGATGACACTGCCAGGGAAATCTTCCCTCAAACTGGTCAAGTCACAGTCTCAATCGCCAATATGTACGAGAATTTTCTGGATCTCTTTGATGAACCGGAAAAAGCTTCTCTCTCAGAAGCAGGGGCAGCCGACAACAAAATAGATCATATAAAGCAGATTGTCGAAGATGCTGCAAGAAGAATGCATGAAGGAGAATTGCCTACTGATGAATCTCCAACCAACAATGCTTCAGTCAAGGGGGAGCCAAATTCTCTTGTCGAGGGGGAGCCTAGCTCACAAGTCCAGGGGGAGCCAAGCTCTACTACTTCAACCGAAGGTAACTCTCCAACCGAAGATGCACCTCCAAACGAAGGTGCTTCAATGCCTGAAAATCCAGCACCACAAGAAACCCCTGAACCTCATGTTTGTCAAGACTCATCAATTGAGGGGGAGCATGATGATATGACGCTTGATTTTGATAGCCAATCCGAGCCTGAAGAGATGATCAACGCTGAACTAGATCCATCCTTTGATCCGAATTACCCTCCTCTTACAAAATGGACCAGAGATCATCCTATCTCTCAAGTAGTTGGTGATGTATCTGAAAAGGTTCTGACCCGGTCTCAACTGAAGGCAAAACAGACATCCTTATTCTCAAAAGTTGAGTTTTGTATGTTTAACTCATTTGTATCAAAAGTTGAACCGAAGACAGTGAACACTGCCCTCGATCACTCTGATTGGGTTCAAGCAATGCAAGACGAACTAAACGAGTTTGAGAGGAACAAAGTCTGGCGCCTCATTCCAACTCCTCCGGATGCTTCAGTTGTTGGTCTCAAATGGGTTTTTAGAAACAAAATGGACAAGGAAGGTAATGTCATAAGGAACAAGGCTCGTCTGGTTGTCAAAGGATACTGTCAGGAGGAAGGGATAGATTACGAAGAGACGTTCGCTCCAGTAGCTAGGCTAGAATCGGTTAGAATATTTCTGGCCTATGCTGCTCACAAAAACTTTGAGGTCTTCCAAATGGACGTCAAGTGCGCATTTCTCAATGGAGAACTTGAAGAAACGGTGTATGTGGAGCAACCTCCTGGGTTCGTGAACGAAAAGTATCCAAATCATTGCTACATTCTGGATAAAGCTGTGTACGGCCTCAAACAAGCTCCGAGAGCCTGGTATGAAACGCTTACAAAATTTTTAAAGATGTCCAAATTCAAACAAGGTTCGGTTGACCCAACCTTCTTTCGCAAAAAGGAAGGTAACCACCTTATGATAGTTCAAATTTATGTCGATGACATCATCTTTGGCTCTACGAATCCCAGCTTAACAGTTGAATTCAGAAAGTTGATGGAGACTAAGTTTGAAATGAGCTCAATGGGTCCTATTAATTTTTTCCTTGGTTTAAATATAAGACAGGGACCCGAAGGCATCTTTATCAATCAGGAAGCTTACACGAAGACTCTCCTAGCAAAGTTTGGCATGATGGGAGACTCAAAAGTCAAAGTCCCAATGGCATTCGGCACCAAACTTACCCCTTCACTAGATAAACCGGCTGTCGACATCACGCTCTATCGTCAAATGATAGGCTCACTGATGTATCTAACTGCTAGCAGGCCTGATACCATGTTTTCTGTGTGTTATTGTGCTCGATTTCAGGCTAACCCACGCGAACCTCACATGCTGGCAGTGAAGAACATCCTATGCTATCTCAAGCGAACCGCCTCCTTGGGTCTATGGTATCCATCCAACTCTGGCTTCTTCGTTCAAGCCTATTCTGATGCAGACCTTGGAGGATGTGGACTCGACCGCAAAAGCACAACTGGTGGCTGTCAATTTCTTGATGGGAAGTTGGTCAGCTGGCAATCCAAAAAACAAACATGTGTGTCGCTGTCTACTGCTGAAGCGGAATACATTGCCGCTGCATCCTGCACATCACAAGTGATTTGGATCCAGAGTCAACTTCGAGACTATGGACTCAATATGAAGAAGATCCCTCTATATTGTGACTCTGAAAGTGCAATTAGGATCTGTCATAACCCGGTGCAACACTCTAAAACCAAACACATAGCACTGAGGTATCACTTCATCAAAGATCATGTGGAAGATGGAAATGTCGAAGTTCACTTCGTAAGAACCACTGATCAACTGGCTGACGTCTTTACCAAAGCTCTTCCAGAAGCATCGTTCAATAAAATATTGCAAGGGCTGGGAATGATGGAATCAGAGTCAGTACCTCACACTACCTCTCAATCTCAAACGTAAGAAGCGAAACCAACCGAACGTTCGGGTTCGGTTCAACCATCTCACTCGCTCATTACTTCAAAGGTAGTTTTTCTGAGTTGTATATTTCTTGTGCAAAATTTGTTTTTCTTTATGTGAAAAGTTTTTTTATTGCATATCTAAACTCCTTGGTTTCTTAAAAAAAAAATTCTCCTGAACCGAAACCTCCAGAAGGTTCGGGTTCGGTTTTTCAAAATTTTCAAGAACCGAAACCAACCGAAGGTTCGGGTTCGGTTTTTCAAAATTTTCCTGAACCGAAACCAACCGAAGGTTCGGGTTCGGTTTTTCAACTTCTTCCAACCGAAACCAACCGAAGGTTCGGGTTCGGTTTTTCAACTTTTTCCAACCAAAACCAACCGAAGGTTCGGGTTCGGTTTTTCAACTTTTTCCAACCGAAACGAACCGAACGCTCGGGTTCGGTTTTTCAATCTTTTTCCAAGTTTTTTTTAATTGTTTTTTCTTACTCTTCTATAATTTTTTTTGGTCTTATTTTTAATTTTTTTTTTATTATTATTTATTTTTATTATTTTTTTTATATAAATTTCAAAAACTCCAAAAATATTTTCTTTCATTTTTCTTTGTGTGCTCATTTGTTTATGGGAATATATTCCATGCCTTACTTAAGTGTCCCTAGAAGCATGATGTTGTATGTGTCCCAAGCCTCATAAGATTTTGAATACTAGCCTTCATGACCTGGTATACACAAACCTTGTCTTCCCAATAAGGCTAACTTATTTATTCTAATCGTGAGCTACCTCACTCTATTCTCACATGAGTTCAGAGTCTCCTGCTTGGTCCTTATGTTCGCAGCAGAGGTACTATGTCTTCTTTCACCATCCCCATTACACTTCTCCATAACATTCGCATCATCACTGTAACCCTTGAGACTCTCAGCAACTACCACTGAGGTTTATGGTTACACAACATCTGTGTTTATGATCTTAGCTTCGTGCCACTACGAGCTGAGTGAAACCCAAAACTCAACACCAACGAATTAACGGTGACCAATTAACTTGATCAAGTTTTCACCAATGAATTGACGAATGTACCTTCATGAGTTCTCAATTTTTTTTTTTTGAGTGATTCCAATGAAATTGTTACACACATTAACATTTCTTCCCAAGGGATCCAGTTTTAAATTTTTATCTGAGAATTCATATTAATCCAAGCCACTACAAAATTCATCCCAACCTACTTGTTCAACAGACTACACTGGTCTCACAAGTACTTTGTTCATGTTCGTTCTTATATCAAGAATTGAATTATTGAATCAAAGCGAAACCACCCTTAATAAGCCTTATTAAAAGAAGCCTTTCAACATTTATTAATGAATGTTTGATCGTAATTCAACGGGATTCCACACTAACACTTTGAGGTCTCTCTTGACCTTGAAGGAAGAGATTCGTGCTCGGGATCATCAGTTTCGTGTCATTCTTGACATCACAGATTATCCTAAAAAGAGTTGCTTTATTTCTTTATTTTTTTACACTCTTTGCACGAAAATCCTAGATTTTCAAAAATTCCGTTACTAATTATTTTACAGGCTGGATAATTAATGGATGGTTAATAATGAAGTTGTGGTTACCAATAATCCATGTGGGCGTTTTATTCAAAAGATGGCGTTTAAAAATGGGATAAGTTCAAAAGGTTGCTGACACGGCGGAAATTCAAAGGATAGAAATTCAAACGACGTTACAAAAGGAGGGCGCGTGAATTTGAAGAGGCCGCGCTTTTTCTGACACTATTGGACGCGTGTGCAGTATTGAAGCGTCATCCATCTGGCATTAATGGCGCGTGTGGAAATGGAAACGGTTCCTCTCTCTGAACCGGCGCTTATTGGGCGGCGTGATCCTAGGAATCTGACACTCTCTCTCCTACGTGATCATCGCACGTCCCAACTGTCACCAATCAGTCACTCAAAAACCCTTCCGTATTTCAATAAGAGATTTGAAACGATCTTTCTCTCTCCTGTTACCTACTATAAAAAGCCATCCACACCACCTTTTACCTCTTTACTGCCCCCATAATTCCCAAAGCAAAATTACTCCCAAAACTCTCTCCCGGTCATCTTCTTTTCCACACCTGCAAAAATGGCTGAATCTTCATCCGTTCATGCCACTTCTCAAATTCTTCCCATCAGACCTCAACAATGCCTTGTCATTGATCTGAACCCACTAGCCTATGATCCCTACATGTCGCCGGTTATCGAATGCCTCAAGTACTCACAACTTGCTCCGGCATTGTCCAGAATTGAAACGGTGCCAATGGTGGCTCTATCTCAGGTCTATGCGACGGCCTACTACGACAAGGGCGTCGAAAGGATATTTTTCGAAGTGGCGGAACACAAAACGTCGATTTCTCGTCCCCGCTTCTACACCATGCTTGGGTTTGCTGCAGACCCATCGCGTATTAACCCGGAGACGATTCCGGTTGGTATGTTATACAGCATGTTCTACAACATGGGCTACACGGAAGTTCTTACCTCCGTCGCCAGGTTCAAGAAGTCATGCCTACCGCCCCTGTGGAATGGGTTATTTACAGTTCTCTTCAAGGGACTGTCTGAGAGGAGTTCAGGATCGGACGGGGCCAGTCGTCTTTTCCTGTCAATCATGTATGGGGTGTACAACGGGATCAACCTCGATTATGGGTCTGTCCTTTGGCAACAACTGATTCAGAGCCTTTCTTCCACTTCTCGACACTCTGAAGTGTCGCTGGCCCGGTTCTGGATCTTGATCACAAGATGGGCCATGGACAGGTTTGAGGTCCCAACTGCTGACGGTGCACCGATGTCTTCTGTTGGTACATTCCATACCAAGAAGATCATCGTATCCGATGCATCGAAATTCTCCTTCATTGGCTCTATCCCGGAGTCGATGTATGGAAGTGTGCCATCAGACAGCAGTATGATCAAGGCGATCAAGGAGTTAGGGCCATCTGGTCCGAGGGAACTGACACCGGACATGCTGCGATCAATTCATGATGCCGACACACCGGTGGCCAGGGGTAAGAAGGCAGACAAGGGGAAGAAACCATCCAAAGCCCCAAAACCTACTCCCAAGAAACGCAAACAACCAAAGGCTGCTTCCTCCCCACAACCGAAAAGGAGGAAGACCCAACCGAAACGAAAGCTCGTCCTTCCCTCAACCTCCAGTGAATCCGAAGGTGGGAGTTCGGACTCTGAGGGATCACAAGGAGACGAATCTCCACAAAGAGGCAATACACCCCCTCGGTCCCCAACCCCGGAGATGGAACTTCACCAATCCCCAGTTCCTTCCCCTCCACCCACAGTTCCTATTTCCATTCCCACCATAAACCCTACTATACCACCAACCTCATTCCCTATACCACCACCCATATTCACTACATCAACCGAAACACCACCTGTTACCGAAACCCCACCTGTAACCGAACCTCCACAAACCGAAACCCATACACAACCACCACCCGAAACTAACCCCCCACCCACTCAACTTGAACCAACCAAACCCATAACACCCCCAGCTTCACCACCACCTCAATCTCCTGAAGACGCCTCCGATGGCGATGATCAATACCTTGGTGGTGATCACCTGAACTTTGATTCGGTCTACTATAGTCCGTTTCAAGTTCAAAGTGATGAGGAGGATGATGCTCCTGTGACAAAGAAGCATCTCCGCGAGCTGAACGAGAAGGTTGATCAACTTCTCGCCTCCTCTTCCAATCAGCAGTCATCCTTATCTGAAGCTGCCCTTCAGAGGATAGTTGATGCCTTCTCTAGGGCTCAACATGACTCAGTGGCCTCAGCTACTGCTGCGATAGACGCCTCCACCCGAGCTTGTGAGGCAGCGACCAAAAAAGTCGATAAACTATTCCATGACGCTACAATCCTGCTGCAGTCTATGCAGGAAAGCGCCGAAGCCACCAAAACAACTCTGGAACCACTTGTTAATCAATTGGCCCAGTTTGTAAAGACGGAGTTATCCTCGTTCGCTACCCTAAGACAAAACCTTAGCGACGACAACTCGGCACTCCGTGCCTCCATCGATGCCCGCTTGGCAAAGCTACAAGAGGATCTTGCGGCTGAAAATTCACTGATGGACGTCCTGGCGAGTAAGACTACTGCCCTCAAGGTCAAGAGCACCCAACTTTCCAAATCCGAACAACAATTGGAGGCTCTTCGATCCGAGAGGGGAATCATCAAGACGTGTGTTTCGGATGTCCACGCCGCTCTATCTAATATCCTGGAAGCACACGACCCCATCCTATCACTCGGTGAGGCGTACCCTCGCTGAGAAACTCTCTCCGGCCATGGACCTCTTGAGTAAAATTGAAGGCCTACCCAGTTTCGTGTCCATTCCGAAACAAGGGGGAGATGAGCAGAAAAGATCGAAACCACCTCCTTCCTCAAAAGCAACTCACACAACCGAACCACCCCCAACTGGTCATGCCTCGGGTTCGGGTGTGAAGGACAAGGGCAAAAACATTGCAGAGGGAGGAGATGAAGATGAAGATGAAGATGAAGACAAGGAGACTATTGCGGACATGTTAAAGAGAAAGAACAGTCGCAATACTAATGACGATGTCAGTCGTGTGGCACGTGAAGCTGAAGAAGCCGAACGTAAACAAAAAGAAGCCAACGATCTGCTTGAGAGCCGAAAGCTGCTCTTCCCTGCCTGGACCAGGGATCGTCTGATAAAAGAGGCCATAGAGACTCCAAGCATACTATGGCTCGAGCCGGTGGTATCGTTCGACTGCATCAACTCGGTCGATTCACAATTTGATATGCCACTGACTCGAAAGGCGTTCATCTTCCACGCCTTCTCCAACATTTTCGAAGTCCCGCATCCGAACGATGAGCTTGACAGGGAGCTCATTGACTTTTATCTGGAGGCCGCTCGCCCTCAATACCTTACATGGAGCGCCCAGAAGATTGTCAGTGTTCGGGTGATGAAGCCGTTTGCCGTGGGGAGATTCACAAACGTCAAGTTCAAGCTTATCAGAGGATCTTCAAGAACTGCTCACATGATCTCTCTGGCGGATCTGCCCAATCTGAACCCTCATGATTGGATAGTCTTGTACAACATCTTGCTGACAAACGAAGCCGAATATGGTCCCATCTTAGACCATGTCAAAAGGATGCTGGCATGCTATATCATGGAGGTGGCCCTAATGGATCAGGAGGTTGCCACAGTGTTTAAGAAGAAACCGAAAGTCAAGCCTGTGGGATCGGCCAGTGATCTAAACACGATGAAAATGGGCAAGATAGATTCAAGGCGAAACTCTGTGATGTTCACCAGAGCCGAAGGACAGAAATGTCTGTTCGCATTAGCTGACAAGCACCTCTACACCACTACCTGCTTGGAACACGTCCTATCAATCGTCAAGCGGTGTAAGGACAATTCGGCTGATGACATCAAATACTTTGAAGATATGATCAATTGGTACATCCGGTTTAGACAAACCATCCTTTCCATAACCAAGTGTCTGTTTAGTACCGTGAAGAAGAAGGTACCAGCTTCAGCCGCCGGCCCAAGTAAGAAGTGAAGGTCTCGCTCCAAATTGACGCAAAGGGGCAGATTGTTAGGCTGAAGTTCAGTTTTGTGTTGCGTCTTTTGGGCTCGTAGATTAGCCTTGTATTCTCCGGTTTGGGCCTGTCCAACCGAGAGCCTTTTATGTATTGTATATAAGTTATCACTTGCATGCATATTAGGTTAAGATTCAAGATTTCAGTTTTAGCATTCAAGAGTTTTACGATATTGCTCTCTTGTAATCTTCCAATCCTTTACAGTTGATGTTCTTGATCGAGCTCTTCTAAGGATTTTATTTAATCATTCGACACGTTTGATTCAAGCTGTTTGTTCTTATTGTTGCGTTCTGCCTTGTTATTAATATTGTGTTCTTACAGTTTCATATTCATATACTTGTTCAAGATCTAATCGATCTTTATAGATTAAAAGTTGTTTTAATCTCATCAGTCTTTAGCATATCCTCAATCAAAAAGAGCTCAACATGCGGCAACAAAGATGGGTTGAATTTTTGAACGACTATGAGTGTGAAATTCGCTATGTAACGCCCCGTTTATTTAAATAAATTAATAAATGTAAGTCTCGAACTAAGTTGTGAAGAATTTTGATAGTTGGGGGTGGCTTAGTAAATTACAGAGTTGATTTGAGAAGGATTTTAGAAGCAGGGGTATGTATGGTAATTTATTGGACTTCATTTTGAAGAAATTTAGATGTTAAGGGGCTGATTTGGAAATTTAAGGACCTATTATGAAGATATTTTTGGAGATAGGGGCAATATAGTAAATTTTGGATTTAATTTGAAAGGACTTCTATGGGGAGGGACCATTCTTGCCAATATGGAATGAAGATTGTTGGTAGCAGGTATATAACTGTTGCATTGCTTAAAACCCTAACCCTAACATAAATTCATCAGCCGTCACCCTCCCAAGGACACCTCCAGCCGCCATTATCGACCTTTTCCCCCTCCCTTGTTTCTCCTGGCCAGTCAAGAGTGTAGCTTGCTGCCTCACCGACGAATACCACCACATCGCAGCCATCAGGGATGTAAGGAAATCGGAGGAGCCACCGAGACCCTTCAGCTGCTACTTTGGTGAGGCGATCACTATTTGGTCGTTGTTACTCAGCCATCGAAGCCCCACAACCGCAAGCAACATTGACGGTGATGAAGTCAAAGGATCTAGGACCTCGTTGCTGCTACTCCACCTCTTCGCTTCTCATTTTGTTCTGTCGTCAGCCACGACTAGCTGCCGCCGCCTCAGCGGTCGTTCCTTTCCGTTGTCGACCTCCGTCTACTCACGCCACCAGTTCGGGAATCTGTCATCCAGCAGCTAAGGTTGAGTCTGCGGGACTTCAGCAGTATGAGATTGTGTCTATGGGACGTCAGCAGTGTGAGGTGAGTTTCCTTCCAGTAGGAACGGATCTAAGGCCACAATGCCGGCCCGATTAACTAGCAGTAGTTTCTAGACTTCGGTTAGATGTAGTAGTTAAGATGTTTGATGCTTTCGTGGCTCATACAGGGTTTATGTGTTATGTGTTCTGGGCTACGGCCCAATGTAGTATGTAGTTGATATGTTTATGCTATGCTATGTTATGCTCAGTCAGTTTCCGGACTTCGGTCCGATGCAGTTAGTTTCGGACTTCAGTCCGATGCAGGGGACAAGGTCCCACTCAGTTCCGGACTTCGGTCCCATACAGTTTCTGGACTTCTGTCCGATGCAAAGGGCAAGGCCCTGGTTAGTTCCGGACTTCGGTCCGATGCAGTTTCTGGACTTTAGTCCGATGGAGAGGGTAAGGCTCTGGTTAGTTCCGGACTTCAGTCCGATGCAGTTTCCGGACTTCGGTCCGATGCAGTGGGCAAGGCCCAGTATATGTTTATATGTTATTGTATGGTATGTGGTAGTTTGGGGGAGCTCACTAAGCTTCATGCTTACAGTTTTCAGTTTTGGTTTCAGGTACTCAGTTTTCAAAAGAGGAACTCGGGAAGATTGCAGTGCACAAACCATTTGTTCAGCCTGGGATGTTTATACTCTGATATATTTCATAGTTGTTAAGATATTTTGAGATACATTGTTTATGATTCTTATATGACGTTTGATGAATATGGTTTAATTACTAATTTAAAACGAAATTTTCAGACTGTATTTTTGGGATGTTTCAAGTTGGTATCAGAGCCTTGGTTTGAGGGATTCGGGCGCACTCCCGAGTGTGTCTGAACTCAAAGTAAGGAAGTGGTTTAAAGTTTTCAAGAGAAAAACCATGGTTACAAAAGAATTTTGAGAATGAAAACAACTTTAGAAATAAATATAAAGAAAAGAGTTTTAGAAAAAGCGAAAAGAGTTTTGAAAAGAGAAAAGGGTGTGGTGCATGCAATCGTCGAGCTCGAGTAAGTACTCCTAAATTACCCATACAAGTTTATGTTATGATTGTCAGTTTCAGTTTCAGTAGAACAACATGCTAGAATAGGACTAAGGATATAGGAGGGAACCTTATGTGCCTGCTATATGTGTTTCAGCTTTATGAGAGTTGCATGCTAGTATTGAGTAGAAAGTAGTAGGATAGCCTGTTTAGGTTATGCCTGATAGTATGAGCTTAGCATTGTATGCTAGTACAGTTTCTTGTTATGAGAATAGATTTGCTTGAGTAGTTTCCTGTGTCCGAATGTTGCTTGCTTCGTGCTTTGTAGGACTCGGAGTGATGGGAGTTAGCCATTAGGTAAATACGCCACGTCACATGTGATCAGGGTTGAATAATCTCAGAGTGCTGGATTTGGCCCTATTGCGCAGCTCTTGTTTGAGTCTAACTGTTGTAGGGACGAGTCTGTTACTCGAAGGATTATCTGAGCCTCGTCACATGTGATGGTATTCAGGTGATGGCTAATTAGCATTACAAGGAGGCCTTCAGCAGCTGAGGACTAGTTTGGGTGGAGTTAGAGATTTCCCTAGGGCAAGCCTAGGATGAGAGCAGCAGAGATCAGTAGCAGTAGAAGTAACTTGGTGAAGTCGAGGTAGTTCTTGAGGAAAGTACGGATAGATGTGGAAGGTAGTATGGGCCTATAATACTGAAAGCAGAGGATCCATACTCGAATCAAAGAAGGCTGAGATAAGACCAGGGAACTTGTAGTATGTGAGATCCCTCGAGTTTTGATGAGTATTCTGATGGTACTGATGATGTATTAATGAGTATAGTGACACTACATGGTAGACCAGATGGTAGTTCTGGTGTTGACGAGGGATCAGGCTCGGACTCTAGAGCCCGGCAGATTGATGATCAGATGAGGGAGTTCATTCCATCTGAGAATTATGCACAGTATCATTGACCAGACTCATGTGATCCTCAGTGTGATCAAGGATAATTATAGAGATTTGTGATGAGAGGCCGAGTGCATTATGCACTGAGATAGCCGTCATGATAGGGACCCGTATGTTGATGTTTCGGGAAATTCGGAGTTAGTGAAGTTTCAGATTGTCATGGGGGTTAGGGACCCCATTGTTAGCAGCAGATGGTTAGAAAATGTCGCCAACACTTTTCATACCAGACGTTGTCTCGAAAGGAGACAAGATTCGACTTACTTCCTGTCTCCTGAGGGACAGAGCACGGGATTGATAGGAAGAGGTCGGTAGTGAGTTGTGTGATGATGCGGTTAATGCTAGGTCATGGGATGACTTTTAGACCAGATTCTGGGCAGAGTGTGCCCAGGCGATTGAGGCGTAACAGTTGTTAGATCTCCACCAGACAACTGAGACGGTGGCAGAGATTAATGCCAAGTCTCAAGAAAGAGCTTATATGGTACCGCAGTATGCAGCATATGAGGAAAAGAAGAAGGTAAGTTACCAGCACATACTGTAGAATGATAGCAGGGAGATCGTGAGTATCTCGGGGTGTAAGACCCTGAATGATATGACTTCTAGAGCTTGAGAACGAGATTTGGACTTGGAGCACATTACTAAGAGGGAATCAAATCAGTTGCTTATATTGAGGGGTCTCTGAAGGGGACCCTAGATTTCGGATCAGCTTTTGAGGGACCAGCAGGGTTAGATTTAGTACAATGCGTGCGGGAAACCGCACAAGGGAGCCTTTCGTTCCAAGGGTTTTAGTAAGTGTGACTCTAGGTTATCCTATATCTGTGTTCGAAATATATTTTCCAGAGATGTCATATGCCAATTGCATGCCGAGAAGCATTAGCGAATAGTGATAGAGCAACTCCCCAGATTACGGGTTCGGGAAGTACAACGTCATCTTGGTTTATTCCAAGACTGAGGAGCAGCACGAGAAGCACCCGAGGGAGGTGCTAGAGACTTTAACGAGGGAGAGAATTTTAGCAAGGTTCTACAATTATGAGTTCTGGTTGTGCGGGGTGCAATTTCTCGGGCACCTTGTCAATCAGAAGGATATTCTAGTCGATCCGGCCAAGATAGAGGCCGTGATGCAGTGGGAAATTCTACGGTCTCCAATTGAGATTCGGAGCATCCTGGGTTTAGCGGGTTATTACCGGAGATTTATTCGGATTTATTTAGAAGTTGGGTGATCTTTTGGATTAGCTGGTGTTGAAAACACTAGAAATGATAAGCGTGGTTTCTAGCAGATTGGTCATGGGTGGTGAGAAGAATAGGGAATTCTTCTAGTTTTGTGTGATGTAAGGCATTAGCTGAATCAAAATGGGGGGATAATCGCCCAAGGATTTAGAAGCGAGAGCAGTTTTGAGACTAGGATAAGTTTTGCATCCTTGTCTAAAAGGAAGACAGCCCATGTGGCTGTATGGTTCGAGGAGAGTGTGATATGGAAGTTTGGAAAATCTTGTGAATGATGAGATCGTGTTCTCAGAATGTTGCTAGCAAGCCTTAGGGAATCCGGTTGGGGATTCCATTCAGGTCATGAGTTCAGCAGAGTGCGGGTCAATTGCGTGTTCGATCCAATATAGATAGTGTTAGTGTGTTGTAAGTCTGCAGGTGTAGCCGTAGTATTCAGTAGCAGCCAGATAATGTCAGAGTGTTGTAAGTCTACGGGTGTAGCTGTAGCATTCAGTAGCAGCCAGATAGTGTTAGAGTGTTGTAAGTCTGCGGGTGTAGCCGTAGCATTCAGTAGCAGCCAGATAGTGTTAGAGTGTTGTAAGTCTGCGGGAGTAGCTGTAGCATTCACTAGCAGTAGATAGTGATAAAGTGTTGAAAGTCTACGGGTGTAGTCGTAGCATTCACTAGCAGTACATAGTGATAAAGTGTTGAAAGTCTACGGGTGTAGCCGTAGCATTCACTGGGTCGGTAGATAGCGTGATTGCGTTGTTAGGGCGCGAAAAGAATAGTAGTACCCACCAGTTCGAGTGTAGCAGTAAGGATATGGAAATCCACGGATTTGATTTCGGAATTACCCAGAAGGATTAGATCAGGTTGAGTCAGTGATACGACTGCAGGAGTGCCACTGCAGTTGAGGGATCAGGGAAGCAATGGATTGTATAAGATTTCTTGTGATATAGGGCTACCATCGGTTAGTTAGCAATCACTTTTAGCCTGTATTTGGTGACGTCGGGATTCGAAGTACGAACCCGATCGATTGCATCAGGAGGTTGTTAGAGCCTCAGTGACATGATAACTAGTGGCAACTAGTTCCAAAGAAGGATTTTGTTTAGAAGTCGTGTGAGGAGACTAGATAGGGAGTCCTTTGGCTCCGCAGCTGGGCTGGAACCCGATAATTCAGATGACTGACGAATGAATTGAGACCAGGAAGGTCTCGATAGATGTTGGAAAGCAGCCATGTAGCAGGATGGTGTTTCAGGTGGTACAGTGTTTCGGACAGTCCAGTGTTCAGGCAGTTCAGTGTGTCAGGAAGTTCAGTGTTCAGACAGTTCAGTGTTTCGGGCAATTCAGTGTTTCAGACAGTCAATGTTTCAGGCAATTCAGTGTTTCTAGGCAGACCGGTGATTCAGACAGTTTTGGGTCTCAAGTAGTAATGGTATTGTGGGATTTCATGTATGGTTAGAGTCACAGACAGCTTGGGATATGCTAAGTCACTTACAGCGGGATTATCTAAGTTTTGGTCAGTATAAGTGAATAACAAGGATAAGTGGATCTGTTATTTGTTTTTCTAGTGGGAGCTTTGAGTTATCAAGAGATTAGTAGGCAACTGAGAGACAAGTAGAATGGATTCGGCAATAATGATTCAGTAAGAGTGGTTTGTCGGGGATTCAGACCATCTCGAGACAACAGATTTCAAACGGAGTACACATGATCTGGTTGCCAGGAATTTGTTCATCTACAGAATTTAGGGCCTTGCGTTGTTTGGTCACAGTTATCCTGAGAAGGCTCGGGTGTGCCTAGGGTTGTGACCATGTTACTTGAGTAGTTAGCGTGTAAGGTATGATAAGGAATGATTTCGAGGACGAAATCTAATTTAAGTGGGGGAAAGTTGTAACGCCCCGTTTATTTAAATAAATTAATAAATGTAAGTCTCGAACTAAGTTGTGAAGAATTTGATAGTTGGGGTGGCTTAGTAAATTATGGAGTTGATTTGAGAAGGATTTTAGAAGCAGGGGTATGTATGGTAATTTATTGGACTTCATTTTGAAGAATTTTATATGTTCAGGGGCTGATTTGGAAATTTAAGGACCTATTATGAAGATATTTTTGGAGATAGGTGCAATATAGTAAATTTTGGATTTAATTTGAAAGGAATTCTAAGGGGAAGGACCATTCTTGCCAATATGGAATGAAGATTGTTGGTAGCAGGTATATAACTGTTGCATTGCTTAAAACCCTAACCCTAACATAAACTCATCAGCCGTCACCCTCCCAAGGACACCTCCAGCTGCCATTATCGACCTTTCCCCCTCCCTTGTTTCTCCCAACCAGTCAAGAGTGTAGCTTGCTGCCTCACTGACGCATACCACCACATCGTAGCCATCGGGGATGTAAGGAAACCGGAGGAGCCACCGAGACCCTTCAGCTGCTACTTTGGTGAGGCGATCACTATTTGGTCTTTGTTACTCAGCCATCGAAGCCCCACAACCGCAAGCAACATTGACGATGATGAAGTCGAAGGAGCTAGGACCTCGTTGCTGCTACTCCACCTCTTCGCTTCTCATTTTGTTCTGTCATCAGCCACGACCAGCCGCCGCCGCCGCCTCAACGGTTGTTCCTTTCCATTGTCGACCTCCGTCTACTCACGCCACCAATTCAGGAATCTGTCATCCAGCAGCTAAGGTTGAGTCTGCGGGATTTCAGCAGTATGAGATTGTGTCTACGGGACGTCAGCAGTGTGAGGTGAGTTTCCTTCCAGTAGGAACGGGTCTAAGGCCACAATGTCGGCCCTTTTAACTAGCAGTAGTTTCCAGACCTCGGTCTGATGCAGTAGTTAGGATGTTTGATGCCTTCGTGGCTCATACATGGTTTATGTGTTATGTGTTCCGGGCTACGGCCCGATGCAGTATGCAGTTTATGTGTTCATGCTAGTTGATATGTTTATGCTATGCTATGTTATGCTCAGTCAGTTTTTGGACTTCGGTCCGATGCAGTTAGTTCTGGACTTCGGTCCCATGCAGGGGACAAGGTCCCAGTCAGTTTCGGACTTCAGTACGATGCAGTTTTCGGACTTCTGTCCGATGCAGAGGGCAAGGCCCTGGTTAGTTCCGGACTTCGGTCTGATGCAGTTTCCAGACTTTAGTCTGATGTAGAGGGCAAGGCCCTGGTTAGTTCCGGACTTCGGTCCGATGCAGTTTCCGGACTTCGGTCCGATGCAATGGGCAAGGCCCAGTATGTGTTTATATGTTATTGTATGGTATGTGGTAGTTTAGGGGAGCTCACTAAGCTTCGTGCTTACAGTTTTCAGTTTTGGTTTCAGGTACTCAGTTTTCAAAAGAGGAGCTCGGGAAGATTGCAGTGCACACACCATTTGTACAGCCTGGGATGTTTATACTCTGATATATTTGACAGTTGTTAAGATATTATGAGATACATTGTTTATGATTCTTATATGATGTTTGATGAATATGGTTTAATTACTAATTTAAAACGAAATTTTCAGACTGTATGTTTGGGATGTTTCACGCTACCACCCGGGCAAGGCCAATGTAGTGGCTGATGCCCTAAGCAGGAAGGAATATTCGGGCCGCCGAGTAAAATCCTTAACCATGACCATCCATTCCCACCTGGCTACACAAACCAAGGAAGCCCAACTAGAAGCCTTGAAACAAGAAAATGTGACAGGTGAGGCATTAAGAGGGATGGATAAAGACTTAGAAATCAAGGATGATGGAGCACGTTATCTCATGAATCGGATCTGGACGCCAAAGTTTGGTGGGTTCCGAGACGTCGTCATGAATGAAGCACACAAGACTCGATATTCCATCCATCTAGGTTCGGACAAGATGTATCTAGACCTCAAAAAGTTATACTGGTGGCCGAACATGAAAGCCGAGATTGTGACTTATGTGGACAAGTGTCTGACTTGCGCCAAGGTCAAGGTAGAATACCATAAACCCTCAGGACTACTACAATAGCCTGATATACCGGAATGGAAGTAGGAACAGATAACCATGGACTTCATAACCAAGCTGCCTAAGACTTCAGGCAGGCTTGATACCATATGGGTAATCGTAGACAGATTGACCAAGTCTATGCACTTCCTGCTGATAAAGGAAACCGACAAGATGGAGAAGTTAACCAGGACGTACATCAAGGAGATTGTGCAATTGCATGGTGTACCAATATCCATTATCTCCGACCGAGATAGTAGATTCACCTCGCGATTTTAGCAATCCCTACAGAAATCTTTGGGAACCAGGCTAGACATGAGTACGGCCTACCATCCACAAACCAACGGGCAAAGCGAGCGCACCATACAGACATTAGAAGACATGTTGAGAGCCTGTGTGATAGACTTTGGTAAGGCATGGGATACCCATTTACCGCTTATTGAATTTTCCTACAATAACAGCTATCACACTAGCCTCAAGGTCGCCCCATTCGAAGCTCTTTATGGACGCAAGTGCCAATCACCCCTGTGTTGGGCAGAAGTATGGGACACTCAACTAGCTAGGGGACAAGTCCCTAATAGCAAACTTACTGGTCCTGAAATCATAAGGGAGACCACAGAAAAGATTGTTTAAATTCGGGAAAGACTGAAGGCGTCTCGTGATCGACAAAAGAGTTACGCGGACAAGCGACGCAAACCCTTGGAATTCCAGGTCGGTGATCGAGTACTACTAAAAGTTTCCCCTTGGAAAGGAATGATACGATTTGGTAAACGTGGGAAACTAAACCCAAGGTACATCGGACCGTTTGAAATCCTTGCCAGGATTGGTCCAGTAGCGTACAAACTCCGATTACCACAAGAACTTAATAACGTACACCCTACCTTCCACGTATCCAACTTGAAAAAGTGTCTGTCCGACGAGACTCTCGTGATACCTCTCGACGAAATTGAAGTTAATGAGAGTCTCCATTTCGTGGAAGAACCAGTTGAGAATATGGATCGGGAGGTCAAAAGAACGAAACAAAGTCGTATTCCTATAGTGAAGGTCTGTTGGAACGCAAAACGAGGACCTGAGTTCACCTGGGAACGCGAAGATCAAATGAAAGAAAAATACCCGCGTCTCTTCCCAAACTCTTGAAGTCCCTGTCAGAATGTAAATTTCGGGACAAAATTCCCTTTAATGGGGGTGCTGTGACAATAGTCAATTTCGGGTCAAGTCAAAGTCAAACAAAGTCAACGTGTCAAACCGATCAACTCAATTAAACCTTGTATATTAGGGTTTACGTTATGTAATTACTGTATAACTCACTATTTTTAATGAGAAAATATCACTTGGAAAATTCGTGTGTTTAATTTTCCTTAGCCTTAGTACTAAACCATGAACCAAACGATAAAACAATGTTGCATACTCATATGGAGTGTGTAAGATCCTAAAACATGACTTAATGAGGTTTACGGAACTTCATTGCGAAGCTGGACACTCAAAAATGTCACAAACGAAACCTCTCTCAATCGTATTCACCCAAATCTCTCTCCGTATGTGAAATCTCTCTAAGTATGTCAAATCTCTCCCAAGTCTCTCCAAGAATGTCAAATCTCTCCCAAATCTCTCCAAGAATGTGGAATCTCTCCCAAATCTCTCTCTGTATGTGAAATATCTCTAAGTATGTCAAATCTCTCCCAAATCTCTCCAAGAATGTGGAATCTCTCCCAAATCTTGCTCCGTATGTGAAATCTCTCTAATATGTCAAATCTCTCCAAGAATGTCAAATCCCTCCCAAATCTCTCCAAGAATGTGAAATCTCTCCCAAATCTCTCTAAAATCACTCGGGGCATCCCGGCCCTTAATTTAGTCAAAAACCGCTCGAAAACGAAAGTCTACGCGAAAAACAGCCTTAAAGAGTCGAAACCCCTCTTAGGGCCAAAAGTCCTCTTAGGGACCGAACCCTCTTAGACCGACCGAACCCAAAGGCTGTTGAACCGAACCCGAAGGGTGATCTCGGGCCCGAACCTCACACAAGGAACCGAAGCCACCTTCGGTCCATTTCGCTTCTTACCCATCTTCGCTCCATTTCGCCCCATTTCGCCTTCGGCCCATGATCAGAAGGGACCGAACCTCGGCCAGGACCGAGAGGTCTCGCAGGGAAGCCCATTTTTTCCCAGTTTTCGATTCCGACTTCGTTTTGGCTTCGTTTTTCATCGTTTTAACGCGGGATTTTCACCCAAAACTTTATTTTATCAATTAAAGTCTCATAATTCATTAATTCCCACGTTTTTGGTGCAAGTCTTATCCAAGAAATGAGTGGGTGGAGTACAAAGATTGGGTGTTGGCTTTTCTTTGTATTATGTCACAACCAACCACCATACCCACTCCATGGCTAACCCACACTCCTCCCCACCATCCCTAGTCACTTCCTTGTACCTTTCCATCAATCATCAGCCCCTCCCACGTTCTAAGAGCTGGAATAAGTCAACCTCTCTCCTCATTTACACTTACTTGCTCTCATTTCACCAAAAATCACACACAACTTTTCTCTCAAACTTTTTCCTCTAGCTCGAGACTCCAAGGCTGATCATCAAGTTTTATTATACTCTTGGTAAGTATAATTCATCCTTCTTGTGATTATTAAACTTCATCCTACTCCAATCATCGATTGCTTACACAAACTCCATCACTTTGATGTTAGATTCTCGAAAATCTTCAAGACATCTCCAAGTGTTCTTGAGTTGAACACTTCCTTTCTCCAACAATCATCTACTGAAATCACATAAGGTGAGTTCATACCCCTGTATTTTTATGTTTTCCTAAGTTTTAAGGGGGGGGGGGGGGAATACAAGTTAAAACACCAAGAACATAACTAGACTTTTCTAACAGCCTTCATCAGAAAAGTTGGACTCCATTCACGGACTGTTTTGGACAACATAAACATTTTAGTTTTCAAAATTGTATTAGGTGCAAATAGTTCAAGTTCTTAGCTTTAAAATGACTACTTGCACATCTCCATATGATTTTTCTACAATTTATGGTGATTTTGACAAAACTTCGTATCATTTCAAATATCAATCCGGAACAGTCTGTGATTATGGACTTGTTCACACAAGTTAGATGTCATTAAAAATCATGATAAAAATTATGGAGAAACTAGACTCATTTTCCAAACTCTCAGAATTTTTGGATTCTGATTTGGACCTTTGATGATTTTTCTACAAATTTTCTAAAACAGGGATAGAAAATGTTATCAACAAAAAAATACTATCAATTTCATTTCACCTTGTAACATGTTGAGCAAGGTGTATCTCTTTATGTGATTATATGTTATTGCAATATATGAAATTATTGTCCTAGTATGTAGACATACATCTATTAGCAAATGAGGTTTTCTAGACAAAGCATAGAAATAACAATTTGTTATAATCAAAGTACATCTATTACATACAAACATTTGAATAAACTATGTTAAGTATAGTTTATGTACATTACCACTTTTACCCTTGTTTTGATAAACTATAATAGGTATAGTTTATGATACATCACATAACACACTCATACAAAAAGGGTACATTCATACAAAAAGGAATTTTCCATTACATTACACGTGAATTCGTTAATGGCTTTTGTGAGACATATGCTTCACTTTACCAATAAGTCTTGTATTGTAACCAGAGTCTGCTAGAGGGAGAGCGTGATAGTTGTATATAGATCTCTATTGGGATTGACAAACCCACACCTGAGTTGCTTGCAACAGCTAGACCGGCAGGTCTGTGGTGACAAATGTCATAACAGTTCCAACGCCAGAAGAACGTCGTTTCAGGCCAACTAGGTCATAGTATGGTTATAATAGCTCACATCAAGTATTAACAAACATAGAATTTGCGGGGAATTCATGTAGATCAAACGAGTTTACATAGATTTAAACTTGCATTATTTTATCATAAGTATAACAAATTACTTGTACACCTCGGTCTTTGGGTTTTAAGACTACTTTTACATTTTAAGGAAAATATTGGATTTTTCTGGAACAAACACTACTTTTACAAGAAAAAGCTTTTCATAAACCATCTACAAATGCTTATGAACTCACCAACCCTTGTGTTGACACTTTTTCAAACAACTTGTATTCTCAGGAAATCACTAAACAGGTAACAAAGTGCTTTTGAGGATGGGACGTTAAGGCGTCAAACATTTCAAATTTTGTCAACATATTGTAATTGATTTGGAAACATGTAATTCATACAATGATGTAACTCTTTCAATTATATATATATATATATATATATATATATATATATATATATATATATATATATGTTGGTTGTGTTTGCTTAAATCACTATTGCAATTATTGTTATGATGCTATACATGAAGTCCTCCACCCCCGGACGTTTCCGTCATCCTTGGTTTGGGGGTGTGACAGCATGGATTGATTGAGCCCTAATGGGGCAGTGATCAAATGTGAGTAGCATTTGGTTCGTTTTAGGACCCCAAGTGGGGGAGAGTTGGTGATTCATGGCAAGAGGCCACAACGTGGTCCAACTTTGTGTTCAGCAGCGAGGGCTAGGCGCTACCTTCAGCAGGGTTGCACAGGTTATGTCACCTATGTTATGGATACCCGGGAGGAGGGTAAGGCGATCATGAGCGATGTGCCAATTATGAGGAAATATCCTGATGTGTTCCCGGAAAAGTTACATGGGATACCTCCGGAGAGACAGGTGGAGTTCATGATTGACCTAATTCTGGGTGCGGCTCCGATAGCCAAGGAATCATATCGGTTGGCTCCTCCCGAGATGCAGGAGTTGTCTACACAGCTGCAGGAGCTGTTAGACAAGGGATTTATCAGGCCGAGCAGGTCGCCTTGGGGAGCCCCTATCATGTTTGTGAAGAAGAAGGATGGGTCACATCGGATGTGTATAGACTACCAGGAGATGAATACGGTAACCGTGAAGAACCGTTACCCACTCCCGAGGATTGACGATCTCTTCGGCCAGCTTCAGGGAGCATCTTGGTTTTCCAAGATCGGTTTTTGTTCAGGCTATCACCAGATGAGATTCGGAGATGAGGATGTACAGAAGATGACTTTCCAGACTCACTATAGTCATTACGAGTTCGTGGTGATGTCCTTTAGGCTCACCAATGCTCCTGCCGTGTTCATGGACCTCATGAACCACGTATGCAGACTGATGTTGGATCGGTATGTGATAGTCTTTATTGATGACATATTGGTTTACTCCAAGACGCAGGAGAAGCACGAGGAGCACTTGCGAGAGGTGTTGGATACCCTGAGGAGGGAGAACTTGTACGCCAAGTTCTCCAAGTGCGAGTTCTGGTCGCACGAGGTGCAGTTCCTGGGGCACCTTGTCAACCAGAATGATATTTTGGTCGACCCTGCCAAAGTGGAGGTCGTGATGAAATGGGAGGTGTCGAAGTCTCCATCTGAGATTCGGAGTTTCCTCGGGCTAGCAGGATATTATCGGAGATTCATTCAGGATTTCTCCAAGATAGCGGTACCCCTGACCCGGCTGACAAAGAAGGTTGTTGTCTTTCGATGGGGGCTTTAGCAGCAGGCAGTGTTCGAGACTTTGAGGCAGAGGTTGTGCGAGGAACCGATCTTATCCCTGCTAGAGGGCGTTGAGGAATTTGTAGTATACTGTGATGCGTCTATCTCAGGTTTGGGCACAGTGTTGATGCAGAGGGGGCACGTCATCGCCTACACCTCGAGGCAGCTGAAGCCTCACAAGGCGAATTACTCGATGCACGACATGGAGTTGGGAGCGGTTGTTTTCGCCCTTAAAGTTTGGCGACACTACCTCTATGGGTTATGTTGTACCATTTACACGGACCACAAGAGCCTGAGGTATCTTATGGACCAACCAAATCTGAACATGAGACAACGGTTATGGTTGGACGTGGTGAAGGATTACGACTGCGAGATCCTCTACCACCCGGGAAAGGACAATGTTGTGGCCGATGCACTTAGCCGCAAGGCATTTGCAGCCCCGATCAGAGACATCTACCTGAGGATGACAGTAATGACTCCGCTTTTGGAGCGGATCCGGGAGGCCCAGCAGAAGGCTATGAAGGACGAACATCAGAAGAGTGAGCGTATCGTGGGTCAGATTTCCTCCTTCGAATATGATAGCCGCAGGCTATTGACACTCCACCGTAGAGTGTGGGTTCTGTATGCAGGCGGTGTGTGCTAGATCCTGATGGAAGAGGCGCACAAGTCCAGATTTTCCATCCATCACGGAGCGACGAATATGTATAGAGATCTTCGTCCCTATTATTGGTGGCCCTGCATGAAACGGGATGTAGCTTGGTACGTTGAGAGGTGCTTGACCTGCAGGAAGGTCAAGGCTGAGCACCAGAGACCTCACGGCAAGAGGCAGCCGTTGAATATCCCAGTGTGGAAATGGGAGGATATTACTATGGGTTTCATCACGAAGCTTCCTAGGACCGCACAAGGAGTGGTTTCGATTTGGTTCATCATGGATCGGTTGACCAAGAGTGCCCATTTCATTCAGATCCAGGAGAATATTTCGGCCGAGAAGATGGTTGATATCTACATTAGAGAGGTAGTAGCTCGACACAGGGTACTAGTTTCCGTGATTTCTGATCGAGATGTATGGTTCACTTCCAGATTCTGGAAGAAATTTCATGACAAGTTGGGTACTAGTTTGCACTTTAGCACGACTTTTCATCCGCAGACGGATGGTCAGAGCGAGCGGACCATCCAGACTTTAGAGGATATGATGCGGGCATGTGTTTTAGATTTTAGTTGTAGCTAGGATACCTACCTTCCCTTGGCATATTTTTCCTACAATAATAGCTACCACGCTAGCATCGACCGTCCTCCCTTCGAGATGCTTTATGGGAAGAAGTGTAGAACCCCAATATGTTGGGGTGAGGTTGGACAGAGGGTCATGGGGAGTACTGAAATGGTACTTAAGACGATGGAGAAGATCCAGCAGGTCTAAAGTAGACTCCAGATGGCCCAGAGTCGGCATAAGAGCTACGTCGATCCGACTTGGAGTTTCAAGTAGGAGATATGGTCTCCTAAAGGTGTCACCTTGGAAAGGTGTCATCCGGTTCAAGAAGCAGGGCAAGTTGGGCCCCAGATACATTGGTCTGTTTAGGGTATTGGCCCAGGTGGGCCGGGTTGCGTATCGACTGGATCTGCCAGCCGAACTTAGTAAGATCCACAGCACCTTTCATGTATCCCAGCTGCGGAAGTGCTTAGTAAACGACTCTATAGTCGTGCCTTTAGAGGATATTCAGGTGGATGACAGCCTGAATTACATCGAGAGACCAGTAGCCATTCTCGATAGGAAAACAAAGGACCTGAGGAACAAGAGGGTAGAGTTGGTGAAGGTGCAGTGGCAGCACCACAATGGCTCAGAATAGACATTGGAGCCAGAGGATGAGATGAGGGCACACTACCCAAAGCTATTTTCAGATGTAGATAACTTCGAGAACGAAGTTTGAAATAAGTAGGG
The DNA here is from genome assembly GCF_051521515.1 of Lactuca serriola. NCBI lineage: Eukaryota > Viridiplantae > Streptophyta > Magnoliopsida > Asterales > Asteraceae > Lactuca > Lactuca serriola. Next base: position 287,213,316 of record NC_136410.1, read on the forward strand.
GAGATTTGTAACGCTCTGTTCTAGATATGTATTTAATTCGAAATTTTATTCACTTTTAAATAGAAATCGACGAGTTGGAGTCCCCAAACTCGTCAAGTAAGAATGGAATTGGACACGGGTTGTAAAGTCTACTCGACGAGTTAAGAGCCTTAACTCGACGAGTACGCCTAGCAGAATGAAACCATAATTCTCAGGGTTTTGCACCCTATTTAAACACCTTAACCTCCATAGGTTGGCCCCATTTACAGCCTCCAAGTCCCAAACCCTAAATCTCGAAACCCTAATGCATTGTGTGAGTTTGTGAGCCATCCTTGAGAGAGTTTTGTGTGTTTAAGGCTTGTGGAAGAAGAAGAAGAAGAAGAAGAAGAAGAAGAAGAAGAAGCTTGAGGACTCAAGAAGGAGTTTGTAGGTCCATAAACTTCACCCCATCCTTGTTACTTTTTGGTAAGCAAGTCTCAAACTTTCCAAATGATTGCTTAGATCTCTTTCTTAACACTCTTATTGGGTTTTTGGTCCAAATATCTTGATCATTTGGAAATGGACGACCCAAGTGAATACCCTTTTAGATCTAGGGTCTTGAAGGGCTTTCATGGCATAAAGATGCAAACTTTATGGCCATAGAAGCCCCATGAAACCTTTAGTCTACCATTTTGGCCTTTTAAGCTCCAAAGGTCCATGCATGAAGAGAAAGTTGAAGGCTTTACGTGTTTATCTAGTCTCTAAGTTCCAGATCTTTGTTTGTACACCTTATCCTGAAGTATTGATGGTTTTTAGATCAAGATCTAGATCTTTTATAGTTAGGGTTTGAGCTAATTATCTTATGGAAGGGTATTAACGGGTAAAGTTGAAAACTTTACCCTTTTAAGGACATTTCTGGTCTATATTTGAAGTATGGAGCTTATATCTGAAGATTAGTGACTTAATCCATTAAGAAAGCTTAACAGACTGAAGAACTCGACGATTTGGGTCAAAGTGTCCTGAGTTTGTAAAAGGAAGGACACGACGAGTTCAAGGTGGACTCAATAAGCTGAGTAGGAAAGTCCCGATTCTGTTGATAGGAGGAACTCGACGATTTGGATCGCGATTTCAGGGTATTCTAATTTATGGAACTTGACGAGTTGATGGGACCAAGTCGGCGGATTTATTCAACCCAAAATGTTGACTTTGACCAGTGTGTTGACTTTAACTTTGACTTTGACCAAAGTTAACTCTTAAGGGGTTATGAGTATGAAAGGGGTATTTAAAGGAAATCTTTTATGTGTAAGATTTTGAGTGGGGTTGATATCAGAGTCGAGGACTGTTTAGCTACTTTACAGCATTTGAGGTGAGTTACCTTCCGGTAGAAGTGGGTTGAAGGCACCGATGTCGGCCCACTAGTAGTTGATTATAGTTGAGATGATTGTCTTTGCGATAATTGTCTGGTATGCCACTATTTGTTATGCTTATTGTGCTAGTATGCTATGATATTGCGTGGTAGTGGTATGAGGGGTAGGATAGACCTCGTTACCGGTCGAAATGACTAAAGGGGTAGGCCATCACCCATATATGCTAGGCAGTATGCGACTAATTGTTTGTGTGTTAGGATGATATGTGGTAGGGGTAGGGGTGAAATAGTCCCCGTTACCGGTTGAAAGAGACCGAAGAGGTAGGCCAACACCCAGATATGCTAGGTAGTTACTAGTTGAAAGAGACCGAAGGTGTAGGCCAGCACTCTGATATGCTAGGCAGTTACCAGTTGAAAGAGACAGAAGGGGTAGGCTGGCACCCGGAAATGCTAGGCAGTATGTTATTGTATGGTATTTGGTTTTAGGTACTTCCTATTTGAAGGGAAAGGAGTCAGCATGATCACAACACATCACACTACATTTTCCGCACCAGAGATCTTTGAGATTTATACTCTGATGTTGTTTCATCATGACATGTTTTGACTATCGATACCCTGGCTTCTCATATGAGTGATACTATGATTGTTTTCAGACAAATGGCTTTATAATTATTTAATTTAAAATGAAATTTTTGGTCTTAAAGTTTAGGATGTTACACCCCCGTAATATATTGTCATGTCTTTTCTCTATACCTTTTTGTTTTCACACTTTGTTCATATTAGTTTTGTATATTTGCATGTTTGTTCCCTACATTTTCGTTGTTACGCAATTTTAATCCAACTTACGTCCGGAGACCAGGCAATTTCTAGTAAATAAAAAAATTTATACTATAAATACTTTTTAAATTTTAAAATTGATAATTCGATTGTTAGTTGTAATGAAAATTTTAACAATAAGGACGTGTTTGGGACTATTTTTGAAACTTCTTATTGGCTTTTCTGAAAATCCAAATGGTTTTCCTAAAAAATCAGTCTTTTACCAAATACATTTTAGATTATTAATAGAAGAAAGGAAATTGAGTAATCTAACCTTTATAAACGAGTATTTTTATAATAATAAACACATTATATATATATATATATATATATATATATATATATATATATATATATATATATATAAGGAATCTCTCGGACATGGTAGGGAAGTGTTGTTTATAACCAATATGGACGATGTCGTTAGCTCTTGCATAGATCATGTATTCCATGATTCTTATTATGAGTATACTTCTAATGTTTGTTTCATGTACATGTGAAAATGAGTCGTCTCTGGAAGGACATTGGAACCTTTGTTCTGGATGACATCCAAGTCATATACTATGTCTAATTTTGAACAAAACTTTCATCGGCTAACCCATGATGCTTGTGAAGTTCTTAGTGAGGCAATTCGTGACTACATTCAACAGACGTTTGTTGAACGCAGTTTAATGGGAGGTAAAATACCTGGTGCCATATTAAATTAATTTTTCTTATTTTTTACATGTACAAAAACCTTATTTGATCATATTTGCTTTTCAGGGATGTTGACTAACTTACCATCCCCCTATGCAGAAATGGTGCTCCATAAAAGGATGCAAAAGTATGCTCGGTGGCAAGCAACAAAGATCCCGCCATAGATCATGTCTCTGTTCCCATCCGACATTTATTGAGTTTTTGATTTTAAATTTTTTTTTTGTAGATTTGAACCGTCATATATGTTCATGTGGTAAATGGCGCAATCTGGGTATAATGTGCGACCATGCTATTACGGCAACACGTCATTCGAACATCCATAAGTTAGTCAATATGGTTCAGATATATTTTCGGGCTGATGTGTTTTGGACCGTCTACAAGACATAAACCATGCACCCTCTTCCCCCTCCATCTAAATGGGAAATACCATACCCTTTGATGTATGTTTTATTGCCTATGTAATTGAAATTAATTATGTGAATCCATATTGATATTCCAACAAGCAAGCAAACATTACATATTGCATAGATTAGGTAATACGTTTTACATAAACTTAGTTGATAATCATAAAAGCTTACAACTTGTACACAACAATACCAAAAAAAATCCAACTACAAATTAACGTTATAATCGATTTTTGGATATTGAATTTCTAGACATTGAATTTCACCCTTAATATGCAGCTAATTATGTTTATAATCGATTTTTGGAGTGATTAATGAAAGATATCCCAAGATATTATTATTGCCCTAATATTTGTTAGACATTACAAAGATAGAAAAAAAACATAATTTACAACTACCATAACCCAAGCATGCCTATATGGAAAATCAAACCCGTTATTTTTGTGTATGTATTTCACCCTTGCCAGCTGTAAAATTACTTGTTCATCTTCATCCATCAATTCGTTGTCAAGCTTGTGATAAATTTTGATAAAATTCTTCACTTTTCAACCTACGTCTACACACTTAGCCTTCACTTCTTCTTCAGTTCGATATTGTGGAACATCTAACTCAAAGTGAAACAAAATTTTCAAGTGTGACCATCACGATACAGCTAGGGTTGATTTGCTGCCATTCTAGACTTCTAAAGGTTTATGATTCTGGAGTTCTATAGGTTCTACAATTCCAATGTCTTATTTATAGTGGTTCATATTGTATTCGACTGACATTCCGGACTAATATACCAAACTGACATTCCGAAAGTCATATCAATCATTCATGTATAGTCAAATCAATCATATATGTCATAGATTCCTAAAGAATATGAGTCACGTATGTATATTCCGAATACACATTTCAAATGTCGCATTCTGGAGACAGATTCCGGACATCACATTTCGGACAATTATTCTGGACATGACATTTCCGACTATTAATATGTATCGTTATTAATATGCATTTTTGACATGGCATTTAATGTAGAAATAAGTTGAGAATAAGTTCATCTGAGTTTGGCTTTTGCATTGTGAAGAAGAAGATTGTTATGTTTGTTCAGATATTAACCTCATTTCCGGAAGGCCTGGATTTCCCACTACCGAGTAAAATACATGATGACATTTTTCCAAGCTATGAAGGCCACTAAACAAGCAAACGAAAGGGACTATGAAACAAGTCGGACACTATATCAACGTGCATACGATCTAGCGAAACAAGTAAACGAAAAAGAAAATGGGTTGTTGAAACTATGAAAATGATTAAAGAAGCTAAGAAATAGATTCAAAATGCAAATGTGGAGATTGATAAGTTACGTGCAGAACGGGACCGTCTAATAGATGTCGTTAGAATTAGAGGAGATTTTATTGACCGAGAACAAAATATGTATCCCTTACAATTTCCTAATTTGTAGAAACCAATATGAGTATGTATTAGGATTTGTAATGATCTCTGTACTAATGTTAATGAAAAACATTGTCATTTTAGATAACCTATTGTTTCGTTTACATATTTAAGTTTCAAAAGTCATTACAGTATTAAATTTTTATATTACATTTCTAGGATAACCGGGAACTTGCATCTGGTGTAAACTAGTTGTGTCTACATGATTTTCAAACAATTTCATATAGGTCTCAATTAGGTCGAACCCATTATCAGTCATTTCAACTCGATCTTCTATTGTTGGACTTGTCGTACGTGTTTCTTCGATGATGTTCATTGAGGTCATAAATTGTCGTGTATCTTCAGACATAGCAATGAGGAGCATTTGCATGTTATACAATGCTACTTTTCTCCGCTCCTCAACCGTTGAAGGCGGTAATGAGGTTTCCAGGATTATCATTCGTTGTTTCACACGTTGACAATCACGAATCATTTCTAATGCAGTTGCGTCTACAAGATGGCATTGCTTGTCTTCAAAACGTACTATATCATCTATTATTGTCAACTTATCCTCATCGAACGAGTCACTAGATGTTGGAGACTAAAAATAAAATATATTACCATACACATTAGGGGTGAGCATGGTGCGGTTCGGTGCGGTTTTTGGCCAAAACCGAACCGAAAACCGCAACTTCGGTTTTTTGAAATTTAGAAACCGCACCATTTGGTTTTATGCGATTCGGTTTTTGCGGTTTTTTATTGCTGTTTTTTGCGGTTTGGTTTTTTTGCGGGCTTTTGTTAGTTTTTTTTTGTTTTCGTTTTGCCTTTTTACTAAAACTCAAGTAACTCAGCGAGTTACTTTGACTCAGATAATGAGTGCTAATCATTTATTGGAGATAAACCGATACCACCACCTCTTGATTTGAAATCAAATTACATAACCACTCATCCAACATGTTTCTAATGCTTGAATATTATACGAATATAATATAATATTTGTTTCACAAGTACATACGTTAATATCAATTAATGTGTTCATAAAAATGATACTATATCACTAGTACTCTTCATATTTAAATGTTAAAAAATGTCATAACATTATTTGTTATTGTAAATATCACTGAATGTATGCTTAAAAATATACAATCACCATTGATAACATAGATATTTATACTTATAGAAATTTTAATTGTCATAAGTTCTTGTTTCTTATAAATATCAATATATATATATATATATATATATATATATATATATATATATATATATATATATATATATGCGGTGCGGTTCGGTTTTTTGCGGCTTTTACGAGACTAGAAACCGCACCGCAACGAGTATTTTCGGTTTTTGCAAAACTAAAAACCGCACCATCTGTATTCATTTTGGTTTCGGTTTATGCGGTTTTTTCGGTTTTTTTGGTTTGCGGTTCGGTTTTTACTCACCCCTAAATTACACATTAAAATCTTAATTGCATAAACGTATGTAATAATAGTAAAACCAAATTGTCGAAACATGTCCATAACAATATATATATATATATATATATATATATATATATATATATATATATATATATATATATATATATATATGAGTAGGATCAAATAAGAATACCAAAAAGGTTGAGAACGCGAGAACAAAATATATTCATTTGTGATTCCATGTATTCATTTGTGGAGAAATAATAAATTTTTACGCCTTTAATTTCAATTGAAGAGAAAAAGCATATTCATGTTGATTGTGCGTAAAAATTTATCATTTCTCCACAAATGAATACATGGAATCATAAATAAATATACATGTTCTCGCGTTCTCAACCTTCTCGCGTTCTCAACCTTTTAGGTGTTCTCATTTGATCCTACTCCTATATATAGGAGTATGATCAAATGGGAACACCTAAAAGGTTGAGAACGCTCTTTTTTTTTTGCGACGAGTCTATCATAAACTACGTTCTTCGTCAACGGACTTACGATAACATTCTGGATTGCCTACACAAACTATTTCCAGTCTAAAAAACGATCTTAAACACAATCCAAGATACTTATATGAGATTCATACACATAAAACGATAGAAAAAACATAAAAAAAAAAAAAGGGAAATTTAAGTCTACATCATCGTATTCCAAACTTGTTCACCGTATTCGAAACTATTCTGAAATACTTAAAGCTGTTTGTAAAGTCAGATGTAAGTAACTTAAAAAGTAGAACTAGAACTCATTTAGTTTGACGAATCCATGCTGAAAATTAGGTCCGAAATGTAGGTAGATCGATCTTCGGAATTGCAAAATCCAGAATGCGTATTCTAGATTTTTATGTGTGAGACCTATATAAATACCATTGAGCTATAATACAAAGTTTTTGCTGGGTTTTGTGTCTAGAATGGTCCGTTTCGAACCAAATGGTTAGTTTTCATAAAGAAAAAGAAAATGTTTATTTTTGTTGACTATAACTGTATTTGTGGTTAGATTATTAAATTTTCAAAAAAAAAAAAAAAAAAAAAGAAAAAAAAAAAAAGAAAAGAAACTTACTTTGTTGGATGCTTATGCTTAACATGTGGTAACCTTCATGTTGGCCATGGAACATAGGAATAACTTCAGATACTCATCAAAATGCAATCCTTCCACCGTAAATTCCACCATCCCCAATCTCTCCTCCGTCCGTCCACCACCTTCCTCCTCCCTTTCACCACCAATCTCAGACACCCACAACCACCACGTTTCACCATGTCAGTTTCTACATCGTCCTTACAAGAAAATACAGAACAGTTGCTAAAACAAGTTCTAACTTATCACAACCAAACCAAACATTCGTTCACAAACTACGCCAGAGGCCCCCGTGGCCTTGATTGGGACAACCAACCAAACCCTTTCCGCCGCTACATCTCCGCCCCTCTCTCCCCTCTCCTCCACCCTTCTAATTCCGACAGTTCTCCTGTTTACGATTCCCTGTTCAATGCTCTGCCTCCTCCAAAACCCATCTCGAAAGCCACCATTTCTGAGTTCTTTTACGATTCCCTCGCGTTATCAGCTTGGAAATCAACTGGGTTTTCCACATGGTCGCTTAGAGTTAACCCTAGCAGTGGCAATTTACACCCAACAGAAGCTTACATCATATCACCACCAATTGAATCCGTTTCCGATTCTTATTTCGTAGCTCACTACGCCCCAAAAGAGCATTCGTTGGAGATCAGGACTCAAATTCCATCTGAATTTTTCACCAATTTCTTTCCAAACGGTTCCTTTCTTATCGGACTTTCTTCCATTTTCTGGCGGGAAGCTTGGAAGTACGGCGAAAGAGCTTTCAGGTACTGTAACCACGACGTTGGTCATGCCATTGCCGCCGTCTCAATGGCTGCCGCCGGTCAGGGGTGGGACGTGAAGTTGCTAGATGGATTGGGACATGACGAATTGAAGAAACTAATGGGGCTTGATGTTTATCCGGAGTTCAAAATTCCATCAACAACAGTGAAAGGTAAACTTAACGAAATTGAATTTGAACATCCTGATTGTTTGCTTCTTGTTTTTCCAAACGGAATTCAAGAAATCGATATAAATTATAGAGATTTAAGCTTGGCCATTTCAAAATTCTCCAAATTAGATTGGAAAGGAGAACCCAATTCACTTAGCAAAGAACATATATGTTGGGATATAATCTATAGAACATCGGAAGCCATAAAAAAACCATTAACTATAGAGAAAAACTTCATTATCGAATCATTTCAAAAGAGTGGAAATTTAAGTGCGAATTCATACAATCCCTTAACTTTAAGAGAACTTGTTAGGAAACGTAGGAGTGCAGTTGATATGGATGGAGTTACATCAATAGAAAAAGAAAAATTCTATCAGATATTACTTCATTGTCTTTCTTCGGGTTTTCAAGAAGGGCAAAAACGTCAATTGGGATTACCATATCGAGCCATGGATTGGGACAGTGAAGTGCATTGTGTATTGTTTGTACATAGAGTTGTTGGTTTGGCAAAAGGGTTGTATTTTCTTGTTAGAAATGAAGAACACTTTGATGATCTTAAAAAGGCCACAAGATCTGATTTTAAGTGGGAAAAACCAGAAGGTTGTCCATTGGAGTTGCCTTTATATGAGCTTGGAAGAGCCGATTGCATGAAGCTTTCAAAACATCTTTCATGTCATCAGGTACTCCTCTTCTAATATCACAGGATCTTGAAGGATTAGAATCAGAATCAGATAATCAGCCTTTTTTTTTTTCTTATTAGGACATTGTTCTTGAAAAATATACTCAATTGTATCAGTGAAAATTCCTTTGTGTTTATATGACATTGCTACATAACTGGGTATATATTTCAAAGTACGATGTTTTATAAGGTAGAAATGAATCTAGGATGCTACAATAAACAAATAAATAAAAAGCACGTTGCTATTTCTTGCTATAAATTTTACCTTATCATAGCAATATCGTTCAAATACAAACAATTTGCACTGCGATAATTGTATGGATTTTATAATGTAAAATGTTGAATGTCATAATAAGAAAAGTTTAGAAAGCACAATGCTATAATTGGGTCGATTTTCAAGTGCAATGCCTAAACAAGAAATTAACTGAAAGTGCAACGATCGAATAAAACGAAAATAAAAATAGGATTAACAAATAAATGGAAGTACGTTGCTATTTCTTGCTAATATCCCTAAAAAAACATGTTTACACCAAATTTGGTGCATACATGATACATTGAAGATGGTGACATCCAATTACATCACTATTAAAGTTGAGACAAAATATAGAAAAGTACAAAAAAAAATAGCGAAGTAGCTAAATCAATATAATGGTAAAAGTACGTTGTGCTATTCTATATAATAATACAAATAAAGTATAATGGTTTAATCGGTATAGAAAATAGTTTAGTAACTAAAACAATAAAAATGGTGGAAATTTGAAAATGAAGTTTGCGATGTAGGATATAGCAAGTGATGGTTGTTTTAGTCTTGGTATGGTGGCACATCTTGAGCCGACTTTAAAGAACAAAGGCGTGTGGATGTATCCACGTTTGTTTTGGGAAACAGGAGTTCTTGGTCAAGTCTTGTATCTTGAAGCACATGCGATTGGGATTTCTGCAACTGGCATTGGTTGCTTCTTTGATGATCCCGGTATGTTCTTTCAACTACTCTACCATAATAGCAACATACTTCAATTTCATTACTAATAATAGCAATGTATTTTTTTTGTATTCATAATGGCAAGATACTTACAATTCTAAAACTTCTTTACCATATTTGGTTTCTTTTTTTTTCTACAATTAACCTTTTGTAATTATCGCTCCTTATAATATAGTTTTAGAGTAAACCTACAAAACAACGAATTTTGTTCCCCATTTAGACGTATAGTTTCGAAAACCTACAAAACAAACAATGCAGTGTGAATGTTGAATCTTAGATATTTATATTTGGGCAAATTGCATATTATAGCAACGACAACATATGTTTTTTTAACCATAATAGCAACATACTTGTATTTTTTTTACCCATAATAGTAACACACTTGCATTTTTTTTACTGATGTTACCGATCTAATTTCTTTTTTACCCATTTTAGCAACGTATTATATTTCTTTACCGATAACAACAATTTAATTTATTGTTTACCCACAATAACAACATATTTACATTTTTGATTTCCCACCAATATGGAAATGTGCTTTATTTATGACATATTGCTCTTTACAATAAAGACATGCAAGTGTGTTTGCTATTATGTGTAAGGAACTATATGTACGTTACCACTATATGTCAAAAAATCCAAGTATGTTGTTATTATGTATAATGAAACGTAAGTAAAGTGCCATAATAATTAAAAATAAAAATAAAAAGAATGTACATCAATATTGCGTCACATCCATTTTGTTGATTTGCAGTGCACGATGTTCTTGGGTTAACGGGATCGAACTACCAAAGCCTTTATCATTTCACGGTTGGCGGTCCTGTTGTTGACAAGCGTATAATGAGCCTCCCCGCATATCCGGGCCCCATCAATGACACATAAAAGGCCCGGTTTACATAATCTCAACAACATTCTTTAGTTTTGAAAGTAAGGAAATTGTCGGTTGAGTTACAAGATATTTATAAAGTGATCAAGAGCCCATTTTATGGATCATTTGTAGATATAAATGCATGTACAGTAATGCCCCAAATAAGGGATTGGCCTAGCTCAGTAACATTAACAATCTTCTTTCTATATCTAAGGTAGCGTTTGGTAATGGAACAAAGTTGGATTGGACTGAATAGAACTGGGCTAAACATAACTAAAATATAGTGTTTGTGATAATAAGAACACAATAGAACAAAATGATAAAATTAATATATTATCCTTAAAACGTATCTAATCTTTTTTACATTTCGTTTTTAAGATCTTTTTATAATATAATTTTGTAAGATCTTTTTCTAACTAGATGGGAATCATGCGCGTCGTTGGCGTTGTGTCATTTTATTTTTTCTTTTTTCAGGTTGTATGATGTATTGCAACATAGTATTATATTGATGAAGACATATTTAACATACAGGACATTTTTGGATAGGTCATATATAGAAATTTAGGAAAGGAAGTAGTTGAACGCAACAACATATTATTTAGAGCAATCTGTTTTTGCTTTCTCAAACATGTCATGTAGTGTTCGGACGTGGACATCGTCAACGTGATTTGTCATGTATAGTATGATATTTTCGTCGACGCTGAAACTCTCTTCCATTCATTTTTGCACCAATCTCTGAAGTCCATTGCCTCTGCAAAAACACAAGTAAAGAATTAATGCTATAGAAAGAAGAATTGTAAGGAGGATGATATATACAAAGCAAATTGCTATTCCTTTAAGTGAAGGAAGTTTACCTGAATGTTTAGCCATCACATCTCTTTTCCCTTTCAATGAAGGAGATGATGAAAAAGAAGCTTCAACAACTTTTCCACTCCCAGACTTTTGTCGACTCATAGTGGCTCCTTTTCCGGGAGTGTTCTTAAGCCAACTCCCTTGATTTGCAAGTTGAGGAAAATCAGCTCTGCATCACAACCACAAACACATCAAACACACTTCCATAAATATGAATCATAAAATAAAAACATATATACAATAAAAGAAACATACTTTTTGGCTTCTTGTTTTGGGTGATCCAAAGGACCCTAAAAAAGATCATTATCAAGTTTGTTTTTTGATTGAGAAGAAGCACCAGTCCCACTATGTGTGTACTTATTCTTCCTCTAGCAACTTTTAGTATCACATACAACACATTCTTCTAAACCAATCTGATGTCTACCCTAAAGCCTGATCAACATGAAATATGAAAAAGACGATTATACCCTTAACACAATAACATACAAATAACACAAAACCCAAGAAGGAAAATATTAATCTGAAAAGTACCATTCAAAGGCCATGCCTTTTATCCTCCCTTGCTATATCATCTCAAGTGCAATTATATCAGCAATCTCCATAAATTGTTGGATCATTTTCAGGATTACATGAAGGTGTACGAACTCATTACATGTGTCTATTTATTTTAAATCAAATTATAAAAAGTAAAAAATATTACATATGATGCTCAAGCTGTAGAGCAAATGAGAAACCATATTTTAACTTTAATGAAAGGATATTAAGAAAAAAATATATAATGTTATAATTGAAATGTTTTTTCAAAGCACAACGTGTTAAGTATGATTCTGAATTTCGTGTTTCATGCTAAAACAGGTTTTAACTAAAAAAAACAAAAAAAGCAAAAAAAAAACATCACAAGCATTCATGCATGAAAGGGCCCTGTGTGAAAAAAGATTGCCATCAATTACCAGTTTTACCCTTTACCACATCTATGTCGCCAATGAAGCGGTTGAAAGGTCTATTAAAGACAGATTTTTTACGCAAATATGTAATTCATTATAAAGATGTAAGTATGTTGCTATTGTATGCAATTTGCCCAAAATAAAATCAAAAGTAACAATTAATTCAGTCCATCCAAGTGTCTAGTTTACAAGATTGTATAACACGGGGTTATTTACTTGCAAGTCATTATAAAATAGGGCAACCATGTCACTAGATATTAACTTACCAGTATCAACTGCCTAGGATATCGTCATCCCCCCAAAGGACCATAGTTGACAGCTAGAATGTTTAACACCTTATAATAATATGTTCATCCAAGCTACCCTTTGGGAGACATCTCTGAAGTAACAGAAACACAATCAGCACTTTTAAGCAATTTATATTAAAAAAAAAAAAAAGAATGATGTATAATGTCTAGTTACTGGTTTTAAACTTACTGCCTTCATTGAGGAAATGACATACTCTTTCCCAGAAGGATGTAATACATTAGATGGTAATCTAATTCTGTAGAAGTCATCACTTTCCAGTAGTTGCTGAAGAAACATATGATGAAAAAGCATAATTGAGTCAAAACAGGTAAAGTTTAAACATAATGGATATAATCAGAAAGACTGTGTAGATGAAGAATCACTTTCAACTTCTCATTCTCTGTTGCAGTAAGATGGTGCCTTCAAAACCGAAACAAAAACTAATATTCATCTCCCAAAGTTAGAATATTACAGAATCGATGTCACATTTCAGTAGCTGTGCTCATTTTTTTAGCCCAACATTGTTTCCTAATATCTAAATTATAACCATTTTTTTTACTTTTAAATTAATTTTATTTTCTGTTTTAGAAAGTAATATTGTGTAGCCTTTGAAAATGATGCGAAGAAAAGATAAGAATGGAAAAACATATCGCGGTTTGTGACGCACAATCAGAAATACAACTTCCGTGTCAAAATATGAAAGACAAAAAACCTTACTCTAGCTAAGGTTAAAACAAATTATTATTTTTGCAAAATTATTCATATGCGAAACGATTATTTGTATTCTATTTTGTGGAAAAGAAAGTTATTATTTTCCAAAACAATTCATATTTTGTGGAAAAGAAAAAAACTATTATTTTTCCAAAAGAATCCATATATTGCAAAATTATTCATATTTTGCCAAATAGTAATTGGTATTTTGTGAAATAATTATTTATCTTGCGAAATAGATAGTAATTGAAATGTGTCTGCAAAGATAATTTAATTATATCAAATGAATTTCGAAAAAACATTGATTTAGGAATTATCCACTTAAAAGTTAAAGCAACCCATATGGAATTTGTAGCGATGAATGCTTCCCCAGATTGGAATATTCCATTCCATTCCGGTGGCACAGGAGGCATGTCGGAATCACTAAAACCTGGGGATTCCGGCCAAACGCCTATCATAAAATCCTACATCTTAATATTATTTATAAAATAAATAAAAGGGATCATTTAATTTTAAACCCACAGTCCACAAAACAAAATTGGAAATGGATCGAAACTTGAACCGTATGCAATTTAAGAAAGCACAACAATTGAAATGGGCAGTCCGTATTGGTATCAGAGTTATTCCCAAGTTCCGATCTTTCCATTTTTTTACCCATTTTTTATGTCTCATACGCAACATATTAGAGACCCATGCAACAATAGTTTAATTTTTTTTACCAAACTATAATTGTTAAAGATCAACTTTGATTGTTGTTAAATGCATCTAACAGTTGCCAGTTTTTTTTGTCACAAATCTGGAATTAAATAATTAATAGCAGAACACATTCAAATATAATACCTTATGCATTAGTGTTGACTAAAATACGAATACCATTGTTGTATTTAGAAACCTATGTATGCTATTGGCCTTGAGCCGGTTAACTCAAGCTTGAATGTCCTTTACAACACTTGCCCAATGAAGAGCATTCATGAAATTTTGTCCTTCTACGACATCAAAAAATGTTTAAGCCATGAAGCATCAACTTTTTTTTAAATGAAAATCATTTGCCTTTTTTTCAAACACATTGTGTACAGTAAGAAAATGGTAAGATTTACATCATAAATTCGATGAATGATTGTAAATTAGTCAAAATGGGGAAAAAAGAATATAAATCAGATAATGGATAACAACCTTGGAATAAACTCTTACCTTCTTTCACTGAAACAATCGACTTCCTCCTCTGTTAAAATTGAAAACATAAGATGTACAAAGGAAGGTGAAAGAGGAAGAATATATATAAGACAATCAGTGCAAAGTGGGATAAACATATCATAATAACAGTCACATTTGACTATATGTAAATGTTGATAAGTAATTACCTAGGTTTGTGAAGAACATCTGTTGTTGTAAACTACCAGAAACCATCAGCTGACTTCAAGGATTGCAACATCATCTTCTTTTTGAAACTCATCCTGGAAAAAAAAAAGCAAGAAAAAGCCCTAATTTCTTACGCAGTGACAACTAAGAACACAAAAGACGGAACAGTGTAAAGGAGGCTCAGAAAAGGGAGAGCAAAGACCAGTATGGCTGCAATCATCGGTTGCATATCCAATCGGATATGCCTTCCGAGTTGCCCTGCCAAATACGGACCCGAATTTCACCCGACTTTCGATAGCCCAACTGTAACGCCGCGATTCTAAGGTATTGCTTAAATAAGATTTATTGAGTAAAGCTCTACTCGACGAGTTGGTTGACCTACTCGTCGAATAGCAGCGAGGTGGGATCGCGTGTTAAGTGACCTACTCGACGAGTCCATGTTGGACTCGGCGAGTAGGAGCTGGCAGTGGAAACCATAAATCCCGAGGTTTGCACCTCTATTTAAAGGAGCCTTAGTCTCCTTTGGCCTCTTTACAGTCTTTGAGACCCCCTTAAAACCCTAATTCGTGTGTGTGCTTTGGTGTGGTGTTTGAAGCTTGGAAAAGAGGATCTTGGAGGAAGAAGCTAAGAGTGCAAAGGAAATTGAAGCTAGGAAGGAGTGGGAAGCAGGATTTGCCTCAGCTAGCATCCTTTGGAGGCATCAAAGTGCCATTCTTGCTTCCCTTTTCCCTTTTGTTGAGTTTCTAGGGCTTTTTATGGATTTTCAAGTTGGTATGATGAGCTATGGGCTAGACCTGAAGTTGTAACTTCAGATCTGGACCCTCCTTGGATTCTAGAAGCATAAAGTCACAGTCTTGGTTGTGATTAAGGTCCCTCTTGAGCATGAAGTTCCATTAAGCACTTAGAATAGACATTTAGAGCCTTTATAGTCATGCATGCACGTAAAGTTTGCAACTTTACGTGATAAGCATTCCCTAGAAGCTTGGATCTATGAGTTAGAACCGTTGCATGGCTCAAAATATGTTTGTATGGTGGAAAAGGACTGAATGGACTCGGCGAGTCACATGAATATGGTCGTGAACTCGACGAGTTGGATGAACAACTCGGCGAGTCCGATGAAGAACGCCATAAGACTCGACGAGTTGAAGAACAACTCGGTGAGTTGGATGAGTTTTCTTTAGGATATGTATAAGTGTGTATCCATCGAATTGCAAGGAGGGAACTCGACGGGTGACCTTAAGTTTGATCAATAATCAAAGGGACTCGACGAGTCACTCCGATGACTCGGCAAATTGGAATGTACTTCAGGGAACTCGGCGAGTAGCCAAGGGTAATCGGCGAGTTAAGGTCAACATGAACTGTTGACCATGACTGAGGACTTTGACCTTGATCATGGGTTGACTAGTGGATTATGGAGTACCTTATAAGGTTAAGGACTTATGAGTATGATGTACTATGATGATAGGTGGTGGAATCTGTGTCAAGTGATCCGAGAGTTGGAGTCTACCGTTCGTGTCAACATCTGCGAGGTGAGTTATCCCCACTATATTGATAGGGTCTACGGCACCAAGGCCGGCCCTTTAGTTGTTATTGTTATGGTATGCTACATGTGGTTATGATCTATTAGATCAGAATCGGGGTAGACAGTATGTTATGCTCTTATGATCCGTAGGGATTGGTATGTAGTGACCTGCTAGGTAGGTACTTTAGTTACAGGAGAATTTTATGATCGATGATCAGTGTGACATATATGTTTGATGTTTGTATATGCCTGTATATGATAGTATGCGCACATGGTTATTTGCTGGTGGTTCGGTTGAGGCGGTCCTGCTTTGTGCTGAAGGCCAATATACCCTATAAGCGGTCCCGGGAGACTGTAGGCCCACGTGGCGGACCATTCATGTCGAAGGCTCGGGATAGATTCAGACAGACTGTAGGCCCGGCAGGGCGGTCCAGTCAGGCCGATGGCCTAGTATGTATGATGATTGATTGATTATTACTGATATTGTATTGTCAGTGTGGTATTGGTATTTTGGGGGTAGCTCACTAAGCCCTCGGGCTTACAACTTTCAGTTTATTGTTTCAGGTACTTCAGGAGATCATGGAAAGGCGAAGGCGTGACTGTACCGCTCCTCATCCTTATGTTATGATTTTTGGGACACTCTGATGGAAAATGTTTTGAAAACATTTTGTAAACAATGATATTTGGTTTTTATTTATGATTGAAAAAGTTTAAATTTGGCGTAAAATTTATGGCTGTTTCACCAACTTGTTTCGCAAATAAAAATCATCATCGCCTCAATCTGGTAAAGAACAATCAAAATCGAACCCATAAAACAAATCAGAAATGAAATACATCATGGTGTCAATTTTGGTAAAGAACAATGATAAACCCATAAAACAAATCTGTCACACCCCCGAACCTGGACGGCGGAAACGTCCGGGAGCGGATGACTTCGTGTACAGTATCATAACAATTGAATATGAATGAAACATGAAAACCAATCATCATACATTGGAAATACACACTTACATAGTTTACATATTGAATCTTGTTCATTAGTTACACAAAAGTAAGAAAGTAAAATTTCTTGAAGTCGCACCACTTGATCTTATAGTCGAACTTATTACCTACTACTGGAATTCCTGAGAATACAAGTCGTTTTGAAAAAGCGTCAACTAAAAAGTTGGTGAGTTCATAAGCAGTTTTGAATAAAAATGGTTTTTGTACTTGTTTAGAATCGTTTTCATAGTGCTTTCAAAAATCCAATATTTTCTAAAAAGAAATGGTTTGAAATATTTTTGTCCGATCTTATATTAATGCATGTGTGTTAATGTTTGCGAAAGAAAGAGAATGATTTCCAGACAACCCGATGTTGTTTGCAATAGATACTGCTGAAATCTCAACCCCGGTGGTTGAGTACTGATGCTTATAGGTTGTTGTTTTATCAAAAAGAAGGTTTCCCGTTTCATCCCAAAAAAGAAAATAGAATGGTTTCCCGTAAATCTTATAACGTTAATTCCTCTAAGTGAGTTGCTATAACCATACATAATAATGACAATTTCGCCTGTCTTTGCGTCTTTAGGACGCTGCCGGAATAGAATAAGGTTTTTGTCACCCTAGACTGGCCTAGTCTAACTGTAGCGAACAACTCAAGTGTGGGGTGTCACCCCCGTATAGATCTATACACAAACTCCCGCTTTCCCTCCAGGAAACTCTAGTTATAACTACAGGCTACGATTGTACACTCAAAGGTGCCAACCGACAGGTCTCACTAGATCCTTAATTGAAAATTTACACGGAAAAGAAAGAAGAACACATTTAAAACTCATTCCTAGGCCCAATAAACATGTAAGTGGACAACTAAGGCCCACTATACATATCTATTATTTCTAGGATCAAAGGAATATGAATGTCTATCCTAAGCCCAATATACATGTAAGAGGACACTAAGGCCCACTAAACATGTATATTATTTCCAGGCCCAATAAAGATATTGTCACAACTAGAAATTTTGGTGCCTTGTAACTACAACACTTATAACAACTATGAATCAATAACATGAAAACGTGCATGATGCTTATTCTATAACAACAAAACTTCATCAAATACTTCCTTCTAGCACTACAAATGGTCAATAAAGAATTGGAAACCTTTAAAATCCCAATTTGAGTCCATTTTGGACTAGGATTTTCCTTATTGGGCCTAATGGACTAATAAACTTCCAAATTATCCATCTTGAATCTAGAACTCTCTAATGGGCCCTAAATGGACCCATATACATGAAACTTAATATTTTTGGGCCTTATGAGCCTAAAATATACTAGGATAACTTTAATGGGCCTTAATGGGTCACAACCAACTTAATTTAGCCCTAATAGGTCATAAAAATTACACTTTGATTTAATTGGGCCCAAACATCATCCAAAGTGAGTCATAATATGGGCTGAGCACTCAAGACCCAATCCTTTCTCTTTTCCCTCTCCACTCTCGGCCCAAGCCCACCAAGAAGGAAGAGTTGACTTTGTGTGTGCCAACTCATTTTTATTTAATGGTCTTCCATGCATACTCTCATATTTCCATGCAACCATCCCTTCACTCATCTCTCTTCTTCTCTCTTGCTTCTTCTCGGCCGAGAGTCACCCAAACACACACACACACACACTTCACTCAAAACTCTCTCAAAGAAACTCTCTCCATTCCTCTCCAAATTTTCAAGATCTAGGAAGCTTTCAAAGAGATCATTCCACAAAACTCATCATCTAAGGTAAGTTCATGCTTGGATCTATGACCTAGACTCTTTGTTTTATCAAAAACACTCAAACTATTTATGTTATGAATATTTAATGTTAAAACAATGTACTTGATGTGAACAATTCCAGCTGTAATATATTGATACATGGTGACGTTTATGTTATGATTCATGTATATTCATTGTGATGATATTCAATTTAAGTCACGCGAGCCCTCGTACGTTTCCGCCGTCTGGTTCGTGGGTGTGACAGGTTGGTATCAGAGCATTGTTTATAGTGAACTAGCATATCTAACCACATATTGATATGCAACTATAAACCAAAAAGGGACTAACCCAACTATGAACAAAACAAAACAAATAAGAACACATCTATAAAACATCTTTGCCTGTGTGAATTAGGGAACAGAAAATAATACCAAACCAAACAAGATAATGCTATCATCTTGGGTGAGCTGGGACTGTACATGGTTGTATCAAGGAGAGGATGTAGCCTGATCAACTACATTTCCTCCAAGGTACAACTATCACGTGTCCCGAGGAAATCGCGATGGTAGGAAAACCTAAAAGCATACCCCTTTATCACCAAAAAGAGAACAGCAACTTAATCTATACAATAATATAAGCGTCATAGGAGTAACGATAGTTATTCGCATGCCCCTCTCAGTTAAAATGGAAGGAGAAAACCAGGGCATTCAGTTTCATCAAGTCCTAGTAACCCACGGGAAGATCAAGGATGAGCCAGAGGTAGATCAAGGAGGGGCACACGACATTGGACATGAAGAGGAACAGGACGAATAAGTGATAGTTGATTTCGATTATGATGAGCTGGACCAAGAGCCAGACGAAGAAAAGGGCGTAGAGGAGGCACGTAGTGAACCTCACCAGTTGGAAGCCCCGTCAAATTCCCGCATGTTTCAAGGGGTGGATACAGACTATCTATGCTCTCTCGAGGAGGCAGTTATCAACCTGAAGCTTCAACTCATCATGGCCAAGGCAAGGGCTGTGCGAGCCGAGCGAAAAGTAGAGGTAATCACCCAAGAGGCGAATGAACTAGCTGAACTTTTGGTACGTCACCTCGACGATTGAGCGTCGTCGTCATCCTTACTAATAGGACCTGCTCTATTACCTGCTATATAGGTCTCACCGTACGAGGAACTAGTCATACCCGTCTTTAGTACTATGTCACTAGGATCTATGCTATGTACCCCGACTCTATGTTTAAGTGATTACACTACTCATAGAGTCGTTATGCTGTCGAAATTGCACCACTTATGTATTGCTCTTTCGAGCAAAATTTTCATGTATCAAAAATGCGGATAAAATTAATGAAAGGTTTTATGTGTTCTACTGTGATGTTGTAATCTGCTATGTGTTATATATCCATGATTGTATGCTAAATTGTGAAATTGCTTAAGTTCATGCTACACACCTAGTTTATAGGATCACAATCTCACAAAACCATAGGCACTCAACATATTTCCGTTCCATGACAGAAAGATGCCTCGATGACCAACTCGCGGTAACCCTGGACCAACCCCTCCGGAAGTTGACTCAACTGCATTCCAAGCAGATGTGTCTGCTACGGTCACCGCATCAATGGCACAGATTCACCAAGGGAACAATGGAGGAGTCAACGGACAAGGAGCAGGAAGTTCGAACAACGGGATCAATCAAGGACCGACCAAAACATGCTCCTACAAGGATTTCACCAATGCCAAGCCGCGAACCTTTAATGGCACAGGTGGTGTGATAGTCCTGAAAAGGTGGATTGAGAAGGTGGAATCAGTGTTCGAAATATGTGAATGCCCCGAGGAATTAAAAGTGAAGTTTGCCGCATGCACCTTTGTCGACCAGGCTCTCACCTGGTGGAATGGACATATAGAGGCCATGACTCTCCCTGTAGCCAACTCTATGCCATGGACATAGCTGAAGGAAATGTTGATGGCTGAGTACTACCCTCATGGCGAGATTCAGAAGATGGAGCAAGAGCTGTGGGATCTCACCGTCCGAAACTCTGATATAGATGCATACATATCAAAGTTTAGCGAGTTGTCATTATTGTGCCCTGGCATGATTACGTCTGAAGGAAAGAAAATCGATAGATTCACCTGGGGATTGACCTCCCCGATCCAAGGAAATGTGATCGCTGCAAAACCTGAAACGTTCGGCAGTGCCAAGAGATTGGCCAAGAAGCTGTACGACCACAACAACAAAAAGGGCTAGAAGCCAGCGGAAATCGAGTGCAAGAAAGAGAATGACAACAAGAAAGGAAGGAACAACAAGAGAAAAGGGCGACAAGGCTCGGAATCGGAAAAGAAGCAACAAACGGTGACGGTCAATGCTGCAACCACTCAAACACTTCACACCACATGCTCCAGCCTCAGCTAATCCAAGTGCTCCTAGGCAGTATTCTGGGAATCTCCCAAAGTGCAACAGGTGAAACTACCACCATAACGGTGAATGCAGGGAAATGCATTGCACCAGATGCAATCGGAAGGGTCATACTGCAAAGTATTGCAGGACCTATCCTCCCCAGAATCAACCACAAGGAAACAACAACAACAACAACAACACCAACAGCAGCAGCAATAACACGGGATCAAGACCCACTTGCTACGGATGTGGAAGGACAGGGCATATCCGTCAGAATTGCCCCAACACCAACAACCCTGGGAACGCAGGAACAGGAAGGGTGCTAGCTATGGTTCAGGGAGGAGCGGTTCAGGATCCCACTGTTGTTACTGGTACGTTTCTCCTAAACCACACTTATGCATGCATCCTATTTGATACCGGGGCAGAACGGAGTTTTGTGAGCAATAAATTCAAACACTTGTTAAATCAACAACCCCAAAAGCTTAATGAAACCTTCACGGTGGAAATGGCTAATGGGAAGACAGAATCCACTGGGGAAATCTATATCGGATGTACCCTATCCTTAAATCACCATGTCTTTCAAATAAACTTAATGCATGTTTCCATTAGGAGTTTTGATGTGATTATCGGCATGGATTGGTTAAGCCCCCACCATGCTGAAATTATGTGTCACGAGAAGGCCGTTCGCCTTCATCTCCCAAATCGCGAAACCCTAATTGTTTATGGGGACAAACCCAGCACGAACCTTCGTCTTATCTCGTGTATTAAAGCGCAGAAGCACCTACGAAATAAGGACTTGACGTTCCTGGCTCACATAGTAGACAAATCCAAGAAAGAGGTCAACATTCAAGATATTCCAGTAGCTTGTGAGCTCCCAGATGTCTTTCCTGATGATCTTCCGGGGATACCCCTAGAAAGACAAGTCGAGTTTTGAATTGACCTTGTACCAGGAGCTACCCCCATCGCCAAATCGCCCTACAGATTGGCTCCTACGGAGATGCAAGAGTTGTCCGGCCAACTCAGTGAGCTTCTGGATAAAGGATTCATCCAACCCAGTTTATCACCTTGGGGAGCCCCAGTTCTCTTTGTTAAGAAGAAAGACAGTACCTTCAGGATGTGTATCGACTACAGAGAACTTAACAAGCTCACTGTCAAAAACCGATATCCACTTCCACGAATCGAAGACCTATTCGACCAGCTCCAAGGAGCTAGTCACTTCTCAAAGATAGATCTACGATCTGGATACCACCAACTCAAGGTCCGGGAGGAGGATATTCCAAAAACCGCCTTCCGAACTCGTTATGGACATTATGAATTTCTCGTAATGCCCTTCGGTCTAACGAATGCTCCTGCCTCATTCATGGACCTAATGAACCGAATCTGCCAACCCTTTCTTGATAATTTCGTAATCGTTTTCATCGATGATATCCTAGTATATTCTCGAAGCGAAGAAGAACACGGCCAACATCTTCGACAAATCCTGGAAACCCTGCGAACCGAAAGTTGTACGTAAAACTCTCCAAGTGCGAGTTTTGCCACTGAAGCGTGAACTTTTTGGGACATGTTGTTTGTCAGGAAGGAATTCATGTGGATCCTTCTAAAATCCCAGCTATCAAAGGATGGGCAATCCTAACAACACCCACAGAAATTCGCCAGTTTCTGGGTCTCGCAGGCTATTACAGGAGATTCATCCAAAACTTCTCTAAGACGGCCAAACCGCTTACCATGCTTACACAAAAGGGCGTACCCTTCGTATGGACGGACAAGCAGGAAGCCACGTTTCGATCTCTAAAGCAAGCACTCTGTAGTGCGTCGGTGCTATCGCTACCCAAAGGAACGGATCACTTTATAGTCTACTGTGATGCGTCAAATCAGGGTTTAGGCTGTGTACTCATGCAGCGTGGAAAGGTGATAGCTTACGCGTCCCGGCAAATAAAGACGCAAGAAGTGAATTACACGACCCACGATATGGAGCTGGGAGCAGTGGTCTTTTCCCTGAAGATTTGGGGACACTACCTGTACGGTACCAAGTGCACTATCTTCACCGACCACAAGAGTCTCCAGCACATCTTGAATAAAAAAGAGCTAAACATGAGGCAACAAAGATGGGTCGAACTGCTAAACGACTACGAGTGCGAAATCAAGTACCATCCAGGAAAGGCTAACGTGGTAGCCGATGCCTTGAGTCAAAAAGAATACTAAAGTCGTCGTGTGAAAAATCTCTCGATAACCATCCAATCCCACCTGACCTCGCAAATCAGAACGACCCAGTCAGATGCCATGAAGGCAGAAAACAAAACAAGTGAAGCGCTGTGTGGAATGGAGAAGAAACGGATGACTTTATAGTCTACTGCGATGCGTCGGTGCTATCGCTACCCGAAGGAACGGATGACTTTATAGTCTACTGCGATGCGTCAAATCAGGGTTTAGGCTGTGTACTCATGCAGCGTGGAAAGGTGATAGCTTACGCGTCCCGGCAACTAAAGACGCACGAAGTGAATTACACGACCCACGATCTGGAGCTGGGAGCAGTGGTCTTTGCCCTGAAGATTTGGAGACACTACCTGTACGGTCCCAAGTGCACTATCTTCACCGACCACAAGAGTCTCCAGCACATCTTGAATCAAAAAGAGTTAAGCATGAGGCAACAAAGATGGGTCGAACTGTTAAACGACTACGAGTGCGAAATCAAGTACCATCCAGGAAAGGCTAACGTGGTAGCCGATGCCTTGAGTCGAAAAGAATACTAAAGTCGTCGTGTGAAAAATCTCTCGATAACCATCCAATCCTACCTGACCTCGCAAATCAGAACGGCCCAGTCAGATGCCATGAAGGCGGAAAAAAAAACAAGTGAAGCGTTGTGTGGAATGGAGAAGAACTTGGAGGTGAAGGAAGATGGAGCATATTACTTCATGAACCGCATATGGGTCCCTAAACTTGAGGGATTCAGAGAGGTAGTCATGAACGAAGCTCACAAGACGCGATACTCCATCCATTCGGGTTCAGACAAAATGTACTTGGATGTTAAGCAACATTATTGGTGGCAAAATATGAAGGAAGAGATTGCCACTTACGTGAGCAAGTGCCTCACTTGTGCTAAATTAAGGGTGGAATATCAGAAGCCCTCTGGATTACTACAGTAGCCAGTAATTCCCGAGTGGAAATGGGAAAGGATTACCATGGATTTTGTGACCAAACTACCCAAGTCGACGGACGGTTTGGACACGAGCTGGGTAATAGCTGATAGACTAACGAAATCCGCCCATTTCCTACCAATAAAAGAATCATACAAGATGGAGCGCCTGACAAGAATCTACATCAAAGAAATCGTGAGACTCCACGGAGTACCGGTATCTATCATCTCAGATAGAGATAGTAGATTTACTTCACGCTTTTGGCAATCGCTTCAGAAAGCTATGGGAACATAACTCGATATGAGCACTGCCTACCACCCACAAACGGATGGTCAAAGCGAGCGAACCATTCAAACACTAGAAGATATGCTTCGTGCGTGTGTAATAGACTTTGGAAGATCATGGGATACCCACTTGCATTTGATCAAGTTCTCGTATAACAACAGTTATCACTCGAGTATCAAAGTTGCTTCTTTCGAAGCATTATACGGGCATAAATGTAGATCACCGTTGTGCTGGGTTGAGGTAGGAGACACCCAGCTAGCGAGAGGGCAAACACCAAACAACGCCTTAACGGGACCGAAAATCATACGCGAGACGACCGAGAAGATAATTCAGATCAGATCACGACTGCAATCGTCACGAGACAGACAAAAGAGCTACGCCAATAAACGACGAAACCCTTGGAATTTGAAGTCGGAGATAGGGTGTTACTAAGAGTATCTCCTTGGAAAGGAGTGATTCGTTTTGGGAAGTGGGGCAAACTGAACCCTCGATACATTGGACACTTCGAGATTCTTGCCCGAATCGGTCCAGTGGCTTATAGATTGCAACTACCCGTCGAGCTCAGCAGTGTACACCCTGTGTTCCACGTCTCCAACTTGAAGAAGTGCTTATCCGACGAGACTCTCGTCATTCCAATAGAGGAAATCGAAATCAATGAGAACCTTCTGTTCATCGAGGAGCTGGTTGAAATCATGGACCGAGAGGTAAAGCGTACCAAGCAGAGCCGCATTCCAATTGTGAAAGTTCGATGGAACGCGAGACGCGGACCAGAATTCACATGGGAACGCGAAGATCAAATGAAGCAGAAGTACCCTCGTCTATTCTCGCATTCTAAAATCTAGCTTTCAAAAGAATTTCAGGACAAAATTCCCTCTAACGGGGGGATGATGTCACAACTAGAAATTTTGGTGCCTTGTAACTACAACACTTATAACAACTATGAATCAATAACATGAAAACATGCATGATGCTTATTCTATAACAACAAAACTTCATCAAATACTTCCTTCTAGCACTACAAATGGTCAATAAAGAATTGGAAACCTTTGAAATCCCAATTTGAGTCCATTTTGGATTAGGATTTCCTTATTGGGCCTAATGGACTAATAAACTTCCAAATTATCCATCTTGAATCTAGAACTCTCTAATGGGCCCTAAATGGACCCATATACATGAAACTTAATATTTTTGGGCCTTATGAGCCCAAAATATACTAGAATAACTTTAATGGGCCTTAATGGGTCACAACCAACTTAATTTAGCCCTAATAGGTCATAAAAATTACACTTTGATTTAATTGGGCCCAAACATCATCCAAAGTGAGTCATAATATGGGATAAGCACTCAAGACCCAATCCTTTCTCTTTTCCCTCTCCACTCTCGGCCCAAGCCCACCAAGAAGGAAGAGTTGACTTTGTGTGTGCCAACTCATTTTTATTTAATGGTCTTCCATGCATACTCTCATATTTCCATGCAACCATCCCTTCACTCATCTCTCTTCTTCTCTCTTGCTTCTTCTTGGCCGAGAGTCTCCCAAACACACACACACTTCACTCAAAACTCTCTCAAAGAAACTCTCTTCATTCCTCTCCAAATTTTCGAGTGTGACATCCCCATTTTCACGGCCAGAAAAGACCGATGTTGTTTATGCTTTATAAAAATCAGAGTACTTCATTTTATAAAAATGTTGCGGAATTTGTTCCCAGAAAAACATGGTAAATACGTTATTAAAACATTTTCGAAGAAACGTATTTATTTCATTTTAAAACGTTTGGGATGTCATCGTTAATACAGAAACATAAGCATAAACAGAACTTACAATTATTTACACTAGTGATCTACATCTCTTTAAATCTCTCAGTGTAATGTCACTTCATATCAACACCTGTGATATAAATAAACTGAGTGGGTCAGGTTGGGAAACCTGGTGAGTACATAGGGTTTTCAACCCACAATAATATAATTATTATGTTTAAACAATCAAATAATCAACCCAATTACCCATCCCCATTATCTTCTTTATTCTTAAGGATCTACCCTAAGAATCAGCTATTTCTCATTCATTCATTCCTAAGGATCATCCTAAGGAAACAACATGAAGTCCATTGTTGCCAATGACACTTTGGTCAAGCGCAGCTGCTAATCTTGTCACTTAGGCGCAGCTGCCAGAATTGGGACATTTCCTATGAGGCGCTTCTGCCGGTATTGACCTTTTAACGCTACTGTCATGGTCATAAGGCTCCCTATTAGGCGCAACTGCCGATACTATCCTTAGAGCGCAGCTGCTAGGACGTTTACCGTAGATCTAAATCATCTACGGGTTGTGGCACAACTGCCAGTGCTCATCTATAGGGTACTAGGTCAACTGCTGCCAATGTATACCTATAGGGAACTAGGTCCGTACTACTAATGTTCCTCTATTTCAACTTTTATCCATCATCATTCATCTACCCATGTTTTACCCAACATATTTTGTAGATATAAAATACTTTATACAATTTACATCATTTAAAACATGTATAAAAATCTTTCACCAGCATAGACAACAAGTATTCAGACAATATGCACACATAACACGTAATTTATATAAAATACTTCATATCTATGTGTAAGCTGAAAGTAACTATGCACTCACTTGAGAAGGTGGTGACTCGGTACTCGGACAGCGCTTCGTTTACTTTAAAATAATTTCCTTCGACGAAACCTAGTATTATTACCACTAGATTTTAGTCTAATATTTACCGTGACTAATTATTAGTCTTATTATTATTATTATATAAGCGTTTAAACAATACTTTCCAACCACTATGTATAGACAGGGGCCAGACATAAAACACCGGAGGGCAGGACCATTTTGGCATATAGCACTTCTGAAATCCAACAACCCTATGCGGCCCTTTAAACCAGATTCCCCGTACCGCGAGTAGTTAGAAAGATATTATAACGACACTTATATAAGTCATAATAATAGCTCAAATATTTATTATAAATTTATAATAACAATACTAATTTTAAATATAAACTATATTTAAAATAGGGTAAGCATAACTTACTTACAAGGGGATTTTAGCTAGGAGTCGGGCTCTGCAGGGGCAGAACTTCGTCGCTGAATCTTTCGAAGAAAGATTCGTGCAGCGCTTCAGCGCTCACCTTACTATACTAAAACTACAGAAAGAGAAGTCGAATCACGAGGGACCGAAATGCTCGGGGGATAAGGAGAGAAAGACTCTTGAATCAAGAGAATGGTGCAAGAAATATGAGAGCCCAAGCCTCTTATTTATAGTAATTGAATTTACAAAAACTACCCTCCATAATTACTTAATGACCTTATAGTTATATAAACAACTAAACACCCCTTTATAATACTATTTTAAATAGATTTAATGATATTTGCACTAAACTAATGTCGAAAGAACTCAACATTAGTCTTATAATGACCGCATCGTCGATACCTTTCTAATGATATATACATATGTATATATATGTGTACGTATATATGATTTATACTTTATTTTAATACGTAAATATGCTATTATAATTTGTAACTCGTTCATACGAACTCCGTTTTTGACGTTATTTATATCCATGCATTGGTATTTACGAGTACTACAACTTTCATTTAGATCCCGTCGGCTAAAAATCGACCGATCTAAAATTCAGATTTCGGGCTGTGCACTGCTATGCTAAATCTTAGAAAAAAATCATAACTTCCTCATACGAAGTCAGATTTGGGCGTTCTTTTTATCGATGTTCTTAGTTTAACATATTCTACGAGTTTCGTTTAGATCGCTAAGGCTAAATCTCGCTCTATCGTAAATTCACTATTTACGCTTCTCGGTATCGTGCCGGTTCCGTCGCGAAACTTCAACGGGTCATAACTTCTTCGTTATAACTCGGTTTTCGGCGTTCTTTATATGTACGAAAACCTTGTAACATACTCTACAACTTGATTAAGATTATTTATTCTAAATAATCTTTTGTCGAAAAGTCGTTTTCGACCCCTATTGCCTCTAATTTGACTAGCCCAAATTTGCGGGCGTTACAATTATCTCCCCCTTAGGATGATTACGTCCCGGAATCATCAACGAAACAGGGTCGTATAATGACTCCATACGTCATCTCTTCATCCTAGGTAATAATTATAACTTCTACATTCCTTCGATTCTATCTCTTAAACTCATTGACTGTAAGAGTACTCGATCGTGCACCTGCTCTCTACCTCAGGTTAGACTCCAAATTATGATCTTCAAGTCACAATCTCGATCCTTGCTGGATACGGACTTGAGATAAGTTCTTTTATTACTACTATAGATCGATGTGTCATATTCTAATGACCTATCATCGTATGTTGCAACACTTAGACTTAGGTCTCTTAGAGTTAAATTCTAAAACAGACTATGCCTTCCTTCATGTTCTAATGTGATATAATCACACTTTAACATTAGGCATTTCTAGCCACCAACTTCTTTAACAACGAGTGCGATACTTCTATTGATCGCTTTGATTTCAACCGTTTGGTTTAAGTCGGACGCTACATCAAACTTGGTCCTCTGAGCCACACAACATACTCATCGTAGTCGGACTCGATTCGATATGACCACTAGGGTCGGAATATCAACAATCTTCTTAGTCATTACCGAAACGATGGTAACAACACACTTGAATAAAACGAAATCAATTACTAGCTTCTTGGTAACCTTGTGACTTTCCCTGATCCAAGTGTGAGTCCTGTGCTTCCGGTAGTATCGGCCTCTACTACCATTCACACCTACTCATACTCGTCTCAGGTATTGTCCCACAGTTTTCCAAGTCACCACA
Source organism: Lactuca serriola (assembly GCF_051521515.1). Lineage (NCBI taxonomy): Eukaryota > Viridiplantae > Streptophyta > Magnoliopsida > Asterales > Asteraceae > Lactuca > Lactuca serriola. The sequence continues at coordinate 287,242,986 of NC_136410.1, forward strand.
CAAGAAAATCATATAACAGCTTAACACATCAGATATCAAAACGAAGGTTTTTATTATTCCTTGAAACTATTACATAGGTGTTCAAGTTCACCCTAGAATATGCCTCTAACAGGCTACATCATACGATTCTATGGCTACCTCATAACTCGATCTTTGGATGTCAAGTTGTCACTCCTGAATCCTCGCATTGTCATCTGCTTCGTCAAGGATCATTTGAAATGCTCTCGCCTTTAGCTTTGGCGGCACATTTGGCTTTGTAGCCCCCTCTCTCTTTGGGCAATCTTGCTTGAAGTGTCCTTCCTCATTACATTCGTAACACACCCTTTTATTGAATTTACACTCGTTGGCATAATGACCATGCTTCCCACACTTGAAACAAGTTACTTCCTCACTGCATTTTCCAGAGTGTTTCTTTTTGCACTTCTCGCACCATCTTTCTTCACTCCCTCCTCCTCTAAACTTCCTGGTACTTGATTTGCTTCTCTCATCGGGCTTCGCAGACCCCTCAAACTTCCTCTTTTCGCCAACCTCGGTCTTGTTGGCGGCTCTTCCCTTGATCATCTCCTCAACTGACTTGGCAGCCCAGATAGCTGCCTCCAAAGTAGGTGCCTGACGCACTGGCACTGCATATTCCCATGGAAGTCCTTTTGCGTACTTGTCAATTTTTGTCAGCTCATCCGGAACAAGACGTAAGGCGAACTCCATCTTCTCTGTGAAGTTGTTGGTGTATTCATCAATAGACATGCTTCCTTTCTTTAAGGTAAGGAAGTGGTTTTCTAGCTCGAGCAGATTTTGGGCTGAGCAGTACCTACGTTTGAAATGCACCAAAAATTCTGCCCATGTCAGTTGCAGGGGCTCATTGGGGCTCAGCGTCTTTCCCAAGGTATTCCACCATCGTACAGCGCCTCCTCGAAACTGACGCACTGCAAACGTGGTCTGTTGTTTTCCCTTGCAACCGCACGTCATGAAAGCTAATTCCATCTCCGAGATCCAATCCATGACCCCGATCGGATCCTCCTTTCCAGTGAAAGTCAATGGCTTGCAAGTCAGAAAATCCTTGTACTTGCATCCATTCCTCTCGACTTCGTCATCTTGGTTGTTTTGTCGAACTATTGGTGGGTTGACTTGACCAACAGTCCCACTGTAGTTTCCTTCCTCAGTCTGCCCTTCGTTCAACTTGGGCTGTTCGATCTGAATAGTCGCTTCCTCTCGATTTTGCTGGAGCAAACGTCTGGTTTCCTACATTTGACGATCCAACATTGCTTGGATCATCGCTTGCACCCCTGCCATCGTTATTGGCTCAGCATCGGCTACCACAACCGGTATTTGCTCAATCGCTGGGGGTTGATCTCGGTTCCCATTTGCATTCACGTTCCCGCTACGGGTTCTTGCCATCTTGATCTATACGCCGAATAAGGTGAATCTAGACCTTTACTTAGGATTGACGTTTAAATCATTCTTATCACTCCGAAACGTTTATATGCTAGTTCTAATATCGTAGTTAAACGCTTAGAATCCTAAACACATAAGGTTTCCAGATCCGGTCGGCAACAAACCATAGATCCGAACGAATAACAGCATATCAGGCACAAGCATTTAGCACATAAAAGCATTTTAGGCACAATTCCTAAAATAAGCTAGTGCTCACACCTCACAATCATCGCTTAGCATTCTAAGTTTAAGTCTAGAAATAAATCCATATTCCTAGTTCGCTTAAACTAATGCTCTGATACCAACTGTGACATCCCCATTTTCACGGCCAGAAAAGACCGATGTTGTTTATGCTTTATAAAAATCAGAGTACTTCATTTTATAAAAATGTTGCGGAATTTGTTCCCAGAAAAACATGGTAAATACGTTATTAAAACATTTTCGAAGAAACGTATTTATTTCATTTTAAAACGTTTGGGATGTCATCGTTAATACAGAAACATAAGCATAAACAGAACTTACAATTATTTACACTAGTGATCTACATCTCTTTAAATCTCTCAGTGTAATGTCACTTCATATCAACACCTGTGATATAAATAAACTGAGTGGGTCAGGTTGGGAAACCTGGTGAGTACATAGGGTTTTCAACCCACAATAATATAATTATTATGTTTAAACAATCAAATAATCAACCCAATTACCCATCCCCATTATCTTCTTTATTCTTAAGGATCTACCCTAAGAATCAGCTATTTCTCATTCATTCATTCCTAAGGATCATCCTAAGGAAACAACATGAAGTCCATTGTTGCCAATGACACTTTGGTCAAGCGCAGCTGCTAATCTTGTCACTTAGGCACAGCTGCCAGAATTGGGACATTTCCTATGAGGCGCTTCTGCCGGTATTGACCTTTTAACGCTACTGTCATGGTCATAAGGCTCCCTATTAGGCGCAACTGCCGATACTATCCTTAGAGCGCAGCTGCTAGGACGTTTACCGTAGATCTAAATCATCTACGGGTTGTGGCACAGCTGCCAGTGCTCATCTATAGGGTACTAGGTCCACTGCTGCCAATGTATACCTATAGGGAACTAGGTCCGTACTACTAATGTTCCTCTATTTCAACTTTTATCCATCATCATTCATCTACCCATGTTTTACCCAACATATTTTGTAGATATAAAATACTTTATACAATTTACATCATTTAAAACATGTATAAAAATCTTTCACCAGCATAGACAACAAGTATTCAGACAATATGCACACATAACACGTAATTTATATAAAATACTTCATATCTATGTGTAAGCTGAAAGTAACTATGCACTCACTTGAGAAGGTGGTGACTCGGTACTCGGACAGCGCTTCGTTTACTTTAAAATAATTTCCTTCGACGAAACCTAGTATTATTACCACTAGATTTTAGTCTAATATTTACCGTGACTAATTATTAGTCTTATTACTATTATTATATAAGCGTTTAAACAATACTTTCCAACCACTATGTATAGACAGGGGCCAGACATAAAACACCGGAGGGCAGGACCATTTTGGCATATAGCACTTCTGAAATCCAACAACCCTATGCGGCCCTTTAAACCAGATTCCCCGTACCGCGAGTAGTTAAAAAGATATTATAACGACACTTATATAAGTCATAATAATAGCTCAAATATTTATTATAAATTTATAATAACAATACTAATTTTAAATATAAACTATATTTAAAATAGGGTAAGCATAACTTACTTACAAGGGGATTTTAGCTAGGAGTCGGGCTCTGCAGGGGCAGAACTTCGTCGCTGAATCTTTCTAAGAAAGATTCGTGCAGCGCTTCAGCGCTCACCTTACTATACTAAAACTACAGAAAGAGAAGTCGAATCACGAGGGACCGAAATGCTCGGGGGATAAGGAGAGAAAGACTCTTGAATCAAGAGAATGGTGCAAGAAATATGAGAGCCCAAGCCTCTTATTTATAGTAATTGAATTTACAAAAACTACCCTCCATAATTACTTAATGACCTTATAGTTATATAAACAACTAAACACCCCTTTATAATACTATTTTAAATAGATTTAATGATATTTGCACTAAACTAATGTCGAAAGAACTCAACATTAGTCTTATAATGACCGCATCGTCGATACCTTTCTAATGATATATACATATGTATATATATGTGTACGTATATATGATTTATACTTTATTTTAATACGTAAATATGCTATTATAATTTGTAACTCGTTCATACGAACTCCGTTTTTGACGTTATTTATATCCACGCATTGGTATTTACGAGTACTACAACTTTCATTTAGATCCCGTCGGCTAAAAATCGACCGATCTAAAATTCAGATTTCGGGCTGTGCACTGCTATGCTAAATCTTAGAAAAAAATCATAACTTCCTCATACGAAGTCAGATTTGGGCGTTCTTTTTATCGATGTTCTTAGTTTAACATATTCTACGACTTTCGTTTAGATCGCTAAGGCTAAATCTCGCTCTATCGTAAATTCACTATTTACGCTTCTCGGTATCGTGCCGGTTCCGTCGCGAAACTTCAACGGGTCATAACTTCTTCGTTATAACTCGGTTTTCGGCGTTCTTTATATGTACGAAAACCTTGTAACATACTCTACAACTTGATTAAGATTATTTATTCTAAATAATCTTTTGTCGAAAAGTCGTTTTCGACCCCTATTGCCTCTAATTTGACTAGCCCAAATTTGCGGGCGTTACAATTATCTCCCCCTTAGGATGATTACGTCCCGGAATCATCAACGAAACAGGGTCGTATAATGACTCCATACGTCATCTCTTCATCCTAGGTAATAATTATAACTTCTACATTCCTTCGATTCTATCTCTTAAACTCATTGACTGTAAGAGTACTCGATCGTGCACCTGCTCTCTACCTCAGGTTAGACTCCAAATTATGATCTTCAAGTCACAATCTCGATCCTTGCTGGATACGGACTTGAGATAAGTTCTTTTATTACTACTATAGATCGATGTGTCATATTCTAATGACCTATCATCGTATGTTGCAACACTTAGACTTAGGTCTCTTAGAGTTAAATTCTAAAACAGACTATGCCTTCCTTCATGTTCTAATGTGATATAATCACACTTTAACATTAGGCATTTCTAGCCACCAACTTCTTTAACAACGAGTGCGATACTTCTATTGATCGCTTTGATTTCAACCGTTTGGTTTAAGTCGGACGCTACATCAAACTTGGTCCTCTGAGCCACACAACATACTCATCGTAGTCGGACTCGATTCGATATGACCACTAGGGTCGGAATATCAACAATCTTCTTAGTCATTACCGAAACGATGGTAACAACACACTTGAATAAAACGAAATCAATTACTAGCTTCTTGGTAACCTTGTGACTTTCCCTGATCCAAGTGTGAGTCCTGTGCTTCCGGTAGTATAGGCCTCTACTACCATTCACACCTACTCATACTCGTCTCAGGTATTGTCCCACAGTTTTCCAAGTCACCACACAAGAAAATCATATAACAGCTTAACACATCAGATATCAAAACGAAGGTTTTTATTATTCCTTGAAACTATTACATAGGTGTTCAAGTTCACCCTAGAATATGCCTCTAACAGGCTACATCATACGATTCTATGGCTACCTCATAACTCGATCTTTGGATGTCAAGTTGTCACTCCTGAATCCTCGCATTGTCATCTGCTTCGTCAAGGATCATTTGAAATGCTCTCGCCTTTAGCTTTGGCGGCACATTTGGCTTTGTAGCCCCCTCTCTCTTTGGGCAATCTTGCTTGAAGTGTCCTTCCTCATTACATTCGTAACACACCCTTTTATTGAATTTACACTCGTTGGCATAATGACCATGCTTCCCACACTTGAAACAAGTTACTTCCTCACTGCATTTTCCAGAGTGTTTCTTTTTGCACTTCTCGCACCATCTTTCTTCACTCCCTCCTCCTCTAAACTTCCTGGTACTTGATTTGCTTCTCTCATCGGGCTTCGCAGACCCCTCAAACTTCCTCTTTTCGCCAACCTCGGTCTTGTTGGCGGCTCTTCCCTTGATCATCTCCTCAACTGACTTGGCAGCCCAGATAGCTGCCTCCAAAGTAGGTGCCTGACGCACTGGCACTGCATATTCCCATGGAAGTCCTTTTGCGTACTTGTCAATTTTTGTCAGCTCATCCGGAACAAGACGTAAGGCGAACTCCATCTTCTCTGTGAAGTTGTTGGTGTATTCATCAATAGACATGCTTCCTTTCTTTAAGGTAAGGAAGTGGTTTTCTAGCTCGAGCAGATTTTGGGCTGAGCAGTACCTACGTTTGAAATGCACCAAAAATTCTGCCCATGTCAGTTGCAGGGGCTCATTGGGGCTCAGCGTCTTTCCCAAGGTATTCCACCATCGTACAGCGCCTCCTCGAAACTGACGCACTGCAAACGTGGTCTGTTGTTTTCCCTTGCAACCGCACGTCATGAAAGCTAATTCCATCTCCGAGATCCAATCCATGACCCCGATCGGATCCTCCTTTCCAGTGAAAGTCAATGGCTTGCAAGTCAGAAAATCCTTGTACTTGCATCCATTCCTCTCGACTTCGTCATCTTGGTTGTTTTGTCGAACTATTGGTGGGTTGACTTGACCAACAGTCCCACTGTAGTTTCCTTCCTCAGTCTGCCCTTCGTTCAACTTGGGCTGTTCGATCTGAATAGTCGCTTCCTCTCGATTTTGCTGGAGCAAACGTCTGGTTTCCTACATTTGACGATCCAACATTGCTTGGATCATCGCTTGCACCCCTGCCATCGTTATTGGCTCAGCATCGGCTACCACAACCGGTATTTGCTCAATCGCTGGGGGTTGATCTCGGTTCCCATTTGCATTCACGTTCCCGCTACGGGTTCTTGCCATCTTGATCTATACGCCGAATAAGGTGAATCTAGACCTTTACTTAGGATTGACGTTTAAATCATTCTTATCACTCCGAAACGTTTATATGCTAGTTCTAATATCGTAGTTAAACGCTTAGAATCCTAAACACATAAGGTTTCCAGATCCGGTCGGCAACAAACCATAGATCCGAACGAATAACAGCATATCAGGCACAAGCATTTAGCACATAAAAGCATTTTAGGCACAATTCCTAAAATAAGCTAGTGCTCACACCTCACAATCATCGCTTAGCATTCTAAGTTTAAGTCTAGAAATAAATCCATATTCCTAGTTCGCTTAAACTAATGCTCTGATACCAACTGTGACATCCCCATTTTCACGGCCAGAAAAGACCGATGTTGTTTATGCTTTATAAAAATCAGAGTACTTCATTTTATAAAAATGTTGCGGAATTTGTTCCCAGAAAAACATGGTAAATACGTTATTAAAACATTTTCGAAGAAACGTATTTATTTCATTTTAAAACGTTTGGGATGTCATCGTTAATACAGAAACATAAGCATAAACAGAACTTACAATTATTTACACTAGTGATCTACATCTCTTTAAATCTCTCAGTGTAATGTCACTTCATATCAACACCTGTGATATAAATAAACTGAGTGGGTCAGGTTGGGAAACCTGGTGAGTACATAGGGTTTTCAACCCACAATAATATAATTATTATGTTTAAACAATCAAATAATCAACCCAATTACCCATCCCCATTATCTTCTTTATTCTTAAGGATCTACCCTAAGAATCAGCTATTTCTCATTCATTCATTCCTAAGGATCATCCTAAGGAAACAACATGAAGTCCATTGTTGCCAATGACACTTTGGTCAAGCGCAGCTGCTAATCTTGTCACTTAGGCACAGCTGCCAGAATTGGGACATTTCCTATGAGGCGCTTCTGCCGGTATTGACCTTTTAACGCTACTGTCATGGTCATAAGGCTCCCTATTAGGCGCAACTGCCGATACTATCCTTAGAGCGCAGCTGCTAGGACGTTTACCGTAGATCTAAATCATCTACGGGTTGTGGCACAGCTGCCAGTGCTCATCTATAGGGTACTAGGTCCACTGCTGCCAATGTATACCTATAGGGAACTAGGTCCGTACTACTAATGTTCCTCTATTTCAACTTTTATCCATCATCATTCATCTACCCATGTTTTACCCAACATATTTTGTAGATATAAAATACTTTATACAATTTACATCATTTAAAACATGTATAAAAATCTTTCACCAGCATAGACAACAAGTATTCAGACAATATGCACACATAACACGTAATTTATATAAAATACTTCATATCTATGTGTAAGCTGAAAGTAACTATGCACTCACTTGAGAAGGTGGTGACTCGGTACTCGGACAGCGCTTCGTTTACTTTAAAATAATTTCCTTCGACGAAACCTAGTATTATTACCACTAGATTTTAGTCTAATATTTACCGTGACTAATTATTAGTCTTATTATTATTATTATATAAGCGTTTAAACAATACTTTCCAACCACTATGTATAGACAGGGGCCAGACATAAAACACCGGAGGGCAGGACCATTTTGGCATATAGCACTTCTGAAATCCAACAACCCTATGCGGCCCTTTAAACCAGATTCCCCGTACCGCGAGTAGTTAAAAAGATATTATAACGACACTTATATAAGTCATAATAATAGCTCAAATATTTATTATAAATTTATAATAACAATACTAATTTTAAATATAAACTATATTTAAAATAGGGTAAGCATAACTTACTTACAAGGGGATTTTAGCTAGGAGTCGGGCTCTGCAGGGGCAGAACTTCGTCGCTGAATCTTTCTAAGAAAGATTCGTGCAGCGCTTCAGCGCTCACCTTACTATACTAAAACTACAGAAAGAGAAGTCGAATCACGAGGGACCGAAATGCTCGGGGGATAAGGAGAGAAAGACTCTTGAATCAAGAGAATGGTGCAAGAAATATGAGAGCCCAAGCCTCTTATTTATAGTAATTGAATTTACAAAAACTACCCTCCATAATTACTTAATGACCTTATAGTTATATAAACAACTAAACACCCCTTTATAATACTATTTTAAATAGATTTAATGATATTTGCACTAAACTAATGTCGAAAGAACTCAACATTAGTCTTATAATGACCGCATCGTCGATACCTTTCTAATGATATATACATATGTATATATATGTGTACGTATATATGATTTATACTTTATTTTAATACGTAAATATGCTATTATAATTTGTAACTCGTTCATACGAACTCCGTTTTTGACGTTATTTATATCCACGCATTGGTATTTACGAGTACTACAACTTTCATTTAGATCCCGTCGGCTAAAAATCGACCGATCTAAAATTCAGATTTCGGGCTGTGCACTGCTATGCTAAATCTTAGAAAAAAATCATAACTTCCTCATACGAAGTCAGATTTGGGCGTTCTTTTTATCGATGTTCTTAGTTTAACATATTCTACGACTTTCGTTTAGATCGCTAAGACTAAATCTCGCTCTATCGTAAATTCACTATTTACGCTTCTCGGTATCGTGCCGGTTCCGTCGCGAAACTTCAACGGGTCATAACTTCTTCGTTATAACTCGGTTTTCGGCGTTCTTTATATGTACGAAAACCTTGTAACATACTCTACAACTTGATTAAGATTATTTATTCTAAATAATCTTTTGTCGAAAAGTCGTTTTCGACCCCTATTGCCTCTAATTTGACTAGCCCAGATTTGCGGGCGTTACATCGAGACCTAGGAAGCTTTCAAAGAGATCATTCCACAAAACTCATCATCTAAGGTAAGTTCATGCTTGGATCTATGACCTAGACTCTTTGTTTTATCAAAAACACTCAAACTATTTATGTTATGAATGTTTAATGTTAAAACAATGTACTTGATGTGAACAATTTCATTTGTAATATATTGATGCATGGTGACGTTTATGTTATGATTCATGTATATTCATTGTGATGATATTCAATTTAAGTCACGCGAGCCCTCGGACGTTTCCGCCGTTTGGTTCGGGGTGTGACAAATATGAATATCGTTTTTAACCCGTTTGTTATTATTTTGTTTATTTTTGCTTGATTATTTACAAAATTGATATAAAAATCCCACTTTTTGTAAGAATGACGTTTTTGGCCCAATAAGCCACAAAGTGTTCAATTAAGGTCCAATTATAGTAAAAATAACACTTTAGTCTCTATTTTGTTCAAAACTTGTGTTGATGACTAGTTTGTAGTAAAAATAACATTTTAAACCCATTTTTGTCAAAATATCATTTTGGCTTGATTTTTGTGGAAATACATATTTTTCTGGTTTTTGAGCTTTTCTGACCTATTTTTTGGAAAATTTGTAGAAAAATCATTGTAAGTCGAAATTTGGATCCGTAAATTCTGGAATTTTGAAAATTATCTCTACTTTGCTCACAATGTTTCTCATAATTTTTAATGTCTTCTAACAAGTGTGAAATTGCTCACCTTCACAGGCTGGTCCGAAATTATTTCAAATCTGATAGGAAGTTTTGTAAAATTCGCCAAAAATTGTAGAAAAATCGTATGAAAATGTGAGAGTAGTAATTATAAAGGTATAAACTTGAACGTTTTTCATGTAAAACAGTTTTGAAAAATATTATTATTAAGGGGGTCAAAATAGTCTGAGATTAGACCAAAACTTTTCTGTCAAGGGCTGATTTTTGAGTTTAAGTTATCTAAGTTTGTTCATAACACTTGTTTTTGCTATTTTAAGTGGATAAATCTCAGATCTACAAGTTTACAAGTATTATATGTGAGTACACATACTTTTCTCAAGGTTTATATGAAGATCCAAGTGATAAACTTCATTTTCAAGTAAAGATCTAAAAGTTAAACACAGAAACATGCATATATACATAGATCTAACACTAAAGCACTTGTATTCTCCCCCAAAAACATTATAAAACCGAAAACAAGGGGGTATTAAGCTCACCTTGAGTTTGTGGGTTCGGTTTTGAAGAAGAAGTGAAAGAGTTTGATGTTATTTTCGGCCCTAGCAAGCTTTCTTGGATGGATCTCGAACTTAGTAGGTTTCTAGGAGTATGATCACCAAAAACTTACTTAGAATGACTGATCTAACATGAAGATGAAGTTATACAACTTAAGTGTGGTAGGACTTACCAAGAATTGACGGTTTTTGGTGGAAACCTTCTTGATCCACCTTAGATCTTCGAAATTTTGAGAAGGAAAATCAAGACTTTGTAGAGAGAATGAGGTTGAAAGAAGCTGGTGAAATGTGTGTGTGTGTTTCTCCTTTGGCCGAGAATTAAGAAGAAGAAAGGAGAAGAGAGAGAGGTGATAGGATGGTTGCATGGAGGTATGTGATGTTGCTTGGAAGTCTATTTTTTTTTTGTTTTCTTCTTGGGCCGAGAAAGAGGAAAGAAAGAAAAGAATTTGGGCCTTGAGTGCTTAAGTCCAAGATATGGGTCCAATATACATCAAAGCATGAGTTTTATGGCCCTTTGGGTTTAATTAAATTTGTTATGGCCCAATAAGGGTATTTTATTTCATTCTAGGCCCATTATGGCCCAAAATGTTTAAAAAATGGGTCCAATTAGAGTCCATATAAGAGTTCTAAGCCCAAAATAATCAAATTGGAAACTTATTGGTCCATTAGGCCCAATAAGAAAATCCTAGTCCAAAATGGACTTAAACTGGGATTTTTAGGGTTTCCAACCTTTTGTTGACTACTTGAATGTTTGTGTAGAGTATTTGATGGAATTTTTGTGATCATTGAACAAGCATCATACATGTTTTTTCCTAGCTTTAACTAAAATGTTATCTTTGTTAAGGGTTTTACAAGGTATCAGAATTTCCAGTTGTGACAAAATCATAAATGAAATACATCATGGCGTCAATTTTGGTAAAGAACAATGATAATCGGAAGTCATCAAAGGAAGCGGTCAAAATCGGAGGTACGTCGTTAGGTTCTTCTCCACCGGTGAGATATAGTGATCAAATCGGGGTGGAGTCTGTCACTTCCATACTTCGTTGGAACTACGGACTGACCGCCGATGCTCATGGCTCTGAAAGACAGAGGTGGTGAAAAGGCGGCGTCTTGGGTGGTGGTGGTGTTTGTGATGATATGAGAAGAAATCTTGAAGCTTTGAGAATGGTCGGAAATGAGAGTATATGAGAATACGGTGTACTCTCAAAGAACACAGTAGATGGAGGTTGTGGTAGTCTGTGATTGGAAGAGAAAAACGGTGACAAGCAGAATCGGTAACTGCAACAAATACCATTCGTCCAAAGGTCAATAAGGCGGTAAGAAGATAAGGACGACAAAATATATGAAGTTGGCACAGTATAAAGGAAAGCAAAACCTCAGTATCAAAATAACAAAAAATTAAACTTACATGGCCAAGTGGCCAAATATGAAAGAGAAAAAAAGTTACTGTTCCCCAACTTTTTAACAATTAATAATATATATAGAATATAATAACTTGTATGTGATAGCAGATTCACTAATTTATTAAGATCTTTTTATAATATAATTTCGTTTTAAAGATCTCTTTATAATATAATAACTTGCATGTGACATCAGAATCAATAATTTATTAGATATCATTGATAAATGTGAAATTCAATTACGGTGGAGTTCAACATATCCTAATTCCTAAACCCCATTTCTTAACATCTTTTTGCATATTTAACAACGATTCAAATGTAAATAGTAAATATTTTTTAAAATAAAATTTAAAAATAAGTAACAAAAAACATATTAATTGTAATTTTATATAATATTTATTATATTTGATACGTTTTATATATATATATATATATATATATATATATATATATATATATATATATATATATATATATATATATATATATAAAAGATTATGTGTCTTTTTAATCTTTAAAGATTGAAAAAAAAAATTATAAACTGACATGTGAATATTATTTATTTAAAAAATATCACAAAATGACAAGTGTCAAAACTCGTCATGTGATAAAATTATCTTCATTTATTATAGTAGATAATAATAATCAAATTGAATCCTTGGGGAGTAGATCGATGCCGATCAAGATGCAAATCAAAAGAAAAAAATATTAAAATATTGTATGAAAAGAGGAAGCAATAGAGATTGTTGACTCATATTGTAAGAGATACCATGCGTAGATGAAGAACAACAAGAAACAAATCACCAAAAATAAATAAAAAAACAGAGTATGAAGAAAATGTGAAGTAACGTGAATCCGAAGAGGAAGAAAAACATCTCGGTGGGAAGAGAAGCATATATATATATATATATATATATATATATATATATATATATATATATATATATATATATATATATATATATATATATATATATATATGAACCCAAAAAATTAAGAATCCTAAGAACCATTTTCTAAAATGTTTTGATTAATGATATTTTAAACAAATTAGACATTAATATTATAATAAACAAACTTTTACATTCTCTATTTTACAACTAGTTGTCACTTGTTGTTGGGCAGGCGCAAGACTACCGTTAGAACAAACATTATAGTTTTTATTTCTTTGGAAATACTTTTTAATACATACAATTTTATTTTTGCAGCCAAATATACAAAATTTTAATAGAAAATTTGATTTTTTTTTAAATATATCGTGTATAAGACATATTCATAGTTTAAAATATCATATTTATAGTTTAATAAACATATTAATTCACTGATACCCAATTTAATGTTTTCATGCATAAACTCATTCATATTTTAGTACAAAAATTTATATAAAATATATAACTTAGTATGATCTATTTTTTAGTTTATTACATAAAATTTACAACATAACATAATACAATTTATTATACAATAATTCACATATTTATATAAATCAAACCCAAACTCTACCACCACCATCAACAATTTCTACCATACGCTATCATCAACCACATGTGTCACCGTCGCAACCACTATTCCTTATGTGAAAACCCGAAATTTCTATCTTGTACAGTTTTCAACTCAATCACAGTCAGACTTATTTTCTACTAACTTTTAACACTGTTTAGAGTATGTTTGGGTGTTCTAAACATAATGCATTCAAGAAACAAGTATTGGGAAGTATCTTCTAGGATTCAATGTGCAACTGTCACACCCCCGAACCAGAAGGCGGAAACGTCCGAGGGCTATTGTGACTCAATTGAATACCATCACAATGATTATACATGAATCATAACATCATTCATCACCGAGCATTGAAATATTACAACTGATATTGTTTACATTCAGTACATTGTTTTAAACGTTACATTTCCATAACTTAAACCGTTCAATACTAAATTAAACAAAACACCGTAAGATCACTGGATACATATTCTTCAATTTACTTGTTACCTGAGAATACAAGTATTTTGGAAAACGTCAACATATGAAATGTTGGTGAGTTCATAAGTCATGTTTGAAAAATATTGATTTTTGTGTAGTTTGAAAACCCAGAAAATCCGATATTTTCTTAAAGGAGTATTGTTTATAAAAAAAAAAAAAAAAAAAAGGTGTGGAGATCCGTAGTATGCTTGTCGATTTTTGTAAACGTGTATAATTGTTAAACCTTGTATACATGACTTAGATAAAAGTATTGAACTTCCCGGGAAAACCCGATGTTTTCCTTGTACATAGAATTTCGTGTCTTGTTTATTGTTATACCAATTCGACGATTGTTTCCGATAATTCCAGGTGACATTGGATTAATTATGGGTTGTGAGTCGTTATAATCACGCATCAATGAAGATGACTAGTCTATAACTACCAATTACAAACGATCCTTTAGGCATCGTCCATAAGACTCACTTAATCCAACCACCCTGACTCCTTATAGCCCCACAACTGAGGAGAAAAGAGGTTACGAAGCCCCCGTTATTTCCATAAGTCGTTCAAGGCTATCATGAATGCGAAAGGCACTAGGCCCGACTCGCATTTGACTTCTCGACTTTGCTAGCAGTACCAATGGGCCCTTGGGGCCCAACAGCACATTAAAGCTATTGAAAGTCCTTTTACATGGAATTCGGTCATAAAAGGCCCAATAACAGGTAAGCGCGTTCCCTTCGGGCTCAAAGATCATGTCATTGGGCTAACTAGGCCCAACAAGCACGATTTGAAACTTTTAAGCCCAAAGATTGAATATTGACTTCTCGCGAATTTCGCATGTTTATTGAAGTACTTATTGTTTATTGATTTTTCTTTGATTCGTTATTGATTCGAGACCGAATCAATTCGTTTGACAACGATATTGGTGTTGAAAGCGTATTTGTTATTACGTTTCGCCGGTAGTCATGGTACTCGTATTTTATCTTAAGGGATTTATTGTTTTTTTTTAAAATAAGAGTTTACCTTTTTATGACCCTTCTTGGATAAAATTTACATTTTTAACCCTTTATATAAAAGAATTTCCATTTTAGTCCTTAAACCATTTTTTCTTGACACTTTAGTATCAAAACTTATTAAAAAGACCTTTTCAGCCTAGATTTACTTGGTAAACAAATTAAGTCCTGCAAAAATGATTTTCTCTCGGTTGGAACCCTTATTTTCGCAACTTTACAGTTTTGGCCCAAAATAGAAATTTTTTGCATTTTTGGTCCCTTATGACTTTGAAAACATTTTTGACCCTTGAATTAGTTTTATTACACTAGTAATCCCCTGTTTTATAGAAATGTGCAGTTTCAGCCCCTCTATTTCAGAATTTTTGCAATTTGGGGCTTATTGGGCCGAAAAGCCCATTTTTAGCCCATTATGTTCAAAATTTACATTTTAAGCCCCTCAAAAGTGTTGATTTTCAGGAAAATTTTATTAGAAACTGTTTAGACTCTTTCCAACCTCCAGAAATTATCATTTGTCGATTTGGGCCCTTAGCTTTTGTATTTTTAACAATTTGAGCCCAAAATTGGGTTTTATGTCCAAAAATGTTCATCCTAACCAAATAAATTATTTTTATTGACTTGATTAGTGTAAAATGGTATAAGTTATGTTTATTTCATTCCTCATGTTGTAGATATCGGTTTTTAGGTATTTTTAGCTAACATATTCATCACCTAACACATAAAATCATACATACAAGCATAAAATCACACAAGGCATACATGAACTCATAGATCTACACATGTGCTTGTATTCTCCCCCAAGAAAACTTATAAAAACAGAAAAATAGGGGGTATGAAGCTCACCTTGGGTGTGGTTTTGGTTTTGGAAGGAAAAATGAGAAGAAATTCGGCCTTAGCAACCTTCCTTGGAAGATTTCGAACTTGGATGCTTCTTAGGTGCTAGATCATGAGTTTGAATGAATTAAGAGGTGATTTTTGGATGAAATGAAGTAGCTAGCTTAAGGATCTAAGAAATTTCTCACCTTAGATGATGATTTTTTTTATGGAAGAAGCCCTTGAACTCTTCTTAGATCTCGAAAATATGGAGGAGAAATGAGAGAGTCTCTTGAGAGAATAGTGAGTGAAATGTGTGTGTGTGCTTGGAATCGGCCGAGAGCAAGAGAGAGAGAGAGAAGAAGAAGAGGGTGTTGCATGGAAGTATGGGAATTGCATGGAAATCCCTTGAATAATTGTGAGGTGGCACACACAAAGTCAACTCTTTTCTCTTTGTGGGTTTGGGCCGAGAATGGGGAGGGAAAGAGGTGGTTTTTGGGCTTTTTGCCCTTAAGCCCATATTATAATTAAGCTAGATGATGCTTGACCCAAATAAATCAAAGTGTAGTTTTTATGACCTATTAGGGCTAAATTAGGTTAATTATAGCCCAAAATGGTTCATATAATTAATTTATTTCATTCTAGGCCCAATATGGCCCAAAATATTGAAATAAATGAAAGTGGGTCCAATTAGAGCCCATTTAAGAGTCCTAAGCCCAATATGGTCAAATTGGAAGCTTATTGGTCCATTGGGCCCAATAAGAAATTCCTAGTCCAAAATGGACTTAAACAAGAACTTATAGGGTTTCCAATTACTTGTTGACTATTTGTAGTGCTTGTATGAAGTGTTTGATTAAAATTTTGTTGTCATAGAGTATGCATCATACATGCTCTTATGTCTTTGATTCATAATTTGACTTAAGTGTTGTAGTTACAAGGCACAAAAATTTCTAGTTGTGACATCATCCCCCCGTTAGAGGGAATTTCGTCCCGAAATTCTTTTAAAAGCTAGATTTGAGAATGCTAAAATAGGTGAGGGTACTTTTGCTTCATTTGGTCTTCGCGTTCCCACGTGAATTCTGGCCCACGCTTCGCGTTCCACCGTACTTTCACGGTCGGGATGCGACTTTGTTTAGTACGCTTCACCTCCCTGTCCATAATTTCGACTGGTTCCTCAACGAACAGGAGATTCTCGTTGATTTCAATTTTGTCAAGGGGAATGACGAGAGTTTCATCTGACAGACACTTCTTTAGATTGGAAACATGGAACACGGGGTGTACACTGCTTAGCTCAACGGGTAGTTGCAGTTTGTACGCCACTGGACCTATTCGGGCAACGATCTGGAAAGGTCCAATGTATCGTGGGTTCAGTTTTCCCCGTTTTCCGAAACGAATGACCCCCTTCCAAGGTGAAACTTTTAACAACACTCGATCCCCGACCTGAAACTCTAAGGGCTTTCGCCGTTTATCAGCGTAGCTCTTTTGTCGGTCGCGCGAGGCTTGTAGTCAAGCTCTGATTTGAACTATCTTTTCCGTGGTTTCACGTATGATCTCCGGTCCCGTTAACGCCTTGTCTGATGCCAGTTTCTTTGCTAGCTGGGTGTCGCCCACCTCAGCCCAACACAACGGTGATCTACACTTATGCCCATATAGTGCTTCGAAAGGAGCGACCTTGATACTCGAATGGTAACTGTTGTTATACGAGAATTAAACTAAGGGTAAGTGGGTATCCCAAGACTTCCCAAAGTCTATCACACATGCGCGAAGCATGTCTTTGAGCGTCTGGATGGTTCGTTCGCTTTGACTGTCCGTTTGTGGGTAATAAGTGGTGCTCATGTCGAGATGGGTTCCAAGTGCTTTCTGAAGTGATTGCCAAAAACGTGAAGTGAATCTACTGTCTCTATCCGAGATAATAGACACTGGTACTCCATGAAGTCTCACGATTTCTCGAATGTATAATCATGTCGGTCTCTCCATCTTGTAGGATTCTTTTATTGGCAGGAAATGAGCGGATTTCGTCAGTCGGTCAGCTATTACCCATATGGTGTCTAATCCATCTGACGTCTTGGGTAGCTTGGTCACAAAATCCATAGAAATCCCTTCCCATTTCCACTCGGGAATCACCGGTTGCTGTAATAACCCCGAGGGCTTCTGGTACTCCACCTTTACTTTGGCACAAGTAAGGCATTTGCTGACATAGGTGGCAATTTCTGCCTTCATGTTAGGCCACCAATAATGTTGTTTAATATCCAAGTACATCTTGTCCGAACCGGGATGGATGGAGTATCGCATTTTGTGAGCTTCATTCATGACTACCTCTCTAAACCCTCTGAGTTTAGGGACCCAAATACGGTTCATGAAACAGTATACTCCGTTCTTTTTTTCCTCTAGATTCTTCTCCATTCCGCGTAATGCTTCGCTTGCTCTGTTTTCCATCTTTATGGCCTCTGACTGGGCTACCCCAATTTGAGTGGTTAGGTGAGATTGGATGGTTATTGAGAGAGTCTTCGCACGGCGATTAGAGTACTCCTTCCGGCTTAATGCATCAGCTACCACGTTGGCCTTGACCGGGTGTTACTTGATTTCACACTCATAATCTTTTAATAATTCAACCCATCTTCGTTGCCTCATATTCAGCTCTTTCTGGTTCAAGATGTGCTGGAGACTTTTGTGGTCCGTGAAGATGGTGCACTTCGTACCATAAAGGTAATGCCTCCAAATCTTCAGAGCAAAGACCACCGCTCCCAATTCTAGATCATGGGTTGTATAATTCACTTCGTGTGTCTTTAGTTGGCAGGATGCGTAAGCTATCACTCTTACACCTTGCATGAGAACACAACCTAAACCCTAATTTGACGCGTCACAGTAGACCACGAAATCTTCTGTTCCCTCTGGTAGAGATAGTACCAGGGCACTACAAAGGGCTTGCTTCAGGGTTCGGAATGCAACTTCTTATTTGTCCGTCCATTTGAATGGTATGCCCTTTTGTGTAAGCGAGGTAAGTGGCTTGGCGATCTTAGAGAAGTTTTGAATGAACCTCCTATAGTAGCCTACTAGGCCTAAGAATTGGCGAATTTCTGTGGGTGTTGTCGGGATTGCCCATCCTTCGATGGCTTTGACCTTAGAAGGATCCACATGAATTCCTTCCCGACTAACAACATGACCTAAGAAGTTCACGCTACGGAGCCATAACTCACACTTAGAGAGTTTTGCGTATAGCTTTTCCGTTCGCAGGGTTTCTAGGATCTGTTGGAGATGTTGGCCATGCTCTTCTTCGCTTCGGGAATAGACGAGAATGTCGTCAATGAAGACGATGACAAATTTGTCGAGGAATGGTCGACAGATTCGGTTCATCAGGTCCATAAATGCGGCGGGGGCATTTGTTAGACCGAAGGGCATTACGACAAATTCATAATGTCCGTAACGAGTTCGGAAAGCGGTTTTAGGAATATCCTCTTCCCGGACCTTGAGCTGATGGTACCCGGACCGTAGATCTATCTTAGAAAAGTAACTAGCCCCTTGGAGCTGGTCAAATAGATCGTCGATTCGTGGGAGTGGATAGTGATTTTTGACGGTGAGTTTGTTTAACTCTCTGTAATCGATGCACATTCTAAAAGATCCATCCTTCTTTTTGACAAAGAGGACCGGAGCTCCCCATGGCGAGTAGCTGGGTCGGATGAATCCTTTGCCCATGAGTTCGCTGAGTTGGATGGACAATTCCTGCATTTCAGCAGGAGCTAGCCGGTAAGGTGATTTAGCGAGAGGGGTTGCTCCTGGAACGAGGTCAATTCGGAACTCAACTTGTCTCTCTGGGGGTACTCCAGGAAGATCTTCAGGAAATACGTCTGCGAATTCACGTGCTACTGGAATGTCTTGAATGTTAACCTCTTCCTTGGTTTTGTCCACTATGTGAGCCAAGAACGTCAAATCTTTCTTTCGTAGATGCTTCTGTGCCTGAATGCACGAGATGATGCGAAGGTTCGTGCTAGGTTTGTCTCCGTAAATAACTAGGGTTTCGTGATTGGGGAGGCGAAGACGACCGACCTTCTCGTGACACATAGTTTCAGCATGGTAGAGGCTTAACCAGTCCATGCCAATGATCACATCGAAACTCCTAATGGAAACAGGCATTAAGTCTATTCGAAAGACGTGTTGGTTCAGGGTTAGGGTACATCCGATGTAGATTTCCCCTGTGGATTCGGTTTTCCCACTGGCCATTTCCACCGTAAAGGTTTCATTGAGCTTCTGGGGTTGTTGTTTTAAATAGTGTTTAAACTTATTGCTTACAAAGCTTCGCTCCGCTCCGGTGTCAAATAGGATGCATGCATGAGTGTGGTTTAGGGGAAACGTACCGGTAACAACAGTGGGATCCTGAATTGCCTCCCCCTGGCCCATGGCCAGCACCCTTCTCGTCCCTCCATTTTCGGGATTGTTGTTGTTAGGGCAATCGCGAAAAAAATTCCCAGTCCTTCCATACCCATAGCAGGTGCGGCTAGGTCCGGCATTGTTGCCGCCAGTGTTGGTGTTGTTGTTGTTGCTACTTCCCTGTTGTTGATTCTGAGGAGGGTAGGTCCTACAATACCTTGTCGCGTGCCCTTTCCGATTGCAACTGGTGCACTGCATCTCCTTGCATTCTCCATTGTGATGGAAACCGCACTTGTTGCACTTGGGAAGATTACCGGAATAAGGTCTAGGAGCATTTGGAGCAGCTGAGGCTGGAGCATATGGTGTAGCTGGAACTTGCGCTGTGGCAGCATTAACCGCCACTGTCTGCTGCTTCTTGGAAGTCTCGGAGCCCTGACGCCCCTTTCTTTTGTTTTTCTTCCCCTTCTTGCCATCACTTTCCTTCTTGGCCTTAGTCTCCGCTGGCTTCTCACCCTTCTTGTTGTTCTGGTTGTACAGCTTCTTGGCCAATCTCTTAGCACTGTCGAAAGTTTCGGGATTTGCAGCTATCACATTTCCTTGGATCGGAGATGTTAGTCCCCAGATGAATCGCTTGATCTTCTTTCCTTCCGAGGTGATCATGCCAGGACATAGCAGAGATAGTTCGCTAAACCTTGATATGTAGGCATCTATATCAGCATTCCGGACAGTGAGGTTCCACAGCTCTTGCTCCATTTTCTGAATTTCACCACGAGGGCAGTATTCGGCCATCAACATTTCTTTCATTTCTGTCCATGGCATGGAATTGGCTACGGGGAGTGTCATGGCTTCCACGTGTCCGTTCCACCAAGTGAGTGCTTGGTCAATAAAAGTGCATGCAGCAAACTTCACCTTCATCTCTTAAGGGCAATCGCATATCTCGAACACCGATTCCACCTTTTCAATCCATCGTTTCAGGGTGATCACTCCTCCAGTGCCGTTAAAGGTTCGTGGTTTGGCGTTTGTGAAGTCTTTGTAGGTACATGTTTTGGTGGGTCCTTGATTCATTCTGTTGTTCGAACTTCCGGCCCCTTGTCCGTTGGCTCCTCCATTGTTCCCTTGGTGAATTTGTGCCATTGCCGCGGTGACTGCAGCAGATACAGCTTCCTGGAATGCAGCTGAGTCGACTTCGGGTGGGGTTGGTCTAGGGTTTCCGCGAGTGGGTCGTTGAGGCATCTTTCTGTCATGGAACGGAAAGATGTTGAGTGTATGTGGTTTTTGGTGAGGTTGTGATCCTACCGACTAGGTGCATGGTACGAACTTAAGTACTCCTACAAACTAGCATACAATCATGGATACGTAACACATAGCAGATTATAACGTCATAAATAAACATATAAAATCTTTCATTACTATTATCTGCACTTTGGTACATGAAAATTTTGCTCGTAAGAGCATACATGATTGATATTAGTTCGACAGCATAACGGCTCTATGAGTAGTGTAGTCACTTAAACATAGAGTCGGGGTACATAGCATAGATCCTAATGACCTAGTAAGATAAGTCTATCCCTAACCGCGATGAGTTGTGCTCGGGGGTGGTACTGAGGAAGTGGATGCTCCCTGAAGGCGGGCCACCTGTCGTTCTGCGTCCTGGAGTCGAGACTCCCACCTCACTTGCCTCATATGGAACTCTCGAAGAACGTCACGTGTCTCCTGCTCTGCACGCTCGACCCTAGTCTACAACTGGCGTACCTGGTCGGTGGTGCTCTGGGCGAGGTCGCCAGTGTTCCGTAACCGTCTCACCATGACTGGAAGGGCTCGATCAGCCGGCCCTCCGTCCCTCAGGTCAAAGAACTCGCGTGACATGCCGAACGGGGGTCGCTGTCCCTACTGTCTGCTCCATCTCCAAAGATCAATACCCCAGGGAGGTGTAGGACCAGTGGGGCCTACCCTGTAAGCGGGCACCCTAATCGGGTAAGGGGGTTGATGACTTCAGACTCCGCATCCGAATCACCCCCTTCGCCGTCGTCGAGTTCCTCTTCAAAGCTTCCTTCATCTTCCTCCTCCTCCTGTTCTTCTTCTGGTTCGGCAGGCTCGCCCTCGACTCCTGCCTCCGATTCCCCGTCAGATTCCTCTTCGGGGTCTTCCTCCGGCTCTTCCTTAGTCTCCTCGTCTAACCATCCGTTATTTCCCTGGTTAGGGAAGTAAGGATCTCCGGGGTGATGGAAACCAGCCATGCTGTCTGCGAGAGTGTATAAATATGCTACATTATTCCTAGGACACTACAACTATTGTATAGACTAAACGGATGTTCTCTTTTTGGCGCTAAAGGGGTATATTTTTAGGTTCCCTAGCTATCACGATCTCATCAGAACGTGTGATAGTTATACCTTGGAGGGAATGTAGTTGATCAGGCTACATCCGCTCCTTGGTACCACTAAGAACAGTCCTGGATTAACTGGGATACTAGCATTATCTTGTTTGGTTCGGCGTTATGTTCTTGTTCCTAATGCAAGAAAGGGTATTTTATTGTTATGTTTTACTTGTTTTGTTCAGAGTTGTGTTAGTCCCTTTTTTGGTTTATAGTTGCATATCAATGTGTGGTTAGATATGCTAGTTCACTATAAACAGAGCTCTGATACCAACCTGTCACACCCCCGAACAAGACGGCGGAAACGTCCGAGGGCTATTGTGACTCAATTGAATACCATCACAATGATTATACATGAATCATAACATCATTCATCACCGAGCATTAAAATATTACAACTGATATTGTTTACATTCAGTACATTGTTTTAAACGTTACATTTCCATAACTTAAACCGTTCAATACTAAATTAAACAAAACACCGTAAGATCACTGGATACATATTCTTCAATTTACTTGTTACCTGAGAATACAAGTATTTTGAAAAACGTCAACATATGAAATGTTGGTGAGTTCATAAGTCATGTTTGAAAAATATTGATTTTTGTGTAGTTTGAAAACCCAGAAAATCCGATATTTTCTTAAAGGAGTATTGTTTATAAAAAAAAAAAAAAAAAAAGTGTGGAGATCCGTAGTATGCTTGTCGATTTTTGTAAACGTGTATAATTGTTAAACCTTGTATACATGACTTAGATAAAAGTATTGAACTTCCCGGGAAAACCCGATGTTTTCCTTGTACATAGAATTTCGTGTCTTGTTTATTGTTATACCGATTCGACGATTGTTTCCGATAATTCCAGGTGACATTGGATTAATTATGGGTTGTGAGTCGTTATAATCACGCATCAATGAAGATGACTAGTCTATAACTACCAATTACAAACGATCCTTTAGGCGTCGTCCATAAGACTCACTTAATCCAACCACCCTGACTTCTCATAGCCCCACAACTGAGGAGAAAAGAGGGTACGAAGCCCCCGTTATTTCCATAAGTCATTCAAGGCTATCGTGAATGCGAAAGGCACTAGGCCCGACTCGCATTTGACTTCTCGACTTTGCTAGCAGTACCAATGGGCCCTTGGGGCCCAACAGCACATTAAAGCTATTGAAAGTCCTTTTACATGGAATTAGGTCATAAAAGGCCCAATAACATGTAAGTGCGTTCCCTTCGGGCTCAAAGATCATGTCATTGGGCTAGCTAGGCCCAACAAGCACGATTTGAAACTTTCAAGCCCAAAGATTGAATATTGACTTCTCGTGAATTTCGCGTGTTTATTGAAGTACTTATTGTTTATTGATTTTTCTTTGATTCGTTATTGATTCGAGACCGAATCAATTCGTTTGGCAACGATATTGGTGTTGAAAGCGTATTTGTTATTACGTTTCGCCAGTAGTCGTGGTACTCGTATTTTATCTTAAGGGATTTATTGTTTTAAAAAAAAATAAGATTTTACCTTTTTATGACCCTTCTTGGATAAAATTTACACTTTTAACCCTTTATATAAAAGAATTTCCATTTTAGTCCTTAAACCATTTTTTCTTGACACTTTAGTATCAAAACTTATTAAAAAGACCTTTTCAGCCTAGATTTACTTGGTAAACAGCTTAAGTCCTTCAAAAATGATTTTCTCTCGGTTGGAACCCTTATTTTCGCAACTTTACAGTTTTGGCCCAAATTGGAAAATTTTTGCATTTTTGGTCCCTTTTGACTTTGAAAACATTTTTGACCCTTGAATTAGTTTTATTACACTAGTAATCCCCTGTTTTACAGAAATGTGCAGCTTCAGCCCCTCTATTTCAGAATTTTCGCAATTTGGGGCTTATTGGGCCGAAAATCCCATTTTTAGCCCATTATGTTCAAAATTTACATTTTAAGCCCCTCATTTGTCGATTTGGGCCCTAAGCTTTTGTATTTTTAACAATTTGAGCCCAAAAATGGGTTTTATGTCCAAAAATGTTCATCCTAACCAAATAAATTATTTTTATTGACTTGATTAGTGTAAAATGGTATAAGTTATGTTTATTTCATTCCTCATGTTGTAGATATCGGTTTTTAGGTATTTTTAGCTAACATATTCATCACCTAACACATAAAATCATACATACAAGCATAAAATCACACAAGGCATACATGAACTCATAGATCTACACATTTGCTTGTATTCTTCCCCACGAAAACTTATAAAAACATAAAAATAGGGGGTATGAAGCTCACCTTGGGTGTGGTTTCGGTTTTGGAAGGAAAAATGAGAAGAAATTCGGCCTTAGCAACCTTCCTTGGAAGATTTCGAACTTGGATGCTTCTTAGGTGCTAGATCATGAGTTTGAATGAATTAAGAGGTGATTTTTGGATGAAATGAAGTAGCTAGCTTAAGGATCTAAGAAATTTCTCACCTTAGATGATGATTTTTTTATGGAAGAAGCCCTTGAACTCTTCTTAGATCTCGAAAATATGGAGGAGAAATGAGAGAGTCTCTTGAGAGAATAGTGAGTGAAATGTGTGTGTGTGCTTGGAATCGGCCGAGAGCAAGAGAGAGAGAGAGAAAGAGAGAGAAGAAGAAGAAGAAGAAGAAGAAGAAGAAGAAGAGGGTGTTGCATGGAAGTATGGGAATTGCATGGAAATCCCTTGAATAATTGTGAGGTGGCACACACAAAGTCAACTCTTTTCTCTTTGTGGGTTTGGGCCGAGAATGGGGAGGGAAAAAGGAGGTTTTTGGGCTTTTTGCCCTTAAGCTCATATTATAATTAAGCTAGATGATGCTTGACCCAAATAAATCAAAGTGTAGTTTTTTTATGACCTATTAGGGCTAAATTAGGTTAATTATAGCCCAAAATGGTTCATGTAATTAATTTATTTCATTCTAGGCCCAATATGGCCCAAAATATTGAAATAAATGAAAGTGGGTCCAATTAGAGCCCATTTAAGAGTTCTAAACCCAATATGGTCAAATTGGAAGCTTATTGGTCCATTGGGCCCAATAAGAAATTCCTAGTCCAAAATGGACTTAAACAAGAACTCATAGGGTTTCCAATTACTTGTTGACTATTTGTAGTGCTTGTATGAAGTGTTTGATTAAAATTTTGTTGTCATAGAGTATGCATCATACATGTTCTTATGTCTTTGATTCATAATTTGACTTAAGTGTTGTAGTTACAAGGCACAAAAATTTCTAGTTGTGACAGCAACAAACTAAAACCTAAACCTAAAATGTGGTGTTTATGGCCAGAGTTTATGAGTTTGGGCCGTAAACTCTCTTGTGGCCGTGAACTCATGCATAAAGCATGAGTTTACTGTGACATCCCCATTTTCACGGCCAGAAAAGACCGATTTTTTTTATTCTTTATGAAAATCAGAGTGCCTCTTTTGATAAAAATGTTGAGGAATTTGTTCCCAGTAAAACATGATAAATATGTTATCAAAGCATTTCCGAAGAAAAGTATTTTTATTCATTTTAAAACATTTGGGATGTCATCGTCAATACAAAAACATAAGCATAAACAGAACTTACATTCATTATCACTAGTGATTTATATCTCCTTAATCTCTCAGTGTAATGTGACTTCATAACAACACCTGTGATATAAATAAACTGAGTGGGTCAGGTTGGGAAACCTGGTGAGTACATAGGGTTTTCAACCCACAATAATACAGTTATTATGTTTAAACAATTAAGCAATCAACCCAATTACCCATCCCCGTTATCTTCTTTATTCTTAAGGATCTACCCTAAGAATCAGCCACGGTTTACAAAACAGGAACTAAGTCTGCATAGTCGCCAGGGGTTAGGCATCAAGTCTACATGATCGCCAAGGTTTACACAACGGGCACTAAGTCTACATAGTCGCCAGGGTTTAGGCATCAAGTCTGCATGATCGCCAAGGTTTAGGCACCAAGTCTGCATGGTCGCCAAGGTTTAGAGTACACCGGGTGAACACATCGTTCACAACACCTACAGGTTGCGAGCCTGCTAGTGTTCCACTGGACTGTCTAGAATAGTGTGTGGTTGTCATCCATACTCTGCTGAATGACCCGGCCATCGTTTGGGAAAAGTCTTCTCACATCGTCCACCTCTCACCCTCACCTCGTGGTCTATAACACCTCTCAACTCATCATCAAACTCATATTCCATCTATTACATCTACCCATGTTTTACCCCAACATTATCATAGATACAAAATACATATACAGTTTAAATCATTTAAAACATGTATAAAATTGTTCATCCAGCATAGACAGCAAGTATTCAAATAATATGCACACATAGCACGTAATTTATATAAAATACTTCATATCTATGTGTAAGATGAAAGTAACTATGCACTCACCTGAGAAGGTGGTGACTCGGTACTCGGACAGCGCTTCGTTTACTTTAAAATAATTTCCTTCGACGAAACCTAGTATTATTACCACTAGATTTTAGTCTAATATTTACCGTGACTAATTATTAGTATTATTATTATTATTATTATTATTATTATTATTATTATTATTATTATTATTATTATTATTATTATTATATAAGCGTTTAAACAATACTTTCCAACCACTATGTACAGACAGGGGCCAGACATAAAACACCGGAGGGCAGGACCAATTTGGCGTATAGCACTTCTGAAATCCAACAACCCTATGCGGCCCTTTAAACTAGATTCCCCATACCGCGAGTAGTTAAAAAGATATTATAACGACACTTATATAAGTCATAATAATAGCTCAAATATTTATTAAAAGTTCATAATAACAATATTAATTTTAAATATAAGCTATATTAAAATAGGGTAAGCATAACTTAATTACAAGGGGATTTTAGCTAGGAGTCAGGCTCTGCAGGGGCATAACTTCGTCGTTGAATCTTTCTAAGAAAGATTCGTGCAGCGCTTCAGCGCTCACCTTACTATACTAAAAACTACAGAAAGAGAAGTCGAATCACGAGGGACCGAAATGCTCAGGGGATAAGGAGAGAAAGACTCTTGAATCAAGAGAATGGTGCAAGAAATATGAGAGCCCAAGGCTCTTATTTATACTAACTGAATTTTCAAAAACTACCCTCCATAATTACTTAATGACCTTTTAGTTATATAAACAACTAAACACCCCTCTATAATACTATTTTAAATGGAGTTAATGATATTTGTACTAAACTAATTTCGAAAGAACTCAAAATTAGTCTTATAATGACCGCATCGTCGATACCTTTCTAATGATATATACATATATGTATATATATATATATATGTGTGTGTGTGTGTGTGTACGTATATATGATTTATACTTTATTTTAATACGTAAATATGCTATTATAATTTGTAACTCGTTCATACGGACTCCGTTTTTTACGTTCTTTATATCCACGCGTAGGTGGAGACGTACTCTACAACTTTCGTTTAGACTCCGTCGGCTAATTTTGACTTTATTTTTAAAGTTATATTTTTAACAGGCCGGGACAGGATTGGTCCGTTAAAATCTCATAACTTCTTCATCCGATATCCATTTTCGTCTGTCTTTTTATCGCTACACTAATAATAATAATGAGATTTTCGATTCTCGTTTAGCTTGTGTCGGCTAAAAACCGATCGATCTAATACTCGAACTTCGGGCTGTACACCGCTAAGCCGAAACTTCGAAAAATCATAACTTCCTCATAAGAAGTCAGATTTGGGCGTTCTTTTTTATGGACGTTCTCAGGTTAACATATTCTACGAATTTCATTTAGATTACTAAGGCTAAAAGTCGCTCTATCATAAATTCACTATTTACGACTTCGCGGTGTCGTGCCGGTTCCGTCGCTAAACTTCGACGGGTCATAAATTCTTCGTTATAACTCAGATTTCGGCGCTCTTTATATGTACGGAAACCTTGTAACATATACTAGAGCTTGGTTAAGACTATTTATTATAAATAATATTTTGCCGAAAAGTCGCTTTCGACACTTATTGCCTCAAAATTGACTAGCCCAGATCTACGGGCGTTACAATTATCTCCCCCTTAGGATGATTACGTCCCGGAATCATCAACGAAACAGGGCTCACATGATGACTCCATACGTTATCTCTTCATCCTAAGTTATAACCGTAACTTTGATGTTTCTTCGAACGAGTATCTAACTCTAAGACTTCCTGACTGCAGGCGGTGCTCGATCTTGCACTTGCTCCCTATCTCACGTTAGACTCCAAATTATTACCTTTAAGTCACAATCTTGATCCTTACTGGATACGAACTTAAGATAAGTTCTTTTATTACTATCATGGATCGATGTGTCATATTCTAATGACCTCTCATCGTATGTTGCAACGCTCAGACTCAGGTCTCTTGGAGTCAAATTCCAGAATGGAATATACCTTCCTTCATGCTTTAATGTGATAGAATCACATTTTAACATGTAGCATTTCTAGCTACTAACTTCTTTAACAATGAGCGTGACACTTCTATTAATCGCTTTGATTATCTCTCACTTCAATGTTCTAGCGTAAGTCAGATGCTACATCGAACTTGGTTCTCTGAACGACGTAACATAATCATTGTGGTCGGACTCAATTTGATATGACCATTAGGGTCTAAATAAAAACAATCTTCTTAGTCATTACCAAAACGATGGTAACGACATGCTCGAATAAAACGAACTTAATTATTGGCTTCTTGGTAACCTTGTGACTTTCCCTGATCCAAGCGTCAGTCCTGTGCTTCCGGTAGTATATGCATCTACTACCTTGCACACCTACTCATACTCGTCCCAAGTATTGTCTCATAGTCCCCAAGTCACCATATAGGAAAATCACAAAACAGTTTAACACATCAGATATCAAAACGAAGGCTTTATTATTTCTTGAAACTATTACATAGGTTTTCAAGTTCACCCTAGACTATGCCTCTAATAGGCTACATCATATGGTTTTATCTCTTTGGCTACCTCATAGCTTGATCTTCGGGTATGAATTCCTCATCCTTGGTTCCTCGCATTGTTTTCTGCTTCGTCGAGGATCATGTGGAATGCCCTTGGCCTTGGTGGCGTGTTTGGCCTTGCTGCCTCGTTTTTCTTTGGGCAATCCCTAGAAATATGACCTTCTTTGTTACATCCATAACACACATTCTTGTTGGACGCACACTTGCTGGCGTAATGCCCTGTCTTTCCACATTTGTAGCAAGTCACCTCCTCGCTACATTTCCCGAAGTGCTTCTTTTTACACTTCTCGCACCACTTGGTTTCACCTCCTCCTCCTTCAGTCTTTGAGAATTTCCTTTCTTTGTTGGATTTTGAAGATCCTTCATGCTTCCTTTTCTCGCCAACTTCCGCTCTCTCCAGACCCTTTTCCCTAATATGGATTTCAATATTCCTGGCTGCCCAGATGGCTCCTTTCAAAGTGGTTGCTTACTTGACCATTGGTCCAAAGTTTGCTGGTAATCCATGGGCAAACTTGTTGACCTTGGAGAGCTCAGTTGGAACTAGGTAAGGAACAAGCTTCATTTTCTCTGTAAAACTTGTAGCGTACTCGATGACACTCATCCTTCCCTTCTTTAGATTCTGGAACTCATTGTTGATCTCCAGAAGATCCTGCTCAGAGCAGTACTGCATCTTTAACTGCACCAGAAAATCTTCCCATGACATCTTGCTCGCTTCTCCTTTGGGCATCGAATTGGCTAGTAGCTTCCACCAGCTTAGTACTCCAGATTTCAACAGAGGAACCGCGAGAGCGGTCTTTTTCCTGTTGCTACACTTGCAACTCTCAAACATCATCTCCATCTCAGAGATCCAGTTCATGACTTCCACCGGCGTCGGGCTTCCGGATAGACTCGGTGGTTTGGATGCCATGAAATCCTTGTATGTGCATCCACGTTCGTCATTTCCTCCATCTTGGTGGTTTTACCTAACTATCGGTGGGTTGGCTTGGCCAACAGTCCCACTGTAGTTTCCCTCCTCAGTCTGCCCTTCGTTCAACTCGGGCTGTTCGATCTGTATGGTCGCTTCCTCTCGATTTTGCTGGAGCAAACGTCTGGTGTCCTCCATTTGATGATCCAACATCGCCTGGATCATCGCTTGCACTCCAGCCATTGTTATTGGCTCAGCAGCGGCTACCACAACCGGTATTTGCTCAATTACTGGGGGTTGGTTTCGGTTCCCATTTGCATTCACGTTTCCGCTACGGGTCCTTGTTATCTTGATCTATATACCGAATAAGGTGAATCTAGATCTTTATTTAGGATTTATGTTTAAATCATCCTTATCACTCCGAAACGTTTATATGCTAGTTCTAATATCATAGTTAAACGTTTAGAATCCTAAACACATAAGGTTTCCAGATTCGGTCAGCAATAGACCATAGATCCGAACAAATAACAGCATATCATGCACAAAGCATTTAGCACATAAAAGCATTTAAGGCAAAATCCCTAAAATAATTTAGTGCTCAGACCTCACAATCATCGCTTAGCATTCTAAGTTTAAGTCTAGAAATAAATCCATATTCCTAGTTCGCTTAAACTAATGCTCTGATACCAACTATGACATCCCCATTTTCACGGCCAGAAAAGACCGATTTTGTTTATGCTTTATGAAAATCTGAGTGCCTCTTTTAATAAAAATGTTACGGAATTTGTTCTCAGTAAAACATGATAAATACGTTATCAAAGCATTTCCGAAGAAAAGTATTTTTATTCATTTTAAAACATTTGGGATGTCATCGTCAATACAGAAACATAAGCATAAACAGAACTTACATTCATTATCACTAGTGATTTATATCTCCTTAATCTCTCAGTGTAATGTGACTTCATAACAACACCTGTGATATAAATAAACTGAGTGGGTCAGGTTGGGAAACCTGGTGAGTACATAGGGTTTTCAACCCACAATAATACAGTTATTATGTTTAAACAATTAAGCAATCAACCCAATTACCCATCCCCGTTATCTTCTTTATTCTTAAGGATCTACCCTAAGAATCAGCTATTCCTCGTTCATTTATTCCTAAGGATCATCCTAAGGAATCGACACAAAGTCCATCGTTGCCACGGTTTACAAAACAGGAACTAAGTCTGCATAGTCGCCAGGGGGTTAGGCATCAAGTCTACATGATCGCCAAGGTTTACACAACGGGCACTAAGTCTACATAGTCGCCAGGGTTTAGGCATCAAGTCTGCATGATCGCCAAGGTTTAGGCACCAAGTCTGCATGGTCGCCAAGGTTTAGATCATTTAAAACATGTATAAAATCGTTCATCCAGCATAGACAGCAACTATTCAGATAATATGCACACATAGCACGTAATTTATATAAAATAAATTATTTAAAACATGTATAAAATCGTTCATCCAGCATAGACACCCATGTTTTACCCCAACATTATCGTAGATATAAAATACATATACAGTTTAAATCATTTAAAACATGTATAAAATCGTTCATCCAGCATAGACAGCAAGTATTCAGATAATATGCACAAATAGCACGTAATTTATATAAAATACTTCATATCAATGTGTAAGATGAAAGTAACTATGCACTCACCTGAGAATGTGGTGACTCGGTACTCGGACAGCGCTTCGTTTACTTTAAAATAATTTCCTTTGACGAAACCTAGTATTATTACCACTAGATTTTAGTCTAATATTTACCGTGACTAATTATTAGTCTTATTATTATTATTATTATTATTATTATTATTATTATTATTATTATTATTATTATTATTATTATTATTATTATTATTATTATATAAGCGTTTAAACAATACTTTCCAACCACTATGTACAGACAGGGGCCAGACATAAAACACCGGAGGGCAGGACCAATTTGGCGTATAGCACTTCTGAAATCCAACAACCCTATGCGGCCCTTTAAACCAGATTCCCCATACCGCGAGTAGTTAAAAAGATATTATAACGACACTTATATAAGTCATAATAATAGCTCAAATATTTATTAAAAGTTCATAATAACAATATTAATTTTAAATATAAGCTATATTAAAATAGGGTAAGCATAACTTAATTACAAGGGGATTTTAGCTAGGAGTCAGGCTCTGCAGGGGCATAACTTCGTCGTTGAATCTTTCTAAGAAAGATTCGTGCAGCGCTTCAGCGCTCACCTTACCATACTAAAAACTACAGAAAGAGAAGTCGAATCACGAGGGACCGAAATGCTCAGGGGATAAGGAGAGAAAGACTCTTGAATCAAGAGAATGGTGCAAGAAATATGAGAGCCCAAGGCTCTTATTTATACTAATTGAATTTTCAAAAACTACCCTCCATAATTACTTAATGACCTTTTAGTTATATAAACTACTAAACACCCCTCTATAATACTATTTTAAATGGAGTTAATGATATTTGTACTAAACTAATTTCGAAAGAACTCAAAATTAGTCTTATAATGACCGCATCGTCGATACCTTTCTAATGATATATACATATATGTATATATATATATATATATATATATATATATATATATATATATATATATATATATATATATATGTGTGTGTGTGTGTGTACGTATATATGATTTATACTTTATTTTAATACGTAAATATGTTATTATAATTTGTAACTCGTTCATACGGACCCCGTTTTTTACGTTCTTTATATCCACGCGTAGGTGGAGACGTACTCTACAACTTTCGTTTAGACTCCGTCGGCTAATTTTGACTTTATTTTTAAAGTTATATTTTTAACAGGCCGGGACAGGATTGGTCCGTTAAAATCTCATAACTTCTTCATCCGATGTCCATTTTCGTCTGTCTTTTTATCGCTACACTAATAATAATAATGAGATTTTCGATTCTCGTTTAGGTTGTGTCGGCTAAAAACCGATCGATCTAATACTCGAACTTCGGGTTGTACACCGCTAAGCCGAAACTTCGAAAAATCATAGCTTCCTCATAAGTAGTCAGATTTGGGCGTTCTTTTTTATGGACGTTCTCAGGTTAACATATTCTACGAATTTCATTTAGATTACTAAGGCTAAAAGTCGCTCTATCATAAATTCACTATTTACGACTTCGCGGTGTCGTGCCGGTTCCGTCGCTAAACTTCGACGGGTCATAAATTCTTCGTTATAACTCAGATTTCGGCGCTCTTTATATGTACGGAAACCTTGTAACATATACTAGAGCTTGGTTAAGACTATTTATTATAAATAATATTTTGCCGAAAAGTCGCTTTCGACACTTATTGCCTCAAAATTGACTAGCCCAGATCTACGGGCGTTACAATTATCTCCCCCTTAGGATGATTACGTCCCGGAATCATCAACGAAACAGGGCTCACATGATGACTCCATATGTTATCTCTTCATCCTAAGTTATAACCGTAACTTTGATGTTTCTTCGAACGAGTATCTAACTCTAAGACTTCCTGACTGCAGGCGGTGCTCGATCTTGCACTTGCTCCCTATCTCACGTTAGACTCCAAATTATTACCTTTAAGTCACAATCTCGATCCTTACTGGATACGAACTTAAGATAAGTTATTTTATTACTATCATGGATCGATGTGTCATATTCTAATGACCTCTCATCGTATGTTGCAACGCTCAGACTCAGGTCTCTTGGAGTCAAATTCCAGAATGGAATATACCTTCCTTCATGCTCTAATGTGATAGAATCACATTTTAACATGTAGCATTTCTAGCTACTAACTTCTTTAACAATGAGCGTGATACTTCTATTAATCGCTTTGATTATCTCTCACTTCAATGTTCTAGCATAAGTCAGATGCTACATCGAACTTGGTTCTCTGAACGACGTAACATAATCATTGTGGTCGGACTCAATTTGATATGACCATTAGGGTCTAAATAAAAACAATCTTCTTAGTCATTACCAAAACGATGGTAACGACATACTTGAATAAAACGAACTTAATTATTGGCTTCTTGGTAACCTTGTGACTTTCCCTGATCCAAGCGTCAGTCCTGTGCTTCCGGTAGTATATGCATCTACTACCTTGCACACCTACTCATACTCGTCCCAAGTATTGTCTCGTAGTCCCCAAGTCACCATATAGGAAAATCACAAAACAGTTTAACACATCAGATATCAAAACGAAGGCTTTATTATTTCTTGAAACTATTACATAGGTTTTCAAGTTCACCCTAGACTATGCCTCTAATAGGCTACATCATATGGTTCTATCTCTTTGGCTACCTCATAGCTTGATCTTCGGGTATGAATTCCTCATCCTTGGTTCCTCGCATTGTTTTCTGCTTCGTCGAGGATCATGTGGAATGCCCTTGGCCTTGGTGGCGTGTTTGGCCTTGCTGCCTCGTTTTTCTTTGGGCAATCCCTAGAAATATGACCTTCTTTGTTACATCCATAACACACCTTCTTGTTGGACGCACACTTGCTGGCGTAATGCCCTGTCTTTCCACATTTGTAGCAAGTCACCTCCTCGCTACATTTCCCGAAGTGCTTCTTTTTACACTTCTCGCACCACTTGGTTTCACCTCCTCCTCCTTCAGTCTTTGAGAATTTCCTTTCTTTGTTGGATTTTGAAGATCCTTCATGCTTCCTTTTCTCGCCAACTTCCGCTCTCTCCAGACCCTTTTCCCTAATATGGATTTCAATATTCCTGGCTGCCCAGATGGCTCCTTTCAAAGTGGTTGCTTACTTGACCATTGGTCCAAAGTTTGCTGGTAATCCATGGGCAAACTTGTTGACCTTGGAGAGCTCAGTTGGAACTAGGTAAGGAACAAGCTTCATTTTCTCCGTAAAACTTGTAGCGTACTCGATGACACTCATCCTTCCCTTCTTTAGATTCTGGAACTCATTGTTGATCTCCAGAAGATCCTGCTCAGAGCAGTACTGCATCTTTAACTGCACCAGAAAATCTTCCCATGACATCTTGCTCGCTTCTCCTTTGGGCATCGAATCGGCTAGTAGCTTCCACCAGCTTAGTACTCCAGATTTCAACAGAGGAACCGCGAGAGCGGTCTTTTTCCTGTTGCTACACTTGCAACTCTCAAACATCATCTCCATCTCGGAGATCCAGTTCATGACTTCCACCGGCGTCGGGCTTCCGGATAGACTCGGTGGTTTGGATGCCATGAAATCCTTGTATGTGCATCCACGTTCGTCATTTCCTCCATCTTGGTGGTTTTACCTAACTATCGGTGGGTTGGCTTGGCCAACAGTCCCACTGTAGTTTCCCTCCTCAGTCTGCCCTTCGTTCAACTCGGGCTGTTCGATCTGTATGGTCGCTTCCTCTCGATTTTGCTGGAGCAAACGTCTGGTGTCCTCCATTTGATGATCCAACATCGCCTGGATCATCGCTTGCACTCCAGCCATTGTTATTGGCTCAGCAGCGGCTACCACAACCGGTATTTGCTCAATTACTGGGGGTTGGTTTCGGTTCCCATTTGCATTCACGTTTCCGCTACGGGTCCTTGTTATCTTGATCTATATACCGAATAAGGTGAATCTAGATCTTTATTTAGGATTTATGTTTAAATCATCCTTATCACTCCGAAACGTTTATATGCTAGTTGTAATATCATAGTTAAACGTTTAGAATCCTAAACACATAAGGTTTCCAGATTCGGTCAGCAATAGACCATAGATCCGAACAAATAACAGCATATCATGCACAAAGCATTTAGCACATAAAAGTATTTAAGGCAAAATCCCTAAAATAATCTAGTGCTCAGACCTCACAATCATCGCTTAGCATTCTAAGTTTAAGTCTAGAAATAAATC
This sequence comes from Lactuca serriola, assembly GCF_051521515.1. Classification (NCBI taxonomy): domain Eukaryota; kingdom Viridiplantae; phylum Streptophyta; class Magnoliopsida; order Asterales; family Asteraceae; genus Lactuca; species Lactuca serriola. Next base: position 287,279,020 of record NC_136410.1, read on the forward strand.
CATATTCCTAGTTCGCTTAAACTAATGCTCTGATACCAACTATGACATCCCCATTTTCACGGCCAGAAAAGACCGATTTTGTTTATGCTTTATGAAAATCTGAGTGCCTCTTTTAATAAAAATGTTACGGAATTTGTTCTCAGTAAAACATGATAAATACGTTATCAAAGCATTTCCGAAGAAAAGTATTTTTATTCATTTTAAAACATTTGGGATGTCATCGTCAATACAGAAACATAAGCATAAACAGAACTTACATTCATTATCACTAGTGATTTATATCTCCTTAATCTCTCAGTGTAATGTGACTTCATAACAACACCTGTGATATAAATAAACTGAGTGGGTCAGGTTGGGAAACCTGGTGAGTACATAGGGTTTTCAACCCACAATAATACAGTTATTATGTTTAAACAATTAAGCAATCAACCCAATTACCCATCCCCGTTATCTTCTTTATTCTTAAGGATCTACCCTAAGAATCAGCTATTCCTCGTTCATTTATTCCTAAGGATCATCCTAAGGAATCGACACGAAGTCCATCGTTGCCACGGTTTACAAAACAGGAACTAAGTCTGCATAGTCGCCAGGGGTTAGGCATCAAGTCTACATGATCGCCAAGGTTTACACAACGGGCACTAAGTCTACATAGTCGCCAGGGTTTAGGCATCAAGTCTGCATGATCGCCAAGGTTTAGGCACCAAGTCTGCATGGTCGCCAAGGTTTAGATCATTTAAAACATGTATAAAATCGTTCATCCAGCATAGACAGCAAGTATTCAGATAATATGCACACATAGCACGTAATTTATATAAAATAAATTATTTAAAACATGTATAAAATCGTTCATCTAGCATAGACACCCATGTTTTACCCCAACATTATCGTAGATATAAAATACATATACAGTTTAAATCATTTAAAACATGTATAAAATCGTTCATCCAGCATAGACAGCAAGTATTCAAATAATATGCACACATAGCACGTAATTTATATAAAATACTTCATATCAATGTGTAAGATGAAAGTAACTATGCACTCACCTGAGAATGTGGTGACTCGGTACTTGGACAGCGCTTCGTTTACTTTAAAATAATTTCCTTTGACGAAACCTAGTATTATTACCACTAGATTTTAGTCTAATATTTACCGTGACTAATTATTAGTCTTATTATTATTATTATTATTATTATTATTATTATTATTATTATTATTATTATTATTATTATTATTATTATTATTATATAAGCGTTTAAACAATACTTTCCAACCACTATGTACAGACAGGGGCCAGACATAAAACACCGGAGGGCAGGACCAATTTGGCGTATAGCACTTCTGAAATCCAACAACCCTATGCGGCCCTTTAAACCAGATTCCCCATACCGCGAGTAGTTAAAAAGATATTATAACAACACTTATATAAGTCATAATAATAGCTCAAATATTTATTAAAAGTTCATAATAACAATATTAATTTTAAATATAAGCTATATTAAAATAGGGTAAGCATAACTTAATTACAAGGGGATTTTAGCTAGGAGTCGGGCTCTGCAGGGGCATAACTTTGTCGCTGAATCTTTCTAAGAAAGATTCGTGCAGCGCTTCAGCGCTCACCTTACTATACTAAAAACTACAGAAAGAGAAGTCGAATCACGAGGGACCGAAATGCTCAGGGGATAAGGAGAGAAAGACTCTTGAATCAAGAGAATGGTGCAAGAAATATGAGAGCCCAAGGCTCTTATTTATACTAATTGAATTTTCAAAAACTACCCTCCATAATTACTTAATGACCTTTTAGTTATATAAACAACTAAACACCCCTCTATAATACAATTTTAAATGGAGTTAATGATATTTGTACTAAACTAATTTCGAAAGAACTCAAAATTAGTCTTATAATGACCGCATCGTCGATACCTTTCTAATGATATATACATATATGTATATATATATATATATATATATATATATATATATATATATATATATGTGTGTGTGTGTGTGTGTGTGTACGTATATATGATTTATACTTTATTTTAATACGTAAATATGCTATTATAATTTGTAACTCGTTCATACAGACTCCGTTTTTTACCTTCTTTATATCCACGCATAGGTGGATTCGTACTCTACAACTTTCGTTTAGACTCCGTCGGCTAATTTTGACTTTATTTTTAAAGTTATATTTTTAACAGGCCGGGACAGGATTGGTCCGTTAAAATCTCATAACTTCTTCATCCGATGTCCATTTTCGTCTGTCTTTTTATCGTTACACTAATAATAACGAGATCTTCGATTCTCGTTTAGGTTGTGTCGGCTAAAAACCGATCGATCTAATACTCGAACTTTGGGTTGTACACCGCTAAGCCGAAACTTCGAAAAATCATAACTTCCTCATAAGAAGTCAGATTTGGGCGTTCTTTTTTATGGACGTTCTCAGGTTAACATATTCTACGACTTTCATTTAGATTACTAAGGCTAAAAGTCGCTCTATCATAAATTCACTATTTACGACTTCGCGGTGTCGTCGGTTCCGTCGCTAAACTTCGACGGGTCATAAATTCTTCGTTATAACTCAGATTTCGGCGCTTGTTATATGTACGAAAACGTTCTAACATATACTACAGCTTGGTTAAGAGTATTTATTATAAATAATATTTTGCCCAAAAGTCATTTTCGATACTTATTGCCTCAAAATTGACTAGCCCGGATCTACGGGCGTTACATTTACACCCTTTTATTCATTTCTTCCATTTTCAAGCCAAAGAACTTCCATTCTCTCTCAAGTATCATAAGGATCTTCATTTCAATATTCCAAAAGTGTAAGAATTTCATCCTTTGATTTATTGATACATCTCTTTATCTAGTACACTCCATTGATTTCATCCATGAAATCATTCCATTTTTATAGATCTTCAAGTATTCTTCATTTCAACAAGAACACACACTAGTGTTCTTGAGCCTTAAACACCCTAACAAGCTTCTATATTGTAAGTAATCTTACCTTAGCTTGTGTTAATGCTTGAACCACTTAGTTTACCCCTTGAATTCATCAAAAACTCAAGAACACATGGTGTTTACGTCTAAGGCAATCTCCATGGCCCGTAAACACTCATAAGTGGTACATTTGTGCCACCACTCCTTCCTAAGGCTTAGAATTGAACTTAGAACACTTCATTTTGACTTGTAAGACCTTGAAACACAAAATGGTACAAGTTACCATGAGTTTACGGCCGTAAACTCATTGGGCCATAAGCCCATTGGCCGTAAACTCATGTGGTAATTACCATGGGTCGCAAACTCCAAGGTGAAGCCCTACAACCCTTAGATGCAACCCTTTTGTACTTATAACACTTGAATCAAAGTGTGTTCCATGTCCTAGGGTGTCTTTACTTGCTTAATTAGTTGATAAATCACTAATTAGATACATATATGTGTCATTATATGTTAAATAGGATCCATGTGTGTGTGTTCAAGTCTTCACTTGGCACCTAGCATCCTATTCAGAAGTTTCATCCAAACCACTCACTACAGGTAAGTTCATACCCCTTAATCAACCTTTTAAATGTTTTTAAATGCTTTTATGGGGGGAATACAAGTTACATCATAATAGTTATAATATCAATCACATGTGATTTATAACTATTAAACAAAGGGATGAATGTCATACCAGCTCGACGTCTTCGAGCGTCATGGTTTACTAGGTCGATCAAGTATGGTTACAATTATATCACATTATACCTTAATTAACAATTGGTTTAAGGTAGTTAGTACATCAGTAGTTACTATAACATAAAACTACATTACTTCATTATTTTCCTCATTACATTTACTTTTAGATATTCACATAAATAATAATGTACAAACTATATTTGATTAATGATAGTCACCTTTGGGAGGAATACTCACTCTTACAATGAACAAACACACAACACACTTGATGCCTTGGTAGAAGGCTACTTTTAGTAGAAAATATAGGATTTTCTAGGAGATACAAACAATTACTACACACATTTACAAACTCATACATTCAAACACTTACAAAGATTTTCTTACAAACAATGACACTAAAATGCTTATGGATTCACCAGCTTTATAGCTGATAAAATCTTTCAAAATAACTTGTATTCTCAGGTCATCAGTAGATAGGTACCGAGGCCAGCTTTTGAGAAGATGGAGCACTTTCAAGACTCATCTTTTATTTTGATTCATATTTTGGTGTCTTATAAACTGTACATAACACACTTGTATTAAAATACCTTATTAATGCAATGGATGATGTTATTTTCTTGTTTACTATTATTCTGTGTTGTGATACTGTACATGACGTCCTCCTCCCCAGAACGTTTCCGCCGTTCCGGTTTTGGGGTGTGACAGTTTGGTATCAGAGCATTGTTTATAGTGAATTGAGTATATCAAACCATAAAAGATATACTAACTATAAATACAATGGGATTTAAATACTCTGACCAAGAGTTTATACTTTTAAATAATAAAATATTTAACTAAGTATACAAACCTGCATTCATACTAAAATCAGTGTCACTAGGACAGAACAAAAGTATTACGATTGTTGAATATCACAAGTAGGCTCGGGAATGTATGGTCAGTTCTGGGAGTGGCATAGCCTGATCAACTATGCTAGTCCGAGAAGTGATTAGCATATGCCCAAGAATGGTTGTGATGTGGCAACAAGTCTAAAAAACTTACCAACACTACTACAATGATAACATTAGAACAAAACATAAACCTAAAATACAATAGGAGTATTTTGTGTCACTATAGTTACTTGTTTGAGAACTAAAGAGGTCCTTACTAAGTAGGTCAATAGTTGCTAAGTGGATACGCTAAGGTTATATGAGGTTAAGGTGTCATAGACTTAGAATCGGTGATCTTTGCTTTACTTCATGCTCCTTGTTTGGTTGTGGATTTGGAGTTAGGGTCACTTATTCGAAGGTCTATCATGTTTTGATTTCATATAACTGGTATGCACTATACAAGTATTGAAGTAACTGGTAAGGATCATATTATAATTATCTTAAGTGGTACGTCTATTTATATAGTATTCTTATATCCCTTTTCTCACATAGATATCATGGTTGGATTCCATCCTCCTGGCGACCCGTACTTCCCAAATCAAGGCAATGCTTGATGGCTTGAAGATGAGCCAGAAGATTACCATCCAATCCCTTTAGATGATCACCTCGCTGAAGGCTTTTCTGATAGTTCCGACTCTGAGCCAAAAGCCAACAACCTACCCCAAGAGGGACAAGTCCCAAACCTCAACCCCCGACCAGCATTTCAAGGTCCCACACCCTTGTGGGTGACAAAATTGAACCGCTGGAGTGATGAGTAGGGTCAGCCCTTACCCTTCAATGGAGACCGAAGCTTTTACAATTTAAGCGAGGGAGGTTCAGCTGACCGAGTCCTGCCCATCATGGTCCGTAGGATTGTTCGGAATGTTGAGCAAGGTCGGGCAGCCATCGACCGAGTCACGGAAGTTGATGCCAATTCGGGCATTAACACGGTCCGCATTCGCCATCTCGAAACAACTATGGAAAGGACTAGGAGAACCAATGAGGCTCTGCAGCAACAACTAGCTGCATCCCAAGCTAAAGTCAAGGAACTTCGAGCTCGTCAGGAAATGTCTGAAAGGCACATGAGAGACATGGAGCACCGTCTGTCAGAGTAAAGGACTCATTCTAATGGTTCTCGTCGTAGATAGAGCCTACTCAACTCTCTCTTTTGGTTATAACTTAGTTATGTAAAAACTCTAGTTTAATTTCCTATCTTTGTAAAGATTGTGGATCTGTTAAGTCTTGATTAGGTCGTACTTCTGTCAAAATTTTCCCAGCTTGGTTCGATGTAAGACCTACTTCTAGGTTAGTTTTCCTGTACTTGTTACATCTATAAAACCAGTATTATTGACAGATATCTAATCCCATGGAAATTATTAACCAAATGCTATCATCTTTCTAGTACTAGATCTGCATTTAATCATACTATTAAATTGTATTGTTGGGCTATGGAGAATTAGTCCGTTAGTCACTCTCATCATTTCTCTCTATTAAATCCTTACCAGTATCGTCATCTTTGTAAACTTGTAGTTAAAAAATGCCTTCGCGCCGATTAACGAGACGCGATCCTCGGGTAACTCCAATACCACCACCTCCTCCACAAATCGATACGGGAGCTCTAAATGTTGCAGTATCTGCGGCTGTGGCAACAGCCATGTCTCAGTACCATTCTACTGGTGTCAGCGGAGGTGGAACGCCTATTAATTCTACTCAAGGTGAAATCCTCGTGCGCTCGAGAGAGTGCTCCTACAAGGACTTCACCAATTGCAAGACAAATTCCTTTAAAGGGACTGGTAGAGTCATTGCCCTCTCGCAATGGTTCGAAAAGATGGAGTCGATCTTTGAGATCTGCTCCTGCCCAGCAGGGAGTAAGGTCAAGCTTGCTTCTTGCACCTTCGAGGAAAAAGCCCTGATGTTGTGGAATAGCCATGTCAAGTCACTAACTCTATTAGGGGCAAATGATATGGGCTGGGAAACCCTGAAAGACCTCATCATTGAGGAATACTGCCCGAGGGGCAAGATCCAGAAATTAGAACAAAAACTATGGAGCCTAACCATGAAGGGCTCCGACATAGTTTCTTATACCGCCATATTCAGCGAGCTGGTGGCCCTCTGTCCCAACATGGTTCCCACGGAGGGAAAGAAAATAGAGAGGTACATCTGGGGGCTGGTGCCTCCATTTCAGGGAAATGTCTTATCCTCAAACCCCGCTACGTTTAATAGTGCCAAACGATTGGCACAATGGCTCATTGACCATGGGGTTCGTACCCCATCATCAAAAACAACCCTAGCCATCTCCGAACCTTCCAAAGCCGCTGACAACAAGCGGAAGTTCTGGGATGACAAGAAGAAACAAAAAACTGCCAAAAAGCAACAGGTTGTGGCGTTTCATGCCGCGATAGCACCTGTCGCTGCTGCTCCGATAAAGCAGTACTCTGGAAGCTTGCCAAAGTGCAACAAATGCAACTTCCACCACAATGGACCATGCCGGGATTTGCAGTGCTCCAACTGCAACAAAAAGGGGCACACTGTCTGCTTTTGCAAATCCCCGGCAAAGCCAATCAACCAAGTCCCCGTCGCTGGTGTGGGCCAAGCTTGCTATGGTTGTGGTGAGGTGGGCCACTACAAAAGGAACCGCCCGAAGGCAGGGAATGTCGGTGGAGTAGGCAGAGTTTTGGCCATAGGCCACGAGGAAGCAATTGCCGACCCCACAGTGGTCACTGGTACATTTTTCCTCGATAACTCGTATGCATGCATTATGTTTGATAGTGGAGCGGAGAGGAGTTTCGTGAACCAAAAATTTGCTCAATTAATTAAGCAAAAATCACGAACACTTAAAGAACCGTTCACTGTAGAAATGGCTAACAGAAAGACTGAGAGCACTAGCAGTATATACGTAGGATGTACTCTAACTCTAGATAACCATTCATTTACAATCGACCTCATGCCGGTCTCAATTAAAAGTTTCGACGTCATTATCGGCATGGATTGGTTGAGTCTGCATCGTGCCGACATCATGTGTTATGAAAAGGCTGTTCGCCTTAATCTGCCTCTGGAGAAACTCTCGTAGTCTATGGCGATAAACCCGGAACGAGCCTTAGTATCAACTCGAGTATTCAAGCTCAGAAGTACTTACGTAAGGAATGTCGTGCATTCCTTGCACACGTTGTTGATACGAGCCAAGAAACCAAAGACCTGAAGAACATTCCAGTAGTACGCGACTATCCCGACATCTTTCCAGAAGAACTACCAGGATTACCTCCGCAACAACAAGTCGAGTTCAGAATCAATTTAGTTCCAGGAGCTACCCCATCAGCCAAATCGTCTTATCGTCTAGCACCAGCTGAGATGCAGGAACTATCTGGACAACTTAACGAAGTGCTCAGCAAGGGCTTTATTAGACCAAACTTCTCACCCTGGGGAGCACCGGTCTTGTTAGTTAAGAAGAAATACGGATCATTTCGTATGTGCATCGACTACAGGGAGATCAACAAGCTAACGGTTAAAAATCGTTACCCTTTCCTCGCATAGACGATCTGTTTGACCAACTGCAAGGGCCGAATTACTTTTCAAAATTTGATTTAAGGTCCGGGTATCACCAGTTGCGAGTGTTGGAGGAGGATGTTCTGAAGACAGCCTTCCGAACTCGTTACGGACACTACGAGTTCGTAGTGATGCCATTTGGATTGACAAATGTGCCCACAGTGTTTATGAACTTAATGAATCGGGTATGCCGTCCTTACTTGGATCAGTTCATCATCGTCTTCATCGATGACATACTTATCTACTCTCGAAGTAAGGAGGAACATAGTGATTATCTGTGACAAGTCCTAGGAACCCTACGAATAGAGAAGCTCTACGCAAAGTTCTCTAAATGCGAATTTTGGATCCGAATGGTCGAATTCTTAGGACACGTGGTTACTGAAGAAGGAATCCACGTGGACCCTTCCAAAATTAAAGCCATTGAGAACTGGTTAGCACCAAAGACGCCTACCGAAATTCGTCAATTTCTAGGCCTCGCTGGCTACTACCACAAATTCATACAGAACTTCTCGCGTATAGCGAAGCCTCTAACGACATTGACTCAGAAAGGCGTGGCCTTTCACTGGGAAGAGAAGCAAGAAAAAGCATTCCAAACGCTGAAGCGAGCCTTATGCACCGCACCGATACTATCCCTCCCAGAAGGAATAGAAGACTTCGTGGTTTATTGTGATGCGTCAAATCAAGGGCTCAATTGTGTTCTGATGCAACGAGGTAAGGTCATTGCCTATGCCTCAAGACAGCTGAAGACACACAAATTCAACTACACCACACACGATCTTGAGTTAGGAGTAGTCTTGTTTGCTCTGAAGATCTGGAGACACTACCTGTATGGTACAAAAAGCATTATATTTACAAACCACAAGAGCCTACAACACATATTCAACCAGAAGGAGCTCAATATGAGACAATGACGGTGGGTCGAGCTACTCAATGACTACGAATGCGACATTCGTTATCATCCAGGTAAAGCCAACGTAGTAGCAGACACCCTAAGTCGGAAAGAATATTATGGTCGAAAATTCAAGTCACTGACTATGACTATCCATTCGCATCTGTCCACACAAAGTAAGGAGGCTCAACTCGAAGCCTTGAAACCTGAAAATGTGGTGGGTGAATCCCTGCAAGGAATGGATAAGAACTTGGAAGTCAAGGGGGGCGGAGCTTTGTATCTCATGGACCGGATCTGGACACCGAAACACGGTGGCTTCAGAGACTTGGTCATGACGGAAGCGCACAACACTCGATATTCCTTCCATCCGGGTTCAGATAAAATGTATTGGGATCTTAAAAAGTTATACTGGTGGCCTAACATGAAAGCAGAGATTGCTACCTTTGTAAGTAAATGCCTTACTTGCACCAAGGTCAAGGTCGAATACCAGAAACCCTCAGGTTTATTACAACAACCAGAGATATCGGAGTGGAAGTGGGAGAGGATCACAATGGACTTCATAACCAAGTTGCCCAAGACATCGGGTGGACTTGATACCATTTGGGTCATCGTCGATAGATTGACCAAGTCCGCACACTTCCTGCCCATCAAAGAAAATGACAAGATGGAGAAGCTCACAAGAACATACATTAGGGAAATCGTACGACTGCATGGTGTTCCTATATCCATTATCTTCGATAGAGATAGCAGATTCACTTCGAGGTTCTGGCAATCGCTACAAAGTTCCCTAGGGACGAGGCTGGACATGAGTACATCCTACCACCCACAAATCGACGGAAAAAGTGAGAGAACTATCCAAACACTAGAGGATATGTTGCGAGCTTGTGTAATCGACTTTGGGAAGGCATGGGATACCCATTTACCCCTTGTCGAGTTCTCCTATAACAATAGTTATCACACGAGCATAAAGGCTACTCCATTTGAAGCCCTCTATGGCCGAAAGTGTAGATCCCCTCTGTGTTGGGTTGAGGTGGGTGACACACAGTTAGCTAAAGGACGAGTTCCTGACAGCACTCTCACAGGTCCGGAGATCATTCGAGAAATGACAGAGAAAATCGTTCAGACTCGTGAATGATTGAAAGCCTCTAAAGACCGACAGAAAAGCTACGCAGACAAACGAAGGAAACCTTTGGAATTCCAGGTGGGAGACCGCGTTCTTTTGAAAGTCTCACCCTGGAAGGGCTTGATACGCTTCGGAAAGCGTGGAAAGCTAAATCCAAGATATATAGGGCCTTTCGAGATTCTTGCTAGAATCGGCCCTATAGCTTACAAACTCAACCTACCCCACGAACTTAGTAACGTACATTCTACTTTCCACGTCCCGAACTTGAAAAAGTGCCTATCCCGACGAGACTCTTGTAATCCCACTCGATGAGATCGAGATCAACGAGAGCCTAAACTTCATGGAAGAACCAGTAGAGATCATGGACCGAGAGGTCAAGCAAACGAAAAAAATCCGCATCCCGATCGTGAAGGTTCGTTGGAACACCAAGCGAGGACCGAAATTCACTTGGGAGCAAGAGGATCAAATGAAATTGAAATATCCTCATCTTTTCGCTTAGTTATTTATAACTACTTAATTGCTTAAACTCTAATTTCAGAACGAAATTCTCGCTAGCGGGGGGATGATGTGACAACCCGAAATTTCTATCTTGTACAATTGTTCAACTCAATCATAGTCAGACTTATTTTCTGCTAACTTTTAGCACTATTTAGAGTCTGTTTGGGTGTTCTAATCATAATGCATTCAAGAAACAAGTATTGGGAAGTATCTTCTAGGGTTCAATGTGCAACAAACTAAACCCTAAACCTAAAATGTGGTGTTTACGACCAAACTTTATGAGTTTGGGCCGTAAACTCTCTTGTGGCCGTGAACTCATGCATAAAGCATGAGTTTACACCCTTTTCTTCATTTCTTCCATTTTTAAGCCAAAGAACTTCCATTCTCTCTCAAGTATCATAAGGATCTTCATTTCAATCTTCCAAAAATGTAAGTATTTCATCCTTTGATTTGTTGATACATCTCTTTATCTAGTACACTCCATTGATTTCATCCATGAAATCATTCCATTCTGATAGATCTTCAAGTGTTCTTCATTTCACCAAGAACACAAAGAACACACACTAGTGTTCATGAGCCTTAAACACCCTAACAAGCTTATATATTGTAAGTACTCTTACCTTAGCTTGTGTTAATGCTTGAACCACTTAGTTTACCCCTTGAATTCATCAAAAACTCAAGAACACATGGTGTTTACGGCCAAGGCAATCTCCTTGGGCTGTAAACACTCATAAGTGGTGCATTTGTGCCACCACTCCTTCCTAAGGCTTAGAATTGAACTTAGAACACTTCATTTTGACTTGTAAGACCTTGAAACACAAAATGGTACAAGTTACCATGAGTTTACCGCCATAAACTCATTGGGCCATAAGCCCATGGGCCATAAACTCATGTGGTAATTACCATGGGTCGCGAACTCCAAGGTGAAGCCCTACAACCCTTAGATGCAACCCGTTTGTACTTATAACACCTGAATCAAAGTGTGTTCCATGTCCTAGGGTGTCTTTACTTGCTTAATTAGTTGTTAAATCACTAATTAGATACATATATGTGCCATTATATGTTAAATAGGATTCGTGTGTGTGTTCAAGTCTTCACTTGGCACCTAGCATCCTATTCAGAAGTTTCATCCAAACCACTCACTACAGGTAAGTTCATACCCCTTAATCAACCTTTTAAATGTTTTTAAATGCTTTTATGGGGGGAATACAAGTTAAATCATAATACTTATAATATCAATCACATGTGATTTATAGCTATTAAACAAAGGGATTTACTATACTTTTAACTGTTTTGTCAACAAAATACTTCAAAATGATTATCAAACTCTTTTAAATGTTAAACTATTTATAAAACTTGTTCTTAATTACCAAACCTTCACTTTCAATTCTTTAAACTTATATATTGTCAAAACCATGTCCAATACATATATAGTTATATAAGTAAGGTTTAAAGGACTTAGGACTGATAACTCGCTTTAATTCTTGTTCCTTGTTTGGTTGTGGACTTAGAGTACTCTGTTGTTTTTCCGAGTGTCATTTGATCCTTAGTTATATAATATGTATATATGTATAGATATAAAGCTTTTACTTCAGTTCCAACGCCTTTGGGTAGCAAAGGTGTATAAACTTGCTAAGTCATTCAAACAACAATTCTAGTAAACTATAATAGGTATAGTTTAGAGTTATACTACTTACAAATTTCTAGTGCAATGAAACGTACAAAGAGTCACTTCATACATGAGTCAATACATACTATGATGAGAATCAGAGAGAACATACTATACACTATACAGATAGAACATACACTAGTACATACAATACATACACACTATATACTATACAAAAGAACATACTATGATGAGGATCAGGGAGAACATACACTACACTAGTACATACAATACATACACACTATAACATAAATGTGAGGCACTACTTCAGGGCATGGCATCTCTCTCATGGCTCGTCTTGTAACCAGAGTCTTCTGAAGGGACGGCGTGAATTCGTGTATCGATCTATACTGGACTGACCATCTTACACCTTGTTGCTAGCTACAGTGGGACCTGCAGGTCTTCGGGTGATGAATGACATACCATCTCGACGTCTTCGAGCGTTGTGTTTTACTAGGTCGATCAAGTATGGTTACAATTATATCACATTATACCTTAATTAACAATTGGTTTAAGGTAGTTAGTACATCAGTAGTTACTATAACATAAAACTACAGTATTTCATTATTTTCCTCATTACATTTACTTTGTGATATTCACATAAATAATAATGTACAAACTATATTTGATTAATGATAGTCACCTTTGGGAGGAATACTCACTCTTACAATGAACAAACACACAGCACACTTGATGCCTTGGTAGAAATCTACTTTTAGTAGAAAATATAGGATTTTCTAGGAGATACAAATAATTACTACACACATTTACAAACTCATACATTCAAACACTTACAAACATTTTCATAGAAACAATGACACTAAAATGCTTATGGATTCACCAGCTTTAAAGCTTATAAACTCTTTCAAAATAACTTGTATTCTCAGGTCATCAGTAGACAGGTACCGAGGCTAGCTTTTGAGAAGATGGAGCACTTTCAAGACTCATCTTTTATTTTGATTCATATTTTGGTGTGTTATAAACTGTACAGAACACACTTGTATTAAAATACCTTATTAATGCATTGGATGATGTTGTTTTCTTGTTTACTATTATTCTGTGTTGTGATACTGTACATGACGTCCTCCCCCCCCCCCCCCCCCAGAACGTTTCCACCATTCCGGTTTTGGGGTGTGACACCTTTTAAATCAGATATGTATATAAAATCATTGATTAATAGCTTAAATACTATATTCACAATTTAATAAACTAATTAATTCACTTATTCAAAGTTTAAATCAAAATAGTTATAAAAACTAATACATTCTTATATATTTATACAACACAAAAAATACATATATTCACAAAATTTATACATAAAATTCATAAAAAAAAATCACATCTTAATATAGTCAATTCATAATTCACTAATTCAGCATACAAAATTCACAGCTTAATATTACAAATTCATAGTTTAATGCATAAAAATTATATATTCATATATTCTCAACTTAAAACTTACATTTGTATTTTTAGATCTATATGGTAGTGTTTCTTTCAAATGAATTTACATAAATATTCACAATTTAAATTTTACATACTTTATTTAAAATTAGATAAAATCATATTTGTGTATAATATTTCTTTAATCTTATATTCCACAAGCAAACAAAAATTTTATAAAAAAATCACAGCTTATTACTAGTCAATTCACAGCTTAATACAGTCAGTTCACAGTTTAAACAGAAAATTCACATCTTGATGCAGTAAAAAAAATTATAAAAAAAAAATTATAGGTTAATATCAACCAATTCACAGCTTAATACAGTTAACTCACAATTTAAAACAAAAAATTCACAGCTTAATATAGACAATTCACAGTTTAAACAGAAAATTTACATCTTAATTTAGTCAATTCACATTTAATACAGGTAATTCACAATTTAATAAAAAAATCATAGCTTAATATAAGAAATTCATAGTTTAAACAGAAAATTTACATCTTAATGTAGTCAAGTCACTATTTAAAACACAAAAATAACAGCTTAATACATAAAATTTAAATTTTAATACATAAAAATATGCATTCACAGCTATATTATCATGTGGGGTTGTCAATAATATAATACAAGAAAAATATAATATTAGCTTCACCACGAAAGATCAAACATAATTAAAATAAATTAGTAAATTCTTTGTAATTATCTAAGAATAAGAGTTCTTATATTTTGAAAACATCTTTAAATACATAGTTATTGAACTAAATTAAATAACAAATAAATAATAGAGACAATTTTAAATTCTTTGATTATAAATATACTTATCAGATTGAGACAATTTTAATTATATATATATATATATATATATATATATATATATATATATATATATATATATATATATATATATATATATATGATTTCTACAACTAAGGTTATCTCCAATACATTGAACTCTTAAGAGTTGAATGGATTGTCATATCAACATTCCATTAACTATACCATTTATCTATTAAGCTCTTAAGATTTCAATAGATTTCCACATCAGCATTTTATTATATTTTTTTAAAAATAATATTAATAAATATGTCTAGAATTTTACATTAATTAGAAATTAAAAGATACAATTACAAAATATTAATTAAAGATTATAATTAGGAATTAAAAATTATGACTAATATATTAAATAAAAAGTAAATTATTGAATATAAAATAAATTAAATTATAAATCAGAAAAATTATGATATATAGTTTGTTTATGAAAGAAAAAAAAATCAAATGTTAAGTTCTATATAAATTGTTATATAGTAAAATACAATAAAAGAAAAAAAAAAGGAAAATCCCATTACACTGTTGAATGGGATTAAACCCCCATTCATTAAACTCCTCCTATAATGTCAAATTTAACCATTAAACACCACATCACCTTACTTTTGCTTATTAAACTCTTCATTGAGTGCCCATTAGGGATAGCCTAACAATAGTTGGTGAATTACATTTTCCTGTGTAAAAGTAATGATATAGTACATCTACTTTTCAGACTAGACTAATAAGTTTCGACTTTGTAATTATAATCTCTTTATTTTGACTATTTGTGCACATACCATGAACATCAAGAGAGAAATATATAACTTAAAGATAAAGAATATCAGTCACCGGTGAAAATAAAGAATGTTATGAAGTGATGATATTATTTTATTAGATTACAATAAAGTCATAATTTAATTAAATAATATTCAACATCCACAACTTAACAACAGTTTAAACTAATATTAACAAAAGTAGACGATAAATGAGAGATTACAACATCAAATTCACAGCTTAACACACACACACAAAAAAAAACAATAAAAACTGCATAAGAGATAATGATGCACAATCAATTCATAGAAATCACACACCTCAACACAGTTAATGAGAAAAAGGCTATTATTTACTAAAGGTATATACTGATATTTAAAACCACTGGTAAAGCAAAATCATAACTCTATGTTCAAAATCTACATCAGAACATAAAAATTTCAAGCACAAAAGCAAATATGAAGTCATATTACGTTGATTTGAGTGAAACTCCACTGGATTTACAAAATTCTCATCATGAAGGACATAATTTTAGATCTGGAGAAGTAGAGAGCATGAGCATCGATGAAGACAATAGGAAATGCATCGATCTGAGCATAAGTTGCGACGTATGAAGGCCCTTGGTCGTCGGAGAAGAACAAGATAATTGGAGGTGGCCGAAGACAAAGGAGATCTGGAGGAATCCGAGACAAATCATATATAGAGGGAGGCGGTTTTGGTAAATCCTCATCGCTTGTCGAAGTTGTAGAGCTGGAAAAAGGAGGACGTTGATGTAAGAGCATCATAGAAGAAAGAGAATGATGAAAGACGACATTTTCTGGTGTTTTGGCTAGGTCCAAGGTCGAAAACAAAGTACACATCATAGATCTAAAGGAGTAGAAAGTCAGATTCGGTGTTTCGGTGGTGATAGTTGTTGTTCGAGGTATATAACAACAGTTGGCAACAATGGTTACAGATCTGGTGGTTGTTTGGTGTAGATTTGGACCCGAACACTTCAGATCTGCAGTAGGAATCGTAGATCTAGAGGCAAATATTGTAGATCTGATCTGGAAATCACAAATCTGGTGGGAGGAGATGTCGACGGTAAACCGGAGATGCAACGAAGAAGAGGTAACGATGGTTCAAGATCTGAAATTTGTCGTCGACAGTGATAACGCTGGTGAGTTCGTTGTCGGCGATGGTGAGGTCGTCGTCGACGGTGGTGGCTGTAATGGTTTTCATCAAAGGAGGTTGAAGGATATGAAAGAGTTTTTTTTTGTTCTTAGCTATTATGAAAGAATGTTATCCGATCAAACTCAAAAGTAATATAATAGATTTTACACAAAGACCATTATGTCCTTATTGTGTTCTTTTATTTATAAAAAACTTAAGAAAAATCAAAATATAAAAAAACCTTAATTATAAGTTAAAAATGAATGGTTCTTAGGTTTTTAACATTTATTGGTTCTCATTTGATCTTTGAGAGAGAGAGAGAGAGAGAGAGAGAGAGAGAGAAAAAAGCAAAATATATTACTCATTTCATATATGTATGTAAGCAAGCAGACCAAGAAGCAGATTTGGAGACTGGAAAGGAAGAAGAGAGGAAGGTGTAGCTTCGTTGGAAGAGGAGTGGTGTTCACCGGAATGTTGATGGGGAAGATGATTCAGGAGGTGAGGATGGTTAAAAGAGCAACCCATGGGCTTCTATGTTATTGTAACATTTGTTCCACTGTCTTCCGTGGTTTTGAGTGAGACTAAAAATCAATGATTTAGCTTTAGTCAAAGTGCTATATTAACCTTGTTCTAATCATACCAAACGCCATCTGGAATACATTTGTTCATTTGTTTTGTTCAGTTCTTTCACGCTCGCCAAACGATGCCTTGCTAGGCCACGATCGAAGAGGCCAAGGTGTCAATGGTATAGTTTCATCCTTAGGTGTTGTGATGCTTAACTGTTACTCGACTTTATTGTTGCTACTGAGACTTAGCAATGGGTCGAATCAAAACCAAATATTCAACAATATCAAATATGTAATTATATATAGATATGGATGTATTGTAAACATTTATACGAAATCAATAAAACCCTTTTAATTTATGTGTAGATATATCATGATTACTAACCACGTCTTTCTTAATTGATCATTTACTATTTAATTATGTGTTTGTGGTTCGAAAATCTAACATTTCACTCTAAGCCCATCATCTAGTCCTAGATAGAGCAGGCTAACACGTAAGTGGTTTAATTTTACGCTAGGCCCATTCATCCATGTTCTAGTTGGGTGATAATGGTTGTGGTATGCGACTGATACTTGTATATATTAAAAATGCTCAATGCAACTTTAATTTGTAAGCTATATCTTTTCTTAAATATAATGATAAACGTTGTCAATTTCTGTAATGATTTGTAAAAAGCCAAAAGTATCACTAATTCCCAAAAATCGCTACCAATTTCATAATCAATTTCATAATGACCGATGCGAAATACAACTGTTTGCTTTGAAATTAGTCTCTCAAATTTAAGGCATATATATATATATATATATATATATATATATATATATATATATATATATATATATATATATATATATATATATATATATATATATATATATATATATATATATCAAAATTCATGTTTTTTTTGTACTTTTTAAACATACATTCATCTTCATCTACTCTAATAAATGAAGTTTTTTTTTGCCACATGTCATCTTCTCCTTCATTTGGACACATGACATTTTCTAAAATTTTTGAATTTTCTATTTTCCACTTCTCATTTTATTGTATTTTTCATTTTATTAAATTAAAATTCACACTTAATATGTAAGGTAATATATATGTAAGGTATTAATTAGAAATGATTTATATATGTAATGTATTCAATACATTAAAACCTCATTAATTTTAATAATTCAAAATTTTTCTCATTTTTATATAAATTCAAACTTTTCAAACTGTTAAAATTTCATATTTAATTTTTTTAAAAATAAACTCATGTAATACATAAGTCTCACATCTAGTATTAATTAAAAAAACGATATTTCAGTTCAGATTCACATTGTGAACCTGTTCAGATTCATATTCTAAACTTGTTTAGATTCACATTGTGAACATTCTCAGATTCATAGCATGCATAAGAGTAAGTCAGATTCACAATGTGAATCTGAACTGATCGAGCTTTTTCACATTGTGAATGTTAAAAATTGAAATATTTACAGTTTAGATTCACAATGTGAATCTACACTGATCGAGGTTTTTTTTTTTTCAGTGAACCTTTTTAGATTTATAGTATGCATAATAGCAAGTTACATTCACAATGTGAACCTAAACTGATCGAGCTTTTTCACATTGAAAATGTTAAAAATTGAAATATTTATAGTTTAGATTCACAGTGTAAATATACACTGATCGAGGTTTTTTTTTTCTAGTTGATGTTGATGTTTAGTAATAGATTATAGAAAATTAATATGTTTTAGTATAATTAGCTTTTTTTTATATAAAAATAAACTTAAATATTGAAAAAGCTAACAAAATGAAATAGGTTTTTTTCGAAAAAAAAAATCGTTTTTTATATAGCATCATGAATCTCTATGGAAAGAGGACGAAAAATCGAGAACAACAGTATATTCGGTTTTTTTCGATATAAAATGTGGCCTAAAAAAATTTAAAACGAAAAAAAGATGTAGGTTTTTAGGTAAGAAAGTGAATTTTTCGTTATAATCTGGTGTGTGTGCGTCCAATGTACAAGTATACATTTATTTCTTTAGCCGTTGATCATTATGATTTCCGACACTCACGGTTGGTTCATTTGTTCCTTATTAATTATGGTTCTCTATTGAACCTCACCCTATATATATATATATATATATATATATATATATATATATATATATATATATATATATATATATATATATATATATATATATATATATATATATATATATATGAGTGTTCCATTAAAAAAAAGTTAAGAATGAAAGAATAAATTTAAACCATTTATTTTGAATATGCCGTTCAAACGCTTCAGAGTGTCAGACCGACGAAACAGATCATATTCATATATGAATACGTATATGGATATGTATATTCATCTATATATATTTATAAATGAAGAATTTTTCATCTCATTACATTTATTTGAAACTTCTATAACTTTTTAATTTTTTTTAATAATAATTATAAATTAATTAATAATATTAAATAAATATATGTAATCATTTTTTTTCGTATAAAATATTAATAATTTTGCCGTACCATTACGGAATATAAAATTTGCGGTACTAAAGAAATTAATTAATTCATCAATAATGGCACTTTCGCAATGAATGATGCATTTTGCGTGGTCCATTTCGTAATTTATGCCTATTTATTATGGCTAAATTGGCAAACTATTTCATAATATTTTTTTGTAGAATGTAACCTTTCCATAACTTTTTATTTTTGTCACATCAGTTCTTACTAAACTTTTATATGAAAAAAAAAATTATATGATTAGCTTCTCTAAAAGTTAATATTCTCAAAAGTTTTATTATCTAATTTTAATTAATTTATCATTTTAAATATTTTATTAAACTCTCATATAATTTATCATTTTACTAAATGATGATAAAAAAAATTATATTGTAGTTAAAATAAAGGAGGATAAACTTTTTATATTTTAGTTAAAAATAACAAAAAAGTGGATAAAAGATTATGTAATTATAATATTTGATATTTTTTGATTTTGAAAGTTTGACAACTTTTTTTAAACTATATAATTTTTTAATAAAATAAAGTAATTTTTATTGTGTAGTTAAATCAATTATTTAACTAATATAAAACCAAAAACAAATTTAATATATCAATACAATATATATATATATATATATATATATATATATATATATATATATATATATATATATATATATATATATATATATATATATATATATATATATATTGTTACTTTATAAATAGTAAACTTGTATGTCTTTTGTCAATTATGTTCGTTATTTTTTAGATATTTTGACACTTTTGGTCATGTCAATCAAAATTTTTATATTTTTTAGGAACCTTTTAATATTCAAAGTTTGGCCACAAAACTGTAAGGAATTGACAACTTTGGTCCATTTTCTAAAAACTTGTTAATTCAAACCCATTTAATTATTTAGCCATTTTGACACTTTTGGTCATTACAGTCAAAACTTTTACATTTTTAATAAAAAACACAAAAAACGGTCAGAGATGATTCCTGAGTTTTTCCACTAGTTATGTGACATCCCCAAAATCACGGCCAGAAAAGATCTGATTTTGTTTATGCTTTATAAAAATCAGAGTACTTCATTTTATAAAAAGGTTGCGGAATTTGTTCCCAGAAAAACATGGTAAATACGTTATTAAAACATTTTCGAAGAAACGTATTTATTTCATTTTAAAATGTTTGGGATGTCATCGTTAATACCGAAACATAAGCATAAACAGACTTACAATGATTTACACTAGTGATCTACATCTCTTTTAAATCTCTCAGTGTAATGTCACTTCACTTCGTCACCTATGATATACATAAACTGAGTGGGTCAGGTTGGGAAACCTGGTGAGTACATAGGGTTTTCAACCCACAATAATATAATTATTATGTTCAATCAAACAATCAACCCAATTACCCATCCCCATTATCTTCTTTACTCTTTAAGGATTTAACCTAAGATTCATCTATCCTGCATTCGTTTATTCCGAAGTCCCTTACTTCCAGGGTTATGGGACTGGCACTAAATCCATAGCTGCCAATGTTCGTTCATAAAGCACTAATTCCATAGCTGCTATAGTCTATTCATCGGGTACTAAATCCATAGCTACCAGTCTTTATCTAATAGGTATTAAGTCTATAGCTACCAATGTTCAACAGGTACTAAGTCCATAGCTACCAATTCCTACAGGTACTAAATCCATAGCTACCAACGTCTAAAAGGTACTAAGTCCATAGCTACCGGTGTTTGTCCCATAGGCACTAAGTCTGTAGCTGCCAATGTATACTCACGTCATCTTCTATCTCTCATCATTCATCTACCCATCTCATACCCAACATTTTCGTATATATAAAATACGTATACAGTTTAAGTCCTTTAAAACATGTATAAAACGTTCAACCAGCATAGACAGCAAGTATTCAGATAATGTGCACACATAGCACGTAGTTTATATAAAATACTTCATATCTATGTGTAAGATGAAAGTAACTATGCACTCACTTGAGAAGGTGGTGACTCGGTACTCGGACAGCGCTTCGTTTACTTTAAAATAATTTCCTTCGACGAAACCTAGTATTATTACCACTAGATTTTAGTCTAATATTTACCGTGACTAATTATTAGTCTTATTATTATTATTATATAAACGTTTAAACAATACTTTCCAACCACTATGTACAGACAGGGGCCAGACATAAAACACCGGAGGGCAGGACCATTTTGGCATATAGCACTTCTGAAATCCAACAACCCTATGCGGCCCTTTAAACAAGATTCCCCGTACCGCGAGTAGTTAAAAAGATATTATAACGACACTTATATAAGTCATAATAACAGCTCAAATATTTATTATAAATTTATAATAACAATACTAATTTTAAATATAAACTATATTTAAAATAGGGTA
This sequence comes from Lactuca serriola, assembly GCF_051521515.1. Lineage (NCBI taxonomy): Eukaryota > Viridiplantae > Streptophyta > Magnoliopsida > Asterales > Asteraceae > Lactuca > Lactuca serriola. The sequence goes on from NC_136410.1 coordinate 287,300,972, forward strand.
AGCATAACTTACTTACAAGGGGATTTTAGCTAGGAGTCGGGCTCTGTAGGGGCAGAACTTCGTCGCTGAATCTTTCTAAGAAAGATTCGTGCAGCGCTTCAGCGCTCACCTTACTATACTAAAACTACAGAAAGAGAAGTCGAATCACGAGGGACCGAAATGCTCGGGGGATAAGGAGAGAAAGAATCTTGAATCAAGAGAATGGTGCAAGAAATATGAGAGCCCAAGCCTCTTATTTATAGTAATTGAATTTACAAAAACTACCCCCCATAATTACTTAATGACCTTATAGTTATATAAACAACTAAACACCCCTTTATAATACTATTTTACATAGATTTAAAGATATTTGTACTAAACTAATGTCGAAAGAACTCAACATTAGTCTTATAATGACCGGATCGTCGATACCTTTCTAACGATATATACATATGTATATATATGTGTACGTATATATGATTTATACTTTATTTTAATACGTAAATATGCTATTATAATTTGTAACTCGTTCATACGAACTCCGTTTTTGACGTTCTTTATATCCATGCGTAGGTGGAGACGCACTCTACAACTTTCGTTTAGACTCCTTCGGCTAATTTTGAATTTATTTTTAAAGTTATATTTTTAACAGGCCGGGACAGGATTGGTCCGTTATTATCTCATAACTTCTTCATCCGATGTCCATTTTCGTCTGTCTTTTTATTGTTACGCTACTAATAATGAGATCTTCAATTCTCGTTTAGGTTGTGTCGGCTAAAAATAGCTCGATCTAATATTCGAATTTCGGACTGTACACTGCTAATCCAAAATTTCGAAAAATCGTAACTTCTTCATACGAAGTCAGATTTGGGCGTTCTTTTTATCAAAGTTCTTAGTTTAACATATTCTACGACTTTCGTTTAGAGCGCTAAATCTAAATCTCGCTCTATCATAAATTTACTATTTACGCTTCCCGGCGTCGTGCTGGTTCCGACGCGAAACTTCGACGGGTCATAACTTCTTCGTTATAACTCGGATTTCGGCGTTCTTTATATGTACGGAAACCCTGTGACATCTTCTACAACTTGGTTAAGATTATTTATTCTAAATAATCTTTTTGTCGAAAAGTCGTTTTCGACCCCTATTGCCTCTAAATTGACTAGCCCGGATCTGCGGGCGTTACAATTATCTCCCCCTTTGGATGATTACGTCCTGGAATCATCAACGAAACAGGGTCATATAATGACTCCATACGTCATCTCTTCATCCTAGGTAATAATTATAACTTCTACATTCCTTCAATTCTATCTCTTAAACTCATTGACTGTAAGAGTACTCGATCGTGCACCTGCTCTCTACCTCAGGTTAGACTCCAAATTATGACCTTCAAGTCACAATCTCGATCCTTGCTGGATACGGACTTGAGATAAGTTCTTTTATTACTACTATAGATCGATGTGTCATATTCTAATGACCTATCATCGTATGTTGCAACACTTAGACTTAGGTCTCTTAGAGTTAAATTCTAAAACAGACTATGCCTTCCTTCATGTTCTAATGTGATATAATCACACTTTAACATTAGGCATTTCTAGCCACCAACTTCTTTAACAACGAGTGCGATACTTCTATTGATCGCTTTGATTTCAATCGTTTGGTTTAATTCGGACGCTACATCAAACTTGGTCCTCTGAGCCACACAACATACTCATCGTAGTCGGACTCGATTCGATATGACCACTAGGGTCGGAATATCAACAATCTTCTTAGTCATTACCGAAACGATGGTAACAACACACTTGAATAAAACGAAATCAATTACTGGCTTCTTGGTAACCTTGTGACTTTCCCTGATCCATGTGTGAGTCCTGTGCTTCCGGTAGTATAGGCATCTACTACCATTCACACCTACTCATACTCGTCCCAAGTATTGTCTCGCAGTTTCCCAAGTCACCATGCAGAAAATCATACAATCATTCAACACATCAGATAACAAAACGAAGGTTTTATATTAATTCTTGAAACGATTACATAGGTGTTCAAGTTCACCCTAGACTATGCCTCTACTAGGCTACATCATACGAAACTATGGCTACTGCATAATCCGATCTTCGGGTAAGAAGTCCTCATTCTTGATTCCTCGCACGGTTCTCTGCTTCGTCGAGGATCATGTGAAATGCCCTTGGCCTTGGTGGCGTTTCTGGTCTTGCTGCTTTATTTTTCCTTGGGCAGTCTCTGGACATGTGCCCCTTGCCTCCACATATGTAGCATACTTTGTCATTATGTGTGCAGTCTTTGGAATAGTGACCCGTCCTCCCACACTTGTAACAAGTCACTTCTTCGTTGCATTTCCCACCATGCTTCTTCTTGCATTTATCACACCATCTTGTTTCACCTCCATCTGCTCCTCCGAGTTTTGAGAATTTGCTTTCCTTGTTCGACCTCGAAGATCCCTCAGACTTTCGCTTCTCTCCTGCCTTATCTTTTTCTAGACCTTTTTCTCTTATCTGGGCCTCTACGTTCTTAGCTGCCCTAATAGTTGCTTTTAAGGTAGTTTCCATTTTGACCATTGGACCAAAGTCAGTGGGCTGTCCGTTAGCAAACCTATCAATCTTGGAGAGTTCAGTAGGCACCAAGTAGGGAAATAGCTTCATCCTCTCGGTAAATGCGGTGACATACTCATCAACACTCATCTTCCCTTTCTTCAGGTTCTGAAACTCGTTGTTTAGGTCTATCAGATCTACCTCCGAGCAGTACTGCATTTTCAACTGTTCCAAAAACTCTTCCCACGACATCCTTAAGGCTTCTCCTCGTGGCATCGTATCTGCCAATAGCTCCCACCAGCTCAAGACTCCAGTTTTCAGCTGTCTTACTGCAAAGACAGTCTTCTGTTTCTCATTACAGCTGCAGCTCTCAAACACCATCTCCATCTTAGAGATCCAATCCATAACCTCAACCGGCTTTGGGCTTCTTGAGAGGCTTGGTGGTTTCGCACCCAAGAAGTTCTTGTACATCCGCCCATCCTTGTTGTTTCTCCCTTCTGGGCCATCCCTTTGCTCACCTTGAGTCCCAACTTGACTCACTTGGCGGCTGTAGTTCCCTTCCTCAGATTGCTCGGGAATCAGTTCGGGTTGCTCAATGGGCATAGTAGGTTCATCCCTATTCAAGATCCATCTCATTTCTTCCCTTTGTTCAACCAACATAGCCCGAATCATGGCTTGAACTCCAGCCATGGTGACTGGCTCAGGCGCAACTTCTTCTACAACAGGTATTTGCTGAACCACTGGGGGTTGGTTCCTGTTCCCATTTGCGTTTACGTTTCCGCTACGGGTCCTTACCATCTCGATCTATACACCGAATAAGGTGAATTTAGACCTTTACTTGACGTTTAAATCATCCTTATCACTCCGAAACATTTACATGCTAGTTCTAATACCGTAGTCGTACGTTTAGAATCCTAAACACATAAGGTTTCCAGATCCGGTCGGCAACAGACCATAGATCCGAACAATTAACAACATATCATGCACAAAACATTTAGCACATAAAAGCATTTTAGGCACAATTCCTAAAATAAGCTAGTGCTCACACCTCACAATCATCGCTTAGCATTCTAAGTTTAAGTCTAGAAATAAATCCATATTCCTAGTTCGCTTAAACTAATGCTCTGATACCAACTGTGACATCCCCAAAATCACGGCCAGAAAAGACCGATTTTGTTTATGCTTTATAAAAATCAGAGTACTTCATTTTATAAAAAGGTTGCGGAATTTGTTCCTAGAAAAACATGGTAAATACGTTATTAAAACATTTTCGAAGAAACGTATTTATTTCATTTTAAAATGTTTGGGATGTCATCGTTAATACCGAAACATAAGCATAAACAGACTTACAATGATTTACACTAGTGATCTACATCTCTTTTAAATCTCTCAGTGTAATGTCACTTCACTTCGTCACCTGTGATATACATAAACTGAGTGGGTCAGGTTGGGAAACCTGGTGAGTACATAGGGTTTTCAACCCACAATAATATAATTATTATGTTCAATCAAACAATCAACCCAATTACCCATCCCCATTATCTTCTTTACTCTTTAAGGATTTAACCTAAGATTCATCTATCCTGCATTCGTTTATTCCGAAGTCCCTTACTTCCAGGGTTATGGGACTGGCACTAAATCCATAGCTGCCAATGTTCGTTCATAAAGCACTAATTCCATAGCTGCTATAGTCTATTCATCGGGTACTAAATCCATAGCTACCAGTCTTTATCTAATAGGTACTAAGTCTATAGCTACCAATGTTCAACAGGTACTAAGTCCATAGCTACCAATTCCTACAGGTACTAAATCCATAGCTACCAACGTCTAAAAGGTACTAAGTCCATAGCTACCGGTGTTTGTCCCATAGGCACTAAGTCTGTAGCTGCCAATGTATACTCACGTCATCTTCTATCTCTCATCATTCATCTACCCATCTCATACCCAACATTTTCGTATATATAAAATACGTATACAGTTTAAGTCCTTTAAAACATGTATAAAACGTTCAACCAGCATAGACAGCAAGTATTCAGATAATGTGCACACATAGCACGTAGTTTATATAAAATATTTCATATCTATGTGTAAGATGAAAGTAACTATGCACTCACTTGAGAAGGTGGTGACTCGGTACTCGGACAGCGCTTCGTTTACTTTAAAATAATTTCCTTCGACGAAACCTAGTATTATTACCACTAGATTTTAGTCTAATATTTACCGTGACTAATTATTAGTCTTATTATTATTATTATATAAACGTTAAACAATACTTTCCAACCACTATGTACAGACAGGGGCCAGACATAAAACACCGGAGGGCAGGACCATTTTGGCATATAGAACTTCTGAAATCCAACAACCCTATGCGGCCCTTTAAACAAGATTCCCCGTACCGCGAGTAGTTAAAAAGATATTATAACGACACTTATATAAGTCATAATAACAGCTCAAATATTTATTATAAATTTATAATAACAATACTAATTTTAAATATAAACTATATTTAAAATAGGGTAAGCATAACTTACTTACAAGGGGATTTTAGCTAGGAGTCGGGCTCTGTAGGGGCAGAACTTCGTCGCTGAATCTTTCTAAGAAAGATTCGTGCAGCGCTTCAGCGCTCACCTTACTATACTAAAACTACAGAAAGAGAAGTCGAATCACGAGGGACCGAAATGCTCGGGTGATAAGGAGAGAAAAAATCTTGAATCAAGAGAATGGTGCAAGAAATATGAGAGCCCAAGCCTCTTATTTATAGTAATTGAATTTACAAAAACTACCCCCCATAATTACTTAATGACCTTATAGTTATATAAACAACTAAACACCCCTTTATAATACTATTTTAAATAGATTTAAAGATATTTGTACTAAACTAATGTCGAAAGAACTCAACATTAGTCTTATAATGACCGCATCGTCGATACCTTTCTAACGATATATACATATGTATATATATGTGTACGTATATATGATTTATACTTTATTTTAATACGTAAATATGCTATTATAATTTGTAACTCGTTCATACGAACTCCGTTTTTGACGTTCTTTATATCCATGCGTAGGTGGAGACGCACTCTACAACTTTCGTTTAGACTCCTTCGGCTAATTTTGAATTTATTTTTAAAGTTATATTTTTAACAGGCCGGGACAGGATTGGTCCGTTATTATCTCATAACTTCTTCATCCGATGTCCATTTTCGTCTGTCTTTTTATTGTTACGCTACTAATAATGAGATCTTCAATTCTCGTTTAGGTTGTGTCGGCTAAAAATAGCTCGATCTAATATTCGAATTTCGGACTGTACACTGCTAATCCAAAATTTCGAAAAATCGTAACTTCTTCATACGAAGTCAGATTTGGGCGTTCTTTTTATCAAAGTTCTTAGTTTAACATATTCTACGACTTTCGTTTAGAGCGCTAAATCTAAATCTCGCTCTATCATAAATTTACTATTTACGCTTCCCGGCGTCGTGCTGGTTCCGACGCGAAACTTCGACGGGTCATAACTTCTTCGTTATAACTCGGATTTCGGCGTTCTTTATATGTACGGAAACCCTGTGACATCTTCTACAACTTGGTTAAGATTATTTATTCTAAATAATCTTTTTGTCGAAAAGTCGTTTTCGACCCCTATTGCCTCTAAATTGACTAGCCCGGATCTGCGGGCGTTACAATTATCTCCCCCTTTGGATGATTACGTCCTGGAATCATCAACGAAACAGGGTCATATAATGACTCCATACGTCATCTCTTCATCCTAGGTAATAATTATAACTTCTACATTCCTTCAATTCTATCTCTTAAACTCATTGACTGTAAGAGTACTCGATCGTGCACCTGCTCTCTACCTCAGGTTAGACTCCAAATTATGACCTTCAAGTCACAATCTCGATCCTTGCTGGATACGGACTTGAGATAAGTTCTTTTATTACTACTATAGATCGATGTGTCATATTCTAATGACCTATCATCGTATGTTGCAACACTTAGACTTAGGTCTCTTAGAGTTAAATTCTAAAACAGACTATGCCTTCCTTCATGTTCTAATGTGATATAATCACACTTTAACATTAGGCATTTCTAGCCACCAACTTCTTTAACAACGAGTGCGATACTTCTATTGATCGCTTTGATTTCAACCGTTTGGTTTAATTCGGACGCTACATCAAACTTGGTCCTCTGAGCCACACAACATACTCATCGTAGTCGGACTCGATTCGATATGACCACTAGGGTCGGAATATCAACAATCTTCTTAGTCATTACCGAAACGATGGTAACAACACACTTGAATAAAACGAAATCAATTACTGGCTTCTTGGTAACTTTGTGACTTTCCCTGATCCAAGTGTGAGTCCTGTGCTTCCGGTAGTATAGGCATCTACTACCATTCACACCTACTCATACTCGTCCCAAGTATTGTCTCGCAGTTTCCCAAGTCACCATGCAGCAAATAATACAATCATTCAACACATCAGATAACAAAACGAAGGTTTTATATTAATTCTTGAAACGATTACATAGGTGTTCAAGTTCACCCTAGACTATGCCTCTACTAGGCTACATCATACGAAACTATGGCTACTGCATAATCCGATCTTCGGGTAAGAAGTCCTCATTCTTGATTCCTCGCATGGTTCTCTGCTTCGTCGAATTAGTATCAAATTTGACTAGCCCGGATCTGCGGGCGTTACAAGTTAGGAGTAAAATAAAATGTTAGTTATCAAATTTGACAAAGCCTAAAAGAAAATTAAAAGATTAATAAAGAATAAGTGTTTGGAATGACCCATCGAATTAGTATTTTTCTCTAATAGTAAAAAATTTCCAAATTTATTTTTTAAATAATAAAAAGTTGGGGTGACAATCGTGTTGAATTCGAGTTGATAGATCGCTGGCTGACGGGTCAAAATATATCAACTTGTATACGACTCATATAATTATTCGTGTCACGGGTTAGCGGGTTGGAAGCGTCAACACGGACACAAACCGTCTAACATGTTTATATATATTGGTTCGTAGGTTCATGGGTCATATTTAGGTTGGTGGGTTGACCCATGAACAAATATATTATTTGTGTGATTGTGATGATTGGTTTAATTTAGAACACGCAACATACATAGACCGATAAACATAGTCACATAACTTAAGATTGATATATTATAAGGCGAATCTTCCTACAAGAAGGTATTGGGTTTAAATATTCACAGGCAATGGCGGATCCCCCCCCCCCCCCTCCCGATTTTTGAACTTATAATACCTAGAGTTTATGTATAATATTGGTTTTATATTTTCAGTATTCTTCTGCCCCCTCGTTTATTCATTATAAGTAAACAAGAATATTATAAAGGTAATTAAAAAATTAGGAAACTAGATAAGTTATTAACAAAAAACACCGAAATACTGGAAAAAAAAATCGAAATTTATCATATTAGGTTACCAACTGATTTGGAATTAAAACCTCTTTAAAGAACTGTTCAACGGAAAAAGATAGTCACCCCTTAAACTAAAGAATACGAATCAGTCTCTCTAGTCTCCTTTATGTTGTTCGCCGACTGTTGCTTGTCGTTCGCTGGTGCTTCCTCTTCACCTTTTGATACTCCGACTGTCGTTATCCGGTGCTTCCTCTATAGCCGGACTTGTGATGACCTCTGTTTGTTCTTATATTGTCTTTGCACTCCAATTAAAGTCCTCTTCGTCGGAGTTGTAAGTTTGTATTTCTTTCTATCTCTAATTTATTTGTTTTTCTTTCACTACAATATGAGATATTATATTTAAAAGTTGAAAGAAATATCAAGACTAGGACTACAGGTTGGAATTTGGCTACAATGTTTCTTTCTAATCCTCAAGGTGGAGCTAAAACCATATTTCTCAAGACGTAGGTACTTGTTTACCTGAAACAAAACTTTATTATTTTTTTATTGTTTTTTACTTTATAGATTATTATATTGCTAAACAGATAAAGTTATAGCAAAAATAAATCTTACAAAAATTCAATTAGAAATTAGGATATGTTGAGTGGCGAATCTAGAACCAAAAACCACATGGTTCCTTATGTAAATAAAACTAAAAAAATATGAAAGTGTAAAAAATACTAGCAGTGACGGGTCGGGTTGTATGACTAAAATATTTAAACATCAATTCAATAGTTATAATAAAGTTCTTACAATTGAACCCTACGAGGTCTTATATTTTGAAACATTGTCACAATTGCATCGTTGCCAATACCTTTTAAAACATTTTTTTTTAAAAATAATTAGATTGGGCTGTGGATTAATGAAAGTGAGTTAAGATATTGGGCTGTTAAATATAAAATATATGGGCTAATGATAAAATTTATTTTGCCAAAAATAATTAGGTAGTTCCTTTCATAAAAATTAGGTAGTTTCTAATTTTTTTTTTTTTATGTATCCTTGTTCTATGAAAAAAAAAGGTAGGTTCTAGAACTCACCTTGTGACATGCTACCTACGCCCCTGGATATGTTGGTTTGTTAAAGACTTATATATTATTTGTTAGTTTTTTATATTTACTAATTATTAGTTAATTTTATATTTTTACTAAAATATAATTATAATTGCTGTAAAAGAATTATGGTCGTAAATTAAAAATAATATGTATGACAAATACAATTGTTAATTATTCTTTCATTTGGTTTTTTTAATTGTTAGTTAATTATGTTTTTTAGTGTACATTAATTAAAATAAAATCAAGTATTAACATGTTTTCTAAAAAAACATGGAAGTTTTTCATAATATTCCGAACAATTATGGTCAATTGTTTTGGATGCAAATACAGCTACGGCTAATTTTTCATGTAATGGAGAACCAATATCAAATCAAAATTATTTATATGTGAAGTTTTGATTTCTACCCCTCCAACTATAATCTTTGTGCTCCGCCCAGGCTCATTTCATGCAAGGCAATATGTCTCGATGTTTTCACCAAATAGGGAAACACCTTGGCAGCCTGATTTAAAGTGGTAATACCCTTTACAACTTAAAGTGGAAATAAAATTAAAAAATTAAATAAAATAAACGGGTTGAACCATGAACCAAATAACTAAACCGAACAAGACCCGTTTATTTGACGGATTGACAGGTTGATGGGTCATAAATCTCAAACTAAATCCATTTATTGCGGTATCGGGTTAGTATCATGACGAAAATTATCACCCTTGATAAAAAGAACTTTATAATTAAAGATGCACTTATAGAGTTTTTCTGAGGCCAACATCCACAATGAATCAACTCATATTGTATAGCTATATATAAGAACTTGACTTTTATTAGTAAGTGATTAAAAAACGTAACTACACTTCTTCGTTAATGAAACAGGAATAACACCCATCTTATCCATGATCCATGATTTGGTTCAAGATAGATTGGGCCAATACAGTGTTGGGTTAGTTTGTTTAGCCTTCAATGTATATTTTCATTGAGATCCGTCTTTGAAGTTTGTAGTCATGTACCACCAAATTAAAGATAAGGTTAATACCAAAAGTAGAAATAAAATATATATTGGATTTTTTTTAATAAGTTTTCATTTTGGGTTGGTTTCTAGTTTAATTTTAAATATTTTTTTTTATAAAAACTGACAGAATCCTAGGTAAAACTTTTGAATAGCCATTTTTGCAAATTTTGTAGATTTAGCTAGTATTTTATCTTAATTTTTGTTCAATCGGTCAAAAGTTATGAAGATTACGTTGTTTTTAATCAATAACCAAAATAATGAGATTTTTCTAAAAAAAAAAAATACATTTGTTGTTAATTTTTATGAATGAAAAGGTGGACTAAATATCATCCATATTGCTTGTTGATAACTTCAAACTCTCAACGTTTTCTTTATTCATCGTTGTGAGTATCATGGTGACATACACCATGTAAGTGTCTCTCTTATGTTTTTTTTTAACATAATTGCCAACATCCATACCTTAACTGTTATGCTAGGTTGACTTTTCAATCTTAGTGGTTGTGTGTTATCTAGTGGTTGTTATCATGTAAGGTATGTACGTTAGTTGATAGTTGTGGTTAAGAACATAAGAGGAACATACACAAAGTGTTTCTCATCATGATACCAACAACGATGTAAAAGAGGAATGTAGACAATTTGAAATTGTCAACAACCAATATTGAGAAGGGGGGGGGGGGGGGTTTACTTTGTCCACATTTTCATTCCAAACTTTATTTCTTTTGTTTATAATTAAAAAGATCTATAATACTTATAAATGATTTGTTAATAACAATATACATTACTTCAAATGTAATCTTCGAGAAAAGTCTCGATATTTTGGTTATTAATTAAAAATAATGAAATCTTCATAAAAGTCCAATATTTTGATCAAATTAAAGAAAAAGACATAATACCGGCTAAATCTACAAAACCAAGCAAAATGGTTATTTTGAAGTTAAGTTGGTATTCTGCCATTTTTTGTAAACAAATTTAATTTGGAATTATACCGTAGATATTATGACTTTATCGGAGATTTTCCCAAAATATATTAGGAAGGTATATTATAAATGATCATTACCTAGTTTTAATAATAGGATGATAAAATTATTCCATGAAATATTCTTTTTACCAAACTTGCTTTATCATAAGGATGAAGTACAAACCATAAAATCTAGTCCAGAGTCAGAACTGAACAAAGATCGGACTTCTTAGAACCGATATAAGTTAAAGTGCTACGTGTAACGGGTAACGAGTATAGTGGGTTCGGGTAAAATGGGTAAAGAGAACTGGACTCGAGAAGACTGAAAAGCTAAAAAACTTTCAAATTTTATTGTAACATCTCAAAAACCACGGTAAAAGATTTTATTTTTAAGAAGGAATAAAAGCCATTTTCATAAAATCAAACACCACCAGAATAACTGTTTCACAAGTACAGAACCAAAATCAGAGTATCAAAATGTAGCATCACCGAAAATCATGAAGAATGTTAGATAATGCGTACAGTCACGCCTTCGCTTTGCCCCGATCCTCAGAAGTACCTGAAACATTTAAACCCACAATTGTAAGCCAAAACTTAGTGAGTTCCTCAAAACATCACATACATCACACATAACCATTCATAATAACAACGGGTCTGTAACGTCCCATTTTCAAAATAAAAAATTTTCATTTTTCTTAAGGTAAAACTCCACATTATAAAACCTGTATTAAGAAAACCATTTGTTCTAGATTACATTCATTAAATTCAGAGTAATATAATAACGCGAAATATTCATTCCTGCTGATGGACGTGTACTGTCACGCATTTGCCTTCCCATGATAACATACATAACATATACATATCACATAGAAACATATATCACATACTCGTTATAGCACATAAGACCTTCCGGTCACACATAATTACCATTCAAGGTAAGGTATAGTGAGAAGACTCACCTCGTATGATGTCTAGTCACTCACGTGCTCGATCTCCCCGTACTCGAAACAATGACCTAGCCCCCGCCTAATTACATAAACTAATTATCACAAATCAATAACGGCTCTCAAGGCTAGACCAATCCCTTCCTATGTTCTTTCAAAAGGCTAAAAGACCATTTTATCCCTCTAATGGTCCAAAAGTCCACATGTTGACCAAACCTTAAAAGTCAACAAAAGTCAACTGTAGGGAGTTACGCTGTGCGTACTAGCTCTGCATGTGGGGCATACTCCGTGGTCATCCAGAATCGGGGTACTCGACCCTTACGCGGCGCGTACTGGGTTTACGCCCAGTGTAATGCCCAGTTTCATACTTTCATGATTTTTGGTCTGAATAGATTAAGACATAAGCTCATATCATAGATCCAGGCAGTCTACTGTCTCTTAAGCCATAAAGTCGAAACCTTTAAGCCTTTGCATGGCTGTAAAGGTCACCAATCACTTCAAACACATTTCCTCTTTCCCTATTAAGCCTTAATCTCATGCATGACTTAATCTTAACGTCCAAGATTGGATTTTTATGGATCTACAACATAAAATACACTGAGATAGGGTAGATCAAGGCTTATGGAGACCATTTACTCAAAAAGTTTCCACCTTTGGGACTTAAACCCTAAAAATGCTCCTATATGAAGTTCATAACCAAAGAGTGGTAAAGTTTGAAGCTTTTTACCTTTGTGAGAAGCTCCCCACTCAGTTAAGCTCAGATCTAGAAGCTTGGACTCCAATCCTTCCTCTTCAAGGCCCTTTCTTCTTCTTCACAAGCACATAAAGACACTTTCAAGCTTCAAAAACACACAACCACACAAGTTTAGAACGAAGGTTTAGCTCCTTTAGGGTTTCACTCACTGGAATGGTGGCTGGGATGGAGGCCATAGCATTCCTTTTATAGTGCACAAGTCTCATTTAGGGTTTCATGACTGAGCCCAGTATGCCCAACGTACACTATGGTACGCCCAGCATACTTGGAAGCATCTGCGTCAAGATCACGCCCATGAGTACGTGCAACGTACTCTTCAGTGCGCCCAGCGTACTCATTTGCTACAAAATCCCTTCCATGGGCTAGCTTTGACAACTTGGAAAAGAAGAGGGATTAAATAGTTATACCTGATTTCTTGATGTTACAATTCTCCCCTACTAGAATCAGACTTCGCCCTTGAAGTCTCACTCTGCAAATAACTCTGGATGCTGCTCCCACATATCCGACTCCGGCTCCCAAGTAAGCTCGGACCCTCTCCGATGCTGCCACTGGACCTGAACCAGAGGCATCTCCTTGTTCCTCAGAACCTTGATCTTCTGATCCAAGATCGTGATCGGCCTCTAAATGTAATTCAGGCTCGCATCCACCTGAATATCCTCTAGAGGCACTACCTCTGTCTCATCGGTTATACACTTCCTCAACTGGGATACGTGGAAGGTATCATGGATCTGAATCAACTCCTCGTGTAACTTTAAATGGTATGCTACATTGCCCATTCTAGCGATCACCCTGAAAGGACCAATGTATCGGGACCCCATCTTGACTCTCTTCCTGAATCGGATCAATCCTTTCCAAGGAGATACCTTCAGGAGTACAAAGTCTCCAACCTGGAACTCGAGCTCGGATCGTCGCCTATCCGCATAAATCTTCTGGCGACTCTGGGCCGTCAGTAACCTCTGTCTGACCTGCTGAATCTGCTCCATTGTCTTAAGCACTATCTCAGTGCTACCCATCACTCGTTGTCGTACCTCTCCCCAACAGATGGGGGTCCGACACCTCCTCCCATATAAAAGCTCAAAGGGAGGCATACCAATACTTGAATGGTGGTTGTTGTTGTAAGAAAACTCAGCCAAGGGTAGGTATGTATCCCAACTTCCACCGAAGTCCATGAAACATGCTCGAAGCATGTCCTCAAGCATTTGAATCGTCTGTTCACTCTGCCCGTCCGTCTGTGGATGATAAGCAGTACTGAAATGCAATCTCGTACCCAACTACTCATGAAAATTCTTCCAGAACCTGGAAGTGAAACGTACATCTCGGCCTGATACAATCGAGATCGGCACTCCATGCCGTGACACCATCTCTCTCACATATATCTCTTCTAGCCTCTCCGCAAAAGAGCTCTCACTGATAGCAAGGAAGTGAACGCTCTTCGTTAACCGATCCACAATCACCCAAATTGCATCAACACCCCTCGCGGTCCTCGACAATTTTGTCACACCCCCGAACCAGACGGCGGAAACGTTCGGGAGCTGTCGTGACTCAATTGAATACCATAACATTGAATATATATGAAACGTAACAACATTCATCACCATGCATTAATATAGTACAACCAGTAAAGTTTACATGAAGTACATTGTTTAAACATTACATTCCCAAAAATAAATTTGTTCGATTCGTTAATAAGTAAACTGCAAGCCATCACTGAGTACATTTCCCTTTGATTCACTGGTTCCCTGAGAATACAAGTATTTTGAAAAACGTCAACATGTGAAATGTTGGTGAGTTCATAAGCGGTATTCATAAAACAATGTTTCGTATCGTTTGAAAACCACCAGAAAATCCGATATTTTCTGAAAAGAAAAGCTTTTGAAAACGTTTGTGAAGATCCATAGGTATGCTTGTTTGTTTCTATACTTACAAAAATTGTTCATAAAACTTGTATACATTTCGAATCCGTATGTATTGAAAAACTCTAGGAAAACCCGATGTTTTCCTAATTCTTTGATTTCCATGAAATTGAAATGAAACCATTGTAACGCGTGAAGTTATCAAACCCAGGCGACGTTGGATTATTTTTGAGCATGATTAATTGCTACAAACCCGCGTTACGCAAACGACCAGTTTATAGCTATACCAACGATCCCGTAGGCGTTGTCGTACTAATCACGTTATCCAACCGCCCTGACTTCCCCACATCCGAAGAGAAAGAGGACACGAAGGCCCCGATGACTCCATTAACCGGTAGGGGATAAAAAAAAGGTACGAGGGGTCCCTGACCCGCCTCGCATGAAATGTCGACTTTACTAGCAATACCAAAGGACCCTTGGGGACCAATAGTATACAAGCCATTGAAAGTCCTTTTACATTGTGTTAGATCGGTAAAACCCAACACCTCGTAAGGTAGAAGTCTTCGAGCCTTAAGATCAGGTCATTGGGCTAGCTAGGCCCAACAAACAAGATTTTACACTTTTGGGGCCCAAAGATGGTGCGTAGACGTCTGTGCACACTCGCATGTATATTGAATTCCCAAATGTTACTTGTATGAATCGAGGTATCGTCGTGTTAGTAGTTTCAGATTTTTATTGGTTCGAGACCGAACCAATTCTTTTAACAACGACTTTTTGGTATTTGTGGTGTATTGTATTTCGTCGATAGTCGCGATGCCATTACTTGATCAAATTGCGTGTATTGAACTAGCCTTGAAAGTTTTCCGATTTCAGTCACTCATTGTTTGTAAAAATTACCTTTTCAACCCTTTAATTAAATAACTTTCCGATTTGGTCCTTAAATCATTTTTCTTGACATTTTAACACCAAAAATTATTGAAATTAATATTTTTCAGCATATTTTTCATAGAAAATAGTTTAAGTCCCTAAAAATGCAGTTTTCTCGGTTATAACCCCTCTTTTTCGCAGTTTTGACAATTTTGGCCCAATTTGGAAAATTTTTGCAACTTTGGTCCTTTTAAAATTTAAAAAGCATTTTAAACCTTTGAAAAGGACTTGGAACACTAATAGTCCACTGTTTTATAGAAAAACACAGTTTTGGCCCTCCAAAATAGAAAATTTCGCATAATGGGCCTTATTGGGCCGAAAATGTCATTTTTAGCCCATTAAGCTTAAAATTTATGTTTTTAATCCTCCAACAAGTATATTTTCAGAAAATACATTATGGAAACTGTTTTGACTCATCTCACCCATCAGATTTCGAAAGATTTCAATTTGGGCCCTTTAACTTTATATTTTTAGCATTTTATGTCCAAAAATTGAGTTTTTAGCCCAATGAGAATGTTATTAAGCCATTTAGCTATTTTTCTTGGAACACTTTGTATGTAGAAATATACTTGATGCTAGTATCATTTAACATAAGATATATCTCGGTTTTGAGGGGTTTTATGGCTAGATCCAACATTATAACACACAAAAACACACATATAAGCATAAAAATCATACAAGGCATACAAAACACATATAGATCTACACTTTCACTTGTATCCCCCCTCCACAAAACTCATAAAAACAGAAAATAGGGGGTATGAAGCTCACCTCGTTTGAAGCTTTTGGTTTTTGAAGAAAAGATGGAAGAAAACTTGGTGATTTTTGGCTTTAGCACCCTTTTCTTGAAGATCTCGAGTTTGGTATGCTTCTAAGAGGTAAGATCACGATTTTGGCATGGATTAGGAAAAGATTTTGATGACAAAAAGAATCTAAGTCATAGATCCACACATAATCTTACCTTAGATGAAGAATTTGTGGAAATTTCCTCTTGAATGCCTCCTAAATTTCGAGATCTTTGAGTGGAGAGGGAGGAGTGTTCTTGAGGGAGTTTGAGAGATTTTTGTGAGTGTGTGTGTGTGTTTGAGATGGCCGAGAGTGAAGGAGAGGAGAGAAGAGAAGTGATCTTTGATGAGATAGGTGCTTGGAAGTATGAGTTCCATGCATGGAAGTCCTTTGGTTAATAGTGAGGTGGCAAGCAAATAGTCAACTCTTCCATTTCTTCTTGGACTTGGGCCTTGGGCCGAGAATTTGGAAGGGAAAAGGAAAAATTTGGGCTTTTTCCCTTAAGCCCAAAATTTGAGTTAGTTTGGGTATGTTTTAAACCTAAAAGAATGTGGTAGGATTTTTACATTTTTGTTGGACTAGTTTAGGTTATTCATGGATCAAAGCTTTTAATTCATTTCATTCTAGGCCCAACATAGCCCAAAATGTTGAAATAAATTAATGTGGGTCCAATTAGAGCCCAATTAGGGTTCTAAGCTCATGATAGTCAAATTGGAAGCTTATTGGTCCATTTGGATCCAATAAGGGAGTTCTAGTCCAAAGTGGACCTAAACAAGAACTTCTAGGGTTTCCAATTGTTTGATGACTATTTGTAGTACTTGTATGATGTATTTGATTGAAGTTTTTGATGTCATAACAATAGGTATCACACATGCTCTTAAGTTTTTGATTCACATTAACCTGAGTGTATAGATTACATGACACAAAATTTCCAGTTGTGACATCATCCCCCCGTTAGAGGGAATTTCGTCCCGAAATTCTGTTTGAAAGCTAGATTTGAGAGTGTTAGAATAGGTGAGGGTACTTTTGCTTCATTTGGTCTTCGCGTTCCCACGTGAATTCTGGCCCACGCTTTGCGTTCCACCGTACCTTCACGATCGGGATACGACTTTGCTTAGTACACTTCACCTCCCTGTCCATGATTTCGATTGGTTCTTCGACGAACATGAGATTCTCATTGATTTCGATTTCGTCAAGAGGAATGACAAGGGTTTCATCTGATAGGCACTTCTTCAGGTTAGAGACATGAAACACGGGGTGTACCCCGTTTAGCTCCACGGGTAGTTGCAGTCTGTAGGCTACCGGACCTATTTGGGCGACAATTTCGAAAGGTCCAATGTATCGCGGGTTCAGCTTTCCCCGTTTTCCGAAACGTATGACCCCTTTCCAGGGTGAGACTTTCATCAGTACTCGATCACCGACCTGGAATTCTAAGGGCTTTCGCCGTTTGTCGGCGTAGCTCTTTTGTCGGTCACGCGATGCTTGTAATCGAGCTCTGATCTGGACGATCTTTTCTGTGGTTTCGCGAATGATCTCCGGTCCCGTTAGTGCCCTGTCCGACGTATGTGTTCTTGCTAGCTGGGTATCACCTACTTCAGCCCAACATAACAGTGATCTACATTTACGCCCGTACAGTGCTTCGAAAGGAGCCACCTTGATGCTCGAATGGTAACTATTGTTATATGAGAACTCGATCAAAGGTAGGTGGGTATCCCAAGACTTCCCAAAGTCTATCACACATGCACGAAGCATGTCTTCAAGCGTTTGAATGGTTCGTTCACTTTGACCGTCCGTTTGTGGGTGATACGCGGTGCTCATGTCGAGATGAGTTCCCATTGCCTTGTGGAGTGATTGCCAAAAGCGCGATGTGAACCTACTGTCCCTATCCGAGATAATAGACTTTGGCACTCCATGGAGTCTCACGATTTCTCGTAGGTACAACCGCATCAGTCTCTCCATCTTGTAGGATTCTTTGATTGGCAGGAAATGGGCAGATTTCGTCAGTCGGTCGATTATTACCCATATGGTGTCCAGACCGTCCGACGTCTTGGGTAGCTTGGTCACGAAATCCATAGAAATCCCCTCCCATTTCCACTCAGGGATTGCCGGTTGCTGCAACAATCCTGAGGGCTTCTGGTATTCCACCTTTACTTTGGCGCACGTAAGGCACTTACTAACGTAGGTCGCGATTTCCGCCTTCATGTTAGGCCACCAATAGTGTTGTTTAATGTCCAAATACATCTTGTCCGAACCGGGATGAATGGAGTATCGTGTATTGTGGGCTTCCTTCATAACGGCCTCCCTAAACCCTCTGATTTTTGGGACCCAAATACGGTTCATGAAGTAGTATACCCCATTCTCCCTTGCTTCTAGGTTCTTCTCCATGCCGCGCAATGCCTCACTAGCTCTATTTTCCGTTTTCATAGCCTCCAGCTGGACTGATGCAATTTGAGTGGCCAGATGAGATTGAATGGTTATCGAGAGAGTTTTCGTACGGCGATTTGAGTACTCCTTCCGACTTAATGCATCAGCTACCACGTTGGCCTTGCCTGGGTGGTACTTGATCTCACATTCGTAGTCGTTTAGTAATTCCACCCATCTTCGTTGTCTCATGTTCAGCTCCTTCTGATTCAAGATGTGCTGGAGGCTCTTGTGGTCCGTGAAGATGGTGCACTTTGTACCGTACAGGTAGTGCCTCCAAATTTTCAGAGCGAAGACCACGGCTCCCAGTTCTAAGTCATGGGTCGTGTAATTTACTTCGTGCGTCTTTAGTTGGCGGGACGCATATGCTATCACTCTTCCACGTTGCATGAGAACGCAACCTAAGCCCCGATTCGACGCGTCGCAGTAGACTACGAAATCTTCCGTTCCTTCAGGTAGAGATAGTACGGGAGCGCTACAGAGGGCTTGCTTCAAGGTTCGAAATGCAATCTCTTGTTTGCCTGTCCATTTGAATGGTATGCCTTTTTGCGTAAGCGAGGTAAGCGGCTTGGCGATCTTAGAGAAGTTTTGAATGAATCTCCTATAGTAGCCTGCTAGGCCTAAGAACTGAAGAATTTCTGTGGGCGTGGTCGGAGTTGCCCATCCTTCCACAACTTTGACCTTAGAGGGATCCACATGAATTCCGTCTTGGCTAACTACGTGGCCTAGAAAATTCACACTCCGGAGCTAGAACTCACACTTGGAGAGTTTGGCGTAAAGCTTTTCCGATCGCAGAGTGTCTAGGACTTGTCGGAGATGTTGGCCATGCTCCTCTTTGCTTCGAGAAGAGACGAGGATGTCATCGATAAACACAATGACGAAGTTGTCAAGGAACGGTCGACAGATTCGATTCATTAGGTCCATAAATGCGGCAGGTGCATTTGTTAGACCGAAGGGCATTACGACGAATTCATAATGTCCGTAGCGGGTTCGGAAGGCGGTTTTAGGAATATCCTCTTCCCGGACTTTGAGTTGGTGGTATCCGGACCGTAGATCTATTTTAGAAAAATAACTAGCTCCTTGGAGCTGGTCGAATAGATCATCGATTCGTGGGAGTGGGTAGCGGTTTTTAACAGTGAGTTTATTTAACTCTCTCTAATCGATGCACATTCTGAAAGATCTGTCCTTCTTTTTGACAAAGAGCACCGGAGCTCCCCATGGCGAGTAGCTAGGTTGGATAAATCCTTTGTCCAGAAGCTCACTGAGTTGGCTGGACAATTCCTGCATTTCAGCAGGAGCCAACCGATAGGGTGATTTAGCGAGAGGAGTTGCTCCTGGGACGAGGTCGATTCGGAACTCAACCTGTCTCTCTGGGGGTACTCCTGGAAGATCTTTAGGAAACACGTCTGGAAATTCACACGCTACCGGAATATTTTGGATGTTAGTTTCTTCTTTGGTCTTGTCCACTATGTGAGCCAAGAACGCCAAGTTGTTCCTTCGCAGATGTTTTTGTGCCTTGATGCACGAGATGAGACGAAGATTCGTGCTGGGTTTGTCTCCGTAAATTACTAGGGTTTCGTGATTTGGGAGACGAAGGCGAACGGCCTTCTCGTGGCACATAATCTCAGCATGGTGGGGGCTTAACCAATCCATGCCGATTATCACATCGAAACTCCTAATTGACACTGGCATTAGGTCTATTCGAAAGACGCGTTGGTTAAGGGTTAGGGTACATCCGATGTAGATCTCCCCAGTGGATTCGGTTTTCCCATTGGCCATTTCCACCGTATAGGTTTCATTTAGCTTCTGGGGTTGTTGTTTTAATAAATGTTTAAACTTCTCGCTTACGAAACTTCGTTCCGCTCCGGTGTCAAATAAGATGCATGCATAAGTGTGGTTTAGGAGAAACGTACCGGTCACAACTGCGGGGTCCTGAACTGCCTCTCCCTGACCCATAGTCAACATCCTTCCTGCTCCTCTGTTTCCTGAGTTGTTGTTGTTAGGGCAATCTCGGCGGAAATGCCCCGTCCTTCCACACCCGAAGCAGGTGTGGCTAGGCCCTGCATTGTTGCTGCCGGCATTGGTGTTATTGTTATTGTGGTGGTTGTTGTTGTTGTTTCCCTGATTTTGATTATGGGGAGGGTAAGCCCTGCAGAACCTTGCAATGTGTCCCCTTCGGTTGCAATTGGTGCAATGGAATTCTCTGCATTCGCCGTGATGGTGGAAACCGCACTTATTGCATTTGGGAAGATTACCGGAATAGGGTCTTGAAGCATTTGAAGCAGCTGAGGCTGGAGCATGTGGTGTGGCTGGAACCGGTGTGGTGACAGCGTTAACTGCCACTGTCTGCTGCTTTTTAGAGGTCTCGGGGCCCTGACGCCCCTTTCTCTTGTTGTTCCTCCCTTTCTTTCCATCACTCTCCTTTTTCTTCTCAACCTCCACTGGCTTCTCGCCCTTCTTGTTGTTATGATCATACAACCTCTTCGCCAATCTCTTCGCACTGTCAAACGTTTCAGGGTTCGCAGCTATCACATTCCCTTGAATGGGGGATGTCAGTCCCCAGATGAATCGTTCAATCTTCTTTCCTTCTGATGTGATCATACCCGGGCACAGCAGAGATAGTTCGCTAAATCTCGATATGTAGGCATCGATGTTCGCATTCTGCACAGTGAGGTTCCATAGCTCTTGCTCCATCTTCTGTATTTCGCCTCGTGGGCAGTACTCAGTCATCAACATTTCTTTCATTTCAGTCCATGGCATAGAGTTGGCTACAGGGAGCGTCATAGCTTCTACGTGTCCGTTCCACCAAGTGAGTGCTTGGTCCACAAAAGTACAGGCTGCGAACTTCACCTTCATCTGCTCGGGGCAATCGCATATCTCGAATACCGACTCTACCTTCTCGATCCATCGCTTCAGAGTGATCACCCCTCCAGTGCCGTTGAAAGTTCGTGGTTTAGCGTTTGTGAAGTCCTTGTAGGTGCATGTTTTGGTGGGTCCTTGATTCGTCCCGTTGTTCGAACTTCCGGACCCTTGCCCATTGCCTCCTCCGTTATTTCCTCGGTGAAGTTGTGCCATAGCGGCTGTGACCGCAGCAGACACGGCTGCCTGGAAAGTAGTGGTGTCAACTTCGGGCGGGGTTGGTTCGGGATTTCTGCGAGTAACTCGGCGAGGCATCTTTCTGTCATGAAACGGAAAGATGTTGAGTGTATGTGGTTTCTGTGAGGTTGTGATCCTACTAACTAGGTGTATGGTACGAACTTAGACATTGCTACCATCGGACACACAATCATAACATCTCAATGCATAACAATTTGTAATATCATGGCAAAACACACAAAAGTTCATTAATATTATCCGCATTTAATACAAGAAAATTTGCTCGTAAGAGCATACATAAGTGACACTAATCTGGCAGCATAACGGCTCCATGAGTAGTGTAGTCACTTAAACATAGAGCCGGAGTACATAGCATAGTTCCTAATGACCTATTACGATAAGTCTATCCCTAACCGTGATGAGTTGCGTCTGGAGGTGGTGCCGAAGATGTGGATGCTCCCTGAAGGCGAGCCACCAAGCGTTCTGCGTCCTGAAGTCGAGACTCCCACCTTACCTGCCTCATGTGAAACTCCCGAAGGACGTCATGCGTCTCCTGTTCCGCACGCTCGACTCTAGTCCACAACTGGTGTACTTGATCAGCAGTGCCCTGAGCAAGGTTGCCGGTGTCCCGCAATCGTCTCACCATGACCGGTAGGGCTCGGTCGGCCGGTCCTCCGTCCCTCAGGTCAAAGAACTCACGTGACATGCCAAACGGGGGTCGCTGTCCCTGATGTCTGCTCCATCTCCAAAGATCCATGCCCCATGGAGGGGTAGGCCCAGTGGGGCCCACACGATAAGCAGGCACCCTGATCGGGTAAGGGGGGTCGATGACCTCGGACTCCGCGTCCGAATCACCCCCTTCGCTGTCGTCGAGCTCCTCTTCGAAATTCTCTTCGTCTTCTTCGGGTTCGACAGGTTTGCCCTCGACTTCTGCCTCCGGTTCCCCGTCAGATTCCTCTTCGGGGTCTTCCTCAGGTTCCTCTTCAGGCTCTTCCTCAGGCTCCTCCTCCTCCTCTAGCCATCCGTTGTTTCCCTGGTTAGGGAAATAGGGGTCTCCAGGGTGATGAAAACCAGCCATGCTGTCTGCGCGAGTATGTAAATATGCTAACATTATTCCTAGGATGCTATGACTATTGTATGGAATAAGCAAGCGTTCTCTTTTTAGTGATAAAGGGTATAGTTTTGGGTTCCCTAGCTATCCCGATCTCATCAAAATGTGTGTTAGTTATACCTTGGAGAAAGTGTAGTTGATTAGGCTACATCCACTCCTTGGTACCACTAAGAACAGTCCTGAATTAACCGAGATACTAGCATTATTTTGTTTGGTTCGACGTTATGTTCCTATTCCTAATGCAAGCAAGGGTGTTTTATTTACTTGTTTTGTTCAGAGTTACGTTAGTCCCTCTTTTTGGTTTATAATTACATATCAATGTGTGGCTCGACATGCTAGTTCACTATAAACAAAGCTCTGATACCAACCTGTCACACCCCCGAACCAGACGGCGGAAACGTTCGGGAGCTGTCATGACTCAATTGAATACCATAACATTGAATATATATGAAACGTAACAACATTCGTCACCATGCATTAATATAGTACAACCAGTAAAGTTTACATGAAGTACATTGTTTAAACATTACATTCCCAAAAATAAATTTGTTCGATTCGTTAATAAGTAAACTGCAAGCCATCATTGAGTACATTTCCCTTTGATTCACTGGTTCCCTGAGAATACAAGTATTTTGAAAAACGTCAACATGTGAAATGTTGGTGAGTTCATAAGTGGTATTCATAAAACAATGTTTCGTATCGTTTGAAAACCACCAGAAAATCCGATATTTTCTGAAAAGAAAAGCTTTTGAAAACGTTTGTGAAGATCCATAGGTATGCTTGTTTGTTTCTATACTTACAACATATGGCCCAATTTTCCAAATTGGGCCCAAACCTCTACATGGTCTTACCTTAAGGCCCAAACATTTATTCTAGTCCAAACACTTGGCATTCCGATGGTCCAATATCTCATAATCATCAAGGCCCAATTATGACCTAATTTTCCAAATTGGGCCCAAGCCTTTCCAATGGGCCTTATCCTAAAGCCCAATAATTTTGTTAATACATGACCTGTTCCCAATTGCCCCACGAAGGCCCACAACAACTTAGTCTAAGAAATGGCCGACCCAAACTCAATTAGGGGTTTTCACATAAAATGACGATTAGGGTTAAGTGTTCTTACTTAACCCTTTAAGGACTTAATCCATTAAGTCCATAACCCCACTAGGTCAAACATACAATGTAATCGGGCATCAGTCATAACATCAATCCAATGGTCCAAAATACAGGTCCAGACAATTCCAAACTAACATATCCAAAATTAGGGTTTTCTAAACCCTAATTAGGGTTTCCAACCCAATCGTGTGCCAATTAGTCCATTGGTTAAATTTTTAGGTCAAATTTGTGTTAAATAAGTCGAGCACCACCCACTACCACATCGGGTTATGATGGTCAACGGCGGATCACGACGGCGGCCACCAACTCGTAGCGGTGGTGGTTGTGATTCTAGGCCCAAACATGTCCAAGCATCTCAAATAGAAATCTAATCACACACAAATGCACATCGCCACCCAACACAATGGATGGTGGCGGCAGCCACTACCTCACGGTGGTGGTGGTGGTGGGTTTTTCTTGATTAATCCAACCAAAGCAATACAATTTTACAGCATATTATCCAAAAGGAACACACACACACACACACAAACAACCACCCTTGTGGCGGCAGGTGGTGGTCAGGGTTGATAGTCACCACCTCACGGTAATGGTGATGGCTCTCTTGTGATGTTTGGTCAAGCAAAACACACAACATGCATAGTAGTAGCAGAAGCACACACACGCCTTGGCTTGGAATATGGTGGTGTACGACGACGACAGAGGGTGGAACAGTCGTTGGAGTGGTGGCGGTGATGCAACAATGTGCTACCAGAACGAGATGGAGGAGAGAAAAAGGTGGTCGGTCCCCCATCGGAAATAGCAGCAACGACACTCGTAGATGGCTTCTTCCGATCGACTGCTGCCATAACGCCCCATGGCAGTGTTCGTCTTCAACTGCGCGGAGGAAATGGTGGTCGCGCCTCCACCGGAAAATGACCATAGTGGCAATGACTCCTGGTTCATCCGATCTTCACGATGGTTGCAGCTCAGTTCTCTAATTCACCAACGATAGAAGCGACGACGGTGGTGCTCAGCTGTCCATGCGAGGCTAGGTGATCGTAGCGAGCTCAGCTGCGGCAATGACGGTTGGAGAGAAGGTGGCGGCTACCAAAGTTTAGGGTTAGGATTTGAGAGTTATATGGTGAGGTTTATAAGCTTCAATCCAATTTCAACATTTGACCATATTAATGTTTTCAGTCCCTCATCCTCTTATTCTTTTCAAATAAAGTCCTTAAATTACCATTCAGCCCCCAACACTCTAAAATCCTTTCAATTTAAGTCCAATATTTACCAAAAACCCCCTGCCTTCTGAAAATCTCTACAAAACCAATCCGAAACTTACACTTTTCACCCCCAAAATCCAAAAATATGACATTTAACTCCTCGAAGCCAACACCTTGCTAAATTATTATTGATTTTAACTACATTAATATAAAACAATAATAAAAATTTACATCTTGTGGTTTTTAGTGTTTATTATTTATTTAATTTCAAATGGAATGTTACATAATGGTTAATGTATTATTTCTCTATCTTCGAACTCATTGATATTTAGTTTTCCTTTTAACAAAGACTGAGGAACTTTCAGTGTCTTGTTTACAGCAATTGCAAGTTCGATATTAGTTACTGACAAGTAGTCATAATAGCTATCAAGGAAGGCTTTGATGTGAGCAAACCCAATGACAAAATCATCTTTGTTGGTCTCTGTAATCTTCGACCATTAACCACACTCAGAATCTTCGTGATCGAGATTAAGTCATTCAAGTTCATCAAAGGAAAATCTGTTATTGTGAACTCATAAACAACGTTATTTGCCCTTACGATAACATAACGAAAGTTTTGTAGCAGGCCTTCGCATAAGCTATCATGAATGATAGTCATCATTTTAACTATCTTCACTATAGACCACACTTCCTCTTCATTTTTCTCCAAGATTGTATGAATGTGAATCTTCAACCTTTTAAAATCTTCTTTGTGACATCCCTAATTTTACGTCCACAAAAGACCGATTTGTTTATGCTTTATTTGAAAATCATAGTAACTTTTTAAAGAAACTGTTGTAGAAATTGTTCCCAAAAATATGATAAAAATTTTATCAAAGCATTTCCGAAGAAATGTATTTCATTATATTAAAACCTCAGGATGTCATTGTCAATACACACCAAAAGCATAAACCGAAACAACATAGGCCTTACAACATTTATTTATATCTACTAGCCTATAATCCATAAACTCTCACCCGATCATCACATTTATACTCTTGTGCCACTACCTGTAATACAAGAAATTGAGTGGGTTAGGCTTGGGAGCCTGGTGAGCACATAGGGTTTTTAACCCACAATAATTAAGTTTATTAGTTTCGACTTGTGCTAAATTAAGATATGGTGTTGCGAGGCTATTGTAAGACGAGAGACTCACGACAAGCTTGAACCTTGTAGTGAGCAATGTATTTTCATCGGCTACCCATAGAAATCTTTTGGATATCTTTTCTACAGACCTAGTGACAACGTGGTCTTCGTAGCAAGGATAGGGGTTTTCGGCGAAAGAGAACTCATATGCCAAGAGGACAATGGGGGGAAAATTAATCTTGAAGAGATTCAAGAATCAAGCGATGAAGGAACCTCTAACACTAGCGCTCAACCTGAGGAAGAGGTTCCTGTTGAACTAATTGACGAATCATTACTTCTAAGATGTTCCTATCGAGTTAGGATGGCACCAGAGTTTTATGGTTTTCATATTACTACGGAAGGTGATACGTTTATCAATGATAGTACAATCGTAAATTTGGATGAGCCTACTAACTACAAGGAAGCCATGGCGGGCCCCGAGTTTGCAAAATAGAAAGAAGCAATGTACAGCGAGATCCAGTCCATGTATGACAATCAAGTTTGGAACTTGGTTGACAATGTACCAGGTCGAAAGACAGTTGGATGCAAATGGATATTCAAGAAGAAGACTGACATGGAATGAAAGGTGCATACATTCAAGGCACGGCTGGTTGCGAAGGGCTTTACTCAAACCCCAGGGGTTGACTATGATGAGACCTTCTCACCAGTGGCTAAGATCAAGTCTCTAAGGGTTATATTGGCCATAGCTGCGTTTCATGATTATGAAATATGGCAGATGGATGTCAAAACTGCTTTCCTTAATGGGAAGTTGGCTGAAGATGCTTACATGTGTCAGCCAGAGGGTTTTGTAGACGCAAAGTATCCTAATATAGTGTGCAAGCTTAAGATATCCATCTATGGATTAAGGAAAGCGTCTCGTAGATGTAATCTTTGTTTCGATGAGAAAGTCAAAGAGTTTGGATTTTTGAGAAGTGAAGATGAGTCATGTGTGTATGTCAAGGCTAGTGAGAGTATAGTTAGCTTTCTAGTATTGTATGTTGATGACATACTGCTCATAGGAAACGACATCCCGACCTTGCAGGAGGTTAAGTCATTGCTTGGGAAGTGTTTCGCTATGAAGGATCTATGGGAAGCTGCTTACATTCTAGGGATTAGGATTTTTAGAAATAGAAGTAGAAGGCTAATAGGACTTAGTCAAAGTACTTAATTTGGACAAGGTGCTGAAATGTTTTAGCATGGAGAATTCCAAGAAAGGGGAACTACCAATCCAAAGCAATACCGAGTTGAGTAAGACTCGGAGTCTGAGTACCGATACCGAGATAGCAGAAATGAGTCGAGTGCCATATGCTTCCGCCGTTGGCTTGATCATGTATGCTATGACATGTACTCACCCTGATGTGGCTTTTGCATTGAGCAAGGTTAGTCGATATCAAGGGAACCCGGGTAGAGCTCATTGGACAATAGTTAAGAACATTCTTAAGTACCTACGAAGGACTAAGGACTGGGTCCTTACACTTGGTGGGAGTGATGACTTGAGAGTGATAGGGTATAGTGACGTCAGCTTTCAGACTGACAGAGATAACTTCCATTGTCAGTCAGGCTAGTTATTTACCCAAAATGGAGGAGCAGTTACTTGGAAAAGTTCCAAGAGGGAGACCGTGGATGATTCAACGTGCGAATCAGAGTACATAATAGCGAGTGAAGTTTCGAAGGAGGAATATGGTTGAAGGACTTCATTGGAGACCTTGGAGTTGTACTAGCCATAAAGGAGCCTATGGAGATTTTCTGTGATAACGAAGGAGCGGTTACCATAACCGAGGAACCAAGGGATCATGGTAGATCTAGACACATCGACAAAAAAATACCACTTCATCAGACATCGAGTAGAAGAGGGACTCCTTGTAGTCAAGAGGGTATCGTCAGAGGAGAATCCAACAGATCCCCTCACAAAGAGTCTGAGCAGGGTTAAGCACTTACAACATGCGAGAAGCATTGGTCTGAAGGACGATATTAGTTTTAGTGATTAGATAGAAGTTTAGAAACTTGTAATAGATTAATGTAACTGACATTTGATGATTAAGTAACGGAGTTTTATTTATGAGTAAAGTTTAGTATCTTATGTCAATTATTTACTATTGTTTCACTTTTGCATGTTTTACTTCCTAAATAATAGGATTATTTGAATTATCCACTGTCGATCATACTTTGGAAGTAAGTTATGAGGTTAGACTATCATGAACTGGTTTGTAGATTGTCTAAGTGCTTAGACATAAAGGCTTGCTGTAACGTTAATGAGTACTTATGATGTAACATCCGGATATCCAGGCATTGAAATTTGATTATTTTATATTGGAATACAAAGAGACTCGGCAAGTTGATGCCTCAACTCGTCGAGTAGGATCGCGGCTTGGTGATCTGTTTAATGAAGGGACTCGACGAGTCGGGTATCTGGACTCACTGAGTAAGTGCTGTTAAGGAAAACCCTAATTGCCCGGGTTTGAGACCTATTTAAAGGACCTTATAGCCCTCTTGTGTGGCTACCAGTCTAGAGAGAGGTACCCTAGAGAGATGGAGCGAAGAGTGAGAGAGATAAAGTCATTCTAATCATTTCTTGGTGTGATTTTGTAAGGGAGAAGTCATTTCCAGCAAGGGGAGGTCAAGGGAGTTGTTGATTTAGAGTTCCTGAGCTTATATCTTCATTGTAGAGGTATCAAATCGTTTTCCCTTTCCTGTTTTGGGGTGAGATTAGTGATTCTAAGGTTTTTACACCTTCCTATGGCTTGTAGTGATGAGTATAGGGTCCCTTTGTGTGAGAGATCCCGGATCTGGACCCATAGAGGTCCATAGGGCCTTATTTTATATGCTTGTTGTTGATTCATGGAGAGAATGAGACTTTGATGGCATTCTTGGAGCCATTTCTCCAAGGAAAGCCTTGTGAGCTTTGCATGTATGACAAGCCTCGACCTTTATGTGGTTATTGGTCGTAGGGAAGCCAGATATATGGATTAGAGGAACAAATCTGACCTCAGAAGGTTAGATGAGGGTTGACATGGGAGCAACTCGCCAAGTCCATGTGGAGACTCGACGAGTCGAGTCGGGTTGCCCGCGATTCGAATCCAGTGGAACCCGTCGAGTGGAAGGTTCACTCGTCGAGTCGAGTGAGGCCGTGGAAGAGTCAAAAGACATGCATGGACTCGCCGAGTCACCCTTGTGTACTCGACGAGTCTGGTCAGTGTTGACCGTTGACTTGAGTTGACTTTTGTTGACATTTAGGGTTTGGTCAACAATTCGTCATGTGGACCATTTGAAGGGTAAAATGGTCTTTTATCCTTCTTAGAAGACATGGAAGGGATTAGTCTAGCCTGGAGAGCCGTTATTGATTGAGATAATTGTTTATATATTTAGGTAGAGGCTAGATCAGTGTATCCGTGTGCGAGATTACCAGAGACATCCGAGGTGTGTCTTATCACTATACTTTACCTAGAGTGGTAACAGAGTTATGTGATAGAGATATTATATGCTATCTATGTGATGTGTGGCACTGCATTATTTCTATGTGATTTATGATGTGTGTATATCAGAGTTAGGACCGGAAGGTCCACAAAGCTAGGACCAGAGGGTCCGCAGAGTTAGGGCCCAAGGGCCCACAGAGTTATAGCCTCGAGTGGCTAATATATGTTATATGTGGTATTTTTAGAATTATGTGCTAGTGTATTTGTATGCTATTTATGTGTTGAGATTTATTGTGATATGTGATTCAGAGTTCTCAGAGTTAGGACCTTTGGGTCCATAGAGTTAGGGCCAGAAGGCCCACCGAGAGTTGGGACTAGAGGGTCCCACTGAGACACACTGACCAGAAGGTCAACAGAGTTATAGCCTTGAGTGGCTAATATGTGTTAGAGTGGTATTTTGGGTAACTCCCTAAGCTTCGTGCTTACAGTGTTTTGTGTTATGTGTTTCAGGTTTCCTCAGAATCATGGGACGACACCGGCTCGATTGTACACACCAGAAGAAGCGTTTGTTTTGGAGGATCCTGGTTTATTAATTGATTGAACAAAAGAGTCATGATTTGTAATTTAAATAAAAATGAGATTTTTATGAAATGTGTTAAAGAAATAAGCGAATATAAATGAATTTTTTTTTTTGAAAATTTCGGTGTTACAAGTTGGTATCAGAGACTTGGTTTGAGGGATTCGGATGCACCTTCGGGTAAATATAGACTCAAACTGAGGAAGTAAGAAAAGTTTTCAAAGAAATGATTTATAAAAGTGAATAAGAGTTCAAAGAGAAAGAGAGAAAGAGCAGTGTGTACAATCAGCCAAAGCCCGAACGGTGATTTCCCAAAATACCCTTACTTTGTTATGAGATATTTATGATACATTTTATGAGATATTATGCATGCTAGAGACAGGCTAGGTATTTCATATCTTAGGACTAGAGTGGCCTGATTTGTGATGCCTTAGCCTAGGAGTTGCTGTTGTATGTGATGTGCTTTTGAGTATGAGATAAGTGAGAGTATTCAGCAGGAATCCTTTAGGGGATTCGAGTAGAGGAGTAATCTAAGAGAGGTATCTATATGAGCATATGAGGAGTCTGCCGAGAGGGTAGCCAGAGGCCATGTGGGGCGAAGATGTTAGAGTTCGGTGATATCCTTCGAGTATGAGGAAAGCAAGTGGATAATAACCTTGGGAGGTTTTACGTGCTGAAGGAGATGCTTCGATGCCCGAATGCTACTTGCTTCGTGCTTTGTGGAGCTCTCGATGATGGGAGTCAGCTACTAAGTGAATATGACGATATTCAGGAAGTAGATGGCTGACATCATTAGGAGCTCTTCAGCAGCTGATGGCAGAGAAATGGTAGAACCAGGAAAGAGCCTAGGTAGTAACCTTGGCCAGATGAGTGCGCTGGCAGAGTATAGCATTTCGTTGAGGAGCGAGCACGCGTGACGAAATTGGTGAACGAGAAGGTTGAGCAGCTACTTAGGAGCTTTGGGATGGTCCGTGTGGAAAGTATTGGTAGATGTGGCAGGTAGTATGGGCCCGTACTACCGAAAGAAGAGGACCCATACTTGATACAGGGAGTATTCTGAAGGTTCTAAGTAGCAGATTGAGGAGTGATGTTATGGTTCGAGTGCCATACATCGGAGCAGATTGAGGAGTGATGTTATGGTTCGAGTGCCATACATCGGAGCAGATTGAGGAGTGATGTTATGGTTCGAGTACCATACCTCGGAGCAGATTCGGAAGTGATGTTATAGTTCAAGTACCATACATCGGAGTAGATTGGGAAGTGATGCCACGGTTCGAGTACCATGCATCTTAGCAGATTAAGGGGTGATGTTATAGATTCGAGTGCCATGCATTGTAGCAGATTGAGAAGAGATGTTAGTGGCTGAGTATCATGGTTCTTAGCATAGGATGCTTGTGATTCTCCAGTTGTCCGATCAGGATTGAGTGGTGGAGTTGGACGCGATGGGGTTTAAGGCCTGAGGGTCATGATTGAGTTCGAAAAGGCATCCCTTGAGGGGGAGGTCTAGAGCATTTCAGGGTACCTTGGTAAGATGTCAGATGTAGTCACAAGACTCAGGGATTAGTAGAGGAGGCTTTTATGAGGGATTGCGGTCTGAGTGACCAATCAGCTGATGGAAGAGATGTCACCTTCTGTGACTTGTGGGGTGCTATTTATGTTTCCTATGGGAAGTAGGAGAGGCATGAGATTTCAGTTTTGGGTTTAGGAGTAAACCCTACGGGTTGACATTGATGTCGATTTTTCCACCGGAGTATTAGGCAGCATGTCTTCCGTGAGGAAATGATCTACCATGAGCAGGTAGTCAGTGGGGACTGAGATGGTCAAGGACCACATTACACCCTAATTGAGTATAGTAGGGCGTGTGGTAGCGGTATCAGCGGGTAATCCAGTCAAGTATATTAGAGCGGTGGCTCTTCTGTCTATGATGGACATTGAGTATGGTAGTGGAGTCCCTATTCTCATGATGATCCACGTGTTGGAACGGGGGTTGAGAAGTTGAGGAGGAGGAGTATGATGATTTATTGTTTCAGTCTAAGAGTCAATGATAGTACTGAACAGTTGGGATGTTCAGTATTGGGATGGTATGAGACTTCGAATGGCTAGAGACAGTCGTGATGAGAAGTCCCTGAGGATTTCTTCGGAGATTTAGGGTATTTGAGGTTTCTTGATCTCTACGTGGGGAGATCATTGGGCGTTGTGTGGCACCTTCCAAGCGTAGGTGCGATGTTTCTGGAGGAAATTGTATGTGAGGTAGAGTGTTGATGCGTCAACTGGTGATGGTTCGAACCCTAAGTGGGGGAGAACCAGGTATTTTAGTTGAGGGAACCAGAGATTTGTACAAGAGCGGTTAGGGGTTGGATACAAAAACCTGCGGCTCGAATTCATGAGACCAGGGTCATTGGTGATCAAGGAAAGGTGCAGAGAAAGTTAATGCATGTGGTATGTGTCTGAGAAAGGAGGGGTGTCTCCACGGCAGGTGGCCAATGGTCATGAATCTGGTGGTGGTCAAGGCCGTTTCAAGTGGAAGACTCGTAATGATGGTATGGATAGAAGATTATCGAGTAGCCAACTCCCGGGCCGGTATGTGTATTCTTGCTTGGATTTTGAGCAATAGGGGAAAGGGTTTCGGAGGATCATCAGCATGTTCTGAAGCGTTAGCGCTTTCTTTGTATTCCAATTGAGTGTTTGGATACACTGAAGTTGCGCATTGGGTAAAATGAAGAATTATTTATGGGGTTCAGAGTAAATGTATTGTTTTATCTGTATGGTGCTGGGAGTAGGAGATCAGTGGTTGGGAGAGGACATCGTGATGTTCTGTAATGGTGTTCTGTGGTACCCGGGTATAATGTCCCGATTTCGGAGTTATTTAGAAACTTGAGTTTGAGACGACTAGTGGTGTATCATGTATCTACGGTTCCAGTGGGAGCCCTTCGGGTATTGACATCAAGAGGGATTATTTAAGAAAGTGGATCTCCGCAGAGGTAGGTATTTTTGTTATAGCGGTTGCCGCCAGAGTCTGTGATGCATATGTGGGACAAGTGTGTGTAGCTATCTATGATAGTCTATGGAGCATGAGTTAGTGGATGTAATGTGGTGTTGTGATGAGAATGAGAGTAAAGGGTGAAGCTATGGGGAGCCGTAGTATTCACTAGTCAAAGGGTGTTGTTATGCTACGGGGAGCCGTTGTACTCACAAGTCAGAGAGAGGGAGTCATGGTACTACGGGGAACCGTAGTACTCACTAAACAGTTGGTGTTATGGTGCTATGGGGAGCCGTAGTACTCACTAGTCAGAGACTTTCATGATGTTGCAGGGAGCCTTGGTACTCACTAGACGGCAAGAGAGTGTGATGTTGGAGTGTTCTCCGATCAGTGTATGATGCAGAAGAGTTTTAGGCTTGAGTAGCCTTAGCATTGAGTTTTTGGAGCCTAGTGGTTGAACCAGGGGTGAGACTGGGGTCTCCGTCTCTGTCAAGGCTAAGTCGATTTTCGGTTGGATTGTAGTTTTCATTTGAGAATTTTGTGACTTGTGTGTCACAGGGCCAAGATAGTTGATGCGAGGGGGAAGTCGCGGACGATTCAGATGCTCAAGGACATGCTTCAGGCATGTGTATTGGATTTTGGAGGGAGTTGGGACATGTACTTACCCTTGGCTGAGTTTTCCTATACAACAACCATCATTCGAGCATTGGTATGCCACCCTTTGAGCTGTTGTATGGGAGGAGGTGTCGGACTCCCATTTGCTGGGGAGAGGTAGGGCAGCGTGTGATGGGTAGTACAGAGATGGTGCTTCAGACGACCGAGCAGTTTCAGCAGGTCAGACAGAGGTTGCTGACAGCCCAGAGCCGTTAGAAGAGTTATGTGGATAGACGACGGCCAGACTCGTGTGGTGTTAAAAATGGATATGGAATTTGGAGTTGAAATTTATGAATGGGATGTTTCAGGACACTTCTGAGCGAGCATGGTTATGCTTTTGTGTCTGAGGGCAGAGTGTTGGGATTCTTTTTTCGGTTGGTTTCTGATAGCAGTTTAATAGATGTGCCCCGGTGGAGTGTGAACCCTTTTAGTTGTGGGGCATGATTCGTATGATTTAGCATGATTGGTTTGGAGGAGCGATAGTCGGTGGTTGGATGTGGTCTTATGAGAATCAGAGAGCCAGTGAGTAGCGGGGTTGATATTCGAGGAGCGAATATCATAGTGATCTCTCGAGTAGGCGGTCGGGCGGCGGGTCAAGTCACTAGAGTTTTTGGGTGTCGGGAAGGAGTATTTTAGCGATGAAAGAGTGGGTTTAAATTTTGGTTGGGAAGTTTTATGTGGTTTCGCGTGTCCATAGAGAAAGATATCGGTGTAGTATGAAGATCTTTTCAATAGTGCCTTTCGGGTTGCTAGTTTCAATCTACGAGTGGTTAAGGAGTGATTTCGAGGGCGAAATCTAATTCAAGTGGGGGAGAATTGTAACATCCGGATATCCAGGCATGGAAATTTGAGTATTTTATATTGGAATATGAAGAGACTCGGCGAGTTGATGCCTCAACTCGTCGAGTAGGATCGCGGCTTGGTGATCTGTTTAATGAAGGGAATCGACGAGTCGGGTATCTGGACTCGCCGAGTCAGTGTTGTTAAGGAAAACCCTAATTGCCCGGGTTTGAGACCTATTTAAAGGACCTTATAGCCCTCTTGTGTGGCTACCAGTCCAAAGAGAGGTACCCTAGAGAGCTGGAGCGAAGAGTCAGAGAGATAAAGCCATTCTAATCATTTCTTGGTGTGATTTTGTAAGGGAGAAGTCATTTCCAGCAAGGGGAGGTCAAGGGAGTTGTTGATTCAGAGTTCCTGAGCTTATATCTTCATTGTAGAGGTATGAAATCGTTTTCGCTTTCCTGTTTTGGGGTGAGATTGGTGATTCTAGGGTTTTTACACCTTCCTAGGGCTTGTAGTGATGAGTATAGGGTCCCTTTGTGTGAGAGATCCCAGATCTGGACCCATAGAGGTCCATAGGGCCTTATTTTATATGCTTGTTGTTGATTCATGGAGAGAATGAGACTTTGATGGCATTCTTGGAGCCATTTCTCCAAGGAAAGCCTTGTGAGCTTTGCATGTATGACAAGCCTCGACCTTTATGTGGTTATTGGTCGTAGAGAAGCCAGATCTATGGATTAGAGGCACATATCTGACCTCAGAAGGTCAGATGAGTGTTGGCATGGGAGCAACTCGCCGAGTCCATGGGGAGACTCGACGAGTCGAGTCGGGTTGCCCGCGATTCGAATCAAGTGGAAACCCGTCGAATGGAAGGTTCACTCGACGAGTCGAGTGAGGCCATGGAAGAGTCAAAAGACACGCATGGACTCGCCGAGTCACCCTTGTGTACTCGACGAGTCTGGTCAGTGTTGACCGTTGACTCGCCGACTTTGGTTATACACGTACATTACTAGTAACTATAATAGGTATAGTTAAGAGATACTACTTACTATTCCTAGTACAAGGAATCACACAAGAGTCAGTTCATTCACAAGTCTATACAAATATACTATTACATACTATATGAAGAGATACTATTGCATACTAGACAGAAAATACTAGACAAAGAATACTATACAAAGAGTACTACAACAGAGAATACTATACAAAGAATAATATACCGAGAATACTATAACAGAGAATACTATACAAAGAATACTATACAGAGAGTACTATATACAGAGATTACTATACATAGAATACTATTACTATAACAAGTATCCTATAACAAGTATACTATAACAAGATTCAAAGATAACATAATGTGAGATACTACTTCATGACACATCGAACATTTCGTTATGTCATGGTTTGTAACCAGAATCTCCTGGAGGGAGAGCGTGAGTTTGCATATAGATCTATACTGGATTGACTATCCTACACCTTTGCTGTTTGCTACAGTGGGACTTGCAAATCTATGGGTGCCAAATGTCATTTCTTCCGACGTCTTTCATCGTCGTGTTTTAGTCAGATTAGTATGGTAACAATCACATCACATTTTGCCTTAAACCATTGGTTTTAAGGTAGTTATTACTTCAGTGATTAATACCAATAATACTATAGTACACATATACATTTTCCCATTATTTTCAAATTGTGATCTTCTCATATAAAGGGTAATATAAGGCTATATTTTGATAATAATAGTTCTAGATGGGAAAAACCTTCATTTTTACAGAGAGGTAAACCTTCAAAACAGTCGGGTCTTGGTAGAAGACTACTTTTTATACTAATAGGAAATATAGGATTTTCTAAGGTTTTCCTACTTATACGAACTTTTTCACTAAACATTTACTACTCTTTTCTTTACAGTTTTACAAAGCAATGACAATAAAATACTTATGAATTCACTAGCTTAAATGTTGATCTACGCTTTCAAAATAACTTGTATTCTCAGGTCACCAGTAGGCAGGTACGATGACCAGGTTTTGAGAAGACGGAGCAGTCAAGACTCATCTTTTGTTTTGATTTCTTATCATGTCTTATTCTATAAAAGAACACTCATGTATTAAAATTTTACTATTAATGCAATGGATGATGTTGTTGCTTGTTTACTACTTTGCACTGTTGTGATACTTTACATGACGTCCTCCGCCCCAGAACGTTTCCGCCGTTCTTGGTTTTGGGGTGTGACAAAATAGTACATGCATATAAGTCAGAGTTTATGTGTTCCTTTTATCCTAAGAGGGTAAAAGCGATATATTGGCCCCCTCGATGATTTTGTGTTGACTTATGTGACGGGCCCGATCGGGACTGAATTGATGTGTTCAATTAAGTTCTATGTCAAACAAATCAGAATTCAGGAAACAAACTGTTGGACATTTAGAATAATTATGTTCCATGTCTTTTTCCACACGATATTTTGTAGAACGGAGGATTATATGATCCCTTATCTAAAGGACACGTCATTGACTAGGTCAGAGTTCAACAACGGCTTTTGAGAGCTACGATTACTAATCAAATTTTGAAGTCATATTTGTAATTATAGTTATTAGACTTAGCCAAGTGGGATACTGTTGGATTAGATGTCTAAGCCCATAACTATAAATGGTATGTACTTGATCCAATAGTAGCATGGTCCTTTTGGGTTGCCTTCACTATAGCAATTTTATAAGATGAATTATGGAGAAAGAGGTTGATAAATGATTTATTAATAAATTATAAGAATAATATATTAATTGAGAAATCATATTATTTAATTAGTATCGATTAGAAATTGATTTGGAATTAACTTAATGATCAAAAGAGACTTATTAAAGTAAATGGGACTGATATTGCAAATCATTGATAGTTGCAAGTTGGGCTGATGGACTCCTAAAGAAGGATTGGACGAAATCTATGGGAAGCCCATAGAGATTTCGTCCAAGGGGCCTTCTAGAAGTTGTCCATGGATTGCTTAAGGCTTAAGTAGAGAATTAGGGTTTCCACCTAACACCCTAGCAGCTCAACTATATAAGAAACACTTGGCTTAACGTTTTCGGACCCTATGCTTTCTTAGAGAACATCACCTCTCTCTTGTTCATTATTTGATAAGTGGTGTTTGTGACTCTATTAGAGGTGCAACACTTGACGCAGTAAGCTCTTGAAGGTCAATATCAATCTACTAACAAGAAATGTATTCTTCTAAACCCTAATATGATTAGATTTCGTTTTTCTTGTATGCTAGATTAGGGTTTTGCTTTGGAAAATTAATTTGCATGTATAACTTGAGAAAAACCTAGATCCAAAGCAAATAGGGTTACATATGCACATAGGAACATTGTAATGCTCAAAACTCATCACGATTCACCTTCAATTTCTGGCAGAAGTTCCACGAGGAACGGGGCACGCGGCTGCATTTCAGTACAACTTATCATCCACAGAGAGACGACCAGAGTGAGTGGACCATATAGACCCTTGAGGATATGTTGCGGGCCTGCATTATTGAGTTTGGTGGGAGCTGGGACTCCAACCTACCTCTTGCAGAGTTCTCCTACAACAACAACTTTTATTCCAGCATTGGTGCTCCGCCTTTTGAGCTGTTGTATGGACAGAGATGTCGTACCCCAATCTGTTGGGGCAAGGTTGGTCACATGGTGATGGGTTGGACCGAAGTGGTTATGCTAACTACTGAGAAGATTCAGTAGATCGGGCAGCGGATGCAAACTACTCAGAGTCGGCAGAAGAGTTACGCCGACTGGCGCCGATCTGAGTTGGAGTTTCAGGTTGGTGACATGGTACTACTGAAGGTGTCGCCATGGAAGGGTGTGATTCGTTTTAGGAAGAGGTAGAAGTTGGGACCTCGATACATTGGACCCTTTCGGGTTATTTCCAGGGTTGACAAGGTGGCGTATAGACTGGATCTCCCAGAGGAGCTCAGTCAGATCCATAGCACATTCCATGTTTCGAAGTTGTGGAAGTGCATATTGGATGAGGATGCAGTGATATCATTGGATGATATTCAGATCGATGAGCGCCTGAATTACGTGGAGAGGTCAGTGGCGATTCTGGAAAGAAAAGTGAATGTTCTGCGTAACAAGGAGCTACATTTGGTAAAGGTACAATGGGAGCATCGGAGGGGATCCAAGTGGACTTGGGAGCCGGAGGCCGAGATGCGGGAGCATTATCTGAAGTTGTTCAGTATAGTAGACTTCGAGGACGAAGTCTAGTTCAAGTGGGGGAGAATTGTAACATCCTGACTCCCATGTATGAATTTCAAGAATTTTTATACATCACTTAATATCTACACGATGAGTTGGAGGCCCCAACTCGTCGTGTAGAAACTACTCAGGCCGCGTGGTTTATGGAACCTACTCGACGAGTTGGAGAACCCCAACTCGACGAGTTGAGTCTATGCATGAAAACCCTAATTTTTAGGGTTTGCACCCTATTTAAAGGACCTTAAGTCCCCTCACCAACCTCCCTTACCACATTATTGTCCAGTGAAACCGTAGCTTGAGCCTTATACCTTCTTGTGTGTGTGTGTGAGTCTTGGAGAGTGATTTTGGTGTGGTTGTGAAGGAACTTGGAGCTTGAAGAGGTCGAAGTGAA
The DNA here is from genome assembly GCF_051521515.1 of Lactuca serriola. Classification (NCBI taxonomy): domain Eukaryota; kingdom Viridiplantae; phylum Streptophyta; class Magnoliopsida; order Asterales; family Asteraceae; genus Lactuca; species Lactuca serriola. The sequence continues at coordinate 287,340,335 of NC_136410.1, forward strand.
GGAAGAAGCTGTAGATACGACATTTATACTGTGTTAGCAACCATTTGGAGGTAAAAAGTATTTACCTTGGCTTTCCATTTCTTAGATCTTCTTCTATGAAAGTTTAGTGTCTTTTAGCCCATTTTGGATCCACTTTTGGAAGATGAGCATGATTTGAAGTTGTAAATTCAGATCTGGACACTTCCAGGCCCCTTAGGTCTAAAGAGTCAAGCATTATCAAGCTTTGGCCATCCTCCATACCCTAAACCTCCTATTAAGCTTAGTTTTAGTGTTTCAACCCTTTGAAGCCTTGCATGCATGTAAAGTTAGCAAATTTATGCGGTATCTCAGTCCTAAGAGGCTAGATCTGTAGTTTGGGGCCTTGGATTCGACTGGAAAGGGCTGAACACGTTAAGATAGGAAGGAATCGACGAGTTGCATAGCCAAGTCGACGAGTTGGATAAGGTTTCCCGCTTTCTGGTTACTGAGTGAACTCGATGAGGGGGTGAGATGAATCGGTGAGTTGATTAGGGTTTTCTCACTCTTCTAAACACTGAAGAACTCGAGAAGTTACTCGGGTAACTTAGTGAGTTGTCTCGAGTTTTTCATGACCTTCTAATATATGAAGGAACTCGACGAGTTGGGTCAACATGGGATGTTGACATTGACCGTTGACTTTGACTTTGATCATGGTTGAACAAGTTTGACTTCTAAGGTTATTTTGGTAATTTGGAATTCTAATGGAATCAGTCATATGGTGGTTACAGGCAGTTGAGTTTGGAGCTGTGAGTTAGGATTCGATTTATAGGTTCAGCACTACTTGTGAGGTGAGTTTTCCTCACTATACTAACAGGGTTGAAGGCACCAATGCCGACCCTTTTTGGATCTGTATCATGGTATATAGGATGATGTTATGCCTAGTGACCTGTTAGGTCAATATCCTGGTATATAGGATGATGCTATGATTAGTGATCTGTTAGATCGGTCTGATGGTTTGTACATGCTAGCTAGCATGTGTGGGGGTGGGTTGAGGCAGTCTTGCTTCGTGCTCTAGGCCAACATACCCAGGGCATCCCAGATAGACTGAAGACCCAATGAGGCGTACCAGTCAGGCCGAAGGCCCGAAGTTCGGTACGGACAGGCTGAAAGCCCGGTAGGGCGGACTAGACATGCTGAAGGTTCTGAGAGTGGGCCAGACAGACTGAAGTCCCGGTGAGGGCGGTGCAGTCACAATGTAGACTCTATATGCATGTTGTTTGTTATGATATTGTTCCGGTTTGTATGGAATTGGTGTTTTGGGGGAACTCACTAAGCTTTGGGCTTACAATTTTGGATTTTGTTTCAGGTACTTCGGATGGCACGGGAAGGCGAAGGCTTGATCGTGCACCTCCTCACATTTTATGAATTTGATTTCTGGGATTCTTTGATATGAAAGTATTTTGAAAACATTTTCTGATAAATAATGGATTATAGATGTTTGAAAAAGTTTTAAATTTTTATGAATTTTATGGATGTTACAATCATCCATTCATCATACCTACATATAGTTCCCCGACCAATTTATGCCAAAAGAATGCTCAAAACATCCCGATCACGATTTTCTACAAATCCCGAATCCGGAGGTTGTGCCCAACAACCTTAAATATATGCTTGACGTCCTGACAAGTTATCACCAACCCACTACCCCTACGAGCATAATGAAGGTTCGTCCAACAATTTCGCGTTGCATCAAAATTCCTCCTCAGCCCAGGTGTACATCCACTTGACAAAAACACACTATACATTTACGATGAACTTCATGACTCGAGACTTCAGTACCGATACCCCACATTGATAACCAAACTTCTAATATTATTCCTTAAGCAAACAGGGTCAATATGAAAACATTCCGCAAGAGATTTCCAATGCACCATTAATACTCCCAACCACTTTTACTGACCAAATGATTCAAACGAACTGGTCACTTAGTCTCCCGACTTCCAACAATGCACTAACACCCAGCCTGTCAATAAGAATAACGATCCGAGACCTAAGAGTCTCAATCATATGACTATCGGATCCCACACGTATGAGTCATACAACCACTGGTTCACGATATGTTATGACACCCTCTAATCACTAAAGTGGTAAGCTTACGATCCCATGTTGATCTTGCCGTCATTCCATTACTATCTTGAAGACTCACGACCAACACCACATGGCCTAAAAGTACTCAACCATCAACCCCAACGACTTGCAACAACCCAAGAAATATCTTCCTCGACACTAACCAATCATAACCCGAGCTATACCCTTCTATAACGTATAATTCCTTTAATAGAACAGGCTGATACCAATGCAAAATTCAGATGAAAACATGGTCACATATAACCCAAGAATGAGATAGGTTGTTGTACTATTTTTCCAATTCAAAGGTTATAAACCAAATAAGAACCCTACCAATAATTCAAACCAAGTGCTCCTTTGCTATCTTGTTCGGTCTACATACACCCATCACGACAATTTCTAATGAACTTACCATAAATACACATCCTTAGGAGAACCCATAACCAACCTTGTATCTATTGAATTTCTTTTTTTTTTCTTTCTTCTCATCACCTTACCCAAAAAGGTGAAGTACCAATAGATCTCACAAAATGATGAACCTCAATCATTAACACAACATCCTCATGAATGACTGAGCAAGCTCCCACACCTTGATTGCAACTGAACAGATTCCACCAATACGTAACTAGCTCGATAAGACTTCCAAATTCATCCAAAATGTTGCTAAAACCCTAGTCAGATCAATCCAAATACCAACCCTGCTGACACGTCATGCCAAAATTGGATTCTATGCAGATCCAAAGCCAAACCTGAAAAACTAAACAACCCTGCCTCAACATCCGAACTTCCATTAACCAAGGACATCTACCAAATCTGAGACTGCTATGAACACTACTTCCATAACCAGGAATTGAGGGCACCCAAACCCAGAAATCAAAATGTACAATGTATAGATTTTGACGTTAGATTGACACATCCATTGAACTTCAACTGATAAATCTCGAAATTTTCAAAGAACGTCAGGTATTGACGATGAACGAAAAGACTAACGATCGAGAATGCATTGACAACTAATCCAATGATGCAACTCATTGCTGAACAAAACTCATGAGGAACTACTCATACCAAACTCTAAAGCTGATTTACCAACCGAAAACTGCTCAGCCTAGACCATAGATATCAATCTATTCAACAAGCTGACAAATCCCTCGACAACCGATTCTCAACTTGAGCGGCCCAAACGCCTCTTGATTTATACAAGGAAATTCCCGAAAAAAACACTAGCTACAACTAGCTCCCTAACCAATGGATTTTTGTTGCGAAGACAACTCATGCATTCCTGAGCACATGCATCTGATGTCAACTTACCCTGTACTCCCGATTGGCCAAATCTTGAATGAAAGTCTCGCATACCCGAGCCGTAGATTCATGTGACCCATTATACTGAGACCGATTGTCCGAACAGATCGAGGATCTCTCAAGCTTAATACCCAATTCTCATCCACTTAGGGTTCATTAGGTTTCTAAGCCCATAACTATTTATGGTATGTACTTGATTTGATTATGAGCATGGTCCTTTTGGGTTGCCTTTACTCATGCAACTTGATTAGATGACAAGTGGAGAGAAAGAGAGAGTAGGATTTATTATATGAATAATAAATTGGTACTCAGAATGGTTTTATTAATATATTATATGATTAATATATTATTCGGAAATCATATTATTTAATTAGTATTGATCAGAAATTAATTTGGAATTAATTTAGTGGTCAAAAGCTGATTAAATAACTGGGGACTGATATTGCAAATCACAGATAGTTGCAATTGGGCTGATGGATCACCTTCGAATAACTGTGGACGAATTCTATGGGAAGCCCATAAAGAATTCGTCCAACGGGTATTATAGAAGGTGTCCATGGGCTGCTTATGGCCTAAGCAGTCATATTAGGGTTTCCACCTAAAACCCTAACAACCACAAGTATAAATAGACCCCAAGACTAAGGATTTTCGGCTCTATGCTATAAGAAACCTAAGGTGGCTGGAAATCTCCCTCTCCAAGTCTTCCTTTGCAACACTTGGGGCACGAAGCTTTCAAAGGTCAAGGTGTTCTTGTTATTGCTACATAACAAGTGAGGTAAGGTTCCAAACCCTATTTTACATGTGAATTTCGAAATTGGTATGCTAGTATTAGGTTTTATGCTTTGGATGATTATTTTCATGTATAACTTGAGAAAAACCTAGATCCAAAGCATTAGGGTTGCATGTACACCATAAATATGTTGTAGTGCTCAAAACCCATTAGTGGTATCAGAGCCTAGGTCATTTTTCTGTTATATATGATGCTAATATGAATTGTTCAAAGCTGGAAAATTTTCGTTTTTTCTTTCTGCCTGATCACCACGAGGTGGTAAAAGTCATCATGGGGTGGTGGGTCCTCACAACGTGAACTCCGTCCTGATGGCATATTTTTTGGATTTTTGGCTAAATTTGACTAGGATAATTACCATAAGTTGTTTTAACTGTTAAAATTCGAATTTTATGATTTGGTAATGATTATCCTCATCTAATTGCAAGATAAATGTCAATTTTAAGATAATGACTTAGTTATATGATAAATTAATTATTTGTAGAATTTGATTTGAATTATCTTACCATATAATATTAGATTAGGTCAAATTTTGTGATAAAGATAAAATTATATGATTAATTTAATTGTTTTCAAATTTGATCTAAAGAGATTTGAAAAAGTTTCAAAATTTTCCCTCAAGTTTTGGAATTTAAAAGTTAATTAAAATTTTTAATTTTGAAATATTAAATTCTAAAATCCTAGTATTTTGAATAGTTCAAATTACGCCCTTATGGTATTATTAAATTAATTAAGTGATTAATTAAAAGAGAGAATTAATAAATCCATAATGACATGGTTTAAATTTAATTAATTTAAAAGTATAATTTATTAATAGAGTAAACCATCTAGTATTTTAAAGAGTAAATTACACGAATGGCCCCTATGGTTTAGGGTAATTTGCATGTTTGGTCCCTAACTTATTTTTTTTAATTTGGAAGGTCCTTACTGTTTTTTTTTGTTACGCGCTTGGTCCATGTCTTACCTAAAAAAACTATTTTTGCCCTTGATTTTTTAATTTATTTAAGTAAACACACCCTCAACCCCACCTCCTCACCATACCTTACCTAACCTATCATTTTTCCCTATTTAAATAATAGTATTTTTAGATAAGAGAGGGATCAAGTGTGTAACAAAAACAAACAGTATGGACCAAATGCGTAACAAAAACAAACAGTAAGGACCTTCCGAGTTAAAAAAATAAGTTAGGGATAAGCGTACAAATTACCCCAAACCATAGGGACTATTAGTGTAATTTACTCTATTTCAAAAGTCTAAAATACACCCTTATACTATATAAAGTTAAAGGTCTAATATATTATATATGTATAAGTAAAAGGCCAGTCTTATCGTTAATAGGCCTCATTCACGAAGCTGGTCTGTAAGGGGTGTTTAAGGAAGCGGCCTGTAAAATGACCGATATTGGGTATCCACTCTTACTTACCGCACCCTTGACTAGTTGAGGGTCGTTAGCCGAACGGGTAGGATAGGACACAAACTTCCATTAAAATTATAATGAAAATACAAAGTAACTAAACGTTTTTATAAATTCCCAAATCTTAGTCACTTTAGGAAAAATGTGAATTTGGTGCTAATCCATGAAATTGCACTTTGCACCTTGCCAAGTCGTTAGTGGAGCATGTGTGGTTAACCGGCACACTAATATGGGACTAACGAAGGATGAAAATGGGTAGCTCGTAGATTATCATAGATCAATGGAGCGTGTGTGGTTAACCGACACATTGATTAGGTGATAAACGTCGTTAAGAGTAAACATGTCATTGAAGAGTTAAATGAATCTCAAAAGATCTAGGAGTTTCAACTCATTTAAATTTAATATTTTTTTTTCGTTTTTCGTGGTGGAATTGGTAAAATGTCATTTACCTACCAACAAATAGTTTGCAATTGGATTACGACATTACTCTTCTGAATTGTAAATTATTGTGTTGGGTCCTAGCCTTGATATTTCATTTGGGTGATATATTAAGGATTTAATCAACTAACTTGAATTTTCTCCCCTTGTAGATGTCTAGTTCTGAATACTATGGTCTTCCTAAATATTTTGGAAAAAGCTTTCCTCATAAACATGATGTTCCACGATTCGATCAAGGAAATAGAAATCATACTTCACTTCCTCCGCCTCCTCTAATAGTTCTCCCTGACCCACGTGTTCGAAGACTTGAAAAGTTCAAGGTCACTCAAGCCCTAATGGCAAACAAACATAAAGATGGAAGGTCTATGTGTGCACATGTCTTGGAGATGAAGTCACACATTAACAAGTTGGGAATGTTATGTGTCATTGTCTCGAGGAGGTTGGTTGTTGACTAGGTTCTTCAATCACTTCCCGAGTTTTATACCCAGTTCGTTAAGGACTACTACATGGCAGACCACGACGTGACCCTTATTGATCTAACCTATTTGCCTATTGTTGCTGAATCAACAATGATTTGGAGCAATGGTCAAGCAAATTTGATTGGAAGATCAATCTCCCAAACTTCCATAGACATTGAAAATGGCCTCATTGGAAGTCCAGAAAAGTTTTCTCTTCCCAATGGAAAGGGATCGGCCGAGGTCAAACCATTTGACCGAATGGTAAAGAGAAAGGCTAAGTCTGAGATTGTCCCGTGTACCATTCCAAAAGAGTTTGTTTGTTTCTACTGCCAAGAGAAGGGGCATTGGTTGCGAAGCTGCCATACTTACCTGAAAGATCGCAAGGATGGGAGAGTTAAGATGTATGACTATGCTTCAGGTAAATCCACTATCTAACTCTATTAAGTTCCTATTTGTAGATTCTTAATACATGATGTGATAAGATTACATTCTGATGTTTTGTAGGATCGAATAAAAGAAATGAAGCTTAAAGGAAGAGCGAGCTGAGTCTGATAGCGAAGAAATGGATTTCAATCGCATAGTTCGATGATCAGATTTTTGAGCTGCTACTTAAGAGTTATGATGGATTGCTTAGGAATATTAGTAACATAGTTTTCATATGTATTTGCGTTGTAAGGACAAGTTTTTCACAATTTTATAAATAAAGAAAAATTTTGATTTTATCTTAATTTATTTATATTTCATTGCAATCATTTGTGAAAATTGGTGTTAATATATATTTAGCAATGTTGAAATGGATTTGATTCTTAGTAATATTGTTTGTGGGAGTGTCAGAAATTTACCAAATAAGGAAAGATTCTCATCACCCAAGTTTCAATTAGACAGGATACAACTTGTATTGTGTGATGAATGAGAACCTTCATCTTTTGGAAATTAGGACTAATTCCTTGTTCACATGTAGATGTGAGTTAAGTGAAGGGCTACAAGATCTAGTACACATTGTTGTGCACTGGTCAGGTCCACCTCAAAGAGCGATAAGACTATTCGTCATGATTTACTAAAAGTTTAGTAAACATGGTTATACTTATAAGATTAAGTTTACTTCTGAATCATTTGAAAAGTTTCAATGTATAGCAGAACGAATAAGAAGAATCAATTAGGCAGAAAGATAAAAGTTTCTCTAATCTGAAAGGAAAAGAGAGTACTTGAGTATCGTGTTTTATGATCGTGTTAGTGATTTTGAAACCATTGATACTCAAGAAAGGAAAAGTTTCTCTAATAGGTGAGCTGCTTAACAGCCTGGAAGTAATGGTAGGCCCTGTACTACTAAGTGGCAAGAAATTAAGATTGAACAAGTTCAGTCCATATGAGTTTGGATTTGTCACAAACCTTGTCTTATGATTATGGTTATGACAAATTCACATGGATAGGAATACATACACCATAAAATCTAAGTGGCAAAGTTTTCTCTCCGCTTCATAAAAGGATTGTGAGGAAACACTTTCATTAAGTAGATTTAAATAGATAGCAGTTGTGTTAATTGCATTCTCAATATCGATTATGATTACGACATCCCTCTTCATAGTTCGAATTATGAGAAAGGGCAAATAGTCTGAACATTCAGGACTTATTGTTGTAAGTTCTAAAATAGTTTAGACACACATATGAGTTATCTAAGGAAAGATGTATGAGTTTGCGAAGCCTAGATAAAATTCTTATCGAAGCATTTTGTATCAGAAATCTGAACTTTGGTAAGAAAGTCAATAAGTATTGATTTCTAGAAGTCCAACTGATTTATGGGTACATGTCAAAGCAAGTGGGAGCATAAGTGTTATGCAAGTAAGGACATAATTATTGTCCTAGTGGTGTTGCGAGATAGCAATTCTATTTATAGGAAACAAAGTTTTGATTTACAAAGTTGCAGAGTTTGAAAAGTTGTTTTGCTATAGTAAGGGAGAGGAACTTATACTTTATTTCGAATCTAAGAGTTTAGATTGATGTATAAATCGAACTTAGTCATGGATATATATGAATGTAATGTTGAAATGTTTCAACATAGGAAATTCAATATATGGAAATATTATAACGAGAGATTGGTAAAGTATCATATCTTTATTATGAATCGTATCCCATATGCTTCGGATATAGTATCGATTACATATGTTATAATATTCGCATGTTCTGATTTTCCAAAATTCTAGGGCATTAAGAGGGAAAAAGGACCAGAATTGGATATGACTAAAGTGATTAAACAACTGTCAAGGACGATCTAAGGTTCGCTATGGATTGGTCGCTTGTGGGCAGTTGGAAGTATAGTAATGGATGAACGATATTGACATTATTATGAATAGATAGGATTTTGTTAAGAATGAGTTGTCGTATGGAAAATATGGAAAAGTTTCCATAATGGGAGTTGGATATTAAGAATCTATGTGTAGGTTAGAAACTTTTATGCAAGAAGGGTGTTTAAAAGAATATACTTTGAATGTGAGACTTCATATCTATGGAGTTGTCTTGTAACAATCTCCAATAGGGCACTTTGTAATATAATTGGCAAATTCTTTGTAACCTTTGTGCTATGAAATTACAAAAGTGTAATTGCATAAAATGTTAGAATCTAACATATTCTAATAGTGGGAAGAATTTGGTATTCGTACACTTGTCATAAGGATTGGGAAATGTAAAATGAGTGTCATTGGATATGTGTTCAATTGATCTATTTCACAAAGTAAGGACCATAGGTAAACATAGTATGCATGCTTGGAGCATGGGATAACTATTATTTTAATTCAAGTATTAAGTTGATTAACCGAAACATTATACAATGAATAATGTGTAATCCATATGGTGATTAAATAAAAGGTGTTTTATTTATACTCAAAAGCGTTGAGACCATATTGGATTCAATTATTCTTGAATAAAAGGTGATTAAATAAAAGGTGTTTCACTTCGCATGTTTTGACTTCCCGAATAATAAGATTATTCAAACCATCCATAGTCGATCATACTTTGGAAGTAGGTATTGAGGTAAGACTGTCATGAATCTGACTGTAGATTGTATAAAGATTTAGACATAGCAAAAGTCTGCAGCAGTATTCATGAGTACTCCTGAAATAAGAATTTGAGTATTGGATTAAACCCACACTCACATGAATCATTTCATGGATTTTATCACGAGTGATTGTGAGACGATAATATCTTATATTATTGAAACGGAGACATATAGTTGTTGTTTACAAGTCAGTTGCACATTGATAATACGTAAACGCATCAGTAACTTGATGTTATAAAACGTATTCTTATGTGTGATTTGTTGAGTAAATAGTGCAAGCATATGAGTCGAAGTTTATCCGTTCCTTTTATCCCAAGAGGGATAAAAGCGATATATGTGGGCCCCTCGATGATTTAGTGATGACAAACCTAAGCGCTTGGCCAAGCCTGGAATAAGTTGATGTGTTCAATTATAGTGTGTTGTTAGTCGTCATAAATTGGAAATCGGGAAACAAACCTTAGACAGAGAGAATGATTATAATCCATGTCTCATGTCCATACAATATCTAGAATAGAGGAATATTTGATCTATTATCTAAAGGATGTGTTACTGATAAGATCAGAGTTCGACATCGGCTTTTGAGAGCTACGATTGCTGATCAGATTTTGAAGTCGTACTTGTAATTATAGTTATTAGACTTATCCAAGTGGGATACTGTTGGATTAGGTGTCTAAGCCCATAATTATTTTTGGTAGGTACTTGATTTCATTATGAGCATGGTCCTTTTGGCTTGCCTTCACTCATGCAACTTGATTAGATGACAAGTGGAGAGAGAGAGTAGGATTTACTATATGAATAATAAATTGGTACTTAGAATGGATTTATTAATATATTATATGATTAATATATTATTTGGAAATCATATTATGTAATTAGTATTGATTAGAAATTAATTTGGAATTAATTTAGTGGTCAAAAGAGACTGATTAAATAATTGGGGACTGATATTGCAAATCAATGATAGATGAAATTGGGCTGATGGATCACCTTGGAATAAGGCTGGACGAATTCTATGGGAAGCCCATAAAGAATTCCTCCAAGGGGTATTCTAGAAGGTGTCCATGGGCTGCTTATGGCCTAAGCAGTCACATTAGGGTTTCCACCTAAAACCCTAGTAGCCACAAGTATAAATAGACCCTAAGACTAAGGATTTTCAGCTACATGCTTTAAGAAACCTAAGGTGGCCGAAAATCTCCCTCTCCAAGTCTTCCTTTGCATTGAGTGTTTGTGACTCCATTAGAGGTGCAACACTTGGGGCACTAAGTGTGACAACCATCAAATTCCAGTCAAGTCAAAGCCAACTAAGTCAATAAGTCAAACCGATCGACTCAATTAACCCGTGGGTACTAGGGCTTACGTTAGGTAATTACTATGCAACTCGCTATGCTAATGAGAAATCATCAATTGAAAAGTTCGTATATCTAGATTTCATTAATCTAAAAATGCATTAAGTATGAACCAAACCGATAAAACAATATTGCATACTCATTGGGAGTGTGTAAGGTCCTTGAACATGGCTTAACGGGGCTTACGGACCTTGCGTTGCGGAGCCAAACACTCATAAATGTCGCACACGAAACCTCTCTCAATCGTTTTCACTCTATCTCTCTTTATCTAGAATCTCTCCCAAATCTCTCTAAGTATGAGAAATCTCTCCAAGTATGTCAAGTGTCTCCCAAATCTCTCCAAGAATGTCAAATATCTCCCAAATCTCTCTTTGTATGAGAAATCTCTCCAAGAATGTGAAATCTCTCCCAAATCTCTCTTTGTATGTGAAATCATTCCCAAATCTCTCTTTGTATGAGAAATCTCTCCAAGAATGTCAAATCTCTCCCAAATCTCTCTTATTATGAGAAATCTCTCCAAGAATGTGAAATCTCTCCCAAATCTCTCTTTGTATGTGAAATCTCTCCCAAATCTCTCCAAGAATGTGAAATCTCTCCCAAATCTCTCTCAAAAGTTCCTTAAACTTTTTGTAGTCTTTCGGGGCATCCCGACCCTTAACCAGGTCAAAAACCGCTTAAAACGGGGTAAAAACGGATAAAATAGACTTAAGGACCCGAAACCCCTCTTAAGGAGCCGAACCCTCTTAGGAAGCGAACTTGTCAGAAGCGAACTAGTCAGAAGCGAACCCCCCTTCGGACCGAAGCTCAGCAGACCGAACCCGAAGGGTCCTCTCGGGTCCGAACCTCGCACAAGGGACCGAAGCTACCTTCGCCTTCGCCTCTTACCCCTCTTTCCCTCCATTTCGCCTTCGTCTTAGCAACAGAAGGGACCGAATCTCGGCCTAGGACCGAGAGGTCTCGCAGGAAGCCATTTTTCACCCGGTTTTCGACTAGTTTTGCGTTTTAGGCCCGTTTTTAATTGTTTTAACGCCGGATTTTCACCCAAAACTTTATTTTAACATATAAGGCTCCATATTTATTAATTAATCACGTTTTTGGGGATAAATCTTATCCAAGAAGAGTGGGTGAAGTACAAGAGGTGGAGTGTTGACTTTTCTTTAGTTTATGACACAAGCAACCACCCACACCCACTCCATGACCAACCGCACTCCTTCCACCATACCTAGGTCATGTCAAATTACTTTATCATGATTTCCAGCCATTTCCCATGTTCTTAGAGATGGAACATCCATCCTCTCTCCTCACACTTCATTCATTCTCTCCTTTTCCACCAAAAGATCAAACACTTTTCTCTCAAACTTTTTCTCTCTATTTCGAGACTCCAAGGCTGATCATCAAGCTTTATCATACTCTTGGTAAGTATAATTCATCCTCCTTGTGATTATTACACTTCATTCTACTCAAATCATCAATTGCTTACACAAGCTCCATCACTTTGATCTTAGATTCTCGAAAATCTTCAAAGCATCTTCAAGTGTTCTTGAGTTGAACACTTCCTTTCTCCAACATTCATCTACTGAAATCACATAAGGTGAGTTCATACCCCTACATTTTCATGTTTTCTTAAGTTTTTAGGGGGGGGGGGGATACAAGTTAAAACACCAAGAACATAACTAAACTTTCTAACAGCCTTCATCAGAAAAGTCGGACTCCATTCATGGACTGTTTTGGATAACTTAAACATTTTAGTTTTCAAAACTGTATTAGGTGAAAATATTTCAAGTTCTTACCTTTAAAATGACTACTTGCACATCTCCATACGATTTTTCTACAATTTATGGTGATTTTTACAAAACTATCTATCATTTCAAACATCAATCTGGACCAGTCTGTGATTATGGACTTGTTCACACAAGTTAGAAGTCAATAAAAATCATGAGAAAAATTATGGAGAAACTAGACTAATTTTCCAAACTCTCAGAATTTTTTGATTCTGATTTGGACCCTTGATGATTTTTCTACAAATTTTCTAAGAACAAGGATAGAAAATGTTATCAACAGAAAAATACTATTAATTTCATTTCACCTTGTAATATGTTGTGCAAGGTGTATATCTTTATGTGATTATGTGTTATTTCAATATATGACAATATTGTCTTAGTATGTAGACATACATCAGTTAACAAAATGGATTTTTCTAGACAAAGCATAGAAATAACAATTTGTTATAATCAAAGTACATCTATTACATACAAATATTTGAATACACTATGTTAAGTATAGTTTATGTACATTACCACTTTTACCCTTGTTTTGATAAACTATAATAGGTATAGTTTATGATACACCACATGACACACTCATACAAAAAGGGTACATTTATACAAAAAGGTTCTACACTGACGCACACTACACGTAAACTTGTTAACTCAGGTTGTGAGACATTCTCTCCCCGTACGTCCGAGTACGGGATCCAAATTCCTGTAAGTTATAACCAAAATCTCTTGTAGGGAGAGCGTGATAATTGTGTATAGATCTATATTGGGGTTGACAACCCACACCTCGCTTCTAGCTACAGTCGGACCGACAGGTCTGCGGGTGACAAGAGTCATAGGATCAGGGCGTCTGAAAGACGTTGTGCAAATACCTCTAGTCATAGTATGGTTATAGCGACTCACATAGGGAGCTAACAATACATAAAGTTTACAGGACTTTTTATAAATCAAAAGGGGTTTTATGTCGATTTAAAATCACTTTTTATATCAATAAGTATGGATATTACTGTACACTTTCGGTCTTGGTATTTAAGACTTCACATCATTTGTTACGGGACTTTCCTTCAAATCAAAAAGGGTTTTATGCCAATTTAAAACCACTTTTATATCTTTAAGTATGACAAATACTTGTTATTTCTCGGTCCTGGGATTTAGGACCACATAACTTTTATAAAGAAAATATTGGATTTTCTGGATACATACTCTATCGCTTTTACAAGGAAAACGGTTTACTTCTCTAACGAAATCTCTTATGAACTCACCAAACTTTGTGTTGACATTTTTTCAAGCAACTTGTATTCTCAGGAAATCAGTGAAACAGGAAAACCAACAGCATTTTGAGGATGGGACGTTGAATCGTCAAATAGTTCATTTGTCATCATAATGTAATTGATTTGAAACATGTAAACATATACGTTGGTGTAGCTTTTTCAATTATATTTATGATGGTTGTATTTACTTTGAGCACTATTATACTCGTTGTTGTGATACTACATGAAGTCCTCCACCACCAGACGTTTCCGCCATCCTTGGTTTGGGGGTGTGACAGATTGGTATCAGAGCATTGTTTATAGTGAACTAAGTATATCGAACCACATAAGATATACAAACTATAAATGCATTGGGACTAAGGTCTCTGATTTAAAGTTTTCAAAACAACTATACTTTTAGAAATAAATAGTTTCTCGTTAAAAGTATACATCCATGCATACATACTAAGGTCAGCATCATTCTAGAACAAAACAAAAGTAATGATTGTTGAATATCACAGGTAAGCTCGTGGATGTATGGTCAGTCTTGGGAGTGGCATCGCCTGATCAACTATGCTGGTCCGAGGAGTGATTAGCACATGCCCAAGAATGGTTGTGATATGGCGACAAGTCTAAAAACTTACCAACCCTACCACAATGAGAACATTAGAACAAAACATGAGTTTAAAATACTATGGGAGTATTTTGTGTTACTATAAGTACTTACATGAGAACTAAACAGGTGTCTATCAAGTAGGTCAATAGTTGTTAAGTGGGGTACGCTAAGGTTATATGAAATTTAGGCGTTATAGACTCATAATCTGTGACCATTGCTTTACTTCCTGTTCTCGTTGGATTGTGGATTTGGAGTTAGAATCACCTATTCTAATGACTATCCTACCTTGATTTCACATAACTGGTATACACTACACAAGTATTGATATATCTGATATAGATCATCTAATAATTATCTAGATAGTTCGTCCAATAATTATCTTCTTACTCCTATTCTCGCACGTACAACATAGCAAGATCCTACTTACTGGACGACCCCTACTTTCCCAACCAGAGAAATAGTGGATGGTTATGAGAAGAATCAGAAGTAGAACAGGAGGTAATCAACCCTCCATGCATAGCCAGGGTTCCTGCAAACCATTTCGACTACATCGAACCTGTGCCCCGTTGGGCAACCGTGATCGAGGGTTGAAGTTGACAGCAATGACAGCAACCACCATGTGGAGACCAACGAGGGTGCTATGACCTCAACCACGGGGGACCGACTGACAGAGCCCTCCTGGCGAAGCCCCGGCAGATCGCGAACATCGGGGATTAAAACAGGTAGACTACAACCCGAGTTCGGAAACTGCACGCTACTACAGACCCTACTGTCTCACGTACCCGAGACTCGGAGATAGACTACTATTTTAGAGGCCAACATTCTTTTTAGAACCTTATCACAGCTCGGGCAGAGGCAAGAGAGTAACAGGATAGACACATGGCATCCAAAGAGAGGAGGATTGCAACCAAGCATCGATTGGCACAGCTGCAAGGTGCATTGACTTTGCCTCAGGCATCACAAGGGACAGATCATCGTGAGTAGAGTTCATACCGCTCACAAGACCTTCTAAATTAGGTTCATGAGTATGCGTTGGTGCTACTCTATTCTAGGCGTAAGCACGACACTGCGATTTAAGTGGTCATACTAATCGAGAGATCTAGTTGCTATTAGAACTTTTCCTTGCATGAAGGTGAGACAGACCTGCATCGAGGTCAAAATTTTCACTGAAACCATAACTACTAGAATCATATTAACAAAATGGGTTTACGGCAGATCCATCAGACTCAAAGGTCTATTAAGTCTTTATCATACCACTAAGCATACATCAAATGGTCGTAAGAAAGACCTAGCTTGGATCAAATTTCAAGGTTTCACTTAAATACAGAATTACTAAAATACATGAGTTTATCATATAAAGACCCTCGTTATGAATTGTTTTCAGAACACCATAAAACAATCGACAAGCGTTACAAAATGAACTAAGATAAACTTAGTTGGAAAACTCGCGACGTATAGTCATCCTAAAAACTCATTTCCGTCACACCTTTAAACACCTTGGTTGAGAGGTGCCTTCTTCGTAGACCTATAAGGTGCGATCTTTCTAGCACTAATGCACCGGATCCCATCAAAACTCCTCAGCCAAGTGTGTTTGAACAAACATGATCCCAAGATGAGTAAATCTTAAAACGCCCGTATGAAATCTGCTTCTACCCATTACCATAACTCCGTCTCAGGAACGTTAGCGGAAACACTAGGAATAGTACAGTAATGTGCAAAAATTTATATGTGTAAATATAAATTGTAAGGGTGCACTTTAGATAATTATTCCCACTCATGAATTCGTTTTCATCATGAAACAGAGCTATGTCTTCACCAAGAGACAACCAACCAACTAGCAAGGCGCCAACCCTGCAAATAGACTCTGCTACTTTTCAAGCTGCAGTCACGGCAGCCATGGCAGCCGTCATGGCGCAGCTCAATGCTAACCACGCCAGCAGACACGGAGATGGTGTCGGAAATACTAACCACAATAACAATTAAGAACACCAGCGGGTGTCTACCAACGAAAATGCCTCGGGCCACAAACCTACGAACAAGAAGCGGAAGTTTTGGAACAAAAAGGAACGCAACCAATCTCAAAGATCGGCTAAAAGACAACAAACCATGGCCACCCCTGCCGTTACAACAGCAGTCATGCCACACGCCTCGACATTAGCCACAAGGTCTATCACCCAAGCACCGGCCATACCATATAAGGGATCACTCCCAAGGTGTAACAAGTGTGGCTACCATCACACAGGAGCTTGCTGGATTTTACACTGTAACAACTGCAACAGGAAAGGACATACCGTCAGTTGCTGCAAGGCCCCGACCCAGCATCTCCCTTCAATCACCAGCACCAAGATAGGCCCAATATGCTTCCTATGCGGCTAAACGGGACACTTCAAGAGAGAATGCCCAACTGAGAAGAATGACGGGGGAGCAGGAGGAGTGTGATGAACACACCCGCAGGAGCAGCAAGGGAACCATATTAGGACTTTTGTAATGTTTCCAACGACAAAAACGTTTAAGTACCATATGTTTGTAGTGAATTTGGTATGCTTGCTAAAATCAGCGTCTTTCTAAAAGTAGTTAAAATACTCTCTCTCGTTCAAATCAAACCAAAGACACTCATATGTGACCTTAGGATCATTACCCGTAAGCTGTGATGACTTTGTACATACATCGGGGTAATTATAATCAAAATACTAAAGTCTTGAAACAAATAATTCCATCCTGACTCCTATTCCATGTCTAGTAGTACGAATCGAGTGGGGCCACCCACTCGACAATTACACCAAAATCAAACTACATACGACGTACATATACCGCTCGATCATAGAGTGACCTATCAAGGATCATGATATCAAGTATCATTACTAGCTATCGAAACACACCTACTACCAGTGCTAGACACTGTGGTATGAATCATTTATAATAATAATATCATCGAACAAAATGGAACACACTGAAAAGAAACACAAGATACTCTATCACTCTAATGAGCACTTCCTATGAATACAGCTTAACACATGTTTATCTAAAAAGATTTGGTTGTCACCATTTAGTTTCGATTGGTATAGTCCTCATCTTCCTGATTTAACGACTACGAATGGACCCTTCACCTAACCCACCAAATATCGAAACCTTTGTCTTCCATAAACACATCCAGCACGGACCTCCAGGTCATCTCTCACTATGAAACCCCAAAACACATGCTAGAGGAGTGTTATACTTCCCAAAACCTTATCACAAGTATTTACAGGAGACCTTTCGGGAATGTCACGCATACAACAGACAAGGTTCAAGCACAGAATCTTGGGACGGATACGGTTAGTTTACCACTACTACGTGTATACGCGAGGATAATGAATAATTAAGATTCTACAAACATTGGATGTGTGCTTCCGCCCTATCTCCTGTTCCATGTCTGGTTGTGGACTTGGGGCAGAGTCCCCCATCCAACTGTCTTGCCAACCTTAAGTACATACGACCTATATGCGCAAGTTAATGATAGATGGACCAGGTACGAGTCCTGCCATGAACTTCGGGCCAAGGTTTCCCAGGAGGACGAGTGAACGTCCTACCATCTGAATAAGTCTAGTCGTATAAACCAAAACCTCATGCTTCCTACCGAGCTAAGCAATCGAGGAACACTACAACAGGCCCTATACAGCGCTCTGAGGAAAAGTTATTACTTATGACTTAAGGCAGCTAAGGACATACGAGGTCAGCTAGATAACGCATGACCTCGAACTAGGAGCAGTAGTGTTCGCCCTAGAGGTCTAGGGGTACCATGTGTACGACACGAAGTATACAATCTTCACCGATTATAAGAACCTAGAAGGCATAGACGGCAAGGCATGTTATCCCATGAACCGGATCTGGACACCGAGGTTGATGGATTCATAATTAATATCACGAAAGAAGCACATGAAAACTCGCTACTCCCCTTCATCCAGGCTCGGACAAAATATGCCCGAACCTCAAAAAGTACCCTCAGTGGGAGAATAGGAAAGCAGACATCGTTACACATGTGGGCAAGTATCGGACTTGTGCCAATGTCAAGAGAGAATAAAGGAAGCCTTCGTGTCTCCTACAACAACCAGTGATACCTGAAAGGAAGTGGGAGCGGCTAACCATGGGCTTCATAACCAAGCTACCGAAGGCGATGGACCATTTGGGTAACCGTTGACAGACTGGCTGAAAACGCATACTGCCTACTAATCAAAGAAACCGACAGGATGGAGGAATCGACTAGAACGTACACCAAAGATATTATGCGACCATAGGGTCTATTAATATCTCTTATCCCAATCATAGATAGTAGATTTGTTTCGTGACCCTGGCGACCCTTGCAGGGAACTAGGTTAGACTTGGGCATGGCCTACAAACAGCACACCAATGGGCAGAACAAAAGGGATTGTTCAAAACTTGGGCGACATGTTAATAGCTTGGGTGATTAACTTCGGAAAAGTGTGGGTGTGCCCACTTACCACTTGGCGAAATCGAAATGAACGAGAGTCTCCACTTTGTAGCGGAGAGCCTAAAGGCACGCATAGAATACACTATCATTTCAAAACAAAAACTCCATTAAATTGACTTAACTCAAGTTACAATACGAAATTCCAAGGCGTCATTTAACATCAGGCGGATTGGTCCCCGCCATACCAATTTCTTGTACTACGAAAAGTTTTCCCCATCTTTTCTCCAAATTCATGCAGTCGCGGTTAAAGTGCTAATTTCGGGACGAAATTCCCTCTAACGGGGGGATGATGTGACAACCGTCAAATTCCAGTCAAGTCAAAGCCAACTAAGTCAACAAGTCAAACCGATCGACTCAATTAACCCGTGGGTACTAGGGCTTACGTTAGGTAATTACTATGCAACTCGCTATACTAATGAGAAATCATCAATTGTAAAGTTCGTATATCTAGATTTCATTAATCTAAAAAAGCGTTAAGTATGAACCAAACCGATAAAACAATATTGCATACTCATCGGGAGTGTGTAAGGTCCTTGAACATGGCTTAACGGGGCTTACGGACCGTGCGTTGCGGAGCCAAACACTAACAAATGTCGCACACGAAACCTCTCTCAATCGTTTTCACTCTATCTCTCTTTATCTAGAATCTCTCCCAAATCTCTCTAAGTATGTGAAATCTCTCCAAGTATGTCAAGTCTCTCCCAAATCTCTCCAACAATGTCAAATCTCTCCCAAATCTCTCTTTGTATGAGAAATCTCTCCAAGAATGTGAAATCTCTCCCAAATCTTTCTTTGTATGTGAAATCTCTCCCAAATCTCTCTTTGTATGAGAAATCTATCCAAGAATGTTAAATCTCTCCTAAATCTCTCTTTGTATGAGAAATCTCTCCAAGAATGTGAAATATCTCCCAAATCTCTCTTTGTATGTGAAATCTCTCCCAAATCTCTCTCAAAAGTTCCTTAAACTTTTTGTAGTCTTTCGGGCCATCTCGACCCTTAACCAGGTCAAAAACCGCTTAAAACGGGGTAAAAACGGATAAAATAGACTTAAGGACCCGAAACCCCTCTTAAAGACCCGAAACCCCTCTTAAGGAGCCGAACCCTCTTAAAGAGTCGAACCCTCTTAGGAAGCGAACTTGTCAGAAGCGAACTAGTCAGAAACGAACCCCCCTTCGGACCGAAGCTCAGCAGATCGAACCCGAAGGGTCCTCTCGGGCTCGAACCTCGCACAAGGGACCGAAGCTACCTTCGCCTTCGCCTCTTACCCCTCTTTCCCTCCATTTCGCCTTCGTCTTAGCAACAGAAGGGACCGAATCTCGGCCTAGGACCGAGAGGTCTCGCAGGAAGCCATTTTTCACCCGGTTTTCGACTAGTTTTGCGTTTTAGGCCCGTTTTTAATTGTTTTAACGCGGGATTTTCACCCAAAACTTTATTTTAACATATAACGCTCCATATTTATTAATTAATCACGTTTTTGGGGATAAATCTTATCCAAGAAGAGTGGGTGAAGTACAAGAGGTGGAGTGTTGACTTTTCTTTAGTTTATGACACAAGCAACCACCCACACCCACTCCATGACCAACCACACTCCTATTGTGTATAGATCTATATTGGGGTTGACATCCCAAACCTTGCTGCTAGCTACAGCCGGACCGGCAGGTCTGCGGGTGACAAGAGTCATAGGATCAGGGCATCTGAAAGACGTTGTGCAAATACCTCTAGTCATAGTATGGTTATAGCGACTCACATAGGGAGCTAACAATACATAAAGTTTACGGGACTTTTTATAAATCAAAAGGGGTTTTATGTCGATTTAAAATCACTTTTTATATCAATAAGTATGGATATTACTGTACACTTTCGGTCTTGGTATTTAAGACTTCACATCATTTGTTATGGGACTTTCCTTCAAATCATAAAGGGTTTTGTGCCGATTTAAAACCAATTTTATATCTTTAAGTATGGCAAATACTTGTTATATCTCGGTCCTGGGATTTAGGACCACATATCTTTTATAAAGAAAATATTGGATTTTCTGGATACATACTCTATCGCTTTTACAAGCAAAACGGTTTACTTCGCTAACGAAATCTCTTATGAACTCACCAACCTTTGTGTTGACACTTTTTAAAACAACTTGTATTCTCAGGAAATCAGTGAAACAGGAAAACCAACAGCATTTTGAGGATGGGACGTTGAATCGTCAAACAGTTCATTTGTCATCATAATGTAATTGATTTGAAACATGTAAACATATACATTGGTGTAACTTTTTCAATTATATTTATGATGGTTGTATTTACTTTGAGCACTATTATACTCGTTGTTTTGATACTACATGAAGTCCTCCACCCCCGGACATTTCCGCCATCCTTGGTTTGGGGGTGTGACACTAAGCTTTCAAAAGTCAAGGTGTTCTTGTTATTGCTACATAACAAGTGAGGTAAGGTTCCAAACCCTATTTTACATGTAAATTTCGAAATTGGTATGCTAGTATTAAGGTTTGTGCTTTGGATGATTATTTGCATGTATAACTTGAGAAAAACCTAGATCCAAAGCATTAGGATTGCATGTACACCATAGGAATGCTGTAGTGCTCAAAAACCATCACAAACTACCACCAACTGACATTGCAAACCAACCAAAACTCAAATTGGATCAACCAGATACATAGAATTCCTAAGCCTTGGAATATATAATACAACACAAGATGCGCAAGCAATAATTCTGAATCCCATATGTAGACCTCGGAAACTTCCGATCAAAAATACTTCTAACTTCAAGAATCCTATATAGATGCACAAGAAATATTTTCGACAGTCCATCTATAACACTGATTCTCAATCCAGAACAATTGGATTACCGCTTACTTCTCCCATAAATCCCCAACCATCAATTAATCGCGAGGACCACTCATATACTAGAGGCATCACTTTCATAGTGAGGATGCACCATAGACAAAAGAAACTTGCCACCCTCAACTCACCTGCCTTGATCACCTGGAACAATCAACTAGCACCAGATCTAACCAAATTCAAAGGAAATAGACCCCTGTTATCATCTTAAGCCAACCATACCACAAGAATCCTTTTGAGCATTCCCACACTACTATACATGTTGTTAACAAACCGCAACCATCTAGCCTCATGCTGAGTCTACATACCAACTATAGAAATCTCATGTATGCTCTCTCTCTCTCTCTCTCTTTCTCTCTCTCTCTCTTATGAATACAGAAGGCTGGACGAACATAATTCCCATTGAAGACAGAGGCATCTCAATCCATTTGCCAATCACTCAGCTTGTGGCTGCAATCCTTGAGTTGATCTTTATAATCGCTTACTTCTTGAGTCCTAAGACTCAACTGACACTACCTTGAGAAAGGTGCTTAAGACCTCGAAATTAGCAAACTCACATAGGTCTGCACCATTCAATCCTAATCTGACAATGCCACAAAGGCCCAAACAAGCGCCATGCCCATTCCCAGCCTAAACAACCATGACTAATAAAGCAAATAAGATGGAAACAATTGCAATGAACCATGGTGCCAAACCAAAAAATCTACCCTCAATAAGCTCCTTAGAGTCCCTGAAATTTTCCTCGATTTCAGTACGGATCCCATGCTTCCAGTAGTACGGGCCCAATATGTAACACCCGAAATCTTGAGGAGCAATTGTAAGGAATGAATTCCATTTTGGAGGACTGCACACAACGTGTTGGAGGAACCAACACGGCATGCCTAGTTGAGGAAAAGCGCGGTTCTCATTAAGGTCAAAATGGTGTGTTGGTGTCTAAACACAACATGTTGGAAGCTGGGAAGGAACCATAATTTTTAGGATGTTGCACCCTATATAATCTTTCTAAGCCCCAGGGGCTGGTCTCCTTACCAGCCTCCATTGACACTAAAACCCTAAAATCTATCTTTAAGTCTCTTGTTAGTGTTATTGATCTATTAAGAAGTTCTTGGTGCTCAGTGTTGGTCTTTGCGAAGGAAGAGGAGATCTTGAAGTTGCTTTGTTTGGGGAAAAGGCTTCAGATCCAAAATCATCATCTTGTGATGAAGTTTTTTGAGGTATCAACTTTGCGTCTTGTCTTGTATATGTTTAGATCTCTTCTTTTGTGTTTTGTTGAGCTTTTTGTTCCTTTTTGGGTTAATGAGAGAGTGAAGACATTTTAAAAGCTTATTATTCCAGATCTGAGTTTGTTTTGGTCCATTTAAGTATAAAGGTGCAAGGTTTATGAGATTTTAGGTGTCATGCATGCATTAAGTCAATTATTAAGTCCCTTTTATACTTAAGATCTTCATTTAGGCATGCATAAACGTAAAGTTGGCAACTTTACGTGGTTTTCTAGCTCAAGGAAGTCAAATCTATGTTTTGGGGTTATGTCTTCAAGGACCGAGTGCTTATTGGTTAAGCCCTTACATAATCAAGATTTTTGGGTTGGGTTTTTGGACCTTTTGGTAGTCCCTATGGGTAAAGATGGAAACTTTACCCTTCTAAGTCTCATTTTGGTCAAGATATGAGCTTTGGATCTCTTGGATCGGAGATAGTAGGTTAATGTATTAAGCTGTGGAAACTCGGGCAACACGACGTGTTTGCAAGCCAACACAGCGTGCGGGATAGGGTTTTCCCGATTATATGGATGATGGAAGAACACGACGTGGTTGGTTAACATGGATTGTTGACTTTGACTTTGACCAGAAGTTTGACCACGGTTGACCATGGGATATTTTGGGCCTTGGGTGTTTATTTGGAATTGGGCTTTTAGATTGTTGAATGGGGCCTTGGTTTTGGGCCAAGTTATGAAAAAGGTAAAAAGGTCTTTTACCCTGGTTTGGACACTTAGTGTGGGTTGGATCCGATTATTGATGCATCTTTAACTTGTGATTGATATCACGAGGATCTATCAAGCCAACAGCCAAGAAATATCTAAATGATTCGGCAGTACGAGGTGAGTTTCCTCACTATGTTTAGCGGGTCGAAGGCACCAATGTTGGCCTATGGTTTTCTATGTAAAGTGCTAGACGTCTACGTGACTCTTGCATGTGTATGTGTTTTGTATGCTTACTGAGAAGGGCCATATGGTTATGTTGTATGCTAGTATCAGGTTATGTATATATGATTTGTATGTGGGCGGGGCCCATTGATTGTACAGTATGCTATTATCTTTATGATTTTTGCATGTGTTTGAATGTTTATATGATTATATGATCATGTGAGTGTGGGCGGGGCCCGTTACGCGAGGGTGGGTGAGGCCCGTATCTCAGTGGGCGGGGCCCGATATGCAAGTGTGCACGGGGCCCAACATGCGAGTGTGGGCAGGGCCTGTTATGTACTTAGTTATGTATGGTATACGGTATCTTGGGGAACTCACTAAGCTTTTTGCTTACGGTTTTCATTTTATGTTTCAGTGATGAGATAAAATCTCTAAATCGTTTAGATCTTTCACAGGTAAATCAATGAAGAACAAATAAGAAAATCAAACAAGACAATGAACACAATATAGAATCAATATAATTCTTATGATTCAAACGTACTCATGCCTCAGCAGAGCTCGATTAAGAACTTCCACTGTAGAGGCGAGCTAGGGTTTACAATACTATAATGAGAATAATCAAAAGCGTTAAAAACAAAGGATGCATGCATGCACCTTAAATACTAAAACCCTAGAGTAAAATAATGGATGGTTGGACAGTCCCAAACCAGTTACAAAAATGGACCAAAAGGAACGAGCCGAAGACGCAACAATATGATCCCAACAATCTCCCCCTTTGCATCAATTGGGGCAAGACCTTCACTTCGGTTGATTAGCAGCAATTCGCTTCACCACCTTGAATAGACATGGAATCACGACAAGAAGAACATGGCGAAAGTGGATATACCATCTTATCAGATCTATGAAGTACTTCTTGTCGCTTTCACTGTTCTGCTTGTATCTGTGAATAATTCCCAGTGCATACTCCAAGCACGAAGTAGTAAAGAGATGTTTATCAGTTAAAGCGAACAGGCATTTCTTACCATCTTGTTTTGTGAACATCACAGAGTTTAACACCGGATAAATCTTTCCCATATTCATCTTGTTGACATCACTTGCAGAACCAACAGGCAAAATAGTGGGCTTCTTCCTGAGAACCAAAGCGGTCTCTTGATCCATCTTAGTTACCTCCAGAATGTAGCAGACTAGGAATCTTTTAAGATGATCAATAATTGGCTCATACTCAAATGGGTTGGAGAGTAGAATGTTGTGTAGGACAATCCAATCAAGATGGCATCGAACTGAGATGGCGTCGAACTGAGATAGTCAGAATAGGATCGTGAGCCTCCAGGACGTTCAATAAAAGAGCATGTACGTCTGAGACACAGATTTTGACGACAACCCTTTCAGAGTGAAGTTGATTGACCTCGTTGTTCGCGTGAGAAAGTTGGAGATTTTTGGTTTTTAGCTGAGTAGTCTTGAGAGCAAGCTCATCCAGGCTAGATCCGCTTGAAGCTTCGTGAAACGTTCATTGGGAGAGGATAAAAGGGCAGCATTGTCCTTTTGAATATCTTGGCGAAGAGTGGCAAAGTTTTGCTTCTCAGTAGCCATGGGAGTGTCATCATCTTCATCACTCTGAATACGGTAGGGGCTGTAGTAGAAAGAATCGAATTCCATGTCTTCACCACTCAGGACAGTGTTAGTTCCAGTTGAAGGTGTGGGAGATAGTGTTTTGGTTGTTTCTGGGACTGAAGACTGAACCCCCGTATCAGATACGTTGGTTTGAACTCCAGTGGTGGTCGTTGTTGTGGCTTCAGAAAATAGAGGAGTGGGAATGGGAATGGTAGAGGTGGGTTGTGATGTGATAACTGGGAAGGTTGTTGGTAAGGAAATAGGAATAGAAGCAGGTGGAGAAGAAGGTACCGGGGAGCAAACAAGTACCTCGGGTGTGGGTGACCTTGGTGGAGTATCACCACGAACCGAAATCTCCTCATCAGAGCTTTCGCTCTCAGATGAAGTAGGAGAAGGTTGTTTATTGCCAGTAGGAAAATACTCAGAATCTGAGTCGCTGGAAGATTGAAGGATGAGCTTCCGGGCTGGCTTTTTGGTTTTCTTCTGCTTAGGCTGGGAAGGAGCTGCGTTTTCTGACTTTCGCTTCCTTGGATTTTTCCTCTTAGTTGCTTTGATAACCCTCACTTCCTTTTGCTTTTCTTGTTTCTTTCCCCTCTTTGTCGGCTTCTCTGCTTCCTCTTTGGAGCGAATCATAGCCGGTGTGAGGTCCCTTGGACCTGAAGAAGGAAGCTTCTTGTACTCTATAATGACTGGATTGACCTTAGGCACACAAGCATACATGGATGCTAGAATGGATCCAACGAATGAAAACTTTGACGGATCAGTGATAATAATCTTCGTTGTATGGAATGTTGCAATTGAGGAGAGAAGCGAGTCGGCCATGATTGGAACATGAAACCGATCCATCGCTCAATTTGTGACAATCGACCAGAACCAGCCACAAGAGACTTCTGAATGGTGAGAGGAGGAAGTTAAGCTATGAACAATCTGCTGCCATAGGATTGAACCATAATCAAGATGTACCCCATTGTACAACCCAAAAAGGATAGTCATGAATGATTTCCTTGCCCCATCTGATCCAACACTGCGTTCTAAAAGACCTTTGAACAAGAGAGTGAAGAGGTCGTTCCATCATGGGGGAAGGCATGATTTCTTGAATTTCGTAACAGTGGTTAGGGTTTCAGTGTACCCCATGGTGGGTTCATGAGCAAGACCTAGCAATGTGCAGAAACGATTTTTAGAAATCGAGGTCTTCTCATTGTGAATGTCGAAGTGGATTCTCTTTGCAACTTTATCAAAATGGGTAGTGGAGTAGATATGAGAGAGATAGGACATGGGAACTACAACCACCTTTGTGAGAGCGTCGACAAGTGGAGAGTGTTTGAGGCATTACACGACCTGCAGCATGTAGGGTTCATAGGTGAACAGCGTAAGGTCAATCAAGAGGTTTTGTTAAGGTTTGATAGTTAAAAGAGTGGAACAAGCCGAAGTATCTTGAACAGAAGAAGATTCCGCCATGGATGAAGCTTGAGAAGAAGATGATGAACAATGATAGAGATCGTCGTTTGCTTTTGGAAGAATTGAGAACGGTAAAAGAGTAAAGTTGATTGTGAGAAACCCTTTTATATGTGAGAGTATGAGATAGAAAAATCCGTCTGAAATCTTGCCTTTTGTGAAACGGTTCCTGATGCGATGGGGATTAGACAGTTGGCAACCCTGATGATGACGCATGAGAGAGAAAAAGGTTTCACTTTTACGCGCGTTTCCATAGATATCACCTTTTTCAAATTGACAAAACTTTTTGATAAGTGTTGAATCATCCATTGTACTTTATCTGATACGTCACCAACAGAAATAGCATGAAATCTTATCGCCCTGATTATTTCGTTTGAAAATCACCATAATGCTTTTAGAACCCAAGCTATAAAAAAATAGCTCATATAAAATAGAACCAGATTTTTGGAAAATCAAAGATTTTCGTGCATAGAGTGTGAATGATAAAGAAATAAATCGAACTCCGTGGGATATTGTGATGTTGATTAAGACATGAAACAGTGGATCCCGGGCACGAATCTCTTCCTTTCAAGTTAAGAGAGACTTCAAAGTGTCTGTGAGGTTTCCCGCTAAAATACGATCATGTGATTTTTAAGAAGCAATAAAAGGCATCTTTTATATATAAGGCTTGTAAGGGTGGCTTTCGCTTCAATTCAAGTTCCGGTTCTTGACATAAGACCGAAAGACAATGAAGTACTTGTGAGACCAATGTGGCCTATTGAACAAGTAGGTGTGACATGTATTCAGTGACTTGTTGAAAATAACAAATCTCAAAACAAAATAAAACTGGATCCTTGGGGAAGAAACGTCTTGGTGATAGACATTCTCAAAAGGATCACTCAAAATAAAAAGAGATTTCATTGGTGAAAGATAAAACATAGTAATTGTTCACCGTTAATGCATTATGGGTAGTGAATTGTGGGTTTCACTTAGTATGTAGTGACATGAGACTAAGATCATAATCACATATTTTTGTGTAACCATAAACCTCAGTGGTAAGTGCTGAGAGTCTCAAGGGTTACATGAATGATATGAAGTGAGATGGAGAAATATTATGTAGCGGGTTTAAGAGGCGAATGTACCTCTGCTATAAAAGAGGGACCAAGCAGAAAAATCTAAACTCACTATGAGAAGAGTAAGGTAGCTCATGATTAGAGTGAATGTAACAACCTAATTTGGGAAAACATGATTTGTATATATCACATTATTAAGGCTTCACTCAAAATCTTTAGAGGCTTTGGTCAACATGAAACAACATGCATCTAGGGACACTTAACTAATCCATATAAAAGAATTTATACCTGATTCAGCTCCATTATTGAGAGTAACTTTTATACAAGGAAAACATGAGAAATAAAAAATAGAAAATATTTTTGTATTTTGTGAAAAATTTCTAAAGAAAGAGAAATAAGAACAAAAGGAAAATTATTTTTGGATTCAATGAAAATAAATAATAAAAAAATGAAAAGAAAAACATAAAAATGAGTATGTAAAAGAATGTACAAAAGAATACAACCAAAATACCTTTTGTGAAAAAACGACCTGAGTTCAGTAGGACCGAACCCGAAATAGAACGAGCGTTCGCTCTATTTCGCTTCTAACCTTTAATGATGCGAAGGCGATTTTGGTACTGATTCATCTTCCATCATTTGAAAGACCTTGTAGAATCTTGTTGAAACTTGCTTCAGGTAAGGCCTTAGTAAAAATGTCTGCTAATTGATCAGTGGTTCTGACGAAGTGAATTTCTACGTTACCATCTTCTACATGATCTTTTATGAAGTGATACCGCAGTGCGATGTGCTTTGTCTTTGAGTGTTGCACTGGGTTATGACAAATCCTAATTGCACTTTCTGCGTCGCAATATAGTGGGATTTTCTTCATGTTCAGCCCATAGTCTCTAAGTTGACTTTGTATCCAAATAACTTGAGATGTGCATGATGCTTCAGCAATATATTCAGCTTCAGCTGTGTAGAGAGAAACACAGGTTTGTTTCTTTCATTGCCAGCTTACTAATTTGCCATCTAGAAATTGGCATCCTCCAGTAGTGCTCTTACGATCTAATCCACAACCGCCTAGGCCAGTGTCTGAGAATGCTTGGACAAAAAAACCTGAGTTGGTTGGATACCATACACCGAGAGAGGATGTTGCTTCAGATATCGAAAGATGTTCTTCACTGCCAGCATGTGAGGTTCTCATGGGTTAGCTTGGAATCGGGCACAATAGCACACTGAGAACATGATGTCTGGCCTGCTGGCTGTGAGATACATCAGTGACCCAATCATCTCACGATAAAGCGTCATGTTAGCAGCTGGTTTCTCCAATGATGGTGTAAGCTTAGTTCCAAATGCCATAGGAACTTTCACTTTTGAGTCTCCCATAATGCCAAACTTGGCAAACAGTGTCTTTGTGCATGCCTCCTGATTGATAGAAATGCCTTCGGGTCCCTGTCTAATATTCAAGCCAAGGAAAAAGTTAATCGGACCCATTGAGCTCATCTAAAATTTAGTTTCCATCAACTTCCTGAATTCAGCTATTAGGTTGGGATTTGTGGAGCCAAAGATGATGTCTTCAACATAAATTTGGACTATCATAAGGTGGTTACCTTCTTTCTTACGAAAGAAGGTTGGGTCAACCGAAACTTGTTTAAATTTGGACATTTTCAAGAATCGAGTAAGGGTTTCATACCATGCTCTGGGAGCCTGCTTCAGGCCATATACTACTTTGTTCAGAATGTAGCAGTGATCTGGACGCTTCTCGTTCACGAAGCCTGATGGTTGCTCAATGTACACCGTTTCTTCAAGTTCTCCATTTAGAAAGGCACACTTCACGTCCATTTGATAGATTTCAAAATTCTTGTGTGCAGCATAAGCAAGAAAGATTCAAACTGACTCTAATCTTGCAACTAGAGCGAAGGTCTCTTCATAATATATACCTTCTTCTTGACAGTATCCTTTCACAACCAACCGAGCCTTGTTGCGAATCACATTCTCTTCCTTGTCCATCTTATTCATGAATACTCATTTGAGACCGACGACCGAAGCATCATTTGGAGTTGGAATTAGTCGCCATACTTTGTTTCTTTCAAACTCGTTCAGCTTGTCTTGCATGGATTGAACCCAATCAGAATGATCAAGAGCTGTATTTATCGTCTTTGGTTCAACTTTGGAGACGAAAGAGTTGAACATGCAAAATTCTACTTGAGAGTATAATGCATCTTGCTTCGCTTTCAACTGTGATCGAGTTAATACCTTATCAGAGGATTCACCAATGATTTGACTTTGAGGATGATCTTTGGTCCATTTAATGAGAGGAGGGTAATTTGGATCACAAGATGGATCCAGTTTTGCATTGATTTCTTCTTCAAATTCTGATTGTGTATCATCATCATTAGCATCCGTATTCTCCCCCTCGAATGATGACACAAGTTCAACTTCTGGATCAGAACACTCCCTTTTGTTTGCACTTTCGGTTGAACTTGATGACGGTGATGATGGATTCTCCCCCTGGAATGATGAATCTTGATTATTTGGAGGAGATAAACCCTCCCCCTTGATATAAGGACTATCATCGGAGGGTTCGCTTGAGTCTGACCTTTCAGTTGCCTTCGGTTGTGCATCTGCCATCTTCTTTGCAGCATCTTCAATAAATAGCTTCAAATTGTCGACTCGATTATCTTTAGCCTTGGATTCAGAATTAATAACTTTTTCTAGTTCATCGAAGAGTAGCATATATTGCTCGAACAGATTTGAAATCGGCACTGTGACTTGACCAGACTTTGGAAAGATTTCCTGCATTGCATCTTTAGTTGTCTTCAACTTCTTGAGATAACTATCATCGAAAGTGACATAGTATGTTTCTTCAATCTTCTTTGAACGTTTATTCAAAACTCTATATGCCTTTGAGTTCAAGGAGTAGCCCAAAAAGATCCCTTCATCGGCCTTAGCATCAAACTTCTTTCGATTCTCCTTTGAGTTGAAGATGAAGCATCTTGAACCGAACACGTGAAAGAACTTCACATTAGGCTTGCGGTTGTTCAAGATCTCATAAGGAGTGATTGAGAAGCGCTTGTTTAGATACGATCTGTTTTGAGTGTAACACGCAGCAACAATATCATCAGCCCAGAAATATAAAGGCAAGGAAGTGAAGTTCAGCATAGTTCGAGCCGCTTCGCACAGAGAACGATTTCGCCTTTCGACGATACCATTCTGTTGTGGAGTATATGGAGCAGAAAAACTATGAGTCGTTCCCTTCTCAGCTAGAAAATCTTCAAAATCCTTGTTCTTGAATTCCAAGCCATTGTCGCTTCTCACATTACGAACTACTTTTCGTAGTTGAACCTCTACTTGCTTTATGAAGAGTTTGAGCTTGGGAGTTTCCTCTTATTTTTGCTTCAAGAAAAATACCCATGTGAATCGAGAGAAATCGTATGATAACAAGTATGTACTTGTTTCCACCAATGTTTTCGATAGAGGAAGGACCACATATATCGATATGTAGTCGCTCTAGCGGTTCTATCACCTTTGTGTTGATAATAGAAGGATGACTCTGTCGACTTTGCTTTCCCATTTCACAAGCTGCACATAGATGTTCTTTATCAAATTTGAGAACTGGAAGACCTCGAACGTGATCTCCAAGTACCAGCTTGTTGATATCTTTGAAATTTAGATGAGTGAGCCTTTGATGCCATAACCATCTTTTGTCTGAGTGTGCCTTCGTTAGCAAGCAAACAGTTGGTTTCCCTCGAATTGGATTGAGATTTAAAGGGTACATTTCTCTCTTTCGCTTCGAATTCAGCAGAATATTATTGTCTTCTTTTCGTCAATCTCTGAGCCTTCATCATCAAAGGAGACCTTCAATCCGGTGTCAACCACCAGCTGTGAGACACTGATGAGGTTGTGCTGCAATCCTTCAACGTATGCTACCTTTCTGATCAAGAAGTCGCCATTTGTAATCACATAGCCTTTCATAGTTCCAAACGAATTATTGCCATATTTCACCATTTCAACATCCTCGAGAGACCGAAACTCTCTCAGTTCTTCCCTCCTTCCTGTCATGTGACACGAGCAACCACTATCAATGTACCATTCTTCTTCGAACTGCTCATCACGAATAACCTGCAAAATATCAAGCAGATTTAGGAACCCAAAGTTTCTTGGGTCCTTGTGAGCCCTTTATGGGATAGGGACTAGTAAGAGAAACATCAACCAGATAAGTTCTTTTTATTAGAGTTGTTTCATCTTTTATTTTTATTGTAAAAACTTTGATTTTATTTGACATGGACTCATTTGATTTAGACGTAGGATTTGTGGTTTTGACGTCTACGTGTTTTTGGGTCTCTTTCGGGCGTCTATTGTCTTCTGGAAAGAGCTTTCCTTTCCCCTTTGAATCTTTAGAAGAATGAGAATTAGAATAAGAATGAGAAGAATAAGGTTTAGAATCAAGATTAGATCGTCGATTATTGCTCTTCCTTGGTTGAGAATGAAAACTTTCTTCCCTTCGGTTCTTTTGATAATTAGATCTTGGACCGAATCCATCCTTTCGGTTGTTTACATGTTGAAGACCGAAACCTTCCTTTTGGGTGCTATTTCCATGAGGACCGAAATTACCATTTCAGTTGTTGAACACCTGATGCTTGAAACTCTCCTTTCGGTTGTTGAGACTTTGTGAACCGAACCTTTGCCCTTGACTGTTTTCATGGCTGTAGCCGAAATCCTTGTTTCGGTTGTTCTTGCCACTTAAGGGAGACTGCATTCGGTTGGCTTTCGGTACTCCTTGTGACTTATTTTTCTTTTCATACCTAACATAATGAGGATTCTAGCATCGCCAATACTATTTTCTTTCTGAGAGATTCTTCTTGTATCTCAGGTTACGTTGATGTTTTCGTTCTGCCACCTGTTTTGGATGTTTGTGAATGTTGGCCTTTTTCTTCGGTACTTGAGCATGATTTTCGCTCTTTGACGAACATGTCTCACTAGATGCCATCACTAGTTCGCCTAAAGATGTTTTGGTACCACTTGTACTTGGCACATCATATCGTGTAGGTTCATTAAGTGGTTCTGCCACATACCTACTCTTCACTCTCCATGATGTTTTCTGAGATAGACCTTCTGTTTCATCAGCGTTATCTATCGGTGCTGACCAAAAAAACTCATCATACCCATTAGCATTATCTTCTTCTACCAATGTTGTCAGTTCGGCTGTTTGTTGTGGTGTAGCTTTCAGGACTTTAGTCTTGTGTATCGATGAGCGAGCGAACTCAACAGAGTTTCAGAAATGAGGTTTTTACTTGTTTCGGGTTCGCTCTTGACAAATTCAGAACAGTCCACCACATCCTCTACAGAGATTTCACTCATGTCATCATCCGCATTAAGTTCAGCTGCATTTTCAACATCAATTTTATTTTCTGAACTTAATTTGGCATTCAATGAGTCAAATTTTTGTACAGTTTCGGTTCTCAGTTTCAGTTTATCGTTTTCATCCAACAAATTTTTAAGCATGTCCTTTTGGTCTTTTGACTTTATGTAGGACTTTATTTTGTCAAGACCAATTTTGTAGGCAGGAGATATTTCATCAGAAGATACAACATTTTCACGGTTGTAAGCTTTGGCATTGACTTCATCCTCCTTTAACTCAAGGAACGGTAAAATCATACGATGTATCTTCTTTCCTATTTCACATTCAAGATGTAACTGAGTGATATTAAAATATAATCTTTTCGCAATCAAACAAAAACGTTTCGTTGTTTTAAAAGCTTAAGATTGTCTCATTGCAAATATATTGACTCATCCCTAGACCTAATTAATTTCTTCTCACTCTACTCAATCCAAATTCTCCTTTCCCCACTCTTCGACGATATCCTGCTAATTTGATCAGTCAGGTTAGAGTTTGTGACACGAGTTTGGGTAAGACTACTACTCAAACTAGAAAATTTAGATTTTAGACCATTTAGTTCCTTTTCATAGTTAGTAATAGGAATTTTCATAGAAGTGAGAATATTTTGTACCTTCTTGATCAACTCAACACATTCGTTGATCTGTGCACTGACAGTTTTCGCAACGAAACATCTGTCCTCTCGCTCCTTCTCGTCATCCAGTCCACCCTCTGTTATGTATCCTCACATCTGTGACACACCTTACGCCACCATCAAACATCTTCCCTCAACCTTTTCTTCTTTCACCAGCAGAGCCTTTCCATGAGTGGGCTTTCTTACTTCTTCGTCCTCTGAATATGTGGACCACACCTGCACTCCACCAAATTCATCATTATCACCTGTATCCTGTACAATCAAAGCATTCATGGTGTTATTGTTAGCTGCTGATTTCTTTTTCTTGATCTCTTCCAATCGTCTCAGGAGTTTCGCTTCCTCATTGTCTTCATCAATTCTTTCAGATTTCTTCTTCAACATGTAGTCTTTGGCAAAGTGATTCTTGCCTCCACAATAGTGACAGTCAAACCCTGAATCACCACCAATCTTCATTTCCTTCTTAGATTCTTCATACTTTGAACCCATCTTCGGTTCCTCCTTCACTTTTTTAGAACTATAACTTCCCTGTCAGTTTCGGTCCTTGTTGGCGGGGAACTTCCTTTTGATAAACTTTCTTGGATTGGAAACCATCAGGGCATACTCTTCACCAGTTAGATCATACTCAGTAAGATCTAATTCTTCTTGTTCTTCAACAAAACTTTTTCCTTTGGAGATAAGAGCTAACGAACCCAAGCTGGAAACCACATTCGTTTCCTTTGTCACTGCACTTTCATGGGACTTCAGTATTCCCACCAGTTTCGCCAGAGAATAGGATTTGAATTGTTCGTGTTCCTTTACTGTAGACACAATTGCCATCCATTTGGGTCTGAGACCATTCATGAAGGTAACGTTCTGTTCAATAACCTTCCTTTCGATCCTATGCTTTATCATCTTACTAAGAAGATGATTAAATCGATCAAAAGCCTGGATAAGTTTCTCTTCGGGCTTCTGTTTGAAATCACCAAATTCAGAAAGTAACAAAGTTTGAATCGAATGTTCTAGATCTTCATCAGTAGAATACAATTCCTTTAACCTATCCCATATCTCTTTCGCTGTAGCGCATGAACTCACCAATCGAAACATGTCTGATTGCAAAGCAAACCTATTCATTCTTAAAGCTTTAATATTACATTGAAACTTCTCTTTCTCGTCTTGAGGAATGTCTTTCACATCATTCACGAGCTGATTATACTCCTTTTGAGTTTTGACAATTTTTGAAGTTCTTGAGTGAGCAAACAGACCAACTGTGATTGCTTCCCAGCTCAAATACCCATTATCTTCTGAACCGATTACATAATCTTCAAAGTGGTGCGTCCAGACTTCATAATCCTGAGTATATAGGATTGGAATCCTTGTTGTCGATCCAATGTTGTTGGAGATGGTGATTGGATTGGATTGTGAATCGTCCATAGACATTGCGATGATGTTTGATCGATAACTTGTTTAAGATAACACTTGTAATTTATTGTTAGGGCAAGATTAACAATTAATGAGATACGCCAATGAGGAATGACGGCTCAATTAATATCAATCAATGCAGAAAACCCTAATAACTTCTTCGAAAGAAGTGATGTGTATAAATTACACAACCTCCTGCTCTGATACCAATTGATGAGATAAAATCTCTAGATCGTTTAGATCTTTCACAGGTAAATCAATGAAGAACAAATAACAAAATCAAACAAGACAATGAACACAATATAGAATCAATATAACTCTTATGATTCAAAAGTAGTCATGCCTCAGCAGAGCTCGATTAAGAACTTCCACTGTAGAGGCGAGCTAGGGTTTACAATACTATAATGAGAATAATCAAAAGCGTTAAAAACAAAGGATGCATACATGCACCTTAAATACTAAAACTCTAGAATAAAATAATGCACGGTTGGACAAGCCCAAGCTGGTTACAAAACTGGGCCAAAAGGAACGAGCCCAAGACGCAAAAATATGATCCCAACATTCAGGTGCTTCGGTTTTCAATGGAAGAGCTCTGGATGATTGCAGAGCACACACAACATATTTCTGCATTTTGTGATTTACTCTGATTTGATGGTGTTTTGATAAATCTCAATTAACTTAGTTTTATGGAAATGTTATGTATTAAAGATTTATTAATCTAAAAACAAAAATTTTATGTCATTGTAAATTGGGACGTTACAAGTTGGTATCAGAGCCTTGGTGAGGGCTTTCGACATACTCTCGGGTGTGTTTGAACTAAAGTTTTTCAAAAATGAAGGAAAAAATGATTTAAAAAAAGAAAAGCAAGTTTTCTAATACAAGAAAGGGTGTGGTGCATGCAATCGACCGGGCTCAAGTAAGTTTCTACCAAAATACCCATACATGTTATTCTTGGATTAGGTGTCTAAGCCCATAACTATAATTGGTATGTACTTGACCTGAGAGTAGCATGGTCCATTTTGGGTTGCCTTCATCAAAGCAATTTGACAGGATGGATATTTGAGAAAGAGGTTATTTTTGATTTATTAATATATTATAAGAATAATATATTAATTGAGAAATCATATTATTTAAGATTTTATACAGCCGCCACCCTCAAAATGGACCACCTCCGCCGCCACCAACCTTGTATCCCCCAATACCGGCTATCGCCTAGTCGAGTTCGAGGACCGCCACTACAACCTCGCTGCCGGAGGTCAAGGGTAAACGGAAGATTGCTGAAGAAGCTGAAATCCCGAATCCAACCAAGCACGCTGTTGTACTGCCGTTCGTGACTCCAGTCTCCGCTATTGTTCCTCGCTGGAGACTGTGTTCTTTCCTATCGCTGAAGAGCGTCGTCGTTGCTTTCCTTGGTTGCAACCGCTTCCCGTTTCCGTTGAAGATAAGACGTCGTCGGACGCTAGGTGTCTGTTGCTACTGTGAACCATCGTCCAACGTCGGCTGTTAGGGTTGACTTTGTCGCCGTTCGATGTACACCACCAAGTGGGAGATTTCTTTTGGACCTCGTGCATTGTGTGTGTTTATTGGCCGGTAACCGTGAACAACCACCATGGCCGCCAGCCATGGTGGCTGCCGTTTCTGTCACTTCGTTTGCCGCCACTAGCCACCGTAGAGGGGTGGTTGTGTGTGTGTGTGTTTTGGTGTGTGTTCGAGTGTACAAGCTGTGTTTTGTGTTCATGGGATTATATGTGCGACTTTTGGCCAGAAAACCCACCACCACCGTGAGGTGGTGGCTGCCACCATCTACCACCACCAGCCACCACAAGGGTGGTTGTTTGTGTGATTATCTTAGTGGGTGTGTGTGTTTATTTGGGATTTTATTGTATATTGTAATCGGTTTCAGAATAATAAAAGAAAACTCATAAACACCACCGTAAGGTGGTGGCTGCCGCCTCCTGCCACCACCATCCGCCATGTTGGGTGGCGGTGTGCTTTGTTTGTGTTTAGACTTCGTTTGGGATGCTTGGACAAAAATGGACTAGACCCATAACCACCACCATGAGCCGTTGTGTGCCGCCGTTGACCACCACCACCCGAGGTGGTACTGGGTGATGCCCGTCTTAGGAAAACCCTAACTGGACTTATCGGGACCCACATTTTGGACCATTGGAGTGAACTTATGACTCAAGCCCGGTTTTAGTGTATGTTTGGACTTAATGGATTAAGTCCTTAATGGGTTAAGTTTGAACACTCAACCCGAATCGTTATTTTATGTGAAAAACCCTAATTGGGTTTGGTTTCTTATTGGGCCACTTCTTGGACTGACTTGTTTGGGCCTTCGTGGGCCAAATGGGGAACATGCTTATGGACTAAGGAAATCATTGAGCCTTAGGATAAGGCCCATTGGAAAGGCTTGGGCCTAATTTGGAAAATTGGTAAGTGGGCCATAATTGGGCCTTGAGGATTATTAACTATTGGGCCATTAGAATGCCAAGTGTGTGGACTAGAATAAATGGTTGGGTCTTAATATAAGCCCATGCACAGGTTTGGGCCCAGTTTAGAAAATTGGGCCATATGTTGGGCCTTGATTGATTATTTGGCTTTGGGCTTCAGAATTTGAGTTTGGGCCTTTGTTTTGAACCAAACAAGGTTAGGGGTAAGAGAGTCTCCTTACCCTAAGTATGGAGATGTGTTTATGCATTGGAACCCAATTATTAATCGGGTGACATTTTGATGTTGACAGTTCGGGAATCTGTCAACCAGCAATTGGAATTTTATTTGCAAGACTTTAGCAATGCCAGATGAGTCTCCTTACCATACCAATGGTTCTAAGGCACTAAGGCCGGCCCATTTATCTAGTTGTGATGATTATTGCGGATGTGCTATTGATACATTATGTATTTGTGTGAAGACCATGGGGGGTTCCTGTGGTATTTGCTATGCTAGTTGTCTTTGTGATACTTCCATTGAAGACCTCGGGGGGGGGGGGGGGGGGGTCCGAGGTAGTTGGATATAAGTTCAGGTTGGGGTTCCCGTGGCATTCCAGGCTAAGACGATGTGGGGGTTCCCATGATAGTAATCTAAGAACATGTGGGGGTTCCCATGACATCTGGTGTAAGACCACGGAGGGTTCCAGTGGCACTTGGTGTAAGACCTTGGAAGATTTCCAAGGCTTCCTTATATGTTTATATGCATGGCGTGTGTAGTTGATATGATTTATGTGATTATGTGTATAAGATCGTGGAGGGTTTCCATGGCTCCCTTATATGATTGTTATGGCCTATGTGATTGATATGGTTTATGCGGTTATGTGAATTATGTGGGGTATGCTCTGGGGAACTCACTAAGCTTCGTGCTTACAATTTTGTTTATTGTTTCAGGTATTATCGATTTGGAAAAGAAGGGCTCGGATTCATCGTAGTGCACACCTATGGTTTCCGCAATAAATGATTTTGGGACGAACTCTGATAAATGTTTTAATTAACAATGTTTTGGAATGTTTGAAATAGATGGTATCAATGTTTTGGCTATAATAAAAATGAAATTTTTACCCTTGATTTTTGGGTCGTTATAGTAAGTCCACTATCTAACTCTATTAAGTTCATATTTGAAGATTCTTAATACATGATGTGATGAGATCACATTATAACATCCCGAGTTCAGGGTTCAAAGTGAAAATGTGAAAGGGCAACTCGACGAGTACATGAGTGGACTCGGCGAGTAGGGTCGCGATTCTGGTCGCATGTTAAGTGGCCAACTCGACGAGTCGGCGGCTGGACTCGGCGAGTTGGTGTTGTGTGGAGAAAACCCTAATTTCGGAGGATGAGCCTTATATAAAGGACATTATACCCTCTCCCCAGCCTCTTTACCCTCTCTTGAAGTCCAGAAAACCCTAATGTGCATTTGTGAGTGATTTGAGAGCACTTGAACCTTGGAGAAGAGATTTTGGAAGAGATCTTGGAGAGTTAAGAGGCTTGGAGCAAGGGGCTTTGCAAGGATTCGGATTTCTCTTCTGTTGGAGCTTTCTTTTGAGGTATTATTTCGTTTCTTGGGCTGTTATTCATCTAGATTCATCATTTTGGAGTATTTGGAAAGAATAACTTGTGGTATTTTAAGTTTGGAGGTTAGATATGAGGTTGCTACCTCAGATCTAGAATGGGGAAGGTCTACAGTGCATTAAAGTCCCTATTCCTGAGTGATTGGTGAAGCCATCTTGTCCCAAACCTTAACCCTAGAGTGTTATATGCTTAGATCTCTTTGAATTCACGTAAAGTTTGCCACTTTACGTGACGGATGGGTTATAGAAGGGTAGATCTATGGTTTGGATCATCTGCTTGGCCTGGAAAGCTTCTGTATGGATTAAGATCTAGGGGTACTCGGCGAGTCACAAGGGTGTACTTGGCGAGTTTCTTGAAGATGGACAGGAACTCGACGAGTTGGAAGAACAACTCGGCGAGTTGGTTGAAGATAGCCTTGGACTCGGCGAGTCTGTTCTTGGACTCGGCGAGTCTGGTCGTGAGGTCCTAACCTTCTTCTGGTCGAGCCGTGAATCGGTGAGTCAAGGGAGGACTCGGTGAGTTGAGTGGGAGGGGACCTAGAGTTGTGGGACTCGGCGAGTCTCGGGGTGACTCGGCGAGTTGAGTCGCGGTTTGGGAAAGTTTTGAGCATGGGGACTCGACGAGTCATCGGGTTGACTCAGCGAGTAGAGTCAGTCAGGAGGTTGACTTTGACTTTGACTTTGACCAAGGGTTGACCGGTTGACTTCTAGGGGCATTTTGATAATTGTTAGCATTTGTTTTGAGTTCAGTGTTTTGGTGTTTGGCTAGTGGTGGAGATCGTGTCAGTGGTCGGAGCAGCTTGGTCTTATCTCTTCAGTCAGCAGTTGCAGGTGAGTTATCCTCACTATATCAATAGGGTCTAAGGCACCAAGGCCGACCCTTTATCGGATTGTAATCCGGGTATCGTTGTTATGTTGTTGCTTTGTTATGTTTGCATCCTAGTAGTTAGGATGGTATATGTTATAGACCTGATTAAGGTCGGTATCCTAATATATAGGATGATGCTATGCTAGTGACCGGTTAGGTCGGTATCCTGGTTAGGATGATGTTATGTTATGTGATCTGCTAGATCGGCTTGATTGAATGTGAATTGTTATATGATTGAATGTTTATGTGCACATGGTTGTTGGACTGGGGTTGGGTTGAGGTGGGTCCTGCTTTATGCTGTAGGCCAACATACCCAGGGCAGACCGGTTATCCCAAAGGCCCAGCGAGCGGTCCGGATAGGCTGCAGGCCCCAAGAGGGCGGACCAGACGTGCCGAGGCTCGGAGAGTGGACCAGGCTGACTGAAGGCCCAGTGCGGGCGGACCAGTCATACTATAGACTCAGAGAGTGGACCAGGTGGATTGAAGGCCTGGTGCGGGCGGACCAATCACACTGTAGACTCGATGTATATGGCTAGACTCGGAGGGTGGACCAGGTGGACTGTTGGCCGGTGCGGCGGACCAGTCACACAGATGACCCGAAGTGCATGGCTGTTCTGTATCGGTTATATGATATGGTTATGTTTGTGTGTGATTGGTATTTTGGGGGTATCTCACTAAGCTTTCGGGCTTACAGTTGTGGTTTAATGTTTTTCAGGTTTTTCAGGAGACCGTGGCAAGGCAAAGGCGTGATCGTACTGCTCCTCATGATTATGTTTTACGATGTGGTTCTAGGAAGAATCTGATAATAATTGCATTGAAAACCTTTTTGTAATAACTTTATGAAACTGGGTTGTTTTTGAAAAGTTTAAATTGGTTGAAATTTTTAGAGTGTTACACACATTTTGATGTTTTGTAGGATCGAAGAAGAGAAATGAAGCTTAAAGAAAGAGTAGGCTGAGTCTAATTGTGAAGAGATGGATTTCGATCGCATGATTCGATGATCAGAGTTTTGAGTTGCTACTTAGGAATTATGATAGATTTCTTAGGAATACAAAGCAGCATAGTTTTCATTTATAATTACATTATAAGTACAAGTTTTTCTGCACTTTTTTTTTATAAATACAGAAAAAATTTGATTTAGTCTTATATTATGTTTCCTTGCAATGGAATTTGTGAAAATTGTTGTTTATATATGCTTCCATTAATAGCAATGTTGAAAATGGTTTGATTCTTAGCTATATCAATTGTGGTAGTGTCGTCATTTTCTAAGTAAGGAAAGATTCTCATTGCCCAAGTTTCAATTGGATAGAAACCTAGAATCCTATGATCTGTGAAAATCTTGGTACTTGGAAAATTAAGACTAATTCCTTGTTTACATATGTATGTAAGTCAAATGAAAGATGAAAAGATCTAGTACACATTGATGTGTACTGGTCGGGTCCACCACAAAGAACGATGAGACTATT
Source organism: Lactuca serriola (assembly GCF_051521515.1). NCBI lineage: Eukaryota > Viridiplantae > Streptophyta > Magnoliopsida > Asterales > Asteraceae > Lactuca > Lactuca serriola. Next base: position 287,382,236 of record NC_136410.1, read on the forward strand.
CGTCATGATTTACTAAAAGTTTAGTAAATATGGTTATGCATACAAGTTTAAGTGTAATTCTGAAACATTGAAAAAGTTTCAAGGTATAGCAAAACGAATAAGAAGAATGAAAGATAAAAAGTTTCTCCAATCTAAAAGGAAAGGAGAGTACTTTAGTATCGTGTTTTATGATCATCTTAATGATTATGAAAACCATATCACAATTGATCATCTAAGGAGAAAATACTTACACTTTATTTCGAATCTAAAAGTTTAGATTGAAGTATTAATCAAACTTAGTCATGGATATATATAAATACCATGTTGAAATATTTCAACATTGGAAATCTATATATGGAAATATTATAGCAAAAGACTGGTCAAGTATCATGTCTTTATGTAAGACATTATGAATCGTGTCCCATATGGTTTGGATATAGGATCGATTGCATATGTTGTAATATTCACGTGTTCTAATTTTCCAAATGCCTAGGGCATTAAGAGGGAAAAAGGACTAGAACCGGATATGACTAAAGTTATTAAACAACTGTCAAGGACGATCTAAGGTTCGCTAAGGATTGGTTGCTTAAGGATAGTTGGAGGTATAGTAATGGATGGACCATATTGACATTATTATGAATAGACATAATTCTTTTAATAATGCATTATCATATGGCAAATATGGAAATGTTTTCATAATGGGAGTTGGATATTAAGAATCTATGTGTAGGTTAGAAACCTTTATGCAAGAAGGATGTTCAAAGGAATGTACTTTGAATTCGAGACTTCGCTTCCTTTGAATTGTTGGTTATGAATATCCAGTGGAAAGTTTTGTAATATCGTTGGCAAATTCTCTATGACTTTAGTATATCGACATTACAAAAGACACATTGCATGATAGTTTAGAATCTAACACATTCTTATAGTGGCAAGAATTAGGTATTCTTACACTAAGTAATAAGGATTTGGAATTGTGAAATGAGCATCATTGAAATGTTTTCAATTGATCTATTTCACAAATTAAGGACCATATATAAACATAGTGTGCATGCTTGGAGCATGGTATAACTTTTTTTTAATTAAAGTATTAAGTTGATTAATCGAAACATTATACAATAAATAATATGTAATCAATATGGTGATTAAATAAAAGGTGTTTTATTTATGTTCAAAAGTTTTGAGACTATATTGAATTTGATTATTCTTGTGTTTTACTTTGCATGTTTTGACTTCCCGATTAACAAGATTAATCAAACATCCACAGTCGATCATACTTTGGAAGTAAGTAGTGAGGTAAGGTTGTCATGAATCCGATTGTAGATTGTCTAAGGTGTATAGACATAGCACAAGTTTGTTGCAGTGTTCATAAGTACTCATGTAATAATATTTGAGTATTGGAATAAGCCCACGCTCAAATGAATCAATTCATGGATTTTATCACGAGTGATTGCGAGACGATAATATCTTATATTCTTGAAACGGAGACATATAGTTGCAGCTTACAAGTCGGTTGCACATTGATTATATGTAAACGCACAAGTAACTTAGTGTTATAAAACATATTATTGGGTGTGATTTGATGAGTAAATAGAGAAAGCATATGAGTCGAATTTTATCCGTTCCTTTTACCCTAAGAGGGATAAAAACGATATTAGTGGGCCCCTCGATGATTTAATGATGACACCCTAAGCGCCTGGCCAAGCTTGGACTGATTTGATTTGTTCAATTAGTGAGTCGTCATAAATTGTAAATAGGGAAACAACACATGGATAGAGAGAATGATTATAATCCATGTCTCATGTCCATACGATATCGAGAATGGAGTAATATATGATCCCTTATCTAATGGACGCATCATTGATTTGTTTAGAGTTCGACAACGGCTTTTTGAGAGCTACGATTGCTGGTTGGTTTTTCAAGTCGTACTTGAAGTTATAGTTATTAGACTTATCCATGTGGGAGACTGTTGGATTAGGTGTCTGAGGCCATAACTATAATTGATATGTACTTGACCCGAGAGTAGCATGGTCCATTTTGGGTTGCCTTTATCAAAACAATTTGACATGATGGATATTTGAGAAAGAGGTTATTTGTGATTTATTAATATATTATAAGAATAATATATTAATTGAGAAATCATATTATTTAATTAGTATTCGTCAAGAATTAATTTAGTGATCAAAAGAGGGCCGCCGCCCTAATATACTTATCTTGATTACCTGGAACTGCTACAAAAATGTGCCTTACTATACTCATCTAAGGCATATCCTTGTCCTCATCCATCTCAGTCCCCTCTGGTGACTCTCTCACGATATATGAATACCTCGCAACATAAATACCACACATACTCTGGTGAAAATATCTCAACTAAATGCTACCCCACAGGGTTTACCTTCAAACTCTAAAACCGGAAACTCATTATCTCTTTCGCTCCACATTGAAAACATAAATAGTGTGATTCTTGTCACAGAAAGTGACATCTCAACCATCGGTCGATCACTCAACCAATGTCACACCCCCGAACCAAACGGCGGAAACGTCCGGGGGCTCGTGTGACTAACAATTGAATAATCATCACAATGAATATACATGAATCATAACACGATCATCACCAACATTACATGATACAACTAGCATTGTACACATCAAGTACATTGTTAAAATACATAAGTTCAAATTGTTAAAATTACGATAAGTACTATTACATAAACGAAACCATACACACTTGCAAATCTTCTGGCTTAATGATTACCTAAGAATACAAATTATTTTGAAAATGGTCAACATATATAATGTTGGTGAGTTCATAAGTATGTTCGGGTAAAAGTCTTTGTATCTTTCATAAAACTCAGAAAATCCGATATTTTCTGTAAAATTTCTAAAAATGATGTGAAAATCAAGTATAAATGCATGTATGAATTTCATGGTTGTAACTTAAAGAGTGTAGTTTATATTCATTGTATTTTGAATAAAGGATAAGTGTGTAAGAATAATTTCCAAGAAAATCCGATATTTTCTGTTTTAATAACAACATCTAATTTCTTGTATCGTTAAGTGAGTCGTTTTGCATTAACACAATTAAAGAGTTTATCTTCAATAGGTTAATCTTTTGGTATCGAATCCCTATATGAGCCGTTATAACCATGCATGATAATGACTAGGTCGCCCGTCTTGGTATTTTTCCAAATGCCGGTCTTGCTAAGGATTTTGTCGCCCTAGACTGGCCTAGTCTAGCTATAGCGAACAGCTAAGGTGTGGGGGGTCACCCCGTATAGATCTATACACAAACTCCCGCTTTCCTACCAGGAAACTCTGATTATAACTACAAGCTATGATTGTACACTCAGAGATGTCAACCGACATGTCTCACTAGATTCTTAACCCCTTTTTGTACTATGTTTAATGTTTATGTATATGTAGTATGTTTTGTATTCGAATTTCGAAGGGTATATATATAAGTATACGACGTTTAATGATTTCGCAAAGGTATAGTTACGGCCTACTAGCATGTGAAATTTCCATTCCAATCCCTATTAGCATGTAATTAGACCACAAAGGCCCAATAACATGTAAGAGGGTAATTTAGGCCCAATATGCATGTAAATGGGCCACAAAAGCCCAATAAACATGTAATCCATAACTTAGGCCCAAGTTAACATGTAAGTGGGTCGCAAGACCCAATAAACACGTCATGGGACACATTGGGCTCAATATACACTTAGTTGGGCCCTTAGGGTCCAATGGCTAAGTAACGTGAATATTAGGCCCAATAAATAGTTATTGTTGTATTTTGTTCGTTTTGTTTTATTCCATTGTTTGTTTTAGCTCGAAGTTCAATAGATTGATGATAAAAATCATCTTTTTGTAAAAATGACGTTTTTCGCCAATAATCCTCAAAATTTTAAGTTAGGCCCAAAGTTTTGTAAAAATTTTAGTCTATAAGTTATAAAAATCTGCAATTTTGTCCCAAATGTCTAAAAATTTACGGTTTTAGCCCAAAAAGTTATACTTTCGCATTCAAAACCGTGTATTGCAGAAAAGAACATTTTCAGTCCCTTATTTGTAAAAATTTACACTTTCGGCCCAATTTTGATATTTTTTACATTTTTGGTCCAATTTGAAAATAAATGTTATTTTTGTTGGATTAGTGTCTAAGTCCATAACTATTTTGGTATGTACTTGACCCGATTATGAGCATGGTCCTTTTGGGTTGCCTTCACCATAGCAATATGTAGGATGATTTAAGGAGAGAAAGGTTTAAATATGATTTATTAATATATTATGAGAATAATATATTAAAGGAGAAATCATATTGTTTAATTAATATTAGTCAAGAATTAATTGATAATTAATTTTATGGCTAAAAGAGATTAATTAAATTTACGGGGCTGGACTGCAATTATTGGATAACTGAGTTATTGGGCTAAGGAATGCTAAAGGAATAAGGGGTGAACGAAATTATGATGGAAGCCCATCATATTTTCGTCCATGGCCTTATCCAGAAGGTTCCATGGGCTGCTTAGAGTTTAAGCTGTCCATTAGGGTTTTGACTGAAACCCTAGCAGCCCACACAAGTATATAAAGGACCCCTTAGGCTCCAAAAACGTGGACAACTGATTCTCTAGGGTTTCCAGCCGTTTTTGGTGCCTCCCCTCTCTTCTCCTCTTCATCCAAGTTGCTTAGTGGTGTTTGTGACTCATTAGAGGTGCAGCACTTGAGGCACTAAGCTTTTGAAGCCAATTCAACCAAGGAATTGATTGTTATTGCTATATAACAATCAAAGGTAATTCTATAAACCCTAATTCAGTTTATAATATGTTAGATCTAAGTTTATTAGTCTTGGATTCAAAGCATGTACAATAGAGAAACCTAGATCCAAGCATTAGGGTTTGTATGAGCACATAGGATTGTTCTTATGCCTAAAAACCCATCAGTGGTATCAGAGCCTGGTTGGTTTCAGTTGTATGTGATGTTTAACTGTTTTATTTACTGAAAAATCGATTTTTGGCCTCTGCCCGACCTGACTCGGCGAGTCAGTGGATGAACTCAGCGAGTCTGTCCCTGACTCGGCGAGTCCAGTCCCTGACTCGGCGAGTCCAGGGGTCAGACAGAGGGAATATCGGGTTTTATTGCTGTTTTGCTGAAGGATTAATACCAAAAACATATTTTGATGATAAAATCCGAATTTTATTATATTTGGGTGATTATCCTTCATAAGACAAAAGATAATTTCAAATCTTTTAAATAATAGTTTCTTTATATGATAAATATGGATTATTTAATTTTTTTTTTTTGGTAATTATCTTATGAATAAAATGAGATTAGGTCAAATATAGATAATCACCAAATTAATTGTTTAATTTATGTTATTTGTTATTTGATCCCTTATGTTCTGAAAAGTTTCAAAACTTGTCCTCAAGTTTTGGAATTTAAATTTTTGATTACAAGGTTTAATTTTTGAAATATTTAAATTCTAAACCCTAATGTTTTGAAATGTTTCAAAACTTGCCCTCAAGTTTTTGGAATTTAAAAGTTAATTAAAAGTTTAATTTTGAAATGTTAAATTCTAAAACCCTAGTATTTTGAAAAGTTCAAATCACACCCTTATGGTTTTATTAATTAATTAAAGTGTATAATTAAAAGTGATTTAATAAACCCACAAAGTTTTGGTTTACATTAAAAGTATAATTTTACTAAATTAAACCAACTAGTATTTTAAAAGTGTAAAATACACCCTATACTATATATAACATTAAAAGTCTAATATTATATATATGTATGAGTAAACAGTCAGTCTTACCGTTAGTAGGCCTCATTCACGAAGCTGGTCTATAAGGGGTGTTTAAGGAAATTGCCTATAAAATGGCGATTGAATGGGTATCCACTCTTACCCACTGCACTCTTGACTAGTGGAGGGTCGTTAGCCGAACGGGTAGGATAGGACAGAAACCTTCCATTATAAGTATAATGAAATACAAAGTAACTAAATGCTTTTTCAAATTCCCAAATCATAGTTACTTTAGGAAAAATATGAAATTGTATGCTAACCCATGGAATTACACTTCGTACCCTTGTCAAACGTTAGTGGAGCGTGTGTGGTTAACTGGCACACTAATTTGGGGATGACATTGGTGGCGAAGGGTGGCTCGATGCTTATCATAGATCAATGGAGCGTGTGTGGCTAACCGGCACATTGATTAGGTGATAGTAGCATTAGGCGCACCACGTGATTCGTATGGTTATTCACACCTTGTTTGTGATCCTCGGCATCCCAGTCACAAATAGTAGGGCATAATCGAGATTAAACATGCCATTGAAAAGTTCAATGAATCTCAAAAGATCTAGGAGTTTCAATTCATTTAAAACTTAAACTTCCTTTTCGTTTTTCATGGTGGAAATTGGTAAATCGTCATTACCTACCTTCAAATATTTTGCAACTAGATTACGGCATCCCTTTTCTAGGTTGTAGAATATTGTGTTGGATCCTAGCCTTGATAACTCATTTGGGTGTTTTATTAAGGACTCAATCAACTTAACTTGAATTTCTCCCGTTTTGTAGATGTCTGACTCTAACCGTGGTATTCCCGAATCCCAAGGAAAAAGTGTTCCTAATGAAAGTGAAAGCTTGATTCAAAGTGAGAGATCAATGTGGACTAGCTTGATTTCACTTCCTCCTCTTCCTCCCGTTGTTCTCCCTAAGCCAGATGATCGAAGATTTGAAAAGTTCAAGATCACCGAATCCCTATTGGCAATGGAACATCAAGATGGTAAACCCGTGTGTGCTCACATCCTAGGGATGAAATCGCACATTGATAGGTTGATTATGTTGGGTGCGTCTATCTCAAATAAGTTGGTTGTGGACTGGATTCTTCAGTCACTCCCTGAATCATATGATGAGATCGTAAGAGAGTATCATATGATGAAGCATGACGCAACCCTCATTGACTAGACTTACATGCTTATTGCTGCTGAATCAGAAATGATTTGGCGAAGTAATGGAGCATATTTGTCTGATAATTCAACCAACCATGCTTCCGTGGACAATCTAGGAGAATCCACATGTTCCTGCTGCCAAGGAAAGGGGAAATGGATACGAAGCTGCCCGAAGGACCTGAAGAGTCTAAGAGATGGGAGAGTCGATAAGTATGGCTCTACTTCAGGTATAACATCCACTATCTAACTCCATTTAAATTCCTATTCTTTATTCATAATGTGATAAGATTACATTTGCATGTTTTGCAGGATTAGAGAAAAGAGAGGAAGTTTGATGGAAGAGCAAGATGAGTCTGATCACGAAGAAATGGATTTCGATCGCATGAATTCGAAGATCAGATTTTGAGCTTAGGAAGTTATGATAGATTTGTTAGGAGTATATGATTACATAGTTTTTCATTTGAATTTTGCATTGTAAGGACATGTTTTCCGTTGCTTTTATGAATAAAATAAATTTTGGTTTTTATCTTATTTGTTTATCCTTGCATTGAAATATATGGAAAATTGATGTTTGTGTACTTCTATTATTAGCAAAATGGATTTGATTCTTAATTATGTTATTTATGGAAATGTTAAAAGTTTACCAAATAGGGAGAGTTTCTCATCGCCCAAGCTTCAATTGGACAGAAACTTGGAATCATGCAATGTGTATTGTATGAAAAACTTTCACATTTGGGAAACTTAGACTAATTCTTTGGCAAAGTGTCTATTGAAGGACAAGGAGATCAAGTACACAAGGTTGTGCGTTGATCAAGTCCACCACAAGAGTGACAAAGACATTCGTCATGATTTACTAAGGTTTAGTAAATATGATTATACTTATAAGATTAAGTGTAATTCTGAGTTGATTGAAAAAGTTTCAATGAATAGTAGAACGAGTAAAGCAGAATCAAGTAGGCAGAAAGATAAAAGTTTCTCTATTCTAAGAAGAAGGGAGAGTACCTTTTATTGTGTTTTATGATAAGTCTTTATGATTGAGAACCATGTCTCAATAGATCCTCTAAGTGAGTCTTAGTGCAATTACATGTCTAAGAAGAGGAATCGAGTATTGTAGAAATGGTTAAATCAATAAGTCAATCATACTTCGTTCCAATATCAAGTCTTAGAGTCAAGATTGTGACAAAAGTAGGTTTATAACACTCATCAAATGTGGAACTTGAAAAAATTTTCTTATTCTTTCACATTTGAAATTGGTAAGTTGTGCTGTCTTGGATAAGACAAAGACCAACTAGGACCAATTATGTGAAGTGTTTTGTCTTGATAAGAACTACACTAACTCTTGAATATTTTCTTTGTCAAGAAATGTTTCTTGACAAGAGAATCTTATATGTCAAAGAGTCAGTGGGAGTCTTAATGGTCTTGAAAGGTTTCAAGAACAAATCAAGAATAAACCTTATCGATCATCACTAGCATACGACTTGAGGTTTACAACCTATTGTGCTGACTTTATTTTGTTTTCTGTGCCGTTCCAATTAAGTTAATTGTGTATGTGAGTTCTATGAGTTCTCATTTGAATGCATACTAGAGCCTTAGTCGATGGAAAATACATTGATATGTAAGGACAAGTTACTAAACTACTTGGAAGACATGGTGGGCACTCGTGTTACCATAGGGAAAGAAATCAAGATTAAGAAAGTTCAGTCCATATGAGTTTGGATTTGTCGCAAACCTTGGTTTTGGCAAATTCACATGGATAGGAACTCATACACCATAAAATCTAAGTGTCATAAGATTCCCTCCATGAAAATGACTGTGAGAAAATGCCTTCACTAAGAGAGATTTTAAGAAGATAGCGATTGTGAAAATTGTATTCTCAAAATTCGGTTATGGTTACGGCATCCCTTTCCATAGTTCGAATTATGAGATTTGGCAATTTAGTTTGAACATTTGGAACTTAGTAACATAAGTTCTAAATTGTTTAAACACACATATGAGCTATCTAAGGCAAAGGTGTATAAGTTTAAGAAGCTTAGATAAAGGCTTATCGAAGCATTTGGTATTAGAAATATGAATTTCAGAAATTCAATAGGCATTGTTTTCTGGAAGTTCATTTGTTTTCTGAATACATGTCAAAGCTAGTGGGAGCATAAATGTTATGTTTATATGATAATCATCAGGATAGTGGGAGCATAAATGTTATGCTTGTATGATTATTATGGCGAGTATTGCAAGTTAGCAATATTAATTATAGAAAAACAAAGGTTCCATTTGCAGAGTTGCATGGGTTGAAAAGTTGTTTTGCTATAATTAAGGGAGAGAATATTATACTTCATTTCAATATTTAAAGCTTAGATTAAGAAATTTTAACATTTTCAGTCAAAGGATACATTGTGTGTTCTTAAAATTCGATTATGATTACGGCATCCCTCTTCATAGTTCGAATTGTGAGAACATGACACATAAAATATTATGGAAAAAGATTGGTAAAGTATCATATCTTTATGTAAGACATTATGCATCGTGTCCCATACGCTTTGGGTATAGGATCGATTGCAAATGCTATAATATTTACCATTCTAAAATTTTCCAAATGTCTAGCGCATTAAGAGGGAAAAAGGACTAGAATTGGTTTTGACTAAAATAATTAAACAACTATCAAAGGACGATTCGAAGTTCGCTGAGGATTGGTCGCTTGTGAGTAGTTGGAAGTATGGTATTGGATGGACCATATCGACATTATTGTGAATAGATAAGATTGTATTAAGGATGAGTTGTCATATGGCAAATGTGGAAATGTTTCCATATTGAGAGTTGGAGATTGAGAGTCTATGCCTAGATAGAAACTTTTATGCAAGAAGGATGTTCAAATGAATGTACTTTGAATGTGAGACTTCACGTCTATGGAATTGTCTTGTAACAATTTCTAAGAAAGTACTTTGTAATTTCATTAGCCAAGTCTTGGTGACTTTTGTGCTATGACTTTATGAAAGGATCGTTGCGTAAAATGTTAGAATCTAGTATATTCTAGTAGGGGCAAGAACCTTGTGTTCTTACACTGACAGTTAGGATTAAGGAATTGTGAAATGAGCATCATTGGAAAAGTTTTCAGTTGATCTATTTCACAAAGCATGGACCATAGGAAACAAAGTGTGCATGCTTAGAGCATGGGACAATTGTTGTTGTAATTCAAGTAATGAGTTGATTATCCGAAACATTAAATGATAAATAATGAGTGATCAATATGGTGGATAAATAGAAGTGTTTTATTTACTCTCACAAGTTTGGGGCCATATAGGATTAAGTATTATTGTTATGTTTCAGTTTGCATGTTTTGACTTCCCGAATAACTAGGTTATTCGAACATCCACAGTCGGTCATACGTTGGAAGTAAGTATGAAGGAAGACTGTCATGAAGTGTCTGTAGATTGTCTGAAAAGTTTAGACATAGCACAAGTTTGCTGCAGAGTTCATGAGTGCTTTGATAAGATTAGAGTATTGGATTAAACCCACGCTCACTTGGATCACTTCATGGATTTATCACGAGTGATTAGTGAGACGATAATATTGTATATTCTTGAAACCGAGACGTGTGAGTTGTTATTTGTTGGTCGGTTACACATTGATAATAAGTAAACACACTAGTAACTTGGTGTTATAAAACTTATTGTTGTGTGTGATTTGATCAATAAATGCAAGCGAGCATTTGAGTCGAAGTTTATCCATTCCTTTTACCCAAAGTGGGATAAAAGCGATATCTGTGGGCCTCTCGATGATTTAATGATGACACCTAAGCGCTTGGCCAAGCCGGGACTAAGTTGATGTGTTCAATTGTAGTCTGTTATCAGTCGTCATAAATCGGAAGTCGGGAAACAGTATAGAGAGAATGATTGAAATTCATGTCTTATGTCTATACGATATCTTGAGAATGGAGGAATATATGATCCCTTATCTAAAGGACACGCTATCTGATAAGATCAGAGTTGACAGCGGGTTTTGAAAGCTACGATTGTTGATCAGGTTCTGAAGTCATACGGAAAATAGTTATTAGACTTATCCAAGTGGGAGACTGTTGGATTAGTGTCTAAGTCCATAACTATTTTGGTATGTACTTGACCCGATTATGAGCATGGTCCTTTTGGGTTGCCTTCACCATAGCAATATGTAGGATGATTTAAGGAGAGAAAGGTTTAAATATGATTTATTAATATATTATGAGAATAATATATTAAAGGAGAAATCATATTGTTTAATTAATATTAGTCAAGAATTAATTGATAATTAATTTTATGGCTAAAAGAGATTAATTAAATTTACGGGGCTGGACTGCAATTATTGGATAACTGAGTTATTGGGCTAAGGAATGCTAAAGGAATAAGGGGTGAACGAAATTATGATGGAAGCCCATCATATTTTCGTCCATGGCCTTATCCAGAAGGTTCCATGGGCTGCTTAGAGTTTAAGCTGTCCATTAGGGTTTTGACTGAAACCCTAGCAGCCCACACAAGTATATAAAGGACCCCTTAGGCTCCAAAAACGTGGACAACTGATTCTCTAGGGTTTCCAGCCGTTTTTGGTGCCTCCCCTCTCTTCTCCTCTTCATCCAAGTTGCTTAGTGGTGTTTGTGACTCATTAGAGGTGCAGCACTTGAGGCACTAAGCTTTTGAAGCCAATTCAACCAAGGAATTGATTGTTATTGCTATATAACAATCAAAGGTAATTCTATAAACCCTAATTCAGTTTATAATATGTTAGATCTAAGTTTATTAGTCTTGGATTCAAAGCATGTACAATAGAGAAACCTAGATCCAAGCATTAGGGTTTGTATGAGCACATAGGATTGTTCTTATGCCTAAAAACCCATCAATTTTCACCTCTAAGTTTTGTTTATTTACATTTATGACTCAAACTTTGGCCAAATAACATTTTTAACCCTAAAACTTTTTTTCGCAAATTGGGCTCAAAACCGCGAGGCCCAAAAGTTTTGGCCCATTAAGCTTAAATTTGTATTTTTGGCCCTTTTCAAAGTATGTTTAACATAAAAATACCTTTTTATACATGTAGGACCTGTTTGGCCCTTATAAAAACATAAATGTCACTTTTTGCCCTTATCTTTTCTTTTCTTGACAATTTTGACCTTTAACAAGGTTTTTGTTGAAATCTTTTGTATCTTAAACATGTAATCACTTTTGGCTTGGTAATGTGATGTATATAATGTCATAGTTCATAGATCTTTTCTAAATAATACTTAAAATTTTGATATTTGCTAAGATCTAACACATTATTATAAAATAAACAAAGAATTCACACAAAACATGCATATAATACATAGATCTACACATTTTACTTGCATTCTCCCCCAAAAATCATATAAAAACCAAAAAAAAGGGGTATGAACTCACTTTTTTGCTTGATGTATGGTTTTTGAAGAAGAAGTGGAAAGAGATGAAGTGATTTTCGGCCCTAGCAACTCCCTTGAGCAGATCTCGAACTTAAGAAGATTTCTAGGAGTATGATCATCAAAAATTTTGATTAAAAGAGTGATCTATCATGAAATGGAGTTATAGAACTTGAATATGTAAAGACTTACCAAGAATGATGATTATCTTGTAAGAATTCCATTGAAACCTAAGCAAAATCTTGAGAATTTTGGAGGAAGAAGATGAATGATTCTTGAGAGAATTGGAGAGAATTTGGTGTAATGTGTGTGTGTTGTCTACGGCCGAGAGTAGAAGAGGAGAGGGGAGAGAGAGGGGTCAGGTGACTAGCTTGGTTGCATGGTGGTTTTAAGCCTTGATGTATGTTGAATATTATAGAGGTGTGACCTCCAAAGTCAACCCCCTTAATTATCTTCTTTTTTTTGTTCATTCATGGGCCGAGATTTTTAGGGCCAAGAAGAAAGGGTGGAGTATATTGGGCCCATTAAATTTAGCTAGGAAGTTTGGATCCTAAACATAAATTTTTTCGGCCCCTTGGGCTCTTGGAAGCATTCACGACCCAATTAGAATAAAAGAACGGGCTTATGGCTCACTAAGGTTAATTGGATTAGTTATGGCCCAATATAAGGCCCATTAAGGTTAGAATGAATCGTTCTGGACCCAAATGGTCTAAAATGTTTTAGATTTATGAATTGGGTCCAATTAGGATCCAATTAGGGCTTTAAGTCCAATAAAGTTGAACTGGGTGCTTATTGGTCCATTAGGCCCAATAAGGAACTCCTAGTCCAATATAGACTCAAACCAGGATTCTTAGGGTTTTCAGACTCTTTGATGAACATAATTGATGAATCTAAATGAGCATTGAGTGAGATTTACTTAGATTACATGTTTTACAATAGATGAACGGGTTTACATGAATATAATTTCCTAGCTAAAATGCTAGTTGTGACAACCTAAACCGCAATCCTCCACATCGTAACATCTCCACTTGTCCTCGTGTCTTGCGACTCCAACTGACAGCTCACCAGTCAAACTCCTCAGAATCTAAACTCAATTTTCCTCGCAAGGTACACTCTATCGAAGCTCAACCGACTTGGCCCTCTAGCCCCACAGTTTACCATATCCATTCTCAGTCTGAACACCCATCGTCGGATAACTGGTAAAGATGGAAACACACTCTGCTATGAATCATGGTACCCGAACCATGTTATCTCCCTTCATTCATGTCACACCCCCGAACCAGACGGCGGAAACGTCCGGGGGCTATTGTGACTCAATTGAATACCATAACATTGAATATATATGAAACATAACAACATTCGTCACCATGCATTAATATAGTACAACCAGTAGCGTTTACATGAAATACATTGTTTAAACATTCCAATCCCAAAAATAAATTGTTCGACTCGTACATAAATAAACTGTAGGCCACCACTGAATATTATTTCCTTTGTATCACTGGTTCCCTGAGAATACAAGTATTTTGAAAAACGTCAACATATGAAATGTTGGTGAGTTCATAAGCGGTATTTGAAATCCAATGTTTTGTATTGTTTGAAAAACCACCAGAAAATCCGATATTTTCTGAAAATAGTATAGTCAAAAAGATGTGAAGATCCATAGGTATGCTTGTTTGTTTCTATACTTGTAAAAATTGTTCATTAAAATTGTATGCATTTCGAATCTGATATGTATTGAAAAACCTAGGAAAACCCGATGTTTTCCTAATCCTTTGAATTCCATGAAGTTACGTTGAAACCATTGCAAAAATAGTAGTCTCATTCCCAGGCGACGTTGGATTATTTTTGAGCATGATTAATTGCTACAAACACGCATTACACAAACGCCCAGTTTATAGCTATACTAACGATCCCGAAGGTGTCGTCCGTACTAATCACGTTATCCAACCGCCCTGACTACGTGTCGTCCCACATCCGAAGAGTAAGAGGACACGAAGGCCTCGATGACTCTATTAACCGGTTGGGGATAAAATGTGTACGAGGGGTCCCCGACCCGCCTCGCAAAAAAAAATGTAGACTTTACTAGCAATACCAAAGGACCCTTGGGGACCAGTAGTATACGAGCCATTGAAAGTCCCTCTACGTTGTGCCAAGTCGGTGAAACCCAACACTTCGTAGAAAAAAAAAATGTCTTCGGGCCTTAAGATCAGGTCATTGGGCTAGCTAGGCCCAACAAACAAGATTTTACACTTTTGGGGCCCAAAGATGGCGCGTAGACGTCTGTGCACACTCGCATGTAAATTGAGTTCCCAAACGTTATTTGTATGTATCGTAGTGTCGCCATGTTAGTGGTTTCGGATTTTCATTGGTTCGAGACCGAACCAATTCGTTTTACAACGATTTTGGTATTGTAGTGTATTGTATTTCGTCGATAGTCGCGGTACCATTGTTTGATCAAATTGCATGTATTGAATTAGCCTTGAAAGTTTTCTGTTTTCAGCCCCTCATTGTTTGTAAAATTTACTTTTTCAACCCTTTAGTTAAATACTTTCCGGTTTGGTCCTTAAATCAATTTTCTTGACATTTTAACACCAAAAATTATTGAAATTAATATTTTTCAGCATATTTTTCAATGAAAACAGTTTAAGTCCCTGAAAATGTAGTTTTCTCGGTTATAACCCTTCTTTTTCGCAACTTTGACAATTTTGGCCCAAATTGTAAAACTTTTGCAACTTTGGTCCTTTTTAAATTTAAAAAGCATTTTAAACCTTTGAAAAGGATTTGGAACACTTATAGTCCACTGTTTTACAGAAAAATATAGTTTTGGCCCTCCAAAACAGAAAATCTTGCATAATGGGCCTCATTGGGCCGAAAATGTCATTTTTAGCCCATTAAGCTTGAAATTTATGTTTTTAATCCTCTAAATGAGTAAATTTCCAGAAATTGTTTTATTGAAACTGTTTTGGCACACCTCATCCATCAGAATTCGTGATATGTCAATTTGGACCCTTAATTTTGTATTTTTCACATTTTAGGCCCAAAATTTGTGTTTTTAGCCCAAAGAAAATTGTTACTAAACCACTTAGCTATTTTTCTTGAAACACTTCGCATGTAGAAATATATTTGATGCTAAAATCATTTAACATAAGATATATCTCGGTTTTGAGGGGTTTTATGGCTAGATCCAACATTATAACACACAAAAGCATACATGTAAGCATGGAAATCATACAAGGCATACCAAACACATATAGATCTACACTTTCACTTGTATCCCCCCCCCCACAAAACTCATAAAAACAGAAAATAGGGGGTATGAAGCTCACCTTGGTGTGTGATTTCGGTTTTTGAAGAAAAGATGGAAGAAAACTTGGTGATTTTTGGCCTTAGCACCCTTTTCTTGAAGATCTCGAGTTCGAGATGGTTCTAGGATGCAAGATCACGATTTTTGCATAGATTAGGAAGGGATTTTGATAAAACAAAGGATTTAATTCATAGATCCAAGCATAACCTTACCTTGGATGAAGAGTTGGTGGAAATATCCTCTTGAAAGCCTCCTAATTTTCGAGATCTTTAAGTGGAGAGGGAGGATTGTTCTTCAAGACTTAGAGAGTTTGGAAGAGATTTTTGTGGTGTGTGTGTTTGCATATGGCCGAGAGTGAGAGAGAGGAGAGAAGAGAAGTGATTTTGAAGTGATGTTTGCATGGAAGAATGAGATACAATGCATGGGTGTCCAATGGATAAAAATGAGGTGGCAAACCAAAGTCAACTCTCTTCCTTTTCTTGGGTTTGGGCCTTGGGCCGAGATTTTGGAAGGGGAAAAGAAAGATTTGGGCTTTAAATGCTTAAGCCCAATTCTCATGGTCAAGTTGAGTGATTTTTGGTCCAAATAAATATAAAGGTGATTTTTATGACTTGTTAGGGTCAAATTAGGTTAATTATGGATCAAAGCTTTCAATTCATTTCATTCTAGGCCCAACATGGCCCAAAATGTTGAAATAAATTAGTGTGGGTCCAATTGGAGCCCAATTAGGGTTCTAAGCCCATGATAGTCTAATTGGAAGCTTATTGGTCCATTTGGATCCAATAAGGAAGTCCTAGTCCAAAATGGACTTAAACAAGGACTTCTAGGGTCTCCAATTGTTTGATGACTATTTGTAGTACTTGTATGATGTATTTGATTGAAGTTTTTGATTCACATTAGCTTGAATGTATATATTACGTGACACAAAATTTCCAGTTGTGACAATTCAACTATTTAAAACCTCTGGAATTCTCCGTGTTTTGAGTATAGGTCCTCTTCTTTCAGTAGTACGAGGCCATACTACCTGCCACATCTACCCATATTTTCCACACGGATTGTCCCAGACTTCTAAGTAGCTGCTCAACCTCCTCGATCACCAATCCCATTACACATGCTCGCTCTCCAACAAATACTTACCTCTAAATAGCATACTCATCGCACTAAAACTTCTCCTTAGGCTCTCCTAGGTTCTCACACTCTTCTGCCATCAGCTGCTGAAGAACTCCTCATGATGCCAACCATCTACCTCCTGAATATCGTCATATTCACTTAGCAGATGACTCCCATTATCAAGAGTTCCACAAAGCACAAAGCAAGAAACATTCGGGCATCGAATAACCTCCACCAGCACATAAAGTCACTCTAGCATACAACTCCACTCGCTCTATCCACAACTCAAAAGGCATCACCGAACTTGGGCAACCCCACCTCTCGTGGTATCCTACCACTCTCTCAATAGATTTCTCAAACGCATATCTAGGTATCTCTCCTAGATTACTCCTCTACTCAAAGCTCTCTCTGAAAGATTCCTATTAGGCACTCCTACTTAGCACATACATAGAGCAATAGCAGATAATATTAATCAATAGCATCCCCTAGGCTAAGGCATCATAAATCAAGCAACTCTAGCCCTAATTTCTGAAATACCTAGCCTATCCTCTAGCATGCAACTCTAATATCTCATAATATAAACAAGTAATGGTACTTTGGGAAATCACCTCTTGGGCTATGGTTGATTGTACACACTACTCCGTTTCATTTTCTCTTTAAACTCTTACTTGTTTTAGAAAAAATCATTTCTTTTTAGAAATATTTCTCAAATCCTCAGCTTGAGTCCAGACATACTCGAGAGTACATCCGAATCCGTTAAACCATGGCTCTGATACCAACTTGTAACACTGTAAATTTTCAAATAAAAATTTTTCATTTTTAAAATCACACACACTCAATATCACATTTACCATAAACCACAAAATGTATAAGTTGTCAAAACACAAGTTAACAATGTTTGATAAAATCCCAGAATCCTCAAACACATGGTCTCTAACTGGTGTGTACAATCAAGCCGGCGCCTTCCTACGATCCTGAAAAATACCTAAAAAACATATTATACAACATGGTAAGCACGAAACTTAGTGAATTCCCCAAAATACCACACATATCTCATTAGCCTCTCATGGCTAAATCTCAATAAAGACCCCCCGGTCAATGTGTCTATGTGGAGACCCTCCGGTCCCACAACTCGGGTTGGACCCTCCGGTCCTAACTCAATAAAGCTCCGAATAATACCCAACATAAATCATAAAGACATAATGCAGGATATCATAATACTCAACAATAGCATACAAGACCCTCCGGTCACACAAATTTACCACTCATGGTAAGTATAGTGAGAAGACTCACCTTGCGGAGTAAAGCAATATATCCCACACTCGAACTGCTGGTCTAGACTCCGCGTACACTTATCACAATCATCTATACTCAAGAATTATATAAAACGTTAAGCTAACTCCTTTACTAAATCTCCGAAAAGGGTGAAAGACCATTTTACCCCTCCATGATCTCCGAAGTCCACAACTTGACCCAACCTTAAAAGTCAACGAAAGTCAACACTCAAGTCAACAGTCCATGCTGACTTAACTCGCCGAGTGCAGCTCATGAACTCGTTGAGTCCTCAGTACTCAAAAATCACGAAAACCCGAGTCAACTCATCGAGTCCATGCATAGTCCAGAAGACCGGGTAAAAACCTTAACTACTCGTCGAGTTGTCTCATCAACTCGTTAAGTTCACTATGAATCCAGATCGGGAAAACCCAACTCAACTCGTTGAGTTGGATGCCTAACTCGTCGAGTTCCTCAGCCCTATCTCATTAAACTCATTCCAGTCGATTCTAATTCTCCAAACTCCAGATCCAACCTCTTAGGATGGAGTTACCACATAAAGTTGCTAACTTTACGATCATGCAAGGCCTCACAAGGCTAAATCACCCAAAATTAAGCTCAAGAAGGGGTTTAGGACATGAAGACGGGTCAAAGCTTCATAAAGCTTGAAGCTTTATGTACATGGGACCTAGAGAAGTCCAAATCTGAAACTCATACCCCCTGGGCAAGCTTAACTCGAGAATGCCCTCATTTTGTACCAAAAACCCATGAACTCACATAAGAAGAGATCTAAGGAATGGAAAGCGAAGGTAAGGACTTTTTACCTCCATATGGATGGTACAACTGCATGAATGCTGGATCTAAATACTCCTTGTTCCATGTTCTTCACTCTTCATATTCCTTCAAAGGAATGCACCAAAATACTCACTATTATCTCCAAGCACTCTCAAAATGGAAGGTACCCGATTAGGGTTTGTCTCAGGGTGGTAAAATGATGAGGGAGGCAGGGCAAAGGAGTTAAATTTATTTAAATAGGCTGCAAGCCCGAACAATTAGGGTTTCATCAAACAGACTCAACTTGCCGAGTCCAGTCCTCCGACTCGACGAGTAGAATTCATATTCCGCGCATTGTTGACCAACTCCTACACGACGAGCTGGGGCCAACCAACTCGTCAAGTAGGCCCTTCAACTTACACTAAATCCTCAAGTTCCACATCCAATAATCGAGGTGTTACACTATTGAAAAAGTTATTTTTATTATAATATAACATCTTTAACCAATTTTATAAAAAATAGTATCATAGCTCTAAAGAAGAGCATTTGTTAAGTAATATGTATACTAATGTTTCGATAAAATTATAAATAATATTTTGCAACCTCATCCTCTTTTTAGCATCTTTTTGTCATTTTTGTCCGGTTAATTCTTATCTAAATAAATATTTTTAAAAACAATAATTTTCGAATAGTGATTTTTTAACGACCATGTTGCTCTACCCATGGTTTTTCAACGGACACAAAATTTCAAATATTATTGATTATATGACACAAATTATTATGCTATAAACACGAAGTTATTATTGGTTCTTCTGTCAAATGTGTATTTTTATGTCAAATATGTATTTTTACGACTAATTACTTCTACATTTTAATAACATAATAATTGAGAGTTATAAGTAGATAATGATTAAATTATTAATTATAGATAAGGATAATAGACTTAACAATGATTGTTTTTAATAAAGTCATGACACTTCTCATATAAAAAAATGAGGCGTGTTTTTTGTTTGTGGTTATTGTGGTACTGGGACAACTTTTTTTCGGAAGACATTATTTGCATCCATAAGATCCGAATGTGAAATTGTTTTAAATGTTTCTTCAAGTGGTATTGCTCCATTGCTTTTAACAGGAGGCATGACAGCACACTCTCACTTTATAATTCATCTAAATCTTAATAAGGATTCTCTATGTTTTATAACGCTAGACAATGATGTTGTCGGATTGTTCAAAAAAACATCATTGATTATATGTGATGAGGCACCTATGATTCATAAACATGTATTTGAAGCATTGGATCAATCTTTGAAGGATATATTGAGTTGTGATCTTCGTAGCAACTAAAAATTCCATTTGGAGGGAAAAAAAATTGTTTTTGGAGGCGAGTTAAGAGAGATTCTACATGTTGTTCCTAACGGAAGCAGACAAGATAGTGTGAATGATTCATTAAGGTCCTCCTATATTTGATTAAAATTCAAAGTCTTAACATTAACGAAAAACATGAGGTTAAGTGTTCGAACATCTGATATTGAAGAAACAACAATATTTGCAAACCGACTTTTGGATATAAGAGTGAAATGTTTGTGGTTTAAATCATGGTGAGACAATTATTAATATCCTAAATGATTTTCTCATTACTGATTTATTTAATCCTGTTGGTTCATTAATTGAGTTTGTTTAACTTCTATTCTTCAAGTGCCAAGAATCCAATGTTTTTTTTTTCAAGAATAAATAATACTTGCACTGAAAAATAAAGTCGTTTAAAAAATAAATGAGGGTTTATTATCACTAATTCGAGAGCTGAAAAAGAATACACAAGTTGAGATAATCTTTGTCATTTAGATTTTGTTCATGATGACTTTGATGAAATATTATATTGGTTTGTGACGTTTTACACGGTCTTAAACTGTCAATTTTACCAATTCATAAGTTGGTATTAAAAGTCAATGTTCTAGTTATGTTACTAAGATTTTGTTTGTTTTTTCTGAGACAAAATGTTTGTAGTCTACAAACCATATCTGCACAAATATGCAGTAGAAGACGTAGACCAAACGTCTACAGTCTGAAAGAATAAACATGTTTGTTTTTAACATCTGCATGCTACCAAAATAAAATAAATCTAAATAAATTGAAATGTAAATGATCCCATGTTAATCTAACGATCAAAACGAATTGAAAATTTTACAAGTTTCACAGATTGCACATCACTCGTTTTTTCTTTCTTTATATATATATATATATATATATATATATATATATATATATATATATATATATATGTGGTTGAGATCGGTTGAGAACTTATAGTTTCCCGAGAACCTAAGTACTAAAGGTGGAGCGTTGGATCAAAATCAAATCATTAAGGGCATGATCGTCATCATACCAATCCCACTTAATTTTTTGTATTATTGGAAATATTAATAAAAAGCTCTCAAATTAACATTATAAAACAAAATTTTGGATTGTTTTGTAAAAAAAATAATTTTCGTTTTTTTAACTAAAGATTTGTTAAACTTTTTTGGAAAGCATAAATTTTTAAAAAATTTGAATTTTTTTTAAAAAAACTGCAATTTTTTTGTAAAAAAAAATTGTATTTAATAAAACTGCAAAATTTTTAATAAAGCAGTAG
Source organism: Lactuca serriola (assembly GCF_051521515.1). Classification (NCBI taxonomy): domain Eukaryota; kingdom Viridiplantae; phylum Streptophyta; class Magnoliopsida; order Asterales; family Asteraceae; genus Lactuca; species Lactuca serriola. Next base: position 287,403,635 of record NC_136410.1, read on the forward strand.
TGTAACAACGTAAATTTCAAAACAATTTTTCACTTTTTAATAATGCAATTTCATTCATAAAAATTCCCAATTCTCAATGTATCACATAACAAATCCATAAAATCACATCCCAAGATCAAATATATGAAACTCCGATAGTGTGTACTGGTCATGATGGCGCCTTCCCACATTCCTCACTGGTACCTGAAACACATCACACAAACACTGTAAGCACAAGGCTTAGTAAGTTCCCCAAAATACCACATACAACACATACGCCTCTCGAGGCTACAGTACGACCCTCCGATCAATGTGTCTCAGCAGGACCCTCCAGTCCCGTAGCTCGTTGGACCCTCTGGTCCGGTCATAGCTCGTTGGGCCCTTCGGCCCGGTCTATATCGTTGGACCCTTCGGTCCTGTCTATATCGTTGGACCCTCCAGTCCGGTCTATACAATCACATAGCATACATATATCACATTGCACATAATCTCATACATACACATAGCACACAAGACCCTCCGGTCTACACATATATACCACTCTAGGTAATGTATAGTGAGAAGACTCACCTCGGGTATCTCGGATAATCTCGCACACGAACACATTGGTCTAGCCCCCACCTAAACACATAACAACACTCTTAAATAAATAATGGCTCTTAAAGGCTAGATTAAATCCACTCTACAATTCCACAGAAGGGTAAAGTCCACTTTGCCCCTCCCTGACCCAAAAGTCCAAAGGTTGACCAAAACCTAAAAGTCAACGGAAGTCAACAGGAGGCAGTACGCAGCGCGTACCTTCTCTGTACGCGGGGCGTACGCCGGTGAACCACAATCGGGGTCTCAACCCCTTACGTTGCACGTACTGAGAGTTACGCCCAACGTAGGTCTCAGTTTCAACCTTTCCTTGGATTTTGGTCTTAAACGGTTAAGACACTCATTCAACTTCTAGATCTGACTCTCCCTAAGCCACTTATCCCATAAAGTCGGAACCTTTAAGCCTTTGCATGGCTGTAAAGGTCCCTACACCCTTTAACACCATTCCTTCTTCCTCAAAAGGTCTAGATCTCATGCGTGGCTCAATATTTACGTCCAAGATTGCATTTTTATGAACATACAACTCTTAGTCCTGAAATATGATAGATCTAGGCCAATGGAGACCATTTGCTTATAAAGTCTCCACCTTGGGACCAAAAACCCTAGAAATTGGTCCAATAAGCACACAACACAAATGACAAGGAAAGTTTTGAGCTTTTTACCTCTGAAAGAAGCTCCAACCTCTGAAAAGCTCGGATCTACTCTTGCCCACAAACTCCTAGCTTCCAAAATGGCCTCCTCTTCTCTTTCACCACCTTAAAATGACACTTGGAGCTTAGAACACCACCACACTAGCTAGAAACGAAGGAGGACTCTCTATTAGGGTTTCACTCTCTGAAATAGTGGCTGGGGATAAGGCCTTAGCATTCCTTTTATAGCACACAAGACACAAATTAGGGTTTACATCTGGGCTCGCTACGCCCAGCGTAACCCTGGGTACGCCCAGCGTACCTAGGCGAGTCCGCGTCCAAATTAAGCGCGCGAGTACACACAACGTACTCTTCAGTACGCCCAGCGTACTCACTAGCCTAACAATTCATTTAAGGGGCTTAACTTGACAACTTGGGAAAAAAAAGAAGGGTTTAAGAGATACACCTGAATTTGAGATGCTACAATTCTCCCCCAATAGAACCAGACTTCGCCCTCGAAGTCTCATGTCGCAAACAACTCCGGATGCTGCTCCAACATCTCTGACTCCGGCTCCCAAGTCAGCTCGGACCCTCTCCAATGTTGCCACTGGACCTGAACCAGAGGCACCTCCTTGTTCCTCAGAACCTTGACCTTCCAGTACAAGATCGCGATCGGTCTCTCAACATAATTCAGGCTCGCATCCACCTGAATATCCTCCAGTGGTACCAATGTCGACTCGTCGGCTATACACTTCCTCAACTGAGGCACATGGAAGGTATCATGAACCTGTCCCAATTCCGCAGGTAGCTCCAAACGATATGCTGCCTTACCTACCCTCGCGGACACTCTGAATGGACCGATGTACCTGGGCCCCAACTTGCCCCTCTTCCTGAAACAGATCACTCCTTTCCAAGGTGACACCTTCAGGAGTACAAAATCTCGGACCTAAAAATCGAGCTTGGATCGTCACTTATCCGCATACTCTTCTCGCGACTTTAAGTTGTTAACAACCTCTGCTTGACCTATTGTATCTGCTCTGTCGTCTGAAGCACTAACTCAGTGCTACCCAACACTCGCTGCCCGACCTCTCCCCAGCAGATAGGAGTCCGACACCTCCTCCCATACAACAACTCAAAGGGATGCATACTGATACTCAAATGGTGGCTGTTGTTATTAGAAAGCTTAGCCAACGGCAAGTGTGTGTCCTAACTTCCTCCGAAGTCCAACACGCATGCTCGAAGCATGTCCTCGAGCGTCTGAATCGTCCGCTCAATCTGCCCGTCCGTCTGTGGATGGTAGGCGGTACTGAAATGCAGCCTCGTGCCCAACTCCTCATGGAACTTCTTCTAGAATCTGGAAGTGAAATGTACATCCCGATCTGACACATTCAAGATCAGCACTCCATGCCGTGATACCACCTCTCTCACATACAACTCGGCTAACCTCTCTGCAGAACAGCCCTCACTGATAGTGATGAGGATAAATCTCTAGATCGTTTAGATCTTTCACAGGTATATTGATAAAGATCAAACAATTCAATCACAATATGATTAAGAACACAATATGGAATCAATATGAAGCTTATGATTCAAATATAGTCACGCCTCAGTAGAGCTCGATAAAGAACTTCCATTGTAGAGGCGAGCTAGGGTTTACAATACTTTGATAAGAAAGATAATAAAAGCATTTTTGATTAAGGATGCATGCATGCACCTTAAATACTAAAACCCTAGAATAAAAACAATTACGGTTGGACAAGCCCAACCTGGATATCAAAACTAGGCTAAGGACCGAGCCCATGACGCAACACTATAAGCCCAACAATATCCCCCTCTGCGTCAATTGGGGCGAGACCATCACTTCGGTTGATTGGCTGAGGTTCGCTTCACCACTTTGAATAAACAAGGAATTATAGCAAGAAGAACATGGCGAAAGTGGATATACCATCTTATCATATCAGTGATGTACTTCTTGTCGCTTTCACTGTTCTACTTGCATTTGTGAATAATCCCAAGAACATACTCCAAGCACGAAGTAGTGAAGAGATGTTTATCCGTTAAGGCGAACAGACACTTCTTACCATCCTGTTTGGTGAACATCACAAAATTTAAGACCGGATCAATCTTTCCCATCTTCATCTTGTTGACGTCACTTGCAGAACCAATTGGCAGAATGGTGGGTTTCTTTCTGAGAACCAAAGCGACCTCTTGATCCATCTTAGCTACCTCCAGAACGTAGCAGACTAACAATCTTTTAAGATGATCAATAATTGGCTCATACTCAACCGGTTCGGAGAGTAGAATGTTGTGTAGGACAATCCAATCATAAGGATTAAGATTGGGCAGATCAGCAAAAGAGAAAGTAAGCTCAGACAAAGTCGAACCTCTTGTGACTTTGAACTTGACATTGATAAATTTTCCTGCTGCTTGAGGCTTAAGCACCCGAACTGTGATGATTTTCTGAGCGCTCCAAGTGACATATTGCGGTTGAGAGAACTCTAAGTAGTAATTGATGAGCTCACGATCAACCTTCAGGTCTGGATGTGGGACTTTTGCAACGGGAAGAAAACAGTGAAACACAAACACCTTTTGGGTGATAGGCATGTCAAATTGTGAATCTTTTGTGTTTTCACAGTCCAAAGACACTACTGGCTCAAGCCAATGAGTGCTAGGAGAGTCAATGGCTTCTTTGAGCAGCTTTTCCAACGTCCAGAAGGGAAAAAGAGTTTTCTTGCTTTCTAAGAGATCTCGAGCCTCCTTTAATCTCCTTTCTCTTTCTTCAGCTTCTTTTACTATTTTGGCATTGAGATCAATCTCCTTTTCCCTTGCCTTTCGCTTCAAGGCATCAAAAATTGTTTCCTCTTCCTCATCGCTGTCATCCACTATTGGACCCTTGCCTTTACCCTTAGGACCCAAACCTGAAGCATGCTCGGGCTTTTGTAGTTCTGGCTGGGAAGTAAAAGGAGGTTGAGACTTAGGACGAGGTTGAGACGACGATGTGAGTTCTTATCCCCCTTTTTCGGACGTACCACTGCCTCAGAAACACCTTCAATGCGACTCGACATCCCAAGGGAAGGATAGAGTTTGTCAGCAAGATGGCGTAGAATAGAAGTAGTCAGAATAGGGTCATGAGCCTCCAAAATGCCTAAGAGAATTGCGTGAATGTCGGAGACATAGCTCTTGACAACAGCTCTTTGAGAACGAAGCTGAGTGACCTCGTTGTTCGCCTGAGAAAGTTGAAGACTTTTGGTCTTGAGTTGAGTTGTCTTGCGTGCAAGTTCATCCATCAGGGAGTTTTCCATAGCGAGGTTATACTGAAGCTTCGTTAGACGCTCGTTGAGAGAGGAAAGAAGAGCAGGATTGTCCTTTTGAATATCCTGGCGAAGATGGACAAAATTTTGGTTCTCAGTAGCAAAGGCTTCTTCAAGCTTGGTTATGGATTTGGTCACTTTAGAAGCATTTGAGGCAGCAGCTCCATGTAAGGACTCAAGAAAAATGTTAGCGTATTGAATTAGTTTATCAACTTTTTCGGTAGCTTTTGTACACACTTTGGTGGAATTGTTAATGGCTTCTGTGGCACGAGAGATGGAAGCCTCATGTGTTGTGACAAAAGAGTCAAGCATTTTCTGAATAGCAGATTCAGAATTGGGAGTGTGAGAGGAAGAAGAGGCCATGAGAGTATCAAGTTTGGTATTCAGCTCCTTGAGATTCTTTTTGGTAAAAGGAGCATCATCATCTTCGTCACTTTAAACACGATAAGGGCTGTAGTAAAAGGAATCAAATTCCATGTCTTTGCCACCCAGGACAGGGTTGGTTTCGGTTCATGGTGTGGGAGATAAGGGTTTGGTAGTTTCTGGGACTGAAGACCGAAACCCTGTATCAGATACGTTGGTTGGAGCTCTAGTGGTGGCGGTTTTGGTTGCGTCAGAGAAGATAGGAGTGGGAATGGGAATAGTAGATGTAGGTTGGGATGTGATAATAGGGAAGGTTGTTGGTAATGAAATGGGGATTGTAGCAGGTGGAGAAGAAGGAACTGGAGAGCGAACAGGTACCTCAGGTGTTGGTGATCTAGGCGGAGTATCAGTACGAGCCGAAGCCTCCTAGTCAGAGCTTTTGCTCTCTGATTCTGTTGGAGTAGTTGGTTTGTTACCGGGAGGAACATTCTCAGAATCCAAATCACTAGAGGATTGAAGAATGAGTCTCCTGGCTGGCTTTTTCAGCTTCTTCTGCTTAGGCTGTGAAGGAGCAGTTTTGTCGGACTTTCGCTTCTTGGGAGTTTGTCCCTTAGCTGGTTTAGTAACTCTCACCTCCTTTTGTGTTTCTGATTTCTTTCCCCTCTTCGCAGGCTTGTCTGCTTCCTCGATAGAGCGAATCATGGCAGGAGTGAGTTCCCTTGGGCCCGAAGAAGGATGCTTCTTGTATTCTTGAATAACTTTACTTGCCTCAGTCACACAGGCATACATAGCTGCTGGAATCGATCCAATGAAGAAATACTTGGAAGGATTTGTGACGATGATCTTCGTTGTGTGAAAGGTTGCGATAGATGAAAGAAGGGAGTTTGCTATAGTCATAAAGCATAGTCATAAATGACTTGCTTGCTCCGTCTGAATCGGCGCTACGCTCTGAGAGACCCTTGAAAATAAGAGTAAAGAGGTCGTTCCATTGTGGGGGAAGGCCAGACTTCTTAAATTTGGTAACGGTGGTTAGGGTTTCTTTGTACCCCATTTGGTAGAACATGGAGAATAGTTGACCAGTAGTAATGGAGTCGGGGTTTACTAGAGTGGGTTCATGAGCAAGACCAATTAGGGCACAAAAGCGATTCTTGGAGATGGAGGTCTTCTTGTTGTGAATATCAAAGTGAATCCTCTCAGCAAACTTGTCATAATAAGTAGTTGAATAAATGTGAGAGAGGCAAGACATGGGAACCACTTCCACCTTTGTAAGAGCTTGAACAAGAGGAGAGTACTTGAGGCATTAGACGACGTACATCATGTAGGGTTCATAGATGAAGGGTGTAAGGTCAATGATGAGGTTTTGTTATGGCTTAATGGTAAGAAGGTTGGAGTGAGCAGAGGTATCTTGAACAGAAGATGATTTCGCCATTGATGAAGCTGGAGAAGAAGATGATGAACAGTGAGAAAGATCTCCCTTTTCTTTTTAAGGATTTGTGAGCGATAAAAGAGGAAAGTGGAGCATGAGAAATCCTTTTATACGTAAGAAAAGGAGAGAGAAATATCCGGCTGAAATCATGGCTTTATGTGAAACCGTTCCTGATGCGATGGAGTGGACAGTTGGCAGCCCTTATGATGACGCATGAGAGAGAAAGGACGTTTCACTTTTACGCGCATTTCCATAGAAAAGGACCTTTTTCAAATCGTCAAAACGATTGGATAATTGCTAACTTATCCAAAGAACTTTATCCGAAACATCACCCACATAATTTACATGAACCGTCATCACCTTTATCTTTATCGATCACCATAATGTTTTTAGAAACAAAGCTGTAAAAATTAGCTCAACGTTAATAGAACCAGATTTTTGGAAAACTAAAGATTTTCGTGCATAGAGTGTGAATGATAAAGAAATAAAGCAAACTTTTATGGGAATTTGTGATGTCTGTTAAGACATAAAGTGACTGATTCTGGGCACGAATCTCTTCCTTCAAAGTCAAGAGAGACTTCAAAGTGCTTGTGAGGCTTCCCATTAAATAACGATCAAGTACTTGTTAAGAAGTATTGAAAGGCATCTTTTTAATTAAAGCTATAAAGGGTGGCTTTCGCTTCAATTCATGATTTTGGTTCTTGATATAAGATCAAAACTGAACGAAGTATTTGTGAGACCAATGTGACCTGTTAAACAAGTAGGTGGGAAACATATTCAGTGACTTGTTGACAATTGAGAAATCTCAAAATATATATATATGTATATATATATATATATATATATATATATATATATATATATATATATATATATATATAACTGGATCCTTGGGGAAGAAAAGTCTTGGTTATAGACATTTTCAGAAGGATCACTCAAAATAAAAAGAGATTTCATTCATGAGAGCTAGACCATGGTAATGATGCACCGTCAATTCGTTAAGGGTTTTGAATTGTGGGTTTCACTTAGTACATAGTGACACGAGACTAAGATCATTAACACAGATGTTTGTATAACCATAAACCTCAGTGGTAAGTGCTGAGAGTCTCAAGGGTTACATTAGTGACACGAAGTGTAATGAACAAAAATGATAGAGGTGGTGTAATAAGCGAATGTACCTCTGCTATAAAAGAAGGACCAAGCAGAAAACTCTAAACTCAATATGAGACGAGTAAGGTAGCTCATGATTAGAGTGAATATAATAGCCTAGTTTGGGAAAACATGATTTGTATATATCACATTATTAAGGCTTCACTCAAAATCTGTAGAGGCTTTGGTCAACATGCAGCAGCATGCATCTAGGGACACTTAACTAATTAAAAGAAAAGAATTTATACCTACTTGAGGTTGACCATTGAGAGTAGCATGTATACAAAGAAAAGCATGAGAAAAATGAAATAAAAGGAAAGATATTTTTGTATTTTGTGAAAAAAAATTAATAAAACAAAAAGAAAAATATTTTTGGATTTTATGAAAAATGTTAATAAAACAAAAAGAAAAATATTTTTGGATTTTATGAAATGAATAAAAAAACATGAAAAATAAAAACATAAAAATGAGTATTTAAAAGAGTGTACAAAAGAATAGAATTAAAATCCCTTTTAATGAAAAAGAAGCGAATGAGTTCAGAAGGACCGAACCCGAAATAGACCAAGCGTTCGGTTCATTTCGGTTCCCGGGTGAACCGAACCCGAAATAGACCGAGTGTTCGCTCTATTTCGCTTCTTACCTTTAATGAAGCGAAGGCGATTTTGGTACTGATTATTTTTCCATCATTCCTAGGCCTTGTAAGATCTTGTTGAAACTTGCTTCAGGTAAAGCCTTAGTGAATATTTCTGCTAGTTGATCAGTGGTCCTAACAAAGTGAATCTCCACGTAACCATCTTCCACATGATCTTTGATGAAGTGATATTGCAGTGCTATGTGCTTTGTCTTCGAGTGTTGCATTGGGTTATGAAAAATTCTAATTGCACTTTCATAGTCGCAATATAGTGGGATTTTCTTCATGTTCAGCCCATAGTCTCTAAGCTGACTCTGTATCCAAGCAACCTGAGATGTGCATGAGGCGGCGACTATGTACTCAGCTTTAGCCGTGGAGAGAGAAACACAGGTTTGTTTCTTTGATTGCCAGCTAACCAATTTACCAACAAGAAATTGGCATCCTCCAGTAGTGCTTTTTCGATCCAATCCACAACCACCTAAGTCAGCATCTGAGAACGCTTGGACAAAGAAACCTGAGTTGATTGGATACCATAAACCGAGAGAGGAAGTTCGCTTCAGATAGGGAAAGATGTTTTTCATGGCTATCATGTGAGGTTCATGTGGGTTAGCTTGGAATCTGGCACAATAGCAGACTGAGAACATGATGTATGGCTTGTTGGATGTGAGATACATCAGTGACCCAATCATCTGACGATAAAGCATCATGTCAGCGGTTGGCTTCTCCAAAGATGGTGTAAGCTTAGTCCCAAAAGTCATAGGAACTTTCACTTTGGAGTCTCCCGTCATGCCAAACTTGGTAAGCAATGTCTTTGTATATGCCTCCTGATTGATAAAAATGCCTTCGGGTCCCTGCCTAATATTTAAGCCAAGGAAAAAGTTAATTGGACCCATTGAGCTCATCTCAAATTTAGTTTCCATCAACTTCCTGAATTTAGCTGGTAAGCTGGGATTCGTGGAGCCGAAGATGATGTCATCAACGTAAATCTGGACTATCATAATGTGGTTACCCTCTCTCTTACGAAAGAAGGTTAGGTCAACCGAACCTTGTTTAAATTTTGACATTTTTAAGAATCAAGTGAGAGTTTCATACCAAGCTCTGGGAGACTACTTCAGGCCATATACCGCTTTGTCTAGAATGTAGCAGTGATCTGGATGCTTCTCGTTCACGAAGCCTGGCGGTTGCTCAACGTACACCGTTTCTTCAAGTTCTCCGTTGAGAAAGGCACACTTTACGTCCATTTGATAGACTTTGAAGTTTTTGTGTGCAACATAAGCAAGAAAGATTCGACCCGACTCTAATCTTGAAACTAGAGCAAAGGTCTCTTCATAATCTATACCTTCCTCTTGACAGTATCCTTTTATAATCAACCGGGCCTTTTTACGAATCACATTCCCTTCCTTGTCCATCTTATTTCTGAATACCCATTTGAGACCGACAACCGAAGCATCCTTTGGAGTTGGAATTAGATGTCTTAATTTGTTTCTTTCGAACTCGTTTAGCTCGTCTTGCATGGCTTGAACCCAATCAAAATGGTCAAGAGCCGACTTCACAGTCTTCGGTTCAACTTTGGAGACAAAAGACTTGAACATGCAAAATTCTACTTCAGAGAATAGTGCAGCTTGTTTCGCTTTGATCTGTGATCGAGTTAATACCTTTTCTGAAGATTCCCCAATGATTTGACTTTGAGGATGGTCTTTGGTCCATTTGTTGAGAGGAGGGTAATTCGGATCACAAGAGGGATCCAGTTCTGCATTGACTTCTTCTTCCAATTCTGATTGTGTATCATCATCATTGACATTTGTATTCTCCCCCTCGAATTATGACATGAGTTCAATTTCTGGATCAGAATGTTCCCCTTCTTTTGGACTTTCGGTTGAGATAAATGATTGTGACGATGAATTCTCCCTTTGAAATGAAGAACCTTGATCATTTGGTAGAGACGAACCCTCCCCTGGACAGAAGAACGGTCACCAGAAGGTTCACTTAAGTCATGTAGCACCTGGTTCTTGGTACGTATTCTTGTATTTAATTATTTAAATGATTTTCAATTTTGGCCTTGGACTCAGAGAGTCGAACGACTGACTCGCCGAGTAGAAGCGGGATGAGACGCGGAGTTTAAGTTGTGGACTCGTCGAGTCGGGTCCCGGACTCGACGAGTAGCCGCTGTCTGGACAGAAACCCTAATCCAGGGATTTGTACCCTATTTAAACGACCTTATGCAGCCTCCATCACTCCTTTATGCTCCCAAATACCCCTCACTGAAACCCTAGCCATTTTTGAAGCAATCTAAGCCTTGTTGGTGGATTTTGGTGCTTCCGATCTTAAGAAGGAAGGAGAGAAGCTTGAGGGAGCAAGTAGAGATCAAGGGAACCTGAGTTTGTGCACCTTCTTCACCTCATTGAAGGTAACAAGCTATAACCTTGCTCATTCATTTGTTAGATCCCTTTTTGGGGAGGTTTAGGCCTTTTATGAGCCATTTTTGGTGGCTAACCATGTTTGCAAACATGGTTGGGGATTTAAGCTTCTGAATCACATCATGAAAGGAGTCACTAGGCAGATTTGGGTTGCTTTTGCACCCATGAAAGGTCCCATGTTCCATATGAGCTTGTTTTGTGTCCTTTTGAGCTCAAAGTCCCATGCAAACACGTAAAGTTTGTAACTTTACGTGCTAGATCGATTGTAGAAGCTTGGATCTATCTTTTGATCAAAGGATGTACATCAGAAAGCAAAGATTTAGGGTATGGACGTGACCAACTCGGCGAGTCTAGGGGATTCTATCCCATTTTGTTGAGGGTCGAAAGGACCCAGATGAGTGTGGAAAGGTTTTAAGGGGGTCTCCGGGGAGTGACCCAACGTTCTAGACTAAGCCATTGATCTGAAAGTTCATGGGACTTGGCGAGTGCATGAAGGTGCTCGGCAAGTCAAGGGCAATCTTCATAGAACTCGACGAGTTGTTCATCAACTGGGCGAGTCGAGGACAGAACGTGTTCATCGGATGAAGATTAACTTGACGAGTTGTTCATACAACTCGGCGAGTCGGATGAAGGACCATTGAGTATTAGTTAGGAAGTGAACTCGTCGAGTCAATGCCTAACTCAACGAGTATAGACGGGAGTAAGGACAATGAACTGGATATGGACTCGGCGAGTTGGCAAGCCAACTCGGCGAGCCGGGTCAACTGAAAGTTGACTTTGACTTTGACATGACTTTGGTTTGGAATAGGTCAGGGATAAAATAGTCATTTTACCCTGGGAATAGTATCAATTTCTGATTAAGTGTTTTGTGGAAATATAGCCGGGGGATCGCCGGAGCAGCTGTCAGACATTCGCGGATCAACTTTTCAGCAGCCAGCCTTTTGAGGTGAGTTACCTTCCAGCAGGGGTGGGTGTAAGGCCACAATGCCGGCCCACCAAGTAGGAGTATTTTAGAAGATGATTGTCTTTGTGATAATTATCTTTGTATGGATATGTGTTGGGTTATGAGATATATCTGTATGATATGTTATGTGTATGATAGGGATAGTTTTCCCCTGACAGTGGTCCCTAGGACCGAAGGGTAGTTCAGTACTCGGATATGCCTGATTGTATGCTTATACCTTGTTGTTGTATGCTAGTAGTAGGGGGTAGAATAGACCCCTGTTACTGGTTGAGAGATACCGAAGATGATTACCGGTTGAAAGATACCGATGATGATTACCGGTTGTAAGATACCAATGATGACTATCGGTTGAAAGATACCGATGATGATTACCGGTTGAAAGATATCGATAGTATTGTATGGTATGTGGTATGATGGGGGAACTCAATAAGCTTTGTGCTTACGGTTTCAGTTTTTAGTTTCAAGCACCTCTTCGTCTAAGGGGAAGGAGCCGGCGGCATAGCATGACATCACACACACATATGATTTTCTGCACAAAGTTTTTTGGGATTGTACTCTGATATGATATTTGTTTATGACGTGGGTTTCGAACATGATACTTTGTTTTATGAAATGACGTGTTGGCATAGTATTTTCTAATGAATGCTTTTATGAAATAAATAATTAAAATGAAATTTTTAGGCTTGAATTTTGGGATGTTACAAGTTGGTATCAGAGCCTTGGTTTGAGGGATTCGGACACACCCTCAGGGGTGTCTGGACTCAAACCGAGGGACTAAAAGATTTTTACAAGGAAAATGGTTTTCTAAAATCTAAAATGGGAAGTTTTAAGAAAGACGAAGTGTGTGATGCGTGCGACCGGCCGGGCTCAAGTAAGCTTTCCCTAAGATACCCATACTTGTTATGTTATGTTGTATGGTTTTGATTCAGGAAAATGCATGCTAGAATAGGACTAAGGGTCTAGGAGGATGCCTTGTGTGCCTGATATATGATTATGAGAATTGCATGCTAGTTAGGGCTAAGGATCTAGGAAGGATGCCTTATATGCCTGTTGTATGAGCTGTATGCTAGGACTGTTTAGTCAGCTGTAGGATGGCCTGTGTAGGTTATGCCTGGTTTGGTTACACAACGCACTAATGCTGCTTGCTTGTGCTATGGGGGTTCTGGCCAACTTCAACTAACTAGTGAATGGATATGTAACAGTATCCACAAACTAGTTAGGGGGAACGCGGTAAGGACTCCTAATGCAGCTGATGGCGGGGAGTATGTCGGAGAGTGCCCTAGGGAAACCTAGGATGTGATCAGTGGGAAGAGCATCGGTGAAAAGGGACTTGGTGAAGTCAAGGAAATCCTTGAGGAAAGTATGGATAGATGTGGAAGGTAGTATGGGCCCGTACTACTGAAAGCAGAGGATCTGTACTTGATTCTAGGAGGGCAGAGATGGAACCTGGAAACTTGGAGAGTGTGTGAGACCTTTCGGGGTATATGTGATCCTGACAATTGTGTTATTATTTTCAGAATGGTGGTCACACGTCATGGAGAAAGGGGATCAGGATCTGGTTCAGGATCGGGTTTAGGAGCGGGATCCAAGCATGTCGATGAAGGGTTATGCCAGTTCATCGCGTCTGAGATTACGAGAAGTATCCTTGAGGCGACCCCGGTCATTTTCGGGTCGATCAAGGAAGGGATTGTCGAGCTGATGGAGGATCGCCTCCGAGCATTCAGGAGTGATCTGGCGTCTAGCCAGGTGGGTACACGCACACTGTCCTTTAAGGACTTCCGTGGGAGTGGTGCGCCGGATTTTCATGGGGTGAAGGACCCCATGCTGCTAGGAGATGAATCATAGACATCGAGTCTGCGCAGCTGACGAGCTTCTGCCCGGAAGGGTCGAAGGTCCATTTCGCTGTAGGTTGTTTGAGGGATAGAGCCAGAGATTGGTGAGAGTTAATTGGCGATACTTTGGGAGCCCCAACCATTGAGGCTATGTCATGGTCAGATTTCATGACCCGATTCAGGGCTGAGTTTGCACCAGCTGTGGAGCTTCAGCAGCTGGCCAGATATTTCTTGGATATGAGACAGACTACGGAGACTGTGGCGGAGATCACCGCGAAGTTCCGGAAGAGGGCCTTGTTGTTTCCCCAATATGCGGGGGGTGAGGATATGAGGAGTACCCGATACCATGACATGCTACAGGCTGATATTCGGGAGCATGTTAGTTTCTCTGCTTGCCCTACCCTGGAGTCCATGATTGCCAAGGCTAGGGAGAGAGAGATTGATTTGGAGCACATACGGAAAAGGACGACCGCTGAGGGGCAGGTGATGGGGGCTCCGGGGAAGAAGCCCAAGGGATCCGATGGTAGGCCGAAAGGCCAGTCAGGGCGGGACCGCTGTAGGAAATGCGGTTGGTCACATGAGGGAGTTTGTCGCACTGGGCCGGGTTCAGGCTGCTATAAGTGCGACAAGGTGGGGCATTTTGGCCGAGATTGTACTGCCCCTGCTTCTATGATTCAAACATCAGAACTAATTTGCTTCCATTGCAATCAGAGGGGCCATAAAAGGCCAATTGTCCCAGGTTGACCGCAGTAGCAGCAGCACCGGCGGTGGCGCCAGCGTTTGCGAAAGCACAGGTTATGGATGGCCGGAAGGTCAAATCGGAGGCTCCAGTGGTTCGGAGCCGAGCATTTCAGCTGTCAGCCGAGGAGGCACGCGCTGCACCCGATGTGGTGATGGGTATGATTCTTTTCCTCTGGTTTATTTGTATGATGTTATGATATTGATATGTGTTATGTGTATATGCGTTTAGGATCGTTCCATGTGAACGGTATCCCAGTTCAGGTGTTGTTTGATTCAGGTGCTACCCGATCATTTGTCTCTCTTGCGCTTAGCAAGAAGTTTCCTGACTCTTCGGGCATGTTGGACTGCCCTCTAGAGGTCGAGATTGTAGACGACCGATCAGTGCGAGCATTGGAGGTCTACCGAGATTGTGTTTTGAGGTTGTTCGAGGAACGTTACCTGGTAGACTTGGTTCCCGTACCATTGCGGGGGAACAAGGTTATTATAGGAATGGATTGGTTGAGCCCCAATGGGGTAGTGATAGATTGTGCACATTAGCTGGTATAGATAAGGACCCCAAGTGGGGGAGAGTTAGTAGTGCAGGGCGAGAGGCCACAGCGAGGACCAGCTGTATGTTCAGCAGTGAGAGCTAGGCGCTACCTTCAGCAGGGTTGTGCAGGGTATATCGCGTATATTATGGACACCCGGGAGGCGGGTAAGGCGACAGTGGGTGATGCACCCGTGGTGCGGGAGTTTATGGATGTATTCCCTGAGGAGTTGCCTGGGATACCTCCAGAGAGGCAGGTGGAGTTTAGGATCGACCTAGTCCCTGGTGCGGCTCCAATAGCCAAGGCGTCGTATCGGTTGCCTCCTCCTGAGATGCAGGAGTTGTCTACATAGCTGCGGGAGCTGTTAGACAAGGGATTCATTAGACCGAGCAGTTCACCCTGGGGAGCCCCGATTCTGTTTGTGAAGAAGAAGGACGGGTTGCATCGGATGTGTATAGACTATCGGGAGCTGAATAAGGTAATGGTGAAGAACCGTTACCCACTCCCGAGGATCGATGACCTCTTCGACCAGCTTCATGGAGCATCTTGGTTCTCCAAGATTGATTTGCGATCAGGGTAGCATCAGATGTGGGTCAGAGAGGAGGATGTGCAGAAGACTAGTTTTCGGACTCGCTATGGTCATTACGAGTTTGTGGTGATGCCTTTCGAGCTCACCAATGCTCCTGCCGCGTTCATGGATCTCATGAATTGCATGTGCCGGCCGATGTTGGATTGGTCCGTGATTGTTTTCATTGACGATATCTTGGTTTATTCCAAGACACGAGAGCAGCATGAGGAGCACTTGTGTGAGGTTCTAAGTACTTTGAGGAGGGAGAGCTTATATGCTAAGTTCTCCAAGTGTGAGTTCTGGTTGCGCAAGGTGCAGTTTTTGGGGCACCTTGTCAATCAGGATGGGATATCAGTGGATTCGGCCAAGGTAGAGGCCGTGATGAGATGGGAGGTCCCGAGGTCTCCATCCGAGATTCGAAGATTCCTAGGATTGGCGGGCTACTATCGGAGATTCATACAGGACTTCTCCAAGATAGTCATACCCCTGACCAGGCTGACGAGGAAAGCCGTGGTTTTTCGTTGGGGGCCCGAGCAGTAGGCCGCATTCGAGACGTTGAGACAGAGATTGTGCGAGGCGCCATTCTTAGCCCTGCCATAGGGCATGGAGGATTTTGTTGTGAATTGTGATGCGTCCATCTCGAGTTTGGGCACAGTGTTGATGCAGAGAGGGCACGTTATTGCTTACGCTTCGAGGCAGCTGAAGCCTCACGAGGCGAACTACCTGACGCATAATTTGGAGCTGGGAGCTATTGTGTTCGCCCTCAAGATTTGGCGTCATTACCTCTATGGGGTTCATTGTACCATCTACACGGACCACAAGAGCCTGAGGTATCTCATGGACCAGCCGAATCTGAACACGA
This sequence comes from Lactuca serriola, assembly GCF_051521515.1. NCBI lineage: Eukaryota > Viridiplantae > Streptophyta > Magnoliopsida > Asterales > Asteraceae > Lactuca > Lactuca serriola. The sequence goes on from NC_136410.1 coordinate 287,419,631, forward strand.
GGCAGCGTCGGTGGCTTGACGTGGTAAAGGATTATGATTGTGAGATCCTTTACCATCCGGGGAAGGCCAATGTGGTGGCTGACGCGCTTAGCCGCAAGGCAGCACCGATCCAAGATATTTGCCTGAGGATGACAGTGGTGACTCCGCTGTTGGAGCAGATTCAGGAGGCTCAGCAGGAGGCTATGAAGGAGGAACATCGGATGAGTGAGCGGATTGTGGGGCAGGTTTCCTCCTTCGACTATGATAGCCGAGGGTTATTGACTCTTCACCATAGCGTGTGGGTCCCTTATCATGGAGGCGTGCGCCAGGTTCTGATGGAGGAGGTGCACAAATCTCGGTTCTCCATTCATCCCGGGGCGACGAAGATGTACAGGAATCTTCGTCTGGACTATTGGTGGCCTTGCATGAAGCGGGGTGTGGCATGGTACGTGGAGCGGTGCTTGACCTGCAGGAAGATCAAGGTCGAGCATCAGAGACCACACGGCAAGATGCAGCCGTTGGATATTCCGCTATGGAAATGGGAAGACATCACGATGGATTTTATCACCAAGCTTCCCACGACCACGCGGGGAGTGGATTCGATCTGGGTCATCGTTGATCAATTGACCAAGAGCGCTCACTTTATCCCGATTCAGGAGAGCATCTCGGCCGAGAAATTGGTCGATATCTATATCAGGGAGGTGGTGGCGCAGCACGGAGTGCCAGTTTCGGTGGTTTTGGATAGGGATGTATGGTTCGCATCCAGGTTTTGGAAGAAATTCCACGACGAGTTGGGTACTCGTCTGCACTTCAGCACCGCCTTTCACCCGCAGACGGATGGCCAGAGCGAGTGAACCATCCAGACTCTGGAGGACATGCTATGAGCATGCGTTTTAGACTTTGGAGGTAGCTGGGATACCTACCTTCCGTTGGCGGAGTTCTCGTATAATAATAGCTATCATGCGAGTATCGACCGTCCTCCCTTCAAGATGTTGTATTGGAGGAGGTGCAGGACCCCGATATGCTGGGGCGAGGTTGGCCAGAGGGTCATGGGGAGCACCGAAGTAGTGCTCAAGATGATAGAGAAGATTCAGCAGGTCCAGAGCAGGCTTCAGACTGCTCAGAGTCGGCAGAAAAGTTATGCCGATAAGCGTCGATCAGACCTGAAGTTCCAGGTTGGGGATATGGTTCTCCTGAAAGTGTCACCTTGTAAGGGCGTCATCCGATTCAGAAAGCGGGGCAAGTTGGGTCCCAGGTTTATTGGACCGTTTAGCGTTGTAGCCCGGGTGGGCAAGGTGGCGTACCGGCTAGATCTTCCAGCCGAACTCAGTCAGATCCATAGCACTTTCCACGTCTCCCAGCTGCGGAAGTTCCTATTAGACGACTCAGCGGTGATACCCTTGGAGGACATTCAGGTTAATGACAGCCTGAATTACATCGAGCGGCCTGTAGCGATCCTTGACCGGAAGTCGAAGGATCTGAGGAACATAAGAGTAGAACTCGTGAAGGTACAATGGTAGCACCGGAAGGGGTCGGAGTGGACTTGGGAGCCGGTGGACAAGATGATGGAGCATTACCCCGAGCTGTTTCAGGAGCGAGAAGCAGACTTCGAGGACGAAGTGTAAAATAAGTGGGGAGATTTGTAGCACCTGGTTCTTGGTACGTATTCTTATATTTAATTCTTTAAATGATTTGCAATTTTGCCCTTGGACTCAGCGATTCGAACGACTAACTCCCCGAGTAGAAGCGGGATGAGACAAAGAGTTTAAGCTATGGACTCGGCAAGTCGAGTCCCGGACTCGGCGAGTAGCCGCTGTCTGGACAGAAACCCTAATCCAGGGGTTTCTACCCTATTTAAACGACCTTATGCTGCCTCCATTACTCCTTTATTCTCCCAAACACCCCTCACTAAAACCCTAGCCATTTTTGAAGCAATCTAACCCTTGTTGGTGAATTTTGGTGCTTGTGGTCTTAAGAAGGAAGGAGAGAAGCTTGAGGGAGCAATTAGAGATCAAGGGAACCTGATTTTGTGCACCTTCTTCAGCTCATTGAAGGTAACAAGCTATAACCTTGCTCATTCATTTGTTAGATCCCTTTTTGGGGAGGTTTAGGGCTTTTATGAGCCATTTTTGGTGGCCAACCATGTTTGCAAACATGGTTGGAGGTTTAAGCTTCTGAATCACATCATGAAAGGAATCACTAGGCAGATTTGGGTTGCTTTTGCACCCATGAAAGGTCCCATGTTCCATATGAGCTTTTTTTGTGTCCTTTTGAGCTCAAAGTCCCATGCAAGCACGTAAAGTTTGTAACTTTACGTGCTAGATCGATTGTAGAAGCTTGGATCTATCTTTTGATCAAAGGATGTACATCAGAAAGCAAAGATTTAGGGTATGGACGTGACCAACTCGGCGATTCCATTCTTGGACTCGGCGAGTCTAGGGGATTCTATCCCATTCTGTTGAGGGTCGAAAGGACCCAGTTGAGTGTGGAAAGGTTTTAAGGGGGTCTCCGGGGAGTGACCCAACATTCTGGACTAAGCCATTGATATAAAAGTTCATGGGACTCGGTGAGTGCATGAAGGTGCTCGGCGAGTCCAGGGCAATCTTCATAGAACTCGACGAGTTGTTCATCAACTCGGTGAGTCGAGGACAGAACGTGTTCATCGGATGATGATTAACTCGACGAGTTGTTCATACAAATCGGCGATTCGGATGAAGGACCATTGAGTATCAGTTAGGAAGTGAACTCATCGAGTCAATGCCTAACTCGATGAGTAGAGATGGGAGTAAGGACAATCGACTAGATATGGACTCGGCGAGTTGGCAAGCCAACGCGGCGAGCCGGGTCAACTGGAAGTTGACTTAGACTTTGACTTGACTTTGGTTTGGAATAAGTTAGGGGTAAAATAGTCATTTTACCCTGGGAATAGTATCGATGTCTGATTAAGTGTTTTATGGAAATATAGTCGGGGGATCACCGGAGCAGCTGTCAGACATTCGCGTATCAGCTTTTCAGCAGCTAGCCTTTTGAGGTGAGTTACCTTCCAGCAGGGGTGGGTCTAAGGCCACAATGTCGGCCCACCAAGTAGGAGTATTTTAGAAGATGATTGTCTTTGTGATAATTATCTTTGTATGGATACATGTTGGGTTACGAGATATATCTGTATGATATGTTACGTGTATGATAGGGATAGTTTTCCCCTGACAGTGGTCCCTAGGACCGAAGGGTAGTTCAGTACTCGGATATGCCTGATTGTATGCTTATACCTTGTTGTTGTATGCTAGTAGTAGGGGGTAGAATAGACCCCTGTTACTGGTTGAGAGATACCGATGATGATTACCAGTTGAAAGATATCGATGATGATTACCGGTTGTAAGATACCAGTGATGACTATCGGTTGAAAGATACCGATGATGATTACCGGTTGAAAGATACCGATAGTATTGTATGGTATGTGGTATGATGGGGGAACTCACTAAGCTTTGTGCTTATGGTTTCAGTTTTTGGTTTCAGGTACCTCTTCGTCTAAGGGGAAGGAGCCGGCGGCGTAGCATGACATCACACACACATATGATTTTCCGCACGAAGTTTTCTGGGATTGTACTCTGATATGATATTTGTTTATGACGTGGGTTTTGAACATGATACTTTGTTTTTATGAAATGACGTGTTGGCACAGTATTTTCTAATGAATGCTTTTATGAAATAAATAATTAAAATGAAATTTTCGGACTTGAATTTTGGGATGTTACTAGTCGGGCCTTTCGGTTGCCTTTGGTTGATCAGCAGCCATCTTCAGTGCAACATCGTCAATAATTTGCTTCAAACTATCGACTTTGTTATCTTCCGCCTTGGATTCAGAATCGATAGCGTTTTCAGGTTCATCGAATAGAAGCATATATTGCTCGAAAAGATTTAAGATAGGTACTGTAACTTGACTGGACTTTGGAAAGATTTCCTGCGTTGCACCTTCAGTTTTCTTCAACTTCTTGACATAACTAGCATCAAAAGTGACATAGTATGTCTCTTCAATCTTCTTTGAGCGTTTATTCAGAACTCTATACTCCTTCGAGTGCAAGGAGTAGCCCAAAAATATTCCTTCATCAGCCTTAATGTCAAACTTGTTTCGATTCTCTTTTGAGTTGAAGACGAAGCATCTTGAACCGAACACGTGAAAGAACCTCACATTAGGCTTGCAGTTGTTCAAGATCTTGTAAGGAGTGATAGAGAATCGCTTGTTTAGATATAATCTATTCTGAGTGTAACATGCAGAAGCAATAGCATCAGACCAGAAATATAAAGGCAAGGAAGCGAAGCTTAGCATAGTTCGAGCCGCTTTGCACAGAGATCGGTTTCGCCTTTCGACGATTCCATTCTGCAGTGGAGTATATGGAGCAGAGAAATTGTGAGTCGTTCCCTTCTCATCCAGAAAATCTTCGACATTCTTGTTCTTGAATTCCAAGCCATTGTCACTTCTTACGTTACGAACCACTTTTGTCAGTTGAACCTGTACTTTCTTTATAAACAACTTGAGCTTAGGAGTTGCCTCTGATTTTTGCGTCAAGAAGAATACCCATGTGAAACGAGAGAAGTCGTCAACTATGAAAAGAATGTACTTGTTCCCACCAATGCTTTCAATAGAGGAGGGACTGCATAGATCAATATGTAACAGCTCCAATGGTTCTATCACCTTTGTGTTGATAATAAAAGGATGACTTTGTCGACTTTGCTTTCCCATTTCACAAGCTACACATAGATGTTCTTTGTCAAATTTGAGAACTGGAAGACCTCTGACATGATCTCCCAATACCAGCTTGTTGATGTCCTTGAAATTGAGATGAGAGTGCCTTAGATGCCATAACCAGCTTTTGTCTGAGTGAGCCTTCGTTAGCAAGCAGACTGTAGGTTTCCCTCGAATTGGATTGAGATTCAAAAGGTACATTTCCCTCTTTCGCTTCGAATTCAACAGTATGTTATTTGACTTCTTTTCGACTATCTCTAAACCTTCATCATCAAACGATACCTTCAATCTGGTCCCAACTACTAACTGTGATACACTTATGAGGTTGTGCCGCAATCCTTCAACGTATGCGACCTTTCTGATTGAGAAGTCACCATTCGTAATCATTCCATAGCTATTGATAGTTCCAAACGAATTGTTGTCGTACTTCACTGTTCCACCATCCTTGAGAGAACAAAACTCCCTCAGTTCTTCCCTTCGACTTGTCATGTGATGCGAGCAGCCACTATCAATGTACCATTCTTTGTCAAACTGCTTGTCACGTATAACCTGCAAAATATTTAGTAATAGGTATTTTCAGAGAAGCAAGAATATTTTGTACCTTCTTGATCAACTCATCACATTCATTGATCTGTGCACTGACGGGTTTCGCAGCGAAACACTTGTCCTCTCGCTCCTTCTCATCTTCCAGTCCACCATCTGTTGTGTACCCTCGCATCTGTGATACACCTTCTGTCACCATCAAACATCTTCCCGCAGCATATTCTTCTTTCACCATCATAGCCTTGCCATGACTCGGCTTTCTCACTTCTTCGTCCTCTGAATCTGTGGACCACACCATTGCGACATGTATCCTGTACAATCAAAGCATTCATGGTGTTATTGTTAGCAGCTAATTTTCTTTTCTTGATCTCCTCTAATCATCTTAGGAGGCTCGCTTCCTCATCATCCTCATCAACCTTTTCTGCCTTTTTCTTTAGCATGCAGTCTTTGGCAAAGTGATTCTTGCCTCCACAATAATGGCAATCAAAGCCTGAGTCGCCACCAATCTTCATCTCCTTCTTGGATTCTTCTGACTTTGAACCCATCTTCGGTTCCTACTTCACTTTCTCGGAACTATAACTTCCCTTCCAGTTTCAGTTCTTGTTGGCTAGGAACTTTCTTTTAATAAACTTTCTTGGATTGGAAACCATCAGGGCATACTCTTCACCAATTAGATCATACTTAGTAAGATCCAAATCTTCTTCTTCCTCAACAACACTTTTTCCTTTTGAAACAATAGCTAATGACCCGAAAATAGAAACCACATTCGTTTCCCTTGTCACCGCACTTTCATGGGACTTTAGAATTCCCACCAGTTTCGCTAGAGAGTATGATTTGAACTGTTCATGTGCCTTCACTGTGGACACAACTGCCATCCATTCGGGTCTAAGACCGTTCATGAAGGTAACCTTCTATTCAATAACCTTTCTTTCGATCCCATGCTTTATCATCTTACAGAAAAGATAATTAAACCGATCAAAGGCTTGAATGAGTTTCTCATCGGGAATCTATTTGAAATCACAAAACACAGAAAGCAGCAAGGTTTGAATCGAATGTTCCAGATCCTCATCAGTAGAATACAATTCTTTCAACCTATCCCATATCTCTTTTGCTATAGCACATGAACTCACCAATCGAAACGTATCCAACTGTAAAGCAAACCTAATCATTCTTAAGGCTTTGATGTTGCACTGAAACTTCTCTTTCTCATCTTGAGGAATGTCTTTCATATCATTCACGAGCTGATTGTACTCCTTTTGAGTTTTGACAATCTTTGAAGTGCTTGAGTGAGCAAACAGATCAATTGTGATTTCTTCCCAGATCAAGTACCCATTGTCCTCTGAGCCGATCACATAATCTTCGAAGTGGTGCGTCCAAACTTCACAATCCTAAGTGTATAAGATTGGAATCCTTGTCGTTGATCCAATACTGTTGGAGATGTTGATTGGATTGGTTTGCAAATCTTCCATAGTCATTGTGATGATGTTTGATCGATAACCCGTTTAAGATCAGACTTGTAATTTATCGTTAGAGTGAGATCGATAATTAATGAGATACGCTAATTTGGAATGACGGCTCAATTAATATCAATCAATGCGGAAAACTCCTAATAATTTCTTCAACAGAAGAGATGTGTATGAATTACACAACTTCCTGCTCTGATACCAATTGATGAGAATAAATCTCTAGATCGTTTATATCGTTCACAGGTATATTGATAAAGAACAAACAATTCAATCACAATACGATTAAGAACACAATATGGAATCAATATGAAGCTTATGATTCAAATATAGTCACGCCTCAGCAGAGCTCGATAAAGAACTTCCACTGAAGAGGCGAGCTAGGGTTTACAATACTTTGATAAGAAAGATAATAAAAGCGCTTTTGACTAAGGTTGCATGCATGCACCTTAAATACTAAAACCCTAGAATAAAAACAATCACGGTTCGACAAGCCCAAACCGGATACCAAAACTGGGCTAAGGCCCGAGCCCATGACGCAACCTATAAGCCCAACAGATAGCAAGAAAGTGAACGCTCTTCATCAGCCGGTCGACAATCACCCAAATTGCATCGACACCCCTCGCGGTCCTCGGCAATTTGGTGATGAAATCCATAGAAATTTGTTCCCACTTCCATTAGTGAACCTCAAGTGGCTGCAACTTGCCATGCGGACGCTGGTGCTCAGCCATAACCCTGTGACAAGTCAAGCACCTCTCAACAAACCATGCTACATCCCTTTTCATACAGGGCCACCAACAATCTTTCTTCAGATCCAAATACATCTTAGTCGCCCCGGGATTGTCACACCCCACAACCGGAATGGCGGAATCGTTCAGGGGTGGAGGACGTCATGTTTAGTATCACGAGATATGTAAATGGTAAGCAAGTAATAAGCAACCATTTCATTTCGAAAGAAAAGTGTTTACAATGTGTGTGTTCACAAAACATAGAATTCATACAAAAATAACAAAACAAGACTTGAAGCTATAATGCTTCATCTTCTGAATCCCCAGCACGAGCACCTATCTAATAGTCTCTTGAGAATACAAGTTATTTGAAAGATTTGATCAACAATTAAGCTGCTGAGTTCATAAGATTTTAGTGATGTGAGTAAGCTGTAAAATGTTGTTGAAAATGTATATGTAAAAGTGGTGTAAGCTGTAAGTTCTGTTTTGAAAAGTTCGCCTGTTCCTCTAGAAAATCCTATATTTCCTACTTGAATGAAAGTTAAGTAAAATGACACTACAAGCCTTTCTATGAGGTACTAAGTGCGTACAAGTTATATACGACTCAGAGTAAACAAATAATCGATTGTGCGCATCTGCCCTAAGCTCACAACCCAACGAGGAACAGAAAGTAAGGCAGATAGCACACATCCCATTGGTTGTTAGATCGTTGTCATATATAACCCTGGTGTATTCACTTGTTACTCATGGAGTTAATTGTAATGGTTCCTTTATATCTAATGAAAAGTTATTTAAGACAACCTATATTTCTTATAGTAAAATAGTGATCACAGTGACTACTTTTATAATAGCTTAGTTTATACTGCTATATATAATCTGATATCGGATAGAAAGTTAATTGAGTGAATCTGCCCTAAGCCCACAACCCAACGAGGAACAGGAAGTAAGGCGGAAAACACACATTTAACTACCTATTGGGTATTAGTTTTATATATAAACATGGTGTATAAACTAAGGTATTATAGAGTTACTCACCTAAAGTCTTTAAAATTGTACTGTTTAATAAATTGGATTAAAGCCTTTTCTGGGAAGTTTCTAGTTTTGTATACCAAAAGTACCGACTTTGGAAAGTATGTTTTGTACTAGAAAAATTGTGCTTCAACTCTGTGTCCTATACCCTGACCCATACCTGGTACCTTATGATGACTTAATGTATACTAAGCATACATGTATATAGAATCGGGTAGATAATAGATTGGGTGAATCTGTTCCAAGCCCACAACCCAACGAGGAATAGGAAATGAAGCGGAGAGCACACATCCTATTAGCTGTCAGAACCTATTGGTATATATGTATCCTGTGGTGTATACATTAAGGAATCATAAGACTAGCATTATGGTCCTAACTTTTAATCATAGCCTTCTACCAAGGCATCTTCTGTTATGTGCTAGACTCAACTGTTCTGATTGTCGATTGTAAAAGTATATTCTCCCTAGTTTATAACTATCTTGACTTGAAAATAGTTCGACTTACAAGTGGTACTGCCACTTTATGAAAGTAATGGGAAAAGTAAGTACACAGATGTCGTTTATAATGACATGCGGATGTACTAATAACCTAAAAACATATTTGTTTTATTATGGTCATAATGTGAAGGCTAGAACCCCTACTAAACGCTCTCCCTGTCTAGAGATTAAGGGAACCAAACGCGACCCCTGCAAATTCTTGCAAGCTGGGTAATTCACATTAAAATTATATGATCATGTATACCCAATATAACTATCACCTTTTGTTAAAAACAATGAGTTAGTGATTCATTGGTATAATTAGATCATGTGTGTGTTCTCATGCTATAGCAACTTAACTTGTTTGTTATGTTCTGTATGGTATTGTTTGATTCTCTTCACTGTTTGTTTGACTCTTGTATGAACTGACTCCTTGTGTGCTTCATTGTACTACAAGTAATGAATAGCATTCTCTTAAACTATACCTATTATAGTTTACTAATGTTCTACTTGGAATGTTATTGAAAAGACTCGTTTATCTACTAAGTTATTCTTGTACCTTAAAAACAGAGTTTTGTATAACTATAAAGTAACATAACTTTAAAAGAGTTTTGAAATGTTTTGACAACTAATAATAACATAAGTAACATTTTGAAAGATGTTTGTAACAAAAAATTACACAATTATTATTGTGTTCAACTTGTATTCCCCCCCCCCCCTTAAAATAATTAAAACAGTTAAAAGATTAATTACGGGGTATGAACTCACTTGATGTGGGTGATTCAAAAGGATATGCGTGTAAGGATGAGAAGTTCCACGAATGAGGTCCCGAGACACAATAAGTCCTAAATGACATATAAGGACACATATTGACATGAATATAGTGTTTATAAACAACTATATGAAAGGGAACACCTTCCGGGACTAGGAAACACCTTCATCAAGTGTTGGAATCACATTTGATTCATCAAAGGGAAGTGAAATGGCACCTAAAGGTGTTTACGGTTTTGGGACCCACTCCATTGGAGTTGAAGGTCGTAAACCCATGATTTTACGGCCGTAAACTCATGGTACCTCCACCATTTTGTGTTTTGAAGCCTATATGTCCTAAAGAAGCATTCCTACTTCATGTCTTAGTCTTAGGAAGTGTTTAGGGCACCATTTGACTCCTAAATGGAGTTTACGGTCCTTGGACCATTTGACTTTGGGTTTACGGTCGTAAACCCATATGGTTTATGGTGTTTTGGTGTTTTAAAGTACTAAGCTCATCAAGGTAGGGATATAGGCTAGTTTCCAAGGCTTAGAAGGGAGTAGGACACACTTTGGCACCATTTTTAGGGTTTAAGGTCCAAGAACATCTTAGACCATAAGCACCTTTGATCTTGACTTTCTTGGGTGTTTTCTTGATGTTTAGAAGTGTAACAAGTCTTATAATACTCTAGGATAGAAGTAATTACTAGGTAGAAGATTGAAAAGGTGCTAAAAGTCCAAGAACACTAGTGTGTTCTTGGTGTTCTTGGTGAAACTTGAAGATCTACACTTTTGGAATGATTTCACAGATGGAAGGGTGTTAGATCACTAGATTAAGGTAGATATCAACTTATTAGGGCTAGAAACACTTACAAGTTGAAGATCAAGAAGGAAAATTTGGATGCTACTTGAGAGGATTTGAGTTATAGCTTGAAATGGTGAAAAAGCGTGAAAAATGGCTAAGTGTCATATATATATAGACATTAGTTTACGGTCCATATACCATTTGGGCCGTAAACTCCATACTCTTGGAGTTTTTGGAACTTTATTGATGCATAATAAACCCTAGGGAATCCTCTCTCCTGTTAACTTCTGAAGCACTAACTTTAAAACATTCAAATTTATTCCAAAAAGCTTGAAAGTTGGCAGAAACTGTTATGACTTCTATTGAATTGAATGGTTGTATAGAATAGAAATTTCGGGTTGTCACACCATCCCCCTGTTAGAAGGAATTTCGTCCTGAAATTAGCTTTCTTAGCATTACTACTGGGGTTGCTCTCTTCTGATTGGCAGAATACTCACTCGTAGACTTGGCAACTTTGCCCTTCTGTTCACGATAGGATTCATACTTGGTCCATCTATCATTACCTCGTGTATACAAGTCGTATAAAATTAGGGTTAGTTAGACGGTCGGATGTGCGACTCTGCCCTAGGTCCACAACCCAACGAGGAACAGGAGAAAGGGTAGAAACACGCATACTAAGTCTGCTGTCTGCGTAATCATAATCATATACCACCCTCGTGTATACACTAAATAGTAATAGGTGGGCTGTATTCACCCATAGCCTTTGTGCTCGAACTTGGTCTGCTGGACGAATGGTATTTCGTGACGGTCTGCGGGCATCTGACGATAAGGCTTCGGAGAACAAAGTACTCTTCACATGAGTATTTCAGGGGTTTAGAATATGAAATATAAAGTTTAGGTTTAGGTCGGACCTTCGATACGAATGAAGAAAGTTTCGAGAACTTGCCGATCGAGGCGATAGAAACATATGAACTCAGTATGGTGAGGACCATGCCAACTCATGACGAAAGAAAGTAACGGACTCTTTACCGAACTAAGTTTTGGTCAAATGAAAGAAACACCTGTTAAACGACGATGTATCCCTGGTATTATCGATATTGTACTCCTAGTATGTTCGACAATGTACACTTTGTAACTGTTCTCGTGTTTCCTATTTTCTAATTGAAGTTAACACTCCTACGTATCGTACCGCTATGTGCGCATACATACGAACAAAAGTGTTCTACCAACTGGTGGGGATACTTTATATCATAATCCTCCTCAGTACCACTATCATCGCCCATCATATACAAGTTATGAATATTTAAGGTGAACCAGGCAGTCGACTGAGTATCTCTGCCTCAAATCCTCAGCCAATTAAGGAAAGGGGGCCTAAGCGAATTCGCTCACTCTAAGTCTGCAACATCTTAGTTGCGCACAACCCTGATGTATATGGTGAGCCATAAAAGCTTCTCTAAGGGATCTTTTAGTCTCTTGAATAATGTGGCCTATTTCAACATGTGAGTTGTTATAGTTACGTTTAAGTGTTATCCCCAAATTTTAATCTTATATGAATATAAATTAATTTTAAAAGTAATTATTATTTTGAAAACGTACCATTACTCGTCGACGACTCTGGGGTAGATTCTCCTGCGGTGATCATCAGAATGCGTCCATCCGTGCCTGAGTACGTTTGTATCGGGCAGTCCTTCTGAGAATGTCCAGCCTCACCACAACCATAGCAGGCTTGGTTTTCTTCAGCTCTGAGGACTTGGGAGATCGGTTGAGCCGGTGCTTTGTAGAAACAGACTGTGTGTCCCTTTCTGTGGTAGTTCAAGCACTGCATTTCCCAGCATACTCCGGTGTGGTGGAAGTTGCACTTTCCACACTTCGGAAGGTTTCCAGCATATCGACTAGCTGGTGCTGAAGCAGTAGGTGTCGTAGCGGCGTACATAGTACTCGCTCGTTGTTCTTGCGGGGTGTCTTGTGTTGTTCTCTTCTTCTTCCTCTTGTTCCCCGACTTCCAATTATAGTCCTCTTCTCTCGATGGTTCGGGAATCGGAACTTTTACACCATGGCAGACTCCATGATCGATTAGTCACTGAGCCAGGCGTTTAGCACTATCGAACGTGGCTGGGTTAGAAGATAATACATTTCCTTGGGTCGGAGCAGTCAGACCCCAAATGTATCTTTCTATCTTCTTGCTCTCCAAGGTAATCATCCCGCGGCATAGAACTGCTAGTCGCTGAACCGGTCAGTGTAGGTCACTATGTCCGAGCCGACCATAGTGAGATCCCACAAATCTTGTTCTAGTTTTTGAATCTCGCCTAACGGGCAGTATTCCTCCCACATTAACTCTTTTAGGTTTTTCCAACCTATTGAGTTAGCCACTGATAGGGTCAGTGACTTAACATGGTTGTTCCACCATGTTAGGGCCTTGCCAAAGAAGGTGCAGGCAGCAAACTTCACTTTGCTTCCTTCTAGGCATAAACAGATTTTGAAGATCGCCTCTGTTTTCTCGAACCATTTCATGAGGACAATGACTCCTTCAGTCCCATTAAAGGACAATGGCTGGCATTTGGTGAAATCTTTGTAGGAGAACTCTCCCGAGTGCACAGGGACCTCACCTTGAGTAGAATCAGTAGGCGTTTCACCTTCACCTGTACTGATGGGGTGATATTGAGCAATGGTTGTTGCCACAGCCGCGACCACTGCAGCATTTATAGTTGTCATATCTATTTGCGAAGGAGGCGGCGTTGGAGTTATTGGAGTAGTGTGTCTGGGGGATCTGCGAGGAGGCATCTTTGCTAAAAGAAAACAAAGATGAGACGGAATAAGTTTATAGCAATGGACACAAGCCGAAAGCTGAAAAGACAAGGTTATCCTAGTTTTGGATGTAACGGGTCCTTTCTTCCACAGGGTTCTAGAAACAATTCATAAATGAGTCTACACCTAATAAACTCTATGAATTTGAAATAACTATCCTCGAATGAATATCTATTTCCTGAATAACTATTACCAGGTGCATGTAAGAAAATAATCCTAACACATGTAATGTGAGCAGTGTTTCCACTCGATCGATGAATTAACATGATTAATATTTATTAGTGTGACGTGTAAGACATTTTGGTTACTTCGGCTGATCTTTCCTTGAAAACTTCTCATGAACTTGTCGTTGTTCCTCCTGGACTCTTATGTTGTATACTATGAGGAAGTGGTTACATCTATCTGGGCTTGTCATGCGAGAATGAAAGTGACTAAAGAACCTATGAGCTTTAAGGTAACTTTATGGGGTGATCCTTACGGAATCCTCCTATAATGGTACAAGGTACACAATTTTGTATATAATTGAAGATTAAATAGACCTTCGAATAAGTGATCCCACCCCAACACTACACCCTTAAGAGGAATGGATAGCAAAGCGTAGGCCACAGATTCTATGTCTATAAGATCCTGATTATATATAAAACTTTAGGAATATACTTTGCAAGATTATAGACTTATCCGTAAGGGTCTTTTAAATTCTCACATAAGTTATTTATCTGGACTAAAATACTCCTATAGTATTCTAACTCTGAATGTACTTGTTCTGGGGTTCTCTTGACTGGTGTTCAGGTAAGTTTTAACGTTATTGCAACACCACATCATTCCCAAACACATGTCGGTCACATCTCGAATAAATATAGTTGATCAGGCAATATTGATCCTAGCTATGATTACATAACTGTTCAGGTTGACGACAATGCCTAATCTTTAAATACTTTAGTTCTGTTCTCCTCGTGACACTAGTTCTATTATGTACATGTATGAGCAAGTAGGTATATTTTTATAACTTGTAGTTATACTCTAAAATATATCATTATCCAGAGCACTTAAGCCCCATTGCATTTATAGTTGTATATCTTTTGTAACGTCCCAAAATTCAAGACTAAAAATTTCTTTTATAAAACATTACTTAAAACTTAATTATCAATCCATAACATAATCAGAGTATTAATTTCCAAAACATATGTTCATTATCAGGGTAAAACATTCCCAGGCTGTCTAGTCTATGGTGTGTGCCATGCGATCACCTCGAGCTCTTCCCACCGCTACCGGAAGTACCTGAAACCAAAACTGAAAACCGTAAGCACGAAGCTTAGTGAGTTCCCCCAACCTACCACATACCATGCATAAACACATACTGCACATACTGGGCCACGCCCGCTATTCTGGGCCTCGCCTGGCTTCGAGCCCCGCTTGGATACAGATCTGTTTCACTTAGGCCACGCCTGTCACTGGGCCTCGCCCGCTAATATATAATAGCACATAAACATATCACAACACATAAGCTAAACATATACTAATGGATCCTGTCCTAAGGCCTCGCCTATCCTGGGCCTCGCCCTTGTCCTGCTACTAATGATTCATGGAACCCCGTCCACGCTTCTACTGATAGTGAGATACGGGCGCAGCCAACACTCACTCTTTTCCTAAGTTGGGCCTCGCCCCTGTTCTGCTGCTAATGAGATGTGAAACACCATCCACACTCTGCTATTGTTGAGATACAGGACCTCGCACACACTCACCTCCCTACCAGGCACATACAAGTATCACACAGACAAAAAGTATAAACAATCATATAAACCATTCCTTGGGCACCCGCCCGCTATCATTGGACCTCGTCCTGAATATCATACCAGCATACTGTGCCTAGGGATAACCCCCGGGTCTTCTAATCATAACTACATGGGCCGGCATTGTGGCCTTAGACCATTTCACACAAAGGGAAACTCACATGCACTAGCTGAACTTGCTAAAACCTCTCTGCTGCTGCCCGACAACTCTTCTGAACTGCAGCTCCACTAGCTCCCCGAGCTATCAATACCAATATAATACTTAGTCTAACTGTCCTCCGAAAGTCAACTAAGTCAACTCTGGTCAAAGTCAACCTTCCAGGTCAACCCTACTCGCTGAGTCTTCCTACTGACTCGCCGGGTTCATATGCTCAGAGTCCTTCCATTCGCGACTCGACTCACCGAGTCAGCCCATGACTCGCCGAGTCCACCGATTTCTGAGTCCTGTCCTGCCCAACTCACTGAGTTTCCACCCTACTCACTGATTCGAGTCTTAACTCGAAGGGTTTGGGGGTTTCGCGACCTTACTCGCCGAGTCCAAGAACAGACTCGTCGAGTCCAAGGCAAACTTCAACAGACTCGCCGAGTTGTTCATCCAACTCGTCGTGTTCCTCCTAATCTTCATACTACTCGCCAAGTCCACTCGAAGGACTTGTCAAGTCTATTTAGTCCTTCATACATTCAGAAGCTTTTTTAGTCATGCAGGGACTCCAAACTATAGATCCACTCTTCCAAGGCCTATACCTCACGTAAAGTTGCAAACTTTACGTGTAGCTAAGGATATCTAGGCCCAAAATACTCCATACTCGGGTTTAAGACAACCATGCTTCACCTACACCCCCAAGACTGATACTTTATGACTCTCTAGGCCAGAATACACTTAGATCTGAAGTAGCAACTTCAGATCTGAACTTCTAACTCCAAATGGCTCTAGAACATGGCATAAAAGCCCCAAATCTCATGACAAAAAGGAAACTATGAGCAAAGGAGTGAAGGTAATGACTTCTTACCTTCAAATGCTCTGAAAAGTCATACCAACTCTAGATCCAAGGCTTCCACTTGCACCACTATGAACTTCCTTCTTTTCCAAGCTTCAAATCATAACACCAAGGCCAGATCTTTGCTCAAAAACGGATATGGTGGCTAGGGTTCGATGTTCTGGATGAGGGGAGTTGTAAAGGAACCCTAAGGAAGAGAATGAGGTGCTTAAATAGTGCACAAAGTCCCGGATTTAGGGTTTCCTTCTTCAGACCGGCCTCGCCGAGTCCATTCTCCGACTCGCCAAGTCGGTCACTTACTCCTCGACCTGGATCCCGCTCGAACTCGCCGAGTTCCTCCTTGGACTCGACGAGTTGACCCCCTTGACTTAGGGTTTCCTTTCCTTTCTTGGTCTTTCTGATTTTGGGTGTTACAACTCTCCCCCACTTAAACTAAACTTCGTCCTCGAAGTTTCTCTACGGCCAATCGCCTTGCAATCTGCTTTCTATACTCTACTTATTAATCCAACACCAGCTGCCTACCTTCATTGGCCTTTCGCTCGGTAATCCTGACGACCCTTAATCTTTTCGAATAATATCCTTGGGTTCACCCTAACCTTGGTCATCCTGGAAACATAACTTAGTCAACTAACAAACCCTCTGGTACTCCCCAAGTACTCATGCCGAACACCCTAGGAATTCACCCCTTTCTTTCCTTGAGTGATTTTTGGCCTTTCCAAGGCAACACTCCATAACCAAATATTTCCTCTGTCACTGTGAAGGTCCTAATCTTCACCAACTCCATCATCCTCGCTACTTCCAGTACGGGTCATTACCACCAGTATCCACTGCACACTTCTTAAATCCACTGCCACTGACTGAAAATCTCTGTTGTCCCTTATCCGTCTTCCGGATGAACTGAGACCACCCTGGTCCCTACTGATCTATCAATATCTGGGTTACCGGCTCCCACCGGTCGCTAACCTCAACACAACCTCCTAGTCGCTCCTAACAACTTTCGAAGAAACTTAGGCTATCTAATATTGTCCCCTCTATTCTGCCACTCTGGCGCTACAAATCCTGGGATCCTTGATCCCCTAACTTGACCCTAAGGTCCTTACTAGGTCTCACCTGCGCTACTAAAACTCATGGGCCTCGCCCACGGGTCTCACCCAACCATACTACTGAGCAACCCTGCTCTCAGGTCTCACCTATACTGCTACTCACATACGGGCCTCGCCCACGGGTCCCACCCAACTACACCCTGGAGCGGCCTCTCCTAAGGTCTCACCTCTCTAGGGCTATACAGGCAAGCTCCCTACTATCCTCAACCACTAGCCATTCTTGATCTCTACCTTGATCACTAGGAGATAAGGGCCTCGCCCCAACTCCGCTAACGAAGCTACTATGGAATGAAATGGCTTACTCGTAGTCTTACAACACCTTCCATCTCTGACTGCTAGTGAATGCTACGGCTGCCCCATAGTCTTACAACACTTTCCATCTCTGACTGCTAGTGAATGCTACGGCTGCCCCGTAGTCTTACAACACTTTCCACCACTGACTGCTAATACGAAAGCACCCCATGCTATCAGTTCTCAAGATCCTCATTCCAACTCACTCGAGTCCTACAAGGGATCCTCTAACCTGAATTCCCAACCACGTACTAACCATCATCATTACACACACTAACTGATGGGGGGTTTCTCAAACTCCCAACCCTGAACTCCTTAATCCATCAAACGCTGTGCCACTCCCTTTCCTTCTCAGAGACCGCGTACTCATTCTGGATCTGTGTGCTCTTACCCTTGTACACTCAGAGGGTTCTCCCCCACTTCAACCCTACTTGCACCTCACTGCTCAATGCTTGAAAAGAATCCCCGATCCTTGCTACCATTCCATAATCAATCTGCTGAGGAACCCAAGCTTACCATAGCTAGGGATCTAACCAATCCATCTCTAAAACTATACAACTCCGAACTAGCGAGACCTACCAAGTCCCTCCCAGGCATGCTACAGTTACTGCATCCTAAGTAACCTTCTCCAATAGAGCACATCCCCTAACTACCATTCAAATATCCAAGGTATGCAGATGGCATATAACTCAATCACAATCAAGCCACACAAAATTAAAATACTCATACTGATAACGATGCATAACCATAACAATATAATCATGCATAAATAAAACAGAAAATGGAAGTCGCATACCTGCAACGTCCGACGCTGCTCGCGCCTCCAAGGTAGTCATCTGAAAAGCCCTACCTCCTACCGTAGGCGCCTCTGCACGACCCTGATGGCCGTCTGTGATCCTCAAAGTTGCAGGGGCAGGTGCTATCACCCGTCCTGCCGAAAACAAACTAGGGCACTGGGCCTTCTTGTGGCCCCACTGACTGCAGTGGAAACATATCAAGTCTGATCCCTGTGTGGTGGTAGCCGTACAATCCCTGCTAAGATGACCAGTCCGACCGCACTTGAAGCAGCCTGAATCTCCACCACTACCACTCCTACACGCACCCCCGTGCGCCCTGCCACACTTCCCGCACCGGCTGCGGTCCTGATAATCCCTCGATCTCGAATCTGATCCCTTGGGCCTTTTTCCCGAGCCTGTGGCTACCTGAACCTCATCCGGCTTCCTCTTCCGGATCCGCTCCAAGTCAATCTCCCTCTCTCTAGCCCGAGAGATCATATCTTTCAGCGTCTTACAGCCAGACCTGCTCACGAACTCCCTGATGTCAACCCTCAACATCTCATGATATCGGGCCTCCTTCATCTCCTCATCCGCGACATACTGCGGAACAAGAAGGGCCCTATCCCTGAACTTGGCGGTGATCTCCGCAACAGTCTCAGTGGTCTGCGTCAAATCCTGAAACTCCCGTGCCAGCTGCTGCACCTCAATAATCGGCGAAAACTCAGCCCTGAACCTGGCCGAGAAATCGCTCCATGTCATCGCGTCCAACGCGGCATCATCACCAATGACGTGACCAACCTCCTCCCACCAATCCCTCGCTCTGTCCTTCAGAATACAGGAGGCGGGTCTAACCTTGTCCCCCTCAGGACACCGGCTCGTACGGAACGCATTGGCAACATCAGCCAACCACCTGCTGCTAGCGATGGGGTCCCTAGCCCCATGATAATCTGGGGCTCTACAAGCTCTAAACTCTCGGAATGTCATAGTACACGCTCCCATCAAAGCCATTATCTCGGTACGAAAGGCTCCCAGCCTCTCATCAAAGATCTCAAGTATACCCTCCTTGACCGTGCCAAAGATCACAGGAGTCTGATCTAGGATACTGCGCGTAACCTCAGCTGATATCAACTCCCTAATCCGCTCCTCGAGCTGCTCGGCCCCTGAACCCGAGCCTGATCCCTCTCCGGCGCCTGATCCGCCCACTGGTCTCTCTCGCAATGTCACCATGCTGAAAACATATCGCAATAACTATCAGAATACTCATCACTACTGAGGGATCATACACACACTACAAGTTCACCGGTCTCATCTCGGCTTTTCCCGAATCGAGTACGGATCCTCTGTTTTCAGTAGTACGGGCCCATACTACCTTCCACATCTATCCGTACTTTCCTCGGGAACTAATTCGACTCCACTTGGTCCCTTTTCTACTACTACTACTCCCAGCACTACCTCATCCTAGGCTTATCCTAGGGAAACCTTTGACTCAAACCAAACCAGTCCTCAACCGCTGAAGGCCTCCTTGTGATGCCAATTAGCCATCACCTGAATACCATCACATGTGACGAGGCTCAGATAATCCTTCGAGTATAAGACTCGTCCCTACAACGGTTGGACTCAAACAAGAGTTGCGCAATAGGGCCAAATCCAGCACTCTGAGATTATTCAACCCTGATCACATGTGACGTGACGTATCCACCTAATGGCTAACTCCCATCACTCAGAATCCCACAATGCACAAAGCAAGCAGCATTCAGACAAGGGAAAATCTAACCATAACATACTCAAGCAATCATAATCTCATATCAAAAATTTGTACTAGCATGCAACACAAGCTCATAAACTCAGGCATAACCTAAACAGGCTATCCTACTACTGTCTAGCCAGCACTATCATGCATCTCAAAAGCACATATAACAGGCACATAAGGCATCCTCCCTAGATCCTTAGTCATAAACTAGCATGATTTTCTATTAACTAATAATCATAACATAAACTTGTATAGGTATTTTGGGGTACTTACTTGAGCTCGGCTGATTGCATGCACCACACCCCTTTTTCTCTTTTCAAAGTTCTTTTTTTTCTGAATTCTTTTTGCTTTTCTAAAACTGTTTTCTTTCTCAAAACTCTCTTTTTACAAAACTGTCTTTTCATTTTGAAAACTTCTATACCAATTCCTCAGTTTGAGTTCAGACACACCCAAGAGCATGTCCGAATCCCTCAAACCAAGGCTCTGATACCAACTTGTAACGTCCCAAAATTCAAGACTAAAAACTTCTTTTATAAAACATTACTTAAAACATAATTATCAATCCATAACATAATCAGAGTATTAATTTCCAAAACATATGTTCATTATCAGAGTAAAACATTCCCAGGCTGTCTAGTCTATGGTGTGTGCCATGCGATCACCCCGAGCTCTTCCCTCCGCTACCGGAAGTACCTGAAACCAAAACTGAAAACCGTAAGCACGAAGCTTAGTGAGTTCCCCCAACCTACCACATACCATTCATAAACACATATTGCACATACTGGGCCACGCCCGCTATTCTGGGCCTCGCCCTACCTCGGGCCTCGCCAACTACAACAGCCCTGCCGCTCCAGGCCTCGCCTAGCTTCGAGCCCCGCTCGGATACATATTTGTTTCACTTAGGCCTCGCCTGTCACTGGGCCTCGCCCGCTAACATACAATAGCACATAAACATATCACAACACATAAGCTAAACATATACTAATGGATCTTGTCCCAAAGCCTCGCCTATCCTGGGCCTCGCCTTGTCCTGCTACTGATGAGTCATGGAACCCCATCCATGCTTCTACTGATAGTGAGATACGGGCCCAGCCCACACTCACTCTTTCCCTAACTTGGGCCTCGCCCCTGTTCTGCTGCTAATGAGATGTGGAACACCATCCACACTCTGCTATTGGTGAGATACGGGACCTCGCCCACACTCACCTCCCTACCAGGCACATACAAGTATCACAAAGACAACAAGTATAAACTATCATATAAACCATTCCTTGGGCACCCGCCTGCTATCATTGGACCTCGTCCTGAATATCCTACAAGCATACTGTGCCTAGGGCTAACCCCCGGGTCTTCTACTCATAACTACATGGGCCGGCATTGTGGCCTTAGACCCATTCACACAAAGGGAAACTCACCTGCACTAGCTGAACTTGCTGAAACCCCTCTGTTGCTGCCCGACAACTCTTCTGAACTGCGGCTCCACTAGCTCCCCAAGCTATCAATACCAATATAACACTTAGTCTAACTGTCCTCCGAAAGTCAACTAAGTCAACTATGGTCAAAGTCAAAGTCCTGGTCAAAGTCAAAGTCCTGGTCAAAGTCAACCTTCCAGGTCAACCCTACTCGCCGAGTATGCCTACTGACTCGTCGGGTTCATATGCTCAGACTCCTTTCGTTCATGACTCGACTCGCCGAGTCAGCCCATGACTCGCCTAGTCCACCGATTTCCGAGTCCTGTCCTGTCCAACTCACTGAGTTTCCACCCGACTCACTGATTCGAGTCTTAACTCAAAGGGTTTGGGGGTTTCGTGACCTGACTCACCGATTCCAAGAACAGACTCGCCGAGTCCAAGGCAAACTTCACCAGACTCGCCGAGTTGTTCATCCAACTCGTCAAGTTCCTCCTAATCTTCATACTACTCGCCGAGTCCACTCGAAGGACTCGCTGAGTCAATTCAGTCCTTCATATATTCAGAAGCTTTTTAAGTCATGCAGGAACTCCAAACTGTAGATCCACTCCTCCAAGGCCTATTCCTCACGTAAAGTTGCAAACTTTACATGTATCTAAGGATATCTAGGCCCAAAACTCTCCATACTCGGGTTTAAGACAACCATGCTTCACCTACACCCCCAAGACTGATACTTTATGACTCTTTAGGCCAAAATACACTTAGATCTGAAGTAGCAACTTCAGATCTGAACTTCTAACTCCAAATGGCTCTAGAACATGGCATAAAAGCCCCAAATCTCATGACAAAAAGGAAACTATGAGCAAAGGAGTGAAGGTAATGAATTCTTACCTTCAAATGCTCTGAAAAGTCACACCAACTCTGGATCCAAGGCTTCCTCTTGCACCACTATGAACTTCCTTCTCTTCCAAGCTTCAAATCACAACACCAAGGCTAGATCTTTGCTCAAAAACAGATATGGTGGCTAGGGTTCAATGTTCTGGATGAGGGGAGCTGTAAAGGAACCCTAAGGAAGAGAATGAGGTGCTTAATTAGTGCACAAAGTCCCGGATTTAGGGTTTCCCTCTTCAGACCGAACTCGTCGAGTCCATTCTCCGACTTGCTGAGATGGTCACTTACTCCTCGACCCGGATCCCGCTCGGACTCGCCGAGTTCCTCCTTGGACTCGACGAGTTGACCCCCTTGACTTAGGGTTTCCTTTCCTTTCTTGGTCTTTCTGATTTTGGGTGTTACATCTTTTATCGGTTGATATACTTAATTCACTATAAACAATGCTCTGATACCAATCTGTCACACCCCAAAACCGGAACGGCAGAATCGTTCAGGGGTGGAGGACGTCATGTTTAGTATCACGAGATATGTATATGGCAAGCAAGTAATGAACAACCATTTCATTTCGAAAGAAAAGTGTTTACAATGTGTGTGTTCACAAAACATAGAATTCATACACAAATAACAAAACAAGACTTGAAGCTATAATGCTTCATCTTCTGAATCCCTAGCACGAGCACCTATCTCATAGTCTCCTGAGAATACAAGTTATTTGAAAGAGTTGATCAGCAATTAAGTTGGTGAGTTTATAAGATTTTGGTGATGTGAGTAAGCTATAAAATGTTGTTGAAAATGTATATGTAAAAGTGGTGTAAGCTGTAAGTTCTGTTTTGAAAAGTTCGCCTGTTCCCCTAGAAAATCCTATATTTCCTACTTGAAGGAAAGTTAAGTAAAATGACACTACAAGCCTTTCTATGAGGTACTAAGTGGGTACAAGTTATATAAGACTCAGAGTAATCAAACAATCGATTGTGCGCATCTGCCCTAAGCTCACAACCCAACGAGGAACAGAAAGTAAGGCGGATAGCACACATCTCATTGGTTGTTAGATCGTTGTCATATATAACCCTGGTGTATTCACTTGTTACTCATGAGTTAATTGTAATGGTTCCTTTATATCTAATGAAAAGTTCTTTAAGAAAACCTATATTTCTTATAGTAAAATAGCGACCACAATGACTACTTTTATAATAGCTTAGTTTATACTGCTATATATAATCTGATATCGGATAGAAAGTTAATTGAGTGAATCTTCCCTAAGCCCACAACCCAACGAGGAACAGGAAGTAGGTCGGAAAACACACATTTAAATACCTATTGGGTATTAGTTTTATATATAAACATGGTGTATAAACTAAGGTATTATAGAGTTACTCACCTAAAGTCTTTAAAATTGTACCGTTTAATAAAATGGATTAAACCCTTTTCTGGGAAGTTTCTAGTTTTGTATACCAAAAGTACTGACTTTGGAAAGTATGTTTTGTACTAGAAAAACTGTGCTTCGACTCTGTGTCCTATACCCTGACCCATACCTGGTACCCTTATGATGACTTAATGTATACTAAGCATACATGTATATATAATCGGGTAGATAATAGATTGGGTGAATCCGTTCCAAGCCCATAACCCAACGAGGAACAGGAAATGAAGCGGAGAACACACATCCTATTAGCTGTCGGAACCTATTGGTATATATGTATCCTGTGGTGTATACATTAAGGAATCATAAGACTAGAATTATGGTCCTAACTTTTAATCATAGCCTTCTACCAAGGCATCTTCTGTTATGTGCTAGACTCAACTGTTCTGATTGTCGATTGTAAAAGTATATTCTCCCTATTTTATAACTATCTTGACTAGAAAATAGTTCGACTTACAAGTGGTACTGCCACTTTATGAAAGTAATGGGAAAAGTAAGTACACAGATGTCGTTTATAATGACATGCGGATGTACTAATAACCTAAAAACATATTTGTTTTATTATGGTCATAATGTGAAGGCTAGAACCCCTACTAAACGCTCTCCCTGTCTAGAGATTAAGGGAACCAAACGCGACCCCTGCAAATTCTTGCAAGCTGGGTAATTCACATTAAAATTATATGATCATGTATACCCAATATAACTATCACCTTTTGTTAAAAACAATGAGTTAGTGATTCACTGGTATAATTAGATCCTGTGTGTGTTCTCATGCTATAGCAACTTAACTTGTTTGTTATGTTCTGTATGGTATTGTTTGATTCTCTTCACTGTTTGTTTGACTCTTGTATGAACTGATTCCTTGTGTGCTTCATTGTACTAGAAGTAATGAATAGCATTCTCCTAAACTATACTTATTATAGTTTACTAATGTTCTACGTGGACTGTTATTGAAAAGACTTGTTTATCAACTAAGTTATGCTTGTACCTTAAAAACAGAGTTTTGAATAACTATAAAGTAACATAACTTTAAAAGAGTTTTCAAATGTTTTGACAACTTATAAATAGCATAAGTAACATTTTGAAAGATGTTTGTGTGACAACCCAAGTTGTCCCGTTACCGTTAACGGAATATTCCAGTTTATAAAAGTTCCGTTAATTAGAGGTCGTCAATTAAATAAACATTTCAGTTTGTTTATATTCAATATGCCGTTAAGTCGTGATAAAGGGGAATAAAAACACATAACACACATTTCCATTTATTTGGAAAATGTTACGTTTTATTATTACGACCACTAAATCGGGTGCGACCAAAAGCCCCGTTTAACGGAAGTATTGGGTAGAATTCCACTGAGCTCCAACTCCCACCCATATATAAAGGGGAGTAAACTCCATTTGAGCTCTTTCCACCCTCTCTCTCTATACTCTCTCTAGACCCGTTTTCGCCCCAAATCCGCAACCAAACGCTTCCAAATCGTAAGTCCGCTTACCCTAGCTTATTCTAAACATTATGGTTTGTGTTTATAGCCCAAAAATCGTCCAAGAAGGCATGGAATAAGGTGTTTATGGCCCAGGAACACTCTAGGGCCGTAAACCCCTAATATGGTGCCAAACATGCCTTTAAACTCATCCTTGAGCTTAGAAGCTATTAGAGGATTTAGCCTAGGAGTGTTTGAACCCCAAAACAACAAGATTTGTGGCATAAAAGAGGGTTTACAGCCCAAGCACATGCTTAGGCCGTAAACACCCTCTAAACTTGTTAAATCAAGTTCCAAACACTCCCAAACCACCCATAGGCTTAAGACATAAAATAAGGACATGCTATTTAGGGTTTGGAACATTTAAACACAAGGAAATATGGGGTGACTTGGAGTTTATGGCCCAAGCAAGTACCTAGGCCGTAAACTCCCCAAAACACATCCAAATGATAGTTTTAATCCCCCAAAATGGCATCACACTCAATTATAAATTGCTAGGAAGGTATTAGGGGCTTAAAACTTCACTTAACTCAAAGAATGAGAGTTTACGGCCGTAAACTCCCTTAGGAGTTGTCCCTAGGCCGTAAACTCCTATAAGGTGCCCTTAGAAGCCTTGAACCCACTCATGCCTTTTTGGAAAAGTACTTAGAAAAATCCCATAAACAAGCTAGAAGCCATAAACACCCTAGAACCCTTCACCATGAGTTTACGGCCGTAAACTCATGGTGAGTAGTCCCTGGTCCATAAACTATGTAATAAGGGTTTGCTCTTTGAGAGTAAACTCCATTCCTTAGCCATACACACCTTTAGACGCTACCCGGGACACCCAAACACTTATCCAAAGTGTTTTCCGCTCCTTTGAGCGCGTATATTTGTTTAATTAGTATTAAATATACTAATTGTATGTGAACATATGTTATCATATGTTAAATAGGTCATTGTGTGTGTTCGAGTCCTTGCGTGACGCCGAACGCCCAAACGGCACCTTCGTCGGACCTACTTACACCAGGTGAGTTCATACCCCTGAATGAACCTTTTAATGTTTTTACATGTTTTATAGGGGGGATACAAGTTAAACATGCCAGTTATCATATCAATCACATGTGATTGATAACCCGAATGCACAAGATTTTACCACACTTTACATTGTCTTACCAAGTAGGACACTATAATGGTTTTCAAAGAGGTTTTCAATCATTTCAAAAACTCTTACTTATACTGTCATATCTAAATTCATTTTAAACTGGGTTATAAAGGTTCCAAGGATTTACAAAGTTTTCAAACTTATTTTACCAAAGAATATCAAATGTGATTTTCCCTGAATATAAAGGTTTTTCCAAGGTTTTCATCGAAGTTCCCTTTTACGACGTACACTTTTACTTGTTTGTTACCGCTATTTCGCTTTTACTTATTTAAAACGCCTACTTGATAACGCATTTCCTTCGTGATACGCTTATACCGGATTTTTGTCTCTATATCGCTTATACTTGTAGCCTCTTATACTTGATAGACGCTCTTACTTCACTTATCGTCGTATCCACTTCGTGATACACTTACACTTGGTACACTTATACTTCGCGATTCGATTATCCCACTCTGTACGCTTATACTTCACGACTCGGATGTTCCACTGTATGCTTATACTTCACGACTCGGATGTTCCACTGTACGCTTATACTTCACGACTCGGATGTTCCACTGTACGCTTATACTTCACGACTCGGATGTTCCGCTGTACGCTTATACTTCACGACTCGGATATCTCACTGTACACTTATACTTCACCAGTCGGTTATTCCACACTATACACCTATACTTCACGATATGATTCCACTTGATACACACTCAAGTATAGTTAGATGTATGTCTGTGATTGTATAGATGCATATAAATAATGATTGAAGGACTTAGGAAGGCTTGTCCGCCCTATTTCCTTTTCTTCGTTGAGATGTGGTCTGGTGGGATCGGATGTCCATCCGAAGGTCGTTGATTCATTAGTTATATATTATGTACACAAGCATAGACATAAGGGTTTACTTCAGTCAGTTCAGTCATGAGTCTCTACCTCTAGTTCAGCACTTACATTAGAAACCCACTATTCGGAAGTCTCTACCCACTATTTGGGATGCATCTTCAGGACACGGCCTTCTCCGTCGTCTAGTTGGTAACCAGAGTCTCCTGTAGGGAGAACGGACATTGTGTGTATAGATCTATACGGGATTAACACCCCCGCACCCTGACTGCTAGCTACAGTCCACGGCCCACCAAGCCAAGGGGTGACAAATGTCACATTATATAGACGCTTGTAGGGCGTCTGGTACTCTAGTGTCGGTTAGTATGGTTACGAGTATCCCGGGTTACCTTATAATTCATGGTCTTAAGGTAACAGTATTGACCGGCAATTTACACTGTATGCTGGTAACTCATTTTCAAGGTCATACTATTTTGACCTTGCGAGATGTATCTTTCATTTGATACTGTCTGCGGTCTGTATTCTCTGTTTTGACCTTGAAAGATGTATCTTTCATTTGATACTGTTTGCGGTCTTTGTTCACCGTTTTAGACCTTACCAACTGTACCTTTCATTTGGAACCTTCTGGGGTCCGAGTCTCTATTTGTTAGACTGAACCAGGCGTGTCGTTGTTCGATACTCTCCTGGAGTCTATGATTCCTTGCCTTAGTCAGCAGTCCTCACTGTTGAGGCATATGTTATTCCCTGATGTCGTTTGCTTTCCTCAATAATCAAATTCAATATTTTGATAATGATAGCAATTTAGGGAAAATGACTTTTTACCACATAACACTGACCAGTCTTGGTAGAAGGCTGCTTTATTAAAGAAAATATAGGATTTTCTGGAAGGAACTCTAATACACAGTAAACACTTAAACTACTACTTTATAAAGTTATTGGATAATGTCACTAAATACTTATGAACTCACCAGCATTTGTAAAAATGTTGATACTCGCTTTTCAAATAACTTGTATTCTCAGGTTAGCATTAGACAGGTACATCCCCGGAGCTGTTGATGAAGATAGCTTAGTACCGCGCTGTATTTATTCTATTACTTGTATTACCTTAATGCTTTGTAATGTAAACCATGTAAATTTATTACTATTAATGCAATGTTTTGTTGTACTTTGATTACTATAATGCATGTGTTGTGATACTTGACATGACGTCATCCACCCCAGAACGTTTCCGTCGTTCCGGTTTTGGGGTGTGACAGTTTGTAACAAAAAATTACACAATTATCATTGTGTTCAACTTGTATTCTCCCCTTAAAATAGTTAAAACAGTTAAAAGATTCATTACGGGGTATGAACTCACCTGATGTGGGTGATTCAAACGGATATGCGTGTAAGGATGAGATGTCCCACGAATGAAGTCCCGAGACACAATAAGTCCTAAATGACTTATAAGGACACATATTGACATGAATATAGTGTTTATAAACAACTATATGAAAGGGAACACCTTCCGGGACTAGGAAACACCTTCATCAAGTGTTGGAATCACATGTGATTCATCAAAGGGAAGTGAAATGGCACCTAAAGGTGTTTACGGTTTTGGGACCAACTCCATTGGAGTTTACGGTCGTAAACCCATGTTTTTACAGCCGTAAAGTCATGGTACCTCCACCATTTTGTGTTTTGAAGCCTATATGTCCTAAAGAAGCATTCCTACTTCATGTCTTAGTCTTAGGAAGTGTTTAGGGCACCATTTGACTCCTAAATGGAGTTTACGGTCCTTGGACCATTTGCCTTTGGGTTTATGGTCATAAACCCATATGGTTTATGGTGTTTTTGTGTTTTCGAGTACTAAGCTCATCAAGGAAGGGATCTAGGCTAGTTTCCAAGGCTTAGAAGGGACTAGGGCACACTTTGGCACCATTTTTAGGGTTTACGGTCCAATAACATCTTGGACCGTAAACACCTTTGATCTCGACTTTCTTGGGTGTTTTCTTGATGTGTAGAAGTGTAACAAGTCTTATAATACTCTAGGATAAAAGTACTTACTAGGTAGAAGCTTGAAAAGGTGCTAAAAGTCCAAGAACACTAGTGTGTGTTCTTGGTGTTCTTGGTGAAACTTGAAGATCTACACTTTTGGAATGATTTCGCAGATGGAAGGGTGTTAGATCACTAGATCAAGGTAGATATCAACGTATTAGGGCTAGAAACACTTACAAGTTGAAGATCAAGAAGGCAAATTTGGATGCTACTTGAGAGGATTTGAGTTCTAGCTTGAAATGGTGAAAAATGTGAAAAATGGCTAAGTGTCATATATATAGACATTAGGGTTTACGGTCCAAATACCATTTTGGGCCGTAAACTCCAAACTCTTGGAGTTTTTGGAACTTTATTGATGCACAATAAACCTTAGGGCATCCTCTCTCCTGTTAACTTCTGAAGCACTAACTTTAAAACATTCAAACTTATTCCAAAAAGCTTGAAAGTTGGCAGAAACTATTCTGACTTCTATTGAATTGAATGGTTGTATAGAGCAGAAATTTCGGGTTGTCACAGGGATGGATCGATAATCTCGATCAATGCGCCTCCTCCATCAATGTGGTGCGCGACCCACCTGCATACGACACCCAAATCCGAACCTGGAAGGTCATAAGCCCGCGGCTATCGGTAACGAACTCCGATACCTGCCCAATTACCCGCTCTCTCTTACGGTTCTCTGGTCTCACGGCCTCTACCTGGGCCTCCCGAATGGTGTCCAACACCGGAGCCATCACTGTCAACCGCATACAGATGTCTCAAATAGGGGTACTCTCCGCCCTACGCCTTAGGACATCAGCTACAACATTAGCCTTGCCCGGGTGGTACAGGATCTCACAATAGTAATCCTTTACCACGTCCAACCATCTCCTCTGGCGCATATTCAGATTGGGCTGATCCATCAAATACTTCAAGCTCTTGTGGTCCGTGTATATGGTACACCGAACCCCATACAAATAGTGACACCAGATCTTGAGGGCGAACACTACTGCCCCCAACTCCAGATCGTGGGTGGGATACCTCATCTTATGAGGCTTTAGCTGCCTCGATGCATATGCTATCACATGCCCCCTCTGTATAAGTACTGCACCCAACCCCGGTATCAATGCGTCACAGTATACCACAAAATCCTTCATCCCTTCCGGGAGGGCTAACACCGGGGCTTCGCATAATCTCTGGCGAAGTGTCTCAAATGAGGTTTGCTGCTCTGGACCCCATGAAAAAGCAACACCCTTACGGTTCAACCTGGTGAGTGGCACGACGATCTTGGAGAAATTCCTGATAAATCTCCGATAATATCCCGCCAACCCTAGGAAACTCCTGATCTCGGTGGGTGATCTCGGCACCTCCCACCTCATAACCGCCTCAATCTTGGCCGGATCGACCAAAATCCCATTCTGGTTGATGAGATGCCCCAAAAATTGGACCTCTCGTAACTAGAACTCGCACTTGGAGAATTTGGCATAAAGCCTCTCCGATCTCAGAACTCCGAGGATCTCCCTCAAATGCTCCTCATGATGCTCTCTGGATCTCGAATACACCAATATATCATCAATGAACACGATCACTGAATGATCCAACATCAGCCTGCACACCCTGTTCATGAGATCCATGAACGCCGTCGGTGCATTGGTGAGCCCGAAAGGCATCACCACGAACTCGTAATGCCCATAACGAGTTCTGAATGCCGTCTTCTGGATATCCTCATCCCGCACTCTCATCTGTTGATATCCCGACCTCAGATAAATCTTGGAGAACCAAGACGCTCCCTGCAACTGGTCGAACAAATCGTCGATCCTCGGTAGTGGGTAACGGTTCTTGACCGTCAACTTGTTCAACTCTCGGTAATCAATGCACATCCGGTGTGAACCATCCTTTTTCTTGACAAAAAGGATCGACGCTTCCCACGGTGAGCTACTCGGTCTAATAAACCCCTTCCCCAGCAGCTCCTGAAGCTGCGAAGATAACTCCTACATCTTTGGCGGTGCAAGGCGATAAGGCGCCTTGGCGATAGGTGCTGCCCCTGGAATCAAATCGATGCGGAACTCAACCTGCCTCTCGGGAGGCACACCCGACAACTCCTCGTGAAAAACATCCGAGAACTCGTGCACTATCGGAACATCATCAATCGAACTCAGCCTCTCGGCAGGCACTCGCATATCCATCACATAGGCTACAAACCCACTGCAGCCCTGTTGTAAACTCTGTCTCGCTCTGGCAGCCGAACAAAATGCTGACCCAGAACAGGTACCCTCTCCATAAATCATAAGAACTCCCCCACTAGGGTCTCGTATGGTCACCAGCTGTCGTTCGTAGTTGATAACTGCTCCAAACCTGCTCAACCAGTCCATGCCCACGATGACACAGACATTTCCCATCGCAATCGGGACCAAATCAATCGGAAACTCAACGCCGAAAATCTCGAGCACACATCCTCGAATCACATCAGTGGCATACACCACTCGCTCTTCAGTTATGGAAACTCGTAGAGGTCGACTCAACGCCTCTCGTTGGGTACTGACGTGCTGACTAAACGCTAAAGACACAAATGACCGACTCGCAACCGAGTCAAATAACACCAAAGCAGGTACAGAACTCACAAGAAAAGTACCTACGCATATCGCAATATCTCATAACTCAACATAAATAAAAGAAAGAATACATACCAGCCACGACATCGGGCGTTGCGCGGACCTCCTCCGCTGTCAACTGGAAGGCTCTCCCGCGAGCCTTTGGTGCCTCGGACTTCACTGGCCGGGCCTCAGTAGCTTGGGCAGCACGTGCAAATCCCTGTGTCGATCCCCACCGCAGCTGTGGGCACTCGGCCTTCTGATGTCCGGTCTAGTTGCAATGGAATCAAACCATGAATCCCTGGGGACAATCCCTCGCATAGTGTCCCTCCTTCCCACACTTGTAACACACCCCCAGCTCTGCACACTCCCTCATGGCTCTTGCCACACTTCCCACAAGTACGGCCCTTCGAACCCCCAGATCTTGAATCAGCGGGCTTTACCCGCTTGGCTGCCGGCTATGCCTGTGTCGGTCGCCTGTCCCTCTTATGAGACTCAGCCTCCTCCCTTACCTGAGTCTCCAGCTCAATCTCCCTCTTTCGGGCATTTTCCTGGACCTCGGCAAATGTCCGGTATGACGAGTTCGCCACGAACTCACATATATGCTGAAGTATCGACTCATACGTGCCTGCTCAGTCGACACGTGCTCAGGGCAAAACAGCGCCCTCTCATGAAACATCCTCGTAATCACCGTAACAGACTCAGTTCCCTACTTGAGAGACAAGAACTCCTGGGCTAGACGTTCCCTCTCCATAGGGGGAACATACTCATCTCAAAACATCATGGTGAACCTCTCCCAGGTCACCGCAGTAAGCTCTGCCGTAGTGAAGTCTGTCATCACAAACTTCCACCAGTCCTTCGCTCCCAAGCGAAGCTAGTTCAGTGCAAACCGAACTCTCAAATGCTCCGGAAACGAGCAAGTATAGAAACATCCCTCAATATCAGAAATCCATCTCATCGCAGCGATCGGATCCTGCATCCCGTCGAACTCTGGTGGCTTCGTGTTGTTGAACTCTCGATACAGCAACGAGTCAGCCCCTGCGGCCTTGCAGCAGCGACGTCTGCGGTGGCCGCAGCAACAGCTGCATCAGTAAGAGTAGCGTAACGCTCGTCAAAAGTCTCGATCAGAGTGGTCTTGATAGACCCAAACATCTCCGGTATCTCGGCTTGGATGGCAGCAGCCACCTCCTCATGAATCAACCTGCAGATCTCCTCATCACTAACACCACTGCTCTCAGGTGTGTAGCGTGTCCCAACCATGATGTCTCTCTGAAATACAACAGAAAATATCAGAGATCTGCTCAAGCATACTCGCACTCGATAACTCAACCCTACTAGTTTCCTAGTACCCTAAGGATTCTTACTTGGACTGCGCACTGATACGGTGTCTTCGGTAGTACAGGCCCTTATACTACCATCGATACCGCATCAGTATTCACCCCAAGTCCTCCTCCTTGGATCCCATGTCACAAGTACTCTACCTCTCTCTAGCATAGGCTACCCTTCGGTAGACCTCTCATAAGCTCCTCACTGCTACCTACTCACTCTCAAGCATCTAATAGCAGCAGAAATCTCCCTAGGCTAAGGCATCACAAATCAGGCCACTCTAGTCCTAATATGAATACATAGCCTACTCTAACATGCATATCATATCATAATCATATCTCATAACACATAATGCAAGGGTATTTTGGGAAATCACCGTTCAGGTGTTGGCTGGCCGTACACATTGCTTTCTCCTATTTTTCTCTTTTACTTCTTTAGAAAAATTGTTTATTTTGTTAAAAACTTTCTCAAAACCTCAGTTTGAGTTCAGACACGCCCGAAGGTGCATCCGAATCCCTCAAACCAAGGCTCTGATACCAACTTGTAACAACGTAAATTTCAAAACAATTTTTCACTTTTTAATAATGCAATTTCATTCATAAAAATTCTCAATTCTCAATGTATCACATAACAAATCCATAAAATCACATCACAAGATCAAATATATGAAACTCTGATAGTGTGTACTGGTCATGCCGGCGCCTTCCCGCGATCCTCACTGGTACCTAAAACACATCACACAAACACTGTAAGCACAAGGATTAGTGAGTTCCCCAAAAAACCACATACAACACATACGCCTCTCGAGGCTACAGTACGACCCTCCGGTCGATGTGTCTCAGCGGGACCCTCCAGTCCCGTAGCTCGTTGGACCCTCTGTTCTGGTCATAGCTTGTTGGGCCCTTCGGCCCGGTCTGTATCGTTGGACCCTTCGGTCCGGTCTATATCGTTGGACCCTCTGGTCCGGTCTATACAATCACATAGCATACATATATCACATTTCACATAATCTCATACATACACATAGCACACAAGACCCTCCGGTCTACACATATATACCACTCTAGGTAATGTATAGTGAGAAGACTCACCTCGGGTATCTCGGATAATCTCGCATACGAACACACTGGTCTAGCCCCCGCCTAAACACATAACAACACTCTCAAATAAATAATGGCTCTCAAAGGCTAGATTAAATCCACTCTACAATTCTACAGAAGGGTAAAAGACCATTTTACCCCTCCCTAACCCAAAAGTCCAAAGGTTGACCAAAAACCTAAAAGTCAACGGAAGTCAACAGGAGGCAGTACGCGGTGCGTACCTTCTCTGTATGCAGGGCGTACGCCGGCGAACCACAATCGGGGTCTTAACCCCTTACGCTGCGCGTACTGAGAGTTACGCCCAACGTAAGTCTCAGTTTCAGCCTTTCCTTAGATTTTGGTCTTAAACGGTTAAGACACTCATTCAACTTCCAGATCTGACTCTCCCTAAGCCTCTTATCCCATAAAGTCAGAACCTTTAAGCCTTTGCATGGTTGTAAAGGTCCCTACACCCTCTAACACCTTTCCTTCTTCCTTAAAAGGTCTAGATATCATGCATGGCTCAATATTTACGTCCAAGATTGCATTTTTATGAACATACAACTCTTATAGTCCTGAAATATGATAAATCTAGGCCAATGGAGACCATTTGCTCATAAAGTCTCCACCTTGGGACCAAAAACCCTAGAATTGGTCCAAAAAGCACACAACACAAATGACAAGGAAATTTTTGAGCTTTTTACCTCAGAAAGAAAGCTCCAACCTCTGAAAAGCTCGGATCTACTCTTGCCCACAAACTCCTAGCTTCCAAAATGGCCTCCTCTTCTCTTTCACCACCTTGAAATGACACTTGGAGCTTAGAACACCAACACGCTAGCTAGAAATGAAGGAGGACTCTCTATTAGGGTTTCACTCTCTGCAATGGTGGTTGAGGATAAGGAC
Source organism: Lactuca serriola (assembly GCF_051521515.1). Taxonomy (NCBI): domain Eukaryota; kingdom Viridiplantae; phylum Streptophyta; class Magnoliopsida; order Asterales; family Asteraceae; genus Lactuca; species Lactuca serriola. The sequence goes on from NC_136410.1 coordinate 287,454,740, forward strand.
TTAGCATTCCTTTTATAGCACACAAGCCACAAATTAGGGTTTACATCTAGGCTCGCTACGCCCAGCGCAACCTTGGGTATGCCCAGCATACCTAGGCGAGTTCGCATCCAAATTAAGTGCGCGAGTACACGCAGCGTACTCTTTAGTACGCGCAGTGTACTCTTCAGTACGCCCAGCGTACTCACTAGCCTAACAATTCATTTAAGGGGCTTAACTTGACAACTTGGGAAAAAAGAAGGGTTTAAGAGACACACCTGAATTCGGGATGTTACAAGTAGTTTAAAAAAACTGTAATTTTTTCAAAAAAACTGCATTTTTTTTTTCTAAAATACTGCAAAAATTTCAAAAAAAGTGCAACTTTTTCAAAAAAAAATGCAATTTTTTTAAAAAAACTACAATTTTTTTATAAAACTACACTTTTGTAAAAAAATATAAATTTTTAAAAATCAGTAAATTTATATAAAAAAACTAGAATATTTAAAAAAAAAAAAAAAAAAAAAAAAAAAAAAAAAAAAACACTCTAATTTTTTTAACAAAAAAATCAACATTTTAGGTGTATATATTCATATTTTTTTTCAAATGAATATATGCATATTTCTTATACTATAATATTCGTAAGTAAATCATAAAAAATCTCATTTTTATTAATCAATCTATAAACATAATAGTACAAGTATTTTATTCGATACAAAATGAAATATAAAAAATAAAAAATGCTATGAAGATTCACAATGTTATCATTTCGTCATATCAAGATTTTCGTATGTTCTTCAATTTATCACTTTTCACTTCTTCAATAATTTCCACAAATTCTTCAAAATCTACAAGAAAATTAAAAAGTTTGATTAATGCAAGAACACTCACAAAAATACACATGCATATATCATATAAGATTTACATGTGATTCATATGTGAATTACATGTGAATCACATGTAATTCATATGTGAGTTGCATGTTATTTACATGTGAATCACATGTAATTCTTATGCAATTCACTTGTGATCTACATGTGAATCACATGTAATTTATATGTGAATCACTTGTGATTCATATGTAACTCATATAGGATTCACTTGTGATTTACATGTGAATTACATGTGATTTTATATGTGAATTACATGTGATTCATATGTGAATCACTTGTGATTTACTTGTGAATCACTTGTGATTTATATGTGATTCACTTGTGATTTATATGTGATTCAAATGTGAATCACAAGGGATTCACATGTGAATCACAAGTGATTTACATGTGAATTACATGTTATTTACATGTGAATCACATGTAATTCATATGTGATTCACTTATGATTTACATGTGAATCACATGTGATCCATATGTGAATTACATGTGATTTTTTCTATAACGATATGAGATTTCCTGAATTCCAAAACACAAATTCAAAAATAGAATACTAAAGAAGCAGATGGTGATTATTAGTGCATTATATAATTACTTTATATCCAAAAAATAATATAAATATTAGAATGTTTGAAAATATTCTGCATTTTTTAAATAAAAAGATTATAATAATAATATTCATGTACCTTGGTTGTTGTGCTCCTATTTGCATTATCATTTATCAAACTCTTCATCTACTATAGGGTTTAATTGCAACAATCAATTATACAAGTTCTATATAATCATTTGCATTATCATTTTTAGGTGAATCGGTTATTAACTTAGCACTTGAGGTCTTTTCAAGTTTTGTATGATCACTTGAATCAATTACAGGGCACACTGGACTTGAGATGATCATTGAATCAACACCAAAATTGTTTGATGGTGTTTTACCAGTATGGATACTGTTATTTCCAAAGTAGCATCCTGCAAAAATTAGATGACATCAGGATCACATACTAAGACAACAGACAAGTGATGTACAAAAAGTAACCTTTTTCTTACTTTTGAGAGATTAAATTTTGATGACTTCTTCCCAAAAAATACAGTCTTGATCCATTTTCCAGGAGACTTCCCCATTCTTGACTAATAGAAATGTTACAGCTCTAAATTCTTTGTATTATCCCAAAAACAAACTCTCAATGAAGCTACAGGAAATGAAACATAAAACACAACCAAAACTGTGAAATGTGAATAACATCATTCCCACATACATTGACTTGAAATTTGAATTTAATCATCCCAAAGGGCCACTGTTTGAATCTAATTTCATTAGTGTTTGAAATAACACAATATCTTCACGTCAACAAGATGAAATTTAAATACTTGCTTCTCCTATACATATCACACTACCGAAAAAAGAAAAAAGGAATCTACATAATTCCAGTTACAATTGGTCAATTAGATATAGCAAAAAGAGCAACTAAACAAGTCTGAGTTATGAAAAAGGAAACAAGCTTAAAAAGTTACTCAATTTCCATTCAATACTAAAATACCTGAACTTGTAGCAAAAGGTAATGGAAGAATACATGATGATGTTGTTTTAAAGATTTTGATGCAAAAGGTTAAATGTTGAAGAATACGTGATACATGCAACATGATTGAATTCCGAAGATTAAATGTTGAAGACGATAAATCCTTCCTCGAATTGTTACCTTTCGATAGATTCTTAACCCTATCTCGTCACAAATCAAATCAATTAGTGTAACGACCCAAAAATCACGACTAAAAATTTCTTTAAATGCATCACTAAAACCAGATTTATAAAAACGTATCATAAGTCAAAACATAACTTTCGAGTATTAAATTCAAAACATAATCTCATTATCAGAGTCAAACATTCCCAGGCTAACTGACTATGGTGTGTGCACTGCAATCTTCCCGAGCTCCTCTTTTGAAAACTGAGTACTTGAAACCAAACTGAAAACCGTAAGCACGAAGCATAATGAGCTCCCCCAAACTACCACATACCATGTAATAACATATAAAGCACATACTGGGCCTTGCCCACTGCATCAGATCGAGGTCCGGACTAACTGGGGCCTTGCCCCTGCATCGGACCGAAGTCCGAAAACTGACTGGGATCTTGTCCCCTGCATCGGACCAAGGTCCGGACTAACTGGGGCCTTGCCCCTTGCATCGGACGGAAGTCCGAAAACTGACTGGGACCTTGTCCCCTGCATCGGACCGAAGTCCGGACTAACTGGGGCCTTGCCCCCTGTATCGGACCGAAGTCCGGAAACTGACTGGGACCTTGTCCCCTGCATCGGACCGAAGTCCGGACTAACTGGGGCCTTGCCCCCTGCATCGGACCGAAGTCCGGAAACTGACTGGACATCACATAGCATAAACATATCAACTAGCATGAACACACATATACTGCATACTGCATCAGGCCGTAACCCAGAACACATAACACATAAATCCTGTCTGAGCCACGAAGGCATCAAACATACTAACTACTGCATCGGATCAAAGTCCGGAAACTACTGCTAGCTAAACGGGCCGGCATTGTGGCCTTAGACCCGTTCCTACTGGAAGGAAACTCACCTGAACTGCTGAGCTCTGCTGATAATCCTCTGGCTGCTAATCGACAATCCCTGAGTCGCTGCTCCTCCAGCTCTCCGAGCTACCAATATCAATATGACACTTAGTCTGACAGTCCTCTAAAAGTCAACTAAGTCAACTCTGGTCAAAGTCAACCTTCCAGGTCAACCCTACTCGCCAAGTCCTCCTAATGACTCGCCGAGTTCATATGCTCAGGGTCTTTCTATTCGCTACTCGACTCGCCGAGTCAGTCCATGACTCGCCGAGTCCAACTATTTCCGAGTCCTGTCCTGTCCAACTCGCTGAGTCACCACCCTACTCACTGATTCGAGTCTCAACTCGAAGGGTTTGGGGTTTCGCAACTTGACTCGCCGAGTCCAATAATAGACTCGCCGAGCCCAAGGCAATCTTCAACCAACTCGTCGAGTTGTTCTTCCAACTCGCCGAGTTCATGCCTAACTTCATCCGACTCGACGAGTTGTTCATCCCACTCGTCGAGTTCCTCCTCATCTTCATACTACTCGCCGAGTTCACCCATGTGACTCGCCGAGTCGCTACAGCTCTTAATCCATGCAGTGGCTTTTCGAGCCAAACAGGGGTTCCAACTCATAGATCCATACTTCTAAGGCCTATTCCTCACGTAAAGTGGCAAACTTTACGTGTAGCTAAAGAGATCTAGGCTCAAAACACATTCAAACTAGGGTTTATGGCAACATACTTCTCCAACATACCAAGGGCAGATACTTTAGGGGATTCTAGACCAAAACAAGCATGGATCTGAGGTAGCAACCTCAGATCTGGACCTCTAGCTCGAAATGGTTACTTATCATGCCAAAATGTCCAAAACTCACACATAAGAATAGATCTTGGTGCAAAGGGAGTCCAAGCAACACCTTATTACCTCCAATTGGTCTGAAATGTCTTCTCAATCCCGGATCTACAGTCCCTTCTTGCACCTCCAAGGCCTTTCTTCCTTCTCCAAGCTTTAATGCACTCTTCAAGGCAAGATCTAGCTCAAAAACGGATATGGTGGCTAGGGTTTGGTGTTCTGGGGTAGAGAGGCAGTAAAGGAACCCTAGGTAGGAGAATGAGACGTTTAAATAGGCTCCAAGTCCCGGATTTAGGGTTTTCCTCGTTCAGACCCAACTCGCCAAGTTCACGAGCCGACTCGCCGAGTTGGTCACTTACTCGATCCCCCGGATCCCACTCCGACTCATCGAGTTCCTCCCTGGACTCGACGAGTCCACTCCTTGACTTAGGGTTTCTTTCCTTTTCTTGGCCTTTCTGATTTTGGGTGTTACAACTCTCCCCCACTTAAACTAAACTTCGTCCTCGAAGTTTGCTATGGCCAACTATCCTGCGAACTGTCTCCAACTCTCTGTCTGGGAAAACTAACACCCTTTTGTCCATCACTCCAGCCACCCACAGTGTTGGTCACTACTGTTGGTATGTACTAAATCCTTCTCTTTTCCATAATTTCCTTAACGTTACTTCTTCCGACTAAAAATTCTGTTATCCCTCATCCGCCTTCCGGATACACTGAGACCACCCTGGTCCAACTAATCTGTCAATATCTGAGTTACCGGACTCCCACCGGTCACTACACTCCATTGCAATCTCCTAGTCGCTTCCAGCGACTCCTGAAGATATTTTGACTATCTATAACTGTTCTATTCATTCTTCCACTCATACTGAAACAATGCTGCTGGACCAGCTTGCTTATCTCCCATCTGATTACTCAACTCCTACTAACTCGAGTCTTCCATCCTAAAAGAAAAGCTACCTGCCTATCTATCCTTACAGATCACTATACTTGGCAGAAGGCTCAACTGGTCCTGCTGAGAGGGACTTGCCATATCCAGATCAACCAACTATACTAATACTGACCCTCATACTGCAACTATCCGAAACACGGAACTGCCTGCAACACTGAACTGCCTAAAACACTGAACTGCCTGAAACACTGAACTGCCTGAAACACTGAACTGCCTGAAACACTGAACTGCGAGAAACACTGAACTGCCTGATACACTGAACTGTGTGAAACACTGAACTGCCTGATACACTGAACTGACTGAAACACTGAGTTCCAACTCAACTGTGGAGTCAAAGGACTCCCCACTTAGTCGCTCCCACGACTTCTGAACGAAATCTTTCTCTGGAACTAGTTTCCACTAGTTATCTTGTCACTGTGGCTCTAACAACCTTCCGATCCAACCGATCGGGTCCATATGTCACATCTTGACATCATCAATTCCACGACTAACAACATGATGGCTCCCATACTGACGGCAGCCCTTAACATACCCGAACCCCAACGGTCCACTGCTACTCTGATCTCATACCGATGTGACGATCTATATAGGGATGGCAAAAAAACCCGAACCCGACGAGAAAACCCGAACTCCGAAGATTTTGGGGCGGGGCGGGTCACTCTTATCGGGTTTCGGGTCGGGTTTCGGGTCATTATCGGGTTTTTAGTTCGGGTTCGGGTCAGGGAGTGGGGTATGCATGCCCCGACCCGCCTCGACCCGAAAAATTATATATATATATATATATATATATATATATATATATATATATATATATATATATATATATATATATATATATATATATATATATATAATGAGATTTCATCCCTCTTACCCATTTCAGCCACCCGAAGACTCTAACCTTCAATCCCATCACGTATTCCCAATTTCTCACTATTGTGATGAATTTAGTTACGATATTAGACTTTAGTAATTTCTATTTGGTTCACTTATGTTAAGAACTTATTTGTATTTTAAGCATTTGTAAGGTTTTAATTTCTCAATTGTTTCATTGTAGTTTTCCTAATTTTTTCTGCCACCATTTTCGGGTCGGGTTTCGGGTTTCGGGTCGGGTTCGGGGATATTTTTAGCCCCGACGGGGCGCCCCGATAAGAAACCCGTTGGGTTTCGGGTCGGGTTCGGGGACAAATATAAATATCGGGTTCGGTTATGGGATATGCCGCCCCGCTCCGAACCCGCCCCGTTGCCATTCCTAGATCTATAGCCAAATTGCTGACTTAGCCATAACTGAACCATTTGGGAAATCCGAAATCTAACCCGTGGATTCCCATATCCTCACTGCTGCACCCGAACGGGTGGGAACTACTGCTTTTCCCGGATCCAATAACGCGCTCATGCTATCTACTGACTGGAAGAGTGCTACGGCTACTTCCGCAGACTTACGATGCTATACTACTATCTGACTGCTAGTGAATGTTGCGGCTACCCCCGCAGATTTTCAACACTACTACTACTATCTGGCTGCTAGTGAATGCTACGACTACCCCCGTAGACTTACAACACCATTACTACTATCTGACTGCTAGTGAATGCTACGGCTACCTCCGCAGACTTACAACACTACTACTACTATCTGACTGCTAGTGAATGCTACGGCTACCCCCGTAGACTTACAACACCACTACTACTATCTGACTGCTAGTGAATGCTACGGCTACCCCCGTAGACTTACAACACCACTACTATTATCTGACTGCTAGTGAATGCTACGGCTACCCCCCGCAGACTTACAACACTACTACTATCTGAGGACATCCTGACTATCCCTAGTCCTGCTAGTGATTCCTCATCCTGATTTCTCAAAACCAACCCTCAGTCTTTGAATATTGCATCAACCTCGACATCTTATATCCTTGATATACTTAGCGCTTCGTCGAGGAATTCTTCGGCTTGGTTCCCAAACCAACCGTCTACTAACCCGGATACAAGAAGCTATTGTTGGGAAGTTTCCAAACTCCCAACTCCTGAATCTACACAATTCTGCATGCTGACTCTGTCACTGGCTACTAATACGAAAGCATCTCTTGCTAACCGTTCTCAGGATCCTCATTCTGACTCACTTGAGCCCTACAGGAGGTCCTCCAATCCTGGATTCCCAACCAGCTTCTAACCATCTCGATTACATGGACTAACTGCTGGGAAGGTCCTCGAACTCCCAATTCTGAACTTCTCAATCCATCGATCACTGTGCTACTATTTTTTCTTCTCAGAGGCCGCGCACTCATTCTAGGTCTACGTGGCTCTTATCCTTGTATACTCGGAGGGTTCTCCCCTACTTGGATTTGGCTAATTCCTTACTGCTCACTAGTCGAAAGGATTCCCAACCTTCCTTCCATTAAAAGGGCGATATGCTTTCCGCCAACGTTTACCTCCGTCGGCGCTCCAACTAACTCTTACCAGATCTGCACCCTTCTTACTATCTAACTGAGCACCCTTCGATCCTTAACTGTATTTGCTTTAGGGACTACATCCCGAGAACCTGCGTTTGGGGTGCACATCCCCAACCCACTTCCTTACTGACCGCTAGATACTCCACTAAAAACTCTGGATTATCACTACTGAGAATATAACTGATCATTACCCGACTAACGCCTTCCGCAAGTAGTAAGGCACTACTGAATCTTACACATACATGTTATAGTCACCGCATCTGAAGTAACCTGATCTAGAGGGAACGACCTCAAATTCGCCATTCTAATCCCATGGTATGCAGATGGCATAAAACTCCGTCACAAGTAGGTAATATAATACCCCCAACACATATACTTATTGATATCAATGCAACAACATAACAAATAATAACATGAATAATAATTGACAGGGAGGTAAAAGATACATACCTACATCACTCAGCGCTGCTCGAATCCTTGCTGAAATCAACCGGAAAACTCGGCTCCGAGCCGTGGGCGCCCTTGCTCGGCCTCGGCAACCACTGGCGGTACTTGAAGTCCCAAGGGCAGGAGCTGGCACCTGCCCTGCTGTATACAAACTCGGACAGTGGGCCTTCTTGTGGCCCCTCTGACTGCGATGGAAACATATCGGATCAAGTCCCTGGGCGATGGTAACAGTACAATCTCTGCTAAAATGGCCAATCTGGCCGCACTTGAAACATCTAACATCGCCCCCACTTCTACGCCTGCATGTACCCATGTGCGTCCTACCACACTTCCCACATCGACTGCCGCTCTGATAGTTCCTCGTCCTCAAATCCGACCCCTTGGGCCTCTTGTCCGAACCTGCGGCTCCCTGAGTTTCATCCGTTTTCCTCTTCCTTTCTGATTCCCTACCCGTCTCTCGCTCCTGCGTTACCTTGTCGACACCGCCCGTCGACTGAACAACAACTGTCTGATCCTGGAGCTTCGCAATCAACCTATCAGTGATCCTCACAACTATGTTGGGCAGATCCTCGCGAATGGCTCGTATAACCTTCTCAACTATCCAATCATGTAAAGGTCTCTCTTGGAGACAGGGTGCCCCACTCACTCATGTCCCCTGATGGCAAAAACTGGAAATGGGATCTCCTCTCCCGATGGATCCCTGAACTCCATAAGAATTGGGGTCTAGATGAGCCCCAATCTGTCCTGAAACTATCCCGACCTTAAAGGCCTCAAGGTGACTGTCCATGAGCTCCACAATGGCCTCTCTAACCGAACCGAAAATCACTGGAGTCTGATCAATGATGTTGCGCATGATCTCTGCGGAAATGAAATCCCTCATCTGATCCTCAAGCTGCCTGGCTCTAGAGCCTAAGCCAGATCCCTCCCCGACACCTGAACTGCTAACTGATATCTCGCGCAACGTCACCATGCTGAAAATATAACAATTCCTGATCAATTTACACACTATTGCTGAGGGATATCTCACACACCCTACTGGTTCCCTGGTTTTGCCTTGGCCCCTCTTGAATCGAGTACGGATCCTCTTCTTTCAGTAGTACGGGCCCATACTACCTTCCACATCTATCCGTACTTTCCTCAAGAGTTACCTCAACTCCACCAAGTCCCCTTTTCTCTACTACTGATCTTTGCTACTCTCATCCTAGGCTTGCCCTAGGGAACCTCTGACTCTACCCAAATAGTCCTCAACTGCTGAAGGCCTCCTCTTAATGCCAATTAGCCACCACCTGAATACCATCACATGCAATGAGGCTCGGATAATCCTTCGGGTAAAAGTCTCGTCCCTACAACGGTTGGACTTAAACAAGAGCTGCGCAATAGGGCCAAATCCAGCACTCTGAGATTATTCAACCCTGATCACATGTGATGTGACGTATTCACCTAATAGCTAACTCCCATCACTTAGAGTCCCACAAAGCACAAAGCAAGCAGCTTTCGGATAAAGGAAACATACTCAGGCAAAACTATTCTCATAACAAGAAACTGTACTAGCATACAATGCTAAGCTCATACTATCAGGCATAACCTACACAGGCTATCCTACTACTGTCTACTCAATACTAGCATGAAATTCGTATCAAGCTGAAACACATAAAGCAGGCACATAAGGCATCATCCTAGATCCTTAGTCCTATTCTAGCATGCTGTTCTACTGAAACTAAAACTGAACTGATCTGAAACTGAAACTGATAATATAAACTTGTATGGGTAATTTGAGAGTACTTACTTGAGCTTGGCTGATTGCATGCACCACACCCTTTTTCTCTTTTCAAGTTATTTACTTTCTAAATATTCTTTTTGCTTTTTCTAAAACTCTTTTCTTTTCTCAAACTCCTTTTTCAAAACTGTCTTTTTCTTTTGAAAGCCTTTATACCAATCCCTTAGTTTGAGTTCAGACACGCCCGAGGGTATGTCCGAATCCCTCAAACCAAAGCTCTGATACCAACTTGTAACGACCCAAAAATCATGACTAAAAATTTCTTTAAATGCATCACTAAAACCAGATTTATAAAAACGTATCATAAGTCAAAACATAACTTTCGAGTATTAAATTCAAAACATAATCTCATTATCAGAGTCAAACATTCCCAGGCTAACTGACTATGGTGTGTGCACTGCAATCTTCCCGAGCTCCTCTTTTGAAAACTGAGTACTTGAAACCAAAACTGAAAACCGTAAACACGAAGCTTAGTGAGTTCCCCAAACTACCACATACCATGCAATAACATATAAAGCACATACTGGGCCTTTCCCACTGCATCGGACCGAGGTCCGGACTAACTGGGGCCTTGCCCCTTGCATCGGACGGAAGTCCGAAAACTGACTGGGACCTTGTCCCCTGCATCGGACCGAAGTCCGGACTAACTGGGGCCTTGCCCCCTGTATCGGACCGAAGTCCGGAAACTGACTGGGACCTTGTCCCCTGCATCGGACCGAAGTCCGGACTAACTGGGGCCTTGCCCCCTGCATCGGACCGAAGTCCGGAAACTGACTGGACATCACATAGCATAAACATATCAACTAGCATGAACACACATATACTGCATACTGCATCAGGCCGTAACCCAGAACACATAACACATAAATCCTGTCTGAGCCACGAAGGCATCAAACATACTAACTACTGCATCGGATCAAAGTCCGGAAACTACTGCTAGCTAAACGGGCCGGCATTGTGGCCTTAGACCCGTTCCTACTGGAAGGAAACTCACCTGAACTGCTGAGCTCTGCTGATAATCCTCTGGCTGCTAATCGACAATCCCTGAGTCGCTGCTCCTCCAGCTCTCCGAGCTACCAATATCAATATGACACTTAGTCTGACAGTCCTCTAAAAGTCAACTAAGTCAACTCTGGTCAAAGTCAACCTTCCAGGTCAACCCTACTCGCCAAGTCCTCCTAATGACTCGCCGAGTTCATATGCTCAGGGTCTTTCTATTCGCTACTCGACTCGCCGAGTCAGTCCATGACTCGCCGAGTCCAACTATTTCCGAGTCCTGTCCTGTCCAACTCGCTGAGTCACCACCCGACTCACTGATTCGAGTCTCAACTCGAAGGGTTTGGGGTTTCGCAACTTGACTCGCCGAGTCCAATAATAGACTCGCCGAGCCCAAGGCAATCTTCAACCAACTCGTCGAGTTGTTCTTCCAACTCGCCGAGTTCATGCCTAACTTCATCCGACTCGACGAGTTGTTCATCCCACTCGTCGAGTTCCTCCTCATCTTCATACTACTCGCCGAGTTCACCCATGTGACTCGCCGAGTCGCTACAGCTCTTAATCCATGCAGTGGCTTTTCGAGCCAAACAGGGGTTCCAACTCATAGATCCATACTTCTAAGGCCTATTCCTCACGTAAAGTGGCAAACTTTACGTGTAGCTAAAGAGATCTAGGCTCAAAACACATTCAAACTAGGGTTTATGGCAACATACTTCTCCAACATACCAAGGGCAGATACTTTAGGGGATTCTAGACCAAAACAAGCATGGATCTGAGGTAGCAACCTCAGATCTGGACCTCTAGCTCGAAATGGTTACTTATCATGCCAAAATGTCCAAAACTCACACATAAGAATAGATCTTGGTGCAAAGGGAGTCCAAGCAACACCTTATTACCTCCAATTGGTCTGAAATGTCTTCTCAATCCCGGATCTACAGTCCCTTCTTGCACCTCCAAGGCCTTTCTTCCTTCTCCAAGCTTTAATGCACTCTTCAAGGCAAGATCTAGCTCAAAAACGGATATGGTGGCTAGGGTTTGGTGTTCTGGGGTAGAGAGGCAGTAAAGGAACCCTAGGTAGGAGAATGAGACGTTTAAATAGGCTCCAAGTCCCGGATTTAGGGTTTTCCTCGTTCAGACCCAACTCGCCAAGTTCACGAGCCGACTCGCCGAGTTGGTTACTTACTCGATCCCCCGGATCCCACTCCGACTCATCGAGTTTCTCCCTGGACTCGACGAGTCCACTCCTTGACTTAGGGTTTCTTTCCTTTTCTTGGCCTTTCTTATTTTGGGTGTTACAATTAGGGTTTTTTATACGCTCTTAGAAAAATATGAACAATAATGAATTTTCTCACCTGTCTACATATCGTAATGTGTTTAGAGTGTGTTCGCAAGATCCAAAATTTGGTGAAATGCATGAGATCGTAATAGTTCGTGAGTTTCCAACGAAGGAATCTCGAAGAACTTCAGTGAGTTTACTTCCTCTAAAAGGAATATGGCCATGGTCGTTATCAAGTGCTCTGATACATTCCTAAATGAATTTCCTGGTTATATGCTTGACTTTTTGATCCCAGAAGCTGATCAATGATGACAAATTGAAGCTTACAAATACACGAGAGATCATTGTTGATCGATCTCGATGAATCGATGATCATGAATCGGGCGTTTTAGGGCTTCAAATATCGCAATTGAAGGTGACCACAAACATTTTCGATCTATAGGTTTGTAAAATCTTCACCGATGATCTGGATATGAAAGATTGTTGATTGGTAGCCGACGTTCATTGTCGACAGGCATAGAGGTGGACCGATTGAGGGAGGATGGAGACGAAGGGAAGAGATACGGTGGAGAGAGAGAGAGAGAGAGAGAGAGAGAGAGAGAGAGAGCGAGAGAGAGATCTGATAAGGAATGGTGATAGGAGACGTATGTGTATGAGTCAATTTCTATAACCCCAAAATGCCCCTGATTCCATATAATTCTGATGCCCCCGTCCCTTTATTTTTCCACTTATTTACAAAAATGCCACAGTGCATCTTGACCTTTTTTTTTTTTGATCCAACGCTCCACTTTTAGTTTTCGGGTTGTTGGGAAACTATGAGTTCTCAAATGATCATTCCTCTCTCTCTCTCTCTCTCTCTCTCTCTCTTTCTGTATATATATATATATATATATATATATATATATATATATATATATATATATATATATATATATATATATATATATATATATTAGTTTTCGAACCATTTATCCGCTTCCACCCTACCCACTTTGATATTTTTTGGTTTTCCAATTTTAAACCTATTTTACATTGAACCGAACCAAAAATTAGCTCCTATATACGGATCTGATTTCTAGTTTTACTAAATCTCATTTTTTAGTTTTCGGTTTTCGATACCAAGTTTGAACCCGATTTCATCTATATTTTATCGGCTATCTTCAATTGAAAAAATATTAAAAGCATTTCATGCAATTCTTTTATTTTGCAATTGCATAAAAGATGTTAAATCCAAAACGAAATGGATCAATTGGTATTTGTTGATCATTTAGTTAAACAAATTAAAAAAACATGTCATTCTTTATATTTTATAAAAGTAATTTTAATTTGTTGACCATAAGAAAACTTATTTATGTTTGACATGACACAATTACTTTATGTTTCAAAAGAATTTAAATTCTTTCGGGAAACAAAAATCTAACTTATAAGTTATTTTAAAAAAATTTACTTTTATTATTTTATTGATTTTTTCAAGAATTCTTTAAAATATACCTATTATAAATTATAAAAAATTTAATATTTTATATGTCTTTTATATCAATTTATATATTTGAAGTAATTTATCTTTATTAGTTTTATCATAATTAATTTTTTATCAATCATACATAACTCACAAAATAAATAAGTTTTTGTTTAAATAATATCGCACCCTTACAAATCCCAAAAAGTCATGTACCCCTAAACTTTCCAAAACTTTTATCAAAAAGAGCCCAAAGGGCCGCCAAGCAGTCAACAATGGTACATTGTCTGCCCTTATTTAACGGTCTAGATATCTCCGTCCTATCCATCCAACGGTCACGATCTTTCTCGTTCATCTCAACGACCCCTCTCCAAATCTCTGATCATAAATCACAATCAGACAACAACTTATATTAACAAGAATCACATTGCTGATTACTCTCTCACTTCCCGCAATTTTCTCTCTCTAAAACGAGCCATGGCTGCGTCTTCTTTCGCTCTCTCCCAAGCTACCACCACCCTCTCTCCCTCCGCCGCTCTCCGCCATGAATCTTCCACTAATATCACGCAACCACCTTCTTCTATATCCACCCTCTCCATCCCCACTTTCTCCGGCCTCAAATCCACCTCAACTCCCTCCTCACGCGCTGTCACTCCCCGGCGTGTATCCGCTTCTCGCCGACGTATCATATCTTCGGCCGCAGTGGAGTCGCTTCAGAAGACCGATACGTCCCTTGTTGATAAGTCTGTAAACACGATCAGATTCTTGGCGATTGATGCTGTTGAGAAGGCTAATTCCGGTCACCCTGGTTTGCCCATGGGTTGTGCTCCGATGGGGCATATTCTATACGATGAAGTAATGAGGTATAACCCCAAGAATCCATATTGGTTCAATAGAGATCGCTTTGTTCTCTCCGCCGGACACGGGTGCATGCTTCATTATGCCCTCCTCCACCTTGCCGGCTACGACAGTGTTAAAGTAAGCTCTTAAAATTCCTTTTTTCCCTATTTGATCTGCGCCTTTGACCAAAATCGATTTTGACTTCGATGAGAAATGAGTGAAAATGCGATAAATCATAAATTGGATCATATGTATATTTGTGTTTGGATACATGTACAAGTACTTTGAGTTGATTTTGGATCTGGGGTTTTGAAAAAGTTCTAATTTTATCCCTCAATTCAAGTTATGCCATTCAGTCCTTTTGATCATTTTCATTTACAAGTCGCTGTCCAAAAAGATTGCTTTTTACGACTCAATCAAGCTCGTTAAGCTCTCCCTTTTGATCATCTCATTTTCTTTCTGTTGCTTGAAGATATATTAATGTATACCAATTATACCATATGTATTACGATCCAAAATTTTAAAATAAAATTTGCATCTTCTAAGTTCTTTAACTATAATCTGTTAAGGGTATGTGCTTAAGGGAAAGAAAATTTGTATCGTATCATTGTATGCCACAATTTTTAAGTTCTTTCACGATAATCTAATCTTGATTTTTTCCTTTATCTGGAACATGATTGTACATTCAAAGTAAACTTTTGAATTCTTTCACTATAATCTTTGTTTCTCAATGTTTTTTTTTTTCACTACAAAAGCATATAATTAGACTTTCATCCATGGTAACAAGTAAAGTGGATTGATGATATAGGAAGAAGACTTGAAGCAGTTCCGTCAATGGGGAAGCAAAACTCCTGGCCACCCTGAGAACTTTGAAACCCCTGGTATCGAAGTCACTACAGGTCACTCCACTTTTCTCTTACATATACATATACATATACTTATACATACACATATACATATACATACACATATACATATACATATACATATACATGTCATGCATAGTTGTCCTATTTTTAATGATAAGGATTAGATGGACATTTAGTTGTTTTGGATAGACTAGAGACTGAAAGCGAGTCTATGTCACACCTTTTTAGGTGTGACAAAACTTGCAGCTTTTGTCACAGTTCCATTAGTTGCAGTCTAATGCATGTCAAACACAGTAAAAAAACCATTATGTTTTGTCCAGCTTGACATATTCTTTGCTTCAAAGAAAATGTGATTTTCCTTCCTTATATCCACTAAACCTTAAACCCTAAAACCCTAAACCCTAGGCACACCTGTGTTTGAAAATTTTCAGGTCCACTTGGTCAAGGAATTGCCAATGCAGTTGGTCTTGCAGTTGCAGAAAAGCACTTGGCTGCTCGATTCAACAAGCCAGATGCCAAGATTGTTGACCACTACACGTACAATCTCAATCTCTTTCTCCATTTTACTTTTTGCAAACATAAAAAATGAATATGAGAAAATACCCATGTGTTGTGTACTTATGTTGCTTTAGATATTGTATCCTTGGTGATGGTTGTCAAATGGAGGGGATTGCAAATGAAGCTTGTTCACTCGCGGGTCACTGGGGACTTGGGAAATTAATCGCTTTTTATGATGATAATCACATTTCCATTGATGGTGACACTGAGATTGCTTTTACTGAGAGTGTTGAAAAACGTTTTGAAGCCCTTGGATGGCATATTGTTTGGGTCAAGAATGGGAACAATGGTTATGATGATATTCGTGCTGCGATTAAAGAGGCAAAGGCTGTTACTGATAAACCAACTTTGATCAAGGTAAGTAACTTTGTGACTTTGAGTCATGTTTGTTTGTTTGTTACACAGGACATGACAGAACAAAATAGGTGGTACTGCGTTTGGCTGAACGGGCATGGAAGAGGAGGGCATTCACGTCTTTTGCACAAATGAGAGATCGATCCCACCCTAAAAATGGTGGGACAAAAATTGCAGTTTTTGTCCCATTGACATCAGTAGTTACATATCAGTCCAATACATGCGAAACACAGTACAACAGCCGTTCGCTACATAGGCCAGAGAATGGAATGCATTTCACGTGTTTTTGACAAAAACAACAATTTTTTGTCACACCCAAAAAGGTGTAACAAGGTGGGACGGGGATTCGCTCTCGATCTCTTGTTTGTGAAAAAGACGTAAATGCCCTTATCATTCTCATCATCGAAAATAGCCCTAAAAAGCTTGAACAGTCTTATCCAGTTCAATCGTGTCCCGTGTAACACGGGACTGGATTGGATTGGACTGGACAAGTTTTCAAGGGCTATTTTCGATGATGAGGATGATAAGGGCATTTACGTCTTTTTCACAAACAAGAGATCAAAAGCGAATCCATGTCTCACCTTGTTACACCTTTTTGGGTGTGACAAAAAATTGCTGTTTTTTGTCACATTGGCAACTATAACCTGCTTTATTTTATAATTTATACCGTGTATAAACCGAGTGTTTGATTGGTCTTACTCTTAGGTGACAACAACAATTGGGTTTGGGTCACCAAACAAGGCGAATTCATACAGTGTTCATGGAGCTGCATTGGGTGCAAAAGAAGTAGATGCAACAAGACAAAACCTTGGATGGCCTTATGAGCCTTTCCATGTTCCTGAGGATGTGAAGAAGTAAGTGAAAGAGATTATGATTATGATTCTTTTATTATTTTAATCCCAAATCAATGAGATTCGGAGAAAGTAGATAACAAGTGTTGAAATAAATGAAACTTTGTAGGCATTGGAGTCGCCATACAGCTGAGGGTGCAGCTCTAGAAGCCGAATGGAATGTGAGATTTGGTGAATATGAGAAGAAGTATGCAGAAGATGCAGCCGAGTTGAAGTCTATTGCTGATGGTGTATTCCCAACTGGATGGGAGAAAGCTCTTCCTGTAAGATTTTTTTAATTATAATAATATGAAAGAAATAGCTGTGTACTTTCATTTCTTCTTATTATAACATTGTAGTTTGAAATATCTACTTAGTTATAGCAATGTTATCCAATTATAAAACAATTTTCGTTGCTATAATTGGGAGATGTTTCAAACTACAATGTACTAATAAGAAATAAGTTGAAAGAATGAGGATATAAGTTTTTAGATTTTTCAAATACAATGCATTAATAATAAAAAAGTTAAAAGCACATGTTGTAATAGAAAGAAATGGAAGTAGGATGCTATCATAAACAAGTACGTTAAAGTACGTTGTTATTGTGCATTTAGCCTATAATTTAAAGTTAAATGCAATATATATAACAACGTACTTTCATTTATTTGTTTATTATAGCATCCTGCTTTCGGTTCATCTTGTTACGACATTTTGGTTTGAAATATTTACCCAATTATAGCATTTTCATCAAATACGAAGCCCTTGATTGAGTAGATTTTCGAAGTACAAGACACTACATGAAAAAAAATCTAAGTACAATGCTACAAATGGGTGGATTTTTCTAAGTACAATGTCTTGAAAAGAATTTTTTTTCCTCTTTTTTGAAAGTACAATGTTTTAATAGAAAGAAAGAAAGCTCGTCGTTGTTTTTTGCATTTAGCCTAAATTAAACTGGTTAAAGGCAAGAAATAGCAACAACCATTACTTTATTTGTTTATAACAGCATCTTACTTTCATTTTTTTTATCACAGCATTGTAGTTCAAAAAATCTACCTAATTATAACAATATCATCCAAATGCAAACCTTTTTCTTTGTTATAATTTTGTATGTTTTTCAAAGTACAATAGTATAGTAAGAAAAAAAATTGAAAGTCATATACTCTTGTAATAGAAAGAAATGAAAGTAGGATGTGTTATAACAAACAGATAAAGTGAAAGTACGTTGCTATTTCATACATTTACCCTAACATCGAATAACTTTTGGTTGATTTCTATAGAAATACACGCCCGATATTCCCGGCGATGCAACCCGAAACCTCTCCCAATCATGCCTAAACGCATTAGCACCCGTTCTCCCAGGGCTCCTCGGTGGAAGTGCCGATCTCGCCTCTTCCAACATGACCCTAATGAAAATGTTCGGTGACTTCCAAAAGAACGCGCCGGAAGAACGAAACGTCCGCTTCGGTGTCCGTGAACACGGAATGGCCGCCATCTGTAACGGCATCGCCCTCCACAGTCCGGGATTCATCCCGTACTGTGCTACTTTCTTCGTTTTCACCGATTACATGAGAGGCGCTATGCGCCTCTCAGCTTTATCTGAAACCAGGGTCATCTACGTGATGACCCACGATTCCATCGGGCTGGGTGAGGATGGCCCCACCCATCAACCCATTGAACACATCGCCAGTTTCCGGGCGATGCCAAATATTTTAATGCTCCGGCCGGCCGACGGAAACGAAACGGCCGGAGCATACAAGGTCGCAGTAGAAAACCGTAAGCGACCGTCCGTCCTTGCCCTTTCGAGACAAAAGCTGCCCAACCTGCCCGGAACGTCAATCGAAGGTGTAGCGAAAGGTGGTTATATTGTATCCGATGATTCTTCGGGCAACAAACCCGATGTTATCTTGATCGGGACCGGGTCCGAGCTTGAGATCGCGGTTAAAGCTGCGGATGAGCTTAGAAAGGATGGGAAATCGGTTAGGGTTGTGTCGTTTGTGTCATGGGAGCTTTTTGATGAACAATCTAATGAGTATAAAGAGAGTGTACTTCCGGATAGTGTCACGGGTCGGGTCAGTATTGAAGCCGGGTCAACTTTTGGGTGGGAAAGAATAGTTGGAAGCAAAGGGAAGGCGATTGGGATTGATAAATTTGGGGCAAGTGCACCTGCGGGAAAGATATATAAGGAGTATGGGATAACAGTTGAAGCTGTTATAGCAGCCGCTAAGGAAGTTTGCTAAGTTTCTAATAGGTAAACAATAAAACGAAGAACGGAGAGTTTAGATAAAGTTCATGTATTGTTTGAGTTTTGGTGAATTTTGTAATTTGATACTTAAAGATCTTTCTAGATTTTGTATTTTATGTGTTTGATCGTTGATGAGTCATGAGATGTTTTTGTCCAATTACCTTTCAAGTAGATTTTCCTATCTAAACGTAACCCAAATCTACTAATTAAGAAGTTAATTGGTCAAAATCGTTACCAATAGTTATGATTTTGTGCGATCTAAACTAGTATATCGTGTTTCCTTTTGTAATTACACTATGGATTTAAATCGTAAAGAAAGCTTTTCCTATTTTGAATTTTGAGGTGTAGGATCTAGAAACAAATGAAGTGAGTAAAGCAACCATTCTAGTTACTGTAATGGGGATGCATATAAAAATGCATATCTTGGATTAGGTACATTTATACATGCTTAGTACGTAATGAACTAGTGTGAAGCATACATATAAAGTACTTTGCGAAGATTATGCATTGTAGTTGCATGTACTTCCACATATTATATACTATATTATTAAAAGCTGTAAGGCTTGCTTGGATTTAGAGCCAAGGGCTTCATTTTGAGATCATCTATAAAGTCATTGCCAAGATATGCTTGCAAACACATTGAAGTGGTTCATTGGTTCAATCATTAGCAACACTCGATCAACATTTATAACAGGCCACGAGATCCTCGATGGACTTATGGTGGTGAATGAATTCTATTTTGGGGCCAACAAGACAAAGAGACCATATTCTTTAAGGTAAACTTTGAAAAGGCCTTTGAATCACTCAATTCGGGCTTTCTCGATTCAATTATGATGCATATAGGTTTCCCAATCACTTGGAACACATGGCTTCAGGGTTGCCTCTCCTCATCAAGATCTTTAGTCCTCATTAACGACTCTCCAATGAAGGAATTATTGTACAAAAAGGTGTAAGAAAAGGAGATTATCACATTTCTTATTCATAATTGCAATGGAGGCGTTACATGTGATGATACTAGAAACACACCTACAATCTCACACCAACTATATAGGGATGATTTAATCTTCACCGATGATTGAAGTCTTTCACACTTTCACAACTTGTTGGTATTCTCCATTGCTATCAACTAGCTTATAGACTTAAATTCGACTTCACAAAGAGCATGGTTTATGGAATTGGAGCCTACTCCTTAAGTTGAATCCATGTCATAAATTCTAAATTGCCAACTTGTATGCTTTGATTTATATACTTGAGCCTTCTAGTTGGGACAAATATGTTCTTTTAAAGAACCGGGAGTCGGTCCTAGAGGCCAGTGGCCTTCCTTTCTAGAGAGGAAAGCGAAGGTTCTACGGAACAAGGAAGTACCATTGGTAAAGGTACAATGGCAGCACCAGAGGGGATCTGAGTGGACTTGGGAGCCGGAGGCTGAGATGCGAGAGCATTACCTAGAGTTGTTCACCACAGCGGACTTCGAGGACGAAGTCCAGTTCAAATGGGGGAGAATTGTAACACCCTGACTCTCAGGTATAAACTTTACAACCTTATATTCATTTTAAAAGGTCTACTCGACGAGTTGGATGCCCTGACTCGTCAAGTAGGAACGAATTTGGCCGCGTGTCTTAGGTGACTGATGACAGTCTTGGTCGATTTACTGATGACGGTCCCCGACTCTCAGGTATAAACTTTACCTCCTTCCGGACCGGTGGAAGGACTACCTGAAGCCCACAACAGGAAGGTTGGTAGGATTTACAGGACACAACTTATGGCCGCTTGGCACAATCCACCTACATCTCACGCTAACCAGCCACGATAAGCAGCGAAACAAAACGGTCGTGGTCGATTTCGTTGTAATCTGGCACTCAACAAAGCATAACATCATCCTGAGAAGGACGACCCTGCTCAAGCTAGGAGTCGTCCTATCAACAATGCACATAATTGTGAAATTCAGCACTACTGAGGGCTCGACTACGATTCTTGCCACGCCGCCAAGGGAACTACAATACTTTACGGTTATGCAATCAACAAAGATAACAAGAGAAACCAAGAAAGCACGGGTTGAATCAACAAACGAGAAGGAGGTGATTAACGAAGAATATCCAGACCAGCCGATCAACATTGGTCGTGGCCTCCCAGGGCACACCAGGCAGGCACTCATCGACCTGCTCAGACGGTATAAACACATGTTTGCATGGACTCCCACAAACATGGTCGGTGTAGACAGGAAAGTTATAGAGCATAAGCTCATGATCAAGCTAGGCACGAAGGAAATCAAACAGAAGAAGAGGGTTCAAGGGGGAGACCGTAACATGGCAATCAATGCAGAAGTAGCCAAGCTAACGCAAAAGGGAATCCTGCAAGAAGCGGTATTCCCAACCTGGATCGCTAATCCCGTCATGGTACAAAAGCATGATGGGTCATGGTGCATGTGCATCGACTTCTCCGACCTAAACAAAGCGTGCACCAAGGATTGCTATCCCCTACCAGAAATAGACCAGAAGGTGGATTCACTACAGGGTTTCAAGCTAAAGTGCTTTCTAGACGCATATAAGGGTTATCATCAGATTCTGATGTGCATGGAAGACCAGGAAAAGACAACTTTCTACACCGACCATGACACCTTTTGTTACACCAAGATGCCATTTGGATTAAAGAACACGGGGGAAACGTATCAACGATTGGTCGACTCAATATTCTCCAACAAAATTGGAAGAAACATCGAGGTATATGTCGACAACATGGTTATTAAGAGCCCGGATGAGGCAAAAATGTTACGAGACGTTGAAGAAACTTTCAGAAAATTGGAAAAGGAGAAGATGAAGCTGAACCCAGGCAAATGTACCTTTGGGGTGGAAGAGGGGCAATTCTTGGGATATTATGTTACCAGACAAGGCATCCCACCCAGCCCAGTCAATGTGGACGAGTTCATGGAGACCCCACCTCCAAACACCTCGAGGGACGCACAGGGCTTGAACGGGAAACACACGGCGCTTTGTAGATACATCTCGAACTCGGCTGACAAGGCCATGCCACTCTTCCACATGCTAAAGGGCTGTATTGAGAAAAGTAACTTCCAGTGGATGGCGTCAGCAGAGTCAGCGCTCCAGAAGATCAAAGAAGCCCTGCACAAGTTACCCACATTGGCCAGCCCTATCCTGGGCGAAATGCTGTAGGTATATCTCTCGACCTCAAATGAGGCCATATCCTCCGTTTTAGTCGTAGAAAGGGAGGGGGAGCAGAAGCCGGTGTACTTCGTCAGCCGAGCGCTACAAGGCCCCGAACTCAACTACCCCACTTTAGAGAAGCTAGTGTTAGCGCTCATTTACGCTGCACGACGGTTGAGACGCTATTTTTAAGCACACCAGATCGAAGTCCTGACGAACTGCTCGATCAAAGAGATACTGCTCAAGCCAGAAACATCAGGCCGACTGGCAAAATGGGCAATTGAATTAGGTGAGCACGACATCAGTTATCACCTGAGAATGAGCATCAAAGGGCAAGCGTTGGCAGATTTCCTGCTCGAAATCCCTGGCGGGGGAGACGCAACCAAAGAAGGAATCATGGTAGTAAAAGGAATCCCGGAGAACAATCGGAAGTGGATGTTGTACACCGATGGAACATCCAGCAGAGAGGGCTCAGGAGCATGCCTAATCCTGACCAGCCCAGAGGGAGAAGAGGTCACCTACGCTCTTCGCTTCGATTTCCACACCTCGAACAATGAGACGGAATATGAAGCCCTGCTTGTTGGACTACGCCTGGCCAAACAAATGGGGGCAGAGGCTGTAGCAGCGCTGACAGGTTCTAGACTGGCCGCCAATCAGATTAACGGGAACTTTGAAACAAGGGAAAAAAGGATGGAGAGGTACGTTAAGATAGTACAATAACTCACTAAATCTTTCAAGGAGTTCACAATTAAACAAATACCAAAGAGTGAGAATAGGAGGGCAGACGCCCTAAGCAAATTAGCATCGACATGTTTCGATCACTTGTCAAAGAAAGTCCTGGTTGAAGTACTCAAAGAAAGAAGCATAGACGAACGAAAAGTAAGCACCCTCACAACGACCGTACCCATGTGGATGACACCGCTGGTCGAATATTTATAACAGGGTGTTCTGCCGGATAATCATGACGAGGCCAGAAAGATACGCATAAAGGCACCCTCATACGCGCTAATAAACGGAGAACCATATCGAAAAGGGTTCACAAGCCCATGGCTAAGGTGTGTAGATGAAGCCAAAGGGAAAGAGGCGCTCCGGGAAGCGCACGTAGGCCAGGCGGGCGCACACGCCTTAAGAGGGAAGGTGCTCCGGATGGGGATCTATTGGCCCACAGCATACCAGGACGCGGCAGAGCTAACAAGGAAATGTGGGGAGTGTCAAGCATTTGCCCCAGTCCAAGCAAACCCTCCGGTACCCCTATCCAACATATCTAGTCCCTGGCCGTTTTACCAGTGGGGGATAGACATTGTAGGACCATTCCCGGAGGCGCCGGGAAAGTTAAAATACATGATGGTTGCAGTGGATTACTTCACGAAATAGATCGAGGCGGAGCCATTGGCGTGTATTTCTGGGAGGCAGATGATCAAATTTGTGTGGAAAAACATCATGACTAGATTCGGCACACCTAAGACACTTTTCAGTAACAACGGGCTACAATTCGCTGAGAATCCGTTCAAGGAATGGTGCATCAGCAAAGGAATCAACCAACGATTCACATTGGCAGCGCATCCACAAGCAAATGGCCAGACGAAAGTGTCCAACCGAACCATTGTGAATGGGATCAAGAAACGGTTAAGGAAGGCCAAAGGAAATTGGGCCGAGGAAATACCGGCGATACTATGGTCATACAGAACAACTCCACGAACAAGCACACAGGAAACCCCATTCAACTTAACATATGGAGCAGAGGCGATGCTCCCAATGGAAGTAACGATAGGCACATTGAGGACAATCCATACCGACGAAAAAGCCAACTCTCAAGACCTGAGGGTGAACCTAGACATCCTCGAGGAACAGCGAGAAAAGTCAGATATACGCCAGGCCGCTTACAAACATGTGGTGGAGAGTTATTACAACTAAAGGGTCAAAGAGAAAGCGTTCAGAATAGGAGAGTATGTGCTAAGGAAAAATGAGGCAAGCCGGGCTCAGCCACAGGGCAAATTGGTTCCTATGTGGGAAGGCCCGTATTGTGAGAACAAAATAGATCTGATGCGTAGGGACAAGGTTTAAGAACTCAAACCTTGAGTGAATGCTTAAGATCAATGTCTGCTTGCTAATAAATGTTCAAGTCAAGCTAGAAAGACCAGTCAAGTCTTAGATAATATATTCAACAAATGATCAAGTCATTAAATGAGAAATGAGAATAAATGATCAAGGTAAAGCTAATAAATGAAGAACAACAAGAATGTTTGAAAGAAGTTTGAAGTAACTTAGTAAAATGCCAAAAGTTGAGTGAAAGATCCGTTGTTGACTTGTATTGAATGCTCCTATAAATAGGAGTGAAGGTTATAGTGAATTAACTAGAATACTTACATAGGACTAGACAATAGAAATGTTTCTGACATTCTAATTGTCTAATTAAGTCCTATGAAATGTCACATCAATAGAAAGACAAACGTAATAAATGCACAAAGACAAAATAGTGTTACTCTGGATCAGTATCCATTCCGGACATGAGAATTATTCCGGAATGACTTCAGCTTTGCATCTTCTTCTCTTCTGGTCCGGACAGATTCCGGACCACTATTCACCATTGAATCCGGACCATTTACTTCGGAACACATGTACTTCGGAATTCAGACTTAGGATTGCTAGAGGTTCAATTTTAGGTTCCAACAATCTCCCCTAAGTGAACTTAGCAATCCATCCAATTATACTGCTTCTTCCTTGATGAAAGTGAAAGCTCGGAACAACCATTCTCTGACTCTAATGTACCAGGTCAGTTGACTTACAAACTTTGCTTTGACCTGTTCCGGAGCTTTAGACTTTGACGCACGAGAGATGAACTTCCGGAGTGCTTTGGTCGGGACTAGGTGTTTGTCAAGGACACGGAAAAAATCCTTCTTGTTTGTCTTCCTTGTTGTGTAGACAAACCCTAGAACCAGGTCATCGATTGGACCATCTTCAAGCAGATCAGCTTCCAGAAGAACATAGGTGATCTTCGCAACATAGTCTTCAGTTTTGTAGAGATGAGCCAGCTCATAGTCACATCTATAAAATTGTGTGACGTAATCTTTGAGGAAGCTTAGAGCAGCATGAAAAGCACCCATGCTGATATCGTTGTTTTGCATTCCTCGAAAGTGAGCAGCCAGAGTCAGAATGTCATTTAGATTCATGGAAGGGAAGTCCGCATCAGTCATGGTTCGGTAGTTAGGCTTGTTCTGGAAGACGTGAAATCGAAATAGTAGGCAGTTGAGTTCGAATTTCACTAGGATTTTTCTTGCAAATCCATGGACTTTGGTGATTCTTTTTCTAGTCCATACTTCCTTAAACAGTTGAGCATTCTTGGAGTAGAATGTCTCAAGCCTTTCTCTTTCAGTTCGGAGGATCACTTCCAGATCATTATTTGGGTGAAGATGAGCAAATTTGATGTAATACTTGTTGTATGGAGAGAGAGGAAGAGCGAGCTGTTCGGAATCATTGGTGGGAACATTGTAGTATATATACAAAACGATTTCTTGACCCCGGAGTATGCCTTCACGACAAAGAGGAGAGATGCCACGCATCGGATCAAGATTATCCTTAAGAGCTTGGATCCGGATGTTGTCCTCTAACGCCTTGTTGATTTCCTCCTGAGACCATCCTTTCTGTTGCTTGAGAGGATGTCCGGAGTGGAAGGCTTGTTGTTCAACAGTCATTGGCATTTTGCCTTTATTTCTTTTTAGTGCGTCCACGATGAGATTCATGTTTTCATCCACTACAAATTCCGGAGTGGGGTTCGGAATAGGGTCTTCCGGAATGTCATCAGGGATCCGGAGTGGAGAGCCCTGGTCTATTGCAACAATTTTTGGTGCCGGAATTGGTGGGAGCATAGAAGGAGTGGTTCGGAAGGCTTTAGTTGTGAGGAGTGATTTGGATTTGGCCATTTGAATAGCCTTTTGAAGAGCATTTGGTAAAGAGGATGACCAAGAGGTTGCGGACCATATTCTCTTATCTTCCTCAATCAACACTTTTGGAAATATTTTTTTTGGAGCTTCGAGGCCTAGAACTCCGTTGGTGACATATTTTCTTCTTCACTGTCTTCTTCATCATCAGAGGAAATTCCTAGAAGTCCGGAAACCACTTGGACTTCATCGTCGAAATTCAAGTCTTCATCTCGGAGTGTGAACTCCGAGGCAGGTTTCCACGGTTGACTTGGACCTTCTCCCCCTCTTGCATCGGTGGATCTTGGAACCGGTGCAAGTACTAAAGCTTCCTTTAGATCGTCAAATTTGGAGAAGACTTTCTGAAGGCCCGTGTTGAGTTGAAGAGTGAGGGTATCGTATGCTTTGGAAGTTGGAGCTTGAGCAACAAGGTGATCGAATAGATGACTGAGAACAACTAACATCTCATAAAACTTTCGATTCGTGATGTGTGTGAAACGAACTAGTTTTAATCCTACTAACTTAAACACAACGACAAACACACGAAAGGCAGTGTACCTATCGATTAGCAGTTTAGTTCAGGTAAGTAGGGTATCGAACACAGGGAACGATAAACAATTAAAATAAATGCTAATATTATCTAATTAAACAATCAATTAACAGCTAAGAAGAACAAGAAAAGTAGGGGGTTTCTCTAGTTTTGCAAGACTAGAAACTTAAACAATCAATTAACACTTAAACAAAGACAATTAACAGCTAAGAAGAACAAGAAAAGACAACTAGATTCAATGATAAAAGAGACTTCTGTTCAGATTCGATTCACTTATTCTTATGGTTGATTTTGTGGCAAGTGCAACGGATCAATATGTCAATGGTTACCGATTCCTAATGTGATTGGGTTCATGTTCACTATTACCAATCCTTTAGTAGACAAGTTAATTCAAACAGTGGCCAGTTGATTAAACTAACAAGTTTCCTAGTGTTCAGTTCATATCAAGCAAGACTTATAACAATAGTTAATCAAATTTGTTCAATTCAATAGACTCATGTATGGATGTTCATCACACATGCTCACACATTGATTTACATATTTTATAGTTAACCCTAGTTTCATATTCACTATTCCTAGGTATACAATCTTATATTCATAAAACTATATGAATCAGGTAATCAAGAAGATATTCATGCAACTCAATCACTTATTTGTTAACTAAAAACATTTATCATCAATACATAAGGATCTTTAATAAGCTTAACAAGATGAATAACCAAATTAATATCAATTCAACCATTCAATCAAACCATATTCATAAGATTATCTCATCCAAACAGAAGTAAAAAGCTTTTAGCTCATATCTACAGCAAGTAATAACCTAAAATCAAAATCTAATGATTCAAACATGGTTCAAAACAAAGATTAAGAAAAGAAGAATGATTATTTGCCTTTGATTCTCTTTGAAATTGCCTCTTATGTTGAAATCTCGAAATTAGCAGCTCCGAGAACCCTTCTGGTCTTCAAAAGTCGCAGCTAGCCTCCAACAAAACTTAGGGTTCGAATGAGAAGTGTTTCTATATAAAAATTCTGAAAACAAGGTCAAATCGACGAGTTTTCACCACAAAATCGTCGAGTTTTTTCGATAATCCGAGTATACAGCATGTACGGCAAGGCATCTTCGAATATGGAACATTCTAACCAACTCGTCGAGTTTGTGCTAAAAACTCGTCGAGTTTCTTTTGGAATCAACATTTTCTCAAAACACGAAATTCGTCCGAAATTGTGTCTAGTTTTCATAACATTTTGAACCTCGTCAATCGGTGTAACTGCCCGGAATTTCCAGGTATTGTTATATTTATGATTTTGGGTGTTTTTAAGAGGGGACTCGGCGAGTTGGAGCCTAGACTCGCCGAGTAGAGTCATGGATCTGGTCGCGGGTTCGCGACTGGACTCGACGAGTCCGGATATGGACTCGACGAGTCTGCGCTGTTTAGCGAAAACCCTAACCGTTCAGGTTTGGGACGTATATGAGGGACCTTATGGCCGTCATTGTTCACCCTAGTCCTCTGAGAGAAACCCTAATCCAATTGTGAGCATCTGGAGCAAGGTAGAAGACCATTGTTGATTTTGGAAGTGTTGTTTTGCAAGGAAGAGGAGGCTTGGTTAAGGGAACAACAAGAGAAGCCACGTTCTGAGGATTGGGGACACAGAGAGCACGTTATTCAGGTAATATTTCGAGTTGCATTCTTCTATGTTGATGGGTGTATGGATTTAGGGTTTATTGAACCCTTTTGTGGCTAGATTGAGTGCTACCTTAGTCCCCCAAACGATTGGAACCCTGTATTGGGTTCTTTGAAAGTCCAGAATGTCCCATGCCTGTGCATTTCGGGAATCAATGGAGGTTTTGGATTGGAATCCTTATGCCTTAGGTCAAAATGTAAATTATGAGTCATGGGGTGTATTATGAGCACCGAAATGAGGACCTTACATGATGAATCAGTCTAGGAAGGCCAGACCTATGAATGGTCGGAGCAGTTCTGGCCTTAGAAAGCAGTTTGAGCGGTTGCATGGCATGGACTCACCGAGTCCGATGAACAGACTCGGCGAGTAGCTTGAGGATTAACTGGGACTCGTCGAGTTGTTCTTCAGACTCGGCGAGTTGAGTCGGGGTGGCCCCGCGATTCTTCCAGGAGAAACTCGTCGAGTCAAGGAGGATACTCGACGAGTAGATAGGGAATCTTAGAGAATTGGGGAGGACGTCTAGACTCGCTGAGTCGCCCTAGCACTCGCCAAGTCAAGTCAAGTTGACCGTTGACCGTTGACCAGAGTTGACCTATGTTTGACTTCTTAGGGATAGTCAAACTTAGAAGATAAAAGTGTTAATAAGAGATGTATGATGTTATAGGGAGATTGTAGCTCGTCGGATCGAGTACGAGTGATTTCGGGATTTGCTAGCTTTCGACATTCACGAGGTGAGTCTTCTCACTATACTACACCCGAAAGGGTTTGACTGTATGACCGGAAGGTCGGGTATGATATGTGATATATGTGCTACATGTGATAAGATATTTGTTATGTGTGCTATGTATGTTTATGTGGGCCGGAAGGCATTATGCTATGGGCCGGAAGGCGTCGTGTAATCTGGACCGTAAGGTTGGCGTGGGTGGGACCGGAAGGTTTACCCAGCAGGGACGGAAGTCCCCTGAGACACATGGACCGGAAGGTCAGGGCCTGGAAAGGCGTATGTGCGTAAGTTGTATATTGGGGAACTCACTAAGCATTTATGCTTACAGTTGTTATGTATGTGTTTCAGGTACTAGCGAGGACCGTGGGAAGGCGCCGACGTGATCTGTACACACTGATAGAAGTTTTATGATCTTGGGATTCAGATGATTTGTATTTTGACATGACACTTGAAATGTTTATGCCTTGTTTGAATGAAAATAACTTATTTGAAATGAAAAATTTATTTGAAAATTTACGTTGTTACAAATTGGTATCAGAGCCTTGGTTTGAGGGATTCGGGTGCACCTTCGGGCGTAACTGAACTCAAACCGAGGATTTGAGGAAAACTTTTAAAATAAAGGCATAAACTTTTATAAATAATTTTGTAGTAAACAAGAAAGAAGCAGTGTGTACGATCAGTCAGCGCCCGAACGGTAAAGATCCCCAAAATACCTTACAATGTTATGTTAAGAAATAAGATATGATGTGAACTGTTATGCATGCTAGAAGACTAAGTATTCATGATAGGACTAGAGTGGCATGATTTGTGATGCCTTAGTCTAGGGAAGTTTGCCGATATGAGATGCTTTGATAGCATGCAGATAGATAGGGCATATCAAAAGTAGAGTACTCACTATCCGGGGTTTGGGGAGGAAGATTTGGGATGACTGCTGATGCGGTGTGGTCGGTAGTATTGGGCCCGTACTACCGAAGACACCGGGTCAGTGGGAGACCCAAGTAAGAAACCCTGGATATCGGAGACTGAGTAGGGTTGCGTTATCAAGTGCGATTATACTCGATGGAGTCTCTGATAGTTTTATGTTGTATTTCAGAGACATCATGGTTAGACCACGCCACGGGGCGAGTACGAGCGGTGTGAGTGACGAGGAGATTCGTCAGATGATCCATGAGGAGGTGGCTGCAGCGATCCGGGCTGAGATTCCGGAGATGTTTGGGTCTATTAAGACCACCTTGATGGAGACTTTTGATGAGCGGTACGCCGCATTGACCGAGGCTGCAGCCACTGCAGCTACCGCAGCTGTGGCCGCTGCCAGGCCACAGGGGGGTGATTCGTTGCTGTTTCGGGAGTTCAGCAACACGAAGCCGCCTGAGTTTGATGGGACGCAGGATCCGATTGCTGCGATGAGGTGGATCGCTGATATTGAGGGGTGCTTCTACACCTGTTCATGTCCATAGCATCTGAGGGTACGGTTCGCTTTGAACCAGCTCCGGTTGGGAGCGAAGGATTGGTGGAAGTTCGTGACGGCGAACTTCACTTTGGCAGAGATTTCAGCAGTGACATGGGAGGGGTTTACCTCTATGTTCAGAGACGAGTACGTTCCCCCGGTGGAGAAGGAACGATTGGTTCAGGAGTTCTTGACCCTCAAGCAGGGTACTGATTCGGTTGCGGTGATCATGCGGAAGTTTCATGAGAGGGCGATGTTCTGCCCCGAGCTGGTGTCCACAGAGCAGGCTCGGATGAGCCGGTACTTGGGTGTTTTGAGGAGGGATATCCGGGAGTTTGTGTCAAACTCCACCTACCATACCTTTGCTGAGCTTCAGGCGAATGCCAGGAAGCGCGAGATCGAGTTGGAGACCCAGGCCAGGGAGGAGGCTGAGTCTCAGCGGGTGGACCGGCGGCCGGCTCAGTCTCAGCCGGCAGCCAAGCGGGCTAAGTCCGCCGATTCGAGGACGGGAGGTCCAAAGGGCCGCACTTGTGGAAAGTGCGGCAAGGGTCATGAGGGGACATGTCGAGCTGGTGCTTGCTACAAGTGTGGCAAGGAGGGGCACATCGCTAGGGATTTCCCCAAGGGGTTTATGGTTTGCTTTCACTGCAACCAAACAGGTCATCGGAAGGCCGAGTGCCCCCAGCTTCTTCAGGGATCTGCACCTACTGCCAGGGCTACTGAGACTCGACCGGTGAAGGCTGAGGCCCCGAGGGCTCGTGGGAGAGCCTTTCAGCTGACTGCGGAGGAGGTCCGCGCTGCGCCCGATGTTGTGGTAGGTATGCCTTATTTCATGTATTTATTTTGATGTCGAGATGTTATGCTTATGTTATGATATGCGTAGGTACTTTCCTTGTGAACTCTGTGCCTGCTTTAGTGTTATTTGACTCGGGTGTGAGTAGGTCCTTCGTATCTTTAACTTTTAGTCAGCATATCAGCGTTAGTCGTGAGTCGTTGAGTCGGCCTCTGAGAGTTTCTATAGCTGACGAGAGAGTGATTTGTGCCACGGAGGTTCTTCGGGGATGTGTGTTAGAGATTTTCGGAGTGGAGTTCCCGATTGATCTGCTTCCTATTGCGATGGGTGATGTCTGTGTCATTGTGGGCATGGACTGGTTGAGCCGATTCGGCGCCGTCATCGACTGCGAGCGTCAGCTGGTGACTATACGAGACCCTAGTGGGGGAGTTCTTTCGGTGTACGGCGAGGGTACCCGTTCGGGATCAGCTTTTTGTTCGGCCGCTAGGGCGAGGCAGTGTCTACAGCAGGGCTGCAAGGGTTTTGTGGCGTATGTGATGGATACGTGGGCGGTTTCCGAGAGAACGAGATTAGTTGAGGAGGTCCCAGTGGTGCGTGAGTTTCCAGATGTTTTCCCCGAGGAGCTGCCGGGAGTACCTCCTGTGAGGCAAGTAGAGTTTGGTATCGATCTGGTTCCAGGAGCCGCGCCTATCGCTAAGGTGCCTTATCGTCTTGCACCTCTAGAGATGCAAGAGTTGTCCTCGCAGCTTCAGGAGTTGTTGGGGAAGGGGTTCATTCGGCCGAGCAGCTCGCCGTGGGGAGCACCTATTCTGTTCGTCAAGAAGAAGGATGGTTCACACCGGATGTGCATTGATTACCGGGAGTTGAACAAGTTGACGGTCAAGAACCGTTACCCGCTACCGAGGATCGATGATTTATTTGATCAGTTGCAGGGAGCATCTTGGTTTTCCAAGATCGATCTGAGGTCGGGGTACCATCAGGTGAGAGTGCGGGATGAGGACGTCCAGAAGACAGCGTTTAGGACGCGATATGGGCATTATGAGTTTGTGGTGATGCCTTTCGGGCTCACCAATGCCCCGGCCGTGTTCATGGATCTCATGAACAGGGTATGCAGGCCGATGTTGGATCGATCAGTGATTGTATTTATCGATGATATTCTGGTGTATTCGAGATCCAGAGAGCAGCATGAGGAACATTTGAGGGAGGTCCTTGGGGTTTTGAGATCGGAGAAGCTTTATGCAAAGTTCTCCAAGTGTGACTTCTGGTTGCGGGAGGTCCAATTCCTAGGACATGTTGTTAATCAGGAAGGGATATTGTTCGATCCGGCCAAGGTTGAGGCGGTGATGAGTTGGGAGGTGCCGAAGTCACCCTCTGAGATCAGGAGCTTCCTCGGGTTGGCAGGGTATTATCGGAGATTTATTAAGGATTTCTCCAAGATCGCAGTACCGCTCACCAGATTGACCCGTAAGGGTGTTGCATTCTCATGGGGACCCGAGCAGCAGACCTCCTTTGAGACACTTCGCCAAAGGTTGTGCGAAGCCCCGGTATTAGCTCTCCCGGAAGGGATGGAGGATTTTGTAGTATATTGCGATGCATCGATTTCGGGGTTGGGTGCAGTGTTGATGCAGAGGGGTCACGTGATAGCTTACGCGTCGAGGCAGCTGAAGCCTCATGAGGCGAGATATCCCACGCATGATTTAGAGTTGGGGGCAGTAGTGTTCGCCCTTAAGATTTGGCGTCATTACTTGTATGGGGTTCGATGTACGATATACACGGACCATAAGAGCTTGAAGTATTTGATGGATCAGCCCAACCTAAATATGCGTCAGAGGAGGTGGTTGGATGTGGTCAAGGATTATGATTGTGAGATCCTGTACCACCCAGGCAAGACTAATGTGGTAGCCGATGCATTGAGCCGCAGGGCGGAGAGCACTCCACTGCGAGATGTATGTTTGAGATTGACTGTGATAGCTCCAGTATTGGATGCTATTCGTGGGGCACAGGCCGAGGCTGTGCGACCAGAGATGCAGAAGAGAGAGCGGGTCGTTGGTTTGGTTTCAGAGTTCGTTACGGATGGACGAGGGCTTATGACGTTTCAGGGTCGGATTTGGGTACCGTTCGTGGGTGGTACGCGTATTACTTTGATGGAAGAGGCTCATCGGTCGAAATTCTCGATCCATCCCGGGGCTACGAAGATGTATTTGGATTTGAGGAAAGAGTATTGGTGGCCCTGTATGAAGAGGGACGTCGCATGGTTCGTTGAGAGGTGCTTGACCTGCCGTAGGGTTAAGGCCGAGCACCAGAGACCTCATGGCAAGTTGCAGCCATTGGAGGTTCCCGAGTGGAAGTGGGAACAGATCACTATGGATTTCATCACCAAATTGCCGAGGACTGCCAGAGGAGTCGATGCAATTTGGGTGATTGTGGATAGGTTGACAAAGAGCGCTCACTTCCTTGCCATCAGTGAGAGTTCTTCAGCAGAGAAGTTCGCGGAGATATATGTGAGAGAAGTGGTATCTCGGCATGGGGTGCCGATCTCGATTGTTTCAGACCGTGATGTGCGTTTCACTTCCAGATTCTGGAAGAAATTCCATGAGGAGCTGGGTACTAAATTGCATTTTAGTACCGCATACCATCCCCAGACAGACGGTCAGAGCGAGCGAACGATTCAGACGCTGGAAGACATGCTTCGAGCGTGTGTGTTAGATTTCGGGGGTAGCTGGGATGCGTATTTACCCTTGGCAGAGTTTTCCTACAACAACAGCCATCATTCGAGCATTGGTATGCCACCCTTTGAGCTGTTGTATGGTAGGAGGTGTCGGACCCCCATTTGCTGGGGAGAGGTGGGACAGAGAGTGATGGGCAGTATAGAGATCGTGCTTCAGACGACAGAGCAGAGTCAGCAGGTTAGACAGAGGTTATTGACCGCCCAGAGCCGACAGAAGAGTTATGCAGACAAACGCCGATCCGAGCTTGAGTTTCAAGTCGGCGACTTCGTTCTCCTGAAGGTCTCTCCTTGGAAAGGAGTGATTCGATTCAGGAAGAGGGGCAAGTTGGGACCCCGGTATATTGGGCCATTTCGCGTGATTGCAAGGATAGGCCGGGTAGCCTATCGTTTGGAGTTGCCAGCAGAGTTGGGGCAGATCCACGACACTTTTCATGTGTCGCAATTGAGGAAGTGTATAGCCGATGAGTCGGCAGTGGTTCCATTAGAGGATATTCAGGTGGATGCAAGCCTGAATTATGCTGAGAGACCAGTGGCCATCAGGGATCGGAAGATCAAGGTTCTGAGGAACAAGGAGGTACCTCTGTTGTTAGTTCAGTGGCAACACCGGAAGGGATCGGAAATGACTTGGGAGCCGGAGCGTGAGATGGAGGAGCAGCATCCGGAGCTATTTTCAGAGTGAGACTTCGAGGGCGAAGTCTAGTCATAGTGGGGGAGAGTTGTAACAACTCGGAATTTCCAGGTATTGTTATATTTATGATTTTGGGTGTTTTAAGAGGGGACTCGGCGAGTTGGAGCCTAGACTCACCGAGTAGGGTCGCGGATCTGGTCGCGGGTTCGCGACTGGACTCGACGAGTCCGGATATGGACTCGACGAGTCTGCGCTGTTTAGCGAAAACCCTAACCGTTCAGGTTTGGGACGTATATGAGGGACCTTATGGCCGTCATTGTTCACCCTAGTCCTCTGAGAGAAACCCTAATCCAATTGTGAGCATCTGGAGCAAGGTAGAAGACCATTGTTGATTTTGGAAGTGTTGTTTTGCAAGGAAGAGGAGGCTTGGTTAAGGGAACAACAAGAGAAGCCACGTTCTGAGGATTGGGGACACAGAGAGCACGTTATTCAGGTAATATTTCGAGTTGCATTCTTCTATGTTGATGGGTGTATGGATTTAGGGTTTATTGAACCCTTTTGTGGCTAGATTGAGTGCTACCTTAGTCCCCCAAACGATTGGAACCCTGTATTGGGTTCTTTGAAAGTCCAGAATGTCCCATGCCTGTGCATTTCGGGAATCAATGGAGGTTTTGGATTGGAATCCTTATGCCTTAGGTCAAAATGTAAATTATGAGTCATGGGGTGTATTATGAGCACCGAAATGAGGACCTTACATGATGAATCAGTCTAGGAAGGCCAGACCTATGAATGGTCGGAGCAGTTCTGGCCTTAGAAAGCAGTTTGAGCGGTTGCATGGCATGGACTCACCGAGTCCGATGAACAGACTCGGCGAGTAGCTTGAGGATTAACTGGGACTCGTCGAGTTGTTCTTCAGACTCGGCGAGTTGAGTCGGGGTGGCCCCGCGATTCTTCCAGGAGAAACTCGTCGAGTCAAGGAGGATACTCGACGAGTAGATAGGGAATCTTAGAGAATTGGGGAGGACGTCTAGACTCGCTGAGTCGCCCTAGCACTCGCCAAGTCAAGTCAAGTTGACCGTTGACCGTTGACCAGAGTTGACCTATGTTTGACTTCTTAGGGATAGTCAAACTTAGAAGATAAAAGTGTTAATAAGAGATGTATGATGTTATAGGGAGATTGTAGCTCGTCGGATCGAGTACGAGTGATTTCGGGATTTGCTAGCTTTCGACATTCACGAGGTGAGTCTTCTCACTATACTACACCCGAAAGGGTTTGACTGTATGACCGGAAGGTCGGGTATGATATGTGATATATGTGCTACATGTGATAAGATATTTGTTATGTGTGCTATGTATGTTTATGTGGGCCGGAAGGCATTATGCTATGGGCCGGAAGGCGTCGTGTAATCTGGACCGTAAGGTTGGCGTGGGTGGGACCGGAAGGTTTACCCAGCAGGGACGGAAGTCCCCTGAGACACATGGACCGGAAGGTCAGGGCCTGGAAAGGCGTATGTGCGTAAGTTGTATATTGGGGAACTCACTAAGCATTTATGCTTACAGTTGTTATGTATGTGTTTCAGGTACTAGCGAGGACCGTGGGAAGGCGCCGACGTGATCTGTACACACTGATAGAAGTTTTGTGATCTTGGGATTCAGATGATTTGTATTTTGACATGACACTTGAAATGTTTATGCCTTGTTTGAATGAAAATAACTTATTTGAAATGAAAAATTTATTTGAAAATTTACGTTGTTACAAATTGGTATCAGAGCCTTGGTTTGAGGGATTCGGGTGCACCTTCGGGCGTAACTGAACTCAAACCGAGGATTTGAGGAAAACTTTTAAAATAAAGGCATAAACTTTTATAAATAATTTTGTAGTAAACAAGAAAGAAGCAGTGTGTACGATCAGTCAGCGCCCGAACGGTAAAGATCCCCAAAATACCTTACAATGTTATGTTAAGAAATAAGATATGATGTGAACTGTTATGCATGCTAGAAGACTAAGTATTCATGATAGGACTAGAGTGGCATGATTTGTGATGCCTTAGTCTAGGGAAGTTTGCCGATATGAGATGCTTTGATAGCATGCAGATAGATAGGGCATATCAAAAGTAGAGTACTCACTATCCGGGGTTTGGGGAGGAAGATTTGGGATGACTGCTGATGCGGTGTGGTCGGTAGTATTGGGCCCGTACTACCGAAGACACCGGGTCAGTGGGAGACCCAAGTAAGAAACCCTGGATATCGGAGACTGAGTAGGGTTGCGTTATCAAGTGCGATTATACTCGATGGAGTCTCTGATAGTTTTATGTTGTATTTCAGAGACATCATGGTTAGACCACGCCACGGGGCGAGTACGAGCGGTGTGAGTGACGAGGAGATTCGTCAGATGATCCATGAGGAGGTGGCTGCAGCGATCCGGGCTGAGATTCCGGAGATGTTTGGGTCTATTAAGACCACCTTGATGGAGACTTTCGATGAGCGGTACGCCGCATTGACCGAGGCTGCAGCCACTGCAGCTACCGCAGCTGTGGCCGCTGCCAGGCCACAGGGGGGTGATTCGTTGCTGTTTCGGGAGTTCAGCAACACGAAGCCGCCTGAGTTTGATGGGACGCAGGATCCGATTGCTGCGATGAGGTGGATCGCTGATATTGAGGGGTGCTTCTACACCTGTTCATGTCCATAGCATCTGAGGGTACGGTTCGCTTTGAACCAGCTCCGGTTGGGAGCGAAGGATTGGTGGAAGTTCGTGACGGCGAACTTCACTTTGGCAGAGATTTCAGCAGTGACATGGGAGGGGTTTACCTCTATGTTCAGAGACGAGTACGTTCCCCCGGTGGAGAAGGAATGATTGGTTCAGGAGTTCTTGACCCTCAAGCAGGGTACTGATTCGGTTGCGGTGATCATGCGGAAGTTTCATGAGAGGGCGATGTTCTGCCCCGAGCTGGTGTCCACAGAGCAGGCTCGGATGAGCCGGTACTTGGGTGTTTTGAGGAGGGATATCCGGGAGTTTGTGTCAAACTCCACCTACCATACCTTTGCTGAGCTTCAGGCGAATGCCAGGAAGCGCGAGATCGAGTTGGAGACCCAGGCCAGGGAGGAGGCTGAGTCTCAGCGGGTGGACCGGCGGCCGGCTCAGTCTCAGCCGGCAGCCAAGCGGGCTAAGTCCGCCGATTCGAGGACGGGAGGTCCAAAGGGCCGCACTTGTGGAAAGTGCGGCAAGGGTCATGAGGGGACATGTCGAGCTGGTGCTTGCTACAAGTGTGGCAAGGAGGGGCACATCGCTAGGGATTTCCCCAAGGGGTTTATGGTTTGCTTTCACTGCAACCAAACAGGTCATCGGAAGGCCGAGTGCCCCCAGCTTCTTCAGGGATCTGCACCTACTGCCAGGGCTACTGAGACTCGACCGGTGAAGGCTGAGGCCCCGAGGGCTCGTGGGAGAGCCTTTCAGCTGACTGCGGAGGAGGTCCGCGCTGCGCCCGATGTTGTGGTAGGTATGCCTTATTTCATGTATTTATTTTGATGTCGAGATGTTATGCTTATGTTATGATATGCGTAGGTACTTTCCTTGTGAACTCTGTGCCTGCTTTAGTGTTATTTGACTCGGGTGTGAGTAGGTCCTTCGTATCTTTAACTTTTAGTCAGCATATCAGCGTTAGTCGTGAGTCGTTGAGTCGGCCTCTGAGAGTTTCTATAGCTGACGAGAGAGTGATTTGTGCCACGGAGGTTCTTCGGGGATGTGTGTTAGAGATTTTCGGAGTGGAGTTCCCGATTGATCTGCTTCCTATTGCGATGGGTGATGTCTGTGTCATTGTGGGCATGGACTGGTTGAGCCGATTCGGCGCCGTCATCGACTGCGAGCGTCAGCTGGTGACTATACGAGACCCTAGTGGGGGAGTTCTTTCGGTGTACGGCGAGGGTACCCGTTCGGGATCAGCTTTTTGTTCGGCCGCTAGGGCGAGGCAGTGTCTACAGCAGGGCTGCAAGGGTTTTGTGGCGTATGTGATGGATACGTGGGCGGTTTCCGAGAGAACGAGATTAGTTGAGGAGGTCCCAGTGGTGCGTGAGTTTCCAGATGTTTTCCCCGAGGAGCTGCCGGGAGTACCTCCTGTGAGGCAAGTAGAGTTTGGTATCGATCTGGTTCCAGGAGCCGCGCCTATCGCTAAGGTGCCTTATCGTCTTGCACCTCTAGAGATGCAAGAGTTGTCCTCGCAGCTTCAGGAGTTGTTGGGGAAGGGGTTCATTCGGCCGAGCAGCTCGCCGTGGGGAGCACCTATTCTGTTCGTCAAGAAGAAGGATGGTTCACACCGGATGTGCATTGATTACCGGGAGTTGAACAAGTTGACGGTCAAGAACCGTTACCCGCTACCGAGGATCGATGATTTATTTGATCAGTTGCAGGGAGCATCTTGGTTTTCCAAGATCGATCTGAGGTCGGGGTACCATCAGGTGAGAGTGCGGGATGAGGACGTCCAGAAGACAGCGTTTAGGACGCGATATGGGCATTATGAGTTTGTGGTGATGCCTTTCGGGCTCACCAATGCCCCGGCCGTGTTCATGGATCTCATGAACAGGGTATGCAGGCCGATGTTGGATCGATCAGTGATTGTATTTATCGATGATATTCTGGTGTATTCGAGATCCAGAGAGCAGCATGAGGAACATTTGAGGGAGGTCCTTGGGGTTTTGAGATCGGAGAAGCTTTATGCAAAGTTCTCCAAGTGTGACTTCTGGTTGCGGGAGGTCCAATTCCTAGGACATGTTGTTAATCAGGAAGGGATATTGTTCGATCCGGCCAAGGTTGAGGCGGTGATGAGTTGGGAGGTGCCGAAGTCACCCTCTGAGATCAGGAGCTTCCTCGGGTTGGCAGGGTATTATCGGAGATTTATTAAGGATTTCTCCAAGATCGCAGTACCGCTCACCAGATTGACCCGTAAGGGTGTTGCATTCTCATGGGGACCCGAGCAGCAGACCTCCTTTGAGACACTTCGCCAAAGGTTGTGCGAAGCCCCGGTATTAGCTCTCCCGGAAGGGATGGAGGATTTTGTAGTATATTGCGATGCATCGATTTCGGGGTTGGGTGCAGTGTTGATGCAGAGGGGTCACGTGATAGCTTACGCGTCGAGGCAGCTGAAGCCTCATGAGGCGAGATATCCCACGCATGATTTAGAGTTGGGGGCAGTAGTGTTCGCCCTTAAGATTTGGCGTCATTACTTGTATGGGGTTCGATGTACGATATACACGGACCATAAGAGCTTGAAGTATTTGATGGATCAGCCCAACCTAAATATGCGTCAGAGGAGGTGGTTGGATGTGGTCAAGGATTATGATTGTGAGATCCTGTACCACCCAGGCAAGACTAATGTGGTAGCCGATGCATTGAGCCGCAGGGCGGAGAGCACTCCACTGCGAGATGTATGTTTGAGATTGACTGTGATAGCTCCAGTATTGGATGCTATTCGTGGGGCACAGGCCGAGGCTGTGCGACCAGAGATGCAGAAGAGAGAGCGGGTCGTTGGTTTGGTTTCAGAGTTCGTTACGGATGGACGAGGGCTTATGACGTTTCAGGGTCGGATTTGGGTACCGTTCGTGGGTGGTACGCGTATTACTTTGATGGAAGAGGCTCATCGGTCGAAATTCTCGATCCATCCCGGGGCTACGAAGATGTATTTGGATTTGAGGAAAGAGTATTGGTGGCCCTGTATGAAGAGGGACGTCGCATGGTTCGTTGAGAGGTGCTTGACCTGCCGTAGGGTTAAGGCCGAGCACCAGAGACCTCATGGCAAGTTGCAGCCATTGGAGGTTCCCGAGTGGAAGTGGGAACAGATCACTATGGATTTCATCACCAAATTGCCGAGGACTGCCAGAGGAGTCGATGCAATTTGGGTGATTGTGGATAGGTTGACAAAGAGCGCTCACTTCCTTGCCATCAGTGAGAGTTCTTCAGCAGAGAAGTTCGCGGAGATATATGTGAGAGAAGTGGTATCTCGGCATGGGGTGCCGATCTCGATTGTTTCAGACCGTGATGTGCGTTTCACTTCCAGATTCTGGAAGAAATTCCATGAGGAGCTGGGTACTAAATTGCATTTTAGTACCGCATACCATCCCCAGACAGACGGTCAGAGCGAGCGAACGATTCAGACGCTGGAAGACATGCTTCGAGCGTGTGTGTTAGATTTCGGGGGTAGCTGGGATGCGTATTTACCCTTGGCAGAGTTTTCCTACAACAACAGCCATCATTCGAGCATTGGTATGCCACCCTTTGAGCTGTTGTATGGTAGGAGGTGTCGGACCCCCATTTGCTGGGGAGAGGTGGGACAGAGAGTGATGGGCAGTATAGAGATCGTGCTTCAGACGACAGAGCAGAGTCAGCAGGTTAGACAGAGGTTATTGACCGCCCAGAGCCGACAGAAGAGTTATGCAGACAAACGCCGATCCGAGCTTGAGTTTCAAGTCGGCGACTTCGTTCTCCTGAAGGTCTCTCCTTGGAAAGGAGTGATTCGATTCAGGAAGAGGGGCAAGTTGGGACCCCGGTATATTGGGCCATTTCGCGTGATTGCAAGGATAGGCCGGGTAGCCTATCGTTTGGAGTTGCCAGCAGAGTTGGGGCAGATCCACGACACTTTTCATGTGTCGCAATTGAGGAAGTGTATAGCCGATGAGTCGGCAGTGGTTCCATTAGAGGATATTCAGGTGGATGCAAGCCTGAATTATGCTGAGAGACTAGTGGCCATCAGGGATCGGAAGATCAAGGTTCTGAGGAACAAGGAGGTACCTCTGTTGTTAGTTCAGTGGCAACACCGGAAGGGATCGGAAATGACTTGGGAGCCGGAGCGTGAGATGGAGGAGCAGCATCCGGAGCTATTTTCAGAGTGAGACTTCGAGGGCGAAGTCTAGTCATAGTGGGGGAGAGTTGTAACAACTCGGAATTTCCAGGTATTGTTATATTTATGATTTTGGGTGTTTTAAGAGGGGACTCGGCGAGTTGGAGCCTAGACTCACCGAGTAGGGTCGCGGATCTGGTCGCGGGTTCGCGACTGGACTCGACGAGTCCGGATATGGACTCGACGAGTCTGCGCTGTTTAGCGAAAACCCTAACCGTTCAGGTTTGGGACGTATATGAGGGACCTTATGGCCGTCATTGTTCACCCTAGTCCTCTGAGAGAAACCCTAATCCAATTGTGAGCATCTGGAGCAAGGTAGAAGACCATTGTTGATTTTGGAAGTGTTGTTTTGCAAGGAAGAGGAGGCTTGGTTAAGGGAACAACAAGAGAAGCCACGTTCTGAGGATTGGGGACACAGAGAGCACGTTATTCAGGTAATATTTCGAGTTGCATTCTTCTATGTTGATGGGTGTATGGATTTAGGGTTTATTGAACCCTTTTGTGGCTAGATTGAGTGCTACCTTAGTCCCCCAAACGATTGGAACCCTGTATTGGGTTCTTTGAAAGTCCAGAATGTCCCATGCCTGTGCATTTCGGGAATCAATGGAGGTTTTGGATTGGAATCCTTATGCCTTAGGTCAAAATGTAAATTATGAGTCATGGGGTGTATTATGAGCACCGAAATGAGGACCTTACATGATGAATCAGTCTAGGAAGGCCAGACCTATGAATGGTCGGAGCAGTTCTGGCCTTAGAAAGCAGTTTGAGCGGTTGCATGGCATGGACTCACCGAGTCCGATGAACAGACTCGGCGAG
Source organism: Lactuca serriola (assembly GCF_051521515.1). Taxonomy (NCBI): domain Eukaryota; kingdom Viridiplantae; phylum Streptophyta; class Magnoliopsida; order Asterales; family Asteraceae; genus Lactuca; species Lactuca serriola. Next base: position 287,497,399 of record NC_136410.1, read on the forward strand.
TAGCTTGAGGATTAACTGGGACTTGTCGAGTTGTTCTTCAGACTCGGCGAGTTGAGTCGGGGTGGCCCCGCGATTCTTCCATGAGAAACTCGTCGAGTCAAGGAGGATACTCGACGAGTAGATAGGGAATCTTAGAGAATTGGGGAGGACGTCTAGACTCGCTGAGTCGCCCTAGCACTCGCCAAGTCAAGTCAAGTTGACCGTTGACCGTTGACCAGAGTTGACCTATGTTTGACTTCTTAGGGATAGTCAAACTTAGAAGATAAAAGTGTTAATAAGAGATGTATGATGTTATAGGGAGATTGTAGCTCGGCGGATCGAGTACGAGTGATTTCGGGATTTGCTAGCTTTCGACATTCACGAGGTGAGTCTTCTCACTATACTACACCCGGAAGGGTTTGACTGTATGACCGGAAGGTCGGGTATGATATGTGATATATGTGCTACATGTGATAAGATATTTGTTATGTGTGCTATGTATGTTTATGTGGGCCGGAAGGCATTATGCTATGGGCTGGAAGGCGTCGTGTAATCTGGACCGTAAGGTTGGCGTGGGTGGGACCGGAAGGTTTACCCAGCAGGGACGGAAGTCCCCTGAGACACATGGACCGGAAGGTCAGGGCCTGGAAAGGCGTATGTGCGTAAGTTGTATATTGGGGAACTCACTAAGCATTTATGCTTACAGTTGTTATGTATGTGTTTCAGGTACTAGCGAGGACCGTGGGAAGGCGCTGGCGTGATCTGTACACACTGATAGAAGTTTTGTGATCTTGGGATTCAGATGATTTGTATTTTGACATGACACTTGAAATGTTTATGCCTTGTTTGAATGAAAATAACTTATTTGAAATGAAAAATTTATTTGAAAATTTACGTTGTTACAATCGGAGTTACGGTTCATGAGATATGGCCAAAACACTGACGAGGGGTCAAGCTGTGCAGCAACATCCTTCTAACTTCAATCTTGAATCTCCATGCTTCCAATCACTCAATCCTCTTGCTTTTTCACCCGAGCATGTCTTTTATTGCTGAAATTGAAATATTAAGCTAATTAAGTACCTTTTGTTCATTAAATGAGATAAAATCAACATAAAGTATTAAGATAATGCCTGGATTTTTTAACTAGATATGCCCATATCAATTCGGAACATCAACGATGTTCCAAGTGGATCGAAGTAGCTTGATGAGGACTTGTTGAATGATAAGGTTCATTTCATCCTTCTTCTTGATCTCATTCTCCAGCCTTTGGATTTGTTTCTCATGACGAATGTGGGTCTTCTTAATAAGATCGTTGGTAGCAGACACCAAGTCGTCATGGACTTTGAGCATGGAGGTGATTGTGTCGAGATAGTGGTCAACCAAAGCATCATATTTTTCTTCAACTTTTTCCATTGAATGCTTGAGACGGAGAGAGATCAGTTGATGGCATCGATTTTGGAATCAAGTCTGGAAACCTTTTGATCCATCTTTGTGTTGAGCTCTGTTACAGATGTTTCGATTGAGGAGACCTTCTTCATAGTATCTGACACATCTGGTTTGAATGTCAAGGAGAGAAAAAGGATCAATGTGATCACCAATAGAGGATTCAGAGTCAGAGTCTGAGTGTTGCAGAAGAGCTTGTCATGATGAGGTATGTGTGGATGGACCAGGCTTGGTGATGGCATCATCTTCATGTAGCTTAGAGTTAGGTCCATCATCCAGAGTGGTTGAAGAAGATGATCCGATGTCAAAAGAAGACTTGGAGGTTGATGGATTGGATTGAAAGTGGATGGATGACATGAAGTTGGGGTCCGGATTAGACATGCCTTCATCAGTGATCATTATTTCTTCGAAGATTTCTTCATCCGAATTAGTGTGGAATACATTGGTATGAGTGGTGATTGGAGGTTGTTCCGAAGCAAGTTCCCGATTGGCATCATCATTTGTAGGAAGAACATACGAAAGATTGCTTTGATGGGCTTTGTTGTACATTGAAGTAAGAGTAGCTTCCACTTGAGCTCTTTTCAGATCCGGATGTCTGGAAACAACCCTGTTAACATAATCTTCCCATTGAGGATCGTTAGCACCTGGTCGTCCTATACACCTTCCAGGTATCAGACCAGTTGAGGCATCCGAAGTCGGAGGGACTGCTCTAGCTCCGGAGAGCTTAGGGTCCGGAACAGGGGTTCAGGAGTGTGTTCTTGTGTAAGAAACGAGAGGGATATCAAATGAGACTCGTGGGTGTGTTCCAGGGGCTGCAAGGAACTATGATCAACACCGGCATCACCTTTTTGGGAAGGTGAAGGTGGATTATGTGGAGACTCCCTGTTAGTGTGTGTAGGTGATGTTGAAACATTGAGGGGTACCTCACATGAGTGGGCTGGAGGGGTGCTCGGACAGCCAGAGTCAGCCAAAATGTCATGAGCATCTTCCTTTGGAGAGGAAGAGTTGACTTTGGTTTTTTCTTTAGGCTTTGGCTTGGTGGGAGAACTCTTCCGTTTGACAGATTTCTTAACCTTAGGTCCGGACGTGGGAGGATTGGCCTCTTCCGAAGTGGGCTCAACTGGGACTGGGGCAAGTTGTGTTGGGTCAAACACAACCGAAGTCTCTAAGTGTTGTTTAAGATAAATGGAATTTGTAGGGATTAAGGCCAACATGTGGTCCGGAAGTCGTCTAACCGGAAAAAAGAGGATTGGTCCGGAATCCTATAGGCCTTGACAACTTTGAAGGAAACACATACCTCTGGAGGAATTGTGGAGATCGGAATTGGTTCAGAAAGGTCATTGAAGAGTTGTTGAATCGTCAGTGCCTAGAATCTAGGGCTCAAAATTTCGTTGTCCTTCCTTTTGATGGCAAACTTGCAAAAATCTTACCATAAGACCTCCGGAAGATCAACCGCGTTGTCATGTCCGGAGTAGATGCTATAGACAATATGAAGCCAATCCTTGCTAAGTGTATCGGTTCCTATGTGCATACCAGAAAGACCTTGAATGATGAAGTGCATCAGCACAGTCCAGAGTCCAGAGACGACTGATTTCTTAAAGTCTTTGGCCCTGTAATCTTGATTGTAGCCAATGTGATTCAGAAAGGTTTGAAACTCTTTAGTGGTTGGTTCTTGAACTGTGAATCCCTTGGGGTTTGGTTTAACACCGATCGTTTTCAAGAAGGTAGATTTGTAGATTGGAATAATTCGATCGCCAATGATTTGGTCTCCAACACACCATCGAATTCCTTGATTCTTGTGAAAGCTCTGTGGAGATGATGAAGTGGAAGAGGTGGTTCAGGAATTTTAGTGAGAGGGATGGAGATGGGATGCTTTGCGATGAACTCCACCATAACACGAACAAATTCATCATAATCTTCAGGGTTTAGGGAAAATAGTTGCGTTGTGTCCCATAGAAACGGTTCAGGGGAGGTTGATGAAGATGAACCTTTTGATCGTTTCTTCTTGGCAATGGACTTCTTAGGAGTGGAAGTAGTTGGAGCAGTTTTTGGTGGTGAAGGAGGGGAAGCGATTGTTGCAGAGTTATGAATGCTTGAAGAACACGAAGAACTCAGAGAGAATTTAAGGGTTTTGGAAGTATTGTGCGCGTAAAGAGGTAAAAGGGGGTGTTAATTGGTATTTATAGGTAAGGGAAGTGGGTCGGGTCGGTGGGTGTAATGATGAGGATCCGAGTTCGAAACGGGTTGGATTAAATGAGTAACTGGTTTAGGGGGCTGAGTTGACCTGTGAGGTGAAAGTTGAGGTTATTTGTAGCTTGAAACGGAAATCCCTAACCGGCGATTCAATGGTTGCTTTATGAAGGCGTGCAATCGTGTCATGAAATTCGAGGAAGATAGGATAAGGATTTTCCTAAAAAGTAACCGTTGAAAAAAAACGTTTCACATTATTAACCTTTGGAATTCCGGATGAGCGGTTCCGGACAGAGTATGAACCGGAGGATAAAGAGTTGTGTTTCGGAAGATGCTTGTTTTGAAAAGTGGTTCGGAATGAGAAATAATTCGGAGAGAGTTTCGATTCCGGAGTAATTTTTTTTTTGTGTTATTTCGGAAAAGATGTGTGATTCCGGAGCAGAAATTCAGTTTGATTTGGAAAAGGTTGGTGATTCCGGTGCAGAAATTCCGGAATAGTGATTTTCAAGAATTTCTGGAGTGGATTTGAAAAAGTGTCCGGAACATGATTTTGAAAGCATTCCGGAGTGAGATTTTAATTAAAATTCCGGAGCAAGATTTGTAAAGCATTCTGGGGTGATATATGAGAGACCTTCCGGAGTGAATTTTGAAATTCCGAAGTGAAAAATGCAATACATTTCCGGAGTGGAATTCCGGGATGCCATTATGAAGTATATTCCGAGATGAAAATTTGAGCACTATGACAATGTTGACTTTAAATAGCAAACAATCAGGATGAACTGTACAACTTAAAACTCAAGTGATGGTCAGAAATAAAGACGAGTAAAATCATCGTATGTATTCAGAGAGAAAGTCGTTCCGAGATGAAAAATTTAGATCAGAACTCATTTTCTTTCGAATACGTCTATCAAAGAGAACACATCTCTTGAAAGAACTGAGGATCTGGTATCATCATACCCATCTTGTTCAGAAAACCCGTTGAATTTGATTTCGTCTAATGCCTTGGTAAAGACATCAGCAATCTTATCGTCAGATGTAACAAAAATAAGTTCAATGTTATCATTTAGAACATGATCTTTTATGAAATGGTACCTTATATTGATGTGGTTAGTCATTGAGTGCTGAATTGGATTGTGGGAAATCGCAATGGCACTTTGAGAATCACAATAGATATGAATGCGTTGAAAGTGGTAACCATAATCCAAGAGTTGAGATTTCATCCACAGAACCTGAGATGTACAGCTGGCAGCAACAACGTATTCGGCTTCGGCTGTAGATAGTGTAATGTATTTCTATTTCTTGGATGACCAACTGACCAAACAACCACCTAAGAATTGATAGCCACATGAAGTGATTTTTCTATCAAGTTGAAGACCACCATAGTTTGAATCTGAATAGGCTTGAAGAAGAAAGCTCTCGTTTGCTGGATACCAAATTCCGAGACTCTTTGTACCTTTGAGGTATCGGAAGATTTGTTTCACAGCCAAGAGATGAGACATCTTTGGATTGACTTGAAATCTGGCACACAAACATGTGGAAAACATGATGTCCGGATGACTTGCTGTGAGATAGATCAGGGATCCAATCATTCCGCAATACTTCTTTTCATCAACAGAAACACCTGAAGGGTCGGCAAAGATCTTGTGTCCGAAACCCATTGGTACCTTGGCTGAGGCACAGGTGTCCATTGAGTATTTCTTGAGGAGTTCCGAAATGTACTTCTCTTGGTGAATGAATATTCCTCTGTTATTCTGTGTGACTTGAAGGCCAATAAAGAAGCTTAAGTCCCGATTCATGCTCATTTGGAATCGATTGATCATAATTTAGCAAAGTCAGCAACCATAGATGAATCCGTAGATCCAAAAATGAGGTTGTCCACATAAATTTGTACAAGCATGAGATGCTTTCCATTTGATCTTTGGAATAGAGTAGGATCTAAAATTCCTCTTTGGAAACCTGATCGTTTGAGAAAATCAGTGAGGGTCTCGTACCATGCCCGAGGAGTCTGCTTGAGTCCGTAGACAACCTTACAAAGTTTGTAACAGTAGTTCGGAAAGGAGAGATTAACAAAACTGGGGGGCTGTTGAAGGTACACATCAGTGTCAAGTTCACTGTTAAGAAAGAACTCTTAACATCCATTTGGTAAACTTTGAAGCCTTTGTGAGCAGCATTAGCAAGAAAGATTCTGATGGCTTCAAGACGTGCAACAGGAGCAAAGGTCTCATCGTAGTCGAGCCCTTCAATCTGTGTAAATTCTTTTGCCACCAATCTTGCTTTATTTCGAATAATAACTCCTGTGTCATCTAGCTTGTTGCGAAATACCCATCTTGTACCGACAATGGGATGATTCTGAGGAGGAGGCACGAGAGTCCAAACTTCATTTCGGTCGAATTCTGCAAGTTCTTCTTGCATAGCTGTAATCCAGTCAGCATGCTCTAATGCGTCCTTAATGGATTTGGGTTCAACCATGGATATAAATGTTGAGAAATGGCATTCATTTTGGATTCTTGTAGCAGAACGAGTTTGTACACCAGCATTGGGGTTTCCGATTACTTGGTTTGGAGGATGATCTTTTGTCCAAACATGTAACCTTGGGAGTTCTTGTGCAGCCGTCGATCCGATATCAACAGTGGAATTGATTTGCTCCCCCTGAATGGTTTGAATGTGAGGATGATGCTCCCCTTGAACTTCTGAACCAGAGAGATTGACATCATCATCAGAAGGGAACTCAAAGAAATTTTCATTATCATCAATGTTGAGAGGATTGGAGTCATCGAAATCAACAGCTGCATCTTGGAAGCCATCCACATTTTATTCAAGAGAGGGATGAGCATTAAAAAGGTTGAAATGGTTCGGAATCAAATGGAGGGAGGCTGGGGATCGGACCGGAGACGTTTTGCGACACAGGGGCTTCCGAAGGAGAGATTGGAATAAGAGTTGGCCTTGTTCAATAAGATCGATTTTGGAAGGACCAAAGAGAGTTTCAAAGTCAACTTCAAGAATTGTTTGAGGGTTCGGACATCCTGGAAGAGGAGCATCGGACTCCATAATGTGGTTGTAATATGGGTTGGGCCAGAATTCCGAACGAAGTTGTCATCGAAAGTAATGTCAAAGCTTTCTTCTAGAACATGAGTTCTCCGGTTAAGAACTCTGTAAGCTTTTGATTTTGAGCAGTACCCAAGGAAGATGGCTTCATCAACTTTAGGTTGGAACTTAGTAAGCTGATCACGGTTGTTCTTGATGAAGCATCTGCATCCAAAAACATGAAAAAACGAGATTGTTGGCTTCGACCATTCATTGCTTCGTACGGTGTCATGTTGAGGCGTCGATTGATGATACTTCGATTTTGAGTGAAACAGACAGTAGATACAGCTTCAGCCCAAAGATAGAGTGGTAGATTTGCGAAGTTCAGCATGGATCGAGCAGCTTCAAGGAGAGTTCTATTTCGACTTTCGACGACACCGTTTTGTTGTGGAGTATAAGGGGCTGAGAAGTTGTGGTCGATTCCTTTTTCAATGAGAAATTTCTCAATGGTGGAATTAGTGAATTCCAATCCATTATCACTTCAGATTCTCCTAATTGGGAGTTTGATAAGAACTTCTATTCCTTTGATAAAATTGATGAGCTCTGAGGTTGTTTCAGATTTCAGCCTTAGGAAGAAGACCCAAGTGAACCTTGTAAAATCATCAACAATCACAAGAATGTATTTCTTATGATGAATACTTTCTACCGTGGATGGTCCACAAAGATCAATGTGTAGAAGCTCCAATGGTTCTGAAATGGATTTTTCGATGAGAATAGGATGACCCTTCTTCGATTGCTTGCCACACTCACAAGCAGCACACAAGTGATCATTTTCAAATTTGAGAAGAGGTAGACCTCTCACCATTTCACCGGATACGAGATCATTCATGTACCGAAAGTTTAGATGAGCGAGCCTTCAGTGCCATAACCAACTGACGTCAGGAACAACTTTGGTGAGAAGGCAGAGTTGCGGTTTGCCAACAATCATGTTGATGTCGAGCGTGTACATGTTCTTGTTGTGATGTGACTTGATTAAACACTCTTTCCGGTCTTCAGTCATTACATAAATGTACTTTTTGCAAAATTCCGCACGTCGATTTGAATCAGTGAGCTGAGCAACACTTATCAAAGTATGTTTTAGATCAGCTACATAAGCCACATGTGAGATTAAGAAGTTTCCATTGGTGAGGATCCCATAACCACGTATTTGAGAGTTGGAGTTGTTGCCATATGTCACGTAACCAACGTTTGGAGAAAGCTTTAGATCTCGCAGAAAATCTTTCTGCCCCGTCATGTGCATGGAGTAAGCACTATCAATATACCATATTGTTTCTTACTCCGAAACATAGAGTGCCTGCAAAATTAGTGAGTAATGGAGTTTTTAGGCTCCGAATTAGACTTTGGGACGTAGGCACGGGCTTTGGAATTTGATTGTGACTTTGGAACAACTTTGGGTTTCTGGGTGGTATTATTCGAATTCTTTGGAAACAGACAGAAGGTAATATCTTTTCATCTATCCAGTAGTCATATTCAATGACTTGGAGGTTCCAAACGGTATTCTTCGTACGTTTGACTTCCAGAGTGTTGATAACATTTGTGACCTCCAGAATTGTTGTTTCATCCATGGGAGATTTGACTTTCTGCACAAGATTTTTCTTTGAAGATTTTGAAAAAATTATTTTCTTTGCATTTGTGGATTGGCTTGATGACACAATGGTTTTTGAAAGATTGGGTTTAAAAATTGTGCCATCAGATTTAGCAATAAAAAAAGATGAAACAGTCCGAGGAGAAGTGTTTTGGACTGTCATGGCATTCACATGAGATTTCGGCTGTGTAGAACTGTCTACTTTCTTGGGTTCAACATGACTGAGATATTCAAAAGGTCTTTTGAGGATCTTAGTGGGTACAAAGGAGTTTTGACAATGGGTTGATGCATGAGAATTTCGGGATATACTCGGTTTGGAGTTTTCAATGAACCTGGATATATGTCTAGTCTTAACTTTCTTTTTATTTGCATTTCGAGCTTCTACTTTGGGATCTACAATATCCTTCCTATTCAACATTGGTATTCTCTTAGGGTGAGATGAGGATTTTGAGGTTTGTCCAACGGATGGATTACTAAACTCAGGAGTAATGGGAACCAATTTAGTTTTTGAAACGACTAAGGAATCCGATTCGCAAGAATCAGAGGACACACAACTTGAGACTTCAACTTTATCATTTAAAGATGCCCATACAAACTCAGAGGCAACAATTTCAGTTGTCAGGGAAGGAATTTCTTCAACAACACAGTTGTTGGGAGGGTTACTCCTAGAAACGTAATCTATGCATGAAACACTGTGATGAAATTCCATGGTCCGATTCAGGTCCAGGTTTATCATAGGCTGAAGAGGTGTGGAATCGGGTCATTTGACAACAATTGGTTGAAACTTAGGAATTAAGGTTGAAACTTAGGAATTAAGGACTCAAAATGATCTGTGGTCTCATGAAGAGGAGACAAGGGAGAAACGGAGGTTTCCGAATGTTTGATGTTTAGAACCTCTCCATGAAGGTCAAAATTTTCAATTCTTTTAAGGGACGAGCAATAGGTTTCGGATACTCGCTTTCGAGACCTGGTGGTTTTGATCACGGATGATGAAAAGTATGAGTCATCTGAAGATTTGATTCAAGTATGTCAATTGAATTATGTAAAGCATCTATCTTAGCATTGAGACATTTGTTATCAGTAATCAAAATATTTCTTTCAGAATAGGTAATTTCGCATTTGTCTTTCAAAATGATACATTCATCTTTTGACATTACATGCTCATGCTCTAAAGACTCGATTTTCAATTTTTTATCCTCAAAACGCAACCTAAGACGATTTAGTTCACATTCCTTCTTCTCACTGGATTCTATGGCAGACTCATAGGCTTTATAAATGGTGCCCATATCTGTTTGGATTTGTGTCAGATAAGGTTCACAAAGAGATAGATCAAAAATATTATCAGTAATAATATATTTTACCTACTGAACAATGCTTCGACCAGGTGGATCATTGGTACCATGTAGCAGTAGTGAGGTTCAGCAACATCATCTTCATCTTCTGACCCCGAAGACCAATATCCTTCATCACATTCAACAGTTTTTCTAGCCATCAAACACATATTCTGTCCAGTTACCATATCATCATCATCCCCGGATGACCCATATCCTTCAACATCTCTTGAAACCGTTGTTACAAAGGCTTTTTCGCTTTCAGCCATCTATTGTGCTCTTCGGACGTAGTAAGCAGAATCCTTGATTTTTGGTTTCTGCGGAGCATCAGCCAGGCAATCTTTAGCAAAATGGTTTGCATGTCTTCACTTATGACACACAATTTTTGGTTTGTCCGATTTGGAACTCTGAGAGGGTTCCGGAGTAGATTTTGGTTTAGTGATGTTTGGTTTGTATGTGAGAGGGTTTTCCGAAGTTGGTTTAGGTTCCGGAGCTGAGTATGTTGAGGATTGTTATGGTGAGGAGCATGGAATCAGTTTTGGTATGGTTTGTAAGAGGGATTGAAAGGAAGTTTGTATTTCATTGAGAGTAGAGAAAACTCCTGTTGGAAACGGAGTTCAGAGTCCATGGCTTCGGAATCATCAATAGGATAGATTTGTGTGGGTAAGATGGGTGCAGATGTTTGAACAAATGGAACAATGGGTTTGAAGGGATCTGAAGTAGATGAGTTCGGAATGGTTGATTCGAAAGAACTGACAAGGGAAAGAGGACGTACATAGAGTTCCCTTATGGTTTGAGCAACATTAGACTCATGTCCTTGAAGTTCATCAAAAAGTTGATAGAACTTCAACTTTTTCAAGGAACCATTGCTTTGGAGATAATATTTCACATTTCCCCATCCTTTTCCAAGACTGTTTATGAATTTGAGATTGTACTCCAAAGGAGTTTGGACAATCCCATGAGCAGTCATGTTGTTGACCACGATTTGGTAACGGTTGGAGGTTGAGGCCACTGATTCATCAGGAGTGGTAGTGAAGGTATCGAAGTCGTTGACAACTGAGGTGAGGTGCTTGTCTTTCATATTTTCCGAACCTTCAATCAGGTCCTGAAGAGTGTCCTAAATCTCTTTGGATGATTTGCACATATTGATGTGCTCGAAGAGTGAGGGCGGAACACTAAACACCATTTCTGAGAAGGCAACTTGGTCAGCATGCAACTTCTCGATATCATCTGCAGTTAGAGGAGCTGGGTGAGTTTCATCTTCACGTATGAGCTGAGTAACTGCATCTCTTACTACTGTTCTTACAGGAACATGTGGACCTTCTTTGACGGATCTCCAGATTTCTTCACCTTTATCCTTGGCCTGTAAAAATCTTTCCATTCTAACTTTCCAGTGATCATATTCTTCCACAACTAGTAATGGGCACATGTAGGGCCACCCACACTATTTGCGATTTGCATTGAAATCATTTGCTGAGGATTAGAAGCAGCCATTGAAGTTAAGATATCTTCAAGCTAAAGTGGTATATAGACGAACTTTTATCCTTATCATAGAAATGGTTGAAATACCAAGGTAATTTCAAACCAACTATAATCTGATCTTATGGATTCAAAGGACAACCACTCAAGCTCTGATACCAATTGTGAGAACAAAATAGATCTGATGCGTAGGGACAAGGTTTGAGAACTTAAACCTTGAGTGAATGCTTAAGATCAATGTCTGCTTGCTAATAAATGTTCAAGTCAAGCCTGGAAAGACCAGTCAAGTCTTAGACAATATATTCAACAAATGATCATGTCATTAAATGAGAAATGAGAATAAATGATCAAGGTAAAGCTAATAAATGAAGAACAACAAGAATGTTTGAAAGAAGTTTGAAGTAACATTGTAAAATGCCAAAAGTTGAGTGAAAGATCCGTTGTTGACTTGTATTGAATGCTCCTATAAATAGGAGTGAAGGTTACAGCGAATTAACTAGAATACTTACATAGGACTGGACAATAGAAATGTTTCTGACATTCTGATTGTCTAATACAACAAAAGACTAAGTCCTATGAAATGTCATTTCAATACAAAGACAAACTTAATAAATGCACAAAGACAAAATAGTGTTACTTCGGATCAGTATCCATTCCGGACATGAGAATCATTCCGGAATGACTTCAGCTTCGCACCTTCTTCTCTTCTGGTCCGGACAGACTCCAAACCACTCTTCACCATTGACTCTGGACCATTTACTTCAGAAAACATGTACTTCGTAATTCAGACTTACGATTGCTAGAGGTTCACTTTCAGGTTCCAACACGTATAAGGTTGTTGAAGCAAATCAAAACGGGGCATACGCTCTGGAGACAATGGAAGGAAGGCAACTACCAAGAACTTGGAACGCAAGGAACTTGAGAGAATTTTACTTCTAAACCAAGACGCCTCGCTTAGAGCCCGGGGCGACATTTCAAATGTTCAAACACCCAACAGACTTACGTCGAAAACTTTGTACTTAGCGTGCCGAGTCTAAATACTTAGTGTATTGAATTTCGTACTCAGTGTACCAAACCCGAATACTTAGTGTATCGAATCTTAATACTTAGTGTACTAAGTTTCATGTTCAACACATACAATCAAATGCTTAGTGTATCGAATCTTAATACTTAGTGTATTAAATTTCATAGAATCAAATGCTTAGTGCATCGAATCTTAATACTTAGTGTATTAAATCTCATGATCAACACATGAAATCAAATGCTTAGTGCATCAAATCCAAATACCTAACGATAAGCTGGCGTAAAGGGTCCAACATTACATAGAAAAATACCACCAACAAAACAGTGAAACCAAAGTAAAATTAGTGCTACATTAAAGACCAGAGCCAAAACATCCAAAAACATAGAAACAAACATTTAAAACAAAAAAAAGCTTTCACGCCCTAGGAGGGGTAGCACGTGAAGCAAGAGCATCTTTATCACCAACAAGATCATCTCCACCGCCACCAACTTTCTCACTAGCAATAACAACCGCATCACCACCAATGTCCTTGCCATCTACATCAACATCACCACCCGCGCCACCAACCTCACCACCACCGGAACTCCCAACAACATAACCATCGCCACCAATGTCAACAACGGGGGTATCCTCACCAACAACGTCTTCACTAGCACGAGCAGTCTCATCATCATCACCCACCATACCCTCAGGAGTGCATTTAGAGCCGGAAAAGGCACAAAGCTACCGAATCCCTTGGACGTCCAAGTATCCTAACCCTAGAAGCGAAGTGTGATCCATGCTGGAAAATGATAAAAGAGCCTCATTCACACTCACAACAGGACTAGAGGAGGGGACATTAACAACAAGATCTGCAGGCCCATCACTTGCCAGAGTACTACGAACATAATCTGCACCAAAAACAAAGGAAGAGTGACGAATAAGACTTATGGCACTTGGGAAATCTGGATGTTCAATTAGCCTATCAACAATTCGCACAAGACCCACTCGCAGCAGCCAGTCTAGATCACATTGCGCGACATCAACACTCGCTTGTAGAGTAGTGACCACTCGGTCGTGATCAACAGCATCACGCTCGAGACTCTTGACTTGGATCATCAGACCTTCGTTAACCTGAGTAAGAGAATCAACCTTCGCCTCCAGGGCGGAACTGAACTCCTCCACAACAACTTTCTCAAAAACGAGAAGTTGATACTTCTGTTCTGAACACTGAAGGTCATCACCAAGCTCAGAAACACGACGCTCCAATTTAGCCACATGAGAACCACACCCAGCATGAACAACCTCCATTTCACCAAGCAACTAAATACGCCGCACGCCTGCAACAAGGTAGAACATAGCCTGCACAGCAGCATAAGACAAATTATGAGAAAGAGCAGGGCTGCCCTTGGCTTCCATGTCTGCAACGGCAACTGGAGGGAAGGCATGCCGGGCGAACTCCACGACATTGGCACGAAAAGAGAAGCAGGACTCGTTATGAAGACTCCAGGTGGGAACAAAAAGGGAAGGCCCAGAAGAACCTTCACCAACACCCCTCCCCTAGAGAAATGGGAGCTTGTCTTGGGTCACTAGGACTCTTTGAAGGTGAGGAGTTAACAGGAATAGAAGAAACAAATTGAGCAGGAGCAACGGGCTGTTTAGACACCCCACTGACCCCTTCGGACTGTTGAATGTCATCATCATGGATCACAACAATGGCCGCTGGCGTTGAAGAAACAGAGTTCAAAAGGCGGGAGAAACTGCGCCTGTTCTGAACCCGCTTGGCGACGTTAGGCACACCGGTGACTGTCTCCCCCATGTCCAATATAGCTTTCCTCTTAGCTTGCATACGCCGAACATCAGAGATGATACCCTCCTTGTTGTCCTCATCGCTATTAGCAGAAGAATGATGAACACTGCCCAACGACATGATGGCCGAAATAGGATGAGCGGCCAGAGGGTCCACATCAGTAGATGATGAACCCTCCCCAGCCGCCGAAGGAACGGGCATACCGGCAGTAAAAGCAAGATGATCTAGTCAGCGAGGCGGGGGGAAGGCGATCAACCAGGTCCACCTCCCGCCATTCCAACTTCCCCCGATAGCGCTTTCGCGGGACCTCGTCTATGGATAAGGTGGACTCGGCACCTGAAAATGTTAAAACATAAGGAGAAAAGTCAGAACGCGAAGGTCCCAAAAGGTTAAAACCCTAGCCAACAAACACACCCAAACAAACAAAGAAGAAGGAAACACATGCACTTACCATCAACGATGCAGAAGAAAACTGCCATCTTGCCACGACGCCGCCAGGACGGACTCATCCACATACCGGACAAAAGAGCTTCAGTGTAATCCTCGGGAGATACCTGGACATTCTTCAGGAAATCAGCAACACCTTGATTATGGGGACAAAGCTTGGGAGTAGTGTCGACGAAGGTGTTTGCACGGTAACGACCGCTACCGCCCAAGCCCTTGTTCACCCATAGCCACTGGTCCTGCCAATTTTTGGGTGTTCGGCCATCAGGAACTAGGGTGTGCCTTCCTCGCTGGACAGAGAATGTGTACTTATCACCAGTACATCAAAACCTGAAGAAGTACTTGAACACGAAATAGTCAGGGAGGTAACTGTTGGCACGACAGATCATCTTGAACGCCACCACTTTATTCACAACGTTTGGAGTTAGCATTTGAATACTGCAACCATCCTTTTGAAGAACCTCCTCCTGGAAGTCAGTTAACGGAAGATGAAGACCAGCATCTAGGGTTTTCTGGTAAATCCCAACTTTTTCGGGAGGGGGGACGTGATAGAAGAACCAGGTGACGGAAACTCCACACCGTCTTGGGGAGAGAGACCATAAGTGCTTTCAAGTTGTTGATACTCAGTTGCAGAAGGGAGAATTCCTGGGGGACTTGCCATAAGAAAAAAGGGGGAGGAAAATGATCTTGGAGAAGAAGAAAAGCAAAGAAAAGGAAGCGTAATAACCACCCTTATAAGAAAACAGAAAGGGTGGGATATTCAAAATGTCTGACACAGTGACATAACCACTGGCCATCATGAGTGGTCACGTCGTCATTAAAACTGAAGCGGGGGGCAAACGGGGAGTCTACATGTATAGAACAGTCAATTCCAGAACGCCATAACTAGTGTCGCAACGCTATGACTACCAGACTGGGGGACTTGATGACGTGCCTAAGCTAGCATGGAAGAATCACGCCCGACCAAGGAACTGGGTGCACTGGCCGAGCCAAGCTCAGCGGGCTCAGCGCCCCTAAGAGCAGGGTGCCTCGGTGAAAGCCTCGCACCCGCCAGGGACGCTCCTGGTGCCAAGACAAAAGATATGGTTAGGAGACAAGATATAGGATCAGACCATTACTACCGGAGCCAATGATAACGCTCTGATAGATAGAGGCGCATGATCCTCCAATCAGCGCCTCTGACCTTATCTCCTTAAAGCGATCCTGCCTCCTACAAGGTATAAAAGGACACGCTCAGGAGCTCAAGAGGTAAGAAATCTTCTTCCAGCTACATTCACATAAACCCTAAAACCTAGCTAACTTGACTGTCAGAGCATCTTTCTGGGAGCCTCCTCCCGGGAAACGAATGACGACTTTTCTTTCTTGTGATCTTGTAGAAGCCACTCAGAGTCCATTAGAAGGTCTTGGAGAGAAGATATAGCAAGGTCGCATTAGTGACCAACTTGACGAGTTGGAGGACACAACTCGACGAGTTGGACTTGGAGGATGAAACCCTAATTTCCAGGGTTTTGCACCCTATTTAAAGGATCATTAGCCTCCCTTACAACCCCCTTGAGCTTAGAAACCCTAAATTGTATTTACTCTCCATATTTGTGTGTTATTAAGCTTGGAAGGTGGATTTTGGTGACAAGAGCGTGAAGTCCAAGGAGCTTGGAACCAGGAGAAGTCATGGATCCGAATTCTACTCCATCTTAGCATCGCTTTGAAGGTAACAAGTCGTTACCTTGGCTCTGCATTAGCTATATCTCTTCATACATGGGTTTAGAACCCTTTCTAGTGTATTGTTGTGGTTTCTTCGGATTTGGGGCAAGATCTGAGGTTGTAACTTCAGATATGGACTCCTTTAGCCCCTTATTGTCTCAAAGTTCTAGTCTTTGTCAAGATATGGCCTTCTCATTGCCTTAAGCTTCTTCTTTAGCCTATTTTTGGCTCTTAAGACCTTGCATGCACGTAAAGTTTGCAACTTTACATGGTAACTAGGCCCTAGGAGACTATATCTACCAGTTGGAGCTTTAGAGTAGCGTAAAAACATTTGTATAAGAAGTGGACTGCATGAACTCGACGAGTCGCATAGACGACTCGGCGAGTCCGATGAAGATTTACGATGGTTGGGTTCTGCATGGACTCGGCGAGCCAGTAAGGGGGCTCGACGAGTCAGCAAGGGTTTTTCCTCGACTTCTGGACACACATGGACTCACCGAGTTGGTTGGAAATTTGACGAGTCAGTGAGGGTTTTATGACTTTGTATTTTGGGGGTAACTCACTAAGCCTTCAAGCTTACATTTATCGATTATTGTTTCAGGTACTTCTGATAATCGCGGGAAGGCGAAGGCGTGATCGTGCACCTCCTTATGTTTAAGGATTTGATTATGGGAAAATATGATATTGAACTATTTGAAAACAAGTTTTATAATAATCATTGGTTTTGAAATGTTTTAAAAAGTTCAAATTTGGCATGATTTTTATGGATGTTACATCGGTACTCCCCATAACTCGCTGACCGATCTCGCCCCAACAAATCGGGGTCCTGCATTTCCTCCCGTAGAGCATCCTAAAAGGAGGTCTATCAATGCCGCCCTGATAACTATTGTTATACGAGAACTTTGCTAACGGAATATACGTATCCCAACTCCCACCAAAATCCAATACGCACGCACGCAACGTATCCTCAAGATTCTGAATAGTCCGCTCACTCTGACCATCAGTCTGCAGATGAAGTGTTGTACTGAAATGGAGACGAGTGACCATATCGTCATGAAACCGCTTCCAAAATCTGGAAGTAAAGCGAACATTCGGGTCTGAAACCGCTGATACCGGCACCCCATGACGTGCCACCACTTTCCCCACAAAGATCTCGACTAACTTCTCTGCAGAAATACTCTCCTGGATCAGAATGAAATGTGCGCTCTTGGTCAATCGATCCACGATGACCAAATAGAATCCACACCACGCAAAATCCTGGGAAGCTTCGTAATAAAATCCATACCGATGTCTTTCCATTTCCATACGGTAATCTCCAACGGATGCATCTTGTCGTGAGGTCGCTAATGCTCGTCCTTGACTTTCCTGCAAGTCAAGCACCGCTCCACGTACCATGCTACATCTCGCTTCATGCAGGGCCACCAATAATCCGGACGAAGATACCTATACATCTTTGTCGTCCCTTTATGGTTTTGAAAACTATTTGTAAACACTTTATGGTTTTGGGTTATATTTAAAAAGTTTAAATTTTTCATCATTTTTTTATGTATGTTACAACTCGACTGATTGCACGCATCGTATCCCTTTTTTACTTAGTAAAAATCTTTTTTGAAATTCAATTTCTTTTTCTTTTGAAAAGAGTATAATTTCCTTAGTTTGAGTTCTTACACACCCAAACATGTGGTCGAATCGATCAAACCAAGGCTCTGATACCAACTTGTAACATCCCCAAAAACTATTATAAAAGTTTTCGTTTTAAAATCGATAGTTTCAATCATCAAATAGTTCTAGGTCAATCACAATGTACAATATCCAAAACATCAGTGTAAAAATATCCAAAAAGTGCAAAAATCATGAGGGGAAGATGCTATACCATCACGTTGGGCCCTTCCCTTTCATACCGGAAGTACCTGAAACCATAAACATAAACTGTAAGGACAAGGCTTAGTGAGTTCCCAAAAGTACCACATACAAACATGCATCTGGGCCTGGCCCTAGGGTATATTCCAACCCAAAACACAAATATGGGCCCAGCCTTAGGGTTTATTTCAACCTGATCAAACAAATATGGGCCCAACCTTGGGGTTTATTTCAACCCGATCATGTAATAATGGGCCCAACCCTGGGGTTTAATTCAACTCGATCAACAAATATGAGCCTAGCCCCGGGGTTTATTTCAACCCAATCATGAAAACATATATAATTCACATAACATCTAGCATTCTACATAACAAAATAATGGGCCTACATTGGTGACTTCGACCCACAGATACATTGAGAAGACTCACCTCTGACAGAAGATAACGATATCACACACTGAAGCTGCTGCTAGCATGACTCCTCATGCTAATCATAATCCAATAATAACCCTAGTTAATAATCGGGGTTTAACCCATAATAATGGTCAAAAACATAAATTATCCTACCAGGGAAAAAACACCATTTTGCCCCTCCACACATGGCCTAACCATCCAAGCCAAAAAACTCCCTAGTGACCCAAACTCTCAAAACGGCACAAAAGGCTTCCTAAGCATACGCCCGATGTACACCAAGCTATGCCCATCGTACAACTCGTCCTCAGAAGGTTTACGGGGTTGCAACCATGTACGCCCAACGTACCCTGGTTACGCCTAGTGTAGTAGACAAATTCCAAAAAAAACATTATTAAGGTCTTAATGCCTTAAGACCTTACGTCCAAACTTTAGATCCAAGTCTAATGAACATCTAGAATCATAAAGTTGAAAATTTTATGCCTTTGCATGGCTATAAGGAGTTTAAAATGTAAATCTAAGTCCTATTCATGACCAAAAGGATTAATGGATTCATCATACATGGTTGGGAAGGACCAAGGTCCCATTTTTATGAACCACTAAGCTATAAAATGAAAGGAAACTCTTCTCAATAGGTCTGGAGTTTCTCATCTCACATGATCCAAGTCTATGGAACCATTAATAAACAAATATTACTATAAAGCTAGATTTAAAGAAATATGCATCAAGGTTGGAGCTTTATACCTCCGGTAGGTGCACAAGGGAGGGTAATTGCTGGATTGAAAGGCTTAAGTGAAATACCACAACTTCAAGAGTCTTCCTTCACCACCAAGGACACCCAAAACAACCTTATAAGGCTTCAAAACACAGACACACACACACACACACTAAATTAGGGGTTCGAAATGGAGGCTAAGAGAGGTGGAGGCTGGAGTTAAGAAAGGGCGTGAGGCCATAATGATCCTTAAATAGGGTCCAAACCCCAAAACTTAGGGTTTTCCCTATGAAGTCATACGCGTATCGTACCTATACGTACACCCAACATAGGCAAGGGACTCACAATCCTCACTTACTTGCCTACACCCGACGTACCTATCTCGTATGCCTAACATAGGGACCATATTTGCATACTTTTTAAAGAATTGAGCCACAATTGAACATACCTGGAACACTGGTGTTACAGGCCCGTTGGCTGAAATAGGACGCCGTGCTATATATATATATATATATATATATATATATATATATATATATATATATATATATATATATATATATATATGATATTTTTTGAAACACACTAAGCTTTGTGCTTACGGTTTAAGTTTTAAATGTTTCAAGTACTTCTAGTGGCAAGGGAAAGGAGCCATCCTGATTGTGTCCCATCCACTGATGATTTCCGCACTATGAGATTTTAGGATTACTCTGATATTTTATGAAAAAATACTCTTGTTTTAGATTACTTCACTTGTGATGTTTATGAAAAGGTTTTATTTACTTTAAAATTTAAAAAAATTTCTTTGTATATTTAGGATGTTTCAAGTTGGTATCAGAGCCTTGGTTTGAGGGATTCAGATACACTCAATAGTATTTCTGGACTCAAACTGAGGATAGATAAAATCTTTTACAAGAAAACGATTTTCCAAAAAGGTTTTGTAAAGAAAAAAGGGTGCGATGTGTGCAATCAATTGAGCTCAAGTAAGTAATTCCCAAAATACCCATACATAAGTGTTATGTTTTAGCATGATATGTGAAACATCGCAAAAATACAGACCAACAATTTCGTTTTTAATTATTAATAAAACCATAGTTATCCAAAAACACATGTCATAATATCCCAATCATCATATCAATGTATATCAAACATCAGAGTATAAACATCCCAGGCTGAACAAATGATGTGTGCACTACAATCATCTCGAGCCTTCCCCTTGCTATCAGAAGTACCTGAAACCAAAACTGAAAACTGTAAGCACGAAGCTTAGTGAGTCTCCCCAAACAACCATATACCATACACCTAGCTTGCAACTAGGAGATACGGGCCCCACCAACTCTCATGGAGATTCGGGTACACTCCGCTGTCTAGGAGATGCAGGCCCTACCCACACTCCACTGTCTAGGAGATTCGGGCCCCGTCCACACTCCATTGTCTAGGAGATTCAGGCCCCGCCCACACTCCGCTGTCTAGGAGATTCGGGCCCCGCACACACTCCACTGTCTAACATGCATATAAGTATCACACAGACAACAAGTATATCTACTATTATCAAATAGTCACATAACTATACTCAAATAATACTACGAGATTCGGGCCCGCCCATAATCGGATGCTATAAGATTCGAGCCCCACCCACACTCAGCTACTATCATATCACATATACGGGCCGACCTTGGTGCCGTAGACCCGTTCCTACTGAAGGAAACTCACCTCGTAAGGCCGGTTGCTGAAAAATCGAGTGAAGAATCTTTGACTTTTGCTCTGGTGACTCCCCGACTATCAATTTCATAATAAGACTTAATCAAAATCTGATAATCCTTCCTAGGGTAAAATGAAAATTTTACCCGTGGTCAAAGTCAACGCTCGGGTTAAAGTCAAAGTCAAGATTGACTCCCAGTCAACCCAACTCGTTGAGTTATCTCCCAACTTGGCGAGTTCCTGTACTACTCAGACTCGTGGTCAACCGAGTCCACTCGGTGAGTCCCTTCACAAAGTCATCGAGTTCTGTCTATCATAAAAATCGGGACAACCTGACTCAATTCGTCGAGTCCCTCCTTGGACTCGTCGAGTTCCTCCACCCCAAGTCCAAAACTATGTCCAACTCATTGAGTAATCTCCTAGACTCAATGAGTTCACTCATTAACAGAAGAGTTGGGGAACCACGACCTGACTCACGGAGTTGAATGAAGAAATCATCGAGTCCCCCATGATCTTAATCTATCAGTCGATTTCAGTTAGGTTCATTGCCTCCAAAACATAGATCTGGACCCCTAAGGTCCTTATGTCATGTAAAGTTTGCAACTTTATGTGCATGCATGGGGGTTTTTGTTGGAATAGTGTCTAAGCCCGTAACTATATTTGGTATGTACTTGACCCGGTTGTGCATGGTCCTTTTGGGTTGCCTTCTCCAAAGCAACTTGACAAGGTAATTAAAG
Source organism: Lactuca serriola (assembly GCF_051521515.1). Taxonomy (NCBI): domain Eukaryota; kingdom Viridiplantae; phylum Streptophyta; class Magnoliopsida; order Asterales; family Asteraceae; genus Lactuca; species Lactuca serriola. Next base: position 287,518,871 of record NC_136410.1, read on the forward strand.
GAGAAAGAGAGAGTATTATGATTTATTAATATATTATAAGAATAATATATTAAAGGAGAAATCATATTTATTTAATTAGTATTGGTCATAAATTAAAAGGGGTATAAACTGTCAAATGTATGATAGTTGAGTTTTAGGTTAAGGAAACCTAATGGGCTTAAGGGGGAACGAAATTATGATGGGTAACCATCATATTTTCGTCCAAGGCCTTATTCCAGAAGGTTCCATGGGCTGCTTGGTGGCTAAGCTGTCCATTAGGGTTTAGACTGAAACCCTAGTAACCTGTAACTATAAATATGACCCCTAGGGCATTGAATTCGGCTACCACTTGATTCTAAGAGATCCCTAGGCCGATTTCTAGCCTCTCTCTCCCTCTCTCATATTGCCTTCTTGCTTGTGGGGTTTGTGAACCATTAGAGGAGTTGCATTTGTGACTCTAAGCTCAAGAAAAGAAGAGAGAGAAGATCTAAGCCAACAATTGAAGAGGTAAACATCTAGATCTGATTCTATATGTTAATTTAGCTATTTATATGCTAGATTAGGGTTTGTAAGTCTTGGAATCAAAGCATGTTCAATAGTTAAACCTAGATCCAAGCATTAGGGTTTGCATGAGCACATATGAATGTTTCTTATGGCTAAAACCCATCAGTTTTTAGTTCACAAGGTCCAAAAAGGTGGCTCATAAGGTGCATGGGACTCCCATGGCCATAAAGTTGGCACCTTTATGCCATGGAGTCCCTCAAAGACTGATACACCAAATCACGCTTGCATCCATGAATGGTTCCAAAATGCACTCCAAAAAGCCCTAAACTACCCCCATATGAAGATCTAGAAAACAAATGGCCAAGGTATAGACTTGATTATCAGAAAGTGAAGGATAAGTGATGTTTCTCCTGGATCTACAACCCTCTCCTGGAGTCCTTTAGCTTCTTCTTCTTCTCACAAGCTTCAAATCACACTAAAACACTCAAAAATGGTTCACACACTCACACAAAGCTCAAGCTCACTGATTAGGGTTTTCTGGACAATGGAGGACGATGACGAACGCCACAAGAGGTGTTATGTTCTTTAAATAGGGGACCACACCCTTAAAATTAGGGTTTAATAATGGCAGTCCTACTCGTCGAGTCGGGGCTTCCCAACTCGGCGAGTTGCCTTGTAAAAACGAGTAAATATGAGTAAATAAATATTTAATGCATACGAGGGATCTGTGCATTGTAAAAATGAGTACATAAATATTTAATGCATAAGAGGGATCTATGCATTATAATTCTCCCCCACTTGTCTTAGACTTATTCCTCGAAGTCTGTTGTCTCGAATAACTCTGGGTAATGCTCCCTCATTTCCTCCTCGGGCTCCCACATCCACTCTGATCCCTTGCGGTGCAGCCACTACACCTTCGCTAACTGAACAACCTTATTCCTCAAGGTTTTCGTCTCGCGATCCAGAATTGCCACCGGTCTCTCTATATAATTAAGGCTGTCGTCAAACTGAATATCCTCCAGGGGCACAATTGTTGAATCATTCACCAATCACTTCCGCAACTGGGAAACATGGAAAGTGTTGTGGGTCTGACTGAGCTCTGTTGGTAGATCCAATCGATATGCCACCTTGCCCACCCGGGCTATAACCATGAAAGGGCCAATGTACCTGGGAACCAGCTTGCCCCACTTCCGGAACTGGATGACACCTTTCCAAGGTGACACCTTCAGGAGGACCATATCGCCCACCTGAAACTCTAAGTCTGAACGCCGCTTGTCGGTATAACTCTTTTGCCGGCTCTATGCAGTCTAGAGCCTTCTCCGGACCTACTAGATCTGCTCTGTAGTCTTGAGTACCACCTCAGTACTCCCCGTGACTCTCAGACCAACCTCACCCTAACAAATTGGGGTCCTACACATCCTCTCGTAGAGCATCTCAAAGGGAGGCCAGTCTATGCTAGCGTGGTAACTATTGTTATACAAAAATTCCTCTAACGGAAGATATGTATCCCAACTGCCACCGAAATCCAAAACACATGCGCGTAGCGTGTCCTCAAGAGTCTGTATCATCCTCTTACTCTGTCTGTCTGTCTGAGGGTGGAAAGCGATGCTGAAGTGGAGACGAGTACCCATCTCCTCATGAAACCGCTTCCAAAATTTGGAAGTGAAACTGTCATCTCGGTCTAACACCACCAAGACAGGCACTCCATGTCGTGCCATTATCTCATGCACAAATATCTTGGCCAGCTTCTCGGCCGATATGCTCTCCTGGATCGGGATAAAATGAACACTCGTGGTCAATCGATCCACGATTATCCATATCGAAACTACTCAACGTTCAGTCCTGGGAAGCTTGGTAATGAAATCTATAGTGATATGTTCCCATTTCCACACCAGAATGTCCAACGACTGCATCTTGCCGTGGGGGAGCTGATGTTGGGCCTTGACCTTCCTACATGTCAAACACCACTCTACGTACCAAGACACATCCCGCTTCATGCAGGGCTACCATTAATCAGCGCGAAGATCTTGATACATCTTCGTCGCCCCAGGATGGATGGAGAACCTCGACTTAGGGGCCTTATCCATCAGAACCTTCCGTACTCTGCCCCAGTATAGAACCCAGACCCTCCCATGCAGGGTCAACGACCCTCGACTATCATAATCAAACGAGGCCACCCGACCCACGATCCGATCGCACTTCTGGCGCTCTTCCTTCACACCCTCAACCTGTGCCTCTCTAATCTGCTCCAGTAGTGGAGTGATCACTATCATCCTCAAACATATATCTCTAATCGAGCCGCCACCGCCTTGCAGCTCAGGGCGTCGGCCACCACATTGGCCTTGCCCGGGTGGTAAAAGATCTTACAGTCATAATCCTTCACCACATCTAACCACCGATGTTGCCTCATGTTCAGATTCAGCTGATCCATGAGGTACCTCAAACTCTTGTGGTCCATGTAAATGGTACAACATACCCCGTAGAGGTAATGCCATCAAATCTTGAGGGAGAACACTACAACCCCCAACTCTAAATCATGCGTCGGATAGTTATCCTCATGAGGCTTCAACTGCCTCGACGCGTAAGCTATCATATGACCCCTCTTCATCAGGACTGCACCCATGCCCATAATCGACGTGTCACAATAAACTACGAAGTCATAAACTCCCTCGGACAGAGTCAAAATCGGTGCCTCGCATAAACGCTGTCTAAGAGTCTCGAAGGCTACCTGTTGCTCAGGCCCCCAGTGGAATGTCACAGACTTCTTGGTCAGTTGGGTCAAAGGAATAACAATCTTGGAGAAATCCTGGATGAATCTCTTGTAATAACCTACTAGACCAAGAAAACTCCGAATCTCAGTTGGAGACCTCAGAACCTCCCACTGCATCACGACCTCTATCTTGGCCAGATCGACCAGAATACCCTTCTGGTTAATGAGATGCCCAAGAAAATGCACCTCGCCCAACCATAAATCACACTTGGAGAACTTTGAAAAAAGTCTCTCCCTCCTTAATGTCTCCAGCACCTCCCTCAGGTGCTCCTCATGCTGCTCCCGGGTCTTGGAATAGACCAAGATATCATCAATGAAAACTATCACAGACCGTTCCATCATCGTTCTGCACACCCGGTTCATGAGGTCCATGAACGCGGCTGGAGCATTGGTGAGCCCAAACGACATCACCACAAACTCATAATGACCATAGCAAGTCCTAAAAGCTGTATTCTGCACATCCTCATCCCTGAATCGCATCTAGTGATAACCCAAACGTAGACCAATCTTGGAGAACTAAGATGCACCCTGTAGCTGGTCAAACAAATCGTCGATCCTCGGGAGGGGATAACGATTCTTCACTGTTACCTTATTCAGCTCCCGATAGTCTATGCACATCCGATGCGACCCATCCTTCTATCTCACAAATAGGATCGAGGCTCCCCATGGCGAACTACTAGGTCTGATAAATCCTTTGTCCAGCAGCTCCTGCAGTTGCGTAAGTAAGTCCTGCATCTTGGGAGGAGCCAACCGATATGGTGCCTTGGCTATTGGAGCCGCACCAGGGACTAAGTCGATCCTGAACTCAACCTGCCTCCCCGGAGGGATCCCAGGCAAATCCTCCGGGAATACATCCGAGTACTCTCGCACAACTGGTACATCATCCACTGTAGCCTTACCCTTATCTCGGGTATCCATCACATAAGCGACATAACCTGCGCAACCCTGCTGAAGGTAACACCTCGCCCTTGCTGCTGAACATAAAACCGATCCGCGCTGTGGCCTCTCGCCCTGAATCACTAACCCTCCCCCACTAGGAGTCTGAACTCTCACTAGATATTGCTCACAGTCAATCACTACCCCTATTTGGGCTCAACCAATCCATACCCACTATAACCTTATTCCCTCGCAGGGGAATAGGAACCAGATCTACTAAAAACTGCTCATCAAATAACTATAGTGTACAACCTCAGTGAACCCTCGCAACCCGAACGGTCCTGTCATCTGCTATATCCACATCCAGTGGGCAATATAGCTCCCCCGGAGCTCCTATGAATCGCTTGCTGAGCACGAGCGACACAAAAGATCGGGTTGCCCCCAAATCAAATAGTACAAAAGATCGGGTTACCCCCAAATCAAACAGTACCAAGGGTTTTTAGTTCACAAGGTCCAAAAAGTTGGCTAATAAGGTGCGTGGGACTCCCATGGCCATAAAGTTGGCACCTTTATGCTATGGAGTCCCTCAAAGACACTAGATGTGCAGTTGATACACCAAATCACGCATGCATCCATGAATGGTGTAACGCCCGCGTTTCTAGGCTAGGCATTCTCTTTGATGTAATAGTCTAGGTTAACCTTTGTAACCCAATTTGGAATAATAAAAATGTAATATTTGTGAATTATGTGAATTATGTGATTTATGTGTTTATTTTCTTGATTATTATAATTTAATGAATTAGAATAAAATAAGCGTCAAAATTAAAGTGTGAGATAAGCCCGATATCTTTGCATAAAGTTGTGGTGGTCGAAACAAGGATTCCGGAGATATAAGGAATGCCAAAATCCGAGTTATAACGAAGAAGTTATGACCTGTCAAAGTTTCGCGACAGAACCGGCACGACGCCGAGTGACGTAAAATATGAATTTAAGATAGAGCGATATTTAGCCTTAGCGATCTAAACAAAAGTCGTACATTTCGTTAAACCGAGAGCGTGCATAAAAGGAACGCCCAAATCTGACTTCGTATGAGGAAGTTATGATTTTTCTAAGTTTCGACTTAGCAGTATGCAGCCCGAATACTCGATTTGAGATCGAGCGGTTTTTAGCCGAAACAATCTAAATGAGAATCGAAGATCTCGTTGTTAGTAGCGAAACGATGAAAAGATAGGCGAGAACAGACGTCGGACGAAGAAGTTATGATTTTATAACGAAGTTTTCATGTCCGGGCCTTCTAAAAATAAATAATAAAAAATAAATTCAAAGTTAGCCGACGGAGTCTAAACGAAAGTTGTAGAGCGTAGTCTGACCTACGCATGGATATAAAGAACGTCGAAAACGGAGCTCGTATGCGAAAGTTACGGAATTTAGAAATTTGACGAGTCAAATTACGCCCAGCGTAATTTGAGTACGCCCCGCGTACTCAGGCGGATGCAAGTTGCCTGACCAATACTCGAGTGCCACAGATCGACGCATGCAGTGACGTCAAAGTACGCCCTGCGTAATTTGAGATTACGCCCCGCGTAATCCCAGACCCTCAGCCTATAAATAGAACTCGAAATCAGCCATTTTCTCTTGTTCAAACTCTTCCCTCTCTCTAAGTTTTGCCTCGATTTGCGTGCCAATCATATCCCGAAGCTCCGGTATCATTCCCGAGCCCCGAAGCAAGATCCGAAGCCCCGAGGATCCCAAAGAGCGTTATTCCCGAGCCGAAGCTCTGCCCGCGAGGAGTTCGATTTTGGTGAAGATCTTCCAGATCTATCGAAGTATACTACTTCTATAAGCCATAGTGCTGTCGGATCATCTTATGATCATGTGAGTGTGTATTTACCTTCTTCCAACACATTATTATGAAGTATTTTATATAAAATACGTTCTATGTGTATATATTTTGTTGTTATATGTGTGAATGTATATTCACTCTCTTCTATCTCATAGATCTGAGTTATTCTCTATAAAATACGTGTTATGTGTATATATTTTGTTGTTATATGTGTGAATGTGTATTCACTCTCTTCTATCTCATAGATCTGAGTTATTCTCTATGAAATACGTGCTGTGTGTGTGCCTCATCTGTTATGTGGAATATGTATTGATTAAAGCATGCTATACAGGTTTTAAACTATGTATAAAAATGTATACTTTTATCTACTAATATGTTGGGTAGAACATGGGTAGATAGTTGGTGTGTAATAAACAGATGAGAGGCCTCGATGTTGTTTTGATTCAGTCATCTAGCGGAGTTTAGATGACGACCACAGACCTTTCTAGACAGTCTTGTGGAACACTAGCAGGCTCGCCACCTGTAGGTGTTAATGAACTTGGGTGTTCATTCGCTGTACTCCATCTCCCCCACGGTTGCCTAATTTGACATATATTGCCGGGAAACCCCCGAATGCATGTGTTGTCGCCCCGATGAAATATTCTTAGACTAGGTCCCTTGTGTTAGTTATTTTAGGGACATAAAGTGAGAATAACGGGAATGGGTAATTGGGTTATTGTTGGTTGATGAAAATTAATTTAATTATTTATTGTGGGTTGAAAACCCTATATGCTCACCAGGCTCCCAAGCCTGACCCACTCAGTTTCTTTGTATTACAGGAAGTGGCGCAAGGGCATGAGATGGATAATCATCAAGTTGTTTTGTTTACAAGTCTATATATGTATATATTTGTTGAATGACTTGTAATGTTTATCGTTTATGCTTTATGGTCTGTATCGGAACATGACATCCCGAGTTTTGGTTATATAATGAAAATACATTTCTTTATGAAGTGCTTTGGTAAATATTATTTTATCATACTTTGTTTTTGGGAACAAATTCCGCATCTCTTTTAAAATCAAAAGGATTTACTCTGAAAATATTTTAAAAAGCATAAATGAAACCGGTCTTTTCTGGCCGTGATTTTGGGGATGTCACAGTTGGTATCAGAGCATTAGCTTAAGCGAACTAGGAATTTGTAGGATTTCTAGACTTAAACTTAAAATGCTAAGCAAAATTTTGAGATGTGTGTCTGTGATATTTTAGACATGAGCACTAGTTTATTTTAGGAATATTTCCTAAAATGCTTTTATGTGCTAAATGTTATATGTTTGCCATATATGATATTATTTGTTCGGATCTATGGTCTGTTGCCGACCGGATCTGGGAAACCTTATGTGTGTAGGATTCTGAGCGTACGTCTACGATATTAGAACTAGCATGTAAACGTTTCGGAGTGATAAGGATGATTTGAATATCTATCGTGAATGAGGATCTAATTTCACCTTATTGGGTGTGTAGATAAAAAATGGTGAGAACAAGAAGTGGAGTTGGAAATGCTGATGAAAACAGGAATCAACCACCAGTGATTGAACAAATACCTGTTGTAGCTGCAGCACCTGAGCCAATAACAATGGCTGGTGTACAAATGATGATTCAAGCAATGTTGGATCGTCAAATGGAGAAGACTAGGCGGTTGCTTCATCAGAATCGTGAAGAACTGTCAATTCAAGTGGAAGAGCCGGAATTAAATGAAGGACACTCGGAAGGTGGAAGCTTCAGTGGGTCTGTTGGTCAAGCCAACCCACCGATAGTTAGGCAAAAAACCATGAAGGAAGGAATGATGGAATGGGATGCAAGTACAAGGACTTTCTAACTTGCAAACCATCGACCTTCAATGGAAAGGAGGACCCGATCGGAGTGATGGATTGGATCTCCGAAATGGAGTTGGCCTTCATGACTTGTGGCTGCAGAGGCAAGTTGTAGACTATCTATGCAGTACGTCAGTTCCGAGGAGGAGCCGTTCGTTGGTGGAACACTCTAGGGAAGACTTTAAGCCCAAATGAGCCACTGCAATTGACATGGGCAGAATTCCTGGTGCAGTTCAAGCGCAAGTTCTGTTCAGCCCAAAATTTGTTGGAGTTGGAGAATAAGTTTTTGGTATTGATGAAAGGCAGCATGTCAGTCGATGAATACACCAATAACTTCACCGATAAGATGGAGTTTGCTTTGCGCATCGTTCCAGATGAGCTGACAAAGGTGGACCGGTATGCGAAGGGACTCCCATGGGAGTACGAGGTGCCAGTACGTCAGGCACATACTCTAGAGGCAGCTATCTGGGCTGCCAAGTCTGTTGAGAACATGATTAAGGGGAGAACCACCGACAAGGTTGAGGTTGGTGACAAGAGAAAGTTTGAGGGAACATCTGGTTCCGGTAAGAAAAGCAAATTTTCTAAATCTGATTCGAAAAAGTTTGGAGGAAAAGGAGGCGAAGCGAAGTGGTGTGATAAGTGTAAGAAAAAGCACTTTGGGAAATGTAGCGAGGATGTAACCTGCTACAAGTGTGGAAAGGTTGGACATTTTTCCAATGAGTGTCCGAACAACAAAAGGATGTGTTTTGGTTGCAATGAAGAGGGGCATATTTTGAAAGACTGTCCGAAGAAGAAGGAGGTAGCTAGGCCTAACATTCCACCAAAGCCGAAGGCGAGAGCCTTCCAGATGACACTTGAGGACGCGAAAGATGAAGCTGATGTCGCTTCAGGTACCTTTCTCGTAAACAAACTACCTGCTCAAATTTTGTTTGATTCTGGAGCCAACTACTCCTTTATTTCACATGAGTTTGGTAGGAAACTAGCTTTTCCTGTTGATAGACTAGATGATGCTTTACTAGTCGAAGTTGCTAGTGGCAAGTTTGTACCTGTTAGTCATCGTATGAAAAACATCTTAATCGACCTTAATGGGAATAAGTTTCACGAGGAATTATTGTCTATCGAACTTAATGGTTTCGACATCGTGTTGGGAATGGATTGGCTTAGCGCCAATGATGCCGAAATTTTATGCAAGAAGAAGATAGTTAAAGTAAACCCGCCTGGGAAAGATTCGTTTATGGTGTATGGGGACAAATGCAAAGTGAATTCTGGAATCATTTCCCTAATGAAAGCCAGAAAGTGTTTGACCAAGGGATGTACATCATATTTAGCATTCGTGATTGATGCTAAGAAGGAAAAGAAGGTGATGCAGAATCCAGTGGTGTGTGATTATCCGGAAGTATTTCCCAAAGATCTTCCTGGATTACCACCTGATAGACAAGTGGAGTTCAGAATAGACTTGTTACCAGGAACCACGCCAATAGCAAAAGCACCTTACCGATTAGCACCGACGGAGATGAAGGAGCTGATGATGCAACTTCAGGAGTTGTTGGACAAAGGTTTCATTAGACCTAGTTCATCACCCTGGGGAGCTCCTGTGTTATTCGTGAAAAAGAAAGATGGAAGTATGAGAATGTGCATTGATTACAGAGAGCTGAATAAGGCAACAATAAAGAATAGATATTCGTTGCCAAGGATTGATGACCTGTTTGATCAATTGCAAGGTTCGAGCTATTTCTCAAAGATCGATTTTAGGTTAGGATATCATCAGCTAAAAGTAAGAGAGCAGGATATCGAGAACACCGCATTCAGGACTAGATATGGACACTACGAGTTCTTGGTTATGTCGTTTGGACTAACCAATGCTCCAACAATATTCATGGATTTAATGAATAGGGTTTGTAATCCGTTCCTTGATAAATCTGTGATAGTGTTCATAGACGACATTCTGATTTACTCAAAAAGCCAAGAGGAGCATGGCAGACACTTGCGAGAAGTGTTAGAAGTCTTGAAGAAGGAGAAGCTGTATGCAAAGTTCTCTAAGTGTGATTTTTGGATTCGTGAAGTCCAATTCTTGGGTTACGTGGTCAACCAAGAAGGGATAATGGTTGATCCAACAAAGATTGAAGCTGTAATGAAGTGGGAACAGCCGAAAAGTCCCATGGAGATCCGAAGCTTTTTGGGATTAGCCGGATATTACCGAAGCTTTATCTATGGCTTTTCTTCGATCGCTAGTCCATTAACAGCTTTGACCCACAAAGGAGCTACTTATGCTTGGAGTGATAAGCATAAAGAAGCATTCGAGAAGCTAAAGAAGAGGCTATGTGAGGCACCAATTCTATCTCTACCCGATGGAGTAGAAGACTTCGCTGTTTATAGTGATGCGTCTGGGGTTGGATTGGGTTGTGTTTTGACCCAAAGAGATAAGGTGATTGCATATGCGTCTCGACAGCTGAAGGAGCACGAAAAGAACTATCCGACTCATGATTTGGAGTTGGCAGCGGTAGTTTTCGCTCTAAAAATATGGAGGCATTACCTCTATGGCACAAAGTGCAAACTTTTCACTAATCATAAGAGTCCAATATCTCTTCAATCAGAAAGAATTGAATATGAGACAACGACGCTGGCTAGAATTACTTAAGGACTACAACTGTGAGATACTTTACCACCCCGGTAAAGCTAATGTTGTTGCTGATGCTCTCAGTCGGAAAGTCAATCTTGAAGGAAAAAGGCCAAGAGCGTTGAGGATAGAAGTTGTCTTGACAATTGTGGAGAGTATAAAGAAAGCTCAAGAGGAAGCTTCTGAGAAAAATGACCGACAGGAGGAACGTTTGGGCAAAACGTTGGTGTTTGATACAAACGTTCATGGACTAAAGGTGTTCCAAGGTCGGATTTGGGTACCTAAGTCCGGAGGAATAAGAGATCTTCTGATGGAAGAAGCTCACAAGACCATGTACTCGATTCATCCTAGTAGCACTAAATGTATAGGGACCTGAAACCCTACTACTAGTGGCCAACGATGAAGCTTGATGTTGCAAAGTATGTGGCCGAGTGTGTATGACTTGTGCGAGAGTCAAGACACAACATCAGAAACCATATGGGAGTTTAGAACCCTTACCTGTGCCTATGGGTAAATGGGAAAACATTGCGATGGATTTTGTCACTAAACTACCTAGAACGAAAAGTGGTCACGACATGATTTGGGTGGTCGTTGATCGATTCACTAAGAGTGCACATTTCATAGCAGCCAATGAGAAATGGTCTATGGAAAAGCTTGCAAATTCTTATGAGAAGGAAATTGTGAGGCTTCACGGTGTTCCGTTAACGATTGTGTCAGATCGTGACAGCCGTTTCACCTCACGATTTTGGAAAAGTCTACAAGAGGAAATGGGTACCAAGTTGTGTTTAAGTATAGCTTACCATCCACAGACTGATGGTCAGAGTGAAAGAAAAATACAAACACTTGAAGATATGCTGAGAGCATGTACCCTGGAATTCCTGGGCAACTGGGATGAACACTTACCTTTAGTAGAATTTTCCTACAATAATAGTTTCCACTCAAGCATAAAGATGGCACCATATCAAGCTTTGTATGGACAAAAGTGTCGTACGCCGTCGTGTTGGCTTGAGGCTGGGGAAGAGCAGTTTATGGGTCCCGAGATGGTCCATCAAACCGCTGAGAAGTTGAAAATAATTAGAGAAAGAATGTTAGCAACTCAGGATCGTCAAAAAAGCTATTCTGACAAGAAGCGAAGACCGATGACTTTTGAAGTCGGAGATTCGGTTTTACTTAAAGTCTCGCCGTGGAAGGGACTTATAAGATTTGGTAAAAGGGGAAAGTTGAGTCCAAGGTTTATTGGACCGTTTAAAGTTCTTCAGAGAATTAGGAACCAAGCTTACAAGCTCGAACTACCAGAAGAACTGAATGGAATTCATAACACTTTCCATGTATGTTATTTGAGGAAGTTCACGGGAGAAGTTCCCGACATGATTCCAATTTCTGAATTGAGAATTGATGAAAAAAAGAGGTTAATTGAAGAACCAGATGCAATCGTTGACTAGAAGACTAAGAAATTGCGACGTAAGATGGTTGAGTTAGTGCTTGTCCGATGGAAACACACGAATGGGCCAAATCTCACTTGGGAAACGGAGAGTGACATGTTGAGTCGCTATCCGCATTTGTTTGTTGATGTGTGATTCCGGGGACGGAATCATCCTAAGGGGGAGAGAATTGTAACGCCCGCGTTTCCAGGCTAGGCATTTTCTTTGATGTAATAGTCTAGGTTAACCTTTGTAACCCAATTTGGAATAATAAAAATGTAATATTTGTGAATTATGTGAATTATGTGATTTATGTGTTTATTTTCTTGATTATTATAATTTAATGAATTAAGAATAAAATAAGCGTCAAAATTAAAGTGTGAGATCAGCCCGATATCTTTGCATAAAGTTGTGGTGGTCGAAACAAGGATTCCGGAGATATAAGGAATGCCAAAATCCGAGTTATAACGAAGAAGTTATGACCTGTCAAAGTTTCGCGACAGAACCGGCACGACGCCGAGTGACGTAAAATTTGAATTTAAGATAGAGTGATATTTAGCCTTAGCGATCTAAACAAAAGTCGTAGATTTCGTTAAACCGAGAGCGTGCATAAAAGGAACGCCCAAATCTGACTTCGTATGAGGAAGTTATGATTTTTCTAAGTTTCGACTTAGCAGTATGTAGCCCGAATACTCGATTTGAGATCGAGCGGTTTTTAGCCGAAACAATCTAAATGAGAATCGAAGATCTCGTTGTTAGTAGCGAAACGATGAAAAGATAGGCGAGAACGGACGTCGGACGAAGAAGTTATGATTTTATAACGATGTTTTCATGTCCGGGCCTTCTAAAAATAAATAATAAAAAATAAATTCAAAGTTAGCCGACGGAGTCTAAACGAAAGTTGTAGAGCGTAGTCTGACCTACGCGTGGATATAAAGAACGTCGAAAACGGAGCTAGTATGCGAAAGTTACGGAATTTAGAAGTTTGACGAGTCAAATTACGCCCAGCGTAATTTGAGTACGCCCCGCGTACTCAGGCGGATGCAAGTTGCCTGACCAATACTCGAGTGCCACAGATCGACGCATGCAGTGACGTCAAAGTACGCCCCGCATAACCAAGTTACGCCCCGCGTACTGAGTACGCCCTGTGTAATTTGATATTACACCCCGCGTAATCCCAGACCCTTAGCCTATAAATAGAACTTGAAATCAGCCATTTTCTCTTGTTCAAACTCTTCCCTCTCTCTCTAAGTTTTGCCTCGATTTGTGTGCCAATCATATCCCGAAGCCCCGGTATCATTCCCGAGCCCCGAAGCAAGATCCGAAGCCCCGAGGATCCCGAAGAGCGTTATTCCTGAGCCGAAGCTCTGCCCGCGAGGAGTTCGATTTTGGTGAAGATCGTCCAGATCTTTCGATGTATACTACTTCTATAAGCCGTAGTGCTGTCGGATCATCTTCTGATCATGTGAGTGTGTAGTTACCTTCTTCCAACACATTATTATGAAGTATTTTATATAAAATACGTGCTATGTGTATATATTTTCTTCTTATATGTGTGAATGTATATTCACTCTCTTCTATCTCATAGTTCTGAGTTATTTTCTATAAAATACGTGTTATGTGTATATATTTTGTTGTTATATGTGTGAATGTGTATTCACTCTCTTCTATCTCATAGATATGAGTTATTCTCTATGAAATACGTGCTATGTGTGTGTGTCTCATCTGTTATGTGGAATATGTATTGATTAAAGCATGCTATAAAGGTTTTAAACTATGTATAAAAATGTATATGTTTATCTACTAATATGTTGGGTAGAACATGGGTAGATAGTTGGTGTGTAATAAACAGATGAGAGGCCTCAATGTTGTTTTGATTCAGTCATCTAGCGGAGTTTAGATGACGACCACGGACCTTTCTAGACGGTCTTGTGGAACACTAGCAGGCTCGCCACCTGTAGGTGTTAATGAACTTGGGTGTTAATTCGCTGTACTCCATCCCCCCCACGGTTGCCTAATTTGACATATATTGCCGGGAAACCCCCGAATTTATGTGTTGTCGCCCCGATGAAATATTCTTAGACTAGGTCCCTTGTGTTAGTTATTTTAGGGACATAAAGTGAGAATAACGGGAATGGGTAATTGGGTTATTGTTGGTTGATGAAAATTAATTTAATTATTTATTGTGGGTTGAAAACCCTATATGCTCACCAGGCTCCCATGCCTGACCCACTCAGTTTCTTTGTATTACAGGAAGTGGCGCAAGGGCATGAGATGGATAATCATCAAGTTGTTTTGTTTACAAGTCTATATATGTATATATTTGTTGAATGACTTGTAATGTTTATCGTTTATGCTTTATGGTCTGTATCGAAACATGACATCCCGAGTTTTGGTTATATAATGAAAATACATTTCTTTATGAAGTGCTTTGGTAATATTATTTTATCATACTTTGTTTTTGGGAACAAATTCCGCATCTCTTTTAAAATCAAAAGGATTTACTCTGAAAATATTTTAAAAAGCATAAATGAAACCGGTCTTTTCTGGCCGTGATTTTGGAGATGTCACAAATGGTTCCAAAATGCACTCCAAAAAGCCCTAAACTACCCGATATGAAGATCTAGAAAACAAATGGCCAAGGTATAGACTTGATTACCAGAAAGTGGAGGAAAAGTGATGTTGCTCCTGGATCTACAACCTTATCTTGGAGTCCTTTAACTTCTTCTTCTTCTTCTTCTTCTTCTTCTTCTTCTTCTTCTTCCTTTTCTTCTTCTTCTCATAAGCTTCAAATCACATTAAAACACTCAAAAATGGTTCACACACTCACAAAAAGCTCAAGCTCACTGATTAGGGTTTTCTGGACAATGTAGGACGATGATGGAGGCCACAAGGGGCGTTATGTTCTTTAAATAGGGGGCCAAACCCTTAAAATTAGGGTTTCATTCTGGCATTCTTACTCGTCGAGTCGGGGCTTCCCAACTCGGCGAGTAGACCTCAAAACCCGTGTCCCTCTCGATCTCTACTCGACGAGTTTGGGGCTACCAACTTGTCGAGTTGCCTTGTAAAAATAAGTAAATAAATATTTAATGCATACCAGGGATCTGGCCATTACAATATGATATAAGTTTCATGGTAGTAGTATGCTAAGGATCTGCTCTGGGTTATATGATAGAATGTTTATTTAGAGAGATGTATTTTATGCCTATTCTGTGTTGATAGATAAATGCTTTAGGATTTATACTGATGCTAGTAAATTATCAGATGAATGCATCTGGGTGGTACATCAATAAGAGTAGATAGCCTTAGAATGTTTGATTCATCCTTATTGCCTAGTTTTTTTTATGAAGGCCTTAGGGTAGAGACATCTATTCAAATGTCTATTTTATTTTAATTATGTACGACGTGCATTCATGAGATGATTTATCGGCACCAGCGGAAATCTTTCGTCATGTGTGGGAAGTGGGATCATAGGGAGTCTAGGAATTTTATTAGTGCGTGGGTGCGCTTTTACCAGAGAGCTTGAGTATGTGGCTTTAGGGAAGTAGCTTATGAAGTTTGGCATGATTCTTGAGGAAAGTACAGATTGGTGTGGACGGTAGTATGACCCGTACTACCGGAAACACATGATCTGTACTCAAATCAAGAAAATTCATAAATATTCTAAAGAGCTTGTAGTGTGAGTGACTTTATGAGTATGTTTATGACCTTTCTGTTGTCTTTTCAGAATCATGATGACTCGTCATGGAGAAGATTATGGTCCTGGTTCTAGTTCTGGCTATTGTGCTGGATCGAGGGGATGATTGAGTTGATGGATGAGCATTTAAAGGACTTTTGGGTGGAGCTGGTAGTTGGCCAGTTATGGGATCACACTCTCACTTTCAAGGATTTTCATGTTTGTAAGGATCCAGAGTTCTTCGAGAAGAAGGACCCCGTTGCCAGCATGTATTGGATTGCAGATATCGAGTGTGCTTTTCAGACTAACTTCTCCCCGGAGGGGTCGAAGACCAAATTTGCTACTTGTTTGTTGAGGGACGGAGCTCGCGATTATTGGGATAAGGTAGGACATACATTGGGAGTGGAGGCCATTGAGGCTATGACATGGGAAAAATTCTTTACCATATTTAGGGAAAAGGTCGTGCCTGCGATTGAGGTGTGGCACTTGGCGAGGGAGTTTCAGGATCTCCATTAAGACATCCATTTGGATTAGATCTGAAAGTTTGAATGGATAACTTTCAACATTAAGAGCTTAATAAAATTTTTGGGCATGTGGGGGCTACGCTGAGCGTAGATTTCTCCACGCCAAGTGTAGCATGGAATTTCCCCATTTTCCCGCCTAGAGCTCTATGCCGAGCATAAAGCAGTGTGCCATGCTGAGCGTTGGTCAAAGGAGGCTTGACTATTGATTTTTTTTTTACCATTTCTACTTTTGGTCCATTATGTTGGGACTTAGTCTTGGAAGGGAAAAATGTTTTTTTCTCCTAAAGGAGGATTAAATGTGAACCAAGACACTTTGAGAGATAGTTATTACCTTAATGGTTAATTAGGGTTTTATTATGAGGAGACTTGATATCACCAGCTTCCCGACCTTGTGTGTTGTAGTGTAGTCTACTAGGATTTATGAGGTGAGTTTTCTCACTGTACTACGGAGAATGCTAGAATGTCTTTGTGACTCGTGCATGTATGTAGCGTGGGGCACATTATGTATGTTGGGCATGACGTCTATTGGTATATGGTATTTGGGGAACTCATTAAGCTTCATACTTACGTTTAAAGTTTACTATTTCAGATACTTCTAGTAGCAAGGGGAAAGAGCCGGATTGATTACATTGCATCCATCGATGGTTTCCAAATCCTATGATTTTGGGATTACTTTGATACTCTTTTGATGAAAACTATAACTTCATGTTTTGGATATCTGATTATATGATTGTCATGGAATGGTTTTAATTACTTTAAAAACAAAAAAAATATCCTAGTATTTTTGGAGTGTTACATTTTGCTTGGTATTTTCATTGCATGTGGTTCATGAACTAATGTTGTTCTTGTGATTCAGATTATTGCGTTGTTTGATGTATTAGGTTTTTTTTTTTCATTTTTGTACATCCTTACCCTCTTTGTTACAACACATACTATCCATCCTGACATCACTACACAAATCATATCATGCCAAAAAATGGTATGAGTAGTCTTTCTTGTAGTTTTGCTATTTCATTTGGAAAATAAAAAATGATAAAGCACTTAATGGAAAAGTATCCCCCTCGATTGTGGTGGTTGAAGAAATACATGGAACTATGTATTTTTAGGCTAATGTACAACACACCCATTGATCACCGAAGACACTCCATTATCAACCATTAGTGTATCAGATTACGACGACTATTATGAGGTATATTTGTGTATGATTCCTTCTGAATATGAAATTAAAAAAATATTGTATTTGGGAAACAAATGTTTTTTTATATGTTTTAGTTGCAATGTATGGCAACATAGTTTTATTTATTGGGAAAGTGCTTAATTGATATGTAATATGTGTATTCGTTGTATTTGGGTTAAATGCAAGATGATATAGTAATGTGGTTTTATTTAAATATTCATTGTTCAAATAGTTTCATGTAAATATTTTAAGTTGTAGCCTAAACTTACTTTTTCAAGTTTGATGTTTGTTACCACAAGTGGATTCATTATAAATAGTATCAAAAGAATATTCATTCTTTGTGGGTTAAAATATTGTTATGTTTTAATGGTCATGCTATTTTTGAACTTCCATGTCTTGCTGTGTTGTGTTAAATCTAATGTTAAAATTCTTCACCTATCAATAGTTTCAAAAGATACTTTAATATTCTTTTAAGTAGCCATATGTATATGTATTATAATTAAATCTCTATGAATCGTGCATTTCAGGATATTCCAAAAGAAATCTCGGTGGGTCGTGAAATTAAAAGTTATATAAATACCACTAATGAAATGAATGAAAAGATCAATCAATCATATATAAATATTAAAGTGCTAACACTTACGTAAATTATACAATAATAAATTAGATATAGGAAAAAATATTCAAGCCACAACACTATTATCACCATCTTCCAAACGTAACCTGTAGTTGTACTTGTTTTTTTTTTTTCAATGTATAACCCTTCAAACTATTTCATCGTAGATAGGATGACCAAAACCACACATTAGAAAGAAAATTGTTCCAATATAAAATACTGTTGCTCTGTAGTGTAATGTTGAATAACTTATTTGAAAGGTATGAGTGCGTTTGAACTAGTTTCCAATTGTCTCTTCAAGGATCCTTCTTTTATTGAACTCGTACATGAAGTAAATTCTGCATAAACAAATATGAACTTGTTATGGATATGTTATATATTATTCAAAATTTCATTATAGTAATAGGAATGTTTAATAATCTCTAAAAGTGATACAAATATATACATACATGATTTTAGGATGCTGACAATGAGCTTATGGGAGTCTAATAATGAATTGGGGGTGGAGGAGAATTATAGATGTATACAGGTGGTAGTGGTGATTTTATTAAAGGAGGGAGAGATATGTGGTGGTATGGAGGTGGTGGAGATTTCATTAGTGGTGGAGGAGACGAGTAATGGTACGGTGGGGGTGGGGATTTAACAAGTGGTGGAGGCGAAATATAACGGTAAGGGGGTGGTGTAGATTTCATAGGTGGTGGAGGTGATGTGTAATGGTATGGTGGCGGTGGGGACTTAACTGGTGGCGGAGGTGAAATGTAATGGTAAGGAGGTGGTGGAGATTTCACAGGCGGTGGAGGTGAAGAGTAATGGTAAGGTGGTGGTGGGGATTTAACTGGTGGTGGAGGTGATGTGTAGTGGTATGGTGGTGGTGGGGACTTAATTGGTGGTGGAGGTGAAGAGTAATGGTAAGGTGGTGGTGGAGATTTAACTGGTGGAGGAGGCGATGTGTAGTGGTATGTTGGTGGTGGGGATTTTACGGGTGGAGGAGGTGAAGTGTAATGGTAAAGTGGTGGTGGAGATTTAATTGGTGGTGGAGGTGAGGTGTAGTGGTATGGTGGTGGTGGGGACTTAACTGGAGGTGGAGGTGAGGTGTAATGGTATGGAGGAGGTGGAGATTTCACTGGTGGTGGAGGTGATGTATAGTGGTTAGGTGGTAGTGGGGATTTAACCGGTGGTGGAGGTGATGTGTAGTGGTATGGGGGTGGTGGAGATTTAACGGGGGGTGGAGGTGATGTGTAATGGTAAATCGGTGGAGGGGATTTTATGGGTGGGGGTGGTGAAGTGTAGTGGTATGGTGGTGGTGGGGATTTCATGGGTGGGGGTGGTGAAGTATAGTGATATGGTGGGGGAGGAGATTTCACTGGTGGTGGAGGTGATGTGTAGTGATAAGGTGGGGGTGGTGACTTCACTGGTGGTGGTGGTGAAGTGTAATGGTATGGTGGTGGTGGAGATTTCACTGGTGGTGGTGGTGATGTGTAGTGGTATGGGGGAGGTGGTGATTTCTTAGGCGGTGGGGGTGATGTGTAGTGGTACTTGGGAGGAGACTTCACTGGTGGTGGAGGTGAAGTGTAATGGTATGGTGGTGGTGGAGATTTAATGGGCGGGGGAGGAGATGTATAATGGTATGGGGGAGGTGGTGATTTTTTTGGTGGTGGAGGTGATGTGTAGTGGTATATAGGAGGAGACTTCACAGGTGGTGGTGGTGAGGTGTAGTGATATGGTGGTGGTGGTGATTTAACCGGCGGGGGTGGAGATGTGTAGTGATATGGAGGAGGTGGTGATTTCTTAGGTGGTGGGGGTGATGTGTAGTGGTACACTGGATGAGACTTTACGGGTGGAGGGGGTGACTTGTACAAGTAAGTCGGTGGTGGTGGTGGCGGAGATTTGTAATAATATGGAGAAGGAGTGGGCTCTGGTTTTGGCTTTGGCTTCTCACAAATCTTAGAAGGGGTCTTAGGAGCATATGCAAATGGTTTAGCTTCAAGGACAATCTCATAAGCATTTTTGGACTTAACCATGAGCTCAGCACCCTTCAAACCCCCATGAAGATTTGTTGGAATGTTACATTTGGTTCCATTTGGTGCCATATGAAGCTTAGCGGTACAAGCTTTAGCTCCTCCATATTTGGAATAGTCCAAACCCTCGACAGTAATTGCATATTTTCCATTGATCTTTGTCTTCCCATATGCACAAATTTCTTTCTCGCCAGCAGCCTTGCAAGTGATCTCGACAACAGCACCTTTTCAACACAAATATAAAAAGAAGTTAATTTCATGTATACTTTTTGGTCCATCCTTTGTAATTTTTGGCACACATCAATACCTCATAATAATAAATCTTTGATCCGGTTAGAATAAAATTAAAACATGCATCATATGATTTTAGATTAAATATTTTTAATTAAATAACTCATATTAATTCATATATAAAATAATTATAAATATATAACTTAGAAACGTAGCCTTTCATAGAAAGAACATGTTGTAACTTCGATATCTTATATTTTTTTTGAAGTTTGTAATTTATGTGGTATAATAAGAAATAAATATATGATTATATGCGTTAACACTTTATTTAACTCAAAAATAACATTTAGAAAACTAATGCTTCAATTTTTTGAAAATATAAATGTTTTCATTATGATGTCTTTTGAAAATGTATGACAGTAAACGATTAATAAAATCAAAACATAAGATTAAATATATCTTTACAAAATTGATTGTTTGTATGTATTGATGGGTAAAAGAGATGTGGAAAACCAAAAACATGGAAGTATGGAACATGGGTCAACCATCAAAGCACATGCATACACATCAATTCATATAAAAAAAATTAAGGTAGTTTGAGAAACTAAAGATTATATATACCTTTGAGGTGGTGCTTGGCGTGTGATTGGATTGGATATTTCCAGTCATAGCAGCTGTAGCAGTAAACTTTACCCACGACCTTCACGATGACTTTCTTGTGGTGAGGGTACGGGACGGGGTGGTAGGGTGTTGGTGGTGGTGGAGAGGTGTAGTAGTAGTGTGGGGGAGACTTTGTTGGTGGTGGTGGGGATTTGTAGTAGTAAGGTGGTGGTGGAGAATGCACTGGAGGAGGAGGAGACTTGTAGTAGTATGGTGGTGGTGGTGACTTAACAGGTGGTGGTGGAGATTTGTACTCGTATGGTGGTGGTGGAGACTTGTACAAATATGTTGGTGGTGGTGAATGTACGGGTGGTGGTGGAGACTTATACAAATATGGTGGTGGTGGTGAATGTACCGGTGGAGGTGGAGAATTGTATAAATATGATGGTGGTGGTGAGTGTACGGGTGGTGGTGGAGACTTATACAAGTATGGTGGTGGGGGTGAATGTACCGGTGGAGGTGGAGATTTATATTTGTATGGTGGTGGGGGTGAATGTACCGGTGGAGGTGGAGATTTGTACTCGTATGGTGGTTGTGGTGAATGTACCAGTGGTGGTGGAGACTTGTATAAATATGGTGGTGGTGGTGAATGTACGGGTGGTGGTGGAGACTTATACAAATATGGTGGTGGTGGTGAATGCACCGGTGGAGGTGGAGACTTGTACAAATATGGTGGTGGTGGTGAGTATACGGGTGGTGGTGGAGACTTATACAAGTATGGTGGTGGGGGTGAATGTACCGATGGTGGTGGAGACTTGTACAAATATGGTGGTGGTGGTGAACGTACGGGTGGTGGTGGAGACTTATACAAATATGGTGGTGGTGGTGAATGTACCGGTGGAGGTGGAGACTTGTACAAATATGGTGGTGGTGGAGACTTATACAAATATGGTGGTGGTGGTGAATGTACCGGTGGAGGTGGAGACTTGTACAAATATGGTGGTGGTGGTGAGTGTACGGGTGGTGGTGGAGACTTATACAAATATGGTGGTGGTGGTGAATGTACCGGTGGTGGTGGAGACTTGTACACATATGGAGGTGGTGGTGAAGAATAGATATAAGGATCGGCAGAAACAGCTATGAGGTTAGCAACACCAAAGACCGTTAATGCAATTACTATAGGCCATAGATGTGCCCTTAAAGGGACACTGCTACCGGTGGTAACTCTCATAGTTCACCGGTAGTATGAGAGGATGGGGTTGAGGGAGGAAGGTGATGGTTTTGGAAGTAAAGTTGTGGGTATTATATAGCAAGAAACACTAGGAGAAGTCTATAATTTTTATATTAAAAAACATGTCAACGCTTCCAAGACAGGTAGGCCGCACTCTTTTTTTTTTTTTTTTAAGTGCTCGTTCTCAAGAGTTACTTAGACAATTATTTGGGGTTGACATTAAAATTTATTGCATCTCAACTTAATTTGAACTATTCAATTAACGAGATTTAATATATTACGTATTCTTCATTTACTATCATTCCGTTACTTTGCTTGGAAACCACAAGTAGAAATAATCTATTCAAAAAACAACATACAAAGTGGTATACTGTAAAATAATAACATCAATATAAAGCAGCTATCTTTCAAACTAACAGAAAATAATAATAACATCAATATAAAGCAGCTATCTTTCAAACTAACAGAAAATACACTTTATCTTTAGATTTTATCATGCAACTCCTCAAAGCTTGAAATCCACCAACAATCTTTGTTTCCCATAGTATTGTCTCAACATCTTCCCAAAAAAGATTGAATATTTCACCATGAAACATATCTATTGACCACATAAGGTAATTGATAAATGTAAGTAATCAGTTTTCAGCATAAAAAGTATAAAAAGAAAAAAGAAAAACTTAAACTGGTTCAGAAACTACTCCTTAACGAGACAAATATATGGGGGTGTTTCTTTTTTCTTGTTACATATGTCAGGTCTTATTGGGTTATGTCTGCGAGGGATGATTTATTCATTCATACCTCTTTTCTACATCTTTAGCCTAACGCCCTAACCCACACTTCTTTTTCAGTTTTGCGCTTTATCTATCCATCAATTAATGAGGACTTAGAAAAGGAACATATCCAAGTTTGTTTATAAGGTAAAATAAGTTATTTTTAATTCCAATATCAATCATATGCACAAATACATCCACCAAAACCACAAATGTGGTTAGCAGCAACAAACCCAGTAAATAATTGTCATATAATTAATATCAAAAGTCTAACCAATAGTCTGCATTGTAACAAAAGTAAATCTGCAATAAAACCATAAGATAATAATGGTTATATGATCTTTAAAGACCCTATATATGAGCCTTTATGAAACCGATAAATGTTTTCTAGTAAAGTTTGCATCTTTAAAGAATTTAGTAATAAAGTAAAAAGCTTACAATTTAGAAATCTATTGCAATTTCACATCTATTCCGTTTGACCAAAAAGATTGAAATGTATGCGTTTTCACGTATTGTTACTTTCATCTTTTTCAAGGTAAATTCTCATTTCTCCATATTTCACAATTAGCTTGTAAGATTGGTATAGTTTCTATACAACAGGTAACAAAAATCAGAATACAAGAAAACATAAAAATAAGAATGAAAAGCTTTTCTAGACAAACCACAAATCAAATAGAAACTCAATGACATACATGGATACTAAAATATATAATGACATATGATAATGATAAACAACAAGATTTACCTTTTAACGGAGTATCTTTGAAATCTAACCAAAACTTGTGAATTTATGTCTAATAGCATCTGGGATCCTGATATCCAACTTCATCTCATTAAAACCCAAATACTGCTGTGATTCTCCATAATTGGCTTCAAGTGCCCTATTTGTCAGAATCCTATCGAGTGTAAGTTTGGTTTTTTAAAGAATAAAGGTAGAATGTTACAGTTGGTATATATCTAGATTATAGTGTCTTTATAAGTATGCCAGAAATGGTAACATAGGTTCGTTTATTTGTAGATTGTTTTTCTTAATTGTGCATTGTAGTTTGAAAATCTACGCACTTATAGTAGTATACTTTAAATATTATCTTATCAAGACATTGTACTTTGAAGATTCTATTGTTTTGTGTGATTTTTGGTCCTTCATTTTGATTGTTTTCTGTAGAAATCAAAATCTTGAGAAAAAGGATAATCTTGAGAAAAAGGATATTTTTCTTTTATGTGTGTATTGGCATAGCGGTGACTTTACTTAATATTGTCATCATCAATGCTTTGTTCGTTATGGCCATTATTTATTTCATGGGAAATTTTGTCATTTCTGATGTCCAATATTTTGACATTCATACTTCATTTTTATTTTTTGAGTCATTTTCTTGTGTTAACCTCTTCTAATTCTATGTGTCCATCTTTTACTTGAGGGGTATTCTTGTCAACTATCATGCTTTTTATATCATTTACTCCAACGTCCAGCTTTTTCATCAACTATTATAAATGAAACACAACTCACATTTACTTGTTTCTTTTTGACATTTCAAAAAATAAAATATCACAATTTTAATCAATTTTAACCGTATTCATCAAACCTTAACATGAAAAGAATTGGGAGGAAAAATAAAAACTACAAATAAGTAAAAGGTTAGAGTCATAGCAAATCAAACAATTAACCTATTAAGGGCGTGTTTGGCAAAAGTAGATGTTAGCCGGAAGTGGGTAGCTGGTTAGTTGGTAGCGGGTAGCTGGTAGCGTGTAGCAGGTAGTTGGTAGCGGAAATGTGTAACTTTTATTTGCTATAAAAATGTTTGGCAAAACTAATTAGAAGCTTTTGAAATATATAAAATTACATAAAAGGACAATTGATTAAAAATAAACAAATATATAAATATATTTTTAAGTTAATTATGGAAATTGATTTCAAAAGCGCAGAAGCGTTTTGTTAAACACTACATGAAGTAGCTTTTAGAATTGGAACGTTTTGTTAAAATTAAAAGCTAAACGCTCGTACTACCAAACTACCAAACGAAACTTTTTGTTTAACTAGTGCATTTTATCAAAAGCTAAAAACTAGAAGCTCCCAAACGCTTCGTGCCAAACACACTAGTCATTTTGATTAGATTAAGCATAAAAGACATAACTATATATATACTTCGATAATAATCAACATTGAGTGCTTAACCTATTAAGCCCACCAAGTAAAAAGAAACAAACGCTTAATCTAACACATCAGGGAAAAAAATAAAATAGGTCCTTATTCCGGTAAGCGGTCTCTTTTGACTTGATATGAAAAGAAAGAACGACTTCACATATAAGAAAGTTGTCTTTTTACATTTAAGTCCCAACTTTTTACATTTAATTCCCAACTTTTTACATTTAAATTTTACTCTAATTTACCAAATTGTGCAGTCATATTTAAGATACTTTATAAACATTGTTAAACACAGTCATATTTAAGATACTTTATAAACATTGTTAAACACGACATCACTAAAAAAACAAGGGATGTAACAAATGTCTTAATATTTTCTGACATTTAGAAATCAAAACGTTTCATTTGCAGCTCCTCTTGCAAAATCAATTATTTATTTTGACATTTAGAAATCAAAACGTTTCATTTGCAGCTCCTCTTGCAAAATCAATTATTTATTTTTTTAAATTATGATTATTTGTCACTAAATTTACAACAAGAAACTAATATAAAGATCTATACGACCAAAAGTTATTTTTTCTTCCCACGTATGATGTTTTGATCACACCATTATATAGACTTTTGACTAAATTACATCTTTAGTCCCTGTGTTGTAACAACGTAAATTCCAAAACAATTTTTCATTTTTTTAAAATGTAATTTCATTCATAAGGATTTTCAATTCTCAATGTATCTCATAACAAATCCATAAAATCACATCCCAAGATCAAAATGTATGAAACTCCAATAGTGTATTGATCATGTCGGCGCCTTCCCGCGATCCTCACTGGTACCTGAAATACATAACACAAAAAACTGTAAGCACAAAGGCTTAGTGAGTTCCCTAAAATACCACATTTAACACATATTAGCCACTCGAGGTTATAACTCTGTGGACCCTCCGGTCCTAACTCTGTGGACCCTCTGGTCCTAACTCTATGAACCTTCCGGTTCTAACTCTGTAAACTCTGGGACATACACGACATGAATCACATAGAAATAATGCAGTGTATCACCATCACATAAATAACATACAATATACTCTGTCATATAACTCTAATTACCACTCTAGGTAAAGTATAGTGAGAAGACTCACCTCGGGTAGTCGGTAAATCTCGAACTCGGTAAAAATCTGGTCTAGCCTCCGCCTAATCACATGGAATAAGTACTCTAATCAATATAACTCTCAAGGCTAGACTAATCCCTCTCTTAGCACTCTCAGAAGGGTAAAAGACCATTTTACCCCTCTCATTGCTCAAAGACCCAAACATTGACCAAACCCTAAAAGTCAACAAAAGTCAACTTTGCGGGTTACGCTGCGCGTACCAAACCTATACACTAGGCGTACCCGACAACCTCACAGAATCGGAGAATGCGACCCCCTACGCTGCGCGTAATGGGATTACGCCCCGCGTAAGTCCCAGTTTCATGTTTCTTTGATTTTGGGGTCTTAAACGATTAAGACACATGTCCAACTCCCAGATCTGACTACCCCTAAGCCTCTTAATCCATAAAGTTGGTGACTTTAAGCCTTTGCATGGCTGTGAGAGTCACCAACACCCAAATCATTCCACTTCCAACACTTTAAAGCCCATAACTCAAACATGGCTTCCTAATGACGACCAAGCTGGGATTTTTAAGGATCAACAACACACATAACACTTAAATGGGACAGATCTAGGTCCATGGAGTCCCTTTTGCTCATAAAATCTCCACCTTTGGGACTTAAACCCTAGAAATGGAACATAAAACACCAAACCAAAATAAAGAGGAAAGTTCTGAGCTTTTTACCTCTAAGTGAAGCTCCTCCCTTTGAAGAAATCAGATCCAAGCTTAAACTCCAAACCTTAGCCTCCACAAGCACCTCCCTTCTTCTTCTTTAACACACAAAGGCACTTTTAGCTCAAAACACTCACACACAAGCTTTAAGACGAAGGAAATGCTCTTTTAGGGTTTCAGTCTCTAAAATGGTGGTCGAGGATAAGGCCTTAGCATTCCTTTTATAGTGCACAAGCCACAATTAGGGTTTGCATCTGGGCCCGCCACGCCCAGCGTAACCTTGGGTACGCCCAACGTACCTAGGCGAGTCCACGTCCAATTTAAGCGCATGAGTACGCCCAACATACTTATTTGCCTAAACATTACCATTAAGGGCTTAACTTGACAATCTCGGAAAAAGGAGAAGGGCCTAAGAGACGCACCTGAAATTCGGGATGTTACATGTGTTTTGGTGGTTTTTTCGATCCAATACAAATATGATTCTTTTTGCAGTTTTAGTCTTGTCAGCAAGAATAAATTGAGGGTGAAAACTAAAAATACATTATTAATTTTATGTATTTTACAACAAGGTTGTACAGACAATATATAGAGGCAGGATCCCTAGACAAAGGAAACCCTACAGGCCCATGGGCTAACTAGGCCTAAAAGTAAGATATGCAATATTTATTTTACATTCTAACACTCCCCCTCAAGCTGGATCATAGATGTTAATCATGCCCAACTCGTTACAAATAGCAAGATCCGCGAACCAGGTAACGCTTTGGTGAAGACATCACCTAGTTGACTTCCTGTTCGAACATATGAGTAGAGATGGTCCCATCTTCTAGCTTTTAACGTGTGAAATGGTAGTCTCCTTCGATATGTTTATTCGTTTCATGAAACACATGATTGTTTGCAATATGGATAGTAGGGATGAGAAAAACCGAACCCGAAAACCTAAAAACCGATAAAAAGAAAACCGAAAAACCGAAACTGAAGCATAAACCGATAGTTTGGGTTTAGATTTCTCAAAAACCGAAAATTTTGGATGGGTTTGGTTTTTGGGTTTGGTAAAACCAAGAGAAACAGAACCGAACTGAATATTAAGAAATATATGTATTCTGTGAATTATATATATATATATATATATATATATATATATATATATATATATATATATATATATATACACACACGATTTGCATGTGAGTTAAAAACATAAATAAAAGTATAGTCTGATGGTTAAGGCGCCGTGTTATGATACTAGAGGTTTTTAGTTCGATTCTTATTTGCTACATTTCATGATTTCTTTATTTTTCCAACTATATACCTCTATATATTCTTTCTGTGATTTAGAAAAATGTACAAATCGATGGTTCAGTGGTGAAGTGTTCGGATATATAAGCTTATACTCTACAACAGGTCTCGAGTTCGAATCCCATCCCCTCTTCTTTTCTTTTATGTTGATTTTTATTCTGAATGTTAGTTTGCTTCCTACATCGCCCCAATACACAAACATATAAACATTTCTTCTCTTATATAAGAAATGCCACTGATTCTCCATCAACAAGTAAGGTTATAGTTGGGTTTGGGTATAAACCCAAAACTGTCCCATTGAAAAATGAGAACCCAAAAACCAAACCCAGTGGTTTCGGTTTGGGTTTGAGTTTAAATTATTGAAAGCCAAAATTAACGGGTTGGTTTCGGTTTTAGCCCAAAACCGACCCAACCTAGCCCATGCAAACCACTAATGGATAGCCACCTCATTATCACAATAAAAGGTCATTGGTTTCAATTGAGCAAAACCAAGTTCATCCAACAGATTTCATTCCCATATCAACTCGCATGTAGTCTGAGTCATAGCCCAATATTCAAATTCAACACTTGATCGTGAAACGATAATCTGTTTCTTACTTTTCCATGAAACTGGATTCCCTCCGACAAACAAACAATAGCTTGTAGTAGACCATCTATTTGTAGGATCTCCATTGTAGTCGACATCGATGAACCCTTCGATGACATGATGACCGTGATTTTGATATAGGATGCCATGACCAGGAGCACCCTTTAGGTACTTTAGAATGTGACTAACTACATCCCAATTAGAGGTTCATGGAGATGACATAAACCGACTTACAACACTTACTGGAAAAGCGTTGTTTGGACGTGTAATCGTTAGGTAATTTAATTTTCCTACAACTCTTTTGTATTTCTCTTGGTTCTCAAGCGGATCTCCTTCGTCTGCTTTCAATATCATGGATGGAATTATTGGAGACTCGCAAGGTTTTGTTTCAATCAACACAGAATCCTTCAAAATTTCCAAACAATATTTCTGTTGAGACAAACAAAACCTTTTTCGAGTACGAGAGACTTCAATTCCCAAAAAATATTTTAAAGGACCTAGGTCCTTTGTTTGAAACCGAGATGATATAAAATCTTTCAGTTTCTTGATCCCAATCGCATCACTCCTAGTAATCAGAATGTCATCGACATATACCACTAACATAATGTAGTTGGAAGACGATGAAGCAAAGCACACATAATGATCATAAGAGCATCTATGTAAGCCAAATTGTGTCACCACAACACTAAACCGTCTGAACCTAACCCACCGGGATTACTTTAAACCAAATAATGATTTATGTAATTTAAAAACTCTGCCATACTACCCCTGAGCAACAAAGCCATGTGGTTGCTCCATATAAACTTCCTCATGTATATCACCATGCAAGAAGGCATTCTTCACATCCATTTGGATAAGGCCTACTCATAAGTAACAACTAATGATATGAATAATCGGATGGAAGATACCTTAGCTATAGGAGAAAATGTCTCGGAGTAGTCTACCCCATAAGTCTGAGCATATCCTTTAGGAACCAACCGTGCCTTCAAACGAGCTACATATCCATCTGGATTGACTTTCACTGTGAATATCCATTTGCAACCTATTGCCTTATTATTCATAGGTAAGTCTATCAAATCCCATGTATAATTATGATCGAGAGCATTGATCTCATCAATCATAGCATCCTGCCATCCTGAATGTTTCAAAGCTTCACCAACCATTTTAGGAATAAATATATTGTAACAACGTAAAATTTTAAATAATTTTTCATTTTTAAAACATAATTCGTTCATAACAGAATCTATTATATCACATAATATCTCAATGAACAACCCCAGAATCTCAAGCACATAAATCTTCATCAGTGTGTACAGATCATGCCGACGCTTTCTCGCGATCCTCGCTAGTACCTGAAACACATAACACAACAACTGTAAGCATAAATGCTTAGTGAGTTCCCCAAAATACCACATACAACACATACGCCTTTACAAGCCATAACTCTATAGGATCTTCCAATATAAGTGTCTCAGGGGACTTCCATCCCGAATCCCGATAGACCTTCCGGTCCTACCCGTATCGACCTTCCGGTCTGTAACCTCCTGACCTTCCGGTCCATGTCATCTTGACCTTCCGGTCCATAACATCTTGACCTTCCGGTCCTTATCATTCATAACATTCATAACACATACGTATCACATAACAACATATAGTACATACATCTCATACAAGACCTTCCGGTCACAGATAGGTACCCTTCTAGGTACAATATAGTGAGAAGAATCACCTCTCATGATGTCTAGTAAACCTTCTGGCTTGATAACCTCGATCGAACCTCCACCTAACACATAAGGCAAACACCTCTAATTAATACTTTCTCTTATCCTCATCTCTAAAGAATGGGTAGAAGAACATTCTACCCTTCCCTGACTTTTCTTGAATCAGTTTGACCAAAACCCTAAGGTCAACTGAAGTCAACTCTGGTCAACGGTCAACTTTGACCAGACCCGTCGAGTGCACTCAGGTGACTTGGTGAGTCCATTCTTGTCCTCTGAATCCTCCTAGGGTCTCACTCAACTCGTCAAGTTAACCTTTCACTCGATGGGTTACCACTGGTCACGAATCGCAGGGCAACCCGACTCGACTCGTCGAGTCCCCATATGGACTCGGCGAGTTCCCTCCATGGCATCACTCAAATGACCTTCTGAGGTCAGATTTGTTTCTCTAACTTATAGATCTGACATTCTTACACCCAAATATCACATAAAGGTTCAAACTTTAAGCTCATGTAACACTCTTATGCCCTTATATGAAGAAATAGCTCCTAAAATGTCAACCTAGATCCATATCTCCAATACAACAACATAAAGCAGAATGGTTGGGACTCTTTGGACCTCTTAAGGTCCAGATCTAAGACTTATTCCTCCTTGGGACCTCATAAGCTTCGAATCCAAACTAAAGAAGGAATAAGAAAACCCTAGATTCAAGAAACCACCAAATACACGAGAATGAGCATAGATTCATACCTCCTACATTAGTCACATGCGAAGAGATGCTAGATCCATTGCCCCCATCTCGTCCCTTGCTTGGGTCATGCTCTTTTCCTTCCATAAAACCCACCAAATTACTTGATTTCTGATGGGTTTTAGCCATATGAACATCCCTATGTGCACATGCAACCCTAATTCTTGGATCTAGGTTTCTCTAATTGATCATACATTGAATCCAAGACTTCTAGTGGCTAATATACAATAACAACAATATGAAATCAGAGATTAGAAGTTTACCTTGAATCACTTGCTTGATCTTCTTGTCCTTGAGGCTTTAGAGTCACAATTGTCACTCCTCTAATGGCTTATAAACACCAACTAGCAAGAAGATGATTTAGAAGAGAGAAGAGGGGAGGAAGAATTCGGCCAGGGTTTCCTTAGAGACAAGTGTGTCGAACTCCCTCAACTCATAGGGTCTATTTATACTAGTAAGGCTCCTAGGGTTTCACCCTTAAACCCTAATTGGATAACTTAAGCCCTAAGCAATCCAAATCCTTTCCATGATAAGCCTTGGACGATTTTATGGCTATCCTTAGCCCTAGAAATCGTCCACCCCTTACCCTTAAAGGATATTTAGCCCAAAGTGCAACTATCAAACAATTGATAGTTTATACCCCTTTATTTAATTAATCTCTTTAAGTCACCAAATTAATTCCAAATTAATTTATGACTTATATTAATCAAATAATAATATTATTATTCCGTATATTATTCTTATAATATATTAATAATATTCCTTCTTTCATTATAAATCATCCTGTCAAGTTGCTATGGTGAAGGCAACCCAAAAGGACCATGCTCAACCGGGTCAAATACTTGCCTAATATAGTTGTAGCCTTAGACACTATTCCAACAGTCTCCCACTTGGATAAGTCTAGTAACTATATATATAAGTATATACCGATTAGCAATCGTAGCTCTCAAAGACGCTATCAAACTCTGATCTAATCAATCTTGTCCTTTAGATAAGGGATCGTACAGTCCTCTGCTTAGATATCATGCTGACAATTCTATGGAACAATTTGTCTACCATTTGGTTTCTCGATCTCCGATTCATTTGACATAAAACTTAATTGAACACATCAATTCAGTTCTGACCGAGCCCGACACATAAGTGAAATCAAATCATTGAGCGGCCGAGATATCGCTTTTACCCTCTTGGGATAAAAGTAATAGATAAACTTCGACTTATATGCATTTACTTATTCATTAATCAACCATACGCAACAATGCGTTTTATAACATCAAGTTACTGATGCGGTTTCGCATTATCAATGTACAACCAATCAACAAATAACAAACCATATATCTTGGTTTTAAGACTATATGATATTATCGTCTTGCGATCACCCTTTTTTTATCATATTCCATAAAGTGATTCTAGCAAGCACGGGTTTGTTCCAATGCTCAAAACTAGTTCATAAGCACTCATGAACGTTGCAACAAACTTTTGCTATGTCTAATACCATTTAGACAATCTACACACCAATTCATGACAATCTTCATTCATACCTACTTCCAACATATGAACGATTGTGGACAATTTGAACAATTCGATTATTCTTAATAAACTCAATTATTTTGGAAGTCAAAACATGCAAAATGAAACAATAGTTAAACAATTAACATAAGACAGTAACATTACTCATAAATAATACTCTTTTATTTAATCACCAAATGTTAATTACATTTATCTATTACACGTTTCTACTATTATCTAATCTATACTAATATCATCCTTTAGCCCAATACTCCTAGCATGCTGCAAGTGCTTAACCCTACTTAGTCCCTTCGTAAGCGGATCTGCTGGGTTATCTTCTGATGATATCCTCTTCACTACGAGTTGTCCTTCTTCTACACGATGTCTAATAAAGTGATATTTTCTGTCGATATGTCTAGATCTACCATGATCCCTCCGTTCCTTGGTCAAGGCAACCGCTCCTTCATTATCACAGAAAATCTCCATGGGCTCCTTTATGGCAGGTACAACTCCAAGATCACCGATGAAGTTCTTTAGCCATATTACCTCTTCGACGCTTCGCTCGCTGCAATGTACTCTGATTCGCACGTTGAATTAGCTACGGTTTCCTGCTTGGAACTTTTCCAAGTTACTGCTCCTCCATTTAGGGTAAAGACCCAGCCCGACTGCGAACGGTAGTTGTCCCTGTCGGTCTGAAAGCTGGCATCACTATACCCTCGCACCTTCAAGTCATCACTCCCTCCGAAGACTAAGAACCATTCCTTCATCCTCCAAAGGTACTTAAGGATATTCTTGACTGTAATCCAATGGGCTCTGTCAGGATTCCCTTGATATCTGCTAACCATGCTCAAAGCAAAGGCTACATCAGGGCGAGTACAAGTCATAGCATACATGATTGAGCCAACTGCGGAAGCGTATGGTACTCGGCTCATTTATGTTATTTCAGCTTCGGTACTCGGACTTTGAGTCTTACTCAACTTGGCATTACTTTGTATCGGTAATTCTCCCTTCTTTGAGTTTTCCATACTAAAACGTTTTAGTACCTTATCTAAGTAAGTGTTCTGACTAAGTCCTATTAGTCTCTTACTTCGCTCTCTCACTATCCTTATTCCCAAAATATAGGAAACCTCTCCAAGGTCCTTCATAGCGAAGAACTTCCCGAGCCAGGACTTAACCTCCTGTAGAGTCGGGACGTCGTTTCCTATGAGTAGTATGTTGTCGACATACAGAACAAGGAAGCTTACTATACTCCCACTGGCTTTGACATATACACACGATTCATCTTCGCTTCGTACAAATCCAAACTCTTTGACTTTCTCATCGAAGCAAAGATTCCATCTGCGAGACGCTTGCTTAAGTCCATAAATGGACTTCTCAAGCTTACACACTCTATTCGGATGCTTCGGATCGACAAAACCTTCTGGATGAGCCATGTAAACATCCTCAGCCAACTTCCCATTTAGGAAAGCGGTTTTGACATTCATTTGCCAAATCTCATAATCATGAAATGCGGCAATAGCTAGCATCACTCTAATAGAATTAATCTTCGCAACTGGTGAGAAGGTCTCATCATAGTCAACTCCGGGAGTTTGAGTAAAGCCCTTCGCAACCAATCGCGCCTTATATGTGTGTACGTTTCCATCCACGTCGGTCTTCTTCTTGAAGATCCATTTGCACCCGACGGTCTTACGTCCGGGCACATTATCAACCAAAGTCCAAACTTGGTTGTCATACATGGACTGGATCTCGCTGTCCATTGCCTCTTTCCATTTCGCAGACTCCGGGCCTGCCATAGCTTCCTTATAGCTATTAGGTTCATCTAGATTTATTAGTGTACCATCACTAATATACGTATCCCCTTCGGTAGTAATATGAAAACCATAAAACTGGGGTTGAACTCTAACTCTTTTGGAACGTATAAGAGGTAAGGACTCATCAATTGGTTCAACTAAAGTTTCCTCCTTGGGTTGAGTGCCAGCGGTAGAGGTTCCTTCATCTATCGACTCTTGAATCTCTTCAAGCTCGATTTGCCTCCCACTGTCTCCTTGGCTTATGAGTTCTCGCTGTCAGAAAACTCCTCTCCTCGCAACAAAGACAACATTGTCCTTCGGTCTATAGAAGAGATATCCAAAGGATTTCTGCGGGTAGCCGATGAAAATACATCACTCACTACGAGGTTTGAGCTTGTCATGAGTATCTCGTCTTACGAAAGCCTCGCAACCCCAAACCTTGATATGTGCCAACGAGGGAGCTTTCCCTATCCACATCTCGTGAGGTGTTTTGGCAACCTTCTTAGTAGTGACTCGGTTAAGGATATGGGCGGCAGTCTCTAAGGCATACTCCTAAAAGAGATAGGTAGTGAAGCACGACTCATCATAGAGCGAACCATATCCAATAAGGTTCGATTACGCCTTTCTGCCACACCATTCAACTGCGGTGTCCTAGGAGGCGTCAATTGCGAAACTATTCCACACTCCTTGAGATAATCATGGAATTCAAGACTTAGGTACTCTCCTCCTCGATCGGATCGAAGCATCTTGAACAGTACCTCCTCCATGGAGGGGGACTCTTCCCAATGGCTCAGCTGCCACCGTGGACCTTCTCTGGTGGCTCATCGGCCACTTAGGAGTTTCCCCTTGGCTCAACCGCCACTCTCCTCCTACAATCGTCATGCCCACACACTACCCAAGAACAAAGATGGTTCTATCTAGCTAAGGAGAACCATCTCATCTCTACCAACCGATCTAACTTGATCATTTAAGCCTACTCCTACGACATAGTCCTTAGGGTGGTTCTAACGACTTTTCTCTGTGATCCTCAAATATCCATCGTAGCAGCCGTCTGGAAGGCATCCCGGAGGTGTATGTCACATCATATACTTTTATGTTGAGATATGTATTCACCGGTTATGTGATTAGACTGGTAGATCTGTAGGACTACCTGTGTTTACTGATTATTGATTGTTATTGTATACGTCGACATGTTATGGTTTGTTAAGTTGAGGCAAACCAGTTGGTGCTGAAGGCCAAGATACGCAAGGAGGTCCGGATAGACTGAAGGCATGCGAGGTGGTCCAACTAGGTTGAAGGCCTGCAGAGCGGTCTAAATAGGCTGAAGGCCCAGTGTGGTGGTCCAGTCATGCTAAAGGCTCTAAGAGCGGTCCAGATAGTTTGTAGGCATGTGAGGCGTACCAATCATGCTGAAGGATCATGTATCCATTTTTCATTTGTATGGTTGTATGTGTGGTACTTTGGAGGAACTCAATAAGCTTTGGCTTATATTTTAATTTATTATTTCAAGTACTGCAGATGATCGGGGGAAAGCAAAGGCGTGATCGTGCACATCCTTTGGATTTATGGTATTGGATTTTGGGATAATTTGATTTATGATTTTTTTTACTTTTGGAACAACGTTTGTAAACAATTATGGTCCCTGGGTTGTTTTTGACAAATGAAAATTTTACTATGATTTTTGGGATGTTACAAGTTGGTATCAGATCCCTAGTTTGAAAGAATTGGATGAGCATTCGTGTGAATCCAGACTAAAACTAAGGATCTGTAAAAGTTTTCAAAACAATTTTCAAAAACTGTTTTCAAAAGTAACCAAGGAAGGATGCTATGTGTACGATCATCTTGATGGGTTTTGAGCATTCTAACACTCATATGGTGTACATACAACCCTATAAACCTTGGATCTATGTTTTCTCTATTTTACATGCAAATATTCAATATTCCAAGGTTTCATCCTAACTAGCATAATATGTGTATGATCATCTTGATGGGTTTTGAGCATTCTAACACTCCTATGGTGTACATGCAACCCTATAAACCTTGGATCTATGTTTTCTCTATTATACATGCAAACATTCAATATTCCAAGGTTTCATCGTAACTAGCATAATATGAAGTACTTGTAATATAAAACTTAGTGGGATGGCATACCTTTTATCTTGTGGTTGATTCCTTGGAGCTTCAAGAGCCTAGCACCAATACTGTGGATGCCTCAAGTGGAATCACAAATCACCAAAAATACCTTGGAAAACTTGAGAGAATAGTAAGCACACTAGAAATTGGCCCACTCTTGTTTACTCACACACTAATGCCATTTCATGTGCCAAAGACCTCTTTATATAGTATGGAGGATTAGGGTTACATTCATGCAAACCCTAATACCCATAACCTTTCATTTCCATAGAATCCTTGGGTTAAAAACTCCATGGACTATCCATGCAAGCTTAGCCCAACCTAAATGAACTTGGCCCATCCTATATATAAGAGTCCATATTTAATTAGTTCCTTTTTTATCACTAAATTAATTCTAAATTAATTTTCTATCAATACTAATTAAATAATATGATTCCATATTAATATATTAGAACTTATAATATATTAATATAAATCATAAACATACTATTCTCAAAAGACTATCCATATAAATTGTTCCGGTAAAATGCAACCCAAATGGACCATGCTACTCTCAGGTTGAATACATACCAATAATAGTTATAGGCTTAAAGATCTAATCCAATAGTCTCCCACTTGGATAAGTCTAAAACTATTATTACATATGACTCCAAGATCTCGACTAGCAATCGTAGCTCTTAAAGCCGTTGTCGAACTCTTACCTAGTCAAATGACTTGTCCATTAGATAAGGGATCATATATTCCTTCATTGTAGATATCATATGGACTGAGACATGGATTATAATCATTCTCTCTGTCCATTTGTTGTTTCCCGATTTCCGATTTATGACGACTGACTAATTGAACAAATCAAATCAGTCCAGGCTTGGCCAAGCACTTAGGGGTGTCATCACTAAATCATCGAGGGGCCACATATATCGTTTTTATCCCTCCAAGGGTAAAAGGAATGGATAAAAGTTGACTCGTATGCTTTTCCTACTACTTGTTGAATCATACTCAA
This sequence comes from Lactuca serriola, assembly GCF_051521515.1. Lineage (NCBI taxonomy): Eukaryota > Viridiplantae > Streptophyta > Magnoliopsida > Asterales > Asteraceae > Lactuca > Lactuca serriola. Next base: position 287,556,312 of record NC_136410.1, read on the forward strand.
AGGCACAATTTATAACATGAAGTTACTGATGCGTTTCGTGCAATCAATGTATAACCAACTCATAGTCAACAAGTCATATCTCTAGGTTTGAAGAATATAAGATATTATCGTCTCATGATCACTCGTGATAAAATCCATGAAGTGATTCAAATGAGTGTGGGTTTAATCCAATACTCAGAAGTTATGAGCACTTATGAATGTTGTAGAAACTCTTGCTATGTTCAACAACTTAGACATCTTCAAGCCAACTTCATGACAGTCTTGCCTCAATACCTACTTCCAAAGTATGATCGACTGTGGATAGTCTGAATAACCTAGTTATTCGGGAAGTCAAAACATGCAAAGTGAAACACAAGAATAATACTAATCCTATATGTCCCCAAGCACCTTTAAGATTAAATAAACACCTTTTATTTAAACACCATATTGATTACTCATTATTCATTGTACAATGTTTCGAATAATCAACTTTATACTTGAATCTGAAACAATAGTCATGTCATGCTCCAAGCATGCACATTATGTTTGTCCAAACAATAGTTACGCCATACACCAAGTATGCACATTATGTTTGTCTATGATCCTTACTTTGTGAAATAAACCAATTGAACATGATTCCAATGATGCTCATTTCACAAACCCAAATCCTTATGGTAAATGTAAGAATTCCAAATTCCTTCCATTTACCGAAATATGTTAGATTCTAAACTTATATGCATTGATCCTCTTGTAATGATTATGCACAAAGTCACAAAGACTTGGAAACATATATTACAAAGTATTCCAATGGAGATCAATTCCATGGAAACGAAGTCTCAAATTCAAAGTACATTGCTTTGAACATCCTTCTTGTATTAAGCTTTCTAATCTTACACATATTTAATGAATAACTTCCACCTATGGAAACATTTCCATATTCCCATTTTGACTATCACTAATGAACAAGAGTTGTCTCTTTTCAGAATATGTCAATATGGACCTTTCCATATTCCCATTTTGACGATTCATGATGTCTCACATGAAGACATGATCCTAGACCAGTCTTTTGCTACAATATTTTTTATTTTCCATGTTTTCATAATTTGACTATGAAGAGGGATGTCATAATCATAATCGAATTTTAGAACGCAATATATATAGAATTTCCTTATGTTGAACCATTCCAACATAAAATTAATATATATATATATATATATATATATATATATATATATATATATATATATATATATATATATATATATATATATATATATATCCTTGACTAAAGATGATTAAAATCTCAATCTAAGCTTTTAGAATTGAAATGAAGTATAATTTCCTCTCCCTTAATTATAGCAAAACAACTTTTCCCAATTGAAACTTTTGTTTTCTATAATTAACATTGCTAACTTGCAACAGTTATCATAATTATCATGGCCCCACTAACATGATGATTATTAGCATAACACTTATGCTCCCACTAGCTTTGACATGTTTACAGAAATCAGCTGGACTTCTAGAAATCAATATGTTATTAACTTTCTTACCAAAGTTCAGATTTGTGATACATGATGCTTTGATAACACTTTATCAAAATCATACAACTTTCCTTAGATATCTCATATGTGTGTCTAAACAATTTTTTTAGAACTATGAAAAGGGATGCCGTAATCATAGTCTCAGTTGTTTAGACCTTTTCCATTTCTCACAAGTCTATGTTAGTGTGCCGGTTAACCACACACGCTCCACTAACGACTTTGAGAATGCAAATATCACAATTGCTATCTACTTAAAATCTACTTAGTGAAAGCGTTTCCTCACCATCATTTTCATGAATCGGAGAGAAACCTTATGAAACTTTGATTTTATGGTGTATGTGTTCCTATCCATGTGAATTTGTCAAAACCATAATCACAAGAAAAGGTTAGTGAAACATCCAAACTCATATGGTCTGAACATGTGCAAACTTAACTTCTTGCCACTTGGCAGCACAAGGCCTACCATAGCTTACAGGTTGTTATGAAAACAACTGAGAACATGTAGAACTCAGATGCATAGTCAACTTTAACTGGAATGGGTACAAAAATAGGAATATGTCAACACGATAGGTTACAAACCTCAAGCTGTGTGTGCTAGTGATAAACTAAAGGTTTTATTCTTGATCAGTTCTTAAAACTCTTGCAGGATCTCTTAGATTCCCAATGTCCTCTTGACATATAAGACCCTCTTGCCAATAACCATTCCTTGACAAACAAATATTCAAGAGATAGTGTGGATTCTTTATCAAGACAAACACTTCACACAATTGGCCTTAGTTGGTCTTTGTTTTATCCAAAACATCACAACTTACCAATTTCAAATGTACAAGAGTAGAAAACATTTTACTCTTACATTTGAAAAGTGTTATAAACCTTCTTTAAGATGTGTCACTCAAGTTACAATCTTGGAGTCTGACTCTAAGAATTGTTTTGGAACGAAGTGTGACTCATCTTCTTGATTTAGCCACTTCAAAAATTCATGACTTCTATTCTTAGCCATAAGAATGCACTAAGATGTCCTTAGAGGATGAATTGTGATATGGTTTCATAATCATTAAGATGATCATAAATCATGATACTAAAGTACTCTCCCATCTTTTTAGATTCGAGAAACCTTTATCTTTCTTCCTAATTTTATTCTTCTCATCCGTCCTACCATACACTAAAACTTCTCCAATGTTTCAGAATTACACTTAACCTTGTAAGTGTAACCATATTTACTAACTTTTAGTAAATCATGACGAATAGCCTTATCGATCTTTGTGGTGGACCTGACCCGCGCACAACCTAGTGTACCCGATCCCTTTGTCCTTCACTTGACTCACATATACATGTGAACAAGGAATTAGTCTTAATTTTCCAAAGATGAAAATTCTCATTCATCATACAATACAACTTGCATGATTCCAAGTTTCGGTCCAACTGAAACCTGGGTGATGAGAATCTTTCCTTAGTTGGTAAATTTAGACACTACCACAAATGAAAGAATCAAATTCATATTTCCATTATTGCTAGAAACCTACAAACATCAATTTTTCATAAATGTCATTGCAAGGAGATATAAAATAAAATAAAATAAAATTTATTTATGAAATGCAGAAAAAAAAAAGTTTTTCCTTACAATGAAACTTTAAATGAAAACTATGCTATTACATATTTCCTAGCAATCTATCATAACTCCTAAGAAGCAGCTCAAAAAACTAATCTTTGAACCATGCGATTGAAATCCATCTTCGCGATCAGATTCAGCATACTCTTCCTTTAAGCTTCCTCTTTTCTTTGATTCTTAAAACATTAACATGTGACCTAGTCACATCACGTATATGAATCTCAAATAGGAACTTAATAGAGATAGATAGTGGACTTTATCCAAAGTAGAGTCAAACTTTGACTTTTACCGTCCTAGTGAACTTTTAGGTAAATAGGGCAGCTTCGCAACCAATGCCCCTTCCTTTGGCAATAGAAACATATGGACCCTTTGGGAATGGTACACGGGACTATCTCAGACTTAGCCTTTCTCTTTACCATTTCGTCAACCGAGTTGATTATGGCCGATCCCTTTCCATTGGGAAGAGAAAGATTTTCTGGATTTCCAATGTTACCATTATAATTGTCCATGGAATTTTGGGAAGTTGATCTTCCAATCAAATTTGCTTTACCAGTGCTCTAAATCATTGTTGATTCAGCAGCATCAACCAAATAGGTAACATCATTAAGGGTCATGTCATAGTCTGTTACATAGTAGTCCTTAAAGAACTCACTATATGACATAGAAAGTATGTGAAGAACCTAGTCAACAACCAACTTCCTCAAGACTTTGAAACCCAACTCTCTCGGCTTGTCAATATGTGACTTCATCTCCAAGATGTGAGCACACATATACTTTGCTTGCCAATAGGGCTTGAGTGACCTTAAACTATTCAAGAACTTGTGGGTTAGGAAGAATAATTGGAGGAGGTGGAGGAGGAATTGAAGTATGATTTCCATGATCCAACCACACGACATCATCTTCATTAGGATAACTTGTTCCAAGGGATTTGGGATGATCATAGTTGTCGGAACCATACATCTAATATGGGAGATATTCAAGTTTAGTTGATTTAAGTCCTTAATATAACACCCAATATGATATATTAAGGCTAGGACCCAACATAATATTTTATAACTTGGAAGAGGGATGTCGTAATCCAAGCTATAAAATATTTGAAGGTAGGCGAATGAAGATTCACCAATTTCCACCATTAAACGAAATAGGAATTAGGTTTTAATTGGTTTGAAACTCCTAGATCTTTTGAGATTCATTGAACTTTTCAATGGCATGCTTAAATCTCGATTGTGCACTCTCAAGTTTGTGACTGGGATGTCGAGGATCACAAACAAGGTTGTTGGTGCATGTAAATGCTCCACAAATAACGAGTGTTTATTAGGTTGTATTTTCCCTTTATTGTATTTCTGGTGTAAATACTCTCCCTCCTATATAAAGGGAGAGTTGATCATTTATTCTTTAAGCTAGCTCACTTTACTTTTCTTAGAGATTACTTTACTTCTCACAATGTAATATATAGAGAGAAAGTTGGTGGGTTCTCCCACCCAGGGAGAGTTTCTCTCCCACCATGTTCTTCATGAATATCAATATTATTCTCTCTTTGTTCTTAGTCTTTTTACGAACTCATAATATGTTCTTCGTGTTCATACTTCCAAAAACACGATTAATCTCGAGATATCTTACTTCCGCACTCACCGTTCGTTATAAAAATGGGTCTCCATAATTGGTATCAGAGTCGTACCTTGAAGATCTCACGATTATTTCAAGGGAACGACTCCCGTTCGGTGATTATCTTGTGATTTTTCCGTGTTTCTGAAAGAAAAATTTTCAGGCTTCTTTCCGGAAATTTTTTTATAAAGTTCGTTCTTAGTTCTATCTTCTGGGTGATTCTATCTTAGTAAAAATAAAATGTTGCTGCTGCTGCTCATTCTATTTTCTGCTGGAAAAAGATGTTCTTAAAGTTCTTCTTATTATTTTTTTGTTGTTGAAGAAATGAAGAAAAATGGGAGAAGAAATTATTTTTGTGGTCTCCAAAATGTTGAAGAAATTGTTCCAGGAGGTATTTGTTCTTGGAAATGAGAACACAAAAATTTAATGGGCTTATTATTCTTGAAGAAAGTGGAGAAAAGCACTTTATTTTGAAGATTTTTTCCCAACAACTTTCATCATCTTGAGGTATGAAGCATCTATTCTTCACACTTTAGTTGTTGTGAATCTTTAATTTAAAGTGTTTGGACGTAAGTTGTTGTTTGCATAAAGCACTTTGTCCTTTTTACTCTTTTGGGTAAAGAGTATTCCACTTATATTTGCCTTCCCAAGCAAAAACCATGTGACATTGTCCAATCCCATCACCTTTTATCCCTAAAAATCCCTGGCACACTCTTCTTTTTGCCTTCCCAAGACCCATCTTTGACTTAGAATGCTTTGTAAAAAGATTCCCTCATTAAAATATGAATAAATGCCCTTTGCCGTACCATTTTTCATAAAAAAAATAGTTTTTTTCGTCACTTGTTCAGCCCTTCTCGGAGCCCAAAACCGCAGCCAAAAACTGCCTACCGGAGCCTCCTAAGAAGCCTCCCCGCAGCCCCTCTCAAGCCTTTATCCAAAGCCTCTTCAACGCAGCCTAACCCCCCCCCCCCTGCTGATAAACCGAAGTCCATCATTGACTGCTGATTGATGCTTCCTCGGACCGAAGCCTCGGTCTACCGCAGTCCTGCATCTCGCCTCGGACGGAGGTCCTCGCACCGCAGGCATTTCACTTCGGTTCGAACCGCAGCCAACACCTTCTCGTCCGTAGCCAAATCACTCCATCAGCAGCACCCCTTCATCAGCAGCCTTTCCCATCCATGCTCAGCCTAGATCCGCAACCACCCAAGACTCCGGTTCACCCTCCAAATTCGGATCTCCTTCCCTCCTTCAACCCTTCCCCTTCCTCCTTCTTCCTTCAGCCCCTTCCTCCTCTTCCCCCCCTCCTTTCTTCCTTTTTTTTCCTCCCCTCCTCTCCTTTTTTCCCTTCCTTTTCTTAAATTTTTTTTTTCTGGACTTTATTTTTTTTATGATTCAGTTTTTTTCTCTACATTATTTTTTTAATTAATTTTTTTCAGCCAATTTTTTTTTTCATTTAGCCAATTATTTTTTTTAACACCATTTTTTTTATTTAGCCATTTTTTTATTATAACCAATTTTTTTTTATAATAAAACCAATTATTTTATTTAACACCAATTCTTGCCCCGACCTACCCATGGTTTGTCACAATGGTTTACTTCATGCCGGTTATTATTATTGGAAGAATACTCCTACCGCAGTCGGACTTCATATTTTTTTTTGTGATGCTTGCACCGCAACGGCGATTAATCAACAAAGTTGTTTCGCATTCTTCATATTATGGGATTTTTATGACTTGGTTGCTTATTTTAAGCAAGTGGACCTTATTTTCTTTGAAACCACTTCAAGTGTTCCGGCACCGCAGTTTGGATATTTGGATATTATGTTTGGCACAACAGATGATTTTCTCAGCATAGCTTCAGCAACTATGTCACCCGCCTCCTCATGACCGCAAGAGTATCTCTTTTACTCTGTCTCGTTTCTTATCGAGACCCTTCATACATCTAGGGAGAGCTTCTCTTAGCTCTTGGTATCCGACACTCTCCATCCGATGATTTGTTGATTTTTGATATCCGGTCATTGGTTATCAAAAATAGGGAGAGAATATCATCCGGATTTGGTTATTATTGTTTGAGTTTGGATTTTTGAAGACTTCTGAAGACGATTATTTATTTAGTGATGCGATGTGGCACTTATTTTTGGTCTTCACGAATCAAATTTTTGGCATTACTCGATTTTTTCCGATTCAGATTATTTAGTATTCAGGACTCTACCACAGGATGATTTTGTGTTCGCATCTGGTTCGGATCTTATGGTTTCACGAATTTGGATTTGTGATATATTGAAGGAGAAGGGTATTTTGGCGATGTGACGTGGCACTTATTTTTTATCCTTGGATCAAATTTTTGGCATTGCTGGACCATGTTTTTGGACTAACATTATCTTTATCCGGACTACATTTTATGGATGCTTCACATTTTTAGCATGTTATTCTTTGAAGAATTTCGGTGTATTATGATTCGAGAACTCGAGACATTTTTCAGACTTTTGAAGCCGAAGTGTTTCTTTTATTGGATCTTCTACTTGCTCATGGTGACCTCCTTCTCTGGGTGATTATGATTGGTTTGAAGAGTTGGATCTTATTTTTTCTGCTTCATTGGTTGTGCTTTGAAGCCGAAGACCTTCATTGTTAGAGATTCATGGCTAGTTTCAGACTTCACAGACACTTCAGAGTTTTAGAGACATTTCAGCACTTGATTTCATTTTATTACCACACTTGCTAGTCGGATTACTGTATTATATCCTTGTATCACTTATTGTATCTCTCATCATTTGTAAGCATTTAGGGAGAGAATTTTGGTGCATGTAAATGCTCCACATAATGAGTGTTTATTTGGTTTTATTTTCCCTTTATTGTATTTATGGTGTAAATACTCTCCCTCCTATATAAAGGGAGAGTTGGTCATTTATTCTTTAAGCTAGCTCACTTTACTTTTCTTAGAGATTACTTTACTTCTCACAATGTAATCTAGAGAGAGAAAGTTGGTGGGTTCACCCACCCAGGGAGAGTTTCTCTCCCACCATGTTCTTCATGAATATCAATATTATTCTCTCTTTGTTCTTAGTCTTTTTATGAACTCATAATATGTTCTTCGTGTTCATACTTCCAAAAACACGATAAATCTCGAGATATCTTACTTCCGTACTCACCATTCGTTATAAAAATGGGTCTCTACAAAGGTGTGAATAACCATGCAAATTTACTTGGTACTCTTAATTTTTGTTGAGTCCATTTGTGTTACGTCTTGGGCCTTATGTTTTGTATCCGGATTGGGCCTGTCCATCCGTGATTTTCTAGATTAGTTAGTAGGGTTGTTATGTATATATATATATATATATATATATATATATATATATATATATATATATATATACACATTATATAGAGTTGATCATCACGTTCTTATTTTGTAACCCTAGAACACCTCTACAGTTGAAGTTCTTAATCGAGGTCTTATGAGGTGTTGAAATATTAATCATACAACTTATTCAAAGCCATACTCGTGTTCTTTATTACGTTCTTAATTATTAGCTTTCTTAGAATCTATCGATCCTGATAGAACGTTGTTCTAACAATTTGTATCAGAGCAGGAGACTGTGTGATCAATACACATTCCTTCAGTATTCAGAATTCCTTAGGGTTTCCGCTTTTATCATATAAATAAGAAGTCGTCTTCTTTGTTTTGACGGAAACTCAGTTTTAGATAAAACCCTAATATGGAGTTTACAGGTTTGATTCTAGCAGCTCACCATGTCTCACGATGATTCACAAACAAACCCAATCAACATCTCCAACAACATTGGATCTACAACCAGGATACCCATTCTCTACACTCAAGACTACGAAGTATGGGCACATTACTTTGAAGACTACGTGGTTGGATCTGTAGATAATGGCTATCTTATCTGGGAAGCTATCACACTTGGGCCGTTTATTCACTCAGGAATGAACACTACTGTCAGATCCCAAAAGGAATATAACAAGTTGGTAGCAGATGTAGACATGATGCCACAGGACGAGAAAGACAAATTGCTATGTAATGTGAAGGCCATGAGGATGATCAGATTCGCCTTACAATCTGACACCTTTCGGTTGGTTGGTTCATGCACGACGGCTAAAGAAATCTGGGATACGTTGAAATAAATCTATTCGGCCGATGAAGATCTAGAACACTCAATTCAAACCTTGCTACTGTTAGAATTTTGAGTATTTAAACAAAAACCTGACGAAAAACTCATACAGAGTTTCGATCGGTTCAATCATCTCCTAAGTAAGATGATTAAGCATGGAATAGAGAGGAAATTGATTGAGCAAAAAGTGACTTTCGTGAATGGGCTCAGACCAGAATGGATGGCTATTGTTTCTACAGTAAAAGCGCATGAACAATTTAAGTCTTACTCGCTAGCGAAACTTGTGGGAATACTTAAGTCCCATGAAAGTGTAGTAACCGAAGAAGCAAAAGTGGTTTTTGGTGTAGGATCGCTGGCTCTTGTCTCTAAAGGAAAAGGTATTGCAGGAGAAGAAGAAGAAGCTCATATGTCGGAGTGTGACCTCACAAGCGAGGAGTATGCTATGATGGTCACCAATCCAAAGAAGTTCGCAAGGAAATAATTTCCTGTCAACAAGAACCGAAACTGGCAGGGAAGTTACATCTCTAAGAAAGTGAAGGATGAAGCAAAGATCACCTCTCAAAAGGATGAAGAAAAGAAGGAGAGCAAGCTTGCAGGGGACTCAAGTTACGACTGCAATTACTGCCACGGCAAGAACCACTTTGCCAAAGATTGCATGCTACGGAAAATGGCTGAGAAAAGATACGGAGAAGATGATGAGGCATAATATATGCACAAGTTGGAAGAGATCAAGAAAAAGAAAGCAACTAACAGTTCTATGAATGCTTTGATTGTGTAGGAGAATGCAGATGAAGACGAGTTCGGTGGAGTCAAAGTTTGGTTAACCGACTCTGAAGACGAAGAGGTGAGAAAGCCTACTCATGGAAAGGCTTCGGTGGCAAAGGAAGTAGGTTCGGCTGGAAAGTGCTTGATTGTCACAGCTAGTTCATCAACTGCAAGTGACTGAAAACAAATGTTTTGCAGCAAAGCCAGTTAGTGAGCAGATCAACGACTGCGATCGTTTGATCAAAAAGGTATAATCTATTTTAGGTTCTCTTAATGTTCCAATAACAGAATATGAAAAAGAATTAAATGAATTAAAACTTAAATTTTCTAATCTAAGTGGTAGTCTCATGCAAACTCGGTTAACAAATTCTAACATAACTGACCAAATTAGCAGGGTGACAATGAAGAGTGAGGAGAGAAGAATGTGGATAGAGCTGAAGGAGCAGGAGTTAGTTAGGGCTAGGGATGAAAGTATTTATTTGCAAATGGACAATCTAAAGTTTTTGAAACAAAGGAATGTTTTTTGTTTAATTGCTAAGCGTTTATATACTAATATAGCTCAATTGCATTTAAGTTGTGAGATAGGAAAGAAAATTCATAAGATGATTTTGCCATTTCTTGAATTTAAGGAAGACGAGGTCATAGCTGAATTTGAATCAGAAGTATCATCAGAAGAGACATCCATGTCCTACAAAATTGGACGGGATAAAATTGAAACCTTCATTGATTCAAAGGAACACAAATGTATGCTAAAAGATATCTTAGATGAAAATGATAGGTTGAAAATTAAGTCAGACACTATTCACTCATTTGACCAATCCAATGCCAAATTAGCTTCTGATAATAAAATCGACTTAGAAAATACGTCTGAATTTGATGAAGAAAGTGAGATGAGTGAAATATCTGTAGAAGACGTAGTTGATTGCTCTGAGTTTATGAAGAACGAAACTGAGAATGAAAAATCACTAATCTTAGAAAATTCAGTTGAATTCGCTCGACTGGCAAAAGATAAAGAAAAGAAACTCAAAGAAAAGACTATGGTTTATCAAAAAGTTCAGACTGTGCCAAATCAGGTTTATGCAGCTACAGGGGTCACTCCTAACCAGACGTCAAAATTAAGAATCATGGTCGAAAATGATAATGCTGAAGGATGTGATGACTATTTCTTGTCAGCTCCTATTGATAATGCAGACGAAACTGTAGGTTTGTCTGAGCAGACTTCTTGGAGGGTTAAAGGAAGATACATAGCTGAACCCATAAATAAACCTTCAAGTTTTGACAAACCAAGTACAAGTGGAACCAAAGATATCCCTAAAGAACCAAAGGAAGAACAGAGAGTTTCGGTCAAAACAACCGAAACTCAAAAGGAGAAGCCAAAGGTCAGCTTCAACATCCACAAATCACAAAAGGAGCTAGCTGAACAGAAACGCCTAAGAAATGAAAGGTATGCAAAGAATCTAAATGAGCGAAAAAGTTACCGGAAATCTCAAAATCCAAATCATGTTCCTTCTAAGAGAGCATCATTGGATAAAGGAAAGGAAAAGTTCAGTCCAAGTTCCTACTATTCCAAGTCTGAGAACCGAAAGTCAACATTCGGTCCACAGCCCAGTTTCGGTCCTAAACCCAGTTTCGGTCCTAAACCTAGTTTCAGTCCATCCAAGTCCCAAAGCAAGGCAAATTCTTTGAAGGACATCAAAGGAAAGGGAAAGCTAACTTCAGATTCCAAGTTCCATAATAAGAAACCATCAGCTAACCCTAGATCTCAAAAGAAAAATCAAATGCCAATACCATATAACAAACCAACCAATGCACTTAAGTTTAAACAAGATAAAACTAAAATCAAAGTGTATACAATTAAAAGAAAAGATCAAACGACTCTAGTAAAAAGAACATATCTGGTTGATATTTCCACTGCAATTCCGTTTTCTGTGAAAAACTCACAAGGACCCAAGCGACTTTGGGTTCCTAAATCTGCTTGAATTTGCAGGTAATCAGTGACGAGCAGTTCGATGAGGAATGGTATATAGACAGTGGCTGCTCGCGTCACATGACAGGAAGGAAGGAAGAGCTACGGGAGTTTTTGTACCTGAAAGACGGTGGGTGTGTGAAATATGGAAATAACTCCTATGGCACAATCAAGGGATACGGTATGATAACAAATGGAGATTTCTTGATTCGAAAAGTGGCATATGTGGAAGGATTGCAGCATAACCTCATTAGTGTGTCACAATTAGTTGTGGGCACACATCTAAAAGTATCATTTGACGATGAGGGCTCTGAGATAATTGAGAATCAATCCAAGAAGGTTCTGTTGAAATCTGAACGTAAGGGAGAGATGTATCCTCTAAATCTCAACCCTATACGAGGAAAACTAGCAATATGTTTGCTATCAAGGGAAAATACAGATGAAGGCTGGCTGTGGCATCGACGACTATCGCACTTGAACTTCAAAGACATCAATAAGTTGGTGCTTGGTGATCATGTTCGAGGACTTCCTCTTCTCAAGTTAGACAAGGAACATCTGTGTGCAGCGTGTGAAATGGGCAAACAAAGCAGAAAAAGCCACCCTACAAGAATCAGTACAAAGATAGTTGAAGCTCTTGAACTCTTACACATCGACTTATGTGGACCTTCTGCTATTGAAAGCTTCGGTGGTAGTAAGTACATTCTTGTAATTGTAGATGACTTATCACGCTTCACCTGGGTTTTCTTTCTTAAACCAAAATTACATGCAACTCCCAAGTTGAAGACATTCATCAAGCGAATGGAAGTGCAGCTGAGGAAAACAGTAAGGAATATCAGAAGTGACAATGGTCTGGAATTCAAGAATAATGATTTTGAGAGCTTTCTGTCTGACAAGGGGATAACTCACAATTTTTTGGCCCCTCATACACCACAACAGAATGGGATTGTTGAAAGAGGAAACCGTTCTTTATGTGAGGCAGCCAGAACGGTGCTTAGTTTCGCTTCACTTCCATTATACTTTTGGGTTGATGATGTTGCAACAACATGCTATACTCAAAATCGGTCCTTACTAAATAAGAGATTCTTAATTACTCCATATGAGATCTTAAACAACCGAAAGCCAAATGTCAAAATTTTCCACATATTTAATTCGAGGCGTTTTATTTTCAATTCTAAAGAGAACCGTAATAAGTTTGATGTCAAAGCAGATGAAGGAATTTTTCTGGGTTATTCACTAACGTCAAAAGCATACAGAGTGTTGAATAAACGCTCAAAACAAATTAAAGAAACCTATTATGTCACCATCGACGATAACTACATGAAGAAAGTTTAGAGGATTGAAAGTAGCTTAAGAGAAATTTTTCCAAAATCTGGACAAGTCTCGGTTCCAATAGCCAACCTGTTTGAAGAATACATGCGCTTGTTTGATGAACCAGAGAAAGCCACACACTCAGAAGCGAAGGTCGCAGATAAAAAAATTGATAGTCTCAAGAAAATTATAGATGAAGCTGCCAAATAGATGGAAAGTGAACCTCCTACCGCTAAGAGTAATCCACCATTTCAAGGGGAAAGTTCAACCGCATCGAAATCAAACAAAGCATCTTTCGAGGGGGAGGATCCCATTCCTTCCCCGTCTAATAAAGGCTTAGGCGAAGGGGAAAGTACTGATCAAAAACCACTAAGTAATAGTTCGATCGAGGGGGAGAATACACCTCCCACAAAAGGTGCAAACCCTGATGCTACCACAAATTACACTTCGCCAGTCAAGGGGGAGAAAGAGAGTGAAAGTACAATTGATGAAGGCGAGGGTGATCTATCAAAAGTTGAAAAGAAGTGAATGCTGAATTAGATCCAGCATATGACTAAAGGTATCCTCCATTAGTGAAATAGACCAAAGACCATCCCAGAGCACAGATTATTGGTGAAACTTCAGAAAAAGTTCTTACTCGTTCTCAATTAAAAGCGAAACAAACTGCATTATTCTCTAAAGTTGAATTTTGTATGTTTATTCGTTTGTTTCCAAGATTGAACCAAAAACTGTAAAAGCTGAACTTGATCATTCTGATTGGGTCCAAGCAATGCAAGATGAGCTTCATGAGTTTGAATGTAACAAAGTTTGGAGGCTGATACCTACACCAAAGGATGCGTCTGTGGTAGGCTTGAAATGGGTCTTCAGAAACAAGGTAGACAAAGAGGGGAATGTCATTCGCAAAAAGGCTCGGTTGGTGGTGAAAGGATATTGTCAAGAGGAAGGGATAGATTATGAGGAAACCTTCGCTCCGGTAGCTAGGTTGGAATCAGTTAGAATCTTCTTGGCATACGCTGCTCATAAAAACTTCGAAGTTTTCCAAATGGACGTCAAATGTGCCTTTTTGAATGGAGAATTAGAAGAAATTGTCTATGTTGAGCAACCACTAGGGTTTGTGAACGAGAAATTCCCTGATCATTGTTATGTATTGGATAAAGCAGTTTATGGATTAAAGCAAGCATCGAGAGCCTGGTATGAAATTCTAACTCGCTTCTTAAAAATGTCAAAATTTAAACAAGGTTCAGTTGACCCAACCTTCATCCGAAAGAAAGAAGGAGAACATCTTATGATTGTTCATATTTATGTTGATGATATCATCTTTGGCTCTACGAATCCTAGCCTAACAGCTAAATTCAGAAAGTTGATGGAGACTGAATTTGAAATGAGCGCAATGGGTCCAATTAACTTTTTCCTTGGTTTAAATATTAGACAGGGAACAAAAGGTATATTCATCAACCAAGAGGCCTATACAGAGAACTTACTGACAAAATTCGGTATGACGGGCTACTCAAAAGTGAAGGTTCCAATGGCATTTGGCACTAAGTTAACACCATCTCTGGAAAAACCTACTGTCGACATAACACTATATCGTCAAATGATAGGGTCCTTTATGCATCTAACAGCTAGTAGATCGAATATCATGTTTTATGTTTGTTATTGTGCTAGGTTTCAAGCTAATCCTAGAGAACCTCACTGTCACACCCCAAAACCAAGAACGGCGGAAACGTTCTGGGGTGGAGGACGTCATATACAGTATCACAACAATGAAAAGTAGTAAACAAGCAACAACATCATCCACTGCATTAATAATATAATTTTAAGACAAGTGTTCTGTCAAATTATAATAGACACTAAAGTATAAACAAAATGAAAGATGAGTCTTGAACGAGCTCCATCTTCTCTAAACCTTGCATCGGTACCTGTGTACTGTTGACCTGAGGATACAAGTTATTTTGAAAGAGAGTATCAGCTTTAAAGCTGGCGAGATCATAAGTATTAATGTGTCTTAATTTGTATGTAAGCATTTGTTTGACATGTAATGGAAGACTTGAAAATGTTTTGAAAGAAAGTTCGTGTAAGTATGAAAATGTTTGTAAAACAACTGCAAACGTTTGAAAAACCCTAGAAATCCCTATGATTCCTACTATTATAAAAGGGATTCTTCTACCAAGACCTAACTGTTCTAAATGTAGTCTTCTACCAAGACTTAACCGTGCTACTACTACTATTATTATTATTATTATTATTATTATTATTATTATTATTATTATTATTATTATTATTATTATGAGGAATTGTATCCTTTGTTACTAGGATAATCAAATATAATTCACCTCATCTATTATGTGAACGGGTCACAAGATAAAGGTAATAATATAAATAACCTAAGTATTACCCTTTGGTACTAGGGTAGCTAACAATGTTAACTGAAGACATCTGTAGATGTACATTTACCTCTGTTGCCAACAGCTGGGTATAGGAATAGTTAGTCCCTTAAAGTATACCTGTAATGGCATCAACCGTTGACATCTGTGGATGTGCTTTTACCTCTGTAGCTAACAGAGATTCTAGGGATGGTTAATCCCACAAGTATCCTTTGGTACTAGAATATTAAATCCAATCTATCTAGCCGATTATGTGATTGTATCACAAAGTGAAGATAAGAATGAGGATTATATAACAGAATCTATACATATAAAATGTACTATTAATTCATCATATGTTATCTATGTAAACGTACTTATGTAAGTGTACTCATGTAAATGTAATTAGGTAAATGTATTCATGTAAATGTATCTATGTAAATGTACTCATGTAGATGTATCTATGTAAATGTACTCATGTAAATGTAATCATGTAAATGTACTCATGTAGATGTAATCATGTAAACATATCTATGTAATAGTATAGTAATGTACTGTGTGTACTAGCTGTGACGTGTGTTCTCTCTATCTAGCAAGTATTGACTCATGAATGAACTGACTCATTGTATGATATCGTGTTCTAGTAATAGTTCTAGTATCTTCCTAAACTACCCATACGGTAGCTTACTAGTAATGTAACTGGCACGTATGAACATGGAAGTATACCCTTGCTACCCAAGGGTATTGAATGAACTGGGAAAACCTCTATGACTATATATGTACATATGATATATAACTAATATTTAAACAACCTTCAGACGGATACCCGATGTCCCACCAGACCACATCTCAAGCGCGAAAAGGAAATAGGGTGGATAGCCTTCCTAAGTCTTTTAAACATTTCTTATATAACTATACATATATAGGCATGCAATTGATAATATAAAAGCATAAAATAAGTTTTATTATCTAAGAAAAGATCGACTTGATGTCAATCTATAAAACGGTTTGAAAGCATGGGTTTAATAAAACAGTTTAAGTATAAAGAAACATTTGTTTGAAACACAATTGTAAATGAGTTTGAAATGAAATACACAGAGTAAAATGTACATTTTAATAAGGAGTTTTAAACATATAAAGTGTTTTTGAAAATCATTTGAAGGAAACTGTTTGGTAAAACGGCTAATGAGTAATAAATCATTTGAATGCTGCTTATTAATCACATGTGATTAATATAATAACTAGCATGATTCTGCTTGTATCCCCCCCCCCTTCATAAAGCATTTAAAAACATGTAAAACATTGATTAAGGGGTATGAACTCACCTGTTGCGAGTGGATCGGAAGGAAGTGTCGGATAAGTGCTTGGTGTCAAGTGAAGACTTAGACACGCACAAAGATCCTAATAACATATAAAGACATATGTATATAAACAAATAGTCTTTAAACAATCAATAAACAAGTCAAGACACTCTAGGACATGAAAAACACTTTGTATAAGTGTTATAAGTGCTAAGGAGTGCATCTAAGTGTTGTAGGGAAAGGCTAGTGTGTTTGGGGTTCAAGGAACACTCCTAAAATGAGTTTACTCCCTAAAGACCAACACCCCTTGAGTTTACGGTCGTAAACTCTTGAGTTTACGATCGTAAACTCCTAACCTCTTGACCATTTGTTGTTTTTAGGTCTTCTAAGTTATTCCAAACATTCCTACTTCATGTTTAAGCCTTAGGAAGTGTTGTGTGGCATCAAAACACTCCTAAATGGAGTTTACGGTCTAAGGACCATTTCTCCATTTCTCCATGAGTTTACTACCTTAAACTCATGAGTTTATTACCTTAAACTCATGAGTTTACTACCTTAAACCCATAAGTTTGGTATTTTGGGGGTTTTCAAGTCCTTAGCTCAATCATGGCACTAGTCTAGGTTAGATTTAGACACAAGGTTGGATCTAGACAAGTCCCTAAGGCATTGTGAAGCATCTAGACACCCTAAAGCACCCTAAGGCACTAAATTTGGTGTTTACGGTTTTGGGAGCCTCCCGAAACCGTGAACACCTTGTTCTTGGTGTTCTTGGGACTTTTCCTTGGTATAAACATGTATATCAAGATTTAATTGACTCTAGGATAGAATTACTTACATTGTGGAAGCTTGAAATGAACTTAAAGTCCAAGAACACTAGTGTGTGTTCTTGGTGTTCTTGGTGTTTTGGAAAAACTAGTCAAAACACATAAATGGATGGATTAAAGGATGTACAATCACTAGATTAAGTGATATACTAACTTGAAAGGGCTAAAACACTTATAAGTTTGAAGATCTTGAATTAATTCTAGGATGATACTTGAGAGGATTTTTGGACTTTACTCTTTTGGTAAATGGGGAGTAAACACAAAATGACTAGTTTTTGGGGAGTAAGCTCATGCTTATGCATGAGTTCATGGTTTTTGGGTGATTTTTCGACCCAAACATAAAAGTTTGGTCGTGAACTTCTAAGACACGAGGTGTTTGCGGTTTTTAAATTTCAAAACCTGAGACGACACTTTCTTTCACCTGTTCGTTTAAAGAATAATATTAAAATAATCAAACGAACTTTAAATTTGCTAAAAATAAGTAATAATGTAATTGACCTATAAATCAAAGTGATTGACTATTAGGGTTTGACCGAATCAAAATTCCGAGTTGTCACACTCACATGGTGGCAGTGAAGAATATATTTTGTTACCTGAAGCGGACCTCTTCTCTTGGTCGCTGGTATCCTGCAAGATTTGGATTCTTCATTCAATCCTTTTCTGATGTTGATTTAGGAGGATGTGGACTGAACAGAAAGAGCACTACCGATGGATGTTAATTTCTTGACAGAAAACTTGTTAGTTGGTAGTCCAAAAAGCAAACTTGCGTATCACTATCCACAGCCGAAGCTGAATATATAGCTGCAGCATCTTGCACTTCACAAGTAATATTTTTTCAAAGTCAACTAAGAGATTACGGGCTAAGTATGAAGAAGATCCTTCTATATTGTGACTCAGAAAGTGAAATAAGGATTTGTCACAATCCAGTGCAACACTCAAAAACTAAGCGCATTGCACTTAGATATCATTTCATTAAGGATCATGTAGAAGATGGGAACGTGGAAGTACATTTTTTTCGATCTACTGATCAACTGGCCGACATATTCACTAAGGCATTACCTAAAGCACTCTTTCACAAAATCTTACAAGGCTTGGGTATGAAGGAAGCAGAGTCGGTACCGAACACTCAAATCTCTCACTAAAATTAGACAAGCGAAATGGAGCGAACGCTTGGTCTATTTCAGCTCCTTAATTTTTCGGAACCGAAATGAACTGAACGCTCGGTCTATTTCGGCTCTAAAATTTTTGAGAACCCAAATGAACCGAACGCTCGGTCTATTTCGGCTCTGAAATTTTTAAGAACCGAAATGAACCGAACGCTTGGTCTATTTCGCTTCACTCAATTGAGATAAGGTTTCGGTTGTATACTGTGTAAATTTCTTCTCTTCTCTTAAATATGGTCTATGTTTATTTAATTTATCTGTTTTCTGTTTTTATTTCTTTTTTTAGAAAACTTCAAAAATCCAAAAATATGTTCTCTTTCTATTTTTTTCAAAAAACTTCAAAAATCCAAAAATATTTTCTATTACCGTTTTTTTAAAAATAAATAATAAATAATAAATAATAAAAAAAACTCAATCCTTCAAAATATTTTTCATTTTGTTTGTTCTGTTTGTGTGGTGTGTTTGTTTGTTCTTACTTTAATTAGGTCACAAGGGTACCAGAACAACAAAATTTGGAGTTACGACAGGTACAATTATTTCTATACAAACTAATTAAGGGTCCCTAGAAGCATGTTGCTGCATGTTGACCAAAGCCTCTATGATTTCGAGCAGGCCTTAATGATTCGATCTATACCTATTTTTTCTTCCTAATAAGGCCATCTACATCAACTCGGTCTAGAGC
This sequence comes from Lactuca serriola, assembly GCF_051521515.1. Taxonomy (NCBI): domain Eukaryota; kingdom Viridiplantae; phylum Streptophyta; class Magnoliopsida; order Asterales; family Asteraceae; genus Lactuca; species Lactuca serriola. The sequence goes on from NC_136410.1 coordinate 287,575,547, forward strand.
TACCTTACTCTTCTCATATGAGTCAAGAGTTTATCTGCTTGGTCGTATTTTTACAGCAGAAGGTACTTTTGGTTCTTAAACCACCTTCTTTTATTCTCCATCGACTTTCATTTCACCAATGTAACCCTTGAGACTCTCGGTTCTTACCATTGAGGTTTATGGTTGCACAAAGTTTGTGTTTGTGATCTTGGATACGTATACCACGTGCTGAGTGAAACCCATAATCCAACTCCAATAATGAATTGATGGTGAATTATTAAATTCAAGAACTTACTGGTTACCCAATGAAATCCTTTTTTTTATTTTTGCGTGGTCTTTATGAAATTGTCTAAAACCAAGGCATTTCTTCCCAAAAAGATCCAGTTTATTTATTTTAGATTTCTATTACTTCATTTGTCACTCCAATTTATACCTCACCTACTTGTTCAACAAACTACATTGATCTCACAAGTACTTCCACCAACGTTCAGTCTTATGTTAAGACTCGAAGTTTGGTTGAAGATAAGCTACCCATAACCTAACAATTAAAAGAAGCCTTTCATTGTTTCTCAACAAACAATTGATCGTATTTTTCGGAAAACCACACAAACACTTCAAGTCTCTCTTGTAACTGAAGGAAGCGATTCTTGCTCGGGATCATCTGCTTTCAGTCTTATAATGAGACATCACTCACTTCCCATATACACTTGTTTTGTTTCTTTATCGATTGTCACTCTATTGCATGAAAATTTTATTTTCACAACTCTCGTTGTTGTCTGTTCAAGGTTTTGTTTAAACAGGAGCACTTATGTTTCTTGAAGTCGCACTGAATTTCAAACAACGTTTGAGGATAAGGATTTGGGCGCGTGAATTCGAACGGTCCGTATACCCACACGTGCTGACGCTTACCTGGGGGTACCCAACCTATCATATCTCACTTTTCCAGGCGACGTTTTAGTGATCACGTCGTTATCATCGTCTACATTCTATCTCCTGGCAACGGTATATAAAGAGATTTTCCTTTATTTGTCTGTTACCACCAACAAATTCTCTCAAGATTACGAAGCAAGCATCAACTACTTATCTTCCCTCTTCGATCAATAATGGCGACTTCTTCCTCAGTTCAAGAACAGACTGCATCTTCAACATTGCTTACGATAAAGCCTAAACAGAATATGATCATCGAACTTAACCCATTCTTGTATGATTCGTATATGCTTCAAGTTGTCGAGTGCTTGAAGTATTCCCCATTGGTGGTTTCCCTAACTCAAGTTGAAGCCGTTCCAATGTCACTCTTATCGCAGGTCTATTCCACGGCCTCATATGACAAGAACAAAGAACACATTTTCTTTCAAATCCATAACAAGAAGGCTTCGATTTCAAAAGGGAGGTTTTTCTCATTGATGAATCTTGTTGTTGATTCTTCAGTCATTTCACCAGATTTTATCACAACTACACAGCTATTCTCCATGCTTTACGAGATGGGATATACAGACGTTCTCACCACGGTCACAAAAGTTAAGAAGTCATGCTTGTCGTCTCAGTGGAATGGATTGTTAACACTTCTCATCAAGAGTTTGACAGAAAGGAGTGGTGGATCAGATGGCACCAGCAAGGGTTTTCTTACCCTCTTATATGGTCTTTACAATGGTCTTCACCTAGACTATGGGACGATTATCTTGTCTCAAGTGGTGTATAGTCTCAATACTTCCACGAGGCATTCAGAGATATCGTGTGGGCGCTTCTGGACGATTATCACAAGGAGGACGATCAATACTTTGGACATTCCTATGATGAAGGATGCCCTAGTTGTTTCCATTGCTACGTTTCACACAAAGAAGATCATCATATCTGATCCCACAAAGTTTCATCACAAGGGATCCATTCCTGAATCCATGTTTCGTTATGTCTCAGCTGAAAGTAAGGTTATGGCGGAATACAGAAAACTTCCTCCAAAAGAACCACGAGTCCTTACTCCAGAACAACAGGTTGCCCTGGATGCAGTAGACAAGCCTGGAAACCGAGGCAAACATACTACTAAGAAGGAGTCCGCGGAAGAGGATAAGACTAAAGCCTCTAAGTCTTGAAAACGTAAATCTCATAAAGGAGAATCTTCTAAGCCCAAGAAGCTTAAGAAAATGGCGAGAAGGTCCAAGAGTTCCACTTCTTCTGGTTCAGATAACGACAAAGAAGATAACGAAGAGGAGGTTCATCATCAATCAACGAGAGGTAATACCCCTCCCAGATCCCCAACTCCAACCGAAACCATCCATACCAAAATTCCAACACCACCTCCATCCCCAAAACATACAATTGTAGTTTCGGTTCCCATTGATCCTCCACCAACTACTTCACAACCAACGATTTCTTTACCACAATCTCCACCAGTTACTACCATTCCCATTTCCACTTCACCATTACCACCTCCTATAATTTCACAATCAACCACCACTACAATTCCTGACCCAATAGTGGGAGTCAACGTATCTGATACAGGGTCCACCACTACTACAACCGAAACTCCAGTCTTCACTAAACCTCTTTCACCTATCAAATCAACTGATTCCGGTGACACTCTAGGTGGAGAGAATGATGAGTATGACTACTTCAATCCATATCGCCTTCCTTTTGATGAAGATAATGATGCTCCTGTTAGCAGTCATCATTTACAAGGCATTCATGACAAGTTGGATCGTTTGCTTGAAGACAGCAAGGCCTATAGTGGTGTGGTTCTTAAGGCTTTTCTAATGACTGCTATTGAACAATACACCTCATCCATTGAAAAATCCACTTCTGCTATTGATGCATCTACTTCTTCCTGTAAAAAAGGCACTTACTGATGTTACTGAGGTTGTTCATACAACTCAGATTTTTCTAGACTCCTTGAAAAGTCATGCCGATACAAGTGCAGCGAAGATACAAGCCTCTGTGGATTTATTTTCGAAGTCCCTTCAGGAAGAAAGCACCAAGTTTGAAGCTACGAGATCTTCTCTTCAAACCGAGAACACTTCATTTTTAAGTTCAGTGAATTCTCGGTTTGCCTCTCTTCAAGCTGACCTAGCAACTGAAAGTGCACTAAAGGCAGATCTTCCTCAACAAGCCTCTACCATCGAAGTCCAAAAGGTGTAGTTAGCCCAAGTAGAGAAAGAAATTTCTTTGTTGAAGAAAGAACGGGCTGTATTTCGAAGTTGTGCAGGCGATGTGAAGGACATGTTGCTCAATCTCCTTAGTGCTCATGATCCCATCCTGACTCTCACCATCAGAAATCATCTTACCACTAAACTGATTCCTGCCCTTGCCATGCTCCATTAAATGAAGGGTGTTTTTGAGAGGTTCGTACCTCCGAAACAAGGGGGAGAAGGTGTTTGTGTTGATCAACCGAAAGTGGTTGTAAAGAAAGAAAGTGATCAACCGAAAGTATCTGTGAAAATTGAAACAAAGACTATTCACCCAACCGAACTGAAGGATAATGTAGCTTCAGGTTCTGGTCCAAATGAAAAGGAAAAGCAGACTGCTGATGACAGTGATAGTGATGTTGGTGAAACTATTGCTGAAGCTCTTCAATGGAAGAAGAGGGAACGAGAGCTAAAAGAAGCAGAGGAGAGGGAAAGGAGAAACAAGGAAGAAGAAGACGCCTTGATTTGTAAAAAGGCCTTGTTTCCCTTGTGGACGAAGGAAGTACTCGTCAATCATGCTATAGAGTTTCCATCTGTCTATTGGTTGTAACCTGTCGCTTCGTTTGACTGTGATAATTCAAAGGACTCACAGTTTGATATGCCGATTACAAGGAAGGCATTCACGTTCCATTGTTTTGATTCAACTGTGGAGGTTCCTTTTCCTCATCCAAAGATAGATCGAGAGCTGATTGATTTTTATCTCAAGTTTGACCAACCGCAGTACCTGACTTGGAGTGCACAGAAGATCATTACAGTTAAGGTTCTCAAACACAGTGTCGACTATCTCTCTTGCAGATTTACAATTGTCAATTTCAAGATCACTCGTGGTACAGCAAACACAGTGTCGACTATCTCTCTTGCAGATCTTCTTAATCTCAATCCCCATGATTGGATTTTGCTATACAACATTCTCCTCACTAATCCGACGGAATATGAGCCAATTCTTGAACACTTAAAGCAAATGTTGGCCTCCTACATTTATGAAGTTGCGACTATGGATCAGGAGATAGCAAACATTATGAACAAGAAACCAACAGTCAAGCCTACACCGAAGCCAGGGGATATGAACAGAATGAAGTTAGGTCAAATCGATTCAACACATCTCACTGTGATGTTTACTAAAGAAGAAGGTCACAGATTTTTGTTTTCTTTGGTAGATAAACACTTATTCTCTACTGATAGCTTGGAGCACATCATCAACATAATACATCGGTGCAAGAAGAATTCAGAGGCTGACAAGAAGAACTTTACAGACATGCTTCGGTGGTACATTACTTTTCGGTATCATCTTTTGGCCATCATACCGAGAGTGTTTAAGACTGTGAAGAAGTCTTCTGTTGCTAAACAGAATTGAGGTTTCGGCTCCAAAGACGCAAAGGGGGAGATTGTTGAGTCCATTTGTGTTGCGTCTTGGGCCTTATGTTTTGTATTCGGATTGGGCCTGTCCATCTGTGATTTTCTAGATTAGTTAGTAGGGTTGTTATATATATATATATATATATATATATATATATATATATATATATATATGCATTATATAGAGTTGATCATCACGTTCTTATTTTGTAACCCTAGAACACCTCTACAGTTGAAGTTCTTAGTCGAGCTCTTCTGAGGTGTTGAAGTATTAATCATACGATTTACTCAAAGCCATACTCGTGTTCTTTAGTACGTTCTTAATTATTAGCTTGCTTAGAATCTATCGATCCTGATAGAACGTTGTTCTAACAATTTTTATCACCTAATCGATGTGTCGGTTAACCACACGCGCTCCACCAATCTATGATAAACCTTATGCCACCCTTTTCCAACCTTATGAAATCCAAGTTAGTGTGCCAGTTAACCACACGCACTCCGTTAACGACTTAAGCAAGGTGCAAAGTGTAATTTCATGTGTTAGCACCAAGTTCACATTTTCCTAAAGTAACTAAGGTTGGGAATTTATAAAAGGTTTAGTTACTTTATATTTATCATCATACTTATAATTAGAATTATAGTCCTTGTCCTACCCATTCGGCTAACGGCCCTCCACCAGCCAAGGAAGTGGTGGGTGAGAGTGATCACCCATTAAGTTGCCATTTTATAGGCCACAACCTTATACCCCCCCCCCCCTTATAGACCGACTTCATGAATGAGGCCTACTAACGGTAAAATTGACTTGAGCTTATACATATATATATATATATATATATATATATATATATATATATATATATATATATGTATATATATATATTATTAACTCATAATACTATAAAGTATAAGGGTTGAATTTTAACTTTTAAAACTCTAGGGTTTGGAATTAAAGTGTGTGTAAGACTTTACAAATTCCAAAACTTGAGGGCAAGTTTTGAAACTATTCAAAAAAATTTCATTTCTATAACATATGAGTTTAATATGGCTTTTAATGGCACTTTTTAGGCATGGACTCGTCGAGTCACTCCCTGGACTCGTTGAGTCAGCTTTCCAGACAGCAAAAGACTTCGATTTCCAGCCTTTAAAAGCAAGTAGCATCAAGTATAACTGAAAACAACCATAGGCTCTGATACCACTGATGGGTTTTGAGCATTCGAACACTCCTATGGTGTACATGCAACCCTATAAACCTTAGATCTATGTTTTCTCTATTGTACATGCAAATATTCAATATTCCAAGGTTTCATCCTAACTAGCATAATATGAAGTACTTGTAATATAAAACTTATTGGGATGACATACCTTTTTTCTTGTGGTTGATTCCTTGAGCTTCAAGAGCCTAGCACCAATAATGTGGATGCCTCAAGTGGAATCACAAATCACCAAAAACACCTTGGAAAACTTGAGAGAATAGTAAGCACACTAGAAATTGGCTCAATCTTGTTTACTCACATACTAGTGCCATTTCATGTGCCAAAGACCTCTTTACATAGTATGGAGGATTAGGGTTACATTCATGCAAACCCTAATACCCATTAACTTTCATTTCCATAAGATCCATGGGTTAAAAACTCCATGGACTATCCATGCAAGCTTAGCCCAACCTAAATGAACTTGGCCCACCTTATATATAAGAGTCCATATTTAATTAGTTCCTTTTTATCACTAAATTAATTCTTGAACAATACTAATTAAATAATATTATTCCATATTAATATATTAGAAATTATAATATACTAATATAAATCATAAACATACTATTCTCAAAAGACTATCCATATAAATTGTTCTGGTGAAGTGCAGCCCAAATGGACCATGCTACTCTCGGGTCGAATACATACCAATAATAGTTATGGGCTTAGACATCTAATCCAACACATCTAGAGCAAAAGTATAGCCCAAGTTAGGCACATTATCATTGATTATGATGCTTATGATAGAACAACATGCTAGTGATAGGCTAGGGATCTTCAGGAATTGCATGATATGTAATGCTCGCAGATTCGCGTTAGTAAATTTAGAGATAATAAGCGTTAAACCAACACGGCTCCGCGTATCATAAAAAGTAAATTTTTGAAAAAAAATTACCTTTTTAGCGTTAGCAATCTAAACGAAAGTCGTAGTAGACATTAAACCAAGAGCATGTATATAAAGAACGTCCAAATCTGACTTCATTTGAAGTAGTTATGATTTTTCTAAGATTCAGCATAGCAATGTACAACTTGGAAATCGAATTTTATATCGTTTATTAGCCGACACAATCTAAATGAGAATTGAAGATCTCATCAATAGGAGCACAACGATATAAATACAGTCGAAAATGGACGTCGAATGACAAAGTTATGAATTATTAACAGACTTTAACTGTCGGAGATTGTTAAACAATAACATTAAAAATAACGTCAAAATTAGCCGACAGAGTAAATAAAAGTTGTAGATCACGTCGATAGCTACGCGTGGATATAAAGAACGTCAAAAATGGAGCTCGTATGCAAAAGTTATGGACATTACAAAAAATAATGTTTGATTAACCAGAGGGTGACACGTGTCATGATCTGGCACCACACCTTCTTCCCCAAGGACGTTTCCCCCCTATACGTCCTGCATAATTTGAGTATGCCCTACATACTGGACCACTTCCATCTTATAAATAGAAGTCGAAATTCACTCCATTCCTCACACCATTCTGTCCTACTCTCTCCCAACCCCCCCCCCCCCCCCCAAGGCTTCAATGTCTTTCTCTAGCACTTCCTATGTGTTAGTAGCAAAGATCTGGAGTGTCAGAAATCCCCAAGAAGTAGAGATTTCGGTTTAGAATTTATGCCCGTATAGAGTCCGGTTTCTCGCTAAATGTAACACCATGTTTATTAAGTTAATAAATAGATAAATTAATGCATGTATAGTAGACCTAAAATAAATAATTATATAGTAAGGTGTTGGTCTCGAGGAGCTAATTGTCACAATTTTAGAGATTGGGGGTTGAAAGTGTAAAATTTGGACTTAATTTGTAAGTATTATTGATGGCAGGGACTAAATGGTAACTTTTGGGACTTTATTTGAAGAGATTTTGGAGGCTAAGGGGTTGTTTGGTAAATTAGGGATCGAATTTGAGAGGAATTATGGAAGCACGGGTGTAAATGGTAAATATTGTACCTAAATGGTAATGGGTTTTAATGTTGAGGGCTGAAAGGGTAAATTATGGGTTAGTTTCAAAAACATTTCTGAAGGGAGGGACTATTTATGTCATTATGGTATGAAGTTTTCTATACCAGGTATATAACACCAGCATCACTGGGTACCAAACCCTAGCCCTAATAATATGTCCATCCGCCACCTTCACATCTCACTTCCTCCGCTGCAGCTCTATCGCCACCATCATTTCCAGTCGACGACGAAGCCGGGAACCACCAAGTTGAAGACCTTCGTTGTTTCTCCTGCGTTGTAAGGGTCAAGGACCAACCTCATGATGTTGTTCAGTCGGGTAAAGTCACCATTCGTGTTGCTACCGCCGGTTGTAGACACAATTGTGACTGACGTTCGCTGCCACCTATCTGTGATTTCACCATTTTCTGCCACTATTAGTCGCCACTGCTACCACAATGACGGATCTTTTCCCATTAACACAATTATTACCACCTTTAACCACCGTTCTGGCCGCTAGGGTTGCTGCTGCCGTCACCACGCACCACCAGTGGGTGGTTGCATCCGGATTTTCGACTACAAGTTGTGTGTGGGTGAAATGTTGGCTGGAAGACACAAGAAGACCACCATGGCAGTCAACCATGGTGGCTGTCATCGGGAATGCTTTTCTGCCGCCACTAGCCACCGTAAAAGGTGGTTGTGGGCGTGTTGTGGTATTTGTGTTCGTGTGTTGAGATATTATGAGGCTACAAGAGCGTTTCTTGGCAGGAGATCTGAAGAAAGACCCCACCGCCACCACTATGAGGTGGTGGCTACCACTCTCTACCGCTGCCTGCCGCCACAAGGTGGTTGTGTGTGTTTTAGCTTAGTGTGTGTTATTTGAGATGTTGCATTGTATGATGTAATCAGTAAAGGAATAATGGAAAGAAACTCATAACCACCACCATGAGGTGGTGGCTGCCACCACCAGCTGCCGTGTCGGGTGGCGGTGTGCTTTGCATGTGTTTGAAATACTTTTAGGATGCTTGGACTCGATTGGACTAGAACCCTAACCACCACCGTGAGGTGGTGACCGCCACCGTGAGCCGCCATTGACCACCACTACCCGAGGTGGTAGTGGGTGGTGCCTGACTTATGAAACCCTAATGGGCCTAATGAAACCCTAATGGATCTAAGGGCTTAGTTTTAGGGCCTAATGGGCTAGTATTGGGTTTGAAACCCTAATTAGGGTTTAGAAAACCCTAATTTTGGATATATGGATTATGGGTTGTCGGGACCCGCATTTTTGGATAACCGGATTGAGATTATGTACTAAGCCTAACCACACTATATGATTACCCAATAGATTGATGGACTTAATGGATTAAGTCCTTAATGGGTGAAGTAAGAAACACTTAACCCTAATTGTCATTTTATGTGAAAACCCTAATTTCACTTGGGCCTTAAGTTAGGCCTTTCTATTGGGCTTTGGTGATTGGGCCAATAATGGGCCAATCAAGAACAATCATATGGACTAGAATAATTGGATGGGCTTTAGGGTAAGGCCCATATGAGGGGTTGGGCCTAATTTGGAAAATTGGGCCATTGATGGGCCATAATTACGCCTTTATGATTATGAGATATTGGGCCATTAGAAATGCAAAATGTTTGGACGGGACTAAATTATTTGGCCTTAGTATAAGACCATGTAAAGGTTTAGGTTCAATATAGAAAATTGGGCCATATGTTGGGCTTTGACTCATAGTTGACTTTTGGGCCTTTGGATTGGTCCTTGGGCTTGAATCAAGCTAAGATAGGGGTAAAGCAGTCTTTTACCCCAAACATGGACTTATGGGTATATGTTGGGACCCAATTGTTGATTGGGTGTTATTTTGATGATTGATAGTTCAAGAACTTGTCATCCAGCAGCTAGAGTTTTGTCTACGGGACTTCAGCAGTGTGAGGTGAGTTACCTTCCAATAGAAGTGCGTTGAAGTCACCAATGTCGGCCCGCTAGTAGTTGATTATAGCTAAGATGATTGTCTTTGTGATAATTGTCTGGTTTGCCATTATTTGTTATGTTAAGTTTTATGTGCTAGTATGATAGGATGATATGTGATAGTGGTAGTAGAGGGAATAGTCCCCATATATGGTCGATAGGGCCAAGGGGTAGGTCGGGCACCCCAGTATGCCTGACAGTATGATTATGTTATGTTTTTATGTGGTAGTAGTAGGGGTGAAATAGTCCCCGTAACCAGTCGAGAAAAACCGGAGAGATAGGTCAGACACCTCGGTATGTCTGACAGGGGTAGGTTAGGCACCCCAGTATGCCTAACAGGGTTAGGTTGAGCACCCCCAGTATGCTTAGTAGGGTAGGTCGGGCACCCATATATGCCTGGTATGGGGTAGGTCGGGCACCCTGGTATGCCTGACAGTATGTGATTGTATGGTATGTGGTATGATGGGGGAACTCACTATGCTTCGTGCTTACAGTTTTTAGTTTTTGTTTCAGGTACTTTGTTTTCAAAGGAAAGGAGTCGGCTCGATCGCAACGCATCACACTATGTTTTCCGCACATGAGATCTTTGGGATTACACTTTGATATTGTTTCATGATAACATGTTTGACTATTTGGTTTTTGACATGAGATGTTATTAGGGATGTTTTACTACTTATGGTTTTATAATAACTTATTTAAAAATGAAATTTTTGGCCTTGAATTTTAGGATGTTACACTAAACCACCTGTAAATTGAGTTATGCTTACCGTACTTTAATTATAACTTATGTTTAAGTTCATTATCATTTTTATGACCTTATAAACAAAATTTATTAGTGATTCCAAGTCATTATACTGATCGATCTACTTAGGAGGATGATGTTTAGGCTGGATTTAGTGAGGTGTTTAAAAGTGAGATTTCCAAACAGTATACTTTATATACCAAAAGGACCCTACCTCCGATATGATCCTACCTGGTTTTCCCTTATCAGCTATAAATCAATACACTTTAAATTAATGATGAATCTAGACTAATAATTAGTCTCAATGAATATTATACTAAGACTTAGGGATAATCATACTAGGTTACATTAAAGTAAAAGACAATTGCTAGAAGCGAAGCGCTTTCCAAATTTCGAGTCTGCACTTTAACACGTGAGTGCATAGTTACTTTAATCTTACACATAGATATGAAGTATTTAATATTACTACATGCTATATGTTCTTATTATCTGTGTTTCCGATATGTATGCTAAATGAACGATTTATACATATTTTACTTGATTTAAACTGTACATGTATTTTGATACCTATAAATATATTGGGAAAAAGATGGGTAGATGAAAGATGATGTAGAAGAGGAGAGATGAAAGATGATATAGATGATGAGACATGAAAGATGAAATAGAGGATGAGAGGCCTTGACTTTAAATATGATGTCATCTAGCAGAGTATAGATGACAACCACAGACTATTCTAGACAGTCTAGTGGAACGCTAGCAGGCTCGCAACCTGTAAGTGTTTTTGAACTAAGTATTCACCAAATGTAATCTAAAATCCCATTGACATGTAATGTGCATGGACTCTTTAAAATAATATTGCCAATAAAGGAGATAAACCATGTCAGCTATGGACTTAGTGCCTTATAGACGAACACCGACAGTTGTGGACTCAGTGCCTAATAGATAACACTGTCAACTATGGACTTAGTGCCTATTAGATAAACCTTGACATCGATGGACTTCATGCCTATTCCTAAGGATTTTAAACCCTTAGTAATAAATATAGAAGAATATCTATTGACAAGTTGTTGGAAAACATAGGTTACAGAATATATGCACTAAGCAAACAAAAACATTTAACAATTAAATGATTAGGGTACATTTAACCCTACTGTGTAACTCTCGTTTGAGTCTAACCATTGTAGGGATGAGTCCTTTACGTGAAGGATTATCTGAGCCTCGTCACATGTGGTGGTATTCAGGTAATGGTTGATTGGAATTACGAGGAAACCTTCAACAGCTGAGGACTGGTTGGGTCAGAAGTTTCCCTTAGGTAAGCCTAGGATGAGGTTAGTGTTGGGAGTAGTGATGGTAGTAGTACAAGAGACTTGGTAGAGTTGAGGCAATTCTTGAGGAAAGTACGGATAGATGTGGAAGGTAGTATGGGCCCGTACTATTGAAAGCAGAGGATCCGTACTCGATTCCAGAGGGGACGAGACAAAACCAAGGAACTTGCAGTGCGTGTGAGGTCCCTCAGCAGTGATGTGTATTTAGATGATTGTTATGGCATGTTTTCAGTATGAAGACATCGCAAGATGGACCAGTGGATGGATCAGGTGTCAGAGAGGGACCAGGCTCGGGTTCAGGGATCGAGCAGCTCGAGGAGCAGATGAGAGAGTTTATATCAGCTGAGATTACGCGCGGTATTCTTGACCAGACTCGTGTGATATTTGGAACGGTCAAGGAGGGCATCCTAGAGATTTTAGATGAGAGGCTTGGAGCCTTTCGCACAGAGCTGATGGCTATGTTAGCAGCGCGTACTTTGACTTTTCAGGAGTTCAGGGCTTGTGGAGCCCCAAATTATCATGGGGCTAGGGGACCCATTGCTAGTGGCAGATGGTTGGATGATGTCGCCAAAGCTTTTCGTTCTAGCCGGTGTCCTGAGGGGGACAAGGTTCGACTCGCCTCCTGTCTTCTGAAGGACAGAGCACGGGATTGGTGGGAGGAGGTTGGTCATGCTATCGAAGATAACGACGCGTTGGACGCGATGACCTGGAGTGATTTCTCAGCCACGTTCAAGGCCGAGTTTGCACCGATTATTGAGGTGCAACAGTTAGCACGGGAGTTCCAGGATCTACAGCAGACGACCGAGACGGTGGTGGAGATCACCGCCAAGTTTAGGTAGAGGGCTCTTCTTGTTCCGCAGTATGTCGCGGATGAAGAGATGAAGAAGGTTCGATATCACGATATGCTAAGAGATGATATCAGAGAGTTTCTGAGTCGATCCAGCTGCAAGACGCTGGAGGATATGATTGTTGGGGCCAGGGAAAGGGAGATCGATCTGGAGCACCTTGGGAAGAGGAAGCCGGAGGAGGTTCAGGTATCTACGGGATCGGGAAAGAGGCCCAAGACATCAGACTCTACATCGAGAGGTCCTCAGGAGCAGGGCCGCTTTGGCAAATTCGGCAGGACGCACGAGGGTGCATGTAGGAGTGGCAGCGGTGATGATTCTGGTTGCTTCAAGTGCGGTCGGATTGGTCATTTCAGCAGAGATTGTACTGCTACCACCACCCAGGGATCAGACCTGTTATGTTTCCATTGCAAACAGAGGGGCCACAAGAAGGCCCAATGTCCAAGTTTGCATTCAACAGAACAAGTGATAGCACCTGCTCCTGCAACCATGAGGATCACCGACGACCGTCAGAGTTGGGCGGAGACGCCTGCAGCGAGGAACATAGTATATCAGTTGGTTTCAGATGAGGTGCGAGCAGCCTGATGTGTCAGGAACATATCTTCTTTCATTTCTTTATCAGCTTATGATAAGGTCTTATCGTTATGGTTCTGCATCGGTATTGATAATGATACTTCAGAATTTTGCAGCCTGCTGGTGATTGATTTATATGCCATCTGCATACCTTGGATCACTACTAGAAAAATAGCCTTTTACGACGCGCTAATCATGACACTCATTAATTTTTGTTACGCAAACGAGAGTGACATTAAAAAAGTGTCATCTCTTCAGAAAATTTAAGGATTTAGGTCATGCATTATTGCATGCCTTTAAATTAGTGTCAAAAGAAAAAAAATTAAAAACATGGAGGGCGCTGTATCTTAAATGTGCGTCCTCTGTATAGGTGTCGCTTTATAATTTTAATGAACGCGCGTTCCTTAGTTACAAGCGGGAAAAGAAAAGCGAAAAAATTAGAAAAGCCCGCTACCCTCCCTGCCCTAAGCATTTTCACACATCTTTCATTCTCCCCACACTGTTGTGCAACTTCTCAATTAAAGATCGAAGGTTACGATTTCATCTCCATCTCTCGACTTCATCATCTCAATCAAGAAAAAGGGCTTCTAATTTCCATTCATCTACTTCATCGCTGCTGTAATTTCACCTTCTTCAACTCTCTACTGTTCTTGAGAATACTCGCCAACAGTTTTCTTTCACTATTCCTTGACCTGCTTCCTTCTAGATATGCTTCTTCAAAGATCTTGATTACATGCGTCCTTCTGCAGACATTTACCCCAATTTCCCCTTTCGTCTCTCACTCTAGAAACCCTAATCCCACCGCCACAATGAACTCCGCCACCAACTCATCACCAGACTATACCGCACCTGCAATGCACCACCAGGTCCACCACCACCTTCCATCATCATTATTCTCTATTAACATCGCTCAGCCACCACACTCCTCCCTCTCTGTGTTGCAATCACAGATACACACCACTGTTAAAATCACACCACTGCTTCACACTCCTACCAGCATAAGCTTCCATATTCTTGAACCCCATCTTCGAACTGGAAGTGTGAGTATCCCAAACATGGTTCCTTTCAAAAAGGTATATATTATTTTTCTATTTTTCTTACATGAAGTTTATCAGAGCTGTTTCTTTCTTCTTGAATTATGAAATATGAATACTGGTATGAGTTATGAAATATGAATATCTCCAAACTTGTACTTGATTTCATATCCTTTATTCGTGACTATAACTCATGATTGATTGCAGATACCTTCTAACCCAATTGCACTTATCCAAAGCAGTACCAACAGACTATGAATTTAAGAGATGCAGAAAGGATGAAGAGAGAGTTACAATCAGTAGAAAGAGATATAGGAGAGGCAAATATTGAAAGGAACAAATGGGAGGAGAAATGTTGGGATCCTAATGTTGTCATAAGGACAAATTTAAAGGATCTTGAGGCACTTCAGATCGAATGCAACCAGACTATGAGGAGGTACACTTTTTTGACATATGAATCATCTTTATCACAACCCTTATTAATTTTTTGTTTTCTTGTTGGATTTTTAGGTTGAAACTAGGAAATGACTTCCGCTATGAGTTGAATGACAAAGATTTAACACTTGTTGAGGTGCTTAGGATGGATTGTAAATCAACACTGAAGCCTGCACTAAAGTCTTCTAGTGATGATGTGAAGAAAAGTTCAATGGAAAATCTTGAAAGTTTGATATCTCTTCAGCAATTATTTGTAAAAGGTGACTCCTGGATTTGGGAATGGATTTCAAGCAACTCCAAAGATTAGCACCACCAATGGGATCCCTTCTTCACTTACTCCACCTTCTTGGGATGGTTTTGCTTCATTGGCTTATTATTTGTTTAGCTGGTAGGAATACTTTGATTCAGAAAGTAAACAAGGGAAGAAACTAACAGAGAAAGATTATAGTGACATGGTTGCCCTTCATTTTTCTCCTGTTTCAAATTTTTCTGCATATGTGAGTCATGAAGCTTCAGCGCAATTAGCAGCAAAAACTACATGGGGTTCTAGAGTTACTGCAGTTGCCTTTGACCCTACCTGTGGTGGCTCTGTCATTGCTATTGTAATTGTTGAAGGTACTTAACCTTTCAACCTTCCAACCTTCTCCATTTGTGAAACATATTAAAGGCCTACATATTCTATACCATATCCCTACCTATGCAATTGGTATAGGATGAATAGGACTATTGTGACTTGGTTTATCATAATAGTTGATTTTATGGCTTTCCACTGTTACAATAATATCTCTATAATTGATATACATCTCAAGTCCCCATTTTTGTTGCCTTATACATATGATACTTTTGTAAGTTCACATAAGTGAAAAGATTATCCAAGGTCCAATAAACCATTGTAATCTAGAACCTTTTTGTACGTGATGCTAATTCTGTTATATGTAGTGTAATGATTGGGTTTTGTTAAGTGTTAATTGGCTCTGGTGTTTATGAAAAATAAATAAGAGGTCATTTACAAGATTGCAGAGATGTCAAAATCATCTTCTGTAGATAAAACATTGGAGTTCACATCAAGCCTGCTTGGGGAGACGATGAAATCTTCTACATCGTTTAAATTTAGTGAAACAACAATAAAGGTAATTGAATATTACGTTTAGAATATAAAAGAAAGAGAAGTTAAATATCCTCCTACCCATCTTAAATTTCTGTAGGAAGAAAATGTAGGAGGATATTTAATTTCTCAGAAAAGAAAAGAGTTTTAATCTTTCCTTGTGATGGAAATTAACTCACTCCCACCCAATAACACACTAATTTACAACTACATGTCAAAGTAAGTTGCATCTGTTGACAATATGAACTTGTTAGATGAAGTGATGAGTTTAGTATTTCATCACATATATGTCTAGCTTTTTCCCCGAGTCACAAACATGACTGAGGAAAGCTACAACCCTTTTATTGTCCTTCAAAAAGAAATGCCTAAAAAATTATGGAACTTCACTTTGAATCTGGCTTTCATATAAAACTTGTAAATGGTCTATGCAAGACATTACTGGAGTTTGATTATCCTTTTATGCTTCTGTTAGTTATTCCATCAAATGTCTTCAATGTTGTGGCCATTAGCTTTATGAGCTATTATCGTTTAACAAAACTAATGTCCTTATTAGATGATAGATCCTTATACATAACAAATGAAAGAAAAATCCCTTTTCAAATTTTTTTCTTACTTCTCCCTTCATTTTGCTTACATGCATGTGGGGGTACATTTGGTTATTTAAAGAAAATGACAGAAAGTCAATGAACTGTTTGTGATTTTGTTCAGGAATTAAAGGAACTTCAGGAGTCTACTTCAAGCACACCTCGTAAGAAGTTGAAATCACTGACTACACATGGTGTTACTGGTGGAATTGAGATAATTTGATATTAAGCTTATTAGATACAAAGCATAAACCAACACAAATTGGAAGCGAAGAACAAGAATTAAGGCCTTTGAATGCTTAACAAGAGAAAAAAAAACTTATAAGCACATTTTATTTTCATCCACCCACCAATGTGGGATAATGAAAACTTAGCTACTTGCAAATAACCACTAATTTCCAACAACTACCATGTCTTCTTTCTGAACTTATGAATCTAGTTGGCAAATTATTTGCTTATCATACGATCCTTTGATTTTATTAACATTTACTTTTTTTCTGATAGGTGCAAGATGGGGTGCAGCTTCCATCTCAACAGATCTTGGGTACATTACCAAGGTTGTATCTCTTTCTCATTTTCATGGGTGTACGCTTTTCATCTCCACTACATATTTCTGTAAAAAGACTTTGATGCATGCTTGAGCATAAAATGGGATTTACAGTGTGTGTATATATAATAGTTGTGCATTTCTTTTTTCTTTTATAGATCTCCTTCTGATGTGCATAGTACAACATCCCTACAGCTTCGTTTCCAAACTAAGCTGCTTCCTACATTTTTCACTGGAAATAGGATAGAATATGAGGAATCCTATTTAGAGCCAGATGAAGGTCCTTCAATTACTGGATGGAGAGTTTAAAGATGGGAATCCTATTTAGAGCTTTTTGTTCTGCATCTGATATTTGGTAATCCTACATCAACTTTTGGTGGACAACCTCCTATGCAGACAGTGTGGGTCACGAAAGTGAATTGATTACTTTAAAAACAATCCAACACCTACACTAGGATCAACTTTTGAGGGTATAAACATGTCAGATTCTGACATAGAGAAGGAAAAAAGGTTGTTTTTGATCCTTTTGATTTGCCAAGTGATGTTTTTGATCCTTATAATCTAAAAAAACTTTAGGCCTAAAAAATTAGCTAGTGAAGGGCTGTTTTGTCATTTCAATAACATGTGTTGATGTTGTGGCTGTTATGTTGTTACTCAGTTTCACTGAACAATGTGATTGCGGTTATGGATGCAGATTTTCATTCTCTTCCTTCCACTCAGCACAGACAACAATATGGCCATGTATGTTTGCTTAAGCTATTTCTCTAATTTATGGATGGTTCTTTTTCTGTTGGATTTAATAAAAAAATAAATAAAATGTAGGGATTAGACAGGATAAAATGAAGGCTATTAGAAGGAACAAATGCTCAAGAGGTGAGAGCAATGGTATTGGTTATGCCAGCTTCTGTCATACGCTAGCAAGTCATGCTGTAACTGCAGGGACAAGTGGCACACCTACTGGCACTCCTGCCCCTATAGCTTCACAGGGTTACTTTTTACTTTTTACTACACTTAGTATTTATTGTTAAATGCAATAAACAACATCATACTTTCTTTTACACGTGTATTATAGCATCCTATTTCATCTCTTTCTATTAAATCCCTATACTTTGTTGTGTTTAGCCTTAGAATTTTAGTTATTTATACTATGGGAAAATGGTGAGATATTCATTTACTTTGTTTCATTTTTCAGCTGCTCAAAATGACAGTGCAAGTTCTACAGCAAGCACTCCAATCCAATCATGGTTTGTTGTTTTTATGAGTCAAATTATTTAAAAAAAAATAGTTATTGTAAATGTGTTTTAATGTATTTGATTAATGTAGGGATGCCATGCGTGTGTTGCAGCTCCAAGAGCTCATATTGGCTTACCTGAACTCTCTTTTGGAGTTATGCCATGCTTTGGAGGTATGGCTGAATGAATCATGTTTAAAAATATATGAGAAATTCAAAACACATTTGAGGAAAAAGGAAAAGGAAAAACATAAATGAGGGGATGAGGGCAAAGTTGTAAAAAGGTTGAAACTTAACATGAAAATCCTTCTTTTTCCAACTTTCTTTGTTAAGTCATTCTTATTTATATATTCTTTGCACAACGTGCAATCTCAAAGGTAATTTAAACCTTTTTCTCTTATTTTTTTCTGAAATATCAAAATTTCTACAAATCTAAACTTGGTTTTCTTTGATTTTACATTTACAGGTACCTAAAGTTACTGATGTTGGTTAAAAGCCAAGAAGTGTGAAGAAAGTTGTTGTGATTGGTGGAGGTTTAATGGGGTCTGGAATAGCAATTGCCCATATCCTTGGTAGTATAAAAGTTGTTGTGATTGGTGGAGGTTTTATAGCCATTTTATTATGTGACTTATTGGCTATATATTTGTTGACTTTTTTAACAAATGTTAAAGGATTAGCTGCAAGGAAGAAGCTACCACAGGGTCAAGATGAAAAGGCGTTGTCATTGGTTAATGGGGTTTTGGATTACTCACAATTTAAAGATGTAGATATGGTTATAGAGGTATGATCTTTAAAAACACATAAAATGTAAACTTTATAAAAGACATAATTTGGCAACTCTATTTGTGAATACAGGCTGTAATTGAGAACATTCCTTTCAAGCAAAAGATCTTCAGTGATATTGAAAACATTTTTCCCCCTCATTGCATTTTAGCAACCAACACATCCACCATTGACCTCAATTTAATTGAAGAAAAAATAAAATTTCAAGATCGAGTTATTGGGACGCATTTCTTCAGGTTACATGACAAAATCCATATGTCTACATCTTATAGGCAATTTTGAACTCATATTAACTTTTTTTTTAAAATTTTTTTCTTATTAAATGATTACAGTCCAGCTCACGTGATGCCACTACTGAAGATAGTTAGGACAGAAAAGACAATGTAGGGAGAAATTACTTTCCAGCCACGCCCGGTGGTCAGCCGCCCATGACACCAAGTTCAACCTTTTTACATGGTACACCAACTGGCAAACCAATGACAAGAAGGATCAGGTTATATAGTTAGGGATGTAGTATCAAGTTATATAGTTAGGGAAAACCCCTTAATAACAATGTACTATCATATTAATATCAATGTATTTCAATTTTTGATAACTTGTTTGATATGATGTTATTGGATGAAATTGATTATTTTGGTATATATTTGTTTCCATATTTTTGTATGCGTAAATGAATATCATAAAGGCACGTCGTCAATGCATATCGTAAATGGTTGTTGAAGTTTATGACACACAAATGCGTGTCATCTTCATTTATGACAGCGGCTTTAATGATACGCAATGCATGTCATAAACGTGCGTCGTAAGGTTATGACATGCAAATGCGTGTCGTCTACCTTTATGACAGGGGCTTCCTTGATACGCATTACGCGTCGTAAATGCGTGTCAAAAAATGTGCGTCGTAAATGCGCGTCGTCTCTCGTTATGACAGGGCCTTCCTTGACGCGCATTAGCGCGTCGTCTGAGCATTTTACGACACACATTGCGCGTCGTAAAAGGCTGTTTTTCTAGTAGTGGATGTTAGAATGATAGTTGGAGGTCGTCTCCTTTAGAGTGGGTTACTTAGGATGCATTACCTGTAGCATTCCTGTGAGGGGCTTGGTAGTGCCTTGCTAGTTCAGGAAGGTGTTGATTGGAAATGGATCGGTTAGATCCCCAGTTGTGGCAAGTCGGGTTTTCAGCAAAGTGATCAGGGGATGGTAGGGAGAATTGGAAATTCTTCTAAGCTGTGAGCTGTAAGGAGCTAGTCAAGTCGAAGTGGGCGAGAGCTACCCATGTGGCCAAGGATAGAAGTCAGTACAAGACTGGGGTAGTTTCGCAGTCTTGGTAAGGAAGGAAGCAGCTCAAGTGGTTGTTTGGATGGAGGATCAGGTTAGTTGGGAGTGGGAAAAACTTTCCAACCTTGAGTTTGTGTATTCATTTCTAGCAGGTGACTGGTTCGGGAAAACCAGGTCGCAGATCCTTCTCCAGGTGCGAGTTTAGGCAAGATATAAGACTGTGGGGTAGCCGCAGCATTCCCGAACAGCAAGTCGTGAGGAAAGTTTCGTAAGACTATGGGTAATCTGTAGCGTTCATTAGTAGTTTAGTACGCGGAGTGTGGGCGGAGGCCCGTATCTCCTAGTCAGCACGATGGGGATCAGGAAAGGCTAAGTCGTTGAGGTTTAGTATGGAGTTGGCCTGCATAGCCCTTGTTAGGTGAGGCCACTCTAGTATGTAGTTGGGTGAGACCCGTGGGCGAGGCCCGTATGTTAGCAACAGTACAGGTAAGACCTGGGAGCAGGATTGCTCAGTAGTATGGATTGGGTGAGACCCGTAGGCGAGGCCCATGCGATAGTACTTAGGCAGGTGAGACTAGAGGGGAGGACCACTCTAGGATATAGTCGAGTGAGACCCGTGGGCGAGGCCCGTGAAATTATAGCAGCACAGGTGGGACCTTAGGGTCAAATTGGGGGATCGAGGATCCCAAGACTTGTAGCGCCAGAGTGGCAGGACAGATAGAGCAGTTTAGATAGCCGAAGTTTCTTCAAAAGTCGCTGGGAGCGACTAAGAGGTTGTGCTAGTTGTAGCGATCGGTGAGTATCCAGTAACCCAGTTATCGGCAGAATCTGTAGAAGGACCAGGGTGGTCTCGGTCCATTCAGAGGTGAATGGGAAATAGCAGGACTTTAAGGCAGGGAAGTGAGGCTAGAGAAGTATGGCGCGGGATAGCTAGTTGGAGTCTAACCGTTACATGGATGGATCTTTTACTCTAAGGATTATCTAATCCATACGCTGGGGTGGGTGCTCAGCGCTAAGTTATAGTAGCATGAAATGTTCGGTAGGTATCGGTAGTAGTGACCAGCACTGTGAGTGGCTGGATTAATGGATACCATTAAGGATATGTCCTTCACAATGGTAGAGGAGGTGGTTCGTGGTGGAACGTTGCCTTGGGAAGTCCAGAAAACGTGAAAGGAAAAAGGGGATGAACCCTTAGGATTTCGCCATAAGTACTCGGGGAGTACTGGAAAGATTGTCAGTTGAGTGAGTTGTGTGCTCAGGATTGGTGGGATTAGAGTGCACTTGAGGATAGATAACTACAAGGACTACTTTTATTCTGGGTAGCCGGGCAGAAGGTCCATGGATGTGGGAGTTATATTCTTCAGGCAGGGGTGATGTGAGCGGAGTGCAGGACAGTTGGCCGTAGCGGACTTCGAGGATGAAGTCTAGTTTAAGTGGGGGAGAGTTGTAACACCAGAATCAGAAAGACCAAGAAAAGAAAGTAAAATCACTAAGTCATGAGTCAACTCATCGAGTCCAGGGAGGAACTCGACGAGTCGGAGCGGGATCCGGGGTATAAAGTAAGTGACCGACTCAGTGAGTCGGCTAGTGGACTCGGCGAGTCTGGTCTGGACGAGAAAAACCCTAATCCTGGGGGTTATACCCTATTTAAAGAACATTACACCCTTTCCCTAGTCTCTTTACTCCCCTCTTGAGATCCAGAAACCCTAAATCGTGAGTGAGAGCCCTTGGAAGCAATTTAGAGCCTAGATAAGTGATTTTGGTGGAAAGGGGCTTGAAGATCAAGAGGCTTGCTATAAAGGAGTGGTGTAGATCTGGGATCTACTTCAGTTGGAGCATATATTGGAGGTAATAAGTTGTTGCCTTGGAGTTATTGCAATTAGATCTATCTTATGTTTAAGAATTGGGGCATTTTGGGCATGATTGAGATCTATGTCGAGTTAGAGGCCTAGATTTAAGGTTGCTACCTCAAATCTAGACTTGTGATGGTCCAGAAGGTCGTAAATTTTATGTCAATAAGTTGTTGGTGAAGCCCCTTTGTCTTAAACCCTTGCCCTAGAGTGTTTTGGGCCTTTAGCTCCTTGGTTTCACGTAAAGTTTGCAACTTTACGTGGGGGATATACTGCAGAAGAGTGGATCTATGGATTGGAGCCCCTGCATGGCTCGAAAAGCCACTATATGGATTGAGATCCGAAGAGACTCGGCGAGTCACATGGGTGTACTCGGCCAGTTTTATGAACATGAGCATGGACTCGGCGAGTTTTATGAACATGAGCATGGAGTCGGCGAGTTGGAAGAACAACTCGGCGAGTTTGTTGAAGATTGCCTTGGACTCGGCGAGTCTGTTCCTGGACTCGGCGAGTCTAGTCGCAGAACTTCAACCTTTTCTGGTTAGGACGCATATCAGTGAGTTGAGTGGTGACTCGGTGAGTTGGACAGGATGGGACTCAGAGATCGTTGAACTCGACGAGTCTTGGGGTGACTCAGCGAGTTGAGTCGTATTTTGAGAGTTTCTAAGTTTAAGAACACGGCGAGTCTATGAGTTGACTCGGCGAGTCGAGTCAACTGGAAGGTTGACTTTGACCAGGACTTTGACTTTGACGGGAGTAGACTTAGTTTGACTTCTAGAGTTCAGTTTGGAACTAAGTGTTATATTGATAATAGTAGCTCGGGGAGCTAGTGGAGCAGCGGTTTAGAGAGTTGTCGGACAGCAGCTAGAGGGTTATCATCAAAGTTCAGTAGTGCAGGTGAGTTTCCCTTTGTGTGAATGGGTCTATGGCCACAATGCCGGCCCATGTAGTTATGATTAGGAAGAATCGGGGGTTAGTCCTAGGCACAATATGCTAGTATAACATTCGGGACTAAGGTCCAATGTTAGCGGGCGGGTACCCAAGGAATGGTTTGTATGATAGTTATACTTTTTGTCTGTGTGATACATGTATGTGCCTGGTAGGGAGGTGATTGTAGGCGAGGTCCCATATCTCACCAATAGCAGAGTGTGGACGGTGTTCCATACCCCATTAGCAGTAGAGTAGGGGTGAGGCCCAAGTAAGGAAAAGAGTGAGTGTGGGTTGGGCCCGTATCTCACTGTCAGTAGGTGCGTGGACGAGGTTCCATGGTTCATCAATAGTAGGACAGGGGCGAGGCCCAAGATAGGCGAGGCCTTAGTATAGTAATCCAGTAGAGTATATTAGTTATGTGATGTGATATGATTGTATGCTAGTATATGTTAGCGGGGAGGGCCCAAAGACAGGCGGGGCCTAAGGAAAATAGATTTGTACACCAAGTGGGGCTCGAAGCCAGGCAGGGCCTGGTGATGGACGGGGTCCGATAGCGGGCGGGAGCCCAGTATGTGGTTATGTGCTCAGTATTATGTATGGCATGTATGGATCAGTAGATATGTATGGTATGCGGTAAGTTGGGGAACTCACTAAGCTTCGTGCTTACGGTTTTCAGTTTTGGTTTCAGGTATTCAGTTTTCAGAAGAGGAGCTCAGGAGGGTTGCAGTGCACACACCATGGCAAGTTAGCCTGGGATGTTTACTCTGATAATTAAGCAAGTGTTTTGGAAATGAAACTATGATTTGTCATATAAACCCTTTTTGTATGTTTGAATGAATTAACGCTATGAATTAGTAATATTTTGAGGGATTCGGGCACACTCTCGGGTGTGTCTGAACTCAAACTGAGGAAGTGGTATAAAATTTTCCAAAAATAACCATATTTATAAAAGGATTTTGAGGGAAAAAAAGGTTTTAGAAAAAGAGAAAAGGGTGTGGTGCATGCAATCAGCCGAGCTCAAGTAAGTTCTCCCAAATTACATATACAAGTTTATGTTATGATATGATCATGTGATCAGCATGCTAGATTTAGGGATAAGGATCTAGGAGGATGCCTTATGTGCCTGTTATATGCGCTTATTGAGCTATATGCTAGCATTGGCTAGACAGTGGTAGGATAGCCTGTTTAGGTTATGCTTGATTATGTGAGCTTATATTGCACGCTAGTACAGATTCTTGTGTAGAGGATATAACAGTTTAATTGGATTATGTTATGGTTAGATTTTCCTTTGTCTGAATACTTGCTTGCTCGGTGCCTTGTGGGATTCTGAGTGATGGGATTTAGTCATTAGATGAATACATTAAGTCACATGTGATCAGGGTTGAATAATCTCAGAGTTCTGGATTTGACCCTACTGTGCATCTCTCGTCTGAGTCTAACCGTTGTAGGGACGAGTCCTTTACTTGAAGGATTATCTGAGCCTCGTCACATGTGGTGGTAATCAGGTAATGGCTGATTGGCATTACGAGGAAACCTTCAACAGCTGAGGACTGGTTGGGTCAGAGATTTCCCTAGGGTAAGCCTAGGATGAGGTTAGTGCTGGGAGTAGTGATGGTAGTAGTACAAGGGACTTAGTGGAGTTGAGGCAATTCTTGAGGAAAGTACGGATAGATGTGGAAGGTAATATGGGCCTGTACTACCGAAAGCAGATGATCTGTACTCAATTCAAGAGGGGATGGGACAAAACCAGGGAACTTGCAGTGCGTGTGAGGTCCCTCAGCAGTGATGTGTATTTTGATGATTGTTATGGCATGTTTTCAGTATGACGACATCGCAAGATGGACTAGTGGATGGATCAGGTGTCAGAGAGGGGTCAGGCTCGGGTTCAGGGATCGAGCAGCTCGAGGAGCGGATGAGAGAGTTTGTATCAGCTGATATTACATGCGGTATTCTTGACCAGACTTGTGTGATCTTTGGCACGGTCAAGGAGGGCATCCTGGAGATTTTGGATGAGAGGCTTGGAGCCTTTCGCACAGAGCTGATGGCTATGTTAGGAGCGCGTACTTTGACTTTTCGGGAGTTCAGGGACTATGGAGCCCCATATTATCATGGGGCTAGGGACCCCATTGCTAGTAGCAGATGGTTGGATGATGTCGCCAACACTTTTCGTTCTAGCCAGTGTCCCAAGGGGGACAAGGTTTGACTCACCTCTTATCTTCTAAAGGACAGAGCACGGGATTGGTGGGAGGAGGTTGGTTATGCTATCGGAGATGACGTCGCATTGGACGCGATGACATGGAGTAATTTCTCGGCCAGGTTCAAGGCCGAGTTTGCAATGATTATTGAGGTGCAACAGTTAGCCCGGGAGTTCCAGGATCTACAGCAGACGACCGAGATGGTGGCAGAGATCACCGCCAAGTTCAGGGAGAGGGCTCTTCTTGTTCCACAGTATGTTGCGGATGAAGAGATGAAGAAGGCTCGATATCACGATATGCTGAGAGATGACATCAGAGAGTTTGTGAGTCGGTCTAGCTGCAAGACGCTGGAGGATATGATTGCTCGGGCCAGGGAAAGGGAGATTGATCTGGAGCACCTCGGGAAGAGGAAGCCGGAGGAGGTTCAAGTATCTACGGGATCGGGCAAGAGGCCCAAGACATCAGACTCTATATCGCGAGGTCCTCAGGACCGGGGCCGCTGTGGCAAATGCGGCAGGACGCACGGGGGTGCGTGTAGGAGTGGCAGCGGTGGTGATTCTTGTTGCTTCAAGTATGGTCGGATTGGTCATTTCAGCAGAGATTGTACTAATACCACCACCCAGGGATTAGACCTATTATGTTTCCATTGCAATCAGAGGGGCTACAAGAGGGCCCGATGTTCGAGTTTGCATTCAATAGGACAGGTGATAGCACATGCCCCTGCAACCATGAGGATCACCGACGACCATTAGGGTCGGGCGGAGACACCTGCAGCGAGGAGCAGGGCGTATCAGTTGGTTTCAGATGAGGTGTGAGCAGCCCGATGATTCAGGTACACATCTTCTTTCATTTCTCTATCAGCTTATGATATGGTCTTATCGTTATGGTTCTGCATCAGTATTGTTAATGATACTTCAGAATTTTGCGGCCTGCTGGTGATTGATTTATATGCCATCTGCATACCTTGGATGTTTGATTGATAGTTGGAGGTCGTCTCCTTTAGAGTGGTTTACTTAGGATGAATTACCTGTAGCATGCCTGTGGGGGGCTTGGTAGTGCCTCGCTAGTTCAGGAAGGTGTCGATTGGAAATGGACCGGTTAGATCCCTATTTGAGGCAATTCGGGTTTTCAACGAAGTGATCAGGGGATGGTAGGAGAATTGGAAATTCTTCTAAGCTGTGAGCTATGAGGAGCTAGTCAAGTCGAAGTGGGGGAGAGCCATCCGTGTGGCCAAGGATAGAAGTAAGTACAAGACTAGGGTGGTTTCGCAGTCTTGGTAAGGAAGGAAGCAGCTTAAGTGGTTGTTTGGATGGAGGATCAGGTTAGTTGGGAGTTGGAGAAACTTTACAACCTTGAGTTTGTGTATTCATGTCTAGCGGGTGACTAGTTCAGGAAAACCAGGTCGCAGAGCCTTCGCCAGGTGCGAGTTTAGGCGGGATATAAGACTGTGGGGTAGCCGCAGCATCCCCCAGCAGCAAGTCATGAGGAAATTGTCGTAAGACTGCGGGTAAGCCGTAGCGTTCATTAGCAGTTTAGTTCGCGGAGTGTGGGCAGAGGCTCGTATCACCTAGTCAGCATGATGGGGATCAGGAAAGGCTAAGTCTTTGAGGTTTAGTATGGAGTTCGCCTGTATAGCCCTTGTTAGGTGAGGCCACTCTAGTATGTAGTTGGGTGAGACCCGTGGGCGAGGCACGTATGTTAGCAACAATACATGTGAGACCTGGGAGCAGGATTGCTCAATAGTATGGTTTGGGTGAGACCCGTGGGCGAGGCCCGTGCGACAGTAGTTAGGCAAGTGAGACTAGAAGGGAGGACCACTCTAGGATATAGTCGGGTTAGATCCGTGGGCGAGGCCCGTGAAATTATAACAGCACAGGTGGGACCTGGTAGGGACCTTAGGGTCAAATTAAGGGTTCGAGGATCCCAAGACTTGTAGCGCCAGAGTGGCAGGATAGATAGGAGCAGTTTAGATAGTCGAAGTTTCTTCAGAAGTCGCTGGGAGCTACTAAGAGATTGTGCTAGTTGGAGCGATCGGTGAGTATCCGGTAACCCAGTTATCGGCAGAATCTGTAGATGGAACAGGGTGGTCTCGGGCCATTCAGAAGGCGAATGGGGAATGGCAGGAGATTAAGGCAGGGAAGTGACGCTAGAGAAGTATGGTGCGAGAGAGCTAGTTGACCGAGGAGTGTTGCGCCTCTCCCAACAGGGTTGGATAATCTTAGAGGGAAGGGTTTGACCCTGTTACGCAGCTCTCGTTGGAGTCTAACCATTACATGGATGTATCTTTTACTCGAAGGATTATCTTATCCATACGCTGGGCTGGGTGCTCAGCGCTAAGTTATAGTAGCATGAAGTGTTCGGTAGGTATCGGCAGTAGTGACCAGCACTGTGAGTGACTGGAGTAATGGATACCATGAAGGATATGTCCTCCACAGTGGTAAAGGAGGTGGTTCGTGGTGGAACGTTGCCTAAGGAAGGCCAGAAAACGTGCAAGGAAAAAGGGGATGAACCCCTAGGATTTCGCCATAAGTACTCGGGGAGTACTGGAAGGATTGTCAATTGAGTGAATTGTGTGCTCAGGATTGGTGGGATTAGAGTGCACTTGAGGATAGATAACAACAAGGACTACTTTTATTCTGGGTAGCCCGGCAAAAGTTCCATAGAAGTGGTCGGCCGGAGTTATATTCTTCAGGCAGGGTTGATGTGAGCGGAGTGCAGGACAGTTGGCCGTAGCGGACTTCGAGGATGAAGTCTAGTTTAAGTGGGGGAGAGTTGTAACACCAGAATCAAAAAGACCAAGAAAAGAAAGTAAAAGCTCTAATTCATGAGTCAACTCATCGAGTCCAGGGAGGAACTCGACGAGTCGGAGCGGGATCCGGGGTATAAAGTAAGTGACCGACTCGGCGAGTCTGGTCTAGACGAGAAAAACCCTAATCCTGAGGGTTGTGCCCTATTTAAAGAACATTACACCCTTTCCCCAATTTAGAGCCCCTTGGAAGCAATTTAGAGCCTAGATAAGTGATTTTGGTGGAAAGGGGCTTGAAGATCAAGAGGCTTGCTGTAAAGGAGTGGTGTAGATCCGAGATCTACTTCAGTTGGAGCATATATTGGAGGTAATAAGCTGTTGCCTTGGCTTTATTGCAATTAGATCTATCTTATGTTTGAGATTTCGGGCATTTTGGGCATGATTGTGATCTATGTCGAGTTAGAGGCCTAGATATGAGGTTGCTACCTCAAATATAGACTTGTGATGGTCCAGAAGGTCGTAAAGTTTATGTCAATAAGTTGTTGGTGAAGCCCCTTTGTCTTAAACCCTTGCACTAGAGTGTTTTGGGGCTTTAGCTCCTTGGTTTCATGTAAAGTTTGCAACTTTACGTGGAGGATAGACTGTAGAAAAGTAGATCTATAGATTGGAGCCCCTGCATGGCTCGAAAATCCACTATATGGATTGAGATCTGAAGAGACTCGGCGAGTCACATGGGTGTACTCAGCGAGTTTTATGAACATGAGCATGGACTCGACGATTTTGTTGAAGATTGCCTTGGACTCGGCGGGTCTGTTCTTGGACTCGGCGAGTCTGGTCGCAGAACCTCAACCTTTTCTAGTTAGGACGCAGATCGGTGAGTTAAGTGGTGACTCAGCAAGTTGGACAGGATAAGACTCAGAATTCGTTGAACTCAACGAGTCTTGGGGTGACTCGGTGAGTTGAGTCGTATTTTAAGAGTTTCTGAGTTTAAGAACTCAGCGAGTCTATGAGTTGACTCGGCGACTCAAGTCAA
The DNA here is from genome assembly GCF_051521515.1 of Lactuca serriola. NCBI lineage: Eukaryota > Viridiplantae > Streptophyta > Magnoliopsida > Asterales > Asteraceae > Lactuca > Lactuca serriola. Next base: position 287,604,472 of record NC_136410.1, read on the forward strand.
CTGGTAGGTTGACTTTGACCAGGACTTTGACTTTGATCGGAGTAGACTTAGTTTGACTTCTAGAGTTCAGTTTGGAACTAAGTATTATATTCATAATAGTAGCTCGGGGAGCTAGTGGAGCAGCGGTTCAGAGAGTTGTCGAACAGTGTCACACCCCAAAACCAAGAACGGCAGAAACGTTCCGAGGTGGAGGACGTCATGTATAGTATCACAAAAGTGTAAAATAGTAAACAAGCAACAACATCATCCATTGCATTATAAGTAAATTTTTAATACAAGTGTGTTCTTTCATTGTAATAAGACACCAAAAATATATAATCAAAATAAAAGACGAGACTTGTCTGCTCCGTCTTCTCAAAACCTGGCCACCGTACCTGTCTACTAATGACCTGAGAATACAAGTTATTTTGAAAGAGAGTATCAGCTTTAAAGCTGGTGAATTCATAAGTATTTAAGTGTCATTGTCTTGCTTACTAAAAGCTGTTTTAAAAGTCATGTAAACCTTTAAATGAAAATGTTGATGTAAGTATGAAAAGCCCTATAAAATCCCTTATTTTCTATTAGTTTGAGATGTAGTCTTCTACCAAGACCCGAATGTTTTGTTATGACAATGTAGTCTTTTACCAAGACCCGAATGTTTTGTTATGACAATGTAGTCTTCTACCAAGACCCGAATGTTTTGTTATAATAATGTAGTCTTCTACCAAGACTTAAATGTTCTGTAAGTAAAATGATAGCTTTTCCTTTCTATTGACTAGTACTAAAAGTACTTAGTCTAACTCATCGTTTATGTGAAAGTATCACAAAATAAAGTAAACAGGAAAAGTACTAATGTAAGTGTTATCCCGAGGTACTAGGGCTAACACGCCATCGCGTAAAGCGAAACGTATAACCTATCACAAAATAAAGTAAATAGGAAAATATACTAAAGTAAATGTTATCCCGAGGTACTAGGGCTAACACGACGTATGTAAATGTTATCCCGAGGTACTAGGGCTAACACGACATATATAACCTAATGAACATCCGAAGATTGTCCAATTGTCCTCTGTAGCAGCAGCAGGGCAGAGGAAGGGTTAGTCCCGTAAAGGTACTCTTAGTATAAGTAATAACCTTAGACATCCGTAGATGTTCATCACCCACTGTTGCTAACAGCTGGGTTCCGGAATGGTTACTCCCGTCCATATATCCCGAGGTACTAGGGATAGGTTCCTGTCTAGATATCCCGAGGTACTAGGGATAAGGTCCTGTCTAGATATCCCGAGGTACTAGGGATAAGGTCCTGTCTAGATATCCCGAGGTACTAGGGATAGGCAGGAAGATTTACACAGAAGGTACTAATAAATCATCCTCGTAATTCGAGATACAAGTCTTCATGTTAATATACACAGGTAAATGTATCTACGTAAAGGTACTCATGTAATGTGTTCATGTAAGCGTATTCATGTATCATGTAAGCATATGTAAACGTACTCATGTATCATGTAATCATATGTAAATGTACTCATGTATCAGGTAATGTACTGGTACAGACTCATGAATGAACTGACTCTTGTGTGATTCCTTGTAATAGCAATAATGGTTGATATCTACAAATTATCCCTATGATAATTTACTGAAAGGTAATTGGTTGTTCAAGTAGGTTTATACACTCTTACTACTCAAGGGTGTGGGAAACTAAATGAAAGATGTAAACTATAGCATCAATACATATATAAGAATATAAGTGTATATGCATAGTTTAGTTCAAGAATGTAAAATGGTTTTGTAAGACATCTAAGGGTTTTGAACAAATATAAAAGTGACTTGATGTCATTTTGATAAGCATTTCAAAAGTAATACATTTGATATCAAAGTATTTTAAAGATAGAAAACCATTTCATGCATCACATTTTGTAGTATGTGAAATCCGTTGAGTGAAAACACAGTTATAAAATACATATAGATGATTTAATAACATGCTGTTTTCTACTTGTATTCCCCCCCCCCTCCATTAAAGTGTTTAAAATCATTTAAAACATTGATTAGGGGTATGAACTCACCTGTTATGGGTGATACGGATGAACTGAAGAGGTAGGACGGCTAGGTGTCAAGTGAAAACTTGTACACACACTAGGATCCTAATGAACATATAATCACACATATATGCACTCAATTAGTTTTAAATTACTAATTGATAATGTTAAGTCATCCTAGAACAAAATAAACACTTTATGTAAGTGTTTTAATCCCTAAGGATTGCATCTAAGCTATTGTGGGACAAGGTACTTAGGTTTAGGGTTCCAAAGGACCCCATATATGAGTTTACTCTCCATATACCATCACACATGGAGTTTACGGTTGTAAATTCTTGAGTTTCCGGCCGTAAACTCCAAGACTCGATGTCTTTGGTTGTTTTAAGGTGTTAAATAATCCCTAGAATTATTCCAACTTGGTGGTCAAGTCCTTGGAAGAGTTTAAGGCATAGAAACACTCCTTTGAGGAGCTTACGGCCCTAAGGCCATTTCCCTTATAGTTTGCGGCCGTAAACTCTTAAGGATGGGTGTTTTTGATGCTTTCAAGTCTCTTGCACAAGTGGTATAGGTTCTAGACTTTTATTCCAAGCATATGAAGGCCTTAGGCACACTTTGGTGCCTTTGTTTGATGTTCACGGCCCAAGAACCTTATTAGGGCCGTGAACTCACTTAAAGGGGTGATTTTGTTGTGTTTTAGTCCTTCAATTAAGTGGGAACAATTCTATGTAAATGTCTAGGGCTTTAGGTGCCTTAAAAGCACCCATTGATCCAATTTATTGGAGTTCACGGTCCAAGATCATCTTGCGCCGTGAACTCCCATGTGTTTGAGTTTCTTGGTTGTTTTCTTGTCCCTAATACACTTCTATATGTGTCCAAGGTAGTAGCATATCATAAGGGAAGGTCTAGGCTTTGTTTCAGGAGTTTACCGCCCAAGAACACCTTGGGGAGTAAACTCCTAAATCTAGTGATTTAGCCATCTAAATCATGTTATAAACACATATTAAGCTTTCTAACACTACTAGAAAGAGGTACTCACGATTTGGGATAAATACCCGAAGATCCGAGATAGAGAAAATGGCTTTTCTCTAGTTGGAAATGCAAATAATGAATGAATTTTGTTCAGAATTCTATTTATAGTCCTGAGATATTTTGGCAGAAAATATTTTTATTCCTTAAATGATTTCTCATATAACAGAGTGTTGGAATAACAGTGTTGCACAAAACCCTAGTGCACCCACTCTCCTGATATTTCCTGAAGTGTAACCCTGAATTACTCAAACTTACATGAAAAAGTCTGAAAATTAACTGTGACTGCTATAACTTCTATTGAAGTGATATAGTTTGTACACAATGGAAATTTCGGGTTGTCACATCATCCCCCCGTTAGAAGGAATTTCGTCCCGAAATTAGAATTTAAGCAATTAAGAAGTCACAAATAACTAAGCGAAAAGGTGAGGGTATTTCAGTTTCATCTGATCCTCTCGTTCCCAAGTGAATTCCGGTCCACGCTTTGCGTTCCAGCGCACCTTCACTATCGGGATACGACTCTACTTTGTTTGCTTGACCTCTCGGTCCATGATCTCTACTGGTTCCTCCACGAAGTTGAGGCTCTCGTTGATCTCGATCTTGTCGAGTGGAATAACAAGAGTCTCGTCGACAGACACTTTTTCAAGTTCGATACGTGGAAGGTAGGATGTACGTTACTGAGTTCGTGTGGTAGATTGAGTTTGTAAGCCACAGGGCCAATTCTCGCGAGAATCTCGAAAGGCCCTATGTATCTTGGATTGAGCTTCCCATGCTTTCCAAAGCGTATCAAGCCCTTCCAGTGTGAGACCTTCAGTAGGACTCGGTCGCCCACCTGGAATTCCAATGGTTTCCTTCGCTTGTCGCTTTCGGGAACTCGTCCCTTAGCTAACTGGGTATCACCCACCTCAGCCCAACACAGAGGGGATCTGCACTTTTGGCCATAGAGGGCCTCGAATGGAGCTGCCTTTATGCTCGTGTGATAACTGTTGTTGTAGGAAAATTCGACGAGGGGTAAATGGGTATCCCAAGCTTTTCCAAAATCAATCACATAGGCACGCAACATGTCTTCTAAGGTTTGGATAGTTCTCTCACTTTGCCCGTCGGTCTGTGGATGGTAGGCTGCACTCATGTCCAACCTAGTTCCTAGGGAATTTTGTAATGACTGTCAGAACCTCGAAGTGAATCTACTATCTCTGTCTGAGATGATAGATAAAGGAACACCGTGCAGCCTTACAATCTCCCTAATGTAAGTTCTGGTAAGTTTCTCCATCTTGTCTGTTTCTTTGATCGGCAGGAAGTGTGCAGACTTGGTCAGTCTATCGACGATGACCCATATGGAATCAAGTCCACCCGCCGTCTTGGGTAACTTGGTTATGAAGTCCATAGTGATCCGCTCCCACTTCCATTCTGGTATCTCCGGTTGCTGTAGGAGACCGGAGGATTTCTAGTATTCGACCTTGACCTTTGCGCAAGTAAGGCATTTACTCAGGAAGGTAGCAATATCTGCTTTCATGTTAGGCCACCAGTATAAATTTTTAAGATCCAGATACATCTTATCTGAACCCGGGTGGACGGAGTAACGAGTGTTGTGAGCTTCCGTCATGACCAAGTCTCTGAAGCCACCATGTCTCGGTGTCCAGATCCGATCCATGAGGTACAGGGCTCCACCACCCTTGACTTCCAAGTTCTTATCCATTCCTCTAAGGGATTCACCAGCCACGTTTTCAGGTTTCAAAGCGTCGAGCTGAGCCTCCTTTATTTGTGTGGACAAGTGTGAATGGATAGTTAGAGTCAAATATTTGACCCTACGACCAGAATATTCTTTCCGACTTAGGGCGTCGGCTACTACATTGGCTTTACCCGGATGATAAAGAATATCACAATTGTAATCACTGAGTACCTCGACCCACCGTCGTTGTCTCATGTTGAGCTCTTTCTGGTCGAAGATGTGTTGTAGACTCTTATGGTCTATAAAGATCAAGCTTTTGTACCATATAGGTAATGTCGCCAGATCTTCAGAGCAAACACAACTGCTCCTAGCTCAAGATCGTGGGTGGTGTAGTTAACTTCATGCGTCTTCAGCTGTCTCGAGGCATGGGCTATGACCTTACCTCGCTGCGTCAGAACACATCCGAGTCCTTGATTGGATGCATCGCAATAGACAATGAAGTCTTCTATACCTTCGGGGAGGGATAGTATCGGTGCGGTGCACAAGGCTCGTTTGAGCGTTTGGAACGCTCTTTCTTGTTTCTCTTCCCAGTCAAAGGCTACGCCCTTCTGGGTCAGGGTTGTAAGAGGTTTTTCTATGCGGGAGAAGTTCTATATGAACCTGCGATAGTAGCCAGCCAGACCTAGAAATTGGCGAATTTCTATAGGTGTCTTCGGTGCTGACCAATTCTCGATGGCATTAATTTTGGAAGGGTCCACGTGTATTCCCTCTTCGCTAACAACATGGCCCAAAAATTCGACTCGCCGAATCCAAAATTCGCACTTGGAAAACTTCGCGTAGAGCTTCTCCGACCGTAATGTTTCTAAGATTTTACGGAGATGTTGGCTATGTTCCTCCTTACTTCGAGAGTAGATGAGTATGCCATCAACGAAGACAATGACGAACTGATCCAAGTAAGGACGACACACCCTATTCATCAGATCCATGAATATTGTGGGCGCGTTGGTCAATCCGAACGGCATCACCACAAACTCGTAGTGTCCATAATGAGTTCGGAAGGCTGTCTTGGGAACATCCTCCTCTAACACTCGTAGTTGGTGATATCCAGATCGTAGATCTATCTTCGAGAAGTAGTTGGATCCTTGAAGTTGATCAAATAAATCGTCAATGCGGGGCAAAGGATAACGATTTTTAATGGTCAGTTTGTTGAGTTCTCTATAGTCGATGCACATGTGAAACGATCCATCCTTCTTCTTGACGAACAAGACCGGTGCTCCCCATGGTGAGAAGCTTCGTCTAATGAATCCCTTCTTGAGAAGTTCGTTAAGTTGACTGGAAAGTTCCTGCATCTCGGCCGGTGCCAAACGGTAAGGAGATTTGGCTACTGGGGTAGCTCCTGGCACTAAGTCGATTCTGAACTCGACTTGGCGTTGCGGTGGTAAACCGGGAAGTTCTTCTAGGAAGATGTCGGGAAAGTCGCGTATTTCTGGGATGTTCTGAATGTCTTTCATTTCTTGACTTGTGTCGACGACGTGTGCGAGGAATGCATGGTACTCCTTCCGCAAGCACTTCTAGGCTTGAATGCACGAAATGATGCGAAGTCTCGTACTAGGTTTGTCGTCGTAGATAATTAAAGTTTCGTTGTTAGGAAGGTTAAGACGAACTGCTTTTTCAAAGCACATGATGTCGATGCGAAGAAGACTCAACCAATCCATGCCGATGATAACGTCGAAACATTTAATTGGGACAGGCATGAGATCTATCTTGAAAGTATGGCCATCTAAAGTTAAGGTACAACCTACGTATATGCAGTTAGTACTCTCTGTTTTCCCGTTAGCCATTTCTAACGTGAATGAATTATCTAATGCACAGGGTTTTTGTTTAAGCAGGTGTGCAAAATTGTGACTTACGAAACTTTTCTCTGCTCCACTATCGAATAGTATGCAAGCATATGAGTTATCGAGGAGAAACGTACCAGTAACTATCGTAGGATCAGCTACCGCTTCCTCATGGCCTAGGGCCATAACTCTTCCTACTCCTCCAGCCATCCCTGCTTTAGGGCAGTTCCTCTTGTAATGGCCCACTTCGCCACAACCGTAGCAAGTTTGGCCCATACCGGTGTTAGGAACTTGGGCGGCCTGAGCTGTTGGAGCCTTGCAGTAACGAGTTGTATGCCCCTTCCTGTTGCAGTTAGAGCACTGCATCTCCTTGCAAGTTCCGTGGTGGTGGAAGCTGCATTTGTTGCACTTCGGAAGAGTTCCAGCATAAGTTTTTGCTGGTAAGGGGTTCGCAGGGACAACGGGAGTAACTGTGGCAGCATTGACTGCCACAAGTTGTTGTCTCTTGGAGGATCCTTGTGAAGCCCCTCTTTTCCTCTTAGACCACCCTTTCTTGTTGTTGTTGTCCTTCGGTGGTACGGATGCAGGGATTGTTGGGTTCTAAGGTTACCGGTGATCGATGAGAGATTGTGCCAGTTCCTTGGCGCTATCGAAGGTAATAGGCCTGGAAGCGATCACACTTGACAGGATCTGGGGCGACAGTCCCCAGATGTATCTCTCTATCTTTTTGCTCTCAAGAGCAACCATATCAGGACATAAGTTTTCCAGATCACAGAACCTGTTTGTGTAGGTCGTGATGTCGGATCCAACCATTTGAAGACCCCAGAATTCCTGCTCGAGTTTCTGTACCTCACCTCGAGGACAGTACTCTTTCATCAACATGTCCTTTAACTTTTCCCAGCTAATGGAATACGCCACCACCAAAGTCAGATAGTTAACATGGTTGTTCCACCATGTTAGTGCTCTGTCAGAGAAGGTACAAGCTGCAAACTTGACCTTGTTGCCCTCCTGGCAAGCACAGATTTCAAAGACGGATTCCATCTTTTTCAATCCATTGTCTCAACACCATAACACCCCCAGTTCCATTGAAGCTGCGGGGTTTGGCGTTCGTGAAGTCCTTGTAGCTGCATTTCCGAGGGTGTCCATGGCTTTCGCCGTGGTTCGAGGGAGGTGCACCTGTTCCTGATCCACTAGGAGTAGGAGCGTTGATTGCTGACACAGCAGCTGCAACTGCCGCTGTGAAATCTGCCTGGAACATGTTGGCATCAAAAGGGTTAGGTGGTTGTAGAGGTTCAGGTGGTGGTGGAGGTGGTGGTATCGTTGCTTCGTTGTTTGGGTTACGCCTTGTATTTCTGCGTGGCGGCATCTTTAACTATACGTTTAAAAGAGGACGACATGGATAAGAATAAATGATTAATGAATGTGTCTCATGGACTAACTCCCCATAGTCCAACAACAGAATGAATAGAATGACTAAAAGAAGATGACAACATTTGGATAATAATTTCCATAAGATTAGATATCTGTCAATAATACTGGAATCACAGATGTAACAAGTTCGGGAAAAATGGCCTAGAAGTAGGCCTTACATCAACCAAGATGGAAAATTTTGACAGAATTAAGACTAGATCAAAACCTAACAGGTCTAAGATTCATAAAGGCAGGAAATTAGACCAAAGTTTTTACATAAACTAGGTTATATCCAAAAGATGAGTCGACGAGATTCTATCGGCGACGAGAACTGCTAGCATGAGTTCTTGATCCCGATAGTAGACGTTCCATGTCTCTCATACGCCTGTCAGATCTCACTTGCTGAGCTCGAAGTTCCCTAACTTCCGCTTGAGTTTCAGCAAGTTCCCTCTGCAAATTTGCATTTCGGACCAGAGTCCTTTCATGAGCAGACTCTAGGTGGCGAATGTGGACAGTGTTAATGCCAGAGTTTGCTTCAATCTCCATGACCCGGTCAATAGTTGCTTGACCCAGTATCGTGTTTCTGGAAATTCTACGAACCATGGTGGGTAGGACCCTGTCAACAGAACCTCCTTCAGTGAGGTTGTAGAAACTTCGGTCTCCATTATAGGGAATGGGCTGACCTTGTTCCTAGCTCCATCTAGCCAAGTTAGTGGCCCACAGAGGCGTGGGTCCTTGAAACGCGAGACGAGGGTTCAGGTTTGGGTTCTAAGCAGCTGGGGGTAGGTTGTTGACTTCAGGCTCTGAGTCAGAACTATCGGAAAAACCCTCAGCATGGTGATCATCCAAAGGGATTGGGTGATCATCTTCTGGTTCTGCCTCTAGCCAACCAGCATTGCCTTGGTTTGGGAAGTACGGATCTCCATGGTGAAATCCAGCCATTTTAATCTACGCGAGAAAAGGGATATAACAAATAACTAAAATAGACGAACTAACTAAGATAATTACAGTAAGACTAAATACCCCTATGGTATTTCTTTATGGTTGTGTTGGTAAGTATTTAGACTTGTTGCCATATCACAACCATTCTTGGGCATATGTTAATCACTCCTCGGACCAGCATAGTTGATCAGGCTATGCCATTCCCAAGACTGACCATATATCCCCAGGCTTACTTGTGATATTCAACAATCGTAATACTTTTGTTCTTGTCATTGTGACACTGATTTTAGTATGAATGCAGACACGTACACTTACTTAAATATTTTATTATTTAAAAGTATAACTCTTAGACAGAGTGTTTTAATCCCCATGTATTTATAGTTAGTATATATTTTATGGGTTGATATACTATATTCACTATAAACAATGCTCTGATACCAATCTGTCACACCCCAAAACCAAGAACGGCGGAAACGTTCCGGGGTGGAGGACGTCATGTACAGTATCACAACAGTGTAAAATATTAAACAAGCAACAACATCATCCATTGCATTATAAGTAAAGTTTTAATACAAGTGTGTTCTTTCATTGTAATAAGACACCAAAAATATACAATCAAAATAAAAGACGAGACTTGTCTGCTCCGTCTTCTCAAAACCTGGCCACCGTACCTGTCTACTGATGACCTGAGAATACAAGTTATTTTGAAAGAGAGTATCAGCTTTAAAGCTGGTGAATTCATAAGTATTTAAGTGTCATTGTCTTGCTTACTAAAAGCTGTTTTAAAAGTCATGTAAACCTTTAAATGAAAATGTTGATGTAAGTATGAAAAGCCCTATAAAATCCCTTATTTTCTATTAGTTTGAGATGTAGTCTTCTACCAAGACCCGAATGTTTTGTTATGACAATGTAGTCTTCTACCAAGACCCGAATGTTTTGTTATGACAATGTAGTCTTTTACCAAGACCCGAATGTTTTGTTATGACAATGTAGTCTTCTACCAAGACCCGAATGTTTTGTTATAATAATGTAGTCTTCTACCAAGACTTAAATGTTCTGTAAGTAAAATGATAGCTTTTCCTTTCTATTGACCAGTACTAAAAGTACTTAGTCTAACTCATCGTTTATGTGAAAGTATCACAAAATAAAGTAAACAGGAAAAGTACTAATGTAAGTGTTATCCCGAGGTACTAGGGCTAACACGCCATCGCGTAAAGCGAAATGTATAACCTATCACAAAATAAAGTAAATAGGAAAATATACTAAAGTAAATGTTATCCCGAGGTACTAGGGCTAACACGACGAATGTAAATGTTATCCCGAGGTACTAGGGCTAACACGACATATATAACCTAATAAACATCCGAAGATTGTCCAATTGTCCTCTGTAGCAGCAGCAGGGCAGAGGAAGGGTTAGTCCCGTAAAGGTACTCCTAGTATAAGTAATAACCTTAGACATCCGTATATGTTCATCACCCACTGTTGCTAACAGTTGGGTTCCGGAATGGTTACTCCCGTCCATATATCCCGAGGTACTAGGGATAGGGTCCCGTCTAGATATCCCGAGGTACTAGGGATAAGGTCCTGTCTAGATATCCCGAGGTACTAGGGATAAGGTCCTTTCTAGATATCCCGAGGTACTAGGGATAGGCAAGAAGATTTACACAAAAGGTACTAATAAATCATCCTCGCTATTCGAGATACAAGTCTTCATGTTAATATACACAGGTAAATGTATCTACGTAAAGGTACTCATGTAATGTGTTCATGTAAGCGTATTCATGTATCATGTAAGCATATGTAAACGTACTCATGTATCATTTAATCATATGTAAATGTACTCATGTATCAGGTAATGTACTGATATAGACACATGAATGAACTGACTCTTGTGTGATTCCTTGTAATAGGAATAATGTTTGTTATCTACAAATTATCCCTATGATAATTTACTGAAAGGTAATTGGTTGTTCAAGTAGGTTTATACACTCTTACTACACAAGGGTGTGGGAAACTAAATGAAAGATGTAAACTATATCATCAATACATATATAAGAATATAAGTGTATATGCATAGTTTAGTTCAAGAATGTAAAATGGTTTTGTAAGACATCTAAGGGTTTTGAACAAATATAAAAGTGACTTGATGTCATTTTGATAAACATTTCAAAAGTAATACATTTGATATCAAAGTATTTTAAAGATAGAAATCCATTTCATGCATCACATTTTGTAGTATGTGAAATCTGTTGAGTGAAAATACAGTTATAAAATACATATAGATGATTTAATAACATGTTGTTTTCTACTTGTATCCCCCCCCCCCCCATTAAAGCATTTAAAATCATTTAAAATATTGATTAGGGGTATGAACTCACCTGTTGTGGGTGATACGGATGAACTGAAGAGGTAGGACGGCTAGGTGTCAAGTGAAAACTTGTACACACACTACAATCCTAATTGTGACAACCCGATATTTCGAGTCAATGTAATGTAAATCCGATCAAATTTAGGTCGAAATGTAACCTTCCTAAAATCTTATTCGGATTAAATAAAGTAGTAGGAATCATATCAAGGTTTGCGTACATAAAAAGAACGTCCAAATCTGACTTCGGATGAGGAAGTTATGAATTTTTGAAGAAATTCCTTAATCACGTCATTTTAATAAATAAATAATAAAAATAATTTCGGAATTTGCCAACGGAATCTAAACGAAAGTTATAGATCATGGTCTCACCATCGCGTGGATATAAAGAACGTCAAAAACGGAGTTCGTATGAGGGAGATATGAATTTTTGAAGTTTATTTATAATAAATATAAATTTAATTATAAATTCCCGGTAATATCCGAAGGGGAGTCATCGGATTGGACCGAAGTACGCCCAGCGTACCTTCGTACGCCCCGTGTACTGAGATCGAGGGTCTCGGATCGTCCACGTCGCACTATCCGAAGAATTCTAAACCGTCCGACCCGTTCGAAGCTCCGACCCGTCCGACCCGCTGTCCCGTCCGACCCCGCTGTCCCATCCGACCCGCGTACCCAGCAACCCGTCCCATCCGAACCGAGGCAGTCGAGGCTTCGGTCATGCATGACGTACGCGTACGCGCTGCGTACGAGCGTACGCCCCGCGTTCGGAGGCGGTTCAGCCTTCCTATAAATAGGATGCGAGGCTTTCCGAAAATGTTGCTCATTTCTCTCCTCTCTCTCACAACCTTGCCTCGTTTTCCGTGCCCGTTATAACCCGAAGCTCTGGTCTTTTTGCTCAAGTCCCGAGGGTCGATTTTACTCCCGAGATTCCCGAGAATCCCGAGAGAAATCCGTTTTCCGAGACGAAACTCTGCCCGGTTCTCCATCTCGCTTTCTTCAATCAATCAAGTGAGTTTCATACCCCTTAATCAACCTTTTAAATATTCTAAATGCTTTATTATGCTTTCAAAAGGGGGGGGGGGGGGGAATACAAGTTAAATACTTATAGTTATTGTTTCAATCACATGTGATTACATTAATCACATGTGATTAATAACTAGGGAAACCAGTGATTTTACCACTATTCAAACTATCTATCAAACTGTTTTACTTCTAAATGTTTTCCAAACCCATTTACTTTTCGAATTTACACTGCAACTGTGATTTAAACAAATGTTCCTTATACTTAATCTGTTTTAATCAAATCTACCCCTTCAAATTGTTTTATAGATTGACATCAAGTCAATCTTTCTTCAAAAATAATACTTATTTATGTTTTTATATTATAAATTGCATGCCCATATATGCATAGACGTATAAATAATGTTTAAAGGGCTTAGGAAGGCCATCCACCCTATTTCCTTTTCCTCGATTTGGATGTGGTCTGGTGGGAGTTTGGGTGACCATCCGAAGGTCGTTTCCATGTTAATTATATATCAAATATACATATATAGACATAAAAGTACTTCCATAATCATACGTACTAGACGCACCGTTAACAAGTTACCATCGGGGTAACACAGAACAATACTATTACAACTGTTAGATCAATGAGTCAGTTCATTCATGAGTCTATACTAGGAAGAGAATATACATACAACTATACTATGAGAACATATACGACTATACTAGAACAAGAAACATTTCATCACATAGGCAAGAATACGATAACAAATGTGATCCACTGTATCGGAGCATGCCTTAAATGTCATGGCCCGAGTTGTAGCCAGAATTCTCTTGGAGGGCGAGCGTTGAGTTTGCGTATAGATCTATACTGGATTGACTATCCTACACCTTGCTGCTAGCTACAGCCGGACCTGCAGGTCTGCGGGTGCCAAACGTCATTCCGTTATTACGACCGTTCTTGATGTCGTTGTTATCAGTCGATAGTATGGTGCAATTATCACATTATACCTTAATATAAATCCGGTTTAAGGTAGTAGTAATTAGTACAACAGTAGTTCTTATTATACAAAGCTACAGTACTACAATGATTTACCCATTACATATTTTGGTGATAATCTCACTTAAGCATTAATGTACAAACTATATTTTAACAAATGATAGTTATACTTGGGTAATTACACACTTTTACAACAGACGAGTTTACAAAGCAGTTTAGCCTTGGTAGAAGGTTACTTTTATAGAAAATATAGGATTTTCTGAGAGATTCAAACTTTTACAAACTTATACATTGAGACAGGTTCAAACGTTTTTGACAACAAACATTGACACTAAAATACTTATGAACTCACCAGCTTAATGCTGATAAACTCTTTCAAAATAACTTGTATTCTCAGGTCATCAGTAGACAGGTACCAATGCCAGCTTTTGAGATGATGGAGCATACTCAAGACTCATCATTTTATTATTTTGATTTACGTTATATTTTTGGTGTCTAAAACTGTACAGAACACGCATGTATTAAATCTATATATTTAATGCAATGGATGATGTTGTTTACCTATTTACATTTACTGTGTTGTGATTACCTTACATGACGTCCTCCGCCCCAGAACGTTTCCGCCGTTCTTGGTTTTGGGGTGTGACAGATTGGTATAAGAGCATTGTTTATAGTGAATTGAGTATATCAACCCATAAAAGATATACTAAACTATAAACCCATTAGGGATTAAAACTCTGACCAAGAGTCTATACTTTAAATAATAAAATATTTAACTAAGTATACTAGTCTGCATTCATACTAAAATAAGTGTCACAATGACAAGAACAAAATTATTACGGTTGTTAAATGTCACAAGTGAGCTCGGGGATGTATGTCACACCCCAAAACCGAGAACGACGGAAACGTTCTGGGGCGGAGGACGTCATGTATGCATCACAACAAATGTAAAGTAGTAAACAAGTAACAACATCATCCATTGCATTAATAGTATAATTTTAGTTACAAGTGTTTTCTTTCATAGTACAAGACATGATAATAACTTATCAAAATAAAAAGACGAGTCTTGACTGTTCCGTCTTCTCTAAACCTTGCATCGACACCTGTCTATTTGTAACCTGAGAATACAAGTTATTTTGAAAGAGTAGATCAGCATTTAAGCTGGTGAGTTCATAAGTATTTAATGTCATTGCTTTGATTAGTTGATATGAAAGACTGGTAAATGAATGATGAAACATTTAGTATAAGTATGAAAAGCTCTAGAAAATCCCCTATTTCCTACTAGTATAAAAGTAGTCTTCTACCAAGACTCGAATGTTTTGAAAATACGCATCTCTGAAAATGTGATAGTTTTTCCTTGTTTAACTATTACTAGTAGTCTCTTAAGTATACCTGAAGTGGTATCAACCTAGAACATCCGTAGATTATTCATTTACCTCTGTTGCTAACAGCCGGGTTTAGGAATTGTTAGTCCCTTATGTATACCCACGATGGTATCAACCTAGAACATCCGTAGATTGTTCATTTACCTCTGTAGCTAGCAGTGGTTATCGGAATGGTTAGTCCCTCAAAGTATGGAGTGGTACTAGGAGATAAAGTCCCAGTCTACCTCGTCGATGATGTGATTGAATCACAAGGTAAAGATAGAAAGGCGAACAATATAACCGTATCTAGACATATAACATGTAATATTAAATTGTCATATAATGTCTATGTAAAAGTATTCATGTATAAGTATTCATGTAAAAGTATTCCTTCATATAACATGTAGTCTGGACTCATGAATGAACTGACTCTGGTGTAATTTCTTGTAGTAGTGAAAATGTTTTGTTTACTCTAAACTATTCCTATAATAGTTCACTAGAATGTAATTGATGAGTGACCAAGTAGGTTTATACACCATTGATATCTATTTGTATCAGAACTAAATTAACTGATGGAATATTTATGACCATATATGTATACATAATATATAACTAATATTTAAACGACTTTCAGACGAATACCCAATATCCCACCAGACCACATCTCAAGGCGCGAAAAGGAAATAGGGTGGATAGCCTTTCTAAGTCTTTTAAACATTTCTTAAATAACTATACATATAGAGGCATGCGATTTATAATATAAAAGAATAAAGAAGTTTTGTAAAACCGTTGAAAAGTCAAATAAAGATTTGTGACTTGATGTCAGTTTATAAAATGATTGAAAGTATTTTGTTTGATAAGACAGTTTAAGTACACGTAAAACCATTGTTTGAAAACACCTTTGTAACCGATTTTGAAAGGAAGCTTACAGTATGTAAGACAGTTTGATAATGAGCTTTAATCATGTAAAAACGTTTAAGAAAGTCATTTGAAGTAATATGTTTAGTGAAACTGTTGAACTTGTAGTGAATCTATTTGTATACTAGTTATAAATCACATATGATTGATTTATTAACAAGAAGTGTCCCTAAATAATCGTATGTTTGTAGTATAAAAGGTGGACACATATACATACAGTATAGGCGGAGTGTTTGATTTATATATAAATAACAACACTTTTCAATTTCCGAAAGATATGATATTATCGTGATACATTTTGCACACGAAAGTTTCTTTATAATGATTATAAATCACATTCGATTCCGTTTGATAAAAAGTATAAAACGAAACTTTATATAACATACGATAATCATCGTGTGTTTTACTTGTATTCCCCCCCCCCCCCCTTAAAAGCATATAAAAATACTTATAAAACATTTAAAAGTGTGGATTATAGGGGTATGAACTCACCTGAAAGTTTGAAGATAGCGAGATGGAAAACCGGGCAGAGTTTCGTCTCGGGAAACGAATTTTTCTCGGGATTCTCGGGAATCTCGGGAGTAAAATCGACCCTCGGGACTTGAGTAAAAAGGCCAGAGCTTCGGGTTTGAACGGGCACGGAAAACGAGACAAGATCGAGAGAGAAATGAGAGAATTGAGCAACTTTTTCGGAAAGCCTCGCATCCTATTTATAGGAAGGCTGAACCGCCTCCGAACGCGGGGCGTACGCTCGTACGCAGCGCGTACGCGTACGTCATGCATGACCGAAGCCTCGATTGCCTCGGTTCGGATGGGACGGGTTGCTGGGTACGCGGGTCGGATGGGACAGCAGGTCGGACGGGTCAGAGCTTCGGACGGGTCGGACGGGTTAGATTTCTTCGGATAGTGCGACGTGGACGATCCGAGACCCTCGATCTCAGTACGCGGGGCGTACGAAGGTACGCTGGGCGTACTTCGGTCCTATCCGATGACTCCCCTTCGGATAATACCGGGAATTTATAATTAAATTCATATTTATTTTAATTAAATTTCTAAAATTCATATCTCCCTCATACGAACTCCGTTTTTGACGTTCTTTATATCCACGCGAAGGTGAGACCAAGATCTACAACTTTCGTTTAGAATCCGTTGGCAAATTCCAAAGTTATTTTTATTATTTATTTAATAAAATGACGCGATTAAGGAATTTCTTCAAATATTCTTAACTTTCACATCCGAAGTCAGATTTGGACGTTCTTTATATGTACGAAAACCTTGATACGATTTCTACTTCTTTATTTAACCCAAATAAGATTTTAGGAAAATCATATTTTGACCTAAAATTGATTGGTTTTACATTACATTGTCTCGAAATATCGGATTGTCACAATGTATGGTCAGTCTTGGGAATGGCATAGCCTGATCAACTATGCTGGTCCTAGGAGTGATTAGCACATGCCTTAGAATGGTTGTGATAGGTTAACAAGTCTAAAAACTTACCAACAATACCACAAGAAGATCAATAGAACTTAAACTTAAAATACTATAGGAGTATTTTGTGCTACTAGTTACACGTATACTATATTCTTATACCCCTATTCTCGCGTAGATCTTGATGGCTAGATATCCATCATGGCGACCCGTACTTCCCAAATGAAGGCAATGTCGGGTGGATCGATGAAGAGCCCGAAGTTGATCATCCAATCCCTTTGGATGATCACCTCGCAGAAGGCTTTTCAGATGGGTCCGACTCCGAGCCTGAAGTCAACAACCTACCGATTGTAGGTCAAGCCCCGAACAACACCCCTCGACCAGCATTTCCAGGTCCTACACCCATGTGGGCAAACAACCTGAACCGCTGGAGTGATGATCAGGGTCAACCCTTACCATACTTTGGGGACCGAACCTTTTACAACATCAGCGATGGTGGCTCTACTGACAAAGCTCTGCCTGTCATTATCCGCAGAATAGCTCGTATTGTCGAGCAAAGTGGAGCAACCATCGACCGGGTCATAGAGATTGATGTCGACTCAGGTGTCAACACAGTCAGCATCCGCCGTCTTGGAGAAGACATGGAACGGACCCGGAGGACAAATAAAACCCTGCAGTAACAATTGGCTGCCTCACGAGCTGAAATCTTGGAACTTCGAGCTCGTCAGAGGACTCAGGATCGACACCTTCAAGAGGTGTTTCGTCAAGTGTCCGACCGCAGTACTCGCTCGGGATTTTCCCATCGCCGTTGGTTGATGTCTAGTACATCTCCGTCTTTTAATTAAAGGATAGCCTTTAACATCTGTGCTCCAAGTAGCACTTGTGTGTAAAATGTTTCTAACCTTTCGTACTCAAAATTGAAATCTATGAACTGTCAAACTTTTCTATATGGTATGATGTATGACCTACGGTTAGGTCGATTTTCCCTGAACTTATTACATCAGTAATACCAGTATTTTTCTTTGATCTATCTATCTGGGGAAGAATCTATACACTTGTGCTTCCCTACTAATATTTCATATTGTGGTTCCAAGCACTCTTTCAACTGTTGGACTATGTTTAGTTAGTCCATGTGTCACTCTCATGTTGCTTACAAATTGATTCTTACCATCTTTCTTATCTTTATAAACTTATAGCTGAGGGATGCCTCCTCGCAAGTCTCCCAGGAATAGGAATAATCCTGCACCTCCTCCGCCTCCGGTCATCGATACTGTAGCCCTGAATGCTGTCGTAGCTGCAGCAGTAGCAACTGCCATGGCTCAGTATCACTCTTCTGATGCCAGCAGAGGTGGAACCCCTGTGGAATCTATTCCGATCGAAATCCCTGTGCTCTCAAGGGAGTGCTCTTACAAGGATTTTACAAACTGCAAGCCGAAGCCTTTCTATGGCACCGGCGGAGTCATTGCTCTCTCACAACGGTTCGAGAAGACTGAATCAGTCTTCGAAATCTGTTCATGCCCTGCTGCGTGCAAAGTGAAATATGCCGCATGCACCTTTGAGGGTAAAGCCCTAACGTGGTGGAACGGCCACGTCAAAGCCCTAACTCTCGTCGTGGCTAACGACATGAGCTGGGAAACAATGAAAGACCTGATGACTGAGGAATACTGCCCGAGGGGCAAGATCCAGAAACTGGAGCAGGAACTCTGGAACCTGTCGATGAAGGGCACCAATGTGGTCGCTTATACTGCCCGATTCAGCGAGCTGGTGGCCCTCTGCCCCAATATGGTTCCCACTGAGGGGAAGAAGATCGAGAGGTACATATGGGGGCTAGTGCCTCCGTATCAGGGGAATGTGCTAGCGTCAAACCCCGCTACCTTCGACAGTGCCAAACGATTGGCACAACGACTCATTGACCATGGAGTCAAAACCCCTGCAACCACAACCACCCTAGCCATCCCGGAACCCTCCAAACCCGCCGATACTAAGCGGAAATTCTAGGATGAAAGGAAGAAGCATCAGGCTGCCAAAAAGCAGCAATTGGTGGCAATTCATGCCGCAGTAACCCCTACTGCTGCTACTACTGCTCCAGTGAGTCGGTATGCTGGAAGTTCGCCCAAGTGCAACAAATGCAGTTACCACCACAACGGCCCCTGCCGTGAATTGCAGTTCTCTAACTGCAACAAGAAAGGACACACCGTCCGATTCTGTAAGTTCCTGGCACAACCTATCAACCAAGTCCCTGGCTCTGGCGCGAGCCCAACCTGCTATGGATGTGGCGAAGCAGGCCACTTTAAGAGGGACTGCCCCAAAGCGAGGAATGCTGGGGGAGCAGGGAGGGTACTGGCTATAGGCCCCGGGGAAGCAGTTGCTGACCCGACAGTAGTAACTGGTACGTTCCTCCTCGATAACTCCTATGCATGCATTCTGTTCGATAGTGGAGCGGAGCGAAGCTTCGTAAACCATAAATTTGCTCGCATGCTTAAACAACCACCGCACGCACTCAAAGAACTATTCACAGTAGAAATGGCTAATGGAAAAACTGAAAATACGAGTAGCATATACTTAGGTTGTACCCTAACTCTAGATAACCATTCATTTCCAATCGACCTCATGCCAGTCTCAATAAAAAGTTTCGACGTCATCATTGGCATGGACTGGTTAAGCCTTCATCATGCCGACATCATGTGCTTCGAGAAAGCAATCCGTTTAAACCTTCCGTCTAATGAAACACTTATAGTCTACGGCGACAAACCCGGTGCAAGTCTTCGCATCATATCAAGTATTCAAGCACAGAAATACCTGCGTAAGGAATACCACGCATTCCTTGCTCACGTCGTCGACACGAACCTAGAAACGAAAGAACTAAAGAACCTCCCAGTAGTGAGCGACTTCCCCGACATTTTCCCAGAAGAACTACCCGGGGTGCCTCCGCAACGACAAGTCGAGTTCAGAATCGACTTAGTCCCAGGAGCTACCCCAGTAGCCAAGTCGCCCTACCGCTTAGCACCAGCCGAGATGCAAGAACTCTCTGGTCAACTTAACGAACTGCTCAGCAAGGACTTTATAAGGCCAAGTTTCTCACCCTGGGGAGCACCGGTCTTGTTCGTTAAGAAGAAGGACGGATCCTTCCGTATGTGTATTGACTACAGGGAACTCAACAAACTGACGGTCAAGAATCGTTATCCTCTACCACGCATAGATGATCTATTCGACCAACTGCAAGGGGCGAGCTATTTTTCCAAAATTGATCTAAGATCCGGATATCACCTGTTACGAGTGCTAGAGGAGGATGTGCCGAAGACCGCCTTCCGAACTCGTTACGAACATTACAAGTTCGTGGTGATGCCATTCGGGCTGACCAATGCGCCCGCAGTCTTTAAGGATCTGATGAATAGAGTATGCCAGCCTTACTTGGATCAGTTCGTCATCGTTTTCATTGACGACATCCTGATCTACTCCCGAAGTAAGAAAGAGCATGGCGATCATCTGCGACAAGTTCTAGGGACATTACGAAAGGAGAAACTTTATGCTAAGTTCTCAAAATGTGAATTTTGGATCCGAAGAGTCGAATTCTTAGGACACGTGGTAAGCGAAGAGGGAATCCACGTGGACCCATCCAAAATTAAAGCCATTGAGAACTGGTCAGCACCAAAGACGTCTACAGAAATTCGACAATTTCTAGGTCTCGCTGGCTACTACCGCAGGTTCATTCAGAACTTCTCACGAATAGCGAAGCCTCTTACAACCCTAACCCAGAAAGGCGTGGCCTTTGACTGGGAAGAGAAACAAGAAAGAGCGTTCCAAACGCTCAAACGAGCCTTGTGCACCGCACCAATACTATCCCTTCCCGAAGGAATAGAAGACTTCGTAGTTTATTGCGATGCATCGAATCAAGGGCTCGGATGTGTTCTGACGCAGCGAGGTAAGGTCATCACCTACGCCTCGAGACAGTTGAAGACACACGAGGTTAACTACACGACCCACGATCTTGAGCTAGGAGCAGTAGTGTTTGCTCTGAAGATCTGGAGACATTATTTGTATGGAACGAAGAGCACTATCTTTACCGACCACAAGAGTTTACAACACATTTTCGATCAGAAGGAGCTCAACATGAGACAACGACGGTGGTTCGAGCTACTCAGTGATTACGAATGCGATATTCGTTATCATCCGGGTAAAGCCAACGTAGTAGCAGACGCCCTAAGTCGGAAGGAATACTCTGGTCGCAAGGTCAAGTCATTATCAATAACCATCCATTCACACCTGAGTAAGCAAATTCAGGCGGCTCAACTTGAGGCCATGAAACCTGAAAATGTGTCAAGTGAATCCCTTAGAGGAATGGACAAGAATTTAGAAGCCAAGGGTGACGGAGCTTTATATTTCATGAACCGGATCTGGACACCGAAACATGGTGGTTTCCGAGACTTGGTCATGACCGAGGCGCACAACACTCGGTATTCCGTCCACCCAGGTTCAGATAAGATGTATCTGGATCTTAAGAAGCTATACTGGTGGCCTAATATGAAAGCAGAGATTGCTACCTTCGTAAGTAAATGCCTTACTTGCGCAAAGGTTAAGGTCGAGTACCAGAAGCCCTCTGGTTTACTGCAACAACCAGAGATCCCGGAATGGAAGTGGGAGCGGATCACTATGGATTTCATAACCAAGTTGCCCAAGACAACGGGTGGACTTGACACCATATGGGTCATCGTTGATAGATTGACCAAGTCTGCACACTTCCTGCCTATCAAAGAAACCGACAAGATGGAGAAGCTTACGAGAACATACATTAGGGAAATTGTATGGCTACATGGTGTACCTATTTCCATTATCTCCGATAGAGATAGTAGGTTCACCTCGAGATTTTGGCAATCACTACAACATTCCCTAGGAACGAGGCTAGACATGAGCACGACCTACCATCCACAGACCGACGGACAGAGTGAGAGGACCATCCAAACTCTGGAAGATATGTTGCGAGCCTGCGTGATTGACTTTGGGAAGGCATGGGATACTCATTTACCCCTTGTCGAGTTTTCCTATAATAACAGTTATCACACGAGCATCAAGGCTGCTCCATTTGAAGCTCTCTACGGCCGTAAGTGCAGATCCCCTCTGTGCTGGGCTGAGGTGGGTGATACCCAATTAGCCAGGGGGCAAACTTTCGACAGTACTCTCACCGGTCCGGAGATCATTCGGGAAACAACAGAGAAAATCGTTCAGATCCGTGAACGATTGAAAGCCTCTAGAGACCGACAGAAGAGCTACGCTGATAAACGAAGGAAACCTTTGGAATTTCAGGTGGGAGACCGAGTCCTCCTCAAAGTCTCACCCTGGAAGGGCTTGATACGCTTCGGCAAGCGTGGAAAGCTTAATCCGAGATACATAGGGCCTTTCGAGATTCTTGCAAGAGTCGGCCCCGTAGCTTACAAACTCGAACTACCAGACGCACTTCGTAACGTACATTCTACATTCCACGTATCTAACTTGAAAAAGTGTCTATCCGACGAGACTCTTGTAATCCCACTCGACGAGATCGAAATCAACGAGAGCCTCAACTTCGTGGAAGAACCTGTAGAGATCTTGGACCGTGAGGTCAAGCAGACAAAGCAAAGCCGTATCCCTATCATGAAGGTTCGCTGGAATGCCAAGCGAGGACCGGAATTCACTTGGGAACGTGAGGATCAGATGAAGCTGAAATACCCTCACCTTTTTGCTTAGACATTGTAATTTCTAACTTGCTTAAAATTTTAATTTCGGGACAAAATTCCTTCTAACGGGGGGATGATGTGACAACCCGATATTTCGAGTCAATGTAATGTAAATCCGATCAAATTTAGGTCAAAATGTAACCTTCCTAAAATCTTATTTAGATTAAATAAAGTAGTAGGAATCATATCAAGGTTTGCGTACATAAAAAGAACGTCCAAATCTGACTTCGGATGAGGAAGTTATGAATTTTTGAAGAAATTCCTTAATCACGTCATTTTAATAAATAAATAATAAAAATAATTTCGAAATTTGCCAACGGAATCTAAACGAAAGTTGTAGATCATGGTCTCACCTTCGCGTGGATATAAAGAACGTCAAAAACGGAGTTCGTATGAGGGAGATATGAATTTTTGAAGTTTATTTATAATAAATATAAATTTAATTATAAATTCCCGGTAATATCCGAAGGGGAGTCATCGGATTGGACCGAAGTACGCCCAGCGTACCTTCGTACGCCCCGTGTACTGAGATCGAGGGTCTCGGATCGTCCACGTCGCACTATCCGAAGAATTCTAAACCGTCCGACCCGTCCGAAGCTCCGACTCGTCCGACCCGCTGTCTCGTCCGACCCGCTGTCCCATCCGACCCGCGTACCCAGCAACCCGTCCCATCCGAACCGAGGCAGTCGAGGCTTCGGTCATGCATGACGTACGCGTACGCGCTGCGTACGAGCGTACGCCCCGCGTTTGGAGGCGGTTCAGCCTTCCTATAAATAGGATGCGAGGCTTTCCGAAAATGTTGCTCATTTCTCTCCTCTCTCTCACAACCTTGCCTCGTTTTCCGTGCCCGTTATAACCCGAAGCTCTGGTCTTTTTGCTCAAGTCCCGAGGGTCGATTTTACTCCCGAGATTCCCGAGAATCCCGAGAGAAATCCGTTTTCCGAGACGAAACTCTGCCCGGTTCTCCATCTCGCTTTCTTCAATCAATCAAGTGAGTTTCATACCCCTTAATCAACCTTTTAAATATTCTAAATGCTTTATTATGCTTTCAAAAGTGGGGGGGGGGGGAATACAAGTTAAATACTTATAGTTATTGTTTCAATCACATGTGATTACATTAATCACATGTGATTAATAACTAGGGAAACCAGTGATTTTACCACTATTCAAACTATCTATCAAACTGTTTTACTTCTAAATGTTTTCCAAACCCATTTACTTTTCGAATTTACACTGCAACTGTGATTTAAACAAATGTTCCTTATACTTAATCTGTTTTAATCAAATCTACTCCTTCAAATTGTTTTATAGATTGACATCAAGTCAATCTTTCTTCAAAAATAATACTTATTTATGTTTTTATATTATAAATTGCATGCCCATATATGTATAGACGTATAAATAATGTTTAAAGGGCTTAGGAAGGCCATCCACCCTATTTCCTTTTCCTCGATTTGGATGTGGTCTGGTGGGAGTTTGGGTGACCATCCGAAGGTCGTTTCCATGTTAATTATATATCAAATATACATATATAGACATAAAAGTACTTCCATAATCATACGTACTAGACGCACCGTTAACAAGTTACCATCGGGGTAACACAGAACAATACTATTACAACTGTTAGATCAATGAGTCAGTTCATTCATGAGTCTATACTAGGAAGAGAATATACATACAACTATACTATGAGAACATATACAACTATACTAGAACAAGAAACATTTCATCACATAGGCAAGAATACGATAACAAATGTGATCCACTGTATCGGAGCATGCCTTAAATGTCATGGCCCGAGTTGTAGCCAGAATTCTCTTGGAGGGCGAGCGTTGAGTTTGCGTATAGATCTATACTGGATTGACTATCCTACACCTTGCTGCTAGCTACAGCCGGACCTGCAGGTCTGCGGGTGCCAAACGTCATTCCGTTATTACGACCGTTCTTGATGTCGTTGTTATCAGTCGATAGTATGGTGCAATTATCACATTATACCTTAATATAAATCCGGTTTAAGGTAGTAGTAATTAGTACAACAGTAGTTCTTATTATACAAAGCTACAGTACTACAATGATTTACCCATTACATATTTTGGTGATAATCTCACTTAAGCATTAATGTACAAACTATATTTTAACAAATGATAGTTATACTTGGGTAATTACACACTTTTACAACAGACGAGTTTACAAAGCAGTTTAGCCTTGGTAAAAGGTTACTTTTATAGAAAATATAGGATTTTCTGAGAGATTCAAACTTTTACAAACTTATACATTGAGACAGGTTCAAACGTTTTTGACAACAAACATTGACACTAAAATACTTATGAACTCACCAGCTTAATGCTGATAAACTCTTTCAAAATAACTTGTATTCTCAGGTCATCAGTAGACAGGTACCGATGCCAGCTTTTGAGATGATGGAGCATACTCAAGACTCATCATTTTATTATTTTGATTTACGTTATATTTTTGGTGTCTAAAACTGTACAGAACACGCATGTATTAAATCTATATATTTAATGCAATGGATGATGTTGTTTACCTATTTACATTTACTGTGTTGTGATTACCTTACATGACGTCCTCCGCCCCAGAACGTTTCCGCCGTTCTTGGTTTTGGGGTGTGACAGATTGGTATCAGAGCATTGTTTATAGTGAATTGAGTATATCAACCCATAAAAGATATACTAAACTATAAACCCATTAGGGATTAAAACTCTGACCAAGAGTCTATACTTTAAATAATAAAATATTTAACTAAGTATACTAGTCTGCATTCATACTAAAATAAGTGTCACAATGACAAGAACAAAAGTATTACGATTGTTAAATGTCACAAGTGAGCTCGGGGATGTATGGTCAGTCCTGGGAATGGCATAGCCTGATCAACTATGCTGGTCCTAGGAGTGATTAGCACATGCCTTAGAATGGTTGTGATAGGTTAACAAGTCTAAAAACTTACCAACAATACCACAAGAAGATCAATAGAACTTAAACTTAAAATACTATAGGAGTATTTTGTGCTACTAGTTACACGTATACTATATTCTTATACCCCTATTCTCGCGTAGATCTTGATGGCTAGATATCCATCATGGCGACCCGTACTTCCCAAATGAAGGCAATGCCGGGTGGATCGATGAAGAGCCCGAAGTTGATCATCCAATCCCTTTGGATGATCACCTCGCAGAAGGCTTTTCAGATGGGTCCGACTCCAAGCCTGAAGTCAACAACCTACCGATTGTAGGTCAAGCCCCGAACAACACCCCTCGACCAGCATTTCCAGGTCCTACACCCATGTGGGCAAACAACCTGAACCGCTGGAGTGATGATCAGGGTCAACCCTTACCATACTTTGGGGACCGAACCTTTTACAACGTCAGCGATGGTGGCTCTACTGACAGAGCTCTGCCTGTCATTATCCGCAGAATAGCTCGTATTGTCGAGCAAAGTGGAGCAACCATCGACCGGGTCATAGAGATTGATGTCGACTCAGGTGTCAACACAGTCAGCATCCGCCGTCTTGGAGAAGACATGGAACGGACCCGGAGGACAAATAAAACCCTGCAGTAACAATTGGCTGCCTCACGAGCTGAAATCTTGGAACTTCGAGCTCGTCAGAGGACTCAGGATCGACACCTTCAAGAGGTGTTTCGTCAAGTGTCCGACCGCAGTACTCGCTCGGGATTTTCCCATCGCCGTTGGTTGATGTCTAGTACATCTCCGTCTTTTAATTAAAGGATACCCTTTAACATCTGTGCTCCAAGTAGCACTTGTGTGTAAAATGTTTCTAACCTTTCGTACTCAAAATTGAAATCTAAGAACTGTCAAACTTTTCTATATGGTATGATGTATGACCTACAGTTAGGTCGATTTTCCCTGAACTTATTACATCAGTAATACCAGTATTTTTTTTTGATCTATCTATCTGGGGAAGAATCTATACACTTGTGCTTCCCTACTAATATTTCATATTGTAGTTCCAAGCACTCTTTCAACTGTTGGACTATGTTTAGTTAGTCCATGTGTCACTCTCATGTTGCTTACAAATTGATTCTTACCATCTTTCTTATCTTTATAAACTTATAGCTGAGGGATGCCTCCTCGCAAGTCTCCCAGGAATAGGAATAATCCTGCACCTCCTCCGCCTCCGGTCATCGATACTGTAGCCCTGAATGCTGTCGTAGCTGCAACAGTGGCAACTGCCATGGCTCAGTATCACTCTTCTGATGCCAGCAGAGGTGGAACCCCTGTGGAATCTATTCCGATCGAAATCCCTGTGCTCTCAAGGGAGTGCTCTTACAAGGATTTTACAAACTGCAAGCCGAAGCCTTTCTATGGCACCGGTGGAGTCATTGCTCTCTCACAATGGTTCGAGAAGACTGAATCAGTCTTCGAAATATGTTCATGCCCTGCTGCGTGCAAGAACACCTTGGGGAGTAAACTCCTAAATCTAGTGATTTAGCCATCTAAATCATGTTATAAACACATATTAAGCTTTCTAACACTACTAGAAAGAGGTACTCACGATTTGGGATAAAAACCCGAAGATCCGAGAGAGAGAAAATGGTTTTTCTCTAGTTGGAAATGCGAATAATGAATGAATTTGGTTCAGAATTCTATTTATAGTCCTGAGATATTTTGGCAGAAAATATTTTTATTCCTGAAATGATTTCTCATATAACAGAGTGTTGGAATAACAATGTTGCACAAAACCCTAGTGCACCCACTCTTCTGATATTTCCTGAAGTGTAACCCTGAATTACTCAAACTTACACGAAAAAGTCTGAAAATTAACTGTGACTGCTATAACTTCTATTAAAGTGATATAGTTTGTACAGAATGGAAATTTCGGGTTGTCACAGACAGCAGCCAGAGGGTTATCATCAAAGTTCAGCAGTGCAGGTTAGTTTCCCTTTGTGTGAATGGGTCTACGACCACAATGTCGGCCCATGTAGTTATCAGTAGGAAGACTCGGGGGTTAGCCCTAGGCACAGTATGCTAGTATAACATTCGGGACTAAGGTCCAATGTTAGCGGGTGGGTGCCCAAGGAATGGTTTGTATGATAGTTATACTTGTTGTCTGTGTGATACATGTATGTGCTTGGTAGGGAGGTGAGTGTGGGCGAGGTCCCATATCTCACCAATAGCAGAGTGTGGACGGTCTTCCATACATCATTAGCAGTAGAGCAGGGGCGAGGCCGAAGTAAGGAAAAGAGTGAGTGTGGGCTGGGCCCGTATCTCACTGTCAGTAGGAGCGTGGGCGGGGTTCCATGGTTCATTAATAGTAGGACAAGGGCGAATCCCAAAATAGGCAAGGCCTTAGTATAGTAATCCAGTAGAGTATATTAGTTATGTGATGTGATATGACTGTATGCTAGTATATGTTAGCGGGTGGGGCCTGGAGACAGGCGGGGCCTAAGGAAAATAGATCTGTACACCGAGCGGGGCTTGAAGCCAGGCGGGGCCTGGTGACGGACAGGGTCCGATAGCGGGCGAGGCCCAATGCAGCAGGCAGGAGCCCAGTATGTGGTTATGTGCTCAGTATTATGTATGGCATGCATGGATCAGTAGATATGTATGGTATGCGATAAGTTGGGGAACTCACTAAGCTTCGTGCTTACGTTTTTCAGTTTTGGTTTCAGGTATTCAGTTTTCAAAAGAGGAGCTCAGGAGGGTTGCAGTGCACACACCATGGCAAGTTAGCCTGGGATGTTTACTCTGATAATTAAACAAGTGTTTTGGAAATGAAACTATGATTTGTCATATAAACCCTTTTTGTATGTTTGAATGACTTAACGCTATGAATTAGTAATATTTTTAAAAGAAATTTTTGGACTCGAAATTTGGGATGTTACAAAAAGACTAGATTGCCCTTATATATTATTATTTTTAATTTATTCATTATTTAAGTATTATTTATATATTTTAATATTAAAATGGTCACAGCTAAACCCTTTGACCCTTTTCCCCCACCCACCTGGTAACGCTTCTTAGATTTATTTCTAAACTCATTTGAAGGATACCAAAGAGGAAGAAAGAATTGGCTCTTCACCGTAAGAGTTGTCAGATCTACATTCTCTCTTTGGAAAAATGAGATGCGACTAGGTTTTAGGTAGAAGAGCGACAAGGAAGAAACAAGCATGTTTTTCGGATCTGCAACTCTCTTTTGATGCTGAAAAATGTCAGTCCAATAGCCATCCATTCCTCTCAGTAGCCGACAAACCTCACCATTCCTCTCAGATGTCAAATCTTTCTTGATGATCGTCGGCAAGTAATGATAAGTGAGTGATGGTCTAGAGGGTTCTAGGATTTTGAAGAACAAGAAAATGAGAAAATGAAGAAGATGGTTTATGTTTGCTTTGAAGCTGTGATGAATGATGAAGTTCAATAATCTAGGGCTTGAATCGAGGGTACGATTCTACCTCTTAGTCACCAAATTTTGCGTCAATAAAATGATTTCATGACCGATTTTAGGTATAAAATTTCATGTTGTAGTCCAACATCACATACACACAATGTGTATATGTGTGCTTTTTGTGTCTCTATGCTATTTTCTCTTCCGATCGGTAACACAAGAGATGAAGAGTGAAAGTTGAAGGGCGTGGTTTCCAAAAATCTAATTCTACATGTTTGGGGGATTTCAACATCGATGTCATCGTTGATTTTGATTTTGGAATGTCTCGTCTGGATCTCTGCATCAGGAGTGGGGTTTTTGCCGACATCGTGAGATAAAAGGAGATGAAGGTAGAAGGAATTGGGGAGTGGGTGAGAAAGAGGGAGACGATGGCAGTTGCCGAAGATGTCTCAGAGAGTTGCCAGAGGGAGAGGGATGCGTTATGAACGTGCTGCCCATTTCTTTTTTAAAGGGCAGTAATAATTATTTTTGATAATAAACAAATCAGTAAATAAAAAATAATTAGAAAATAAGTCCAAAAATTAAATACAGGCAAAATGGTATTTTTATGTTCGGAGGGATGAAATGTGTAAGTTTTAAACTAACCAAAGACGGTCCAAGTTAATTTTTGAAAATTTAAATTGGATGAGTTTTGACACTTACAGATAGATGATTTGAGTAGTTTACTCTTATAATAACATGTTACGGTTGCACCATGGAATGTGAGAAATATGCAATAAGATTATGAATATTATATGAGACTAAAAAATATTAAATTAACATAAATATTCAAAAATTTATTATTAAATTAGTTACTTTAATTTAATAAAATATGTTACATAGTTGTTTTATAATATTTAATGAAACTTTTACATGTCATTATATATGGACAAAATTGCAAAAATGGTCCCTATGGTATGTATTTTCTGGGGTTTTAGTCCAAACTCTGACTTTTTTGGATTGATGGTCATTTTGAGCTAGTTTACATACAGTTTTGGTCCATATCTAAACAAAAAAGACTATTATACCCTTAATGAATTTAGTTTTCATTTTTTTTTTCACTTTTTAAAATTATTATTATTATTAAATATAAAACCGGGTCCACCTATCTCTCTCTCTCTCTCTAGAAACTGGTACACCATCATATTTTCCCTCTTGTCATTTCTTCTTTAACACACAAACACATACCCACCCACCACCGTTGGCCACCACTATCCGCCACCACCATCATTAATTGTTCTATCTCTATCTCTCTCGTTCTCACTCTCGATTATCCCTCATACATGCATCAAAGTAAGTAAAACTCAAGATCATCTTCATCCGGTGTTAATTGAAGATCTTACGATGATTTGGCGGCAAAAGGAAAAGAGACTGAGTGATAGATCGATCGATCGATACAGAGGGAAATTAATCATGGGTTAAGGAAAAGGAAGTGGCTGCAAAAATCTGGCAAGGACTTTAGATCTAGATGCAACTTTCTGGCGACGGTGAAGCAAACCATACCCCCCCCCCCCCCCAATTCATCTTCTCCAACCAAACCCCCTAGTTGCAGCCCCAAATAGGTCTAATTTATGCCAACTTTTTTTGTTGTCATGCTCCAATGTATTTAAATCCTTGCGTTAATTTGTGGTCTCGCTCATTCTTTCCTTGCTCTCGTGGTGTTGTTTGGCTCTAATGAACTTCTTCTTACCCTCCAAATCCAAAAATCTAGAAATCAAAATCAAGTATTGTTCATCATCTTCTACAACAACGATTACAATGGATTCAAATGATTTCACAACACGAACCCATGGTTTCTCTTTTTCAATTTGGATTGCAGATGATGGAGACGATGATGTAGTGCAGAAGTGTTTAGCGATGTAGGAGTGCAGATTTATCAAATGCAGATTAAGCTGACATGCTTATAAAGTCAATCGACAACAAAGGTTCTTGAGACCCACCTCACTGTCTCCTTCTTTCTTGCCCCTTCATTCGTTTCTTTTTTCCTTTCAGTCCATCGTATTGAAGTAGTGAAGTGAAACCTACATTGATACGACCGAGTTAGGGGCTTAAGGTTGTACACACAAAGATAAATCGATCTGCATAGTTAGGGATGTAAGGCAGAGTAGATGCGATGCAGTGGTGGATAACGATGGTCAATGGAGGTTATGGCTAAAGTGAAGGTGGTAACATGAGATTACAAAAGGGAAGTTTAGTAGAGATTGACTGTTTTTCCAATTAGAGGGGATGATCTGGGCATTTATCATTTTCAGTTTGTGAACATATTTAATGTTTAGGGTTGCAATTGGGTGAATTGTATGGAGAACATGAACATTGAGAGAGAGAGAAAGAGAGAGATGTGAGCCCAAATTAGTTATTTATTTTCTTCTTTTTCCTTTAAATTAAATAGAAAAAATATAAAAAAATATATCTGAAAGGGTATTTTAGTATTTTTAGTTTTCCGAGTGACCAAAATCATTAACAAACATGGTCAAAAAGACACGAAGCCAAAAAAAAAAAAATCAGAGTTTGAACTAAAACCCCAAAAAAATACATACCACAGGAACCGTTTTTTACAATTTTGTCTTATATTTAAATAAATGGTTAGTTTATTAACTAGTTTTATTAAATATTATTTTTCGCTGTTAACTAGTTTTTCAAGTAACAACCAATTTTTCACGGTTTCATATGAGTTTTTGTGTTAATAATCAATTTTCCGGCCACTAGCAGTTTGTTATTTATCTTGCAATTTGTATTACTTTATCGCTAATTTCTTACATATATTAATTGACTCTTTTTTTTTAATAGACTCGTCTTGAAATACCTTATCCGTAAAATCCCCTTTCATTATAACAGATTCACATTTACTAATCATTTATGCAAAGTAAAATTTTGGAAGAAAAAATAACAGCTAATTAATGATTGGAAATCAAAGCTTCGAATCCACCCATAAATCTAATACATACCTATGGTGTGAAAACTATGAACCCCTCCTCATAATTTGCCACAAAATCTCATCCATATCATCTCCCAATACACACCCGCAAATCCCCAAATAAGCAATCATCAAGATGAAAATCACCAATCAAACCCCCCCTAAAATCACACCTCCCAATTATGCATCTTAAACTTGATTTTCATTATCCATTCATTTCCAAATGAGGGGTGAAATAGTGATAGAAATAGAAATAGAATAAAGAATATACACTCACAAATAGAAAACTAAAGAAACCCTAATTTTCCCGGAATTCCATACAAAATTTAACAAGATATTAACCCTTTGACTATTCTTTCGCTTTCTTGATTTTGGTGATATGTAATGAGTCCACACCACCTTGAATATCAATAATATCCATTATCATTTTAATAAAATCCTTCAAAATCCGTTCTTCTCCATCTTCATTCAGTCCACCTCTCTCTTCTTTTCTCTCCCCAATCACAAATTACTTTTCCGATCAATCTTTATACCCAAGAAAACCCACAAAAGCAAACAAATCAATCCCTTCAAGAAACCACAAGATTCCATTTCCACCATCATCAAAAGGAAAAAGTAAAGTTTGGGGGAAGATTGAAGAACATCGTCATCAACACCATCAGCACAGCAAGAACAATTCCTTTTTTCATCTTTCCTTTTTTGTTTTTGTATTTGTTTTTGTTCACCAATCATCAATTTTCTTGAAAAGATTGGAATCATTCTTCAAACCCTACAAAGAAACAAAACAAATTATTTGAGATTTATTCATACCCTGGCCACATTCCAAGAAAATCAAACCTAACCCAGTTTGGATTCAGGAAAAAATAAAGAGTTGGTGTTTTCCATTTCAAGATTTTCTTGGAAATTATGAAGTCATCTCATCTTGATAATATCCCATCAACGCCTGGCAAATTCAAGATGGAAAAATCCCAATACAATCATAGATTCAGATGGCATTATTCGTATCTAGCAAAGCTCACATTTTGGAGTTTCGTTTTCTTGGGATTAATCTTCATTTTCTTCTTCAAATCACCGCCGTCATCATCGCCGTACTCCTCCGCCGGATCGATCTCATCAGATCTCTCTCGCAGATCTTTAAAAACCAATTCTTGGGGTGGACCCATTTGGGAAAAACGCGTCCGATCATCCGCCAAGATCCGTTCCAATACTGGGTTCTGCGTTTTAGTAACCGGAGCAGCCGGATTCGTCGGAACCCATGTCAGCGCCGCCTTGAAACGCCGTGGCGACGGTGTTTTAGGTCTTGATAACTTCAACGACTATTACGATCCTTCCCTGAAAAGAGCTCGTCAAGCTTTACTAGAAAGAAGTGGGATTTACATCGTGGAAGGCGACATTAACGACGTCGCATTGCTCAAAAAACTCTTCGAGGTAATCCCTTTTACTCATGTCATGCATTTAGCTGCTCAAGCCGGCGTTCGATACGCCATGGAAAACCCAAGCTCTTACATCCATAGCAACATCGCCGGACTTGTTAATCTTCTTGAAGTCTGTAAAAACGCAAACCCACAACCCGCAATCGTTTGGGCATCATCTAGTTCTGTTTACGGATTGAACACAAAAGTACCCTTTTCAGAAAAAGATCGAACCGATCAACCGGCGAGCCTCTACGCCGCCACAAAAAAAGCCGGCGAAGAGATTGCACATACTTATAACCACATCTATGGCCTCTCTCTAACTGGTTTACGATTCTTTACTGTTTATGGACCTTGGGGAAGACCAGATATGGCTTATTTCTTCTTCACGAAAGACATCTTGAAAGGAAAATCGATTCCCATTTTCGAATCTGTCAACCATGGAACTGTCGCTCGTGATTTCACATACATTGATGATATCGTAAAGGGTTGTTTAGGTGCTTTAGATACTGCTGAAAAGAGTACAGGAAGTGGTGGGAAGAAGAAAGGTCCTGCACAATTGAGAGTTTTTAACTTAGGGAACACTTCACCTGTTCCTGTTTCAGATCTCGTTTCTATTTTGGAGAAGTTATTGAAAGTGAAAGCAAAAAGAAGAGTTATGAAGTTGCCAAGAAATGGTGATGTCCCATTTACTCATGCAAATATTAGTTTAGCTCAAAGGGAATTTGGGTATAAACCAACGACTGATCTTCAAATGGGTTTGAAGAAATTTGTTCGATGGTATGTGAGTTATTATGGATCTGGAAAGAAGAGTGATCATTGATGGAAAAAAAAGAAAGAAAGAAAGAAAGTGGTAAACATGTTCTTGAATTGTTATTCGTTTTGCTATTCACATGATTGTTTTGTTAAATCTGTAATATCCGAATACATTATCTTGTTGGTATATGAAACGGAAGACGGGAAAGACGGATGATGACACGAAGAACAAGATTTTGTTTCGGTTTATTTATCTGTACTAAAAGGAATTCAAGAACTTTATGTAATTTGTTGTAGCATTATTATTGTAGGATTCTTGACTTGATAGAGCAAATTTGCTTTGATTGGTGGACTTGTATCATTTATCTTGGAACTCAAATAAATAGAACACAAAAAGTTTGAATGTTTGTTAATCATGTTTTCTTGTTGATTTTTGTTTTACCTTTCTTGGTTTAAGTTTTGGATTTTGTGATTTGTTGTCAAACTTATTGGTTAAAGTTTGATATGTGTGAATTTTGTAATCTTGTTAGGTCGCTATTGTTCTTTCCTTTTTTGGCAATTGGATCTATTTTGCAGATTGTTAGATTGGATTTCGGGGTACTAAAGCAAGGTAGATTGTGATTTTAAATTGATAGAACAGCTTTTGAAGTTTATACGGAAACTCAAATGATTACTGCTATTGGATTGCAATAATCAGTTTTCAGGTTTCGTGGAGCCTGATTATGAGTTTTTATTAATTACAATCAATAATACAATGATAAAATGACAAAACTAGTAAAATTATCTGATCATTTTTTTTACTTAACAGTCAAATATTTGCAATTAGTCAAAAATATCTAATAAAACCGTAGATGATTATTATTTTGAGTTGCAATATAATAATAAAAAAAATTCAACAAAACTATAGGCGATTTAATCACCTACCGTATGCTGTCAAAATAAATACGGTTTGGTGCCCATATGAACATGAAGAACAAAACTGTAGGTCAGGGCACGTAACCTTCGATTCCTCCTTACCTACGGTTTGGGCAATTTTTTTGGTGTTGACTACTCTTTGGTTGGAGTTGACTATTATTTCATATTAGTTTTGATTGCTATATCGTACATATTTTTACTAGACCACCACATTTATTGAATTTGTTTATTTGGTGAAAAATAAGACTGATATTCCAGATCTAGATGAATCAAAAGTTAGTCTTTCTTGCCAACATCCTCAGGTGTTGTATTATTGTGCTATTGTTGATGATCGTGATATTAGAAAGTTGATCAACGTAATCAATGTGGTTGAAGGTAAATCTCTGTGTATGTGGTCGTAAGAGGGTGATGGTGCTAATGATATTGCCAATAGAGGAACAACATCTACAACAAACATATCCAACGGAAAAGGGAGCAACAACCCAATAGATACTTTTATAACTCCAAGTATACCTCAATATCATAGTGTTGCTAAAAATGTAAACGCAATGCAACAACCGATTATGTATGTGGAACTGCAAAATTATAAGTATGTTGGTGATAATGATGTTGGGACATATCTTAATGATGTGTGCGCACATAATTACTTTGAACATAAACTACAAGGCATGGTTAATCGAGTCAGTAATGAAACTGGAAAACATTCGCATGATTGCCCGCTACGAGGAAAAATAATATGTCCTCAGCAAGAAGCTTGAAAAGATCAATCCAGAAATCTCTACTCCCAAAGAAATGGCCGTCTTTGAGACCCATGAGCGTGATGCAACGAAAGTCCATTGCATTAT
Source organism: Lactuca serriola (assembly GCF_051521515.1). Classification (NCBI taxonomy): domain Eukaryota; kingdom Viridiplantae; phylum Streptophyta; class Magnoliopsida; order Asterales; family Asteraceae; genus Lactuca; species Lactuca serriola. Next base: position 287,640,408 of record NC_136410.1, read on the forward strand.
GCTGGCCACTATGAATCTTGAACTCCAAAAGTCCTATGAGGACATGTATCCCTATGAAATGCACCAAGATTTGCTGGAGAGGTACCACCAAAGCGCAAGGCAAGAGCGCTACGAGATCATCACCAACATGATCACCGCTAAGATGGGAAGTGGAGAATCCCTAACCTCGCATTTGCAAAAGATGCAAAGGTATGTTGATCGTCTTCGCAAGTTAAATGTTAACTTTGGGGAAGACTTGGCTATCGACATCATTCTCCACTCCTTGCCCTCGTGCTACAACCAATTTAGGATGACCTACCACATGAACAAAGAAGAAGTCACCCTAAGCAAACTCCAAGGACTCCTAAGGACTGCTGAGAGCAACCTCAAGGACAAATCTATTGCACCAACTCCCACTCCACCTGCTACTCTTGTTTTGGCCATTTGGCAAAGGAAGGGCAAAAAGAGGAAGGCTCCTTCAAAGATCCACCACAAGGGAAAGCCCCAAGATGGTTCCTCTACTAGTGGAACGGAAGTCGGCCCCGCTAAGCCCAACTCAAACGCTAAGGGGGCAGAATGTCACCACTGCCACAAAATAGGACACTGGAAGAGAAGCTGCCCGAAATATCTACAAGCCATCAAGGATGGGAAGATCAAGCCGTCTTTCGCAGGTATTTACACAATTAAATCTAATGATTCATCACAGACTATTTCTTGGGTTCTTGATACAGGATGTTGTTTTCACATATGTTCTGATTTGCAGGGACTAAGAAGAAATAGAGATATGGAGCATGGAAGAATAAATCTAATCATGGGAAACAGAAGATCGTCGCCTGTCACCAAAATTGGAGTGTATTCTTTAGCGCTTAGTAATGGATTAGCTTTAGATTTAGATAATTGTTGCTATTCGCCAGATATGGCAAGAAACATCATTTCATTTCATGGTTTGTTTAGACAAGGATTTAGATATTCGTTTGATAATGAGAAAGGTTCAATTTATGCTTATCTAAATGGTGCTTTATATTTTGAAGCATTGTCTTGTAATGGAATTTATGAAACTGTTATGGTTGTAGATAACTTAGGAAATGATGTGTTGTGTGTGGATTCTTCCAATGGTTTGGATAAAGCATGCTTGTGGCATTGTCGTCTTGTACATGTCAACAAGAAACGCATAGCCCAACTCCAAAAGGATGGAGTGTTGGAGTCATTCGACCTTAGGGACGATGACGTGTGCGAGTCTTGTTTACTTGGAAAGATGACCAAGTCACCCTTCACTGGCACTTGTGAAAAGGGTGAGGGTTTATTGGATCTCATACATAACGATGTATGTGGACCCTTTAGATCCACCACAAGAGACGTGAACCGCTTCTATGTGACTTTCACCGATGATTATATTAGATATGGGTATATTTACTTAATCAAGCACAAGTCAGAAACCTTTGAAAAGTTAAAAGAGTTTAATCAAGAAGTGGAGAATCAATTGGGCAGGAAAATCAAGATGCTTTGATCCGATCGAGGAGGAGAGTACCTATGTCTTGAATTCCACGACTATCTCAAGGAATGCGGAATAGTTTCGCAATTGACGCCTCCTAGGACACCGCATTTGAATGGTGTGGCTGAGAGGTGTAATCGAACCTTGTTGAACATGGTTCGTTCCATGATGAGTCGTGCTTCACTACCTATCTCATTATGGGGGTATGCCTTAGAGACTGCCGCCCATATCCTTAACTTAGTCCCTACAAAGAAGTTTACCAAAACACCTCACGAGATGTGGACAGGGGATGCTCCCTCGTTAGCACATATCAAGGTTTGGGGTTGCGAGGCTTTCGTAAGACGAGAGACTCACGACAAGCTCGAACCTCGTAGTGAGCGATGTATTTTCATTGGATACCCGCAGAAATCCTTTGGGTATCTCTTATATAGACCAAGTGACAATGTTGTCTTCGTTGCGAGGAGAGGGGTTTTTCGAGAGCGAGAACTCATAAACCAAGGAGACAGTAGGAGGCAAATCGATGTTGAAGAGATTCAAGAGTTGATCGATGAAGGAACCTCTAACGCTGGCAATCAACCCGAGGAGGAAACTCCGGTTGAACCAATTGACGAATCCTTACCTCTTAGACGTTCTGAAAGAGTTAGAGTTCAACCCCAGTTGTATGGTTTTCATATTACTACCGAAGGGGACACATATATTAGTGATAGTACACTAGTAAATCTAGATGAACCTAACAACTATAAAGAAGCCATGGCAGGCCCAGAGTCTGCGAAATGGAAAGAGGTGATGGACAACGAGATTTAGTCCATGTATGACAACCAAGTTTGGAATTTGGTTGACAATGTGCTCGGACGTAAGACGATTGGGTGCAAGTGGATCTTCAAGAAGAAGAAGGACATGGATGGGAATGTGCACACGTATAAGGCGCGATTGGTTGCGAAGGGATTTACTCAAACTCCCGGAGTTGACTATGATGAGACCTTCTCTCCAGTTGCTAAAATTAAGTCTATTAGGGTGATGCTGGCCGTTGCTGCATTTCATGATGATGAAATATGGCAAATGGATGTCAAAATCGCTTTCCTTAATGGGAAGTTGGACGATGATGTGTACATGGCTCAGCTAGAGGGTTTTGTCGATGTGAAGCATCCCAATAGAGTGTGCAAGCTTGAGAAGTCCATTTATGGACTTAAACAAGCATCTCACAGATGGAATCTTTGCTTTGATGAGAAAGTCAAAGAGTTTGGATTTGTACGAAGCAAAGATGAATCATGTGTATATGTCAAAGCTAGTGGGAGTATAGTTAGTTTTCTCGTGTTATATGTTGATGACATATTACTCATAGGAAACGACATCCCGACACTGCAGGAAGTTAAGTCCTGGCTCGGGAAGTGTTTTGCTATGAAGGACCTCAGAGAGGCTTCCTATATTTTTGTATGTCCCTAATTTGCCTGTGTATCAATCAAATCCGTTTGATGGTGCAGAATCCCAATCAAACGGATGATGTCAGATCAAATAGAAGAGAAGGAGAAGAAGCATACTATGAATCTTGTATGTATTGATATGAATTATGATCCGGATACAAGAGATTCACACACACACTAACACACAATAGTTCTTCTCTCTCTCTGGCCGTAAACTCTATTCGTGTTCATCAATCTTTTTCCTCACACCCCTCACCCCTATATTTATACATGAGAATATGGGCCGGGTAAACATGGGCCGTAAACAGGGTTTACGGCCGTAAACTCAACCGTAAACATGACCGTAAACTCCAAAAATATTACAGAAAAATACAATTGCCCAGAAAAGCAAAGTATAAACCATATTTTGACCTAACAATCTCCCCCTTGGTTTATAGCTTTCTTTTCTTAATTGACCCAACAAGCTCCCCCTAAAAAGTCGTTGGCTCTTCTTGTTGATCTTCATTGAGAGCTTTGGCTTCACCTTTAATCTTCGATGACTTCATGACTTCAAGATGAACTTGATGAATCTTCAATGAATGACTTCATCTTGAGCACTTGAGCTTTTCTGCAGAATTTGACATTGAACGTCCATTGGGTGAGGAGACTTCTTGTACTGATTCTTGAAAGATGACGCTTTCAGCTTGAGAATCTTCAGAGAGAACAAATCTTCTGGATCACTTCAGCAGGTACAACAATAGCAACAGACTGATTGAGGAGGCTTCAATGCAATCCGTCACATAATCTTCAATTTCTGCTTCACTTTGCTTCTAGGGTTGAAGGATTGAATGTTGAAAGAATAATCTTCATTTCTTGCTCCTTCAAATGAGAATTCTTCAATGCTCACGGACGAAGCTTTGGCTCAGAAATCTTCAACATGAACTCCATGAGTCTTATCTATACCTGAAATCACTTTTCAAGACAAAACAAAACTACAAGAAAACTTAGCACACAAATTAAAACAAAAACAAAAATATTTATGAATTTTTTTTTATATTTTCTGAAAAAGAAATAAAACAGAGAAAAAAAATATTTTTGGATTTTTGATTTTTCTGAACAAGAAATAAAACATAAATAACACTATTTTTGTTTGTTTGTTTGTTTGTTTTGTTTTGTTTTTTTTTTTTTTTTTTTTTTTTTTTTTTTTTTTTTTTTTTTTTTTTTTTTTTAATTCTCCCCTAATATTTAAATTAGAAGAAACTATGAATAAACTTAACAAAAACAAAAATAATAGCTAACTTTAAGAGTGATTTGGGATCAAAGTTGTTGGACAACCTTATTCCACTTGTCGGTACCCTTATCTTCACATCTTTGTCTGATCGATCGCCAGAATTGTGGTCCACTTAAACACGAAACATTTGTGACAAGATTTGGACATTTTACCAATGACATGATACATGCATATATCTAATTATAACTTTATTATCATGATTGGCCCTAATTCTTAAATAAATTATTCTTATGACCATTTAACTGACTACAACCAGGGATATTGTTGTCCACCTAAATCGAGCAGCGAGATCTACAGACAATCTGTTTGTGTTCAATTTTAAGTGTACTAGAACGTGTTTCCCACTTCCTGATATGCCCCAGCCATCAAGAACTTCCAAAGTACTCCTTACACCGGGAGGATAAATTCATAATTATATTACTTATTACTTCAGAGGGGTTGAGAAGAAGAAGGTTGCATATGCTGTGTACCAGGTCGGATTAGAAGTCACGCAAAGGAGACAACATATGGCTAACAGATAAGAAGTATTTCACATATATAGCCTGCAGAGAAATAGAGTTGCATATGTTGTGTACCAGGTCGGATTGGAAGTCACACAAAGGAGACAACATATGACTAACAGACGGAAAGAAAGAAAATGATATTCTACAGACCTAATTTATCGGAATTTACCAGTCGCCCCATCCAACCGAAATTAATGACAAAATCCTTACATCGAGGAAAAGTTAAACCACGGTTCTAAGTACGGGTTATTTAATGTGACCGATAAATTCCCAAGTATATCTCCCTGCTCAACCTATCCGAGCGTCGTGACATCAGGTTAAACGGATCTAACTAGGTAAAAGTTTGTCAAGTCCTTAAATTCATTAGGTTCAACTCTCCCTAGTCAAGACCATTTAAAATTTTTCGTGCCTACCAGCGCATCGAGCACAGAACGTAGACGATTCAACTTAGGTACGTTACGCCGATTCATATTTCCCGTTATCACTTGTTAATTTCATTTCCCAAAACATCTCCTGCAAGCACTTTTCATAACCAACATATTTTTTGATTTTTTGATTTTCTAATGTTTTTGGATTTTTTAAAATTTTAAAATTTTTGTTTTGTTTTTATTTCTCCCTCAAAATTTGTGCATAGGAGAGAAACGAAAATAAATGCGCAAATTCAAACTATCCTAAAATAAAAATTAGTCTTTAAAACGAATCAGCTTAAGAAAAACTCAGGAGTATAGAGAAGAAAACTCAAACCGTAAGTCACTGATTGAATTTGCATCCAGAAGGTCTGAGAACAGCACGCATAATCTCAGAATAGATCCAAAAATTATTCACATCGTTAAGTACTAACCCCATGATTGATCCCTTCCTTTCTTCCTTTCCCGCAAAAGGACACATACTCTCAACAAAGGTCTGAATGTTGTACAGTTGAGAGATGTCTCCTATCATGTGCCTGGAACAGCCACTACCAACAAACCGAAGTCTGATGATATGCCTCCATAGCTGCTCCGACACAGAGCGGGATTAATTGGTCTTTGGAACCCAGTCGATTTTGAAACTAGGTCGACCTTTGTCATCAATGCAGGGTACTCTTTCCCATGACATATCCTGCTTATCACAAACAGAAGACAATGAAACATTAGAGTCATTTGAAGATTTGGGAGTTTTCACCTTTGGTACCCATCTATATTCGGGTTTAACCCATTTCTTTTTCGATATGATGGGTGCCTCGGCACTTGCTTTGGAACTTGAAGTCGGCTGCCGAGATGACTTTGACCTAGCCGGTCTTGGTTTTACAGGAGCATCTCTTGAACTAGACTTCTGGGCCAACATTCCCTTCTTGTTCTTCGGAGTTGGATGCTTGGCCTTGTAAGTTTGATTCTTGGCCTTGGGAGTTGAATTCTTGGCCTTCTTGGCATTCCAGTCGGCGTTACCTGAACGTGACCTTGAGGGGTTTCTTTTGAAAAATCTCCCTCTTGGCGCGTTTTGCCATCCTTGTGCATAGTAGGGAACGTACGCGTGATTAGGACAATTTCTGGCAATGTGTCTAGGTGTTCCACAGTGATAACATGTCCTTTTCTTCACTGTGAAGTTGTTTCTTCCTGCCCCTGGTGGCGTATCTTTGCCTCGTTTCTTGTTGTTCCCACATGCACAATTGCAACAGGCACTTTGTTGCGTTGGAATTGGAGGCCTGTATTTCTCAACGACAGGTTTGTTAGGAGTAACATATTTAGAGTTCAAGGGGTCGTTTGTTTGTTCAGAAGAACTCTCCTTGTTCTCATCCTCTGCTACTTTACCTGCACATGTAACAGAAACATCAGTATTTTCAACATTAATAACTCCTCCTGACACAAATCCAGCTCGTTTGCCATATCGAAGATGTGGCTCCCTGTCAGTTTCGTCCTGTGTCATAGGGATGGATGTGTAGTTATGATTATAAGGAGGAGGTACACTATCATACCCTAGACCCTTGTTTTGATTTTCTTTGAATTTTAATTGGGTTTCATATAAGGACTCGACTGTCTAACTTGACGCAGTATAATTTTTTAAACTGACATCAGTTTTCCACACTTAATTTTTAAAGCGTCAAGTTCTTCAGTTACAGCAGCAAGTTGTCTCTTAACATAATCATAATTTTCATACTTGTTGCTATACTCTTCCTAAAGTTTCCTAAAGTCCTTGGTTTTTGCTTCTAACTCAGCCTTCAGGGGTTTCTGTCCTTTCCTGAGTTGATATCCTTCATATCTCAGGTCCTCAACTTCTCTTTTAAATAAATCAATTTGTTCCCGAAGAAATTTAATCGTAGCTTCACAAGCTGGAGTACATGTAACTTCAGTGACCAGAATGTTTTTAGAACTCATTGTTTCTCTACACTTCAAAGCATCAAGTTCTTGAATTATATCAGCAAGACTAAGATGATTGAGATCTTTTGTCTTCTTGATGATGGCCACGTTCATATCCCACGATTTCGGAAGTGAATTCAATAGGTTTTTGTTTATCTCAGATTTGGACAAGAAGATCCCAGCTATATTCATCTTAGTAGTAAGTGTAGTAAATCGCTGCAACTGAGTTTCGAGGGTTTCTCTAGGGATATAATCGAAAATGTTGAAATTTTGTCTTAACATATCTTGACGACTCTCTTTCATCTTTTCAAGTCCCTCGTAGACCTTAAAATTAAAAAGCACAACTAGAAGCTAAGATAAAACTTAAACGTCAAATTTAAAAATGCCTTTTTTTTAAAGTCAACCTTAAAAGTCAAATTTAAAAGGTCAAACTCAAAGTCAAACTTAAAAAAAGTCAAACTTAAAAGTCAAACCGAAAAGCTAAGTTTGAAAATTTAAAAGTCAAACGAGAAAGTCAAAATTTAAAATCAAATGTCAAACCTGAAAGTCAAAGTCAAAATTTTAAAATAAAAAGTAAAAAATATAAAATTTTATTATTAATTAATTTTTTTATTATATTATTATTATTATTAATTTTATTTATTTATGTATTTATTTTTTTTATTTTGGATGAAAAAGGAATTTGAAATTAAAAGAAATTTAGTTTTGAGGTAAAAAGTGTAAAAAATGCGAAATTTGAACAGAAAAAGTCGCTTTATGAATTAAATTCGGAAGGAGTTTATCATCTAGCAAGCTAGATGAGTTGGGAAAACACCGAAGGGAGGAACCAGGGGTCGCGTGTTTGATCCTTTGCAGCCCCAAATCAGTTCCTTTTTTTTAATATGTGCTGAACGAGCAAATGGTTGGGCCGTGAACTGTCCGATGGCCGTAAACCTCGAGCCATGAACTCCCAAACCCTAGCCGCCGCCGATGAGAAACCCTAGCCGCAAACTGTTTACGGCCGTGAACCCTTCAATGGCCGTAAACCCTTAAAAAAACGACGTTTTCCACCCTTTTTTGCTCAAAAACTCGAGCAAAAACTCGTTTTTATCAAAAATGTAAAGAAGAAACCCCCCTTAATTTTCAGAGATCTATCCAAAAACGCTAAAATATTTCGAAAATAAGATAAAATAATGCTCCAAATTTGACAAAATGACTGATACAACCAAACTCTGATACCAATTGTAAGTCCCTAATTTGCCTGTGTATCAATCAAATCCGTTTGATGGTGCGGAATCCCAATCAAACGGATGATGTCAGATCAAATAGAAGAGAAGGAGAAGAAGAATAATATGAATCTTGTATGTATTGATATGAATTATGATCCGAATACAAGAGATTCACACACACACACTAACACACAATAGTTCTTCTCTCTCTCTTTGGCCGTAAACTCTATTCGTGTTCATCAATCTTTTGCCTCACACCCCTCATCCCTATATATATATATATATATATATATATATATATATATATATATATATATATATATACACACACACACACATGAGAATATGGGCCGGGTAAACATGGGCCGTAAACAGGGTTTACGGCCGTAAACTCAATCGTAAACATGACCGTAAACTCCAAAAATATTACAGAAGAATACAATTGCCCAGAAAAGCAAAGTATAAAGTATATTTTGACCCAACAATTTTGGGAATAAGGATAGTGAGAGACTAAAGTAAGAGACTAATAGGACTTAGTCAGAATACTTACTTGGACAAGGTACTAAAACATTTTATTATGGAGAACTCGAAGAAGGGAGAATTACCGATCCAAATTAATGCTAAGTTGAGTAAGACTCAAAGTCCGAGTACTGAAGCCGAGATAGCTGAGATGAGCCGAGTACCTTACGCTTACGTAGTTGACTTAATCATGTATGCTATGACTTGTACTCACCCTGATGTGGCCTTTGCTTTGAGCATGGTCAGTAGATATCAAGGGAACCCCGGCAGAGCACATTGGACCGCAGTCAAGAATATCCTTAGATACCTTTGGAGGACCAAGGAATGGTTTCTGGTTCTCGGAGGGAGTGATGACTTAAAGGTGTGAGGGTATAGTGATGCCAGTTTCCAAACCGACATGGACAACTACCGTTCGCAGTCGGGCTGGGTCTTTACCCTTAATGGAGGAGTAGTGACTTGGAAAAGTTCCAAGTAAGAAACCGTAGCTTATTCAACGTGCGAATCAGAGTACACTGCATTGAGTGAAGCATCAAAGGAGGAAATATGGCTGAAGAACTTCATTGGAGATCTTGGAGTTGTACCTGCCATAGCGGAGCCTATGGAAATTTTTTGTGATAATGAAGGAGCGGTTGCCTTGACCAAGGAACCGAGGGATCATGATAGATCTCGACATATCGACATAAAATATCACTTTATTAGACATCAGGTAGAAGAAGGAATCCTCGTAGTTAAGAGGATATCATCAGAGGATAACCCAGCAGATCCACTTACGAAGGGACTGAGTAGGGTTAAGCATTTGCAGCACGCTAGGAGCATTGGGCTGAAGGACGATGTTAGTTTGGATTAGATAGTTTAGAATTGAGTAATAGATAATTGTAATTGACATTTGATGATTAAATAAAGGAGTGTTATTTATTAGTATAGCTACTGTCTTATGTTGACTATTATTTTGCTTTGCATGTTTTGACTTCCTGAATAATTGAGTTAGTTAGGAATAATCGAATTATTCAAACGATCCACAGTCGTTCATATGTTGGAAGTAGGTGTGAATGAAGACTCTCATGAATTGGTGTGTAGATTGCCTGTGTAACATCTCGAAATATCAAGAGTAGAGTTGAAGGGCTAAAAGAGTAAGTTGTGAAAGAGTGACTCGGCGAGTCCATGGATGGACTCGGCGAGTAGAGTCGCGACTGGGTCGCGTGTTAAGTAGCCGACTCGGCGAGTCAGTGAGGAGGACTCGGCGAGTAGGCGCTGATTGGAGAAAACCCTAATTCTCAGGGTTGAGCCCTATATAAAGAACATTATGTTTTCCTCCCAGCCTCCTTATCACCCCTAAAGCCCCAGAAAACCCTAAATCGCGGTGAAGCACCATTGTTGAGTGGATTGGAGCTTGGAAAAGTAATTGTGAAGGAATTTTGGGAGATTGAAGGCTTGGAGCAAGGGGCTTTGCTTGGATTCAAATTACATTGCAGTTGGGGCATCTCTTGGAGGTAATATCTCGTTCTTGGGCTGTTGTTATGTTGTTTCTTCATTTTGGGGTTGTGTGAACTTGTCTATGGATGTAATGGGAAGTCTAGAGGTTAGATCTGAGGTTGCTACCTCAGATCTGGAAGGGAGAAGAATTAGAGAGCATGAAAGTCCCTGTGTTGGAGTGTTTAGTGAAGCTTTCATGTCCCAAACCCTAGCCCAATGTGCAAATGGCCTAGATCTCTTTGGATTCACGTAAAGTTTGCCACTTTACGTGATGGATGAGTGGTAGGAGGCTAGATCTATGTTTTGGAGCAATTGCATGGCCTGGAATGCTTCTGAATGGATGCAGACCGGTGGTACTCGGCGAGTCACATGGGTGTACTCGACGAGTTGCTTGAAGATGAGCTGGGACTCGGCGAGTTGGAAGAACAACTCGGCGAGTTGGATGAAGATGGCCTGGAACTCGGCGAGTTGTATGAATAACTATGCGAGTAGGTTGATGATAGTCTTGGACTAGGCGATTCTGTTCTTGGACTCGGTGAGTCTTGTCGAAGAGTCCCGATATTTCCTGGTTGAGTCGAGAATCGGTGAGTCAAGGGATGACTCGGTGAGTTGTGTGCGAGTGGACTCAAAGTTGTTGGACTCGGCGAGTCTCGGAGTGACTCGGCGAGTTAGGTCGCGGATTGAGTGAAGTTCTGATTATAGGAACTCGGCGAGTCATAGGGTTGACTCGGCGAGTAGGGTCAGTCAGGGGTTGACTTTGACTGAGGACTTTGATTTTGACCAAGGGTTGACCGTTGACTTTTAGGGTTTGGTCAGCGATGTGGCCTTTGGGCCAAGAGAGGGGTAAAATAGTCTTTTACCCTTAAGAGGGTGCATTGAGAGGATTGATTCTAGTCTCGAGAGTTATAGTCATGAGAGTTTTGCCTTACGTGTTAGGCGGTGGCGAGTTCGAGATTCAAGTATGGAGATATCTGCTTTCTGCTTGCCAGGTGAGTCTCCTCACTATACTTTACCCTGAGTAGGTAACCAGAGTTATGTGACAGAGTATTGTATGTTATGTATGCTATATGTTGTACTGCATTATTTCTATGTGATTTATGCTGTGCATGTTTGCAGAGTTGGAACCGAAGGGTTCCTAGAGTTAGAACCTAAGGGTTCACAAAGTTTGGGTGCACGGACCCATAGAGTTATAGCCTCGAGTGGCTTATATGTGTTATGTGTGTGGTATTTTGGGGAACTCACTAAGCTTCGTGCTTACAGTGTTTTGTGTTATGTTGTTTTCAGGTTTCTTTCAGTATCACGGGACGGCACCGGCTTGATTGTACACAACAGAGAAAGAGTCATATTTTGGAGGATCCTGGTTTTTTCTATGCAAGTGAAAATGGAGCTATGCTTTGTAATTCGGTTATGAATGAGATTTTAAACAAGTGTTCTAAGAATAAAATGATTATTTTAAATGAAAATTTTGTCTTGAAATTTACGGTGTTACAAGTTGGTATCAGAGCCTTGGTTTGAGGGATTCGGATGCGTCTTCGGGTAATTCTGGACTCAAACTGAGGAAGTAAGAAAAGTTTTCAAAGAAATAATTTTCTAAAGCGAATAAGATTTCAAAGAGAAAATGAGAAAGAGCAGTATGTACAATCAGCCAGAGCCCGAACGGTGATTTCCTAAAATACCCTTACTTTTGTGTTATGAGATATTTATGATGCACTTTATGAGATATTATTGCATGCTAGAGACAGGCTAGGTATTCCATATATTAGGACTAGAGTGGCCTGATTTGTGATGCCTTAACCTAGGAATTGTTGTGATATGCGTCGTGCTTTTGAGTATGTGATGAGTGAGAATATTTGATTGGAATCCTTTAGGGGATTTGAGTAGAGGAGTAATCTAGGAAAGATACCTAGATGAGTATTGTGGCACTTGGAGAAAGAATAGTTAGAGCCCACGAGGGGAAGAGTTACAGAGTTCGGTGGTACTTCCGAGGATGACCAGAGCAAGCGGAGTTATAACCCAGAGTGAGTCATATATATTCTTCGATGCTCGAATGCTGCTTGCTTCGTGCTTTGTGGAACTCTCGATGATGGGAGTCAGCTACCAAGTGAATATGACGATATTCAGGAGGTAGATGGCTGGCATCATTAGGGGCTCTTCAGCAGCTGATGGCAGAGAAGTGTGGGAATCTGAGGAGAGCCTAGGGAGTAATCTTAGCCAGATGAGTGCACTGGCAGGGTAGAGAATTTCGCTGGGGAGCGAGCGCGCGACGGAATTGGTGAACGAGAAGGTTGAGCAGCTACTTAGGAGCTCCGGGATAGTCCGTGTGGAAAGTATGGGTAGATGTGGCAGGTAGTATGGGCCCGTACTACTAAAAGCAGAGGACCCATACTTGATACAGGGAGTATTCTGAAGGTTCTAACGAGCGTATTAAGGAGTGATGTATGGTTCGAGTACTATACATCGGAGCAGATTGAGGAGTGATGTTATGGTTCGAGTATCATACATCGGAGCAGATGGAGTAGTGATGCTATGGTTCGGGTACCATACAACAGAGCATATTGAGAAGAGATGTCATGGGATGAGTACCATGGTTCGTAGTGAATGATGCTTGTGATTCTCTGGTTATCCGGTCACGATTGATGAGATGGAGATTGGACGCTATGGGTTTTAGGCCTGTAGGCCATGATTGAGTTTGGAGAGGCGTCCCTCGAGAGGGAAGTCGAGAGCCTATCAGAGTATTTTGGTAAGGAGTTAGAGGGAGAGGAGAATTTCGGTCTGAGTTGAGCAATCAGTCGATAGAGGAGAGGCCACCTTCTATGTGAGTGGTGCTATTTATGTTCGTGTGCGGAACGTGAGAGGCCTGATGTTTTAGTTTTGGGTTTGGGGGTAAACCCTGCAGGTCGTTATTGATGATGATTTCTCCCAGAGTATCAGGTAGCATGTGTGCCGCGAGGCAGTGATTTATCATGAGCAGATAGTCAGTTAGGACTGAGATAGTCGAGGACCACACTACACCTATTTAGGTATAGTAGGATGTATTGTAGTGGTACCAGTGGGGAGTTCAGTCAAGTTTAGTAGTGTAGAGAGTTTTCTATCTATGTTGGGTGTGGAATATGGGAGTGGGTCCCTGTTCTTGGGATGATCCCGGTGTTGGAGTGATGTTTGATGAGATGAGGTGAGGGGTACGATGATTTTGTGGATCGGTCTATGAGCCAGGGATGTTATTGAGCAGTTGAGTTGTTTGGTACTATATTGGTACGAGATTTGGAACGACTAGGGGCAGTCGTGGCAAGAAGTTCTTGAGGAGTTCATCTGAGGATCAGAGTTATGAGATCGATTAATTTCCTTAAAGGGGATTATCGGGTGTTGCGTAGCACCTTCCAGGGGCAGGTGCGTTATGGATGGTGGAAATAGTTCGTGAGGTTGTTGATGTGTCAGATAGTGATGGTTCGAACCCTAAGTGGGGGAGAACCGGGTGGTTTATTGAGAGAACCAGAGATTTGTGCAAGAGCGGTTAGGGGTTGGATGCAGAACCTGCGGCTTGAATTCATGAGATCAGGGTCATTGGTCATTAAGGAAAGGTGCAGGGCGAGATAATGCATGTGATATATGTCTAAGAGAAGGATGGGTGTCTCCACGGCGGGTGGTCAATGATCAGGAATCTGATGGTGGTCAGAGTCGTCTTGAGTGGAAGGCTCGTAATGATGGTATGGGCAGTCGAGAACTTCTGGGTAGCCAATTTTCGAGTAGCCAATTCCCGGGCTAGGATGTGTATTCTTGCTTGAATTTTTGAGCAGTAGTGGAAAGGGTTTCGGAGGATCATCAGTGTGTTCTGAAGGGTTAGCGCCTTCCTTGTATTCCAATTGAGTGTTTGGATGCACTGAAGTTGCGCATCGTGTGATATCAGAAATTAGTATGGGATTCAGAGGAAATGTATTGTCGTGAGTGTATGGTATTGGGAGTAAGGGAATCAGTGGTTGTGGCAGGATCTTGTGATGTTTTGTTGGGATATTCCGAGGTATCCGGGTATGATACCTTTATTTCGGAGTTACTCGTAAATCTTGAGTTGAAACGATTTGTGGTGTATCAGGTATCTACGGATCTAGTGGGAGCCCTTCGAGTATGGGCATCCAGGGAGATTATTAAGAGAATGGAACTTCGCAAGGGTGGGCATTTTGATATGTCGATTGCTTCCAGAGTCTGGAATGTGTATTCGAGTCGAGTATGGGTAGCTGCTTGTGATAGTCTGCGGAGCATGAGCTAGTGGAGTCAGAGGGTGTTGTGATACTGCGGGGAGCCATAGTACTCACTAGTCAAAGGGTGTTGTGATACTGCGGGGAGCCGTAGTACTCACTAGTCAGAGGGTGTTGTGATACTGCGAGGAGCCGTAGTACTCACTAGTCAGAAGGTGTTGTGATACTACGGGGAGCCGTAGTACTCACTAGTCAGAGGGTGTTGTGATACTGCGGGGAGCCATAGTACTCACTAGTCAGAGGGTGTTGTGATACTGCGGGGAGCCGTAGTACTCACTAGTTAGAGGGTGTTGTGATACTGCAAGGGGCCGTAGTACTCACTAGATGGCAAGAGAATGTGATGATGGAATGATCTCCGATCAGTGTATGATGTGGAAGAGTTTTGGGCTTGAGTATCCCTAGTATTGAGTTCTGGAGCCTGGGTGTTGAACCGGGGGCGAGACTGGGGTCACCGTCTCTGTCGGGAGATGCGGTGAGATGCTCAAGGGATATGCGCAGCAGAAACCAGAGATCAGAGTTGAGGCGACCCTCGGTTGGATCGTATTTTCTCGCATGAGGAAAAGAGAATTTTGTGACTTGCGCGTCCCTGGGTCGGGATAGTGGTCACGGGGAGGAAGTTAGTGGGTTATTTGGATCATGATATGGGTGACCTTTGGAGGCTCAGCTGTGGAGTCAAAAGCTGACCTGGTGCTCAGTCTCGAAGAGGGATATGAGGAATGAGCTAGAGCTTATCATGATGATGTCTGAGGACACTTCAGAGTGAGCGAGCGATTCAGACGCTCGAAGACATGCTTCGGGCATGTGTATTAGACCTCGGAGGGAGTTGCGGCACGTATTTATCTTTGGTTGAGTTATCCTATATCAACAGCCATCATTAGTGCATTGGTATGCCACCCTTTGAGCTGTTGTGTGGGAGGAGGTGTCGGACCCTCATTTGTTGGAGAGAGGTAGCGCATGGACCCGAGGGCCCTTGCGAGCAGATCCAGAGCATGTGTGATACATGGAGTAGTGGCAAGGTTGGCTAGTGGTTTCCCTGGGTAAGGGAAAAGAAAGGTATGTAACCCCCGAGGGGGGGTGTTGGTTCATGGAAGTGAAAGTAGTAGTGAGAGTGGATGATTTGGAGTATGGTGATTATCAGAGGGTACAGTCGGTGCCCGGATTGAGACGGTGGTTAGGACACCGCAAGGAAAGAGGAAGTTAGTTCGAGTTCGATGGTTGTGCTTGAGGAACCTGGTCCAGTTAGGGCCAGGTGGCGCGTCGTGGGAGTATTTTGGAGTTGAGCTGCCGTAGGCTTCGAGGGCGAAGCCTAATTTAAGTGGGGGAGAATTGTAACATCCCGAAATATCAAGAGTAGAGTTGAAGGGCTAAAAGAGTAAGTTGTGAAGAGTGACTCGGCGAGTCCATGGATGGACTCGGCGAGTAGAGTCGTGACTGGGTCACGTGTTAAGTAGCCGACTCGGTGAGTCAGTGAGGAGGACTCGGCGAGTAGGCGCTGATTGGAGAAAACCCTAATTCTCGGGGTTGAGCCCTATATAAAGAACATTATGTTTTCCTCCCAGCCTCCTTATCACCCCTAAAGCCCCAGAAAACCTTAAATCGCGGTGAAGCACCATTGTTGAGTGGATTGGAGCTTGGAAAAGTAATTGTGAAGGAATTTTGGGAGATTGAAGGCTTGGAGCAAGGGGCTTTGCTTGGATTCGAATTACATTGCAGTTGGGGCATCTCTTGGAGGTAATATCTCGTTCTTGGGTTGTTGTTATGTTGTTTCTTCATTTTGGGGTTGTGGGAACTTGTCTATGGATGTAATGGGAAGTCTAGAGGTTAGATCTGAGGTTGCTACCTCAGATCTGGAAGGGAGAAGAATCAGAGAGCATGAAAGTCCCTATGTTGGAGTGTTTAGTGAAGCTTTCATGTCCCAAA
This sequence comes from Lactuca serriola, assembly GCF_051521515.1. Lineage (NCBI taxonomy): Eukaryota > Viridiplantae > Streptophyta > Magnoliopsida > Asterales > Asteraceae > Lactuca > Lactuca serriola. Next base: position 287,656,776 of record NC_136410.1, read on the forward strand.
CCCTAGCCCAATGTGCAAATGGCCTAGATCTCTTTGGATTCACGTAAAGTTTGCCACTTTACGTGATGGATGAGTGGTAGGAGGCTAGATCTATGTTTTGGAGCAATTGCATGGCCTGGAATGCTTCTGAATGGATGCAGACCGGTGGTACTTGGCGAGTCACATGGGTGTACTCGACGAGTTGCTTGAAGATGAGCTGGGACTCGGCGAGTTGGAAGAACAACTCGGCGAGTTGGATGAAGATGGCCTGGAACTCGGCGAGTTGTATGAACAACTCGGCGAGTAGGTTGATGATAGTCTTGGACTAGGCGAGTCTGTTCTTGCACTCGGCGAGTCTTGTCGAAGAGTCCCGATATTTCCTGGTTGAGTCGAGAATCGGTGAGTCAAGGGATGACTCGGTGAGTTGTGTGCGAGTGGACTCAAAGTTGTTGGACTCGGCGAGTCTCGGAGTGACTCGGCGAGTTAGGTCGCGGATTGAGTGAAGTTCTGATTATAGGAACTCGGCGAGTCATAGGGTTGACTCGGCGAGTAGGGTCAGTCAGGGGTTGACTTTGACTGAGGACTTTGATTTTGACCAAGGGTTGACCGTTGACTTTTAGGGTTTGGTCAGCGATGTGGCCTTTGGGCCAAGAGAGGGGTAAAATAGTCTTTTACCCTTAAGAGGGTGCATTGAGAGGATTTATTCTAGTCTCGAGAGTTATAGTCATGAGAGTTTTGCCTTACGTGTTAGGCGGTGGCGAGTTCGAGATTCAAGTATGGAGATATCTGCTTTCTGCTTGCCAGGTGAGTCTCCTCACTATACTTTACCCTGAGTAGGTAACCAGAGTTATGTGACAGAGTATTGTATGTTATGTATGCTATATGTTGTACTGCATTATTTCTATGTGATTTATGCTGTGCATGTTTGCAGAGTTGGAACCGAAGGGTTCCTAGAGTTAGAACCTGAGGGTTCACAGAGTTTGGGTGCACGTACCCATAGAGTTATAGCCTCGAGTGGCTTATATGTGTTATGTGTGTGGTATTTTGGGGAACTCACTAAGCTTCGTGCTTATAGTGTTTTGTGTTATGTTGTTTTTAGGTTTCTTTCAGTATCACGGGACGGCACCGGCTTGATTGTACACAACAGAGAAAGAGTCATATTTTGGAGGATCCTGGTTTTTTCTATGCAAGTGAAAATGGAGCTATGCTTTGTAATTCGATTATGAATGAGATTTTAAACAAGTGTTCTTAGAATAAAATGATTATTTTAAATGAAAATTTTGTCTTGAAATTTACGGTGTTACAGCCTGAATGTTATTAGACATAACAAAGGTTCGTTACAACATTCATGAGTGCTTATAAATAAGTTTTGAGCATTGCAATAAACCTGCACTTGCTGGAATCACTTCATGGAATCTTGTTGGATTAGTGTCTAAGTCCATAACTATTTTGGTATGTACTTGACCCGATGGTGCATGGTCCTTTTGGGTTGCCTTCACCAAAGCAACTTGATAGGATGAATTATGGAGAGAAAGGATTAAATATGATTTATTAATATATTATGAGAATAATATATTAAAGGAGAAATCATATTGTTTAATTAATCTTAGTCAAGAATTAATAAGAATTAAGTTTGTGACTAAAAGAGATTATTTAAACTTAAGGGACTAGAATTGTAATTATAATATAATTGCAATTGCGCCATGGATTGCCTTATATTATAAGGATGGACGAATTCTATGGGGAAACCCATTAGAAATCGTCCAAGGCCTTAAGGAAAGGAGTCCATGGGTTGCTTAGGGCTTAAGCATCCAAATTAGGGTTTCCTTGTTAGATAACCCTAATAGCCTCACTATATATATAACCCTTAAGGCTCAAAAACGTGGGGAACTTCTCTTCTAGGGTTAGTACACTTTTTGGGCAGCCTCCATCCTCTCTCCTCTTCATCCTCTTGCTCTTGGTGTTTGTGAACCATTAGAGGAGTGACATTTGTGACTCTAAGCTTTCTAAAGTCATTACAAGGAGGATTTGAGATTGTTATTGCTACATAACAATCAAGGTATGATCTAAACCCTAATTATATGTTGTATTGATTATCATATGCTAGATCTAGGGTTTATAGTCTTGGATAACTTGCATGTACAATAGAGAAACCTAGATCCAAGCATTAGGGTTTGTATGAGCACATAGGATGTTCTTATGACCAAAACCCATCAGTGTTGTATGAGCACATAGGATGTTCTTATGACCAAAACCCATCAGTGGTATCAGAGCCATGATTGGTTTCTATTGTATTGATGCCTTGTTTGTTTGTTCAAGATGTAAAATCGATTTTTTGGCCCCCTGTCTGATGAACTCGGCGAGTTCCAATGTGGACTCGGCGAGTAGCTCCAACTCGGCGAGTCCATAGAGGAACTCGGCGAGTTCGAGCGTCAGAAGGAGGCTGTTTCGGGATTTTTGCCTATTTTGACTTAGGATAATTGTCATAATTGTTTAAAATTAATAAAATTCAAATTTTATTGATTCCTTATGATTATCCTTGTCAAAATAAAAGATTTTGGTCATCTAATTAGATAATTGTTACCTATTTGATAAAAGTTAAGTTATGGAAATTATTTGATCATTATCTTGTAAGACTTTGAACTAGATCTAATTAGATAACCACCAATTATAGTTAATTGCCTTATTTGAATTATGTGATCTAGAATATTCTTGACAAAGTTTGGAAAAGTTTCAAATTAATCCCTTTAGGTTTTATAGTTTAAATTAGAACTTCAAGGTTTAGAATTTAAATAGTTGAAACCCTAATGTTTTGAAAAAGGTTTCAAAACTTGCCCTCAAGTTTTGGAATTTAAATTTTGATTGAAAAGTTTGATTTTGAAATATTTAAATTCTATACCCTAATGTTTTGAAATGTTTCAAAACTTGCCCTCAAGTTTTGGAATTTAAAAGTTGATTAAAAGTTTAATTTAGGAATGTTAAATTCTAAAACCCTAGTATTGTTTTGAAAAGTTCAAATCACACCCTTATGGTTTTATTAATTAATTAAGGTGTATAATTAAAAGAGGTTTAATAAATCCATAAAATTTTAGGTTTAAAATTTAATTGAATTAAAAGTATAATTGTTAAATTTGACCTCCTAGTATTTTAAAAGTGTAAAATACACCCTATACTATATAACATTAAAAGTCTAACATTATATATATATATATATATATATATATATATATATATATATATATATATATATATGAGTAAAAGTTAGTCTTACCGTTAGTAGGCCTCATTCACGAAGCTAGTCTATAAGGGGTGTTTAAGGAAATTGCCTATAAAATGGCGATTGAATGGGTATCCACTCTTACCCACCGCACTCTTGACTAGTGGAGGGTCGTTAGCCGAACGGGTAGAATAGGACAAAACCTTCCATTATAAGTATAATGAAGTACATAAGTAAATAAATGTTTTACAAATTCCCAATCTTAGTTACTTTAGGCAAAAGTGAATTGATGCAATTCCATGAAATTACACTTTGTGCCCTTGCGAAGACATTAGTGGAGCGCGTATGGTTAACTGGAACACTAAATGGTTCTAAGCAAAGGTAGCAAAGGGTGACTCAATGTTTGTCATAGTTCGATGGAGCGTGTGTGGTTTACCGGCACATCGAATAGGTGACTGTAACATGTGGGGGCACCATGTAAGTTTGCATGGTTATTCACACCCGCTTTGTGATCCTCGGCATCCCAGTCACAAACTAGAGGGGCATATCAAGATTTAAACATGCCATTGAAATGTTAAATGAATCTCAAAGTATCTAGGAGTTTTCATAGATATAAAACTTAAATTTCTTTTTCGTTTTTCATGGTGGAAATTAGTGAATCGTCATTCACTTACCTTCAAATATTTTGCAAGTAGATTACGGCATCCCTTTTCTAGGTTGTAGCATATTGTGTTAGGTCCTAGCCTTAGTATCTCATTTGGGTGATTTACTAAGGAATCAATCAATCAAATAACTTGAATTCGTTTTCTCCTGTTTTGTAGATGTCAAAGTATGACAACTATGGTATTCCCAAATCCCGTGGAACAAGCATTCCACATGAAGATGATATTCCACGATTCGATTGAGGAACAAGAGATCATGCTTCTCTTCCTCCACCTCCTCCAATTATTCTCCCAAACACACAAGTTCGAAGGCTTGAAAAGTTCAAGCTCACTCAAGCCCTTTTGGCAAGTAAACATAAAGAAGGAAAGTCGGTGTGTGCACACGTCCTAGGGATGAAGTCACACATTTATAGGTTAAGAATGTTGGGATCTGTTGTCTGTGAGGAGATGGCTGTTGATTGGGTTCTTCAGTCACTTCCTAACTCATATAGTGAGTTCGTAAGAGAGTACTATATAATGAACTGCGACGTGACCCTTATAGATCTCACCTATATGCTTATTGCTGTTAAATCAGCAATGGTTTGGCGCAATAGAAAAGCAAAGTTAATTGGTGAATCTGCCTTCAAGACCTCTATGGATATAGACAATGGCAACGAAAGACATGCTATGATCGAAAAGTTTGATCATAAGAGAAAGGCAATGTCTGAAGTAGTTCCATGTCCTGTTCCAAAAGAGTCAATTTGTTTTTATTGCCAAGAGAAGGGGCATTAGAGACGAAGCTGCCCTATTTACCTAAGAGATCTAAGAGATGGGAGAGTCAAAACGTATGGCTCTACTTTAGGTAAAATCCATTGACTAACTCTTTTAAAGCTCCTATTCTAGATTCTTAATACATAATGTGATAAGATTACAATTGATGTTTTGAAGGATCGAAGAAAAGAAAGGAAGCTTAAGGGAAGAAGTGAACAGAATCTAACCGTGAAGGAATGGATTTCGATCGCATTACTTGAAGATTAGATTCTTGAGCTACTACTTGGAGTTAGAATAAGATTGCTAATAAAGATGTATTAGCATAGTTTTTCAATGAATTGCATTATAAGGACAAATTTTTCCGCAATAAAATAAATTTTGATTTAAAATTTTATTTATTTATCCTTACAATGGCGTGTATGAAAAATTGATGTTAAAATGTTTCTATTATCAGCAATAATGGATTTGATTCTTAATTATGTTATTTGTGGAAATGTCGAGAATTTACCAAATAGGGAGAGTTTCTCATCGCCCAAGCTTCAATTGGACAGAAACTTGGAATCATGCAACTTGGTTGCACGATGAATGAGAAATTTCATATTTGGAAATTAGACAAATTCATTGACAAAGTGTCAAGTGAAGGACTAGGAGATCGAGTACACAAGGTTGCGTGTTGATCAAGTCCACCATAAGAGTAACAAGATATTCGTCATGAATTTACTAAAGGTTTAGTAAATATGATTATACTTATAAGATTAAGTGTAATTCTGAATTGATTGAAAAAAGTTTAAATCAATAGCAGAACGAATAAGAAGAATCAAGTAGACAGAAAGATAAAAGTTTCTCCATTCTAAGAAGAAGGGAGAGTACCTTTTATGCTTTATGATAGGTCTTAATGATTAAGAACCATATCTCAATTGATCCTCTAAGTGAGTCTTAGTACAATTACATGTCTAAGAAGAGGAATCAAGAATTGAAGAAATGATTAAATCAAGGAGTCAATCATACTTCGTTCCAAAACAAGTCTTAGAGTTAAGATTGTGAAATTGAGTGATAAGTATTAAGAAGGTTTATAACATTCATCAAATGTGGAAAGTTGTGATGTCTTGGATAAGACAAAGACCAACTAGGACCAATTTATGAAGTGTTTTGATAAAAACTACACTAACTCTTGAATATTTGTTTGTCAAGAAATGTTTATTAACAAGAGAATCTTATATGTCAAGGAGTCAGTGGGAGTCTTAATGGTCTTGAAAGGTTTCAAGAAGAAATCAAAATAGACCTTATCAGTCATCACTAGCACACGAGTTGAGGTTTACAACCTATCGTGTTGACATTATTTTGTTTCTGTGCCGTTCCAATTAAGTTAATTATGCATGTGAGTTCTATGAGTTCTCATTTGAATGCATAAAAGGCAAGGACCTTGATCAATGAAAAGTACATTGATAGGAAAAGGTGGGCTCTTAACTACTTGGAAGACATGGTGGGCAGCTGTGTTACCATAAGGCAAAGAAATCAATATTAAGAAAGTTCGGTCCATGTGAGTTTGAATTTGTCGTAAACTTTGGGTTTAACAAATTCACATGGATAGGAACACATACACCATTAAAATCTAAGTGTCATAAGATTCCCTCCTTCATGAAAATGACTGTGAGGAAATGCTTTCACTAAGAGAGATTTTAAAAGGATAGTGATTGTGAAAATTGTATTCTCGAATTCGATTATGGTTACGGTATCCCTTTCCATAATTTGAATTGTGAGATTTGGCAATTAGTCTAAATTGTTTAGAGACACATATGAGCTATCTAAGGGAAAGGTGTATAAGCTTAGATAAAGGATTATCAAAGCATTAAGTTTTAGAAACATGAACTTAAGAAATTCAATAAGTATTGTTTTTCTGGAAGTTAAGCTGGTTTCTGAATACATGTCAAAGCTAGTGGGAGCATAAGTGTTATGTTTATAATAATCATCATGATAGTGGGAGCATAAATTTTATGATTGTATGATTATTAAGGTAAGTATTGCAAGTTAGCAATATTAATTATAGAAAAACAAGAGTTACACCTTGCAAAGTCGTAAGGGTTGTAAAGCTCTTTTACTATAATTAAGGAAGAGAATATTATGCTTCATTTCAAATCTAAAGGCTTAGGTTGTGGAATGTTAATAATTTAGTCAAGGAAACATAGTGTGTTCTTAAAAATCCGATTATGATTACAACATTCCTCTTCATAGTTCGAATTTTGAGAACGTAGCACATAAAATATTATGGCAGAAGATTGATAAAGTATCGAATCTTCGTGTAAGACATTATGCATCGTGTCCCATACGCTTCGGGTATAGGATTGATTGCAAATGCTATAATATTTGACCATTCTAAAATTTTCCAAATGTCTAGCGCATTTAGAGGGAAAAAGGACGAGAATCGGTTTTGACTAAGATAATTAAACAACTATCAAAGGACAATCCAAAGTTCGCCGAGGATCGGTCGCTTGTGAGTAGTTGGAAGTATAGTATTGGATGGACCATATCGACATTATTATGAATAGATAAGATTCTATTGAGAATGAGTTGTCATGTGGTAAGTATGGAAAGATTTCCATATTGGGAATTGAATATTGAAAATCTATGTCTAGATTAGAAACTTTATGCAAAAGGATGTTCAAAGGAATGTACTTTGAGTGAGAGACATCATATCTAAGGAATTGTCTTGTAACAATCTCCGATAGAGGACTTTGTAATTTCATTGGCAATAGTCATTGTGACTTTACTGCAGTGACATTACAAAAGGATCATTGCATAAAATGTTAGAATCTGGCATATTCCATAAGTGGCAAGAATTTGATATTCTTTAACTTGTGAAAAGGATTGGGAGTTGTGAAATGAGTATGATTGGAAATGTGTTCATTTGATCCATTTCACAAAGTAAAAACCATAGGTAAACATTGTGTGCATGCTAAGAGCATGGGACAAGTGTAATAATTCAAGCAAGAAGTTGATTAACCGAAACAACAAATAATGAGTAATCGATATGGTGATAAATAAAAGTTGTTTTATTTATACTCAAAGGTTTGAGGCCATATGGGATTAGTATTATTCTTGTGTTTCAGTTTGCATGTTTTGACTTCCTGAATAATTTAATTGGCTTAGAACAGTCAAATTATTCGAACGGGCCACATTCATTCATATGTTGGAAGTAGGTATGAATGAAGACCGTCGTGAATTGGTGTGTGGATTGTCTAAAGAGCATTAGACATAAGCAAATGTTTGCTGCAACGTTCATGAGTGCTTATGGATATGATTTGAGTATTGGATTAAACCCACGCTCACTTGGATCACTCCATGAATTGTATCACGAGTGATTGGTGAGACGATAACATCTTATATTTTTGAAACCGAGATGTGTGAGTTGTATCTTGCAAATCGGTTGCACATTGATAATATGTAAATGCACCAGTAACTTGGTGTTATAAAACATATTGTTGTGTGTGATTCAGTGAGTGAGTGCAAGCGAGCATTGAATCAAAGTTTATCTGTTCCTTTTATCCAGAGTAGGATAAAAGCGATATCTTTGGGCCCCTCGATGATTTAGTGATGACAAACGTAAATGCTCGGCTGGGCTAGGGCTAATTTGATTTGTTCAATTAGTCAGTCGTCATAAATCGGAAGTCGAGAAATTGTACAGAGAGAATGATTAGAAATCATGTCTCATACGATATCTAGAATGGAGGAATATATGATACCTTATCTAAAGGACACGCGTATCTGATAGGATCAGAGTTGACAACGGCTTTGGAAAGCTACGATTGCAGATCAGGATCCGAAGTCATACGCATAATAGTTATTAGACTTATCCAAGTGGGAGACTGTTGGATTAGTGTCTAAGCCCATAACTATTTTGGTATGTACTTGACCCAATGGTGCATGGTCCTTTTGGGTTGCCTTCACCAAAGCAACTTGATAGGATGAATTATGGAGAGAAAGGATTAAATATGATTTATTAATATATTATGAGAATAATATATTAAAGGAGAAATCATATTGTTTAATTAATATTAGTCAAGAATTAATAAGAATTAAGTTTGTGACTAAAAGAGATTAATTAAACTTAAGGGACTAGAATTGTAATTATAAGATAATTGCAATTGGGCCATGGAATGCCTTATATTATAAGGATGGACGAATTCTATGGGGAAACCCATTAGAAATCGTCCAAGGCCTTAAGGAAAGGAGTCCATGGGTTGCTTAGGGCTTAAGCATCCAAATTAGGGTTTCCTTGTTAGATAACCCTAATAGCCTCACTATATATATAACCCTTAAGGCTCAAAAACGTGGGGAACTTCTCTTCTAGGGTTAGTACACGTTTTGGGTAGCCTCCATCCTCTCTCCTCTTCATCCTCTTGCTCTTGGTGTTTGTGAACCATTAGAGGAGTGACATTTGTGACTCTAAGCTTTCTAAAGTCATTACAAGGAGGATTTGAGATTGTTATTGCTACATAACAATCAAGGTATGATCTAAACCCTAATTATATGTTGTATTGATTATCATATGCTAGATCTAGGGTTTATAGTCTTGGATAACTTGCATGTACAATAGAGAAACGTAGATCCAAGCATTAGGGTTTGTATGAGCACATAGGATGTTCTTATGACCAAAACCCATCAAATCTATCATGAGTGATCGCAAGATGATAATATCATATGGTCTTAAAACCAAGATATATGGTTTATTGGTTGCTAATTGATTGTACATTGATAATGCGAAACCGCATCAGTAAATTAATTTCATAAAACGCATTGTTGTGTATAATTGATTAGTGAGTAGTAAATGCATATAAGTCGAAGTTTATCTGTTTCTTTTATCCTTAGAGGGTAAAAGCGGTATCAAGGCCCCTCGATGATTTTGATTTGACTTATGTGTCGGGCCCGGTCAGGACTGAATTGATGTGTTCAATTAAGTTCTATGTCAAATGAATCTGAGATCGAGAAACAAGCTGCTGGACAATAAGTATGACTATGTTCCATAAGATTGTCCGCACGATATCCAAAACAGAGGACTGTACGATCCCTTATCTAAAGGACAGGTTACTGATAAGATCAGAGTTCAACAACGTCTTTGAGAGCTACGATTGCTAATCGAGTTTTACTTACATTTGTGGTTACTAGACTTATCCAAGTGGGAGACTGTTGGATTAGTGTCTAAGCCCGTAACCATATTTGGTAAGTACTTGACTCGGTTGTGCATAGTCCTTTTGGGTTGCCTTCACCAAAGCAACTTGATTGGAGAAATAAAAGAGAAAGAGGTTATTATGATTTATTAATATATTATAGGAATAATGTATTAATAGGAGAAATCATATTTGTTTTATTAATATTGGTTAATAATTATTTTTCTGATCAAATGTAATTAATTAAACTGCAGGGGCTAAATTGTAATTATGTGATTGTTGTAAATTAGGGCAATGGATGCCCTATGGGAGAGGTGGAGTAATTCAAAGGGATAAGGCCCTTGAAATCGTCGAAGGATAAGGACTTTCAAGGCTTATCTTTTGGTTACTTGGTGGGCAAGGAACTAGATAAGGATAAGGACTGAAACCCTAATCTCTACCCTATATAAAGACCTGTAAGCCTAAGGAAATCGGCCACTTGATTCCCTAGGGTTCCTAGAGCCGATTTCTAACCTTTCTCCTCTCTCTCTCTCTCTTGCCTCTCCAATTGCTTGTGGTGTTTGTGAGCCATTAGAGGTACTACACTTGTGGTACTTGCTTTCAAGACTAAGAGATTGAAGATTAGTGTTGTTATTGCAATATAACAACAAGAGGTAGGTGATCTACTCATCTATACAAATTTCAAAATATATACCTGCTAGCTAGGGTTCTTATTGTGTTCATATAGTTGTGTATCTAATAGAGAAAACATAGATCCAAATCTAGGGTTACCTGCACACATATGATTGTTTGTACAAAACCCATCATGCCCGTGATCAAAGCGTTAAAATAACCCACGAAATAATCTACACCCCCCGCCCCCCCCCCCTCCCCCCCCCCGCCAGGGTGAAAATTGGTGTCTCGCACAACCGCTGCCTGCGAGCCTCGAAGGCTGCCTACTACTTAGGCCCCCAGCGAAAGGCCACCGACTTCTTGGTTAGTCTGGTCAAAAGAAATGCAATCTTGGAAAACTCCCGAATAAATCTCCGAAAACAACTTTCTAACCCAGGAAACTCCGAATCTCAGTTGGAGACCTCAGAATCTCCCACTGCATCGCGACCTCTATCTTGGCCATATCTACTAGTATACCCTTATGGTTGACAAGGTGCCCAAGAAATTGCACCTCGTGCAACCAGAGCTCACATTTGGAGAACTTTGCAAAAAGTCCCTCCTTCCTCAGATGTTGATGAAGAAATTGTCATAGAAAGTTCCGAAGTCTCACAGGACTTTCCACCCTCGTCCTCAGACCACAGTGCCTCTCACCGCAGCCATGTTTTTTAGAAAAAACCTATTTCTGTCACAACTCAGACTTACGCTACGGCAGCTAAGTCTTCTTTACCTATGTCCACAATCAAAGGTTCCATGACTCTTCATCCAATTCACTATGAACTACCCATAGAAAACTTTGAAGTAGGACAATGTTCTCAAGACCCTGAATTTTGAAGTTCTGATGAGTCAAGCCCTCGGTGTCAAAAATTTTCAATGACTTCCAGGAAACCGCAGTTGAACACTAATGACTGCGGATCTCCAAAAACCTTAGCAAAAAAGGATTTCAAAGAGGATATTCGACCTCGAGGCACAAATCGACAAATCTTTTCTAAAAACAAAAGACATACCAGATTTCCAAAATCTAAGAGTCCAGAAAAGTTTGTTTTTCTCACTATTTTTCGAAAAACTCTCCCATCAAGAAACCATGCAAAAAGGAATGTGCAGTTTCAACATCCATTCCTAACTCGTTTGACAAAACCCAAAAGAAAGAAAGGTCTTTTCAAAACAATGGTTTTCAAATCTATTCCTCAGATGATCCAAAATGGAAGGGTATCTTACCCACTCCAACACTTTTAAACTCACATCAAAATTTCAACAAATGGAAAGGCATTTTACCAAATCCCAAGAAAAGGTCCAAGGTATCTACACGTGCAACATCTTCTTCGAGACAAACATTTTCTAAATCCAACAGCTCACGTGTCAAATCCTACCAACCTCGGACCAGTCACAAATCAACCACACCCTTCCGACCGCTGACTAAACAAAGTGTCAAAATAAAAGACAAAATTTCAAAATGTCATTGTTAATGTAATTGTCAAAAAAAGTTTTATCATGTCAAAACTGATCCTCTTTAGAAACCTCGTAACTTTTCAAAAAAGCACTACGCTCCAAAAACTCACAAACACCTAGGACTAGGATTAAAAGTTGACACAAAACCAGTCCCTGCAACCTCTTTTCATGCATCAATCAGAAACTCATCTATTGTCCCAGGTTCCAAACGAGCTTGGATGCCTAAAATAACCGTGTAATTTTCAGGCCTTGTGCAAGGAGGAACAAGAAGAAGAATGGTTAATCGATAGTTCCTGGTCCTTGCACATGACGGGAAGGTTAAAATACCTTCGAGATTTCAGGCCAACTTGCAATGGTGGAAATGTCACTTTTGGGAAGAATGCTAATGGAATAATCTGAGGTTACGGTGTTCTCACTACGGGAAACTTCTCTATTCAAAAGGTTGCTTACGTAGAAGGCCTTAAACACAATTTCATCATTGTTGGTCAACTATGTAAAGCAGGCCATCGTATTGAAGTCGATGACCAATTTTGCTATGTAATGACAAGCGATAAAAGCACTTGTCTGATCAAGTCCAGATCCAAAGGTACTATGTACCCTCTGGATGTGTCTCTGATCATAGGCAAACCGCAGTTATGCTTTCTATCCAAAGCCGTATCCGAAGTCAGCTGGCTATGGCACCACAAGCTTGCTCATCTTAACTTCAGATACATCAACAACTTGTTCACCTGAGAACTAGTCAAAGGTCTTCCAATCCTAAAGTTCAACAATGATACTCTCTATCCTGCATGTGAGTGTGGAAAGCAATTCAAGGCAAGTCACCCCAAGGTGATTGATTCCTCAATTTCTGAACCATTGGAACTCTTCCACATTTACCTCTGTGGTCCATCTACCGTAGCCAGTCTTCATCACAAAAATATATACTTGTTATTGTGGATGACTTCACACGTTTCACATGGGTGTTCTTTCTTCGACTCAAGCCAGAAACACCGCAAGTGTTACCAGTCAGACGTATCCGAAGTGATAATGGTACCGAGTTTACTAACCATATTCTAAATATTTTCTTCGTTTCCAAAGGGATTACACACAACTTCTCAGCTCCTTACACACCACAACAAAATGGGGTAGTAGAACGAAGGAACCGCACTTTAGTAGATGCCGCCAGATCTATGCTCAATTTTGCACACCTTCCTCTTTACTTCTGGGTCGAAGAAGTGGCCACAACTTATTTTGTACAAAATCGAAGCATTGTGTGCAAACGTCTCAACTAAACACCTTATGAAGGCCTTAACAAATGCAAGCCAAATGTTCAATTCTTTCATATTTTTGGGTGTAGATGCTTCATAATCAACAACAGAGATCACCTTAATAAATTCGCACCGAAGTATGATGAAGGTATCTTCCTTGGCTACTCCACTAACAAGGTTGCTTATCGAGTTCTCATTAAATGCACAAGGTTGATAATTGAAAGCTTCGATGTGAAGTTTGATGACCATCACATCCGCAACTCAGCTCCATCAACTGAAACCACAACAATTCTAGAAAGTGATATTCCTGCCTCTTTGGGTCCATTAAATCTAGTTGAAGTGAACTATGACGATCTCTTTGATCCGGTAGATACAGCCAAGCTATCCGAAGTTCTTGTGTCTCTAGAAGCGCAACAACAACATGCAGATGTATCTGGTCCAAACGCGTCCGAATAAGTATCACTACATTCTTCCACCTCGCTGGTTGAGGGGGAAAATTCAACTCTGGACCAAACAACAACCATTGAGGTGGTCTGAGAATTTGGATTGAGTGTGCCATAGATAAGAGGTTGATCACATGTGTGATCCGAAACCTCAAGCACAATTTCCTCAATGACACAATTATTACTTAGATTATGGAGTCTACCGAAGTGTGTTCTGATATCTTCGGGAAAAGTCTTGTCATTGACTAGAAAATGAAATTCTCGGTCCGGAGGGACATAAAGTCGATCTTTGTTAAACCGAGGTGAGGAATCCTCTGCGGTAGGATATCCATTGGACCAACCACAATTGTATGTATTGTCCACAATTCCATTATTAACTAAATTTTCAATAGCTTCACTTTCACTGAACAATTTTTCTATTAAAAGATTTAAACGTACAATCTCACTCTGAGCTAAATCTCTTTGGTTCAAAGCTATTTCTAGTTGTGTTTCACTCAACATTCTTGCATCTTTTTCTAACTCTAAATCTCTTTCTAACATAGCCATTTTGAGTCTTTTGTTGTCCAGTCGTCCCCTCACATGAAACATCTCTTGGGACGCTATGTTCTTCTCATCTAAGGCTTTGTTGTAGTCTGAATGGGCGGCAGCACATGTGTCATTAAGATTGTCTATGAAAGGTTGACAGTCATGCATGTTATAGTTTAGAGTTCAGATCATGAGTTTTACCTGTTCGACGATGCTTAGAGTTCCATCCTTTGCCATGTAGCAGTAGTTCCTTTCCAACTTGGTAGACCCATCATCATCAACAGTTGCTAGAATGCAGATTTTTCCTTTCCCTTTGATGTTGCTGTTGTTTTCTTCTTCATCTCCGGATGACCAAACTTGATGGTCTCTTTTGACATGAGCTGCATATGCTCTATCCTTTTCCTTTTCTTCCAGTTCTTGAGCCATTATAAGGTAGAATGCTCTATCTTTCACTACGTTAGCTTTGTAATCCTATGCAAAATGATTCTCTTTGTTGCACTTGTGGCATATTACAACATTACTTTTGTCTTTTGAAGTGGTACCGGAGTCAGGGGTTTGAATGGATTGTGGTGCCTCCTTTGGTTGGGTGTTTTGAGATTGCAGTTGTGGGTGTGAACTTTAGGATACTGAGAGTGATTGTTTTGTGGATTGAAACTACGATTGAAAGGAGGTTTGTTGAATTGTTGATTTTTATGAAAGGAGTGAGGTGGTAGTCAGTTGAACTGTTTACTAACTAGAGCAATAGCCTTCTGAAATTCTTCTTCATCATCATACTCTAAGTCAGCTTTGTATGACTGTGGTAAAGTATCATAAGAGGGAGAGTGAGACTGGTTGTGAGGAGCTTGTGCTACAAGAGTAAGTGGCCCTCCGAAGTCAGCACAGTCTTTGAGTACGGTGGATTCTTGTGCTTGCAATTCTCCATATAACTTATAGAGAGACATGGAATGATTTTTTCTGTCTCCTTGAACTGTCATCTTGGCAGTAGCCTAATGTCTTCCTAACCCGTTTAGAAATTGAATGTTTGTTTCATTGTTACTGCGAATGGTGCCAGCATTTGATATCTTAGTAACTATCAGATTGAACCTTTTGAAGGAGTCCTCTAAACTTTCACCAGCATGAGCCTTGAAGTTGTTGAATTCATTGAGTGCAGTTGTGAGCTTCTTATCTTGATCTTGTTCTGAGCCTTCATACAAGTTCTTGAGAACATCCTAGATCTCTTTTGCTGATTTACAGTTTATGATAATGTGGAAGTTGTCAGGAGAAACTCCATAAGAGATTTCATAAAAAGCAACAACATCATTTTCCATTTTATCAAGATCATCCTTGGTGGGATGGTTCAAGACTAGTTGTCCTCCTCCTAGTCTGGTTGTGGCGCCATCAGTTTGAACAGGTGTAAGAACAGTGGCATGTGGTCCTTCTTCAACAGATCGCCATACATCTCTACCAAGTCTCCTTAAGTATCTTTCCATTCTTTGAGACCAATGATGATACTCATTTGCAACCAATATTGGAGCTCGATTTGATCCACCAACACTGTTGGAAACATTTATAGAAAGTGCTTGTGCCATTTTTTGTTTTAAGAAATGAGCTATAGTGGTGTAGAAGGCCCTTTGAAAATTTAGAGTTCCGTTTTTCAAAAAGCAACCACTATGGCTCTAATAACAATTGTTGAGAGAAAAACTTGAGACACACTTAAACAAACGTTAGAACAAGTATAGTTGCGGAATTAGTTAATCTCAAAGGATCTAAAAGCTCAACAATAATAAGTTAATATGTTAGATAGTCAGATAGTTAGTTGCGAAAAGTAGGGAAACATAAATGACAGCAGGTGATATATCAAGTAAACACATAAGTTGATTCATAACAAGGAATGCATTCAAACCAAGTTAGTGAGTGAGATCAATCTTAGTGATAAAGTCACAAATGATTTGCTCCGAAGAGAAGTATTAATCGGTTATGTTCGAGAGAATTTTAGAGAGTAAGAAAGATATGAGATGTATAAGAAAACTTGAAGATAAATCAGATTTAGAGATGAGTAAAGAGAGATCTATGTTGATTGATAAAGCGTGAGATCTATTTATAGAGACTCAAGAAATACAAGTGATTCACTCTCTAAGAGTAGCCATGCAAGGCATACTGGACAATAGATAGTATTAAAGAAAGATAGATAAAAGTAAACTAAGTACAGAAAGATGACTACGGTCGTCTAGAAGACTTCGGATGTGGCTGATGATGGAGGCTTGACTGCGGATGCTTGTAGACTGTGGTAGGAAAAATTAAGAGGTTCACTTCATGTATCAACACCTTTAAATGCATATAACTCTGAAATTGTTGGTTTTGATGACATTGTTGCTTATTTTGATTCAATTGTTGTGTCTACTAGTAACGAGGCTAAGAAACTGAGCTTACAATTGTTAGAGACACAAAAGAAGCTTGATTCGAAAATACCTAAGATAGAATGTTTAGAATTACAAATCACAAACACTATATGTGATAGAGACTCTCTTCCAAGCGATGTAAAACTCTTGTTGGCACAAAGAAATATCTACTGTAATTCTGCAAAAAGACTCTATGGAAAACTTACAGGCTTGCATCATTCTAGTGACATTAGCAAAGAATAACATAGAAAGTTATTACCTTTTCTATCTTTTGAGAGAGAAAAGGTTGATAACATTTCTTATAATTGTGAGAAACAATTGTTGAATTTGACAAAATTCCAGACGATAGATATGCATATGGCATCGTAAAAATAGATGAATGTCTTAATTCGAATGAATTAGTTGATATTGTTAACGAAACCTTGACCAAATCTGAACAATTTAAAATTTTGAAAAACACTAAGAATTCAACATCTAACTTACAAATTGAAGATGATTTTGATAATATTAGTGAAATCAATGAGTTTGAGGATGTTGATTGTTCATAGTTATCTGTCATTAATGTCACATCAAAATCTAAAGGAAAAGAAATTGTTAAGGATTTGATAGTTGAGATTGAAACTGACAAAC
The DNA here is from genome assembly GCF_051521515.1 of Lactuca serriola. NCBI lineage: Eukaryota > Viridiplantae > Streptophyta > Magnoliopsida > Asterales > Asteraceae > Lactuca > Lactuca serriola. The sequence continues at coordinate 287,673,869 of NC_136410.1, forward strand.
CTTCAACTTCGAAAGTTTATGATTCTGATTTGGTTGATGTATGAGACAGTCAAAGAGATGACATTGATGATGAAAATGATGAAGAAAATGAAATTCCACGAAAAGTTGTGGACCAAGTGTATGGAGACACTAAAAAGTTCGAAAAAGTGTTGTCTAAAAAAGGAGCACATTATTTGGAAACCAACACCGTGGTTTATCCGAATTTTAAGTGCACTGATGATGTGATATTTCCAAATCAAGTGTTTGTTACTACTGGAAGCGTTGAGAATATCAAACCTGAGTTCAAGAAATTGATTGACGAAGACAACAAGAAAACAATTGACGAAGGATTCTTTTCCATCCAAAGCACTGTCGAAAATAATCTAAAAAAGAACTCGTATGTTTTCCAAAGACACAAATCTCAACGAAAATAGTTTGAGAAATCAAAAGTTGTGAATGAGGTTTTAAACCAAAAGGTTGAGGAAAATGAAATTTTTGTCAAATTAAATTCAAAAGAATTTAAAGAACAAATTGACAAATTTTCGAAACATAATAAAATTTCAAAAAGGAAAGCAAGAAAGAAATTTTTTTGACAAACCATTGAGTCACAAAAAACTCAAAATGATTTGAAAAATAAAAACATCTAAAATGCCAAAAACTCAATTTGTTAACAATAAGACTACGGTTTCATCTTATTCAGACAAAAGGAAAAATTTCACTCAACACAAAGTTTCAAAAGATCCAAAAATATCATTTTCAACAAAGGCTCAACATTTTTCAAAGAAATTTCAGAATCAAAATGTTGAAAATCATTTTTCAAATCAAAAGAAAAAATCTCAACAAAGAGATATTTTGAAAACATCTGTCACAAACAAATTTGATGGAAGTTATGCTCAGAAATTTCGTCCAAATTCAAATGTTGATTTTATTCCACAAAAGCCGAACTTTCCAAATACTTCGGTGAAACAACATTCAAAAGTTTCGTACGCAAAAGGGTTGTCTCAAGCGAAAAATATTGATCATTGGCTTGAAGGAAAAGATCGCATGTATCAGTCCAGGAATTATTCTCAACAACAAATCGAAGATGCTTATGAGAAGTATGTGAATACTTCGTCAACAGGAAGATCATCGTCAAATGATTCGAATGTTTCGATCAAGAAATGAAGAGCAGTTGTGAAAGCAACAAATGTTGAATCACAATCTAAAAGGACGAAGGATGATGCCAGTAACAATCCCAAACTGTCGAAAACTTATGTTTCGAGTCCTTTACCTAGTGATGTGGACTTAATCGGCAGTTTCAAAACTAAAATTTGTGATTGGGTTAAGAGTACTGCATTTCATTTTGTTCTTAAAACTAATTTCCAAGGACCCAAACAGTCTTGGGTACCGAAATTCTTTCAATGATCGCAGGTATTATGTGACGAGCAATATGATGAGAAATGGTATATCGATAGTGGTTGCTCACGTCACATGACTAGACGAAAGGAGAATTTGCAAGATTATAGAAGCTTGGATAATGTTGAAGTTGTGAAGTTTGGTAACAATCACAAATGTCACGTCAGAGGCTATGGAAAAGTAACGAATGGCCAATTCACTGTGAATCGAGTTGCATATGTCAAAGTCCTTAAACATAATTTGATAAGTGTTTCACAACTAGTTGTGGGCACTGGAAATCAAGTTGTGTTTAACGAAGAAGGCAGTATTAATTCGAAAATAGACACAAAAGAAGTGTTGTTGAAATCAAAACGACATGGCGATATGTTTACCCTTGATATCAAACCGATTTTTGGGAAACCTTCAATTTGTTTACTTTCGAAATCTAAATCTGATATTAGCTGGTTATGGCATCGTCGGTTATCTCATTTAAAATTTCAGAATTTAAAGAAGTTGGTAACTGAAGATCTTCTTCGAGGCTTACCAGTTTTAAAATTTGATAATGAGACTTTATGTGCAGCTTGTGAACAAGGCAAACAACATCGAAAAGGGCATCCAGTGGTAATAGATTCGAAAATCGTGGAACCGTTGGAATTTCTTCATATTGACCTTTGTGGACCATCAATTGTTGAAACTCTCAGCAAGAAATGATACATTTTGGTTATTATTGATGATTTTTCACGATTTATATGGGTATATTTTCAGGTTAAAATCTGAAGTTGCCCAGACGATGATCGAATTTATCAAGCAAATTGAGAAAAGTCTGAAAAAGAGTGTTCGAAAGATCAAGAGTGACAATGGGTCGGAGTTTAAGAATAGAGTATTGGATTCGTTCTTAATTGAAGAAGGGATTTCGCATAATTTTTCGTCACCATATACACCATAACAAAATGGTGTCGTTGAACGAAGGAATAGATCACTTTGCGAAGCAGCAAGAACAATGTTGACATGTAGTAATCTTCCTCAATATTTTTGGGCTGAAGCTGTATCCACAGCATGTTTTGCTCAGAATCATTCGTTTATTAATAAATGTTTCAATATCACTCCAGATGAAATAATCAATAATCGAAAACCACATGTTAAATTTTTTCATGTGTTTGGTTGTAGGTGCTTTATCATGAATCTCAAGGATAATCTTTCGAAGTTTCAAGCTAAGGTTGACGAAGGGGTATTATTGGGTTATTCACACAATTCGGTTGCATATCAAGTGTTAAATAAACGAATACGAAAAGTCGAAGAAACATTCAATCTTACTTTTGATGACTATTATGTTAAACAAGTTGACAAACTCTTCGAACAAAAGCCAATTATTAAAGAATCAAATGATGAAACTGAAATTATAACTTCATCTGATTTTGATTATGATTTAATTTTTGGTGTTCCTAACAGGGTAATAGATGCTGAGGTTTGTGCGAATGATAATCATCAATCAGACTCTGCTAAGTACATTGAGGGATCGGATCTTACACAAATTCCCGATGACAATTTTTCAACATCGAATTCTCCAAGAAATGGCAAAAGTATGCTAAATAATCCAGTGGAGGGGGAGCACTTGGATACGAATAATCAAATTAAGGGGGAGCATTCTTTCGAGGGGGAGAACGGGAGAACGAACAAAGATGTTGAGGGGGAGCAACAGAACCTAAAGAACAGTGATACAATAAGTGTTGATCTAAATGATGAATTTCACGAAATTAATGATAATCTTTCTGTTGCAGGATCAGAAAATGAAGATTTATACGAAGATGCGTTTAGATTTTTATCCAGCTTATCCACCACTCGAAAAATGGACAAAAGATCATCCGAAAGAACAAGTACTTGGGAATCCACAAGATGGAGTTTTAACGAGAGCTCAAATTCGTGAAAAGAATGAGGTATTAAATACTCATCATGACTTTTGCATGTTCAATGTTTTCATATTGAAAAATCGAACCAAAGACAATTAAGTATGCAATGGAACACTCTTTGGGTTGTTGCAATGCAATCTGAATTGGCTGAGTTTGAACGAAATAACGTTTGGAGATTAATTCCTAAACCTGAAAATATTTCGATTGTCGGGTTAAAATGGATTTTCAAAAATAAAACCGACAAAGATTGAAACATTATTCGAAATAAAGCCAGACTTGTTGTAAAAGGTTACTCACAATAAGAGGGAATAAACTATGAAGAAAATTTCGCCCCTGTCGCAAGACTCGTGGCTGTTCGTATATTTCTAGCTTATGCAGCTCACAAAGATTTTGATGTATATCAAATGGATGTGAAGTGTGCATTTTTGAATTGAGAGCTCAAAGAAACAGTATATGTGGAACAACCCCCAGGTTTTGTCAATAAAGATCATCCTGATTATTGTTCTATTTTAGATAAGGCAGTTTATGGGTTAAAATAAGCACCAAGAGCCTGGTATGCAACTCTTACCTCTTTCTTAAAACAATCGAAATTTAAACAAGGATCAGTTGACCCCATGTTATTCCGAAAGAAAGTTGGGAATCATCTTATGCTTGTTCAAATCTATGTCGATGACATTATTTCTGCCTCAACTGACCCTGCTTTGTCTAAAGAATTTGAAAATCTGATGAAAAGCAAATTTGAAATGAGCATGATGGGGAAAAATTAATAATTTTCTTAGTCTAAATATTCATCAAAATAGAGAAGAATTTTTATCAACCAGGAAAAAGTATACGAAGAATTTTCTTGAAAAGTTTGGATAGACGAATAGCACAAAATTACATGTACCGATGGCAACTAGAACCAGGCTGACACCTTCGTTAAATAAACATGCAGTTGACTTAACACTTTATCGAATAATGATAGGTTCATTACTTTATCTCACTGCAAGTAGACCTAATATCATGTTTTCTGTGTGTAATTGTGCTAGGTACCAGTCAAATCCTCGAGAACCACGTCTTACTGCAGTCAAGAATATTTTTCGTTATCTGAAAGGCTCAATTTTATTAGGATTGTGGTATCCTTCGAAAACTGGTTTCTTTATTCAAGCTTTCTCTGATGCTGACTTGGGAGGTTGCAATCTTGATCGCAAAAGAACAAGTGGAGGATGTCAATTATTGGACGGGAAATTGGTAAGCTGGCAATCAAAGAAGAAAACATGTGTATCAATTTTGACTGCTGAAGCTGAATATGTAGTTGTTGCTGCTTGCACATCACAAATAATTTGGATTCAAAGTCAATTGCGTGATTATGCAATAAACATGAAAATAATTCCATTATATTGTGATTCTCAGAGTGCAATCCGTATTTATCATAATCTAGTGCAGCATTCGAAGACTAAGCATATTGCTCTTCGTTATCATTTCATAAAAGATCATGTAGAAGATGGTAATATTGAAGTGTATTGTCTGAAAACCACTAATCAGTTGGCTGATATTTTCACAAAACCATTAGATGGAAAATCGTTTGTAAGAATTTTAGGTGGTCTTGGAATGATCGAAGGGGGTTCAATTTCGAAAGAATAGCGATACCGGGGAACAGGTGTCAAATTCAACGGTTAGTGTTCATAGTCAACGCTTCGTTACCCTTCGTCTTTGTAAATTGAAACTGGAAAATTCGTGTGTCCGGTACATTTCAAATATTTTCGTTAACTAATTTTTATTTTTGAAAATTCAAAAACAACAAAAAGATTTTTCGTTTGTTTTGTCATTTCTTTTCGAAAAACTCAAAAACAACAAAAAAAAATTATTTTGTTTGTTTTATCATTTCTTTTCGAAAAACTCAAAAACAACAAAAAGATTTTTATTTGTTTTTCTTTTATTTTCGAAAAATCAAAAATCATAAAAATATTTTGTTTTGTATTGTTTTGTTTTCATGTTTTGTTTCAGGTAACAAAGCTGATTCTCAAGGGTTAATGATTGCAGTTCTAGGGCTAGGTAATTCTTTCGAAACTCTTGAACTATTTCAGGTGTCCCTAGAAGCATGTTGCAACATGTTGACCAAAGCCTCGAATGACTCTATGAGTGTTTAACGAAAGCCTTAATGAAATATTTCATACGAAAATTTCTTCCCAAGACAGGCTTATCTTCACGTAAGTCACATGAGCTACCTGACTCTTCTCACATGAGCTAATAGTTTATTGTTTTGTCCATAATAACAGAGGTACACACGAATTTTTAAACCAATCTTTTTCATCTAAACATTCTTACACGATCACACACAAAGACATATGTCTAAGAGGTCTTTGATCAAACCCATCGAGACTTAGACATATAAAAAATCTATGTTAATGATCTGACATCATGAGACTGTGATGAAAGTGAAACCCAATTCTCAAAATGTTAAGGAATTGATGGGGAACTTTGTTCCAGTTTTTAACAAAACTTTTGTTTTTGTACCGAGATTCGAAACTCCAAATCATATTCATTTCGTATGAGTGGTCTTGATCAAATTATTGAAACCCATGATGTTTGATACCCAACAGGATCCAACACAAATTTTTCCATGAATATGATTTCCGTGTGAGTTTCATTTGATTTCTAAGTTACTTTCAAATTTAATTCAAAAGCATTCTTGTTACTGACTACACTGGTTAAACAAGTGATTTATGTTACAATTTCTCACCTTATGTTTTGGATGATATGTAACGAAGTCATGTATCCACCCATGAAGCCATGAAAAAGAAGCCCTTCAAAACTTCTCAATAAGTTTTCGATTGTAATTAACAGGAAACCACACAAGTAGTTGATTATCTCTCTTGATAATTAATGAAGTAACCTTTGCTTGGGGTTTAACTGCTTTCATGTCGAAATAATTTTGACAACACAAATCCAAAGTTTTTCTTTATTTGCTTCTTATCTTTTTCTTTGGAACACTGCACTCCGAAATCCTTGATGTTCTGTGTAGTACCAACTCAGGCTGATGATTTCGAAAGTCTGGCACATGACTTCGCTTTAAATCCCAAAAGTGAAAGAGCCTAACCTATATCCGATGGTTGCTGACGGTTCATATTACATTAGGGGAATAAACAGGATGTGAGAAGTGATGTATTGTATTCTACCCGATTTTCAAGGAGAAGTGACAGTTACTTTTTCACGTGTGGCTACTTTATCGGAAGAGTGGTGCGAGTTTCAAGGTGCCACATTGGATTTCATTAAATGCACATCCTGCTTCAAATTCAAATGTCAGCATTACATATTAAAAGGAAATCAAGGGTTTGTTATCAGTTTAAGTTTTCAGAAGAAAAATTCCCAAATTCTCTCTGAAACATTAAATTGCTCTTCATATGATCTTACAACCCTAGTCATGGTTGATCAAACTCATGTTGATGCACCATCACAAACCACTGAAGATGTTACTTCGCAACCGATAATGAAGATTCAGGGGAAATATTATCAAGTAGAAGCATATGAATCTCTTTACCCTGAAGGATTGAAGATGTTGCTGGTCGCTTTAAAAAGTTGTGATCTTTCGACAGCTATGTTCAACTCTTTTGCAGTACCTATGTCCTGGCTTTCACAAGCAAGTTCTACTGCAACTTATTCTAAAGCTCTAGATGTTATCACCATCAACCTGGTGAATGATAAGAAGCTAAGATTGACGCAGAAGTTGTTTTGTCAAATCTTGGATATTCCAAACTCTCAACCGTTTACAGCTCTTTCAACTAATCAAGTGAGCTACATGTTCAACGATATGGGTCATCAACCCCTACTCACTAAGACCAGTGATTTTAAAAAAATATGGTCTTCCGACGATCTGGAATTTCTTGTTTGGAATTTTTCTTCGGTGCTTAACAGGTCAAAGTGTTGGGCTAGATAAAGGAAGAACGGAAGTATATGCAATGGTTGCAGGTATCTATTATGATATCCCAGTGGATTACTCTACACAGCTATGGAAATAATTTCAAATGAGTGTAGAGAATACAAATGTCGTGCAAGGGATTTCATGTGCACGATACTAGAGTCTTATTTTTAGATATTTCTATGATAAAGACGGAATTCTGGTGGATGATGAGGAGGAAACAACATATTTTTTGAAGTATAATTTTCCAAAGGAAGTATCTGATGATCAAGAAATCTTTTCACATGTTGCAAGAATCCTAGATGCCATGTTAAAGAAAGTTGATCCAACCAATGCTATACTTATTGATTATATGTCAACAATTGATCCCAAAGTTGAAACTAGAAAATTGATAAAGAAAGAAGGTGCAGGTCCTTTGAAGAAGTCTAGGACTTCAAAGAAGACTAAGATCATCATTCCTGAGGCAACTGTTAAAGAAACGAAGACATCAAAGTCTCCAAAAGACGAAGGTCGATGAGTCAGTTTCAAAAGCGGTGATACAATCTGTTGAACCTGTTGTTATAGAGCCAACTTCAGTTACCATTCCTTCGAAGACTGGCATTTTTCGCAAATTAAAGTTGAAGTATGGTGGTTCTCCTACTTCGAATGTGGTTCGCAAGCCTCATCTTACTCATCAAGGAATACTTATGCACGAAGTCCCAGCTCCAGCTTCTCATCACTCAAAGAAATGAAGGGTTGAGGATATGGCCAAGAATATTTCAAAGAACGCCGAAATCCGAGTTATAACGAAGAAGTTATGACCCGTCGAAGTTTCGCGTCGAAACCGGCACGGCGCCGGGAAGCGTAAATAGTAAATTTATGATAGAGCGAGATTTAGATTTAGCGCTCTAAACGAAAGTCGTAGAATATGTTAAACTAAGAACTTCGATAAAAAGAACGCCCAAATCTGACTTCGTATGAAGAAGTTACGATTTTTCGAAGTTTCGGATTAGCAGTGTACAGTTCGAAATTCGAATATTAGATCGAGCGATTTTTAGCCGACACAACCTAAACGAGAATTGAAGATCTAATTATTAGTAGCGTAACAATAAAAATACAGATGAAAATGGACATCGGATGAAGAAGTTATGAGATTATAATGGACCAATCCTGTCCCGGCCTGTTAAAAATATAACTTTAAAAATAAATTCAAAATTAGCCGAAGGAGTCTAAACGAAAGTTGTAGAGTGCGTCTCCATCTACGGATGGATATAAAGAACGTCAAAGACGGAGTTCGTATGAACGAGTTACAAATTATAATAGCATATTTACGTATTAAAATAAAGTATAAATCATATATACGTACACATATATATACATATGTATATATCATTAGAAAGGTATCGACGATGCGGTCATTATAAGACTAATGTTGAGTTCTTTCGACATTAGTTTAGTACAAATATCTTTAAATCTATTTAAAATAGTATTATAAAGGGGTGTTTAGTTGTTTATATAACTATAAGGTCATTAAGTAATTATGGGGGGTAGTTTTTGTAAATTCAATTACTATAAATAAGAGGCTTGGGCTCTCATATTTCTTGCACCATTCTCTTGATTCAAGAGTCTTTCTCTCCTTATCCCCCGAGCATTTCGGTCCCTCGTGATTCGACTTCTCTTTCTGTAGTTTTAGTATAGTAAGGTGAGCGCTGAAGCGCTGCACGAATCTTTCTTAGAAAGATTCAGCGACGAAGTTCTGCCCCTACAGAGCCCGACTCCTAGCTAAAATCCCCTTGTAAGTAAGTTATATTTTAAATATAGTTTATATTTAAAATTAGTATTGTTATTATAAATTTATAATAAATATTTGAGCTATTATTATGACTTATATAAGTGTCGTTATAATATCTTTTTAACTACTCGCGGTACGGGGAATCTGGTTTAAAGGGCCGCATAGGGTTGTTGGATTTCAGAAGTGTTATATGCCAAAATGGTCCTGCCCTCCGGTGTTTTATGTCTGGCCCCTGTCTGTACATAGTGGTTGGAAAGTATTGTTTAAACGCTTATATAATAATAATAATAAGACTAATAATTAGTCACGGTAAATATTAGACTAAAATCTAGTGGTAATAATACTAGGTTTCGTCGAAGGAAATTATTTTAAAGTAAACGAAGCGTTGTCCGAGTACCGAGTCACCACCTTCTCAAGTGAGTGCATAGTTACTTTCATCTTACACATAGATATGAAGTATTTTATATAAACTACGTGCTATGTGTGCACATTATTTGAATACTTGCTGTTTATGCTGGTTGAACGTTTTATACATGTTTTAAAGGACTTAAACTGTATACGTATTTTATATATACGAAAATGTTGGGTATGAGATGGGTAGATGAATGATGAGAGATAGAAGATGACGTGAGTATACATTGGCAGCTACAGACTTAGTGCCTATGGGACAAACACCGGTAGCTATGGACTTAGTACCTTTTAGACGTTGGTAGCTATGGATTTAGTACCTGTAGGAATTGGTAGCTATGGACTTAGTACCTGTTGAACATTGGTAGCTATGGACTTAGTACCTATTAGATAAAGACTGGTAGCTATGGATTTAGTACCCGATGAATAGACTATAGCAACTATGGAATTAGTGCTTTATGAACGAACATTGGTAGCTATGGATTTAGTGCCAGTCCCATAACCCTGGAAGTAAGGGACTTCGGAATAAACGAATGCAGGATAGATGACTCTTAGGTTAAATCCTTAAAGAGTAAAGAAGATAATGGGGATGGGTAATTGGGTTGATTGTTTGATTGAACATAATAATTATATTATTGTGGGTTGAAAACCCTATGTACTCACCAGGTTTCCCAACCTGACCCACTCAGTTTATGTATATCACAGGTGACGAAGTGAAGTGACATTACACTGAGAGATTTAAAAGAGATGTAGATCACTAGTGTAAATCATTGTAAGTCTGTTTATGCTTATGTTTAGGTATTAACGATGACATCCCAAACATTTTAAAATGAAATAAATACGTTTCTTCGAAAATGTTTTAATAACGTATTTACCATGTTTTTCTGGGAACAAATTCCGCAACCTTTTTATAAAATGAAGTACTCTGATTTTTATAAAGCATAAACAAAATCGGCCTTTTCTGGCCGTGATTTTGGGGATGTCACAGTTTCCCTGATTATATGCTCATGTCTATGAAACAATTCAAAATATTGAATAAAAAGCTAAATTTAGTTATTTAGTCTCAAGCAGACATGGGAGGAGGAAGCTCAGTGTCCACTTTTGAAATTGATGGACTAATGAAGGCTTGTGAGGCATGAATGGTGAGCAAGATGTCTGGTATGATTAAAGATTCAGATTTGAGAATCATGGAGAATATAGATCATGTTGATCAGACAACAGGGTTGAGGATCAATTCTTTCAATTAGAAGTATGTTGGAGCTGTGAAAGAATTAACGAACGTTCAAAAGGAATGGCATACGTTGTTTGTTATGGACGTAAAGAAGGTGAGAGAAGATGTGAACTAGAAGCTTCAAGAGCTTCGTGATGACATGGTTCATGAAGTGGCTATTATTCATAATGATTATGCCAATTTGCATAAGAAGGTTGATATCATTTGTGATGCTGTCACAAAATACATTAAGTTGTACGAAAGCTTGAGTCCTCAAATTACTCAACTTTCTACAACTGACAATCAACAGCTGGAGGAGGTTATTTCGATGCTTAAAGACTTAAAGGATTCAGTGCTCAAACCTGCTACATCTTTCATTATTACTCAAGAATTTCTTTCCCAAAAGTTTACACAGTTCGAAGCTATCCTTCATAAACAACTAGCTTTATTGTCAACTATTTCGAATCTTCTTCCAACTGGTGCCCCACCTGTTCGAACAGGGGTGCAAGGGGGAGAAAAGAGGGTTGGAGAAGGATCTCATGCGAAGGCTGGAGGTGATGCTTCTCAGGGAGAAGCTAATGTTGTGGGTAAAGTCTATCCTTCGAAAATTCCATCATCTAAGCCTACAATTTCGAGTGTTGGACCAGTTACTTCAACTGTTGTAACGTCCATGTCGATCTCTAAGTCGATTACGAAAAGGATTGTTATTGGATCATCTACTTGTCGGGGTCAACCTTCGAAAACAAAGGATGCTACAAATAAATTAACAGACAAAGGCAAGACAATTTTTTTTTTTTGAAAAATCAAAAGAAGAGAAGAAAGCAGAAGCTGAAGCAGAGATGGAAAAGCTAAGGGTAGTTCAGAGCATAATGAGGCAAAGGGCGAGTGATCCTCCAGGTTTGAACAAAGGAGATCCTGCCAAACTTTATAATTATGAAATGATAGAAGCAAAGGTGGCTTACAACCACATGTATACATTTAAGAAGAAACCGAAACAGAGTTACATGGTTTCGAATGCAGACATGAGCCAACTGGATTTTCTGATTAATGAGACGATGTTCCTCATGCCTCAATTCAAAGTGTCTGATAAATTCAAAAGCGAATATGACTATAACTACATGAAGCTTTGTTTTCATGAAGTTCTTACGAAGGCTCCTGAAGAAATTTGGTCTCTAGTAAAAATCAAGAAGGTCATAAGAATCAAGATGGATGTATTATTCGAAGACATGATGCAAAATGTGAAGTTCATTGTTGCAAGGGCTAGTGGTCAGCCTTGTGATTTCACAGCCGCAGATTTTCCTCTCATGAATATGTATGACCTTAGTCAAATGGCTCTTCTCCTAAAAGATAAAATTTCTACATATCTTCAAGAAATAGAACCTGATGTTTTTTTATTGGGAGTGACTCACATCAAGATTTTCTTGGAGAATTATTATGAGTGTTTAGCACTTACTGATGTGGAGTTAGCCACAGTGAAAGGACTTGAAGTTAAAGTACCCATGGAGCCATCCAAGTCTCAACAAGAATTAAAGAAATATGCTGATGGGGAAATATGTTTAAAGCCTTTTGGTTTGGTTTTTGCTTGTAAAGATAAAGCTGGAAAGTCGAAGAGGTTTTTGTTCCTATTGTTGAACTAGAAAGATATACAACGTCTCAATATATGTACTTCATTGTTCATATGAATAATTGCAAGAAACACAACGAATGAGATAAGAAGGAGCTGAAGCAGATTATATCCCGGTACACGGAAGTTCGAAGCTGATGATGTATGCCATCCAGATTCTCACAACCTGAGAATTCGACTTCATTCCAAAATGGGAGATTGTTAGGGTCGAAGACATTTTGTAATGAGTCGAAGACCATACCTTTCGTGTACTTGTAATGTATTTACTAAGACGTCTGTATGTTCAAAGCTTAATTGTAATGTCTTAGTATTTTTTGTATACTTTCTTGTTCCCTATAAATAGGAACTTTACTTAGAGTTAGACAAAGAAGTCTTTACAGATCTTATCTTTTGTACTCTCTGTAAAACTGTGAAAGTATAATAGAGCTGAAACAAGATCATATTTACATCTCGTGTTCTTTCAATATAATTTTCACTCTGATTTGATTCACATTTACTTGATTAATGATTCTTCAGCGATAGGGGCCACACCTGACACTAGGTCGATCCTGAACTCGACCTCAATAGGCACTTCGAGTAACTCCTCCGGAAACACGTCCGCAAACTCTTTAACCACTGGAACATCAGAGACCAAGACCTAATCCCTGACCCGCGTATCCATCACATACGCCAAATAACCCGCACACCCGTGCTGAATATATTGTCGAGCCCTGGCAGCTGAGCTTAACCCTGAACCCAACCTGGTTCCTTCGTTGTAGATAACCAGTTCTCCCCCACTTGGGGTTCTAACTACCACCCGCTGACCCTCGCAGTTTATCATTGTTTTAAAACGAATCAACCAATCCATACCCACTATCACACATACATCCCTCATGGGGATCGAAATCAAGTCTATCGGGAAGGATACCCCGAAGATCTCTAGAATGCAACCCTGATAAACTGAAGTAGCATAAATCTCGTGTTCGTTGGTGATAGAGACTTACAACGGACACTCAAGCTCTCATGTAGGCAAACTGAACTCCCTACTGAATGATCGAGAAACAAATGACCAACTCGCCCTGGTGACAAATAATACTGATGCAGGTAAGGAGTTTACTAAAAATGTACCTAACATAGGTACAAGCACATAAGTATAAAATAGATATAGTCAACAAGATAAAAGATGGAAACATACCAGCCACCACATACGGTGTTGTCCTGGCCTCCTCGGATGTAAGTTGAAAGGCGTGCCCCCAAGCCTTCGGAGGCTCTACTCTACCCTGACCCCCGTTAGTAATCCTCAGTGTAGCCGGCGCTGGAGCCTGTGTTGGCCGAGCAGCAAGCAATGGACAGTTGGTCTTCACGTGACCAACCTGATCGCAGTGGTAGCAAATCCTCATATCTTGAACTCGGGAAAACTGGCAGCAATCCCTTGTAAAGTCCCCCTCCTTTCCGCATTTGAGGCACATAACACCAAACTACACACCCAAGAATGGCCCTTCCTACACTTCCCACTAGTGCAGCCATGCTGGCCCCCAGATCTAGTATCAGCGGTCTTAGACCGCTTTGGCGCCGGCTACAATTGCGTCGGGGCCAACCTATGCTACCGAAACTATAACTCAATCTCAAGCTCTCGCCGCCTAGAGGCCTCCTGTAACTCCAGCAATATATCACAATGTTGGGTAGAAAAAAACTATCAGATGTCGGTCTTGATCATGCTCAGATAACGTGTCATTTGAGCCTGCTTGGAAGCAAACTCTAGGCAAAACATCGCCCTCTCAGTGAACATATGGGTGATCTCCATCATCGACTCCGTAACCTGCCTCAAATCCAAGAACTCCTGTGCCAACCACTCGTGCTTAACCCGTGGAATGTAGCAAGCATGTAACATCTCCCTAAATTGATCCCAAGTAACCGTAGCTCTCTCATCATTAGTATACGACCATGTCATCAATCTCCACCAGTCATTTGCTCCGGACCTTAGCAGGTTCAGAGCACACCTAACCTTCTGGTCAGTAGGACATGAGCATGTGAAGACACATCCCCCCATATCAAATAGCCACCTCATGGCTATGATCAGGTCCTAAATCCCATCAAAAGTCGGGGGCCTCGTGTTATCGAAGTCCCGGTACTGAAAAGCCCGACTGGTCCTACCACCAGTGGCTGCTACAACGGCAACCATCTCAGTAATGGTTGCATAGCGCTTGTCAAAGTACTCAACCATGGCGGTGTTTATAGACCAAAACATCTCCGGAAACTATGACCAGAACAGTGTAGCAATCTCATCATGCAGGATCTCCCGAATCTTGGAATCTAGCTCATCTAGCCAATGGTCTCAGGCATTGCTAGTCCATCCTGACTGCCAGCTCCTGATCCTGACACGAATCCAATCACAAAGCGCCTCGTAGTCACCATACTGAAATATACTAGGAAGATATCATACATTCCATATAATAACAAGGAACCAACTCCCAACAAAGCCCTAGGGTTTGTGACTTCCTTGATACGCATACGGGTCATGTGCTTTTAGTAGTACGAGACCATACTACCTTCCATGCCTACCCATATTTTCACCAAGTATCATCACAACGCCCTAACAATATACATAAGCATAGACGAGCGCTCAATCCTCACTCCTAGAGGAAGGCTAAATATCTCATAACTGGTCGTCTGACTCCGTACAACTCATCCATGAAACTTCCACCAACCTTGTAGCACTCATGTATGCTAGTCATACATAACGTTGGACCCCATAGACTTTTGAATATATGATCCTACCCTAAGCCCTTCATTAAAAAAGAACAAGAAATAAGGCTAAACCAAACATTCTCAGGCTATAAGATCTTAATTATGTACAACTATGATGCATACACTAAGCAATTACAGCAATGATGTCAATTTCATATAAGGAAAACCCTAGGCTATCAGGCATCATATAATCAGGAAATTCTACCATGATGTCAATTACTGAAGATCCCTAGCCTATCACCAACACACTGTTCTAACATATCACATTATCAAATATCCGTATGGTATTTTGGGGTCTACTTACTGGCTCCCGCTGATCGTACACTCTGCATCCTCCTTTAGTATTTTGAAAACCATTTGAAAGTCATTTTGAAAATCTTTTCCTTAGTTTGAGACTGGATTCACACGAGTGTTCCTCCAATTCCCTCAAACCAAGTTTTAGATACCAACTTGTGAAATCCATAAAATTCATGAAAATTTAAAACTTTTTCAAACATTCAAAAACCATTATTTATTACAAAATGTTTTCAATATATAATCATATCAGAGTATCCCAGAAATCAGAATAATAAAATGCGAGGAGGTGCACGATCAAGCCTTCGCCTTTCCGTGATCATCTGAAGTACCTGAAACAAAATCCAAAACAGTAAGCATGAAGCTTAGTGAGTTCCCCCCAAATACCAACGCCATACAAATCATAACCATATCATAGCAAACAAACAACATGCACATAGAGTCTATAGTATAACTGAACCACCCTCACCAAGCATGCACTCTATCTGGCCCACTCTCACAACCTTCAGCATGTCTGGTCCGCCCACTCGGACCTTCATCCTGTCTGGATTGTTCTCCAGGCCTTCGGCCTAACTGATATGCCCTAACGGGTCTACAGTCTATCTGGTCCGCCCTGGGTTTGTTGGCCTTCAGCAGAAAGTAGGTCCTGCCTCAACCCAATCTCGCGTATACAATTAACACATAAATATCATAAGCTAGCTGGCATGTACAAACAGTCAAACCGATCTAACAAATCACTCATCATAGCATAATCCTATATACCAGGATACCGACCTAACAAGTCACTAACATATCATCATCATATATGCCACGATATCGACCTAACAGGTCACCAAGCATATCATCATCCTATATACAAAATACCGACCTAACAGGTCACTAAGCATATCATCATGCAATAACTAGGATAACAATCCAATAAGGGCCGGTATTGGTGCCTTCGACCATGTTACTATAGTGAGGACAACTTACCTTGCAAGTAGTACTGAAAATCACGAAGATCAAACTCCAACTGTCGGTTCCAACTCAACTTCCTGTAACCATCATATAACTGATTCCATTAAAATCTTAAATTACCAAAATACCCTCAGAAGTTAAACTTGGTCAAAGTTAAAGTCAACGGTCAAGGTCAACAGTCCATGTTGACCCGACTCGTCGAGTTCCTCCAGAACTCATAAACCGAAAACTAGGGTCAACTCGCCGAGTTACCTGAGTAACTCGTCGAATTTCTTTAGAACTTCAAGACTGAAAACTCTAGTAGACTCATCGAGTTACCTGAGTAGACCGAAATCTCTAGTAGACTCGTCGAGTTACCTGAGTAACTCGTCGAGTTCTTCAGTATCCAGAAGACGGGTAAACCCTAACCAGCTCATCGAGTTGGCTATGCTACTTATCGAGTTCCTTCAGCCTATTTCCCGTTCAAACACTTTTAAGCGAAACCAAGGCTAAAGACTATAGATATATCATCCTAGGGTGTAGTTATCATGTAAAGTTGTTAACTTTACGTGCATGCAAATCTTCAAGAAGCTAAAACACTCAAAACTAGCCTTACGAAGAGGTTTGGGGCCTGGATAATGGTCAAAGCTTCATAAAGCTTGAGGCTTTATGTACATGAGGGCCTAGAGGAGTCTAGATCTGAAACTACACCCTCTGGGCTAGCTTAAACCCGAGAATGGCTCCATTTTGCACCAAAAATGCCCATATACTTACATAAGAAGAGATCTAAGAAATGGAAAGCCAAGGTAAAGACTTTTTACCTCCAAATGGATGCTAACACGATGTAGATGTTAGATCTACTAGCTTCTTTTCGTTCCAAGACTCTAAATCTTCAAGCCTCTTCAAGAAGTGCACCAAACACACACTTTTAGCCTCACACGCACACTCAAAATATGGTTAGCTCAATTAAGGTTTACTCTTTGGACGTGAAAGTGGCAAGGTTGGTTGGGGGAAAGGACTTAAGGTCCTTTAAATAGGGTGCAAACCCTAAAAATTAGGGTTTTCATGCACAGCTTCTACTCGTCAATTTAGGTCCTCCAACTCGTCGAGTAGATTCTAGAATCCACGCGGCTTCATCAGTTTCTACACGATGAGTTGGGACAAACCAACTCGTCGAGTAGGTTCTAAAATGTGAGTTTAAAAGCTTTAAAATTTATACCTGGGAGTCGAGATGTTACAGTTTGTAACTTTGTTTCTTAAATTCAAGTTTAGTGTAGCTTAGTAGCCATTAAATTACATGAACTTCTTTACCTAGTAGTTCAGTGACCATTAAATTGCTAGAGATAGGAGTGACCACATCTAGATTAAGTGATAAAAGTAAGAAACTAAATTGTGTTGGAGAACATAATTGTGATCATAGTTGTATTTGCTTAATTGCCTTAAATAAATCTTACAAAGCCCAATTATAATTAATAACTAATTATGTGTTTGCTTGTGTATGACCATACTTAGTAGTACATGAATCGGTGAAAATATTAGTATATTGGGCCAAGATTGCTAATTACATAATAATTGGTGACAAACTTTATTAATCCATAAATAGTAACTAACCATGGGGAAAATGTGGATTAGAAACTAAGTGAAGGTGTTTTTAATATATTGAGTAAAACCGTTTTTAGTTGAGTGTTTAAGTTTTTCTGAACTTGAAAAATCATATAAAAACCCCTTTTTAACTATTATTTGCTTTTAGATTAATCTTCTAGTAGTTATTTTAGTTTACTAAATCTGTTCCCTAGGTTCGATACCCGGCTATTCGTGCTCTACTATTTGCGATTAGGACCACTACCTTAGACGAAATAGTTAGTTAATTAGTTGGTTAAAACTAGGATACAAATTTACGCATCAGAAACCCTAGCCGTTATCGTTAGCACATATGGACCTCGATGCATATGTCAGAACCCTATTCGTCGCTGATGACATCTGTCGAAACCCTAGCCGCTACTGATGGCGGCGTACATGTGAGAACATAGATCGAAGACTTCATATAATTAGAAGTGAAAATCACACGTGGCAGCGGTGATTTGAGACGATTGTGATCTGTCAATCGGAGGATATATAAGAGGAGCGAGAGAGAGTATTCATGTTGTATGAGAGATAGAGAGAGAGAGAGAGAGAGAGACTAAGGTTGTGGTCCATCAATGATGGTGGGTGGTGGTCCGATGACGCTCTTTTATAGCTAGATAATGTCTTCTCCGGTGATGGTTTGTTGGTGGCTTAGGGGAAACAGGGTTTAAAGGGGAGGGTTAGGATAAGGTGGGTTTTTTGTTTTATTTTCTATTTATAAATAATTGTAAGAAAAAGAAATAAATCAAAAAAATTAATAAAAATGGGAAAATAGTCATTTTATGTCTTGTAAAGGATCAAACATGCAAATTTAAACTAACAATGGATGACATGTGGAACTTTTAACCAAACCAGTGACATTCCAAATTAATTTTTAAAAATAAGGACTTACATATATTTTGACACATGCTCAAGGGATGAATGATGTAATTTACCAAAAAATAAATTCAGTAAGTGTATGAAAGTCATCGAATATTCTTATTTTTACAAAGAATCTCACACCATGGGAATACATTTATAGGCAATGTTCAAAATAACGTTAGACGTGACTTGGTGACAATGTTAAACCTCAAGTTTTTACGATCTGTGGCAAGATATGTCGTTTGTAAGGCGTGACTTAAGACGACATTTTGTTAAAACATGGTGTCAAGTACGAGCCTTGAAGTCATGACGAGATTTTTAAAACCTTGCTAATAGGTATGAGAGTTAGTCTGGTATGTAACTTCAATAGACCAACACCTTGGAATGAATATATATTCTTTATAGTAAATTCATGTTTGTTGTGTCATTGTTTTATCACAAAAGTGGAAAGTACAATGCCTAGATGGTAATTTATCATATATGAACTTTAACATATGAAATTCTAAAGTAAGAGAATTAGAGACACGGAATGCTGACGGAATAGCAAGATTTTGCGTATGAAACATGTCTAGGCACATAATTGAGTTCAAATGATGTTCTATTGATCATTTTTTAAAAAGTTAAAAGTATGTTGCCTCTAAATTGCACACATAAGTCTAGAGGATTTTCTAGGATGTAAAAATATAAAATAAAGGGCCAAGTGTTAAAAAAAATGCATTTATTATATTTTTGTTACTTGATGTAAATTAAGGTGAAATGAATTTAGGGTTATTTCGATTATGAACGGATTTAATTATTCTGATGATGAAGACGGCTAGTGAAAATGCTTTGAGTATCGACTGAATTCTGAACGAGATCGACGTGAGCTTGTGATTGGAGTGTCGGTTAAACAGAAGGTGTTTGAGGAGTTTAGCTGGACTTGTCTCTACAAAGATGAAACTGAGTATGCAATAAAAGTTTGTTTTTTTGCTCACAAGGTCGATGAACTTAGACCTCTATATGCACCTACTCGTTCAGTTGTTCCATCTTCACTAAAATCACCTATGATTGGAGTATCAGCTAATAGTTATTTTCATAGTGGAGAAGAAAACGGGAAAGAATAAAAAGGACAATAGCTATAATTTAATAGTTTATCATATTTTTTTTACGTAAAATCGGTAAAAAAAGGTTTAATACATTTTTTAACAGGTCAACATAGACTTTAATCCTCTAGACTACCAAAATACATTAGGGACCTTTTAAAACAATACAATGATATTTTCCCTTTCTCTTTCTCTGTGACACTTATAACTTACTTGTGCAATTTTAGATGTCGCTCAAGGTTGATTTGGTGATGGTATGAGTAAAATTCATTATACTTACCTTATTGAGTGATGATTGAAACCCTAAAAATCATAGGTGGGTGCCATTGGTCTTGTTAAACTGATGAGGACCTTTATCCTTCCTATTGGATGAATTTTTAAAACATACAGTTTAATCCACATGCGAACAATAGGGAGTTTCATGAACCGATAGTCCATATACTCCATCTAATCGAATAAATGGGCAGATTAAAGATGATTATCATATGTATGGTCTCATGTGGTGTTTTTTAGCTACTAGTGTAATTTCATAAATAACATAAGGGATGATTTGGAGATTATGATGAATTACTACTATATGGTAGAATTAAATAATGATAAGAAGTAGATAACCTATTGAGAATGAAATGAACATAATTACTTGTTAATTCATCATGGTCCTCTAGCAGGAATAGTAAATGAGTCTGTAGTCATGTGTTTGTTAGTTGTGATGTGGCAAAGGAAATTCGGAACAAAGTGCTTAAATGGCTTGATCTCCCTTTTCCTTTGTTTGCAAATGTTACAGAGATATTGGAATGGGTGGATGCCATTCCTTACAATCCGACAAAAAGAAGAAAGGTTTGAAGTTATTATCAACACCATGATCTAGGTTATTTGGTTTTACAGGAACAGTGATGTGTTCAAGACGTACAACATGCGGAAAAGTCATATTTTTGAAAGAATTGTCATTCATTCTTTTAATTGGTTCCCTAATAGGAATAGCAAAAGTAGCATATTTTGGACCAAATGTTTGCAAACCCCCCTTTTATATGACTCTTTGTAATTGGTTTTTTATTTCTATTTTCTTTATAAAATTGTGGTTGTTCAAAAAAAATTCATCATGGTCCTCAAAAGGGGTATACTACCTCAAAATAAAGGTACTCAAAGTCTAGATAGTATTGGTGGAGTAACATAACTGAATTCTCATATGAACTGAGGCTTTGGGTGTTATTTGTTGAATCCAAAGGTAATATGAAGCACTAATTCACAACCATGTTTCACCGACAAAGAGAGAATTGAGAGCAAAAGAAGCCAATAAATTCAACTTTCTTCTACACAAATACCTCAAGTTGAGTAACTTTATGCTACTATACATGTGTATTGGAAATGTAGTTTTGACATAAACCTGATGAATAAAAAATCAAATTTGTATAAACAGGCAATGCACTTTTAACTAAAAATAAATAAATGTATTTTTGAATAGACAATGCATTTATGACATAAAACATAAATGTGTGTATATTTTCTCTTTATTGTGCATTTACTTTGATAGTAGGATGTCATTAACACCTTACTTTAGAAAGAAGTATTTTATATCTTATACAAACTTCACATGCAATAACTTGAGGTGTTCAATTTAATGCATAATTCATCTGTTAAGTACCCAAAGTATGCTACAACACCCCCCTTATTTGATGCTGTTATTTCTTTATTCATCACACGATTCAAAGCACCCATAATAAGATACTTTTTCTGGAGTTTTACATAAAGTACAAAAACATCTACAAAACGTAATCACATACATAATCCTTTAAACAAGGGTGACCTTAAAAGGAACCCCAGATAATATAACATATGTGTGTGGGGCAATACACATACATGCCCCGGGATTGTTGTTTTTTTAGCAACACCCTTAAATAAATTATGACATGACACGACCTAACTGACATTACAGATTGAATTGACACAACCTGACTGACTGACAGACAATACAGATTGAATTGACACTGATGTTCGATGTAAATAAAAAACTAAAAAAATTGCAACTTTTTCCTAACAAAAAGGTAAAACATAGTGAACCAGAGACACTCTCAATTTCTGATACAAAAGACGTAAATACCCTTCTTCTTTTTTATCATCAAAAAATAGTCCTACAAAACTTGTCCAGTAGAATACAATCCAACCTATTCTAAAGAAACACAATCTAAACGGTTGGTGGGAAAATTCGCGAATGGGTCGAAATTACAGACTCTCGTACATATTTCCCCGAATTATTCGGATCCGGGGCCCACAAAATCTCACTCATATTCGGTGACTCAACAAACGCCATTGTAAACTCTCCCACTTTTTCCACCTTCCCTCTTTTCCCTGCCCTCAAAACAAGATTATTGCCACGTTGATAAGAAAATATCCCATTTGACAAACGAATAATGTCTCCTGCCTCAAACAAATCACACTCTTCATTCCATAATTGAAAGTGAACAGATGCAGTTTCATCTGCAACTAATCCCATACATGTCTTGTTTTGTCCTCCTTCTAATGTTATCTTCCCTTTTTCCAAAATTATGAACTGTGTGTTGATGTTGTTTCTTGCTGCTGGTGTGATATCTTTTAATGGAAGCATTGTTAGTTGCCTAAATGGTGTCACAAGAGAAGAACAAATTTTGTTAGCTATCAAAAATTCATTTTTTTTCAATAAAGAATCATTTTTTCATTTTTAAAAAGAAGATCATAATTCATAATGATTACAAACAGCCAAGATCTCTTTCATTTTCAACTAATTTTGCAAAAACAACCAAATATATACACATTACAATGTTAAGTACTATTATTGGGATTTTTTGATTTGTTACTAATTTTAGTTTTATAATATGAGTTGTTATTTAGTACTTTCTATATGATTTGACATCATTGTATTAGGGAGTTAACAAAGAAGCACTCCAGATTTTTAATGCACCTGCTTTCATTAAAATACATATAAAAAAAATTACACAGATTCATAGGCAATTCAGAACAAATAAACAGAAGAAGCATTCAAGATTCATAGGCAATTCAGAACCAAAAAGAGTTGGAACAAAGCAGATTCAGAACAAGTAGAAGTGCTTATAATCACATTACGAGCAAGTAGTTTTCACAATCAGAAGTGCTTATATAGAAAAAAAAAAAAAAAAAAAAAAAAAAAAAAAAGGAAGCAGATGTGATTAAAGAGAATAGAAACATAACATGGAGAAAAAGCATTGAAGAAAAAGTTATAAACAAACCATCAGAACTCAAAAAATAATAAACTTCTAATTACCTTCTTCTTGAAGGAAAGTAGATACCCTATTCTGCAACACCACAAACCGAATTTAATGACCTATTCTTCTTGAACGCGGTTCAAGACATGAAAGTAGATGCCCTGTTCAGCAACACCAGCAAACGAAATTGAAATTGAATTTTGCTTGTTCTTAGACATCACCAATCGAAAATCAAGTTAGTGGGAGGGAAGAAGAAAGCAATTGAATGAAACAAACCAAAATGCGATGGAGAGCAAACCGACTTCAGAAAAAATAGAAAAACTGAACCATAACACATATACATAGCTATGAAAGATTAAAGAAATTATATTTTTAGATGGCATCAAGTTCAATATTATCTATCAATTCTTCTTCATTCTTTTCTGTACATAAAAACATAAGCATAATTTCTTTTTCTTTTAAACTTATGCATAAATCCTTTTTGAGCTTAACTAAGAATTAGGACCGGTCCTAATTCTAGTCTCTCATTCATTCGCCTATGCTGTTTCAGAAAAAGAAAACTGGAAATCAAAATATTAAGGGGAAGAATCTATTTTAAGTTTTTGGAATCATGAAAAGATGGAGAAGCAATAAAATTTTCGATTTTCTACTCTCGATTCTAGTATGGTGCGGTTGTTGTGGACATATTCAGAAGAAAATCAGAAAAGATGGAGATTAGAGAATAGGAGAGAAATCGTTCACTTGAAATCTTGAATAAGAAATAAGAAATTGAAGAAGAAATCGATTCCCTAACCGTTGTTTCTGGAATCAAATCTGGAGACGAGTTGTTTGGATTTTCCATACAAATCGCTTGATTGCTGAAGATTAATTGCACCTTGGAACTCAGAAGTCGGATGATGCACGCTCGCTTCTCCCCGCTTCCTCTTTTGGATCGACACAGGTTTAAGATAATTCGAGTATTGGGCTTTGAAAAAACCAGTCCAACAAGTTTAAAATTAAAGGGCTTTATACCCTATCAAAATTACAATTCATACTAACAAAAGCTTATAAATCAACGACAGAACGACATGAACAAAGAATAAACTTCTAATTACCTTCTTCTTGAACGAAACTAGATACCCTGTTTAGCAACACCACAAACCGAATTGAAATCACCGAAGGCAACCAAATGAAATTAGATGCCCTGTTCTTGGACATCACCAATCGAAAATCAAGGTAGTGGGAGGGAAGAAGAAAGCGATTGAATGAAACAAACGAAAAGCGATGGAGAGCAAGCAAATTTCCGAAAAAACAGAAAAACTGAACAGCGCCGGCGATGACAGTTTCGACGGATCCTTCGTCGGCGATGAAGCAGCACAAGGATGAAGCTGCTGAGCGTTTTTTTAGGGAAAAAGAAACGCGTAATTATATTAGTATATTATGGTAAATTACACGAATCATCCCTATAGTTTGGATATCGACTGTATTTGGTTCCTAATTTATTGTTTTATTCTTTTAACTCAAACGGTCCTTATATTATTATTTTGCTATTTGTTATCTGACAATTATAAAAAACTATTATATCCTTTATTTATTATTTTCTTTAATTTTTTATTCAAGATTTGGCAGGTTTTTTGTTTAGGTCGTCAAGGAAAACGTATGTTGTAAAAAAAAAGGCCAAAGAGCTTGAGAGAATATATATATATATATATATATATATATATATATATATATATATATATATATATATATATATATATATATATATATACTAGAAAATTTTGGAGGCCCGTGCTAACCACGACCCATAGACGGTAGATTAGGTATTTCTTTCGGATTGTCAAATGTAAGTACATCGTTATTGAGGGTAAGGAATTCCATGTATGTGGCTATTACCGCCATCGTATGCTGTTATTGGTAAGACGATAAAAGTAGATTGATAGGACATGAAAATGAAATTACATTCCTCTGAGGGATAAGGAAATGAATTTACAATAGTATTATAAGTAAACTATTTGTTTATTAACCTACAAAGAACCCGAGTGATGATGTTCGCTTTTGGTGACAATGAGCTTATTGTTTTATTGTAATCCACCGGTGATTTCATATAATTCATAACCTAACAAGTTATTGGGTGAAAATCACCACCATCTATTAGATGTGGAAGTTTCTCCCTTTACTTCATTCTCAAATTGTACAAATGTCTCGATGGCTGTCGTGCATAGTCCAACTATAACTCCTCATTGTCATCCCCAGTTGCTGCTAAGATATCTACCCCTGATGCAATATGTAATTGAAATATCTACTTGGTTGTGCTACTTTATTTTTCCTATTTCATTATACATTTAGCTGAAATGATGATATGTAGATAGAAATCACAACAAATAAAATATTTGGGGCTACTAACACACTCTCAACCCAAATTTTATGCAGTAATACATGAGTTACGACCAATCTTTCTTTAAAATGTAGAGTAAATGGAAAATAATTTAGATATGAAGAACCAAAAGAAATATATGTATATGAAAAGACATCACCATAATAAGCAAATACATTACTAACTTTTCCCCTTTGATTGTGAAAAAATATTGTATAGTAACAGATACCTCCTTCGTTTGAACTTTTATTTTTTTCTTACTTCCTTATCCACATTGTTTTAAATATACCTATGCAAAGACATCTTTGCTGAAAAATGGATGTCATTTTATACAACTTCCATTATATGTTTTCCGATGCATAAAAACCTTCATCTTCCTTTTAACAATCACCTCTAGGCTTCTTTAAAACCAGGGTATACTCATTCTTAGAAGATGAAGACTTGTTCCAACTGCATTGACACTCTATATCTATAACATTATCTGCTTTTGTTAATTTAAACTAAAATCAGTATAATAAAATGTGAAAAGTGTGTATATTTTAACAGAAGATGAAAAAAAATATTTGTCATACCCTGTAGTTGGTCCATTGAATAACGAATGATTTCCACTTAGATGTTGTTGCCTCAGCTCTTTCATTTGTTTGTGATTTAACACTCGATTGAAAGTTGAAATCCGAAACTCTCAAGATACCTTCTCAAAGTTATCAATTTCAATATTTTTTGACATTTGAACTTCAAAAGTATGAAGTTGTATAGAAAGCCAAGTATTTTGTGTCATATAAATTGTTTAACAGAATATGTCATCATACATAGTTTTCGTCTGAAAAATTACTATGAAACCTCTCCCGGTTGTTAAAGAACTCAAAAACAACATCATTTCATAAATTTTCATTCTAAAATCACTTATCAGGGTCCCTTTCAACAGTTTGACTCCCACAAAGAAATTTGTCTGGTTCAACATAAATGTATCTAAATTCCTAATTGCAGCACCAATCGTGTCCATGAATAATTTAATTTACATGTTGTTTGAATTTTATCTAAATTTTCATGCGATTAGAACAAGTAGTTCCATTCCCACGTTCTCCATTTTAGTGTTAATAAAAAAGTTTGTTTTCAAGCATAGCAAACTGAAAAAACAAGTAGCAATCACATGGAAATGATTAATTAATATAAGAAGTAAAATTGCACCTTAGGTTAGATTGGGGCTTACTGCTGCAATCAACACCTTTGGATGTTCAATCGACATCCTAGCCTTCAAAATTACAAGGCAAGTTTACAAAGCAATCCGCCTTTACACATTAAAGCAAACAAGTTTTTTTATTTTAGTTTTTTTTGTTCTCTTGAATATAAATCGGAGATATCAACAAAAAATGTCTTAAAAATAAAACCAAAAGTTTCTTACATTATTGTTTCAAAATTGGAACAACTACCATGTTTCCACTAAAACAGCTACAAATCACTTAACCATATATATACATTAGGTCCAAATATCATATTCAGGGCATTTTGGGGATATTAAGTATCAACATATAAGCAATTTTGGAGAATCAAGTGTGTATTTGTAGCCTTCATCTACACTAAACCAGATACCATGAGTATTTAGCTTATTTCAAAGAGAAAACAAAAAACATACAAAATCTGTTTGATTTTTTAGTAGTTAAAAAGTATTACAGATCGATTATACTATTTCCAAATCATATAAGAAATCCAATATTATAAAATCATCAAACAATGTCAAAAACATTCTCTATATTAATTATACTCACTACATCCTCTCAATAAGAAAAAAAAATCTACAATTAGTTTGAGTGTTAAGCAACTTACTTTCAATTTCAGGATAAGTATAACATGAAAACAATTGGTATGATATGCTTTCAATAAAAAAAATTCTTACCAATCTTGGGAAATCCTAATGAAGAAAACAAAAAAATTTACATTTCATTTTTTCCTATTTCAAGATTTTGTTGACCGTCACCTAGGAAAAAGAATGCTACAAAATCTAAAGGTTGCCAATGTACTAATGAAACCTACAACCAAAATCAAAAACTGATTGAAAGAAATTTCTATTTTCAATGCACAACCGATAAATTTCTATTAAACCCCCTCCAAACAAATAAGTTTCAGGATTGAAGCTATTTGGCAGGTACGCCATCCATATCCCCAAAAAAAAGATGTATAAATTTTTTTTTTAAATAAAAAATAAAAAAAAATAAAAATCTTAGTTGTTATGGATTTGAGAGAGAACTCCTAATGGGAGATAAAGGTCTATGGACTGCAAGGATGTTAAAGTTTTATTTTAGATCTAGAAATGTTGCCTTAGAAATTTAGTTTTCAATGAGGTGTTGCACTAATTCAGGGTTGTAGTGCAAATTATTGGAGTAATTTTTTAGTTTTTCTTTTAAGAAATTAAACATTTAGGATGAGAAATGTAGAAAAAAAAAAAATAAAGAATAGCCATGTAAGACTAAAATACCACAGCTTCACCAAAATAAATGGTTTCAAGATTAACTTCCAAAGTTAAATAGTTATAGGATGGTGTTCCTATTTGCTACAGGGATGAATTATATATATTTTTAGAACGAAATATATGAATTAGCGGATATTTCTATTGTAGTTATGATTTCACCTAATTCTACTTATTTATCATCTTCTCGTATTATTCTGCTTCTTTATTCTTATCATTGGTCAATATTGTAGCTTTTATTGCCTACAACTTTAATCTTGACTTTGATCCAGGTATTTTAAATGTCGGTTGTTGGCTAGAGACCTTGGATGAACAAGTAGAGATTGGATAGTAGCATTATTAATTATTAATGCGATTAATCACATCAAGTTTTCTTTATGTTTCATAACTTTTAGATTGACTTGTTCGGTTTGCTCTATTATGAATATTGATTTTGGAATCCAATGCTTTTTTTTTTTTTTTTAAATTCAATCTCAAATTTGATTATCATGTTATGAATCATACGGATAATAAGTATTTTAATTTCTGTAAAGTATCTTATTTTAGGAAATTATCTTGTTTCAGTTTTTAAATTTGGTAATTAGGATCATTTAGTATTTGAGTCGATTTGGGTGATCTTGTTTCCTTATTAGAGTCATTTGTTATCCCTATTTAAAGGGTAGTCGTTCATGAAATAAAATTATGCTTGAAGTCAATTGTTTTTAATATCTTAGAATAGTTTAACCTAGTCTCCTCTCAATAGGAGATTAGGTGTTAGTAATACTCACGGCTGTAGGAAGCACAACAGGTACTGTCACGACTTGACACCACTGACGTTCAATGTAAAAAAGAAAAACTAAATAAAAATTGCAACTTTTTCCTAACAAAAAGGTAAAACATGGTGAACCAAAGACACTCTCAATTTCTGATATATTTACAAAAGACGTAAATACCCTTCTTCATTTTTATAATAAAAATATACTCCTACAAAGCTTGTCCAGTAGAATACAATCCAATCTAATCTAAGAAACACAATCTAAATGGTTGGTGGGAAAATACGTGAATGGGTCGAAGTTACAGACCCTCGTACGTATTTCCCCGAATTATTCGGATCCGGGGCCCACAAAATCTCACTCATATTTTGTGACTCAACAAACGCCATTGTAAACTCTCCCACTTTTTCCACCTTCCCTCTTTTCCCTGCCCTCAAAACAAGATTATTACCACGTTGATAAGAAAATATCCCATTTGACAAACGAACAATGTCTCCTGCCTCAAATGCATCACACTCTTCATTCCATAATTGAAAGTGAACAGATGCAGTTTCATCTGCAACTAATCCCATACATGTCTTGTTTTGTCCTCCTTCTAATGTTATCTTCCCTTTTTCCAAAATTATGAACTGTGTGTTGATGTTGTTTCTTGCTGCTGGTGTGATATCTTTTAATGGAAGCATTGTTAGTTGCCTAAATGGTGTCACAAGAGAAGAACAAATTTTGTTAGCTATCAAAAATTCATTTTTTTTTCAATAAAGAATCATTTTTCATTTTTAACAAGATCATAATTCGTAATGATTACAAACAGCCAAGATCTCTTCATTTTCAACTAATTTTGCAAAAACAACCAAATTTATAGACATTACAATGTTAAGTACTATTATTGGGATTTTATGATTTGCTACTAATTTTAGTTTTATAATGTGTGCTGAGTTTTCTTGAACTACAAGCCTGAAATATGAGTTGTAATTTAGTACTTTCTATATGATTTAACATCATTGTATTAGGGAGTTGACAAAGAAGCATTCCGGATTCTTAATGCACATGCTTTCTTTTAAACACATAAAAAAAATTACACAGATTCATACGCATATTAGATTAATAACAGAAGAAGCATTCAAGATTCATAGGCAATTCAGAACCAAAAAGAGTTGGACAAAGCAGATACAGAACAAGTAGAACTGCTTACAATTCCATTAAGAACAAGTAGAAGTGCTAATATAAAAACCGTCTTATCGAATTTTCCAATATCATTGTGGGCAGCACTTGAGAACGTCATTTAGGCATTTTATCGAACACTTGGCGGGAAGGAAAAATAGCGTCCGATTGGCACTGATGAGAGTAGAAAATTTTACCTAGGATCAGCAGTAGTGTCCCATTTTATCGAACACCCACAGGTTTGATAATTGAATATGAAGAGGTTTGATAATCGAGTTATGCAGAGGTTTGATAATCGAATACTAGCACCTCAGAACAAGTGGAAGGCGAGCTTAATCAGATATGGTTTGCTGAAATCTTATCGAGTTTGAATGTTAATTCGATCAACAATAGAAACGTGAAAAATGAAATCAGATTGACCGTATCTATAATAAATCAAAACTTGTCAAGGGAAGAAAAAACGTTCAGTTAAGATGAATCGAGAATCAGAATGAATCGACAAACTATAAGACATCCTTCACTGAAATCGACAACAGCAAGAGCATACTGTAAAAAAAATTATGCAAATAACTCATCAATTATTGCATACATACCCTCAATTCGACCTAATCTCCTCTTCACCAATCCTTTCCAGATTAACCAAATATTGATTGTTGATTAGGTTCGGTACTTGAGAACTCGTGGCAGAAGACGATTATTGATTCCAGATTAACCAATTATTGATTGTTGATTGAGTTCGGTACTTCAGCAGGAAGGAGTTAGAGTCGAGCAGGGGGAGATGAGGAGTCGACCATCAAGAAAATTGGGAAAATATCAAAAGAAGTGCCAATCTTGCAACTTTTGGTAAAGCTTAGGAACATTTTTGTAATTCACTCTAAAATATTATCAATATTATCAATATGTGTCTCCAATTATGGAGTGAATAGCATTTAAAAACTCTCTAACAGTCAACGCTCGGTCGACGCCGTTCTCCATCTCTCATGATCAAACACACGCACACACAGATGGCTAATTTCCATGAAAAGAGTAACGTCTACGAATGATCGATCTGGTTTGTGCTTTTCCTTCTGTTTGATTACAGCTTATTGATTGCATCTAATGTTCTTCACTTCAATACCTGATTATATACTTCGATTCGTATTTTACTTTTAACCTTCCGAATGTTGGATTGTTTGATAATTTCTCATCATTTCCGTGTTGATAGCTGTGGAAATTTGCAACATTTGAATCCGATCTCATGCCTGATTGTATGTATAACCACTATGACCTATGGAGTCAAAGGTAGTCATGGATTCCGCCTTTTCACATATGATTTTGGACGCGATTGTGCAGTTGATAGCAGTAATTCAATTTCTCAATTTATCTTGTTTGTATCAAGACCTTGTCGTCGTCTCCTTCCTTAGAACTTATAAGCAAGATTCTTCATGATTTTGGTTTCCTATTGTTGCAGATCCAAGCAACGAATTGTACCTGTATAAGAAAGTAAGGGAATTTATAAAGATCTCAAATGGCGGATGCTGTGGTTGAATTTCTATTGGAGAATTTAAAGCAACTGCTACTTTACAACTCGGATTTGATATATGGAGTAAAGGGCCAAGTTGATTCTCTCTACAGAGAGCTCAGTTTGATGAATGCATTTCTCAAAGATGCAAAAGAGAAACGTAACGAATATGAATATGTAAGAGAATTAGTGAGACAAATCAGAGATGTAGCTTACGAAGCAGAAGACATCATTGACACATTTGTAGTTAACTCAGCCATGCAGAAAGAGAGAAGCACCTTCAGTAGAATCGTCCACGTATTTGATTACCCCACAAAGCTTCGATCTGTTGCAAAAGATATCGAATCCATCAAGACAAAAGTGAAGGAGATTTACGACAACAAGATGTTTGGCATTGAAGCTCTTTACACTGTCGAATCTTCAAACAGAGCTTCTTCTTCATCACAAAGAAGAAAACCCATGGTTGAGGAAGACAATGTTGTTGGTTTCGATGAAGAGGCAAAAGAGTTAGTGAGTCGACTCACTAATATCTCCGAGTTGCTTGAAGTTGTGTCGATTGTGGGTATGGGTGGACTTGGGAAAACAACTCTTGCGAAGAAGGTGTTCTGTGATCCCGCCATTGAATTTCACTTCTTTGTGCGTTCTTGGGTTTATGTTTCTCAAGAATACAACCGAAAGGAATTACTTCTTGCCATATTAACTTCAGTTGTTGATTATCCTTCTGAACAAATGTATAAACTGAATGAGGAAATGTTGGTTGAAGAAATATACAAACATTTAAATGGTCGAAGATATCTAGTTGTGCTCGATGACGTGTGGACCCCAGATGCATGGAATGATCTTAAAATGGCATTTCCAAATCAAAACTGTGGAAGTAGAATCCTATTAACTAGTCGTAACACAGATGTAGCTTTAATTGCAAACCCCGATAGCCTCCCACATCATTTGAAATTTCTGAATGATGATGAAAGTTGGGAGCTACTTTCTACAAAAGTTTTCAGAAGAGGAAGTTGTCCATTTGAGCTTGTTGAACTTGGTGCAACAATTGCTAGAAAATGCTACGGATTACCTCTTGCGATTGTGGTAGTTGCTGGGCTTTTATTGAAGAAAGATAAGACGCGTGATTTGTGGAAAAAAGTTGCCGAAAGTGTTAGTTCGTATGTTGCAAGAGATCCGAAACAATGCATGGATGTATTAGCATTAAGTTATAAGCATTTACCTGATCATTTAAAGGTGTGTTTCATTTATTTCGGTGCTTTTCCTGAAGATTACCCGATACCCGTTTGGAAACTGTTAAATTTATGGGTGGCAGAAGGGTTTATTCAACAGAAAGGTCAAGATTGTTTGGAGGATTTAGCGGAAGATTATTTGGAAGATCTTGTTGAACGCAATCTGATATTAGTTGCTAAGAGGAGATCAAATGGAAGGATTAAAACATGTCGTGTTCATGATATGTTACGCGATTTATGCCTCAAAGAAGCATCAGAAGAAAAGTTTTTGCAAGTAATCAAAGGACATCAAATTCTAGATTCAAATTCGCTAATAATCCCTTATCACCGACGTCTTTGTGTTCATTCACATGTCATGAACTTTATTCACTCCAGACCTAGTGGACCCCACGTTCGTTCTTTTCTTTGTTTTCCTTGTGAGGAAAAGGAATTATCTCGAGAACATACGTCCTTCATCCATGAATCTTTTAAATTGGTTCGAGTTATAGACATGATGTCGATAAACATTTCCCGATTCCCGATTGAAATCACACAACTCGTTCATCTTCGCTACATCGCACTTTTTGGCAATTTTAAAGTTGTTCCTCCATCGATTTCAAAATTATGGAGTCTTCAATCTTTAATTGTTGAGACAACATCACGTGATCTTGACATTCAAGTTGACATATGGAAAATGTCGCAATTTCGCCATTTGCGTACGAGTGGGTCAAGTCGATTACATGGGCCGAAAGCGAAAACCCGGATGGATAACGAAGACCCGTTTGTACAAAGAAACATACAAACCATCTCCACGATTTCACCCGATAGTTGCACTGAAAACATCTTAGCGAGAACTCCCAATTTAAAAAAACTTGGAATTCGTGGAAAACTCTCGTTACTCATGGAGGAAAAGAGATCCGGAATTACGTGTGCTCCAAGTTTGTTTGACAATTTTGCTAAGCTTGATAACCTTGAAAAATTAAAATTATTAAACGACACTTTCCCACGTCCACCACCTGAAGGTAAACTTCGGGGTCTTCCTTCACTCTACAAATTCCCTCCTCATTTAAACAAGTTGACTTTATCAGACACGTTATTGGATTGGAAGCATATGTCTACCATAGGGATGTTGCCTCATCTTCAAGTGCTTAAGCTAAAGGTGTATGCATTCAAGGGAGCTGAATGGGAAGCTCTTGATGGGGGTTTTCGGTTGCTTAAAGTGTTGCAAATTGGGAAGACTGATTTGGTTGTATGGAAGGCTTCGGGTCATCATTTCCCAAGACTAGAACATGTTGTTGTTGAGCAATGTAGCAACTTGTTGGGTATTCCTGTTGGTTTGGCAGATGTATCTGCACTAAAGAGTTTGGAGTTGTATCATACACCTTCTGCTGTAGATTCTGCTCGGTTAATTCAACAACAAAAGAAAATGCAACAACAAATGCTTGTTACAAGTCATGGGTTTAAGCTCCTAATTTATCCTCCCGAATAGTTGCATCAACTCCAATTTATAATACACATATAATAATAATGTAGGAATGATGAAGACTACAACTTCACGATCCATTCGTCTGTTTTACAATGTTTTGCTTCTGGTAATTTATGCATCTTGTCTTGACGATTTTTTCTATATGGTTTGATCGAGGGCCAAGAAGCTTTGTTAATGTAGTTTTTATTTAGCCTTGTCATGTGTAGTAATTGTTTTATGATTGTAGTTATAATGATATGTATCGGGTTTTCAATGATGTATCAAAAAAAATAAAGTATCAATTTTATGTTACTTTATATCAAAATGTCTTTAGTTGTAGAGACTGATTCTAGAGGGTCAGAGGTGTCCTACATCGAAAAATGTTGTTGATGAATAATATAAATACAAAACTGGAGGTGATACTATATTAGTGTCATACAAAAGGTGTGTTTGGCAACACTAGCCGGTAATTGTTAACCGGGAGCCGGAAGTTTTTAGTTTTTATTTGTTATATAAATGTTTTGCAACCAGAAACTTTGGAAATGTAAAAAATTACATAAAAGAGCACGTGTGTAAAAGCTTAATGTAAAACAAAAAAAAAATGCAATTTTGAAAATTAATTAAAAAGAATAATTAAGTCAATTTGCAAAATTATAAAAGTCATTGATATTTTTTTAAAAAAAATTATAATAATTAAGTCAATGTAGTCCGGATGAAGAAGGCACGTCACCTACACCATGGAAGTAGAACCCATGCTCCAAGCTTCCAAACATGGAGAGTCACTCTACACACCTCGATGGGCATTACATCCACCACAAGCCAACCGCTTTCATCCTTATATATCAATGGCATCATTAATCTCCGGTATTAACCTTTTTTCCAACTTACGTTGTCAATTTGTGTGCATTCCATCGGTGACAACGGGGGACATTTTAACTACCGGAAACAAGTAGATAACGGTGGACGTGAAGATGGTGATGATGGTGGTAAATTTAGTTAAAAGAGTAATTATTATTTTCCAGAAATAACAAAATCCATGAAAAAAAATATTATACCATATTTTGGTAATTATTATATATTTTAAAAGCTCGTACTCTTGAACGAAACTTTTTATTAAAATTGAGTTTTTTGCTAAAAGTTAAATGGCGTGTACGAGAAAACTAGCTGGTGGCTAGAAGATGAAAGGTGTAGCTTTCATTTATATACGAGTATTCGACAAAAATAGATGAAAACTTTTAAAACTTATAAAACTATATAAAATGAAATATCTGAAACACATAATTAATTTTAAAAGAGGGTAAATAAGTCAATTTGCCCAATTATAAAAAAACTTTTTGTTAAATGCTACTTGAAATAACTTTTGAATTTAAAGTTTTTTGTTTTAGCTACAAGCTAAAAGCTTTCATAAGCCCGTAACCAAACACACCATAATTTGTACATGTTTTGTGTGTGTGTGTGTGTGTGTCTATATATGCAAAAATAGATGAAAACTTTTAAAACTTATAAATCTATATAAAATGAAATATCTGAAACATATAACTAATTTTAAAAAAGGGTAAATAAGTCAATTTGCCCAATTATAAAAAAGCTTTTTGTTAAATGCTACTTGAAATACCTTTTGAATTTAAAGGTTTTTGTTTTAGCTACAAGCTAAAAGCTTCCATAAGCCCATTACCAAACACACCATTTAACCACCACCTATCTTCTCACTCTCGACGCCTCCTCTCTCTCGATCTCCATATGTTTCACCATGGCTCATTCAAGTCGTTATCGCCATTCCTCCATCAACTCAACCACCGCTCATGGTTCGTCTATTTTTAATCACCATTAGCCACTGATTTTCTTTTTCCTTCAACCAACTGTCACCACAATCCACCACCCTCTCCCTCTTTGTCACCATAAACCCTTGACATCGTTGTCGTCACCATGATCTTCAATGTCATCAAAATGACACCATCACAAAAACCTTCTCTTTCTCCATTATCTCTCTAAAACCTTAGCCATTATATCCACAACCACCATTGTAATTGACGAACCCTTTTTCTCTTCTTTCCTATCCTTAAGGTAAAAACCCTAACTTTTAATTGTTGTTAATTTGTTTTTTTGGTATCATATGTAGGATTAAAGGCATGGGCTTTGATCGGCCAAGAAAGGGCAGGCAAGATCATATATTTTCTATAACACCCAAAAAAGAATCATGCTAAATTTAAATTTTTTAAAACATTTCAAAACACATGGTTATTAAAAAACTTGTTTTCAAACTAGAATATTGTCAAAGTATCCTAGAATCAACTCATGAAATCTTAAAAGGTGAGGAGTTGTACGATCACGCCTTCGTCTTCCCGCGATCATCAAAAGTACCTGAAACAATAATCGATAAATGTAAGCTCGAAGGCTTAGTGAGTTACCCCCAAAATACCAACGCCATACATATATAACCATATCATATAAACCTACAAGCAAACAGATACGTCATGCATAATGCGCCATCAGTCTGACTAGACCGGCTTCCGGTCCTCAGTCTATTTGGACCACTCTCTGAACCCTCAACACGTTTGGATCGCCCTCATCGGGGCCTTCAGCCTATCCGGACCGCTCGTTGGGCCTTCGGCTTGACTAGATTTGCCCGATCCGAGCCTACAATCTACCCGGTCTGCCCAGGGTGTCTTGGCCTACTGCACACAGCAGGACTTGCCTCAACCCTTTCCCCAAACCAATAAACATGTGCACATAAATATCATACGCTAGCATGCAATAACAGATAGTCATACAGATCTAACTGATCTCTAACATAACAACCATCCTACAACCAGGATATCAATCTAACAGACTACTAGCATAGCAACCAGCCTAAACCAGGATGTAATCTAACATACCAACCATCCTAAACTAGGATGTAAATCATAAAGGGTCGGCCTTGGTGCCGTAGACCCTGTTGATATAGTGATGAGAACTCACCTCACGATGTCGCATTGAAGTGATAGGCTCAAACTCTCGAATCACCAACACGAACTCCACCACCTATAATCACCATAAAAACCTTTTTCCATAAATTTCCAATTTACCAAAATACCCCCAGAGGCCAACTAGTCAACCCTTGGTCAAAGTCAACAGTCCATGTTGACCCGACTCGTCGAGTGCAGTTCACCGACTCGTCGAGTCCTTCCTGAACTCAAGAAGTCGTGAAATCCTTGGTTGACTCGACGAGTTTCCCTATAACTCGACGAGTTTCCCTATAAATCGTCAAGTTCGTACGTGTACAAAGGTTGGGAAAACCCTAGCCAACCCGCTGAGTTATTCGACTGACTCGTCGAGCCCAAGGCAATCTCCATTGGACTCGCCGAGTTGTTCATCAACTCGTCGAGTTCATGACCATCTTCATATGACTCGACGAGTCGACCTTGCGAAACGAGGAAAGTGTTGTGGATCCGACTAAGCTCCTCCGGTAACTCTAGCCTGTAAGCCACCTTTCCAGCTCTAGCAATGATCCTGAATGGTCCGATGTAACGGAGACCTAATTTCCCCCTCTTACTGAAGCGGATCACACCCTTCCAGGGTGAGACTTTCAGGAGTACCCTATCGCCTACCTGAAACTCCAACTCAGATCGGCGTTTGTCAGCGTAACTCTTTTGTCGACACTTGGCGGTCTGCAGTCGCTGCCTAATCTGATGAATATTCTCGGTAGTCTACAAGAATACCTCTGTCTGTCCCATCACCCTGTGTCCGACCTCACCCCAACAAACTGGGGTGTGACATCTCCGTCCATACAACAGATCAAAAGGCAGGGCGCCAATGCTGGAGTGATAGCTGTTGTTGTAGGTGAACTCTGCAAGCGGTAGGTGGGAATCCCAACTCCTACCGAAGTCAATGACGCACACCCTCAACATATCCTCGAGGGTCTGAATGGTACGCTCGCTCTGACCGTCTATCTGCGGATGGAACATTGTGCTAAAGTGCAACCGTGTGCCCAACTCCTTGTGGAACTTCTGCTAGAAAGGAGAGGTAAACCTAACATCCTGATCGGAGACAATAGAGACCGGAACCCCATGGTGAGCCACGATCTCGTAGACGTACACATCGGCTAACTTCTCGGCCGACGAACTCTCCCGTATGGCCAAGAAATGGGCACTCTTGGTCAATCGATCCACGATGACCCAGATGGCATCAAATCCCTTTGTCATTCTCGGTAACTTGGTCATAAAATCCATCGTGATTTGTTCCCATTTCCACATGGGAATCTCGATGGGCTGCAGCTTGCCCTGCGGCCTCTGATGCTCATCCTTGACCATCCTACAGGTCAAGCACCTCTTGACGTACTAAGCGATTTCTCACTTCATGCACGGCCACGAGTAGCTCAAACTCAAATCCCGGTACATCTTGGTAGCCCCCGGGTGAATAAAGAAATGAGACTTATTAGCCTCCTCCATGACTGTCTGTCTGACCCCACCAAACATCGGAACCCACACCCGACTGCATCGGGTTAATAATCTTCGGCTATCCTGCACAAACCGGGTGTTCTCACCCCTGATCTTTTCCAACTTCCAATTCTCTGGCCGCATGCCCTCGACCTGAGCCTCTCTGATCAAACTTACAAGCAGGGAATCCACTGATATCGTCATACCTATCGTTGGGGCTGGAAGTCCCAGTTGACTTGCGGCTCAGAGCTTCTGCCACCACATTTGCTTTATCGGGATGGTAAAGGATCTCGCAATCGTAGTCCTTGACTACATCCAGCCACCTGCGCTGCATCATGTTTAGGTTCGGATTATCCATGATATGTCTCAAGCTCTTTTGATCCGTGTAAATGGTACAACGAACCCCATAAAGGTAATGTGTGACAACCCGAAATTTCCATTTGTACGAACATCATCTATTCAATAGAAGCTAGTTCATTTTCAGTGATTTTCATACTTTTCCGAACAAGTTTGTGTACTTTAGGGTTTACGTTTAAGGATATATCAGGAGAGTGGATGCTCCTGGGTTTGTGAAATTTGGGCATTTCAAGTTTCATATTGTTGCAGTCCAATATCCAGAATAAAAATATTTTCGGTCAAAATATTCCAGGACTATAAATAGTTTTCTGAACTAAATAAATTCATTATTTACAATTCCAAATAGAGAAAAGCTATATTCTCTCTGACGGATCTTCGGGTTTTCATCCCATATTGTGAGTCTACTTTACTAAATGTGTTTCAATACTTGTTAGGTGCTTATTAACATCAATAACATGCTTAGATTACAAGATCCGGGAGTTTACCGCCCAAGAACGTTCTTGGGGAGTAAACTCCAAAATGGAGCCTTAATGCTTCCTAGACCTATTCCCATGTTAGGCATCTTATTAAGGACCTTGTGTAAGATCTTTATAGGCTAGAAATCATCCAAGAAACACAAGTCATTGGAGTTTACGGCCAAGGAACTTCCTTGGGCCGTAAACCCCTTTTTAAGGGACATAAATGCCCTAACTCACCCCCTTAAGCCTAGGAACTTTACCCTCAAATGCTTGTGCCTATTTTAGACATCAAAACCCTTCAAAATCATAAGTTTATAGGAGTTTACGGCCAAAAACCCCTCTTGGGCCGTAAACCCCTTTTTCTAGGGTAAAAAGCATTCCAAACACACCTTAGGCCTTAAGACAATTTACCTTGAAAACATGGGACTTGAATGGAGAGGAAAAGACATCATAATCACTCCTTAAAAGGAGTTTACGGCCAAGGAACATATCTTGGGCCGTAAACTCCAAGTGAAGGCACAAAAGTGTGCCTCTTGTCCCTATTAGCCTTAGATAAAATCATGGAAGCCATCCTTGATGTGTAAGTGCCTCAAAACAATTAAAAGCCATCACCCCATAGGAATTTACGGCCGTAAACTCTAGGGTAAATGGACTTTAGGCCGTAAACTCCCCTATGGAGCATTCTAGGGCCTTAAACTACTTCATGTGTTATTCCAACAAAGCTAGGAGTGTTCTAGGATCAAGATAACACTTTAAAACCCCCAAAACCACCATGTGAGGAGTTCACGGCCATAAACCCATGAGTTTACGGCCGTAAACTCCAAAGGGTGGGGTTTGTTGGGTGGTGAACTCTTATGCAAGGCCATTTGATGTTTCAAACCCTTTTGCCTTGTCCCGTAGCAACTTAGATGCAACCATTTGGACCTTAAACACTTATAAAAAGTGGTTACATGTTTTCTAAGTGTCTTAACTTATTTATTTAGTTATTATTTGTCTAATTAGTTATATATATGCTTATTATATGATAACTAGGCTCGTGCGTGTAAACAAGTCTCCGTTTGCCACCTAGCACGGTATCCGACACTACAATTCAGACAACTCACCACAAGTGAGTTCATACCCCTTGAATCAACCTTTGAAATGATTTTAAATGTTTTAAACACTTTATGGGGGGAATACAAGTCAAATACTTATAGTTATTGTTTCAATCACATGTGATTGCATTTAATCACATGTGATTAATAACTAGGAAAACAACGATTTTTACCACTGTTCAAACTGTTTATCAAACTGCTTTGCTTTGAAATGTTTTGCAAACTCTTTTACTATCCAAAATTATTTATAGACTGTGATTCAAACAAATGCTTCTTATACTTAAACTATTTTATCAACTTATGCCTTCAAATTGTTTTATAGATCGACATCAAGTCGATCTTCTCTTGAAATTATATTTGTGCTTTTATATATTCAATTGCATGCCCATATATGTATAGATATATAAATAATGTTCAAAGGGCTTAGGAAGGCCATCCTCCCTATTTCCTTTTCCTCGATTTGGATGTGGTCTGGTGGGATTTCGGGTGACCATCCGAAGGTCGTTTCCATATTACTTATATATCATATATACATGTATAGACATAAAAGTACTTCCATATTCATACTTATCAGTACATCAATAGTTAGTTACCATCGGGGTAACACAAGTACATATACAGATATACTAGAAACAAGTACATATACAGATATACTAGAAACAAGTACATATACAGATATACTAGAAACATGAACATATACAGCTATACTAGAAACAAGTACATATACAACTATACTAGAAACAAGTACATATACAACTATACTAGAAACAAGTACATATACAGCTATACTAGAACGAGAAACATTTCATATACATAAATACGTAACAATTGTGATCCACTGTGTCGGAGCATGCCTTCAATGTCATGGCCCGAGTTGTAGCCATAATTCTCTTGGAGGGAGAGCGTGAGTTTGCGTATAGATCTATACTGGATTGACTATCCTACACCTTGCTGCTAGCTACAGCCGGACCTGCAGGTCTGCGGGTGCCAAACGTCATTTCTTTTATTACGACCATTCATTATGTCGTTGTTACCAGTCGATAGCATGGTGCAATTTATCACATTATACCTTAATATAAATCCGGTTTAAGGTAGTAGTAATTAGTACAGCAGTAGTTCTTATTATACAAAACTACAGTACTACAATGATTTACCCATCACTTATTTTAGTGATAATCTCACTTAAAGCATTAATGTACAAACTATATTTTATCAAATGATAGTTATACTTGGGTAATTACACACTTTTACAACAGACGAGTTTACAAAACAGTTTAGCCTTGGTAGAAGGTTACTTTTATAGAAAATATAGGATTTTCTGAGAGATTCAAACTTTTACAAACACTTTCAAACATTTACTTACACTTTTACAAACTTATACATTGAGACAGGTTCAAACGTTTTTGACAATAAACATTGACACTAAAATACTTATGAACTCACCAGCTTAATGCTGATAAACTCTTTCAAAATAACTTGTATTCTCAGGTCATCAGTAGACAGGTACCGAGGCCAGCTTTTGAGAAGATGGAGTGCATTCAAGACTCATCTCATATTATTTTGTGTTACATTATTTTTGGTGTCTATATCTGTACAGAACACACTTGTATTAAAATTATATATTTAATGCAATGGATGATGTTGTTTACTTATTTACATTTACTGTGTTGTGATACTTTACATGACGTCCTCCGCCCCAGAACGTTTCCGCCGTTCTTGGTTTTGGGGTGTGACATAATGTCTCCATATCTTGAGAGCGAACACCACCACTCCCAGCTCTAAATAATGCGTAGGGTATCTCGTCTCATGCGACTTCAACTACAGCGATGCATAAGCTGTCACTCCTCCCCTCTACATGAGGATAGCCCCTAAACCTGTGATGGATGCATCACAAAACACCACAAAATCCTCAACTCCCTCCGGGAGTGTCAAAACTGGAGCTTCACACAACTGCTGACGGAGGGCCTCAAACGCCCTCTGCTGCTCAGGGCCCCACCGGAAATCCACCCCCTTCCTCGTCAGACAAGTGAGAGGTACTACAACCTTGGAGAAATCCTGTATGAATCTTTGGTAGTACCCTGCCAATCCCAAAAAACTCCTAATATTTGAGGGAGATTTCGGAAACTCCCACTGCATGACTGCCTCGATTTTGGCCAGGTCGACCAAAATCTCATCCTGGTTAACGAGGTGCCCGAGGAATTGGACCTCTCATAACCAAAACTCGCACTTCGAGAACTTGGCATATAGCCGCTCTCATCTCATAACTCCCAACAATTCCCTAAGATGCTCCTCGTGCTGCTCTCGAGTCTTGGAATACACCAAGATATCATATATAAACGCAATGACCGATCGATCCAGCATCGGTCTGCAGACCCGGTTCATCAGGTCCAAAATACTGTCGGCGCGTTGGCGAGCCCAAACGGAATCGCTACGAACTCGTAATGACCATAACGAGTCCCAAATGCGGTCTTCTCCATGTCCTCCTATCTAACCCGGACCTGATGATATCCTAACCTTAAATCTATCTTGGAGAACCATCATGCCCCCTGCAAGTGATCAAAGAGATCATCTATCCTCGGGAGAGGATAACGGTTCTTCACCGTTAACTTGTTCAGCTGTGACAACCCGAAATTTCTATTCGGTCAAACCCTAAAAGTCAACCACTTCGTATCATAAGTTAATGTCATTATTTCTTATTTTTAAGAAATATAAAGTTCGTTTAATTATTTTAATATTATTTTTAAACGAACAGGTGAAAGAAAGTGCCGTCTCGGGTTTTGAATTTTAAAAACCGCAAACACCTCGCGTGTTAGAAATTCCCGACCAAACTTTTATGTTTGGGTTGTAAAACCACCCAAAAACCGTGAACTCATACCTATGTATGAGTTTACTCCCCAAAAGTCTAGCCATAAGTGTTTACTCCCCAAATACCCAAAAGAGTAAACTCCAAAAGGCTTTCAAGTATCATCCTAGATTTGATTCCAAATCTTCAAAGTTGTAAGTGTTCTAACCATTTCAAGTTAGTAAAACACTTAATCTAGTGTTTGTACATCTATTCATCCATTCATTTATGTATTTTGTCTAGATTTCCAAAACACCAAGAACACACACTAAGTGTTCTTGGCCTTTTAGCTCAAATCAAGCCTCCTAATAGTAAGTACTTCCATCCTTGAGTGTTATTAAGCTAGTACTACATTTAAACATCATGAAATTATGCCAAGAACACAAGGTTAGAGGTGTTCACGGTCCAAGGAGATTCTTGGGCCGTAAACACCATAAATGGCACCAAAGTGTGCCTAAGTCCATTGTTTAGCCCTAGCTTGATGATTAAGACTTACCTTGACATGTTTAAACCTTCCATTGATGTGTGTAAGCCTTGAAAAATACCAAAGACCCACATTTATAGGTGTTTATGGTTTGGGGATCTCCCAAAACCGTAAACACCCTAAAGTATGTTTAAATGGGTCATTTTCCTTCCTTAGGCCTAAAAACTAGCTTAGACAATTACCTAGTCGTGTTAAGGACTTAAAAACATGGAAATACCCTTTTACATAAGGGTTTACGGTAGTAAACCCAATGGGAAATGTCCTTGAGGCCGTAAACTCCTCCAAGGAGTGTTTTTGTTGCCCTAGTCCATTCCAAAGGCCAAACCACTTAGTAGAAATGCTTCAAAAGGGCTTGTTAAACCACAAAACAACACATGGTCATTAGGACTAGAGTTTATGACCATAAACTCTAGAGTTTACTGCCGTAAACTCCTTGGGTCATGACCATCAAAACCGTAAACTCCAAGGGAGTTTACCCTTGAACCCCAAACAACCTAGCTTTGCCCTACCAACACTTGGATGCAATCCTTGTGATCTTTAACACTTGAATCAAAGTGTTTTCATGTTCTGGAGTGTCCCAACTTATTTTATTAGTATAATTTGGCTAATTAGTTATATATATGTTCATTATATGATAACTAGGCTCGTGCGTGTGTACAATCTTCATTTGTCACCTAGCACCATACTCGACACTTCAATCCAATCCA
This sequence comes from Lactuca serriola, assembly GCF_051521515.1. Classification (NCBI taxonomy): domain Eukaryota; kingdom Viridiplantae; phylum Streptophyta; class Magnoliopsida; order Asterales; family Asteraceae; genus Lactuca; species Lactuca serriola. Next base: position 287,718,042 of record NC_136410.1, read on the forward strand.
CTCGCCACAAGTGAGTTCATACCCCTTAACTAACCTTTGAAATACTTTTAAATGTTTTAAATGCTTTAACGGGGGGAATACAAGTTGAATACTTATAGTTATTACATCAATCACATGTGATTAATAACTACAAAACCAATGATTTTATTACAATTCAAACTGTTTTACTTCAAACTGTTTTACAAACTCTTTTACTTATCAAATGTTTTTACTTAAACTTTGTTATAATTATTATAAGTTGCATGCCCGTATATGTATAGTTATATAAGCAATGTTTAAAAGGCTTAGGAAGGCCGTCCGCCCTATTTCCTTTTCGCGCTTGAGATGTGGTCTGGTGGGATATCGGGTAGCTGTCCGAAGGTCGTTTCAATATTAATTATATATCATGTGTACATATATAGTCATAAAAGTTCTTCCATATTCATGCATACTAGTTACATCATTAGTAAGTTACCATCGGGGTAGCACAGGATCATACTTATACTATTGCTAGATCAATGAGTCAGTTCATTCATGAGTCAGTACTTATTACTATGAGAACATATACATTACATTACTATTAGAACATATACAACTATACTAGAAGAAGAACATTAGAAGAAGAACATATACAGCTATACTAGAGAAAGAACATATACAGCTATACTAGAGAGAGAACATATACAACGATACTAGAACGAGTAACAATACATTACATATACACGAATACATTGACAAAATTGTGATCCACTGTATCGGAGCATGCCTTAAATGTCATGGCCCGAGTTGTAGCCAGAGTCGCTTGGAGGGAGAGCGTGAGTTTGCGTATAGATCTATACTGGATTGACTATCCTACACCTTGCTGCTAGCTACAACCGGACCTGCAGGTCTGCGAGTGCCAAACGTCATACCTTTTTACGACCTACATTTGTCGTTGTTACCTAGTCGATAGTATGGTACAATTAATCACATGATACCTTAATATAAATCTGGTTTAAGGTAGTTAGTACAACAGTAGTTCCTATAATACAACACTACAGTACTACAATAATTTACCCTTTATATACATTTAGTGATCATTTCACTTAAACATTAATGTACAAACTATATTTTGTTAATGATAGTTACACTTCGTAAAATTACACACTTTCACGATAAACGAACATACAAAACAGTTACGCCTTGGTAGAAGGCTACTTTTAATAGAAAATATAGGTTTTTCTAAGAGATTCAAACTTTACAAACACTTACAAACATTTACATACTTTTATCACCAATGTTTACAAACTCATGTTTAAAACCACGTTCAAACGTTTTGATACAAACACCGACACTAAATTACTTATGAACTCACTAGCTTAATGCTGATAAACTCTTTCAAAATAACTTGTATTCTCAGGTCGTCAGTAGACAGGTACCGAGGCCAGCTTTTGAGAAAATGGAGCGCATCCAAGACTCATCTTATTATTTTGATTTATTTTTTGGTGTCTATAACTGTACGAAACACTCTTGTATTAAAATTTTATATTTAATGAAATGGATGATGTTGTTTGCTTATTTACTGTTATACTGTGTTGTAATACTTTACATGACGTCCTCCGCCTCAGAACATTTCCTCCGTTCTTGGTTTTGGGGTGTGACATCAGCTCCCTATAATCAATGCACATCCGGTGCGAGTTTTCCTTCTTCCTGATGAAGAGGATAAGTGCTCCCCATGGAGAACTGCTAGGACGAATGAACTACTTTCCCAGCAGCTCCTGAAACTGTGGTGACAACTCCTACATCTCTGGTGGTGCCAACCGGTACGGAACCTTAGCGATAGGGGCCGCACATGGCACTAGGTTGATTCTGAACTCAACCTGCCTCTCCGGAGGCACTCCTGGTAACTCTTCCGGAAACACATCATCAAACTCCTGACTACCGGAGCCTCTGAAACTAAAACCTGTTCCCTGGACCACGTATCTACCACGTATTCTAGGTAACCCGCACACCCATGTTGAATGTACTGTCAAGCCCTGGAGGCTGAATAAATCCCTGATCCCAACCTGGTGCCCTCTCCATAAACAATCAGTTCTCCCCCACTTGGGGTTTGAACTACAACTCGCTGACCCTCGCAATCTATCATGGCACCGAACTGGCTAATTCAATCCATACCTACGATTATACACACCTCCCCCATGGGAATCGGTATCAAATCTATCAGAAAGGACACTCTGAAGATCTCCAACTCGCACCCTCGATAGACCAAAGAAGCAGAAACTCCGTGTTCGTTGGCGATAGAGACTCACAACAAACACTCTAACTCGCCTACCGGCACACCAAACTCCCTACTAAAGGTCTGAGATACGAAAGGCCGACTCGCTCCCGAGTCAAATAAAACCAAAGCAAGCAAGGAGTTCACTAAAAACATACCTAATCACAGGTACACGGATAAGCATAAAACCGATATAATAAATGAGATAAAGGATATAAACATACCAGTAACCACATCTGGTGCTGCTCTGGCCTCCTCCGTTGTAAGCTAGAAGGGACGCCCCTGGGCCCTCGGGGGCACTGCTCTACCCTGACTCTCATCAGTAATCCTCAATGTAGTCGGCGTTGGAGCTTGCGCCGGCCTGGCTGCGAGCTGTGGAAAGTTTATCTTCACGTGACCAACCTAGTGACAGTGGTAGCAGATCCTCATAACCTTAACCGGGGCCGCCTGACGACAATCCCTCACAAAATGCCCCTCCTGGCCGTATTTGCGGCATCCACTACCAGACCTACAAGCACCAAAGTGCCCCTTTCCGCACTTGCCACAAGTGCGACTCTGCTGTCCCGCTGACCTGGAATCAGCGGTCTTAGACCGCTTTGGCGCCAGTTGCGACTGTGTTGAGGCCCGACCCTACTCTTTCAGCTATAACTCAATCTCAAGCTCCTACCGCCTGGCGGCCTCCTGTAACTCCAGAAGCGTATCATAACACTGGGTTGCCATAAACTGTCGAATATCCGTCTTGAGCATGCTCAGATAACGAGTCATCTAAGCTTGCTCAGAAGCAAAATCCGGGCAGAACATCGCCCTCTCAGTGAACATACGAGTGATCTCCGTCACTGTCTTCCGATCCTGTCTCAACTACAGAAACTCCTGAGCTAACCGTTCTCGCTCGAATCGAGGAATGTAGCGAGCGTGGAACATATTCCTGAACTGCCCCCAAGTAACAGCAGCTCTCTGCTCGTCCGAATACGACCCAGTCATCAACCTCCACTAGTCCTTTGCCCCAGACCTCAGCAAGTTCAGGGCACATCTGACCATCTGGTCAGAAAGAAAAAAGCATGTGGAGAAACATCCCTCCACGTCAGACAACCACCTCATGGCTTTGATGGGGTCCTGAGTCCCATCAAAAGTAGGGGGCTTCATGTTGTCGAAGTCCCGATACTGAAAAGCCCGATCGGCTCCCAACCCTACCGCCAATACATCTGTTTTAGTTGTTGCGGTAGCCGCCTCAGTGAGGGTTGCATAGAGATCATCAAAATACTCCACCTTAGCGGTCTTAATAGACCCGAACATCTCCAGTAATTCGGCTCGGAACATAACAACAACCTCATCGTCCAGGATCTCTAGAATCCTGTCATCCATCTCATCTGGTCTCATATGACTGATAGCCTCCGGCGCTGTCGGCGCCCCCTGTCCGCCCTCTTCTGATCTTGATCCTGATCCCGAACCAGATCCAGTCACAAAGCGCCTGGTCATCACCATTCTGAAACATAACACAAAGTATCAGATAGTCCACACAAAGAACTGGGAACCAACTCCCAACTAAACCCTAGGGGCTGTGACTTCCTTGCTACGCGTATGGGTCCTATGGTTTCAGTAGTACGGGCCCATACTACCTTCCATACATACCCATATTTGTCTCAAGTATCATCACAACGCCCTGACAATATACATAATCATATCGAGCGCTCAATCCTCACTCCTAGAGGAAGACCAAATATCTCATAATCGGCGGACTCATCTCAAACAACCTACCCGTTCATGAAACATCCACCAACCCTGCAGCACTCGTGTATGCTAACCATACATAACGTTGGACCCTATAGACTTTTGAATACCTGATCCTACCCTAAGCCCTTCATCAAACAAGAACAAGAAATAAGGCCAAACCAAACATTCTCAGGCTATAAGATCTTAATTATGTATAGCTACGATGCATGCACTAAGCAACTACAATAATGATGTCAATTTCATATAAGCGAGAACCCTAGGCTATCAAGCATCATACAATCAGGAAATTCTATCATGCAATTCCTGAAGGTCCCTAACCTAGTACTAGCATGCTGTTCTAACATATCACAAAATCAAATAATCTGTAAGGTATTTTTGGGGTCTATCTACGAGTTCCGGCTGATCGTATGCCTGCGTCCTCCTTATTTTATTTTGAAAACATTTTAAGAAAATTGTTTTATAACCTTGTCCTCAGTTTGAGACTGGAGATACATGAGTGTTTCCTCCAATTCACTCAAACCAAGGCTCTGATACCAACTTGTAACACCCAAAAAAATCATGCCAAATTTAAACTTTTTAAAACATTTCAAAACACATGGTTATTACAAAACTTGTTTTCAAACTAGAATATTGTCAAAGTATCCCAGAATCAACTCATGAAATCATAAAAGGTGAGGAGCGGTATGATCACGCCTTCGCCTTCCTGCGATCATCAGAAATACCTGCAACAATAATCGATAAATGTAAGCTCGAAGGCTTAGTGAGTTACCCCCAAAATACCAACGCCATACAGCTATAACCATATCATATAAACCTACAAGCAAACAGATACGTCATGCATAATGCGCCATCAGTCTGACTAGACCGGCTTCCGGTCCTCAGTCTATCTGGACCGCTCTCCGAGCCCTCAGCACGTCTGGATCGCCCTCATCGGGGCCTTCAGCCTATCCGGACCGCTCGTTGGGCCTTCGGCTTGACTAGATTTGCCCGATCCGAGCCTATAATCTACCCGGTCCGCCCAGGGTGTCTTGGCCTACTGCACACAGCAACACCTGCCTCAACCCTTTCCCCAAACCAATAAACATGTGCACATAAATATCATACGCTAGCATGCAATAATAGATAGTTATACAGATCTAACCGATCTCTAACATAACAACCATCCTACAACCAGGATATCAATCTAACAGAATACTAGCATAGCAGCCACCCTAAACCAGGATGTAATCTAACATACCAACCATCCTAAACCAGGATGTAAATCATAAAGGGTCGGCCTTGGTGCCGTAGACCTTGTTGATATAATGAGGAGAACTCACCTCACGATGTTGCACTGAAGTGATAGGTTCAAACTCTCGAATCACCAACACGAACTCCACCACCTAAAATCACCATAAAAACCTTTTTCCATAAATTTCCAATTTATCAAAATACCCCCAAAGGCCAACTGGTCAACCCTTGGTCAAAGTCAATAGTCAATGCTGACCCGACTCGTCAAGTGCAGTTCACCAACTCGTCGAGTCCTTCCTGAACTCAAGAAGTCGCGAAATGCTTGGTTGACTCGTCGAGTTTCCCTATAACTCGCCGGGTTCGTACGTGTCCAAAGGTTGGGAAAACCCTAGTCGACTCGCCGAGTCATTCGACTGACTCGTCGAGCCCAAGGCAATCTCAATCGGACTCGCCGAGTTGTTCATCAACTCGTTGAGTACATGACCATCTTCATATGACTCGCCGAGTCGACGTTGCGACTCATCGAGTCCGTTTAATCCTTCATCCATACAGATGTTTTTTAGGCCATGCAAAGAATCCATACTGCAGATCTGAGCTCCTAGGGCATGTTTATCACGTAAAGTTGCAAACTTTATGTGCATGCAAGATGATAATGGCCCAAAACAAGCTAAAGGAGTGGCTTAAGGTAAGGGAAAGGCCATAGATCAACAAAGACTGGAACTTTATGACAAAGAGGGGCTAATGGAGTCCAGATCTGAGATTGCAATCTCAGATCTTGACCTAAATCGGATATCCACTCCAAAACCCCAAAAAATTTCTAAACCCATAAATGAATAGATCTAACCAAAAGGGAGTTAAGGTAACAACTTGTTACCTTCAAAACGATGCCAAGATAGAGAAGATTATGGATCTACAACAGCCCCTTGCTTCACACCTCTTGAACTCCAAGCCCTTTACTCCAAGAATCTTCTTTCAAGATAAGAAGCACACAAAAAAATAGAGGGAAAGCATAAATTAGGGTTTCCGAATTCGAGGGATGAAATAAGAGAGGCTAGGGAGAATAAGTTGTCCTTAAATAGGGTGCAAATCCCCAAAGTTTAGGGTTTCATCTGTCAGCTCCTACTCGTCGAGTCCCTTATTGGACTCGGCGAGTAGGTCACTAAAACACGCAAACCAACCCACTGCTACTCGACGAGTAGGGCAACAAACTCGTCGAGTAGACCTTGAAAACAAGAAAATTCTTATATTAATTCAATACCTGAGAATCATGGCATTTCATTTTCATTGGATTCTGCTGTGTGGCATGTACTTCCTAGATATGTAAATGTTTTTGCTTATTTTTCTCTTTAAGCTCAGTCGAAATGATAAGTAAATAATATTTTATATATAAATCAATCAAAAGGATTGTTTTATTGTTTATTGGGTGTTCCGGTGTCAATATTAAGATGTTAGGTGAAGGTGATTTTCTTAGCATATGAGTATTGTCTAAGTATATGCAAGAATTTGAAGAAACTCAAGCTATCCAATTTGTTGGCAAGCCATTACACTTAAAATTCTTACAAGGTGTGTCTGATTCTTATACTGCTATCTACTCTTGGCTTACATCATATTCATTTATGTGCATTTTAAACTGACTTTTCTATGTTCTATCAAATGCTTCAATGTTGCTATTTCTTGCTTTTGCACTTTATATGAATGTCATATCTTTATCTAGGGCACACCATCGTTGCTTTCCTCTTCACTATTAATTACACCCAGGTTTTACTGATGATTTTATTCAATTAAGTTGCTTTAATTTTGAGTTTTGTGTTGATTTTTTTTGGTTGATTTAATTTCGAGCTATTGCAGAGAAAGAGTAAGTTCTGAAAACTAGAATTTTTATTGGTACATTGCTCAAAGATGATAGTGTATACAAATCATTTTCATATATGTTGATTTGAATAAATTGGAATGTTGTTTGTAAGAATGCATAAAAGAATTCATTTGATGAATTTATAGAGGCAAAAAGAGAAAAGATCACAAAAATATTCCCTACTGCCATAAAATTAACGTCTTTTTACAGAAAGGTAGTAGTGGTTATCCTTCTTTAATATTTATATTAATTAACAATAGTTATTTTTATTTTTAGGGTTCCATTTGTAAAAATAACATGAGCTACATTTCTTATCACATCTATAATATTTAAAATTTTCAAACCAAAATTTTCATTTTTAATTAACAAAAAACATTGTTCATAAAAACCCATCTCAAAAGAATCTCAGGTATCAAATACAAATCATCATAAAAATATCAGAGTGTCCCAAAATATCCAGAATTAGAAACTACAGGCAAATGTATACAATTAAGCCTTTGCCTTCCTGCGATCATCAGATGTGACTTCCCCAAATTTCACTGCTAGAAAAGACCAATTTGTTCATGATTATTTAAAAATCAGAGTATCCTTTTTTAGTATTAATATTGCGGAATTTGTTCTAAAAAACATGATAGTGATATTATCAAAGCATTTCCAAAGAAATGCAGTTTATTCATACTAAAACGTTGGGATGTCATCGTCGACATAGAAACATAAGCATAACGAAATATTACAAGCCTTACAGTAATTAGACTAGTGGCCTAATACTCCTCGAATCTCTCAGCATAATGTATCTTTTATATCGCTACCTGTGATATAATAAACTAAGTGGGATAGGTTGGAAAACCTGGTGAGTACATAGGATTTTCAACCCACAATAATATAATCATTTTGTTACAATTATATAATTCACATCAAACAATTAACCCCTTTACATGTTCTTGTTATTCTCACTCCCTGGTCCTAGATCGTTGATCTCAAGGGATCTATCCTAAAATATCTCTAAGTGAAGAATTTTTCTTCGCAGTTCCATTAGCAATATGTACTAATAAGATAGTTATGGAGTGAATGGAGTACCCCCCCATAAATAATTTATTCATACCTATAGTTCGTAGTCCTGTCCGTGTGAGGTTCCTTAACATCTACAAGTTAGGGACCTAACCATGTATAATTTAGTAACACCTATAGGTTGAATACTTTTCTGTGTTGATGGGTTTTACATGAAGTAACATGGATAAATCCTTATACATTTAAGGGTACATGCAACCTATTAGATCTAGTCATAACACTATTGAAATAACATTCTATTGAACAACAAAAACCCTATAAGCCCTAACTATTTTCAAAAATCATAAACAAGTTAGGGATTACATACCTTTTTTATTATTCTTGTAGATAATCAATGAATTCCTTCTTTAATTACACTTGGAAGATAGCACCAGAAATCTCGTGCCTCTAATGGTTCACACCTAAACCCTAGCAACTAAGGAGACTTGAAGAGAGAGAGAAGAGGAATAAAATTTCGGCTAATGTCTTAGCAAATGGAGTGGCCAAAAATTAGAGGCTAATGGACCTTATTTATAGCTCAGGAAAACCCTAGATAACCCTTATTTAAATAAAATACTAATATCTCAAATCAGGTAATTATCTAGTTTCCTAATTATCTTCAAGGGATATTCTAGAAGCCCTAAAATCATCCTCCGACCCGTCCACCTTTATGGGGAAGGTTCTGGAACCCTTTTGTTTAACTATTAAATAATTACAGGTTAGGTACTTATACTATTAATTAATCCAATTAATCCCAAAATTAATTCTAATTAATTTAGGATTAATCCTTAATTAAATAATACACTTTCTAATTAATATATTAATAAATCGTTTATTATTATTTATTAATCATATAATAAATCAATAAATTAGTCTCTCTCTCTAAAAGTCATCATATTCAATTACCAGGTTTGAGGGTAACCGAAAAGGAATTTGCTAATAATTTAAGTATATATCAATTTTAGTTATTCACTTAGACACCTAATCCAATAGTCTCCCACTTGGATAAGTCCATAACTACAATAGCCAATATAACTTCTAAATTAACAGCAAGGGGTGCTTCCTAGAGCAACTCCAACCTCTAATCTGATTACTCATTAGTCCTATGACAAGTGATCAAATATTCCTCTATTCTACAAGGTATCGCATGAACATGAGACATGGATTAGAATCAATATCATTGTCCAAAATTATGTTTCCCAATTTATCATGACCTCATAATACTTTTAATTGAATACATCATTTTGGTCCTGGTTGGGTAAAACACTATAATTCAACACCAAATCACCGAAGGGCCCAAATATATCTCTTTTCCCATCAGGTAAAAAGGAACGAATAAACTTTGACTCATATGCTTGTATCCTTTACTTACCAAATCATACATGACACTATGTTTTATAACATCAAGTTATTGATGCATTTACATAACACCAATGCACAACCAACTTGTAAATTATAACTCATACATCTTAGCTTTAAGAATATAATATATTATCGTCTCAAAATTACTCGTGATAGAATCCATGAAGTAATTCTATAGCGTGGGTTTATCCAATAATCAAATCTGTATTTTTTAAGTACTCATGAATGTTGTAGAAACACAATTGCTATGTCTAAACTCCTTAGACAATCTACAACCCAATTAATGATAATCTTCATTCACTACTTACTTTCTAAAGTATGAGCAACTGTGGATCTTTGAATAATCAAATTATTCAGTAATTAAAACATGCAAAACGAAACACAAGAATAAATAATTGACAAAGGCAGTAAAGAAAATTATAAATAATCTCTATCATTTAATCACCAAATTCAATTACATTTATTCTATTACAAGTTTCAAACTAATCACCTAACTACTAAAACTAATATCATCTCTCAAACCAATGTTCCTAGTATGTTGATTATGCTTAACCTTACTCAGAGCCTTTGTGAAAGGATCTGTAGGATTATCTTCTGATGAAACTCTCTCAACTATGAGATGACCTTCTTGAACTCTATGTCTGATATAATGGTACTTTCTTTCGATATCTCTTGATCTACCATGATCTCTCGGTTCTTTGGTCAAAGCAACTGCTCCTTCATTATCCCATAAAAATTCCATTGGCTCCTAAATGGTCAGAACTACTTCAAGATCACTAATGAAATTCTTCAGCCAAGACAATTCCTTTGATGCTTCACTCGCTGATATGTACTCTGATTCACAAGTAGAATCAACCATCATGTCCTGCTTGGAACATTTCCAAGTGACCGCTCCTCTATTTAAAGAAACACCCACCCATATTGAGAACGAAGATTGTCTCGATCTATTTGAAAACTGGTGTCACTATACCCACTTAATTTTAATATACCAATGCCACCTAGGACTAGTATCAGATCCTTTGTCCTTTGCAGATAATTGAGAATGTTCTTTACTAGTATCCAATGAGCTCTGCCATGATTTCCCTAAAAGTGACTTACCATGCTTAAAGGGAAAGACACATTAAGGAGAGTGCATGTCATAGTGTACATGATCGATCCTACAACCGAAGCATATGGGACTTGACTCATTTCCGTTATCTCTTTATTTGTACTAGGGCTTTGAGTCTTACTCAACTTGGCATTACTCTGAATAGTTAGTTCTTCTTTCTTGGAATTTTCCATACTAAAACATTTTAATAACTTATCCAAGTATGTACTTTGACTAAGACCAATTAGTCTTTTCTTTCTATCCCTTAAGATTCTTATCCCAAGAATATAGGTTGTCTATCCCAGATCCTTCATAGCAAAACACTTTCCAAGACAAGAATTTACTCCTTGCAGGTTGGAATGTCGTTTCATATAAGGAGTATGTCATCAACATACAACACTATAAAGGTTATTATACTTCTACTAGCCTTGACATACAGATAGGACTCATCTTCACTCCTAGAGAAACCAAATTCTCTGACTTTCGTATGGAAGCAAAGATTCCAGCTGTGAGATGCTTGTTTCAATCCATAAATGGATTTATTAAGCTTACACACTCTATTAGGAAACTCTGCATATACAAAACCTTATGTATGAATCATGTAAACACCCTCAACCAACTTCCCATTAAGGAAAGCAGTTTTGACATCCATCAGCCATATTTCATAATCATGAAAGGAAGCTATGGCGAGCATTATCTTAATGACTTTATGATGGGATTAAAATAACTTTTAATCTATGAAGATCGATTAGATCTTGAACAAGTATATGAATATGAAACAGCAAAAACGCAATAATAAGAACAAAACAGCTTGAATCAAACGTGTCGAATGATTAAATAAAATCCTTAGAAGAGCTCGATTAAGAACATCAACTGTAAAGGATTAGAAGATTACAAGAACGATTACAGGAAAATATAATACTCTTGATGAATCGCTATATCGATAATCTCTAAAATCTTAACCTAATATGCATGCAAGCATTTAACTTAAATACTATACATAAAAGGCTCACGGTTGGACAGGCCCAAACCGGAGAATACAAGGCTAAACTACGAGCCCAAAAGACGCAACATCAAAACTATCTTCAGCCCAACAATCTCCCCCTTTGCGTCAATTTGGAGCGAGACTTTCACTTCTTACTTGGGCCGGCAGCTGAAGCTGGTACCTTCTTCTTCACGGTGCTAAACAAACACTTGGTTATGGAGAGGATGGTCTGTCTAAACCGGATGTACCAATTTATCATATCATTGAAGTACTTGATGTCATCAGCCGAATTGTCCTTACACCGCTTGATGATTGATAAGACGTGTTCCAAACAAGCTGTGGTGTAAAGGTGCTTGTCAGCTAAAGCGAATAGACATTTCTGTCCTTCGGCTCTGGTGAACATCACTGAGTTTCGCCTCGGATCTATCTTACCCATTTGCATTGTGTTTAGATCACTGGCCGATCCCACTGGTGCGACTTTCGGTTTCTTTTTGAAAACAGTGGCGACCTCCTGATCCATTTGGGCAACCTCCATGATGTAGCAAGCCAACATCCTTTTGACATGGTCTATGATGGGACCATATTCAGATTCATTTGTCAGCAGGATATTGTACAAGACTATCCAGTCATGAGGATTCAGATTCAGCAGATCCGCCAGGGTGATGATGTGGGCAGTTCTTGCAGATCCTCGGATAAGCTTGAACTTGACATTTGTAAATCTCCCCACGGCAAAAGGCTTCAGCACCCAAACATTAACAATCTTCTGGGCGCTCCATGTAAGGTATTGAGGGCGAGCGGCCTCCAGGTAGAAGTCAATGAGCTCCCTGTCAAGCTCATCGTTCGGATGCGGGACTTCAAAAATGTTAGAGAAGGCGTGGAAGATAAACGCCTTTCGAGTCAGCGGCATATCAAACTGCGAATCGACAGAGTTGTTGCAGTCGAATGATATCACCGGCTCGAGCCATAGTATGCTTGGAGTCTCTATGACCTCTTTTATCAAACGATCCCTGGTCCAGGCAGGGAAGAGCAACTTTCGGCTCTCAAGGAGATCGTGGGCTTCTTTTTGCTTACGTTCGGCTTCTTCAGCCTCACGCGCCACACGACTGGCATCGTCTTCAGCATTGCGACTGTTCTTTCTTTTTAACATGTCGGCAATGGTCTCCCTGTCTTCATCTTCATCTTCATCTTCATCTCCTCCCTCAGCTATATTTTTGCCCTTGTTCTTCACACCCGAACCCGAGGCATGACCAGTTGGGGGTGGTTCGGTTGTGTGAGTAGCTTTGGAGGAAGGAGGTGGTTTCGATCCTTTCTTCTCATCTCCCCCTTGTTTCGGAATGGACACGAAACTCGGTAGGCCTTCAATTTTGCTTAAAAGGTCCATGGCCGGGGAGAGCTTTTCAGCGAGGGTACGCCTCACCGAATGGTTCAGGATGGGGTCATGTGCTTCCAGGATGTTTGTTAATGCTGCGTGGACATCCGAAACACACGATTTTATTACCTCCCATTCAGATCTAAGAGCTTCCAGTTGTTCTTGAGAGTTGGAAAGCTGCGTGCTCTTGACCTTAAGGGCAGTAGTCTTACTAACCAAGACGTCCATCAGTGAATTTTCTGCCGCAAGATCCTCTTGTAGCTTTGCCAGGCGGGCATCGATGGAGGCACGAAGTGCCGAGTTGTCGTCGCTAAGAGTTTGTCTGAGAGTAGCGAACGAGGACAGCTCCGTCGAGACAAACTTAGCCAATTGTTGAACAATTGGTTCCAAAGTTGTCTGAGTGGCTTCGGCGCTCTCCTGCAAGGACTGCAGCAGGACAGAAGCGTCATTGAATAGTTTATCGACTTTTTCGGTCGCTGCCTCACAGGCTCGGGTGGAGGCGTCGATAGCAGCAGTTGCTGAGGCCACGGAATCATGTTGAGCCCTGGAGAAGGCGTCAACGATCTTTTGAAGGGCAGCTTAGACAAAGATGACTGCTAGTTGGAAGAGGAGGTGAGAAGTTGATCAACCTTCTCGTTAAGCTCGCGAAGATGCTTCTTTGTCACTGGAGCATCATCCTCCTCATCACTCTGAACTTGAAACGGACTATAGTAGACCAAATCGAAGTTCATGTGATCACCACCAAGATATTGATCACCGCCATCGGAGGCGTCTTCTGGAGATTGAGGTGGTGGTGAAGCTGGGGGTGTTATGGGTTTGGTTGGTTCAGGTTGAGTGGGTGGGGGGTTAGTTTCGGGTGGTGGTTGTGTATGGGTAGTTTGGGTGGTATGTGTTTCGGTTTGAGGAGGTTCGGTTACTGGAGGGGTTTCGGTAACTGGTGGTGTTTCGGTGGATGTGGTGAATATGGGTGGAGGTATGGGGATAGAGGATGGGGGAATAATGGGGTTTATGGTGGGAATGGAAATAGGTATTGTGGGTGGAGGTGAAGGAACTGGGGATTGATGAAGTTCCATCTCCGGGGTTGGGAACCGAGGGGGTGTGTTGCCTCGTTGAGGAGATTCGTCTCCTTGTGATCCCTCAGAGTCCGAACTCCCACCTTCGGATTCGCTTGAAGAGGAGGGAATAACGAGCTTTCGCTTCGGTTGGGTCTTCCTCCTTTTCGCTTGTGGGGATGAAGCAGCCTTCGGTTGTTTTCGCTTCTTGGGAGAAGGTCCCTTTGAAGCTTTGGACACTTGCTTCCCCTTCTCTGCCTTTTTGCCCCTGACCACCGGTTTATCGGCATCATGAATCGATCGCAGCATGTCCGGTGTCAGTTCCCGCGGACCAGTTGGCCTAAACTCTTTGATCGTCCTGATCAGTCTGCTATCGGCTGGCACATCGGCATACATCGACTCCGGGATAGAGCCAATGAATGAAAATTTGGAAGCATCGGAAACGATGATCTTCTTGGTATGAAACGTACCAATAGATGACATCGATGCGCCGTCGGCAGTTGGAACATTGTACTTGTCCATGGCCCATCTTGTGATCAAGATCCAGAACCGGGCCAGTGACACCTCAGAGTGTCGGGAAGAAGAAGATAGGCTCTGAATCAGTTGTTGCCATAGGACAAACCCATAGTCCAGGTTTATCCCGTTGTACACCCCATACATTATTGAAAGGAAAAGACGACTTGCACCGTCAGATCCTGAGCTCCTCTTTGACAGACCCTTAAAAAGGAATGTAAATAAGCCATTCCACAGTGGCGGTAAGCAAGACTTTTTGAACTTGGGTACGGAGGAGAGAACTTCTGTATATCCCATGTTGTAAAACATGCTAAACAGCATCCCAACAGGAATCGTCCCCGGGTGAACTCGCGATGGGTCAGCAGCAAACCCTAACATAGTGCAGAAACGGGGACGAGAAATTGAAGTCTTGTGTTCACCCACTTCAAAGAAGACCCGGTCGACGGTCTTGTCGTAGTAAGTCGTCGCATAGACCTGAGATAAGGCCACCATTGGCACCGTTTCAATCCGTGACAGTGCAGGAGCAAGCTGGGAGTACTTGAGACATTCGATGACCGACGACATATAGGAATCATACGCCAGTGGATTCAGATCAATGACCAGGCATTGCTGAGGTCGGATGGGAAGAATCTGAGAAGTTGCATGAACAGAAGAAGATTCAGCCATTGTTGCAGGTGTGGAGAAAAAGAAGAACGGGAGAGTGTTTGGGAGTATTTTTGCTTTGGGAATTATGGGGGCAGTAAAGAGGTAAAAGGTGGTGTTGATGGGTTTTTATAGTGGGTGATAGGAGAGAGAAAAATCATTTCAAATCTCTTATGGAAATACGAAACGGGTTTTTGGAGTGACTGATTGGTGACAGTTGGGGCGTGCGATGATCACGTAGAGAGAGAGAGTGTCAGATTCCTAGGATTACGCCGCCCAATAAGCGCCGGTTCAGAGAAAGGAACCGTTTCCATTTCCACACGCGCCTTTAATGCCAGATTGATGACGCTTCAATATCGCACACGCGTCCTGAAATGTCAGAAAAAGTGCGACCGTTTCAAATTCACGCGCCCTCCTTTTTACCGTCGTTTGAATTTCTATCCTTTTAACTCCCGCCGAGTCAGCAACTTTTTGTCTTATCCCCTTTTTAAACAGTTGTTTCCAATTAATGACCCACGTGGCTAATTTTTGACCATAACTTCATTTGTAACCATCCAGTAATTATCCAGCCTGTAAAATAATTAGTAACGGAATTTTTGAAAATCTAGGATTTTCGTGCAAAGAGTGTAAAAGATAAAGAAATAAAGTAACTCTTTTTAGGATGATCTGTGATGTCAATAATGACACGAAACTGATGATCCCGGGCACGAATCTCTTCCTTCAAGGTCAAGAGAGACCTCAAAGTGTTAGTGTGGAATCCCGTTGAATTACGATCAAACATTTATTAAGAAATGTTGAAAGGCTTCTTTTAATAAGGCTAATTAAGGTGGTTTCGCTTTGATTCAACAATTCAATTCTTGATATAAGAACGAATGTGAACAAAGTACTTGTGAGACCAGTGTAGTCTGTTGAACAAGTAGGATGGAGTTGATTTTGTAGTGGCTTGGATTAATATGAAATCTCAGATAAAAATTTAAAACTGGATCCCTTGGGAAGAAATGTTATGGTGTGTAACAATTTCATTGGAATCATGCAAAAAGAAAAAGTTGAGATTCCATGAAGGTACATTCGTCAATTCATTGGTGAAAACTTGATCAAGTTAATTGGTCACCGTCAATTCGTTGGTGTTGAATTTTGGGTTTCACTCAGCTCGTAGTGGCACGAAACTAAGATCATAAACACAGATGTTGTGTAATCATAAACCTCAGTGGTAGTTTCTGAGAGTCTCAAGGGTTACAGTGATGAAACGAATGTAATGGAGAAGTGTAGTGGGGATGGTGAAAGAAAACATACTACCTCTGCTGCGAAAATAAGGACCAAGCAGGAGACTCTGAACTCATGTGAGAAGAGAGTGAGGTAGCTCACGATTAGAATAAATGAGTTAGCCTTATTGGGAAGACAAGGTTTGTGTTTACCAGGTCATGAAGGCTATTATTCAAAATCTTATGAGGCTTGGGACACATACAGCAGCATGCTTCTAGGGACACTTAAGTAAGCCATCAAATATATCCCCATAAATGAACGAGCATACAAAGAAAAATAAATAAAATATTTTTGGAGTTTTTGAAATTTATAATAAAAAAAATAAAAATAAATAATAAAAAATAAGAGTAAAAAAAAATTAGACCTAAAAAAAATTATAAAAGAGTTAAAAAAAAATACGATTTAAAAAAAATTTGGAAAAAGATTGAAAAACCGAACCCGAACGTTCGGTTGGTTTCGGTTCTAGAAAATTTTGAAAAACCGAACCCGAACCTTCGGTTGGTTTCGGTTCTAGAAAATTTTGAAAAACCGAACCCGAACCTTCGGTTGGTGTCGGTTCCACAAAATTTTGAAAAACCGAACCCGAACCTTCGGTTGGTTTCGGTTCAGGAAAATTTTGAAAAACCGAACCTGAACCTTCTGGAGGTTTCGGTTTTGGAAAATTTTTAAGAAACCAAGGAGTTTAGATATGCAATTTGGAAAAACTTTTTACATAAAGAAAAACAAATTTTGCACAAGAAATATACAACACAGAAAAACTACCTTTGAAGTAATGAGCGAGTGAGATGGTTGAACCGAACCCGAACGTTCGGTTGGTTTTGCTTCTTACGTTTGAGGTTGAGAGGTAGTGTGAGGTACTGACTCTGATTCCATCATTCCTAGCCCTTGCAATATTTTATTGAACGATGCTTCTGGAAGAGCTTTGGTAAAGACGTCAGCCAGTTGATCAGTGGTTCTTACGAAGTGAACTTCGACATTTCCATCTTCCACGTGATCTTTGATGAAGTGATACCTCAGTGCTATGTGTTTGGTTTTAGAGTGTTGCACTGGGTTATGACAGATCCTAATTGCACTTTCAGAGTCACAATATAGAGGGATCTTCTTCATATTGAGTCCATAGTCTCGAAGTTGACTCTGGATCCAAATCACTTGTGATGTGCAGGATGCAGCGGCAATGTATTCCGCTTCGGCAGTAGACAGCGACACACATGTTTGTTTCTTGGATTGCCAGCTGACCAATTTCCCATCAAGAAATTGACAGCCACCAGTTGTGCTTTTACGGTCCAGTCCACATCCTCCAAGGTCAGCATCAGAATAGGCTTGAACGAAGAAGCCTGAATTGGATGGATACCATAGACCTAAGGAGGCGGTTCGCTTGAGATAACGTAGGATGTTCTTCACCGCCAGCATGTGAGGTTCGCGTGGGTTAGCCTGAAATCGAGCACAATAACACACAGAAAACATGATATCAGGCCTGCTAGCAGTTAGATACATCAATGAGCCTATCATTTGACGATAGAGCGTGATGTCGACAGCCGGTTTATCTAGTGAAGGGGTAAGTTTGGTGCCGAATGCCATTGGGACTTTGACTTTTGAGTCTCCCATCATGCCAAACTTCGCTAGGAGAGTCTTCGTGTAAGCTTCCTGATTGATAAAGATGCCTTCGGGTCCCTGTCTTATGTTTAAACCGAGGAAAAAGTTAATAGGACCCATTGAGCTCATTTCAAACTTAGTCTCCATCAGCTTTCTGAATTCAGCTGTTAAGCTAGGATTCGTAGAGCCAAAGATGATGTCATCGACATAAATTTGAACTATCATAAGGTGGTTACCTTCCTTTTTGCGAAAGAAGGTTGGGTCAACCGAACCTTGTTTGAATTTGGACATCTTTAAAAATTTTGTAAGCGTTTCATACCAGGCTCTCGGAGCTTGTTTGTGGCCGTACACAGCTTTATCCAGAATGTAGCAATGATTTGGATACTTTTCGTTCACGAACCCAGGAGGTTGCTCCACATACACAGTTTCTTCAAGTTCTCCGTTGAGAAATGCACACTTGACGTCCATTTGGAAAACCTCAAAGTTTTTGTGAGCAACATATGCCAGAAATATTCTAACAGATTCTAGCCTAGCTACTGGAGCGAACGTCTCTTCGTAATCTATTCCTTCCTCCTGACAGTATCCCTTGACCACCAGACGAGCCTTGTTCCTTATGACATTACCTTCCTTGTCCATTTTGTTTCGAAAAACCCATTTAAGACCAACAACTGAAGCATCTGGAGGAGTTGGAATGAGGCGCCAGACTTTGTTCCTTTCAAATTCGTTCAGTTCGTCTTGCATTGCTTGAACCCAATCAGAGTGATCGAGGGCAGTGTTCACTGTCTTCGGTTCAACTTTTGATACGAATGAGTTAAACATACAAAACTCAACCTTTGAAAATAAGGATGTCTGTTTTGCCTTCAGTTGAGATCGGGTCAGAACCTTTTCAGATACATCACCAACTACTTGAGAGATGGGATGATCTCTGGTCCATTTGGTAAGAGGAGGGTAATTCGGATCGAAGGTTGGGTCTAGTTCAGCGTTGATCATCTCTTCTGGCTCAGATTGGCTATCGGAATCAAGCGTCATATCATCATGCTCCCCCTCAATTGATGAGTCTTGAGAAACATGAGGTTCAGGGGTTTCTTGTGGTGCTGGATTTTCAGACGTTGAAGCACCTTCGTTTGGAGGGGCATCTTCGGTTGGAGAGGTACCTTCGGTTGAAGAAGTAGAGCTTGGCTCCCCCTCGACTTGAGTACTTGGCTCCCCCTCGACTGAAGCATTGTTGGTTGGAGATTCATCAGTGGCCGATTCTCCTTCATGCATTCTTCTTGCAGCATCGTCGACAATCTGCTTCATATGATCTATTTTGTTGTCAGCTGCACCTGCTTCTGAGAGAGAAGCTTTTTCCGGTTCGTCAAAGAGTTCCAGAAAATTCTCGTACAAATTGGCGATTGAGACTGTGACTTGGCCAGTTTGAGGAAAGATTTCCCTGGCAGTGTCATCTATGGCCTGTATCTTCTTGACATAGCTATCATCGAAGGTCACATAGTATGTCTCTTCAATCCTTCTTGAACGTTTGTTTAGGACCCTGTACGCCTTGGATGTGAGTGAGTAACCCAGAAAGATTCCCTCGTCGGCTTTGACATCAAACTTGTTGCGGTGTTCTTTAGAGTTAAAGATGAAACACCTTGAGCCAAATACATGGAAAAATTTCACATTGGGTTTTCTGTTATTTATTATCTCATAAGGTGTGAGCGTGAATCGCTTATTGAGATAGGACCTGTTCTGTGTATAACAAGCAGCAGAAATAGCGTCAGCCCAAAAATAAAGAGGTAAGGAAGCGAAACTTAGCATAGTTCGGGCAGCTTCACACAAGGATCGGTTTCGTCTTTCGACTATTCCGTTCTGTTGTGGTGTGTAAGGAGCTGAGAAATTGTGACTAATTCCCTTTTCTGCAAGAAACTCTTCAAAATCCCTGTTCTTGAACTCGAGACCATTGTCGCTTCTGATGTTACGAACGACCTTCTTGAGCTGGACTTCAATTTGCTTGATAAACACTTTCAGCTTTTGAGTCGCTTCAGATTTGAGCTTTAGAAAGAACACCCATGTAAATCGTGAAAAGTCATCAACGATAACAAGAATATACTTGCTACCACCGATGCTTTCGATAGATGAAGGACCACACAAATCGATATGAAGCAATTCGAGTGGTTCAACAACTTTTGTGTTGATTACAGATGGGTGACTTTGACGACTCTGCTTTCCCATTTCGCATGCAGCACATAAATGCTCTCTGTCAAACTTGAGCAATGGAAGACCCCTAACATGACCTCCAGTGACAAGTCGGTTGATATCTTTGAAATTTAGATGAGAGAGTCTTCTGTGCCACAACCAACTTTCGTTGGATTGAGCTTTTGATAGTAGACATATGGCTGGGTTTCCTTTGATGGGTTTCATGTTCAGAGGAAACATTTCACCCTTTCGCTCTGACTTCAGAATCACTTTCTTTGTCTTTTTCTCTATGATTTCAGAACCTTCATCATCGAATGAAACTTTGAGACCTGTACCTCCAACAAGCTGAGATACACTGATGAGGTTGTGTTGAAGTCCTTCCACATAGGCCACCTTCCTTATGGTAAAATCACCATTCGTTATCATCCCATATCCCTTTATGGTGCCGAAAGAGTTATTTCCGAACTTAACGTTGCCACCATTTGCAAGAGATCTGTATTCCATGAGCTCCTCTTTCCTCCCTGTCATGTGACGCGAGCAGCCACTATCGATGTACCAATCTTTGTCAAACTGCTCGTCACTTATAACCTGCAAAAATTAAGCAGATTTAGGAACCCAAAGTTTCTTGGGTCCATGTGAGCTTTTCATGGGAACGGGAATAGTAAGAGAGATGTCAACTAGATATCTTCTTTTAATTAGAGTTGTTTCATCTTTCCTTTTAATGGTAAAAACTTTTATTTTGTTAGGATTGGGTTTGTTCGCTTTGGACTCAGGTTTTGATTCATCGACCTTCTACTTTCCCTTCTGTTCAGTTGAAGAATGAGGTTTTTGAGGAAAAGCAGGATTAGCTTTAGAGCAAGATGGAGATGAATGAGTGGAAGTAGAAGAACGAGAAGAATTAGAACGAGAGAATATGGATGGGGAGGACTTCCTGGCTGATGACTCAAGGTGACCCTTTTGCTTTTGATCATTAGAGGGGCTGACCTTCGAGTTTTGTTCTCTTTTGACTTCAGAGCCGAACCTCTGAGTTCGGTTGGAGTTGTTCTTGGAACCGAACCTTTGGTTTCGGTTGAAATCCTTTTCAGAACTGAACCTTGGCTTTCGGTTGGTATTTTCTTGCGAACCGAACCTTGGCTTTCGGTTGGTATTTTCTTGCGAACCGAACCTTGGCTTTCGGTTGTTGGAACTTTCAGGCTTTCTTACAGGATTGTCTTCATACTTTAGATTTTTGTCTTTGTGTGAATAGTATGCATTCTGGGAGTGCTAGAATTGTTTTCTTTCTGAAAGGTTTTTCCTATATCTTTGGTTCCTTTCTATCTTCTTATCCCTCATCTGCTTAGGTTGATGATGAATGTTCGCTTTCGTTTTTGTTGTCACCTTGGCTGGTTCCTTTTGAACTTCAGGAGTTTTTCTTTGAGCCGAGGAAGCAGAGGGAATATCTGAAGAAGATTCAGTTTGCCCTGAGGAAGTGGAAGGAGTATCTGATGAAGTTTCACTTCGAGTTGTTGGTGTTGAAGGAATGTCTTCTTTTGCTGAACGATCATCCTCTTGAGGAATATCTTTCGTACCACTGGTGCTTGGTTCACTGAAATTATCAGGCTTGTTCAAGGGTTCAGGTATGTATCTCCCTTTTCTCATCCAGGAGGTTCTTTCAGATAGGCCAACGGTTTCGTTTCCATTATCAATAGGAGCTTCCCAGAAGTACTCATCACAGCCATCATCATTGTCTTCGTTAACAATAGCTGTGAGTTCTGCTGTTTGATGTTCGGTTACTCCAGTCACCTTGTATACCTGATTCGGAGTGGTCCTGACCTTTTGATACACAACAACTTTTTCTACTAATTTCGGGGACTTTTGTTGGGACAATCTAGCAAATTCCACAGAATTTTCAGAGATAAGATTTTTGTGGTTTTCAGTTTCGCTTTTAACAAATTCTGAGCAGTCAACCGTATCCTCTACAGAAATTTCACTCATGTTTTCGTCCTCGTTAAGCTCAGATGCATTTTCAACATCGATTTTATTTTCTGAGCTTACGTTGGCGTTTAGAGAGTCAAACTTTTGTATGGTTTCGGTTCTCAGTTTAAGTCTGTCATTTTCGTCCAAAAGATTTTTGAGCATGTCCTTGTGGTCTTTGGATTTAATGAAGGACTCAATTTTGTCCAGTCCATACATGTAGGTCGGATTGACATCATCAGACGATATCACACTCTCACAATTGTAGGCTTCGGCATCGATTTCATCCTCCTTAAATTCTAGGAAGGGCAAAATCATGCGATGGATCTTTTGGCCTATTTCACAGTCTAAATGGAGTTGAGTAATATTGGAATATAAGCGTTTAGCAATTAAACAAAAAACATTTCGTTGTTTTAACAATTTTAAATTGTCTCTCTGCAAATAAATGTTTTCGTCTTTGACTTTAACTAATGCCGACTCTTTTAACTCAATCCACATACGCCGCTCCTCACTCTTCGATGCCACCCTGCTTAATTGATCAGTCAGGTTAGAATTGGTGACTCGAGTTTGAGTTAAGCTACTATCTAAATGAGAAATTCTTGTATTAACATTTTTTAGTTCTTTCTCATATGAGGATGATGGTACTTTAGATGAAATAAAAACATATTGTACCTTCTTTATCAGTTCATCGAGCTCATTGAACTGCTGGCTGAGTGGTTTGGCCGTAAAGCACATATCCTCCTGCACCTTCGGTCCGTTGCTTCCTTCATCGGTGTTGTATCCCCTCATTTGAGATACGCCAGACACCATGAAGCATTTTCCACCACTGCTTTCCTCCTTAGCCATATAAGCCTTTCCATGAGTAGGCTTCCTCACTTCTTCGTCTTCTGAGTCAGTAGACCAAACTTCTGTGCTACCGAACTCATCGTCATTAACCGAACCCTGCACAATAAGAGCATTAATAGAAGGGTTAGCGGTAGACTTCTTCTTTCTCAACTCATCCAATCTCTTCTGTAGCATGGCTTCCTCATCCTTTCCATCGTCCTTTTCAGCCATTTTCTTAAGAACACAGTCCTTAGCATAGTGGTTCTTGCCACCACAGTAGAAACAGCTTACTCCGGAATCGCCATCTGCCTTCGGTTCCTTCTTGGGCTCCTCAGCCTTCGGTTCATTGTTCGCTTTTTCAGAGCTGTAACTCCCCTGCCAGTTTCGGTTTTTGTTGCTGGGGAATCTCTTCTTTATGAACCTCTTAGGATTGGATACCATCATGGCATAATCCTCAGTTGTGAGGTCATACTCTTCCAAGTTGAGCTCTTCATCCTCCATCACGGCTTTACTTTTAGATAGGAGGGCCAACGAACCAAGACTAGAAACAACGTTCTTCTCTTGAACCACAATCTTCTCTTGGGACTTTAGAATACCCACCAGTTTCGCCAAAGAGTATGATTTAAACTGTTCATGGGCTTTGACTGTGGAAACTATTGCTCTCCATTCAGATCTCAGTCCGTTCAAGAAAGTAACCTTTTGTTTGATGAGCTTCCTTTCAATGTCGTGTTTGATCATCTTGCTGAGAAGATGATTGAAGCGATCAAACGTCTGGGTCACCGTTTCTTCGGCCCCTTGCCTGAATTCTCCAAATTCAGATAGAAGCAAGGTTTGGATAGAATGTTCAAGACCTTCGTCTGTTGAATACAGTTCGCGAAGTCTATCCCACACTTCCTTCGCCGTAGTGCACGAGCTGACCAGTCTGAATGTGTCGGACTGAAGGGCGAATCTGATCAACCTTAGTGCCTTAATATTGCACTGGAATTTATCTTTTTCATCTTGCGCAATATTCGTCACGTCCTTAAGCAGATCGTTGTACTCTTTTTGCGTCTTAATGATTCTGGATGTCGCAGAATGAGAAAACGGTCCATTGATGATGGCTTCCCATATGAGAAAACCATTGTCCTCCGATCCAATCACGTAATCTTCAAAATGATGCGCCCATACTTCATAGTCATGGGTGTATAAGATTGGAATCTTTGTCATCGAACCAATGCTGTTGGAAATATTAATAGGGTTTGATTGCGTCGCGTCCATTATGATCGTAAAAACCTGTTCAAAGATCAGACTTGTAATAAAGCAGATTAGGGCAAAACAATAAATATTAAGATACGTCAATTAAGATGACGGCTCAATAAATATCGATGATTGCGGAAAACCCTAATGGAAATCTTTTTCACAGAAAAGATGTGTATCGATTACACAGCCTCCTGCTCTGATACCAATTGATGGGATTAAAATAACTTTTAATCTATGAAGATCGATTAGATCTTGAACAAGTATATGAATATGAAACAGCAAAAACGCAATAATAAGAACAAAACAGCTTGAATCAAACGTGTCGAATGATTAAATAAAATCCTTAGAAGAGCTCGATTAAGAACATCAACTGTAAAGGATTAGAAGATTACAAGAACGATTACAGGAAAATATAATACTCTTGATGAATCGCTATATCGATAATCTCTAAAATCTTAACCTAATATGCATGCAAGCATATAACTTAAATACTATACATAAAAGGCTCACGGTTGGACAGGCCCAAACCGGAGAATACAAGGCTAAACTACGAGCCCAAAAGACGCAACATCAAAACTATCTTCAGCCCAACACTTTATCTTGGCCACTGGTGAAAAGACCTCATCATAGCCAATCAATGGGTTTTGAGTAAAGCCATGCGCAACCAGTCGTGCCTTGAAAATGTGTACCTTTCTATCCATGTCAATCTTCTTTTTGAAGATCTATTTGCAACCAACTATCTTTCGACCAGATTCTTGATCAACCAAATTCGAAACTCGGTTATCATACATGGAATTGATCACGCTATCCATTGCCTCTTTCCACTTGGCATCTTCAGGGCCTACCATCACTAACTTGTAGTTAGCTGGTTCATCTAAATTTGCTAGTGTACTATCACTGATAAACATCATCATCTGACGTTATATGGAGACCATATAACGTAGGTGGCATGCTAACTCTACTAGATCGGCGAAGAGGTATTGAATTGTCAATGGGTTCAACTATAATTTCTTCATCAGGTTCAGTGCTAGTATATTCTAAGGTTCCTTCACCGGTTGACTCTTGAATCTCTTCAAGGTCAATTGTACTCCCATTGTCCTCTTTTCATATGAGCTCTCTCTTGCGAAAGACTCCTCTTCATGCTACAAAAACAACTTTCTCACTAGGTCTATAGAACAAATATCTAAAATACTTTTGTGGGTAACGAATGGAAATACATCTCTCACTTCTAGGATCTTGCTTATCATGAGTCTCACATCTAACGAAGGATTCACAACCCCAAACCTTGATATATGCTAATGAGGGAACTTTCCCTATCCACATCTTGTGAGGTGTTTTGGCAACCTTCTTGGTAAGGACAAGATTGAGGATATGGGAAGTTGTATCTAAGGCATACCCCCAGAAAAAAATAAGAAGAGAAGTTGGACTTATCATGAAATGAATCATGTCCAACAAGGTCCAATTACGCCTCTCAGCCACACCATTAAGTTGTGGTGTTCTAGGAGGAGTCAATTGTGAAACAATTCGACATTCCTTAAGATAGTCGTGGAACTCGATACTAAGATACTCTTCGCCTTTGTCAGATCAATGCATCTTCATCTTCCTGCCTAATTGATTCTCGACTTCATGTTTAAACTCTTTTAATTTTTCAAAGGTTTCTGATTTATGCTCGATTAAGTATATAAAACCATATTTGTTATAATCATCTATAAATGTCACATATAATCGATTAGCATCCCTTGTGGTGGATCTGAAGGGTCCACACACATCTATGTATATGAGATCCAAAAAAAACCTTCACCTCTTTCATAAGATCCAGTGAAAGGTGATTTTGTCATGTTGCCCAAAAGAGAAGATTCGCATTCATCATTTGGCCTTAAGTCAAATGATTCCAACACTCCATCCTTTGCTATTGCGCGACGCGTTTCTTGTTAATGTGCCCAAGAAGACAATGCCACAAGCACGCCTTGTCTAAGCCATTAGATGATCATTATGAAATACACTATTACCTAAGCTATTAACTCAAATCACAGTTTCATACACATCATCACAAGGTAAAGCTTCAAACATAAAACTACCATTTTTATAAACCAATATCGATCCATACAAGTCATTAAACGAATATCGATAACCTTGTTAAAATAGTGCATGAACGGAAATAATGTTTCGCGTTATTTCTGTTGAATAGCAATAGTTAACTGAATCTCATCTAACATCACCACTAAGCATAAGACTATA
This sequence comes from Lactuca serriola, assembly GCF_051521515.1. Lineage (NCBI taxonomy): Eukaryota > Viridiplantae > Streptophyta > Magnoliopsida > Asterales > Asteraceae > Lactuca > Lactuca serriola. The sequence goes on from NC_136410.1 coordinate 287,744,431, forward strand.
AGTTCCAATCTTGGTAACAAGACAATATCGCCTATTGCCCATGATCATATTCATTCTTCCATGCTCCACCTCTTCACTTTCTCTTAGCCCATGCAAATCAGAAAAAATATGAAAACCACATTCTATATCAAGGACCCAAGAACAAGAAGGTTGTAAGTTATTAGTTTAAATAGTGTAAATACCTGCTGACGATGACTTCACTTTTCCATCCTTATTGTCCTGCAAGTACTTGGGTGAGATTCGTTTCCAATGGCCCTTATCATTGCAATAGAAGCAAATGACCTTTTTAGGATCACTAATAGAAGGAATTTTAGAACTGGACTTTGTTTTTCGGCCATTGCTAGACGACCCAATATGGGCATTGCCTTTCCAGTTCTGCTTAGGAGTACTCCTTTTCTTTCCTTTGTTTTGCCCAATGGAAAGTACATGAGCATTTGTAGAGGTAGGGGTTTGATTTTTCTTCATTCCCGACTCAGCTGTTCGTAACAGGTTGTGGAGTTGGGCCAATGTGGTTTCTGTATTGTTCAAATGATTAGCCAAAATGAACTAATCATAACAAGGTGGGAAGGAATTAAGGACCATGTCAATGGCCAACTCCTTGTCAAAATTCACATTAAGCCTTTCAAGGCGCTCCACATATATTTTCATCCTTTGTTCGTGGTTGCCAACAAACTCTATTTCCTTTAATTTGCAAGCCTTTAAGAATTGACACCATACTTTTGAGACACAAATGAATGAGTAGCACCAAATCAAATAACACGGGCAGGTAATAAGTTGATAATTAGGGTACCTGACACCACGTCATGAGTTCCTTTGGCTTCTTCCTCTGTGATTTGAAAAGCACGCCCTTTGACTTTCATTTCTTTTGATTTCTTGTTGGGTGTTGACATCAAAGTTTCACTCCCCTTCTTTGGACAATTAAAGTTGTAATGTCTTTTTTCATGGCACGAAAAACACTCCACATCTCGTAAATCCTTCGCCAAACAGTCTTTAGCTTGATGTCCATATCTTCCACACTTGTTACAAGTTCCTGCAAACACTTTACACTCTCCCGGGTGAAACTTTCTACATTTGTTGCACTTCTTTACATTTGTTTGTTTTGACTGGTTGAAAGAGAAGCGACTTTTCTTGTTGGAACTCGTACTGCCACTGAACTTGCATTTCTACCCACAAAAGTGTCTTGATAAAGCCCGTATTTTACCAACATCTTCCACATTACGTGCAATAATTATGGCATCGTCAAGGGTAGCTGCACATTTGACTTCTAATTCATACTCCCATGGAAGCCCATTTGCAAATCGGTTTATTATTGAATGTTTAGAAGGGTACACAATTGTTACAAAAGGAATCATATTGGCAAACTTCTTGGTATACTCTTCTACTGACATATTACCCTTCTTGATGGTAATAAATTCTTCTTCTAGTTTTTAATATCTCGAGTGGGACATAATTTTTCCTTCAGCCTTTCGATGAACCTTTCTTATGTCCATTTATAATTCCTCTTCTTTCCCAGAGTCTCATATAAAGAGTCCCACCAAGCTAGTGCATCGTCTTTAAGTAAATGAGAAGCATAAGTCACCATATGGATTTCTTTGCATCCGCTACTATCGATAACTTTCTCAGTGTCTCGAGTCCAATCCATAGTAACTTTTTGTTCAAGGCTACCATAATAATTTTCTGGTTTACAGGTGTAACATCCCCATTCTCTCGGACCTTGAATTTTACCTTTTACTCCCAAATCTAATCCATGTTCTAGGATCAATAATTGTGCCCATTCCGTACTCTCGGATTAGGGAAAGTGTCTACGTCTAAATCCATACTCCTGGATTAATGACAGATAACTATGTCATGTCCATACTCACGGACTAAGGACAACTGACTATGTCTTAATCCATACTCCCGGATTAATGACATTTGACTATGTCCAATCCATACTCTCGGACAAGGGACAATGACTATGTCTAATCCATGCTCCCGGATCAATGACATATATTAAAGTTCTATTCTCTGAGTATAACTCACTCGTACTCGTAAGAAGATACTACCCAATATTCCTTATAATTAATTTAGGTTTACTCTTTATCCTAAATCACGATATATAATCAGGTATGTTCTTTAACACGTATTTCAGGCAACATCAAATAAATTGCACATGAACTTATATTTAATACTTCAATCAATACTTGTATTAAAATCATGTTCATGAAAGGGACTATGCACTCACTTGATAAGGTAGTGATACCGAACTCAGACAACGTTTCGCTTCTATTAATTTATTTTCTTTCAACGAAACCTAGTATCATTACCACTAGATTTTAGTCTAATATTCATTGTGACTAATTATTAGCCTAGATTCATCATTAACTCAAAGTCTACTTCATGATCTATCAAGTAAGGAACAACCAGGTAGGATCATATCGGAGGTAGGGTCATTTGGTATACGAAGTATACTGTTTGGAAATCCCACTTTAAACACCTCACTAAATCACATCCTAGACATCATTCCCGTAAGTAGATCAGTCAGTATAACGACTTTTGTGACAACCGTCAATTATCGGTCAAGTCGAAGTCAACAAAAGTCAACAAGTCAAACCGGTCAACTCAATTTGCCATGAGTATTAGAGTTTACGTTATGTAATTTCTAAACAACTCTCAATTCTAATGAGAGATCGTAAATCGAAAAGTGCGTACATCTAGATCTCCTTAACCTAAAACGGTGGTACGTAGAGAGCCAAACCGATAAAACAATGTTACATACTCATCGGGAGTATGCAAGATCCCTAAACAAGGCTTAACGGGGTTTAAGGACCTTGCAGTGCGTAGCCGGACACTCAAAAAGGTCACCAGTGAAACCTCTTCCACATATCTCTAAGTATGTGAAACCTCTCCCACATATCTCTAAGTATGTGAAACCTCTCCCACATATCTCTAAGTATGTGAAACCTCTCCCACATATCTCTAAGTATGTGAAACCTCTCCCACATATCTCTAAGTATGTGAAATCTCTCCCAAATCTCTCTCCGTATGTGAAATCTCTCCAAGTATGTCAAATCTCTCCCAAATCTCCCTAAGTATGTGAAATCTCTCCCAAATCTCTCTCCGTATGTGAAATCTCTCCAAGTATGTCAAATCTCTCCCAAATCTCCCTAAGTATGTGAAATCTCTCCCAAATCTCTCTCTGTATGTGAAATCTCTCCAAGTATGTCAAATCTCTCCCAAACCTCCCTAAGTATGTCAAATCTCTCCCAAATCTCTCTGAGTATGAGGAATCTCTCTCAAATCTCTCTCGAAATCTCTCCCCGACTTTCTATAATCTCTCGGGGCATCCCGATCCTCGAATTTGGCGAAAAATAACCCAAAAACGGAAGTCTACGCGAAAAACGGACTTAAGGAAACGAACCCTCCGAACCGAAAGTACTATTCATGAACCGAACCGAAAGTACTATTCATGAACCGAACCGAAAGTACTATTCATGAAGGTCCGAACCGAAAGTACTATTCATGAAATCCGAACCGAAAGTACTGTTCATGAGCCGAACCGAAGCCACTGTTCATCCAAGCCGAACCGCGCACAGAAGGAAGGTCCGAACCGAGCCTCACGTAGAAGGAAGGTCCGAACCGAAGTTACTGTTCATTACTGTTCACAACAGTTCCTTCGGTTCTGGCTTCCCTTCGGACCGAACCTTCTGACCCTCGCTTCTGACTTCGGACCGAGCCCCTCGCCCTCGTTTCTTCTCCTGGTTCGCATCTCGCATCCGGCTCAGCAACCACCATGACCGAACCTCGGCCTAGGACCGAGAGGCCTCGCTGGGAAGCCTTTTTCTCCCGGTTTTCAACCAAATTTGCGTTTTAAGCCCGTTTTAATTATTTTAACGCGGGGTTTTCACCCAAAATCATATTTTAACATAATAAACCCTAAATATTTACAATTTAATCACAAATTCATAAAAATATCTATTTAAATAATAAAAGCAAGTGGGTAAAAGTACAAATAGGAGGAGTGTTGACTTTGCTTTACTTTATGACACAAGCAACCCCATACCCACTCCATGATTAACCCACACTCCTCCCCACCATACCTTGTCACTTCCTTGTACTTTTTACCTCCCTCACAAGCCATCTCCATGTTTTGAGAGCTGGATATTCATCCTCTCTCCTCATTTTCTCTCATTTGTTCTCATTTCACAAGAAGATCAAACTCCTTTCTCTCTCACTTTCTCTCTCTAGAAATCCGAGATTCAAGGGCTGATCTTGAGAGTTTCCTCCACCTTTGGTAAGCATAATCCATTTCCTTTAAGATTACCTCAATTATTTCCACTCAAATCATGAGTATCTTACCCAAACTCCATTATATTTGTGTTAGAGCTTCGAATCTTCAAGCGATTCTTCAAGTGTTCTTGGGTTGAACACTTCTCTTCTTCAACACTTATCTACTGAAATCACACAAGGTGAGTTCATACCCCTACATTTTCATGTTTTCTCAAGTTTTTAGGGGGGGGGGGGGGGGGGGAATACAAGCCAAAACATCAAGAACATATCTAAATTCTTCTAACAGCTTTCATCAGAAAAGTTAGACTCCATTCACGGACTGTTTTGGACACCTTAAACATTTTAGTTTTCAAAACTGTATTAGGTACATGTAGTTCCACTTCTTAGCTTTAAAATGACTACTTGCACATCTCCATATGATTTTTCTACAATTTATGGTGATTTTTACAAAACTGCCTATCATTTCAAACACCAATCCGGACCAGTCTGTGATTATGGACTTTTTCACCTAAGTTACAGGTCATTAAAAATCATGATAAAAATTATGAGTAAACTAGACACATTTTGGGAACTCCTAGAATTTACGGAGTTAGTTTTCGACTTCGTATGATTTTTCTATGAATTTTCAAAAACAGTGTAGAAAGGCTGAAAATTTGTTAACAGCTTGTAATTTTTATAACACTTTGTATTATGTTGAGCAAAGTGTATAATGTCAAGTTCTAAATATTGAATGTGTTACCTTGTTAGTATATCATCATACTGAAGTATAGGCATATATGATAAGATTATTCATTTATTTGGAACAAGTACATTAAACCATAATGAGCATAGTTTATGAATTTATAACATTAAAGCATTCATAGAAGAATTTTTACATATTACAAACGTTTTGGATAAACTATAATAGGTATAGTTTATGTACCATTACCTCTTAAACTTATTTATCAAAGGTTTTCCGTTTAGTTCACGTAAATCTGTTAATGAATAAATTTGTGAGTCATTCCCTTCGGGTTACTTCCAAAGTAACCAATTTATAAGTCCTGTATTGTAACCAGAGTCTCCAGGAGGGAGAGCGTGATAGTTGTATATAGATCTATATTGGGTTTGACACCCCACACCTTGCTGCTAGCTACAGTTGGACCTGCAGGTCTACGGGTGACAAGTGTCATTTCAGTTCTACGACGCCTGAAGAACGTCGTTTTCATGCCATCTAGGTCATAGTATGGTTATGATAGCTCACATGTGATATTAACAATCATAAGATTTACGGGTTCTAACTTTAAATTAGCGAGTTATGGCTATTTAGCTCACTGAAATTACTTTAAGTATAGAAAAATACTTGTACGCCTTCATATCAAAAAAAGGTTTTATGCCGATTTAAAATCACTTTTATGTCTTTAAGTATGACATATTGTTGTTCATTTTCGGTCCTGGTATTTAGGACTACATAACTTTTGTAAGGAAAATATTGGATTTTTCTTGGTATCATACATCTGTTTACAAAGATCGATTTTCAAACTCTTACTGTCAAAAGCTTATGAACTCACCAACCTTTGTGTTGACACTTTTCAAAACTACTTGTATTCTCAGGAATTCAGTGAAAACAGGAAACCAACAACGTTTTGAGGATGGGACGATAAATCGTCGAACAGTTCACTTTGTATCATAATGTAAATGATTTGAATCATGTAGACATATTCTTTGGTGAAACTTTTTCAGTTATATTTATGATGGTTGTAATTACTTTGAGCACTATTATACTCGTTGTTGTGATACTTTACATGAAGTCCTCCACCCCCGGACGTTTCCGCCATCCTTGGTTTGGGGGTGTGACAACTTTGAATCACTGATAAATCTTATTTATAGGTTCATAATAACGATATTATATTTATATATAAGCTATATTTAAAGTGTGGTAGGCGTATGAAATTTACAGCGGGTTTTCCTTAAAAATCGGGTTTCGCTAGAGCAGCGTTTCCGAGCCGAAAAGCTCTTTTTCTCGGAGCCATCGGGAGCTTCGGGCTTCCACCTCGTGTTAGGGGGGTTCCCTAGGCTTTTTGGGTGGTTTAGGGGTATTAGAGGGTGTATAGAGTGAAGGAAGAAAGGGTAAGGTGTGAGGAATGAAGAGGGCTTGAATTTCTATTTATAGGCTACCAGGAGCCCTCTCACGTCGTGTGGAAGTAGTGCTCACGTTGTGAGCTGGCTTGGGCACCAAGGCAAAGCCTGGTGCTGACACGTGGCATTGCACACAGGGGGTAAAACAACCGATTTTCAAAAATTCATAGCTTTCGCATACGAGCTCCATTTTCGACGTTATTTATATGCACACGTAGGTAAAAATATGATCTACAATTTCATTTTGACTCTGTCAGCTAATTCTCGACTGATTTTATTACATTTAACAGTAGGAGGAGATTACACTGTTAAATGTCTACATAAAATTCATAACATCTACATATAGAATCCGTTTCCGTCTGTCTTTTTGTCGTTGAGTTCCTATTAATAAGATCTTCAATTCTCATTTAGGTCGCGTTGGCCAAAAACCGCTCGATCTAAAATTCGAGTTTCAGGTCGTGCACTGCTAAGCCAAATCTTAGAAAAATCATAACTTCCTCATACGAAGTCAGATTTGGGCCTTCTTTTTATGCACGCTCTCGGTTTAACGTATAATAAAACTTTTTTTTTTAGATTGCTAAGGCTAAAAAGTCCTCTATCATAAATTCACTATTTACGTCACACAGTGTCGTGTCGGTTTTGTTGCGAAACTTCGACAGACCATAACTTCTTCGTTATAACTCGGATTTCAACATTCTATATATGTACAGAACCCTTGTAACACATACTATAACTTGGTTAATGTTACTCTTTCTAAATAATCTTCCATCAAAAGCTCTTTTTTTATGCTTATTGTCTCGAAATTGACTAGCCCGAATCTGCAGGCGTTACAATAGGCCATGAAGGACTTACATGAACATCCTTTCTTCTCTTCACTTTTAGATTCACTAACTTCATTTTTTATGAAGTTTGGGTACAAGCATTGCTACCAGTGGATCAACTTCTTAATGGATTACTGATTGGTGGTTGAGTACTTTCCTCCAGACGATCATCAAGAATTTACTTCACATCCATCCTTATCGTTTCTCTCATCTCCTTAAAGACTCATTGCATCTCTACAATTGTTGTTAGCGGTTGACTAGGATCATTTTTGATATTAGCCTCATTATTGATACCAGGTATCTCATTTTCTTGTACCGGTGGATAGCTAGAAGCTTGCCCTTCCATTATCTATAACAAATAATTAATATATTATCATTATAGTGACGTCAGTATTTGTGGCATATATTGTGGACACCGTCACCTATTGCATATTACTTAATAATTTTCCAAAAAAAATCACTATTCACATTCTACTATTCATATATATAATATTATTCATGGATATGGTACTATTCATGCATAAGGTACTATTCATGTATATACTGTACTATTTATATATATAGTATTATTCATGTATTTCACTATTCTTGTATTTTACTATTGATGTATTCAACTATTTGTATTTTACTATTCATACTTCATTATTCATATATGTATAAATATAAATATTTATTTACTTATTTAACTGTTTAAGCCAAAGTTTGGAAAAATCCCCAACCTAATTCGTTTAAACTATAGCTCTCATACCAAATTGTAACACCCTAACTTTATAAAACTTTTACAAATTTATCTTTATTACAAAAACACAATGAGTAGTCTTGTATAAAAGTTATAATTGGTTTACCATATCTCATTTATATAACAATTATAATAAAAATAAATCTATCAAATCATGTATTATATACTAAATACTCAAACAACCTTGAAAATTTATTTTTATTTAAATACAGTTGTCATATATCCCAAACGGGAAAAAAATCGTCAAGTACTCACCTTGGTAGTTAGGTTTCCTAACTATAATTTCCCCGGCTAGTTTTTTGCTCTTTAGCTATTTTCCTAGCAATTATCAGTAAAATAACCGGATTAAATTTCATATGTAGGTTAAACCCTATCTCTTTTATTTATCCTAATGATACCTTGTATAACCTTTTAGCGTCATTTATACTCTGGCAAAATTTTCAGAATATATTTTGTCACTAATGGTGTTGAATTCGTTGCTTTCGCCAAATCATGTGATAACAATATAGAAACTTATATTTTTAATACCATATCATTTCAGTATACAATTCACCATTATCTTGAATTCTACATGATAATATAAATAATACCAATAAGTCACTTTAAATACAAGATAATGAAATATTACTTACAATATGCACGTTTGTGTTGAAACCCGCTATTTTCTCCTTGACATTCGTATTTACATGCGTATACGGGTGTATTATATGAAAGTATATAATGGGCTACGTGAATAAATTTCTCACAATCCATTCCATATATATAATCAAGATTCCATGATTTTCAAGACACGTGTTCGGACGAGTTTTTGCTCCGCCTATCGTTGATTAGTGAGGTCCCCACCTATCTATTTTTGAAGGAAATCGAGATGGAAACATTTTGGCACTGACCACGTGTCGCCACATGTCGACGGAGTGACCGGTGATTGGTTGTTGTCGGTGTTGTGTTTTCTTTTCATTTTTTGGTCAACTTCAAATGTCGGTAACTTTTTCATAAGAACTTTGTTTTACCCGATTCAACTTGTGTTATTTAGTATGTCATGATCTCTTTAGAATGATGTATTGTTTGCTCAATTTGGATGCCGAGAATTCAGTCTTCAAAGCCTTCAAAGTTTGTATATTAATTGACGTTAACAATTATTGGAAATAACGATTTTACTCCCAGTCCTACCAACAACTTTTCTGGCCATTCGGAACTATTTTTTAACTATTATAGATGAATGTAAACTTTTAAAATTCATCATCCCATACCTTTTTCGGTTTTAAACTCAGTTTTAGTTATCGACATTTTCTTAACAAATTTGACTTTTTATCAACTTTCTGCGTTCATATTTTCTTCATACGAACTCTAATCTAGATAGTTTTCGATCCTACATTTTATCACATATCTTAACTTCACATTAGACTCAAGTTTCGTTTCAAGTCTTAGGTATTATTACCGTTATCTAGCCCAAAATATTAGCATTTTACTATATACATTTAATACTTAGAAATATTCGAAGTGTTTATTTTTACCATATTTTTCTTCCAACATGGATCATAAGCCCAACACATATACATATAACTAATTATCATAATTAGTCCCCATAGATTTTATTAGTCTCTTTTGATCACTAAATTATTTCCAAATTAATTTTTGATCAATACTAATTAAAACATATTATTTCATATTAATATATTATAATTATAATATATTAATAAACCATAAATTACCTTCTCTCAAAAGTCCATCATAACAAACAGTCCTGATGATATGCAACCCAAATGGACCATGCCACACTCGGGTCGAGTACATACCAATAATAGTTATGGGCTTAGACATCTAATCCAACAGTCTTCCACTTGGATAAGTCTAAAACTATTATTGCAAGTATAACTTCATAACCCGACTAGCAATCGTAGCTCTTAAAGTCGTTGTCGAACTCTGAACAAATCAATGACGCATCCATTACATAAGGGATCATATATTCCTCCATTCTAGATATCATATGGAATGAGACATGGATTATAATCATTCTCTCTGTCCATTTGTTGTTTCCCGATTTTTGATTTATGACGACTGACTAATTGAACAAATCAAATCAGTCATGGCTTGGCCAAGCACTCACAAGTGTCATCATTAAATCATCGAGGGGCCCACAGATATTGATTTTATCCCTTTAAGGGTAAAAGGAGTGGATAAACTTTGACTCATATGGCTTGTTCTACTACTTGTTGAATCATACACAAAGGCACGTTTTATAACATCGAGTTACCAATGCGTTTTCGGGCAATCAATGTATAACCGACTCATAGTAACAACTCATATCTCTAGGTTTGAAGAATATAAGATATTATCGTCTCATGATTCACTCGTGATAAAATCCATGAAGTGATTTAAATAAGCATGGGATGAATCCAATATTCAAAACTTATGAGCACTCATGAATGTTGCAGCAACTCTTGCTATGTCCACTACCTTGGACATCTACAAACCAGCTTCGTGACAGTCTTGATTCATATCTACTTCCAACATATGACTGATTGTGGATGGTTTGAATAGCTTAGTCATTCAGGAAGAATGACCTAATTATTCTAGAAGTCAAAACATGCAAAGTGAAACATAAGAATAATACTAATCCTATATGGCCCCAAACTCTTGAGTGTAAATAAAAACCTTTTTATCTAAGCACCATATTGATTACTCATTATTCATTGTTTCAATTTTATGAACTTTATACTTGAATTAAAACAATAGTCATGCCATATACCAAGCATGCACACTATGTTTACCTATGGTCCTTTCTTTTGTGAAATGGATCAATTGAACACGACTCCAATGATGCTCATTTCACAATCCAAATCCTTTTTTGTAAATGTAAGAATACCAAACTCTTTCCATTTACTGTAATCAGTTAGATTCTAAACTTATATGCAATGATCCTCTGTAATGATTATGCACAAAGTCACAAAGACTTGTCACCATACATTACATAGTATTCCTGATGGGTTTTGGCCATATGAACATTCCTATATGCACATACAAACCCTAATGCTTGGATCTAGGTTTCTCTAATTAAACATGCATTGGATCCAAGACTTCTAATAGCTAATAGAGTATAAGAACAATACAAAATCAGAGTTGAAGCTTACCTTGAAACACTTGTTTGATCTTCTTGTTCTTGGAGCTTAAGAGTCACAAATGTCACTCCTCTAATGGCTTACAAACACCAACTAGTAAGAGGATGATTTGAGAGAGAGGAGAGGGAAGAAATTGGCCAGGGTTTCCTTGCTTTAGTAGAGGTGCCGATTTCCCTTGCCCCAAGGGTCTATTTATACTTGTAAGGCTCCTAGGGTTTCACCCTTAAACCCTAATTGGATAATCTTTTACTCAAAGCAATCCAAATCCTTTCCAAGATAAGCCCTTGGACGATTTGTGGCTTATCCTAAGCCCTAGAAATCGTCTAACCCTATCCATGAAGGATTTACAGCCCAAAGTGTAACTATCAAACAATTGACAATTTATACCCTCTTATTTAATTAATCTCTTTAAGTCACCAAATTAATTCTAATTAATTTATGACTTATATTAATCAAATAAAAATATTATTATTCCTTATATTATTCTCATAATATATTAATAATATTTATTCTCTCATAATAAATCATCCTGTCATGTTGCTTTGGTGAAGGCAACCAAAAAGGACCATGCACAATCGGGTCAAATACTTGCCTAATATAGTTGTAGCCTTAGACACTATTCCAACAGTCTCCCACTTGGATAAGTATAGTAACTATATGCACAAGTACAATTCGATTTGCAATCGTAGCTCTCAAAGACGCTGTCAAACTCTGATCTAATCAATCTTGTCCTTTAGATAAGAGATCGTACAGTCCTCTGTTAGATATCATGCTGACAATTCTATGGAATCATTTGTCTAGCATTTTGGTTTCTCGATCTCCGATTCATTTGACATTGAACTTAATCGAACACATCAATTCAGTTCTGACCGGGCCCGGCACATAAGTCAAATCAAATCATCGAGCGGCCGAGATATCGCTTTTACCCTCTTCGGATAAAAGTTACAGATAAACTTCGACTTATATGCATTTACTTATTCATTAATCAACTATACACAACAATGCGTTTTATGACACCGCTTTACTGATGCGTTTTCGCATTATCAATGTACAACCAATTAACAAATAACAAACCATATATCTAGGTTTTAAGACTATATGATATTATCGTCTTGCAATCACCCTTTTATATCATATTCCATAAGGTGATTCCAGCAAGCGCGGGTTTGTTCCAATGCTCAAAACTAGTTCATAAGCACTCATGAACGTTGCAGCAACCCTTTGCTGTGTCTAATACCATTTAGACAATCTACACACCAATTCATGACAATCTTCATTCATATCTACTTCCAACATATGAACGATTGTGGACAATTTGAATAATTCGCTTATTCTTAATAAATTCAATTATTCTGGAAGTCAAAACATGCAAAATGAAACAATAGTTAAACAATTAACATAAGACAGTAACATTACTCATAAATAATACTCCTTTATTTAATCATCAAATGTTAATTACATTTATCTATTACAATTAGCAGGATCAACTTTGGTCCCACTAGAAGAGGCACCATCTCGGGGCTTAACCTTACGATGGTTCTTAGACGAAGCCTTCCTCTTCTTTCCCCTTCCTTGTCCAATAGCAAAAACAGGAGCAGCGGATGGATTAGGAGTTGGTGCAACAGACTTGTCCTTGAAGTTGCTCTCAGCGACCCTCAAGAGACCTTGGAGCTTGCTTAGGGTGACCTCTTCTTTGTTCATGTGGTAGGTCATCCTAAATTGATTGTAACTTGGAGGCAAAGATTGAAGCACCATGTCGATCGCCAAGTCCTCCCCAAAGTCAACATTTAACTTGCGAAGACGGTCGACATACCTTTGCATCTTTTGCAGGTGCACGGTAAGAGACTCTCCATGACCCATTTTAGCAGAAATCATGTTAGTGAAAATCTCAGAATGCTCTTGTCTCGCGTTTTGGTGGTATCTCTCCAACAAGTCTTGGTGCATCTCGTACGGGTACATGTCCTCATAGGACTTTTGGAATTCGGAGTTCATAGTGGCTATCATGATGCAATGTACCTTCGTTGCATCACACTCTTGAGTTTCAAAAGCAGTCATTTCAGCCGGAGTAGCGATTTCAGGGTTGATTTTCTCGAGCTTCTCATCGAGGACATACTCCTTGTCCTCATAGCGAGCAATAGTGCGAATGTATCTTATCCATTCGCTAAAGTTCGTCCCATCGAAAGTGACCTTTTGACAAAGGCTCATCAATGTGAATGAACTAGCAGCAACGTTGTTTGCGTTCGACATCTACAAATAGAAAGGACAAAGATAGATTAGAATATTAATCCCTAATTATCACCCAATAAGAAAATTAGGGCTAGGATCCAACAACAATATTTACATATTAGAAAAGGGATGTCGTAATCTAACATGTAAACAATTTGAAGGTAAGTGAATGACGATTCACTAATTCTCCACCACAAAACATAACTTTAAGTTCTAAATGTTTTGAGAATTCCTAGGTTTAGATGAGATTCATTGAAACTTTTCAATGGCATGTTTAAATCTCAATATGCCCCTCTTGTTTGTGACTGGGATATTGAGGATCACAATGCAAATTTACATGGTGCCTTCATTGTAATGATCACCTATTCGATGTGCCGGTAAACCATACACGCTCCATCAGACTATGATAAACAATGAATCACCCTTTGCCACCTTTGCTTAGAACCAATTAGTGTGCCGGTAAGCCACACACGCTCCACTAACTTCTTAGCAAGGGTGCAAAGTGTAATTTCATGAGATTGCATCAATTCACTTTTCCTAAAGTAACTAAGATTGGGAAATTTTTGACAAACATGTAGTTACTTTGTATTTCATATTATACTTTTAATGAGAGGATGAGGTTGCCCTATCCTACCCGTTCGGCTAACGACCCTCCACCGATCAAGCAAGCAGTGGGTGTAAGTGTACACCCATTAAGCGCCATTTTATAGGCCGCAACCTTATACCCACCTTATAGACCGGCTTCGTGAATGAGGCCTACTAACGGTAAGACTAGCATTTTAGTTATACATATATATACATATTAATCTTGTAATATTATATTAGTATAGGGTTGGGTTTTAAACTTGTAAAATTCTAGGGTTTGAAATTTAAATGGTCTAAATTAAACTTTTAATCACAAAACATAAATTTCAAAACTTGAGGGCATGTTTTAAACATTTAAAACATGGAGGAACAAATAACAAATAATCTTAATTAACAATTAATTCCATAATTATCCATATTTGATTTATTAAATGATTTCTTACTTAATAATTTACCAATTTAATCAAAATAATTAATTAATTATCACATAAGGAAATTAAATATTTTATTAATTGATAAATATCTTTAATTAGATCAAGATTATAGTCATATATATCAAAAAATCGGATTAGGGTTGATCTAATATGATAAAGGCAAGTTTCCATAAGACAAATATCAAAAAATCCCGATTTTGGCCCTTCCTGACGCTCGGACTCGCCGAGTGCCCAATTGGATTCGCCGAGTCAGGCCAACTCGCCGAGTCCACCATGGGACTCGCCGAGTTCATGACTCAGAACCAAAAAATTCGAATTTTGCAAGCAAGAAACAAACAATCATGCATCAATTTAATAGAAACCAATCTAGGCTCTGATACCACTGATGGGTTTTGGCCATATGAACATTCCTATGTGCACATACAAACCCTAATTCTTGGATCTAGGTTTCTCTAATTAAACATGCATTGGATCCAAGACTTCTAATAGCTAATAGAGTATAAGAACAATACTAAATCAGAGTTGAAGCTTACCTTGAAACACTTGTTTGATCTTCTTGTTCTTGGAGCTTAAGAGTCACAAATTTCACTCCTCTAATGGCTTACAAACACAAACTAGCAAGAGGATGATTTGAGAGAGAGGAGAGGGAAGAAATCGGCCAGGGTTTCTTTGCTTTAGCAGAGGTGCCGATTTCCCTTGCCCCAAGGGTTTATTTATACTTGTCAGGCTCCTAGGGTTTCACCCGTAAACCCTAGTTGGATAATCTTTTACGCAAAGCAATCCAAATCCTTTCCAAGATAAGCCCTTGGATGATTTGTGGCTTATCCTAAGCCCTAGAAATCGTCTAACCCTATACATGAAGGATTTACAGCCCAAAGTGTAACTATCAAACAATTGATAGTTTATACCCTCTTATTTAATTAATCTCTTTAAGTCACCAAATTAATTCTAATTAATTTATGACTTATATTAATCAAATAAAAATATTATTATTCCTTATATTATTCTCATAATATATTAATAATATTTATTCTCTCATAATTAATCATCCTGTCAAGTTGCTATGGTGAAGGCAACCCAAAAGGACCATGCACAATCGGGTCAAATACTTGCCTAATATAGTTGTAGCCTTAGACACTAATCCAACAATTCCAATGGAGATCAACTTCATGGAAACGAAGTCTCATATTCAAAGTACATTGCTTTGAACATCCTTCTTGCATTAAGTTTTCTAATCTTACACAGATTGAATAACTTCCACCTATGAGAATATTTCCATATTCCCATTTTGACTATCACTTCTAAACAAGAGTTGCCTCTTTTCAGAATATGTCAATATGGTCCTTCCAAAAATAACACTATACTTCCAACTATTCCTGAGCAACCAATCTTTGGTAAACCTTAGATTGTCCTCGACAACCGTTTAATCATTTTAGTCATATCCAATTCTAGACCTTTTCCCTTCTTAATGCCCCAGGCATTTGGTAAATTTAGAAAGGATAAATATTATAGCACATGTAATTGATCCTATACCCGAAGCATATGGGACACGATTCATGCTATAAATTTTTTATTTGCCATGTTCTCAAAATTTGACTATGAGGAGGGATGCCGTAATCATAATCGAATATTGAGAACATAATATATAGAATTTTCTTATGTTGAACCATTCCAACATAAAATTCATATATATATATATATATATATATATATATATATATATATATATATATCCTTGACTAAAGGTGATTAAAATCTCAATCTAAGCTTTTAGAATTGAAATGAAGTATATCCTCTCCCTTAATTATAGCAAAACAACTTTTCCAACCCCTGAAATTTCAAGAATTGAAACTTTGTTTTCTATAATTAACATTGCTAACTTGCAATACTTATCATAATTATCATGCTCCTGCTAACATGATGATTATTAGCATAATACTTATGCTCCCACTAGCTTTGACTTGTATCAGAAAATAGCTGGACTTCTAGAAGTCAATACTTTATTGATTTTCTTACTAAAGTTTAGATTTCTAATACGAGATTGCTTTGACAAGACTTTATCAAAATCATACACCTTTTCTTAGATAGCTCACATGCGTGTCTAAACAATTTCAGGATTATGAAAAGGAATGCCGTAATCATAGTATCAATTGTTTAGACCTTTGCAATTTCTCAGAAGTCCATGTTAGTGTACCGGTTAACCACGCACGCTCCACTAACGACTTTGAGAATGCATCGATCACAAGTGTAATCTACTTAAAATCTACTTAGTGAAAGCGTTTCCTCACCATCATTTTCATGAATCGGAGAGAAACCTTATGCCACTTAGATTTTTATGGTGTAAGTGTTCCTATCCATGTGAATTTGTCATAACCTTGATCACAAGAATATGTCAACACAATAGGTTACAAACCTCAAGTTGTGTGCTAGTGATTAACAATAGGTTTACTCTTGATTATTTCTTCAAACTATTCAAGATCTTTAAGACTCCCACTGTCCTCTTGACATATATGATTCTTTTTGTCAAGAACCATTCCTTGAAAAAACAAATATTCAAGAGTTAGTGCGGATTCTTATCAAGTTAAACACTTCTCACAATTAGTCTTGTATGGTCTTTGTCTTATCCAAAACATCACAACATACCAATTTCAAATATACTAGAGTAAGAAAACATTTTACTCTACATTTTACAAGTGTTTTAAACCTTTCTTAAGATTACGTCACTCAAGTTAAAATCTTAGAGTATGACTCTAAGATTTGATTTTGGAACGAAGTACGATTTATCTTTTGATTTAACCATTTCAACAATTCATGATTCCTCTCCTTAGTCAAACAAATGCACTTAGGTATCCTTAGAGAATCAATTGTGATATGGTTTCATAATCACTAAGATAGTCATAAAACAAGATACTCAAGTACTCTCCCATCTGTTCAGATTTGGAGAACTTTTATCTTTCTGCCTTATTTGATTCTTCTCATCCGTTTTGTCATACATTGAAACTTTTCCAATGTTTTAGAATTACACTTAAACTTGTAAGCACAACCATATTTACTAAACTTTAGTAAATCATAACGAATAATCGTATTGACCTTTGTGGTGAACCTGATCAACGCACAACCAAGTGTACCCAATCCTTTAGTCCTTCACTCGACTCACACATACATGTGAACAAGGTCTTAGTCTTAATTTCCCAAAGATGAAAATTCTCATTCATCACACAATACAACTTGCATGATTCCAAGTTTCTATCCAACTAAAACTTGGGTGATGAGAATCTTTCCTTATTTGGTAAATTATGACACTACCATAAATGAAATAATCAAATTTTATTTTCCAATATTGCTTTCAATGGAAACATATAAACAACAATTTTTCACAAATGTCATTGTAAGGATATTTAAAATAAATAAATCAAAACTCTTTTTTTATTTTAAAACTTGCGGAAAAATCTTATCCTTACAATGCAAATACATATGAAAACTATTCCTAAGCAATCTATCGTAACTCTTAAGTAGTTGCTCAAAATTCTGATCACTGAACCATTTTCGCGATCAGAATCGACATACTCTTTCTTTAAGCTTCCTGTAATTTTCTAAAACATCAAAATGTAATTAGATTACATTATATATTAAGAATCTCCAAAGATACTTAATAGAGTTAGATAATGGACTTTACCTGAAGTAGAGTCAAACTTTTGACTTTACCAAATCTTTTAGGTAAATCTGGCAGCTTCGCAACCAATATCCCTTCTTTTGGCAAAAGAAACATTTGGACTCTTTGGAAATGGTACATCAGACTATCTCAGACTTATCCTTTCTCTTTACCATTAGGTCAAATGACTTGACCATGGCCGTTCCCTTTCCATTGAGAAGAGAAAACTTTTCTGGACTTCTTATGTTACCATTGTCAATGTCCATGGAAGTTTGGGAAGTTGATCTTCCAATCAAATTTTGCTTTACCAGTGCCCCAAATCATTGCTGATTTAGCAGCATCAAGAAAATAGGTAAGATCATTAAGGGTCATGTCTTGATCTGTCATCAGGGTGTAACTGAAGAACCAAGTCAACAGCCAGCTACCTCGAGACTTCGACACCCGACTCTCCCGGCTTGCCAATAGGGATTGAGTGACCTTGAACTTTTTAATGATTTGAAGTTGTGGGATAGGGAGAATAATTGGAGGAGGTGGAGGAAGTGAATCATGATTTCCAATCCCATTAATGCACAACAAAGGGATTAATCTTTCACCTTGATTGCCATGTGGGATATCATCTTTAATAGGAAAGCTTGTTCCTAAAGATCTGGGAAGACCATAGGTGTCTTAACTAGACATCTATAAGGGGAGAAATTCAAGTTTAGTTGATTTAAAGTCCTTAATATAACACCCAATATGAAATGTTAAGGCTATGATCCAACAACCTATTTATAACCGGAAGAGGGATGCCGTAATCCAAGCTATAAAACAATTGAAGGTAGGTAAATGACGCTTTACCAATTTCCACCATGAAAACGAAATATAATTAAGTTTTAATTGGATTTGAAACTCCTAGATCTTTTGAGATACATTGAACTTTCAATGGCATGTTTGAATCTCGATTGTGCCCTCTCAAGTTTGTGACTGGGATGTCAAGGATCACAAACAATGTGTGAATAACCATGCAAATTGACTTGGTACCCTCAACTTTATCACCTAATTGATGTGTCAGTTAACCACACACGCTCAACCAATCTATGATAAACTTAAGTTACCCTTCGCCACACATTATGAATCCCATGTTAGTGTGCTGGTTAACCACATACGCTCCACTAACGACTTAACAAAGGTGCAAAGTGTAATTTCATGGGTTAGCACCATTTCACATTTTCCTAAGTAACTAAGATTGGGAATTTATAAGTGTTTAGTTACTTATTTTTTTATCATTATACTTTTAATGAAGGGAGAATTATAGTCTTTATCCTAACAGTTCGGCTAACGACCCTCCACCAGTCAAGGAAGCGGTAGGTGAGAGTGGACACCCATTAAACTGTCATTTTATAGGCAGTAACCTTATGCCCCCTTATAGACCGACTTCGTGAATGAGGCCTACTAATGGAAAAATATACTTTATCTTATACATATCTATATAATTAAAATTATACTAATAGTATAAGGGTTGAATTTTAAACTTTTAAAATTCTAAGGTCTAGTTTGGAATTAAAGTATACATGGGGGGTAACTTTACAAATTCCAAAACTTGAGGACAAGTTTTTGAAACTTTTCAAAACTCTTGGATTTTCATAACTTATGAGTTTAATTAAGGTTCGATGAAAAACTTTTCAAGTTCCATAACTTGAGGATAAGTTATGGAAGACATTAAATCATTTTATGATGAAATTAAAAATAGAGACCCTTCCATTTTCATAACCTATGAGACTTAATGACACTTTAAAAAGAAAAACTCTTCACTTTCCATAACTTGAGGACAAGTTATGGAGTTCATAAAAACCATTAAGATCAAATATTTCAATTAACACAATAATCAAATAATTTTTGTATGATCTAGATTAGATTCATAAGTAAAGATAATTCACATCAACAATTTTCAAGAAATTAGATAATCATATAAACTAATACAAATCTTGAAACTTTGACAATTATCCTTTGAAGACTCTTGGAATTCATAACCTAAAGAGTTAATGAATGAGACATTTCACATCCATAACTTATGGAAGTTTCAAAACTCTTAACATCATAACTTCGAAAAAAAAACTTTTGAGTTCCAAAATTTTATGACAAAATTTGTAACTCCTTAAAAACATTTAGATCAAACTTTTAAAACAAATAAAATAATCATATTATTCTATCTTTTAATAAATTGACCTAATTCAACTCTTATAGTAAAGTGACTTAAATTTTACAAATAATTAGTTTTTCATAAAATCAAGTAATTATCTTAAAATTTGACAAGCTTCATGTTTTTTTTTCTTTTTTTATTCAACTTTGAAAAAAAAATACATTTGCATAAACTATAATAGAAAACAACCCATGAATCTGATACCACTGTTGGGTTTTTGGTATAACACAACATCTTATGGTGCACATACAACCCTAAATACCTTGGATCTATGTTTTCACTAATTATACATGCAAATTGTTTCCAATACATTAAACCTATAACTAGCATAAATTTGACATAAACAAAATAAGATACTAGTTAGGGTAACATACCTTTCACGTGGCTTGAAGTCTTGATATATTTGGCCTTAAGAGCTTAGCCCCAATGGTGTGGAAGTCTCAAGTGGAATCACAATACACCATGGAAAAAAGGTTGAACTTGAGAGAGAATTCCATGCACCCAAAAACACCCATGAACTCCAAGAACTTCATGTGTAACCACAAGTGGCGTTTTCAGGTCATGATGCATGTATTTATATGTGTGGTATTTCAAGAGTCCTGGGTATAACCCAAATCCATACCCATAGGTTTTTATGATCCATTGTTCATGTGGCCCAACTCTTTATGTATCCATACATAAACTTGGTCCAACATGGATCATAAGCCCAACACATATACATATAACTAATTATCATAATTAGTCCCCATAGATTTAATTAGTCTCTTTTGATCACTAAATTAATTCCAAATTACTTTTTGATCAATACTAATTAAAACATATGATTTCATATTAATATATTATAATTATAATATATTAATAAACCATAAATTACCTTCTCTCAAAAGTCCATCCTAACAAACAGTCCTGATGATATGCAACCCAAATGGACCATGCTACACTCGGGTCGAGTACATACCAATAATAGTTATGGGCTTAGACATTTAATTCAACAATTTTTTCCATAGATGACATCCTGGTCTATTCAAAGACCAAGGAGCAGCATGATGAGCCCTTCGAGAGCTTCTGGGCGTTTAGAGGTGGGAGCTTTATATGTCAAGTTCTCAAAGTGTGAGTTTTAGTTACGGGAGGACCACTTCTTGGGACACCTCATTAACCAGAACGTGGTTTTAGTTGACTTGGCCAATATTGAGGTTGTTATGCTGTGGGAGGTCTCGAAGTCCCCCTGAGATTAGGAGTTTTCTAGGTTTAGCAGGGTATTATTGAATATTTATTTAGGATTTCTCCAAGGTTATTATACCCCTCAATCGTCTGACAAGGAATGGAATGAATTTATGCTAGGGGCTTGAGCAACATGCTGCATTCGAGACACTTTGACAGAAGTTATGTGAGGCCCCATTGTTGACTCTCCCTAAGGGTGTTGAGGATTTTTTGTGTATTGTGATGTATCCATCACCGGTTTGGGGGCAGTATTGATGTAGAAATAGAGAGTGATTGCTTACGCTTCCAGATAGTTGAAGCCGCATGAGTTTTGGTATCCGAAACATGATCTGAAGTTAGGGGTGGTAGTGTTTTCCCTCAAGATTTTGCGACATTATCTGTATGGGGTCCATTATACCATCTACACAAATCACAAAAGTTTGAGGTATCTCATGGATCAGACGAATTTGAACATAAGACAATGTAGGTGGTTTGACGTGGTCAAGGATTATGACTGCGAGATTCTATACAACCCGGAGAAAGCGATTGTGGTCCCTGATGCTTTGAGCTGTAAGTCGATTGGTTCCTCTGTTAGGAGCTTATGTATGAGGATGTCAACTGATTCTCCACTTTTGGGTTTGATTAGAGAGGCTCAGGCCGAGGGAGTAAAGAAAGAGAATTGGAGACAGGAGTGAATAAGGGTGAGATTGACAGGTTTTCTGCCAACGGTCATGGATTATTGACCCGGTGCGGTTGGGTTTAGGTACCAAATTTTGGCAGGATCATGCAAATTGTGTAAGAAGAGGCACATAAGTCTAGATTTTCGATACACCTGGAGCCACTAAGATGCATCGGGATTTATGACATAGTTACTGGTAGTCGGGTATGAAGAGGGAGATAGCCTAGTATGTTGAGTGGTTCTTGAACTATCGGATGGTCAAGGCCGAGCACCAGAGGCCGCATGTCAAGCTTCAGCCATTGGAGGGTCCCTTATGGAAATGGGAAGAGATCACCATGGATTTCATCACCGAGTTACCTTGAATGGCTAAGGGATTTTATGCGATATGGGTTATAATGGACCTTCTAACCAAGAGTGCCCACTTTTTAGGTAGCTGGGAGAGCTCGTCGGCTAAGAAATTGACCGATGTTTATGTGCGAGAGATCATCGCCCGACATGGTCTCTGGGTTTTTGTTGTATTGGATTGAGATGTTCGGTTCACTACTCAATTTTGGTAGAGGTTCCACGAGGAACTAGGTATGAGGTTGCACTTTAGCAATTCTTATCATCTCCAGACCGATTGACAGAGCGAGAAGACCATCAAGATGCTCAAGGATATGTAGCGAGCATGTGTGATCGATTTCTATGGGAGTTAGGACTCCTACCTTCCCTTGGCTGAATTTTCTTACAACAACAGCTATCACTCCAGTATCGATGTGCCGCCATTTGAGCTCCTCTATGAAAGGAAGTTTCGTACCCCAGTCTGTTGGTGAGAGGTCGGTCACAAGGTCATGGGAAAGACCATGGTAGTTCTTTAGATGACAGAGCTTATCCAACAGTTCAGAAAGAGGCTGCGGACTGATGGGATTTTGAGCATTCTAACACTCCTATGGTGTACATGCAACCCTATGTGCTTTGGATCTATGTTTTCTCTATTATACATGCATACATTCAAAATTCCAAAGCGTCATCCTAACTAGCATAAAATGGAGTATCTATACTATAAAAGTCTAGTTAAATGACATACCTTTTGATGGAGCTTGAAGTCATGAACCTTTAAGAGCTTAGTTCCCCAAGTGTTGCACCTCAAATGGAATCACAGAGCACCACCAACAATTGGAATAACTTGAGAAGAGGTTACTTGGTTCATTCTATGAAATCGACTTTGCCCACTTTGTGTCTCCACTAGTCCCATTTCATGAACCATGGGGTCCTTTATATAGTGTGGCTCATTTAGGGTTACACCATATAAACCCTAATGTACATGACTTTCCATTTCCTTCATAATCCATGGGTTTTAACCTCCATGGAGTATCCATGGGTTACCACTTGGGTTAAGCCCAACATGAAGAACTATGGATCACAAGCCCACATATATAAGAATGAATGATTTACATAATCAATCCCCATATATTTAATTAGTCTCTTTTGATCACAAAATTAATTCCAAATTAATTCTTGATCAATACTAATTAAATAATATGATTTAATATTAATATATTAGAACTTATAATACATTAATATAAATCATACGTAACCTTTTCACATTTTTCTATCCAATTGTTCTGATGTCATGCAACCTAAATGGACCATGCTACTCTCGGGTCGAGTACATACCAATAATAATTATGGGCTTAGACATCTAATCCAACATAGAAAACTTAGAGTCGGCAGAAGAGTTATGCCGACAGACGTTGATGGTGTTCCAGGATGGCGATATGGTCTTACTGAAGGTATCACCCTGGAAGGGTGTGTACGCTTCAGGAAGAGGTTAATTTGGGGCCTCGATTTTTCAGGCCATTCTGAGTGATTTCCAGGGTTGGCAGGGTAGCCTATTGTTAATGTTACCATGAACGGTTACGTTAAATGTACCATAAATCATAAACAAGATGTTATGTCGTCAAGACTTTGACCAAGGTCGGGTCTTGGTCAAGGAAGTATAGCACCGTGGTGGCAGTTCGTTTCCCTCCAAGAGGGATGAATATCCCCCGTGATCTTCTCATTTACTCACGAACAATCAGGACGTGACAAAAAGTTTAGGTGATGCCCAGAACCGACGTCACCAGAAAGTTAGTTAACATGGGTGTGATCCTCACAGTCAGAGGAGGCCACATCTCATGCGCATCGGATGAGGTCCCCACGATCTATTTGAAGCAGGTATAAAAGGATCTCTTCCGCCTTAAGGAAGGGATCCATCTTCTCTCTCACGAATATTACCCTATAATTACCTCTCTCAGAAAACTAACTTGATCATCGGAGCGACGTCCCGAAAGAACACTCAGACGTCCTTTAATGATTCTTTTATGTGTTGTGTTCTTAGGAAAGCTTCTAGTACAGATCGATCATCGAATATCCTAACCCTTGTGAACATGTCACAACACCTATCAACTAGATCTACCTGAGGATCTTAGCCAGATTCACAACACCTTTCATGTTTCTCAGCTATGAAAGTGTGTAGTTGATGATTCAGTAGCGGTTCCTTTAGATGATATTTAGGGAGATGATCGTCTGAACTATATTGGGAGACCAGTGGTGATTTTGGATATGAAGACGAAAGCCTTACCCAACAAGTTGGTTCCATTAGTCAAGGTACAGTGGCAGCATCGAAAGGGTTCCGAATTGACTTGGGAACTCGAGGCAGAGATGCGAGAGCACTACCATGAGTTATTCGCACCACCGAACTTCGAGGATGAAGTCTGATTCAATCGGGGGAGAATAGTAACACCTTGATCCAAGTATGTCTCTCTTGTTTAAGATTGTTGTAACGCCCGCAGATTCGGGTTAGTCAATTTAGAGACGATAAGCATCAAAAATGAGTTTTTAATAGAATATTATTTAGTATAAATAATCTTAACCAAGTTATAGTATATGTCACAAAGGTTCCATACATATAAAGAACGCCAAAATCCGATTTTTGACGAAGAAGTTATGGCCTATCGAAGTTTTACGGCAAAACCGACACGACACCGAGAATCATAAAAAGTGATTTTTTGATAAACTACTTTTTAGCCTTATATTTGTAAATGAAAGTTTTAGTATACGTTAAACCGAGAACATACATAGAAAAAACACCCAAATCTGACTTCGAATGAGGAAGTTATGATTTTTGTAAGATTTGGCATAGCAGTACACAGCTTGAAATTCGAATTTTAGATCGATCGATTTTTCGCCAATGCAACCTAAATGAGAATTGAATATCTTATTAATAATAGCTCAACAATAAAAAGACAGATGAAAACAGAGTTCATATGTAGAAGTTATGAATTCTACAAGGTCATTTAACAATGTAATTTTCTCATACTGTTAAATTTAAAATCGGCCAAGAATTAGCCAACAAAGTCAAAAGGAGTGTGTTAGATCTTGTCAATACCTATGCGTGGATATAAGGAACATAAAAAATGGAGCTCGTATACGGAAGTTATGGGGTTTAGAAGTCGGGAGTGTGCTGTTGTGAAAGGGGTGACGTGGCGCGATCTGAGCCATTGCTTTCTCCCCAAGTTTTGCCACCAGATGGTGACATGTGGCAGCCAAATCGACGAGTTGGAGACCCAACTCGATGATTTCAGTTGTATTTCAGCCTATAAATACCATGCGATAGTGCCTTCATTCTTCACACCAAAACCCACTTCTCTCTCTTTCTCTACACACTCTCTAAACCCCTGAAAACCCTCCTAAAGCCCTAG
Source organism: Lactuca serriola (assembly GCF_051521515.1). NCBI lineage: Eukaryota > Viridiplantae > Streptophyta > Magnoliopsida > Asterales > Asteraceae > Lactuca > Lactuca serriola. Next base: position 287,770,171 of record NC_136410.1, read on the forward strand.
TAACCTCAAGGCACTAGAGGAAAGCCCCGGTGCGCCCTAAGGATCCGACAAGAAGAACTTTCGGCTCAGAAACTCTGCTTCAGCGAAGCCTGGTTTTGAGAAAAAACTCGTTGTAAGTGAGTTATGTTTACCCTACTTTAAGTATACTCATGTTTAAGTTCATTATCGTTATTATGAACTTATAAACAAGATTTATCAGTGATTCCAAGTCGTTATACTGATTGATATACATACGGGGATGATGTCTAGGCTGTGATTTATTGAGGTGTTTAAAATGGGATTTCCAAATTGTATACTTCGTATACCAAGCGGACCCTACCTCAGATATGATCCTACATGATTGTTCCTTAATTGATAGATCATGAAAGTAGACTGTGAGTTAATGATGAATCTAGACTAATAAGTAGTCGCAATAAAGATTATACTAAAACTTAGCAATATTAATGTTAGGTTTCATCGAAGGAAAATAGAATCATTAGAAGCGAAGCGCTGCCCGAGTTTGGAATCATCACTTTGACAAATGAGTGCATAGTTACTTTCATCTTACACATAGATATGAAGTATTTTATATAAATTACGTGCTATGTGTTCATGTAACATGTATACTTGCTATCTATGTTGGATGAACGATTATATATATGTTTTAAATCATTTAAACCGTATATGTATTTGATATCTACGAATATGTTGGGTAAAACATGGGTAGATGAATGATGAGAGATGAAAGATGATATGAGGGAACATTGGCAGCTATAGACTTAGTGCCTAATAAATAACATCGACAGCTATGGACTTAGTGCCTATTGGATAAACGTTGGTAGCTATGGATTTAGTTCCTGTTAGATAAATGCTGGTAGCTATGGACTTAGTACCTATTAGATAAACACTGGTAGCTATGGATTTAGTACCCGATGAACGAAGTTTAATAGCTATGGAATTAGTGCTTTACGAAAGAGCATTGGTAGCTATGGACTTAGTGTCTTTCATATAAACCCTGGAAGCAATGGACTTCAGAATGGACGAATGCAGGATAGATAATTCTTAGGGTAGACCCTTAAGAATAAAGAAGATATTGGGGATGGGTAATCGGGTTAATTGTTTGATGATTTAACATAATAATTATATTATTGTGGGTTGAAAACCCTATGTACTCGCTAGGTTTCTTATCCCGACCCACTCAGTTTATTTATATCATAGGTGTCGATATGAAGTTACATTACACTGAGAGATTAAGGAGATGTAAATCACTAGTGATAATGAATGTAAGTTCTGTTTATGCTTATGTTTCTTTATTGACGATGACATCCCAATGTTTTAAAAATGAATAAAATACATTTCTTCGGAAATGCTTGATAACGTATTTAGCAAGTTTTTCTAGGAACAAATTCCGCAACACTTTTCTTTAAAAGGTTACTCTGATTTTAAAATAAGCATAAATAAATTTTTTAAAATGACCGTGAATTTGGGGATGTCACAGTTGGTATCAAAACATTAGTTTAACCGAACTAGGAATAAGGATTTATTTCTAGATTTAAACTTAGAATGGTAAGCGATGATCATGAGGAGTGTGTCTAATAAATATTTGGTAATACACCTGAATGGACACAAGCACTAGCTAATTTAAGGAAGATTCATAAAATGCTTTTATGTGCTAAATGATTTGTGATGCTTTATGCTATCGTTTGATCGGATCTATGGTCTGTTGCTAACCGGATCTGGAAATTGTATGTGTTCGGATTTTTAAACGTTTAAATACGGTATTAGAATTGGTATGTAACTTTTCGGAGTAATAAGGAGGATTATACGTCTAAACCTTCTCTATCTATATTCTCGTCTCAATATACTAAACACATGCTTCCGTGAACATAGCATCATAGTGAAGACTCGTAGAGAATTAAGTAAATGGAGGAAATGAAAAGGCTTATGATAGTGAATGACACCTATCAGAAGATATCGTAAGAGTGGTATCTTGCCTTTAGAATATGTCTGATAAAATAACATTACATTCAGAGGAGTATGGTACGTCTGAAGTACACCTTTGATTAGCGGGATGATGGAACGATTAGTGTAATTCCTAAAGTTGTCCCATCATATGACGTTTCTATGGGAATAGTGTCTAAGGCTGCAACTATATTAGACAAATATTTGACCCGATTGTGCATGGTCCTTTTGGGTTGCCTTCACCATAGCAACTTGACAGGATGATTTATTATGAGAGAATAAATATTATTAATATATTATGAGAATAATATAAGGAATAATAATATTGTTATTTGATTAATATAAGTCATAAATTAATTAGTATTAATTTCGTGACTTAAAGAGATTAATTAAATAAGAGGGTATAAACTGTCAATTGTTTGATAGTTACACTTTAGACTGTAAATCCTTAAGGGATAGGGATTGGACGGATTCTAGAGCTTGGGATAGCTCAAAATCGTCCAATGCTTATCTAAGGAAAGGATTTGGATTGCTTTAAAGAAAGATTATCCAACTAGGGTTTAAGGTGAAACCCTTAAGGAGTCTACAAGTATAAATAGACCCCATGTCCAAGGGAAATCGGCATCTCATATAAAGTAGAGAACCCCTGGCCGATTTCCTTCTAACCTCTCTCTCAAATCATCCTCTTTGCTATTTGGTGTTTGTAAGCCATTAGAGGAGTGACAATTGTGACTCTAGAGCTCCAAGAAAACAAGATCAAACAAGAGATTCAAATGTAAACTTCTAGATCTGATTTTGTATTGTTTTTATACCTAATCAGTCATTAGAAGTCTTGGATTCAAAACATGTTTCATTAGAAAGCCTAGATCCAAGCATTAGGGTTTTGCATGCGCACATAGGAAAGTTCTTATGGCTAAATTGTTGCTTGTTTGTTTGAAACTTGTGTGCAAAATTCAAATTTTGTGTTTCTGATTCATGAACTTGACGAGTCCCATGGTGGACTCGACGAGTTTGGCCTGACTCGATGAGTCCAGTTGGGAACTCAACAAGTCCAAGCGTCAGGAAAGGCCAGATTCGGGATTTTTTTGATAATTATCTTATGGAAACTTACCTTAATCATATTAGATCAACCCTAATCCGATTTTTTGATATATATGACTATAATCTTGATCTAATTAAAGATATTTATCAACTAATAAAATATTTAATTTCCTTATATGATAATTAATTAATTATTTTGATTAATTTGGTAATTATCTTGCAAGAAATCATTAAATAAATCAAATCTGGATAATTATGGAATTAATTGTTAATTAAAATTATTTGTTATTTGATCCTCCATGTGTTAAATGTTTAAAACTTGTCCTCAAGTTTTTGAAATTTATGTTTTGTGATTAAAAGTTTTAATTTAGACAATTTTAATTTCAAACCCTAGATTTTTAAAAGTTTAAAATACAACCCTATACTAATATAATATTACAAGATTAATACATATATATATATATATATATATATATATATATATATATATATATATATATATATATATATATATATGTATAACTAAAATGCTAGTCTTACCGTTAGTAGGCCTCATTCACGAAGCCGATCTATAAGGTGGGTATAAGGTTGCGGCCTATAAAATGACGCTTAATGGGTGTACACTCACACCCACCGCTTGCTTGATCGGTGGAGGGTCGTTAGCCGAACGGGTAGGATAGGGCAACCTCATCCTCTCATTAAAAGTATAATATGAAATACAAAGTAACTACACATATTTTTAAAATTTCCCAATCTTAGTTACTTTAGGAAAAGTGAATTGATGCAATCCCATGAAATTACACTTTACACACCTTGCTAAGAAGTTAGTGGAGTGTGTGTGGTTTACCGGCACACTAATTGGTTCTAAGCAAAGGTGGAAAAGGGTGATTCATTGTTTATCATAGTTCGATGGAGCGTGTGTGGTTTACCGGCACATCGAATAGGTGATCGTTACAATGAAGGCACCATGTGAATTTGCATGGTAATTCACACCCGCTTTGTGATTCTCGGTATCCCTGTCACAAACAAGAGGGGCATTTCGAGATTTAAACATGCCATTGAATAGTTTCAATGAATCTCATCCAAACCTAGGAATTCTCAATTCATTTAGGACTTAAAGTTATGTTTTATGGTGGAGAATTAGTGAATCGTTATTCACTTACCTTCATATTATTTGCATGTTAGATTACGACATCCCTTTTCTAATATGTAAATATTGTTGTTGTATCCTAGCCCTAATTTTTCTTATTGGGTGATAATTAGGGATTCATATTCTAATCTATCTTTGTCCTTTCTATCTGTAGATGTCGAACGCAAACAACGCTGCTGCTAGTTCTTTCACATTGATGAGCCTTTGTCAAAAGGTCACTTTCGATGGAACGAACTTTAGCGAATGGATAAGATACATTCGCACCATTGCTTGCTATGAGGATAAGGAGTATGTCCTCGATGAGAAGCTCAAGAAAATCAACCCTGAAATCGCTACTCCGGCTGAAATGACCGCTTTTGAAACTCATGAGCGCGATGCAACGAAGGTACATTGCATCATGATAGCCACCATGAACTCCGAATTCCAAAAGTCCTATGAGGACATGTACCCGTACGAGATGCATCAAGACTTATTGGAGAGATACCACCAAAACGCGAGACATGAGCGTTATGAGATTTACACTAACATGATTTCCGCTAAGATAGGTCATGGAGAGTCTCTTACCGTGCACCTGCAAAAGATGCAAAGGTATGTCGACCATCTTCGCAAGTTAAATGTTGACTTTGGGGAAGACTTGGCGATCGACATGGTGCTTCACTCTTTGCCTCCGAGCTACAATCAATTTAGGATGACCTACCACATGAACAAAGAGGAGGTCACCCTAAGCAAACTCCAAGGTCTCTTGAGGGTCGCTGAGAGCAACTTCAAGGACAAGTCTGTTGCACCAACTCCCAATCTGCCCGCTGCTCCTGTCTTGGCTATTAGACAAGGAAAGGGAAAGAAGAGGAAGGCTTCGTCTAAGAACTATCGTAAGGTTAAAGCCCGAGATGGTGCCTCTTCTAGTGGGACCAAATTTGATCCTGCTAAACCCTGCCCTAACCCGAAGGAGGCAGAGTGCCACCACTGCCACAAGATAGGACATTGGAATAGAAGCTGTCCAGAGTACCTGCAAGCCATCAAGGAAGGAAAGATCAAGCCGTCTTTCGCAGGTATATACACAATTAAATCTAACGGTTCTAATCATGCTATTTCTTGGGTTCTTGATACCGGTTGTGGTTACCACATTTGCTCTAATGTGCAGGGACTAAGAAGAAGTAGGGATGTGGAGCAAGGAAGGATCAATCTAATCATGGGGAACAGAAGATCGTCGCCTGTAACCAAGATTGGAGTGTATTCTTTAGTGCTTAGGAATAGTTTATGTTTAGATTTGAACAATTGTTGCTATTCGCCAGAAATGGCTAGAAACATCATTTCATTTCATGGTTTGTTTAGACAAGGTTTTAGATTTTCTTTTAATAATGAGAATGGTTCTATTTTAGCTTATCTAAATGGTGTCTTTTATTTTGAAGCTATACCATGTAATGGAATATATGAAACTATTATGATTGTTGATAACTTAGGAAATGATGTTTTGAACATAGATTCTTCCAATAGTATGGATAGAGCATGCTTATGGCATTGTCGTCTTGTACATGTCAACAAGAAACGCATAGCCCAACTCCAAAAGGATGGAGTGTTGGAGTCATTCGACCTTAGGGAAGATGACACATGCGAATCTTGTTTACTTGGAAAGATGACTAAGTCACCCTTCACGAGCATGTGTGAAAGGGGTGAGGGTCTATTGGACCTAATACATACCGATGTATGTGGACCGTTTAGATCAACCACGAAGGATGGGAACCGCTTCTACGTGACTTTTACCGATTACTATAGTAGATATGGGTATATCTATTTGATCAAGCAAAAGTCAGAAACTTTTGAAAAGTTCAAAGAGTTCAAGAATGAAGTGGAGAATCAATTGGGCAGGAAAATCAAGATGCTTCGATCCGATCGAGGAGGAGAGTACCTAAGTCTTGAATTCCACGATTATCTCAAGGAGTGTGGAATAGTTTCACAATTGACGCCTCTTAGGACACCACAATTGAATGGTGTGGCAGAAAGGCGTAATCGAACCTTATTGGATATGGTTCTCTCTATGATGAATTGTGCTTCACTACCTATCTGTTTTTGGGGGTATGCCTTAGAGACTGTCGCCCATATCCTTAACCGAGTCCCTACTAAGAAGGTTGCCAAAACACCTCACGAGATGTGGACATGGAAAGCTCCCTCGTTAGCACATATCAAGGTTTGGGGTTGCGAGGCTTTCGTAAGATGAGATACTCACGACAAGCTCGAACCTCGTAGTGAGCGATGTATTTTCATCGGCTACCCGCAGAAATGCTTTGGATATCTCTTCTATAGACCGAAGGACAATGTTGTCTTCGTTGCGAGGAGAGGAGTTTTCCGAGAGAGAGAACTCATAAGCCAGGGAGACAGTGGGAGGCAAATCGAGCTTGAAGAGATTCAAGAATCGATAGATGAAGGAACCTCTACCACTGGCACTCAACCCGAGGAGGAAACTCCGGTTGAACCAATTGACGAATCCTTACCTCTTAGACGTTCTGAAAGAGTTAGAGTTCAACCCCAGTTTTATGGTTTTCATATTACTATCGAAGGGGACACGTATATTAGTGATGGTACACTAATAAATCTTGATGAACCTAATAGCTATAAGAAAGCCATGGAAGGCCCGGAGTCTATGAAATGGAAAGAGGCAATGGATAGCGAGATCCAATCCATGTATGATAACCAAGTTTGGAATTTGGTTGATAATGTACCCGGACGTAAGACCGTTGGGTGCAAATGGATCTTCAAGAAGTAGACCGACGTGGATGGAAACGTACACACATATAAAGCGCGATTGGTCGCGAAGGGCTTCACTCAAACTCCTGGAGTTGACTATGAAGAGACCTTCTCACCAGTTGCGAAGATAAAATCTATTAGAGTGATGCTAGCGATTGCCGCATTTCATGATTATGAGATTTGGCAAATGGATGTCAAGACAGCTTTCCTTAATAGGAAGTTGGCTGAGGATGTTTACATGGCTCATCCAAAGGGGTTTGTGGATCCGAAGCATCCGAATAGAGTGTGTAAGCTTGAGAAGTCCATTTATGGACTTAAGCAAGCGTCTCGCAGATGGAATCTTTGCTTCGATGAGAAAGTCAAAGAGTTTGGATTTGTACGAAGCGAAGATGAATCGTGTGTATATGTCAAAGCCAGTGGGAGTATAGTAAGCTTCCTCGTTCTATATGTCGATGACATATTGCTCATAGGAAACGACATCCCAACTCTGCAGGAGGTTAAGTCATGGCTCGGGAAGTGCTTCGCTATGAAGGACCTCGGAGAGGCTTCTTACATTTTGGGAATAAGGATAGTAAGAGAGAGAAGTAAGAGACTGATAGGTCATAGTCAGAACACTTACTTAGAGAACGTACTAAAACGTTTTTGTATGGAAAACTCAAAGAAGGGAGAATTACCGATACAAAGTAATGTCAAGTTGAGTAAGACTCAAAGTCCGAGTACCGAAGCTGAAATAGCAGAAATGAGCCGAGTACCATACGCTTCCGCAATTGGCTCAATCATGTACGCTATGACTTGTACTCGCCCTGATGTAGCCTTTGCTTTGAGCATGGTTAGTAGATATCAAGGGAACCCTGGCACAACCCATTGGATTGCGGTGAAGAATATCCTTAAGTACCTTCGGAGGACGAAGGAATGGTTCTTCGTCCTCGGAGGGAGTGATGACTTGAAGGTGCGAGGGTATAGTGACGCCAGCTTTCAGACCGACAGGGACAACTACCGTTCGCAGTCAGGCTAGGTCTTTACCCTGAATGGAGGAGTAGTGACATGGAAAAGTTCCAAATAGGAAACCGTAGCTGATTCAACGTGCGAATCAGAGTACATTGCAGCGAGCGAAGCGTCGAAGAAGGCAATATGGCTGAAGAACTTCATCGGTGATCTTGGAGTTGTGCCCGCCATAAAGGAGCCCATGGAGATTTTCTGTGATAATGAAGGAGCGGTTGCCTTGACCAAGGAACCGAGAGATCATGGTAGATCTCGACATATCGACAGAAAATATCACTTTATTAGACATCGTGTAGAAGAAGGAAAACTCGTAGTTAAGAGGATATCATCAGAAGATAACCCAGCAGATCCGCTTACGAAGGGACTGAGTAGGGTTAAGCACTTGCAGCATGCTAGGAGTATTGGGCTGAAGGATGATATTAGCATAGATTAGATAGTAGTAGAAACGTGTAATAGATAAATGTAATTAACATTTGATGATTAAATAAAGGAGTTTTATTTATGAGTAATGTTACTGTCTTATGTTAATTGTTTAACTATTGTTTCATTTTGCATGTTTTGACTTCCAGAATAATTAAATTTATTAAGAATAATCGAATTATTCAAATTGTCCACAATCGTTCATATGTTGGAAGTAGATATGAATGAAGATTGTCGTGAATTGGTGCGTAGATTGTCGAAATGGTATTAGACATAGCAAAGGGTTGATGCGACGTTCATGAGTGCTTATGAACTAGTTTTGAGCATTGGAACAAACCTGTGCTTGTTGGAATCACCTTATGGAATATGATATAAAAGGGTGATCGCAAGACGATAATATCATATAGTCTTAAAACCTAGATATATGGTTTGTTATTTGTTAATTGATTGTACATTGATAATGCCAAAACGCATCAGTAACTCGGTGTTATAAAACACATTGTTGTGTATAGTTGATTAATGAATAAGTAAATGCATATAAGTCGAAGTTTATCTGTAAATTTTATCCTAAGTAGGAAAAAGCGATATCTCGGCCGCTCGATGATTTGATTTGACTTATGTGCCGGGCCCGGTAAGAACTGAATTGATGTGTTCGATTAAGTTCTATGTCAAATAAATCAGAGATCGAGAAACCTAAATGCTAGACTAATCATTCCATAGAATTGTCAGCATGATATCTAACAGAGGACTGTACGATCCCTTATCTAAAGGACAATATTGATTAGATCAGAGTTTGACAGCGTCTTTGATAGCTATGATTGCAAATAGAATTGTACTTGTGCATATAGTTACTAGACTTATCCAAGTGGGAGACTGTTGGAATAGTGTCTAAGGCTGCAACTATATTAGCCAAGTATTTGACCCGGTTGTGCATGGTCCTTTTGGGTTGCCTTCACCATAGCAACTTGACAGGATGATTTATTATGAGAGAATAAATATTATTAATATATTATGAGAATAATATAAGGAATAATAATATTGTTATTTGATTAATATAAGCCATAAATTAATTAGTATTAATTTGGTGACTTAAAGAGATTAATTAAATAAGAGGGTATAACTGTCAATTGTTTGATAGTTACACTTTAGACTGTAAATCCTTAAGGGATAGGGATTGGACGGATTCTAGAGCTTGGGATAGCTCAAAATCGTCCAATGCTTATCTAAGGAAAGGATTTGGATTGCTTTAAGGAAAGATTATCCAACTAGGGTTTAAGGTGAAACCCTTAAGGAGTCTACAAGTATAAATAGACCCCATGGCCAAGGGAAATCGGCATGTCATATAAAGTAGAGAACCCCTGGCCGATTTCCTTCTAACCTCTCTCTCAAATCATCCTCTTTGCTATTTGGTGTTTATAAGCCATTAGAGGAGTGACAATTGTGACTCTAGAGCTCCAAGACAACAAGATCAAACAAGAGATTCAAAGGTAAACTTCTAGATCTGATTTTGTATTGTTTTTATACCTAATTAGTCATTAGAAGTCTTGGATTCAAAGCATGTTTAATTAGAAAGCCTAGATCCAAGCATTAGGGTTTTGCATGCGCACATAGGAAAGTTCTTATGGCTAAAACCCATTAGTTTCCACCACCAACCGAGTTGAAACATAATTGATGATTGAAGATACGCATAGAAGAAGTCCTACTAGAGTCTAGGAAATTTTATGATTGTTTGGACACATTTGTATGTGTTAAAATTGTTTTTGATAATAACTTGGAAAACCTACGAGACAATACTTGGGACGAGTATGAGTATGTGTGAATGATAGTAGAGGCCTATACTACCGGAAGCACAGGACTCGCACTTGGATCAGGGAAAGTCACAAGGTTAACAAGAAGCTAGTAATTGATTATGTTTTGTTCGTGTATGTCGTTACCATTGTTTCGGTACTGACTAAGAAGATGATTGTTATTCCGACCTTAGTGGTCTTGTGAAATTGAGTCCATCTAAGATAAGTATGTTACTTGGTTTAGAAAACCAAGTTCGATGTAGCATCTGACTTAAGCCAGAAAGTTGAAGTGAAAGTTAATTGAAACAATCAATAGAAGTATCACGATCGTTGTAAGAGCTTGTAGCCAGAAGTGCTACATGTTAGAATGTGATTATATCACATTAGAACATGAAGGAAGTTGTCTTCATGTCTGAAAAGACCTGAGTCTAGGCATCGCATCATTCGATGAGAGGTCATTAGAACATGACCCATTGGTCCATTGTGGTAATCAAAGAACATATCTCAATTTGTTAATAAGAAGAAGGAGACTCCAATAAGGATCAAGATTGTGACTTGAAAGTCATGATTGAAAGTCTAACATGAGGTAGAGAGCGGGTTCGAGATCGAGCACCGCCTACAGTTAAAGAAGTCTGAAAGTTCGATATTAATTTGAAGGAACATAGAAGATACAGTTATCACCAAGGATGAACAGAAAACCTGTGGAGTCATTATACAAGCCCTATTTTATTGATGATTCTGTGACGTAATCATCCTAAGGGGGAGATAACTGTAACGCCCGCAGATTCGGGCTAGTCAATTTAGAGACGATAAGCATCAAAAATGACTTTTTAATAGAATATTATTTAGAATAAATAATCTTAACCAAGTTATAGTATATGTCTCAAGGGTTCTGTACATATAAAGAATGCCGAAATCCGAGTTATAACGTAGAAGTTATGACATGTCGAAGTTTTATAGCAAAACCGGCACGACACCAGGAATCGTAAAAAGTGATTTTTTTGATAAACTACTTTTGAGCCTTAGATATCTTAATGAAAGTTGTATTATATGTTAAACTGAGAATATACATAAAAAGAACGCCCAAATCTGACTTCGTATGAGGAAGTTATGATTTTTCTAAGATTTGGCAGAGCAGTGCGCAGGCTGAAATTCGAACTTTAGATCGATCGATTTTTTGGCCAACACAACCTAAATGAGAATTTAAGATCTTTATAATAAGATCACAACAATAAAAAGACAGAAGAAAACGGAGTCCGTATGTAGAAGTTATTAATTCTACACGGTTATTTAACAATGTAATCTTCTCATACTATTAAATTTAAAATCGGTCGAGAATTAGCTGACGAAGTCAAAAAGGGAGTTGTAGATCTTGTCAATAACTACGTGTGGATATAAATAACATGGAAAATGGAGCTCTTATGCGAACTTTATGGGGTTTAGAAGTTGGGAGTGTGCTGCTTCGAAGGGGGTGACGTGGCGCGATCTGAGTCATTGCTTTCTCCCCAAGTCTTGCCACATGATGGTGACATGTGGCACCCAACTCGACGAGTTCAGCTGTATTTCAGCCTATAAATACCATGTGAGAGTGCGTTCATTTTTCACACCAAAACCCACTTCTCTTTCTCTCTACACACTCTCTAAACCCCCAAAAACCCTCCTAAAGCCCTAGTAGCCTCAAGGCACTAGAGGAAAGCCCCGGAGCACCCGAAGGCTTCGAGAAGAAGAGCTTTTGGCTCAAAAACTCTGCTTCAGCGAAGCCTGGTTTTGAGAAAAACTCATTGTAAGTGAGTTATGCTTACCCTACTTTAAGTATAACTTATGTTTAAGTTCATTATCGTTATTATGAAATTATAAACAAGATTTATCAGTGATTCCAAGTCGTTATACCTATTGATCTACTTACGGGGATGATGTCTAGGCTGTGATTTATTGAGGTGTTTAAAGTGGGATTTCCAAACAGTATACTTCGTATACCAAACGGGCCCTACCTCCGATATTATCCTACCTGATTGCTCCTTACTTGATAGATCATGAAAGTAGACTTTGAGTTAATGATGAATCTAGACTAATAATCAGTCACAATAAAGATTATACTAAAACTTAGCAATAATAATGTTAGGTTTCATCGAAGGAAAATAGAATCGTTAGAAGCGAAGCACTTCCCGAGTTTGGAATCATCACTTTGACAAGTGAGTGCATAATTACTTTTATATTACACATAGATATGCAGTATTTTATATAAATTATGTGATATGTGTGCATATAACTCGTATACTTGCTATCTATGCTGGATGAACAATGTTATATATTTTTTAAATAATTTAAATTGTATATGTATTTTATATCTATGAATATGTTGGGTAAAACATGGGTAGATGAATGATGAGAGATGAAAAAGGATATGAGTGAACATTGGCAGCTATAGACTTAGTGCCTAATAAATAACATCGGCAGCTATGGACTTAGTGCCTATTGGATAAACGTCGTTAGCTATGGACTTAGTACATGTTAGATAAACTTTGGTAGCTATGGACTTAGTACCTATTAGATAAACACTGGTAGCTATGGATTTAGTACCCGATGAATGAACTTTAGCAGCTATGGAATTAGTGCTTTGCGAACGAGCATTGGAAGCTATGGACTTAGTGTCTGTCAAATAAACCCTGGAAGCAATGGACTTCGGAATAAACGGATGCAGGATAGATGATTCTTAGGGTAGACCCTTAAGAATAAAGAAGATATTGGGGATGGGTAATCGGGTTAATTGTTTGATGATTTAACATAATAATTATATTATTGTGGGTTGAAAACCCTATGTACTCGCTAGGTTTCTTATCCCGACCCACTCAGTTTATTTATATCATAGGTGTCGATATGAAGTTACATTACACTGAGAGATTAAGGAGATGTAAATCACTAGTGATAATGAATGTAAGTTCTGTTTATGCTTATGTTTCTGTATTGACTATGACATCCCAATGTTTTAAAAATGAATAAAATACATTTCTTCGGAAATGCTTGATAACGTTTTTATCATGTTTTTCTTGTTGGATTAGTGTCTAAGTCCATAACTATTTTGGTATGTACTTGACCCAATTATGAGCATGGTCCTTTTGGTTTGCCTTCACCATAGCAATATGTAGGATGAATTAAGGAGAGAAAGGTTTAGTTATAATTTGTTAATATATTATGAGAATAATATATTAAAGGAGAAATCATATTGTTTAATTAATATTAGTCAAGAATTCATAAAGAATTAATTTTGTGGCTAAAAGAGATTAATTAAACTTAGGGGAATGGAATTGTAATTATAAGATAATTGCAATTGGGCTATGGATCACCTTGGAATAATAGGTTAGACGAATTCTATGGGGAAGCCCATTAGAAATCGTCCAAGGCATGTTCCAGAAGGGGTCCATGGGCTGCTTAAGGCTTAAGCAGTCAAATTAGGGTTTCCTTGTTAGATAACCATAATTGCCTACCTATTTAAAGAACCCTTGAGACCCAAAACGTGGCTAAGTGTTCCTTTTGGGTTTCCAGCCGTTTTTGATGCCTCCCCTCTCTTCTCTTCTTCATCTTGTTGCTTAGTGGTGTTTGTGACTCCATTAGAGATGCAACACTTGAGGCACTAAGCTTTCTGAAGCCAAGGAATAGATTGTTATTGCTATATAACAATCAAATGTATTCTCTAAACTCTAATTCAGATTATAATATGTTAGATCTAGGGTTTATAGCTTTGGATATTTTGACATCCCCATTTTCACGGCCAGAAAAGACCGATTTTTGTTTATGCTTTATAAAAATCAGAGTACTTCTTTTCATAAAAATGTTGCGGAATTTGTTCCCATAAAAATACGATAAATACGTTATCAAAACATTTTCGAAGAAACATATTTTATTCATTTTAAAACGTTTGGGATGTCATTGTCAATACAAGAACATAAGCATAAACGGAACTTACATTTATTTACACTAGTGATCTACATCTCTTTAATCTCTCAGTGTAATGTCACTTCATATCGACACCTGTGATATAAATAAACTGAGTGGGTCAGGTTGGAAAACCTGGTGAGTACATAGGGTTTTCAACCCACAATAATATAATTATTATATTTAATCATCAAACAGTTAACCCAATTAGCCATCCCCATTATCTTCTTTATACTTAAGGATCTACCCTAAGAATCAACTATTTCTTGTTCATTCATTCCTAAGAAGTATCCTAAGGAATAGGTATGAATTCCATCGTTGTAAATAACACATCTGTCAGGCACAACTGCTAGTTCTGTCACTTAGGCGTAGCTGCCAAAATTGTGACATTCTATATGGAGCGCATCTGCCGGAATAGTCCTTTTAGGTGCATCTGTCGAGGTTATGAGGTTCTCTATTAGGCGCTTCTGCCGGTAGAGTCCTTTAGGCGCATCTGCCAGGGTTTTATTGACAGTATCGTTTTTGATAGTCCACTCGCAATACATATCAATGGGTTTTTAGAGTACACCGGTGAACACATCGTTCACAACACCTACAGGTGGCGAGCCTACTAGTGTTCCACTGGACTGTCTAGAGTAGTTCGTGGTTATCATCCATACTCTGCTGAATGACAGGCCCATCATTTGGGAAAAAGGCTTCTCACATCGTCCACATCTCACCCTCACCTCACGGTCTATTTCACCTCTAAACTCATCATCCAACTCATATTTCATCTATTACATCTACCCATGTCTTACCCCAACATTTTCGTAGATATATAATACATATACATTTTAAATCATTTAAAACGTGTATAAAATCGTTCACCCAGCATAGACAGCAAGTACTCAGTTAATATGCACACATAGCATGTAATTTATATAAAATACTTCATATCTATGTGTAAGATGAAAGGGACCATGCACTCACTTGATTAGGTGGTGACTCGGTACTTGAACAACACTTCGTTATCTCAAAACAATTTTTTTCCTTAACCAAAACCTAGTATTAATGCCACTAGAGTTTAGTTTTAACGTTAATCGCGACTAATTAAGTCTAGCTATTATTACTATTATATAAGCGTTAAATAACACTCAATATAACTCATAATAATAGCCCAAATAATTATTTTAAGGTCCTAATAATGTTACTATAATTAAATAAAAGCTATATTAAATATAGTATAGGCGTAACTCACTTACATCGGGTTTTTATTAAAAACCGGGCTTCGTTGGAGCAACATTTCCGAGCCGAAAGCTTTTCTTCTCGGAGCCGTCGGGCGCTCTGGGGCTTTCTTCTCGTGATAGGGAGGTTCCCTAGACTTCGGAGGGGTTTAGGGAGGTTAGAGAGAAGTTAGAGAGAGAAAGAAATGTTTGAAGGTGTGAAGAAAATATGAGGAGTTCACCCTTGTATTTATAGGAGTTTTATAGTAGAGCAGTCTCTAAGCTTCGTCCGTAACTTTTGCATACGAGCTCCGTTTTTGTCTGTCTTTTTACCTTTGAGTTCCTATTAATGAGATCTTCAACTTTCATTTAGACCTCGTTGGCTAATTCTCATTCTATCTCGGATTTACAAAACTGTATCGAATTCGCCGCGCTCGAAAAGTAGAGACTAAGCTTCGTCCATAACTTTCGCATACGAGCTCTATTATCAACGTTATTTGTACCCACGTGTTGGTATTTACGAGTACTACAACTTTCATTTGGATCCTGTTGGCTAATTCTCACTCTATCTCAGATTTACAAAACTGTATCGAATTCACAACGCTCGAAGAGTACGGACTAAGCTTCGTCCATAGCTTTCGCATACGAGCTCCGTTTTTGACTGTCTTTTTATCGTTTAACTCCTATTAACAATATATTCATTTATCGTTTAGATTATTTTGGCTAAAAATCGACCGATCTAAAATTTAGATTTCGGGCTGTGCACTGATATGCTAAATCTTAGAAAAATCATAACTTCCTCATACGAAGTCAGATTTGGATGTTCTTTTTATGCACACTATCGGTTTAACATATACTACGACTTTCGTTTAGATCGCTAAAGCTAAATCTCGCTCTATCGTAAATTCACTATTTACGCCTCCCGGTATCGTGTCGGTTCCGTCGCGAAACTTCGACGGGTAATAACTTCTTCGTTATAACTCGGATTTCGACGCTCTTTATATGTACGGAAACCTTGTAACATATACTAAAACTTGGTTGATATTATTTATTCTTAATAATCTTTTGTCGAAAAGTCGTTTTCGACCCCTATTGCCTCTAAATTGACTAGCCCGGATCTACGGGCGTTACAATTCAATTGCATGTTCATTAGACAAACTAGATCAAAAAGCTATTAGGGTTTGCATGTACACCATAGGAATGATGTATTGCTCAAAACCCATCATTTCTGGGAACAAATTCCGCAACACTTCTCTTTAAAAGGTTACTTTGATTTTAAAATAAGCATAAATAAAATTTTAAATATGACCGTGAATTTGGGGATGTCACAATTGTTTTCTTAAAGTATGGATTTTTGGTGGCCACGACGTGGCGGATGGATCCCCACGACGTGGCCATGGCCTTTGAACACACGTATTTTAAATCACCGCCATGGTGTGGCAGCTGTTTAATGAGAAACCTTAATATTCATGGTTTGCACTCCTATTTAAGGGAATGTGATAACTAGGGTTGTGCATAGATCTAGTTTTATATGCCTTATCCGTCATGTTGGAACATATTGGAGTGTTGGGATTCCATAAATTTGCCAACTTTATGGATCCCCAGAGTCCCTTTCTGGTTAGGACTGTTGGATCTGGAGTTTTATAAAGTTTTGATCTCTTGCATGAGATCTTGGTCCTCTTTTACTCTATTTTGACGAAGCTTGAGTTCAAGACATGCATGTCTATAAAGCAACAATTTTTTTGGTCCATTGGATGAGAGGATGCCTTCTGGAAAGTTTGAATGGTTTGTTTGATGGATTAAGAGCATATTAGATTAAGTCGGTTTGAATGGTCTCCACAACATGATGAATAGGTCCCACGATGTGACGAATGACTGCCTTGTGTCTATTTTGTCATCTTGCTGCCAAGGCGCAGCCAATGATGGCCACCACATGGCGGTCATCTGTAGGTTGACTTTTGACTTTGACTTAGGGGCATTTTGTATATTTGAGCTATAGTTTGAGTTTAGGTCACTATTTGTTGTATTAGGTGATCTGTAGAGTTGGAATTTGGAGCAACGTTCTTTCCTACTGTTTGTTCAGACTGTGAGGTGAGTTTTCCTCACTATACTTGTAGGTCAAAGGCACCAATGTCGGTACACTAGGTTATATATCATGGAATATAGGATGTTGTTATGTTGTAGTGATCTGTTAGATTTGTATCTTGATAGATAGGATGTTTTTATGTTGTAGTGATCTGTTAGATATGTATCATGGTAAATAGGATGTTGTTATGCGGTAGTGATATGTACATCTGTAAGTTTGTTTGTTGACTGGTTATATGTTTATATGTTGCATATGTCGACATCCTGCATGTTTTGGGTTGAGGCTTTACTGCTATATCCGTAAGCCAACAGACCAAGGTATTCCAGTCTGATGACTGATTGGACCCGTTGCATACTATCATTCCAGTCCAATGATTGATTGGTTCGAGGCATTCCAGTCCAATGATTGATTAGGCGAAGGGTAATCTAGCCCAATGGTTGTGGACCCTAGCGTATTCCATTTTGATGACTGATTGGACCCAACATGCATGATTATATATGTTCTGTTGTATAGGTTACTTTAGGGGAACTCACTAAGTTTTGACTTAAATTTTATGTTTTATGTTTCAGGTACTTCAGATGATCAGGGGAAAGCAAAGGCGTAATCGTAATCATCCTTCGATGTCATGTTTTGGAGATTTTATGATATATTGGTTTTTGGAACACTTGTACTTGATCTTGGGTTTTAATGATGTCACACCCCAAAATCGGAACGACGGAAACCTTCGAGGGTGGAGGACATCATGTAAGTATCATAACAATGTAAAGTAGTAAACAAGCAACAACATCATCCATTGCATTAATAGTAAAGTTTTAATACATGTGCGTTCTTTGTAATGTATACACACCAAAAATGAATGATAAAAAAAAAGACGAGTCTTGACTGTACTTCGTCTTCTCAAAACCTGCCACCAGTACATGTTTATGGATGACCTGAGACTACAAGTTATTTTGAAAGCGTAGATCAGCATTTAAGCTGGAGAGTTCATAAGTATTTATGTTATGAAAATGCTTCCTGTTTCTTTGAATAGATGAATGTTTCCCAGAAAATCCTATAGTTTCTGTAGTACATGAAAAGTAGTTACGTTTGCATAAACCCGTCCTGTTTGTAATTCAATGATCTGAAATTGTACTTATGCTTGGCTGATTATACACTAACGTATTGGTAATATCTTTTATATGAGTTATTATAACCATACTGACTAGACGGCCTGACCCAATGCTATGAATGCATTGAAAATTGTTGATAACAATTGTCACTCGTAGGCGTGTATGCCTGACTGTAGCTAGCAGCCTCAGTGTGGGAATGTCAATCGCAATATAGATCTACACACACATTGTTTCGATCCCCTGCTGGAGATTCTGGTTATAATATCAGTAATTAACTATATTGTTTAAAATGAAGTAAACAACTTGTATCCAAGGTCTCATAAAAGTATATAAACGTTACATGTATGTTCTTTACTAGTATTCTTAACTTTGTTATTGAAAATGTATACTCTGGAGTGGTTTTGAATTAAACCTGTGTTATTGAATAACTATGTACTTTAGTATACTTGAATTGTGTAATAATGTTCTAAGAATCATAAATTATACCTATTATAATTTATATGTACGTCTTAAATTGTTTCTGAGTATAATGTAAACCCAATGCACAACTTGTAAAAAGGGTTAAGTGATTAATGAAAGTATAAGTTTTAAAAGAAGCTTTGTAAAACATTTGAAGATTTTAATAATAAATATTGATGACTTGATGTCAATTTATAAAACGGTTTCAAAACAGTTGTTTGATAAGACAGTTTTTAAGCATGTGAAATTCTATTGTTTGAAACACAGTTATAAATCACATGCAATTCATTATATAACTATGTGTTTTCTACTTGTATCCCCCCCCCCCCCGCCATAAAATCATTTAAAGTCATTTAAAATGATAGATTAAGGGGTATGAACTCACCTGAAGTGAGTGACGCCAATGTAAGATCGGGGTAGGTTGCTAAGAGTCAAATGAAGACTTGAGCACACACGGATCCTATTTAGCATATAATGAGACATATACGCTTACAACTGGTGTTTATGGCAACTAATTATGTAATGGAACAACCTTAGGGACTAGGAAACACTTGTACTGAAGTGTTAAACCACATAGGGTTGCTTATAAGGGGTGTAGGGCCTCTTATTGGAGTTTATGGCCCATATGGTAATTACCACATGAGTTTACGGCCAAAGGGTAATTTCACCATGAGTTCACGGTCGTAAACTCATGGTATTAAGTACCAAGTTGTGTTATAAGGTCTTACAAGTCATAATGAAGTGTTCTATGATCAAGTCTAGGCCTTAGGAAGGAATGGTGGCACCATTGCACCACTAACTAGGGTTTACGGACCAAGGACCATCTCTCCATGAGTTTATGGCTGTAAAATCATGGTATTTTGTACCATTTCAAAGTTTAAGGTCCTTAGCTTATGTTGGGAATGTTCTAGACTTGGTCCCAAGGCTTTGGAAGGGATTAGGGTTCATTTGCACCCTTAATTAGGGTTTATGGCCCAAGGAGGTTCCTTGGCCGTAAACACCCTTTTGATCTTGTTTTCTTGATGTTTTCTAGGTGTAAACTAGTTGATTCAAGTATAAAACAAGCTAAGACAAGAGTACTTACAATATAGAAGCTTGTAAGGGTGTTTAAGGCTCAAGAACATTAGTGTGTGTTCTTGGTGTTCTTCGTGAAATGAAGAACACTTGAAGATCTATCAAATGATGAGATTTCATGGGTGAAATCATGTAAAATCACTAGATATTGAAGTATATCAACTAATCAAGGAAGGAAACATTTACAAAGTAGAAGATCTAGTGAAGAACTCGGATGATACTTGAGAGAGAATGAGTTCTAGGCTTGAAAATGGTAAAAATGACATAAAATGACTAAGTGTCATATTTATACCCTAGAGTTTATGGCCGTAAACTCCAGACACTTGGAGTTTTGAGACTCAAGTGTTGCACAATTCACTTTAGAGTATACTTCCTATAATTACCTCTGATGTATTTAAGATTAAAACACCCAAACTGACACCAAAAGTGCCAAAAGTTAGCAGAAGTAAGTTTGACTTTGATTGAATGCAGGGTTTGTTATAAGATGGAAATTTCGAGTAGTCACATCACCCCCCCCCCCCCCCCCCCGCGGTTAGAGGGAATTTCGTCCCGAAATTAGAGTTTAAGCAAATAAGTAGTTACAAATAACTAAGTAAAAAGATGAGGATATTTCAATTTCATTTGATCCTCGCGCTCCAAGTGAATTCAGGTCCTCGCTTGGCGGTTCCAACGAATCTTCACTATCAGGATACGGCTTTGTTTTGTTTGCTTGACCTCTCGATCCATGATCTCTACAGGTTCTTCCACGAAGTTGAGGCTCTCGTTGATCTCGATCTCGTCGAGTGGGACTACAATGGTCTCGTCAGCTAGGCACTTTTTCAAGTTTGAGACGTGGAAAGTAGAATGTACGTTACTACGTTCACGCGGTAGGTTGAGTTTGTAATCTACAGGGCCGATTCTAGCAAGAATCTCGAAAGGTCTTACATATCTTGGATTTTGCTTTCTATGCTTTTCGAAGCGTATCAAGCCCTTCTAGGGTGAGACTTTCAAAAGGACTCGGTCTCCCACCTGGAATTCCAAAGGTTTCCTTCGCTTGTCTGCGTAGCTTTTCTTCCAGTCTCTAGAGGCTTTCAATCATTCACAAATCTAAACGATCTTCTCTGTCGTTTCACGTATGATTTTTGGACCTGTGATAGTGATGTCAGGAACTCATCCTTTAGCTAGCTGTGTGTCACCCATCTCAGCCCAGCATAGAGGGGATCTGCACTTTTGGCCATAGAGGGCTTCGAATGGAGCAGTCTTTATGCTCGTGTGGTAACTATTGTTGTAGGAAAATTCGACCAGGAGTAAATGAGTATCCCATTCCTTCCCAAAGTCGATCACACAGGCTCTCAACATGTCACACCCCAAAACTGGAACGGCAGAAACGTTCTGTGGTGGATGACGTCATGTCAAGTATCACAACACATGCATTATAGTAATCAAAGTACAACAAGACATTGCATTAATAGTAATAATTTTACATGGTTACATAAATACATCAATTCAAAGTAATACAAGTAATAGAATAGATACAACATGATACTAAGCTATCTTCATCAACAGCTCTGAGATGTACCTGTCTAATGCTAACCTGAGAATACAAGTTATTTGAAAAGCGAGTATCAGCATTTTTACAAATGCTGGTGAGTTCATAAGTATTTAGTGACATTTCATTCAAATAACTTTATAAAGTAATAGTTTAAGTGTTTACAGTGTATTAGAGTTCTTTCCAGAAAATCCTATATTTTCTTTAATCAAAGCAGCCTTCTACCAAGACTGGTCAGTGTTATGTGGTAAAAAGTTGTTTTCCCTTAATTGCTATCATTATCAAAATACTGAATTTGATTATTAAAGAAAGCAAGAGACAACAGGGAAATAACATATGCCTCAGCAGCGAGGACTGCTGACTAAGGCAAAGGAATCATAGACTCCAGGAGAGTATCGAACGAACGACACGCCTGGTTCAGTCTAACAAATAGAGACACGGACCCCAGAAGGTACCAAATGAAAGGTACAGCTGGTAAGGTCCAAAACAGTGAATACAGACCGCAGACAATATCAAATGAAAGATACGTCTAGCCAGGTCTAAAACAGTGAACACAGTGAATACAGACCGCATACAATATCAAATGAAAGATATGTCTAGCAAGGTCTAAAACAGTGAATACAGTGGATACTGTGAATACAGTGGATACAGACCCCTGACAGCATCAAATGAGAGATACGTCTTGTAAGGTCAAAACAGAGGAGACAGACCCCAGATAGTATCAAATGAAAGATACGTCTTGTAAGGTCAAAACAGTGTGACTCTCAAATTTAATTACCAGCATACGGTGTAAATTGCTGGCGAAATACCGTTACCTTAAGGCCATGAATTATAAGGCAACCTGGGATACTCGTAACCATACTAACCGACACTAGAGTACCAGACGCCCTACAAGCATCTAAAGAATATGACATTTGTCACCCCTTGGCTTGGTGGGCCGTGGATTGTAGCTAGCAGTCAGGGTGTGGGGGTGTCAATCCTGTATAGATCTATACACACAATGTACGCTCTCCCTACAGGAGACTCTGGTTACCAACTAGACGACGGAGAAGGCCGTGTCCTAAAGATGCATCCCAAATAGTGGGTAGTGGGTTTCTAATGTAAGTGTTGAACTAGAGGCAGAGACTCATAACTGAACTGACTGAAGTAAACCCATATGTCTATGCCTGTGTACATAGTATATAACTAATGAATCAAACGACCTTCGGATGGACATCCGATCCCACCAGACCACATCTCAACGAAGAAAAGGAAATAGGGCAGACAAGCCTTCCTAAGCCCTTCAATCATTACTTATATGCATCTAGACAAGCACAGACATACATCTAACTATGCTTGACTATGTGACAAGTGGATTCATATCGTAGAGTATAAGTGTACAGTGTGGAATAACCGAATCGTGAAGTATAAGCGCGCCAAAAGTAAGTGTATCACAAAGTAGAAATGACAACAAATGAAGTAGGAGCATATCGAGTTTAAGTGAAGTGGAAGCGTATCACTAAGTAAGAGTGTGAACAAGTATAAGCGTCCAGCAGGTATAAGTGTATCACGAAGTGGAAACGTTTTCAAGTATAAGTGTACCACGAAGTAGAAGCGACGACTGGTGAAGTAAGAGCGTCTATCAGGTATAAGTGACTACCAGTATAAGTGAAATAGAGGCAATAACAGGTATAAGCGCTTCAAGAAGTGAAAGCTTTACCAAGTAGGAGTATAAAATAAGTAAAAGCGAAGCAGCAGTAACTAACAACTAAAAGTATATGTCATGAAAGAGAACTTCGATGAAAGCCTTGGGAAAGACCTTTATACTCAGGGAAAATCACATTTGGTATTCTTTGGTAAAATAAGTTTGAAAAACTTTATAAATTCATTGGAAACTTTTCATAATCCCGTTTGAAATGAAATTTGATAAAAACAGTATAAGTAAGAGTTTTGAACAAGTGAAAACCTTTTTGAAAACCATTTATAGCATCCTACTCGGTAAAAACAATGTACAGTGGTAAAACCTTGTGCATGCGGGTTATCAATCACATGTGATTGATATGATAACTGGCATGTTTAACTTGTATTCCCCCCTTATAAAACATGTAAAAACATTGAAAGGTTCATTCAGGGGTATGAACTCACCTGGTGTAAGTGGATCCGACGGAGGCGCCGGTTGGGTGCTCGGTGTCAAGTAAAGACTTGGACACACTTAGTGACCTATTAAACATATGATAACATATGTTTACATACAATTAGTACATATAATACCAATTAAACAAGTATACGCACCCTAAAGAGCGGAAAACACATTGTTTAAGCGTTTGGGTGTCCCGGGTAGCGTCTAAAGGTGTGTATGGCTAAGGAATGGAGTTTACTCTCCAAGAGTAAACCCTTATTACATAGTTTACGGCCCAGGGACTACTCACCATGAGTTTACGGCAGTAAACTCATGGTGAGGGGTTCTAGTGTGGTTAAGGCTTCTAGCTTGTTCATGGGATTTTTCTAAGTACATTTCCAAAAAGGGATGAGTGAGTTTAAGGCTTCTAAGGGCTTCATTAGGGAGTTTACGGCCTAGGGACACTCCTAAGGGATTTTACGGCCGTAAACTCTCATTCTAAACCCAAGAGGATAAGCCCCTAATTTATGTGTTAAGCCCTAGGGTGATTTAGGAGTGTTTTTGGGACATTTAGACAAGGTTTAGAGGTGTTTACGGCCTAAGCATGTGCTTGGGCCGTAAACTCTCTTTTATGACCTAAATTGATTGTTTTAAATGAGCAAACACTCCTAGGCTAAATCCCCATTTAGTTTCCAAGCTTTTAGGGACATTTTTGAGTCATTTTGGACACTTTTTGGGTGTTTACGGCCTAAGGAGGCTCTTAGGCTGTAAACTCCTTTTTCATGTCTCAATCTTGTGATTTTTAGGCTAAAAAGACAATAATGTACGCATAGAACAAGTTAGGGTTGATAGTCTTACGTTTAGGAATCGGAAATCGCGGTTTTTGAGTCGAAAACGAGCCTAGAGAGAGAGGGTGGAAAAGCTCCAAATGGAGTTTACTCCCCTTTATATATGGGTGGGAGTTGGAGCTCAGTGGAATTCTACCCAATACTGCCGTTATACGGGGATTTTGGTCGCACCCGATTTAGTGGTCGTAATAATAAAACTTAACATTTTCCAAATAAATGGAAATGTGTGTCCTGTGTTTTTATTTCCTTTTATCATGACTTAACGGCATATTAAATGTAAACACATGGGATGTTTATCAAGTTGACGACCTCTAATTAACAGAATTTTTATAAACTGGAATATTCCGTTAACGGTAACGGGGAAATGTAACGGGACAACTTGGGTTGTCACACAACATATCTTCCAAGGTTTGGATAGTTCTCTCACTTTGGCCGTCGGTCTGTGGATGGTAGGTTGTACTCATGTCCATCCTCGTTCCTAGGGAACTTTGTAGCGACTGCCAGAACCTCAAAGTGAATCTACTATCTCTATCGGAGATAATGGATATGGGAACACCATGCAGTCATACCATTTCCCTAATGCAAGTTCTTGTAAGCTTCTCCATTTTTTCAGTCTCTTTTATGGGTAGGAAATGTGTGAATTTGGTCAATCTATCGACGATGACCCAAATGGTATCAAGTCCACCCCTTGTCTTGGGCAACTTGGTTATGAAATCCATAGTAATCTGTTCCCATTTCCACTTCGGTATCTCCGGTTGTTGTAGTAATCCTGAGGGTTTCTAGTACTCGACCTTAACTTTAGCATAAGTAAGGCATTTACATACAAAGGTAGCAATCTCTGCTTTCATGTTATGCCATCAGTATAACTTTTTAAGATCCAGATACATCTTATCTGAACCTGGACGAATGGAATACCGAGTGTTGTGCGCCTCGATCATGAACAAGTCTCTGAAGCCACCATGTTTCGGTGTCCAGATTCGGTCCATGAGATATAAGGCTCTGCCACCCTTGACTTCCAAGTTCTTATCCATCCCTCTCAGGGATTCACTCGCCGCATTTTTAGGTTTCAAAGTGTCGAGCTGAGCCTCCTTAATTTTTGTGGGTAGGTGTGAATGGATTTTCATATTCAACGATTTGACTCTATGACCAGAGTATTCTTTCCGACTTAGGGCATCAGCTACTACTTTGGCCTTGCCGATATGATAACGAATTTTGCATTCGTAATCACTGAGTAGCTCGACCCACCATCGTTGTCTGATGTTGAGCTCCTTCTGGTCGAATATATGTTGTAAGAGTTTGTGGTATGTAAAGATAGTGCTTTTCGTACCATACAGGTAGTGTCTCCAGATCTTTAGAGCAAACACAACTGCTCCTAACTCAATATCATGTGTGGTGTAGTTGACCTCGTATGTCTTAAGCTGGTGGGAGGCATAGGCAATAACCTTTCCTCTTTGCATAAGAACACAACCAAGTCATTGGTTTGATGCATCGCAATACACAACGAAGTCTTCTATCCCTTCGGGAAGGGATAGTATCGGTGCGGTGCACAAGGCTTGTTTCAGTGTTTGGAACGCCTTCTCTTGTCTCTCTTCCCAGTTAAAGGCCACGCCTTTCTGGGTTAGTATGGTAAGTGGTTTCGCGATACTAGAGAAGTTCTGTATGAACCTGCGATAGTAGCCAACAAGACCTAGAAATTGACGAATTTCAATAGGTGTCTTCGGTGCTGACCAGTTCTTAATGGCCTTGATTTTGGAAGGGTCCACATGAATTCCCTCTTCACTAATGACGTGGCCCAGAAATTCGACTCTTCGAATCCAAAATTCGCACTTGGAGAACTTCGCATAGAGCTTCTCCGATCGTAATGTTTCAAAGGCTCTTCGTAGGAATTAACTATGCTCCTCCTTACTTCGACAGTAGATAAGTATGTCATCGATGAAAACAATGACGAACTGATCCAAGTAAGGACGACACACCCTATTCATTAGATCCATGAATACAGCTGGTGCGTTGGTTAATCCGAACGTCATCACTACAAACTCGTAGTGTCCATAACGAGTTCGGAAGGCTGTCTTGGGAACATCCTCCTCTAACACTCGTAACTGGTGATACACGGATCGTAGATCTATCTTCGAGAAGTAGTTTTCTCCTTGAAGTTGATCAAATAAATCGTCAATGTGGGGTAGAGGATAACGATTTTTAATGGTAAGCTTGTTCAGCTCTCTGTAGTCGATGCATATACGGAACGATCCGTCTTTCTTCTTTACGAACAAGACCGGTGCTCCCCATGGTGAGAACCTTGGCCTAATGAATCCTTTTCTGAGAAGCTCGTTAATTTGACTGGAAAGTTCCTGCATCTCCGTTGGCACTAGACGATAAGGCGACTTGGCTACTGGGGTAGCCCCTGGAACTAAGTCGATTTTAAACTCGACTTGACGCTGCGGTGGTAATCCCGGTAGTTCTTCTGGAAAGATGTTGGGAAAGTCACGTACTTCTGGAATGTTCTTAATGTCTTTCGCTTATTGGCTCATACCGACGATGTGTGCGAGGAATGCATGATTTTCCTTTCGCAAGCACTTCTGAGCTTGGATACACAAAATGATGCGAAGGTTCGTACTAGGTTTGTCGTCGTAGATAACTAGAGTTTCGTTGTTATGGAGGTTAAGACGAACTGCTTTCTCAAAGCACATGATGTCGGTGCGAAGATAACTTAACCAATCCATACCGATTATGACGTCAAAACTTTTAATTGGGACCGGCATGAGGTCTATTTGGAAAGAATGACCATTTAGAGTTAGAGTACAACCTATGTATATGCAGTTAGTACTTTCTGTTTTCCCTTTTTCCATTTCTACAGTGAATGATTCCTCTAGTGTATGTGGTTTTTGTTTGATTAAGTGTGCAAATTCCTGTTGTAGTTACAACACAACATCTCTCGGCAATTTCCGTTATGGTGAAAATTGCACTTGCTACACTTAGGGAGATTACCAACATAAGGCTTAGCTGGTAAGGGATAAGCAGGGACAATAGGAGGCACAGTAGCAACATTGATTGTAACTAGTTGTTTTTTCTTTGAGGATTCTTATGAAGACCCGCTTTTCCTCTTGTTCCATCCCTTTTTCCTGTTGTTGTTGTTGTTGTTGTTTCCCTTTTGTTGCTCGGGTGTAGTAATCGTTGAGTTCTGGTAGTTTCTGTGGTGGATAATAGATTGTGCCAGTTCTTTGGCGCTGTCAAAAGTAACAGGCCTTGATGCTAACACACTTGACTGAATGTGGGGCGACAGTCCCCAAATATATCTCTCTATTTTCTTGCTCTCAAGAGCAACCATATCCGGGCAAAGAATTGCCAGGTCACCGAATCTATTAGTATAGGTTAATACGTCAGAACCAACCATTTCAAGACCCCAGAGTTCCTGCTTGAGTTTTTGAATTTCCCCTCATGGACAGTACTCTCTCATCAGCATGCCTTTTAAGTTCTCCCAGCTTATCGAATTTTCCACTATTAGAGTTAGTGACTTGACGTGGCCATACCACCAAGTTAAAGCCCTGTCAGAAAAGGTACAAGTAGCAAACATGACCTTATTGTTCTCTGGGCAGGAGCAGATTTCAAAGACTGCTTCTGTCTTTTATATCCAATGCCTTAATATCATAACCCCTCCAGTTCCATTGAAATTCCTAGGTTTGGCATTTGTAAAATCTTTGTAGGTGCACTCTCGGGGGTGCCCATGACTCTCGCCATGGTTAGAAAGAGGTGCACCAATTCCCGATCCACTAGCGACAGGAGTATTGATGTGTGACATGGCGGCCGCTACGGACGCCGTGACAGGTACTTGGAACATAGCAGCGTCGAACTGAGGAGGAGGTGGTGGTGGTGGTGGTATCAGTGCTTCGTTAATATTGTTACGTCTTAGATTTCTGTGAAGAGGCATCTTTCAACTTCAAGTTCAAAAGATAAAAACAATGATAAGAATCCAATAGTATAGAAAATGAAAGTGTCTTGTGAACTAAGTCACCATAGTTTGATAAAAAATGAGAGTATGAATTTCTGAATAGATTAGATAACTGCCGACATTACTGGTATATAAGATGTAAATGAGTTCGGGAAAAATGACCTAACTATAGGGCTTACATCATACCATAAGGGAAAATGTTGACAGATTAGAAGTCTAATTAAAGTAATTGAAAGACAGGAATAATTTATAGACAAGTGCTACTTAGAGCATAGGTAAGAAAGGCTATTCCATAAATCAAAAGGAAAGATGAGCTAGACATCTTCTACTGGTGACAGGTATTCCTCGGGCGAACCCTCGGATCTGCCAGTTGACGTACTACGTCCTGAAGATGTCGCTCATGAGCTCTCTGATGTACTCGAAGTTCTATAACCTCATCATTGGATGCAGCTAGCTGTTGCTGCAGAGCCTCATTGGTTCTTCTAGTCCTTTCCATGGCTTCTTTGAGTTGGCTAATACAGACCGTGTTAATGCCAGAGTTAGCGTCAATTTCCATGACTCGGTCGATAGCTGCTCTACCTTGCTCCATATTCCGAGCAATCCTGCGGACCATAATAGGCAGGACTCAGTCAATAGTGCCTCCTTCGCTGAGATTGTAAAAGCTTCGGTCTCCATTGAAGGGTAAGGGCTGACGCTTCTCATCACTCCAACGATTTAAGTTTGTCGCTCACAAGGGTGTGGGACCTTGAAATGCTAGTCGGGGGTTGGGGTTTGGGACTTGTTCCTCTTGGGGTAGGTTGTTGAATTCGGGCTCGGATTCGGAACCATCAGAAAAGCCTTCTGTGAGGTGATCATCCAAAGGGATTGGATGGTCACCTTGTGGCTCATAGTCAATCCATCCAACATTGCCTTGATTTGGGAAGTACAGGTCACCAGCAGGATGGAATCCAGCCATGATATCTACGCGAGAAAAGGGATATAAGGAATAATTAATAGGCATACTAATTAAATAATTATAATATGATCTTTATCAGTTACTTCAATACTTGCTTAGCGAATACCGGCTATATGTATTGAAAACAGGATAGACCTTCAAATAAGTGACCCAAACTCTAAACCCACAACCAAACAAGGAACAAGGAGTAAAGCAAAGATCACAAATTCTAAGTCTATGACATCCTAGTTACATATAACCTTAGCGTATCCACTTAGCAACTATTGATCTACTAATAAAGACCTTTTTAGTTCTCAGATAAGAATTATTGTAACACAAAATACTCCTATAGTATTTTAGAATTATGTTTTGTTCTAATGTTATCATTGTAGTAGTGTTGGTAAGTTTTTAGACTTGTTGCCACATCACAACCATTCTTGGGCATATGCTAATCACTTCTCGGACCAACATAGTTGATCAAGCTATGCCATTCCCAGAACCGAACATACATCCCCGAGCTTACTTGTGATATTCAACAATCGTAATATTTTTGTTCTGTCCTAGTGACAATGATTTTAGTATGATTGCAGGTTTGTATACTTAGTTAAATATTTTATTATTTAAAAGTATAAACTCTTGGTCAGAGTATTTTAATCTCATTGTCTTTATAGTTAGTATATCTTTTATGGGTTGATATACTCAATTCACTATAAACAATGCTCTAATACCAATCGAGGGTGGAGGACATCATGTAAAGTATCATAACAATGTAAAGTAGTAAACAAGCAACAACATCATCCATTGCATTAATAGTAAAGTTTTAATACATGTGCGTTCTTTGTAATGTATACACACCAAAAATGAATGATCAAAATAAAAGACGAGTCTTGACTGTACTCCGTCTTCTCAAAACCTGCCATCGGTACCTGTCTACGGATGACCTGAGAAAGTTATTTTGAAAGCGTAGATAAGCATTTAAACTGGTGAGTTCATAATTATCTATGTTAAGAGAATGCTTCCTGTTTCTTTGAATAGATGAATGTTTCCCAGAAAATCCTATAGCTTCTGTAGTACTAGAAAAGTAGTTACGTTTGCATAAACTCGTCCTGTTTGTAATTCAATGATCCGAAATTGTACTTATGCTTAGATAATTACGCACTAACGTATTGGTAATATCTTTTATATGAGTTATTATAACCATACTGACTAGATGGCCTGACCCAATGCTATAAATACATTGAGAACTATTGATAACAATTGTCACTCCTAGGCGTGTATGCTTGACTGTAGCTAGCAGCCTGAGTGTGGGACTGTCAATCCCAATATAGATCTACACACACATTGTTTCGATCCCCTGCTGGAGATTCTGGTTATAATATCAGGACTTAACTATATTATTTAAAATGAAGTAAACAACCTGTATCCAAGGTCTCATAAAAGTATATAAACATTACATGTACTTTAGTTGTGAAAACCCAATCATTCTTGATTGAATGATTGATAGTATGTTCTTTACTAGTATTCTTAACTTTGTTATCGAAAATGTATACTCTAGAGTAGTTTTGAGTTAAACTTGTGTTATTGAATAACTGATGAGTTGAAAAAACTCTTTGATCGATTAGATCTTAAACAAGTTGATCACAATAATGCAAACAGAAATATCAAACAAGAGAATGAATCAAAATATGCTGAATGATTCAATAGATTCATGCCTCAGCATAGCTCAATAAAGGCTTTCTAGGGTTACAATCGATAAAAGATATTTTATGTGAATGATCGACTCCAAAATCTTACGTACAAAGATGCATGCAAGCATCTATAAATACTAAAACCTAATATTAAAATCACGGATGGACAGGCCCAATCCGGATACAAAATTGGACTATGGACCAAGCCCAAGACGCAACACATGATGGACCCTACAATCTCCCCCTTTGCGTCAATTGGAGCAAGACTGTACTTAGGCTTGTTGGGTCCTGCTGCAGGATCTTTCTTCGTGGTATCGAACAGACGAGGAATGATGGCAAGAATGGTTTGTTTGAAACGAATGTACCACTGGATCATGTCATCGAAATACTTCTTGTCATCTTCAGAATTCTGCTTGCACCGATTAATGATCCCCAGAACATGCTCCAAGCACGAAGTGGTATATAGATGCTTGTTGGCCAAGGCGAACAGGCATTTTTGGCCTTCATTCCTGGTAAACATGACTGAGTTCCGCTTTGGATCGATTCTCCCCATCTTCATCATATTCAAATCACTTGCAGAACCAACTGGGGAGATGGTAGGCTTCTTCTTGAAGACACTTGCAATCTCCTGATCCATCTTGGCGACCTCCATGATGTAGCAAACCAACATCCTCTTGAAGTGATCTATGATCGGCCCATATTCAGCTTCATTGGTAAGAAGGATGTTATGCAAAATGATCCAATCATGTGGATTCAGGTTAGGAAGATCAGCGAGTGAAATGGCATGTTCGGTTTTAGCTGACCCCCTCAAAAATTTGAACCTGACATTTGTGAAGTTACCCTCCCGAAAGGGTTTGAGGACCCGAACCTTAATGATCTTCTGCGCACTCCACGTCTGATACTGAGGCTGAGCAGACCTTAGATAGAATTCAACAAGCTCCCTATCGACCTTCGGGTGAGGATGAGGGACATCAGCAACGCGGGAAAATGCATGAAATATAAAGGCCTTTCGGGTTAAGGGCATGTCGAACTGAGAGTCGATAGAATTAACCCTGTCCAAGAAAATCACCGGTTCAAGCCAGAGGATACTAGGAGTATCGATAGCTTCTTTGATAAGATTCTCGAGAGTCCATGGAGGTAATAGGGTTTTTCGACTTTCAAGGAGATCATGAGCCTCCTTCATCTTCCTTTTGTTTGCTTCTGCCTCTCTAGCGATTCGAGAACTCATGTCTGAATCTTTATCCCTGGCCTGTTTCTTCAAGAGATCAGCAATGGTCACTTTGTCATCATCACCATCATTGTCAACCATAGCCTTTTTCCCTTTATCTTGAGCACCCAAACCTGATGCCTGACCAGTTGTTGGAGGTTCGGTTGCTTTAGTTGAAGGTGATGTAGAAGTAGGAGGCGGTTGAGATTGATTTTCACTCTTTGAAACTCCTTCTCCCCCTTGTTTTGGATGGGCCACGAACTCAGGAAGCCCCTCAATTTTGCTGAGCAGAGCAAGGGCAGGAGCAAGCTTCTCAGCTAGAGTTCGCCTTACTGAGTAGTTGAGGATAGGGTCGTGTGCTTCAATAATGTTGGAGAGGGCGCCGTGGACATCCAAAACACAAGTTGAAATGACCGCTCGCTCAGATCGAAGAGACGCAACCTCCTTTTCTGATTGGGAAAGCTGAAGACTCTTAACCTTTAGAGCAGTGGTTTTACGAGCAAGCGCATCCATCACTGATTTCTCTGAAGCGAGATCTTTTTGGAGGTTGGTCAATCGCTCCTCAACAGTCGCCTGGAAAGATTTATGGTCAGCTTCAAGAGACTGACGAAGACCAACAAAGAATTGTTGTTCTGATGCAAATGAAGTGACCAGCCTCTCAACAGCGGAATAAACCTTCACTACTCTAGAGTCAACTGCTCCCTGTAAAGACTGTAAAAGAACGTTAGCATCATGAAATAGTTTTTTGACTTTTTCGGTCGCAGTAGCACAGGCCTTTGTGGATGCCTCAATAGCAGCAGTGGTAGAGTTGATAGAAGCTTCATGTGCCTTGGTGAAAGAATCAACTAGGCCCTGAATGGTAGCCTCTAAGATATTGGACCGAGAGGAGGAGGAGGAAGCGATGAGACTATCAATTTTCTCATGAAGTTCCTTGATGTGCTTTTTGGTGACAGGAGCATCATCGTCATCATCGCTTTGAACCTGGTAGGGACTATAGTAGACAGAATCGAAGGTCATGTCTTCCCCTCCAATAAAAGTCTCGGTATCTGCTGAGTGATTTGGAGATGAAGGCGAAGGTGGAGGTTCGGTTGTGGTATTAGGTTCGGGTTTGGAGGTAGGTTTGGTTGCAGGTGTGTGTTTGGGTGCTGAAGTGCGAGCCCCCGTATCAGATACGTTGGTTCAAACTCCAGTGGTTGTTGTTGTTGTAGCGTCTGAGAAAATGGGAGGTGGTACAGGAATAGAAGTGGGTGGAATATGAGTAGTGGAGGTTATGGGGGGAATGGAAATAGAGATAGAGATTGGGGGAGGAGAAACAGGTTTGGTTGAAACTGGTACCTCAGGTGAAGGAGAACAGAGAGGAGAGTCACCTCGAAGCGACTCCTCTGAGTCTGAATCCTCATCCTCATATTCACTGGAGGAAAAGGCAAGAATGAGTTTCCGCCTGGGTTGGGTTTTCCTCTTTTTTGGTGGAGGTGATTGGGCTGCCTTCGTGGGTTTTCTCTTTTTAGGAGAAGGGCCTTTTGCCCCTTTGACCACCTTCTTGTATTTGCCCTTTTCTGGTTTCTTGCCCCTGGGAGCAGGCTTGTCGGCTTCATGGATAGACTGAATCATCTCTGGAGTGAGCTCTCTGCGACCCAAAGGAAGAAACTCCTTGTAGGTCTTGATGATGCAACTCTCCCCTGATACACACGCATACATTGATTCTAGAATAGAACCAACAAACTGAAACTTCGAAGGATCTGTCACAATGATCTTCGTAGTGTGGAAGACGTCGATAGATGAGAGTGGAGATGTAGCCACAATCGGGACATGATACTTGTCCATTGCCCATTTGGTGACGAGCGTCCAGAACCTTGCATATGAAATTTCAGAATATCGAGAGGTAGAGGCAAGGCTTTGGATTAACTACTGCCCCATAAAACTGAGCCATATTCGAGGTTGACACCAGTGTACAACCCATAGAGCATCTTCATGAACAGAAGACTAGCCCCATCAGAACCTGCACTTCTCTATGATAGACCCTTGAACTGTATTCCACTGAGGAGGAAGACACGATTTCTTGAACTTCGTGACAGTGGTAAGGATTTCAGTGTAACCCATGTTGTAAAACATGGAGAACAACTGTCCCACAGAAAATCGAATCAGGGTTAACTCTCGACTCATCAGGTTCAAACCCTAGAAGCGAGCAGAATCGCTGTTTTGAGATGGAGGTTTTGGTATCAAGAATGTCAAAGAAAATGCGATCAACAGACTTATCATAGTGGGCAGTAGAGAAAAACTGGGATAAACACTCCATAGGTATGATTTCGACCTTGGTCAGTGCAAGAACCAGTGGAGAGTGTTTAAGACACTCCACTATATGGTACATGAAGGAATTGTACGAAAATGGGGTGAGATCAATGACCAAGCTTTGCTGGGGTCGGATTGGGAGAATGTGGGAGGTTTCATGAACAGAGGAGGAATCCGCCATTGTTGAGTGCTTTGAAGAAGCAGATGAACAATGGTAGAAAAACGTCTTTGTTTGCTCTCAGAAAATTGGGTGCAGTAAAGAGGTAAAAGAACTTAGGGTTTACCCTTTATACCGTGTGTAGAGGTGAGAGAAAAATCCGCCTCCAAATCTTCTTGAAAAACGAAACGGTTCCTGAGTTGATTGACACGTGACAGTTAGCAGCTCCTATGATTACGCATGAGAGAGAAAAATGTTTCCATTTTGCACGCTTCCCATCAAATACCTTTTTGAATTCCTAAAACCCCTTAGTCTCCCAGTTGAGTCATCATCTTATCCTTAAAATGAGCTGTCTTCACTAAATAAAAGCAATCACGTAAATAAACCACAACATCCCGTTGAGAATATAGCATTAAATACCAGAGCTATAAAAATAACTTGTAGTGAACGAAACCAGACTTTTGGAAATCAAAAAGATTTTCATGCATAGAGTGTCAAAGATAAAGAAATAAAGCAACATATATGTGGGAAATTGTGATGTCAATATAGACACGAAACAGTGGATCCTGGGCATGAATCTCCTCCTTCAAAGTCAAGAGAGACTTTAAAGTGTTTGTGTGGTTTCCCGTTGAATTACGATCAAGCACTTGTTAAGAAGTGTTGAAAGGCATCTTTTAATGAGGCTTAAAGGGGTGGCTTTCGCTTCAGTTCAGAATTCTAGATCTTGATATAAGATAGAAACCGAATGAAGTACTTGTGAGACCAATGTGGTCTGTTGAACAAGTAGGTTTGGATCGTATTTTAGTGACTTGTTGGAAAGCTTGGTATGAAATCTCAAGAAAATTTAAAACTGGATTCTATGGGAAGAAATGTTATGGTATGTAACAATTTCATAAGAATCACACAAAAGGAAAATAGAGATTTCATGGTACAACCACTTGGGTGGATTCGTTAATTCATACGTGAAAGCTAGAGAAAATTTAATTGTTCACCATCAATGCATAGTGGGTATTGAATTGTAGGTTTCACTTAGCACGTAGTGACATGAAGCTAAGATCACAAACACATAGATTGTGTAACCATAAACCTCAGTGGTAATTTCTGAGAGTCTCAAGGGTTACATGTATGAAGCGAATATGATGAAGAAAAATATTTGAGGTGGTCAAAGGAAACTAAAGTACCTCTGATGTAAAAATAGTGACCAAGCAGAAAACTCTTAACTCATATGAGAAAAGAGTAAGGTAGCTCATGATTAGAATAAATGTAGTAGCCTAATTGGGAAGACAAGGTTTGTGTATACCGAGTCAATAAGGCTTTATTCAAAATCAGTTGAGGCTTTGGACAACATGCAGCAGCATGCTTCTAGGGACACTTAGCTAGTAAAAA
The DNA here is from genome assembly GCF_051521515.1 of Lactuca serriola. Lineage (NCBI taxonomy): Eukaryota > Viridiplantae > Streptophyta > Magnoliopsida > Asterales > Asteraceae > Lactuca > Lactuca serriola. The sequence goes on from NC_136410.1 coordinate 287,806,198, forward strand.
GTGTGAGAATGATACCTGCCCAATCGATATTCCGTAAACTGTTAACATAAACAGAAGTAGAGACAAAAAGAAAGAATTTTTTTGATACTTTTTCTAAAGAGAAAAACAAAACAAACCAAACTAAAAAAAATTGAACCGAACCTGAAATGGACCGAACGCTCGGTTCATTTCGGTTCCTTAAAAAAATATTTTTGGATTTTTGGAAAACAAATGTACAAGAGTATATAACCAAAGATATCACCTTATTGAGATAAGTGAAAACAAGTGCAGTGGAACCGAACCCGAAATAGACTGAGCATTCTCATTTCGGTTCCCATGTGAACCGAGCCCGAAATAGACCGAGCGTTCGGTTCCTTTTGCTTCCAACTTTTAGTTCTGAGAAGGTGTTTTTGGTACTGACTCCGATTCCATCATACCTAGGCCTTGTAGGATTTTATTGAAACTTGCTTCAGGAAGGGCTTTGGTGAAGATATCGGCGAATTGATCATTTGTTCGAACAAAGTGAGTTTCTGCGTTTCCTTATTCCACATGATCCTTAATAAAGTGATACCTCAGTGCTATATGCTTCGTCTTGGAATGTTGCACTGGGTTATGACATATCCTAATTGCACTTTCTGAGTCGCAATATAGTGGGATCTTTTTCATATTGAGTCCATAATCCCGGAGTTGGGTTTGGATCCAAATCACTTGAGATGTGTAGGAGGCAGCTGCAATGTACTCTGCTTCGGTTGTAGACAGAGAAACACATGTTTGTTTCTTAGATTGCCAGCTCACCAATTTCCCGTCGAGGAATTGACAGCCTCCTGTAGTGCTTTTCCGGTCTAGACCACATCCTCCTAAGTCTGCATCTGAGTAGGCTTGAACAAAGAAACCTGAGTTTGAGGGATACCAGAGACCGAGAGAGGTGGTTCGCTTCAAATACCGGAATATATTTTTCACTGCCAGCATATGTGGTTCACGAGGATTTGCTTGGAACCTGGCACAATAACACACTGAAAACATTATATCGGGCCTGCTAGCGGTGAGGTACATCAGGGAGCCAATCATTTGGCGATAAATTGTTATGTCGACTGCTGGTTTTTCCAAAGATGGTGTGAGCTTGGTACCAAACGCCATAGGGACTTTGACCTTTTAGTCTCCCATCATGCCGAATTTGGCAAGGAGAGTCTTCGTATATGCTTCCTGTTTGATAAAGATGCCTTCGGGTCCCTGTCTAATATTTAAACCAAGGAAAAAGTTAATTGGACCCATTGAGCTCATTGCAAATTTAGTCTCCATCAACTTTCTGAATTCAGCTGTTAGGCTGGGATTCGTTGAGCCAAAGATGATATCATCGACATAAATTTGAATGATCATAAGGTGGTTACCTTCCTTTTTACGAAAGAAGGTTGGGTCAACCGAACCTTGTTTGAATTTAGACATCTTTAAAAACTTAGTTAATGTTTCATACCATGCCCTAGGTGCTTGTTTCAGACCATAAACAGCCTTATCCAAGATGTAGCAGTAATCTGGATGCTTTTCATTTACAAAACCAGGAGGTTGCTCCACGTACACAGTTTCTTCAAGTTCCCCATTCAGAAAGGCACACTTCACGTCCATCTGGTAGACCTCGAAATTTTTGTGTGCAGCATAAGCAATAAATATTCGAACGGATTCCAGTCTTGCTACCGAAGCGAATGTCTCTTCGTAATCGATTCCTTCTTCCTGGCAATAACCTTTCACCACTAGCCGAGCCTTATTTCGAATCACATTTCCCTCCTTGTCCATTTTGTTTCTAAACAACCATTTGAGACCGACAATCGAGGCATCTTGGTGTTGGAATGAGTCTCCAGACCTTATTTCTTTCGAACTCATTGAGTTCATCTTGCATTATCTGAACCCAATCAGAATGATCGAGAGCAATATTGACGGTCTTCGGCTCTATTTTGGAGATGAAAGAATTAAACATGCATAATTCTACTTTGGAGAATAAGGAAGTTCGCTTCGCCTTCAGTTGAGATCGAGTTAGAACCTTTTCAGATGCATCACCCACTATTTGAGACACAGGATGATCTCTGGTCCATTTGGTGAGAGGAGGATAATTTGGATCATAGGATGGATCCAATTCAGCATTTACCATTTCTTCCAACTATGATTGAATATCATCATCATAGAGCATATCTGAGTTCTCCCCCTCGACAGATGATGAACCAAGAAGTCTTTCTTCGACTGAGCTTTCGGGTTGATCCGGACTTTCGGTTGTGACTGGACTTTCGGGTGCAACCGGGCTTTCGGGTGCAGCGGGGCTTTCGGGTGCTACAGGACTTTTGGGTGCTACAGGACTTTCTAGTGCAACATGGCTTTCGGGTGCGTCAAAGATAGGATTCTACCCTGGATATGTGAGTCTTGATGATTTGAAGAAAATTGATTCTCCCCCTCAACCGAAGTACCGCTCAGGGGAGGTTCGTTTCGAACTGGTTCTTATTCTCCCATTTGTTTGGCTGCATCTTCGACAATCTTCTTAAGGTGATCAATCTTATCGTCTGCTTCCGTTGCTTCAGAATGAGTGGCTTTCTCAGGTTCATCAAAAAAATCCATGAACTGGTCAAAGAAATTAGCGATCGATGCTATGACTTGACCTGTTTGAGAGAAAATCTCTCTAATTGCTTCTTCAGTAGACCTCATCATCTTGACGTAATTGTCATCGAACGTCACATAATAGGTTTCTTCAATTCTTTTAGAACGCTTATTCAAAACCTTGTATGCCTTTGAAGTAAGAGAATATCCCAGAAAGATACCTTCATCAGCTTTGACATCAAACTTGCTGCGATGTTCTTTGGAGTTGAAGATGAAGCACCTTGAACCGAATACGTGAAAGAACTTGACATTCGGGTTCCTGTTGTTAATAATCTCATAAGGGGTGAGAGAGAAATGTTTGTTGAGATATGATCTGTTTTGAGTAAAACAAGCTGCAGCAATGGCATCAGCCCAGAAATATAGAGGAAGTGAAGCAAAACTCAGCATGGTTCGGGCCGCCTCACACAGGGATCGGTTTCGCCTTTCGACAATTCCGTTCTTTTGAGGTGTATAGGGGGCTGAGAAGTTGTGACTGGTGCCTTTTTTCTGCTAAAAAATCTTCGAATTCTTTGTTCTTGAATTCCAGTCCATTGTCACTCATGATGTTTTGAACGACTTTTCTCAGTTGCACTTCGACTTGCTTGATAAAGATCTTCAGTTTGGGAGTCGCCTTAGATTTGTGCTTTAGAAAGAAACCCCAAGTAAATCGTGAGAAGTCATCAACAATCACAAGGATGTACTTGTTACCGCCAATGCTCTCTATTGATGATGGACCACATAAGTCGATGTGAAGCAACTCAAGTGGTTCAACAACTTTGGTGTTTATGATTGTTGGGTGACTTTGGGACTTTGTTTCCCCATTTCACATGCAGCACATAAGTGTTCACGATCGAACTTGAGCAGTGGAAGTCCCCGAACATGACCACCAGTGACTAGCTTGTTGATGTCTTTGAAGTTGAGATGTGAGAGCCTTCGGTGCCATAACCAACATTCGTCTGAATGAGCTTTGGACAAAAGACATATTGCTGGATTCCCTTTGATTGGTCTGAGATTCAGAGGGAACATTTCACCTTTTCGTTCAGACTTGAGAATGACTTTGTTGGATTTCTTCTCTATTATCTCTAAACCTTCGTCATCGAATGAGACTTTGAGACCTGTACCTCCCACCAGTTGAGACACACTGATGAGGTTATGCTGCAACCCCTCTACATACGTCACCTTCCTGATTGTAAAATCTACATTGGTTATCATCCCATAACCCTTTATCGTTCCATATGAGTTGTTACCAAACTTGACATTGCCTGTGACAATCCGAAATTTCCATTCTGTACAAACTATATCACTTCAATAGAAGTTATAGCAGTCACAGTTAATTTTCAGACTTTTTTGTGTAAGTTTGAGTAACTCAGGGTTTACACTTTAGGAAATATCAGGAGAGTGGGTGCACTAGGGTTTTGTGTGACACTGTTATTCCAACACTCTATTATATTAGAGATCATTTCAGGAATAAAAATATTTTCTGCCAAAAATATCTCAGGACTATAAATAGAATTCTGAACCAAATTCATTCATTATTCGCATTTCCAACTAGAGAAAAGCCATTTTCTCTCTCACGGATCTTCGGGTTTTTATCCCAAATCGTGAGTACCTCTTTCTAGTAGTGTTAGAAAGCTTAATATGTGTTTATAACATGATTTAGAAGGCTAAATCACTAGATTTAGGAGTTTACTCCCCAATGTGTTCTTGGGCGGTAAACTCCCGAAACAAAGCCAAGACCGACCCTTGTGTTATGCTACTACCTTAGACTCATTTTTATGTGTATTAGGGACATAAAATCAAGCAAGAATCACCCAAGTTTGGGAGTTCACGGCCCAAGAGTATCTTAGGCCGTAAACTCCAAAAAGCATGCTCAAAATGGTGCTTTTAAGGCACCTAAGGCCTTAGACTTTTACCTAGACTTGTTCCCATTAAATCAAGGGCCTTAAACACAACAAAATCACCTTACAAAGTGAGTTTACGGCCATGACATGGTTCATGGGCCGTAAACTCATTAAAGGGGCACCAAAGTGTGTCAAGAGTCTTCATAAGTTTGGATTAAAAGCCTAGAACTTATACCACTTATGCATGAGGCTTCAAAACAACAAGAACACCATTCCAAGGGAGTTTACAACTGTAAACTCCAAAGGAAATGGCCTTAGGGCTGTAAACTCCTCTAAGGAGTGTTTCTATGCCTTAAACCCTTCCAAGAATTTAACCACCAAGTTGGAATAATTCTAGGAATCATTTGGAACTTCAAAACACACAATACACCCATGGTTGGGAGTTTACGGCCGTAAACTCAAGATTTTACAACCGTAAACTCCAAGTGTGATGATATATGGAGAGTAAACTCATATATAGGGTCCTTTGGAACCCTAAACCCAAGTACCTTGTCCCACAATAGCTTAAATGCAATCCTTAGGGCTAAAATCACTTATATAAAGTGTTTATTATGTTCTAGGATGTCTTAACATTATCAATTAGTAATTTAAGTCTAATAGAGTGCATATATGTGTGATTATATGTTCATTAGGATCGTAGTGTGTGTACAAGTCCTCACTTGACACCTAACAATCCTACACCGTCCAGTTCATCTAAACTACCAACTACAGGTGAGTTCATACCCCTTAATCAATGTTTTAAATGATTTTAAACGTTTTAATGGTGGGGAATACAATTAGAAAACAATATATTATTAAATCAATCTTATGTTTTTTATAACTGTGTTTTCACTCAGTAGATTTCACATATTTCAAAAGGTGACACATGAAGTGGTTTTCTATCTTAAAATACCTTGATAACAAAAGTATTAGTTTTGAAATGTTTATTAAAATGACATCAAGTCATTCTTAATTATTGTTCAAAACTCCTAGATATCTTGCAAAACCATTATTTTACCTTCTTGAATCAAACTATACTTATGCGCATATGTTCATATATATGTTAGAGATTATAGTTTTCACCCTTCATTTAGTTTCCAATACTCTTGGGTAGCAAGAGTGCATAAACCTACGTAAACAACCAATTACCTTTCAGTTAACTATCATAGGGATAGTTAGAAGATATCAAACATTATTACTACTACAAGGAATCACACAAGAGTCAGTTCATTCATGAGTCTATACCAATACCTTACATGATACATGAGTACACTTACTTAGGATTACATGATACATGAATATGTTTACATATACTTACCTGTTACATGAACACACTTACATGAATACCATACAAGAACACTTTTACATAGGTGTATTATCCTGTATTTACTTACCTGGATACTTGTACTTAGAACTACAAGGATGATTTATTAGTACTTTCTGTGTAAATTATCTTTCCTATCCCGGTTCAATGGGATATCTCGGCGGGACTTACCATTCCGAACCCCACTGATTAGCACCAGTGGTCGATGTATGTCTACGAATGTCTAAGGTTGTTACTTATTTAGTAGTCTGTGACGGGACTAACCATCCCTCCGTCCAACTGTTGCAACAGTGGATGAGATGTGAATCTTCGGAGGATCATTAGGTTAACGATTTGTATTAGGAGATCGATATTGGGACTAACCCTCCCTCCACCCTGCTGCCGCTACAAAGGATGAGGGGACACTCTTCGGATGTTCATATGGTCTATCTTTCGCTTCAGCGATGTCGTGTTTGTCCTGGTAACCCAAGATAATAACACTTACATGATTATATTTTTCCTGTTTACTTTATTTTGTGATACTGCCACATAAACGAGGAGTTAGACTAAGTACTCTAGTACTAGTCAATAGAAAGGAAAAGCTATCATATTACTTACAAAACATTCGGGTCTTGGTAGAAGACTACATTGTCATAACAAAACATTCGGGTCTTGGTAGAAGACTACATTCTCATAACAAAACATTCGGGTCTTGGTAGAAGACTACATTTCATACTTATAGAAAATAAGGGATTTTCTAGGGTTTTTCATACTTACATCAACATTTTCATTTAAAGGTTTACATGGCCTTCATAATAGATTTTCATAAGCAAGACAATGACACTTAATTACTTATGAATTCACCAGCTTTAAAGCTGATACACTCTTTCAAAATAACTTTTATTCTCAGGTCAACAGTAGACAGGTACGATGGCCAGGTTTTGAGAAAACGGAGCAGACAAGTCTCGTCTTTTATTTTGATTGTATATTTTTGGTGTCTTATTACAATGAAAGAACACACATGTATTAAAACTTTACTTATAATGCAATGGATGATGTTGTTGCTTGTTTACTATTATACACTGTTGTGATATTGTACATGACGTCCTCCACCCCTGAACGTTTCCGCCGTTCGTGGTTTTGGGGTGTGACATTGCCACCGTTTTGAAGTGACCAAAATTCCCTTAGCTCTTCCTTCCTTCCTGTCATGTGACGTGAGCAGCCACTTGTTGGATTAGTGTCTAAGTCCATAACAATTTTGGTATGTACTTGACCCGATGGTGCATGGTCCTTTTGGGTTGCCTTCACCAAAGCAACTTGATAGGATGAATTATGGAGAGAAAGGATTAAATATGATTTATTAATATATTATGAGAATAATATATTAAAGGAGAAATCATATTGTTTAATTAATATTAGTCAATAATTAATTGGTAATTAGTTTTGTGACTAAAAGAGATTAATTAAACTTAAGGGACTGGAATTGTAATTATAAGATAATTGCAATTTGGGCCATGGATTGCCTTTTATTATAAGGTGGACGAATTCTATTGTAACAGCCCGGAATCTCAGGTATTATTAAATTATGTTTTTGGGGGTGATTTAGGAGGGGACTCGGCGAGTTGGAGCCTAGACTCGCCGAGTAGGATCGCAGACTTGGTCGCGGGTTCGCGACTGGACTCGACGAGTCCAGATATGGACTCAGCGAGTCGCCGCTGTTCAGCAGAAACCCTAACCGTTCGGTTTTGGATCGTATATAACGCCTCTTAGGCCATCATTGTCCGTCTTTTGGTCGATTGAGAAGAACCCTAATCGTTGTGGACGTCTAGAGCAGGAGAGAAAGCTATTGGAACTTGGAGGAACTTGTTAGGCAAGAAGAAGAAGAATTTGGCCAAAGGAATATCAAGGAGGATCGAGTCCTGAGGGTTGGGGGACACAGAGAGTGCGTTTTTAGGTAATACTCGGACCATTTCTGTTATTTTGATGTGTATCCGAATCTAGGGTTTATGAAACCCACTTAGTGATTTGATGGGTTATTATGTTATTACCCAGACGTTTATACCCCAGTAATAAGATGTTTAGAAGTCCAGAAAGTCCCATGATTGTATATCTCGGGACCATACGTAATTTAGGAAGCGGTTGCTCGCCTGCATGGCATGGACTCGCCGAGTTGTTCTTCAGACTCGGCGAGTAGCTTGAAGATTTACTGGGACTCGCCGAGTTGTTCTTCAGACTCGGCGAGTGGAGTCGGGGTGGCCCCGCGATTCTTCCAGGAGTAACTCGTCGGGTCGAGGAGGATACTCGACGAGTAGATAGGGAATCTCAGAGAGTTGGAGGACGTCTAGACTCGCCGAGTCGCCATGGCATTCGCCGAGTCTGGTCGAGTTGACCGTTGACCGTTGACCAGAGTTGACCTAAGTCTGACTTCTTAGGGATAGTCACACTTAGAAGATATAAGTGTTAATGAGATATGTGATGTTATAGGGAGGTTGTAGCTCGTCGGATTGAGCACGAGTCATTTCGGGATTTGCTAGCTTTCAGCTTTTACGAGGTGAGTCTTCTCACTACACTGTACCCGGAAGGGTTTGACGTTGTGACCGGAAGGTCAGATATGATATGTGATATGTATGCTATATGTGGTAAGTTATTTGTTATATGTGAGCTATGTAAGTTATGTGGGCCGGAAGGCAATATGTTATGGGCCGGAAGGCGATTATGTTATGGGCCGGAAGGCGTTGTGTTGAGGACCGGAAGGTCAGGGCCTGGAAAGGCTTATGTGCGAAAGTGTATATTGGGGAACTCACTAAGCATTTATGCTTATAGTTGTTTATGTATGTGTTTCAGGTACTAGCGAGGACCGTGGGAAGGCGCCGGCGTGATCGATACACACTGGAGAATGTCTTTATGATCTTGGGATTTTGATTATTTGTATTTGACAGAATACTTAAACTATTTATGCCTTGTTATGAATGGAAATAAATATATTTTTAAAATGAAAAATTTGTTTGACAATTTGCGTTGTTACAATTGGTATCAGAGCCTTGGTTTGAGGGATTCGGGTGCACCTTCGGGAGTAGCTGAACTCAAACCGAGGATTTGGGGAAAACTTTTTAAATAAAGGCATAAACTTTTGTAAATGGTTTCGTGGTAAGCAAGAAAGAAGCAGTGTGTACGATCAGTCAGCGCCCGAACGGTAAAGATCCCCAAAATACCTTACCATATTAGATGATATGAATTGTTATGCATGCTAGAAGACTAGGTATTCATGATAGGACTAGAGTGGCCTGATTTGTGATGCCTTAGTCTAGGGAAATTTGCCTATATGAGATGCGTTGCTAGTATGCGGGTAGATAGTGCATATCAGAAGTAGAGTACTCACTATCCGGAGTTTGGGGAGGAGGACTTGGGATGAACGCTGATGCGGTGTGGTCGGTAGTATTGGGCCCGTACTACCGAGGACACCGGGTCAGTGGGAGACCCAAGTAAGAATCCCTGGATATCGGGGACTGAGTAAGGTTGCGTATCGAGTACGATTATACTCGGTGGAGTCTCTGATAGTTTTATGTTGTATTTCAGAGACATCATGGTTAGACCGCGCCACGGAGCGAGTTCGAGCGGTGTGAGTGACGAGGAGATTCGTCAGATGATTCACGAGGAGGTAGCGGCGGCGATCCGGGCTGAGATCCCGGAGATGTTTGGGTCTATTAAGACCACACTGATGGAGACGTTTGATGAGCGGTACGCCGCATTGACTGAGGCTACAACCGCTGCAGCTACCGCAGCTGTGGCCGCTGCTAGGCCACAGGGGGGTGATTCGTTGCTGTTCCGAGAGTTCAGCAACACGAAGCCACCAGAGTTCGATGGGACGCAGGATCCGATTCCTGCGATGAGGTGGATCGCGGATATAGAGGGGTGCTTCTACACTTGTTCATGCCCGGAGCACCTGAGGGTACGGTTCGCATTGAACCAGCTCCGTCTGGGAGCGAAGGACTGGTGGAAGTTCGTGACGGCGAACTTCACTTTGGCAGAGACTACAGCGGTGACATGGGAGGGGTTTACTGCCATGTTCAGGGATGAGTACGTTCCCCCGGTGGAGCGGGAACGATTGGTTCAGGAGTTCTTAACCCTCAAGCAGGGTACAGATTCGGTGGCGGTGATCACGCGGAAGTTTCATGAGAGGGCGATGTTTTGCCCCGAGCTGGTGTCCACAGAGCAGGCTCGGATGAGCCGGTACTTGGGTATCCTGAGGAGGGATATCCGGGAGTTTGTGTCGAACTCCACCTATCATACTTTTACGGAGCTTCAGGCGAATGCCAGGAAGCGTGAGATCGAGTTGGAGACTCAGGCCAGGGAGGAGGCCGAGTCTCAGCAGACAGACCGACGGCCGGCTCAGTCTCAGCCGGCAGCCAAGCGGATCAAGTCCGCCGATTCGAGGACGGGAGGTCCGAAGAGCCGTACTTGCGGAAAGTGCGGCAAGGGTCACGATGGGGCGTGTCGAGCCGGTGCCTGCTACAAGTGCGGCAAGGAGGGGCACATTGCTAGGGAGTGCCCCAAGGGGTTTATGGTTTGCTTTCATTGCAACCAGACCGGCCATCGGAAGGCCGAGTGTCCGCAGCTTCGTCAGGGATCTGCACCTATTTCCAGGACTACTGAGGCTCGACCGGTGAAAGTCGAGGCCCCGAGGGCTCATGGGAGAGCCTTTCAGCTGACTGCGGAAGAGGTCCACGATGCGCCCGATGTCGTGGCAGGTATGTTGTAATTCATGTATTTATATTAAATGTCGAAATGTTATGCTTATGTTATTATATGCGTAGGTACTTTCCTTGTGAACTCTGTGCCTGCCTTAGTGTTATTTGACTCGGGTGCGAGTAGGTCCTTTGTGTCCTTAGCCTTTAGTCAGCATATCAGCGTTAGTCGTGAGTCGTTGAGTCAACCTTTGAGAGTTTCTATAGCTGACGAGAAAGTGATTTGTGCCACAGAGGTTCTTCGGGGATGTGTACTAGAGATTTTCGGGGTTGAATTCCCGATTGACCTGATTCCTATTGCGATGGGTGATGTCTGTGTTATCGTGGGCATGGACTGGTTGAGCCGATTCGGCGCTGTCATCGACTGTGAGCGTCAGTTGGTGACTATACGAGACCATAGTGGGGGAGTTCTTTCGGTGTACGGCGAGGGTACCCGTTCGGGATCAGCTTTTTGTTCGGCCGCTAGGGCGAGGCAGTGTCTACAGCAGGGCTGTAAGGGTTTTGTGGCGTATGTGATGGATACGCGGGAGGTTTCCGAGAGACCGAAGTCAGTTGAGGAGGTCCCTGTGGTGCGTGAGTTTCCAGAAGTTTTCCCCGAGGAGCTGCCGGGAGTACCTCCTGTGAGGCAAGTAGAGTTTGGTATCGATCTGGTTCTGGGGGCCGCGCCTATTGCTAAGGTGCCTTATCGTCTTGCACCTCCAGAGATGCAAGAGTTGTCCTCGCAGCTCCAGGAGTTGCTGGGAAAGGGATTCATTCGGCCGAGCAGCTCGCCATGGGGAGCACCTATTCTGTTCGTCAAGAAGAAGGATGGTTCACACCGGATGTGTATTGATTACTGGGAGTTGAACAAGTTGACGGTCAAGAACCGTTACCCGTTACCGAGGATCGATGATTTATTCGATCAGTTGCAGGGAGCATCTTGGTTTTCCAAGATCGATCTGAGGTCAGGGTACCATCAGGTGAGAGTACGGGAGGGGGATGTCCAGAAGACAGCGTTTAGGACGCGATATGGGCATTATGAGTTTGTGGTGATGCCTTTCGGGCTCACCAATGCCCCGGCTGTGTTCATGGATCTCATGAATAGAGTATGCAGACCGATGTTGGATCGGTCAGTGATTGTATTTATCGACGACATTTTGGTGTATTCTAGATCTAGAGAGCAGCATGAGGAGCAATTGAGGGAGGTCCTCGAGGTATTGAGGTCGGAGAAGCTTTATGCAAAGTTCTCCAAATGTGACTTCTGGCTGCGAGAGGTCCAATTTCTAGGACATGTTGTCAATCAGAAAGGGATATTGGTCGATCCGGCCAAGGTTGAGGCGGTGATGAGTTGGGAGGTGCCGAAGTCACCTTCTGAGATCAGGAGCTTCCTTGGGTTGGCAGGGTATTATCGGAGATTCATCAAGGATTTCTCCAAGATCGCAGTGCCACTCACCAGATTGACCCGGAAGGGTGTTGCATTCTCATGGGGGCTCGAGCAGCAGACCTCCTTTGAGACACTTCGCCAGAGGTTGTGCGAAGCCCCGGTATTAGCTCTCCCAGAAGGGATGGAAGATTTTGTGGTATATTGCGACGCATCGATTTCGGGACTGGGTGCCGTGTTGATGCAGAGGGGTCATGTGATAGCTTATGCGTCGAGGCAGCTAAAGCCTCATGAGGCGAGATATCCCACGTATGATTTAGAGTTGGGGGCAGTAGTGTTCGCCCTCAAGATTTGGCTTCACTACTTGTATGGGGTTCGATGTACGATATACACGGATCATAAGAGTTTGAAGTATTTGATGGATCAACCCAACCTAAATATGCGTCAGAGGAGGTGGTTGGATGTGGTCAAGGATTATGATTGTGAGATCCTATACCACCCAGGCAAGGCTAATATGGTGGCCGACGCGTTGAGCCGCAAGGCGGAGAGCACTCCATTGCGAGATGTATGCTTGAGACTGACAGTGATGACTCCAGTGTTGGATGCTATTCGTGGGGCACAGGCCGAGGCTGTGCTACCAGAGATGCAGAAGAAGGAGCGGGTTGTAGGGCTAATTTCAGAGTTCGTTAAGGATGGACGAGGGCTTATGATGTTTCAGGGTCGGATTTGGGTACCGTTCGTGGGCGGTACGCGTATTACTTTGATGGAAGAGGCTCATAGATCGAAATTCTCGATCCATCCCGGTGCTACGAAGATGTATTTGGATTTGAGGAAAGAGTATTGGTGGCCCTGTATGAAGAGGGACGTGGCATGGTTCGTTGAGAGGTGCTTGACCTGCCGTAGGGTTAAGGCCGAGCACCAGAGACCGCATGGCAAGCTACAGCCATTGGAGATCCCCGAGTGGAAGTGGGAACAAATCACTATGGATTTCATCACCAAATTGCCGAGGACTGCCAGGGGAGTTGATGCAATTTGGGTGATTGTGGATAGGTTGACGAAGAGTGCACACTTCCTTGCCATCAGCGAGAGTTCTTCAGCGGAGAAGTTGGCAGAGATATATGTGAGAGAAGTGGTATCTCGGCATGGAGTACCGATCTCGATTGTTTCAGACCGTGATGTGCGCTTCACTTCCAGGTTCTGGAAGAAATTCCATGAGGAGCTGGGTACTAAATTGCATTTTAGTACCGCATACCATCCCCAGACAGACGGTCAGAGCGAGCGGACGATTCAGACACTGGAGGACATGCTTCGAGCGTGTGTGTTAGACTTCGGGGGTAGCTGGGATGCATATTTACCCTTAGCAGAGTTTTCCTACAACAACAGCCATCATTCGAGCATTGGTATGCCACCTTTTGAGCTGTTGTATGGTAGGAGGTGTCGGACCCCCATTTGCTGGGGAGAGGTGGGACAGAGAGTGATGGGCAGCACGGAGATCGTGCTCCAGACGACAGAGCAGATTCAGCAAGTGAGACAAAGGTTATTGACCGCCCAGAGCCGGCAGAAGAGTTATGCAGACAGGCGCCGATCCGAGCTTGAATTTCAGGTCGGCGACTTCGTTCTCCTAAAGGTCTCTCCTTGGAAAGGAGTGATTCGATTCAGGAAGAGGGGCAAGTTGGGTCCCCGGTATATTGGGCCATTTCGTGTGAGTGCAAGGATAGGCTGGGTATCCTATCGGTTGGAGTTGCCAGCGGAGTTGGGACAGATCCACGACACCTTTCATGTGTCGCAATTGAGGAAGTGCATAGCCGATGAGTCGGCGGTGGTTCCATTAGAGGATATTCAGGTGGATGCGAGCCTGAATTATGCGGAGAGACCAGTGGCTATCAGGGATCGGAAGATCAAGGTTCTGAGGAACAAGGAGGTACCTCTGGTGTTGGTTCCATGGCAACACCGTAAGGGATCGGAAATGACTTGGGAGCCGGAACGTGAGATGCGGGAGCAGCATCCAGAGCTATTTTCAGAATGAGACTTCGAGGGCGAAGTCTAATCCTAGCGGGGGAGAGTTGTAACAGCCCGGAATCTCAGGTATTATTAAATTATGTTTTTGGGGGTGATTTAGGAGGGGACTCGGCGAGTTGGAGCCTAGACTCGCCGAGTAGGATCGCAGACTTGGTCGCGGGTTCGCGACTGGACTCGACGAGTCCAGATATGGACTCGAGGAGTCGATGCTGTTCAGCAGAAACCCTAACCGTTTGGTTTTGGATCGTATATAACGCCTCTTAGGCCGTCATTGTCCGTCTTTTGGTCGATTGAGAAGAACCCTAATCGTTGTGGACGTCTAGAGCAGGAGAGAAAGCTATTGGAACTTGGAGGAACTTGTTAGGCAAGAAGAAGAAGAATTTGGCCAAAGGAATATCAAGGAGGATCGAGTCCTGAGGGTTGGGGGACACAGAGAGTGCGTTTTCAGGTAATACTCGGACCATTTCTGTTATTTTGATGTGTATACGAATCTAAGGTTTATGAAACCCACTTAGTGATTTGATGGGTTATTATGTTATTACCCAGACGTTTATACCCCAGTAATAAGATGTTTAGAAGTCCAGAAAGTCCCATGATTGTATATCTCGGGACCATACGTAATTTAGGAAGCGGTTGCTCGCCTACATGGCATGGACTCGCCGAGTTGTTCTTCAGACTCGGCGAGTAGCTTGAAGATTTACTGGGACTCGCCGAGTTGTTCTTCAGACTCGGCGAGTGGAGTCGGGGTGGCCCCGCGATTCTTCCAGGAGTAACTCGTCGGGTCGAGGAGGATACTCGACGAGTAGATAGGGAATCTCAGAGAGTTGGAGGACGTCTAGACTCGCCGAGTCGCCATGGCACTCGCCGAGTCTGGTCGAGTTGACCGTTGACCGTTGACCAGAGTTGACCTAAGTCTGACTTCTTAGGGATAGTCACACTTAGAAGATATAAGTGTTAATGAGATATGTGATGTTATAGGGAGGTTGTAGCTCGTCGGATTGAGCACGAGTCATTTCGGGATTTGCTAGCTTTCAGCTTTTACGAGGTGAGTCTTCTCACTACACTGTACCCGGAAGGGTTTGACGTTGTGACCGGAAGGTCAGATATGATATGTGATATGTATGCTATATGTGGTAAGTTATTTGTTATATGTGAGCTATGTATGTTATGTGGGCCGGAAGGCAATATGTTATGGGCCAGAAGGCGATTATGTTATGGGCCGGAAGGCGTTGTGTTGAGGACCGGAAGGTCAGGGCCTGGAAAGGCTTATGTGCGAAAGTGTATATTGGGGAACTCACTAAGCATTTATGCTTATAGTTGTTTATGTATGTGTTTCAGGTACTAGCGAGGACCGTGGGAAGGCGCCGGCGTGATCGATACACACTGGAGAATGTCTTTATGATCTTGGGATTTTGATTATTTGTATTTGACAGAATACTTAAACTATTTATGCCTTGTTATGAATGGAAATAAATATATTTTTAAAATGAAAAATTTGTTTGAAAATTTGCGTTGTTACATCTATGGGGAAAGACCATATGAAATCTTCCAAGGCCTTAAGGAAAGGGCTCCATGGGTTGCTTAGGGCTTAAGCAACCAAATTAGGGTTTCCTTGTTAAATAAACCTAATTGCCTCCTATATATATGGATCCCTTATGACCCAAAAACGTGGCTAAGACTTCTCTAGGGTTTGTAGACGGTTTTGGGCAGCCTCCATCCTCTCTCCTCTTCATCCTCTTGCTTATGGTGTTTGTGAACCATTAGAGGAGTGACAATTGTGACTCTATGCTTTCTAAAGTCAATACAAGGAGGAATTGGATTGTTATTGCTACATAACAATCAAGGTAACATCTTAAACCTATTCTTATGTTAATATGATTACTTGAATGTTAGAATTAGGGTTTATAGTCTTAGATAACTTGCATGTACAATAGAGAAACCTAGATCCAAGCATTAGGGTTTGTATGAGCATATAGGATGTTCTTAGGACCAAAACCCATCAGTGGTATCAGAGCCTAGATTGGTTTCTATTGTATTGATGCTTTGTATGTTGAAAAAATTCGATTTTTGTGTTTCTGGGGGCTGAACTCGCCGAGTTCATGCTAACTCGACGAGTCCATGCCTGACTCGACGAGTCGGCTCGTCAGTGAGAAGGAAAACCGGGATTTCTTGCTATTTTTGCTTGAGGATACTTACCTTATCATATTAGATCAATATAAATCCGATTTTATGATATATTTGACTATATTCTTGATCTAATTGAAGATATTTATCAATTAATAAAATATTTGTATCCTTATGTGATAGTTGATTAATTATTTTGATGAAATTGATAAATTGTTTTGCAAGAAATCATTAAATAAATCAAATATGGATAATTATGTGATTAATTGTTAATTTAGATTATTTGTTATTTGATCCTTGTGTTATGAAAAGTTTCACATTTTCTCCTTTAGGTTTTATAGTTTAAATTTGAACTCAAAAGTTTTGTTGTTTTGAAATTTAAATAGTTGAAACCCTAATGTTTTGAAAAAGGTTTCAAAACTTGCCCTCAAGTTTTGGAATTTAAATTTTGATTAATAGTTTAATTTTGATGCATATTTAAATTCTAAACCCTAATGTTTTGAAATGTTTCAAAACATGCCCTCAAGTTTTGGAATTTAAAAGTTGATTAAAAGTTTAATTAGGAATGTTAAATTCTAAAACTCTAGTATTGTTTTGAAAAAGTTCAAATCACACCCTTATGGTTTTATTAATTAATTAAAGTGTATAACTAAAAGAGGTTTAATAAATCCATAAAAGTTTTGGTTTACAATTTAATTGAATTAAAAGTATAATTGTTAAATTTGACCACCTAATATTTTAAAAGTGTAAAATACACCCTATACTATATATATAGCATTAAAAGTCTAACATTATATATGTATGAGTAAAAGTCAGTCTTACCGTTAGTAGGCCTCATTCACGAAGCTGGTCTATAAGGGGTGTTTAAGGAAATTGCCTATAAAATGGCGATTGAATGGGTATCCACTCTTACCCACCGCACTCTTGACTAGTGGAGAGTCGTTAGCTGAACGGGTAGGATAGGACGAAACCTTCCATTATAAGTATAATGAATTACTAAAGTAACTAAATGTTTTACAAATTCCTAATCTTAGTTACTTAGGCTAAAGTGAATTGATGTAATTCCATGAAATTACACTTTGTGCCCTTGTGAAGACGTTAGTGGAGCGTCTGTGGTTTACCGGCACACTAAATGGTTCTAAGAAAAGGTAGCAAAGGGTGACTCAATGTTTGTCATAGTTCGGTGGAGCGTGTGTGGTTTACCGGCACATCGAATAGGTGACTGTAACATGTGAGGGCACCATGTAAGTTTGCATGGTTATTCACACCCGCTTTGTGATCCTCGGCATTCCAGTCACAAACAAGAGGGGCATATCGAGATTTAAACATGCCATTGAAAGTTCAATGAATCTCAAAGGATCTAGGAGTTTTCATAGATTTAAAAACTTAAATTTCTTTTACGTTTTTTCATGGTGGAAATTAGTGAATCGTCATTCACTTACCTTCAAATGTTCTGCAATTTGGGTTACGGCATCCCTCTCCCGAGTTGTAGAATATTGTGTTGGGTCCTAGCCTTAGTATCTCATTTGGGTGATTTACTAAGGACTCAATCAATCAACTAACTTGAATTTGTTTTCTCCCGTTTTGTAGATGTCAAAGTTCGACAACTATGGTCTTCCCAAATCCCATGGAACAAGCATTCCACATGAAAATGATATTCCACGGTTCGATCGAGGAACAAGAGATCATGCTTCTCTTCCTCCAATTATTCTCCCTAACCCACAAGCTCAAAGGCTTGACAAGTTCAAGATCACTCAAGCCCTTTTGGCAAGTAAACATAAAGAAGGAAAGTCAGTGTGTGCACATGTCCTAGGGATGAAGTCACACATTGATAGATTAAGAATGTTGGGATCCGTTGTCTGTGAGGAAATGGCTGTTGATTGGGTTCTTCAGTCACTTCCTAACTCATATAGCGAGTTCGTAAGAGAGTACTATATGATGAACCGCGACGTGACCCTTATAGATCTCACCTATATGCTTATTGCTGCTGAATCAGCAATGGTTTGGCGCAATAGAAAAGCAAAGTTGATTGGTGAATCAGCCTTCAAGACCTCTATGTCATGTTTGATCATAAGAGAAAGGCAATGTCTGAAGTAGTTCCATGTCATGTTCCAAAAGAGTCAATTTGCTTTTATTGCCAAGAGAAAGGGCATTAGAGACGAAGCTGCCCCATTTACCTAAGAGATCTAAGAGATGGGAGAGTCGAAACATATGGCTCTAATATAGGTAAAATCCATTAACTAACTCTTTTAAGCTTCTATTCTAGATTCTTAATACATAATGAGATAAGATCACAATTGATGTTCTGTAGGATCGAAGAAAAGAAAGGAAGCTTAAGGGAAGAAGTGAGCAGAATCTAACCATGAAGGAATGGATTTCGATCGCATTTCTCGAGGTTAGATTCTTGAGCTACTACTTAGAGTTAGAATAAGATTGCTAAGAAAGATGTATTAGCATAGTTTTTCAATGAATTGCATTGTAAGGACAAATTTTTCCGCAATAAAATAAATTTTGATTTTATATTATTTATTTATCCTTGCAATGGCGTGTATGAAAAATTGATGTTTGAATGTTTCTAATATTAGCAATAATGGATTTGATTCTTAATTATGTTGTTTGTGGAAATGTCCAGAATTTACCAAATAGGGAGAGTTTCTCATCGCCCAAGTTTCAATTAGACAGAAACTTGGAATCATGCAACTTGGTTGCACGATGAATGAGAAATTTCATATTTGGAAATTAGACTAATTCATTGACAAAGTGTCAAGTGAAGGACTAGGAGATCGAATACACAAAGTTGCGTGTTGACCAAGTCCACCATAAGAGTAACAAAGATATTCGTCATGATTTACAAAAGGTTTAGTAAATATGATTATACTTACAAGATTAAATGTAATTCTGAATTGATTGAAAAAGTTTAAATCAATAGCAGAACGAATAAGAAGAATCAAGAAGGAAAAAAGATGAAAGTTTCTCTATTCTAAGAAGAAGGGAGAGTACCTTTTATGCTTTATGATAGGTCTTAATGATTAAGAACCATATCTCAATTGATCCTCTAAGAGAGTCTTAGTACAATTGTATGTTTAAGAAGAGGAATCAAGAATTGAAGAAATGGTTAAATCAAGAAGTCAATCATACTTCATTCGAAAAACAAGTCTTAGAGTTAAGATTGTGACATTGAGTGAAAAGTATTAAGAAGGTTTGTAACATTCATCAAATGTGGAAAGTTGTGATGTCTTGGATAAGACAAAGATCAACTAGGACCAATTTATGAAGTGTTTTTAACTGCACTAACTCTTGAATATTTGTTTGTCAAGAAATGTTTATGGACAAGAGAAGTTTATATGTCAAGGAGTCAGTGGGAGTCTTAATGGTCTTGAAAGGTTTCAAGAACAAATCAAATAAACCTTATCAATCATCACTAGCACACGAGTTGAGGTTTACAACCTATCGTGTTGACATTATTTTGTTTATGTGCCAATCCAATCGAGTTAATTATGCATGTGAGTCCTATGAGTTCTCATTTGAATGCATAAAAGGCAAGGACCTTGATCAATGGAAAGTACATTGATAAGAAAAGGTGAGCTTCTTAACTACTTGGAAGACATGGTGGGCAGTTGTGCTGCCATAAGGCAAGGAATCAAGATTAAGAAAGTTTGGTCCATATGAGTTTGAATTTGTCGTAAACTTTGGTTTTAACAAATTCACATGGATAGGAATACATACACCGTTTAAATCTAAGTTTCATAAGATTTCCTACTTCATGAAAATGATTGTGAGGAAATGTTTTCACTAAGAAAGATTTTAAGAAGATAGTGATTGTAAAATTGAATTCTCGAATTCAATTATGGTTACGGTATCCCTTTCCATGATTTGAATTGCGAGGTTTGGCAATTAATCTTAATTGTTTAGATACACATATGAACTATCCAAGGCAAAGGTGTATAAGAGGCCTTGATAAAAGATTATCAAAGCATTAAGTATTAGAAACATGAATTTAAGAAATTCAATTAGTATTGTTTTTCTGAAAGTTTAGCTGTTTCTGAATACATGTCGAAAACAAGAGTTATACCTTGCAAAGTCGTAAGGGTTGTTGTTTTGCTATAATTAAGGGAGAGAATATTATGCTTCATTTCAAATCTAAAGGATTAGGTTGAGAAATGTTAATAAATTTAGTCAACGGTACATAGTGTGTTCTTAAATTTTCGATTATGATTACGACATTCCTTTTCACAATTCGAATTTTGAGAACATAGCAAATAAAACATTATGCGTCGTGTCCCATACGCTTCGGGTTTAGGATCGATTGCAAATGCTTTAATGTTTGACCATTATAAAATTTTCCAAATGTCGAGCGCATTTAGAGGGAAAAGGGACTAGAATTGGTTTTGACTAAAATAATTAAACAACTATCAAAGGACAATCCAAAGTTTGACGCGGATTGGTCGCTTGTGAGTAGTTGGAAGCACGGTATTGGATGGACCATATCGACATTATTATGAAAGATTCTATTAAGAATGAGTTGTCATATGGAAATTATGGAAATGTTTCCATATTGGATGGACCGTATCGACATCATTAGGAATAGATAAGATTCTATTAAGAATAAGTTGTCATATAGAAATTATGGAAGCGTGTCCATATTGGGAATTGAATATTGAAAATCTATGTCTAGATTAGAAACTTTTATGCAAAAGGATGTTCAAAGGAATGTACTTTGAGTGAGAGACATCATATCTAAGGAATTGTCTTGTAACAATCTCCGATAGAGGACTTTGCAATATCATTGGCAATAGTCTTTGTGACTTTGGTGCAGTGATATCACGAAATGATCATTGCATAAAATGTTAGAATCTAGCATAATCTATAAGTAGCAAGAATTTGATATTCTTTCACTTATGGAAAAAGGATTTGGAGTTGTTAAATGAGAATGATTGGGAATTTGCTCAATTTGGTCTATTTCACAAAGTAAGAACCATAGGTAAACATTGTGTGCATGCTAGGAGCATGGGACAAGTGTAATAATTCAAGTAAGAAGTTGATTACCCGAAACGACAAATAATGAGTAATCGATATGGTGATAAATAAAAGATGTTTTATTTATGCTCAAAGGTTGAGGCCATATGGGATTAGTATTATTCTTGTGTTTCACTTTGCATGTTTTGACTTCCAGAATAATTTAATTGGTTAAGAACAGTCAAATTATTCGAACGGGCCACAGTCGTTCATATGTTGGAAGTAGATATGAATGAAGACTGTCGTGAATTGGTGTGTGGATTGTCTAAAAGAGTATTAGACATAAGCAAATGTTTGTTGCAACATTCATGAGTGCTTATGAATATGAATTTGAGCATTGGATTAAACCCACGCTCACTTGGATCACTCCATGAATTGTATCACGAGTGATTGGTGAGACGATAACATCTTATATTCTTGAAACCGAGATGTGTGAGTTGTATCTTGCAAATCGGTTGCACATTGATAATATGTAAACGCACTAGTAACTTGGTGTTATAAAACATATTGTTGTGTGTGATTTGGTGAGTGAGTGCAAGCAAGCATTGTATCAAAGTTTATCCGTTCCTTTTATCCAAATTAGGATAAAAGCGATATCTTTGGGCCCCTCGATGATTTAGTGATGACAAACGTAAATGCTCGGCCGGGCTAGGGCTAATTTGATTTGTTCAATTAGTAAGTTGTCATAAATCGGAAACCGAGATATAGTACAAAGAGAATGATTTGAAATCATATCTCATACAATATCTAGAATGGAGGAATATATGATCCCTTATCTAAAGGACACGCGTATCTGATATGATCAGAGTTGACAGCGGCTTTGGAAAGCTACGATTGCAGATCGGGATCTGAAGTCATACGCATAATAGTTATTAGACTTATCCAAGTGGGAGACTGTTGGATTAGTGTCTAAGTCCATAACTATTTTGGTATGTACTTGACCCGATGGTGCATGGTCCTTTTGGGTTGCCTTCACCAAAGCAACTTGATAGGATGAATTATGGAGAGAAAGGATTAAATATGATTTATTAATATATTATGAGAATAATATATTAAAGGAGAAATCATATTGTTTAATTAATATTAGTCAATAATTAATTGGTAATTAGTTTTGTGATTAAAAGAGATTAATTAAACTTAAGGGACTGGAATTGTAATTATAAGATAATTGCAATTTGGGCCATGGATTGCCTTTTATTATAAGGTGGACGAATTCTATAGGGGAAGCCCATATGAAATCGTCCAAGGCCTTAAGGAAAGGGATCCATGGGTTGCTTAGGGCTTAAGCAACCAAATTAGGGTTTCCTTGTTAGATAACCCTAATTACCTCCTATATATATGGATCCCTTATGACCCAAAAACGTGGCTAAGACTTCTCTAGGGTTTGTAGATGGTTTTGGGCAGCCTCCATCCTCTCTCCTCTTCATCCTCTTGCTTATGGTGTTTGTGAACCATTAGAGGAGTGACAATTGTGACTCTATGCTTTCTAAAGTCAATACAAGGAGGAATTGGATTATTATTGCTACATAACAATCAAGGTAACATCTTAAACCTATTCTTATGTTAATATGATTACTTGAATGTTAGAATTAGGGTTTATAGTCTTGGATAACTTGCATGTACAATAGAGAAACCTAGATCAAAGCATTAGGGTTTGTATGAGCACATAGGATGTTCTTAGGACCAAAACCCATCACCACTGTCTATGTACCATTCTTCGTCGAATTGCTCGTCACTTATAACCTGCAAAAATTAAGCAGATTTAGGAACCCAAAGTTTCTTGGGTCCTCGTGAGCCTTTTATAGAAACAGGAATAGTAAGAGAAACATCAACAAGATATGTTCGTTTTATTAAGGTTGTTTCATCTTTCCTCTTAATGGTAAACACTTTGATTTTATTGGAGTTAAATGCAGGTATTTTGGATTCAGGTTCAGGCGTTTTGACTTTTGCTTGCTTTCGGTCTTCATTTGCTGAGGAAATCTTCCTTTTTCCTTTCAAATCCTTCGACGATTGTGAGTTTGGTGTAGGACGAGAATTAGGCTTAGAAGAAGAATGAGAGCGAGAAGAATTAGAAGAAAAGATATTAGAATGAGAATCTTTCCTGACTTGAGGTTCAAAATGAACCTTTCGGCTGAGATCATTTGAGGGACCGAACCTGGACCTTCGTTTGCCGTTTGATGATGGACCGAAACTGTTTTTCTGGTTGTTGTGAGTCGCTGGACTGAAGCTGGGTCTTTTACTGTAAAAGCTTGAAGGGCTAAACTCTGGTCTTTGTCTGTTGTTGTTTGGTGGACCGAAACCAGCCTTTCGGTTGTTGTTACTTTCGGGACCGAACCTATCCTTCCGGTTTTGTTCTTCCTGTGGCCCGAAAGTCTTCTTGCAGTTCTTCTGATCTGATGGACCGAAACTCCTTTTACTCTTATCTTCTTCTCCTTTTGGCTTGGAGTTTCTGTCAAAGTAAGCATAGTGAGGATTTTGGGAGCGCCGAAATTGCTTTCGCTCTGAGAGATTTTTCTTGTATCTCAGATTTCTCTGCTGCTTTTGATTTTTCACCTGTTTCGGTTGTCTGTGAATACTTGCCTTCTGTTTCGGCTTCTTAGCAACAGGTTCACCTTTCATGGAAGAGGATTCACTAGTTGAGGAGACATATTCCACCGGAATCTCTTTTGTTCCGCTGGAACTGGGCACGTCAAAGTTGGTAGGTTTATTCAGTGGTTCTGCCACATATCTACCTTTGGCCTTCCATGATGTTCACTCCGACAAACCAACTGTTTCATTTGCGTTGTCTATCGGTGCAGACCAGAAAAATTCATCACAACCATCTGCATTATCTTCACTCACTATGGCAGTGAGTCTGGCTGTCTGATGTTCGGTTACTCCTGTGACCTTATAAACCTGATTTGAAGTGGTTCTAACCTTTTGATATACAACGACCTTTTCTTTAAGTATCGGGGACTTATTTTTGGACAGACAAGCGAATTCCACAGAATTTTCAAAAATCAAGTTTTTGTGGTTTTCGGGTTCGCTCCTAATAAACTCTGAACAGTCAACCTCATCCTCTACAGAGATTTCACTCATGTCATCGTCCTCATTAAGTTCAGATGCATTTTCAACATCAATTTTATTTTCTGAACTTAATTTGGTACTCAATGAGTCAAATTTTTGTATAGTTTCGGCTCTGAGTTTCAACTTATCATTTTCATCCAAAAGATTCTTAAGCATGTCCTTATGGTCTTTGGACTTTATAAAAGATTCAATTTTGTCCAGACCATACATATAGGTGGGATTTACATCGTCTGAAGATACAAAACTTTCACAATTGTATGCTTCAGCATCGATTTCATCCTCCTTTAACTCAAGGAAGGGCAAAATCATGTGATGTATCTTCTGGCCTATTTCACAGTTTAAATGCAGCTGAGTAATGTTAGTATAAAGTCTTTTTGCAATTAAACAAAAAACATTCCTCTGTTTTAACAATTTAAGATTGTCTCTTTTCAAATAAATATTCTCATCCCTAGATTTAACCAGCTCCAACTCCTTCTGTTCTATCCATATCCTTCGCTCCTCACTCTTGGATGACACCCTGCTTATTTGGTCAGTTAGATTAGAATTCACGACATGTGTTTGAGTTAAACAACTATCTAGATTTGAAATTCTTGAATTCAAGTTATTTAATTCCTTATCATATGATGTTTGTGGAATTTTAAATGAAACAAAAATGGATTGTACCTTCTTGATCAGTTCATCTAGTTCACTGATCTGCACACTGAGAGGCTTCGTTGTAAAGCACACGTCCTCTCGCTCCTTATCCACTTCGTTTCCTCCATCAGTGTTGTATCCTCTTATCTGGGATACATCCGTCACCATCATACATCTTCCACCAACATCACTATTCTTCGCCACATAAGCCTTTCCATGAGAAGGCTTTCTCACCTCATCATCTTCTGAGTCGGTTGACCATAAATGTACGCCACCGAACTCATCATCATCTACCGAATCCTGCACAACAAGAGCATTAATAGAGGGATTAGTATTAGCCTTCTTCCTTTTAATTTCCTCCAGTCTTTTCAGGAGACTCGCTTCTTCATCCTTCTCCTCATCTTTCTCTGCCATCTTTTTCAACACACAATCTTTTGCGTAGTGATTTTTCCCACCACAGTAAAAACAACTGACACCAGAGTCAGCTTCACCCTTCGCTTCTTTCTTTGATTCTTCAACCTTCGGCTCCTCTTTCACCTTTTCAGAGTTGTAGCTTCCCTGCCAGTTTTGGTTCTTGTTGGTAGGGAACCTCTTCTTGATGAACCTTCTGGGATTTGACACCATCATTGCATAGTCTTTAGATGTCAAATCACAGTCTTCCAGATTCAAATCTTCTTCTTCTGCTGCTGCATTCTTACCTTTACACAGACGAGCCAAAGACCCCAAGTTTGAAACCACGCTCTTCTCTTGTAGCACAATCTTTTCCTGGGATTTCAGAATCCCCACCAGTTTTGCCAAGGAATACGATTTGAACTTCTCATGCGCTTTAACCGTCGACACAACTGCCCTCCATTCGGGTCTTAGGCCATTTAAGAAAGTGACCTTCTGTTCGATGAGCTTTCTTTCAATGTCATGTTTGATCATCTTGCTGAAAAGATGATTGAACTGATCAAATGTTTGTGTAACAACCTTCTCTGGCATCTGCTTGAATTCTCCAAATTCAGAGAGAAGTAGGGTATGAATTTAGTGCTCTAAATCTTCATCTGTGGAGTACAGCTCTCGCAGCTGATCCCAAATTTCTTTTGCTGTACCACAAGAACTTACTAATCGAAACGTGTCGGATTGAAGAGCGAATCGAATTAGTCTCAATGCCTTAATGTTGCATTGGAACTTCTCATTTTTGTCCTGAGCGACGTCTTTCACATCTTTTAATAGATCATTATACTCCTTTTGAGTTTTAATGATTGCTTGAATGAGCGAAAGGGCCAGATGTGATAGCTTCGCATATCAGATACCCATTATCTTCAGATCCAATAACATAATCTTCAAAGTGGTGCGTCCACACTTCATAGTCTTGAGTGTAGAGGATTGGAATCTTGGTGGTTGATCCGATGCTGTTAGAGATGTTGATGGGATTGGATTGAGAATCGTCCATGCTTGATCGTTTAACCTGTTATAAGATCAGACTTTGTAATACGTAATATTAGGGCAAGATGAATAATTAATGAGATACGTCAATTATGGAGTGACGGCTCAATAAATATCAATGAATGCGGAATAAACCCTAATCACTTCTTTCACAGAAGAGATGTGTATGAATTACACAGTCTCCTACTCTGATACCAATTGATGAGTTGAAAAAACTCTTTGATCGATTAGATCTTAAACAGGTTGATCACAATAATGCAAACAGAAATATCAAACAAGAGAATGAATAAAAATATGTTGAATGATTCAATAGATTCACGCCTCAGCAGAGCTCGATAAAGAACTTCCGTTGTAGAGGCTTTCTAGGGTTACAATCGATAAAAGATATTTTTTGTGAATGATCGACTCCAAAATCTTACGTACAAAGATGCATGCAAGCATCTATAAATACTAAACCCTAATATTAAAATCACGGATGGACAGGCCCAATCCGGATACAAAATTGGACTATGGACCGAGCCCAAGACGCAACACATGATGGAAATTACAATAACTATGTACTTTAGTATACTTGAATCGTGTAATAATGTTCTATGAATCATAAATTATACATATTATAATTTATATGTACGTCTTGAATTGTTTCTGGGTATGAATGTAAACCCATTGCTCAACTTGTACAAAGGGTTAAGTGATTGATGAAAGTATAAGTTTTAAAAGAAGCTTTGTAAACCATTTGAAGATTTTAATAATAAATATTCATTACTTGATGTCAATTTATAAAACGGTTTCAAAACAGTTGTTTGATAAGACAGTTTTTAAGCATATGAAATTCTATTGTTTGAAACACAATTATAAATCACATGTGATTCATTATATAACTATGTGTTTTCTACTTGTATCCCCCCCCCATAAAAGCATTTAAAGTCATTTAAAAGGATAGATTAAGGGGTATGAACTCACCTAAAGTGAGTGACACCAATGTAAGATCGGGGTAGGATGCTAAGAATCAAATGAAGACTTGAACACACATGGATCCTATTTAGCATATAATGACACATATATGCTTACAATTGGTGTTTATGACAACTAATTATGTAATGGAACAAGCTTAGGGACAAGAAACACTTGTACTGAAGTGTTAAACCACATAGGGTTGCTTATAAGGGGTGTAGGGCCTCTTATTAGAGTTTATGGCCCATATGGTAATAACCACATGAGTTTACGGCCAAGGGTTAATTTCCCCATGAGTTTACAGCCGTAAACTCATGGTATTAAGTACCAAGTTGTGTTATAAGGTCATACAAGTCATAATGAAGTGTTCTATGATCAAGTCTAGGCCTTAGGAAGGAATGGTGGCACCATTGCACCACTAACTAGGGTTTACGACCCAAGGATGATCTCTCCATGAGTTTACGGCCATAAACTCATGGTATTGTGTACCGTTTCAAAGTTTAAGGTCCTTAGCTTATGTTGGGAGT
The DNA here is from genome assembly GCF_051521515.1 of Lactuca serriola. Classification (NCBI taxonomy): domain Eukaryota; kingdom Viridiplantae; phylum Streptophyta; class Magnoliopsida; order Asterales; family Asteraceae; genus Lactuca; species Lactuca serriola. Next base: position 287,833,848 of record NC_136410.1, read on the forward strand.
GTTCTAGACTTGGTCCCAAGGCTTTGGAAGGGATTAGGGTTCATTTGCACCCTTAATTAAGGTTTACGGCCCAAGGAGGTTCCTTGGCCGTAAAAACCCTTTTGATCTTGTTTTCTTGATGTTTTCTAGGTGTAAACTAATTGATTCAAGTATAAAACAAGCTAATACAAGAGTACTTACAATATAGAAGCTTGTAAGGGTGTTTAAGGCTCAAGAACACTAGTGTGTGTTCTTGGTGAAATGAAGAACACTTGAAGATCTGTCAAATGAAGAGATTTCATGGATGAAATCATGTACAAACACTAGATATTGAAGTATATCAACTAATCAAGGAAGGAAACACTTACCAAGTTGAAGATCTAGTGAAGAACTCGGATGATACTTGAGAGAGAATGAGTTCTAGGCTTGAAAATGGTAAAAATGACATAAAATGACTAAGTGTCATATTTATACCCTAGAGTTTACGATCGCAAACTCCATTTTATGGCCGTAAACTCCAAACTCTTGGAGTTTTGAGACTTAAGTGTTGCACAATTAACTATAGAGTATACTTCCTATAATTACCTCTGATGTATTTAAGATTAAAACACCCAAACTGACTCCAAAAGTGCTAAAAGTTAGCAGAAGTAAGTTTGACTTCGATTGGATGCAGCGTTTGTTATAAGATGGAAATTTCGAGTTGTCACAAATGACTTGAGTTTGATTGAAAACAATGATTTCTCTTTAACTAAAAATAAAAAAATTTATTGTGATTTTTGGATGTTATATTGGAGAAGAGGTTGGTGGTGAGGTCGGAGAAGATGACCGGAGATGTCGCCGGAGCTTGCGTTCGCCAGAAATATCGTCGGAGGTGGAACTCAAACTCCCCAAAACATGTTTTACCTGCTATAGCAGGTAAAAATTGTATATTTTAAACAAAAAAACAAGTTTAAGGGTTACGAGTGCACCTAAAAAAATTAAGTGACCAAATGTGTACAAAAGTTATAGTTGGTTACCTTTTCAAGTTATTATCGTTTATTGAAAACACCAAGTTTTGAAAAAAGAAAAAGACATGAATATTACTTTATTTTGTCTATTGTTTCATTTTAACCTTGAATAATTATTTAACAAAAGGGTTAGGTCAAAGGTCTCAACCTATTTAGTCTCCTATTTTTCTTTTTCTGATGCATGGTTTTACAATGATGTACTGTTTACAATGTTATCAGTCATTTTACAGTTTTCAAGATTTAACCGTTTAAATAGGTTGTCTTTTTAGTAGATTTTTTTTTGAATGAAGATAATTTTAGAGAGCTAGCAAGGCGGAGGGCTTGATCATTTTAGCATATAGCCGTTCTGAAATCTAGCAACCCAAACGACTAGTCCGTTCTTAACACCTCTCCCGTAAGTATTTTATCAGTAGTGTAATTAATAATAATACTAGAAACCACTACAAAGTACATATAATATTAGGATATAATATTAGGAGGCGTACATCAATCAAACCATCTTAACAAATTAAAACAGATTATGTGTTTTATCCAACCAAAAGACAACCATTGCACATTATCTGCTGTTCTCTAAGGGCTTCATTTCTCCTTGAAAATTAGATCATTTATAGCTTTCCAAAGGCACCACAACACTATGTAGGACAGAGCCAAAAACAGTTTGCGTCTTCTCTTGTCCCCCATTAAAGAATTAGCTATCAAAATCAAAGAGACGAAAAGCACTTTGGGGCAACATTAATTAAACCAGACAAGGAGCAAAACACTGCCACGCCCTAACAGCAAAATCACACTTAAAGAACACATGCTCAACTTCATCAACGTCCCTCAAACAGTTATGCCATAAAATGGAGTTAATTTGCACACATCTCCATGAAATATTAATCGTCAATGGGATCGTGTTATGCATAAGCCTCCAAACAAAATAAGGTGTTTATTTAACGACACGCTTCAAAAAATACTAAATTTACAATGTCTCAGTCTCCTATCTTCTTATACATTGTTTCCAATGATACACAGTTTACAGTGAATCACTATTTAGTATTTACAATATTATCAATTTTTTATACAGTTTTCAAGATTTAACTGTTTAAATAGAATATTTCTTTAGGGTGCTATTATATATACTCCCCTCACTCACATAAATCGTCACATTATGGGAGATATATAAGTATTATTACACTCACATAGAGGATATACAAGAAAATTTAGGGATGCGAATAGAATTTCCTTTTTTTTAAACAGAACAGAAAATGGTATCATGAAGCTTTTATTTAAAAAAATCTTATATGTTTGTATCAATTCTGAACTTGAATGTAAGTCAGCCTAACTGATAGTAATAATGCCGACACAATTCGGGTGCTAGTTCTTTTGGAACTGGAGGCCATCAAATTTGAAATCTATAAGATTCGAAAATAGGGCATTAGAAAACATAAAAACAATGTTTTTCCATTATTTTTTGATGATTTTCGCTAAAAAAGAATATATAGTTATTATTGATTAAATTTTATGATAAAAATTATTAAATTACGACAGTTAATGGATGAAGAAACATATATAGATCCTTTATAAAGACTCCTCTATTTAATAAAAACAAGTTAAAGGTGATATATATTTTTTAAATAAAATCTTTTATTTATTTTACCAAAGAAGTAAATGTTGTGATGTTGTCACACTCACATCACATGGCACATACCCTTTTTCATGCAGACAACCAAATTATGCAACTTGGAAGCTGTTTTCAACTTTTTCAAGCTTTCAGTGGAGACTAGAGTATTCTTTTCTTCCTGTAAACAAAAACATTAGATGATAAATAAATATAAATTTAAAACAAAATTTTGACTTTTTATAATATTTTTAATTTAACGTATAATTATATTTACTAAAAATACATGAAGTTAAATGTACTAAAAACAATTTGATGTGCAAGTAATTTAAAGTATATTACAATACAATAATTTATATCACATGTCATTTAACTTCTTCAAAACAAAGAGGCTTGAATTTGAATCTTTTTAAATTCAATTTTGAAGTAACTACCACACAAAAAAATAAATAATTATATAAAAAATAAGTAAAATGTGTAGAACTAGTCAAGGTTCACTTAAACTATTTTTGTATGTGTACAATCTCTTAAGAAAATGCTAAAAAGACTAACAGAAGTTGTTTAAGCTCCCTTTAATATATCTTATATCATTTTACACTCCCTTTAATAAGCTCCTTAGTAAAAAAAAATACCCTTTTTATAACATTTGGAAATATGCCAAAAAATAAAAAGTTTATTCCTCTATATTCCCATGTCCCAAAAGAAAATAATAATACCAAAAAGAAAAAACCAACAATGTATATGTTGCCAAAAAGGTAAATTAAACACCGAATATCCCAATAAAAATGTGATTGGGACATTTGTGTATTCATTTGCGTCGCCATATTCACATGTTCAATAGGACATGGGTAAAAAGCTGCCACATCATGCTCAAAAAGAATGCGTCACTATCCATCGTTCGATAATTATTAACATTTATTGTATATATGTACTGATTTTGATTTAAAAGAAAGAAAACCCGTATCAAGATTGTTTTTGAACGGTTTGTGTTTCTAGTTAGTTCATTTATCAATAATGGTCTTGTTAGGAGTTAGGACCATTCTTTCGGTTTCGTGCCTGAATCTGGCCCGTATGAAATGGTACGTTGGTGCCACTGTTTTCTGTGCATGGAATATGCATAGATCGCTGTACTTTAAAGATAAACCTTAAATTCACTGTTTTAGCAAACGGTAAGTATTGGTCCAACCATTGAAACTTTTGGTTATCAAATTTATTCTTACTTGATTATAGACTGAAAATTGACTGATTGAGTGGAAAAAAAAATAATAAAACAAGTTGAAAAGGGGTTTTTTAATTCATTGATTGGGAATGTGATCGTATTAGTATCAAAATGGGTAATTACTAGGTTTTGTGTTTGTTAGACATAATTGTATTAACTATTTGCAATGTGGATGATTTGGCACGATGGAAAACGTATCAACGACTAATAAATATAAAGTTGATTATTATGTTTCAAACAAATCTAAAATTGTTCATAAACCCAAAAGTAATATGAATAAATAAATAAATAAATAAATAATAGAACCTAATCTCGGTTGCGATCACGATGAAATAGCCACCTATGGTGTTGGGAGATGAAATTATGTTGTTGTTAGTGATGATTATCCGTATGATTCCTGGACTTGTTGATATATGATATGAAAACAATCTTCAAGCAAATGTGCTTCAATATGATTAAGAGGTGTAAGATACCCTCAAAACCACAAGAATATCACAAGAATTTGTCTTGAAAATCTTAGTAATCAATAAGACAAAGTCCATATTTATAGATATCTTCAAATAAGAAAAAAGGGGTGAAAGTTCACAACACCATCCTAGATGACGCCCCACGCAACTTGTGTGGACAGTGAATAGATTTCAGCAGCATGGGTGTATGAGAGTTGGGCTCTAGGACGGCTAGGTGTCCTAAACGAATGGCCAGCCTTACACTCTTCTAGCATTTCACATAAGCAACACAAGATGGTTCCACGATGGGTTGGCGTCCTAAAGAGCATCTTAAAAGCTACCTATAACACCATGAAGTAGGTTGCTATTTAGTATTCTTTGTCTTTTCACCACAAGATTTTTAACCTATGGGGACGACAAAAATCGTCTCTATAGAGTGGAAAGTCGTCGCTATAGTCCTCAGCAACGACTTGTCGTCGTCATAGACTTTGTTGTCGTAGGTTCGTCACTTTAGGTTGTAAGGTCGTCGTCATAGCCTTCGTCGCTGTAGCCCCCTTATAGCAACGACAAATCGTCCCTATATAGGGACCAATAGAGACAATGTATTGTCTCCATAGTGACCCATATAGAGACGACATATTGTCGCCATAGCTTCATCTATAGTGACGACATATTGTTGCTGTAAATACACCTATAGCACCGATAAGTCGCCCCTATAGGTGTTTCACAGGTTTTACACATTTTTTACCCTCTATGTTAAATTTCCAAAAAAATTATGTACAATATAATTTTCATATAAAATAAAACCAGAAACAATTAAGTTAAATCTCAATCATTCCAAACATCATACCATCCAAACTTTTAAAATATCTTACATGCTCGGTTTACCAAAAATAAAAAGCCAAATTTGATTTTGTTTAGATGTTTCATACAAACCAAACTAAAACAAACAACCTAATTATCAGATCCACTAGAACTACTTTGTCATTCTTCATTTACATCATCTTCTTCATTTTCATCACCTTCTTCCATTTCATCATCTTCATTTTCATATCTTTGATTTTCTTCATCTTGTTCATTGACATTATGACCATTTGGAACTTGTAGTCGGGAAGGATCAAAAGTAAATTGAAATTCTGGAGGTTGGGTGTTTGGATTTTGAGATAAGAACATTTGAAGCATTTGTTCGGTAAATTGTTGACTCATTTATTGAGTCAACTCTTGAGCAAATGGATTGAAGTTTTGGGCATTGGTTGATGTACTTGGCACATAATATAGTGCTATATTTTTCATTTTTCTTCCAACACCTCTTGTATGACTGCTTCTTTCTCCAAGTGAACGTTTGAGACATTCTGTCTGATTAACCAATGAATCATCACCATCAACCTCTTACAACATTTTCCTATACCCTTCCATAATTTTACCCTACAATAAATATTTATTAGTTTTTTTTTTCTAAAATTTGGCAGCATAACAGCTATAAAAAAAAAAAAAAAAAAAAAAAAAAAAAAAAAAAAAACATGTTCAAAGTATATAAATATAAAGAATAACAATTCCAAAATTTGAATAAATATACTTGTAATATATGCAATCCACTTTAAATACAATATAAACAATTCACTTTAAATTCCATATGAATAATTTACACAAAATAACATCATACTAAAAGTACGTAAATATCAATTTTACTTACCCAATCGTGTTGCGCCTGAGGGTGACACCATCCTTTTCCTTCCTTAAAGTGACTTTTTTTCCATCCATCAATGTGGTTTGCCCTTCCGGTTTCTTTTTTCTATAAAAAGTCACACAAACTATTACTAATATTTCATAGAAAATGTAAAAAAAAAAATTAAAAAAAAAAAAAAAAAGAAACCTTAAATAACACTAAAATAAATCTTACTTCCTTATGCTGCTTTTGGGCATAGGATTCAGCACCATGAGAACTTCCATACACATGTTTTCCCCTATACTTTTCATTCATGAATAACTTTTTAATAACTTTCCTCCATGATTTTTCATTCATTCTAGGTGGGGGTGTTTCATCGCCATTGTCACATCAGTGTAGCCTCCAACTCTCATAAAATGCTTTTTCACCTTAGATTTGCGGCACCTGTAACTTGCTTTGAGATTCGCGTCAATTCCTTGCACAATGTTATTCCAATGAGGCGTGTCACGGAAAGAATCTATATCAAAATAATTCTACAAAAGAAAATGAAAGGATTATAAAACATCTCAAAAATATAAAGTTGCAATACTAGTAAACCATTAAATTTTATACGTACATGCAAGGTGGGATAGATTCTTTTTATAATCTTCAGGGACATCATCCCAACTCGAATAGTGAAAAGGGACATTCTTTGCAACCTCATTCGAGACCAAGCGTATATAAACCTGATAGTTATCTCCAACGACCGTATATAGTCTCCCCGTGATATCAAACTCCAAGGGAAATGGCTTCTTCTTGTTAAGTCTAAACCATTCATACAAATTCAAATTTCTTCCAAAACTTCTCTTTGGTTTTGCTACATTTATACATGTAATTAAAAAGTTAGTAAGCTAAAAAGTTATTGAATATAAAGACATATTTAATTAGAACAAGTTACTTACATGACTCACAAGCTCTAAGGATCGTATGCGGCTGTCTTGGAGGTTCACCCCCACCGTCTCCACCGTGTCCTCTAGCAACATGTACTGGCATTCTGTTGAAATAAATAATAAACATAATTTAAACAAAACATTATAAACAAGAATTTTAACATGTAACAATCATCTATTAAAGATAAAAAAAAATGTAACGCTCCGATTCTCGGGTATTGATTTAAATGAAAGTTTATTTGGTTTTAAGATCTACTCGACGAGTTGGTTGCCCTACTCGTCGAGTAGCAGCGGGGTGGGATCGCTCGCCGAGTCCATGAAGAACTCGACGAGTAGGAGCTGGCAGAAGAAAACCTAGATCTTGGGGTTTTTCACCCTATTTAAGGAAGCATAAGCCTCCTTTGGCCTCTTTATAGTCCTTTGAGAGCTCAGAAAACCCTAATTTGTGTGGTGCTTCATCCTTGTATGTTAAGATTTAGAAATGAGGTTTTTGGAAAGGAAGAACTTGGGAAAGAGACTAGGAGCAAGGAAGGCGTGGGAATTAGAAATCTACCTCAACTAGCATCATTTGGAGGTATCAAGTCGTCACCTTTACTTCATTTTCCTTCTAGACCTCATTTGGTTGAGATTTAGGGTTTTTATGGTTTGATTGAGATGATAGTGTGGGATATAAGCTAGATCTGAAGTTGTAACTTCAGATACGGACCCTCTTTGAGTTCTAGAGTCATAAAGCTGCGAGCTTGGTCATGTATGAAGCCTCCTTAAGTATGAAACCCCCATTTTGAGCTTGGATTTGACATTAAGAGCCTTTTAGCCATGCATGCACGTAAAGTTTGCAACTTTACGGGAAATGCATGCCTTAGAAGCTTGGATATGTAATTTGGAGTCATTGCATGGCTTAAAAGAGTCTGTATGGCTTAATGACTAAAGGAAATTGGCGAGTCTCAAGGTCGACTCAGCAAGTCATATGAAGATAGGCCTGGACCCGACGAGTTGGATGAACAACTCGGTAAGTCCGGTGAAGATTGCCATAGAACTCGACGAGTTATATGAACAACTCGGTGAGTCGGTTGAGGTTTCCCCAATTTATGTATGCGTGTGTAACCGTCGAGTTGCAAGAAGGAAGCTGACGAGTGGCATTAGGGTTTCGATCGTAAATCGAAGGACCTCGACGAGTACTTTAAGGAACTCGGCGAGTAGCTAAGGGTACTCGGCGAGTTAGGGTCAACATGGACTGTTGACCTTGACTGATGACTTTGACTTGGACCAGGGTTTTATTAGTTGGCTTTTGGGGTACCTTGAAAGGTTAGGAACTTATAGGTATGATTATATTATGGTAATAGGTGGTGGAGTTTTTTACAGTGATCCGAGGGTTGGGATTCACCTATCGAGTTGACATCTGCAAGGTGAGTTATCCTCACTATATCAATAGGGTCTAAGGCACCAAGGCTGGCCCTTTAGTTGTTATCGTTATGTATGATGCATGTGGTTATGACCTGTTAGGTCTGAATCAGGATAGACAGTATGTTATGCTATTATGATTCGTAAGGATGGGTATGTTAGTGACCTGCTAAGTCGGTGCTCTAGTTATGAGAGATTGCTATGATTGATGATCAGTGAAATAGATATGTTTGATGTTGTATATGCCAGTATATGTTATCTATGCGCACATGGGTTATTTGCTTGATGCTTGGGATGAGGCGGTCATGCTGTGTGTTGAAGGTCAACACACCCTATGAGCGATCCGGAGAGACTGTAGGCCCATGTGGCGGTCCAGTCATGCCGAAGACTCGCGACAGATTCAAATAGACTGTAGGCCCTACAGGGCGGTCCAGTCATGACGATGGCCCAGTATGCATCTTGTTGATTGTCTGGTATTGATATGGTATTATCAGTGCGGTATTGATATTTTGGGGGTAGCTCACTATGCCCTCAGGCTTACAATTTTCAGTTTATTGTTTCCGGTACTTCAGGAGATCATAGCAAGGCGAAGGCGTGACCATACTGCTCCTCATCCTTATGATCTGGTTATTGGGACACTCTGATGAATAATGATTGAAAACATTTTGTAAACAAATACTATTTGGTTTTATTTATGATTGGAAAAGTTTAAATTGGCGTAAAATTTTTGGATGCGTCAAAAAACATTATAATACATTTAATCATAATCATCACTGGAATAATACGATGATTTAGGATAAAGAGCAAACCTAAATTAATTATGAGGAATATTGGATAGTATCTTCTTATGAGTACGAGTAAATGGGGAATAGAACTTTAAAAATATGTCATTGATCCAGGAGCATTGATTAGACATGGTCATTTGTCCTTAGTCCGAGAGTATAGATATGACATAGTTATTTGTCATTAATCCGTGAGTATGGATTTAGACATAGAAAAATGTCCCCAGTCCGAGAGTATGGAATGGGCACAATTATTGATTCGAGAGCATGGATTAGATCCGAGAGTATGGATTAAGTAAAGTGTGACAACCTGAAATTTTTTGCCTTATATAGTCAAGCCAATCAACCTTAATTCAGACTCACTCCTGCTATCTTTTAGCACTGTTTAGAGTCTGTTTGAGTGTTCTAAGCCTAGGACATTGAAGGAATGAGTGTTAGGAAGTACCTGCTACAGTCTCTGTATAACGTTCAAGCCTTAATCATCATCAAAAGGAGTTCACAGCCACAACACTTGAGTTTACGGCCATAAACTCAAGGTTGGCCGTAAACTCCCCCTTAAAGCCTCATTTCCTTCATTTTTATTTCATTTTTACACTTCCAACTCAAGAAACCTCCATTCTCTCTCAAGTATCATCGAGCCTTTCACTTTGATCTTCAAATATGTAAATGATTTCTTCCTTTGTTTAGTTGATTCACTCTTTGATCTAGTATCACTCCATGATCTCATCCATAAAATCATTCCTTTTTTATTAGATCACCAAGAACACACACTTGTTCTTGGTGGCCGAAATCTCCTCAAAGGCCCTCAAAAGTGTGTGCATTCCATCTATCCTCTAGTTTTACATGTTAAACACTGGATCATAGTCTTGAAACATCATAAATCTCATGATCTTCAAGAGTTTACGATTGTAAACTCTTGGTTATGGCCGTAAACCCTTGTTTTGGTCATGTCTTGAGCCTTAAACACTTCTAGACACTTGCTAACAATTAAGAACTCTTGAACCCCTATGATTTAAGACCCAGTTACCCTAAACATCTTGAGTTTACGGCCATGGAATCTCCCTTGGCCATAAACCCATGAATTGGTCACATTTTCGCTGCAAACCCTTCTCATATCCAAGCCTTAGACCTTAAACCCCTAATGGATGATAGATAGGACCTTAAACCACTCTCCTTTGCATAATGGTCATGACTTTATGGCCGTAAACTCCTTGCTTGGCTGTAAACTCATCTACATTGGCCGTAAACACTCCTCTGGTCAGTCACATGTGATTGATCACTTCACTTCAAGTGTTCCTTAGTACCTTAGAGTGTTTTCTAGCATGTTAGTTGCTTTAAACACTATATTCATGCCGATATATGCCATATATGTCATATAGGACTCGTTTGTGTCTTAGGAGTTCATTCATGGAACTTTTCATCCTTACACGCATCTGCAATTGAATCACCCACATAAGGTGAGTTCATACCCCTATAATCAATCTTTTAAACTGTTTTAAATGTTTTTAAGGGGTGGGAATACAAGTTGAACACAATTGATAATTGTGTAAATGTTTGATATAAACATCTTTCAAAGGTTTCTTATGTTTTTATAAGTGATCAAAACATTTCAAAACCTCTTTTTATGTTATGTTACTTTATAATTTATAAAGCTCCATTTTTAAAGTACAATCATAACTTAGTATATAAATGAGTCTTTTCAATAACAGTTCAAGTAAACATGCTAGTAAACTATAATAGGTATAGTTTAGGGGTTCAGTTCATATTAAGATACTATAAACAGAAATAACATACTATAAAGAGAAACAGGGAAGAAGATACAATACACGATAACAGAAGGAACATACTAAGATACTATAAACAGAAAGAACATACTAAATGCTATATTAGGAGAACAATACAGGATCTAATTATACAAATAATCACTAACTCATTGTTCTAAACAAAAGGTGATAGTAACTTGGGTATACATGATCATATAACTTTAATGTGAATTTACACAACCTAGCAATTTGTTTGTGGAAGTCGCGTTTGGTCCCCAGAATCTCTTGTAGGGATAGCGTATAGTATCGGTACTACTCATCACATTACAACTTTAATATAACAAACTTGTTTTAAGGTAATCAGGACATCAAATCAAAAGACAACTAAGTACTTACATTTTCCCATTACTTTCATATTTGGACAGTTTCAATTGAAAGTTAATGCAAACTATTTTCGAGTTAAGATAGTTATAAACTAGGGAAAACTTACATCTTTTCAAACAACAAACAGAACAGTCGAGTCTAGTACATTCAGTAGAAAGGGACCTATAATGATAACTCTATGATTCCTTAGTGTAGACATCAGGGATATATATTAATCAGATCCGACAGGTATTAGGATGTGTGCCTTCTACTTCATTTCCTGTTCCTTGTTTGGTTGTGGGCTTAAAGCAGATTCACTCAGCCTACTATCTGTCCGATCTTAACTATGTATATGTTCCGTATACACCAAGAAATCATAAAGGGTACCAGGTATGGGTCAGGTCGTAGGACACTAATTAATTGCGCTGTTTTCTAGTACAAAACATACTTTTCAAATAGAACGTTTGGTATACAAAACAAGAAACTTGGCAGTAAAAGGGTTTAATCCATTTTATTAAACCAGTATAACTTAAAGGACCTTAAGTGGTTAACTCTATAATACCTTGGTTTATACATCAGGGTTATATATGATTAATACCAGATAGGTAGTTGGATGTGTGCTTTCCGCCTTACTTCCTGTTCCTTGTTTGGTTTTGGACTTAGGGCAGATTTACACAATTAATTATCTATTCGATATTTGATTATATATAGCTAGTATAAACCAAGTGATTATAGAAGAAACCATTTAGGGTTACCATTTTTACTAAAATAAATAAGGGTTTTCTTAAAGAATTTTTTCATCAAATATAAAGGAACTATTGCAATTAACTCCGTGAGTACCAAGTGAATATACCAGGGTTATATACAACGATGACCTAACAAACAATAGGAGGTGCGCCTTCCGCCTCATTCCATGTTCCTTGTTTGGTTGTGGGCTTAGGGCAGATACACACAATCGATTGCTTGTTTACTTTGGGTTTTATATAGCTTGTATCCACTTAGTACTCATAGAAAGGATTGTAGAGTCATTTTTACTTATCTTTCATCAAAGTAGGAAATATAGGATTTTCCGGAGGAATAGGCGAACACTCCTAAACAGAACTTACAACTACTACAACTTTCTTACAACTTACATTACATCACTAAAATCTTATGAACTCACCAGCTTACAAGTTGATCTATGCTTTCAAAATAACTTGTATTCTCAGTAAACCAGTAGGCAGGTACGCGTACTAGGAATTCAGAAGATGGAGCAGTATAGCTTCATGTCTTGTTTTGTTGTTTACTTTTTGTCTATGTTATGTGAACCACATACTTTGTAAACACTTTCTTTCTAATGAAATGGTTGTTTATTACTTTGATTACTATGATGCATGTCTTGTGATACTAAATATGACGTCCTCCGCCCCTGAACGTTTCTGTTGTTCCGGTTTTGGGGTGTGACAGATTGGTATCAGAGCATTGTTTATAGTGAACTAAGTATATCAACCGATAAAAGATATACAACTATAAATACAATGGGGCTTAAGTGCCCTGGATAATAATATATTTTAAGAATATAACAATACGTTATAAAAATATGCCTACTTGCTTATACATATATACATACTAGAACAAGTATCACAAGAAGAAAAGAACATAAGTATTTAAAGGTTGAACATTGCGGTCAAACCTGGACAGTTATGTAATCATATATGGGATCAATATAGCCTGATCAACTATATTCATTCGAGATGTGACCGACATGTGTTTGGGAGTGGTGTGGTGTTGCAAAAGTCTTAAAACTTACCTAACTCCATTCAAAGAAATTCTAGATCATAACATAAGGATAAGATACGATGGGATTATTTTATGACACTATAACACGATAACAAGTTTAAAAAAATACCAAGTACATTACATTAAAATACTATAGGAGTATTTTAGGCACTATATAAATAACTTATGTGATAACTTAAAAGACCCTTACGGATAGTTCTATAATCTTGCAATGCATACACCCAAGGTTTTATATAATTGAGATTTTATAGACTTAGAATTTGTGATCTACGCTTCACTACGTGTTCCTTGTTTGGTTGTGGTTTTGGAGTAGGATCACTTATTCGAAGGTCTATTTAATCTTAAATTAGATACAACTTGTATACATTGTGAAATTATAGAAGGGCTCTGTAAGGATCTCCCCATAATGTTTCAATTAAATCTCATAGATTCTTTAGACACTTCCATTCTCGCATGACAAACCCAGATAGATGTAACCACTTTCTCATAGCAGTCAATAGAAGAGTCAAGGAGGAACAAGAGCAAGTTCATGAGAAGTTTTCGAAGAAGGATCAACTGAAGTAACCAAAACGTCATATGTGACACACTAATAAATAATAAATATTCGTTAACTTAATGAGTTAGTGGAAACACTACTCACCCTATGTGTTAGAATTATTTTCTTTACATGAAACTGTTAACAGTTATTCAAGTCACAGATATTCATTCGAAGATAGCCATTTCTAATTCATAAAGTTTATTAGCTATAGACTCTTCTATGAATCGTTTCCAGAACCCTGAGGAAGTCAGGACCAAATACACTCAGAACTAGGATAACCTTGTCTTTCAGCTTTCGGCTTTTATCCACTGCTATAGACTTATTTCCATTTCATCTTTGTATTCGTTTTAGCAAAGAAGCCTCCTCGCAGATCGAACAGACGCACTACTCCAATAACTCCAACTCAAACTCTACTACCTCCTCCTAAATTCGACTCTGCTGCTCTCCAAGCAACGATATATGTTGGATTAATGTCTAAGTCCATAACTATATTTGGTATGTACTTGACCCGACCCGGCATGGTCCATTTGGGTTGCACTTCACCGACACAATTTATATGGATAATCTTTTGAGAATAGTATGTTTATGATTAATATTAATATATTATAAGTTCTAATATATTAATATGGAATCATATTATTTAATTAGTATTGATCAAGAATTAATTTAGAATTAATTAAGTGATCAAAATGAACTAATTAAATATGGACTCTTGTATATATGGAATGGGCCAAGTTCATTTAGGTTGGGCTAAGCTTTCATGGATAGTCCATGGAGTGTTTAACCCATGGATCATATGAAATGAAAGGTCATGGGTTTAACCCTATTCTCCATACTATATAAAGATGTCCTTGGTTGGTGAAATTGGCACTAGTGTGGATACACTAAGAAGGGCTAGCAAATTTCACAAGAGAAAACCAAGTATCCATATTCTCTAAAGTATTCCAAGGTGTCTTGGTGATTTGTGATTCCACTTGAGGCTTCCACACTATTGGGGCTAAGCTCTTAAAGCTTGAAGACATCAAGCTACATCAAGAGGTATGTATTCTATCTTGTTACATTCATAGTTTTTGTATGCTAGATTAGGATAATACCTTGGATGTTCTTATTTGCATGTATAATAGAGAAAACATAGATCCAAGGTATTTAGGGTTGCATGTACACTTAGGAGTGTTAGAATGCTCAAAACCCAACAGTGGTATCAGAGCCTAGGCTTGTTTTCTTGTTATACCTACAATAGAAGCTGAAAAAACGAATTTGGTGCTGTCTGATCATCAGACTCGGCGAGTCCATCAGAGGACTCGGCGAGTCCATGCCTAAAAATTGATGAATTCGATCCAACTCGCCGAGTTGGTTCATGCACTCGACGAGTTGGACCCCCAGACAGCATAAACTCGACTTTTTTGGCTAGAAATGGACTAGGAACATTACCCTAAGTTGTTTTTGAACTTATAAACGTGTTTTTTGATGTGGTAATGTTCATGCTAATCCATTTTCAAAGATAATTGTCAATAGATTCATGTTTTGTATTAGTTTAAGGTTTAGACTAATTACATGAAAAAGTTTGATTTGAATTATCTTGTTCTTATGAGTTGCTTAGATTAATAGAAAAGTTAATTGAAATAGTTGTTTTCAATCCATTTTAATCTAAGAGTTGAGTATAAAATGTGATTGTGTAACTTGTCCTCAAGTTACATGAAAAGTCACATTTAAGACTCATAAAACTCATAAAAGTTGGCAATGGTTACAAAATGAAGAGTCTTGTGTCATTGAATAATTTTTTATGACTCCATAACTTGTCCTCAAGTTATGGAAGTTCAAGAGTCACTTCATTAAAGAAAAATATGTAACCATAATTAAATCCATAAGTTATAAAATAAAGAAAAAGTTAGTTCTTTTATTAGTTTA
Organism: Lactuca serriola; assembly: GCF_051521515.1. Classification (NCBI taxonomy): domain Eukaryota; kingdom Viridiplantae; phylum Streptophyta; class Magnoliopsida; order Asterales; family Asteraceae; genus Lactuca; species Lactuca serriola. Next base: position 287,849,228 of record NC_136410.1, read on the forward strand.
AAGTCTTCCATAACTTGTCCTCAAGTTATGGAACTTGAAGAGTTTTTGGATTAAAACTACTTTAAACACATAAGTTATGGAATTAATTAGTTTTAAATAGTTTCAAAACTTGCCCTCAAGTTTTGGAATTTGAAAAGTTTTCCTTATGAATACTTTAATTCTAAGTTAGCCCTTAGAATTTTAAAAGTTAAAATTCAACCCTTATACTTTATAATATTATAAGTTAATAATATATATATGTATAAGAGTAAAGTCAGTCTTACCGCTAGTACGCCTCATTTACGAAGTCGGTCTATAAGGTGGGTATAAGGTTGTTGCCTATAAAATGGCAACTTAATGGGTGTCCACTCTCACCCACCGCTTGCTTGACCGGTGGAGGGTCGTTAGCCAAACAGGTTTGACAAGACTATAATTCTCCTTCATTAAAAGTATTAATGATAATACTAAGTAACTAAACTCTTAATAATACCCAATCTTAGTTACTTAGGAAAAATGTGAATAAGGTGCTAACCCATGAAATTACACTTTACACTTTGTCTAAGTCGTTAGTGGAGCGTGTGTGGTTAACCGGCACACTAACTTGGACTTAACAAAGGTAGGTAAAGGGTGACTTAATATTTATCATAGTATCGATGGAGCGTGTGTGGTTAACCGGCACATCGATTGAGGGGTAATTTATTAAGGGTACCAAGTGATTTGCATGGTTACTTCACACCTTGTTTTGTGATCCTCGGCATCCCAGTCACAAAACCTGAAGGGCACACTCGAGATTGAAACATGCCTTTGAACAGTTCAATGAATCTCAAAGATCTAGGAGTTTCAAAACCAATTAAAACCTAATAATACTTTTCGTTTATCTTGGTGGAAATTGGTGAATCGTCATTCACCTACCTTCAAATATTTTATAGCTTGGATTACGGCATACCTCTTCTAAGTTATAAAATAGTTTGTTGGGTCCTAGCCTTAATATTTCATATTGGGTGTCATATTAAGGACTTTAAAATCAACTATCTTGAATATCTCCCAAAAGATGTCTGGTATAGACACCTATGATCTTCCCAAATCTCTTGAAACAAGGTTTCCTAATGAAGATGATGTCCCATGGAAATCATACTTCATTCACCTCCTCCAATTATTCTCCCTAACCCACAAGTTCTTGAAAAAGTTTAAGGTTACTCAAGCCCTATTGGCAAGGCAAGGTCAAGGTGTGGTCACATCTTGGAGATGTAGTCACATATTGACAAGCAGGGAGAGTTGGGTGTCAAAGTCTTGAGAAAGTTGGTGGTTCAATCACTTTCTAAGTCACATAGTGAGTTCTTTTGGAACACCTATGAAACAGACTATGACAAGACCCTTAATGATCTTATCTATTTGTTAATATCAACTTCCTAAAACTTTATGGACATTGACAATGATGACATTGGATATCTAGTAAAGCTCTCTCATCCCGGTGGAAAGGGATCAGCCATAGTCAACTCGGTTGACCAAATGGTAAAGAGAAAAGCTAAGTCTGTGATAGTCTCGTGTACCATTATCAAAGGGTTCATATGTTTATATTGCCAAAGGAAGGGGCATTGGTCACGAAGCTGCCAAATTTACCTAAGGATGTTAAAGTCAATAAGTTTGACTCTACTTCAGGTAAAGTCCACTATCTAACTCTGTTAAGTTTCTATTCTGAGAGTCTTGATACTTGATGTGACTGGGTCACATGGTGATGTTTTAAGAATCAAAGAAAAAGTGGAGAAACTTAAAGAAAGAATATGCTGAATCTGATCGCATAGATGGATTTCTATCGCATAGTTTGAAAAATCGGATTCTTGAGCTACTTCTTAGGAGTTATGAGATATTGCTTAAGGAATAGATAACAACAAGTTTTCATATGGATTGTAAGGATAAGTTTTTCCGCAAAGCTTTAAAATAAAAGAAAAATTTTTGATTTTATTTATTTTAAAATATCCTTACAATGGCATTTAAGGAAAAATTGTTGCTTATATGATTCCATTAAGAGCAAGAGTGGAAATATGAAATTGATTCTTTCATTTGTGGTAATGTCTAGATTTACCAAATAAGGAAAGATTCTCATCACCCAAGTTTCAATTGGACCGGAACTTGGAATCATGCAAGTTGTATAGCATGATGAATGAGAACTTTCAAGTTTTGGAAAATTAAGACTAATTACTTGTTCACATGGATGTGTGAATCAAGTAAAGGACTAAGGGATCGAGTACACATTCTTGTGCACTGGTCAAGTCCACCACAAAAAGATTGATAAAACTATTCGTCATAGTTTACTAAAGCACAGTAAATATGATTATACTTACAAGCTTAAGTGTAATTCTGAGACATTGGAAAAGGGTTCCAATGTAAGGCAGAGCGAATAAGAAGAATCAAATTAGGCAGAAGGATAAAAGTTTCTCAAATCTGAAAAGATGGGAGAGTACTTTAGTATCAGTTTTTGTGATCATCTTAATGATTAAGAAACCATAGCACAATTAGTTCTCTAAGGAAGTCTTAGTGCATTCTTATGACTAAGAATAGGGATCTTGAATTGTTGAAATGATTAAATCAAGAAGATGAGTCATACTTCGTTCCAATACAAGTCTTAGAGTCATACTCCAAGATTGTCATTTAAGTGACATGTCTTAAAGAAGGTTAAAAACACTTGTCAAATGTAAGAGTAAAAGTTTTCTACTCTTGTACATTTGAAATTGGTAAGTTGTGATGTTTTGGATAAAACAAAGACCAACTTAGGCCAAATGTGTGAAGTGTTTGTCTTGATTAGAATCCACACTGTCTCTTGGATGTTTGACAAGGGAGTCTTAAAGGTCTTGAAAGTCTCAAGAACTAATCAAGAATAAAACCTGAAGGTCTTCCCTAGCACACGACTTGAGGTTTATAACCTATCGTGTTGACATATCTGTGCCCATTCCAGTTAAAGTTGGCTTTGCATATGAGTTCTTAGAGTTCTCAATTGGTTACACAACTACTTGGAAGCAATGGCAGGCCCTTGAACTGCCAGGTGGCAAGAAATTAAGATTGAGTTCAGTCCATATGAGTTTGGATTTGTCATTATCCTTGTCTTGTGACTATGATTTTGACAATTCACATGGATAAGAACACATACACCATTAAATCTAAGTGTCATAAGGTTTCTCACCGATTCATGAAAATGATGGTGAGGAAACACTTTCACTAAGTAGATTTTAGCTAGATAGCAATTGTGATATTTGCATTCTCAAAGTCGTTAGTGGAGCGTGTGTGGTTTACCGGCACACTAACCTGGACTTGTGAGAAGTGGCAAAAAGGTCTAACCATTATGATTACGGCATACCTCTTCATAATTGTTTAGACTCACAAGTGTGCTATCTAAGGGAAGGTGTATGATTTTGATAAAGTCTTATCAAAACAATCTAGTATCAGAAATCTGAACTTTGGTAAGAAAGTCAATGAAGTATTGATTTCTAGAAGTCCAGGTGATTTCTGAGAACATGTCAAAGCTAGTGGGAGCATAAGTGTTATGCTAATAATCATCATGTTAGTGGGAGCATGATAATTATGATAAATATTGCAAGTTAGCAATGTTAATTATAGAAAACAAAAGGTTTCAATTGGGAAAAGTTGTTTTGCTATAATTAAGGGAGAGGAAATTATACTTCATCTCAAATCTACAAGCTTAGATCGTGAGGTTTTAATCGTTTAGTCAAGGAAATATATATGAATTTCACGTTGGAATGGCTCAACACAAGGAAATTCTGTATATGGGTCCATTATTTGCGTTCTAAAATTCGATTATGATTACGGCATCCCTTTTCATAATCTGAATTATGAGAACTTGGCAAATTGAAATGGTAATAGTATAGCAAAAGACTGGTTAGTCTTTATGTGAGACATCATGAATCGTGTCCCATATGCTTCGGATATAGGATCGATTACATGTGCTATATTCATCCTTTCTAAAATTTTCCAAATGCCTGGGGCATTAAGAAGGGAAAAGGTTTAGAACTGGATATGACTAAAAGGATTAAACAATTGTCGAGAACAATCTAAGGTTTACAAAAGATTGGTTACTCAAGGACAGTTGGAAGTATAGTGATAATTCTGGAAGGACCATATTGACATAATCTGTAAGGAGGCAACTCTTGTTCAGAAGTGATAGTCAAAATGGAATCTGGAAATGTTTCAAAGTTAGAAATTTCAATCTGTGTAAGATTAAGGAAACTTAATGCAAGAAGGATATTTCCAAGGAGTTGATCTCCTTTGGAATACTCTGTAATGATTGTTGCCAAGTCTTTGTGAGTTTGTGCATAATCGTTACAAGAGTATCAATGCATATAAGTTTAGAATCTAACAGATTTCAGTAAATGGCATGAATTTGGAATTCTTGCATTTGCAGTAAGGATTTGGGAGTGTGAAAAGAGAATCATTGAAGTTATGTTCAATTGATCTAGTTCACAAAGTAAAGGTCATAGACAAACATAGTATGCATACTTGGTGTATGGCATGACTAGTGTTTAAGAAAACATAGTGTACATGCTTGGAGCATGGGACAACTGTTGTTTTAAATTCAAGAATAAAGTTGATAGCTGAAACAGTATACAATGAATAATGTGTAATCATATGGTGATAAATAAAAGGTGTTTTATTTATGTTCAAAGGGTTGATACCATATTGGATTCAATTATTATTGTGTTTCATTTTGCATGTTTTGACTTCCCGAATAAACTGGGTTATTCTTCTGGAATGACTATGTTATTCAAACCATCCACAGTCGGTCATATGTTGGAAGTAGATATGAATTAAGAGTGTCATGGGTTGGCTTGTAGAGGTCTAAGGTGTTGGACAAAGGGCTACAACACTCATGAGTGCTCATAAGTTCTGAGTATTGATTCAACCCGCGCTCATTGGAATCACTTCATGGATTTTATCACGAGTGATCATGAGACGATAATATCTTATATTCTTCAAACCTAGAGATATGAGTTGTTACTATGAGTTGGTTGTACATTGATTGCACGAAAACGCATACGGTAACTCGGTGTTATAAAACGTGCCTTTGTGTATGATTCAACAAGTAGTAGAACAAGCCATATGAGTCGAAGTTTATCCATTCCTTTTACCTTCGGGATAAAAGCGATATCTGTGGGCCCCTCGATGATTTGATAATGACAAATGGAAGTGCTCGGCCGGGCCAGGACTGATTTGATTTGTTCAATTAGTCAGTCGTCATAAATCGCAAATCGGGAAACAACAAATGGACAGAGAGAATGATTATAATCCATGTCTCAGTCCATATGATATCTAGAATGGAGGACTATATGATCCCTTATCTAATGGACAAGTCATTGACAAGGTCAGAGTTCATCTACAAGGTCAGAGTTCGACAGCGGCTTTAAGAGCTACGATTGCCAGTTAGGTTTGAAGTCATACGCAATAATAGTTTTAGACTTATCCAAGTGGGAGACTGTTGGATTAATGTCTAAGTCCATAACTATATTTGGTATGTACTTGACCCGACCCGGCATGGTCCATTTGGGTTGCACTTCACCGACACAATTTATATGGATAATCTTTTGAGAATAGTATGTTTATGATTAATATTAATATATTATAAGTTCTAATATATTAATATGGAATCATATTATTTAATTAGTATTGATCAAGAATTAATTTAGAATTAATTAAGTGATCAAAATGAACTAATTAAATATGGACTCTTGTATATATGGAATGGGCCAAGTTCATTTAGGTTGGGCTAAGATTTCATGGATAGTCCATGGAGTGTTTAACCCATGGATCATATGAAATGAAAGGTCATGGGTTTAACCCTATTCTCCATACTATATAAAGATGTCCTTGGTTGGTGAAATTGGCACTAGTGTGGATACACTAAGAAGGGCTAGCAAATTTCACAAGAGAAAACCAAGTATCCATATTCTCTAAAGTATTCCAAGGTGTCTTGGTGATTTGTGATTCCACTTGAGGCTTCCACACTATTGGGGCTAAGCTCTTAAAGCTTGAAGACATCAAGCTACATCAAGAGGTATGTATTCTATCTTGTTACATTCATAGTTTTTGTATGCTAGATTAGGATAATACCATGGATGTTCTTATTTGCATGTATAATAGAGAAAACATAGATCCAAGGTATTTAGGGTTGCATGTACACTTAGGAGTGTTAGAATGCTCAAAACCCAACAATATCCTCCGCAGTGGCAACCGCTCTAGCTCACTTCGGCGAAAGTGGTACCTTCGAATCTGGTAGTGGTACCCACTTAGTCAACACCGGAGCTACTCACATACACCAAAGGGAGTGTTCATATAAGGACTTCATGAACTGCAAACCCAATTCCTTTAATGGAACTGGTGGAGTCATCGCTTTGATGTGATGGTTCGAGAAAATAGATTCGGTCTTTGCAATCTGTTCGTGCCCAGAAGGGAGCAAAGTGATTTTTAATTTCTGCACCTTCTCCGTCAGAGCCCTAACATGGTGGAATATCCATGTTAAGTCATTGACCCTATCAGTGGCTAACTCAATAGGTTGGGAGAACCTAAAAGAGTTAATGTTGGAAGAATACTACCCATTGGGCGAAATTCAAAAGCTGGAACAATAACTATGGGAGCTCATGATGGTCGGCTCAAACATAGTGGCCTACACTGACAAGTTTAGTGACCTGGCAGCACTATTCCCCGGGATGGTTACCCCGAAGAGCAATAAGATACAAAGATACATTTGGGGTCTAACTACCCCGATCCAAGGAGATGTACTGTCTTCTAACCCAACCACATACGATAGTGCCAAACGTATGGCTCAACGACTCATCAACCATGGAATCTGCCATGGTGTAGAAGTCCCCATTCCCGAGCCATCAAAGGGAGAGGACTATAAACAGAAGTTGGGGAATAAGAGGAAGAAGAAGCGAACAACACAGGAACCCCCGCAAGAGCAACAAACGAGTACTTTGTACGCCGCCGCATAACCTTCTACTCCAACACCTGCCAGTCGATATCCTAGAACCCTCCCAAAGTGTGGAAAGTGAAACTCTCACCACATCGGAGTATTTCGGGAAATGCAGTGTCTGAACTGCCACATAAAGGGACACACAGTCCATTTCTGTAGGGCACCGGCTCAACCGATCTCCCAAGTCCCAGAAGTTGAAGAAAACCAAGCCTGCTATGGCTGTGGCGAAGATGGACACTACCAGAAGGACTGCCCGATAACAATCAACTAAGGAGCAGATGGACGATTACTGATGATCACCGCATGAGAATCAACCTCGGAGTCAACAGCGAGCAATGGTACGTTTTCAAAATAGTAATTACTTTAAAAATTAATTTATGTTTATATAAGATTAAAACTAGGGGAAAACACTTAAAAGTAACTATAATAACTCACTTATTGAAACAAGTCAGAGTATTCAAGAGAACTAAAAAGATCCATTCAGAGAAGCTACGATGACTTGGTATGTACATCAGGGTTGTGCATAACTAAGATTTTTCAGGCTTAGAGTGAGTGATTCCGCCTTAATTCTTGTTCCTTGTTTGGTTGTGGATTTGAGGCAGAGTTACTCAGTCGACTGTCTTATTCATCTTAATTATTCATAACTTGTATATGACAGGTGATCATAGTGGTACCAAGGGGGTCGTACTATAAAGTATCGACGCTAGTTATCAAAGCACTTTCATTGTATGTACTCGCTCATCGTGGTATGATACGTAGAAGTGTTAACATCAAGGGGAAAACAGAAAGCACTAGAACATTTACAAATAGTACATTGTCGAACACACTAGGAGTACATTATCATATAACAGACGTGATGTGTTTATAAAACTCTTTGATCGATTAGATCTTTATAACAGGCAAATCAAGAAAGTAAAAACAGTGAGATAAAAACACAAGAATGGATCTGAATGAGTCGAATGATTCGATTAACTCAATCCTCAGCAGAGCTCGATGAAGAACTTCCGCTGTCGAGGATTCTAGGTTTACAAAAGATCAAAATTATAAACCCTATCAATATCTCTATCAAATCTTACGTTAAAGAATGCATGCAAGCATCTATAAATAATAAACCCTACAAAGAACTCACGGATGGACAGGCCCATACCGGAGACAAAATTGGACTAGCTAACGAGCCTAAAGACGCAACACTAACTGGACCTAACAAGACGTTTCTTTCAAATCGGCCAAACTCTTGGTCAGTAAAGAGTCCGTTTCTATCATTCGTTATGAGTTGTCGTGGTCCTCACCATACTAAGTTCATATGTTTTTATCGCTATGACCGTCAAATTCGCGAAACCTTCATCCTTCGTTACGACAGTCCAACCTAAACCTCAGTTTTGTCTCTCGTATTCTAAAACCCAAAGTACTCATGAGAAGAGTACTTTGCCCTCCGAAGCATTGCCGTCGTATGCTCCACAGATCGTCATGAAATACCACTCGTCCAGCAGACCTAGTTCGAGCACAGAGGCTAAGGACGAATATAGTTCACCTATCACTATTCAGGGTATACGCGAGGGTGGTATATGATTATGATTATGCAGATTTAGTATGTGTGCTTCCGTCCTATCTCATGTTCCTTGTTTGGTTGTGGACCTGGGGCAGAGTCGCACATCCGACCGTCTAACTAATCTTAATTTATATACGACTTGTATACACGAGGTAATGATAGATGGACCAAGTATGAATCCTATCATTAGGACAAAGTTTCCAGGTCTACGAGTGGGTATTCCGCCAATTAGAGGAGTGCAGCCCCAGTAGTTCTGCTAAGAAAGCTAATTTCGGGACGAAATTCCATCTAACGGGGGCATGATGTGACAACCTGAAATTTTTTGCCTTGTAAAGTCAAGCCAATCAACCTTAAGCCAGACTCGCTCATGTTATCTTTTAGCATTATTTAGAGTTTGTTTGAGTGTTCTAAGCCTAGTACATTCAAGGAATGAGTGTTAGGAAGTACCTGCTAGAGTCTCTGTACAACGTTCAACCCTTAATCATCATCAAAAGAAGTTCACGGCCACAAAATTTGAGTTTACGACCGTAAACTCAAGGTTGTCCGTAAAGTCCCCCTTAAAGCCTCATTTCCTTCATTTTTCTTTCATTTTTACACTTCCAACTCAAGAAACATCCATTCTCTCTCAAGTATCATCTAGCCTTTCATTTTGATCTTCAAATATGTAAGTGATTTATTCCTTTGTTTAGTTGATTCACTTTTTGATCTAGTATCACTCCATGATTTCATCCATGAAATCATTCCTTTTTTATTAGATCACCAAGAACACCAAGAACACACACTTGTTCTTGGTGGCCGAAATCTCCTCAAATGCCCTCAAAAGTGTGAGTATTCCATCTATCATCTAGTTGTACATGTTAAACACTGGATCATAGTCTAGAAACATCATAATTCTCATGATCTTCAAGAGTTTATGGCCGTAAACCCTTGTTTTGGTCATGTCTTGAGTGTTAAACACTTCTAGACACTTTCTAACCAGTAAGAACTCTTGAACCCCTATGATTTACGACCTAATTACCCAAAAACATCTTGAGTTTACAGCCATGGAATCTCCCTTGGCCGTAAACCCATGAATTGGTCACGTTTTGGCTGCAAACCCTTCTCATATCCAAGCCTTAGACCTTAAACCCCTAATGGATGATAAATAGGACCTTAAACCACTCTCCTTTGCATAATGGTCATAATTTTATGGCCGTAAACTCCTTTCTTGGCCGTAAACTCATCTACCTTGGATGTAAACACTCCTTTGATCAATCATATGTGATTGATCACTTCACTTCAAGTGTTCCTTAGTCCCTTCGAGTGTTTTCTAGCATGCTAGTTGCTTTAAACACTATATTCATGCCAACATATGCCATATATTTCATTTAGGACTCGTTTGTGTCTTGGGAGTTCATTCGTGGAAAGGGACCTATAATGCTAACTTTATGATTCCTTAGTGTAAACATCAGGGATATATATTAATCATATCCGACAGGTATTAGGATGTGCGCCTGCTGCTTCATTTCATGTTCCTTGTTTGGTTGTGGGCATAAAGCAGATTCACCCAGCCTACTATCTATCCGATCTTAACTATGTATATGTTCCGTATACACCAAGAAATCATAAGGGGTACCAAGTATGGGTCAGGTCATAGGACACTAATTCAATGTACCGTTTTCTAGTATAAAACATACTTTTCAAATAGAACGTTTGGTATACAAAACTAGAAACTTGGCAGTAAAAGGGTTTAATTTATTTTATTAAACCAGTATAACTTAAAGCACCTTAAGTGGTTAACTCTATAATACCTTGGTTTATACATCGAGATTATATATAATTAATACCAGATAGGTAGTTGGATGTGTGTTTTCCGCCTTACTTCCTGTTCCTTGTTTGGTTTTGGACTTAGGGCCGATTTACACAACTAATTATCTATTCGATATTTGATTGTATATAGCTAGTATAAACCGAGTGATTATAGAAGGAACCATTGTGGTTACCATTTTTACTAAAAGAAATAAGGGTTTTCTTAAAGAATGTTTCCATCAAATATAAAGGATCTATTGCAATTAACTCCGTGAGTACCAAGTGAATACACCAGGGTTATATACAACGATGATCTAACAAACAATGGGAGGTGTGCCTTCCGCCTCATTCCATGTTCCTTGTTTGGTTGTGGGCTTAGGGCAGATACACACAATCGATTGCTTGTTTACTCTGGGTTTTATATAGCTTGTATCCACTTAGTACTCATAGAAAGGATTGTAGAGACATTTTTACTTATCTTTCTTAAAAGTAGGAAATATAGGATTTTTTGGAGGAACATGCAAACTTTTCTAAACAAAACTTACAACTACTACAACTTTCTTACAACTTACATTACATCACTAAAATCTTATGAACTCTACCAGCTTAAATGCTGATCTACGCTTTCAAAATAACTTGTATTCTCAGTAAACTAGTAGATAGGTACGCACACTGGGAATTCAGAAGATGGAGTAGTATAGCTTCATGTCTTGTTTTGTTGTTTACTTTTTGTCTATGTTATGTGAACCACATACTTTCTAAACACTTTCTTTCTAATGAAATGGTTTTTTTTTTACTTTGATTACTATGATGAATGTCTTTTGATACTAAACATGACGTCCTCCGCCCCCAAACGTTTCCGCCGTTCCGGTTTTGGGGTGTGACATAAAGAGGTCAATTTTTAGGTCCAAGAGTATGGATAATGTCGTTGTGAGGATTGACGAGGTGGGGTAAGAGTTACTTATATTTGGTGAAATTGTACATTTTGGGAGTTCAAAATTATATATGATATAACATTATGGGATTGAAATCCTTATGTACTCACCAGGTTTCCCAACCTGACCCACTCAGTTTATTTGTATCAAAGGTGTCGATACGAAGCTACATTACACTTAGAGATTAAAAGAGATGTAGATCACTAGAGTAAATGGATGTAAGGTCTGTTTATGCTTATGTTTCTATATTGACGATGACATCCTGAAGTTTTAATAAAAACAAAATACATTTCTTCGGAAAATGCTTTGATCGTATATTTATCATGTTTTTCTGGGAACAAATTTCGCAATATTATTCTTTAAAAATGATACTCTGATTTTCAAAAAAGCATAAATAAAATTTTTAAATTGGCCGTGAAATTCGGGACGCCACAGTTTGACATTAGGTAGCTTGTGTTAGATGCTTTTGTTGCTGAGGTTGTTGTTGAGCTTCTGTTGTTTAACGCATGTGAGTTTCCTTACTGTATTACTTATGTCATAGTTGTTTTGCCATGATTTTATGCTTATCCAGACTTGTAGGGTTTTGCTTGTGCTTATATGTTTACATTCTTCGTTAAATTGCTACAGACTTAGGGTTGATACATACCTATTCAGTTGAAACACACTGGTTAGGTTGATACGAACCCGAGGTTGATACAGACCCGTTGTTATCATGTAAAGTTATATGTATTATATGTGATATTTTAGGTAACTCACTAAGCTTTGACTTACAGTTTTAGATTAAATATTTTTCAGGTCCTTCATCAGATTGTAGGAAGATAATGGCATGATTGCAAACACACACACACATCAACAATTTTATGATTTGAGGTTCCATGATGTTTTCCTTTATATCTCTTATTTTGGATTATGGCTTATGAACAAATGCCTTTTCGAGGGTTATAACTTTATGAAAATGAGTGTTTATTCTAATTTAAAAATAAAAGATTTATTCTTCAAATTGAGACGTTTACGGTGAATCAAACAAGCCCTTACAATGTCCTCATCTAATATGTGGAAAAATATATCATTAAAGACAATCCAAGTCACCATTGTTAAGGAGTTATCTATTAGCTCTAGGAATCACCGTGACATAGACATTGATTCAACGTGGTTCATTACTTTATTTACATTTGGATGCCAACACTAAATTTGAATCCGATTAGTACGCAAATTCCTCATGTCCTAACGTCAGTCTTTTCTCACCAAATATAAGGTGTAAACGCTCTTGTGTGATTAAGTAGGTGTCCAGTCAAACATCATGCAACGTTACTTCATGAATAAAGAGTAGGTCCCCCTTCGACTTAGGTATGATTACCCAGCATCCGAACATAATGGACCTAAATGACTCTATTTGTATTCATGTTAAACGATTTATACTTCATCTAACATTACATGTATCGGGCCTTTGCATTCATCTGATTACTAAATATGTACCCATGCTACATTAATTCATAGTTCTTGATTAAATATTAGAAAATGGTAATAAAATAAGCCAAATTTAATTTTTTTTCTCTAAAATATATCTCCAACAAACGTTAAGTATAATTTATATAAAACCAACTCTTTTAATAAACATGTATACTTATCCGTTAAGTTCATTTTTATCATACATCTTTTAATATATATATATATATATATATATATATATATATATATATATATATATATATATATATATATATATATATATATATATATATATATATATCTTTATACCTTAATAAGCATTTAGCTTAAAATGTTGAATTTTAAGAGCTACACCCCTTAAAGCACCGTTTACAACAAACTTTATGCAGAAAAATCAAATGTTATCTGGTCAATAAGCGAGTCAGTTAAAGTTGAACCCGTATTCCTCAATTTCATCCTATTGAATTGGTCAAAACTAATTGTGTAACATCCCAAAAATACAGGCCAAAAATTTTGTTTTAATTAAGTTATTACATAAAACCATCAATAGAAAAACATTCATAATAATATCTCATGTCAAAACCAGAGTGTCAATAATCAAAACATAATATCATAAAACCATATCAGAGTGTAATCCCAAAGATATCGTGTGCAAAAAACACGGTGTGATTCGCTGCGATCAAGTCGGCTCCCCCATCATACCACCTATTATATAATAACATAACATGCTAGGGATATTTGGGTGTCGGCATCCCCTTCGGTCTATTTCAATAGGATGACTGCCTAGCATATCTGGTTGCTGGACTCCCCTTCGATCTATTTCAACCGGATAACTGCATAACATATCTGGGTGCTGGCCTCCCCTTCGATCTATTTCAACCGAATAACTGCATAGCATATCTGGGTGTTGGCCTCCCCTTCGGTCTAATTCAACCGGATAATTGCCTAGCATATCAGGGTGCTGGCCTCCCCTTTGGTTTATTTCAACCGTATAACTGCCTAGCATATCTGGGTGCTAGCCTCCCCTTCAATCTACTTCAATCGAATAACTGCCTAGCATATCTGGGTGCTGGCCTCCCCTTCGGTCTATTTCAACCGGACATCGGGGACTATTTCACCCCTACCACTACCACATAAAATCATTACATACTAGCACATAGAACACAACAGATGATGACACAGCATACAATTATCACACAGACAATCATCTAACTACAATCTCCTACTAGTGGGTCGACATTATGGCCTTAGACCCACTTCTACTGGAAGGTAACTCACCTCATACCGCTGAAGTTCACTGCAAGAAGTCCTTACTGCTGCCCCGGGGACTCCTCGAACTATCAATATCACAGTATCACCTAATTAACAATTGGGTCCCAAACCATGATCCATAATCCATACTTGGGGTGAAACTACCGTTTCACCCCCGACCCATCGAGGTCCATACTATAATATCCCTGAAGGCACATTAGTGACCCATGTCTAAAACCAATCAAGCCCAAAGCTCCAAAATCCATAAAGGTCCACCAATAGCCCACTAATGGCCCAATTTTCCAAATTAGGCCCAAACCTTTACATAAGCCTCACCCTAAGCCCAATAACTTATTTCCAGCCCAAACATACATACTTAGCTAGACCAACAAGCCATAACCCAAATAATAGCCCAAACCCAAAACGGCCCACAAGGCCCAATGTATGGCTCTAACTTCCAATTAGGCCCAATCCCTTCTCATGGGCCTTAGCCAAAGGCCCAATAATGGTTCTTTAGTACAAAAGTTCAATTTCGGATGGCCCACAAAGGCCCAAAGTAGTTAAGTCCAAAGAATGGCCCAAACTGAGGCTCATTAGTGTGGATCCCATTCTGACTGAGTACGCGAGGCGTACTCAGCTGTACGCGAAGCGTATTGGGCTTGTGACTTGTACGATGCGCGTACCAGCTTATATGCCCAGCGTACTCCCCTGTTAAGCCCCTTTCTTCTATTAAGCACTTAATCACTTCATCCCTAGCCCCAACTCTCCAGTCTGACTTCTATGGGTGAATTTTCAAGTAAAGTTGGCAACTTTACTAACATGCATGGATTAATGGGACTCTAGAGCTAAAATGAGCTTAATGGATGGTCTTAACTCATGCTTTGACTCAAACACTTCACAAAGCTTGCACCTTTATTAGCGAGAGGACCTTAGAATGTCCATATCTACAAGTTTGAGTCCCCAAAACGACCCTAGCTCACAAAGACCAAGAAAAAGGCTAAGAACGGCCAAAACCAACTCAAAAGAGGATCTATGAAATAGAAGGTCAAAATCAAAGCTTTTTACCTCCAATGGGTTGACAAATAGGAGGACTTTCTGGATCTTCAAGCTCCCTTCCAAGATCAACACTTGAACACCACCTTCTATTCTTGCACACACACACTAAAGGTCTTCTTTCAAGCTTCAAGCTTCATCCAAGGTCATTTAGGGTTTCATAGTCGTGAAAAGGGGTGGATGGCTGATCTGAAATGACCTAGTGAAGGATATAATGAAGCTTATATAGGGCACGGGTAGAGGAATTAGGGTTTTGGGCACTCTAAACGTATGCTGAGCGTACTTCTTGTACGCTGGGAATACACCTCTCCACACCCGCGACAATGTGACTTAATACGTTGGGCGTACCCAACTAAACACACGCATGCATTCCATGCATACATGGATTACATTTGTCACAAAACTCCATTAGGGACCAGTTATGCCTACAACTTCAAAGTACTATAACTTCTTCGTTCTAAGTCTGTTTCCGATGAAATTTATATCCATGGAAAGGTGGCGAGAATCCCTACGCTCTTAGCATCACACTCGAGCCTTAAAACCTTCCTAATAAAGCTTAAAATGCATAACAGGCCGAGATATCAATTTACAGTCCTACCCTTGGCTCCCAAAGACATAATTGAAAACATGGTCACTTGAATCATAACAACTACATCCGAGATGGGCTAAATCCTTCCTTTCCCAAAGCACAAATCCCCATGACAACTAATGATTGAGCCGCAACCTCAATTAATAAGGCAAATTCGAAACCGGGTGTTACAACTCTCCTCCACATAAATTAGATTTCGTCCTCGAAATCGCTCTAACTAACACCCATCTCAAAACAATCATCTAAGGAATACAACTGAAACCCCCAAACCAAAACTTCCATTCAGGAGATATCGCTCGTTCCTTCAACCATTGAAAGCTACTTCTACCTTGTGAGACTTGAAACCTTTCATAACCTGGATTTCCAACAACTCACCCGTGCTGAAACAACCGGAAACATCTCTCCGCCAATCCCTCAACTGCTAGTCAAACAGTCGCAACCCTTCCATCTCTGTCCTTTTATCGGTCTAACTCGATCTACCAAAACCATCCTTAGAGCAATTCTTCAAACTTGGTGAAGAATGAATCCTCGATCTCTCATGTAAAACCCATCCGACTTCCCTAGAGTCTGAACTCTAAAGTCTCAGTGGTCCGGCTCCCTGTCAGACCTCTCAGACCAAACTGTCACCATCATGCTGCTACTGAAAAGAGCACAAGTCACTATCCATATACGGCTACAGAACACTTAAACCTGGAAGAAGAATCAGATAATCCTTCGAGTAGAAGATTCATCCCTACAACGATTAGACTCATACAAGAGCTGTGCAACAGAATCAAATCAACTACTCTAAGATTTTTTAATCCCACGACGAGTGACTTATCGCTTCCCAATCAATTAATTATTCAATCTGTACCTGCAAACCTTAACCGATAATACTGCTTGAGATCCTAAAACTGCTTGAAACACCGAACTGCCTGAAGTTGTATGTTGTCACATGATTGTTTGCCAAAATCTACCGAGACCTCCCTGGCCTGAATTCGTTCACCAATCATCTGAAATACCAGGCTCTAGCCCGGCTGCTGAGCCAAAGGACTCCCTATTTAGTCGCCTCACACAACTTCTGAATGAAATCCTTCTCTAGAACTAGTTGCCACTAGTTATCATGCCATTGTGACTCTAATAACTTTCTGATCTAGCCGATTGGCTCCATGCATCGAATCCTGTCATCATCAAATCCAAGACTATAAATGATTGCTACCTGACCAATGGTAGCCTCATCTCACACGTCCTTAATCAGTCCATTGCTTCCCTGATCTCATAACCGTAGTGGCATTCGTACAGTCTTATCACTGGCTTAACCGGATTCAATCCCTCTGGGGAAATCCATAAACCAATCCATGGATTTCCATATCCTCACTACTTCACCCAAACTGGTGGGTACTAATGTTCCTTCTACGTCCTAACAACGCGCTCATACTATTCACCAACCTAGCGAATGATGCGACTACACCCACAGACTTACATCACTCCAGCACTATCTACTAACCTTATGAATGCTACGGATACACCCGCAGACTTATAACACTTCTCACACTATCTGCCAACCTGGTGAATACTACGGCTACCCCAGCAGTCTTATAACACTTTCCATACTGGTCGAACTGGCACTCGACCTAACACACAACTGAACTTGAGTCCTAACTGGAGCTCTAACTTGGTTCCCGAAACCTGTTGTCTGAGAGTCTTAAAGGCTATATGCTGCTCAGGCCCCTAGCGAAAAGGCCATCGACTTCTTGGTCAGTTGGGTCAAAAGAACCATAATCCCAGAGAAGTCCCGCATAAATCTCCGGTAATAACCTGTTAGACCCAGTAAACTCCGAATCTTAGATGGAGACCTCGGAATCTCCCACTGCATCACGACCTCTATCTTGGCCGAATCTCCCAGAATACCCTTTCTGGTTGAAAAGGTGCCCAAGAGATTGCACCTCGCGCAACCAGAACTCACTTTTGGAGAACTTTACAAAAAGTCTCTCCCCCACTTAGATTCGACTAAATCTTCACAGTATGTGAGAATTGAAGGACTCCTAATCCTTCTTACTTCTTATTAGTCCACTACCGACAATGTGATCTTACCAATGCCAACGATCAATTACCAGTCAAACCTTAAGATCACCCATCCTCTGATATCTTGAAGAGTACTCTTGAAATCCGGTCCAGTCTAACACCTCAGTCCATATCCCATGCTATCAACTGAAGGCCTTAATCTTCACTCTGGCTGATGAATCCTCATTCCCACTTCCAATCTTGCAGCACCACTAAACTCTAACCAAACACAGACCATGCAAAAATACAATTCACTTGAACATCCAATGACCAACCACTTATGCAGCTAACATCCACGACTGACACTACCCTCTTCATGTTACCATTCATGTCCGAGAAACGGTAGTGCCTTGAACTCAAAGGTTCATCCAAACTGTCAACCATACCTAAACCATGATAGAACCACTGAACGCTGACTTCACTAGAGAACCATCCCACTAATTCCTGACCAAAGATCTTCCAAACAATACTCCTGAGTGGGTCCCGACAAGGACACCGTACGATAGCGATATACATGGAACCCACTTTGCAAGATACATCCATCTGTAGGTTCATCAAAGACTTTTCGGCATGCAGGATGCCATATATGATTCTTGATAACCCAGACACTAGCAGAAAACCGACCCGAGATCCGACTTATCCCAATTCACTCACAATTCCAGAGCGATACATATTCCCAACATCCATCTAGTAGCAGAAGAAGATAACATACCCACAACATCTGGAGGAATACCGATCACCTTCAGCTGACGTGACAAACCCTGTCACACCTGTAGCAGCCTAAACCATTGGTGTGACAAACTCCCTTGTGCACTTTCTGTTGGATTAGTGTCTAAGTCCATAACTATTTTGGTATGTACTTGACCCGATGGTGCATGGTCCTTTTGGGTTGCCTTCACCCAAGCAACTTGATAGGATGAATTATGGAGAGAAATGATTAAATATGATTTATTAATATATTATGGGAATAATATATGAAAGGAGAAATCATATTGTTTAATTAATATTAGTCAATAATTAATTGGTAATTAGTTTTGTGACTAAAAGAGATTAATTAAACTTAAGGGACTGGAATTGTAATTATAAGATAATTGCAATTTGGGCCATGGATTGCCTTGAATCAAGGGGTGGACAAATTCTATGGGGAAACCCATAAGGAAATCGTCCATGGGCTTGATTAAAGGAGTCTATTGGTTGCTTAGGGCTTAAGCAACCAAATTAGGGTTTCCTTGTTAGATAACCCTAATAGCCTCACTATATATAGAACCCTTAAGGCTCAAAAACGTGGGGAACTTCTTTTCTAGGGTTAGAACATGTTTTGGGCAGCCTCTAACCTCTCTCCTCTTCATCCTCTTGCTTATGGTGTTTGTGAGCCATTAGAGGAGTGACACTTCTGACTCTAAGCCTTCCAAAGTCAATTCAAGGAGGAATTGGGATTGTTATTGCTACATAACAATCAAGGTAATATCATAAACCTAATTATATGTTAATATTATTTCCATATGCTAGAATTAGGGTTTATAGTCTTGGATTCAAAGCATGTACAATAGAGAAACCTAGATCCAAGCATTAGGGTTTGTATGAGCACATAGGATGTCTTATGACCAAAACCCATCAGTGGTATCAGAGCCTAGACTGGTTTCTATTGTATTGATGCTTGATATGTTGAAAAAATTTGATTTTTTGGTTTCTGGAGGCTGGACTCGCCGAGTCCATGCAGACTCGACGAGTCAACTCGTCAGATGGGGATATTTTCAAGATTTCTTGCTGTTTTTTATTATGGATAGTTACCTTATCATGTTAGATCAATAGAAATCCGATTTTATGATATATTTGACTATATTCTTGATCTAATTGAAGATATTTA
Source organism: Lactuca serriola (assembly GCF_051521515.1). Classification (NCBI taxonomy): domain Eukaryota; kingdom Viridiplantae; phylum Streptophyta; class Magnoliopsida; order Asterales; family Asteraceae; genus Lactuca; species Lactuca serriola. Next base: position 287,868,710 of record NC_136410.1, read on the forward strand.
TCAATTAATAAGATAATTGTTTCCTTATGTGATAATTGTTTAATTATTTTGACTTAATTGGTAAATTGTTTTGCAAGAAATCATTAAATAAATCAAATATGGATAATTATGTAATTAAATGTTAATTTAGATTATTTGTTATTTGATCCTTGTACTTTGAAAAATTTCATATTTTCCCCTTTAGGTTTTATAGTTTAAATTTGAACCCAAAAGTTTTGTTGTTTTTGAAATTTAAATAGTTAAAACCCTAATGTTTTGAAAAAGGTGTCAAAACTTTCCCTCAAGTTTTGGAATTTAAATTTTGATTAAATGGTTTAATTTTGATGTATATTTAAATTCTAAACCCTAATATTTGAAATGTTTCAAAACTTGCCCTCAAGTTTTGGAATTTAAAAGTTGATTAAAAGTTTAATTAGGAATGTTAAATTCTAAAACTCTAGTATAGTTTTGAAAAAGTTCAAATCACACCCTTATGGTTTTATTAATTAATTAAGGTGTATAATTAAAAGAAGTTTAATAAATCCATAAAGTTTTGGTTTACAATTTAATTGAATTAAAAGTATAATTGTTAAATTTAACCACCTAATATTTTAAAAGTGTAAAATACACCCTATACTATATATAAGGGATAATGTCATAAAAAACCTTAAGTTTTGCAGAAAATGTCGGTTTTACCCTTCGGTAGACTTTTGGTTTGTTTATACCGCAAACTTGTCATTTTTTTGTCGGTTTTGCCCTTGTTACCTGCAATAGCACGTTTCTAGGTTACTCTGACTTATTTTTTGCGAAAAAACCCTTCAGTTTACAAATATTTTGCAAAAAAAACCCTTAAGATTATAAACATATAAAATATAAATATATATTCAAAATTTTATAAAACTACATAGTTTTCTACTGAAACATATTTTAAGCTTTATGTACGGTAAATTTTATATTTGTTCAATATAAAGTTTTTATATTTAAATTTTAAAAAAGTTACCTAGTTTTATCAAAATGTAAATATTTATTAATTAATACTTCAACTTTTCAAAGCAACATTAAAAAACGTCTGTTAGCTAATAATAATATGACATTAGTTATATTCAATTAATTTTTTTTTTAAAAATAAAAATATTTTATATGTTTAAAAGATTTGTATTTCAGAAATAATAAACTATCATATTTTTTTATAAAAATAAATATATTTATATAACAAATTAGACAAATATATTTATATTTTATATGTTTAAAATGTTTATATTTATTTTTGATGTTTAAAATGTTTATGATATTTTTATAAAAAAAAAAGTGATAATATTATTATGTATTTAAACATATAAAAAATATGATATTTTAGTATTTCTGAAATACAAACCTTTTAAACATATAAAATATTTTTATTTACCTTTTAAAAAAATTAATTGAATACTTGATACCATATTATTCATATTAACTATTTTAGCATAATTAATTATTAACTAACAAATGTTTTTTAATTTTGTTTTGAAAAGTTGAAGTATTAATTAAGAAATATATTCAAATTTTGTTAAAACTAGGTAACTTTTTTTAAAATTTAAATATAAAAAGTTTATATAAAACAAATACAAAATAATTCATAATTAAGAAATATATTCAAATTTTTTTTATAATCTTAAGGGTTTTTTTTGCAAAATATTTGTAAACTTAAGGGTTTTTTCGCAAAAAAAAATCATAATAACCTGGAAACTTGCTATTGCAGGTAACAAGGGCAAAACCAACAAAAAAATGACAAATTTGCGGTATAAACGAACCAAAAATCTACCGAAGGGTAAAACCGACATTTTCTGCCAAACTTAAGGCTTTTTATGACATTATCCCTATATATAACATTAAAAGTCTAACAATATATATATATATATATATATATATATATATATATATATATATATATATATATATATATATATATATATATATATATATATATGTATGAGTAAAAGTCAGTCTTACCGTTAGTAGGCCTCATTCACGAAGCTAGTCTATAAGGGGTGTTTAAGGAAATTGCCTATAAAATGGCGATTGAATGGGTATCCACTCTTACCCACCGCACTCTTGACTAGTGGAGGGTCATTAGCCGAACGAGTAGGATAGGACGAAACCTTCCATTATAAGTATAATGGATTATTAAAGTAACTAAATGTTTTCATAAAATTCGCAATCTTAGTTACTTAGGCAAAAGTGAATTGATGCAATTCCATGAAATTACACTTTGTACCCTTGCGAAGACGTTAGTGGAGCGTGTGTGGTTTACCGGCACACTAAATGGTTCTAAGCAAAGGTAGCAAAGGGTGACTCAACGTTTGTCATAGTTCCGTGGAGCGTGTGTGGTTTACCGGCACATCGAATAGGTGACTGTAACATGTGAGGGCACCATGTAAGTTTGCATGGTTATTCACACCCGCTTTGTGATCCTCGGCATCCCAGTCACAAACAAGAGGGGCATATCGATATTTAAACATGCCATTGAAAGTTCAATGAATCTCAAAGGATCTAGTAGTTTTCATAGATTTAAAACTTAAATTTCTTTTTCGTTTTTCGTGATGGAAATTAGTGAATCGTCATTCACTTACCTTCAAATATTCTGCAATTAGGGTTACGGCATCCCTCTCCCGAGTTGTAGAATATTGTGTTGGGTCCTAGCCTTAGTATCTCATTTGGGTGATTTACTAAGGACTCAATCTATCAACTAACTTGAATTCGTTTTCTCCCGTTTTGTAGATGTCAAAGTTTGACAACTATGGTCTTCTCAAATCCCGTGGAATAAGCATTCCACATGAAGATGATATTCCACGATTCGATCGAGGAACAAGAGATCATACTTCACTTCCTCCTCCTCCTCCAATTATTCTCCCTAACCCACAAGTTCAAAAGCTTGAAAAGTTCAAGATCACTCAAGCCCTTTTGGCAAGTAAACATAAAGAAGGAAAGTCGGTGTGTGCACACGTCCTAGGGATGAAGTCACACATTGATATGTTAAGAATGTTGGGATCCGTCATCTGTGAGGAAATGGCTATTGATTGGGTTCTTCAGTCACTTCCTAACTCATATAGTGAGTTTGTAAGAGAGTACTATATGATGAACCGCGACGTGACCCTTATAGATCTCACTTATATGCTTATTGCTGCTAAATCAGAAATGGTTTGGCGCAATAGAAAAGCAAATTTGATTGGTGAATCTGCCTTCAAGACCTCTATGGATATAGACAATGGCAACGAAAGACATGCTATGATTGAAAAGTTTGATCATAAGAGAAAGGCGATGTCTGAAGTAGTTCCATGTCCTGTTCCAATAGAGTCAATTTACTTTTATTGCCAATAGAAGGAGCATTAGAGACGAAGTTGCCCTATTTACCTAAGAGATCTAAGAGATGGGAGAGTCAAAATGTATGGCTTTGCTTTAGGTAAAATCCTTTGACTAACTCTTTTAAGCTTCTATTCTAGATTCTTAATACATAATGTGATAAGATTACAATTGATGTTTTGTAAGATCGAAGAATAGAAAAGAAGCTTAAACGAGGAAGTGAGCAGAATCTAACCGTGAAAGAATGGATTTTGATCGCATTTCTCAAGGATTGGATTCTTGAGCTACTACTTAGAGTTAGAATTAGATTGCTAAGAAAGATGTATTAGCATAAGTATTTCAAGGAGTTGCATTGTAAGGACAAATTTTTTCCGCAATAAAATAAATTTTGATTTTAAATTTTATTTATTTATCCTTACAATGGCGTGTATGAAATATTGATGTTAAAATGTTTCTATTATTAGCAATAATGGATTTGGTTCTTATTATGATATTTATGGAAAGTCGAGAATTTACCAAATAAGGAGAGTTTCTCATCGCCCAAGTTTCAATTGGACAGAAATTTGGAATTGTGCAACTTGGTTGCACGATGAATGAGAAATTTCATATTTGGAAATTAGACTAATTCATTGACAAGGTGTCAAGTGAAGGACTAGGAGATCGAGTACACAAAGTTGTGTGTTGATCAAGTTCACCATAAGAGTGACAAAGATATTCGTCATGATTTACTAAAAGCTTAGTAAATATGATTATACTTACAAGATTAAGTGTAAAGCTAAATTGATTAAAGGGTTTAGATCAATAGCAGAACGAATAAGAAGAAATCAAGTAGGCAGAAGGATAAAAGTTTCTCCATTCTAAGAATAAGGGAGAGTAGCTTTTATGTTTTATGATAGGTCTTAATGATTAAGAACCATATCTCAATTGATCCTCTAAGTGAGTCTTAGTACAATTGCATGTCTAAGAAGAGGAATCAAGAATTGAAGAAATGGTTAAATCAAGAAGTCAATCATACTTCATTCCAATAACAAGTCTTAAAGTTAAGATTGTGACAATGAGTGAAAAATATTAAAGGTTTATAACATTCATTAAATGTGGTAAGTTGTAAAAAGACAAAGACCAACTAGGACCAATTTATGAAATGTTTTGATAAAAGCTACACTAACTCTTGAATATTTGTTTGTCAAGAAATGTTTGTTGACAAGAGAATCTTATATGTCAAGGAGTCAGTGGGAGTTTTAATGGTCTTGAAAGGGTTCAAGAACAAATCAAATAAACCTTATCGATCATCACTAGCACACGAGTTGAGGTTTACAACCTATCATGTTGACATTATTTTGTTTCTGTGTCAATCCAATCGAGTTAATTATGCATGTGAGTCCTATGAGTTCTCATTTGAATGCATAAAAGGCAAGGACCTTGATCAATGGAAAGTACATTGATAAGAAAAGGTGAGATGCTTAACTACTTGGAAGACATAGTGGGCAGCTATGCTACCATAAGGCAAGAAATCAAGATTAAGAAAGTTCGATCCATATGAGTTTGAATTTGTCGTAAACTTTGGTATTGACAAATTCACATGGATAGGAACAAATACACCGTTTAAATCTAAGTGTCATAAGATTTCCTCCTTCATGAAAATGATTGTGAGGAAATGCTTTCACTAAGAAAGATTTAAGAAGATAGTGATTGTAAAATTGCATTCTCGAATTCGATTATGGTTACGGTATCCCCTTCCATAATTTGAATTGTGAGGTTTGGCAATTGTTTACACACACATATAAACTATCTAAGGCAAAGGTGTATAAGTTCAAGAAGCATCGATAAAAGATTATCAAAGCACTAAGTATTAGAAACATGAACTTAAAAATTCAATAAGTATTGTTTTTCTGAAAGTTAAGTTGTTTTTGAATACATGTCGAAGCTAGTGGGAGCATAAGTGTTATGTTTTATAATAATCATCATGATAGTGGGAGCATAAATGTTATGATTATATGATTATTAAGGCACGTATTGCGAGTTGGCAATATTAATTATAGAAAACAAGAGTTATACCTTGCAAAGTCGTAAGGGTTGTAAAGTTGTTTTGCTATAATTAAGGGAGAGAATATTATGCTTCATTTCAAATCTAAAGGTTTAGGTTGAGAAATGTTAATAAATTTAGTCAAAGGTACATAGTGTGTTCTTAAAATTTCGATTATGATTACGGCATTCCTCTTCACAATTCGAATTTTGAGAACATAACAAATAAAACATTCTGCGTCGTGTCCCATACACTTCGGGTATAGGATCGATTGCAAATGCTTTAATGTTTGACCATTCTAAAATTTTCCAAATGTCGAGCGCATTTAGAGGGAAAAGGGACTAGAATTGGTTTTGACTAAAATAATTAAACAACTATCAAAGGACAATCCAAAGTTTGACAAGGATTGGTCGCTTGTGAGTAGTTGGAAGCATGGTATTGGATGGACCATATCGACATTATTATGAATAGAAAATATTCTATTAAGAATGAGTTGTCTTATGGAAATTATGGAAATGTTTCCATATTGGATGAACCATATCGACATCATTACGAATAAATAAGATTCTATTAAGAATGAGTTGTCATATGGAAAATATGGAAGCGTGTCCATATTGGGAATTGAATATTGAAAATCTATGACTAGATTAGAAACTTTTATGCAAAAGGATGTTCAAAGGAATGTACTTTGAGTGAGAGACATCGTATCTAAGGAATTGCCTTGTAACAATCTCCAATACAGGACTTTGTAATATCATTGGCAATGGTCTTTGTGACTTTGGTGCAGTGACATTACGAAAGGATCGTTGCATAGGATGTTAGAATCTAGCATATTTTATAAGTAACAAGAATTTGATATTCTCGCACTTATGAAAAGGATTTGGAGTTGTGAAATGAGAATGATTGGAAGTGTGTTCAATTTGATCTATTTCACAAAGTAAGAACCATAGGTAAACATTGTCTGCATGCTAGGAGCATGGGACAAGTGTAATAATTCAAGTAAGAAGTTGATTACCCGGAACGACAAATAATGAGTAATCGATATGGTGATAAATAAAAGGAGTTTTATTTATACTCAAAGGTTTGAGGCCATATGGGATTAGTATTATTCTTGTATTTCACATTTGCATGTTTTGACTTCCAGAGTAATTGAGTTTATTAAGAATAATCGAATTATTCGAACGGGCCACAGTCGTTCATATGTTGGAAGTAGATATGAATGAAGACTGTCGTGAATTGGTGTGTGGATTGTCTAAAAGAGTATTAGACATAAGCAAATGTTTGCTGCAACGTTCATGAGTGCTTATGAATATGAATTTGAGCATTGGATTAAACCCACGCTCACTTGGATCACTCCATGAATTGTATCACGAGTGATCGGTGAGACGATAACATCTTATATTCTTGAAACTGAGATGTGTGATTTGTATCTTACAAATCGGTTGCACATTGATAATATGTAAACGCACTAGTAACTTGGTGTTATAAAACATATTGTTGTGTGTGATTCGGTGAGTGAGTGCAAGCAAGCATTGTATCAAAGATTATCCGTTCCTTTTATCCAAGGTAGGATAAAAGAGATATCTTTGGGCCCCTCGATGGTTTTGTGATGACAAACATAAATACTCGGCCGGGCTAGGGCTAATTTGATTTGTTCAATTAGTCAGTCATCATAAATCTGGAATCGAGATATAGTACAAAGAGAATGATTTGAAATCATATCTCATATGATATCTAGAATGGAGGAATATATGATCCCTTATCTAAAGGACACGCGTATCTGATATGATCAGAGTTGACAGCGGCTTTAGAAAGCTACGATTGCAGATCAGGATCTGAAGTCATACGCATAATAGTTATTAGACTTATCCAAGTGGGAGACTGTTGGATTAGTGTCTAAGTCCATAACTATTTTGGTATGTACTTGACCCGATGGTGCATGGTCCTTTTGGGTTGCCTTCACCAAAGCAACTTGATAGGATGAATTATGGAGAGAAAGGATTAAATATGATTTATTAATATATTTTGGGAATAATATATTAAAGGAGAAATCATATTGTTTAATTAATATTAGTCAATAATTAATTGGTAATTAGTTTTGTGACTAAAAGAGATTAATTAAACTTAAGGGACTGGAATTGTAATTATAAGATAATTGCAATTTGGGCCATGGATTGCCTTGAATCAAGGGGTGGACGAATTCTATGGGGAAACCCATAAGGAAATCTTCCATGGGCTTGATTAAAGGAGTCTATGGGTTGCTTAGGGATTAAGCAACCAAATTAGGGTTTCCTTGTTAGATAACCCTAATAGCCTCACTATATATAGAACCCTTAAGGCTCAAAAACGTGGGGAACCTCTTTTCTAGGGTTAGAACACGTTTTGGGCAGCCTCTAACCTCTCTCCTCTTCATCCTCTTGCTTATGGTATTTGTGAGCCATTAGAGGAGTGACACTTGTGACTCTAAGCCTTCCAAAGTCAATTCAAGGAGGAATTGGGATTGTTATTGCTACATAACAATCAAGGTAATATCATAAACCTAATTATATGTTAATATTGATTTCCATATGCTAGAATTAGGGTTTATAGTCTTGGATTCAAAGCATGTACAATAGAGAAACCTAGATCCAAGCATTAGGGTTTGTATGAGCACATAGGATGTCTTATGACCAAAACCCATCACTTTCTCGTACGTGATGCACTGACTTCAGCCCTGCTGGCTTTCCACCCAATGATCGTAGGTCATGGGTATCTTCCTAGGACCTTCTATTGTACGCACCTGTCACGACCCTCTCTTCCCAGGGTGCTCCAAATAGATATCGCATCTGCAACTCTTGGAAATCATATACTTTAGGGTCTGACACCCTGTCACGATCACTAACTCTCTTGACAAAGGCTAAGCCGCAACAATTGGAACATCCTTTGTCCCCAAACTGGGCCACAAACTCTTCCCTAAAGCTTCTCAGATTATCCAAGACTCTCATCAATTAGAGCATGGATCCTATGCTTTCAGTAGTACGAGCCCAATACTACCATCCATACCTATCCATACTTTCCTCAGTAATCCTCCCGAATCCTACAAGTCACTTCCTCAAACTGGTATACCCAAGTCCCAATGAGCTTCACTACTAACCCACTGAAACATATCCAAGGCTCTCTTAGGTTCCCGAACTCACGCAGTCCTCAACTGCTGAAAGATTCCTAGTAATGTCAACTAGCTACCTTATGAATATAGCCACATGCAACAGAGATCAGATAATCCTTCGAGTAAGAGACCCATCCTTACAACGGTTGGACTCAGACAAGAGCTGTGTAATATGGTCAAGTCCATCATTCTGAGATTATCCGGCCTATGTCCCATGTGACTTAGCATATTCACTTCATAGCTAACTCACATCACAAAGAGTCCTACAAAGCACAAAGCAAACAATATTCAGACAACGGAAAATCTAACCATCATAATCCAATCAAACCGTTCTATCCTCTAATCAGGAATATGTACATGCAATTCAAAGGCTCATACAATCAGGCATAACCTAAACAGGCTATCCTATCATTGACTGATCAGTACTAGCATGAAAGTCTACAAGCACATACAATAGGCATATAAGGCATCCTCCTAGATCCTCAACCCTAATCTAACATGAAGTTCTCATAACCATATCATATCATATCATATCATATCATAACATGTATGGGTATCTTGGGAAAAACTTACTTGAGCTCGGCTGATTACACACATCACACACTTTGTTTTTTTCAAAGTTTTATTCTCTTTTCAATTTCTTTTCAAAATTATTTTTAGAAAATTATTTTCCTTTTGAAAATTTCCATACCAAGTCCTTAGTTTGAGTCCAAACACACTCGAGAGTGTGCCCAAATCCCTCAAACTAAAGTTCTGATACCAACATGTAACATCCCAAATATACAGGCCAAAAATTTCGATTTAATTAAGTTATTATATAAAACCATCAATATAAAAGCATTCATAATAATATCTCATGTCAAAACTAGAGTGTCAATAATCAAAACATATTATCATAAAATCATATCAGAGTGTAATCCAAAAGATCGTGTGTGCGGAAAACATGGTGTGATGCGCTGCGATCAAGCCGACTCCTTTCCTTTGAAAACGAAGTACCTGAAACCAAAACTAAAAACTATAAGCACAAAGCTTAGTGAGTTCCCCCGTCATACCACCTATTATACAATAACATAACATGCCCGTCATATCTGGGTTCCGACCTCCCCTTCAGTCTATTTCAACCGGATAACTACCTAGCATATCTAGGTGCTGGCCTCCCCTTCGGTCTATTTCAACCGGATAACTACCTAGCATAACTAGGTGTTGGACTCCCCTTCGGTCAATTTCAACCGGATAACTGTGTAACGCCCGGTTTTTTCCAGGTATTAATTCTATTCATCCTAATTTAAGTGTGGTGTTGATTGGGTTTGGCTTTGACGTTTGGGCTTTGATAATGGGCTAAGGAAGCTGCGTACGCGGGGTGTACATTGCCATGTACGCCCAGCGCACTCGTGGAATGGAAGCGCATAGACTAAGAATGTACGTCCAGCGTACCATGAGTATGCCAGCGTATGTGTGCAGCTCTTTAAACCCTAACATTTAGGGTTTAGTTCCTATATAAGGAACATTATCCCTGGTTATTCAGCCTCCATGAAAACCCTAGCCTACTTTTGTGTGTTCTTGTGATTTGGGAGCTATTAGAAAGTATTTGGTGTAGTTTTAGTACTTTGAAGGAGAAAGGAACTTGAAGAATGAGCAAGGATCCACCAAGAGCTTTTAGATCCAGAAGAGTAGCACCATTTCTGACTTATCTTAGGTATCAAGTTCCAACCTTGGCCATTATATACTTAGATTTTTTTTGGGGTGTTTAAAGTTACTTTTGGACTCCATTGTTGAGAATTTTTTCATCTTAACGACTTCATACCATAATAGTTGTCCTTTTAGGCTCTTAGAGGCACTAGGAGTCATAAAAATTAGACCTTGATGGTTAAGCCACAACCATGCAAGTGTTTGTGGGTAACAAAGTTTGTTAAAAGGACCAAAATCATGTTTTGACCCCAACTTTGCATGCAAGCACATAAAGTTCATGACTTTATGGTTAAGGAGGTCTTAAAGGACCTTGATCTGCATTTTAGACGAAAAGACTTAACGGATTAAGTCATGAATGAAGTGCCAAAGAAGTTCACCAGTACACTAGGCATACTCCCTAGTATGTCGCGCATACTGGGTCAACTTCTCGTATGTGGTCAAGGCCAGTGTACGTTGGGCATACATGCCAGGTACGCCGTGCGTACGCATGCAGAGTGGATTCATTTGCGCTTTTGGGCCTTAGAGGGTGGGACTGGACTGTTGGGCCTCATAGCCCACTGTAAAGCATAATTTGGACCTGGGAATCTGGAATCAAAAGCATTGGGCCCTTAGGGCCATATTGGGCCAACTGGGATTATTTTGTTTTAGGCTAAAAGACTTATCAGAATTATGAAAAGGCTATTTGAGGGGTTGGGCCGAATTTGGAAAATTGGGCCATTGACGGATCATGGGCACATTGGATTTAATGCGTTAGAGTGGGGTCTCCTGAATGTTCCCAAATTGGACCAAAGGGTAAAACGGTCATTTTACCCTAAATCATGTTATAGACTCTGATTTTAGTGTTAATGTATTTATGATAGTCGGGACTCATCGGAGTAGCTGCTAAAGACCACTTCCCGCGAGTTTAGACATGCAGTATCACGAAGTGAGTTACCTTCCGTTAAAAGTGTGTCTAAGGCCACAATACCGGCCCACTAGTAGAAGTTTGTAATAGATAATTGTCTGTGTGATAATTAACTCGTATGCCGCTATTTGTTCTGTTATATGTGCCTTTATGTTATGTTTTTATGTGGTAGTGGTAGGGGTGAAATAGTCCCCGGTATCCGGTTGAAATAGACAGAAGGGGAGGCCAGCACCCAGATATGCTTGGCAACTATCCGGTTGAAATATACCAAAGGGGAGGCTAGCATCCAGATATGCTACGCAACTATCCGGTTGAAATAGACCGAAGGGGAGGTCGGCACCTAGATATGTCTGGTTAAATATGTTATTGTATGTTTGTGGTATGATAGGGGAACTCACTAAGCTTCGTGCTTACAGTTTTCAGTTTTATTTCAGGTACCTCTTCAGCGAAGCGGAAGGAGCCGGCACGATAGCTGAACATCACACGCATATCGAATTTCCGCATTATGTGATTCATGGGATTGTACTCTGATACTATTATTACTATTCAATGTTTTGATTCGATACATGTTTATGATGGGTTTTGGATTGATATGATTTCGACAAGTGTTTCTGTAAACGATTTTATAATCTACTTAATTAAAAACGAAAAATTTTGGACTCGAAATTTGGGATGTTACAAGTTGGTATCAAAGCCTTGGTTTGAGGGATTCGGACACACCTTCGGAGGTGCCTGGACTCAAACTGAGGGTTTGAAAGATTTGACAAGAAAATATTTTCTAAAAGTTGAAGTAAGAAAGGTTTTGAGAAAGAACAAGGTGTGTGATGTGCACGAACGGCCGAGCTCAAGTAAGTCTTCCCCAAGATACCCATACACTTTATGTTATATGATGATATGGTTATGAGAATTGCATGCTATAATACGACTAAGGATCTAGGAAGATGCCTTATATGCCTGTTATATATATGCTTATTGAGTTAAATGATAGGACTGATTAGTCCATAATATGATTGCTGAATAGGACATGCCTGGTATGGTTACTTAATGCTCGAATGTTGCTTGCTTTGTGCTTTTAGGGCTTCTAGTTACCTTTAACTAACTAGTAAACGAATACGTTAAGTTACGCATTTCAAGGGTTAAATAATTTCAGAATGTCAGGTCTAGCCCTATTTCGCAGCTCTTGTTTGAGTCCAACCATTGTAGGGTAGGAACTCTCATTCGAAGAATTATCTGGTCTTATCGATACGTAATGGTATTCGCAAGCTAGTTAGGTGGAGGTAGCGGGGATTTCCTTATGCAGCTGATTGCAGAGAGTAGGTTGGAGAGTTACCCTAGGGTAAGCCTAGGACAAGATTAGAACAATAGGCAAAAGTTGGAAAGGGGACTTGGTGAAGTCAAGGCAATCTTTAAGGAAAGTACGGATAGATGTGGAAGATAGTATGGGCCGATACTACTGAAAGCAGAGGATCTATATTCGAGACAAGGAGGGCCAAGATGGAACCAGGAAACTTGTAGTATGTGAGAACTCTTGATGTTGTGTATGACCCTGACAATTATTTGTTTGTTTCATAATGGTGATGATCACCTGTCATGGAGGAGGATCAGGTTCAAGATCAGGCTCAGAATCAGGTTCAGGATCAGGTTCAGGATCAGGCGCTGAGCCAATTGATGAGGGACTACGTGAGTTCATTGCCTCCAAGATCACTAGAGGCATCCTTGAGTCGACCCCGGTGATCTTCGGGTCGATCAAGGAGGGGATTATTGAGTTGGTGGAGCATCGCCTCAGGGCGTTTAGGAGTGATTGGGCGGCTAGCCAGTCATGGGCGCGCACACTGTCCTTTAAGGACTTCAGGGGATGCGGTGTTCCAGACTTTCTCGAGGTTAAGGACCCCATTGTCGCCAGGAGATGGATCGGAGACATGGAGTCTGCTCAGTTGACCAGCTTCTACCCTGAGGGGTCGAGGGTCCGGTTTGTGGCTAGATGCTTGAGGTACCGGGCTAGAGATTGATGGGAGTCAGTTAGGGATTCCTTGGGAGCCTCAGCTGTTGAGGCAATGACCTGGTCGGACTTTGTGACAAGGTTTAGGGCTAAGTTTGTGCCAGTTGTGGAGCTTCAGCAGCTCCAGTGAGTTTCTTGATATGAGACAGATGACAGAGACGGTGGCGGAGATTACTGCCAAATTCAGAGAGAGGGCTTTATTGGTACCCCAGCATGCAGGAGACGAGGAGATGCAGAAGACCCGCTACCATGATATGTTGAGGGCTGATATTCGGGAGCATGTCAACTACTCAGCATGACCGACCCTAGATTCCATGTATGAGGGCAAAGGAGAGAGAGATTGATATAGAGCACCTCCGAAAGAGGAAGGCAGAGACTGAGCGGGTGATTGGGGTTTCGTGGAAGAAACCCATGGGATTCAACGCTGGGTCGAAGGACCAGCAAGGCCGAGGCCGCTGTGGGAAATGCAGCAAATCGTATAAGGGGGTATGCAGGATTAGGGGATCGGGATGCTTCCAGTGCGGGAAGGCGGGGCACTTCAGAAAGGACTGTATAGCCCCTACCCACACCATTCCGACATCATAGTTACTATGTTTTCACTGCAACTAGAGAGGCCATAAAAAGTAAAATGCCCGAGATTGATAGCAGCAGCGCCAGTGGCGGCGCCAGCTCCAGCGACCCTGCGGATCATTGATGGCCGACAGGTCAATTCGGAGGCTCCAGTGGTGAGGATTCGAGCCTTCCAGCTGACTACTGAGGAGGCACGCACCGCACCCGATGTGGTGACGAGTATGATTTCTTCTCCCTAGCTTTTATTATATGTTGTTTACGATATTTATGTACTATGTTATGTATCTTGTTTAGGATCGTTCCATGTGAACGGTATTCCAATTCAGGTGTTGTTTGATTCAGGAGCTACCAGATCATTTGTTTCTCTTGCACTTAACAAGAGGTTCCCTGAGTCTTTGGGCATGTTGGATTGCCCTCTGGAGGTCGAGATTGCTGACGATCGATCAGTTCGAGCATCTGATGTTTTCAGAGATTGTGTTTTGAGGTTGTTCAAGGAGAACTATCTGGTAGATTTGGTTCTCATACCATTGTGTAGGAACAAGGTCATCATCAGTATGGATTGGTTGAGCCCTAATGGGGCTGTGATCGACTGTGCATGGCAGTTGGTGTGCGTCAGGACCCAAAGTGGGGGAGAGCTGGTGGTTTAGGGTGAGAGGCCACAGGGCAGACTGGCCTTATGTTCAGCAGCGAGGGCTAGGCTTTGCCTACAGTGGGGTTGCGCTGGGTATGTCGCCTATATTATGGATACCCAAGAGGTGGGTAAGGCGTCGGTGGGCGATGTACCGGTGGTGCGAGAGTACGCGGATGTATTCCCAGAGGAGCTACCTGGGATACTTCCGGAGCGACAGGTAGAGTTCAAGATTGACCTAGTCCCTGGTGGGGCTCCGATAGCCAAGGCACCATATCGGTTGGCTCCTCCTGAGATGCAGGAGTTGTCTACACAGCTGCAGGAGCTAATATACAAGGGATTTATCAGACCGGATAGTTTGCCTTGGGGAGCCCCGGTCCTGTTTGTCAAGAAGAAGGACGGGTCGCATCGCATGTACATAGGTTACCGGGAGCTGAACAAGGTAACGGTGAAGAACCGTTACCCGCTCCCGAGGATAGATGATTTGTTTGACCAGCTTCAGGGAGCATCTTGGTTTTCCAAGATAGACTTGCGATCAGGCTACCATCAGATGAGGGTCAAGGATGAGGATATACTGAAAACTGCTTTCTAGACTCGCTATGGCCACTACGAGTTCGTGGTGATCCCCTTCGGGATCACCAATGCTCCTACCGCATTCATGGACCTCATGAACTGCGTATGCAGACTAATGTTGGATCGGTCTGTGATAGTTTTCATTGATGATATTTTGGTCTACTCCAAGACACAGGAGCAGCACGAGGAGCACTTGCAAGAGGTGTTGGATACCTTGAGGAGGGAGAGCTTGTATGCCAAGTTCTCCAAGTGTGAGTTCTAGTTGCGTGAGTTGTAGTTTCTTGGGCACCATGTTAACCAGAACGGTATTTTGGTTGACCCGGCCAAAGTAGAGGCCGTAATGAGATGGGAGTTACGAAGTCTCCATTTGAGATTCGGAGTTTCCTGGGATTGGCAAGCTACTACCGAAGATTCATTCAGGATTTCTCCAAGATAGTCGTACCCCTGACTCGGCTAATGAAGAAAGCTGTCGTTTTTCGTTGGGGGCCTGAGCAGCAGGCAACGTTTGAGGCACTAAGACAGAGACTATGCGAGACGCCGATCCTCGTCCTGCCTGAGGGTGTAGAGGATTTTATGGTATATTGCAATGCGTACATCTCAGGCTTGGGTATGGTATTAATGCAGAGAGGGCATGTTATCACATACACTTTGAGGCAGTTGAAGCCTCACGAGGCTAGCTACCCGACGTGCGATTTGGAGTTGGGGGCGGTTGTCTTCGCCCTCAAGATTTAGCGACACTACCTCTATGGGGTCTGGTGTACCATGTACATGGATGACAAGAGTCTAAGGTACCTAATGGACCAGCCAAATCTAAACATGAGACAGCGTCAGTGGCTGGATGTAGTGAAGGATTATGATTGTGAGATCCTCTACCACCCAAGGAAGGCCAATGTGGTGGCCAATGGTCTTAGCCGCAAGGTTTCCCCGATCAGTGACATTTGCTTGCGGATGATAGTGGTGACTCCGCTTCTGGAGCGGATCCGAGGGACCCAGCAGGAGGTCATGAAGGAGGAACATCGGAAGAGCGAGTGTATTGTAGGACAGGTTCCCTCCTTCGACTACGATAGCAATGGGTTGTTGACGCTACACCATAGGGTGTGGGTTCCCTATCACGGGGGGGGGGGGGGGGTGCACTAGGTTCTGATGGAGGAGGCGCACAAATCCCGATTTTCCATTCATCCCAGGGTGACGAAGATGTACATAGATCTTCGTCCTGATTATTGGTGACCCTGCATGAAACGTTATGTAGCTTGGTACGTCGAGAGGTGTCTGACCTGCAGGAAGGTCAAGGCCGAGCATCAGAGGCCTCACGGCAAGATGCAGCCGTTAGAAATCCCCATTTGGAAATGAGAAGATATTACTATGGATTTCATCACCAAGCTTCCTAGGACCGCACAGGGAGTAGATTCGATATGGGTCATTGTGGATCGGTTAACCAAGAGTGCCCATTTTATACCGATCCAGGAGAGCATTTTGGCTGAGAAGCTGGCGTACATCCATATACGGGAGGTTGTGGCCTGACATGGAGTGCCAGTCTCCATGATTTCAAACAAAGACGTGCGGTTTACTTCTAAATTTTGGAAGAAATTTCACGACGAGTTGGGCACCCATCTACACTTTATCACCGCTTTTAACCTGTAGACGGATGGTCAGAGCGAGAGGACCATCCAAACTTTGGAGGATATTGTAGCACCTGGTTCCTGGTACGTAAAAGTTATCTTAGTGTTTTTTTTCATTTTTAGCCTTGGACTCGGCGAGTTGTAGGTCTGACTCGCCGAGTAGAGACGGGATCCTGAACACATTTAAGTTGGCGACTCGACAAGTCCATATTCTGGACTCGGTGAGTCCCCGCTGTCTGATGAAACCCTAAATTTCAAGGGTTTGCACCCTACTTAAACCCTCTTATCCGCCCCCAAGCTCGCCCCCTTCACCCTCAGAGCTCTATACTTCGTTCAAGCCTTGTTCCTTGTGAGATTGAAGCATTTTGGTGTGTTTTCTTGAACATTTGGAGAGGGAAGGTGAATAGATCAAGAAGAGAAGAAGGAGGCCAGGCATATTTGTGTTATCTCAGTGATTTCCTTGAGGTATAACTTAGTTTCCCTCTGTTTTCATGCTTACTGTCCCTTGTAGCTCCATGAAAGTCCTTCTTGAACCTTTCCCCAAGCTTGTTTGTGTTTTAGGGTTCGTAATAAGTTGTTTAGCCTCTAGATCTAGGCATGATTGAGCTCCAGGAGCTTGGATCTACTGCCTTTATGGATCCATATTGCATGAAATCCCTAGATCTACACTTTTGGTGCATTTTGAGCCCTAAAACCCTCATGGGTGATTATTTACACGTAAAGTTGGAAACTTTATGTGTTAATCAGGCCCTAGAAACCCAGATCTATGAATGACATGAGTTGGATTCAAGCATAATCGCGTGTATAGTATTTGCATGTGGCAGACTCGGCGAGTCGAGTCGCGAGTCCCCGAGTTTTTCCCCTTTTTCGTGTTGCGGGTTGGAGTAGTGAGTCATGGGGTGTGACTCAGTGGATCGGAAGCCAGACTCACTTATGAAGTAACTCGGCAAGTTCAAGGCAATCTTCTTGCCTCTAGAACAGACTCGGCGAGTTGTTCATACAGCTCGGCGAGTCTCAGCATAGAGTGTTCTTCGGATGAAGATGAACTCGGCGAGTTGTTCATACAACTCGGCGAGTAGGATGAAGGACTATTGGCCTTTAGTTTAGAAGGAGGACTCGTTGAGTCAATGCTTAACTCGATGAGTAGAGACGGGTTTATGGTCGGACAAAGGGATAGGGACTCGGCGAGTTGGCAAGTCAACTCGACGAGTCGGGCCAACTGGCAGTTGACTTTGACTTTGACTCTTGGTTGTTATGGGGTAAATGGTCATTTTACCCTGAGGTCCACTACTAGAAAACAGCCCTTTAATGACACGCAAACAATGACACGCGGTGATTTACGATACGCAAAAGCGTGTGCCCTAAAAATAATGTTATCTCTTCTAAAATTTGAAGGATAGTGGACACGCTTTTATGCGTACCCTATAATTAATGTCGAACAAAAAAAATAAAAACACGGAGGGCACTTATTTAAAAATGGGCGTCGTCTAGAAATGTCACTTTATATTTTTTTAGTGAAAGGCGCGTTCTTTTCTTTTGCAGCCGGGGGGAAACGAAAATCCCAAAAGTTTGAAAGACCGCCATTGTTACCCTCTACCTTATTTCCATCGTTCTTCTCTCTCTCTCTCTCTCTCTCTTTCTCTCTCTATCTCTCTCACTCTGATACCCAAAAAAACCCTAATAACATCACCAATCCTCTTTCTTCCCACAACAAAATCGCAATATAATCCCATCTTTTGAACAGATCAAACCCATAGGGGTTCTTGACGAAAGAGATATAGCTTTATACGAGCCCTAATTTCTCATATGAATTCGTTAACTTCTTCAAATGGTTCTCAGACTTTTTTTTCTCTCTCTATATTTTCTTCTCCTTCATTTCTCGATCCCCAGAAGGTCAGGAGAACACTGCATCTGCAATTAGATTGCTTAGTCGTATTCCTGAGAGCGTTGAACACCGGTGTATGCTCGTTGTTTGTTAAAATTCTCAAAGAAGGTCCCATGAAAGAGCAAGCAGTTATCTCCTAAGCTGTATCGTTCGATTAACACAATTCATCAAACCCTAGAATTGTAAAGGAAACCTAGCCCCCACAGCTTTCTTCACACTTCACCTCCTCAAAGATCTATCGGTAATAAATCAAATTATTCTTTTCTTTATACTATTTTTATGCGACCTTCTAATCTCTTTGATCCAAGTTCTATTTAGGCTCCATATGGAGGAAGTATCTTCGTATGGGACATTCTAATCTCTTTCATCTTTTTTTACATCTCAACGTGTTTCCCAGAAGCATCATAACTGGAACCGCACTTCAGCAACTAAAAGAGTTCTTGGACCAGTCGCCATCCCGAAGAAGACAGAGGAAACCATGGATCCTGGTTCATTGCTTTGGCCTGTAACCGAGCCTCGATTACAGTTGTACTTCTTGCTTGTACTTGTGTACTCAACCATCACCCCTATTCTCCTTCCATTTATCATCGTCTTCTTTGAGTTTGCTTATATGTTTATTCATCATATGAACACAAGTCAAGATTCGAATTTGATGCCTTCTGTTGACCTCAAGAATGCAATATCAGTGAATAGAAACTTAGAAGATTCAATGAATTCAGGGAAGATTATGTTTTTGCGATTTTCACATCTGTTATTGATTTCATGGATGTGTAAGTTGTTAGGGTTTTTGTATGCTAACTTGGTTATGTTTGAAATATTGTGTTCAGGGGATATTCCAGCTGCTACAGAAGAACTGCACTTTCACATAATAATCCAACTAATTTTCTTATCAGTGGCTTCATTCTAAAAAGATATGGTGCTATGTTGCATAAGATTTGTAACATGTTTATTTCTTTCATACTTTCAGGTTATTTTTCTAGCTTTAGACATTCGTGTCAAGAACGTGGCTAGAACGTATTCTCTTGAACACGAGGGCGAAAGTGTCATCTTTGATCAACTATTCACATTATTGGATTCATACATGCAAAATGAAGAAAGCTTTAGAAGAGAATTAGCATCCTGCACAGGTGCCCTTCAAACATCAATCAATCAACACATGTCCAAAGAAGAAGGACAGGTAATAATGTCTAACAAGTTTATCCAAGAATCATGTTATTATCTCAATATTTAAATAAAATAATTGTTAATTCTCATTTTAGGTGTTCCCCTTGCTCGTTGAGAAATTTTCATTTGAGGAACAAGCTTCGTTAGTTTGGCAATTTTTATGCATCATTCCTATAAACATGATGACAGAGTTTCTTCCATGGCTTTCAGCTTCTGTATTTTTTGAAGAACGCCATGAGATGCGTAATTATTTATGCAAAGTAATCCCATAAGAAAAGCTACTTCAACAGGTGAGCAAGGGTATTTTGTCCATGTTCATCTTTTACTCATTTTCTCGTTCCTATCTGACAAATTACTTCTTATTCTAATTTAAGATTATATTCACGTGGATGGATGGTGCAAATGGTTTTAAAAAGAAAAAAAAGCTCTGAAGAGTGTGAGGAAGGGCATTATTGTCCATGTTTATCTTCCAGACCTAAAAAACGAGAATCTTTCTTGAGGTCAATTGACGATTCCACAAATTCACTACCTGATCGCCCTGTAGATGAAATATTACACTGGCACAAAGCTATAATAAAAGAATTAATTGATATAGCTGAAACAGCTAGAAGGATACAGTTATCTGGAGACTTTTCAGATATATCCACGTTTAATAAAAGACTCCAATTTATTGCAGAAGTTTGCATATTCCATAGGTACCCTTCTGTAGCAATCACGTGAATTTGACAAGTTTGCATATTGAAACATTGATAATTTGATACTAATTTTATCCTTTTGAATGTAGTATTGTGGAAGATAAAGTTATATTCCCTGCTGTAGATGTTGAGCTGTCATTCGCCCAAGAACACACAGAAGAAGAGAGTGACTTTGACAAATTTAGATGTTTGACTGAAAGCATAGACAAAGATGGAGCAAATTCATCTTCATCTGAATTTTGTTCAAAGTTATGCTCACATGCTGATCATATCATGTCCATCATTGAGAAACATTTCAAAATGAAGAACTTCAGGTGAATGAGTGAAATAGTGAATAACTAGTCTTTCTTTTTATGACTTTTATTTACCATAACGCCCTTATGTGATTTCAATTCCAGGTTCTCCCACTTTCACACAAGCATTTTACTCCTAAAAGACAACGAGAGCTCTTATACCAAAGTTTATGTGTAATGCCTTTGAGAGTAATTGAATGTGTTTTACCATGGTTAGTTGGATCACTTACTGAAGAGGAATCAAAATCATTTCTCCACAATATGCATATGGCAGGTTTGTCTATTTTTATCAAAATTTTCTCAAACCATTATTTATTTATTTCTTCATTGTGAAGTCTAAGTTTCTAACTCTTAACACGTGGTTTTTGTTAGCTCCTCCTTCCGATATTGCCCTTGTCACCCTGTTCTCCGGTTGGGCTTGCAAAGGGCGTCCAAGGGAAATATGCTTGTCTTCAGGCACAACAGGTTGTTGTCCTGCAAGGGCATTTTTGGAATCCAATAATGGTTGCAATCCACCTTGTTGTGCAAGGGCATTTTTGGAAATAGGCTTGTCTTCAGGCACAACAAGTTCTTTCTCTCTCTCTCTCTCTCTCTCTCTCTCTCTCTAACTATATATATATATATATATATATATATATATATATATATATATATATATATATATATATATATATATATATATATATATATATATGATGGAGTTTCACTTGATTGCTTTCTAGTTTAAATTAACACTACACGACACATGCAATAGTCTTTAAAATTAATAGCCAGTTGGCAGTATGTTCACTCATTATGTACCCTTTTTAAAGTTGTTTAATTATATGTATAGCTAAACAAGCTAGCTAGGTGCATAATACGATTCATTTGAATCTTGAGTTTTCTATTGAATATTGCTTTGGACTCATAACAGCAGGTTGGGCGCAAGTTTTACACCAATGGGCTATAAGGTGGACTGAGGTGATAGATCAACCAGAGGGGTCATCCTTTTAAAATATTGATTTTATCCCCTTTATATGTTAAAGGACTTGGTAGATCATCATCTAGTGGAATCTTGAGTTCCATTAGTTATGGAGCCAATGAGATTGCTTCTTCTGTTCTAGCAAGTATCACAAGTCAAAGTAAGAAAAACAAAGGGAATTTCAATCGAGTGAATTTAGATAAAGATAAAGGTCATTATCATTTTTCCCTGAAAACCCTGAACCTCTGAATATTTAGTGATAAAGCAAAAGGGTTGGTAATTATTATTATTATTATTATTATTATTATTATTATTATTATTATTATTATTATTATTATTATTATTATTTTATTTAATTTTAATAATGTTTGCCGATAAAAGTGGAAAGAAAGAAAAGGGGGAGAAGTCTGGTGTTGGTGAAAAAACAAAAACAAAGGGAGCTGTTGTGGAAAAGGAAGTAACAAAGGGAGAGAATTCTTTTCCATTATTAACTAAAATTACATGAAGTTAAAGTTAGGTCCTCTTCTTTGTGTTGAGTGCTTGTTGCTCTGATTTTGATGTATGTGTTGAGTGCTTTTCTGTTGGTGCTGAGGTTTATCCTCATAAAAGCAATCATCCATATAGAGTTACGGTTAGTAATTTCTTGTTGGTATACAATTGTTGAAGTTTGTTGTTGTGTTCCAGTATATCCCCGATGACCACAAGCCACCACCAGAGGACCACCGTTGAACACCCCCAAAATCCGGTGGCCACTGCCCACAGAACAGGTAAGGATTCTTTGATATGTTTTTTTTACTGATGTGTTGTTTTTCGGTGACCACCAGCCACCACCGGAAGACCACCTTTGAAGCCAACCCGGAGAAATCCCGCTGCCACTGCCATATAACAGGTATTTTTTTTATGTTATTTTATTTTGGTTGGATAATCTTATAAATTTTCGATATCTTGTATGCCTCCTATGATTATTTGTATAATTGTTTGAAATTGATTGTGTGAAAGTCATCTACTAAAGCAAGGTTGGTGTAAGAGTTGATGACGAGAACATTGTTCCAAGACCTTCAGTGAGTTATGATGATGTCCTTTAATAGCAATGTAGTATTAGGTTATATAGTTAGCAATGATTATTTGTATTTGACATTTTAGTGCAATGAATTATGTTTCTTATTTATTGTATTTTATTTTGTATTTTGTATGACATTAACATTTGTGTAATGGATTGTATTTTTTGTATATGATATTTTATTTTCTATTATGAGACATGAAATGCAAATTTAATTTGAAAATTAGTAAATCTATAAATAATTTTTTTTAAAAGAAAAATAAAAATTACGATACGCAAAAATGTGTGTCATCTTCGTTTATGACATGGCCTTTCTTGACAGGGGTTTTAATGATACGCATTGTGTGTCATTAACACGCGCGTCGTAACGTTACGACACGCGGATGCGTGTCATCTTCCTTTATGACAGGGCCTTCCTTGATACGCATTGCATGTCGTAAACGCCCGTCGTAATTGCGCGTCGTAAATGAGCGTCGTAAATGCGCGTCGTCTCTCTTTATGACAGGGTCTTCCTTGACGCGCATTTGTGCGTCGTCTGAGCCTTTTACGACGCGCAATGAGCGTCGTAAAAGGCTGTTTTTCTAGTAGTGGTCGGTTAGCAGTATTTGCTAAGGGTTTTGTGGGAATTATAGTCGGAGGATTTCCGGAGCGGTAGTAGCAGAAGACAGTCAGTTCCCATACAGATCAGCAACTACTTTGAGGTGAGTTACCTTCCCGTAGCGGTGGGTCTACGGCCACAATGCCGGCCCACCAGTAGGGGTTGTATGTTAGATGATTGTCTTTGTGATATCATCTAGGTTTGCTACTACCTGATATGTTATATGCTGGCATGATATGTATATGTGATAGTAGTAGAGATCGGTTGTTAGGACCGAAGGGTAGGTCAGACACCCCAGATATGTCTGACAGTATGTGATGATATTTTTATATGCTGGCATGATATGTTATATGTGATAGTAGCAGTAGGGGTGAATTAGTCCCCAAGGATTAGTTGTTAGGACCGATGGGTAGTCAGCACCCCAGAATGGCTAGACATGGGTAGTCAGCACCCTAGAACGGCTTGACACGGGTAGGGCGGCACCATAGAATGGCCGTACCGGGTAGGTCGGGCACCCCAGAATTGGCCGGCAGTGTGTATGATATATAATTGTATGGTATGTGGTAATATGGGGGAACTCACTAAGCTTCGTGCTTACAGTTTTCAGTTTTGGTTTCAGGTACCTCTTCTTTGAAGGGGAAGGAGCCGGCACGGTAGCGGTACATCACACACACGCTTTGTATTCCGCACTATGGGATCCTCCTGGGGTTTTGTACTCTGATAGTATTATGTTTTACGAAATGGTTTCCAGACAAACAACATCTTTTATGAAATGTCATGATCCGTGAATGTTTTATTTATAATGTTTTGCAAATGGTATGTTTCAAAATCAAATTTTTGGGTTGTATTTTTGGGACGTTATAGATATGTTGTGGGCATGTGTCCTAGACTTCAGTGGTAGTTGGGATACCTACCTTAAATTAGCCGGGTTCTCCTACAACAACAGCTATAACGCGAGTATCGATCGTCCTCCCTTTGAGATGTTGTATGGGAGTAAGTGCAGGACCCCGATATGTTAGGGTGAAGTCAGACACAGGGTCGTGGGGAGCACCGAAGTGGTCCTCAAGACGACAGAGAGGATTCAACAGGTTAGGAGCAGGCTTCAGACTGCTCAGAGTCGGCAGAGAAGTTATGCCGACAAGCACCGCTCGGACCTGGAATTTCGGGTCGGGGATATGGTCCTCCTAAAGGTGTCGCCTTGGAAAGGCGTCAACCGGTTTAGGAAGCGAGGCAAGTTGGGCCCCAGGTACATTGGACCTTTCAGGGTTGTCGCCCGGGTGGGCAAGGTGGCGTATAGGCTGGACCTGCCAGCCGAACTCAGTCAGATTCACAGTACATTTCACGTCTCCTAGCTACGGAAATGCTTGGTAGACGACTCTGTAGTGGTACCTATCGAGGATATTCAGGTGGATGATAGCCTGAACTACATCGAGGGTCAGATAGCCATTCTAGATAGGAAAACGAAGGCGCTGAGGAATAAGGAGATTGAGTTGGTGAAGGTGCAGTGGCAACACCGCAAAGGCTCGGAATGGACATGGGATCCGGAGGATGAGATGAGAGAGCACTACCCTCAGTTATTTTCAATAGTGGCAGCGGACTTCGAGGACGAAGTCTAATTCAAGTGAGCGAGATTTGTAACGCTCAGGTTCTTCCAGGTATTAATTTTATTCATCCTAATAGAATTGTGGTGTGGATTGGGTTGGGCTTTAACATTTGGGCCTTGCTAATGGGCTAATGAAGTTGTGTACTCGTGGAATGCAAGCACGTAGACCAAGCACGTATGCCTAGCATACTAGGAGTACGCCCAGCGTACGTGTGCAGCTCTTTAAACCCTAACATTTAGGGTTTACTCCCTATATAAGGAACATTATCCCTGGTTATTCATCCTCCCTTCTATTGGATTAATGTCTAAGCCCGTAACTATATTTAGTAATTACTTGACCCGGTTGTGATTGGTCCTTTTGTGTTGCCTTCACCAAAGCAACATGATAGGATGATTTATAAATAAAGAGGTTATTATGATTTATTAATATGTTATATGAATAATATTAAAGGAGAAATCATATAGTTTAATTAATATTAGCAAAAATTAATTAAGAATTGATTATGTGGCTAAGAGAGATTAATTAAATAAAACGGACTGGAACTGTCAATTCTGTGATAGTTGATTTGCGCTGAAAATAGGGATGGCAAAAAAACCCGTACCCGATGGGTACCCAAACCCTAACCTGAGTTGACCAGGTAAATCCACGAGTTGACCGGGGATGGGGATGGGTATTACCCAAATATAAAAAGCGGGGATGGGGATGCGGATGGTTCTACATGTTGGGTACCCATACCCGTACCCGAAACCGGCCCCGATGGGTACCCGATATATATATATATATATATATATATATATATATATATATATATATATATATATATATATATATATATATATATATATATATATATATATATATATATAGTATTACTTATGTTTTTATTTTTAATAATGCATAAGCAAATTTTCAGTAGACAAAGTAATGCTTTTTAACAATCAAACGTATAGTTTTGGGAAGAAATTTTATGTCTTTTTTTGCAAAAAATAATTTTATTTGTAACCTTGAATGTTATTATCCGTGTTTGAAGACATTCAGTGATTATAAAGTTTTATATTAGTTTTGTTAGTTTTTGTTTTGTTGGTTAATATATAATTATGAGTTATTTTTCATAAAAGTTCAAAACTTTGTAACGTGGAAAAATCCCCGATTACCTATTGGGGATCCCCGATACCCATTGGTTTTGGGGATGGGGATAGGTTTTTAATCCCCGATGGGGATGGGGTCAGGTATAGGGATGGAGAAGGGGATTCGGGTATGGGGATGGGGAACATGAAACCCGGTACACCTGTACCCATTGTCATCCCTAGCTGAGAATCCTTTATGGATAAGGGGTGGACGAAATTGTGGGTAGGGACCCATCTAGATTTCGTCCAAGGCCATATTCTGGAAGGTTCTTTTGATTGCTTAAGGCCTAAGCTATCCAGTTAGGGTTTTGACTAAAACCCTAGCAGCATAAGTATAAATAGACCCCTTATGCTCCTTAAATCGGCTACCCCTTCTCCTAAGAGTACTAGAGCCAATTTTCTAAGCCTCCAAACTCTCTCCAAATCATCCTCTTGCTTGTGGTGTTTGTAAGCCATTAGAGGA
This sequence comes from Lactuca serriola, assembly GCF_051521515.1. Lineage (NCBI taxonomy): Eukaryota > Viridiplantae > Streptophyta > Magnoliopsida > Asterales > Asteraceae > Lactuca > Lactuca serriola. The sequence continues at coordinate 287,895,028 of NC_136410.1, forward strand.
GTGAAATTTGTGACTCTAAGCTCCAAGAACATGAAGATTCAATCTTTCAACAAGAGGTAATCATCTAGATCTGGTTTGTCATGTTAATTTGGATTATATACATTAGATCTAGGGTTTACAAGTCTTGGATGAATAATAGAGAAGCCTAGATCGAAGCTTTAGGGTTTACATGAACATATAGGATGTTATTTAGTGTAAAACCCATCAGTGGTATCAAAGCTTCGATTGGCTTCAATTGTATTTGATGCTATATGTTTTGTTCTTGCCTAAAAGAATCGGTTTTTGTGTCATCTACTTGACTGACTCGGCGAGTCCCATTGTGGACTCAACGAGTAGCATGAACTCGACGAGTCGGAGCGTCTGGCAGATTGATTTTCGGGATTTATTGTTGTTTTGCTTAAGGATAATTTCCAAAAACGTTTTTGACTCATAAAATTCGAATTTTATCACTGTTATATGTTTATCCTTTCCAAATCAAAAGATAATTACCAATTATTTGAATAATATATTCCTTATGTGATTATTATTTGATTATATGAATTAATTGTTGAATTATCTTGAAAATAAAATTGATTAGGTCCAATATAGATAATCATTAAATTAATTGTTTAATTTTGAATTATTTGCTATTTGCTCATTTATGTTTTGAAAAGTTCAAAACTTACCCTCAAGTTTTGAAATTAAAATTTTTGACTTAGAGTTTATTTTGAATTATTTAAATTTCAAACCCTAGAATTTTACAAGTTTAAAATTCACCTTATACTATTATATTATTACAAGATTAATATATATATATATATATATATATATATATATATATATATATATATATATATATATATCACATAAAATGCTAGTCTTACCGTTAGTAGGCCTCATTCACGAAGCCGATGTATAAGGGGGGTATAAGGTTATGGCCAATAAAATGATCATTTAATGGATGTCCACTCTCACCCACCGCTTCCTTGATTGGTGGAGGGTCGTTAGCCGAACGGGTAGGATAGGGCAAACCTTTCCTCATTAAAAGTATAATGAATTTATAAAAGTAACTAAATGTTTTTCAAATTCCAAATCTTAGTTACTTTAGGCAAAAGTGAAATTGATGCAATTCCATGAAATTACAGATTGTACCCTTGCTAAGATGTTAGTGGAGCGTGTATGGTTAACCTGCACACTAATTGGTCTCTAAGAAAAAGGTGGCAAATGGTGACTCATTGTTTGTCATAGTTCGATGGAGCGTGCGTCACTAACTGGCAAATCGAATAGGTGACTGTAACAATGATGGCACCATGTATATTTGCATGGTTATTCACACCCGCTTTGTGATCCTCGGCGTCCCAGTCACAAACTAGAGGGGCATATCGAGATTTAAACATGCCATTAAAAATTTCAATGAATCTCAAAAGGATCTAGGAATTTTCAATACATTTAAAACTTAATCTCTTTTTTGTTTTTCATGATGGAGAATTAGTGAATCGTCATTCACTTACCTTCAAATTATTTGCGTGTTAGATTACGGCATCCCTCTTCTAATTTGTAAAGAATGTTGTTGGATCCTAGCCCTAATTTCTTATTTGGGTGTTTAATTGGGGATTCATTTCTAATCAAAACTTTGCCTTTTTCTATTTCAGATGTCGAACGTCAAGAACAATGCTTCTAGCTCGAACTCCCCTGGCTCGTTCTCACTCATGAATTTGTGTGGGAGAGTGATATTCGATGGGTCCAATTTTAATGATTAGATCCGCAACATTCGAATGGTCACTCACTATGAGGAAAAAGAGTATGTCCTTCATGAGAAGATGAAGGAAATCAACGTCAACACTGCCTCTCCCGATGAGATCTCCGCCTTTGAGGCCCACGAGCGTGATGCCACGAAAGTCCATTGCATCATGCTGGCGACCATGACTGCTGAACTCTAAAAGTCCTATGAGTACATGTATCCCTATGAAATGCATCAAGACTTGTTGGACCGGTACCACCAGAGCACTAGGCAAGAAAGGTACGAGATCATCACTTCGATGATCACTGCCAAAATGGGTAATGGAGAGTCCCTAACCGCTCATCTGCAAAAGATGTAGAGATATGTTGATCTCCTGCTGAAGTTAAATGTTAACATCGATGAAGAGTGGGAAATCGACATCGTCCTTCACTCCTTGCCTCCCTGCTACAACCAGTTCCACATGACCTACCACATGAATAAGGAAGAGGTCACCTTGAGCAAGCTTCAAGGCTTGTTGAGGACTATTGAGAGCAATCTCAAGGATAAGTCTGTTGCACCGACTCCCACTCCTGCTTCTGCGCCTGTCTTGGCAATAGGTCAAAGGAAGGGCAAGAAGAGGAAGGCTCCCTCAAAGGGCCACAACAAGGGAAAGTCCCAAGATGGTACCTCTTCTAGTGGAACCAAAGTTGGTTCTGCTAAGCCCAACTCAAACCCTAAGGAGGCAGAGTGCCACCACTCCCACAAGATAGGGAAATGGAAGAGAAGTTTCCCAAAATATCTGCAAGCCATCAAGGATGGAAAGATCAAGCCATCTTTCGCATGTGTTTACATAGTTAAATCTAATGATTCATCGCATGCTATTTCTTGGGTTCTTGATACAGGATGTGGTTTTCACATATGTTCTGATTTGCAAGGATTAAGAAGAAATAGGGATGTGGAGCATGGAATGATAAATCTAATCATGGGAAACAGAAGATCATTTCCTGTCACCAAGATTAGAGTTTATTCCTTAGTGGTTAGTAATGGGTTAGGTTTAGATTTAAATAATTGTTGTTATTCGCCAGATATGGCTAGAAACATCATTTCATTTCATGGTTTATATAGATAAGGTTTTAGATATTCATTTGATAATGAAAAGTGTTCTATTTATGCTTATCGTAATAGTGTTTTATATTTTGAAGCATTGCCTTGTAATGGAATATATGAGACTGTGATGGTTGTAGACAACTTAGGAAATGATGTGTTGTGTGTCGATTCTTCCGATAGTATGGATAAATCATGCATGTGGCATTGTCGTCCTGGACATGTCAATAAGAAACGCATAGCCCAACTCCAAAAGGATGGAGTGTTGGAGTCATTCGACCATAAGGACGATGACGTGTGCGAGTCTTGTTTACTTGGAAAGATGACCAAGTCACCCTTCACTGGAACTTGTGAAAGGGGTGAGGGTTTATTGGATCTCATACACACCGATGTGTGTGGGCCCTTTAGATCCACCACAAGGGATGTGAACCACTTCTATGTGACTTTCACCAATGATTATAGCAGATATGGGTATATCTACTTAATCAAGCACAAGTCAGAAACCTTTGAAAAGTTCAAAGAGTTTAATCAAGAAGTGGAGAATCAATTGGGCAGGAAAATCAAGATGCTTCGATCTGATCAAGGTGGGGAGTACCTAAGTCTTAAATTCCACGACTACCTCAAGGAATGTGGAATAGTTTCACAATTGACGCCACCTAGGACATTGCAGTTGAATGGTGTAGCTGAGAGGTGAAATCGAACCTTGCTAGACAAGGTTCATTCCATGATGAGTCGTGCTTCACTACCTATCTCATTCTGGGGGTATGCCTTAGAGACTGCCGCCCATATCCTTAACTTAATCCCTACAAAGAAGGTTGCCAAAACACCTCACGAGATGTGGACAGGGAAGGCTCCCTCGTTAGCACATATCAAGTTTTGGGGTTGCGATGCTTTCGTAAGACGAGAGACTCACGACAAGCTCGAACCTCGTAGTGAGCTGTGTATTTTTGTAACATCCCAAATTTTGAGACTAAAAATTTCATTTTTGAATTAACAATTTATAAAACATTTTAACATAACATTGTCGATAAAGCAACACATTACAAAATCATAATGTTGTGTCCCAAACCATGACATCAAAAGTAATGAAAATCAGAGTACAATCCCAATAAACCCAATGCGGAAACCACGTGTGTGTGATGCGCTGCTACACCGTCGACTCCTTCCCCTTCGACAAAGAGGTACCTGAAACCAAAACCCAAAACTGTAAGCACAAATCTTAGTGAGTTTCCCCCACCATACCACATACAATATCATATCATTGGTTTCTTTCAACCGATAACTACCATTGGTATCTTTCAACCGGTATCTGCCATCGGTATCTTTCAACCGGTACCTGCCATCGGTATCTTTCAACCAGTAATCGGGGACTATTTCACCACTACTGCTATCATACAATATCAAGATATAATCATATAGTTAGACATATATTGGGTAATGACCTACCCTTCGATCCTAACAACCGATGTCAGGGAAAAACTATTCCCTACTACTACCACTAATATACACATTGCATATCATACATGCATATCTCATGACCATATCACATAAACATACCAAGATAATTATCACAGAGACAATTATCCACCAAATACCCCTGATGGCGGGCTGGCATTATGGCCTTAGACCCACCCCTACTGGAAGGTAACTCACCTCGATGTCGTGCAGTGTCTGAACTATCTTCGGCGTCCAAGTCAACTACCCACGACCCCTCGATCCCTACAAGACAATACTTCAAAGTTATTCATTTGAGTATGCAACCCTAACCGGGGTCATACCCATCTAGTCAAAGTCAACATTCGTCAAACTCAACGTCCAGTTGACCTGACTCGCCGAGTTGGTCTACCAACTCGCGAGTTCATACCCCTCAACTTGATGCAAATCCCCGTATCCACTTGTCGAGTCTGGCAAGAGCTCGACGGGTTCTTCTTCGATCTTACCCTCAGGGCCAACTTCATCTGACTCGCCGAGTTCACCTTGAACTCGTCGAGCCCACCTCCCTTTTATGAACACGTCCAGTCTACGACTCGAAGAGTTGTATGAACAACTCGTCGAGTCCTTAGGAGATTCCCTTGGACTCTCCGATCCTGATCCAAGCACTCGTCGAGTCCCATGACTCCCAGGCCCTCTAATGAGCATGAACAACAAAGGGACCTTCCTTGCTCTCATCTGGTCCTTCGACAGAAGAATTTGATGGTTATTACGCTCCGACTCGTCGAGTCCCATGAATGACTCGCCGAGTTCACTCTTGACCATCACCATACAGTTGATCTAAAGGGGTCTTAACATACCAAAACCATAGATCTGGCCTCCTAGTGCCCATTTTACACGTAAAGTATCGAACTTGATGCACATGCAAGGGGTTTTTGGTTCAAAAAGCCATAAGAAGTGACCTACAAGAAGCATGGGGCTCTCATGGCCATAAAGTTGGCACCTTTATGCTATCAGACCCCTCCTAAGGCCCAGATCTGAAGTCAAACCCCATCCAATCCCTTCATAATTTGAAAATGGGTTAGAAAGCCCCCAAAATTCCAACTCCAAAGATGAATAATCACATAGAAGACCAAAACAAGAGATTTTTACCTTGAATGAACTAGAAATGGAACAAATATCCTGGATCTTTAAGCCCCAACTTGCACTCCCAAGCTCCTTTCCTTTTCTCAAGCTTCACAACCCACCAAAATACACCAAATGGCCTTAGAGAACACAAACAAGGCTAGGGTTTCGATATACTATCTTATGGGAGTGATAGGGACGAAGGAGCCTGAGATAAGTTGTTTAAATAGGGTGCAAACCCTCATATTTAGGGTTTCACTCAAACAGTACCTACTCGCCGAGTTGGGCTCCCAACTCGTCGAGTAGGCCACTTAAACTCTCCCGCGGTCATGATTCTACTCGACGAGTTGGGCCATCAACTCGTTCAGTGCCAAAACAAATACACTAAACCTTGAATTAAAACATATCGGGAATCAGGTGTAACAATTTTCATCGGCTACCCGCAGAAGTCCTTTATATATCTCTTCTATAGACCGAGTAACAATGTTGACTTTGTTGCAAGGAGAGGGGTTTTGAGAGAGAGAGAGAGAGAGAGAGAACTCATAAGCCAAAGGGACAATAGGAGGCAAATCGATCTTGAAGAGATTCAAGAGCCGAGAGATGAAGGAACTTCTAACGTTGGCGTTCAACCCAAGGAGGAAACTCCGGTTGAACCGATTGACGAATCATTACCTCTTAGATGTTCCAGTAGAGTTAGTGTTCCACTCGTGTTATATGGTTTTCATATAACAAGCGAGGGTGATACGTATATTAGTGATAGTACACTAGTAAATTTGGATGAACCTAACAACTACAAGGAAGCCATGGCATGCCCAGAGTCTGCAAATTAGAAAGAGGCGATGGACACCGAGATTCAGTCCATGTATGATAACCAAGTTTGGAGCTTGGTTGATCATGTACCGGGTCGTAAGACGGTCGGATGCAAATGGATCTTAAAGAAGAAGATCGACATGGATGGGAATGTACACACTTATAAGGCCTGATTGGTTGCGAAGGGCTTCACTCAAACTCCCGGAGTTGACTATGATGAGACCTTCTCACCAGTTGCGAAAATAAAGTCTATTAGGGTGATGTTGGCCATTGATGCATTTAATGATTATGAAATATGGAAAAATGGATGTCAAAACCGCTTTCCTTAATGGGAAGTTGGCTGAGGATGTTGACATGGCTCAGCCAGAGGGTTTTGTCAATGTGAAGCATCCCAATAGAGTGTGTAAGCTTGAGAAGTCCATTTATGGACTTAAGCAAGCGTCTCGCCGATGGAATCTTTGTTTTGACGAGAAAGTCAAAGAGTTTGGTTTTCTACAAAGCGAGGATGAATCATGTGTATATGTCAAATCCAGTTGGAGTATAGTGAGCTTTCTCGTATTGTATGTTGATGACATACTTCTCATAGGAAATGACATCCCGACACTGCAGGAAGTTAAGTCCTGGCTCGAGAAGTACTTCGATATGAAGGACCTCGAAGAGGCTGCCTATATTTTGGGAATAAGGATAGTGAGAAACAGGAATAAAAGACTAATAGGACTTAGTCAGAATACTTACTTGGACAAGGTACTAAAACATTTTAGTATGAAGAATTCCAAGAAAAGGGAGTTACCAATCCAAAGTAATGCCAAATTGAGTAAGACTCAAAGTCCGAGTACCGAAGTCGAGATAGCAGAGATGAGTCGAGTACCTTACGCTTCCGCAATTGGCTCGATCATGTATTCTATGACTTGTACTCGCCCTGATGTGGCCTTCTCTTTGAGCATGGTCAACAGATATCAAGGGAACCCTGGCAAAGCACATTGCACCGAAGTCAAGAATATTCTTAAGTACCTGCGGAGGACCAAGGAAGGGTTTCTAGTCCTCGCTGGGAATGATGAATTAAAGGTACGAGGGTACAGTGACGCCAGTTTTCAGACCGACAACGACAACTTGTTGGGTTTTGAGCATTCTAACACTTCCTAAGTATACATGCAACCCTAATAAACCTTGAATCTATGTTTGTCTAAATACATGCAAAAAAAAATTCCAAGGTTTATAACTTATCTAGCATCGCATGGGGAAAGGAACTAGATGAATTACATACCTTTTGATGAGTGTTGATTCCTTAGAGTTTGAGAGCCAAGCACCAATAATGTGAATGACTCAAATGGAAAACACAAATCACCACAAACTTGGAAAACTTTATGAGAGAGTATACACACTCTTAGAAATCGGCCACACCTTACACACACACTCTAGGGTGCTATTTCATGCAACATAAGCTTGTTTATGTAGTGTGCATGGTTAGGGTGAACCCCTAATAACCCATGTCTTTTCCTTTCCAAGGATCCATGGGTTAAAAGCTCCATGGACTTCCATATAAGCTTAGCCGATTAGCTAATGAGTATTATCCCACACCATATAAATTAACAGCCCATGATTTAATTAGTCTTCCTTTTAATCACTAAATTAATTCAAGATTAAAACTAATTAAATAACATGACTTTATATTAATATATTATAACTTATAATATATTAATAAATCGTAAGTATACAATTCTCATAAAATTATCCATAAATGGTTTGGGTGAAGTGCAACCCAAATGGACCATGTCGGGTCGGGTCAAGTATATACCAAATAAGTTATGGACTTATACACCTTATCCAACAGACTCCCACTTGGATAAGTCTAATAACTATATTTGCCTATATTACTTCAGGAACCAACCGGCAATCGTATCTCTCGAAAACTCTGTTGAACTATGAAGCGCCATTTTAGATAAGTGATCATATAGTCCTCTGTTCTCATGATATCATCCGGACAAATACATGGAACAATGTCTTACTTATTGTGTGACAGTTTTTTCTCGATTTTCGATTTGTTTGACAAAGAACTTAACTGAACACATCAATTTAGTTCTGACCGGGCCCGGTACTTGGGTCAACAAAAAATCATCGAGGGGACCAGATATCGCTTCTATTTCTAGAAGGAACATATAAACTTCAACTCATATGCTTGTTCTACTACTTGTTGAATTGTACACAAAGGCACGTTTTATAACATCAAGTTACTGATGCGTTTACGTGCAATCAATGCACAACCAACTCATAGGTAACAACTCATATCTCTAGGTTTGAAGACTTATATGATATTATCGTCTCACGATCACTCGATATAAATTCCATGAAGTGATACAAGTGAGCGTGGATTAATTCCAATACTCATAACTTATTAGCACTCACGAATGTTGCAGCAACCATTGTTATGTCTAAACACATTTAGCCATCTACAGACTCGATTCATGACAGTCTTAATTCATACCTACTTCCAACATATGAACGAATGTGGAGTGTTTAAATAACTTAGTTATTCGGAAAGAATAACCTAGCTATTCTGGAAGTCAAAACATGCAAAGTGAAACACAATAATAATCGAATCCAATATGGTCTCAGAACCCTTTTGAATATAAATAAAACCACCTTTTATTTATCACCATATTGATTACACATTATTCATTGTATAATGTTTCAAATAATCAACTTAATACATGAATAAAAACAACAGTTGTCCCATGCTCCTAGCATGTACACTTTGTTTTTCTAAACAATAGTTATGCCATACTCCAAGTATGCACACTATGTCTATGATATTTACTTTGTGAAATAGATCAATTGAACATGATTCCAATGATGCTCATTTCATAATCCCAAATCCTTATTGTAAATATAAGAATTCCTAATTCCTACCATTTACCAAAAATCTGTTAGATTTTAAACTTATATGCACTGATCCCTTCTAAATGCCCTGAGCATTTGGAAAATTTTAGAAAGGATGAATATTATAGCACATCAAATCGATCCTATATCCGAAGCATATGGGACACGATTCATGATGATGTCTCACATAAAGACATGATACTAGACAAGTCTTTTGCTACAATATTTTTTATTTGCCATGTTTTCAAAATTTAACTATGAAGAGGGATGTCGTAATCATAATCGAATTTTGATAATGCAATATATATAGAATTTCTTTAAGTTGAACCATTCCAACATAAAATACATATATATATCATTGACTAAAGATGATTAAAATCTCAATCTAAGCTTTTAGATTTGAATTGAAGTATAATTTCCTCTCCCTTAATTATAGCAAAACAACTTTTCCAACCCCTGCAACTTCATGAATTGAAACTTTTGTTTTTCTATAATTAACATTGCTAGCTTGCAATAATAATCATAATTATCATGCTCCCACTAACATGATGATTATTATCATAATACTTATGCTCCCACTAGCTTTTGACATGTATTCAGAAATCGGTTGGACTTCTAAAATTTAGATTCATACACCCTTCCGTAGATAGTTCACATGTGTGTCTAAACAATTTCAAGAACTATGAAAAGGGATGTCGTAATCATAGTCTCAATCGTTTAGACCTTTTCCATTTCTCACAAGTCTATGTTAGTGTGTCGGTTAACCACACACGCTCCACTAACGACTTTTTAAAATGCAAATAACACAATTGCTATCTACTTAAAATCTACTTAGTGAAAGCGTTTCCTCACCATCATTCTCATGAATCGGAAAGAAACCTTTGACACTTACATTTTATGGTGTATGAGTTCCTATCCATGTGAATTTGTCAAAACCATAATCACAAGACAAGTTTAGTGACAAATTCAACCTTACATGGATTGAACTTGTTAAATCTTAATTGCTTGTCACCTGGTAGCACAAGGCCCACCAATGCTTCCAAGCTGTTATGCTCACAATTTAGAACTAACAGAACTCATATGCATAGTCAACTTAATTGGCACAAGAATTGTGTCAACATGATAGGTTACCAACCTCAAGTCATGTGCTAGTGATAAAACACAGGTTTTACTCTTGATTAAATCTTAAAACTCTTTCAGGATCTTTAAGGCTCCCACTGTCATCTTGACATATAAGTTTCCCTAGTCAAGGACCATTCCCTGAAAAAACAAATATTCAAGGGATAGTGCGGATTCTTATCAAGACTAACACTTCACACAATTGGTCTTAGTTGGTCTTTATCTCATCCAAGACATCACAACTTACCAATTTCAAATATACAAGAGTAGAAAACATTTTACACTACATTTGATAAGTGTTTTAAACCTTACTTCATGTCACTCAATGTTAAAATCCTGGAGTATCACTCTAAGAATTGTTTTGGAACGAAGTATGATTCATCTTCTTGATTTTAACCATTCCAACAATTCATGACCCCTTTTCTTAGTCATAACAATGCACTAAGATGTCCTTAGAGTATGAATTGTGATATGGTATCTTAATCATTAAGATGATCATAAAACACGATACTATAGTACTCTCCTATCTTTTTAGATTTGAGAAACTTTTATCTTTCTGCCTAATTTGATTCTTTCCCATTCGTTATGCCACACATTGAAAACTTTCTAATGCTTCAGAATTATACTTAAACTTGTAAGTATAACCATATTTACTAATTTTTAGTAAATCATGACGAATCGATCTTTGTGGTGGACCTTGACCAGCACACACCCAGTGTACCTAATTCCAGTCCTTCAATTGACTCACATATGCATGTGATCAATGAATTAGTCTTAATTTTACAAAGATGAAAATTCTCATTCATCATACAATACAACTTGTATGATTCCAAATTTTTGTCCAACTGAAACTTGGGTGATGAGAAACTTTCCTCATGTGTTAAATTCAGACACTACCACAAATGAGAGAATCAAACTCACTTTCCAATATTGCTATTACTGGAAACATATAAGCAACAATTTTTCACAAATGCCATTGTAAGGATATTTTTTTTAAAATAAATAAAATTAAAAACCCTTTCTTTTATTTTAAAAACTTTGCGGAAAAACTTATCCTTACAATCCATATGAAAACCTTGTTGAAATCTATTCCTAAGTAATATATCATAACTCTCAAGCAACAGCTCAAAATTCTGATCACCGAACCATGCGATCGAAACCCATCTTCGCAATCAGAATCAGCATATACTTCCTTTAAGCTTCCTATCTTTTCTTTGATTCTTAAAACATCAACATCTGACCCATTCACATTATGTAATAAGAATCTCCAAATAGGAACTTAATAGAGTTAGACAGTAGACTCTAATTGAAGTAGAGTCAAACTTCATGACTTGATCAATCTTATGATATTTCAGGTAAATATGGCAGCTTCGCAATCAGTGTCCCTCCCTTTGACAATAAAACATATGGACCCTTTGGTAATGGCACATGAGACTATCTCAGACTTAGCCTTTCTCTTTACCATTTGGTCAACCGAGTTGACTATGGCCGATCCCTTTCCATTGGGAAGAGAAATCCTTTTCTAGATATCCAATGCTACTATTGTCAATATCCATTTAAGGTTTGAGATCTTCTAACAAAATTTGCTTTACTAGTGTTCCAAATCATTGTTGATTACACAGCACCAAGCAAATAGATAAGATCACTAAGGGTCATGTCATAGTTTGTCTCATAGTAGTCCCAAAGGGACTCACTATATTACCAAGAAAGTGATTGAACATCCAACTTTCACAAGACTTTGACACCCAACTCTCCCGGCTTGTCAATGTGTGACTTTATCTCCAAGATGTGAGCACACATAGACTATTCTTGCCAATAGGGATTGAGTGACCTTAAACTTGTGGGTTAGGGAGAATAAATAGAGGAGGTGGAGGAAGAGAAGCATGATGTTGAGGGACATCATCTTTAAGAAGAAAGCTTGTTCTGGGAGTTTTGGGAAGATCATAGTTGTCTGAACCAGACATCTATAATGGGAGATAATCAAGTTAGTTGATTCAAAATCCTTAATACAACACCCAATATGAAATATTAAGGCTAGGATCCAATCACAATATATTATACTTAGAAAAGGGATGCCGTAATCTAAGTAATAACATGTTTGAAAGGTAGGTGAATGACGATTCACCAATTTCCACCATGAAAAACAAAATGAATTATTAGGTTTTAATTGGATTTGAAATTCCTAGATTCTTTTGAGATTCAATGAACTTTTCAATGGCATGTTTCAATCTCGATTGTGCCCTTCAAGTTTTGTGACTAGGATGCCGAGGATCACAAAACAAGGTGTGAATAACCATACTAATTCACTTGGTACCCTTAATATTATCACCTAATCAATGTGCCAATTAACCACACACGCTCCATTGATCTATGACAAACATTAAGTCACCCTTTGTGATCCTTACTAGTCCAAGTTAGTGTGCCGGTTAACCACACACGCTCCACCAACGACTTGGTAAGGTACAAAGTGTGAATTCCATGGACTAGCACCATGTTCACATTTTTCCTAAAGTAACTAAGATTGGGAATTAAAATATTTAGTTACTTTATAATAATCTTTATACTTTTAATGAGGATTTAAAGTCATTGTCCTACCCGTTCGGCTAACGACCCTCCACCGATCAAGGAAGCGGTGGGTGAGAGTGGACACCCATTAAGCTATCATTTTATAGGCAACAACCTTATACCCCCTTATAGACCGGCTTCGTGAATGAGGCCTACTAACGGTAAAACGACTTATTCTTATACATATATATAATAATTAACCATTAATGTTATAAATAGTATAAGTGTTGAATTTTTAACTATTAAAACTCTAAGGGTTGGAATTAAAGTTTATTAAAGTATGTGAAACTTTACAAATTCCAAAACTTGAGGGCAAGTTTTGTAACTATCCAAAACTTTTCATTTCATAACTTATGAATTAAAGGTTCATAAAAATGAAGGCTCTTCATTTTTATGTAACTTATATGTTTAAAAGAAGTGACCTTTGGATATCCATAATTTGAGGACAAATTATGGTCTCCATTAAAACACATAAATGATCAAGAATTAATCCTAAACAATTCAGCAAATAATTCCTATCATCTTCTAAATTCATAAGAACATGAACATGATCATCAAAGTTTCAAGGATTATATGAACACATACAAAGCATGAAATTTTGATATAAGCTATTGTAAATGGATTAGAACAACCATTACACCAACTAAAACAAGTTTTCAAGTACCAAAATAGTTTAGGGTAATGTTTCTAGTCCATTTCTAGCAGCAAAAGTCGAAAATCTGCATTCTGAGGCTCCTACTCGTCAAGTGCACGAACCTACTCGGCGAGTAGGATGAGTTTACACATGAACTCAGTGAGTCCCCCCATGGACTCGGCGAGTTCAGCAGGCAGACAGCAAAAAATCGACTTTTTCCACTATTTTGCATCAAGTATCAAACAAACAAGCCTAGTCTCTAATACCACTGTTGGGCTTTGAGCATTCTAACACTTCCTAAGTGTACATGCAACCCTAATAAACCTTGAATCTATGTTTGTCTAAATACATGCAAAATTTGTTTTCCAAGGTTTATAACTTATCCAGCATGGCATGGGGAACTTTTAAACATAAAAGGAACTAGATGAATTACATACCTTTTGATGAGTGTTGATTCCTTGGAGTTTGAGAGCCAAGCACCAATAATGTGAATGCCTCAAATGGAAATCACAAATCACCACAAACTTGGAAAACTTTATGAGAGAGTATACACACTCTTAGAAATCGGCCACACCTTACACACACTCTAGGGTTCTATTTCATGCAACATAAGCTTGTTTATATAGTGTTCATGGTTAGGGTGAAACCCTAATAACCCATGCCTTTTCCTTTCCAAGGATCCATGGGTTAAAAGCTCCATGGATCATCCATGGACTTCCATATAAGCTTAGCCCATTAACTAATGAGTATTAGCCCACACCATATAAATATAATAACCCATGATTTAATTAGTCTTCCTTTTAATCACTAAATTAATTCATAATTAATTCAAGATTAAAATTAATTAAATAACATGACTTTATATTAATATATTATAACTTATAATATATTAATAAATCGTAAGTATACAATTCTCATAAAATTATCCATAAATAGTTTGGGTGAAGTGCAACCCAAATGGACCATGCCGGGTCGGGTCAAGTATATACCAAATAAGTTATGGACTTAGACACCTTATCCAAAACAACTACCATTCACAGTCGCGTTGGGTCTTTACCCTCAATGGAGGAGCAGTGACTTGGAAAAGTTCCAAGCAGGAGATCGTAGTTGATTCAACGTGCAAATCAGAGTACATTGCAGCGAGCGAAACATCCAAGGAGGCAATATGGCTGAAGAATTTCATTGGAGACCTTGGAGTTGTGCCAGCCATACTGGAGCCCATGGAAATTTTCTGTGATAACAAAGGAGCAGTTGCCTTAACCAAGGAACCGAGGGATCATGGTAGATCTTGGCATATCGATAGAAAATATCACTTTATTCGACATCGGGTAGAAGAAGGACTCCTCTTAGTGAATAGGGTATCGTCGTAGGATAACCTAGTAGATCTGCTTACGAAGGGACTGAGTAGGGTCAAGCACCTGCAGCATGCTAGGAACATTGGTCTAAGGGATGATATTAGTTTAGATTAGATAGTTTGGAAATGTGTAATAGATGAATGTACTTGACATTTGATGATTAAATAAATGGTATTATTTATAAGTAAAGTTACTCTCTTGTGTTAATTGTTTACCTATTGTTTCATTTTGCATGTTTTCACTTCCTGAATAATAAGATTATTCGAATGGTCCACAGTCGTTCATATGTTGGAAGTAGGTATGAATGAAGACTGTCATGAATGGGTGTGTAGATTGTCTAAAGTGTATTAGAAATAGAAAAGGTATGCTATAACGTTCATGAGTGCTTATGAACAAGTTTTGAGCATTGGAATAAACCCATGCTTGCTGGAATCACTTCATGGAATTAATCACAAGTGATCGCAAGACGGTAATATCATATGCTCTTAAAACCTAGATATATGGTTTATTGTTGGCTAATTGGTTGTACATTGATAATGCATAAACGCATCAGTAACTTAATGTTATAAAACGCATTATTGTGTATGATTTGATTAGTGAATAGTAAATGCATATAAGCCGAAGTTTATCTGTTCCTTTTATCCTAAGAGGGTAAAAGTGATATCATGGCCCTGGATGATTTAGTTTGACTTATGTGTCGGGCCCGGTCAGGATTGAATTGATGTGTTCAATTAAGTTCTATGTCAGACGAATCTGAGATCGAGAAACAAAAGTATGACCATGTTCCATGTGATTGTCAGCATAATATCAAGAATAGAGGATTATATGATCCCTTATTTGAAGGACAGATTACTGATAAGATCATAGTTTGACAGCGTCTTTGAGAGCTACGATTGTTAATCAGATTGTATTTACATTTGTAGTTACTAGACTTATCCAAGTGGGAGACTGTTGGATTAGTGTTTAAGCCCGTAATTATATTTGGTAATTACTTGACCCGGTTGTGCATGGTCCTTTTGGGGTGCCTTCACCAAAGCAACATGATAGGATGATTTATGAATAAAGAGGTTATTATGATTTATTAATATGTTATATGAATAATATATTAAAGGAGAAATCATATCGTTTAATAATATTAGACAATAATTAATTAAGAATTGATTATGTTACTAAGAGAGATTAATTAAATAAAACAGACTGGAACTGTCAATTGTGTGATAGTTGATTTGGGCTGAGAATCCTTATATGGATAATGGGGTGGACGAAATTGTGGGTAGGAACCCATCTAGATTTTGTCCAAGGCCTTATTCTGGAAGGTTCTTTGGACTGCTTAAGGCCTAAGCTATCCAATTAGGGATTTGACTAAAACCCTAGCAGCACAAGTATCTATAGATCCCTTAGGCTCCTAAAATTGGCTACCCCTTCTCCTAAGAGTAATAGAGCCGATTTTCTAAGCCTCTAAACTCTCTCCAAATCATCCTCTTGCTTGTGGTGTTTGTAAGCCATTAGAGGAGTGACATTTGTGACTCTAATCTCCAAGAGCAAGAAGATTTAAGCTTTCAACAAGAGGTAATCATCCAGATCTGATTTGTCATGTTAATTTGGATTATATTGATGGGTTTTGGCCATATGAACATTCCTATGTGCACATGCAAACCCAAATGCTTGGATCTAGGTTTCTCTAATTAAACATGCATTGAATCCAAGACTTCTAATGGCTAATTGAGTATAAGAACAATACAAAATCAGAGTTAGAAGTTTACCTTTGAATCTCTTGTTTGATCTTGTTGTCTTGGAGCTCTAGAGTCACAATTGTCACTCCTCTAATGGCTTACAAACACCAACTAGCAAGGAGGATGATTTGAGAGAGAGGAGAGGGATTAGAAATCGGCCAGGGTTTCTTTGCTTTAGCAGAGGTGCCGATTTCCATTGCCCTAGGGGTCTATTTATACTTGTAAGGCTCCTAGGGTTTCACCTTTAAACCCTAATTGGATAATCTTAGGCTCTAAGTAATCCTAATCCTTACCAAAGATAAGCCTTGGACGAATTTGAGGCTATCCCAAGCCCTAGAATTCGTCCAACCTCTATCCCTTAAGGATTTACAGCCCAAGTGCAACTATCAAACAATTGACAGTTTATACCCTCTTATTTAATTAATCTCTTTAAGTCACCAAATTAATACTAATTAATCTATGACTTATATTAATCAAATAACAATATTATTATTCCTTATATTATTCTCATAATATATATTAATAATATTTATTCTCTCATAATAAATCATCTTGTCAAGTTGCTATGGTGAAGGCAACCCAAAAGGACCATGCACAATCGGGTCAAATACTTGCCTAATATAGTTGCAGCGTTAGACACTATTCCAACAGTCTCCCACTTGGATAAGTCTAGTAACTATATGCACAAGTACAATTCGATTTGCAATCGTAGCTCTCAAAGACGCTGTCAAACTCTGATCTAATCAATCTTGTCCTTTAGTAAGGGATCGTATAGTCCTCTGTTAGATATCATGCTGACAATTCTATGGAATAATTAGTCTAGCATTTTGGTTTCTCGATCTCTGATTTATTTGACATAGAACTTAATCGAACACATCAATTCAGTTCTGACTGGGCTCGACACATAAGTCAAATCAAATCATCGAGCGGCCGAGATATCGCTTTTACCCTCTTGGGATAAAAGTAACAGATAAACTTCGACTTAAATGCATTTACTTATTCATTAATCAACTATACACAACAATGTGTTTTATAACACCGAGTTACTGATGCGTTTTCGCATTATCAATGTACAATCAATTAACAAATAACAAACCATATATCTAGGTTTTAAGACTATATGATATTATCGTCTTGCGATCACCCTTTTATATCATATTCCATAAGGTGATTCCAGCAAGCGCGGGTTTGTTACAATGCTCAAAACTAGTTCATAAGCACTCATGAACGTTGCAACAACCCTTTGCTATGTCTAATACCATTTAGACAATCTACACACCAATTCATGACAATCTTCATTCATATCTACTTCCAACATATGAAAGATTGTGGACAATTTGAATAATTCGATTATTCTTAATAAATTCAATTATTCTAGAAGTCAAAACATGCAAAATGAAACAATAGTTAAACAATCAACATAAGACAGTAACATTACTCATAAATAACACTCTTTTATTTAATCATCAAATGTTAATTACATTTATCTATTACACGTTTCTCCTACTATCTAATCTATGCTAATATCATCCTCCAGACCAATACTCCTAGCATGCTACAAGTGCTTAACCCTACTCAGTCCCTTCGTAAGCGGATCTGCTGGGTTATCTTCCGATGATATCCTCTTCATTACGAGTTGTCCTTCTTCTACACGATGCCTAATAAAGTGATATTTTCTGTCGATGTGTCGAGATCTACCATGATCCCTTGGTTCCTTGGTCAAGGCAACCGCTCCTTCATTATCACAGAAAATCTCCATAAGCTCCTTTATGGCAGGTACAACTCCAAGATCACCGATGAAGTTCTTCAACCATATCGCCTCTTTCGACGCTTCGCTCGCTGCACTGTACTCTGATTCGCACGTTGAATCAGCTACGGTTTCCTGCTTGGAACTTTTCCAAGTCACTGCTCCTCCATTCAGGGTAAAGACCCAGCCCGACTGCGAACGATAGTTGTCCCTGTCGGTATGAAAGCTGGCGTCACTATACCCTCGCACCTTTAAGTCATCACTCCCTCCGAGGACTAAGAACCATTCCTTTGTCCTCCGAAGGTACTTAAGGATATTCTTAACCGCAACCCAATGAGCTCTACCAGGATTCCCTTGATATCTACTAACCATGCTCAGGGCAAAGGCTACATCAGGGCGAGTACAAGTCATAGCATACATGATTGAGCCAACTGCGGAAGCGTATGGTACTCGGCTCATTTCTGCTATTTCAGCTTCGGTACTCGGACTTTGAGTCTTACTCAACTTGGCATTACTTTGTATTGGTAATTCTCCCTTCTTTGAGTTTTCCATACTAAAACGTTTTAGTACCTTCTCTAAGTAAGTGTTCTGACTAAGTCCTATTAGTCTCTTACTTCTCTCTCTTACTATCTGTATTCCCAAAATATAGGAAGTCTCTCCGAGGTCCTTCTAGCGAAGCACTTCCCAAGCCAAGACTTAACCTCCTGCAGAGTCGGGATGTCGTTTCCTATGAGTAGTATGTCATCTACATACAAAACGAGAAAGCTAACTATGCTCCCACTGGCTTTGACATATACACAGGATTCATCTTCGCTTCGTACAAATCCAAACTCTTTGACTTTCTCATCAAAGCAAAGATTCCATCTACGAGATGCTTGCTTAAGTCCATAAATGGAATTCTCAAGCTTACACACTCTATTCAGATGCTTCGGATCCACAAACCCCTCTGGCTGAGCCATGTAAACATCCTCAGCCAACTTCCCATTAAGGAAAGCGGTCTTGACATCCATTTTCCAAATCTCATAATCATGAAATGCGGCAATAGCTAGCATCACTCTAATAGATTTTATCTTCGCAACTCGTGAGAAGGTCTCATCATAGTCAACTCCGGGAGTTTGAGTGAAGCCCTTCGCGACCAATCGCGCTTTATATGTGTGTACGTTTCCATCCACATCGGTCTTCTTCTTGAAGATCCATTTGCACCCAACGGTCTTACGTCCGGGCACATTATCAACCAAATTCCAAACTTGGTTATCATACATGGATTGGATCTCGCTATCCATTGCCTCTTTCCATTTCACAGACTCCAGGCCTGCCATGGCTTCCTTATAGCTATTAGGTTCATCAAGGTTTATTAGTGTACCATCACTAATATACGTGTCCCCTTCGGTAGTAATATGAAAACCATAAAACTGGGGTTGAACTCTAACTCTTTCGGAATGTCTAAGAGGTAAGGATTCATCAATTGGTTCAACCGGAGTTTCCTCCTCGGGTTGAGTGCCAGCGGTATAGGTTCCTTCATCTATCGACTCTTGAATCTCTTCAAGCTCGATTTGCCTCCCACTGTCTCCTTGGCTTATGAGTTCTCGCTCTCAGAAAACTCCTCTCCTCACAACGAAGACAACATTGTCCTTCGGTCTATAGAAGAGATATCCAAAGGATTTCTGCGGGTAGCCGATGAAAATACATCGCTCACTACGAGGTTCGAGCTTGTCGTGAGTATCTCGTCTTACAAAAGCCTCGCAACCCCAAACCTTGATATGTGCCAACGAGGGAGCTTTCCCTGTCCACATCTCGTGAGGTGTTTTGGCAACCTTGTTAGTAGGGACTCGGTTAAGGATATAGGCGGCAGTCTCTAAGGCATACCCCCAAAAAGAGATAGGTAGTGAAGCACAACTCATCATAGAGCGAACCATATCCAACAAGGTTCGATTACGCCTTTCTGCCACACCATTCAATTGTGGTGTCCTAGGTGGCGTCAATTGTGAAACTATTCCACACTCCTTGAGATAATCGTGGAATTCAAGACTTAGGTACTCTCCTCCTTGATCGGATCGAAGCATCTTGATTTTCCTGCCCAATTGATTCTCCACTTTATTCTTGAACTCTTTGAACTTTTCAAAAGTTTCTGACTTTTGCTTGATTAAGTAGATATACCCATATCTACTATAGTCATCAGTAAAAGTCATGTAGAAGCGGTTCCCATCCTTCGTGGTTGATCTAAACGGTCCACATACATCGGTATGTATTAGGTCCAATAGACCCTCACCCCTTTCACACGTACTTGTGAAGGGTGACTTAGTCATCTTTCCAAGTAAACAAGATTCGCATATGTCATCTTCTCTAAGGTCGAATGACTCCAACACTCCATCCTTTTGGAGTTGGGCTATGTGTTTCTTGTTGACATGTCCAAGATGACAATGCCACAAGGATGCTCTATCCATACTATTGGAAGAATCCATGCATAAAACATCATTTCCTATGTTATCTACAATCATAACGGTTTCATAAATTCCATTACATGGTATAGCTTCAAAATAAAAGACACCATTTAGATAAGCCAAAATAGAACCATTCTCATTATTAAAAGAAAATCTAAAACCTTTTCTAAACAAACCATGAAATGAAATGATGTTTCTAGCCATTTCTGGCGAATAGCAACAATTGTTCAAATCTAAAGATAAACCATTCATAAGCACTAAAGAATACACTCCAATCTTGGTCACAGGCGACGATCTTCTGTTCCCCATGATTAGATTTATTCTTCCATGCTCCACGTCTCTATTTCTTCTTAGTCCCTGCACATTAGAACAAATGTGGTAACCACAACCGGTATCAAGAACCCAAGAAATAGCATGAGATGAATCGTTAGATTTAATTGTGTATATACTTGCGAAATATGGCTTGATCTTTCCTTCCTTGATGGCTTGCAGGTACTCTGGGCAGCTTCTCTTCCAATGTCCTATCTTGTGGCAGTGGTGGCACTCTGCCTCCTCTGGGTTAGGGCAGGGTTTAGCAGGATCAACTTTGGTCCCACTAGAAGAGGCACCATCGAGGGACTTAACCCTGCGATGGTTCTTAGATGAAGCCTTCCTCTTCTTTCCCCTTCCTTGTCCAATAGCCAACACAGGAGCAATGGGTGGATTGGGAGTTGGTGCAACAGACTTGTCTTTGAAGTTGCTCTCAGCGACCCTCAAGAGACCTTGGAGTTTGCTTAGTGTGACCTCTTCTTTGTTCATGTGGTAGGTCATCCTAAATTGATTGTAACTTGGAGGCAAAGAGTGAGCACCATGTCGATCGCCAAGTCTTCCCCAAAGTCAACATTCAACTTGCGAAGACGGTCGACATACCTTTGCATCTTTTGCAGTTGCACGGTAAGAGACTCCCTTTGACCCATTTTAGCGGAAATCATGTTAGTGAAAATCTCATAATGCTCTTGTCTCGCGTTTTGGTGGTATCTCTCCAATAAGTCTTGGTGCATCTCGTACGGGTACATGTCCTCATAGGACTTTTGGAATTCGGAGTTCATAGTGGCTATCATGATGCAATGTACCTTCGTTGCATCATGCTCGTGAGTTTCAAAAGCGGTCATTTCAGCCGGAGTAGCGATTTCAAGGTTGATTTTCTCAAGCTTCTCATCGAGGACATACTCCTTATCCTCATAGCGAGCAATAGTGCGAATGTATCTTATCCATTCGCTAAAGTTCGTCCCATCGAAAGTGACCTTTTGACAAAGGCTCATCAATGTGAATGAACTAGCAGCAGCGTTGTTTGCGTTTGACATCTACAAATAGAAAGGAAAAAAAATAGATTAGAATATGAATCCCTAATTATCACCCAATAAGAAAAATTAGAGCTAGGATCCAACAACAGTATTTACATATTAGAAAAGGGATGCCGTAATCTAATATGCAAACAATTTGAAGGTAAGTGAATGACGATTACTAATTCTCCACCACAAAAACATAACTTTAAGTTCTAAATGTATTCGAGAATTCCTAGGTTTAGATGAGATTCATTGAAACTTTTCAATGGCATGTTTAAATCTCGATATGCCCCTCTTGTTTGTGACTGGGATACCGAGGATCACAAAGCGGGTGTGAATTACCATGCAAATTCACATGGTGCCTTCATTGTAACGATCACCTATTCGATGTGCCAGTAAACCACACACGCTCCATCGAACTATGATAAACAATGAATCACCCTTTGCCACCTTTGCTTAGAACCAATTAGTGTGCCGGTAAACCACACACGCTCCACTAACTTCTTAGCAAGGGTGTAAAGTGTAATTTCATGGGATTCCATCAATTCACTTTTCCTAAAGTAACTAAGAGATTGGGAAATTTAAAAAAAAACATGTAGTTACTTTGTATTTCATATTATACTTTTAATAAGAGGATGAGGTTGCCCTATCCTACCCGTTCGGCTAACGACCCTCCACCGATCAAACAAGCGGTTGGTGTGAGTGTACACCCATTAAGCGCCATTTTATAGGCCGCAACCTTATACCCACCTTATAGATCGGCTTCGTGAATGAGGCCTACTAACGGTAAGACTAGCATTTTAGTTATACATATATATATATATATATATATATATATATATATATATATATATATATATATATATATATATATATATATATATATACATATATTAATCTTGTAATATTATATTAGTATAGGGTTGTATTTTAAACTTGTAAAATTCTAGGGTTTGAAATTTAAATTGTCTAAATTAAACTTTTAATCACAAAACATAAATTTCAAAACTTGAGGGCAAGTTTTAAACATTTAAAACATGGAGGATCAAATAACAAATAATCTTAATTAACAATTAATTCCATAATTATCCATAGTTGATTTATTTAAAGATTTCTTGCAAGATAATTTACCAATTTAATCAAAATAATTAATTAATTATCACATAAGGAAATTAAATATTTTATTAATTGATAGATATCTTTAATTAGATCAAGATTATAGTCATATATATCATAAAATCGGATTAGAGTTGATCTAATATGATTAAGGCAAGTTTCCATAAGATAAATATCAAAAAAAATCCCGAATTTGGCCCTTCCTGACGCTCGGACTCGCCGAGCGCCGAGTTAGGCCAACTCACCGAGTCCATGACACAGAAACACAAAATTTCGAATTTTGCAAGCAAGAAACAAACAATCAAGCATCAATTTAATAGAAACCAATCTAGGCTTTGATACCACTGATGGGTTTTGTCCATATGAACATTCCTATGTGCACATGCAAACCCTAATGCTTGGATCTAGGTTTCTCTAATTAAACATGCATTGAATCCAAGACTTCTAATGGCTAATTGAGTATAAGAACAATACAAAATCAGAGTTAGAAGTTTACCTTTGAATCTCTTGTTTGATCTTGTTGTCTTGGAGCTCTAGAGTCACAATTGTCACTCCTCTAATGGCTTACAAACACCAACTAGCAAGGAGGATGATTTGAGAGAGAGGAGAGGGATTAGAAATCGGCCAGGGTTTCTTTGCTTTAGCAGAGGTGCCGATTTCCATTGCCCTAGGGGTCTATTTATACTTGTAAGGCTCCTAGGGTTTCACCTTTAAACCCTAATTGGATAATCTTAAGCTCTAAGTAATCCTAATCCTTACCAAAGATAAGCCTTGGACGAATTTGAGGCTATCCCAAGCCCTAGAATTCGTCCAACCTCTATCCCTTAAGGATTTACAGCCCAAGTGCAACTATCAAACAATTGACAGTTTATACCCTCTTATTTACTTAATCTCTTTAAGTCACCAAATTAATATTAATTAATCTATGACTTATATTAATCAAATAACAATATTATTATTCCTTATATTATTCTCATAATATATATTAATAATATTTATTCTCTCATAATAAATCATCCTGTCAAGTTGCTATGGTGAAGGCAACCCAAAAGGACCATGCACAATCGGGTTAAATACTTGCCTAATATAGTTGCAGCCTTAGACACTATTCCAACATATATACACAAGATCTAGGGTTTGCAAGTCTTGGACGAATAACATGTTCAATAAAGAAGCCTAGATCCAAGCTTTAGGGTTTGCATGAAAACGAAGGATGTTATTTTGTGTAAAACCCATCACCTTCATCCTCATACAGCCTCCACGAAAACCCTAGCCTACTTTTGTGTGTTCTTGTGATTTGGGAGCTATTGGAAAGTATTTGGTGTAGTTTTGGTACTTTGAAGGAGAAAGGAACTTGAAGAATGAGCAAGGATCCACCAAGAGCTTGTAGATCTAGAAGAGTAGCACCATTTCTGACTTATTTGAGGTATCAAGTTCCAACCTTGGCCATTATATTCTTAGATTTGTTTTTGGGGGTGTTTAAAGTTACTTTTGGACTCCATTGTTGAGAATTCTTGCATCTTAACGACTTCAAACCATAATAGTTGTCCTTTTGGGCTCTTAGAGGCACTAGGAGTCATAAAAATTGGACCTTGATGGTTAAGCCACAACCATGCAAGTGTTTGTGGGTCTTAAAGTTTGTTACATGGACCAAAATCATGTTTTGACCCCACCTTTGAATGCAAAGCACATAAAGTTCGTGACTTTATGGTTTAGGAGGTCTTAAAGGACCTGGATCTGCATTTTGGACGTAAAGACTTAACGGATTAAGTCCTGAATGAAGTCCCAAAGAAGCTGACCAGTACGTTGGGCGTACTCCCTAGTACGTCGCGCATACTGGATCAACTTCATGTATGGGGACAAGGCCAACGTACGTCGGGCGTACGTGCCAGGTACGTTGTGCGTACGCATGCAGAGTGGATTCATTTAGGCTTTTGGGCCTTAGAGGGTGGGCCTGGACTGTTGGGCCTCATAGCCCACCGTAAAGCATAATTTGGACCTGGGAATCTCGAATAAAAAGCATTGGGCCCTTAGGGCCATATTGGGCCAATTGTGATTATTTTGTTTTAGGCTAAAAGACTTATCAGAATTATGAAAAGGCCATTTGAGGGGTTGGGCCCAATTTGGAAAATTAGGCCATTGACGGATCATGGGCACGTTGGATTTAATGCGTCAGAGTGGGGTCTCATGAATGTTTCCAAATTGGACCAAAGGGTAAAACAGTCATTTTACCCTAGATCACGTTATAGACTTTGATTTAGTGTTAATATGTTTATGATAGTCGGGACTCATCGGAGCAGCTGCTAGAGACCACTTCCCGCGCGTTTAGACACGCAGTATCACGAGGTGGGTTACCTTCCGTTAGAAGTGGGTCTAATGCCACAATGCCGACCCACTAGTAGGAGTTCGTAATAAATAATTATCTGTGTGATAATTAATTGGTATGCCGCTATTTGTTCTGTTATGCGTGCCAGTATGTTATGCTTTTATGTGATAGTGGTAGGGCTGAAATAGTCCCCGATATCCAGTTGAAATAGAGAGAAGGGAAGGCCAGCACCCAGATATGTTAGGCAACTATCCGGTTGAAATAGACTGAAGGGGAGGCTAGCACCCAGATATGCTAGGCAACTATCCGGTTGAAATAGACCGAAGGGGAGTCTGGCACCCATATATGTCTGGTTAAATATGTTATTGTATATGTGTGGTATGATGGGGGAACTCACTAAGCTTCTTGCTTACAGTTTTTAGTTTTGTTTCAGGTACCTCTTTAGTGAAGGGGAAGGAGCCGGCGCGGTAGCTGCACATCACATGCACATCAGATTTCCACATTATGTGATTCATGGGATTGTACTCTGATATTATTATTATTGTTCCATGTTTTGATTCGAGACATGTTTATGATGGGTTTTGGATTGATATGATTTCGACAAGTGTTTCTGTAAACGATTTTATAATCTACTTAATTAAAAACGAAAATTTTTGGACTCGAAATTTTGGATGTTACAAACTGCCTAGCATATCTAGGTGTTGGCCTCTCCTTCGGTCTATTTCAACCAGATAACAGACTAGCATATATGGGTGCTAGTCTCCCCTTCGGTCTATTTCAACCGGACATCGGGGACTATTTCACCCTTACCAATACCACATAAAATCATTACATACTGGCACATAGAACATAACAGATGATGACGCACCATGCAATTATCACACAGACAATCATCTAACTACAATCTCCTACTAGTGGGTCGACATTATGGCCTTAGACCCACTTCTACTAGAAGGTAACTCACCTCATACCACTAAAGTCCACTGCAAGAAGTCGTTACTGCTGCCCTGGCGACTCATCGAGTTATCAATATCACAGTATCACCCAATTAGCAAATGGGTCCCAAACCATGATCCGTAATCCATACTTGGGGTGAAACTACCGTTTCACCCCCGAACCATCGAGGTCCATACTATAATATCCATGAAGGCCCATTAGTGACCCATGTCTAAAACCAATCAAGCCCAAAGCTCCAAAATCCATAAAAGGTCCACCAATGGCCCACTAATGGCCTAATTTTCCAAATTGGGCCCAAACCTTTACATGGGCCTCACCCTAAGCCCAATAACTTATTTCCAGCCCAAACATACATCCTTAGCTAGACCAACAATCCGTAACCCAAATAATAGCCTAAACCCAAAATGGCCCACAAGGCCTAATGTATAGCTTTAACTTCTAATTAGGCCCAATCCCTTCTCATGGGCCTTAGCCAAAGGCCCAATAATGGTTCTTTAGTCCAAAAGTTCAATTCCGAATGGCCCACTAAGGCCCAAAGTAGTTAGATCCAAAGAATGGCCTAAACCGAGGCCCATTAGTATGAATCCCACTCTAACTGAGTACGCACGGCGTACTCAGCTGTACGCGGGGCGCATTGGGCTTGTGACTTGTATGCTGCACGTACCAGTTTGTACGCCTAGCATACTCCCCTGTTAAGCCCCTTTCTTCTATTAATCACTTCATCCATTGCCCCAACTCTCCAGTCTGACTTCTATGGGTGACTTTTCAAGTAAAGTTGGAAACTTTACTAACATGCAAGGCTTAATGGGACTCTAGAGCTCAAAAGAGATTAATGGATGGTCTTAACTCATGCTTGGACTCAAACACTTCACAAGGCTTGCACCTTGATGATAGAGAGGACCTTAGAATGTCCAGATCTACAAGTTTGAGTCCCAAAACGACCCTAGCTCACAAAGACCAAGAAAAAGGCTAAAAATAGCCAAAACCATCTCAAAAGAGGATCTATGAAATGGAAGGTCAAGATCAGAGCTTTTTACCTCCAATGGGTTGACAAATAGGAGAACTTTCTGGATCTACAAGCTCCCTTCCAAGATCAACACTTGAACACCACCTTCTATTCTTGCACACACACACACACACACACACACTAAAGGTCTTCTTTCAAGCTCCAAGCTTCATCTAAGGTCATTTAGGGTTTCATGGTCATGAAAAAGGGTGGATGGCTGATCTGAAATGACCTAGGGAAGGATAAAATGAGGCTTATATAGGTCACAGGTAGAGGAATTAGGGTTTTGGGCACTCTGAATGTACGCTGGGCGTACGCCTCTCCACACCCGCAACCATGTAACTTAATACGTTGGCCGTAACCCAGCTTAAGCTGGGCGTACCCAACTAAACACACACATGCATTCTATGCATACATGGGTTGTCTTTGTCACAAAACTCCATTAGGGACCAGTTCTGCCAACAACTTCAAAGTATTATAACTTGTTCGTTCTAAGTCCGTTTCCGACGAACTTTATATCCATGGAAAGGTGGAGAAAATCTCTACACTCCTATCATCACACCCTAGCCTTAAAACCTTCCGAATAAAGCTTAAAATGCATAACAGGCCGAGATATCAATTTACAGTCCTATCCTTGGCTCCCGAAGACATAATTGAAAACATGGTCACTTGAATCATAGCAACTACATCTGAGATGGACTAAATCCTTCCTTTCCCAAAGCTCTAATCCCCATGGCAACTAATGGATGAGCCGCAACCTCAACTAATAAGGCAAATCCAAAATCCGGTGTTACAAATTCAGTCGGTTAAATCCATGTTATATAGCATCTTAGTCTTCTTCAATCTTTGTGTGTGTGTGTGTTTTTTGTTTTGTGTTTATAGGTTCGAAGCAGCCATCAACAATAGACACTTCCACTGCTTGTGTTCAAGCTTGAATAAGTCACCGCTCTCAATCATCCATCGCTACAAACAATCCCCTATTCTTCTCTTTCCCCACTGCTTTATGTCGTCGCCTTTTTATCTCAGGAATATAACGTTTAAAGGTAAAAATACATACATTTGTTCCCTTATTGTTCAAAATTTTATATTTGTAAGAAGTATTCAAGCTTCTCTCCACTTCTTCATCTTTTATCTTGGTCTCTACTTCATTCATTTCTCTAATTTTAATTTTCTTTCTTTTTCCATCTTCCAGGAATGAGGGTTTGGAACGATGGTATTGTATTAATCAATTTATGTGTTCTTGGGTTATGCCATCACCACATTGTGGTTCTGATTGGTTCCCCTTCATTGTATATGGTTATCCATCCTATTTAATTTTTGTTTTTGGATAGCTTGAAGAAAAGGGCAATTTTCGTGTTCCTCAATCATCACAGGTTGAAATTCCTTTATCCTTTGCAGGTTTAGTCACAATCCCTCCTCTCCCTTTTTGATTTATATGTTCTTTTTTTATCTAATCTAATTGAATCGAAATTCGTCTCAACATAAATATGTGTAATCGAAAGTCACATCTCCTCTACTATCAATCTCTGTATTTAAACCCTCTATTTGAAAATCCCTAAACCCATTAGTTTACCCTTTCATTTTTATTAACATAATAGGGTTCAAGATAATTTCGATTAGCTAATTTGTTAATTCTTTATCTCATTTAATTTTCAGGGGTGTCGTTTTTGTTGTTGCCTAAGCCGACCTTCTCCTCCCTGGTTGAAAGGCTTTCCAAGGTAAAAAAAATATCCATCTCTTTCTTTTTGTTTAACCACCACCACTGCCACTTTGGTTCTTTCTTTATATCTGTGTGTATGCTATATATTTGTGTGTATGTTTTTTCACCATTTATGTTTGTTTTCAAAGATCATTTCATAGATTTTTTTAATTGATTAAGATGATATGGAAAATAAAAAGATTTTTTTATTGGTGAGAAAAGTTTGAATTTGTTTAACAACACTAGAAAGTGATCAACTAACAACACAAGTTTATCCTTATCTACACATACATAATATAATATCTCACTTCCTTTTTGCTTACGTTATATTTCCATCTACCCATCACGAAAAGTTTATGGGCTACCCTGCTTGTATCTTAATTTATTTCTCATGTAGAATACTATGTGGTAGGAGCAGTGTAGAGATATAGCAACCAAGTGCTTAAAATACATAGAGCAGTACCACATCAAGTATGTTTTGTGCAAGCAAAAAAAATTATAAACTCTATGGGGTGAAAAAATTAACATATATGTCTTATTTTCTTACTTTCTTGGGCGAAAAATATGGCCTTGTACCAAGTAGAGTTCGAGTCTGTGTTATAATTGTATAAAAATGTGAAATTGTAAATACTTTTTTAGTTAAAAGTCTGACTACATGTTGCATTAAGTTTATGTTTCATTTTTTTTTCTTATATATAGATATCTTATGGAAGTTAAACGATAAGCACTTTAATATAAGGCACTTCAAAGAAAAAAAAAGCCAAAGAAGAAAAAAAAAAAGACCAACATGTCCCTAAGAGAGTAATAAGTGGTGTTTTGCTCTTCTCAACTTAATAGTTTTACCATACGGCCCTTACATATATCATGCTTACTCACTCATTTGTGTTCAATTGCAGAATTTTTGGAAGGACATCCCTGGTATTGCATTTTTATAAATTTGAAGGCTTTTTGGGGAATGATGGAATAAGTTATTAGGGTTTCTAAACTCCAGTATTCAGAAACACATAATTATTTTAGTTTTTATTCATAAATTATATATTATGTTTCTTACTGGTGTTTTAGTTTTTAACCCACAAATTTTGATCGAAATTCAAAAGTAGTTGCATTATAGCACATCAATGGAAGGTTACAACTTTAAATGATTTACTTCTTGCATTTCTCATTTCATTTTCTTAAATGTTTTTAAAATTCACTTTAAAAAGCTGAAGCAAATATTCATTTTGTTTTATAAAAATATATTTTGAAATTCAAATATGATTTTAAATCCCATTTGACATAAATATATGAAGTGATGCCAATATACTAATTTTAATATTTGATCATGGAGTGTATCTTTGCTTAAATTACAATGGGTCCAAGACTCCAAGTTAGACTTCTTCATCCATTAATACAAGCTTAATAACAATCATTTAATAGAGAGTTACGAGGCAGCTAAATTCATATGACGATTTAAATGTAAATATAAGAATTAATGTGTATTTTATAAAAACAGTTTATCATGTATATGGAACATGAAAAAACCATTTTTATAAAAATGATATTAATTTAAAAGTTGAGTAGTTTGATATTTAAAATAATAATAATTGGTTACTTAAACTATTAATTAAAGGATAACTCATAAAAACAATTAGAAAGCTTAAATTGGGTTAGAGTCAATGATATTCAAACTTATAACAGCCACACAACACGTTAATAATATATATCATAATTTTGTAAACATTTAAACTTAATTTTACAAATATGATCATGCTACAACCCTTTTAATGGATTACAAGAACTCTATAAGGTTTACAAATTATGAATTTGATATGGTATGACAAAACCAATGAAAATATAAAATATTATAAATGTTAATTGGGAAAATGACTAACCAAGTAATTAACTTTTTGGTATGTTCACATATAGGTAACTATCTTTTTTTTTGTATATATCTAGATAACAAACTTGTTGGAAGTGTTCACATATGACCATTATGACCTGCTATAGCAGGTTAAATCCTAGATGTAACACTTTCAATAAGTTCGTTACCTAGATGTGTACAAAATAAATAGTTACCCAAATATGAATAAAACGAAAAGTAAAAATAAATTACATGAATGGTCCCTGTGGTTTGGAGGAATTTGTGATTTTGGTCCCTAACTTATTTTTTTAATTCGGCTGGTACTTACTGTTTATTTTTGTTGAGCGTTTGGTCTCTGCTTACCTAAAAAAACTATTTTGCCCTTATTAATTTATTTTTTTAATTAATTTTCTTATTTATGTATTTAGTTTTTATATATTTAAAAAAATTAATAGACCACACATATCTGTATCTCCTCACCATAAACCTCAAACCATTTTTGAGAAATTTAATTCAGATGATCCCTATTGTTTTTTTTGTTGCGCGTTTGGTCCCTATCTTACTTAAAAAGACCATTGTGCCCTTATTAATTTATTTTTTAATTAATTTTCTTATTTATTTATTTATTTTTGATTTATTTAAAAAAATTAGCAAACTCCACATATCTATATCTCCTCACTATAAACCTGAAACCACGTTTGAGAAATTTAATTTAGGACTTACCGGTCACCATCTCATCTCTCATCGTCCCCAACTTTTATTTCTTTTCCATCTTTAGTGACATCAACGTCTTCATCATCCTTCTTTTTTTGGTACTTCAACTCTGGCGAACCAACACCATAACCCACTGTTTCTTCATCTTTAGTGGTTGTGGTGTTGATTCGATGGAGTTGAAGGATCGAAAAAAGAAGGGATGGTGAATACGTTGATATCACTAAAGATGGAAAATAAATAGAAGTTGAGGATGATGAGAGATGAGATTGTATGGAGATACAGATATGTGGGGTCTATTAATTTTTTTTTAAATATATAAAGTATACATACATAATTAAAAAATACTAATAATAAAGGCACAATAGTCTTTTTAGGTAAGATATGGACCAAACTCGTAACAAAATTAAACAATAGGGATTCTCTAAGTTAAAAAATAAATTAATTAAAAATTAAACAGTAAAGATCATCCGAGGAGATACAAATATGTGGGGTCTATTAATTTTTTTAATATGTAAAAAATAAATACATAAATAAGAAAATTAAATAAAAAATAAATTAATAAGGACACAATAGTCTTTTTAGATAAAACAGGGACCAAACACGCAATAAAAATAAACACTAGGGGCCATCCAAGTTAAAAAAAATAAATTAGAGACAAAAAACACAAATTCCCCCATACCACAGGGACCATTCGTGTAATTTACTTTTACTTTTCGTTTTGTTCATATTTGGGTAATTATTTTTTTGTACACGTCTAGGTAACGAATTTGTTGAAAATGTTCACATCTAGGATTTAACCTGCTATAGCAGGTCATAATGGTCATATGTGAACACTTCCAACAAGTTTGTTACCTAGATATGTACAAAAAAAGATAGTTACATATATGTGAACATACCAAAAAGTTAATTACCTTGGTAAGTCATTTTCCCATGTTAATTTACAATTTTATAGGTCTTAACATGGTGGTGCGACCGATTATTCAGAAATCCATTGTTTTTTATGTTATCGAAATAAAATTAATTCACCGACAAAATAATATTTAACGTTAGCCGAAAGAAAATGGATTGTCGAAGATAAAATATTCAGTGACATAAACAACTCTTAATGTCACGTGCAACTTTTAGGCCATTCATCGATTTCATTTTAACTTAGGATATTAATATTACCAGTTTTATCCCTTAAAAATTATAAAAGCAATAATCAATAATGGTTCTCAAACGTTCTATTATGCATCGGTGATGGATTTGAAGAACCAGTGCCTGAAAACTTTATTCGCATCCCTAATGATATGGTGATTCCCTTCATTGCAAAAGAAAAGTCATTGAATGCTTTGATTGATGCAATCTTTCCATCCATGGAAATTTACAGATTTGAATCAGATTATATTATTCCACATGCAATTTTATCCACAAGAAATCATAGTGTCGATGAGATTAATAATTATTTGATCGGCGGATTCAATAGAAAAGAGAGAATTTATTATAGTTTTGATGAAGCTATAAATGATATAAATAAAATTTATCTTGTGGAATTCTTGAATACACATAGTGTTACTGATTTACCCCTACATTACCTACGACTTAAATTTGGATGCCTGATAATATTGTTACTGAATCACGGCTCATCAAATGGATTGTGTAACGACACTCGATCAATATGTAAAAGTTTTCACCCTAATGTTATTGATGCTGAAATAGATGTTGGTCAACGTGTTAGAAAGAGGGTATTTTTGCCAATAATCCCTCTATTTCCATCTGAAGATGACATGTTCCTGTTCCAGCTGAAGAGAAAAAAATTTCCAATTCGATTATGATTAGCGATGACAATCAATAAAGCTCATGGACAAACAATTCAAAGTGTATATATAAATACTACAGAATCGGTTTTCTCGCATTAATAACTTTATCTGGCAAAGGGATATAACGTGAAAATACAAAATTATTAGTGAAGTCTAACAATCAATTCAATGGTAGTGAAGCTTATAAATAAAATCTGATGTATAAAGTAGTGTTGTACGATTAATAATTTACAATAAATCATGTGTTCATACACATTTTTAAATAGTCTGAACTTTTTTTTTATTCTTTCTAATTTCATATTTACTAGCATAACTTTTATTGATAATTGTTCAGTTGTAGTAAAATATTTGCGCAAAAAAAAAACTAATCGCCTTTAGAAACTATATTTTGAAAAAACCATTTGCACCCATCGCTTGACACGGGTAAACGGCTAGTGTGTGTGTGTGTGTGTATATATATATATATATATATATATATATATATATATATCTTTATACCTTAAAAAGCATTTACAAGATTTTGCTGAATTTTAAGAGGTACAAGCTTTTAAGCATCATATACAATAATTTTATGCATCAGAGAATAATAAATCTTATCCGGTCAAAGACAAATTTTGAATAGGTCTTCTAAGCTTATCTTCAAATTGAATGAGTTAAATATGAAAAAGTCAAATAAGATGATGATGATAAGATTTTGAATGGGTCAAAGTTTGACCAAGTGTTCCTCATATCCAATTGAATCGGTAAATACTAAATCTTATCCGGTCAACACTTATGAAAAAGTCAAATAAGATGATGATGATAAGATTTTGAATGGGTCAAAGTTTGACCAAGTGTTCCTCATATCCAATTGAATCGGTAAATACTAAATCTTATCCGGTCAACATTTATGAAAAAGTCAAATAAGATGATAATGATAAGATTTTGAATGGGTCAAACTTTAACCAAGTGTTCCTCATATCCAATTGAATCGCTAAATACTGAATCTGTCAATAATAATAAAAAAGTCAAATAAGATGACGATAAGTGTAACGACCCAATTTTCACATCCAAAAATTTCGTTTTTAAAACATTACTTTAGAAAACATTAATAATTAAAAAAATTGTTTGATCAAACCACATTACAACGTTTACCATGTCTAAAAGCCAGATCATACAACCAATCGAAATATCAGAGTATAAATCCCAGAGAACTCTCGTAAAGGCGGAAACCAGTGTGTGTGCATGATGTGCCGCTACCGCGCCAGCTCCTTCCCCTTCGATGAAGAGGTACCTGAAACCAAAACTGTAAACTGTAAGCACAAAGCTTAGTGAGTTCCCCCATAATACCTCATACCATGCATGCATATAACAAACAACATTCAGCTAGGAGTTACGGGCCTCGCCCACACTGGGGAAGATACAGGCCCTACCCACACTTCGCTAGCCGGGAGATACGGGCCTCGCCCACACTTGTGAAGATACGGGCCCTGCCCACACTTGTGAAGATACAGGCCCTGCCCACACTTCGCTAGCCAGGAGATACGGGCCTCGCCCACACTCTACTATCTGGGAGATACGGGCCTAGCCCACACTCCACTCTCGGAGAGATACGGGGCTTGCCCACACTCAACCGCTAACTCATAATATACAAGTATCACACAGACAACAAGTATAGACAACTCTATCATACCGACACATATATCATACTTGACTAAACCAAGAGATACGGGCTTGGACCACACTGTAGTACTAACATCTCGTCTACACGGGTCGGCCTTGGTGCCTTAGACCCGTTCCTACTGGAAAGGAAACTCACCTCAAAATAGTTGCTGGCCTGTGTGGGAATTGACTGTCTATTGTTGCTGCTGCTCCGGAAATCCTCCGGCTATAATTCCCACAAAACACTCAATTAAACACCGCTAACTGACTCTCAGGTAAATTGACCATTTTACCCTTGATCAAGTTAAAAGTCAAAGCCAGGGTCATCTTTCAGTTGACCCGACTCGCCGAGTTGGCTCCCCAACTCGCCGAGTCCTTACCCAATCAACTGTCCTGCATCCCGTCTCTACTCGTCGAGTTGGGCGTTGACTCGACGAGTTCTCCTTCCAAACTGATATCCAAGTCCTTCATCCTACTCACCGAGTTGTATGAACAACTCGACGAGTTCTCCTTCCAAACTGATATCCAAGTCCTTCTTAAAATACTTTACTTGACCTTTTAGAAAACGTTTTCTTTTTCAAAATCTTTTGACCCCTCGATTTGAGTTCAGACACCCCCCAAAGGTGTGTCTGAATCCCTCAAACCAGGGCTCTGATACCAACTTGTAACGACCCAATTTTCACATCCAAAAATTTTGTTTTTAAAACATTACTTTAGAAAACATTAATAATTAAAAACATTGTTTGATCAAACCACATCACAACGTTTACCATGTCTAAAAGCCAGATTATACAACCAATCGAAATATCAGAGTATAAATCCCAGAGAACTCTCGTAAATGCGAAAACCAGTGTGTGTGCATGATGTGCCGCTACCGCGCCAGCTCCTTCCCCTTCGATGAAGAGGTACCTGAAACAAAAAATGTAAACTGTAAGCACAAAGCTTAGTGAGTTCCCCCATAATACCTCATACCATGCAAGCATATAACAAACAACATTCAGCTAGGAGTTACGGGCCTCGCCCACACTCGGGAAGATACGGGCCCTACCCACACTTCGCTAGCCGGGAGATACGGGCCTCGCCCACACTTGTGAAGATACGGGCCTTTCCCACACTTCGCTAGCCGGGAGATACGTGATGGATTTTGGTCCTAAGAACGTCCTATGTGCTCATACAAACCCTAATGCTTGGATCTAGGTTTCTCTATTGTACATGCAAGTTATCCAAGGCTATAAACCCTAATTCTAGCATATGGAAATCGATATTAACATATAATTAGGTTTAAGATATTACCTTGATTGTTATGTAGTAATAACAATCCCAGTTCCTCCTTTAATTGACTTTGGAAGGCTTAGAGTCACAAGTGTCACTCCTCTAATGGCTCACAAACACCATAAGCAAGAGGATGAAGAGGAGAGAGGTTAGAGGCTGCCCAAAAACGTGTAAAACCCTAGAAGGTTGCTTGTCCACGTTTTTGGTCCTTAAGGGATCTATATATAGTGAGGCAATTAGGGTTATCTAACATGGAAACCCTAATTTGGATGCTTAAGCCCTAAGCAACCCATGGAGCCCTTTCCTTAAGGCCTTGGACGATTTCATATGGGCTTCCCCCATAGAATTCGTCCACCTTATAATATAAGGCAATCCATGGCCCAAATTGCAATTATCTTATAATTACAATTCCAGTCCCTTAAGTTTAATTAATCTCTTTTAGTCACAAAACTAATTACCAATTAATTCTTGACTAATATTAATTAAACAATATGATTTCTCCTTTAATATATTATTCCCATAATAAATCATATTTAATCTTTTCTCTCCATAATTCATCCTATCAAGTTGCTTTGGTGAAGGCAACCCAAAAGGACCATGCACCATCGGGTCAAGTACATACCAAAATAGTTATGGACTTAGACACTAATCCAACAGTCTCCCACTTGGATAAGTCTAATAACTATTATGCGTATGACTTTAGATCCTGATCTGCAATCGTAGCTTTCCAAAGCCGCTGTCAACTCTGATCCTATCAGATACGCGTGTCCTTAGATAAGGGATCATATATTCCTCCATTCTAGATATCATATGAGATATGATTTCAAATCATTCTCTTTGTACTATTTCTCGAATTCCGATTTATGACGAATGACTAATTGAACAAATCAAATTAGCCATAGCCCGGCCGAGTATTTACGTTTGTCATCACTAAACCATCGAGGGGCCCAAAGATATCACTTTTATCCTACTTTAGATAAAAGGAACAGATAAACTTTGATACAATGCTTGCTTGCACTCACTCACCGAATTACACACAACAATATGTTTTATAACACCAAGTTACTAGTGCGTTTACATATTATCAATGTGCAACCGATTTGCAAGATACAACTCACACATCTCGGTTTCAAGAATATAAGATGTTATCGTCTCACCAATCACTCGTGATACAATCCATGGAGTGATCCAAGTGAGCGTGGGTTTAATCCAATGCTCAAATCATATTCATAAGCACTCATGAACGTTGCAGCAAACATTTTCTTATGTCTAATACTCTTTTAAACAATCCACACACCAATTCACGACAGTCTTCATTCATATCTACTTCCAACATATGAATGACTGTGGCCCATTCGAATAATTTGACTGTTCTTAACCAATTAAATTATTCAAGAAGTCAAAATATGCAAATGTGAAACACAAGAATAATACTAATCCCATATGGCCTCAACCCTTTGAGCATAAATAAAACACCTTTTATTTATCTCCATATCGATTACTCATTATTTGTCGTTTCGGTTAATCAACTTCTTACTTGAAATACAACACTTGTCCCATGCTCCTAGCATGCACACAATGTTTACCTATGGTTCTTACTTTGTGAAATAGATCACATTGAACACATTTCCAATCATTCTCATTTCACAACTCTAAATCCTTTTTCATAAGTGTAAGAATATCAAATTCTTGCCACTTATAGAATATGCTAGATTCTAACAATTTTATGCAATGATACTTTTGTAATGTCACTGCACCAAAGTCACAAAGACTATTGCCAATGATATTACAAAGTCCTCTATTGGAGATTGTTACAAGACAATTCCTTAGATATGATGTCTCTCACTCAAAGTACATTCTTTGAACATCCTTTTGCATAAAAGTTTCTAATCTAGTCATAAATGTTCAATATTCAATTCCCAATATGGACACGCTTCCATATTTTCCATATGACAACTCATTCTTAATAGAATCTTTTATATTCATAATAATGTCGATATAGTCCATTCAATACCATGCTTCCAACTACTCACAAGCAACCAATCCTCGTCGAACTTGGATTGTCCTTTGATAGTTGTTTAATTATTTTAGTCCAAACCGATTCTAGTCCTTTTTCCCTCTAAATGCGCTAGACATTTGGAAAATTTTAGAATGGTCAAACATTAAAGCATTTGCAATCGATCCTATACCCGAAACGTATGGGATACGACACACAATGTTTTATTTGCTATGTTCTCAAAATTCGAATTGTGAAGAGGAATGCCGTAATCATAATCGAAATTTTAAGAACACACTATGTACCTTTGACTAAATTTTATTAACATTTCTCAACCTAATCCTTTAGATTTGAAATGAAGCATAATATTCTCTCCCTTAATTATAGCAAAACAACTATTCAACCCTTACGACTTTGTAAGATATAACTTTTGTTTTCTATAATTAATATTGCCAACTTGCAATACTTTCCATAATAATCATACAATCATAACTTTTATGCTCCCACTATCATGATGATTACTATAAAACATAATACTTATGCTCCCACTAGCTTCGACATGTATTCATAAACATCTTAACTTTCAGAAAAACAATACATATTGAATTTCTTAAGTCCATGTTTCTAATACTTAATGCTTTGATAATCTTTTATCAAAGCTTCTTGAACTTATACACCTTTGCCTTAGATAGTTCATACGCATGTCTAAACAATTAAGACTAATTGCCAAACCTCACAATTCAAATTATGGAAAGGGATACCGTAACCATAATCGAATTCGAGAATGCAATTTTACAATCACTATCTTCTTAAAATCTTTCTTAGTGAAAGCATTTCCTCACAATCATTTTCATGAAGGAGGAAATCTTATGACACTTAGATTTAAATGGTGTATTTGTTCCTATCCATGTGAATTTGTCAAAACCAAGGTTTACGACAAATTCAAACTCATATGGATCGAACTTTCTTAATCTTGATTTCTTGCCTTATGGTAGCACAGCTGCCCACCATGTCTTCCAAGTAGTTAAGCAGCTCACCTTTTCTTATCAGTGTACTTTCCATTGATTAAGGTCCTTGCCTTTTATGCATTCAAATGAGAACTCATAGGACTCAAATGCATAATTAACTCGATTGGATTGGCACAGAAACAAAATAATGTCAACACGATAGGTTGTAAACCTCAACTCGTGTGCTAGTGATGATCGATAAGGTTTATTTGATTTGTTCTTGTAACCTTTCAAGACCATTAAGACTCCCACTTACTCCTTGACATATAAGATTCTCTTGTCAAAACATTTCTTGACAAACAAATATTCAAGAGTTAGTGTAGTTTTTATCAAAACACTTCATAAATTGGTCTTAGTTGGTCTTTGTCTTATCCAAGACATCACAACTTTCCACATTTGATGAATGTTACAAACCTTCTTAATACTTGTCACTCATTATCACAATCTTAACTTTAAGACTTGTTATTGGAACGATGTACGATAGACTTCTTGATTTAACCATTTCTTCAATCCTTGATTCCTCTTCTTAAACATACAATTGTACTAAGACTCACTTAGAGGATCAATTGAGATATGGTTCTTAATCATTAAGACCTATCATAAAGCATAAAAGGTACTCTCCCTTCTTCTTAGAATGGAGAAACTTTTATCTTTCTGCCTACTTGATTCTTCTTATTCGTTCTACTATTGATTTAAACCTTTTTAATCAATTCTGAATTACACTTAATCTTATAAGTGTAATCATATTTACTAAACTTTCAGTAAACCATGACGAATATCTTGTTACTCTTATGGTGAACACGCAACTTTGTGTGCTCGGTCTCCTAGTCCTTCACTTGACACTTTGTCAATGAATTAGTCTAATTTCTAAATACGAAATTTCTCATTCATCGTGCAACCAAGTTGCATGATTCCAAGTTTATGTCCAATTGAAACTTGGGCGATGAGAAACTCTCCCTATTTGGTAAATTCTCAACTTTCCATAAATAACATAATAAGAACCAAATCCATTATTGCTAATATTCAAACATCAATTTTTCATATACGCCATTGCAAGGATAAATAAATAATATAAAATCAAAATTTATTTTTTATTGTGGAAAATATTTTGTCCTTACAATGCAATTCATTGAAAAACTATGCTAATACATCTTTCTTAGCTATCTAATTCTAACTCTAAGTAGTAGCTCAAGAATCTAATCTTCGAGAAATGCGATCGAAATCCATTCCTTCACGGTTAGATTCTGCTCACTTCTTCCTTTAAGCTTTATTTCTTTTCTTCGATAATACAAAACATCAATTGTGATCTTATCACATTATGTATTAAGAATATAGAATAGAAGCTTAAAAGAGTTAGTTAATGGATTTTACCTATATTAGAGCCATACGTTTCGACTCTCCCATATCTTAGATCTCTTAGGTAAATGGGGCAGCTTCGTCTCCAATGCCCTTTCTCTTGGAAATAAAAGCTGATTGACTCTCTTGGAACAGGACATGGAACTACTTCAGACATTGCCTTTCTCTTATGATCAAACTTTTCGATCATAGCATGTCTTTCGTTGCCATTGTCTATATCCATAGAGGTCTTGAAGACAGATTCACCAATCAACTTTGCTTTTCTATTGCGCCAAACCATTGCTGATTCAGTAGCAATAAGCATATATGTGAGATCTATAAGGGTCACGTCGCGGTTCATCATATAGTACTCTCTTACGAACTCACTATATGAGTTAGGAAGTGACTGAAGAACCCAATCAACAGCCATTTCCTCACAGACAATGGATCCCAACATTCTTAACCTATCAATGTGTGACTTCATCCCTAGGACGTATGCACACACCGACTTTCCTTCTTTATGTTTACTTGCCAAAAGGGATTGAGTGATCTTGAACTTTTCAAGCCTTTGAACTTGTGGGTTAGGGAGAATAATTTGAGGAGGAGGAGGAAGTGAAGTATGATCTCTTGTTCCTCGATCGAATCGTGGAATATCATCTTCATGTGGAATGCTTGTTCCACGGGATTTGGGAAAACCATAGTTCTCGAACTTTGACATCTACAATACGGGAGAAAACGAATTCAGGTTAGTTGATTGATTGAGTCCTTAGTAAATCACCCAAATGAGATACTAAGGCTAGGACCCAACACAATATTCTACAACTCGGGAGAGGGATGCCGTAACCCAAATTGCAGAACATTTGAAGGTAAGTGAATGACGATTCACTAATTTCCACCATGATAAACGAAAAGGAAATTTAAGTTTTAAATCTATGAAAACTCCTAGATCTTATGAGATTCATTGAACATTTCAATGGCATGTTTAAATCTCGATATGCCCCTCTCGTTTGTGACTGGGACGCCGAGGATCACAAAGCGGGTGTGAATAACCATGCAAACTTACATGGTGCCCTCACATGTTACAGTCACCTGTTCGATGTGCCGTTAAACCACACACGCTCCACCGAACTATGACAAACATTGAGTCACCCTTTGCTACCTTTGCTTAGAACCATTTAGTGTGCCGGTAAACCACACACGCTCCACTAACGTCTTTGCAAGGGCACAAAGTGTAATTTCATGGAATTGCATCAATTCACTTTTACCTAAGTAACTAAGATTGGGAATTTTATGAAAACATTTAGTTACTTTAATAATTCATCATACTTATAATGGAAGGTTTCGTCCTATCCTACCCGTTCGGCTAACGACCCTCCACTAGTCAAGAGTGCGGTGGGTAAGAGTGGATACCCATTCAATCGCCATTTTATAGGCAATTTCCTTAAACACCCCTTATAGACCAGCTTCGTGAATGAGGCCTACTAACGGTAAGACTGACTTTTACTCATACATATATATAATGTTAGACTTTTAATGTTTTATATATATATATATATATATATATATATATATATATATATATATATATATATATATATAGTATAGGGTGTATTTTACACTTTTAAAATATTAGGTGGTCAAATTTAACAATTATACTTTTAATTCAATTAAATTTTAAACCTAAACTTTTATGGATTTATTAAACCTCTTTTAATTATACTCCTTAATTAATTAATAAAACCATAAGGGTGTAATTTGAACTTTTCAAACAATACTAGGGTTTTTAGAATTTAACATTCCTAATTAAACTTTTAATCAACTTTTAAATTCCAAAACTTGAGGGCAAGTTTTGAAACATTTCAACACATTAAGGTTTTAACTATTTAAATTTCAAAACAACAAAACTATTGGGTTCAAGTTTAAACTATAAAACCTAAAGGGGAAAATATGAAACATTTCATAACACAAGGATCAAATAACAAATAATCTAAAATTAACATTTAATCACATAATTATCCATATTTGATTTATTTAATGATTTTTTTGCAAAATAATTTATCAATTTAATCAAAATAATTAACCAATTATCACATAAGGAAACAAATATTTTATTAATTGATAAATATCTTCAATTAGATCAAGAATATAGTCAAATATATCATAAAATCGGATTTATATTGATCTAATGTGATAAGGTAATTATCCCAAAGCAAAAACAACAAGAAATCCCGAGATATGCTCCATCTGACGAGTTGACTCGTCGAGTCAAGCATGGACTCGTCGAGTCTGCATGGACTCGGCGAGTTCATCTATGGACTCGGCGAGTCCAGCCTCCAGAAACCCAAAAATCGAATTTTTTAAACATATCAAGCATCAATACAATAGAAACCTGTCTAGGCTCTGATACCACTGATGGGTTTTGGTCCTAAGAACATCCTATGTGCTCATACAAACCCTAATGCTTGGATCTAGGTTTCTCTATTGTACATGCAAGTTATCCAAGGCTATAAACCCTAATTCTAGCATATGGAAATCGATATTAACATATAATTAGGTTTAAGATATTACCTTGATTGTTATGTAGTAATAACAATCCCAATTCCTCCTTTAATTGACTTTGGAAGGCTTAGAGTCACAAGTGTCACTCCTCTAATGGCTCACAAACACCATAAGCAAGAGGATGAAGAGGAGAGAGGTTAGAGGCTGCCCAAAAACGTGTAAAACCCTAGAAGGTTGCTTGTCCACATTTTTGGTCCTTAAGGGATCTATATATAGTGAGGCAATTAGGGTTATCTAACATGGAAACCCTAATTTGGATGCTTAAGCCCTAAGCAACCCATGGAGCCCTTTCCTTAAGGCCTTGGACGATTTCATATGGGCTTCCCCCATAGAATTCGTCCACCTTATAATATAAGGCAATCCATGGCCCAAATTGCAATTATCTTATAATTACAATTCCAGTCCCTTAAGTTTAATTAATCTCTTTTAGTCACAAAACTAATTACCAATTAATTCTTGACTAATATTAATTAAACAATATGATTTCTCCTTTAATATATTATTCCCATAATAAATCATATTTAATCCTTTCTCTCCATAATTCATCCTATCAAGTTGATTTGGTGAAGGCAACCCAAAAGGACCATGCACCATCGGGTCAAGTACATACCAAAATAGTTATGGACTTAAACACTAATCCAACAATACGGGCCTCGCCCACACTTGTGAAGATACGGGCCCTGCCCACACTTCAATATCCGGGAGATACGGGCCTCGCCCACACTCTACTATCTGGGAGATATGGGCCTAGCCCACACTCCACTCTCGGAGAGATACGGGCCTTGCCCACACTCAACCGCTAACTCATAATATACAAGTATCACACAGAAAACAAGTATAGACAACTCTATCATACCGACACATATATCATACTTGACTAAACCAAGAGATACAGGCTCGGCCCACACTCTAGTACTAACATCTCGTCTACACGGGTCGGCCTTGGTGCCTTAGACCCGTTCCTACTGGAAAGGAAACTTACCTCAAAATAGCTGCTGGCCTGTGTGGGAATTGACTGTCTGTTGTTGCTGCTGCTCCGGAAATCCTCCGGCTATAATTCCCACAAAACACTCAATCAAGCACCGCTAACTGACTGTCGGGTAAATTGACCATTTTACCCTTGATCAAGTTAAAAGTCAAAGCCAGAGTCATCTTTCAGTTGACCCGACTCGCTGAGTTGACTCCCCAACTCGCCGAGTCCTTACCC
Source organism: Lactuca serriola (assembly GCF_051521515.1). Classification (NCBI taxonomy): domain Eukaryota; kingdom Viridiplantae; phylum Streptophyta; class Magnoliopsida; order Asterales; family Asteraceae; genus Lactuca; species Lactuca serriola. The sequence goes on from NC_136410.1 coordinate 287,939,467, forward strand.
AATCAACTGTCATGCATCCCGTCTCTACTTGTCGAGTTGGGAGTTGACTTGACGAATTCTCCTTCCAAACTGAGATCCAAGTCCTTCATCCTACTCACCGAGTTGTATGAACAACTCGCCGAGTTCATCTTCATCTGATGAACAATTTATGCTGTGACTCGCCGAGTTGTATGAACAACTCGCCGAGTCTGATCTTGATCTAAGAAGATTGCCTTGAACTCGCCGAGTCAGGGCGTTGACTCGCCGATGGGTGAGTTCGGCTACCAACTCACCGAGTCCACCCAGGACTCACTACTTCAACTCGACACAATGAAAAGGGGACAAACTCGGAGACTCGCGACCAGACTCGCCGAGTCAGACGAGCGACTCGCCGAGTCTGATTCATGAAAAAGCCATATACGTGATTTTGCTCGAATCTAGTCCATGCCAATCATAGATCTGGGCTCTTAGGGCCTGGTTTACACGTAAAGTTTCCAACTTTACGTGTAGATCATCACCAATAAAGGTTCTAAGGCTTAAAGTGCACCAAAAGGGGTAGATCTAGGGCTTGTGTGCAATATGACTCCATAAAGGCAGTAGATCCAAGCTCCAGGGACTGAATGGGGGTCTAGATCTAAAGGCTAACAACTTGAATCAACCAACAATGCACAACCAAGCTTGGGACATGGTTCAAGAGGGACTTTAATGGAGTAATAAGCATAGAAACAGAGGGAAAAGGAGTTATACCTCAAAGAAATTACTGAGAGAACACAGAGATGCTTGGCTTCCTTCCCTTCCTCTTGATTTACTCCTCTTCCTTCTCAAAATCTTCAAGGAAAACACACTAATAAGCCTCAAACTCACAAGAACAAGGGATAGGACGTATGGAGGGCTTCTGAGGGTGAAGGGGGCGGAGTTGGGGCGCAAATGGTCGTTTAAATAGGGTGCAAACCCGTGGAAATTAGGGTTTCATCAGACAGCGCGGACTCGCCGAGTCGCCAACTTAACCGCGTCCCAAGTCTTGTCTCTACTCGGCGAGTCGGGCCTCCAACTCGCCGAGTCCCAGGCCAATAATACCAAATACTTAGATAATCTTACATACCAGGAACCAGGTGCTACAATAAGATTTTGAATGGGTCAAAGTTTACCAAGTGTTCTTCATATCCATTTGAATTGGTCTAATACGATGTACACGTTATAAACATTTCATATAAACTGGAAGAGGCACATTGATCTAGCATTCGTCTATCATGAATGCCTTGTCATTGACCGCAAAACCTTGGTTCTCTCTCATGCTCGCTACCTCCTCCTTTGTTTTTCTTTCTATTAAAATCGAATAAGCCCAAAAATGTCTTACGTTTAATCCTAGCCCAGGTATAAGAAATCTCTATCTGTTCGTCATTTTGTTTAACAAATTTTTTATGTCATTTTGTTGATCCGCATTCGTCGCTTTGCGCGGGTAAACGGCTAGTATATATATATATATATATATATATATATATATATATATATATATATATATATATATATATATATATAAGAGACACCTTAACAAGTTGTTACAAGAGAGATATTTTAATTTATATTGAAAATACAATATAAACTATCCCAATCACATTTATTAAAACACATCACATCACTAACCAGTACGAATCAATCACCCACCTTAACCCATGACATCACTAACGAGTACGAATCAATCATCCACCTTATTTAGGAGTGTGAGTAATAAAAGCCGAAATACCAATCAATCATCTTTTAATTTTTAAAATAATAAATAATAAAATTATTTGTATGGTTGTTAAAATCTTGATCTTGATTTTAAAATCCAATGATTTTAAGATCATACGCGAGAAAAACGATCTCGATCTCACTACGATCCGGATCTCACCTCTTTAGTTTTTTATATAGTCATGTTTCAATAATTTGTCTATTTAACTTGAAATAGAGCATGACAAGTTGAAAAAAGTCTCATAGAGCATCACTATTTCATCATTCCATTTCAAATCAGGTAGATCATACTCGCAATAATCTATTTATGATCTTATGTCTTTTGTTGTACATGATACAATGATTTTTTTCTAATTAAGATGTTTTCTTCTTAATTTTTACTGTTTGCAACAACAAAAATTATGGTGTATGCTTAAGAAGTTAAAGTTGATTTCACTACTAACGTCTTAATCAATATTAAGTTATAATGTATACTTCACACCCAAGACTTTACAAACACATTTGAGTATGCGTTCATTTTGATAGAATTTTATGATCCCGATCCAATCTTACGAATACGAGCTTGCAAATTGTAAAACGATTTTAGGTAAGATCTCAATCTTAACAACCTTGGTTAATTGTATTTGTGTTTTGATGATCAATCTGAACATGTACTTCCAACCAAATACTCGAAAAGTTTTAAAAACATGTAATCCATATTGTATTGAATGTTTGTTTTTACTATTAAATTATTATTTAAATGTTTTTATTTGACATTTTATATTTTTAACTAATTTATTAGTTAATTTCTTTTATTAAACATTATTTTTTATCAATTCAGTTAGATTTTTATATAATTTGTTAAACATAGCCAAGCTTATACTTCCAAGAACTTTGGGGAATGCACCAACCAAATAACATAGGGACTTAATATGATATATATTAATAGTTGAAGGGCTAAACCATAACTTTGGGGAATGCAACAACCAAAATACCAATAACACATGGACTTAATGCGATGTATATTCATAGTTGAAGGGCTAAACCGTAACTAATTTGAACTCAAACGACAATGCCGTTTTAATCTTGTGAAGATTTGTGGATTTACTCCGTGTGTGACTTCCCATGTGACTTTTGTCAGTTTCTCGGCTAAACATTTCAAATTCTCTCTCAAAAACCACACTCATTCCCTTCTTCCCTTCATTTCCAAAGTTCAAACCCAAAAACAACAAATCTTTCCCCCAAAAAAACACCATGAAAACCTTCTCTCTCCTTCCATCCATCTCTACCATTCTTCTTGTTCTTCTTTTCGCTCACACGTTACAAACCCTAGCTAAAAATGAAGAAAAACCCACTTCAGAACTCTCAATCCTCATCAAAATCAAGTCGATTTTAGACCCAAATGGCGAAACCCTAACTTCTTGGTCCCCAGATGCAGCTTCTTACTGTGATGGAACATTTGAGGGTGTTGCTTGTGACGAATTAGGTCAAGTGATGAATATTTCTCTTCAGGGTAAAGGGCTTTTTGGTCAAATACCTCCTGAAATTGGTCAGCTTAAAAGCTTGTCTGGGTTGTACCTGCATTTCAATGGTTTGAATGGTGAAATCCCTAAAGAGATTGCTGAGTTGACTCAGCTTACCGATTTGTATCTGAATGTTAATAATCTTTCTGGAGAAATTCCTCCTGAGTTTGAGAAAATGGAGAATCTTCGAGGTTAGTTTTTATGGGGTTTTCTTCAATTTTCCAGCTATAAAATAGTTTAACTTGATTAATTCATCTTTACATGTACTTAAAATGTGGTCTTCCTGTAATTTTTATTTGGATTTTAGACATTTATTTGCAATTAAGAGATGCTATAGCACGTGTGCTGCATATGATTTAATTAAGTATTCTTTTTATATATATTTATATTTTTTTATTCAAAAAATTCAAACTTTATTATTGCATCCATACATAACAAGGACTTTAGACATTTATTTGCAACTCAATGAGAGTTATATCTTGTGGGTGTAGCATTCAATGTTTTTGCAAGTGGGTATATCATTTAGTCAAAGGTTTTTATTTTTCTTCATTTTCCATTATAAAGATCCAAGCTTTATTAACGCATCTATACATAAACTGAAATTGTAATATAATTTTGGATTTTAGACATTTGTTTACAATTAATGATGTGTAATAATATGTTTGTGTATAAAGTTTCTGCAAATGGGCATCATTCATTCAAGACAACTAGTATGATGAAAGGAAGAAATAATCAATGTTGGGCTAGCCTTTAGCAGAAATTCCCAAATCCAAAAAGCATAGTACAAGCCTCATGACATAATGTACAACTCTTACAGCATCACTACTCTGGCTTAGGAAATATTTTATCTGAAAAAAGAATTACCACATGTTATCTACTAATGTGTGGTTCTTTTAGGGTAAGAAGGAAATTCATAAATTCCTAAAGCATAGTACAAGTCTCAATACATAATGTACAAGTCTCTAAACCAGCATTACTCTAGGTTTGAAATTTTATATCTGAAAAAAAAACATCTAGTAAAATGTGTGGTTCTTTGAGGGCTAAAAAGAAAATTTCTTAACAGTTGTGTTTTGGCTCTAAGATAAAAAAATCAAGAATCATTCATGTGGTTTCTTGATTCCAACAAAATGTTGTCGCGTGTTACTAGATCTTATGGTTTAATATTCAACATAATTTGTCCACTTGATAAAGGGTCATTTTTTTATGAACAAAACTATTCATCTGGATCTCATTATTCATAATAGAAGTGGGTCCCATCTCCATAAAGTAAATATGGTATAAATGAAGAAAAACTTTATTTGATCGAACAATGTAACGTTTTTCTAATATTGTTTTTGTATTATTTCTTTCTATAGTTTTGCAATTATGCTACAACCAATTGAGTGGAAGCTTGCCTACACAACTTGGCTCTTTGAAAAAACTCAATGTTCTTGCTGTTCAATACAACCAACTCACGGGTGCAATTCCTGCTGCACTTGGAAATTTGGGGACTTTAGAGAGATTGGATTTAAGTTTCAATCGCCTTTTTGGCTCAATTCCAATGAAACTAGCCGATGCCCCCTTGTTGATGGTGTTAGATGTACGAAATAATACACTTTCGGGCAATGTCCCTTTAGGTAATTTCACTTTCTTGTTCATAAACTTTAGTGGTTCATTAAATGCAAGAAATTGCAACATGTTTTCATCTATTGCAACATTATATACTTTCATTTCTTTTTCAAATTTAGTCATTATCAACTTATGCTTATTTTCCTCCAATTTTTTTTGAAGTTTTGAAGAAACTCGATCAAGGATTTCAATACTCAAACAACACCGAGTTATGTGGATCCGGTTTTCCCGATCTAAAACTTTGCAACTCTTCTTATGGTCCCGAAAACCCAAACAAACCCGAACCATTTGGACCACAATCAAAAGGAGTTGAACCAAAAGCCATCCCACAATCTGCAAACATAACCACATCTCGGTCAAAGTCAACAAACTCCGGTCTAGCGGCCTTACTCGGAGCCATTCTCTCCACCATGCTATTGATCGCCGGAATATTCTCTTTCATTTGGTATCGCCGGAGAAAACAAAGAATTGGAACCGCTTTTGAAACCTCCGATAGCCGGATAAGCACCGATCATTATCAGATCAAAGAATCCGGCAACCGGAAAAGTGGGTCCCCTCTTATAAGCCTCGAGTACTCAACAGGGTGGGACCCGATGTCAAAAAGTCAAACCGGAAGTGGGGTTTTGTCGGAAGTTCTTGAAAGTTATGTTTTCAATGTGGATGATGTGGAATCCGCGACTCGGTTTTTTTCGGATTCGAATTTGTTAGGGAAGAGTAGTTTTTCGGCTACTTATAGAGGGATTTTGAGGGATGGATCGGTTGTTGCTATTAAAAGGATAGCGAAAACGAGTTGTAAAAACGATGAATCGGAGTTTTTGAAGGGATTAAGGATTTTAACCTCGTTGAAACATGAGAATCTTTTGAGGTTACGAGGTTTTTGTTGTTCGAAAGGAAGGGGTGAATGTTTTTTGATTTATGATTATGTGGCTAAGGGGAATTTGTTGAGGTATCTTGATGTGAAGGGCAATTCGGGAAATGGAAATGTTCTTGATTGGTCAACTCGGTTCTCGATAATTAAAGGCATTGCTAAAGGTTAGTTTTTAATCTCTTTTAATAAAAGGTTACTTTAAGTATGTTTTTTTTCTTGCATTTAACCCTTTAATAGAAAGGTTAAATGAAGAAATAGCAATGTGCTTTCTATCCTTTGTTTTTATAGAATCGTACTTGCATTTCTTTCTATACCAACATTGTATTTTGAAAATTTAACTAATTAAGTACAAAGCATTTTTCATTGCTATAATTAAGTGGAATTTTCAAAGTACAGTGTTCTAATAACTGTAGTAATAAGAAAGAAGTTGAAAATGCAATGCTATAATTAACTAGGTGGCTTTTTCAAAGTACAAATGATGCCTAAATATGAAAAATAATTCTGAAAATATCAGAAGCAATACAAGTGGAGTCTTATATTATAATAAACAAATAAATGAAAAATAATTGCTAATTCTTCTTGTATTTATTTAGGTATCGAGTATCTACACGCGATCAAAGGAAAAAAACCGGCTCTTGTTCACCAAAACATATCCGCCGAAAAAATCCTCATCGATCAACACCACGCGCCACTCCTCGCTGGATCCGGCCTCCATAAACTACTTGCGGACGATATCGTCTTTTCAACTCTCAAAGCAAGTGCAGCCATGGGATACCTAGCTCCCGAATACACAACAACTGGAAAATTCACTGAAAAAAGCGACGTCTACGCCTTCGGTATCCTAATTTTTCAAATCATATCGGGAAAAAGTAAAATCGGTTCATTGATTAGGCAAGGGGCAGAATTGGAAAAGTTGGAAGATTTCATGGATGTGAATCTTGATGGGAAGTTTTCGGAAGTTGAGGCGGTTTTGGTTGGGAAAATTGCGTTGATTTGTACTCATGAGTGTCCAGAATCAAGGCCGGTGATTGGGGCTGTGGTGCAAGAATTAAGTAAAATGTCGGTTCTACCCCTTGATTTGTAAATCGATATTAGGTTCGAGTTCCTCACTCGAATTAGTTAAGTAGTTGTTTTAGTGTATGTTCTGGATTACGCAATCTGGGTTTGTTTAGGATTTGTAGGTTTAATTGTGGTTTGACTTTGACTGAAATTTGATGTTTTCATTTTTAGAGATGAAATTCTCAAACCCATATTAGTGACAAGTCTTTATAATGACCTTGTTTAGAGTTGGAACTTTGTTTCTAATATGTTTATGTTGTGTGATATCAAGATTAATAAAGTAAAGAGTACGAATTGCTAAAATGACCATATTTTGAGGCATTCTGTCGCCAGAATTAAAAAATATTAAGCCTTTTGTGGATTTGATTTTTCTAATAAAAGCAAATTGATAACTTATTAAGCCTCTTTGTGGATTTGATTTTTCTAATAAAAGCAAATTGATAACTCTTTGTAGGCTTGTCGAAAAAACCCGAAACCCGTTCTACCCATCCCACCCGTTCCGAATTCGGGTAGAATGGGTCGGGTCGAACGGATAACGGGTATGAACATTTGGGTAATAGGTTAACCCGATAATAATATAGGTCGGGTTTTAGGTATGAATATTTATTTTCGGGTATACCTGAATTCGTTTTTTAAATAATATCAAATATACAATGCAATCATGTATGCACACTTCAAATAAAACAAAACTATTCGTTTCCTTCTTATGAACGACGGCTCGACAGTCGACGCAAACTTGCAATAGGAATACGACGCTGAAGCTGAAGTCCTGAACCGTCATCACAATTCTCAGTTTTTCTTTATCGCACGTAATGGAATTAAAAAAAGTACATAACATATTATAATGATTTGTATTGTTATTATAAATGTACTTGTTAATTGTATGAAATATTTTCCTACCCAATTTTTTATTAAACCAACCAACATGTAAGAAAAAATATCAATAAGTGTCATTTAAGAAATTTTCGGGTATACCCGATAATTACCCGACCCGACCTCAAACCCGAATACCCGAAACCCGAATTATAATATAGGTCGGGTATCGGGTATTATTTTCTTAAGGAAATACCTGTTTTACCCGACCCGTTCTACCAAAAACCCGAAAATTTTACCCATTCGACACCCCTAACTCTTTGCATGGTGTTTATATCATTTGTGAGATGTTAACATTATCATTTCTTATGCAATCGGTAATAAGAATCTATAGATATATAATCCCTCCGTCTCAAAATTATAGTCCATTTTTCCTTTTTTGTTTGTTCCAAAATAATAGTCCACTTCTAAAAATAAATGAACAATACATGCAAACTAAGGACAAAACTGTCATTTTATTATATAAAGTTAGTGGTAATTAATGTTTTTCTTAATCTGTGTGTTTTTTATATCAGATGACGATACAATGTCTTCCACCTCTTATTAAGAAAAAAAATAGTCATTAAGTATTTTGAAAAAGACTGTCGTTTTTTTAAATTCAAAATAGTTTTGCTCTAGGCGAATAGTTTAAAAATTATCAATTTGTTAAAAGATAGTTTAATAAAAATATAAAACCTTGTAAAGTCTTGAAGACATTTATTTTTAAAAATTATCAATTTGTTATTATCATTGTTAAGAAAAAAAAATTGGACCGAACAACATAAAAGGTGTCTATGACATATTTGGAATTTGAGATATGACATAGATGTATCTACAATTAAGCGAAACTCAAAAAAAATAAATTCGAACCATACAACTTATAAATATATTTTATTTTTAGCTAAAATATTTTTTTTTAACCCTAAAAAGGACAAACTACCTAAAAGGTCTATAAAAAGTAGCAAAATATAGGATTTGATGAATAAAGAGGCTAGATGCTTGTAAACTCTTGTCCTTTTCTCATTAGCAATCAAGAATCCATTGGGACTTTAAAAATATGTTAATTGATTTAGCAAAAAGTAAAAGGTGTTTATGTTTTATAATTCCATGTTGATGATTTAATTACATAAATTTTAGCTATACCTAATCATGTATGAATAATTCTGTTCTATAAAAACTTAAGTTTTATAACATATACAGGGACAATTATTGGCCATTATTTAACTATATATACATACACATCACATGTGTCTACTATCAATTTATACATACGTGCCATAACATCATGTTATTTTACTAAATGATAATATAATACTTCTAAAAACTTGATATATTTGATATTATTCTATAATTAAATGATTACGTTTTGGAAAACGTCATAACTCGTCATGACTTAGGTTTGACATTGCCGTGAAACCCACGCCTCATGCCATTTAGAGCCTTGCTTTTGATCATTAACCACCATCATGACTATTTGTGATACGGTTTTGATGCATAAACTTCATTAATTTTTTTTTTTATTGGATGATATTTTAGATATTTGATGTAAGTTCAAAAAAATATTATATCGAGTTAGAGATAGGCCAAAATGACAAGCATGGTAGCAATAAGGTAGCGTCATATAGAACGACCGACCAACAGACTCGGCTTGACAAATTGTAACAAAACTGAACAAGTTTTCTAATTGCTTTTAGTAAAACTAGAACATGGCACAACAAGACTTTACCTCCCTTGGGATAGTGTGGTTTCATGTGCTTAGTTTATTCATTCACCTTGACTCTTTTTTTGTGACATTTGTATTTTTCATATATAAAATTTTTGTTTCATTTTATATTCAAATATGTTAACTACTGTATTATTTGAAGTAACAAAAATCAAAAAATGCTAGAATATACATATCCAAACACGTTTTCTAGTTTTTTAAAACGAAAAATAAAAATTCAATCAGTTTTAACCAAACATGTTTTCTATATTTTCTATTGAAAACTGAAAATAAAAACTCCACTCTTGTTTCTAAAAACTTTTCCAAAAAGACTTAAAACAGTTTCTCACAACCAAACAAGCCTTAATTCTTTTGAAAACTACGTCCATAGATCTTGGAATCATAACACGGTTATGCATGACCAATTGGACTCTATTGACGAAAGTCTCTAATGTTAGGAAACCAAAAGTATCAAACGCAAATGGTATAAATGTTTATTATACATGCAAACTTTCTCATTTTTGTCACTTTGCACAAGACAACTTTTATTATGAATATTCCATTGGGGTCAAACCACGCTTTGGGGGTTATAAAATTTGTAACGCTTTTCTTAACCAACTAAAAAGAATTTATTTTATTTGATTATAAAGAACGAAAAGGAAAAAAGCATGAAATTTAAAAGTGATTGTCTTTAATCTCCATCGTCTTGGTTAAAAAAAAGGAAAAAGTATGAAAAAACTTTTTCCGAGGGCTCGTAACCCGATCACCTCTAAAAACAATCGAACCCAATTACACTTATATACTTACTTTCGTTTCTTCCTATTACAACATTGTACTTTGAAAAATATGCCCAATTATATCAATGCCATCTAAATGTCATAGAAAAATAATAAAAGTATAAAGCCCTAATAGGGAAAAATATATATAATTCTACAATAGAAAGAAACAAAAGTAAGATACTATAATACACAAATATATAAAAGTACATTACTATTTCTTGCATTTAAGCCTATACAAAATACACAAAACTAGTTATATTCAAATCTAGCTACCAATCAGGAACAAATCAGATTCAAATTTCGACTCTAACCCGAAAGATTTAACATGAGACCAATTATCCAACACCGAATAAATCTCTTCAACTTGTGGATGACACCCATCTCCCACAAAAAATTCATGAAAAGTTCCATCAAGTTCTATCCAACTTCTCCCGGGAACTTTCTTTATTTTCCTTACTTTCATCATTCCCCTCACCTTTCTAACAAAATCCCACATCCCAAATTGTGCATAAATGTTAGATAACAAGATATAATTACTTGAATCATAACAATCCATCATGATTTCATCCTTCAAGATTGGAATTTTTGTGTCTATGGTATTTTCAAGATTCTTACACGCGCTAAACAAAGCTCGCCACATCACACCATTTGGCTCAAAGGGCATTTGGTCTATAATACCCATGGCCTCTTTTATTTTCCCTGCACGGGCAAATATGTCAATTAAGCAACCAAAATGTTGGATTTCTGGCTCCATTTTATGGTGTCTTGTCATGATTTTGAAGCACATAACACCTTCTTTTAGTAATCCCGAATGAGCACACGCGTTTAGAACATTTAGATATGTGATCGCGTCTGGTTTTAGGTTAAGTGTTTGGATTTCAAGAAACATATTGAAAGCTTGTTTCCCAAATCCATGGATGCCTAAACCACCAATCATGGCATTATAATGATCAATGTTTTTTTGTTTTAGGGTTTCAAAAACATGCATAGCGGTTTCTATCATGCCTGATTTTGAATACATGTCTATGAGTGCAACCCCGAGTTTTCCTTCTAATTTAAGACCTTTGTTGTTTATATATGTATGGATAGTGATACCTTCATGGGCACACCCTAATTGTGCGATTGCAGAAAGGGCGAGTGAAAAAGTGGTGTCATCAGGAGTGAGATTGTTGTCACTCATTATGTTGTGGAAGATGTTTAAGGCTTCTAAAGAACCTCCGTTTTGTAAATATCCAGCCATTATGACGTTACATGAGATTATGTCTCGTTGAGGCATTTCATCGAACAGGTGTCGAGCAGTGTTAATGTTGCCCAGTTTTGCATACCCATCTATCAGTTTAGCCCAGCTGATGACGTCTTTTTCTGGCATTCTGTCGAAGAGTGTACGTGCTAAATCAATCTTCCCGCTCTTTATGCAGCAACGAATCATCAAGTTCCATGAAACCATGTCTCTCTCAGGCATTTCGTCGAACAACTCCCAAGCGAGGCTAAAACCATCTTCCACAACCGCATATCCACTAATCATACAATTCCAAGACCTTAAATTCTTCATCTGCGATGGCAAGGAATCAAACAATTCACGCGCTGATGTTATCATCCCGCACTTAACGTATCCATCTATCATCGAATTAAAACTAATTGAATCCCTCTCGGGCATTCTATCGAACAATTGACGCGCAAACTCAACACAACCGCCTCTAACGTACATAGAAATTAAGCAATTTTGTAAATACAAATCACTTGTAAGTCCAATCTTTATCAAAAACCCATGAACCTGCATTCCTTCTCTAATCAACCCCATCCGTGAACACGCTTTCAAAACCAACGAAAACGAGAACTTGTCGACACAAGCCCTGTTCTGAAGCATCAAGCCCAAAACAAAAACAGCTTGTTTTGGGTCATCCCCATGTGAAAAGGTTTTGATTATGGCATTCCAAACAAAAGGGTCCTTCATTTTTGAGCTCCGCGGAATCGAATGCGAGAAAAAGATATGGCGAGCGAATTGGATTAGGGGAGTGTGTGGTGAAGAAGCAAAATTGAGGATTAGTTTCGTAGTTAGATAAGAGTTTTTGATGAATCCGGTTGTTAGTAATCGAGCATGGATTTGGTTTATATCGAATTGGGTTTTGCAGTTTGGGAGATGAATAAGTGTAGGGAGTGTCGAATTCCATGGCTGCTGGTTTGAATTGACGCAGGTTAGCATCGGAAGGTTTGCGTCACCGGAAAGTGTTTGGTTGAATCCAGTAGCAAGATTTATCTGCAATTCGTTAAGGTAGTTATTAGTTAGGCCGTGTACCACTTTCGATGCATGTAGTACAAATCAAACATGCACGGCATTCTTCATTTGCTTTTTAGGTATTTTACGACGATTGTCATTTTAGTCGATAACTCGATATGCATTCCAATGTATAAAAGTACTACATTTTGCAAATCGATTATGCATTATGAGAAATTATCATAACTAAGTTCATGACGGGAGATATTTACAAAAATTATTATTAGAAATGAAACAATAAATCCGAAATGACCAACTTTATCAAGATTTAGAAAAATGACCAGTTTCAACATGATTACGAACTTGTTTAGGAAAAGGCGGCACACCCGATTCATTAGATCCATGAATATTGCCGGTGCATTGGTTAGACCAAAGGGCATTACCACAAACTCGTAGTGATCATAGCGAGTTCGGAATGTTGTCTTGGGAACATCATTCTCATGGACTCGCAATTGGTGGTATCCTGATCTCAGGTCTATCTTTGAGAAATAGCCGGCTCCTTGAAGTTGATCGAATAGGTCATTGATTTTGGGTAAGGGATAACGGTTTTTGATGGTAAGCTTGTTCAGTTCACGATAATTTATGCACATCCGAAAGGATCCATCTTTCTTCTTCACAAACAAGACCGAGACTCCTCAGGGTGAGGAACTTGGTCTGATGAATTCCTTGTTGAGTAGTTCATTGAGTTGGTTGGATAACTCTTGCATTTCTGTCGGCGCTAGACAGTATGGGGATTTAGCTACATGCGTAGCTCCGGGGATTAAGTCGATACGGAACTCGACTTGGCGCTCGGGAGGGATTCCGGGAAGATCTTCGGGGAAGACATCCAGAAAGTTGCAGACTTCAGGGATGCTCTCGAAGTCTTTAAATTTTTGCTTCTCAATAACGACATGGGCTAGGAATGCATGACACTCTTTTCGCAGATATTTCTAGGCTTGAATGCATGAAATGATACGAAGGTTTGAGCTGAGTTTATCACCATAAATAATGAGGGCTTCGCCAGGGGGAAGATTGAGACGAATGACTTTTTCATAGCAAAGGATATCAACACGATTGGGGCTCAACCAATCTATAGGGTTTCAAAGCACTCCATGGATGATGACAATGGGCCCCTTTGATGAATTCTAGGTTAAAAGCCCAAGACTTGTCTTTTCCCTATAAATAGTCATGTATTATTCACAATTAGGGTTAAGAGTGTGAGGCAAAATGTAGCCGCCACGTGAGGTTTCTTATGTAGTGTTAGATTCTTTAGTCTATACTTTAAAGTGTAATTTATTCCTCATATTTCAATAAATCGAGTGATCATTCGACATAATCTTCATTCTTTGTGTTTGTTCTTATTTTCCGCATCTTGTTCATCAAATCAAAATTAGGGTTTTAAACCCAACAAGTGGTATCAGAGCGGGTCTTTGAAGATCTACTGATTTTTGAAGTATCGGTTCTTGATTTGATGATTTTCTGCACATGTTATTGAAGATTTTGGTGTTTTGGCGGTATGGAATCAAAATTTCTGTTCAAGAAACTGTTCATGAAAACTTATGTTTTCTGTCACTGTTCATCTGGGTATTATTTTTATCCAATCTCGTATTTCATTCATACTTTCTATTAGATCTGATCGATTGTTTTGTCCAAAATCAATATATTGCTTCGTAGATCAATTTCTTTCGATTTGGCCCAAAGATTCAGTTCGTTACTGTTCATCCGATTTCTTTAAGACCAAGTTCTGTTTTCTTCATATCTTAATTCCTCACTTGTGGCGATCTTCATCGTTTCACTGTTATCATTTTTTTGATGCCTAAATCGTTATTTGGGTAATCGATTCAAGTCCTTTATAAGTCATGATTCTGATGGTGTCGATCCTTCATCATTTTTTTTATTTCATTGGCTTTTGTTCTTCAATTAGACTCCTTTTAAATCCTTTAGCGATTCGTGAAACTATGTTTTAGTATTCACCATCGATGATTTGTGCAATCAATATCCATCGACTCACCGTCTCACAGTGAGTTATGGTTTTGTACTTAGAACAAAAATTGCTTTCGAATGAAGAACATTTGCTAATTTGATCTAAAATCGATTCAAAGGGAATGAGATTTGTGCTTGTCAGGTATGTTGAACGGTATCACATTTGGGATAAAGCTGAGTTGGAATGGTTGAGATTGTTTTGCATAGTCAAACCATAAAAGTCAAAATTGGGATTGAATCTTGATTGTAATGAATTGCCAGTCAAGCAAAAGGTCAAAATCTAAATTGGGTATTACATGGTACGATCTCACTGTGAACAAACGAAATCGGCTTGAATCTCCTTCGTGCGAACGAATCGAATCTCAATTGGTATGCATAATGGTCTAAATGAAAATTCAAAATTGACTATGAACTTTGGAACGAATGCCTCTCCTGTGAACATTATCGGATTCAGAATGTACTCCATTTGGAACAAATCTTACCCACGAACGTTTGCTGAGTGTGGTTCTTAGCGAATCTGTGATTGGATTCGGTTTGGCTAAAGTTTCGATTTTGTTCTGTGATCTATTGATTTGGAGCGAAAGGGTGAGAAATCGGGAACGGAAATATGGGATTGCACTCGTTCTTCTCCCACGATCGTTTGATTCGGAAGTAAACCTGTGATTGGGTTCGTGTTTGAAATTGGTTCGCTTTGGGTGAGATTCTTGGTGTTCAGAACTCAGGGTTCGGTATGAAGGCTTGTGCTCAAAACGAACGTGGAACAAACTTGGGGTCATTTGTTAGCACTTGGAACGAAAGGAGGGAGATTCGCTTTGGTAGCTATTGGAACGAACCTCGATCTTGGGTTCGCGTGTTTATGCTGGGACTGAAAGAGAAGGATGAACCGAAAGCGAAAGGAGTTTCGCCTGATGAAGCTTGATATGAAAATAAGAAACGAACCGAACGTTCGGTTGTGTTCGCGTGAATAAATGGCGGTCTTGAGACGAACTTAGGTTCGGTTGCTTGTACTTGAAACGAAAGTCTACAAGGAGTTGATTGGAATCGTATGTGTGGTTTCGGTTGCTTGTGCTCGAACCGAATGATCAAATCGTGTGGTTTCGTTTCTTCTTTTATCAGGCGTCTAAATTGGGGAAGAAGATATCTAGTTACATTAATGGTCCCTGAAACTTCAACGAAATGACACTTCTGGTCCCTATTGTTTTCACAACTTGGCGATTATGGACGATTTCCAGATTTTGTCAGAAATAAAGGGGAGTATTGATGCAGAATTACAATTTCAGTCCCTGTTTTTCAGCAAGTGACAATTTCAGCCCATTTTTCGAAAAATTTGCAATTTTGAGGGCTGGTGAATAGTTTTGAATTCTTTAACGCACATATTTTTTTGTGAACAGAAAATTATGGATTCCATCAAGTCTTGGCGGTTCGGAAAGTCGTTTTTCGTGATAACGTCAAATTTTCACGACTTTTTCAGATTTTATACTTCATCGTTAATATCATTTTGTCACGGGGGGAGCTTAGTAAATTTTTATCCATTCAAGATCATTCTCATGACCATTTGAAGGCTTTATAATCATGTTTTTGATTATAAATTGGGGGAGAATTTGGTATGGCCATTCGAAATTGGATTTGTGACTTTTCAAAGTTGAAGATTTTTGATAAAGCTTGTGGGAGAATTATGAAGGTAGCTTTTACAACAGAAGTTCTTCATCGAGCTCTACTAAGGTTTTTACAGAGAAGTATCCTTTACAGCGGAAGTTTTTCATCGAGCTCTGCTAAGGACTTGTTATATCTTCGACTTCTTGTATTTTCTCGATCAAGTGGCGTTACGAATCTTAAAGTTTGGGTTGTTACATGATATTTTTTGATGGCTTATATCATTAGCTTATTTGAAGATCATTGTGACTTGGAGGGGGAGCTCTTCAAAGACAAGAAGTGATTCAGTTTCTTTGTTCTGAAATGGGTTTTATGGCGGGTTTGGTTTTCATGAAGATTCTTTGGGATTACATTCGAAAATGAAGTTTAAAGACATTACTTCAGTGCTTGATTTATATATCCTAGAGCCCGCATTTGAAGACTATTGAAGAATCAAGATTCGTGGATTGCTTCATATATTCCTCGTTGCAGATCTTTTTATTTGCTAGATGCTTGTTTTGGAAGTTAAAGCATTGTCATCCATTCCATACTTTGAGGGGGAGATTGTAGGGTTTCAAAGCACTCCATGGATGATGGCAATGGGCCCCTTTGATGAATTCTAGGTTAAAAGCCCAAGACTTGTCTTTTCCCTATAAATAGTCATGTATTATTCACAATTAGGGTTAAGAGTGTGAGGCAAAATGTAGCCGCCACGTGAGGTTTCTTATGTAGTGTTAGATTCTTTAGTCTATACTTTAAAGTGTAATTTATGCCTCATATTTCAATAAATCGAGTGATCATTCGACATAATCTTCATTCTTTGTGTTTGTTCTTATTTTCCGCATCTTGTTCATCAAATCAAAATTAGGGTTTTAAACCCAACACATTCCATGCTGATGATGACGTCAAAACTTTTTATGGAAACTAGCAAAAGATCGATTGGGAAGGAATTGTCATTTAGGGTAAGGGTGCAGCCTATGAATATGTCGTTAGAGCTCTCTTTCTTTCCGTTAGGCATCTCAACGGTAAATGTTTCAGTTAAAGGTTGGGGTTTATGCTAGAGTAGATGCTTAAATACATGACTAACAAAACTTTTCTCCGCATCAGAATCGAAAAGAATGCAAGCATAAGAGTTGTTGAGGAGGAACGTACCCGTAACAACGGTGGGATCAGCAACTGCCTCTTCTTGGCCCATCACTAGCACTCTCCCTGTGTTGCTAGTTGTTGTTGCCTTGGGGAAATTCCTCTTGATGTGCCCGATCTCTCCACACCATAACAGGCTTGACCAACGCCCGCTCCAGGAGCCTGAGTGGTTAGTTGGGTTGATGTCTTGCAAACTCGAGTTGTGTGCCCCTTCTTTCCACAACTGTTGCACAACATTTCACGACATGGCACGTGATGGTGATAATTGCACTTGTCGCACCGAGGAAGGGTACCAGCATATCTACTGACAGGTGCTTGAGTTGCAAGAACAGCGGTAGGAGTGGTATCAGCAAGAACTACCACTACTTGTTGTTTCTTGGAGGGCTCCTGTGAAGACTGAACCTTTCGCTTGTTCCAAAACTTCTTCTTCCCACCACTCGCCTTTAGTGGTTCGGGAGCGGCTGCCACTTCATCAAGATCAACCTCATGATCTATCAGGGTCTGCGCCAAGCACTTGGCGCTGTCAAAAGTGGAAGGCTTAGCAGCCAAGACATTTCCTTGAGTTGGGGGCGTCAATCCCCAAATGTATCTCTATATCTTTTTTCTTTCCGGGGTGACCATTCCCGAACAGAGAAGAGCCAGATCACAGAATCTTGTTGTATAGGCAGCAATGTCGGAACCTTTCATCTTCAGATTCCAAAGCTCGTGCTCCAACTTCTGCATCTCGCCCCTTGGGCAGTACTCAACAAGCATGAGTTCCTTTAAACTCTCCCAACCCATGGCGTTGGCTACTGGCAGAGTTAGGGATTTGACTCGACCATTCCACCAGGTCAGTGCTCTATCGGTGAAGGTGTAGGCGACAAACTTCACCTTGCTGGCCTCAGAACAAGCACAAATCTCGAAAATCGATTCGATTTTCTCGAACCACCGGGTCAGGGCAATGACTCCTCCATTACCATCGAAGGACTTGGGTTTCGCGTTCATGAAATCCTTGTAGGAACACTCCTTCTGGTGTCCCTGGCCACCCTTAAGATTAAGGGGATGGGTACCACTTCCCGACCCGCTAGAGCCGCCAGAATTTATCTATGATATTGCGGCAGCCACATCGGTTGTAACTGTTGCCTGGAACATGGCAGGATCGAACTGAGGAGGTGGTAGTGTCGGATCCGTCGGGGGATTTTTGTTCTTTCTGTTGGGTCTCTTCCTGGGAGGCATCTTGTTCTAAAAATAATCAAGAAGAAGAGGATGGTAAGTCCCCTAGATCTTTGAATTAAGAGATATGAAACAAGATATATCTCAGTCTGATAGATAAAGTGTTCTACTAAGCGATAAACAAAGAAAAGTTACCAATGAAAGTAAACTATCACTAGGAAGAAATAAGTAGCAACACTTGGAATGAATCTCTACATTGTATTCGACTCTAGCTAAAATATTCCTATAGTATTTTAAGTTGTATGCTTTGTTCTATCGATATCTTGATGTATATAGCTTGGTAAGTTTTAGGCTTGCTGCAACACCACGGTCATTCCCAGACACATGTTGGTCATGTCTCAAATAAATATAGTTGATCAAGCTATATTGATCCCAAACATGATTACATAACTATCCAGGTTTAACCGTAGTGTCCAACATCCAAATGCTTTTGTTTTGTTTTACTTATGATACTGTTTTTGGTACGTATGTATACTTGTATACTTCTTATAAAATACATATATTTTAAAAGTATACTTTTAGTTCAGAGCACTTCGGCCCCTTAGCGTTTATAGTTGTATACCATGTAAGGTTCAGTATACTTAGTTCACTATAAACAATAGCTCTGATACCAATTTGTCACACCCCCAAACCGGAACGGCGGAAACGTTCGGGGGTGGATGACTTCATATGTAGTATCACAACAATTTCATCATAGTAATCAAAGTAAACTCAATCATTACATTGAATATATAATGAGTATTTACATCTGTTTGCTTCATATTTTTATACATCAAAAGTAGCGAAAGAAAGGCGAGACTCGATATGTGTTATGTGGATTGTGTGTGGGGTATGCTTTGGGGGAATCACTAAGCTTTGTGCTTACGATTTACGGTTTTGGTTTTAGGTATCATCGATTTGGAAAAGAAGAGCTCGGATTGATCGCAGTGCACACACCTATGAATTCCGCAATGAATGATTTTGGGATGAACTCTGATAAATAATTTACTTAAATATGATTTGAAATGTTTGAAATAAATGGTATCAATGTTTTAGCTAAATTAAAAATGAAATTTTTACCCTTGATTTTTGGGCCGTTACAAGTTGGTATCAGAGCCTTGGTTTGAGGGATTCGGATGCACTTCCGGGTGTGTCTGAACTCAATCTGAGGATTTGTTAAGTTTTCAAAAGGAAAATGTTTTAAGGAAAGAATTTATAAGAAAAGAAATGGTGTGGTGCATGCAATCCGCCGAGCTCAAGTAAGTTTCCCTAGAATACCCACATTTGTTATCTGTTATGATTTGATTATGAATCTGTGAATCACAGGCTAGTTAGTGGTAGGGGAGATGTCTGTATATGTTGTATGAGCTGGTAGACTTGGATGCCAGTGCTGAGTAGTCAGCTATCACAACTAGAAATTTTGTGTCTTGTAATCACTATACTCAAGTAAATGTTGAATTCAAAAACTCAAGAGCATGTATGATGCTTACTCAATGGAAAACTAAACCTCAATTCACTACATCAAGCAATTGGAAACCCTAGAAGTTCTTGATTAGGTCCATTTTGGACTAGGACTTCCTTATTGGACTCTATGGACCAATAAGCTTCCAATTTAACTATCATGGGCTTAGAACCCTTAAATGGGCTCTAATTGGACCCACATTAATTTAATTCAACATTTTGGGTCATTTTGGGCCTAGAATGAAATGAATTAAAAGCTTTGATCCATGATTAACCTAATCTAGCTTAATAAAGCATAAAAATCACAATTTTATCTTATAAGGCAAATGATCACCCAAACTAACTCTAATATTGGGCTTAGGGGCAAAAAGCCCAAAAATCCTTTCTTCCCTCTCCATTCTTGGCCCAAGCCCAAGGAAAAGGAAGAGTTGACTTTGGATTGCCACCTCACTTTTATTTGTTGGGTCTCCATGCATGCAACTCATACTTCCAAGCATCTATCTTGTCAAAGTCACTCTCTTCGTTCCTCTCTCTCCCTCTCGGCCGAATCCCAAACACACACACAAACATTTCACTCATCTTTTCTCTCAAGGAACTCTCTCCATTTCTCTCCAAATTTTCGAGATCTAAGAGGTGTTCAAGGGATTTCTTCCACAAAGATCATCATCTAGGTAAGTTGAAACTTGGATCCACACTTTAGACTTCTTCTTATGCCCAAAAATCTCTTCTTAACTCATATGAAATCATAATCTTGTGTCTTAGAACCTCTCAAACTCGAGATCATCAAGAAAAGGTTGCTTAGGCCGAAAATCATCCTATTTCCTTTCCATTTCTCCTCCAAAACCGAAACCACATCCAAAGGTGAGCTTCATACTCCCTATTTTTCTATTTTATAAGTTTTATGGGGGGGGGGGGGTGGGAATACAAGTGAAAGTGTAGATCTATATGTGTTTTGTATGCCTTGTATGATTTCTATGCTTATATGTGTGTTTTTGTGTGTTTATGATGTTGGATCTAACCATAAGCCCCTAAAAATCGAGATATACTTTATGTTAAATGATACTAGCATCAAATATATTTCTACATACAAATTATTCCAAGAAAAATAGCTAAGTGCCTTAATAACATCTTCTTTGGGCTAAAAACTCAATTTTTGGACATAAAATGTTAAAAATATAAAGTTAAAGGGCCCAAAATGACATATTACGAATTCTGATGGATGAGAAGAGTCAAAACAGTTTCGATAAAGTATTTTCTGGAAATATACTCTTTTGGAGGGTTGAAAATATAAATTTCAAGCTTAATGGGCATAAAAATGACATTTTTGGCCCAATAGGGCCCAATATGCGAAATTTTCTGTTTTGAAGGGCCAAAACTGTATTTTTCTGCAAAACAGTGGACTACTAGTGTCCCAAGTCCTTTTCTAAGGTTAAAAATTCTTTTCATAATTAGAAAGGACCAAAGTTGCAAAAATTTTCCAATTTGGGGCAAAAGTGTAAATTTGCGAAAAAGGAAGGTTTCAACCGAGAAAACTGTATTTTCAGGGACCAAAACTGTTTTCAACTAAAAATATGCTGAAAAATATCAATTTCAATAAGTTTTGGTGTTAAAATGTCAAGAAAAATGGTTTAAGGACCAAATCGGAAATTTATTTATTTAAAGGGTTGAAAAAGTAAATTTATAACAAAAAGAGGGGCTGTAACAGAAAAGTTGAAATGTTAATTCAATACATCCGTTGTGATCAAACATTGGCACTACGACTACTGACAAATTATATTACACAACAACACCAAAAATCGTTATCAAACGAATTGATTCGGTCTCGAATCAATGACAAACCCGAAACTACTAACACGACAATAACTCGACTCATACACGGAAACATTTGGGAATTCAATACACACGTGAGAGTGCACAGACGTCTACGCACCACCTTTGGGCCCAAAAGTGTAAAATCTTGTTTGTTAGGCCTAGCTAGCCCGATGACCTGATCTTTAGGCCCGAAGGCTTCAACGTTACGAGTTGTTGAGTCTTACATGACCCAACACAACGTAAAAGGACTTTCAATGGCTTTTATACTATTGGTCCCCAATGGTCCTTTGGTACTGCTAGTAAAGTCGGTTATTCTCATGCGAGTTGGGCCAAGGGCCCTTCGCACTCATTTTATCCCCAACCGACTAATGGAGTTATCGAGGTCTTCGTGCCCTCTTTCTCTTCGGATGCGGGACTACAAGAAGTCAGGGCGGTTGGATTACGTGAATAGTACGGACGACGCCCACGGGATCGTTTGTATAATTGTAAACTAGTCGTTTGCGTAACGCGTGTTTATAATAATTCACAATGCGCAATAATCCGACGTCGCCTGGAATCAATGACTTCACATGCCACGATGGTACAACAACTACATGGAATTCAAAGTGTTAGGAAAACATCGGGTTTTCCTAGGGTTTTTCAATACATACAGTTTCGAAATGTACACAAGTTCAACGAACACTTTTTTACAACTATAGAAACAAACAAGCATACTTATGGATCTTCACAAACTTTTTCAGAAACTCTTTTCAGAAAATATCGGATTTTCTGGTGGTTTTCAAAATAATACAAAACGTTGCTTTTCAAATACTGCTTATGAACTCACCAACATTTCATATGTTGACGTTTTTCAAAATACTTGTATTCTCAGGTAACAAGTAAACCGAAGAAAATGTATTCAGTGATGGCTTGCAGTTTGTTTATCTACGATCGAACAATTTATTTTTGGGAATGTAATATTAAAACAATGTACTCAGTGTAAACTTTACCGGTTGTACTATATTAATTCATGGTGATGAATGATGTTATGTTTCATATATATTCAATGTTATGGTATTCAATTAAGTCACGACAGCCCTCGAACGTTTCCGCCGTCTGGTTCGGGGGTGTGACATCAGCAATAGATTGGCCTGATATGTGTACGCTTTTAAAATTGTATACGGTTAGGATCTTATTGTTGGATTAATGTCTAAGTCCATAACTATAATTGGTAAGACTTGACCCGACCCGGCATGGTCCATTTGGGTTGCATGGCATCATGCGCTTGGATAGACTAAATGAGAGAAATAAGACACTTATGGTTATTAATATATTATAAGTTCTAGTATATTAATAATAAGAATAATAATATTTAATTAGTATTGATCAAGAATTAATTTAGAATTAATTATGTGATCAAAAGAGGACTAATTAAATATATGGGTTGATTGTGCAAATCATCCATAACTTTTATAGTGGGCCAAAGCTCCATGGATAATCAAGTTGGGTTAAACCCATAGGATGCTCCATGGATGCACCGTGGAGGTTACATAACCCATGGGTCATGGAAATGAAAGGTCATGACAGTTAGGGTTTACATGGTGTAACCCTAATTGTAACACACTATATAAGCATCATATTATTGATGGGTTTTGGCTATAAGAACATCCTATGTGCTCATACAAACCCTAATGCTTGGATCTAGGTTTCTCTATTGTACATGCAATTTATCCAAGACTATAAACCCTAATTCTAGCATACAAGTAATCATATTAACATAAGAATAGGTTTAAGATGTTACCTTGATTGTTATGTAGTAATAACAATCTCAAATCTCCTTGTATTGAATTGAGAAAGCTTAGAGTCACAAATGTCACTCCTCTAATGGTTCACAAACACCATAAGCAAGAGGATGAAGAGGAGAGAGGATGGAGGCTGCCCAAATGTGTTCTAACCCTAGAAGAGTGCTTGTCCACGTTTTTGGGTCATAAGGGTCATATATATAGTAGGGCTATTAGGGTTATCTAACAAGGAAACCCTAATTTGGATGCTTAAGCCCTAAGCAACCCATGGATCCATTTCCTTAAGGCCTTGGACAATTTCCTTATGGGCTTCCCCATAGAATTCGTCCATCCCTTAATATAAGGCAATCCATGGCCCAAATTGCAATTATCTTATAATTACAATTCTAGTCCCTTAAGTTTAATTAATCTCTTTTAGTCACAAAACTAATTACCAATTAATTCTTGACTAATATTAATTAAACAATATGATTTCTCCTTTAATATATTATTCTCATAATATATTAATAAATCATATTTAATCCTTTCTCTCCATAATTCATCCTATCAAGTTGCTTTGGTGAAGACAACCCAAAAGGACCATGCACCATCGGGTCAAGTACATACCAAAATAGTTATGGACTTAGACACTAATCCAACAGTCTCCCACTTGGATAAGTCTAATAACTATTCTGCGTATGACTTCAGATCCTGATCTGCAATCGTAGCTTTCCAAAGCCGCTATCAACTCTGATCCTATCAGAGATGTGTGTCCTTAGATAAGGGATCAAATATTCCTCCATTCTAGGTATCATATGATACATGATTTCGAATCATTCTCTTTGTAATATATCTTGATTCCCGATTTATGATGACTGACTAATTGAACAAATCAAATTAGCCCTAGCCCGACCGAGCATTTACGTTTGTCATCACTAAATCATCGAGGGGCCCAAAGATATCGCTTTTATCCTACCTTGGATAAAAGGAACGGATAAACTTTGATACAATGCTTGCTTGCACTTACTCACCGAATCACACACAACAATATGTTTTATAACACCAAGTTACTGGTGTGTTTACATATTATCAATGTGCAACTGATTTGCAAGATACAACTCACACATCTCGGTTTCAAGATTATAAGATGTTATCGTCTCACCAATCACTCGTGACACAATCCATGGAGTGATCCAAGTGAGTGTGGGTTTAATCCAATGCTCAAATCATATTCATAAGCACTCACGAACGTTGCAGCAAACATTTGCTTATGTCTAATGCTCTTTAGACAATCCACACACCAATTCACGACAGTCTTCATTCATACCTACTTCCAACATATGAACGACAGTGGCCCGTTCGAATAATTCGATTATTCTTAATAAACTCAATTATTCTGGAAGTCAAAACATGCAAAGTGAAACACAAGAATAATACTAATCCCATATGGCCTCAAACCTTTGAGTATAAATAAAACTCCTTTTATTTATCACCATATCGATTACTCATTATTTGTCGTTCCAGGTAATCAACTTCTTACTTGAATTACAACACTCGTCCCATGCTCCTAGCATGCACACAATGTTTACCTATGGTTCTTACTTTGTGAAATAGATCAAATTGAACACATTTCCAACCATTCTCATTTCACAACTCCAAATCCTTTTTCATAAGTGTAGGAATATCAAATACTTGCCACTTATAGAATATGCTAGATTCTAACACTTTATGCAATGATCCTTTTGTAATGTCACTGCACCAACGTCACAAAGACTATTGCCAATGATATTACAAAGTTCTCTATCAGAGATTGTTACAAGACAATTCCTTAGATATGATGTCTATCACTCAAAGTACATTCCTTTGAACATCCTTTTGCATAAAAGTTTCTAATCTAGACATAGATTTTTCAATATTCAATTCCCAATATGGACACGTTTCCATAATTTCCATTTGACAACTCATTCTTAATAGAATCTTATCTATTCATAATAATGTCGATATGGTCCATCCAATATGGAAACATTTCCATATTTTCCAATACTATACTTCCAACTACTCACAAGCGACCAATCCTCGGCGAACTTTGGATTGTCCTTTGATAGTTGTTTAATTATCTTAGTAAAAAACGATTCTTGTCCTTTTTCCCTCTAAATGCGCTAGACATTTGGAAAATTTTAGAATGGTCAAATATTATAGCATTTGCAATCGATCCTTTACCCGAAGCGTATGGGACACAATGCATAATGTCTTACATAAAGATTTGATACTTTATCAATCTTCCGCCATAATATTTCATTTGCTATGTTCTCAAAATTCGAATTGTGAAGAGGAATGCCGTAATCATAATCGAGATTTTAAGAACACACTATGTACCCTTGACTAAATTTATTAACATTCCACAACCTAACCCTTTAGATTTGAAATGAAGCATAATATTCTCTCCCTTAATTATAGCAAAACAACTTTACAACTCTTGCGACTTTGCAAAGTATAACTCTTGTTTTCTATAATTAATATTTCCAACTTGCAATACTTTCATTAATAATCATACAATCATAACATTTATGCTCCCACTATCATGATGATTATTATAAAACATAACACTTATGCTCCCACTATCTTTGACATGTATTTAGAAACAGCTTAACTTTCAGAAAAACAATACCTATTGAATTTCTTAAGTTCATGTTTCTAATAGCTAATGCTTTGATAATCCTTTATCTAAGCTTATACACCTTTCCTTTAGATAGCTCATATGTGTGTCTAAACAATTCAGACTAATTGCCAAACCTCACAATTCAAATCATGGAAAGGGATACCGTAACCATAATCGAATTCGAGAATACAATTTTTCACAATCACTATCTTTTTAAAATCTTTCTTAGTGAAAGCATTTCCTCACAGTCATTTTCATGAAGGAGGGAATCTTATGACACTTAGATTTTAATGGTGTATGTGTTCCTATCCATGTGAATTTGTCAAAACCAAAGTTTACGACAAATTCAAACTCATATGGACCGAACTTTCTTAATCTTGATTTCTTGCCTTATGGTAGCACAGCTGCCCACCATGTCTTCCAAGTAGTTAAGCAGCTCACCTTTTCCTATCAATGTACTTTTCATTGATCAAGGTGCCTGCCTTTCATGCGTTCAAATGAGAACTCATAGAACTCACATGCATAATTAACTCAATTGGAATGGCACAGAAACAAAATAGTGTCAACACGATAGGTTGTAAACCTCAACTCGTGTGCTAGTGATGATTGATAAGGTCTATTTTGATTTGTTCTTGAAACCTTTCAAGACCATTAAGACTCCCACTGACTCCTTGACATATAAGATTCTCTTGTCAATAAACATTTCTTGACAATATTCAAGAGTTAGTGTAGTTTTTATCAAAACACTTCATAAATTGGTCCTAGTTGGTCTTTGTCTTATCATAGACATCACAACTTTCCATATTTGATGAATGTTATAAACCTTATTAATACTTATCACTCAATTTCACAATCTTAACTCTAAGACTTGTTTTGGAACGAAGTATGATTGACTTCTTGATTTAACCATTTCTTCAATTCTTGATTCCTCTTCTTAGACATATAATTGTACTAAGACTCACTTAGAGGATCAATTGAGATATGGTTCTTAATCATTAAGACTTATCATAAAGCATAAAGGTACTCTCCCTTCTTCTTAGAATGGAGAAACTTTTATCTTTCTGCCTATTTGATTCTTCTTATTCGTTCTACTATTGATTTAAACTTTTTCAATCAATTCAGAATTACACTTAATCTTATAAGTATAATCATATTTACTAAACCTTTAGTAAATCATGATGAATATCTTTGTTACTCTTATGGTGGACTTGATCAACACGCAACTTTGTGTACTCGATCTCCTAGTCCTTCACTTGACACTTTGCCAATGAATTAGTCTAATTTCCAAATATGAAATTTCTCATTCATCATGCAACCAAGTAGCATGATTCCAAGTTTCTCTCCAATTGAAACTTGGGTGATGAGAAAGTCTCATTATTCGGTAAATTTTCAACATTTCCATAATTAAGAATCAAATCCATTATTGCTAATCATAGAAACATTCAAACATCAAATGTTCATACACGCCATTGCAAGGATAAATAAATAATATAAAATCAAAATTTATTTTATTGCGGAAAAAATTTGTCCTTACAACGCAATTCATTGAAAAACTATGCTAATACATATTTCTTAGCTATATAATTCTAACTCTAAGTAGTAGCTCAAGAATCTAATCTTCAAGTAATGCGATCGAAATCCATTTCTTCACGGTTAGATTCTGTTCACTTATTCCCTTAAGCTTCCTTTCTTTTCTTCGATCCTACAAAACATCAATTGTAATCTTATCACATTATGTATTAAGAATCTAGAATAGGAGCTTAAAAGAGTTAGTCAATGGATTTTACCTAAAGCAAAGCCATACGTTTTGACTCTCCCATCTCTTAGATCTCTTAGGTAAATAGGGCAGCTTCGTCTCCAATGCCCCTTCTCTTGGCAATAAAAGCAAATTAACTCTTTTGGAACAGGACGTGGAACTACTTCAGACATCGCCTTTCTCTTATGATCAAACTTTTTGATCATGGCATGTCTTTCATTGCCATTGTCTATATCCATAGAGGTCTTGAAGGCAGATTCACCAATCAACTTTGCTTTTCTATTGCGCGAAACCATTGCTAATTCAGCAGCAATAAGCATATAGGTGAGATCTATAAAGGTCACGTCGCAGTTCATCATATAGTACTCTCTTACGAACTCACTATACGAGTTAGGAAGTGATTGAAGAACCCAAGCAACAACCATCTCGTCACAGACAACGGATCCCAACATTCTTAACCTATCAATGTGTGACTTCATCCCTAGGACGTGTGCACACACTGACTTTCCTTCTTTATGTTTACTTGCCAAAAGGGTTTGAGTGAGCTTGAACTTTTCAAGCCTTCAAACTTGTGGGTTAGGGAGAATAATTGGAGGAGGAGGAAGAAGTGAAACATGATCTCTTGTTCCTCGATCGAATCGTGGAATATCATTTTCATGTGGAATGCTTGTTCCACGGGATTTAGGAAGACCATAGTTGTTGAACTTTGACATCTACAAAATGGGAGAAAACGAATTCAAGTTAGTTGATGAATGAGTCCTTAGTAAATCACCCAAATGAGATACTAAGGCTAGGACCCAACACAATATTCTACAACTCGGGAGAGGGATGCCGTAACCCAAATTGCAGAACATTTGAAGGTAAGTGAATGACGATTCACTAATTTCCACCATGAAAAAAACGAAAAAGAAATTTAAGTTTTAAATCTATGAAAAATCCTAGATCCTTTGAGATTCATTGAACATTTCAATGGCATGTTTAAATCTCGATATGCCCCTCTTGTTTGTGACTGGGATGCCGAGGATCACAAAGCGGGTGTGAATAACCATGCAAACTTACATGGTGCCCTCACATGTTACAGTCACCTATTCGATGTGCCGGTAAACCAAACACGCTCCACCGAAATATGACAAACATTGAGTCACCCTTTTCTACCTTTGCTTAGAACCATTTAGTGTGCCGGTAAACCACACACGCTCCACTAACGTCTTTGCAAGGGCACAAAGTGTAATTTCATGGAATTGCATCAATTCACTTTTGCCTAAGTAACTAAGATTGGGAATTTTATGAAAACATTTAGTTACTTTAATAATTCATTATACTTATAATGGAAGATTTCGTCCTATCCTACCCGTTCGGCTAACGACCCTCCACTAGTCAAGAGTGCAGTGGGTAAGAGTGGATACCCATTCAATCGTCATTTTATAGGCAATTTCCTTAAACACCCCTTATAGACCAGCTTCGTGAATGAGGCCTACTAATGGTAAGACTGACTTTTACTCATACATATATATATAATGTTAGACTTTTAATGTTATATATAGTATAGGGTGTAATTTACAACTTTTAAAATACTAGGTGGTTAAATTTAACAATTATACTTTTAATTCAATTAAATTGTAAACCTAAACTTTTATGGATTTATTAAACCTCTTTTTAATTATACTCCTTAATTAAGTAATAAAACCATAAGGGTGTGATTTGAACCTTTTCAAAACAATACTAGGGTTTTAGAATTTAACATTCCTAATTAAACTTTTAATCAACTTTCAAATTCCAAAACTTGAGGGCAAATTTTAAAACATTTCAAAACATTAGGGTTTAGAATTTAAATATACATCAAAATTAAACTATTAATCAAAATTTAAATTCCAAAACTTGAGGGCAGGTTTTGAAACCTTTTTCAAACCATTAGGGTTTTAACTATTTAAATTTCAAAACAACAAAACCTTTGGGTTCAAATTTAAACTATAAAACCTAAAGGGGAAAATATGAAACTTTTCAAAGCACTAGTATCAAATAACAAATAATCTAAATTAACATTTAATCACATAATTATCCATATTTGATTTATTTAATGATTTCTTGCAAAACAATTTACCAATTTAATCAAAATAATTAATCAATTATCACATAAGGAAACAAATGTTTTATTAATTGATAAATATCTTCAATTAGATTAAGAATATAGTCAAATATATCATAAAATCGGATTTATATTGATCTAATATGATAAGGCAACTATCCTTAAGCAAAAACAGCAAGAAATCCCGAAGTTTGCTCCATCTGACGAGTTGACTCGTCGAGTCAAGCATGGACTCGGCGAGTTCAGCTATGGACTCGGCGAGTCAAGCCTCCAGAAACCAAAAAATCGAATTCTTCAAACATATAATGCATCAATACAATAGAAACCAGTCTAGGCTCTGATACCACTGATGGGTTTTGGCTATAAGTGAAAGACCCTGTATAGTGGTTTGGTCTAGGCATAATAGTTGATAGTAGTAAATGTGTAGCCAGATTGTTTTTGTCATGAGTTTACGGTCAAGATGTGTTTACGGCCGTAAACTCCTTACGACCGTAAACACCTTACGGTTGTAAGTCAAGTCTATAAATAGGGCGTTGTGTCAGACTTTATTTGTTGTTGATGCTTTCGTATTCTCCCAAGTTGTATCAGACGTTTTATAGCTTCGAAGCGTATGCAAGCTTGGTTTTTGTTATATATTTGCTTATTAATTCGTGTTTGCATCTGTGATTATCTTTGATCATTGGTAGATCTGTTTTTCGGGACTTTACAATTGGTATCAGAGCGAAACTAGTGTCAAAGACGTTCAACAGCTACGTTTTCAACTAAATCGATATTCACAGCAACAAAGAGGGTTTCTTTCTGGTCAAATTCAAAGGTTTTCGAAGTTTACGGCCTGAGCTTACGGCCGTAAACTCCTCTTCACAACCACAAGTTCATCCTTCGAAAATAATTATTTTACACATCATTCGAGTCTTCGAGATCAAATTTTGATCCTGGCATTTAATTGAGTTGTTTTTAAAAATAAAATCAAACTTTTATATTTAACTTTCATTGACCGTAAACTCGTTATTCACTAAAAATCGATTTTCTGTTAAACGATAATTACACCATTAATTTTTCGGAGTTTAAATCAAAGAGTATCTTTGGACCGTAAACTCGAGTTTACGGCCAAAAGGTTTACGGCTAAGTCAGTTACTACATATTAATTAAAATTATTCCTGAAATTAATTCCTGAATTAAAAAATAATAAATAAAATTTTCTCTCTTGACCGTAAACTAGTGTTTACGGCCGTAAAGAGTGTTTACGGCCAGATTTTGTCTTCCAGTTTACGGCCTGAAAATTTACTACAAATAATTTTTTTTAATAAAAATGGAAACACAAAATTCAACTCAATACCAAGAACTTGATGCTGTGATGGGAACAACCACACGCATTCCAAGACTTATGTCCGCTGATGGTTTTCCCGAGTGGAAATATAGGATTGAGAAATATATAAAGATGAAGGACTTCAAGATTTGGAAATGTGTTTTAAAGGATCCAGTCAGAATCACCACTACAATTGCGGGGCAGGTGGTCGACAAGAAAATCGAAAACTACACTGATGAAGACTTTGAGAGTGTATAAGAACAAGAGAAGGCATTGGCCATTTTGACTATGGCTTTATCTCCAGACATTGCTCAAGGATTCAGAGAGTATACTTCTGCTAAAGCACTGTGGGAAGCCCTTATTGAAGTATATGAGGGAAATGAAGACATGCGAGAAAGTCTCCAAGATATGCTGAGGCAACGCTTCAATATGTTTAATTATGTTCCCGGAGAGACTCTCGAAGCTCAACTGCAGCGATTTACAACTCTCAACGCAGAGATGACTGTGGCAGGGATCTTCAATACAAAGTCAGAAATTAATAAGAAGCTACTAAATGCTCTCCCAAAATCTTGGGACATGAATGTAGCCGTGATCAAGAAGACTAAGGATCTCAATCGCCTTTCTCTAGCTGAAGTGATGGTTGTCATCAAAGCATGTGATATTGATGACAAGTAGCGAGAAATCAATCATGTGAACTCCTACTCAGCTGCCAATCTTGGCATTTCAACTAATAATGCTCTATCTTCTTTCTCTTATACTCCTGCAGGTTCATCTTCCTCTGCACCGGTCATTCCCTACCCACAAAGCCAACCTCTTATGTCTACCCAAACTGCTTCATCCTCAAATGTGGCTTCCTCTTCAAAGGGAAAGAAGGGTGATGAAAACCTTGTCTTTGCAGCAGGGCTTGTGAATTGCTACAATGCTCTTGTAGCTGGGGAACTTCCACCTCAATTGTCATTTGCAGATCTTGATCAAATCCATCCGGAGGACGTTGAGGAAATGGACATCACATGGCAAATTGCCATGGCTGTATTTAGGGCAAAACAGTTTGCCAAAAAGACAGGGAAGAATAATTGGGGAATGAGAACTGACAAGAAGGTTGGATTCAACAAAGGAAAGCTTCGATATTTCAATTGCCACGAGCCAGGGCATTTTGCTCGTGATTGCCCACACCCCGATAGAAGGGTTAATAATGACAGAACAATGGTTGCAGTTGGGATCAACCAAAGCAGTAGTCAAGCAAACAATGAGAAGGCTATGGTTGCACAATCTTTTGATTGGGATGATCAAATACAAGCTCTAAATTTTTCTGGACCAGAAAATGCTCATCTAGCACAAGTAAGGGATAACACTCCAGCAGGGATTGTAGTAGCTGAAGACAGTATGATGAAGCTACAATTTGGCTTGATGGTATCTTCTTCCCATGAACCTAATTCGTCCAAGGTAAGTCTCCTATCATGCTCTAAGGCTTGTGTAGATTATGTGAAAACTTTACATTATAAAATTGAGACATTAGGCAATGAAGCAGAAAATCTTAGGATTCTTCGTGAACTCAATGACAAATTAATAAGAGACGTAGAAGACCTTAGATATGAAGGGTACCGACTTCGAAAAGGACAAAAACCACTTAAAGCTCAACTAGAATAAAAAATTAAAGACTTTAGGAGACTCCAGGAAGACTACAGCAACAAATGTGAAAACTATGATTATGTAGTCAAACAAAATGCTGAGCTAGTAGTTGAAGTTGAATCTTTGAAAGGAAAATTTGAGACCGCCAAACTTGATGTTAGAAAATATGATTTCTCAAGTGAGGTGGTTGCAAATATGATAGACCAAAGTATGCAGTTTAAAAGGAATCAATCAAAAGGTCTAGGGTATAATCATGTACCTCCTCCTTTCAATCATTCATATGTGTCCAAGCCCTTGTCTAAAGAAGAGATTGCCAACGAATCATTTATGATTTATGGCAAGCCCTCCGGTTTTGTTTCGGGAGGATTTATTAATGTTGAAAGTACTAACATTTCTACTTCTCCTGCAGATCAATCCTTGAATCAGTCAAAGCAAAAAGGTTAAGGATGTGTTTCTAAAAATAAAATCGAGTCCAAACCTGAAGCTTTCATTTTAAATAAAGACAATTCTTTTTCGAATGTTTTAAGTGACAATATTTCTTGTGGTGTTTTTAATTATTCTGATACAGTAGCTGCTACCTCTGATACAGTTTTGAGTGTTTCTAATATGTCTGATAAATCTTTGAACAGTTTGGTTGACAATTTGAATGTTTGTGATAAAAATGTTGAGACACCACTAGTTTCACAACCCTCAATAAGTATAGCACCCTCGCTTGCCTCACAACCTAATAATACTGCATGTTTCTGTGAGACAAGCAAGGGTGTTTGTAGGGAAAACAAATCTGATAAATGCAGCACAAGTTCTAACAATAACAACCAGATTTGTTTTAATTGTGGTACTAGGGGTCATATTGCTAGAAATTGTCTTAATCGAATGTTTGTGAGTCATAATCTTCCTAGAGGGGAGAGCGAGTTCAGAGGATGGTCTTTAAATAGAAATTCCTCTAGAAGTCGCTCTCGAAATGATGATTGGGTAGGTGAAAGAAATAGAAAAAGGGATATTTTTCACAGACATAAAAGGTTTTTTAATCACCTTGTCCCGAACAGTCTGCCAAATTGGAGCATAGCCACGCCAAGGTCAAGCTCATCCCAAAGCAGCAGTGGACCTTCAACCAATTCTGGTAGAAGTAACACATGCTTTAAGCAGATTGTTAAACATAAAATGACAAAGTTGACTGAATTTTTCAAAAAACCTAATTATAAATGGAAGCCCAAATCTACTCCTAATACATCATCTGAATCCTCAGAGAAGTTCATGTGCAATAAATCTGAAAAAGCATCGGGATCACCCAAGAAGATCATGAACTGGGTGACCAAATCTAATTAAACCCGCACATTTTGCAGGGGCAGTTGCGGGGAAATGTCGTCAGACCATGGTTCGTCGACAGCGGCTGTTCCCGGCACATGACAGGAGACATCACCCAACTGAACAACATTCAATCATTTAATGGGGGATATGTCTCTTTTGCGGGTGGAGATGGAGGAAAAATTACACAAAAGGGCACGGTATCAAATGGAGTTCTGAGTTTTGAAAATGTGAATTTCGCTCCAGAGCTAAAACACAGCCTGTTAAGTGTCTCACAGATATGTGACAAGGGCTATTCTACGCATTTCACTGACAAGGAATGCATGATCTTAAAGCCAGGCTTTGTCATCCCTGAAGAATGGATTCTCGTAAAGTCAAAAAGGGATGGAAATGCCTATATTATCGATATGAATAGCAATCTCCCAGAGCAAGTTACTTGTTTGTTCTCAAAGATCTCTGAGCAAACTGCAATGCTGTGGCACCGAAGATTAGGTCACGCTAACGCCAAAAATCTCAATCGTCTTGCAAAGAATGAGATGGTCCGTGGATTTCCTGTCAAAGACTTTATCACGTTTGAGAAATGTGTGTCATGTGCTCAAGGAAAGCATCATCGAGCCACATTTGCCGAAGCAAGTTAACTCAATAAGTCAGGTTCTACAACTTCTTCACATGGATTTATTTGGTCCAGTGAACGTGCTAAGCATCAATAGAAGTTCTTACTGTTTAGTTGTGATTGATGATTTCTCTCGTTTTACGTGGGTTTTCTTTCTATCCAACAAAGCTGGCGTCACTGAATTGATCAAAAGGTTCATCATACTTGTTGAGAATCAAACCAATCAAAGGGTGAAGGCACTTCGCACCGATAATGGAACAGAATTCAAGAATTTTGTTCTCAATCACTTCTGCGCTGAGAAGGGGATCCTGCGTCAATTTAGTTCAGCTCACACACCTCAACAAAATGGTGTTGCTGAGAGGAGAAACAGAACACTTAAATATGCTGCAAGGACGATGTTGTGTGACTCCAATCTTCCTGTTTTCTTTTGGGCAGAGGCAATAAACACTGCCTGTTATGTTCAGAATCGAGTGCTCATCAACAAAGCTCAAATGAAAACCCCATATGAAATTTACTATGGTCACAAACCGTCAGTCAGTCATTTTCGAGTATTTGGCTGTCCTTGCACCCTTCTTCACCTAGATACCAACCCAAAGTTCAACGCCAAAGCAGATGACTATTACTTTGTGGGGTATGCTACACGCACTACTTATAGAGTCTATAATAAGAAAACCAAGCAAATTGTGGAATCCTATGATGTGCGTTGGTTAGAAGAGAATGAGACAGACGCTAGAGTGGG
The DNA here is from genome assembly GCF_051521515.1 of Lactuca serriola. Taxonomy (NCBI): domain Eukaryota; kingdom Viridiplantae; phylum Streptophyta; class Magnoliopsida; order Asterales; family Asteraceae; genus Lactuca; species Lactuca serriola. The sequence continues at coordinate 287,974,876 of NC_136410.1, forward strand.
CCCGGATTGGTTGTTTGATTATACATCACTCTTTAAATCCTTAGACATGTACTCAAACAATGTATCTCGATCTGATACACATAGGAGGGGCATCTCTGAAGATGAAGACGAAGAAGTCGTGTACAAGCCAGTATCCAAATCTTCTGGTTCATCAAAAGGGAAAGCTAAAACTTCCTTTGAGGGAAATACCTATGGCTCTCATAAGGAAGGATCTCCTGCTGCACCTGAGGGGGAGTCTTCTTCAACATTAGTAAGGGAATCATCTTCTACTCCTCAAGAGAGTCCGTTTGTGGTACATGATAGTCCTCAATCAGTCCGTACTGATTCCTCTGATGCTGGGACGACACCTCCTATATCTATAGAGAAAGAGTTAACTCCAAACGTTGCTTCCGATGTCTCCTCAACATTCATGGAATTACTCTTTCCTGATCTTATTGCAGATGACTATGTTGCAGAAACATCTGGGACTGCCGAACCAGCAAATGAAGGAGAAATCAACATTCACATTCTCCCTGTCACTTTAAAAGATATTAGCCAAGAAATACCCTCAAGAGTTCAACGCGATCATCCGATCGAAAACATCATCGGCCAGCTAGAGGATGGGGTCAAAACTAGAAGTCAGAGTGGAGACGTTAATACATGTCTATATTATTGTTTCATCTCTCAAATCGAGCCCAAGAATGTTGAAATGGCTCTAAATGAACCTAGCTGGGTGGATGCAATGCATGAGGAATTGCATAAATTTGAAAAACTCGGTGTTTGGAAGTTAGTTGAGTTACCAAAGGGCAAAAAGTCTCTTGACACACGGTGGGTCTATCGTAACAAGCAGGACGATTCAGGGGTCACTGTGCGAAACAAAGCTAGACTGGTAGTTTGTGGGTTTCGACAGATCGAGGGTCTTGATTACACTGAAGTATACGCTCCCGTAGCGCACTTGGAGGCAATTCGAATCTTCCTAGCATATGCTTCTTATATGAACTTCACTGTTTTTCAAATGGATGTCAAGACTGCCTTCTTGTATGGCAAGGTGAAGGAAGAAATCTACGTTGATCAACCTCCAGGGTTTGTCGACCCGAAGTTTCCTAATCATGTTTACAAGTTGGACAAAGCGCTGTATGGGCTGCATCAAGCTCCTAGAGCATGGTATGCAACTCTAACTAAGCATTTGCTCGAACATGGTTACACACGTGGTACTATCGATCAAACATTGTTTATAAAGCATGTCGACAAGGACCAGATACTTGTTCAAATATACGTCGACGACATAATCTTTGGATCAACCAGCCAACAACTTTGCAAGGAGTTCGAAAGTGTAATGAAGAAAAGATTTGAAATGAGCTCTTTGGGAGAAATGACCATGTTTTGGGGGCTTCAGGTTAAACAGAATTCAACCGGCATCCTTCTACATCAGGCCAAGTATGTGGAAGATATTCTTGAGAAGTTCGCACTTCATGATGCTAAATCTGCTTCAACAATGATGGCTGAACGACCTCTCCTGACTCCAGATCCAGAAGGCGAACCCGTAGATCAAACTCTCTATCGATCGATGATCAGATCCCTGATGTATCTTACTGCAAGTCGACCAGACATTATGTTTGCAGTTTGTCAATGCGCACGTTATCAGGCTAATCCTAAACTCTCTCATCTTATTGCTGTTAAAAGAATTTTTCAATATATCAAAGGAAGCCCTAAATTGGGTCTTTGGTATCCGAAGAATTCTGAATTTAATCTTTATGCTTTTACTGACAGCAATTATGGAGGTTGTGAGCTTGACAGGAAATCAACTTCAGGAGGATGTCAATACCTAGGTGACAGATTAGTTTCATTGCAATGCAAGAAGCAGCATACTGTCTCGCTTTGACAACAGAGGCGGAATATGTAGCTGCATCAGCTTGCTGTTCTCAAGTTATTTGGATTCAACATCAGCTGTTGGACTACGGTTTGAATTACTTAGAAACCCCTATCTATTGTGATAATGAAGCTGCCATACAAATTGCTAAGAACCCAGTCCAACACTCTAAAACCAGGCACATCGACATTAAAATTCACTTTATCAGAGACTGTTATGAACGATCTTTAATTCGAATCGAACAAGTACACACTGATAACAATGTGGCTGACTTGTTCACAAAGCCTTTTAACAAAGCTCGTTTCGATGTGCTTGTGGGATTTCTGAAAATGATACGTTTTGAGGATTAAGTTTTTTATTTAATTTTCATTTTCTTTTATTTTTGATTTTATTAGTTTATATTTTGAATCTTTATTAGGTTTGTTTTGAATTTTTGTTAGGTTTGGTTTGAATTTTTGTTAGGTCTGTTTAAATTTGCGCATTGTTTTGTTTCGTATTTTCACCCATGCACAAATTTAGTGGGAGAAATAAAATCCAAAAACAACAAAAAATTACAAAAATCCAAAAATAGTGTCATTTCTGTTCAGCATTTTAAATTTTATTGTTGACAACCTCGGTTGTAAGTACTGTGATGGGAAATGATATTAACAAGTGATAAAGGGCAACCTGAATCGGCGTAACGTACCTAAGTTGAATCGTCTACGCTTTGTACTCGATGTGCTGGTAGGCACGAAAGATTTTAAAAAAGGACTTGAATAGGAAAGTTGAACCTAATGAATTTGAGGACTGGACAAACTTTGACCTAGTTAGATCCGTTTAATCTGACATCACGACGCTCAGATAGGTTGAGCAGGGAGATAAACATGAGAATCTACTCGTCACATTAATTGAACCCGTACTTGGAACCGTGGCTTAACTTTTCCTCGATGTGCGGACTCTGTCCTTAATTCCGGTTGGATGGGGCGACTGGTAAATTCCGATAAATTAGGTCTGTAGAAAATCGTTTTCTTTCTTTCCTTCTGTTAGTCATATGTTGTCTCCTTTGCGTGACTTCCAATCCGACCTGGTACACAACATATGCAACTCTTTTTCTCTGCAGGATATATATATATATATATATATATATATATATATATATATATATATATATATATATATATATATATATACATGTGTGAAATACTTCTCATCTGTTAGCCATATGCTGTCTCCTTTGCGCGACTTCTAATCCGACCTGGTACACAGCATATGCAACCTTCTTCTTCTCAACCCCTCTGAAGTAGTTAGCAATAGAATTCTGTATCTCTTCTCTCTCTGAATGGTTGTCTACTAACCCGGTGTAAGGAGTACTCTGGAAGTTCTTGATGGCTGGGGCATATCAGGAAGCGGGAAACACGTTCCAGTACACCTAAATTGAACTCATAAAGATTGTCTGTAGATCTCGCTGCTCGATTTAGGTGGACAACAATATCCCTGGTTGTAGTCAATTAAATAGTCATAAGGTGAATTCATTTAAGATTTAGGAGTTATCATAACTACCAGAAATTTACAATTAAGTATATGCCTGAATCATGTCATTGGTAAAAGGTCCAAAAATGTCACAAATCTTTCGTGCTTAAGTGGACCACAATACTGGCAATCGGTCAGACGAAGATGTGAAGATAAGGGTACCGATAAGTGGAATAAGACCGTCCAATAACTTTGATCCAAGCATCACAAAAGAAGTAGTAGTTAAAGTTTTAAAATTTTATTTTAAAATTTTAATTTAATTTTATTTTATTTTTATTTTTAATTTAATTTTATTTTTATTTTTTATTGTTGATTTGCAACTTCAAATTCTATTTTAATTTTATTTTATTTTATTTTACTTTTATTTTTTATCGTTTTATTTTATTTTAATTTTTTTTTATTTTTTTTTGCATTTAAGTTGTGGTGTGTTAGTTTTTATTAAAAAAAAAAATTATTTAGTTATTTTGAAATTAAATTAATCCTCAAAAGATTTTTTAATTAATTGGTGAAAATTGGAAATACTTGGTAGTTATCAGGTAAGAGGGTAAGGAAGGTAAAAAAGGTAAAAAGGTAAAAAGGGGAGTTCACTGCCGGAATCTCCTCACTCAAGAGTTTCCGGCCGCAAACTCGTTCTCAAAAGCTCTCAAATTGCTGAAAAATTTTCTCTCGATTTTCGGAAAAACAAATACATCATCGTGAAGGTAGCATCGTATAGATCTCAAATATGTATTTTGTTTCATAGTTCACCGTCGCATTGTGTGTTAAAATTAAAAAAACCTGATTCGAGGAGTTTACGGCCATAAGCATAGGCCGTAAACTCTGAAAGTTGACGATTTCGATTCGATTTTATTTTATTGTGATGCTATTTATCTTTGTGTTCACGAATATATGCTTATCATTTGTTATCTCAAAGGAAATAGTCGATTTTTAGCCATTTTTCGGAGTAAATATTCATAGGCCGTAAACTCCCAGTTTACGGCCCATGAATTCGAGTTGTTACTGCCTCGGAATGCTTGAAAGAATTCAGTGATAATTGCGTATCGATTTTTCGAAGTAATCTTTAGGCCGTAAACTAGAGTTTACGGCCCAAGAACAAAATTGTCAACTCACGTTTCTTTTGGCCGTAAACAGATTTGGTAATGATTGCGTAGTGATTTTTTTGATCTTTAGACCGTAAACCAAAGATTTTTCGAAGTGTTCTTTAGGCCGTAAACTAGAGTTTACGGCCCAAGAACCAAATTGTTAAAAGGTCACGTTTTTTTTATAAAAGGGGAGGGCAGTAAACATAAATCATTGATAAATAAATTCTATTTTGATCATATTTTTATTGTCCTATTTTTGGTCAAAATAAGTTTTATTGTTGGTGTCGGTTTCTTACAACTGTGTTTGAGTGCAGATGGCAAATCTCAAGTTTGCGGAAATGCATAATCTGGCAATCGTTCTTGCTGATCCACCTGTCATACATTCCGATATGCTATCAATGGTTCACAGGTTGCGTGAATGTTGTGTTGCATCAGCATTAACAGTCAACCCGGTGATATATCAGAACATTATTCGTGAATTTTGGGCGACGGCGAGGACGCAGATGGATGATGATGGCAATTTCACGGTTGCGGCGAAGGTGCAAGGACGAGACATCGTGATCAATGAAAGCTTTGTTCGAGAGGCATTGTTGATTGACGATCAACCTAACTATCTGACGGAGATTGGTATCGAAGATGTTTAGAGGATACTGCGACGGATGAGTTATGAGGGAACCTACCCGCCAACTTTGAAAAAGCTGCTCCATCCGTATTGGAGATTTCTAGCTCATGTGTTCGTGAGTTGCATATTGGGTAGAAGGTCTGGGGCTGATGAAATTTCTCAACGCACAACTGGTGCGTTGGTGTCTTTAGCTGCAGGAAATCATTTCAATTTCTCAAAGTTCATCCTAGAGGAATTTGTAATAAACATTCGAGCTTCTACAAGGGATACTTTTCTCCAATATCCCCGCTTCATTCAATTGTTTGTCGATATACAGTTTCCTGAGGTTAGAAAGGCGGGAGATACTTTGGATATGAAGTCCTTGGGTCCACACACTGTGGGACTCATTAAACAAAACAGAAGAGGAAAAGTCATCTTCGGAGGGCGTTATCCATTGGAGAAATTTGGAAAGTTTACAGAATTAGATGAGATGCCAGTGTCATACGAATCGTCAGAACCGACGTCTTCTGAGAAAACATCTGCTGAGGGTTCGACTCCAGCAAACATAGTAATAGATGTGACTGAAGATGATGAAGATTCACCAACTCCGAAAGACCAAAGTGCTTCTAGTCATGAACACGAATCGAGTGAAAGACAAGATGAAAGGGAAATGGTTACCGATGATGATAGACATGACTCGTTTGAAGATCTTGATCTTACAGGATTTGATAATGATGATATCGCGGCTTCCTTAGCTAGTAGTGCCAATGTTGTGTCTAACGAGATTCTTGACACAATTTTTCAAAATGTCGATGATGTTGGTTTGCCGACAATTGAGACGAGGAAGTCAAGCGAAACTCTTACTCCAACCTTTGAGCAGATGGTGTCAACTTCGATTCCAATGGAGATAGTTGTGGGATGTTCCCCTCCCGTGTCTATTTCTCCTACAACTGAACCATTTGTTAGTGTAATTCCTCTACAAGCTGACCAACCTCAATCAAAGAGGAGAAGACTTGATGCAAGACAATCCGAGCTAATTACTAGTTTGGTCAGTGGTCTTCCTACACCGCCAATTGCTACTGCTACTACACTACTTTCTGCAACAAAGATGTTCACAACTAGACCTAGTTCAGTTTTTGATGTTGGCGGCCCCTCAGCTCCGCCCGGCTTTCCAGTTCCAAGATTCAATAGGGATGCTGCTTCTGAGAGGCTGGCTATGCACATGGCAGAAGAACAGCTTCGTTCGCCCAGTTCTCAAGGAAAGAGCATTTCTATGAACGAAGGGGGTGCTCCAGATGATGATCCATCTCTTGCTAGTTTACAAAAGGAGATCTCTGTGCTAAGCCAGAAGAATATTGAACTTGATATTCAAGTAGCTGAACTTCGTGCTCAGAACATTGAGCTTCGTACTCAAGTGTCTAAGCTTCAGTCAGATAGAACTTATCTTGGTGGACAGCTGGCAGAAGTTAAAAGGGATAAGAAAGTGAAAAGTAAGCAGATTTCTGATCTTCAAGAACATTTCAATCTGCTAACTTCGAGCTACTTTGAATTGAAAACGAAATTGGAGGATGATTTTGGTGAGAAGTATAAAACAAACATAGAAGAACAAAGAATAAATCTACACGTGTAAGCATATCCAGTAGATGTGCCAACTGGTCAATCTTCTGGCCCTGCTGAACGCATTGCAGTTGTTCCTCCTATGGCTCTTCATATTCAAGAGATAATTCGGAAAAATCAAGAAGATGATACTGAAAAGGGGCAGTTGTTATTCAAGAGAAATGCTACTCAGGGTGCATCGAAAGGAGGACCTTTGATCACTGTGACTGATCTTGAACTTGTTCGATTCAGATATACTTTCGGGGATCGATCAGGTGTGGCTGCTTGGGGATTTCACGATCCTCTTCGACTTTGGATTATCATTCGCAAGAGTGGTGACTCAGAGTTGTATAAAGACATTCGTGCTTTTAGTTCATTGACGAGAGTTGATCTTACGGAGCTATCACAAGCTCCTTTTATCAATCTATTAAATAATCCTCAAGTTTCGCAATTTAAATTCTTTTTGGATGAGCAATTCAAGAAGGGTTTCCAACGATGCCAACTGCCGAGTCAGTCATTCTGGAACATCCAGATGTGTTTGAAGCTTCTTCTGATAAACCTCTGCAGGTGGTTATGTGGCCATCCACGACTCAAGGGAAACAATTTCCCATTGTTCAAGGTTATCAAGATGGATCACTCGGTTCTATGGAGTGCTGGGTTTATGATGAGAGTACTTGTGGTGCAGTCATTAAGCTCAAGAATGGGTGCATACGGTTGTATGATCGAAGAGACCTACTGCAGTTCAAGAAGTGGGATATTCATTACCTGAGCAATTTTTAGATCAAAGTGGTTGAAGATATCTATGAGGAGGGAGCCAAGGCGTATACCAGGATGGTTGCTGAGATCTTGAGCAAGCAGATATGGGCCAAATGGATGTCATGCTGGTAAAGAAAGGAATGGGGCCGAGCTAGTCCAAACCAAGGGGGAGATTGAAAGACCCTGTATAGTGGTTTGGTCTAGGGATAATAGTTGATAGTAGTAGATGTGTAGCCATATTGTTTTTGTCATGAGTTTACGGTCAAGATGTGTTTACGGCCGTAAACTCCTTACGGCCGTAAACACCTTACGGTTGTAAGTCAATTCTATAAATAGGGCGTTGTGTCAGACTTTATTTGTTGTTGATGCTTTCGTATTCTCCCAAGTTGTATCAGACGTTTTATAGCTTTGAAGCGTATGCAAGCTTGGTTTTTGTGCTATATTTGCTTATTAATTCGTGTTTGCATCTGTGATTATCTTTGATCATTGGTAGATCTGTTTTTCGGGACTTTACAATAAGAACATCCTATGTGCTCATACAAACCCTAATGCTTGGATCTAGGTTTCTCTATTTTACATGCAATTTATCCAAGACTATAAACCTTAATTCTAGCATACAAGTAATCATATTAAGATAAGAATAGGTTTAAGATGTTACCTTGATTGTTATGTAGTAATAACAATCTCAAATCTCCTTGTATTGACTTTAGAAAGCTTAGAGTCACAAATGTCACTCCTCTAATGGTTCACAAACCCCATAAGCAAGAGGATGAAGAGGAGAGAGGATGGAGGCTGCCCAAAACGTGTTCTAACCCTAGAAGAGTGCTTGTCCACGTTTTTGGGTCATAAGGGTCATATATATAGTAAGGCTATTAGGGTTATCTAACAAGGAAACCCTAATTTGGATGCTTAAGCCCTAAGCAACCCATGGATCCCTTTCCTTAAGGCCTTGGACGATTTCCTTATGGGCTTCCCCATAGAATTCGTCCATCCCTTAATATAAGGCAATCCATGGCCCAAATTACAATTATCTTATAATTACAATTCCAGTCCCTTAATTTTAATTAATCTCTTTTAGTCACAAAACTAATTACCAATTAATTCTTGACTAATATTAATTAAACAATATGATTTCTCCTTTAATATATTATTCTCATAATATATTAATAAATCATATTTAATCCTTTCTCTCCATAATTCATCCTATCAAGTTGCTTTGGTGAAGGCAACCCAAAAGGACCATGCACCATCGGGTCAAGTACATACCAAAATAGTTATGGACTTAGACACTAATTCGGCAATTATTCACCAAAATCGGCCACTAGTGTGTGTAATAGAAGGGCTAGCCGATTTTCATGAAGTGTAGAAATATCTCAAGTTATTCCAAGTGTATTTGGTGTTGTGTGAACCATTTGAGGTGTCACACTTGAGGCACTTGGCACTCAAGGTTCATGAAGACTTTCTACATGAAAAAGGTATGTATTCTATCTTGTTATATTCATTGTTTTGTATGCTAAATTAGGATAATACCTTGGATGTTCATATTTGTATGTATAATAGAGAAAAAATAGATCCAAGGTATTTAGGGTTGCATGTACACTTAGGAGTGTTAGAATGCTCAAAACCCAACAGTGGTATCAGAGCCTAGGCTTGCTTTCTCTTATACTTGATGCAAATTACTGAAAAATGTTGAAAAAATCGATTTTCTGGCTTTCTGGGCACTGTACTCGCCGAGTCCATGAGTAAAATCACCCTACTCGTCGAGTAGGTTCATGCACTCGATGAGTAGGAGCCCCAGACAGCATATATTCGACTTTTTTGGCTGGAATTGGACTAGGAACATTACCCTAAGATGTTTTTGGACTTATAAACTTGTTTTTGATGTGGTAATGTTCATGCTAATCCAATTTCAAAGATAATTGTCAATATATTCATGTTTTGTATTAGATTAAGGTTTATGCTAATTACATGAAAAAGTTTGATTCCAATTATCTTGTTCTTATGAGTTGCTTAGATTAATAGGAAGTTATGTGAAATTGTTGTTTTCAATCCAAATTAATCTAAGAGTTGATTCTAAAATGTGTTTTTGTAACTTGTCCTCAAGTTATATGAAAAGTCACATTTAAGTTTCATAAAACTCATAAAAGTTGGCAATGGTTACAAAAAAAATGAAGAGTCTTGTCCTCAAGTTATGGAGGTTCAAGAGTCACTTCATTAAGTAATAAAATGTGTAACCTTAATTAATTCCATAAGTTATAAAATAAAGATAAGTTAATTCTTTTATTAGTTTAAAGCCTTCCATAACTTGTCCTCAAGTTATGGAACTTGAAGAGTTTTTGGATTAAAACTACTTTAAACACATACGTTATGGAATTAATTAGTTTTGAATAGTTTCAAAACTTGTCCTCAAGTTTTGGAATTTGAAAAAGTTTTCACTTATGAATACTTTAATTCCAAGTTAGCCCTTAGAATTTTAAAAGTTAAAATTCAACCCTTATACTTTATAATATTATAAGTTAATAATATATATATATATATATATATATATATATATATATATATATATATATATATATATATATATATATGTATGTATAAGAGTAAAGTCAGTCTTACCGTTAGTAGGCTTCATTCACGAAGCCGATCTATAAGGGGGGTATAAGGTTACTGCCTATAAAATGACAGTTTAATGGGTTTCCACTCTCACCCACCGCTTCCTTGACCGGTGGAGGGTCGTTAGCCGAACGGGTCTGACAGGACTATAATTCTCCCTTCATTAAAATTATTAATGATAAATACTAAGTAACTAAACCTTTTATAAATACCCAATCTTAGTTACTTAGGAAAATGTGAATAAGGTGCTAATCCATGAAATTACACTTTGCACTTTGTTTAAGTCGGTTAGTGGAGCGTGTGTGGTTAACCGGCACACTAAATCATATTTAACAAGGTAGGCAAAGGGTAACTTAATGTTTATCATAGTATCGATGGAGCGTGTGTGGTTAACCAGCACATCGATTGAGGGGTAAACACTTAAGGGTACCAAGTAATTTGCATGGTTACTTCACACCTTGTTTTGTGATCCTCGGCATCCCAGTCACAAAACCTGAAGGGCACACTCGAGATTGAAACATGTCATTGAACAGTTCAATGAATCTCAAAGAACTAGGAGTGTCAAAACCAAATAAAACCTAATAATACATTTCGTTTATCTTGGTGGAAATTAGTGAATCGTCATTCACCTACCTTTAAATATTTTATAGTTTGGATTACGGAATCCCTCTTCTAAGTTATAAAATAGTTTGTTGGGTCCTAGCCTTAATATTTCATATTGGATGTCATATTAAGGACTTTAGATCAACTATCTTGAATATCTCCCAAAAGATGTCTAGTTTAGACATTTATGATCTTCCCAAATCTCTTGAAACAAGCTTTCCTAAATGAAGATGATGTCCCATGGAAATCATACTTCTTTCACCTCCTCCAATTATTCTCCCTAACCCACAAGTTCTTGAAAAGTTTAAGGTCACTCAAGCCCTATTGGCAAGTAAAGGTCTATGTGTGGTCACATCTTGAAGATGTATTCACATATTGACAAGATGGGAGAGTTGAGTGTCAAAGTCTTGAGAAAGTTGGTGGTTCAATCACTTTCTAAGTCATATACTGAGCTCCTTTGGGACTCCTATGAAACAGACTATGACAAGACCCTTAATGATCTTATCTATTTGCTAAGATCAACTTCCTAAAACGTTGTGGACATTAACAATGATGACATTGGATATCCAGTAAAGCTCTCTCTTCCCAATGGAAAGGGTTCAGCCATAGTCAACTCGGTTGACCAAATGGTAAAGAGAAAAACTAAGTCGGTGATAGTCTCGTGTACCATTACCAAAGGGTCCATATGTTTATATTACTAAAGGAAGGGGCACTGGTTGCGAAGCTGCCAATTTACCTAAGGGTGTTAAAGTCAATAAGTTTGACTCTACTTCAGGTAAAGTCCACTATCTAACTCTACTAAGTTTCTATTCTGAGATTCTTGATGTGACTGGGTCACATGTTGATGTTTTAAGAATCAAAGAAAATGAAGAAACTTAAAGAAAGAATATGCTGAATCTGATCGCATAGATGGATTTCTATCGCATAGTTTGAAGATCGGATTCTTGAGCTACTTCTTAGGAGTTATGATATATTTCTTAGGAATAGATAACAACAAAGTTTTCATGCTCTTTTGCATTGTAAGGATAGTTTTTCCACAAAGTTTTAAAATAAAAGGAAAAATGATGATTTTATTTATTTTAAAATATCCTTACAATGGCATTTGAGGAAAAATTGTTGCTTATATGATTCCATTAATAGCAAGAGTGGAAATATGAAATTGATTCTTTCATTTGTGGTAATGTCTAAATTTACCAAATAAGGAAAGATCCTCATCACCCAAGTTTCAATTGGACCGGAACTTGGAATCATGCAAGTTGTGTAGCATGATGAATGAGAATTTTTCATCTTTGGAAAATTAAGACTAGTTCCTTGTTCACATGTATATGTGAGTCAAGTAAAGGACTAAGGGATCGAGTACACATTCTTGTGCACTGGTCAAGTCCACCACAAAAGATCGATAAGATTATTCGTCATAATTTACTAAAGCTCAATAAATATGGTTATACTTACAAGCTTAAGTGTAATTCTGAGACATTGGAAAAGGTTCCAATGTAAGGCAAAACGAATAAGAAGAATCAATTTAGGCAGAAAGATAAAAGTTTCTCAAATCTGAAAAGATGGGAGAGTACTTTAGTATCAGTTTTTGTGATCATCTTAATGATTAAGAAACCATATAACAATTAGTTCTCTAAGGAAATCTTAGTGCATTCTTATGACTAAGAAGAGGAACTTGAATTGTTGAAATGGTTACATCAAGAAGATGAGTCATACTTCGTTCCAAAACAATTATTAGAGATATACTCTAAGAATGTAAATTGAGTGACATGTCTTAAAGAAGGTTTAAAACACTTGTCAAATGTAAGAGTAAAAGTTTTCTACTCTTGTACATTTGAAATTGGTAAGTTGTGATGTTTTGGATAAAACAAAGACCAACTTAGGCCAATTATGTGAAGTGTTTGTCTTGATTAGAATCCACACTATCTCTTGAATATCTGACAAGAAAGTCTTATATGTCAAGAGGACAGTGGGAGTTTTAAAGGTCTTGAAAGTATCAAGAACTAATCAAGAATAAAACCTGAAGTTCTTCACTAGCACACGACTTGAGGATTATAACCTATCATGTTGACATATTCTGTGCCCATTCCAATTAAAGTTGGCTTTGCATATGAGTTCTTAGAGTTCTCAATTGGTTGCACAACAACTTGGAAGCAATGGCAGGCCCTTGAGCTACCAGGTGGCAAGAAATTAAGATTGAGTTTAGTCCATATGAGAATGGATTTGTCATTATCCTTGTCTTGTGATTATGGTTTTGACAAATTCATATGGGTAGGAACTCATACACCATAAAAATCTAAGTGTCATAAGGTTTCTCTCCGATTCATGAAAACGATGGTGAGGAAACACTTCCACTAAGTAGATTTTATCTAGATAGAAATTGTGATATTTGCATTCTCAAAGTCATCAGTGGAGCTGTGTGGTTAACCGGCACACTAACATGGACTTGTGAGAAGTGGAAAAGGTCTAAACAATTGAGACTATGATTACGACATCCCTTTTCATAGTTCTAAAATTGTTTAGACACACCTATCTAAAAGAGGAGTATGATTTTGATAAAGTTTTATCAAAACAATCTAGTATCAGAAATCTGAACTTTGGTAAGAAATTCAGCTAATTTCTGAGTACATGTCAAAGCTAGTGGGAGCATAAGTGTTATGCTAATAATCATCATGTTAGTGGGAGCATGATAATTATGATAAAGGTTGCAAGTTAGCAATGTTAATTATAGAAAACAAAAGGTTTCAATTGGGAAAGAGTTGTTTTGCTATAATTAAGGGAGAGGAAATTATACTTCATCTCAAATCTAAAAGCTTAGATCGTGAGGTTTTAATCGTATTTAGTCAAGGATATATATATGAATTTCATGTTGGAATGGCTCAACATAAGGAAATTATGTATATGGGTCCATTATTTGCGTTCTAAAATTCGATTATGATTACGACATCCCTTTTTCATAATCCGAATTATGAGAACTTGGCAAATTGAAATGGAAATATTATAGCAAAAGATTGGTTTAGTCTTTATGTGAGACATCATGAATCGTGTCCCATATGCTTCGGATATAGGATCGATTGCATGCGCCATATTCATCTTTTCTAAAATTTTCCAAATGCCTGGGGCATTAAGAAGGGAAAAGGTCTAGAATTGGATATGACTAAAAGGATTAAACAATTGTCAAGGAAAATCTAAGGTTTACCAAAGATTGGGTGCTCAAGGACAGTTGGAAGTATAGTGATAATTCTGGAAGGACCATATTGACATAATCTGTAAGGAGGCAACTCTTGTTCAGATGTGATAGTCAAAATGGAATCTGGAAATGTTTCGAAGTTAGAAATTATTCAATCTGTGTAAGATTAGGAAACTTAATGCAAGAAGGATGCTTCCAAGGAGCTGATCTCCTTTGGAATGCTCTGTAATGGTTGTTTTCAAGTCTTTCTGACTTTGTGCATAATCATTACAAGAGGATCAATGCATACAAGTTTAGAATCTAACAGATTTCAGTAAATGGCATGAATTTGGAATTCTTGCATTTGCAGTAAGGATTTGGGACTGTGAAAAGAGGATCATTGGAGTTATGTTCAATTGATCTATTTCACAAAGTGAAGATCATAGACAAACATAGTATGCATACTTGGTGTGTGGCATGACTAGTGTTTAGAAAAACATAGTGTACATGCTTGGAGCATGGGACAACTATTGTTTTAAATTCAAGAATAAAGTTGATAGCTGAAACAGTATACAATGAATAATGTGTAATCATATGGTGATAAATAAAAGGTGTTTTATTTATGTTCATAGGTTTTGATACCATATTGGATTCAATTATTATTGTGTTTCACTTTGCATGTTTTAACTTCTAGAATAAACTAGGTTATTCTTCCGGAATGACTAAGTTATTCAAACCATCCACAGTCGGTCATATGTTGGAAGTAGATATGAATCAAGACTGTCATAGGTTGGCTTGTAAAGATCTAAGATGTTGGACAAAGGGCTACAACACTCATGAGTGCTCATAATTATGAGTATTGGATTCAACCCGCGCTCGTTGGAATCACTTCATGGATTTTATCACGAGTGATCATGAGACGATAATATCTTATATTCTTCAAACCTAGAGATATGAGTTGTTACTATGAGTTGGTTGTACATTGATTGCACGAAAACACATTCGGTAACTCGGTGTTATAAAACGTGTCTTTGTGTATGATTCAACAAGTAGTAGAACAAGCCATATGAGTCAAAGTTTATCCATTCCTTTTACCTTCAGGATAAAAGTGATATCTGTGGGCCCCTCGATGATTTGATGATGACAAATGGAAGTGCTTGGCCGAGCCAAGACTGATTTGATTTGTTCAATTAGTCAGTCGTCATAAATCGGAAATCGGGAAACAACAAATGGACAGAGAGAATGATTATAATCCATGTCTCAGTCCATATGATATCTAGAATGGAGGAATATATGATCCCTTATCTAATGGACAAGTCGTCGACAAAGGTCAGAGTTCATCTAAAAGGTCAGAGTTCAACAGAAGCTTTTGAGAGCTACGATTGCCAGTCGGTTCTTGAAGTCATACGCAATGATAGTTTTAGACTTATCCAAGTGGGAGACTGTTGGATTAATGTTTAAGTCCATAACTATAATTGGTAAGACTTGACCCGACCCGACATGGTCCATTTGGGTTGCATGGCATCATGCGCTTGGATAGACTAAATGAGAGAAATAAGACACTTATGGTTATTAATATATTATAAGTTCTAGTATATTAATAATAAGAATAATAATATTTAATTAGTATTGATCAAGAATTAATTTAGATTTAGGTGATCAAAAGAGGACTAATTAAATATATAGGTTGATTGTACAAATCATCCATAACTTATATAGTGGGCCAAAGCTCCATGGATAATCAAGTTGGGTTAAACCCATAGGATGCTCCATGGATGCACCATGGAGGTTACATAACCCATGGGTCATGGAAATGAAAGGTCATGACAATTAGGGTTTACATGGTGTAACCCTAATTGTAACACACTACATAAGCATCATATTATTCACCAAAATCGACCACTAGTGTGTGTAATAGAAGGGCTAGCCGATTTTCATGAAGTGTAGAATTCTCTCAAGTTATTCCAAGTGTATTTGGTGTTGTGTGAACCATTTGAGGTGTCACACTTGAGGCACTTGGCACTCAAGATTCATGAAGACTTTCTACATGAAAGAGGTATGTATTCTATCTTGTTATATTCATTGTTTTGTATGCTAGATTAGGATAATACCTTGGATGTTCATATTTGTATGTATAATAGAGAAAACATAGATCCAAGGTATTTAGGGTTGCATGTACACTTAGGAGTGTTAGAATTCTCAAAACCCAACACTTATAGCCTTAGAATAATTGATTTGGCCTTATTTCATGTTCCTTGTCTAGTTGTGTTCTAGGGTAGAGTCTATTATTCAACAGTCTATTAGATAATGTTCTGTGTATAATTTGCATGCATAAGGTAGCCGACAGTGAGGATTGATGCATGTGGATAACATGAGTTGTGGTATGAAGGTTGGATGTTTTATGATAGTTCTTTGGATTGGAGTGCCATTGCACAAATGCTGCTTGCTTTGTGCTTTGTGGAACTCTTGAGTGATGGGAGTCAGCTACTAAGTGGATATGACGATATACAGGAGGTGGATGGCTGGCATCATGGGGAGTTCTTCTACAGCTGATGGCAGGGCAACATTGGGAACCTAGGAAAGCCTAGGATATGCCCCAGTGAGTTTAGTGAGGAGGTTTGTAGGGGTTAGGAACCTAGGGGGAACCTAGGAGTTGCTTTAGTGAGTATTGCGCCGCTTTTTAGCGGATATTTGGTGCATCAGTGGGGTAGGCGATTTAGAGGATTTGGGAGGATTGCTGAGGAAACTATGGATAAGTGTGGAAGGTAGTATGGGCCCGTACTACTTAAAGCACAAGATCCATACTCGAATCGGTGAGAGTCTTGGAGAATCTAAGAAGCTTATGGGAAGGAGAATTATTGGTTATGCTCTGATAGTGGGGATAGCTACTTTTCCAGATGAGGATGAGCACACATGAGGGAGGAACAGCGTTTTGTCCTGGCTCCGGTGGTGAGCCAGTTACCGGAAGGACTGCCAGGATTTTGAATTCCCCTTGGATCTCTTGTATAAGGCGGCAAGGATTGATTGTGAGATCTATTGCACTTTCGAGATTAGCGATTATGTCTTGGGGTAGTTTGTAGCCCGACTTAGGGCAGAGGTTGCTTTAGCTACTGCAGTTCAGCCGTGGACGATTGAGTTAGTGAGTGTGTCAGGGTGCGAGACCCGAAGTGATATGATTTCTAGAGCTCAAGAGCAAGGATTGATTTGGAGCACATTAGGAAGAGAGGATCAGATCATGTACATACATTGGAGGGTCCCGGGAAGGGACCCAAGAGGTCGAGTTAGCTTTTGAGAGGCCAGCAGGGCCGGATTCAGTGCAGTTCTTTCGAGAAACTGCACGGGGGATTTTTTCATTTCAAGGGTTTTAGTAAGTGTATCTTTGGGTTTGTTTCCTTTCTTGTGTTTGGATTATGCCTTCAAACATTGTCATATACCATTTGCATATCGTGAGTTACGGAGTGGTTAGCAAAGGCCGTTTTCCTCTTTGCTGGTTTGGAGCGTTCAATGTTATATGGGTCTACGGTCGAGATCGATTCAGGGACATGAGGCGGAAGGTCTACGGACAGGATTTGTGACTTGGCCATTATGCTTGGGTCGACTTTTAGAAGCGCCAGGGGAAGTGGTTCAATGTTGAGGCTTTGGTCTGGGCATCGATTATTTGGACTTCAAGATATAGGCGGGGCATCATTTCAAGGCGTCTGAGATTATTAGTCTCGCTGGGATTCGGGAAGTGTTTGTCTGATCTTTAAGAGTAGCGTGGTCCTTGGGGATTTTGGCCAGTAATAGAACACTCGCACGGACAATAAACAGGTTATGAGCAGTTGGTTATTAAAGAGTAAGAAGGATCGGGAATCCTTCAAATCTCATGTATTGTGAAGACTTATTTGAATCTAAGTGGGCGAGTGTGACAACCGTCAATTTTCGGTCAAGTCAAAGTCAACTAAAGTCAGCAAGTCAAACTGGTCAACTCAACTAACCCTCGTGTACTAGGGCTTATGTTATGTATTTACTAAACAACTCGCTATTCTAACGAGAGATCATAAATCGAAAAGTGCGTACATCTAGATCTCCTTAACCTAAGACTATGGTACGTGGCGAGCCAAACCGATAAAACAATGTTGCATACTCATCGAGAGTATGTAAGATCCTTAAACAAGGCTTAACGGGGTTTACGGACCTTGCATTGCGAAGCCGAACACTCACATTCGTCACACACGAAACCGCTCTCAATCGTTTTCACTCTATCTCTTCTTATCGAGAAATCTCTCCAAGTATGTGAAATCTCTCGTTGTATGTGAAATCTCTCCAAGAATGTCAAATCTCTCCCAAATCTCTCCAAGTATGTGAAATCTCTCCCAAATCTCTCTTTGTATGTGAAATCTCTCCAAGAATGTCAAATCTCTCCCAAATCTCTCTCAATTATGTGAAATCTCTCCCAAATCTCTCTTTGTATGAGAAATCTCTCCATGAATGTGCAGTCTCTCCCAAATCTCTCTTTGTATGAGAAATCTCTCCAAGAATGTCAAATCTCTCCCAAATCTCTATAAGTATGTGAAATCTCTCCCAAATATCTCTTTGTATGAGAAATCTCTCCAAGAATGTCAAATCTCTCCCAAATCTCTCTAAGTATGTGAAATCTCTCCCAAATATCTCTTTGTATGAGAAATCTCTCCAAGAATGTCAAATCTCTCCCAAATCTCTCTAAGTATGTGAAATCTCTCCCAAATCTCTCTCGAAAGTTTCTGTAACTTTTTGAAGTCATTCGGGTCATTCTGGCCCTTAACCGGGTCATAAACGGCTTAAAACGGGGCAAAAACGGACAAAAAGGGCCTAAGGACCCGAAACTTCTCTTAGGACCCGAAACCTCTCTTAGGGACCGAAATCAAGAAGACCCGAACCCGAAGGTCCTCTCAGGGCCGAACCTCGCTCAAAGGAATCGAACCCGAAGGGTCCTCTCGGGCCCGAACCTCGCATGCCACACCCGAACCCGAACCTTCGGTCCATTTCGGATTCTGATGCCTTTGACGGAGCCTTTGCTTCTGAGATTAGGACCGAGCCTTCGCCTTCGCTTCACACTTCTGGTTCGCCCATCTCGCCTCCAGCTCGGCATCATTAGGGACCGAACATCGGCCTAGGGACCGAACCTCGGCCTAGGACCGAGAGGTCTCGCTGGAAATCCTTTTTCTCCCGGTTTTCGACTAATTTTGCGTTTTAGGCCCGTTTTTAATTTTCACCCAAAACTTTATTTTAACATATAAGGACCCATAATTATTAAAATATCACGTTTTTAAGGATAAAACCTTATCCAAAAGAGTGGGTGAAGTACAAGAGGTGGAGTGTTGACTTTCCTTTATTTTATGACACAAGCAACCACCATACCTACTCCATGACTAACCCACACTCCTACCCACCATACCTTGTCACTTTCTTGTCCTTTTTACCTCTCTCACAAGTTATTCCCACGTTCTTAGAGCTGGACATTCATCCTCTCCTCACTTCTCTCATTTTTCTCTCCTTTCACCAAAAAGATGAAACTCTTTTCTCTCTCACTTCCTCTCTCTAGAATTCGAGATTCAAGGGCTGTTCTTGGGTTTTTCCTCCACATTTGGTAAGCAAAATCCATTCTCCTTGTGATTATTTCACTTCTTTCTACTCAAATCATGGATATCTTACACAAACTCCATCATAATTGTGTTAGATCTTCGAATCTTCAAGTGTTCTTGGGTTGAACACTTCTCTTCTTCAACACTCATCTTCTGAAATCACTCAAGGTGAGTTCATACCCCTACATTTTTATGTTTTCTTAAGTTTTTAGGGGGGAATACAAGTTAAAACACCAAGAACATAACTAAATTTTTCTAACAGCTTTCATCAGAAAAGTTAGACTCCATTCACGGACTGTTTTGGACAACTTAAACATTTTTGTTTGAAAAAAAACTGTTTTAGGTGTAAGTAGTTCTAGTTCTTAGCTTTAAAATGACTACTTGCACATCTCCATACGATTTTTCTACAAATTATGGTGATTTTTACAAAACTGCCTATCATTTCAAACACCAACCCGGACCAGTATGGGATTAAGGACTTTTTCACCCAAGTTGGAGGTCATTAAAAATCATGATAAAAATTATGAGTAAACTAGACACATTTTGGGAACTCTCAGAATTTACGGATTTAGTTTTTGACTTCGTATGGTTTGTCTATGACTTTTCTAAAACAGCACAGAAAGGTTAAATTTAGTTAACAGCATATAACTTTCATAACACTTTGTATTATGTTGAGCAAAGTGTATAACAATAAGATCTAAGTATTGAATGTGTTTCCTTGTTAGTTTATCATCATAAACTGAAACTTAGTCATTCTTGATAAGATTATTCATTCATTTAGAACACGAATATTAAGCTATAATGAGCATAGTTTATGGATTCATAACACAAATGCGTTTTCATAAAAGAGTTCTTATACATTACAAACGTTTTGGATAAACTATGATAGGTATAGTTTATGTATCATTTACTTTTCAAACTTATTTATCAAAGGTTTTTCAGTTTAGTTCACGTAAATCTGTTAATGAATAAATTTGTGAGTCATTCACTTCGGGTTACTTCCAAAGTAACAAAGTCAAAAAGTCCTGTAAATCGTAACCAGAGTCTCTTGTAGGGAGAACGTGATAGTTGTGTATAGATCTATATTGGGTTTGACAAACCCACACCAGAGCTGCTTGCAACAGCTAGACCGGCAGGTCTGTGGTGACAAGTGTCATTTAACGGCGACGCTTGAAGAACGTCGTATTACGAGGCCGTCTATGTCAAGTATGGTTATGATAGCTCACACGTGGTATTAACAAATCATAAGATTTACGGGTTCTAACTTTAAATTAGCGAGTTATGTTGATTTAGCTCACTGAGATTTCTTTAAGTATGGAAAAATACTTGTGCGCCTTCATATCAAAAAGGGTTTTATGTTGATTTAAAATCACTTTTTATATAAATTACAGATATTGTTGTATATTTCCAGTCTTGGAATTTAAGACTACACACCATTCATTACGGGGGCTTTCTCAAATCAGAAAGGGTTTTACGCAAATTTGAAACCACTTTTATATAATTAAGTATGACAAACATGAGGAATAGTACAGTATTGTGCAAGAATTTATATGCGTAAATATAAATCGTAGAGATGCACTTAAGATAATCATTTCTACTAACGAAGCTGTTTTTCATCGTGAAACAGAGTTATGACTTCACCAAGAGGCAACCAACCAACTAGCAAGGTGCCAACTCTGCAGATAGATGCTGCTACTTTTCAGGCTGCAGTCACGGCAGCCGTGACAGCCGTCATGGCGCAATTCGATGCTAACAACGCCAACAGGAGTGGAAGCAGTACTGACAATACAGATTGTGGTAACAATCAGGAACACCAACAGGTGTCTGCCAGCGAAAATACCTCAGGCCACAAACCTACGAACGAGAAGCAAAAGTTCTGGGATGAAAAGAAGTGTAACCTACCTCAAAAACTCGCTGGAAGAAAGCAATCCGTAGCTGCACCAGCCACTACAACAACAGTCACGGCACATGCCTCGACACTAGCCACGGATTCTGCCACCCAAACGCTGACCAGACCATATAATGGATCACTCCCAAAGTGTGACCAATGTGGCTTCCATCACAATGGGGCTTGCTAGGAGATACACTGTAAAAACTGCGACAAGAAAGGGCATACCGTCCGTTTCTATAGGGCCCCGACGCAGTACATCGCTCCAACCCCCAATACCAAAGTATTCCCAGGGTGCTTCCGATGTGGCGAAACAGGACACTTCAAGAGAAACTGCCCAACTAAGAAGAATGACGGGGGAGCCGGAGGAGTGTGACAAATGAACCAACAAGGGTAACAGGGAACCATATTAGGACTTTGTAATGTTCCAACGACAAAAACGTTTAAGAACCATATGTTTGTAATGAATTTGGTATGATTGCTAAAGTCACCGTCTTTCTAAAAGTAGTTAAAATACTCTCTCGTTCAAATCAAACCAAAGACATTAATATATGATCTTAGGATCATTACCTGTAAGATGTGATGACTTTGTACATACATCGGGGTTAATTATAATCAAAATACTGAAGTCTTGAAACAAATAATTTCATCCTGACTCCTATTTCGTGTCTAGTAGTAAGAATTGAGTGGGGCCACCCACTCGATGATTTCACCAACATCAACTTACATACGACATTCATATACCGCTCGATCGTAGGGAGACCTGTTAGGGATCATGATATCAAGTATCATTACTGGCCATCGAAACACACCCACTACAAGTGCTAGACACTATGGTATGAATCATCTACAATAATGATAACATCAAACAAAATGAATCACCCTGAAAAGAAACACAAGATACTCTATCACTCTAGTGATCTCTTCTTACGAATACAGCTTAACTCATGTTATATAAAAAGATATTGTTGTCATCATCCAATTTTCATTGATATAGCCCTCATCTTCCCGATTTAACGTCTACAAAAGGACCCTTCACCTAACCCCCCGAACATCGAAACCTTCGTCTCTCATAAACATCCAGTACGAACCTCCGGATCATCTCTCGCAGTGGAACCCCAAAACACGCACCAGAGGAGTGTTATACTTTCCGAAACCTTATCACAAGTATTTACACGAGACCTTTAGGAATGTCGCATTTAACATACAAGGTTTAAGCACAGAAGCTTGGGACGGATATGGTACGAGTCCTGCTAAGAGCTTCGGGCCAAGATTGCCCAGAGGGATGAGTAAATGTCCTACCATCCGAGAAGGCCTAGTCGCGTAAACCAAACCCACATGTTTCCTACCGAGCTACAAAAACTATCAGGTCCAAACCTGTCGAACTACTCAACAATGAAATTAAAGAACCAAGCTTCTCACCCTGGAAAGCTCTGGTCTTATTCTTCAAATAGAAAGGCAAATTGCTCATAGTTCCATCGACTTCAGAGGCCCCGACAATATCTCCAGTAGAAACCTTTACTATCTGCCTCGCATAAACGAATAGGCCGACCAACCACAAGGAACGAGGTACCCTTCAGGAATTGGACCTGAGATCTGAATATCACCAGTCGCGAGTATTAGAAAAGGATGTCCGAGGACAACCCTCCAAAATTTGATGCGGACGCTGCAAGTCCGTAGTGATACCCCTCGGATAGGACCAACCCGCTCGCGGTATTCATAGGATATGCCATTCTTACTAGGATCCGTTAGTCATTGTCATTGTAAATGACTTGCTTATCTACCCTCGTAGTAAGAAGGAAACCAAGGAGAGCAGCTATAGCAAACCACGAAAACAATACGATCAGAGAAGCTTTACCCGAAGTTCTCTAGATACAAGTTTTGGAATTGAGGACTCGAATTCCTAAGACACATCATTATCAATGTGGAAATCCTTAAGGACCCTTTCAATTGATCAAAACCATTGAGAAACAGTCAGCACCAAAGGCGTCAGCAGGAATACGCCAAAATTTCGGGTCTCGCTGACCTACCGTCTTAGCTCCTTTGGAACTTCTCGTAAATTACAGAACCCCCTTACGACTTTGACCCTGAAGGGAGCAACCCTTGACGGGGAAGAGAAGCAAGAGGAAGAAACCTTTAGAACTCCAGAATAAGAGACCAAATTCCTCTGGAAGCCTCACTCTGGGCCAGCTTAGTACGCTTCGGAAAGCGTGGAAAGCCAAGATTCTTGTAATCCTCCTCGACGAGATCGAGTTCCACAAGACTCTCACCTTCGTGAAAGAACCGCAGTGACCATGGACCGAGAGGTCAAGCGAACGCAGCAACGCCGCTTCCCATTAGTGAAGGTTTGCTGGAATACTAACCAAGGACCTGGAGTCACTTGGGAGCGCAAGAAATCAGTCAATTAGGAAGTATTCCCACTCCATGGCTCGATTGTTCATGCCCACTCCTTGCCTAAATTTAAAATTTCGGGATGAAATTCCCTCTAACGGGGGGATGATGCGACAACCATCAATTTTCGGTCAAGTCAAAGTCAACTAAAGTCGGCAAGTCAAACCGGTCAACTCAACTAACCCTCGTGTACTAGAGCTTACGTTATGTATTTACTAAACAACTCGCTATTCTAACGAGAGATCATAAATCGAAAAGTGCGTACATCTAGATCTCCTTAACCTAAGACTGTGGTACGTGGCGAGCCAAACCGATAAAACAATGTTGCATACTTATCGGGAGTATGTAAGATCCTTAAACAAGGCTTAACGGGGCTTACAGACCTTGCATTGCGAAGCCGGACACTCACATTCGCCACACACGAAACCGCTCTCAATCGTTTTCACTCTATCTCTTCTTATCGAGAAATCTCTCTTTGTATGTGAAATCTCTCCAAGAATGTCAAATCTCTCCCAAATCTCTCCAAGTATGTGAAATCTCTCCCAAATCTCTCCAAGTATGTGAAATCTCTCCAAGAATGTCAAATCTCTCCCAAATCTCTCCAAGTATGTGAAATCTCTCCCAAATCTCTCTTTGTATGAGAAATCTCTCCAAGAATGTGAAATCTCTCCCAATTCTCTCTTTGTATGAGAAATCTCTCCAAGAATGTCAAATCTCTCCCAAATCTCTCTAAGTATGTGAAATCTCTCCCAAATATCTCTTTGTATGATAAATCTCTCCAAGAATGTCAAATCTCTCCCAAATCTCTCTAAGTATGTGAAATCTCTCCCAAATATCTCTTTGTATGAGAAATCTCTCCAAGAATGTCAAATCTCTCCCAAATCTCTCTAAGTATGTGAAATCTCTCCCAAATCTCTCTCAAAAGTTTCCGTAACTTTTTGAAGTCATTCGGGTCATTCCGACCCTTAACCGGGTCATAAACGGCTTAAAACGGGGCAAAAACGGACAAAAAGGGCTTAAGGACCCGAAACCTCTCTTAGGACCCGAAAGTCCTCTTAGGGACCGAAACCAAGAAGACCCGAACCCGAAGGTCCTCTCAGGGCTGAACCTCGCTCAAGGGAACCGAACCCGAAGGGTCCTCTCGGGCCCGAACCTCGCATGCCACACCCGAACCCGAACCTTCGGTCCATTTCGGATTCTGATGCCTTTGACCGAGCCTTCGCTTCTGAGACTAGGTATAGTTTATGTATCATTTACTTTTCAAACTTATTTATCAAAGGTTTTTCAGTTTAGTTCACGTAAATCTGTTAATGAATAAATTTGTGAGTCATTCACTTCGGGTTACTTCCAAAGTAACAAAGTCAAAAAGTCCTGTAAATCGTAACCAGAGTCTCTTGTTGGGAGAACGTGATAGTTGTGTATAGATCTATATTGGGTTTGACAAACCCACACCAGAGCTGCTTGCAACAGCTAGACCGGCATGTCTGTGGTGACAAGTGTCATTTAACGGCGACGCTTGAAGAACGTCGTATTACGAGGCCGTCTATGTCAAGTATGGTTATGATAGCTCACATGTGGTATTAACAAATCATAAGATTTACGGGTTCTAACTTTAAATTAGCGAGTTATGTCGATTTAGCTCACTGAGATTTCTTTAAGTATGGAAAAATACTTGTGCGCCTTCATATCAAAAAATGGTTTTATGTCGATTTAAAATCACTTTTTATATCAATTACAAATATTGCTGTATATTTTCAGTCTTGGAATTTAAGACTACACACCATTCATTACGGGAGCTTTCTCAAATCAGAAAGGGTTTTACGCAAATTTGAAACCACTTTTATATAATTAAGTATGACAAATACTTGATCATTTTCAGTCCTGGTAGTTAGGACCACATAACTTTTATAAGGAAAATATTGGATTTTTCTTGGTAACATACATCTCTTTACAAAGATCGATTTTCAAACTCTTACTGTCAAAAGCTTATGAACTCACCAACCTTTGTGTTGACATTTTTTCAAAACTACTTGTATTCTCAGGAATTCAGTGAAACAGGAAATCAACCACGTTTTGAGGATGGGACGATAAATCGTCAAACCGTTCATTTTGTATCATAATGTAATTGATTCGGACCATGTAAACATATACTTTGGTGTAACTTTTTCAATTATATTTATGATAGTTGTATTTACTTTGAACACTATTATACTCGTTGTTGTGATACTCTACATGAAGTCCTCCACCCCCAGACGTTTCCGTCATCCTTGGTTTGGGGGTGTGACAACGAGAATCGTGCAGGTATTCAAGACAGGGACAGGTATGAGACCGGGATGGGTTTCCCGTCCTCATCGAGGAAAATAGTGGCCCAAGTGGCTATTTGGTTTGAGGGTTGTTCGAGTTTGGAGTCCGGTAAGACTCCCCGTCATGTGAATCGCGTCTTCTTGGGGGCTTGATAACAGAATTTGGGGAGACAGGTTGGGGCTCCAATCATTAATGGAGTATAGTTCAGGTCTTGGGTGAAGTGCGTGCTCGACTCCGTATGCGTTTCGAATCAATAGATTAGTGGTGGGATGTCAAGTCCACCAAGCAAATTACACCCTTTGTTTGCAATTAAAATGTAATGTAACGGTAAAAAGGGGTATCGATCCTCGGGGAAATGATTGTATTCAATCACTAATGCAATCTAAAAGAACTATTGTAAATCAACTAACTAACTACAATTAAACTAAATTGGGGGGGGGGGTGTTATGATTGCTTGAATAACTAAAAACTTGCAATTAAGAAAGAAAGTGAGATGCTTAAATATTGGAGAGAATTGGTAAACCAAGGCAATTCAACACAATGAACATTTGTGTGTTTATCATTAGGATTTAATATGATGCTTATCATTCATCCCAAATTGGTTATAGCAATCATGAAGCATGATATGCCAAGATTTATCATAGGTAGTATGGAGGTTGGGGAAGCCCACAACACACCTTCTTAATCAAAATCAAAGATCCAATTGAAGCAATTGAACCCAAGAAGTTGATTAGCCTTAAGAATGAAGAAATCCCCAATTCCTAGAGGATGTCAATGCTTACACATCCATAAAGGAGTTATGATTCATAAGCTAGAGATGATTTCTACTATCATAAAGCCCTTGTTCTAAGTAAATTCAATGATTCAATGCTAAACCAAAGAAATAAACCAACAATTGCTTATTAAAGTACCAAGCTCATGATCAATGCATTAAACAACCATAGGAAATATGAACTAGAATCATAGACATAAGATAAATGATAAATAAGCATAAATCCTTCAAAAACCCACAAACATTCAAAGGTTTTAGCCAAGGTCTACCAAAATAGAAGATTGAGCTCCAAAATCGCCTTCTTCTGGTCTCCAATGGTGTAAAATCGAATTTATAGCTGATAGATCCAATCCCCCAAGGTAATGGCAAGCCAAATGACCAAAATGCCCAAAACTGGGAAGTTGCGCGGGTACCCGCACGACGGAAATTCCACCCGCGCAAGTGCTGCTGGAATGCAATTGGCTCATTTTTCCTCCACTAACCATCTCACTACTAAATATTCCCTTGGTCCCCTCCATATCCCACATGATTCAAACTAACCAATCATCTTCTAGCTTCAAATATGGATGCTCCAAGCCCAAATTAACAATCCATGATCCATCTTCACAAGCCCACTTCATCCAAGTCTTTAGACTTTTTAAGCCCAAATCTTCTTTGGTGGATCCCCCAAGCCCAATAATGCATCGGAAAGCCCACTAAGGCCAACTCCAGTCAAACCGCAACCGCAATCAGCTCCAAAATCCTGCAAAATTCCTCATGCAATATAAAAGGTCCCCGATACGATCCATGATAAAGAAAATAAATAATATACAATGTAATACTAATAAAAAGAGCTAAAAGTCTAAAATAAACTAATAAAAATAAGGAAATAAAATAAGCAATCAATTAGTGGTAAGGTATTGGTCTACGGTTGTGTTAGGATAAGGGTGTTGTAAGACTACGGGGGAGTTGTAGCATTCACTAATGGTCGGTTGGTATGGAAGTGTTGTAAGACTATGGGGGAGCCGTAGCATTCACTAATGGTCAGTTGGTATGGAAGTTTTGTAAGACTACGGGGGAGCCGTAACATTCACTAATGGTCAGTTGGTATGGAAGTGTTACAAGACTACGGGGGAGCCGTAACATTCACTAATGGTTAGTTGTAATGAAAGTGTTGTAAGACTACGGAGGAGCCGTATCATTCACTCATAGTCAGATAGTGTGGAAAGTGTTGTAAGACTAAGGAGGAGCCGTAACATTCACAACGGACAGATAGCGTGGGAGACACAGACATGTTGCAGGGTAGCTGTGGTGCTCACGGATATGTTTGGATGACTTAGGCTAGTGTGGGCCAGTTCGTAAGGTTGTGAGTATGTTACAATATAATTGGAATCAGGGAACGGTAGGTCGAAGGAGACCGGTTGTGATGTAAGACTACAGTTATTCTGGTAGCATTCACCTTTTTGTGTCGGATTCAGTGACAACAGGTTGTCAAGCTAATATGATTGAATGGACCAGAAGGATTAGATGAGCTGATATTTCCATATTTATACCTATTTTTAGGCAATATTTAAGTACATTTTTATTAATAAGTTGATAATATGTTTAGAATAATGATACTTATGACTTTAAAATGTTATTTTCAGTCAATTAGAAGTATTTTCGAAGAGAGGGACCAGAAGTGACAATATATAGAACATTGGAGACTTGAAACACAAGAGATGAAGAAATCCACGGAAATTGCTAAAACCACGACGCGGCATGAGTATTCTAGAAGATAAAGATCGCGTGAAGAAGGAGTCCTTGCCCGATACGGATAACTTGGGGATCACGACGTGGCAGAGATAGCCACGACGTGGTGCGGGATTTTTAAGGATATTTAAGCACTCTTGGTCATTACGAAGAGGAGAGACTTTGGCTAGAGAAAGAGGTTCCAGAAGGCGATTTGGAGCAGAAGAAAGGTCCTGGAAAAAGGTTTTCAACACCAAAAGAGTGAAGGTCCATAATTTAGTTTACTTATTTGTTACCTAGGAACATGTTTCACTATACTTTGATTTGTGTTAGTGTATTAGTTGCTATTATGAGCAGCTGAATCTAGCTACTCTTGTTTAGCTAGATGAAGCTTCCAACTTATGAATAGCTTAATTTTATATGAATTTATTTAGTTGGTAAATTGCTTGTGTTTGATTTATAGTTACCTAGCATGCTTGTGTTTGCTTCTCTAGTTGCTTAATTTCATGTTCTGTGTAGCTTAGTGACCATTAACTGCATGAACTTTTTACCTAATGATTTAGTGAACATTAAATTGTTAGAGCTGGGATTGACCAATCTTAGTTAGTATTTAAAGTAAATAAACTTAGTTGTGCTAGAGAACGTAGATTATGACTATAATTGCGTTTACATAATAAATCTTACATAGCATATTCATATTCATAATTGGTTCTGTGTTTAATTGTGTGTGACCATACATAGTTTTACATGAATTAATTAATTATTGGTAAAGTTAGACTTAAATTACTAATACAATTAAAACCAACTTAATAATCCATAATTATTAGCTAGCCATAAGGATGAAGTGGATTCAAACTAGACAAGAGTGTTTTTACCTATTGATTGAATTTGAGTTAAGTTCCTCTGATCTTGTAAAATCAGATAAAACTCTTTCTAAACTTGTTAATAATTAGGTTAATTTGATAGCAAGTAGATTAATTAGTAACACCGATACCTATGATCGACACCCGACTTACCCAAGCTATACTGTAATCTGACTAGGTACACTGCCTATAAGTGCATAGTTAGTTTAAGTTTGTTAGGTTATAAATATTAAAATTAGTGGGTACTTTCGTGCACATCATGAGCCATGAGTGGCGGTATAGATAGGGCAGTTATTGTCAGACGAGGTATCCTTCGAAGGTTGTGTGGGACTGTTGAGTGTGATGCTCGCTCAGCAATCGGGTAAGTGTCGGTGTTCTGGACAATTGGCAGACAAGTTGGGACCAGGGAGGTACTGGATGTTCTTCATGAAAACAACTATGTGGCAGCAAGATGAGTTGGAGTGGGTTCTGTGAATTGAGGTCCGTGTGTGGAATTGCTTGTATTCGGGGTAGATACCAAGTTCTTTACAGTTAGAATAAATGATATCAAGAGGTTGAGTGGCCAATTGGGAGATAAGAGCAATGAATTCGACAGTGATTATGGGTGAGCGGTATGTCAGGGAGACAGACCATCTCGAGGCTTCAGGTTTCAGATTGAATGAATGTAATCATGTTGCAAGGAATTTGTTTTATCTCCATGTTCTAGAACCCCGCAGGGTTGGTTTTGGTTTCCTTGGAGAGGCTATGGTATGCTCAGGACTATGGGCATGTTGCTCAAGTTATTTGGCGTGTGAGGAGTGGTAAGGAATGATTTCGAGGACGAAATCTAATTTAAGTGGGGGAGAGTTGTAACATCCTGTTTGAAATAGAGTAATTAAATAATAAACCCGGAACCTTAGGATGTAAATTTATGATTTATATTATTTTAAAATGGCCCTAAAACCAATAATATTTAGCAGATAGTTGGTTTCGGGGATCCAAATGATATATTTTAGTCTTTCGGGGGTCAAAGTGTAATTTCAGGATGTTTTCGTAAAGATTTTTAGAAGTTAGGGTGTGTTCGGTAAGTATTGGGACTTAATTTGAAAAGATTTCAGAGGCTAAGGGGTTGTTAGGTAACTATTGGTCTTAAAATGAAAGGAATTATAGGAGCAGGGGTGTAATGGGTAAATATGGGATCTGTTTAGAAAAGAATTTTATGGAGAGGGGCCATTCCTATCATTATGGGATGAAGTTTGATAGGGCACGGGTATTTAACTGTTCTATTGCTCTCATAACCCTAACCCTAATGTATAATCTCAGCCGCCACCTTCACCCTTATGCCTCCCACCACCGGCCGCCACCCTACCCCATTGCTCCTCCGACCACCATAGCCACCGTCATGTAGAGCGTCGCAACCGTTGTTGTTCCAAGGTTGGTGAAGACAAAGTCGTTACTACCGTTGTCCGGTGGAGGCGACCTCCATTTCCCCTTTCCTACACCACAGTTGAAGAGGGAGGCGTGCTTGGGACATAGCGGCTGTAGGCTGCTGGAAGAACGTGCGCGGACGTCATTGTTGTTGTTTTGGTGGGGGGTTGTCACCTCCTCCTCCTTCTTCTTCTGTTCGTCATCGCCGGTGTCAAGCAACAACCGCCAAGGAATCACGTCGCCGCTGCCCCCCGACGACCACTCTACGATTCTCATTCAACGTCGCTGCCACCGTCGGTAGTGGTTGTGTTCTTGTGTGTGTTTTGCGTAAGTATTCCATTTTGTGTGTGTCTTTGTGTGTGTATGAGTGTTTTCGATGAGTGAGATATTGTATATAATTGTTTTTGGCCGGAAAATCGAGAATGTCCACCACCACCATCGTGAGGTGATGGCTGCCACCATGTGCCACTACCGGCCACCACTAGGGTGGCTGTGTGTGTGTGTGTTTGTATTAGTGTGTGTGTGTGTGTGTGTTTTATTCAGGTTTTTGATTTGTAATATTGTAATCGATGCGAAAATAATAAAAGAAACTCGTAACCACCACTGTGAGGTGGTGGCCGCCGCCGTGAGCCGTCGTTGACCGCCACTACCCATGGTGGTAGTGGGTGGTGCCCGCCTTATGAAACCCTAAGGGGACTTATGAGACCCTAGTGAGCCTATTGAAGCCCTAATTGATCTAAGGACTTAGTTTTGGGCCTATTAGGCTGAAAACCCTAATTAGGGTTTAGAAAACCCTGATGTTGGAATTATTGGTTTGGACTTATCGGGACCCTTATTTTGGACCATTGTAGTGAAGATATGACCCAAGCTGATTTCATTGTATGTTTGGACTTAATGGATTAAGCCCTTAATGGGTTAAGTAAGAACACTTAACCCTAATTATCATTTTATGTGAAAAACCCTAATTGGGGTTGGGCTCTTGTCAGGCTATTTATTGGACTAAGCTGTTGTGGGCCTTTACGGGCCAATTGGGAACATATTTATGGACTAAGGAAATTATTGGGCCTTAGGATAAGAGCCATTAGAGAGGCTTGGGCTCAATTTGGAAAATTGGGCCATAATTGGGCCTTGAGGATTATTAGCGATTGGGCCATCAGAATGCCAATTGTTTGGACTAGAATAATTGGTTGGGCCTTAAAATAAGTGAAAGGTTTTGAGCATTCTAACACTCTTATGGTGTACATGCAACCCTAGAAACCTTGGATCTATGTTTTACTATGATACATGCAAATTTGTTTTTCCAAGGTTCTTAACCTAGTAGCATGGCATGGGGAACTTTTAAAACATAATAAGCTAGTAGAGTTACATACCTTTTAGTAGTGGTTTATTGCTTGGAGTTTGAGAGCCTAGCACCAATAATGTGGATGCCTCAAATGGAAGTCACAAATCACCACAAACCTTGGAAACTTGAGAGAATAGTAGCACTCTTCTTGAAATCGGCCCTCTTAGTTTTCACACAAAAAACTAGCTTGATTTCAAGTGCCAAGGACTCCTTTATATAGTGTGGTGGATTAGGGTTACATCCATGTAAACCCGAATACCCATGACTTTTCATTTCATGAGATCCATGGGTTAAAGCTCCATGGACTATCCATAGCCTTACCATGTAAGCCTAGCCCATTCTAATAAGCATTACCCCACACTATATAAATACAAGAGTCTATATTTAATTAGTCACACTTTTGATCACTAAATTATTTCTAAATTAATTTTAGATCAATACTAATTAAATAATATGATTTCTTATTAATATATTAGAACTTATAATATATTAATAAATCATAAATTATACTATTCTCAAAAGATTATCCTTATAAATTGTTCGGGTGAAGTGCAACCCAAATGGACCATGTCGGGTCGGGTCAAGTACATCTCAAATATAGTTATGGACTTAGACACTTTATCCAACAGTCTCCCACTTGGATAAGTCTAATAACTATAGGTGCAATTATGACTTTAGAAACCGACCGGTAATCGTAGCTCTTAAAGCTCTGTTGAACTATGAAGCGCCCTTTAGATAAGGGATCATATAATCCTCTGTTCTAGATATCAGCCGGACAAATACATGGAACAATGTTTTACTTATTTTCCAACAGTTTGTTTCTCGATTTCCGATTTGTTTTACATAGAACTTAATTGAACACATCAACTTAGTTCTGACCGGACCCGGTACATGGGTAAACACAAAATCATCGAGGGGCCCATATATCGCTTCTAATCCAAGAAGGAACAGATAAACTTTGACTCATATGCTTGTTCTACTACTTGTTGAATTATACACAAAGGCACGTTTTATAACATCGAGTTACCAATGCGTTTTCGTACAATCAATGTATAACCAACTCATAGGCAACAATTCATATCTCTAGGTTTGAAGACTTATATGATATTACTGTCTCACGATCACTCGAGATAAATTCCATGAAGTGATACCAGTGAGCGTGGGTTGAATCCAATACTCAGAACTTATGAGCATTGATGAGTGTTGTAGCAACACTTTGCAAAGTCCAACACCATAGACATCAACAACCCAACTCACGATAGTCTTGATTTATATCTACTTCCAACATATGACCGACTGTGGAGAATTTGAATAATATGAAATACAATAACATAATTATTCTGGAAGTCAAAACATGCAAAATGAAATGATAGTAATCGATTGACAAAAGATAGCAACACTTTACTAATAAATAAACACACCTTTTATTCATCATCAAATGTCAATTACACTTTACACATTTCAAAACAATCTAACTACTAAAATTAATATCATCCTTCATCCCTACGCGCCTTGCATGCTGGAAATGCTTAACCCTACCTAGTCCCTTCGTGAGGGGATCTGTCGGGTTCTCATCCGATGATACCCTCTTTGCCACGAGGAGTCCTTCCTCTATTCGATGTCTGATGAAATGATATTTTCTGTCAATGTGTCTGGATCTGCCATGATCTCTTGGTTCCTTGGCTAAGGTAACCGCTCTATTGTTGTCACAAAAAATCTCCATAGGCTCCTTTATAGCTGGTACAACTCCAAGGTCTCCAATGAAGTTCTTTAGCCATATAGCCTCCTTTGCTGCCTCGCTTGCCGCTATATACTCTGATTCGCAAGTTGAATCAGCCATTGTCTCCTGCTTTGAACTTTTCCAAGAAATTGCTTCTCTGTGTAAGGTAAAGACCCAACCTGACTGAGAGCGGAAATTATCCCTATCAGTCTGGAAGTTAGCATCACTATACCCTACTACTCTCAATTCATCACTCATGCCGAGGGTAAGGACCCATTCCTTAGTCCTGCGCAGGTACTTGAGAATGCTCTTTACCGCAGTCCAGTGATCTTTGCTAGGATTCCCCTGATATCTGCTGACCATGATCAGTGCAAAGGCCACATCAAGACGAGTACAAGTCATAGCATACATGATCGAGCCTACATCGGAAGCATACGAAACTCGACTCATCTCTGCTATCTCAGCCTCTGTACTCGTGCTCTGAGTCTTACTCAGTCTGGCATTACTCTGGATCGGTAACTCACCTTTCTTGGAGTTCTGCATGTAGAATCTTTTCAACACTTTATCCATATAGGTGCTCTGACTAAGTCCAATTATTCTTTTACTCCTGTCTCACAAAATCCTTATCCCTAGGATATAGTCAGCTTCTCCAAGGTCCTTCATAGCGAAACACTTCCGAAGCCATGACTTTACTTCCCGCAAAGTTGGGATGTCATTTCCTATAAGTAGTATGTCATCCACATAAAATACCAAAAAGCTGACTATACTCCCACTAGCCTTGACGTATACACAAGATTCATCTTCACTCCTCGAAAAGCCAAACTCTTTGACCTTCTCGTCGAAGAAAATATTCCATCTGCGAGGTGCTTGTTTTAGTCCATAGATTGATTTCTCAATCTTACACACTCTATTAGGGTACTCTGTACTGACAAAACCCTCTGGCTAACTCATGTAAACATCCTCAGCTAACTTTCCATTAAGGAAAGCGGTTTTGACATCTATTTGCCATATTTCATAATCATGAAATGCAGCAATGGCTAACATAACCCTAATAGACTTAATCTTCGCTACTGATGAAAAGGTCTCATCATAATCAACTCCCAGAGTTTGAGAAAAGCCCTTTGCAACCAGTCGTGCCTTATAAATGTGTACATTACCATCCATGTCGGTCTTCTTCTTGAAGATCCATTTGCACCCAACTATCTTACGACCTGGTACATTGTCAACCAAGTTCCAAACTTGATTGTCATGCATGGATTGTATCACGCTGTCAATAGCCTCTTTCCATTTAGCAGTCTCAGGGCCTGCCATAGCTTCTGTGTAGCTGTTAGATTCATCTAGACTCACCAGTGTGCTATCACTGATAAGTGTATCACCTTCCACAGTAATATGGAAACCATAGTAATGCTCAGGTGCATTCCTAACTCTCATGGAACGCCTCAGAGGTACAAACTCTTCTGTCGGATCAACAGGAGTTTCCTCCTCAGATTGATTGCTAGGGTTTGGGGTTCCTTCACCACTTGACTCTTGAATTTCTTCAAGGTCAATTTGCCTCCCACTGATTCCTTGGCTCATGAACTCTCTCTCGTGAAAGACTCATCTCCTCACTACAAAGATCACATTATCACTAGGTCTGTAAAAGAGGTAACCGAAGGATCTCTATGGTTAGCCGATGAAAATACACCTCTCACTTCAAGGTTCAAGCTTATCGTGAGACTCGCACCTCAAAAAAGCCTCGCAACCCCAAATCTTGATGTGGTCCAGATTGGGGACTTTTCGGGCCCACATCTCATGAGGTGTTTTGGCAACCTTCTTTGTAGGGAATAGATTAAGAATATGGGCGGCAATCTCTAAGGCGTTACCCCATAATGAGATTGGTAGAAGGAGTGACGAAACCTTTCTTGGTTCCACTTGAAGAGGAGCCATCAATGGACTTTCCCTTGGTACCCTTCGAAGGGCTCTTCCTCTTCTTTCCTTTGCCTTGCCCGATTGCCAAGATAGGGGCCGCGGTAGGAGTAAGAGTGGTAACAACCGATTTACTCTTAAGACCACTTTCTGCGGTCTTCAACAGTCCTTGAAGTTTGCTAAGTGTAACTTCCTTCTTGTTCATGTGGTATGTCGTATGGAATAGATCATAACACGAAGGTTAGGAGTGCAAAATGATGTCAATTGCCAACTCCTCGGGGAAGTTCACATTCAGTTTCAGCAAACGGTCCACATACCTTTGCATTTTCTGCATGTGGCCCGTGATGGGTTCACCATCCTTCATTCGGGTTGTTATCATGGAGGAGATGATTTCATATCGCTCTTGACGAGCACTCTGATGGTAGTGGTCCATCAAATCCTGGTGCATCTCAAAAGAATAGTAGTCCTCATAGGACTTTTGGAGATCGGCTGTTATTGTGGCCAACATGATACATGCCACTTTGGTAGCATCTCTTTCATGTGCCTGGTATTCAGCGATATCCTCAGGAGTAGCAGACGACTCAAGTTCCTTAAGCTCCTTGTCGAGGACATATTCCTTGTCCTCATACCGAGTGACCATCTTGATGTTCCTGATCCAATCCATAAAGTTGGATCCATCAAATACGACTCTCCTACAAAGGTTCATGAGAGAGAAGGATCTAGTAGGGTTTGAGCCAGAAGCAGCATTGTTGGAAGACATCTGAAAAGAAGGACAAGTTTAGATTAGATATAAAAATAGTCCTTAATAAGACACCCAAATGTAATATTAAGGCTAGGACCCAACACAATATTTTATAACTTAGAAGAGGGATTCTGTAATCCAAGCTATAAAATATTTGAAGGTAGGTGAATGGCGATTCATCAATTTCCACCATGAAAAACGAAATAAATTATTAGGTTTTAATTGGTTTTTGAAACTCCTAGATTCTTTGAGATTCATTGAACTTTTCAATGGCATGTTTCAATCTCGAGTGTGCCCTTCAGGTTTTGTGACTGGGATGCCGAGGATCACAAAACAAGGTGTGAAGTAACCATGCAAATTACTTGGTACCCTTAATGTTTATCACTCAATCGATGTGCCGGTTAACCATACGCGCTCCACCGACCTATGATAAACCTTAAGCCACCCTTTGCCTACCTTGTTAAGACCAAGTTAGTGTGTTAGTTAACCACACACGCTCCACTAACGACTTAATCAAAGTGCAAAGTGTAATTTCATGGTTTAGCACCTTATTCACATTTTCCTAAAGTAACTAAGATTGGGAATTTGTAAAAAAAACATTTAGTTACTTTATATTCATCATAGTTTTAATGAAGATTTAAAGTCCTTTTCTTACCTATTCGGCTAACGACCCTCCACCGATCAAGAAAGCGGTGGGTGAGAGTGGACACCCATTAAGCTGCCATTATATAAGCAGCAACCTTATACCCCCCCCCCCTTATAGTCTGGCTTCGTGAATGAGGCCTACTAACGGTAAAATGAATTGTTCTTATACATATATAATTATTATTAAAGTTATAATATTATAAAGTATAAGGGTTGAATTTTAACTTTTAAAATTCTAGGGGTTGGAACTAAAGTTTTTAAAGTGACTTTACATGTTCCAAAACTTGAGGGCAAGTTTTGTAACTTTCAAAACTTGAGGGCATGTTTTGTAACATTCAAAACTTTTCATCTTTCATAACTTATGAGTTAATGGTTTATTAAAATGAGAGACTTTTCATTTTATGTAACCTATGTGTTGCATAATGGACTTTAAAAGAATGACTTTTGGTAATCCATAACTTGAGGACAAATTATGGATTCCATTAAAACACATAATGATCAAGAATTAAACTAACAAGCAAGTTACAAATAATTCCTATGATCTTCTAAACTCATAAGTTCATGAACATGCATATCAAAAATTTCAAGAATCATAAATAAACCATATAAAACTTGAAATTTTGATAATAGCTATTGAAAATGGATTAGCATAACCATTACACCATCTAAAACAAGTTTTACAACACCAAAATAGTTTAGGGTAATGTTTCTAGTCCATTTCCAGCAGCAAAACTCAAAAATATGCATTCTGGGGATCCTACTCGTCGAGTGCACGAACCTACTCAACGAGTAGGATGAATTAACTCATGGACTCGTCGAGTCCCCTCATGGACTCGGCGAGTTCATGCTGCAGAATGCAGAAAACTGAGTTTTTTCAACAAGTTTGCATCAAGTATCAAATAAACAAGCCTAGGCTTTGTTACCACTAAAGGGTTTTAAGCATTCTAACACTCCTAAGGTGTACATGCAACCCTAGAAACCTTGGATCTATGTTTTACTATGACACATGCAAAATTGGTTTCCAAGGTTCTTAACCTATCTAGCATAGCATGGGGAACTTTTAAACATAAATGCTAGAAGAAGAACATACCTTTTTGTAGTTTGGATTCCTTGAGAACCTTATGAGCCTAGCACCTCCAGTGTGAAGCCTCAAATATCTCACACAACACCATAACACTTGGAATAACCTTGAGAGAAGTTCACCGACACCTCAAAATCGGCTAGCCCTCTATCTTGTACAAGTAGTGCTGATTTTGCTAGACTAGGGGTCTTTATATAGTTATGGCACAAGTAGGGTTACACTATGTAAACCCTAATTGTCATGGATTTCCATATTCCATGATCCATGGGTTTGTAACCTCCATGGACTATCCATGGAGCACCTTATGGGTTTTAACCCAATCCATACAAACCAAGGATCAGTAGCCCATTATACAAGAATAGATGATTTATACAATCAACCCCATATATTTAATTAGTCTCTTTTTGATCACTTAATTAATTCCAAATTAATTCTTTGATCAATACTAACTAAATAATATTATTAATATATTAAAACTTATAATATATTAATAGTCCTAAAGTGTCATTTCTCTCATTTAGTCTATCCAAGTGTTGCAATTCCATGCAACCCAAATGGACCATGCTAATGGGGCCAAGTACATTCCAGAATTAGTTATGAACTTAGACACCTAATCCAACAGTAAGACCATGTGGGGGAACCCATGGCTATCCAGTAGGGAAAGATCATGGAGGGAGCCCATGGCACTTAGGTGTAAGACCATGTGGGGGAGCCCATGACATCCTTAAGCAGGGATATTTGGTAAAGATAGCTTTTATAGCTAATGTTATGTGGTAGAGGTAGCTTTTATAGCTAATGATATGTGGTAGAGATAGCTTGCATAGCTAATATGATATGCGATATGTGGTAGAGATAAGTCATATAGCTAATATGATATGCGATATGCGGTAGATATAGCTTGTATAGATAATATGATATGCGATATGTGGTAGAGATAACTTGTATAGCTAATATGATATGTGATATGTGGTAGAGATAGATTGTATAGCTAATGTGATATGTGTTATGTGGATTGTGTGTGGGGTATGCTTTGGGGAACTCGCTAAGCTTTGTGCTTACGGTTTACGGTTTTGGTTTCAGGTATCATCGATTTGGAAAAGAAGAGCTCGGATTGATCGCAATGCACACACCTATGAATTCCGCAATGAATGATTTTGGGATGAACTCTGATAAATGATTTACTTAAATATGATTTGAAATGTTTGAAATAAATGGTATCAATGTTTTAGCTAAATTAAAAATGAATTTTTTACCCTTGATTTTTGGTTCGTTATACTCACCATACCAATGGGTCTAAGGCACCAAGGTCGGCCCATTTTATGATCTGTGGTACACTAGCTGAAGTTATACTATGATTCCTGATAGTTGGTTATGTGCTAGGAAGTATACTAGTTGTAAATATGGTATGCTAGTATGGAAGACCATGGGAGAGCCCATGGCACCTGGATCTGAGACCATGGGAGAGCCCATGGCAACCGGATGTAAGACAATGTGGAGATCACATGGCTTTCCTATCAAAGACCACGGGAGAGCCCATGGCAATTAGGTGTAAGACCATGTGGAGAGCACATGGCATCCTGGAGTAAGACCCTGAGTACGAGCCCACGACATCCCTATATGTTGTATGCATGGCTTATGTGTATGTGTAGTTGTTATAGATAATTTGATATGTGTTTATATGGATTGTATGTGGGGAACTCACTAAGCATTAGCTTATAGTTTCTTGATTTGCTTCAGGTACTTCAGAGCCTAAGGGCAAGGGCAAGGCTTAATGACGCGGCGTGCACTCTTCGGCATTTGTTTTGATGGAACACTCTGGTGTTTTGAATAAAATGTTAATGTTATGAATTTTAAAAACAGTGGTTAATGTTACTTCACATTTTATGGGAATGTTTGGCTAATTAATAAAATGAAAATTTTATTTGAAAATTTTGGGTCGCTACAACAAGCTTGTATAATAGACAAAAATGTTTGAGTTTACATGTGTTTGGCGATGTGGGATAGAATACCTGGAAAAATAAAACAAAAGTACATAAAAGATATGTAAGGAGCAAGAATAGATCTTGAAAATTGTAACATTCATAAAATTCATGAAAATTTAAAACTTTTTCAAACATCCAAAAACCATTATTTATTACAAAATGTTTTCAAAATAGTTTCATATCAGAGTATCCTAGAAATCAAAATCATAAAATGCGAGGATGTGCACGTCAAGCCTTCGCCTTCCCGCGATCATCCGACGTACATGAAACAAAATCCAAAACTGTAAGCCCGAAGCTTAGTGAGTTCCCCTAAAATACCCGCACAACAAACAACACACATATAATAACAACATACTATGGGCCCAATCAACCATCGGGTTGGAATGCCAACATATTATGGGTCCAATCATCCTTGGGATGGTATACCCTCGGTCCACCACCATCGGGTTGGAATGCCCACATACTATAAGTCCAATCATCCTCGGGATGGAATACTCTTGGCCCACTACCATCGGGTTGGAATGCCTTGGTATGTTGGCTCTCGCACAAAGCAGATGAACCTCAACCACCAATAATCATGTGCACATATATGAGATCATCACATAACAGTCTACAGACAAACAAACTGATCTACAGATCACTAAGCATGGCAACATCCTATCTACC
This sequence comes from Lactuca serriola, assembly GCF_051521515.1. Taxonomy (NCBI): domain Eukaryota; kingdom Viridiplantae; phylum Streptophyta; class Magnoliopsida; order Asterales; family Asteraceae; genus Lactuca; species Lactuca serriola. The sequence continues at coordinate 288,015,672 of NC_136410.1, forward strand.
AGGATACCGATCTAACTGATCATAACCACATAAAAACATCCTATCTACCAGGATACCGATCTAACAGATCACACTAACACTAAAGCAGGATAACAATCTAAAGGGTCGGCCTTGGTGCCTTCGACCCTTGAGTATAGTGAGGAAAACTCACTTCACAATGTCGAACTGTACTGAATTAAAAAAGATCAAACTCCCGATGCACGACTCCAAACTCAAACACCTAAACCACCATTGATCCAATACCATAAATTCCTAACTTGCCAAAATACCCTCAGAAGTCAAACTTGGTCAAAGTAAAAGTCAACGGTCATGGTCAACAGTCCATGTTGACCCAACCCTCATCCAACTTGTCGAGTTGACTATGCAACTCGTCGAGTTCCTTCAGTTCTTTTCTCATTCAGACGCTTTTAAACGAAACCAAAGCTCCAAACTGTAGATCTAGCATCCTATGGTGTAGTTACCATGCAAAGTTGCTAACTTTACGTGCATGCAAGGCTTCAAGGAGCTAAAACAATCAAAACTAGCCTTATGAAGAGGTTTAGGGCATGGAGAAGGGCCAAAGCTTCATAAAGCTTGAGACTTTATGTCAATAAGGGCCTAGAGGAGTCCCAATATGTAGTTACAACTTCAAATCATGCACAAAACCAGAAATGCTCCAAGAATAAGCTAGAAATGACCCTAAACTCTTGAATGAAGAGATCTAACAAGAAAATGATCAAGGTAACAACTTTTTACCTTCAAATGAATGCCAAAACGATGTAGATGTTGGATCTACAAGCCCCTTCTCGTTCCAAGCTTTTAAATCTTCAAGTCTCTTCAAGAAATGCACCAAACATACACTTTTAGCCTCACACACACTCAAAATAAGGGTTAGCTCGATCAGGGTTTTCTTCTGGATGTGAAAAGGTGGTAAGGAGGCTGGAAGGAGGACTTAAGGCCGTTTAAATAGGGTGAAAACCCTAAAAATTAGGGTTTTCATGCACAACCTCTACTCATCGAGTTGGGATCCTCCAACTCGTCGAGTAGGTTCCATAAACCACACGGCCTGATCAGTCTCTACACGACGAGTTGGGGCAGCCAACTCGTCGAGTATGTTTATAATTATGAATATAAAGCTTTAAAATTTATACATGGGAGTCTGGATGTTACAAAAGCTTTGCTTCAATAAGCCAACGCCTTAACCAGTAGACCAACTATTTGTTCGTGTTTATAAGTGAAGGATGCGTATATATGCAGTATACCGAAAAAATTGAGGGATCCATAGACAAAAATTACACTACCGAAAAAAAAATTGAGGGGTATCCCGGGATCCCCTTGGATCCGCCCCTGATGTGAGGCTTGTGAGCCTTAATCTCATGACTGATTGGGCTCCATATGGTACTAGGTTATTTATTATGCCACATGCATAATCGACTGTTTGTATAATTAACTTGTTTCTCACGTGATGCTCATGTAGTCACGGGGTAGGATGATGTAGACTAACTCACGGTTGTTAGAAGAATAATGTTATTGTATCCTCCATCGGTGTAATATATATGTTGGGGTCTCTCTTATTTTCATAAAAACTCTTATAAAGTTAATATGGGACTCAACGGCAGAGACAGTGTCCGCACCCCCCATGACTTAACACATCTTTGTGCGACCTCAGAGCCTCCGTCTTTAAGAGTGAGTGTTAGTGTATCCCACTCCCGTATGACATAGTTTTTTTTGCCTCTGTATATGTTGGAGTCTCTCCTCTTTCCATAAGGGCTCTTTTGGAGACTCCACATATGTATTACAAATACTTTTTCCGCATAAAATCGATTCATTTAATCACATAAAACACAATTATTTTTTAAACATATGAGAACATTTTTTTGTTAAATAGACAAAATTAATAAGGTGAATTATCATTTTGATTATATATGTATGTTTTTGCCTAATACAACTTAAAATTTCAAGACAATTTTGTCTTGAAACATGTTATGATTGGATTAAAAGGTGAGAACTGAATTGCTGAAACATGTGAAACGTGAAGGGGTTGTTTTGTTTGTACAAATGTGACAAAAATGTCAAACAATGTTGTTTGCCTTGATTCAGTAAAAAGTTTGGTAGAAGTCCAGTCCATTTGAGAGGGGTGTTTTTGAAAATTAAATGTGATTTACGGGTCATGACCCGGTAGAGAAGATGAACAGCTAGATGTTATTTTCAGTTACGACTCTTAAGTTTTGAAATTTACATTAGGGCTCCCTTACAATTTACATTACCTTTTTTTTTTGAAACGGACAAATTACATAACCTATCTTTAGGGGTGGCAATTGTTGATACGACACGACAAAAATACACGATACGAAACGAAATTGGGACGAAACTGAAATTCGAATTCGTGTTCGTGTCGTGTTCGTCTCAAGTGTAAAAAACACGATGTCGTGTCGTGTTCGTGTTCAAAATTCGACACGATATTGACACGATTTAACATTTATTTATCGTGTTTTTCGTGTTTGTCGTGTTATATGTGATTAAATATTAATTAAATACACCAATTGTTATATTATGTTATTTTTGTCGTGTCGTGTCGTGCTTGTCGTTTTTTAATTGGTTCGTTTTCGTGTTAGTTAGAAAAAACACGACATCGTGTCGTGTCATGTTCGTGTTACATAAAACATTGGCATGTCGTGTCAGACAAAAACACGATACGATGACCCGATTTGCCATCCCTACCTACCTTCAAGTTAGCAAATGTGATTAAAGAAAGGCATTCATGGTCATATTCTTTTCCGTAAATGAACGAGTATTAAAGTGCGATTTATTTGCATTAATTATTTATTGATTAAGATAAAAATTAACTAAAGGTTATGTGTATTCACCTCTCAAAGCTCTACAACCAATTTGTAAGATTTTTTATAAATAAATAATATTGATATACTATTGATAGATTTAATAAGCATGATTGAGAAATTCTTGTTTAATTTATGTAAAATGCTTGATCCATCTTAGTTGCTAAACGAAATAATTGTTAAAGATGTGATTTGTATTAAACAAATTTAGTTTTCGTTTGATTTTAACCTACCAAGAAGAAGAAATTTAGTTTTGATTTGGATATGTTTAGAAGGCATATCTTAATGGAAATTTGAACTCATGAGTCATGATTGATGTGTACAAATTTACTTTTAAGTTTAAGTTTAAGTTACAGCCTCTGGAGGTCCTTATATGGAAATGAAAACAGATCATCATGGATTTTATTACCAAATTACCCAAGACGCTAAGCTATCAATTGCGCGCTATAGCGGCGCTATAGCGTTTTGCGGAGGTCAAGAACCGCTATTTTCAGTTTAGCGTTTTCATTTCGCGGTACCGCTATTAGCGGCGCTAATCACCGCTATTTACCGCTATTTCAATAACCGCTATAGCGGCGCTATGGGCGCTATTCCATTTTTGTTCACATTTTTGGCAATTTGGTTACTTTTTTCAATGAAAAACTAATCTTAATGATTTCATTACACTTTCATTTTAAAAAGCCCGAACAAATAACATAATTAAAAACATTCAAAGCAACTACGTCTACCGACAACTCTTTTACTCATCTCTTTTTGTACTCACGCCAACTTGAGTTGCCATGGTCACACTCCATTAATGCTTTTTGTAAATCGACCCACGCCTATGAGGCCACGACTTGGGACTTAATTCCTTAAATCAACAACGGCCTACTAATACGATATTGAATTCGTGCAATCCAATTAAACTCGATTTGACACTTTTACACTACCTAGTTTCCATATTAATATAATAGAATATTATGTTATGTTTTTATATGACTTTTTAGGTTTGATGATATTAATTCTATATAGACTTATAGTATTAATACTCAAATATATAAATTCTATATAAATATAATATAAAATTATAAATTATACGTAAGATTAAAAAATCGCTATATCACCGCTATACCACCGCGATAACCGCGATCTCAAATAGCGGCATGTGACCGCTATTGAAATTTTGACCGCGATAACTGCATAGCCAAGACGTCTAAGAGATTTGATGTGATATGGGTCATTATGGATCGTTTGACCAAGAGTGCCCACTACTTGGCTATTCGGGAGAGTTCCTCGGCCGAGAAATCAGTCGATGTGTATGTGCTCGAGATTGTCGCTCGACATGGTGTTCCAGTCTCCATTGTATCTGATCAATATGTTCGGTTTACTTCTTAATTTTGGCAGAGGTTCCACGAGGAACTAGGTACGAGATTGCACTTTAGCACCACTTATCATCCGCAGATTGATGTCCAGAGCGAGCGGACCATCCAAATGCTTGAGTATATGTTGAGATCATGTGTTATAGATTTCAATGGGATTTGGAACTCATACCTTCCTCTGGCTGAGTTTTCATACAATAACAACTATTACTCTAGTATTGGTGTGTCGCCTTTTGAGCTTCTTTATGGGGGGAAGTGTTATACACTGTTTTGTTGGGGAAAGGTCGGTCATAGGGTTATGGGGAAGACCGGGGTGGTCCTTTAGACAACTAAGCTTATTCAGCAGATCGGCCAGAGGTCACAGACAACTCAGAGTCGGTAGAAGAGTTATGCCGACAGGCGTCGATCTGAGTTGGAATTCCAAGTCGGCAATATGGTATTACTAAAGGTATCACCCTGGAAGGGTGTAATACGCTTCAGGAAGAGGGGCAAGTTGGGGCCCCGATTTATTGGGTCGTTTTGAGTAGTGGTCAGGGAACGCAAGATAGCTTATCGACTTGATCTTCCTGAGGAGCTTAGTTAGATTCACAGTAGCTTTCATGTTTCTCAGCTACAAAAGTGTATAGTTGATGATTCAGCAGTGGTTCCTTTGGATGAGATACAGGTTGATGAGCGCATGAACTATGTTAAGAGGCTAGTGGAAATTTTGGATAGGAAGACGAAGGCCTTGCGCCAAAAGGTGGTACCATTGGTCAAGGTTCAGTAGCAGCATCGAAAGGGTTCCGAGTGGACTTGGGAACCCGAGGCAGAGATGTAGGAGCACTACCCAGAGTTATTCGCAGCGTCAGACTTTGAGGACGAAGCCTGATTCAAGTGGGGGAGAATTATAACACCCAGCCAATCAGGTATTTCCATTCCTAACATAAAGTATTAAATTATGGCAAAAATGGACCTTACGCCTTGCGTACTTAGGGAATACGCAGGATGTAAGCCTTTAATGAATGACGCAAATGTTGGAGAGTACGTTGGGCGTACTTAATGGGTATGCAAGGCATACTCAACAATTATGCAAACCCTAAATCTGGGGTTTTGAGCCCTATTTAAGCAACTTAACCATCATCAATCCCTTCCACCTTCAGCCTCCATCCTCCCAAACGAACCCTTGCAAACCTTAATATTCTTTTGAGAGTTTTTGAACTATTTGAGTGTTTTGTGTCCATCCTTGAAGGAAGAAGATCATTGGAGTGCTCCTGGAAAGCTTTAAGCATTATAGATCTGGGATTTGTACCTCTCAAGCAACCTCCAGAAGGTATAAAGTTCTGAACTTGATGAATGTTTCACTAGATCTTGTTAGTTCTTAAGTTTTGTACATTTGGTCCCATAATCTTGGTCTAGTTGAGTATGAGTAACCTTTTCAAACGTTTTGAGGTGCTTGGAGTCATAAAAATGTGATCTTGATCCTTCCCTTTCACCCATGCGTGAGTAATGGGGATTATAACCTTATTTTATGTTAGGATTTTTAATTTTGGACATTTTCTAGTCATACAAAGTCATAAAGTTGGAAAATTTATGATTTAAGAGGTTATTTGGGGTTAGATCTGAGACTTGGATGTAATGACTAAAAGGAATAAGAAGTTAATGAGGAAAATGGGAGTTGATCGAGTACACCAGGCGTACCTTATGAGTACATAGCACGTACTAAATGGAGGGCCCGTAATCTGGAAGGCACCCTCTACGCTGGGTGTAGAGTTGGAGTACACAGTGCCTATTCGGTGTGTGATGACTCTTTTACTTTTTTGATTTTGGCCTCTAACCATGGACTTGACCAAGTTTGAATTAAGGGAATTTTGGGTAATTTGAATAGTAGTTTCAGATTAGGTCCCTATTTATTGTATAGGTGACCTGTAGAGACAGTACTTGGAGCATTTATTGATTCAACTATTATTCAGACTGTGCAGTGAGTTTCTCCTCACTGTACTCGTGGGTCGAAGACACCAATGCCGAACCACTAGGTTATGTACCCTGGTATATTGAATGATGTTATGTTGATTATATGATAGACTGGTAGATCTGTATGATTACATGTATATGTTGATTATATGTTAGACTAGTAGATATGTATGATTACATGTACGTGTTAGTTATGTTTGTTTGTGGGCCATAAGGGAAATCCATTTGGGAGACTGTAAGTCAGAGGGGCAATCCATTCGAGAGATTGTGGGCCAGGGCAATCCAGTCAGGAGACTGTGGACCCAACATGTAATATGTTTATCTGTTCGGTTATGTGTGGTACTTTGGTGGGAACTCACTAAGCTTTGGCTTATACTTTGATTGTATGGTTTCAGGTACTTCAGAGGACAGGGACAAGGCGAATGCATGATCGTGCACATCATCATGTACTTTAATATGATTTACGATTTTGGGATACTCTGATATGTGGTTATGCCTTTTGGAAACTTTGTTTTTTGTAAAACTTATGGATTTTAAATGGTTTTAAAATTTGAATTTTTTTTGTCATGATTTTGGGATGTTACATGGTATATTCGACAGTTGGTCAGACAATTCATCAGGTAAGGTGATTCTTTCATATGATCGTTGACTTAGGATTTGTAAGAATCGATTAGGCAGAGTAGGTGGTCTTACATCAGATTATATACACCTATAATGTTTGTTTTCATGAATGTTATTATGATTTAGTATCATTAAAATTATTATGGGCTTGAAAACCCTATGCATCTCACCAGGTTTCCTAAACTTGACCCATTCAATTTATATGCATCACAGGTAGCGGAACTAAGGCTACTGAAGTCTAGTTAGGATGTCAAGTGAAAATAAGGTATGTGCATGTAATAGTATTTCTGGACCTTTATTTTTATGTTTTAACCTATGTTTGGATATTAATGGTGACATCCATGGTATTTTAATAAAAATAAAATAACTTATGTGATCTAAAATTGTTTTAATTAAACTGGGATTTTCCGCAACACCATAACTCGAAGCATAAAGAAAAAGTTTTAATTGGTTCTTAAAATAAGGGGATGTCACACCTTATGAAAAACTTCCCACACTTTTTGGTGGCCGAATGGTTTTCCATTATTGGTAACTTTGAATTGGTAGTACAGGGTTGATAAAGTATTAAAGTCATTGCAACCAATTTCTGCATGTTTTTAAGATTCTCAAATATGCCATTAAACTTGGTGCAATCCGCTTGTAGGTCACGCCATTTTCCATTGACCGTGTCGTAGGTCTACTCTGTTTTCCTTACTAGTAGCACGTGAAAGTGCTCCAAAACACGATTCTAAAAACTTTCTCCTGATTGTGCGTTGCCTCTTCTCAAGTCACATGATATTAAAATCCAAGCTTTCGCTAATGTCACAACTAGGAATTCTAATGCTTTTGTAAACATTAACAATGATGACATTTGTCACTAAAACTTGAAAGCATGCATGATGTTTATTCAATGACAACAAAAATTCCGTCAAACACTCTATGTAAAACTTCAAATAGTCAACAAAGGATTGGAAACCCTAAAAATCCCGATTTAAGTCCAATATGGACTAGGATTTTCTTATTGGGCCTAATGGACCAATAAGCCTCCAATTTGACTAATTTGGGCTTAGAACCCTTAATTGGGCTCTAATTCAACCCACTTTTATAAGATTTGACATTTTGGGCTATATTGGGCCTAAAATGGAATAAACTAACCTAATTAGTTTTAATGGGCCATAAAACCCATTCCCTCATGCTAATTGGGCCGTGAACCATCCAAAGAAGCCCATCGGGCCGAAAAGTAATTATGGGCCTAAGAAATTCGATCAAAGCTAAGAGGTTAAGCGCAACATCATTCTCTTCATATCTCTAGGCCCATTCTCGGCCCAATGAGTAAAAAAATGTATAATGCAAGAGTGATTAGTGAGGTGCCACCTCACTAATAACCATTAGTCCTCCATGAAAAGTACACAACATGCATCCATAAACTCTCATGTTCCCATTAACCCATCATTTCAAGCTTCTCTCCCCTCTCTTCTTCTTCTACTCTCGGCCGAGACTACTCCCCCACACACCACCATTTCAAATTACTTCAAACACTCTCCAAGAACTTCTACACTTCCTCTAAATTTTCGAAGCTTTGTTTGGATCTTCAAGGAGTTTATCATTTAGATTATCATCTTGGTAAGTTCTCATTTGGGTTCATGGTTTAACTTCTTGATTTCCTCAAAGATCTCTCCTTAAACCATAACATTCCATGGATTATACCTCTTTGCTTCATAGATTTCGAAAACCACTCAAGGGAAGTTTGTTCAAGGCCGAAAACTTCTTCATCTTTTCTTTAAAACCGAAACAATAAACCCAAGGTGAGTTCATACCCCCCTTTTTTTTACTTGTTTTTTGGGGAGAATACAAGTACAATGTGTTTATATATGTGTATATGTTTGTCATATGTGATTTCTTTGGTTTATATCGTGAAAACATGATGTTATTTGCTAAATATTGAAATCTATGGATAATGTGTGAAGAATACATAAACAATGAACATATTAAACAACATACTTCAAATATCTTAGGATCTTTAGGCTTAAGAAGTGAAAACAAAGTCAAAATCCTTATAAGTGTCATTTTTGCAAGAGTAATCAAAGTTTGGGTAAAATATGGTATTTTCGGTTTTATAAGGACCAAAGATTATTATTTACATAGAAATCTAACTTTTATGAAAATAAAATTTGTCTAGGGGTAAAAAAACATAAATTTTAGCTTAATGGGCTTTAAATTTGGGCCTCACGAGTTTTGGGCCCAAAGTTGCAAAAAATGAAGTATTTGAGGGGCTGAATTGGAAAAGTTAACAAACTATGAGTTTAAAACATAAATAAAACTGTTTTGAGGGCTGAAAATGACTTTGATGCAAAAATTGGACTAAAAATGCAAATTTTTTGATTTTGGGGTAAAAATTGTAAAACTTACGAAATTTGAGCCAAAAGTGTAAACTTTTTACAACTATGGGCTGGAAATGATAAATACAATAGTTTTGGGCTGAAATTAATATTTAAATAAAGTTTGGTTCTAAAATGTCAAGAAAACGGCTTAAGGACCAAAAATGTCAATTTTCATAAAAGGGGACTAAAAGTGCCATTTTTAGAGATAAAGGGGATGAAATGGTCAAATTAAATGTTTTCAGGCCAACTAAAGAAATACTAAATTATTGAGTTAAAAATATTAAGTTTATAACGCATGGTTTTAAATATATATATATATATATATATATATATATATATATATATATATATATATATATATATATATATATATATATATATATATATATAACCAAAGCTTTGTTATAAACCAAACGTCAAAGTATTTTAACACTTAGAATAAACATCGAACTCACAACAAATAACTACATTACGAACTTAAGATCTATAAATTATAAATGATTCAATGGTTGGGCTCAAATATCTCCTATTCGTGCTATTGGGCCTTTGTGGCCCAATATCATGATTAATGGACCCATTATATTCAAACATGTTTATTGGGCTTCCGGTGACCAATTACATACCTTGTGGGCCTTTATCAACTTTAATATGCTATTGGGCCATAATGGTCCATTTGCATTGCTAGTAAGACCCTGAACCTTTTTAATATGCTTAATGGACTATAACTTGTCTGTAGCATACTCGACACCCTATAATAACATACAAAGTTAGTAGGCCTCCGTAGTCCTCCTCTCTTCGTCTGTTAGGATTACCTTTTATTCAAGTAAACATAAATCAGGTTGTTAAACTAGGTTATTCAATTTTAGTTGGATTTAGTGGGAAATAACGGGTGACACCAATAAGTGTCGGTCGTAGTCTGTAGTTATAACCAGAGTCTCTTGGAGGGAGAGTGAGAGTTTGTGTATAGATTTATACGGGGGTGACTCCCCCACACCTGAGCTGTTCGCTACAGTTAGACTCGGCCAGTCTAGGGTGACAAAATCTTGATCAAAACCGACATCCGATAAAATGCCAAGACAGGCGAATTAGTCATTATTATGCATGGTTATAACGACTCACATAGAGATCCATTACCAGCTATGTATTCATGGGAAATCATATTTATTTAAGATGATACAATAATAAAAAACTATCATATTATTTATATCGGAAAACATCGGGTTTTCGGGGGAAACAACATCATTCACTTCTACATACAATAACTATAATACAAGAATAAACCTTGAACAACAATCACTTTTACATGTCTCGAAATCACATTCATATGCACTTATAGGATCATCACATCTTTGGTCGCAAAGAGTTTTTACAGAAAATATCGGATTTTCTGGGTTTTACAAACAATACAAACTGGTTTATATCAAACATGCTTATGAACTCACCAACATTATATATGTTGACGTTTTCAAAATAACTTGTATTCTCAGGAAATCGTTAGACTGAAGAACCTCCAAGTGTGTTTCAGGAAATTTCTTTTGTGTAACGTTAAACATCAGACAATTTATGTTTTGAAATATGTCGTGTAAACAATGTACTTGATGTGAACAAGGTCAGTTGTAATGTATTAATGCATGGTGATGTTTATGTTATGTTTCATGTATATTCATTGTGATGATATTTCAATTTAAGTCACACGAGCCCTCAGACGTTTCCGTCGTCTAGTTCGGGGGTGTGACAGGTTGGTATCAGAGCTCTGTTTATAGTAAACTGACATATCTAACCACACATTGATATGCAACTATAAACCCAAAGAGGGACTAAATAACTCTGAACAAAACAAATAAAATACAATAATAAACAATCTTACTTGTGCGACTTAGAAAAATAAACATAATAACAATTCAAATAAGATGATTAGAAAATCCTGACATCTCGGTTAAGCCAGGACTGTTCATAGTTGTATTAGGGGCGAATGTAGCCTGGTCAACTACATTTCCTCCAGAATACAACTATCACATGCCCTGGGGCGATCGTGATGGTCGGTAAACCTAAGACATACCCTTTTGTTAACCAAGAAGAGAACATCAACCCAATTTTTTTATAACAACTAAAACATCTTAGGAATAATAATAGTTTATACCCTCCTTGCGTCTTCCTCATCACAATTACCATGGAAGAGGAGCATCAAGGCATTCAGTTTCACCAGGCCTTGGTGGCCCACAGAATGATTGAAGACGGCCACGAGGAAGGACAAGGAGCAGCACACTGCATTGGGCCCGACGAGTATACTGATACGGATTACGAGTTCGAGGGGACCGATGACGACATGGAGGAGGAAGGAGACACAGACGAAGCCCCCGTCGAATCACCTACCGACGAGGCAGACCAGGACCACCCTGCTCCACCAGGAAACCCCGTGGGAGAGGATCGTTCTCTAGAGGCAAAGGCAGCCGCACTTCGGCAACAGCTATTTGCCATGGAGGCACGAGCGGTGCAGGCTGAACTGGAAAGGGATGAGGTCATCTGGGAGATGACCGAGATGGCCAAGATGTTGGAACAACATTTCGGAATATGATCTCACTACCACTGCTGGACCCCTCCTAGTGTGTTTAGAATCAGTAGACCCCCTACTAGTGTTATGTTATCTTATGCTTACCATGTTATGTACTACCGACTCCATGTTTAAGTGATTACACTACTCATAGAGTCGTTATGCTGCCGAACTTTGTACCCTTATGTATGCTCTTTCGAGCAAATTTTCATGTATCAAAGTACGGATATTATTAGTGTAAAATATTATGTATTTTATCTTGATGTTGTCATCTGCTATGTGTTTTATATCCTTATTGTTTTGTGTAAATATATGGAGTCAATTAGATGCACAATCGATTCACGGAATTCCCAACTTAAATACAATACGTACTCAACATATTTCTGTTCCGTAACAACAAGATGCCGTAAAGCCCAAACCGTGGAAACAATCAACCACCGACACCACCAGAAATCAACTTAGTTGCATTTCAAGCAGTTGTATCTGCTGTAGTCACAGTGACATTGCCGCAGATCCACAATGGGAACAATGGTGGAGGCAACGGACAAGGGGCCGGAAGCTCAAACAACGAAATGAACCAGGGGCCTACCTAGACATGATCCTAAAAAGATTTTACCAATGCCTAGCCACGAACCTTTAATGGCACGGGGGGAATGATAACCCTGAAGAGATGGATTGAAAAAGTGGAATCGGTGTTCGAGATATGTGAATGCCCCGAAGAGGTCAAGGTGAAGTTTGCAGCATGTACATTTGTTGATCAAGCTCTCACCTGGTGGAATGGACATGTAGAGGCCATGACTCTTCCCGTAGCCAATGCCATGTCGTGGGTGGAATTGAAAGAAATGTTGATGGCTGAGCGATATTTAGAAAATGGAGCAAGAGTTATGGAACCTCACAATCCAAAACTCCGACGTCGATGCTTACATATCAAGGTTTAGTGAACTGTCTCTATTGTGCCCTGGCATGATTACCTCAGAAGGAAAGAAAATTAAACGATTCATCTGGGGATTAACTCCCCCAATTCAAGGAAACATGATAGCCGCAAATCATGAAACCTTTGACAACGCCAAGAGGTTGGCCAAGAAGCTGTACGACCACAACAACAACAAGGGGGAAAAAGCAGGGGAAACTGAAAGCAAGAAGGATAGGGATAACAAGAAGGGAAAGAATAACAAGCGGAAGGGAGGACAAGGCTCAGAGTCGTCAAAGAAACAAAAAACAGTGATAGTTCATGCTGCAACCACCCAAGTCCCTTCCACACCACATGCTCCAACTTCATCTACCCCAAGTTCCCCTAAGCAGTATTCCGGAAATCTCCCAAAGTGCAACAAGTGCAATCTTCATCACAATGGTGAATGCAGGGAGATGCATTGTACCGGTTGCAACCGAAAGGGTCACATGGAAAAATATTGTAGAACCTATCCTCCCCAGAACCAGCAACCGGGAAACAACAACAACAACTGAAACAACAACAACAACACCAACAACAACAACAACAACGGCAACAACACTGGGGATAGCCACACCTGTTATGGATGTGGAAGGACTAGGCATTTCCATCGAAACTGCCCTAATGTTAACAACCCAGGGAATGGAGGAACATGGAGAGTGTTGACCATGGGTCAAGGAGAAGCGGTTTAGGATCCCGATGTTGTCACTAGTACGTTTCTCCTTAACAACACATATGCATGCATCCTGTTTGATACTGAGGCGGAGCAGATTTTTGTGGGTAATAAATTCAAATATTTGCTAAAACAACAACCCCGGAAGCTTAATGAAACCTTTACGGTGGAAATGGCTAATGGGAAAACAGAATCAACTGGGGAAATCTATGTAGGATGTACCCTGACCTTAAATCACCACACGTTTCAAATAAATTTGATGCCTGTAACTATTAGGAGTTTTGATGTGATTATCGACATGGATTGGTTGAGCCCCCATCATGCCAAAATTATGTGTCATGAGAAGGTCGTTCGCCTTCATCTCCCTAACCACGAAACCCTAATTATATACGGAGACAAACCCAATATGAACCTTCATCTTATCTCGTGTATTAAGGCACAGAAGTGTCTAAAAAAGAAGGACTTGGCATTTCTGGCTCACATCATGGATAAATCCAAGGAAGAGGTTAGTATTCAATACATCCTAGTGGCTTGCGATTTCCCTGACATCTTTCTTGAAGACCTTCCGGGGATACCTCCAGAAAGGCAAGTCGAGTTTCGAATTGACCTTGTGCCAGGAGCTACACCCATCGCCAAATCGCCCTATAGGTTGGCTCCTGCGGAGATGCAAGAACTATCAAGCCAACTTAACGAACTCTTGAGTAAGGGATTCATCAGACCTAGTTTCTCACCTTGGGGAGCTCTGGTCCTATTTGTTAAAAAGAAGGACGGATCCTTTAGAATGTGCATCGATTATAGAGAGATGAATATGCTCACTATCAAGAATCGCTACCCACTTCCACGAATCGACGATCTATTTGACCAGCTTCAAGGAGCAAATTACTTCTCTAAGATAGATCTGCGATCCGGCTACCACCAACTCAAGGTCCGGGAAGAGGATATCCCCAAGACCGCTTTCCGAACTCGCTATGGACATTATGAATTTGTTGTAATGCCCTACGGTCTAACGAATGCCCCTGTCACATTTATGGACCTGATGAATCGAGTTTGCCGACCATTCCTCGACAACTTTTTCATCGTTTTCATCGACGATATTCTGGTCTATTCTCGAAGCGAAGGGGAACATAGTCAACATCTCCGACAAATCTTGGAAACCCTGTGAGCTGAAAAGTTATATGCAAAACTCTCTAAGTGTGAGTTCTGGCTCCGTAGCGTAAACTTTTTAAGGTCATGTTGTCAGCCAAGAAGGGATACATGTGAACCCTTCTAAGATCAAATCCATTAAAGGATGGGCAGTCCCAACGACACCCACTGAAATTCCTTAATTTCTGGGTCTCGCAGGCTATTACAGAAGATTCATTCAGAACTTCTCCAGAACAGCCAAGCCACTTACCATGCTTACACAGAAGGGCGTACCATTTGAATGGACAGAAAAATAGGAGGTTGCCTTCCGAACTCTGAAACAAGCTCTCTGTAGTGCGCCAGTACTATCATTACCAGAGTGAACTGAAGACTTCGTAGTTTACTGCAATGCTTCGAATCAGGGTTTAGGCTGTGTACTCATGCAGCAGGGGAAGGTGATAACATATGCATCCCGACAACTAAAGACACATGAGGTGAATTATACCACCCATGATCTCGAATTGGGAGTTGTGGTCTTTGCCTTGAATATTTGGAGACACTACCTTTATGGTACAAAGTGGACCATTTTCACCGACCACAAGAGCCTCCAACACATTTTAAATCAAAAGGAGTTAAACATGAGGCAGTGAAGATGGGTTAAGCTGCTAAACGATTATGAGTGTGAAATCAAGTACCCCCCCCCCCAGGCAAGGCTAACGTGGTAGCTAATGAATTGAGTCGGAAAGAATACTCAAATCGTCGTTTAAAAAGTCTTTCAATAACCATTCAATCCCATCTGTCCTCGCAAATCAAAGAATCCTAATTGGATACCATGAAGACAGAACACAGAACAAGCGAAGCGTTACGTGGAATGGAAAAGAACTTCAAAGTCAAGGAGGATGGAGCATATTATTTAATGAACCAAATTTAGGTCCCTAAACTTGGGGGATTCAAAGAGGTAGTCATGAATGAGGCCCATAAGACACAATACTCCATCCATCCGGGTTCAGATAAAATGTACCTAGATATCAAGCAGCATTATTGGTGGCCTAACATGAAGGCAAAAATTGCCACTTACGTTAGCAAGTGCCTCACATGCGCTAAAGTGAATGTAGAATATCAAAAGCCCTCAGGACTATTACAACAGCCAGTAATACCTGAGTGGAAATGGGAAAGGATTACCATGGACTTTGTGACCAAATTACCCAAGACAAATGACGGATTGGATGCCATATGGGTAATAGTCGACAGGTTGACGAAATCTGCCTATTTCTTGCCAATAGGAGACATACAAGATGGAACGACTGACGAGAATCTACATCAAAGAGATTATGAAACTCCATGGAGTACCAATATCTATCATCTCTGACCGAGATAGTAGATTCACTTCACGCTTTTGGAAAACGCTTCAGAGAGCTATGGGAACACAACTCGACATGAGCACTGCTTACCACCCACAAACGGATGGTCAAGGTGAGAAAGCCATTCAAACTCTTGAAGATATTCTTCGATCATGTGCGATAGACTTTGGAAGGTCTTAGGATATCCACTTGCCTTTAATTGAGTTTTCGTACATCAACAGTTATCACACAAGCATAAAAGTTGCTCCTTTTGAAGCATTATATGGGCGTAAATGTAGATCACCATTGTGTTGGGCTGAGGTAGGTGACACTCGGTTAGCAAGAGGAACGACACCGAACAATGCATTAACAGGGCCATAAATCATACGTGAAACGACAGAGAAGATAGTTCAAATCAGAGCTCGACTTCAAGCATCATAAGACTGACAGAAGAGCTATGCTGATAAACGACGAAAGCCCTTGGAATTTCAAGTCAGGGATCGGGTGTTGTTAAGAGTCTCTCCCTGGAAAGCAGTGATTCGTTTCGGGAAACTGGGAAAATTCAACCCACGATACATTGGGCCATTCTAGGTTCTTACCCGAATCGATCCAGTGGCCTATAGGTTGCAACTACCTAGTGAGCTCAGCAGTGTACACCCCGTGTTCCATGTTTCCAATTTAAAGAAGTGCTTATCCGACGAAACTCTGGTCATCCCATTGGAAGAAATCAAAATCAACGAGAATCTCCTGTTCGTCGAGGAACTAGTTGAAATCATTGACAGGGAAGTGAAGCGTACTAAGCAAAGTCGCATTCCGATTGAGAAAGTTCGGTGGAACGCAAAGCATGGACCGGAATTCACATTAGAACGCGAAGATCAGACGAAGCAAAAGTACCCTCACCTATTCTCGCATTCTTAAATCTAGCTTCAAAAAGAATTTTGGGACGAAATTCCCTCTAACGGGGGGATGATGTCACAACTAGGAATTCTAATGCTTTTGTAAACATTAACAATGATGACATTTGTGACTAAAACTTGAAACCATGCATGATGTTTATTTAATGACAACAAAAATTCCATCAAACACTCTATGCAAACACTTCAAATAGTCAACAAAGGATTGGAAACCCTAAAAATCCAGGTTTAAGTCCAATATGGACTAGGATTTTCTTATTGGGCCTAATGGACCAATAAGCCTCCAATTTGACTAATTTGGGCTTAGAACCCTTAATTGGGCTCTAATTCGACCCACTTTCATAAGATTTGACATTTTGGGCCATATTGAGCCTAAAATGGAATAAACTAACCTAATTAATCTTATTGGGCCATAACTAACCTAATTAGTTTTAATGGGCCATAAAACTCATTCCCTCATACTAATTGGGCCGTGAACCATCCAAAGAAGCCCAATGGGCCAAAAAGTAATTATGGGCCTAAGAAATTCTATCAAAGCTAAGAGGTTAAGCGCAACATCATTCTCTTCATATCTCTAGGCCCATTCTCGGCCCAATGAGTAAAAAAAAATGTATAATGCAAGAGTGATTAGTGAGGTGCCACCTCACTAATAACCATTAGTCCTCCATGCAAAATACACAACATGCATCCATAAACTCTCATGTTCCCATGCACCCATCATTTCAAGCTTCTCTCCCCTCTCTTCTTCTTCTACTCTTGGTCGAGACTACTCCTACACACACCACCATTTCAAATTACTTCTAACACTCTCCAAGAACTTCTACACTTCCTCTAAATTTTCGAAGCTTTGTTTGGATCTTCAAGGAGTTTATCATTTAGATTATCATCTTGGTAAGTTCTCATTTGGGTTCATGGTTTAACTTCTTTATTTCCTCAAAGATCTCTCCTTAAAACATAACATTCCATGGATTATACCACTTTGCTTCATAGATTTCGAAAACCACTCAAGGGAAGTTTGTTTAAGGCCAAAAACTTCTTCATCTTTTCTTCAAAACCGAAACAACAAACCCAAGGTGAGTTCATACCCCCTTGTTTTTGGTTTTTACTTGTTTTTGGTTTTTACTTGTTTTTGGGGGAGAATACAAGTACTATGTGTTGATATATGTGTATATGTTTGTCATATGTGATTTCTTTGGTCTATGTCATGAAAATATGATGTTATTTGCTAAATATTGAAATCTATGGATAAAGTGTGAATAATACATAAACAATGAACATATTAAACAACATACTTCAAAGATCTAAGGATCTTTAGGCTTAAGAAGTGAAAACAAAGTCAAAATCCTTATAAGTGTCATTTTTGCCAAAGTAATCAAAGTTTGGGTAAAATATGGTATTTTCGGTTTTATAAGGACCAAATACTATTATTTACATAGAAACCAAACTTTTATGAAAATAACATTTGTCTAGGGATCAAAAACATAAATTTTAGCTTAATGGGCTTTAAATTTGGGCCTCACGAGTTTTGGGCCCAAAGTTGCGAAAAATGAAGTATTTGAGGGGCTGAAATGGAAAAGTTAACAAACTATAAGTTTAACACATAAATAAAACTATTTTGAGGGCTGAAAATGACTTTGATGCAAAAATTGGGCTAAAAATGCAAAGTTTTTGATTTTGGGGTAAAAATTGTAAAACTTACGGAATTTGAGCCAAAAGTGTAAACTTTTTACAACTATGGTCTGGAAATGATAAATACAATAGTTTTGGGCTGAAATTATTATTTAAATAAAGTTTGGGTCTAAAATGTCAAGAAAAACGGTTTAAGGACCAAAAATGTCAATTTTCATAAAAGGGCACTAAAAGTGCCATTCTTATAGATAAAGGGGCTGAAATGGTCAAACTAAATGTTTTCAGGCCAACTAGAGAAATACTAAATTATTGAGTTAAAAACATTAAGTTTATAACGCATGGTTATATATATATATATATATATATATATATATATATATATATATATATATATATATATATATATATATATATATATATATATATATATAACCAAAACTTTGTTATAAACCAAACGTCAAAGTATTTTAACACTTCGAATAAACATCGAACTCACAACAAATACCTACATTACGAACTTAAGATCTATAAATTATAAATGATTCAATGGTTGGGCTCAAAAATCTCCTATTCGTGCTATTAGGCCTTTATGGCCCAATATCATGATTATTGGGCCCATTATATTCAAACCTGTTTATTGGGCTTCTGGTGACCAGTTACATACCTTGTGGGCCTTTATCAGCTTTAATATGCTATTGGGCTTTAATGGTCCATTTGCATTGCTAATAAGACCCTGAACCTTTTTAATATGCTTAATGGACTATAACTTGTCTGTAGCATACTCGACAGCCTATAATAACATACAAAGTTAGTGGGCCTCCGTTGTCCTCCTCTCTTCGTCTGTTAGGCTTACCTTTTATTCAAGTAAACATAAATCAGGTTGTTAAATCAGGATATTCAGTTTTAGTTGGATTTAGTGGGAAATAACAGGTGACACCAATAAGTGTCGGTCATAGTCTGTAGTTATAACCAGAGTCTCCTGGAGGGAGAGCGAGAGTTTGTCTATAGATCTATACGAGTGTGACTCCCCCACACCTGAGTTTTTCGCTACAGTTAGACTCGGCCAGTCTAGGGTGACAAAATCTTGATCAAAACCGGCATCAGATAAAATGCCAAGACAGGCGAATTAGTCATTATTATGCATGGTTATCACGACTCACATAGAGATCCATTACCAGCTAAGTAATCATGGGAAATCATATTCATTTCGTTAAGATGATACAATAATACAAAACTATCATATTATTTATGTTCGAAAACATCGGGTTTTCCGGGGAAACAACATTATTCACTTCTACATACAATAACTATAATACAAGAATAAACCTTGAACAACAATCACTTTTACATGTCTCGAAATCACATTCATATGCACTTATGGGATCATCACATCTTTTGTCGCAAAGAGTTTTTACAAAATATATCGGATTTTCTGGGTTTTACAAACAATACAAACTGGTTTATATCAAACATGCTTATGAACCCACCAACATTATATAAGTTGATGTTTTCAAAATAACTTGTATTCTCAGGAAATCGTTAAACTGAAGAACCTCCAAGTGTGTTTCAGGAAATTTCTTTTGTGTAATGTTAAACATCAGACAATTTATGTTTTGAAATATGTCGTGTAAACAATGTACTTGTTGTGAAAAAGGTCAGTTGTAATGTATTAATGCATGGTGATGTTTATTATGTTTCATGTATATTCATTGTGATGATATTTCAATTTAAGTCACACGAGCCCTCGGATGTTTCCGCCGTCTGGTTCGGGGTGTGCCAGCTAAATCTTCCTCCTCTTTTTAACTCCAACCCATAGTTCTTTTTTTCCTTTTCCTTTTGGTTGCCTTCTTCGAGATGGTTGTGGTGTTTCTTGAACCCTTGTTTCATCGTTGTTGTCGAGGTTTATAGTTTGAGATTGAGAGAATGGGACTTGAGATGGTTACGTTTGGAATTGTTGTGGTTGACAAGGTTTGGGTTCAAAATCTTGGAATTGGGGTTGAGTGAATTGTTGTTGTGGTCGTTGCTGTTGGTAGAATTGTGGGTGGTATGGAAGGTTAGTGAATAGAGGTTGTTGTTGGACTGGAATTGGGGTTGAGTGAATTATTGTTGTGGTCGTTGCATGTAATTTTGATAAGCATTTGGAGTGTTTAGGGTGGTTGGGGTGTTTGGAGCGGGTGGGGTGTTTTGGGTTGGATCCATATTTTGAAGAAAATATGAAAGTAGAAGAAATTTTGTGTGTCGTTGTAGTGTAAAATGTATGTAAAATGTTTATTATATATAGGTAGTTTAATAAAAAAATTTAGTTCCTCCGTAAACAACAACGGTCAAATATGTGACCATTTGCGACATTTGACTAACTCTTCGCTTCCTATTTGTTGTCTTCGCCCGTGTCTACTATCACACTACAAGGCAACTATACACACCAAGGGTGGTGTTCACGCGTAGTCAACCTTGCCACGTTGGCCTTCACGCGTTGATTACTCGACCATACCTGATGGCCTTACAGATTAACTTATAACATTAACTTATAAACTGCCAAGACATCTGATGAGTAGAGATCAAGTATTATGATCCCAATATATAAGAACAAAGATGATGCCCAAAGTTGTAGTAACTATAGAGGTATTAAACTACTCAGTTATATCATGAAACTTTGGGAGAGAGTTTTGCAGGCTGGTTTATGCAACATCACAGCTATTAAAGAAAACCAATTTAGTTTAATGCATGTGAGGTTGACTACTGATGCAATCTACTTCCTTAGACGTTTTATGAGAAATGTATAGAAATAAATATAATCTACATATGGTGTTCATAGAGATTTTGTCATGGAAACTGAAGGTTATAGTTTTCTTGTTAACCTTATTCCCATCTTCTTGCCCAACTTTGATAATATTCTCGGCATGGAATGGTTGTTAAAGAACACACTCAAGCGTGAAAAGTTTCTTTGTGAAAACTTATGAATGGTGACTTGGGAACTGTGAGACAATACTTGGGACGAGTATGAGTAGGTGTGAATAGTAGTAGAGGCCTATACTACTGGAAGCACAGGACTCACACTTGGATCAGGGAAAGTCACAAGGTTACCAAGAAACTAGTAATTGATTCCGTTTTTGTTCAAGTATGTCATTACCTTCGTTCCGGTGATGACTAAGAAGATGATTTTCGTTCAGACCTTAATGGTCGTAAACAATCAAATCCGACTAAAATAGATATGCGAAGTGAGGTGATTGGTTCAGAGAACCATGTCTCGTGTAGTGACGAAATTTTAGTTAAAGAATTGAAGAATGAGATGGTCAGACAGAGAGAACAATTCAAACGGTAGAAGATATGCTTTGTGCATATGTGTGGGAGTTGGTGCACGTCAAGTAGAATCACCATCGAGGCCCAAATTATAATTAAAAAAATAAAATAAGAATGAGATAAGAGCGAAATATTCCCAGACACTTTTATCATTATGATTTCGGGGACGAAATCCTCAAAAGGAGGTGGTATTTGTAACATACACGTTCAGTTATCGTGTTATATAATTTTAAAAGTAAATAATATTATGAAATATTATATGATTTTGATTATTGAGTTCTAACAGATAGTTTTTACTAGAAATAAAGCAAAATTATGTTTAGAATCACTCGGAAAGTATTGGAAGTCTTATGAGATTTCAATCAAAAGGCAAATAGTGAAATTTAACGAAAATATAAAATTTGAAATAAGTAAAATTTTATTATTACAAGTTGTAGATAATCTCGTTAGAAACATTTAGGCGAAAACCCTCATCGAAATCCAAGTTATAACGAAGAAGTTATGACCAATCGAAGATCCGCGACAAAACCGGCACGACGCCGAATGACGTAAAAAGTGAGTTTTTGATAAGCTATTTTTTAGCCTTATTAATCTAAATAAAAGTCGCTGTATTCGTTAAACCGAGAATTTTCATAAAAAGAACGCCAAAATCTGACTTCGTATGAGGAAGTTATGATTTTTCTAAGTTTCAGCTTAGCAGTAGACAGCTAAAAACTCGAATTTTAGATCGAGTGATTTTTAGCCGAAACAATCTAAACGAGAATTGAAGGTCTCGTCAATAGTAGCACAACGGTAAAAAGACTGACGAAAACGAACGTCGGATGAAGAAGTTATGAATTTTTAACGGACTTTTCATGTCCCAGCCCGTTAAAAATATAATAATAATAATGAATTCAAAATTAACCGATGGAGTCTAAATGAAAGTTGTATAGTATATTCTATTCTACGTGTGCATATAAAGAACGTCAAAAAAGGAGCTCGTACGCAAAAGATATGAATTTTTGAAGTTATTAAATAAAAATAAATGAAAATTCGAAATATTATCCGTAGCCGTACACCCAGCGTACGAGCCTACGCTCAACGTACGTGTGCGATCCGAAATTAGCCACGTCTCTCACTCTTCGCCCTATGTACCACGTCCGAGCCCGAGAACCGAACAAGTGACACCTCGCTAGTACGCCCCGCGTACTGAGCCGCCTCGGTGTATGCCCAGCGTACCGAGGACTACGCCCATCGTAGTTAGTAGCTTTGCATGCTATAAATAAAGGTAGAGGGTCTGCGGATTTATGTTAGAAATTTCACACTCTTACACCTTATACTCTCTCTAAATTTACCGTATTGACCCCTGAAGTCCCGGTATCAATCCCGACACTCGAAGCAAGTCCCGACGCCCCGAAGTTCCCGAGAAAATTATATTTTCAAGTCAAAACTCTGCCCGTGTAAAGCTGGTTTTCAACTAAATTCCCCGGTTTCGTCGCAGAAAGTCATATTTATAGCCGAAGTGTTGCCCAAATTAATATTTTAACCCCAGTTATTTCAATGTGAGTTTAATATATAGGAACAATTGTATGTTATGTGTTATATGTGTTATGTGCTTTTCAACGTTATTATTCCAGGTTATTTTCCTCGTGTTATTTTTTTTATTCGCTATTTAATAGCAAAGAAATACCTTTGACCATGTGATCAGTGAAAGGACTTAGATTCTCATTGGTACTGGTATGTAGCCTCTGGCCATGTAGAGCATGTCTCCGTAAGAGAATGACTTCTATTCTATGGCATTGGCAGATGGTTAGACAGGGCTATAAGCCTGAAATCTACCGAAATGTTTAAATTAGAAAGTGTATGTCTTCTATTCCATTTGGGCGGAAGCTTTATTGATGTATATCAAGTATAGAAATTGTCATGTCTCATTGATCGTATATCTTTGAATCAAATTATTCGTTGATATGGAAAGCATGTCATATGATATTCATCTGCCTTTGTTGTTCTTGTTCCTCTTTGCTTCTACCATATTGAAGTACATATATGGCATACCGTTATGTTGTATCTATTATTGAACTCACTAAGTAACCAGTATGGTTATATATTGTCGGAAGATGTAGAATAGTTTTTACTATTACTTTTGTACTTCGGTTTATGTATGTATAAAATTACAATATCCTGGGTAGTTATGTAATATACTACAACATAGTCGGTTTGTATCCAGTAGTTTGTAATCACTTTATCAATGTAAAATATTTTTTTTATGAATATGCATGTAGCATGTTTTGGAGTAACAATTGTCAAGTATGAAAGTTTGGGTCTTTCAGAAATATGAAAGTTAGAGTCTTTCATCTTTCTCCATTATTTTTCCAGTCAAGTTGTTTTGGTGAAGGCAACCTAAAAGGACCATGCTACAACCGGGTCAAGTACATACCAAATATAGTTATGGCTTAGACAACTAATCCAACAATTTCGTGATATAGTATAAGATGTATCGTGAGATCCTAGGGGAAGTACCTTGGTGTATGCTTTTTTCTGATGACATCATGTTGCTAGCCAAGTCTTGGATTGAGTTGAATGCTCGGTTGAACACTTGGAAATCGACATTCGAAAACAAAGGGTTATGGATTAACACTATCTAAACATGGTATCGTTGGTGCAATTTTTGTGGTATGTCAGATAATAAATTAATAAAGGTAAGTATAAAAGAGAAAGCTCTTATCCTGAAGGAGAGCTTTACTGATTTGGGTTCAATGATCCATAAGGGATAGATGTGGAGGTAGAGGTCGCCCATCATATAAAGGCGGGTTGGTTAAAGTGGAGTGTGATATGAAGGTCGTGTTGAAAATAAAAGGGAAATTTTATAGGGTAGCTATTGTTATGTCGTGATGTATATATCTATGATGAATATATCTAAATGTTAACCGAGCAAGAAGTACTACGAGATAAAGATGGAAGTTGCAGAAATAAAGATATTGAGGTGGATTTGCGATAGATTAATTGTATGGTATGGACGTATCATAAATAGGTTAATTGTAGCACCCAACTTTTTTGGGTAATTTTAAAATTTTAAACTTTAATATAAATCTAATAATTTCAATCATCCTCTCTATTTTAGCTTCTAACTTTGAGAATCCATCACAAATCCTATTTCATTGATAATTTGATATTAGGGTTGTAGTTTTTATTAAGAATTCATGTTTAGGTTGTGTAATAGCCCAAATTTCACTAAATAATTTTCATTAAATAATTAGAAATATCAACCACATTTGTTTTCCAAAAATCTCATTATATAACCACATTGTTTAAAAGATCAGAGTATCCAAATACTAAGTGCAGAAATAATTAAGAGTGCACGTTGCGCCATCAAGTCGGGCCCTTGCCCTTAGAACCAGAAGTACTTGAAACACCCAATAAAACTGTAAGCACACGCTTAGTGAGTTTCCCAAAAACACATGAAACACATAACCACATAATGCCATGCACACACACACAAATATATATATATATATATATATATATATATATATATATATATATATATATATGTAACATCCATAAATTTCATGCCAAATTCAAACTTTTTAAAACATAAATAAAAGTCAATTAGTATTGTTTACAAAATGTTTTCAAATCAATATCCATCAGAATGTCCCAAAATCATAACGTAAGGATGAGGAGCGGTACGGTCACGCCTTTGTCTTGCCCCGATCTCCTGAAGTACCTGAAACAATAACTGAAAACTATAAGCCCAAGGGCTTAGTGAGCTACCCCCAAAATACCAATACCACACTGACAATACCATATCAGTAACAACCAATCAAACAATCATGCATGCTAGGCCATCGGCCGGACTGGACCGCCCTACTGGGCCTGCAGTCTATCTAAATCTATCCCGAGCCTTCGGCATGACTGGTCCGCCTCGAGGGCCTGCAGTCTCCTCGGACCACTCGTAGGGTATGTTGGCCTTCAGCACAAAGCAAGACCGCCTCAACCCAACCAACAAGCAATTAACCATGTGCGCATAACTATCACATACTGGCATATACAAACATCACATATCTGTCACACTGA
Organism: Lactuca serriola; assembly: GCF_051521515.1. NCBI lineage: Eukaryota > Viridiplantae > Streptophyta > Magnoliopsida > Asterales > Asteraceae > Lactuca > Lactuca serriola. The sequence goes on from NC_136410.1 coordinate 288,041,311, forward strand.
TCAACAACTATAAAATCCTCTCGTAACTAGATTACCGACCTAGCAGGTCACTACATACCACTCCTTACGGATCATGAAAGCATAACATACTATCTATCTTGATTCCGATCTAACAGATCAAATCATATGTAACATACCAAGACAACCGATCTAACCGATCCCTAGCATAGCAACCATCCTAACCAGGATGAATTCTAACATAGCAATATCATAGCAACCATCCTAAACCATGATGTAAATCATAAAGGGTCGGCCTTGGTGCCGTAGACCCTATCGATATAGTGAGGATAACTCACCTCGCAAATGTCGATTCGAAAGGTAACTCCAATTATCGGATCACTTGACACAGGCTCCACCACCTATAACCATAGCACAATATATTAATAAGTCCTTACCCTTATGAGGCACTCCATAGCCTCCTAGTAAATTCCTGATCAAGGTCAAAGTCCTCGGTCAAGGTCAACAATCCATGTTGACCTCAACTCGCCGAGTACACTCGGCTACTCGCCGTGTCCATGGAGCACATTCCAACTCGCTGAGTCATCGGAGTGACTCGTCGAGTTCCTTTGAATCTCGATCAATCCTTAAGGCCACCCGTCGAATTTCCTCCTTGCAACTCGACGGGTATACACACAACCATATCCTTGGTTAAACTCATCCGACTCGCCGAGTTGTTCTTCAACTCGTCGAGTTTCATGGCCATCTTCATCCAACTCGCCTAGTTGTTCAAACAACTCGTTAAGTTCACGGCTTCTCTCATCTGGCTCGCCGAGTTGTTCATCCAACTCGTCGAGTTCGATGCACATCTTCATATGACCCGCTGAGTCGGCTTCATGACTCGCCGAGTCCTTTCAGTCATTTCAACATGCAGACGTCTTTAAGCCATGGCAAGGCCCCAAATTGCAGATCCAACCCCCTTAGGCCTGCTTATCACGTAAAGTTGCAAACTTTACGTGCATGCATTGCTTCACAAGCTCCAAATGCCAAAACCGTAATTTTAATGGGTGTTCATGGACCAAGGGAACCTTAATCTTGACTAAAGTTGGAACTTTATGCTTGTATGCTCCAACGAGGGTCCAGATTTGAAGTTACAACTTTAGATCTAGCCCATAGATTGACATACCAACTTGATACCCTCATAGAACCCTTAAACTCATTCAAATATAAGGTCTAGACTGAAATAGCTGAGGTTAATGGTTTAACACCTTCCCAAGAGATGCCCACAACAAAAGAATTCGGATCTCCTCCCAGCTCCTTGCCTCAATCACTTGTTTTCCCCAAACTCCTACACCAAAATCTTCTCCCAAAGCTTCAACACACAAAGGCACACACACACACACACGAGTTAGAGATGCAAAGGGGGCTGCCAAGGAACTGAAAGAGGATTGAGCTTCTTTAAATACGGGTGCAGATCCTGAAAATTAGGGTTTCTCCTTTCCAGCTCCTACTCACCGAGTCCCACAAAGGACTCGCCGAGTAGCTCACTTAATTCGCGATCCCACCCGCTGCTACTCGACGAGTAGGGCCAAAACCAAGAAGTTTTTATTTAAAATAATACTTGAGAATCGGGGCGTTACAATATATATATATATATATATATATATATATATATATATATATATATATATATATATATATATATATATATATATATATATATATATATAGAAGTTTGCCATGAACTCCCTCCATGGTCTTCATTTGGAATACCATGGGCTACCCCCATGGTCTTGTATCCCAGAGCCATGGGCTCCCCCTATGGTCTTGCCAAGTGCCATGGGCTCCCCCCATGGTCTTCACATAAGTCTACACATATGTCAATTACCAAACCATTGCATACTCAATTACTAAACATCTCATATCAAATAATGGACCAGCCTTGGTGCCTTCGACCCATGGGTGTAGTGAGAAGACTCACCTCAGTCTGCTGAACACAATAGCTGCTTGTCTATCAGTCTGAAACCTCACACTGAATAATGGTACAAATAACCCTAAATTAGATTTTTAACTCAACCTAGCCAAAGAGTCCAAAACCTAAGCCTAAGTCCTTCCATGGTGGCCCAAAATTCTTTCCTTTACTAATGGGCCTAGGATCCAAGATAAAAGCTATTAATGGGCCACATGGCCTAATAAGGCCCAACCAATACAACTATGGCTCAAATCATAATAACATACCACTAACTCTAAATGGGGCAAGGCCCAAAACTGAATAAGGCCCAAAAAGCTTACAAGCCCACACGAAGCCCAAACCCATCTAGGGTGTGTACGCCCAGCATACCACTCCAGTACGCTTAGCGTACTTAGCCCCTTGGCTGTACACGCAGCGTACGCGATATTACGCCCGGCGTACAAGCAGAATATGCACCAACGACCATTAAGTGCTTAATACTCGGGATTTCAACGTCAAACTTCATATCTGAGTCCATTAAGATGTCCTGGGTCATAAAGTTGGCAACTTTATGCCCTTGCATGCCATAAGGGACCCCAATACTTCATTCTTCCCATTAAGACCTCATTTAAGACCTCAAACTCATGCATGGTCTCAATACAAGCTTCAAGATGGCACCTTTATGCATCAAGCATGCTCAAAGAGCTTAGATCTAACAATCCTAGTCTCCAAAGTTGCTCAACTCACACCAAAAAGGGACTTCATAACAAAACCCTAGCTCAAACTAACAAAAGAGATGACAAGGTTATGACTTTTTACCTCCAGAAGTTCCTCAAGATGAACTAGATGAAGGATCTAGAAGCTCAATGACACCCAAGACTTGATCACCACCTTCTCATTTTTGAATGCTCTCTAAAATGGCCACCAAAACACTCTTTAAGCTCAAGGATCACACTCTCATGAAAATTTGGGGTTAAGGGACGAAATGAGGCTATGGAGGTTTATTAGGGTTTGGTACAAATGATATAAGGTTGTTTAAATAGGGTGCAAGTCAAGAAATTAGGGTTTCAGCCACCTGACACGTACACTCCGCTTACCTGCTCGTACGCCCAGCGTACGAGCCTCAGCCACCCGACGCGCAACACTCGCGTATGCTAAGCGTACCAAATGTACGCCCAGCGTACGGAAGGGCCCTTTTTTCCAAAATGAAAATACTTGAAGGTTGACAATGGAATACCTGGATTGCAGTGTTACAGGTTGCAAATCTAGCATCGATATGTCATTAGTGGGTTTGATTGTGGGTTATTAGATGTCTTTGTGGAGATTTTCAAACCCTAGATTATATTAATATCGATTTAAACTATTAGATTAAAAAGTTGATTTTTATTTTGACATTAAATAATGACTTGGAGTCATTAACTGGTTGTTGAATTCAAATCATGAGATCAATAACTTCCAATTGATCAAATAACGGAGTTCAAGCTTGGATTTGAGCTCATAAGCCTTTAATGGTGATTTTAAACCTAACTTAATAAGTTTTTGGGTGCATTCGTTATATTTTTCAAATTGCAACTTATAATATCAAATCTAACTTAGAAACATCAGTTTTGATTATGTTGATATAAACTAAGTCTGATTAGTCATAATTTGAAATATAAGAGATTTCGACAACTTGAAAATGGGTTTTGAAAATTAAAACCAAATGAATCTTAAATCATTTGACTAGTCACCAATTAAAGGTTGATAAATAAGTTAAAACACATTTAGAAAGTGTACTTATGCATCCTTGTAGCAATCAATGGAAGAATCCAAATATTGGGTCAAATTTCGAAGAAGTGAAGGTCAAACTCGAAGGATCCTAAATAATCTCTTAGATTTGAATTAGACTAATTTATAGATGTAACTAGTTGTTTAATCAAAGCGAAACATGCAATTAGATCACACTTGATCTATAAAAGTCAGTGGAAGTGGTTAATGAGATGCTAAAGTCAAATTCTCAAAATATGTCATTTTTCGATGAAAAATCATGTAATAACTGTCCTGTAGAAAAACGAAAAACAAGGTAGTGTTTTTCACAAGTTCATTGAAACACAGCCCATGTTAACCTCGGCCTAGAAGAAAATGGGAGAATAATGTCAAACTAGACATGAAAGAGTTTGCTATTTTCAAGGACAAAACCTCAGATATGAGGAAATGAAGGCTAAACATAAGGGTTGAGGAGTTATCCAACCCTCTTGTTCTCAAATTCTTTTACTTGTATTATGACTTATTCATGTATTTTACTGTTCATTTTGACTTGCTCTCCCTTTGTGAGCCTCATTTGTAGATTCACGTTTTATACATCTCGGGTGTTATTTATGCAACGCGATCATTCTAACCCAATAAAGACATAAATATGAACATCTACCTTCCAGTATCCCATTTTAACAAGATCCTGCTTGTTTGTTGTTATTGTTGTGTGAAATATATTTTATCCGAATAGCTCTTAATAAGTAAAAACAAATAACACACCCTAATTGTTGTTAAAATTTATGATTATTTTTTACAGCCTTATTACTAATGAATAATTTTACGAAGAAAGAAAAAACAACTTTTGTAACTCAAATCTATAAACTGTTCGTGTTTCTACAAACAATACTTTAATATAACCTAAATACTCGTCATACGTCATATGATCTCATCATTAAAAACAATCCCAAGATATAAACTTTTGAGGTGTATTTCTTCAAAATGCCACATAAACACCAAACGATCACGAAAATTAGTTCCCCATTTACGAATATCAAGTCATCAAAACGTTACAAATATACATTCCGTGTAAACCATACTCATAAACTTACAATAACCCCCCATAAACCCCAATTAGTCTAAAAATACCAAATTCCGCTTCATCTCCCCCACAAAATCCTTCCAATTTTATCCCTCAAACCGCCGCTACAAAGGTTAAAACCCTGATCAGTTCCAATCTCAGTCCCAGTCCAATACATGTCAAACACAGTACAACCTGTTGTGTCATGTTTTCACGTTTATATGGCTTCCGAGTTTACGTTATAAATGAAGATTTTTTTTTTTAGTTTAGAATTCTTGGGAGTCGAGATCGGGTTTTGAGGGATACTCGAGACCTTGAAGAGCGGGCATTCTACGTAAGTCTTCATCACTGTAAGTCGGAATAAACCAGTATTTCTGAACAGTCCCAAAAACCTGAATATATTCACCAATTTTTTAGCTAAAGAAAAAGATAAAACCCGTAATCTCAATAACGATAACAATACGCCCTTTCGGGACACTTTTTTGGACTAAAATTACTTATATGCCCTTGGCGCAAGAAATGGGTAATTTTGGTAAGGGTTGACTAGAAACGCTCTTTGTTTAAAATTACTTTTGCTTTTCATGTGTAATTAGTGTGTGTGTATATATAAAATATGATTGCAAAAACTATTCACAAGAATAATCTAATTTTTTATATAAAGCATTTTTTAATATATATATATATATATATATATATATATATATATATATATATATATATATATATATATATATAATAAATAAATAAATAAAAGAAGATGACTACATGATACCTGTTCAAAGTTCCTCTTGCGCCCAAGATCATATCGCCATTTTGGAGTAGTCTTCTTCTCGTATGCCTAATAAAAACAAGATATAAAGAAATAAATAAAAGCCACCACTTGTTTGATGAGAATAAAAACGAGATTATAAAGGAATTTTGGAAGTGATTATGTGACATTGAATAGTTTTGGAATATGATAATAAGTTGTAAAATGGGTTTGTGAGAGATAATGTTTTGATGTGTTTTCGTTGTTTGAAATTTTAATAATCAAACAATCAAATATTTTAGTAATTTTTTTAAGAACTTATAGATAAAATGACCAAAAGAAGAGATTATCGCAAAAAAAAAAAGTGTCATGGGTAGAAATTCTCTTAAATTAAGTAAAAAAGAAAGGGTAAATAAGTAATTTTGCTTTACCGAATGATAATATCCAAAACTAACTATTTGACCCCTAAATAATCAAATAATCATAAACAAAATTCTATTTTTTTTACATTCTAGTAACTTATAAACGAAAAAAAAAAAAAAAGAAAAAAAAATCTACCTCAATTGTCGTAGTATTCCCCGCCACTAGAGAAATGTGCATAATCAAAAACCCGAGAACACTCAAAGCGAAAGCCAAGTTTAAAACTGTAAAAATAAGATAAAAAAATTTTAAAAAACGAAACAAGAGGTAGCAAAATGAGAGTAGGGTTAAATTAGTAAATTTAAATATATCATACCAAAGGCGAGAAAAGTTGTAGCTAGAGTGCTAGGGGACCCCGCAACCTCTCCATCACTAAAGAATGCTATGAAATATGGCAACAATGATAAAGTTACAAGGCTTGTCTCGAGAATCGTGTAGAACTGCATCACATAATAACAAAAAAAAATGTTAAATTCAATAAATAGCAACATACATTTTAAAGTATTATGTCTTAATAAGAAAAGAATTGAAAGCACAACATTGTTTGTAATAAAAGAAATGAAATTAGGACGCTATAATACACAAATAAACGAAAGTAAAAGTACATTGTTATTTCTCACATACCAAGAAAAGTAGAAAATACTTGTAGTTTTGTGCACCAACACAATTAACAACCCACACACAATGATGATCCATTTTTAGCACACACCTCCCACCTAAAATCAACAAAAAACACACATACATTTCATATTAAAAGAAAACGACTCTTATCTCAATTCTCAACCAACAAAAGAAAAATACTACTAAAATACATTTGTGCCATGTCATCATATTGATCTGATAACAACAATAGAGAAAATGAATTCAACTTACAAACAGAGCAATGATGACAACGAGGAGGTTTTATTTGGTTACACTTGCGACAATAACGGATCCTTGAATTTGTTGGATCGGGTGTGGTCAACGGGTTGAATTCGGATCCGGTCAAACGATCCGTTTCACCTCTTTCCTCATCAACTATTGGCCTATAGTTTGATGGAACACCACCAGGGTCCGTGAAAACCACTGAGAAATAACTCCATAATAACATCACCAACTGCATCAAACATAATAAATATCATATGATTGTTTTTGCCAATAATCAAAGGGGAAATTAGAGAAAAGGTGAAAAACCATTAATTATATTTTGGGAAGTTTAATTTAAATGTTTTGACATGATTCATATAACAGGTCAAAATGGTTAATTGTAACTCATTGTGAGATCATGCTTTGAAAAATCAACCTAATTATAGCATTGAGGATTGCTTTGTATATGAATGACATTGCTATGATTGGGTAGAATCATCATAATTAGATAATGAGTTGCTTAAAGCCAAGGACAATCAAGTAATTTTACATATATCGCAATAATCAATTTTCTTATATCTACTCAATGCCCGATCATATATCAATCTGATTATATCTTTTCTACATAACATAAATAATCAGAAATCGTACGAATATTCAGTTTAACAAACACAAAAAACGCATTATCTACTAGCAACATGAAAATTGTAAGCGACCTCAACATCTGTAACTAATGTTTTTATAATTTCTATTTCTGGGTAGCTGAAAAGTTCCTTAAACTATCAAACAGCTTCAGCTTATTTTTACTAAATTCAAACAGAAGCTCAAATTGTTATGATCTGGGAAGCTGAAATTTCCCAATTTGGGTATAGATGAAAATCATAATCTCATGCGGAAGGTCAACTTCAGTTTATTTTACTAAATTCAGAAGTAAAGACACAAAAACCCCAAATAGAATCACGATATTAGCACCCATTGCAATAAAAACTTCAAAGTTTAGAAAAAAAGAAAAATTTATTACCAAGATATGAAACATGATCAAGACGACAAGTGCGATGAGTGAATCAAGGCCACCGGAAGTCAAAGCAGGGCCATAGATGGACAAAACGACGGCGTAATAAGAGACACCGACAACACCAAGAACCAACAAGATCATGATCGAGCCTAACCCTCTGAGAGCCGTACAGAATTTGAAGACATTCCAAGCCATCACAGCTCCAGATCTATACATAATACTCCTCAAAATCTATGGAGAAATATAAAACCCCAGAAAAAGGTTTTGATTTCTTTTCTTGTTTTTCTATTTGTGATTTTAAATATTTATGAATGTTGAGACTTGGGATGTGGGTTTCTGAGGTGTGTGGGGTTGTTTTTGTAGCTCTTTTTGTGGTTTTTGCTATCGAAGGGTTTATGAATTTTAGGTAAGAAGTCGTGAATTGCTGGGAAAAGGAAAGATAGAGGGAAGACACAAGAACATTACAATAGTCTTTTCTTCGAGAAGGGTCAGAACAATATGATGTAAATAAGCATTAATTTCTTATTTTTTTTTAATTTACTCTAAAAAAATAAAAAAATAAAAAAAAAAAAAAAAAAACCTTATATTGTGATTTTTTTTACATCTAAAAATTTAAAAAAAAAAAAAGAAACTTTTAGCTTTTCATTGTTATTTCAACCATTAAACCGCTTATCATTCGGTCTCTTGAATATATATATATATATATATATATATATATATATATATATATATATATATATATATATATATATAAGAAGAGCATGAATTTGAATAGTGAAGTTGTGTACTTTTTGGCAAGAATAGCCTCTGGATGTGTTGTTTCCATTTTATTTTTGTATCTGAGCATTTTATGTAAATATTTACATTCTTTTATACACGTGTTGATCATCGTTTGGGTTTATCCGCTTCCGGATCCTTCCCACCGCCTCCTTATCCAATATCTTTTGTGTTATCGACTCAAAGTTCCAATTGCTCTACATACCCACCGCCTTCTTCTTACCGTTTCATCACAATCGTCTTTTCTCCACCACCTGCTCACCTGATATCGATGTCTCGACCGCTGCCTTCCCACATACGGTCCATTTTTTTTGCCTCCCTCTCTCTCATGCTTTCCACAAATTTATACTTTCTGATTCTTGATGTACTCCCACTCCGACGGGAAGCTGAAGTCGTCGGTTGATGTTGGTGAAACGCAAGAGTTTTCTAACTAGGGGTGAGTTGGTGGGTCTGAGCAGAAGATACCGATCCGCAGCGGAGGGACCCGATTTCTTCGATGGCGTAATGGTCATTTCAAAAATCGCAGGGACCCGATTTCTTCGATAGATAAAGGAGATAACATCTCCTTTAACTGATAAGGCTTCTCTTTTGGCCCTGTTCTTCGTCGCGGTCGTCGGACGGATGGAGAAAAGGTTTTTTAATCTCCGGTTTCATGTTTGCTTCACTTGCAGCAGCTTCTAAGGGTTAGGACCAGATCTTTGTTCATCTGTTTTAGGGCTTATTGTTTGCTTATAAAAATTGAATTTGAGGTCTTCGTTGTCTAATTTGTCTGTGATCTGTAAATGGGTCGGTGTCTTTCTTCACCCTTCTGGCGCACCATTTAAAGGAAGATGAAGCTAATATACTAAGGAAAATCATATAATGTGTGTAATACACGAGATTGTCTGCGGCTTTAAATCTGCTGGGTGTTATCGTCCTGCTACATCCTAAATTCGATTTCATAGAGAAGGTACGTAATCATCAATATCTATTCAAACAATGCACTCCAAGTGTTTGTGAAAATGCCAATATCAATGTTTACTATATTTTTTTTCAGATTTTTAAGATGTTTAGAGCGTATTTTGAATGTTTTTGGTTATGGGTCGATTTGTTTCATATGTATGATGTTTTGGAATTTTTACAGAATTTGGATCGGTATGTGTACTGTGAACTTATAGGAAAGAACGATGTTTGGTGCTAGCAACGTAAGTTTCGTTTCTTTACCTTTTTGAACCTATTCCACTTGATGTGATATGCATATTCCTTTTGTTTCCCCTTTAATGCATCTGTCTTTTAGCTTTTTCTTTAAAAAAATATTGATGAGGACGCTGGCAAGTGCCTTTGCCAATTTGCATACTGTAACGACCCAAAAATCACGACTAAAAAATTTATTTTTAAAACGTTACTTAAACCACATTTGTCAATCCATAACATAAATCATAACATAAAATCAGAGTGTTAATTCAAAACATGTTCTTATTATCATAGTAAAACATCCCAGGCTGACTAACTATGGTGTGTGCCATGCGATCATCCCGAACTCTTCCTTCTGCTACCGAAAGTACCTGAAACCAAAACTGAAAACTATAAGCACGAAGCTTAGTGAGTTCCCCAACCTACCACATACCCTGCATACACACATACTGCACATATTGGGCCACGCCCGCTACTTAGGGCATCGCCCCCTACCTCGAGCCTCGCCTGCTACAACGGGCCCGCCGCTCCAGGCCCCGCCTGGCTTCGAGCCCCACTCAGATACAGATCTGTTTCTCTTATGCCCCGCCTGTCTTTGGACCCCGCCCACTAACATATACTAACACATAAACATATCACAACACACAACTGAACGTATACTACTGAATCCTATACTAAGGCCTCACCTATCTTGGGCCTCGCCCTTATCCTGCTATTGATGAGTCGTGGAACCCCGTCCACACTCCTTCTGATAGTGAGATAAAGGCCCAGACCACACTCAATCCGTTCCTCACTTGGGCCTCGCCCCCTGCTCTGCTGCTAGTGAGATATGGAACACCGTCCATACTCTGCTATTGGTGAGATACAGGACCTCGCCCACACTCACCTCCCTACCAGGCACATACATGTATCACACAGACAACAAGTATAAACTATCATATAAACCATTCCTTGGTCCCCCGCCCTGTAACGACCCAATTTTCACGCCCAAAAATTTCATTTAAATTAAGTGGTTTGTAAAACATTTGTAGTAAAACATCCTCCAATCATATCATTTCACAAAACATATTTCGTGTCTGAAAACCCAACACATGAAAATAATAATAATGTCAGAGTACAATCCCAGAACATCTCATAATGCGGAAAACCAATGTGTGTGTATGATGTGTCACTACCGCGCTAGATCCTTCCCCTTCGCTGAAGAGGTACCTGAAACCAAAACTGAAAACTGTAAGCACGAAGCTTAGTGAGTACCCCCATCGTACCACATACCATACTATCACATAACATACATACATACTGCCAGGCATTTCTGGGGTGCCCGACCTACCCGGTACGGCCATTCTGGGGTGCCGACCTACCCATGCGACCATTCTGGGGTGCCGTCCTACCTGTGTCAAGCCATTCTGGGGCGCTGACCTACCCATGTCGAGCCATTCTAGGGTGCTGACTACCCTTCGGTCCTAACAACCGAACCTTGGGGACTATTTCACCCCCTACTACTACTATCACATATATCATAGCATAACCTATTGTCAGACATATCTGGGTGTCCGACCTACCCTTCGGTCCTAACAACCGAATCTCGGGGACTCTTCCCCCTCCTACTACCTCTACCTCATGTAACATATCATGCTAGCAGCTAAACATGTCATAACATACTGTTAGGCATATCTGGGGCGCCTAAACTACCCTTCGGTCCTAACAACCGAACTGTATCACTATCACATACCATATCACGTTAGCATATAACATATCAAGTAGTAACAACACAAATGAATATCACAAAGACAAAGATCTAGCATACGATGCCTACTGGTGGGTCGGCATTGTGGCCGTAGACCCACCGCTACTGGAAGGTAACTCACCTCGTAGCAGCTGCTGAACTGTGCGGGAATCCTCTGACTGCTGTCGCTGCTGCTCCGTAAATCCTCCGGCTATAATTCCCACAAAACACTTAGTCAGAAGCTGACATTTACTCTTAGGGTAAAATGACCATTTTACCCGTGACCAAGTCAAAGTCAAAGTCAACTTCTAGTTGACCTGACTCGTCGAGTTGGCTCGCCAAGTCGCCGAGTCCCTATCCTTCCATTAGACCTCATACCCGTCTCTACTCGTCGAGTTAGGCGATGACTCGACGAGTTTTCCTTCTAAATGAACATCGACTGAATCCTCATCCGACTTGCCGAGTTGTATGAACAACTCGTCAAGTTCATCATCAACTGATACACATGTCCTGTCCTTAACTTGCCGAGTTGTATGAACAACTCGTCGAGTTCATCTTCATCCTTAAGAAGATTGCCTTGGACTCACCGAGTCTGTTCATGCACTCGTCGAGTCCCATGAATTTCCAGAACAATGTCTTAGTCCAAAATGTTGGGTCACCCCTTGGGACCCCCTTAAAACCTTTCCACACTCAACTGGGTCCTTATGACCCTCAACTGATATGGGACAGAACCTAGGACTCGTCGAGTCCAAGAACGGACTCGCCGAGTTGGTCATAACCACTAACTGAATCTTCGCTTTCTGATGTACAACACTTGATCAAAATGTAGATCTATGCTTCTACAATCGATCTAGCACGTAAAGTTACAACCTTTACGTGCTTTCATGGGACTTTAAGCTCAAAAGGTCCTAAAACAAGCTCTCACAATGCATGGGGCCTTCCTTGAGTGCAAAAGCCACTCCTTTCTGCCTTGTAACCCCTCTAAGGACCTAGATCTGAAACATCAACCTCAAACCATGCTTGCAATCATGGTTGGTGACCAAAATGGCTTAGAAAAGCCCTAAAACTCCAGAAAATGGGACCTATCAAAAGAGCAAGCAAGGTATAGACTTTATACCTTCTGAAGTCTGCAAATGATGCTCAAAACTGAATCCTTCAAGCCTCCTCTTGATCATTCAAGCTTTTCCTTCGTTCCTTGGATCACAAAAGCACCAAAATCACTCCAAATGCCTTAGATTGCTTCAAAAACGGCTAGGGTTTGCTATGGGGGTCTTCTGGGAGCAAATGGGACTAAGGAGGCCGAGTTAAGGTGTTTAAATAGGGTGCAAACCCTCGGATTAGGGTTTTTGCTCAAACAGGGTCTACTCGCCGAGTCCGGTACTCGACTCGCCGAGTCCACAACTTAAACTCCACGCCTCATCCCGCTTCTACTCGGCGATTTGGTCCTTCAACTCGCCGAGTCCAAGACCAAATGCAAAATATTTAAAAATTTAATAAAAAGAACACGTACCAAGAACCAGGTGCTACAAATCTCCCCCACTTATTTTAGACTTCGTCTATAAAGTCCCAAAAATACGAGCCAAAAAATTCATTTTTAAAACATATTCTTAGCGAACCTTAGAAATAAAACGTTCACTGATCGCATCATTTCATAAAAGTTACCGCATGTCTTGAACAACATTTCATAAAAACATAATAAAGTCAGAGTAAAAATTCCCAGGAGGATCTCATAATGCGGAATACAAGGCGTGTGTGTGATGGGTCGCTACCACGCCAGCTCCTTCCCCTTCGAAGAAGAGGTACCTGAAACCAAAACTGAAAACTGTAAGCACGAAGCTTAGTGAGTTCCCACAACATACCACATACCATACAATCACATATCATACATACTACCGGACAATTCTGGGGTGCCCGACCTACCCGGTACCGCCATTCTGGGGTGCCGACCTACCCGTGTCAAGCCGTTCTGGGTGCTGACTACCCATGTCAAGCCATTCTAGGGTGCTGACTACCCATCGGTCCTGACAACCGATCCTCGGGGACTATTTCACCCCCTACTGCTACTATCACATATATATAATAGCATAACATATTATCAGACATATCTGGGGTGTCCGATCTACCCTTCGGTCCTAACGACCGAACTTGGGGACTAATCCCCTCCTACTACCACTATCACATATAACATATCATGCCAGCATATAAACATATCTTCACATACTGTCAGACCTATCTGGGGTGTCTGACCTACCCTTCGGTCCTAACAACCGAACTCTACCACTATCACATATACATATCATGCCAGCATATAACATATCAGGTAGTAGCAAAAATAAATGATATCACAAAGACAATCATCTAACATACAACTCCTACTGGTGGGCCGGCATTGTGGCCATAGACCCACCGCTACTGGAAGGTAACTCACCTCAAAGTAGCTGTTGATCTGTGTGGGAACTGACTGTCTTCTGCTGCTGCTGCCCCGGAAATCCTCCGGCTATAATTCCCACAAAACACTCAGTCAAATACTGCTAACCAAACTCAGAGTAAATGACCATTTACCCTTAACCAAACCAAGAGTCAAAGTCAAAGTCAACTTCCAGTTGACCCGACTCGCCGAGTTGGCTTACCAACTCGCCGAGTCCTTTTCCCTTTGTCTGACCCTAATCTCGTCTCTACTCGTCGAGTTAGGCATTGACTCGACGAGTTTTCCGTCTAAATCAAAGTCCAATAGTCCTTCATCCTACTCCCCGAGTTGTATGAACAACTTGTCGAGTTCATCTTCATCCGAAGAACACTTTTTGCTGAGACTCGTCGAGTTTGTTCTTGAGGCAAGAAGATTGCCTTGAACTCGCCGAGTCAGGGCGTTGACTCGTCGAGTTCCTTCATGAGGGAGTCTGGCTTCCAAACCACTGAGTCACACCCCATGACTCACTACCCCACCCAGCAAACACGAAAAAGGGAAAACTCGGGTACTCGTGACCCAACTCGTCGAGTCCAATGAACGACTCGCCGAGTCTGTCACATGCAAATACTATATACTCGATTTTGCTTGAATCTAGCTCATGCCATTCATAGATCTGGGTTTCTAGGGCCTGATTAACATGTAAAGTTTCCAACTTTACGTGTAAATAAACACTAATGAAGGTTTTAGGGCTCAAAATGCACTAAAAGAGTAGATCTAGGGCTTTCATGCAATATGGCTCCATAAAGGCAGTGGATCTGAGCTCATGGAGCTCAATCATGCCTAGATCTAAGGGTTAATCAACTTATTACAAACCCTAATTCGTAATCAAGCTTGGAAATGGCTCAAGAAGGACTTTAATGGAGCTATAAGGGACTATAAGCATGGAAACAGAGGGAAACTGAGTTATACCTCAAGGAAATCACTGAGATAACACCAAAATGCCTGGCCTCCTTCTTCTCTTCTTGATCTACTCTTCTTTTCTCTCAAAATCTTCAAGAAACACACCAAAGCACTTCAATCTCACAAGGAATAAGGGTTTGGACGATGTTTGGAGCTCTGAGGGTGAAGGGGGCGAGGTTGGGGCGCATAAGGTTGGTTTAAATAGGGTGCAAACCCTTGAAATTTAGGGTTTCATCAGACAGCAGGGACTTGCCTAGTCCAGAATGTGGACTCTCCGAGTCGCCAACTTAAAAGTGCTCCCAAACCCGCCTCTACTCGGTGAGTCGGGCCTACAACTCGCTGAGTCCAAGGCTAAAAAATGTAAAATACTTAGATAAATTTTACATACCAGGAACCAGGTGCTACATCGTCCTCGAAGTCTGCTGTTCGATCCTGGAACAGCTCGGGGTAGTGCTCCATCATCTCATCTACCGGCTCCCAGGTCCACTCCGACCCCTTCCGGTGCTGCCATTGCACCTTCACGAGTTCAACTCTTTTGTTCCTCAGATCCTTCGACTTCCGGTCAAGGATCGCTACAGGCCGCTCAATGTAATTCAGGCTGCCATCAACCTGAATGTCCTCCAAGGGTACTACTACTGAGTCGTCCACCAGGCACTTTCGCAGCTGAGAAACATGGAAAGTGTTGTGTATCTTACTGAGTTCGGCTGGCGAATCCAGCATATAGGCCACCTTGCCCACCCGGGCTATAACCCTAAACGATCCAATATACCTTGGCCCAACTTGCTCCGCTTACTGAATCGAATGACGCCTTTCCTAGGCGACACTTTTAGGAGAACCATATCTCCGACTTGGAACTCCAGGTCTGATCGACGCTTATCGGCATAACTTTTCTGTTGACTCTGAGCAGTCTGAAGCCTACTCTGGACCTACTGAATCTTCTCTGTCATCTTGAGCACTACTTCGGTGCTCCCCATGACCCTCTGTCCAACCTCGCCCCAACATATCGGGGTCCTGCACCTCCTCCCATACAACATCTCGAAGGGAGGACGATCGATGCTTGCATGATAGCTATTATTATACGAGAACTCCGCCAACGAAAGGTAGGTATCCCAGCTACCTCTGAAGTCTAAAACACATGCCCACAACATGTCCTCCAGAGTCTGGATGGTCCGCTCGCTCTGGCCATCTGTCTGCGGGTGAAAGGCGGTGCTGAAATGCAGACGCGTACCCAACTCGTCATGGAATTTCTTCCAAAACCTGGATGTAAACCGC
Source organism: Lactuca serriola (assembly GCF_051521515.1). Lineage (NCBI taxonomy): Eukaryota > Viridiplantae > Streptophyta > Magnoliopsida > Asterales > Asteraceae > Lactuca > Lactuca serriola. The sequence continues at coordinate 288,057,352 of NC_136410.1, forward strand.
ACATCCCTATTTGAAATCACTGAAACTGGCACTCCGTGTCGGGCCACCACCTCTCTGATATAGATATCGGCCAATTTCTCGGCCGAGATGCTCTCCTGAATCGGGATAAAGTGGGCGCTATTGGTCAATCGATCGACGATGACCCATATCGAATCCACTACTCTCGCGGTCCTGGGAAGCTTCGTGATAAAATCCATCGTAATATCCTCCCATTTCCACAGCGGGATATCCAACGGCTGCATCTTGCCGTGTGGTCTCTGATGCTCGACCTTGACCTTCCTACAGGTCAAGCACCGCTCCACGTACCATGTCACATCCCGCTTCATGCAGGGCCACCATTAGTCCAGACGAAGATCCCTATACATCTTCGTCACCCCAGGATGAATGGAGAATCGGGATTTGTGCGCCTCCTCCATCAAGATCTAGCGCACGCCTCCAAGGTATGGCACCCACACTCTGCAGTGTAATGTCAATAATCCCCTGACTATGCGCTCACTCTTCCGATGTTCCTCCTTCATGGCCTCCTGCTGGGCCTTCCGAATCCGCTCCAATAGCGGAGTCACCACTATCATCCGCATGCAGATATCCCTGATCGGCGTCGCCTTGCGGCTAAGCGCATCGGCCACCACATTGGCCTTACCTGGGTGATAAAGGATCTCACAATCGTAATCCTTTACCACGTCCATCCACCGACGCTGCCTCATGTTTAGATTCGGCTAATCCACGAGGTACCTCAAACTCTTATGGTCCATGTAAATGGTACAACGAACCCCATAGAGGTAATGACGCCAAATCTTGAGGGCGAACATAATGGCCCCCAGCTCCAAGTCATGCATCGGGTAGTTCGCCTCGTGAGGCTTCAGCTGCCTCGACGCGTAGGCGATGACATGCCCTCTCTGCATCAATACTGCGCCCAAACCTGAGATGGACGCATCGCAGTACACAAAAAAAATCCTCCATGCCCTCTGGTAGGGCTAAGCTTGGCGCCTCGCACAATCTTTGTCTCAGTGTCTCGAACGCCGCCTGCTGCTCAGGCCCCCAACAAAAGATCACGACCTTCCTTGTTAGCCTGGTCAATGGTACGACTATCTTGAAGAAATCCTGGATGAATCTCCGATAATAGCCCGCTAATCCCAGGAAACTCTGAATCTCAGATGGAGACTTCGGAACCTCCCATCTCATTACGGCCTCCACCTTGTCCGGGTCTACCGAAATTTCGTTCTGGTTGACAAGGTGCCCAAGAAACTACACCTCGTGCAACCAAAACTCACATTTGGAGAACTTGGCATACAAGCTCTCCCTCTTCAAAGTCTCCAGAACCTCCCGCAGGTGCTCCTCGTGCTCCTCCTGCGTCTTGGAATAAACCAAGATATCATCAATAAACACTATCACTGACCGGTCTAACATCGGTCTACACACGCGGTTCATGAGGTCCATGAACGCGGCAGGAGCATTGGTGAGCCCGAAGGGCATCACCACAAACTCATAGTGGCCATAGCATGTCCGAAACGCAGTCTTCTACATATCCTCCTCTCTGACCCTCATCTGATGATATCATAAACGCAGATCAATCTTGGAGAACCAAGATGCTCCCTGAAGCTGGTCAAAGAGGTCGTCAGTCCTCAGGAGTGGGTAACAGTTCTTCACCGTTACCTTATTCAGCTCCCTATAGTCTATACACATACGATGCGACCCATCCTTCTTCTTCACAAACAGAATCGGGGCTCCCCAAGGCGAACTACTTGGCCTGATAAATCCCTTGTCTAGCAGCTCTTGCAGCCGCATAGACAACTCCTGCATCTCAGGAGGAGCCAACCGATACGGTGCCTTGGCTATCGGAGCCGCACCAGGGACTAGGTCGATCCTGAACTCCACCTGGCGCTCCGGAGGTATCCCAGGAAGCTCGTCGGGGAATACGTCCGCGAACTCTCGTACTACGGGCACCTCGCCCACCGCGCTCTACCCGCCTCCCGGGTATCCATAACATACGCGACATAACCTGTGCAACCCTGCTGGAGGTAACGCCTAGCTCTCACTGTTGAACATAGGGTTGGTCCTCGTTGTGGCTTCTCGCCCTGAATCACCAGCTCTCCCCTACTTGGGGTCCTGATCCGCACCAACTTTTGCGCGCAGTTGATCACTGCCCCATTGGGGCTTAACCAATCCATACCGATAATAACCTTGTTCCCCCGCAAAGGTATGGGAACCAGATCCACCAGATAACGCTCCTCAAATAACCTCAACACATAATCTCGGAACACCGTCGATGCTCGCACCGAACGGTCATCTGCAATCTCTACGTCTAGAGGGCAATCCAACATGCCTGAAGACTCGGAAAATCTCTTGCTGAGCGCGAGAGAAACAAACGATCGGGTAGCACCCGAATCAAACAATACCTGAACTGGGATACCGTTCACATGGAACGATCCTAAACAGAGCACATACATAACATATCAAAATCACAACAGCATATCATAACAGCATAAATAAGAAGTCATACCCATCACCACATCGGGTGCAGCGCGTGCCTCCTTGGTAGTCAACTGGAATGCCCAGCTCCTCACCATGGGAGCCTTTGCCTTGCCCTGCTGGACATCAGTGATCCGCAGGGTCGCTGGAGCTGGCGCCTTCACTAGCACTGATGCTGCTGATAACTGGGGGCAACTGGCCTTCTTGTGGCCCCTCTGGTTGCAGTGGAAACACAGTAACTCAGACGTCTGAATAACCGGTGCAGGGGCAGTACAATCCCTGCTGAAATGCCCCGTCTTGCCGTACTTGTAGCAGCCCGACGATCCCAGTCTACACTCCCCCTCATGTGGCCTGCCGCATTTCCTGCAGCGGCCCGGTCCTGACTGGCCTTTCGGCCTACCATCTGATCCCTTGGGCTTCTTCCCCGAAGCCCCAATCGACTGCCCCTTCTCTACTTTCCTCTTCTGGACATGCTCCAGATCGATCTCCCTCTCCCTCGCCCTGGCAATCCTGGACTCCAGGGTAGGGCAAGCTGAAAAGCTAACGTGCTCTCGGATGTCAGCCCGTAGCATGTCATGGTAGCGGGTCCTCCTCATATCCTCATCCCCCACATACTGGGGCACTAACAACGCCCTCTCCCGGAACTTGGCGGTGATCTCCGCCACAGTCTCCGTCGTCTGCCTCATATCTAAAAACTCCCTGGCCAGCTGCTGAAGCTCGACAGTCGGTGTCAACTCTGCCCTGAACCTGGTCACAAAGTCCGACCAGGTCATAGCCTCAATAGCCGAGGCTCCTAATGAGTCACCGATGGACTCCCACCAATCTCTAGCTTGGTCTCGTAAACATCCTGCTGCATATCTCACCTTCGACCCCTCGGGGCAGAAGTTGGTCAGCTGTGCGGACTCAATGTCCGCAATCCATCGTCTGGCAGCAATGGGGTCCTTCGCCCCATAGAAATCCGACGCACCACTGCCCCTGAAGTCCTTAAAGGACAGTGTGCGAGATCCTGACTGGCCAGATGCCATGTCACTCCTGAACGCCCTGAGGCGGTCCTCCATCAGCTCAACTATCCCTTCCTTGATCGACCCGAAAATGATGGGGGTCGACTCAACGATGCCTCTGGTGATCTCTAACGTGATGAACTCGCGTAGCCTCTCATCTACTGGCTCGGAACCTAATCCCGAACCCGATCCCTCTCCAGAACTGCCAATTGCTGGCCTCTGACGTAGTACCACCATTCTGCAATACATACAGGCAACTACTAGTGATACTGATACCTCTAAAGGAATCACATCTATTACAAGTTCCCCGGTCTTGTCTTAGCCTTCCTCAATTCGGGTACGGATCATCTGCTTTCAGTGGTACGGGCCCATACTACCTTCCACATCTATTCGTACCTTCCTCAAGGACTGCCTTGACTACACCAGATCCCTTTTACCACTGTTGATCTCTGCTACTCTTATCCTAGGCTTACCCTAGGAAACCTCTGACTCCACCCAACCCAGACCTCAGCTGCTGAAGGTCTCTTTTTAATGCCAAGTAGCCTTTACCTGAATACAATCACATGCAACGAGGCTCGGATAATCCTTCGAGTAAGGGACTCATCCCTACAACGGTTAGGACTCAAACAAGAGCTACGCAATAAGGTCAAATCCAACACTCTGAGATTATTCAACCCTGATCACATGTGACTTTAACGTATTCACCTAACAGCTAGCTCCCATCACTCAAAGCCCACATAGCACAAAGCAAACAGCATTCGGACAAAAGGGAACAATCTCAAGCAACTCTATCCTCATAACAGGAACTACACTAGCATACAGTGCTAAGCTCATACTATCAGGCATAACCTAGACAGGCTATCCTACTGTTGTCTACTCAATTCTAGCATGCAACTCTCATAAGCTGAAGCACATAAAGTAGGGACATAAGGCATCACTCCTATATCCTTAGTCCAATTCTAGCATGCTGTTCTACTGAAACTGATAAACGTAACATAAACTTGTATGGGTACTTTGGGGAATACTTACTTGAGCTCGGCCGGTCGCGCACATCACACACTTCGTTCTTTCTCAAAAACTCTTTACATAAATTTTAGAGAACATTTCCTTTTTCAAAATCTTTTAATCCCTTGATTTGAGTTCAGACACCCCCAAGAGTGTGTCCGAATCCCTCAAACCAGGGCTCTAATACCAACTTGTAACGACCCAATTTTCACGCCCAAAAATTTCATTTAAATTAAGTGGTTTGTAAAACATTTGTAGTAAAACATCATCCGATCATATCATTTCACAAAACATATTTCGTGTCTGAAAACCCAACACATAAAAATAATAATAATGTCATAGTACAATCCCAGAACATCTCATAATGCGGAAAACCAATGTGTGTGTGTATGATGTGCCACTACCGCGCCAGCTCCTTCCCCTTCGATGAAGAGGTACCTGAAACCAAAACTGAAAACTGTAAGCACGAAGCTTAGTGAGTACCCCCATCATACCACATACCATACTATCACATAACATACATACTGCCAGGAATTTCTAGGGTGCCCGACCTACCCGGTACGGCCATTCTGGGTGCCGACCTACCCGTACGGCCATTCTGGGGTGCCTTCCTACCTGTGTCAAGCCATTCTGAGGCGCTGACCTACCCATGTCGAGCCATTCTGGGGTGCTGACTACCCTTCGGTCCTAACAACCGAACCTCGGGGACTATTTCACCCCTTACTACTACTATCACATATATCATAGCATAACCTATTGTCAGACATATCTGGGTGTCCGACCTACCCTTCGGTCCTAACAACCGAATCTCGGGGACTCTTCCCCCTCTTACTACCTCTACCTCATGTAACATATCATGCTAGCAGCTAAACATGTCATAACATACTGTTAGGCATATCTGGGGCGCCTGACTCGTCGAGTTGGCTCGCCAAGTCGCCGAGTCCCTATCCTTCCATTAGACCTCATACCCGTCTCTACTCGTCGAGTTAGGCGATGACTCGACGAGTTTTCCTTCTAAATGAACATCGACTGAATCCTCATCCGACTCGTTGAGTTGTATGAATAACTCGTCGAGTTCATCATCAACTGATACACATGTCATGTCCTTAACTCGCCGAGTTGTTTGAACAACTCGTCGAGTTCATCTTCATCCTTAAGAAGATTGCTTTGGACTCGCTGAGTCAGTTCAAGCACTCGCCGAGTCCCATGAATTTCCAGAACAATGGCTTAGTCCAGAATGTTGGGTCACCCCTTGGGACCCCCTTAAAACCTTTCCACACTCAATTGGGTCCTTATGACCCTCAACTGATATGGGACAGAACCTAGGACTCGTCGAGTCCAAGAACGGACTCGCCGAGTTGGTCATAACCACTAACTGAATCTTCGCTTTCTGATGTACAACACTTGATCAAAATGTAGATCTATGCTTCTACAATCGATCTAGCACGTAAAGTTACAACCTTTACGTGCTTTCATGGGACTTTAAGCTCAAAAGGTCCTAAAACAAGCTCTCACAATGCATGGGGCCTTCCTTGAGTGCAAAAGCCACTCCTTTCTGCCTTGTAACCCCTCTAAGGACCTAGATCTGAAACATCAACCTCAAACCATGCTTGCAATCATGGTTGGTGACCAAAATGGCTTAGAAAAGCCCTAAAACTCCACAAAATGGGATCTATCAAAAGAGCAAGCAAGGTATAGACTTTATACCTTCTGAAGTCTGCAAATGATGCTCAAAACTGAATCCTTCAAGCCTGCTCTTGATCCTTCAAGCTTTTCCTTCGTTCCTTGGATCACAAAAGCACCAAAATCACTCTAAATGCCTTAGATTGTTTCAAAAACAGCTAGGGTTTGCTATGGGGGGTCTTCTGGGAGCAAATGGGACTAAAAAGGTCGAGTTAAGGTGTTTAAATAGGGTGCAAACCCTCGGATTAGGGTTTTTGCCCAAACAGGGTCTACTCGCCAAGTCCGGGACTCGACTCGCCGAGTCCACAACTTAAACTCCGCGCCTCATCCCGCTTCTACTCGGCGATTTGGTCCTTCCACTCGTCGAGTCCAAGACCAAATGCAAAATATTTAAAAATTTAATAAAAAGAACACGTACCAAGAACCAGGTGCTACACGCCCGCTATCATTCGACCTTGGTCCTGAATACTGTACTAGCATAATGTGCCTAGGGCTAACCCCCGGGTCTTCCTACTCATAACTACATGGGCCAACATTGTGTCCGTAGACCCATTCACACAAAGGGAAACTCACCTGCACTGCTGAACTTGCTGATAACCCTCTGGCTGCTATCCGACAACTCTTTGAACCGCTGCTCCACTAGCTCCCCGAGCTACTAATATCAATATAACACTTAGTCCCAAACTGAACTCTAGAATTCAAACTAAGTCAACTCTGGTCAAAGTCAAAGTCTTGGTTAAAGTCAACCTACCAGTTGACTCGACTTGTCGAGTTGTTCCACCAACTCGTCGAGTCCATGCTCCTCAAATCCTAAACAACCCCGACTCCACTCGTCGAGTCTAGCGAGATCTCGATGAGTTCTCCTTCATCAAAACCTCGGGACTATCTTCAAATGACTCGCCGAGTTGTTCTACAACTCGCCGAGTCCATCTTCATTAGCTAAGGAGATTGCCTTGGACTCGTTGAGTTCATCCTTGAACTCGTCGAGTACCATGATCTTCATGTCCATCACGGACACAGACTAGCTGAGTCCTTCTCTAACCCCACCCATTGCTCCAACTCATAATGGAAGGGTTTGGGTTTTGCGACCCGAATCACCGAGTCCATGAACTGACTCGCCGAGTCCTCCCTGTGACAACTCTATTATGTCTCTTTTAGTCTATTCCAACACTTCCAACTCATAGATCTGGACTGCTTATGCTAGCATTGCACGTAAAGTTGCTAAGTTTACATGCATGCAAGGGGGTTATGAGGCTAAAACACCAAATCCAAGCTACAATGGAGGTCTAAGCCATGAAAGGAAACCATAGCTGAGAAAAGCTTCTTCCTCAGAGCTCTTAAGGCTCAAAGATGCTTCGATCTAGTCTCTATTCGTCCTCAAAGGCTCAATACTCGGGTTGGCCTTGGAAATGGTCCCAAAAGTCTCATAAAAGGGACATGAAGAGATCTAAGAATCCATAGATCAAGGTAAGAGCTTGATTACCAGAAAGTGATGAGGAAGAGGGACTCCTTCTGGATCTACAATCACTCCTTAGCTCTTACAACTCCTTCTTTTTCTTCTAGCTATAAATGAAGCCCTAGAAATGAGAATGAGATGCTTAAATAGGGTGACAAGTCCCGAAATTAGGGTTTTCCCAACCCAGACCAGACTCGTCGAGTCAGTCTCCCCGACTCGCCGAGTCGGTCACTTAATCCGCGACACGGGTCACGCTCCGACTCGTCGAGTTCCTCCTTGGACTCGACGAGTTGACTCCCTTGACTTAGGGATTTTCTTTCCTTTCTTGGTCTTCCTGATTCTGGGTGTTACACATACATATGTATTTCTCTTTTCAATGACTGGTTTTTGTGTAGATTTCATATGTGATAAGAAATAACTTGTGGCTACTTTACGTCTTCTAATTGATTATTGGAAAAAGTTAGCAGAAGAGTTTTACATATGTTACACTCTTTCTTTTTGTCAAGCTACTTCATATAGTTTGAAGTGAATATCATGCAACATTCAACAACATCATGATTCTAATTGCTTATGTTTTCTTTAAACAGCATTCGGGGAGTAATCCAATAGTCCCTTTGGGTCCCCATCAGTTTTTGGGCAGACCAATAATGCAAATAACAACCCATTTTCTCCAAAACCATTTGGTAGCACATCTCCCTTTATTGCACAAACAAGGGGTTCTATTTTTGGTGGCACTTCTACTGGTGTCTTTGGTACACAAGCTTCTTCACCATTTTTTGGCGCTTCTTCTTCACCTTCTTTTGGTAGTTCAAAGCCTTCTTTTGGAGCTTCTTCAACCCCATCCTTTGGTGCTTCATCTTCAGCTTTTGGTGGTAAGTACATTTACTGAAGTAGTTTGATTTTCAGTTTCTATAGTACTATTTTTGTTTTCTTTTCATGAAAATTACAGAAAAACCATTATCTTTTGAACAGTTTCAGCACTTCTACTTTGATATCTCCACATCCTTCCCTATTAACGACGCAGTTGAGTCTAAACTTTACTTAAATCAACTCTACATCCTTCCGTTTATCTACATCGTCTACAGGTATGGTTCCTTTTAAGTTACAAATTCATTAATTTGAAGTAACAACTCATCTCTTTTGCTTCACCTGGTGAAGACTTCATCCAGTTTGTGTAGTTGCTCCTTCTCTATTCGATTAGGTGTTACCGATAGCCTGTTTCTAAAGCGTATACCAGCTACACCACCTGCTCTCCCCCGATTCCATCAATGGTTTTGCTATCTCACCGTTCCTCTAAAACCCTATTTTGTGGATGTATAAGTTACCGTGGCATGTGACTGTGGCCAATGAAGTCCAGTCTTCAGGTTCAAAACAGGGTCAAGAGTTTGTTGGTAAAGCAACTGCAGAGCAACAATTTATGAAGGATTCTGCTATAGATGCTGCAAAAATAGTTGTTGACTTCAAAATTAATGTATATATAATATAAACTTATGGTTCTAAATTGAGCCCGTATGTTTATATTTCCCTTTTTAATTATTTGTTGATCATTTAAGGTATAGCTTCTGTCATGGATCACAATATTAGATGTCTGTAAAGATGGTGACATTCTTAAGAGAGTAGTGAAGAATGGAGAACACACAGGACAACTTGGCGATTTGGATGAGGTTAAAGGTAGTCTTTTGCACTTCTTCTTTTCCATTTTATATTAAGAAGAATTTGTTAACTAACAAGTGATGTGGAAATACATCTAATCAGTCATTGATGTTGGTTAATGCAGTGAAGCTGCCTGATCGTGTTATAATTTCTAAATCACCAAAAGAGGGTGTTGAGTTTTACTTGAAAGATGGTAAATAAATGATTATGTAATTGGGTTATTTTCATTTAACCAAATTTCTTTAAAATAATATTATACTGTCTTACTAGGTCATTTATGTTCGACACTACCAAAAGCAATTAAGGCCATGACAAGAGAAGAGAAAGTTGATTTGATTGTTCAACCACAGTGTAAGGTTCTGTAAATATATATAATTTTAAATAAATTGATAAATAATGTGTCTTTTTATGATCCACATATGCATTTGGTGAAGAAGGGGTTACAGTTACATCACTACAAAATGGTTTCTCTCCAATTCCACCAAATTATATGCTTCATGTTGCATTAGAATTGGTATTTTTCATATCTGTAGTTGATTCTAACATTTTTGGACCAAATTACCCTTGCATACAGTTTCTATAGTTAAAAATTTTGATTTTAAATTTTTTGGACGAAACTGCCCCTGTATATTGGTTTTAAACTTTAAAAAAATTATTTTTAACAGTTTTAGACCAAACTGTCCCTGCATACTAATTTTATAGTTAATTTTTTTATTTTAATAGTTTTGGACGAAAATGCCCTTGCATAATGTTTTTATACTTAAAAAAATTGAATTTAACAATTTTGGATGACACAACTCTTGCATATCGTTTTTATAGTTAATCTTTTTTTGATTTCAACGGTTTTGAACTCAGATTGATGTTGAATATATTTAAGTAGTTAGGTGCTAAATGCAATAAACAGCAACGAGCTTTGAATTTACACATTTTTTTGGTTTTTTTTTCAAAAACCAAACTACATTGCTATTAGGTGCATTTTCCATTTTTACGAGTAAAATGACCCAAATGGCAACATACTTTTAATTTATATGTATTTTTTCCATTTTTACGAGTGAAATTCCCCAAGTGCATTCTCATTTAGGAAAGAAGAACCATGGTGTAACATCCCGAGTTCAGGAGTCCAAGTTCAGGGTTCAAAGTGAAAATGTGAATGGTCAACTCGGCGAGTCCAAGGTGGACTTGGCGAGTCGGCGGATGGACTCGACGAGTTGGTGCTGTGTGGAGAAAACCCTCATCCCAGGGATTGAGCCCTATATAAAGAACATAATACCCTCTCCCCAACCTCTTTGCTCTCCCTTGAAGTCCAGAAACCCTAATTTTCGTGTGTGAGAGAATTAGAGAGCATTGGATCTTGAAGGAGTGTTTTTTGAAGAAATCTTTGAAGATTAAGAGGCTTGGAGCAAGGGGCTTTGCAAGGTTTTGGCTTATTCTTCTGTTGGAGTCTTCTTTGGAGGTAAGGATTCGTTGCTTGAGCTGTTATCCATCTAGATCTATTATTTGTGGGGTTTTTGGGAATTTATCTAGTGCTATCTTGAGTTTGGAGATTGGATCTGAGGTTGCTACCTCAGATCTAGAGTAGTGATGATCCAAAAGAGCATAAAGTCCCTATTCAAGAGTTGTTGATGAAGCCTTTTAGTCCCAAACCTTAGCCAAGAGTGTATTATGCTTAGATCTCCTTGGATTCACGTAAATTTTGCCACTTTACGTGATGGATGGCTTGTATAAGAGTAGATCTATGGATTTGAGACCCTGCATGGCTTGGAAAGCCTTTGTATGGGTTAAGAGCTAGAGGTACTCGGCGAGTCACATGGGTGTACTCGGCGAGTTGCATGAAGATAGGCAGCAACTCGACGAGTTGGAAGAACAACTCGACGAGTTGGTTGAAGATAGCCTTGGACTCGGCGAGTCTGGTCGTGAGGTCCTAACCTTTTCTGGTTAAGCTGTGAATCGGTGAGTCAGGGGATGACTCAGTGAGTTGAGTATGGTTAGACTCAGAGTTGTGGGACTCGGCGAGTCTTGGGGCGACTCGGCGAGTTGAGTCGTGTTATGGGAGTTTCGGAGCATGGGGACTCGACGAGTCAGCGGGTTGACTCGGCGAGTAGAGTCAGTCAGGAGGGTTGACTTTGGATGAGGACTTTGACTTTGACCAAGAGTTGAGCACTTGACTTCCAGGGGTATTTTGGTAATTATGGGTATTTATTGAGTTCAGTCTTTTGGTATTGATCAGTGGTGGAGTTCGTGTCGGAGGTTGGAGCAGCGTGATCTTATCCTTTCAGTCGGCGGTTGCGAGGTGAGTTATCCTCACTATATCAACAGGGTCTAAGGCACTAAGGCCGGCACTTTATCGGATTGTAATCCGGGTATTGTTGTTATGTTGTTGTTTTGCTATGTTTGAATCCTGGTAGTTAGGATGGTATATGTTAGAGACCTGGTTAAGGTCGGTATCCTGGTATATAGGATGATGCCATGCTAGTGACCTGTTAGGTCGGTATCCTTGTTAGGATGAGGTTATGTTATGTGATTTGCTAGATCGGTTTGATTGGATGTGGATTGTTATATGATTATATGTTTATATGCACATGGTTGTTGGATTGGGGTTGGGTTGAGGCGGGTCCTGCTTTGTGTTGTAGGCCAACATACCCAGGGAGGACCGGTTATCCCGAAGGCCCAGCAAGCGGTCCGGATAGGCTGTAGGCCCCACGAGGGCGGACCAGACGTGCCGAGGCTCGGAGAGTGGACCAGGCCGACTGAAGGCTCGGTGCGGGCGGACCAGTCATACTATAGACTCAGAGAGTGGACCATGTGGATTAAAGGCCCGGTGTAGGCGGACCAATCACATTGTAGACTCGATGTATATGGCTAGACTCGAAGGGTGGACCAGGTGGACTATAGGCCGGTGCGGCGGACCACTCACACAGTAGACCCGAAGTGCATGGCTGTCCTGTATCAGTTATATGATATGGTTATGTTTGTATAACGTTGGTATTTTGGGGGTATCTCACTAAGCTTTCGGGCTTACAGTTGCGGTTTAAATGTTTCAGGTACTTCAGGAGACCGTGGCAAGGCAAAGGCATGATCGTACCGCTCCTCAGGTTTTATGTGTTTACGATGTGGTTTCTGGGAAATACTCTGATAATAAATGTACTGAAAACCTTTTTGTAATAACTTTATGAAATTGGGATGTTTTTGAAAAGTTTAAATTGGTTGGAATTTTTAGAGTGTTACACATGGATACACCAGCCGTCGGATTTAATCTCCGATTTCACAACTTCACCATTCTTTAAGGTAACTTCTATACCGGACGTATGATGTGTTTGTTTTTTGTTGTCTAAGATTACATTTTCTAATTTTGTTTTTATTTTTTTATTGTTGCACAACAGCTGTTCGCTGGAATACCTACATGAATCTACATGTCAAGAATGAAGCTTTTTTAGGTGAATTTGTCACCATCATTTTTCGTTGATTTGTAGTATCACCAGGTAACTTTTGTTAATTTTTATGTTCCTTTTACTATGTTTAATATATAGATTGGTAATAAAACTAATGAACATTAAAAGATCATGCATTTGGGAAATTGAGTTTATGAAAATACCTTTTTTTAGGGGTAGCTGTTGCCTGGAAAGCTGCAAATGTGAAAACTGGAACTACAATGGTCGTATTTGGACTAGGTGCAGTTAGGCAAGCTGTATGATTCTTATGAACTTATATAAATATACAACTTTAAAATGATCCATAAAATGGGACCGTGTATGTTTTTTAAATTGACTTGCCCTATAACAATACTCAAACTATAAACAAATAGTTGATCAAATGACATTTACAAAGAACAAACAACGGAAAAAATTGTCGCATCTGACCCCTGCAACGCGGGGGTCCCCACCTAGTTTCCATAAAAGATTATATTTTGTATTTTTTTTGCTTTATATTTTTTTTTAAAATAAATTCAACTTTAACATATTTCTAGTTATATTATTAAAAAGTTTCGTTAGCATGTAACTTTATATCCTCTAACTCATGTGCATCATAAGTATGGATCATATGAAAGAAAATTTTATTCTAAAACATAATGTTTTTGCTTCGTTCTTCTTTTTATACATCATATTTGGTCACCTAAAAATCACTACTAAATTTATTTGACAATATATGGATGAAGGATTTCAGACATTAGCTATTTTTTTACCTTTCTAACCTCTAACATGAAATCACATCTCTTCGATATTGTATGGATGGAGGATCTTAGATGTAACACCCGTAAATTCGGGCTAGACGTTTAAAATATAATAATTATTATTATTATATATTTTATCGAACAATTAAAATCGTTGAATAGAATAATTGTTCTTCACACGTATTACAGGCTAATAAATATTTATCGTATACACATTATGTGGACAAATATTAAGAGTATATAATATTTGTATAAAATCTTAATATAAAATTATCGTTAAACGATAAAATAATATTAAAAATAAAAGATTATTTATGATAAATAATCTAAACAAAAGTTGTAGAGACCATAACCACAAGCACGTAGATATAAAGAACGTTTAAATTTAACTTAATATGAGGATGTTATGATTTTTTAAAGTTTTGCGTTCAACTATGCACAACAAAGTGTGTCATAAAATATGGATCGGAGATAAGTTGCTTATTTGCCAAAGTGATATAAATTAAAGTTGTAGTTGTGGCATCCCCAATTTCAGGGCCAGAAAAAACCAATTTAATTATGCTTATTTTAATAAAAATATTCTTTTGAAAAGATTAATTATGCGGAAATTGTTCTCAAAACATGATAAATTTTATTATCAAAATATTTCCAAAGAAATGTAGTTTATTCATATTAAAAACTCTGAGATGTCAGCATTAATAAAGAAACATAAGCATAACGAAAATAATACATGTCTTACAAACATCTATTATTCTACTTATAATCCATAAATCTCTCATCAGATCATCACACATGTGCTCTCGTGCCACTACCTGTAATACAAAAAAATGAGTGGGTCAGGCTTGGGATCCTGGTGAGCATATAGGGTTTTCAACCTACAATAATTATAGTCTTTTAATTATGTATTTTCATCAAATCATTCAACCCGATCATCCATTCTCGTTATTCTCACATCCTGATAATAAGTATTGATCTCAAAGGACCCATCCTATGGATCGTTGTAAGCATCAGGGTAAACAATATTGCTTAGGGGATTCCTTAGTAATATATGTCAATAAGGCAACCATGGGGGATGGAGTACACTTGGTGAACACATAGTTTAAAAACACCTACAGGTTGCGAGCCTGATAGCGTTCCATTGGACTGTCTAGAATATTTTGTAGTCGTTATATATACTTCCCTAGATGACTGGATCTAAATTCGAGACCTCTCATCATTCATTCATTCTCATCACCCATCACTACCCAATATTATATATATATATATATATGTGTGTGTGTGTGTGTGTGTAACATCCGAAAACCCAAGGTATTTCTAATTTATTTAATCTTGCATTTATTAGTTTCGGGCCATGAAGTTGTTGGACTTAGAGGTTGGGCCTTTTCATATTAGCCTAAGTTGAAGTCGTACCCTGGTCATAAGCCTGGCGTGTACGGGGCGTAGTGTGATCAAGGAATCGCAGAGCCATGCACGTACGCGCAGCGTACGTGTTCTGACTCAAAACCCTAATTTTTAGGGTTCAAGCCATATAAATATGTCATTATGTCCCATGCCCCAGCCCCCTTATTAGCCTCCTTAGCTCAGAAACCTTAAAGTCTAGCCCTTTTCATACTTGTGTGTTCTTGGCCTTGTGAAGATCATTTTTGGTAGCTTGGAGCCTTGGAAAGAAGAAGAGGAAGTTGGTGAAGAAGAGTTAGTGAAGCTTAAGCTTGAAGATCCGAATTGTCATCATCATTTAACACTCATTTGAGGTATAAAGTTCAGAACTTGCCTTATGAATGCTTAGATCTCTTGTAGTTGAGTTTTGGACTTTTTGGTCCCAAGGATGAAGCTTGATTGTTCAAAGTCGTTTCTTAAGCTTAGGGTTGCCACCCTTGGTGATATTTGAGTCCTTAAGTCATAAAGTTACCATCTTGAAGGTCTTGAAGCATCCAATTAGGTTGTCATATTCCAAGTTTGGGTTCATTTGGGAGCATGCAAGCCACCAAGTGGTCGACTTTATGGGTTAAGACCCTTCATTGGACTCAGATATGTGTTTGGAACATCAAATCTTAAGGGTTTAAGGGTTTATTGGGTTTTTGGCTTAATAGGAGAGTATGCTAGAAGTACAAGTTCGTACGCACAGCGTACACACCATGCAGCCTATACGCTTAGCGTACAGATGACTACGCCTCGCGTACTCACTTGATTGGGCATTACGTTATTTTGGGCCTCGGTTTGGGTCACTTTCATGGATTGGTGACTTGGTCCATGGTGGACCATCTAGAACTGGACCAATGGGCTAGAGAATCATTGTTGGGCATTGGGCTAAGGCCCATGCCAAAGGATTGGGCCCAATTAGAACTTGGGTCATATATTGGGCCTCATTGGACTGTTTATCTTTAGGCCAAGGGTTGTGATGTGTCACACCCCCAAAACAGGCGGCGGAAACGTCCGGGGGTGGATGACTTCATTTGTAGTATCACAACATATATAGTATAGTAATCAAAGTACAAACAACCATTGCATTAATAAGTATAAGTTTTTACATGTGTTCAATCATTGTATATTGACACCAAAAATAGTTATATCAAAAGATAGAAGATATGACTCAAAACAGCTCCATCTTCTCAAAAGCTCGGGGAGTACATGTCTACTGATTCCTAGAGAATACAAGTAATTTGAAAAGAGAGTATCAACATAAAGTTGAGTGAGTGCATAAGTATTTATGTTTGAAAGTATGTTTTCTGTTCTTTGAATATGTAAATTATTCCAGAAATTTCTATATTTTCTGTTGTATAAGAAAAGTAGTTTTAATCTCATAAAATCGTTCTATTTGTAAACCAATATAGTTTATTTGTATTCCTTTGTAAAACCTGTAAAAGTGAGTGTGTCTGGTTCCACCAGCTGTTATTGTAGGCTGTAATGTAATATTGTAGAGTGTATCCTTGTAAACTAGTACTTTGAAAATGTACTCATGTTTAGTTAATTATACACTAAGCGTATTGTTAATATCTTTTTAGTGAGTTATTATAACCATGTTGAGACTAGATGGCCTGAAACAACGCTTTGAAGTGTCAAAATTGTTGATAACAACTGTCACTCGTAGGAGTGTATGCCCGGCTGTAGCTAACAGTCTGAGTGCAGGGTTGTCATCCCAATATAGATCTATACACACTTGTTTCGATCCCATACTGGAGATTCTGGTTATAATGTCAAGACTTTAACTATGTTGTTTAAATGAATAAACAACCTGAATCTATTGACTCATAAAAAGCACATAGACGTTACGTGTATAATAGAAGTGAAAACCCAATCATTCTGAAATAAATGATTGATAGTATGCTCCTAAATTAGTATTTTTAACATGTATTTGAAAGATGTATACCCTTGATTAGTTTTGGATCAAACCCTTGTTCTTGTAAAATGGTGTACTCTAGTATACTTGAATCGTGAATTAATGTTCTATGAATCATAGATTATACCTATTATAATATATATGTAATTTCTGAATTGATACTAAATGTTCATGAATGCAACCCCTTGCTCGACATGTTACAAAGGCAATGAAATTGAATGACATAATCTTTATATTTATATACATATATAAATATATATAACTAAATTTTAAACGACGGTTAGACAAATAACCTATACTCTAAGCCCACATCCAAACAAGGAAAAGGAAATAAAGTGAGTTATCAGTCCTAACCCTTTAAATCTTATATATATATATATATATATATATATATATATATATATATATATATATATATATATATATATGATTTTTGGGGAAAACTATAAGCTTATAAAATTATTTAAAGACTTTAACATTTTGAAATACTTTTGATGACTTGATGTCATTTTAACACAATTTGAAACCATTTGATTTGATGATAATTGAAATCCAATTTGGTGAGATATTTTGAAACTTTTTGATGGTAACACAAAATCCTTGTGTTACACTTGTATTCTCCCCCCCCCCCCCCCCCCCCCCCCTTAAAACTATAAAATCTATGAAAATACGAGGGTATGAACTCACCTTTGTGTGAGTGAATTGGATGAAAGATTGATATAGGATGCTTGGTATGCCAAGTGAACTCCCGAGCTCACATAGATCCTATTTAGCATATATTAACATATATATATATATATATATATATATATATATATATATATATATATATATATATATATATATATATATATATATATATATATATGAAATTAGGGTCTGTGTAACGCCCGTAGATCAGGGCTAGTCAATTTAGAGACGATAGGCGTCAAAAAATGAATTTTTGATGAAATATTATTTAGAATGAATAATCTTAACTAAGTTGTAGTATATGTTACAAGGATTCCGTACATATATAGAACGCCAAAATCTGACTTCGTATGAGGAAGTTATGATTTTTTGAAGTTTCGACTTATCGGTATGCAGCCTGAAATATTCGATTTGAGATCGAGTGGTTTTTAGCCAAAACAATATAAACGAGAATCGAAGATCTCGTTGTTGGTATCGAAGCAATGAAAAGTTAGGCGAGAACGGACGTCAAACGAAGAAGTTATGAATATATAACGAACTTTTCCTGTTCGGGCCTACTAAAAATAAATAATAAAAATAAAGTCAAAATTAGCCGACGAAGTCTAAACGAAAGTTGTAGAGCGTAGTCTCACCTACGTGTGGATATAAAGAACGTCGAAAACGGAGTTCGTATGAAGAAGATATGAATTTTCGAAGTTTATTAAATAATTAATAATTAAATTTAATTATTAAATCCCGGTATTATCCGAAGACGAGTCGTCGGACTCATCCGAAGTACGCCCCGCGTACTAGCCTACGCCCCGCGTACACCAAGGTATGTCGACATTCACACTCAAGTATTTCGGATACGTAAGCCATGACGATCCGAGGCGTACGCCCCGTGTACTCCGAGGTTCCAGCCTCTATAAATAGGATCTGAAGGCAGCCGACTCCTTTGCTATCTTTCTCTCTTCTCTCTCCCGTTTTACCTCGATTTGCGTGCTAGAAGTACCCCGAAGCCCTGGTAATATTCCTGAGTCCCGAAGCAAGTCCCGAGATCCCGAAGATCCCGAGAAGTGCGATTCCCGAGCCGACGCTCTGTCCGCGAGAAGTTCGATTTTTGTAGAAATCTTCCAGATCTGCGGAGAGATACTACTTCTACAAGACGTAGTGCTGTCTGATCATCTTCTGATCAAGTGAGTGTATACTACCTTTCATAAACACGATAATAATACAAGTATGGTTCGAGTGTATTAAGTATATTGTTGTTTATATGTGTGGGTGTGTAGTTACTTTCTTCTAACACATAAACATGAAGTATTTGTTATAAAATACATGCTATGTGTTTATATATTGTTGTTTATTTGAGATGAGTGTGGAATAGATGTTTTATATAGTTTTTAAATGAGTTAAACTGTATATGTATTTTATATCTACAAATATGTTGGGTAGAACATGGGTACATGAGATAGTTGGTATGTGATAAAATGATGAGGTATGAAAGATGATTAAGAATGATATTGGCAGATGCACCAATTAGAGAATATCATAATACTAGCAGATGCGCTTAAGAATAATATCGGTAGATGCACCAAGTAGTGAATGTCGTAATCCTGGCAGATGCGCTTATAGGATAATCCTGGCAGATGCGCTTATAGGATAATGTCGGCAGATGCGCCTAAAAGAGAATGTCATAAACCTGGCAGTCGCGCCTCATAGTGTATGACGTAATCCTGGTAGAGGCGCTTAAAGGATAATGTTGGCAGATGCGCCTTATGTAGCAATGGAAGTTTGTGCTAATTCCTTAGGTCAATCCTTAGGAATGAATGAATGACGGGTAGTTGAATTCCTAGGGTAAAATCCTAAGAAAGATAATAGGGATGGGTAATTGAGTTGATTGTTTGATGGTTGAATATAATAATTATATTATTGTGGGTTGAAAACCCTATATGCTCACCAGGCTCCCAAGCCTGACCCACTCAGTTTTCTTTGCATTACAGGTAATGGCACAAGAGTATAAGTTGGTGGACTTGACGAGAGATTTTGGATTATAGGCCAGTAGTTATGAATAACTGTTGTAAGGTCTATTTTGTTCTGTTTATGCTTTTGGTCTGTATCGGAACATGACATCCCGAGGTTTTATTATTTAATGAAAATACATTCTCTTTGAGAAATGTTTTGATAAATGGTTATCATATTTTATTTTGGGAACAAATTCCGCAACCGTTTTCTTTAAACGATCACTCTGATTTATAAAACAAAGGATAAACAAATCGGTCTTTTCTGGCCGAGAAATTGGGGATGTCACAGTCTGTAATAGCTAATATGTTTAGGAAACATCCTTAGGAACTAGGAAACACTTACAATAAAGTGTTAGAACCGAAAATGAAGAGCTAAAAGATGATCATGGCCACACAAGAGGGGTTCATGACCCTTGATGGGTTCATGGTCCAAGAACACTTGAAGTGTTCACGGCCCAGATGAAGGGTTCACGACCCAATGAGGTGTTCTTGATGAATGAAGAACACTTCATGATCCTAAGGAAGTTCCTAAGAAGATTCAAAGGTTTTTAGATGGGTATTCTTTGTGAAAACTAGTGAAATTCACGGATTTCAACCTAGTATAAGAAGATTTGAAGGATGTCGTTGAAATGATAACAAGATCAAGAAATGATACCTGTTAGATCTTAGGAAGAACTTGTGATTATCACTTGAATATGATGAGAAAGGATGAATTTACCATGTTCTTGAGGAGGAAGGTTGTTCTTGGTTGATGATACTTGAGAGAGAATGGTTGGAATTGTGTTTGAAAGTGTAGAAATGAAGTAAAAGTCGACTGAAATCTATATATATGCGAGGGTTCACGGTCCGAAGGGTTTCACGGCCGTGAACCTCATTTGCGGTCCGAAGGCGGTTGTAGCCGAGAAGCGTTCACGGTCCGAGGGTTTGCAGCCCTCGTTCACGGCCGAAGTTGATCATGGCTGCGAGGCTGCTGTCCGAAGGGAAAGAAAGAATGGTTTTCAGACTTCTTGTGTTCACCTCATAAACATATAACACCTTAAATACAAGTTGTAAACACTTATAAAACATTATTCTAACTCATTTAAGATAGAATAAGAATTAAATTGATTTAGTTGACCTAAGTTCGACTTTGGTTGACTAGGGTTGACTTTACAAGTAGAAAATAATGGGATGTTACATGATGTATGGACCAAGTTGTGTTGGGGGTAGAATAGTCTTTTACCCCAAGTATGGATTTTTAGGTAATGAGGTAGATCCCTCTGTTGATTAGCTTTTATTGTCAATTGTTATCTTAGAGAGCTATAGGACCAGCAGTTAGTGATCATTCGTTCAGTCAGCTTATCGAGGTGAGTTTCCTTACTGGATTTGTCGGGTCGAACGCACTACTGTCGACCTATGTTTATGTTATATTGTTAAGATGCTAGTTGTCTTTGTGACTCTAGCATGTGCATGTGTCTATATGTTTGTCGGGCTAAGGTATGATGTTGGGCAGGGCATGATGAATGTTCGTATGTTATGTATCTATATGATTATTGCATGTGTATGTGTTCATTTGATATATGTTATTGCATTGTTGGGCGGGGCCCGTTTACCGAGCTCAACTCGATGTCGGGCGGGGCCCGATGCCGAATTGGGTCCAATACCGGGTTGGGCCCAATGACAGGGCGGGGCCCATTATATGTTTATTGTATGTTTGTTATGTGGTATTTTGGGGGAACTAACTATGCTTTGTGCTTACAGATTTTAGCTTATGTTTCAGGTACTTCCGGTTGTAAAGGGAAGAGCTCGGCTGATTGCATCGCACACACCATTGGGATTCCGCTTATGATGGTTCACTCTGATTTTATGACAATTAATACATTGGTTTTATTTGGATATTCAAATGATGTTGGAAAATACTATTTAATCTATTATTAAAATGAAAATTTTCGGGACCATATTTTTTATTGTTACAAGTTTGTATCAGAGTCTTGGTTTAAGGGATTTGGGCACACTCTTGCGTGTGTATTAACTCAAACTAAGGACTAGATGGAAATTTAAAAAAAAAAACATTAAAAAAAGGATTTCTAAAAGAGAAAAATGTTATGGTGCATGCAATCAGCCGAGCTCAAGTAAATTATCCCAAAATACTCATACATGTTTATTTATGATATGAACTGTGGAATTGTGAATCGCATGCTAGACTAGGGATAAGGATCTAGGAGAGATGCCTTTGTATACATGTTGTATGATCCTATATAATTGCATGCTAGTATCGATCAACCAGTAATAGGATGACATGTTTGGGATATGCTTGGTTTTGATTACTTGATGCTCGAATGCTGCTTGCTTCGTGCTTTTAGGAGTTCTTGTTAATTTCAGCTAGCCAGTAAGCGAATATGCCAAGTTACATATTATGAAAACTAAATAATTCCATAAGGTTAGGTTTAACACTATTGCGCAGCTCTTGTTTGAGTCCAACCCTTGCAGTGAGAGACCTCTCATTTAAAGAATTATCTAGTTTTTGTAGTATGTAATTGAAAAAATTTATCTGGTTTTTGGGCTGTTACACAAATCTAATATACTCTTAAACTAACACTTAATTTCACTAGTGTCCACGACGAGACTTGAACCCTCGACCCCAAAGATAAATGACAACATCCCTTTGGTATATTTGATCACTTGTGGTTTTGTATTAATTTGGTCACTCAACTCGTTTTTAGTTTTAAAAGGTCATTTAACTTTTAATTTTTTGCTAAAATGGCCACTATGATTGATAATAACATGTTTACATATCTTTTTTTTTTTTTTGCTATCTAAGGCCATTAAACTTTTTTTTTGGCTATTTTAGTTCACTGGACATTTTTTGGGCGATAACTAGACACTCACTTTTGAAATTATGTACATTTGGGTGGGTGTGTGTGTGTATATATATATATATATATATATATATATATATATATATATATATATATATATATATATATATATATATATATATATATATATATATATAGGTTTAGGTTTTATGGAAAACAAAAAACCCTAAAAATCATAAAAATGCATGAAAAAAATATTTAGAGATCACAAATCTTTTTTTCTGACTTTATATTCTTAAAAATCGCAACTTTTTATATAATTTCGCTGAAATTTTTTTTGAAAAAAACCAAATAATAATAATAATAATAATAATAAATCGATTTTAATTTTTTTTTTCAGCGAAGGGTTATATGAAAAACAAAAAAACCCTAAAAATCATAAAAGCATGTTTTTTTTATAAAAATCGCTAAAAAAATCGATTTTTTTGGGTTTTTTTTTCAAATTTTTTTTAGCGAATTTGAAAAAAAAGCTACGATTTTTTTCATTTATAAAGTCAAAAAAAGTTTTGTGATCTCTGAGTGTTTTTTTTATTCATTTTTATGCATTTTTAGGGTTTTTTGTTTTCCATAAACCTAAACATATATATATATATATATATATATATATATATATATATATATATATATATATATATATATATATATATATATATATATATATATATATATAAACGAATTATGAAAAATAACATGTAAAATCGCAAGTAAAAAAATAAAGTCATTAAAATTTATTGTGGAATATATATATATATATATATATATATATATATATATATATATATATATTCTACAATAAATTTTAATGACTTTATTTTTTTACTTGCGATTTTACATGTTATTTTTCATAATTCGTTTTTCTAACTTCATTTTTATTGCGTTTTTACTTTTTTTTTACAACTATTTTTACAGCTTAACTTCTTTTACTTTATTCTCATGTTATTGTTTTTTCAAAATCCATTTTTTCATATGTTTTTAGAACTTAATACATTTGTTTCAATTAGGTGTAATATATAACTACATAATTATTAACGGGAGTGATAATCCTAAAATTATTTGTTTCTCATGCATCCAGTATTGTTGTATAATCAACAACTTTCTTATATGACTACCTATTACAATTGTAACAACACCCCCACATATGTTTCTAAAAAAATCATCATTTTTTTCTCGTTTTTGTTGTTGGTTTTTTGTAGTACTAAATTATCCGTTTTGTTTGATTATTGGCGTTATGGATCAAAAATATGATTCTCTTACTTAATTAGTATCCTACTAGATAACAAAAAAATATGCATATTTTAAGTTATGTAATGATGATTTTTTATGTAAGAAACATATGTGATGTGTTTATTACCGGTGTAATAGGTAAGTCATCATATAAGATAGCTGCTAATTACACACCGTTACTGGATGCGTGAGAAACTAATAATTTTAAGATTATCACTTGAGTTAGTATTTTTATTGTTCAGTTAATTTATATTTAATTGACAACACAAATATATGACATTCTAAAAACATTTTGCTAAAAGCATATAATAACAAAGAAAAAATAAAGTTGTAAATGGATTTTGAAAAAAACATGAGAACAAAGTAAAAAAGTTAAGTTGTAAAAATAGATTGTGAAAAAAAACATAAATAACATACGAAAAGTGAAGTTATAAAAACAAATTTTGAGAAAACATATAAAAATGAAAGTAAAAAAAAATAAAGTTGTAAAACAAATCGTGAAAAGAATGTAAAAACGAAACAAAAATGAAGTTATAAACATGAATTATTGAAAAAAAAATGTATAAAACCAAATGAACACAATTTCAAAAGTTTAGTAAATAATTATAGTTAAAAAAATACAATCGACCTAAAATATATATAAAAAAAAAGTTGGTTGATCTTAGATAGTAAACCAAAAGTATGAAAACCTATTATTTTCAATGATGGTGACAATTTTGGTAAAAATTTAAAAGTTAAGTGGTTTTTTAAAATTTAAAACAAGTTAAGTGACAAAATAAATACAAAGTCAAAAGTTAAATTACCAAATACGACTTAACCTACGTTATTTCACTACTAGTGTTCTGTTGGTGATTTTAGTGTTATCAACATATTTTGGTGTAATTATTATTAATAATGAGATAACCCGAGCTTGAAGGTGTGGGGGTGCACACTTGGTGCGATAACTATTAACTCGGGAATATGGGGTCCGGGGGCAACGCCACTTGGTGCAGGGTTCCAAGGGGCTGCAACCACTTGACGGGGTTTAGGGGCAACGCCCCTGGCGATGGTTCCACTGATCGATCAGGGGACGGGGCTCCAAGGGGTAGTGCCCTGAAACCTAAACGAATTTTACATTGGCTATATGCAATTTTCCACGAAAACTCTCATGATGACGTCTTGATGATGTAAACATTAGTTATGTCTAGTAACTACCTGTTTTGGCATTAAATCCGAAGGCAACTGCCATAACCTCTTTTCCTTCTAGTATAAGAACCTTTCCTCTGGTTCCACAAAAAAAGGTTGGAACTTATGTACACGAAAATATATTTTGTTCTCTCTATCTCTACAGAACACAAAACAACAAGATATATTTCTGTGTTTTGATTTTGGAAGTGGTCTATTTTTCAAAATTGCATTTCTTGGATTATACCAAATCGGATTTCATGATACCCTAGGCATAAGGGTCGAAATCACAGATTTTTTAAAAATGATTGCAATCATGATCCTATAAATTATCCAAGTTAATTGATATTCTAAGACCCCAAAATTTTTCATGTTCCATCAATCTATGTGAAGTAATTAAAGTTGTAAAATAATGTATATATTACTTAAATTTGTATATCCATCGAATTTTGAATTAACAACAAGAGTTATTTCATATTTCAAAATATCTTAACTCTTGAAATGACGTAATTTAATAAAATGGTTTCACTGTTGGTAAAAAAAAATGCTTCATATGAGAACAATATAATTTTTTTTTTAATAAAAACTCATATATGTCAAAGTTTAATGGCTCATTTGTTTATAACTATGATAAAATTTTGTACAAACGGCTGAATATGTTACAATATTTAAAACCATTAGCTATATATTTATATATTTAATATTTATACAAGAGATATAAATTGCTTCGATGTACAAGAATTTTTGTTAGAATCTATATATTTTTTTAGAGCAAAGATTTGAACCGTTAACATGATGGTTGCGTGACATATTAATATTTTTTCAAAAACTCTAGATATGAGTTTTCACGTTCGATTAGTCTAATTAGTAAACATAGCATTCTAAATAGATAAAATCAAATGATAGTATTAGGAAATGAAATTAAATAAGAATGAAATAGAAGAGGAGGTTCACAACCCATGCATGAAGGCACATGACATGGAAATCGTGTTTCCCACAAAGTCAAGAATCAATTTATATTTTAAATCCCTATATTATGATTGTATTATTTTTATATGTTATTATAAATCATTTGACGGTATCAAATAAGTCAATAATTAGAGGTATAGTAAAACGAATGGTCAATATGTTACATAAGCCATCAAAGTAACCAAAACAACCATTTTGAAGTATGGACGAATACAAATCAAGTTGATCCGTTAATTTTTTAGTTAATTTTTATTTTTTCGTTTTTATTTAATGTACCATATATGACCAAAAAATTGTTGTCATTCAAAATTTAAAATAATAATATAGATTTATGATATTGTAAGCATTTGAACACATCTTAACTGATTTTTGACTCGTTTAGCATGTTAAAGAGGTACGACTTGTTTATTTATTATTTTTCTATTATTGTACATTAGGGGTTAGTATTTGATGTTGAGCTCATTGCAGATGAGGGATACTTGGACGAGATTGTTATACATGAGGGGATGGTACATGATGAATACTTGGACGGGATGTCTCGCATCTTGGTGCATGCTTTTTACCAATGACATTGTCTTGGTTGTTGGGTCTATGTATGAGTTGAATGAGCAGATGGACACCAAGAGAAAGATGTTTGAAGAAAAAAGGTTACCTATTAACATAACTGATACATATCTTTTGTGTAATTTTAAATAGAATAGTAGTGTAGTATGAGTTGAAATAAGTATCAAGGATAAATCCATACACTTAATGGATAATTTCAAGTACTTACGTTCTATATTCTATAAAGGTGTGTGTTGAGTTAGACGTTACTTAATGCATAAAGGCAAGTTGGTTAAGTAGAGGGCGGTCTAATGTGTTTTGTGTGACAAGAAGGTCATGTTGATACTAAAGGAAAAACTCTACCAAGTGGCAGTTATATTGGATATGTTGTATGCATATGAATGTTAGTTGGTGAAGGAGTATAAAAGGAATATAGAAGTTCTAGAAATGAGGATGTTGTGATAGATATGTAGTAGAACACAGTTGGATAGAAATTCAAACATGATAATCGAAGAGACTTTGATCATTGATAATTTTAGGGAAAAAATATTGTGGTGGTATGAACATGTACAAAGGAGGCTAACAACGAATTTAGTTGTAAATATACGGACATTTATGGTGGAACGTATGAGAAGGAAAACACACCCCATAAGGAAATGGGAAGATTGTGTGAGGTTAGATATGAAGAAGTTAGACATTGTAGTAGGGCGTATATGCTTAGAATCAGGGCAGTAAAGTAGCCTAGGTCCTTGTATATCTTACTTATATAGGTCCTTGTATATCTTACTTATATGAGTGAACATTTTATTCGGTAATTACTTGCTACTCTTTTCTCATGTTTCCACTTGAATCAATTCCTCCATCGTTTTATTACTAGTTGTTTTTAGCTCAATTTCATGTATCAAACTTTGATTACAATGTTATTTCGTGCATCTATTTACTGCTATCATTGAATTACCCTCTTCATATTTTTCCCATTGCAAGTTTAAGTTTTTCCTATGTTGAAGGTCATTGAAAGATGTTGCTCTACCTAGGTGGAGGCAAAGCCGCCAACACTTACCTCCAACCTCTTCCATATCCTATTGTGATGAATGCTCTACTTAGGTGGAGGCAAAGCCACCAACATCTACCTCTTCCATATCCTCTTGTGATGAATGACGTTCAAATTATCCTAGTAATGTCTTATTCATTTATATTAAAAGATTAAAAAAAGAATGGTAAATTTTAAATATTGTTTTGTTGGTGGATTTTTTATTTTCAATAGTAATTATAATGTTATTAATTTATACTTTATATAGATTAAAATACATAAATATATAACTCACTTTTCAAACTACATTCAAATGTTGCTTTTTTATTAAGATCTTATTTAAACAAGTTTTTATCATTAGTTTTCAACATTTCAAACAAACCAAAAATGAATTTTTATTTTCTGAATGAGAATATTTGCATCTTAAACAGTAGTACAGGGACTAATCTTGTATTTCTATCTTTTCGTGGGAAACAAAGAGCGCTTAAAAACTGTCACCCCTTAAAATATGACACTCTGTCTCCGGCATCCCTCCCCTTCGTTCTCGCTTGTTCTCTCCCCACATTCTCTCTCTACAATTGAATTTTTGTTCTTCACGATCGACATTTTCATTTCTGAAATTTGAAGCTTTGAAATTCCGATTCTTATTTCTTTTAATTTAGAGAAGTAAAAGTTATAATCCAATGTCATGCACCGATTCCGCCTCGTCCTCTCATGGCGGAGAGTATAAGAATTTCCGTCAAATCACCCGTGACAGTAAGTTTCTATCTCCAGGATTCTATTTGGTTTGAGTGATTGATTTCGTTTGTGAAATGTATCATATGTACGAAGTTATTTGATTTGTTCTGCTGCAGAATTGGCAACAACGTGCTTTGAATTGCTTAGATGAGTTAGGAATTGCCGGATTCTATGTTCATCCTTTTAGTTTATGTTTATTAATGGATTAAATTAAAGTTGATCTCCACCCGATTCTAGTAACAGAACTTCAAAAATGATATTGAATGTACGAGAATCCCAACAAAATTTTATCATATCATGGTAGCTTTTACAAATTTTGGAGTGATTATGTTTCCCTTTATAATCCAAAGTTTAAAAGTACGTATTTTATTTAAGGTGAAAGTATTATTCTAGTCTCAAAACCTTAATGTACCTTTTTTAATCACATGAATGTTCATTGGTAGCTAAGTTGACCTCCATAGTATTTCTCTGATAGCTTCATGAATATCAAGAGCATGTCATTTTGATATTAGTGTGACTGTTTGATGGTGAGACTTTATTGGGTAGGAGAAGAATCAAGTATCTATTCTTATTCTTATTCTTATTCTTCTTATTATTATTGGTTGTTTTTTGGGCCTAATGGGTTTTGCTTAATCTGTTATCATGTAATAATTTTTAGCTTCTTTTAGTTCTCTTTCATGATGTAAATATGGATTATTCTTTTGCAGGGTTGCTGCTTGAAATGCTTAAATCATCCTCATCAGGGGACTCAAGAGGCTGGAAGGTATGTTCATGTATTTATTGCAGGAAATATTTGCTTAAATCTTGTAAAGATAAGATGTCAAATGTTGAGATTTTAATGGTTTGTTACAGGTACTCATCATGGATAAAGTTACTGTTAAAGTTATGTCTTCTTCATGCAAAATGACAGATATCACAGATCAAGGAATTTCATGTAAGTATAAAAATGCCAATTTCTCTAAATCGATTGCTGATATTTGATGAGTTTATTGAGATTTAAATGTTTTATGTTCCTGTTTTTCTCTTCAGTGGTGGAAGACCTTTTCAAGAGAAGGCAGCCTATGCCTTCTATGGATGTTATTTATTTTATTCAACCAATCAAAGAGAAGTATGTTTTATTTATCATTTCACATGTAGTTGTTCTAACTGAATTGGAATTCAAGATTCCATTCCATGTTTGATGGATTACAATTCCTCCGCATTCCAATTCTCTCGGATTTCAATTCCTTTGACAGATTCCATTCCTTCCAAAAACATTTTATGAACCAAATGCCTCAAAAGTTGTTTTAAGTTTCTTCAATATTTCTTTTGTTTGTCTGACTCTTTTCTTTATTGGGAATGCAGCATTGTGATGTTTTTGTCTGACATGTCAGGAAGAGAACCTTTATATAGAAAGTATGCAGAAAGATGTAATTCCCATGAAACTAAGCCTTTTTTATTTTGTACATTATCTTATATCCAGTATTTTTTTTCTTTTGTTTCAGAGCATTTATTTTTTTTAGTGGTCCTACCCCAAAGGAGTTGGTTAGTCATCTCAAGAATGACAGTAGTGTTTTACCACGAATTGGTGCTCTCAGAGAAGTAAAAAAAATAATAATAACATCATTTTTCTTCTTATTTTGATCTTTTTTTTATGTGAAGATATGATTTAAATCATGATTTGATTGCAGATGAATCTGGAATATTTTCCTCTAGAAAGTCAGGTAACTCTTATTCTTCCATTTTTTAATACTAGCTTTAGTTCAAATATTCAGTTTCTGTAAGAAAAGTTTTGTTTTTATCTTTTCTATTGTTTTTTTTTTTTTTTTTTTTGTAAAAAATAAAAATAGAATCTTTCTTTCTTTTTTTGTAATCAATCATGTTTTTGTTTTAACTGTGTTTCATGTCAGGCATTTACAACTGATCATGATAGAGCTTTAGAAGAATTGTATAGTAAAAGTTCTGAAAAATCCCGCCAATTTGATATCACCATGACTACAATGGCCATTCGCATTGCTACTGTTTTCGCTTCATTGAAGGTAAAATTATAATCTTTCATGGATTTATTTATTAACCTGTAACTCTTTTCACAAAATAACCTTTTTTTTCTTAATTATTCCCACAAATAGCCAACAATTCCGCAATGGGCCCACTGCAAGATTACTGTTTGCTGAGAATTTTGCTTTTTGTATGGTCCCCACCAAAATATATTGAAAATTTGTAAAAAAAAAATTATATAAATTTTTCTCCTTATACCGCGAAAATTCATATACTGCGAAAATCATTATTGTTTTTCAGAAATATTTTTCTTTTGTTTTGGGGATCTTCAAAAACCATTTCGTAGTGTGAGGAGTATTAAGTTGAAAGAGATTTTTTTTTTAAATATCATTTTGTGAATGAGGAAAAAAAAAGTGATTTAAAATGAGGAAAAAAAAATTTTTGGGCCCATTGCGAAATTGAATGTTAATTGTGGAAAAAGTAGAAAAAAAAATTATAGGAAAGCGGATATTTTTGTCTTTGGGAAAATGACTTAAAAGCCCAACGAAGTTTCTAAACTGTTTAAAAAACTCCAATTATGTTTTGTCTGTTCAAAAAAACCCAACAAACTTAACATTTTGTCTAAAAAGTCCAACTAAGTTACACTTTCCTGAAAGTCAAATAAGATAATCATATGATGTGGCTTATTACCATATCGGAAAAATGACTTGTTAGACCAACGAAGTTTCCAAAACGTTTAAAAAACTCCAATCATGTTTTGACTGTTGAAAAAAAGCCCAACGAATTTAAGCAAAACAAAATTGGGATTTTCTGAACGGTTTAGAACTTTGTTGGACTTTTTAGACAAAATGTTAAGTTAGTTAGGTTTTTTTAAACAGACAAAACTTGATTAAGGTTTTTTGAATGGTTTGGAAACTTCGTTGGGCTTTTAAGTCATTTTCCCTTTTGTCTTTTTATGTATATAAAAGGTTAAAAGGCATATAATTTTTGTTATTGAATTGGTTTTGTTTTTAGGAGTTTCCTGTAGTGTGGTATCGTGCAAAGGGGATGGATGGAACAAGCGCAGCAACATTCCGTGACTTGGTGCCTGTGAGGCTTGCTTCTGCTGTTTGGGACACCATTTCAATGTACAAGACAAGTATTCCCAACTTCCCACAAAATGAAACATGTGATTTGCTCATTGTTGATCGATCTGTTGATCTGGTAATTAATTAATAACTAATTACTAATTACTAATTACTAATTGCTAATAATAATATTAGTTAGTTATTGGTATATATATGATACGAATCCCAGGAAGGTATGAAAAAGTTTGGTAGCCTTTGTACCAAATAAAATAAATTTATTTAACCATGCATCTTTCTTTTTAGGTTTATTATATTTATTTATAAAAAACATGGTCGAATCACTTATTCTATTCTTTCGAGCCAACCAAACATGACAATGGAATGTAATGATCCATTTTATTATCACTTTTCGTTCGTTTCATTCCATCATGTTAAACAGACTCTTAGTTTGTTTTATCTGATAGCATTCACACCTTTCCATATTATCAATTTTCATTCGTTAGGCATAGGATGTGACATGACCCTTTTTTTTATGTATATAATGTTTGATGACACATTTTACTAAGAAAATTTCCATGATTTTAATTAAATTTTTTATTTTGTTTTTGTAAAAAGAAAAGTAATTTTTGTTATATTATAATCTAACTTAAGCTTTAGTGAGCTTCTACATGTTTAATTTTGAAGTTATGTAAATAGTAAATAATTAAATAATCTATAGAATAAGGGTTCTTCACTTAAATAACCAAAAAATGGGAAGTTCATATGACCAACTTTTGAACATTTATCACAAAATGACCATTTATTTTTCAGAATAACTTTTTTCACGAATTTACTTTATTAGTGGTCCCCACTACGAAAATATTAAGACAAAATTAGTGAATTCTTTTTCACAAAACTGACACCATTATTAGGTGAAATTCCATCATTTCCGTGATTTTTTTTATTTATCATTTTACAGTTTTTGTTGCGGGACCCAATAAAGTGATTTCTAGAAAGGAAAAAAGAAAAGGTATTTTTCGAAATAGTTGGTCATTTTCTGACATGATGTACCCATTTTTTTTTTGTCATTTTCAGTGATTAGCAATAAAATTAAACCTTGTATTTACTTATATTATAAAAAATTAATATGCAACGAAATGGAATGTAAGGCTGCACGGTGTGGTGCAGTTTGAGACCGCACCTGGGTGCCACCTCAGCAGGGAACACCGCCCCCAGGGTGCGGTTTCCTGCCATTGAGACCGCAGTGCAGCCTTTGAAGACCGCGAAATGTGATTGGTTGGTCAAAAATCTGACCGTTAAATGCAATTTCGTTGTTTTTTTTTTTTTTTTTCCTTTTGCTTTTTCTTTCCTTCCTATATATATACACATATCAAACTTAATTTTTTTTCACAACACAATCTTCTCTCTCAAATTTTTTTTTTTAAAATCACCACTCTCCAAAAAATGTCATCTTCTTCATCTTCTGAAGAATTTTAGACTATTTTTGATACCGTTATTGCGTGTGTTCAAATGGCGGAACAAACATACAACGTTGTATGTAACAACGCAGCTGCAAGTTCTCAATGTTTCCTTTAATTATTTTATTTATTTATGTTTTTTAAGTTTCTAGGGTTATTTAAATGTCATGTGTGTGGTTTTTTTTTTTTGGTAACACAATGTACTGTTTTTTTTTTATTTTCAAGTAATGAAGAATTATGTTTTTTTTTATTAAAATAGAAGGTATATTAAATTAAATTAGTTAAAAAAAAGAAGTTTTATTAAATTAAAATACTTAAAAAAAAAACAAAAAAATAAAAGAAATGAAAAGTGTGGCACCACACCCTTGGTGTGGCAAGAAACCACACTTGAGTGGTAAAAAGTGACATGGCGCTGATGTGGCGGGGAAGGGAGTGTGGTTTCGGTGGCACCACTCCCTCCAGCCTAATAACTCATTCCATTTCCTCACTTACTCCAATACATGTTCATCCATTCCATCAAACCAAACAGATTTTTATTGTTTTTCTTTATCTATTTTGTTATAGATTTTGACATGTTATACACTTTCAGATTGCACCAATAATTCACGAATGGACATATGATGCCATGTGTCATGATCTTCTAGACTTGGATGGAAACAAATATGTGCAGGAAGTCCCTAATAAATCTGGTGGAGACCCTCAAAGAAAAGAGTTCCTTCTAGAAGATCACGATCCAGTTTGGCTTGAAATGCGCCATTTACATATAGCCGAAGTACATTTTTGATTTTTTCTTTTACCTTTTTTTCTTCACTTGAAAATATATGATAATCAATTTTTAATGTCTTGTCTTTTCTTCTTGTCACATATCAGGCTAGTGAAAAATTGAGTGACAAGATGCAAAACTTCATGTCAAAAAACAAAGCTGCACAATTACAACAAAAGTTGGTACTTTCTTTTATTTGTTTATTATTACATTATCCTACTTTCATTTTTTTTTTCCTATTACTGTACTTTGAAAAATCTACTCGATTATAGCAATGTCATCCAGATACAAAGCAATTTTTACTGCTATAACTATGTAGATTTTTCAAAGTATAATTTTGTAATAGGAAACAAAGTGAAAGTACAATGCTATAGTTGGATATATATATATATATATATATATATATATATATATATATATATATATATATATATATATATATTTCATATGAAAATGCCTTAAAAAGACAAAAATTGAAAGTAGGTTGCTATAATACACAAAAAATATGACTTTGGTGCAGAGATAATAGTGAGTTGTCTACTCGAGAGATTCAGAAGATGGTTCAAGCTTTGCCTGCTTATAATGAACAAATGGAGAAACTTTCACTCCATGTAGAGGTCTCATTCTTCCTTATCTCCTCTCTCTCTCTCTCTCTCTCTCTCTCTCTCTCTATATATATATATATATATATATATATATATATATATATATATATATATATATATATATTCACCCAATTATAGAAATGTCATTAAAATGCATAGCAATTTTCACTGCTATAATTGGTTAGGGTTTTCAAATACAGTGCCTAATAAGAGGAATAAAATGAAAGTAAAATGCTCCAACAAAAACGAATTCTTAATAGAAAAAATGAAAGTATGATGCTAAAAGAAACAAATGAACAAAAGTGTGTTGCTATTTCTTCCATTTGGATTTACTTTGCTGATTAATTTGGTGTTTTTAATAAGATTGCTGGAAAAGTCAACAAAGTTGTGAGAGATGAAGGGCTGAGAGATCTTGGTCAACTTGAGCAGGATCTTGTCTTTGGTGATGCTGGGACAAAGGAACTCATTCACTTTTTAAGATCATATCAGGTAACTTATATACATATAAAAAGCTGAAGGACATTTTGGTAAATATGATTTTTTTGTCTCAGGCTAAGAATAAGATAATCTTATACTTGTTACAGCACACAGATACAGAATTCAAGTTGAGATTATTGATGATTTATGCAATGGTTTACCCTGAAAAGTTTGAGGGTGATAAAGGAACAAAGCTTATGCAGGTAGCTATTTGTCACTACTATTTATATGATTTTTTTAAATTAAAGAAAAAAAAAGTACAAGAATTAAAGTAGGATGCTATAATACACTAATAAATGAAAGTAGATTGCTGTTTCTTGAAACATTTTTTATTTTTGTTTTTACTTTCCCTTTAGGTGGCAAAAGTGCCTTCTGAGGATATAAAGGTATTCCAAAATATGAAATTACTTGAAGGAACAAATAGCAAAAAGAAACACCATGGAGCCTTCTCCCTTAAGTTTGATGCTCACAAGGTAAATTAATTTTACAATCTTTAAATCAAAACTCGATATTTTCACAAACTTATGCAAATTTTATTTATGCTATTAGAAACATCACGCATTAAGAAAGGATAGAACAGGAGGAGGAGAAGAAGAAGAGGAAACATGGCAACTCTCCAGATTTTACCCCATGTTAGAGGTACCACACACATAATCCAAGCAAGGGCATTTACGTCTTTTTCACATACACAGAGTCCTTGCCCACCTTTTTTTTTTTTTTTTGGCAGGATTTGATTGAAAAACTTGGGAAAAATGATATGCCAAAGGATGAGTATCAATGCATGAATGGTCCAAGACCTAAAAATGCTGCTACTAATGACACGTCAGCAAAGAGTGGGGGCACAGCTAATCATCCAAACTCAAGGAGATCAAGGAGGACTACCAAACCACATGCATCTGGTGATGGGCATTCCGGGTAACCTACACAAAATTTAAAATTCTTCTTCAAATATTGTAAAACATAATTTAATTAAAAAAAATGTGGAAATTCTATATTGTTTTTTTGTAGCAATTCTACGAGTACAGCTACAGATTTTAAAAACATGGGGCAGCGTATTTTTGTTTTTATCATTGGTGGGGCCACCAGATCCGAGGTAAAAAATAAATGTATTTTTTATTTTTGACTTTTTTGTTGTCTAAAAATACATGAATACTAATCTTATGTTGTTTTTTTTTTTTTATTTGTGTGTAGTTACGTGTTTGTCACAAACTTACTGCTAAATTAAAGAGGGAGGTGATATTGGGTTCAACTAGTCTCGATGATCCAACACAATATATCTCGGTAATATTAATATATAAAATAATAATAATAATTCCTTTAGTTATTCTTTTTATTTAAAGTAATTTACATTTTTGTCCCTTGAGTAAAGCTGATTGTTTTCAGTTTTGGTC
The DNA here is from genome assembly GCF_051521515.1 of Lactuca serriola. Classification (NCBI taxonomy): domain Eukaryota; kingdom Viridiplantae; phylum Streptophyta; class Magnoliopsida; order Asterales; family Asteraceae; genus Lactuca; species Lactuca serriola. Next base: position 288,093,077 of record NC_136410.1, read on the forward strand.
CCAAAAAGTTCTCTTGAAATTTGGTTGTTATTTGAGGTTTTGGTTTCCTAATACAAGTATTTTGGGGCTAAAATTGCAAAAACAGCTACTCATGGACCAAAAAGTGTAATTTACTTTTTTATTTATATAAGCATGATGTTTCTTTTTGACTAGCATGAATGAGTTAAATACATAAAGCCAAGGGATTGAGGATTTCCCTTGTTATTTTTACAAATTTGACCTTATTTATGTTTTTACTTCTTTTTGGAGTACTTTTTTTTTTTTGCTTTACCAATCGATGCTTAATTTTATCCATTTGTGTTGCAGAAAGTGAAGATGCTTTCCGAGTAAGATGACATGCGGATACACTAATTGCATAAATAGTGTTGGTCTTTTTTATTTATATTTTTAATGGATATGATGGGAAATATATACGAGTGTTTTTTAGTTACTATAGAAAAAAGTTGTATAAAAATTCTCATTAGTTGTGGATACAGGACTTTTCTCATTAAGTCCTTAATTTTTATAAATTCTCTCATTTTCTTTTCTTCTCCATAAATATATCGCCATTTTCTCAAATAATTTCATATCGTGTTAAATAAAACCTATAAAATCATGATATCATTCTATAAAATTTATTGTATTTTGCACTTCTATAAATTTTTGTAACGGCGGCATTTGGATACTATATTGGATACTAAGATTATGTTTGGCGTATTAGCTTGGATACTATATTAGATACTAAGACTATGTTTTGCGTATTAGCTGAAAAGCTAGTTAATATTTGAAAAGCTAGCTGATAAAAAATAACATTTGCTAAAACTAGCTGACATATATAAAATTACATAAAAAACATAAAAGAGTATGTGTTTCTATACTTAATTAACGGGTGTATTTGAAATCTTTTAAAAAAGCTTCTAAAAAGCTAGTTTAAGTAGCTTTTCAAAAAGCTAGCTTATAAGCTACTTCTTGGCTTAACAATCACGACAACATAAAAAAAAACTCGAAAAATAAGCTAGCTGTGGCGCGCCAAACACAGTCTACGCCTATGTTTGATTGATTAGGGCTGTGTTTTTGGTTGATAAATAAACTAATTTTTGGTGTGCAAACATTGCCTAAATATTTAAAATAACGGTTACTAAACAACAATTCATATGTTCCATTACAATTACCATGTCTCATGTGAAAAACAAAGAATCCAAGATCTGAAATACTCAAAAGCATCAAACCCAATTATAATCTAAAACATAAAAAGTTTTCATCTTGTGACATGATGATGATGATGATGGTGATGATGATATGATGATGAATGAGAATCTTGAGAAACTAATCTCTGCGGAGTTGTTCACTTTCACTTCGAACACCATTAGCATTTAGAATTATAATTTCAACACTGTCTCCCTGTAAATTAATATAAAAATAAAAATAAAACATCTTGTGAGTAAAAAAAAAAGGAATTCAATCATTGAAATATGCATAACCCATTATAGCAAGGTATGAGTAACTTTTTACCCATAATAGCAACAACAATGGTATGTTTCTATTATGGGTAAAAAACAAAAGCTATTTCTTGCGATTTGTCTTTTCAATAATCCAGTGCTGCAACTTTAACTAAATGATCAAAAAAAGAAAATTTTCAACTTGCAAGATTTTTTGTTTTTTATAAAAATACAAGGGAACAAAGTATTGTTTCTTTTTTTAATTAATGCAGCAAAACAAATTAATAGAGAAAGTCAGGAAAATCAAGCTTTCTCCATTAACTCAATGTTCCACTTTTTTGGATGATATATTTACGATGACGAGGGCGATCTTGTCTTTTTTCACTAAGAAGAAATCAAGAAACTTACAGTGTAAATATCTCTTTCTGTTGCTGATGAAAAACAAGTCTTCACCAAATCAATAGCTTCAGCTTCTGATAGTGGTGTTACAGCATCCTGCACCCCCCAAATAAATAAATTAAAAATAAAAATTATATTTTTTTGTCACTTGCTGACTGGATATGCTAATCATGTGAGGGTTAAAAATGTCATTTCAGTGATACATTAGTGAAAAAGGATAACACCCTCATTATATATATTTTGAAAATAATTTTTTGAAAAAAAGTAATTATAAGTGAATTCAAACAATATTCATTATTTATCATTAAATTCCATTCCAATTCCTGCCAAACATGGAACTTGAAGAATTCCATTTCCATTCCATCCGTCTGGCAACCAAACACACATGGAATGGAATCTTCAATTCCAATTCAGTCAAAATCCACGCAAGACATGTATGTATTTGCACACACTTACTATGTGTGTGAGAGAGAAAGAGAGAGAGAGAAGAACCTTTGCAGGCAAAAGAAGAGGGCTAGGGGATTTAAGTTGGTTATCAAGGAATGGAGTGATGAGTGTGGCACCAGAGCCTTGAGCACTGTATCCAACTCTTTCATAAGATCCAACAGCATCATATGTGAAAACACATCCCTTCCCTTCAAAATATATATATAAATAAATTTATAAGAAATTATTCCACAAATTATATTTTATAAATCTGTATAGATAGTAATAAGATTACCTTCACTATCGAGTCCCCCTAAAACATTAAAGGCATAATAAGGGAAGAAGCGTTTGTAGTAAAGAGTGTTGGATAGAAGCTGAGCCATTGCAGGGCAACTCATTTGTTTGTTGTGCTGGTGTTGATAAATCTGTAGTAATACATACAAATATTAATATTAATAATAAAAAAAGATCATCATCATCATAATAAGAATAAGAATAAGAATATTATAATAGCAAGAAATGGAAGTATGATGCGATAATAAATATATCAATCAAAGTACATTTGCTATTTCTTGCATTCAACACTCTTTTAAACATCATTTATACATACAACAATTCATTTAATGGGAGAAAAAGAAAAGAAACAAGATGTTATGAGCAATTAACTAAAAAAGAAGTTGAAGAATCTTACCAGGTGTCTAGAAGACAAAACCTTTTGAAGTGCTTTCACATCAGCCTGGAATCCTGAAGAAGCCATGAAACTTTTGTCTGCTCTGAAAATATAATTTTTTTGAACAATGTTAGATATTTTCTTTTATTTTTTTTTTAATTTATAAAGCTTTATGCTTTTCAGACAAACAAAAATGGCAAAGTTTCAAAGTGAAAGTAGGCTAATTAAAGTTATAACATCAAATAAAAGAAACAAAAACAACTATATTTTGTTTGCATTACGAATAAATTATGAAAACAACACTTCCATGAGACTCAAGTACTTTCTAAGGTGTTGTTTCTAATTTACTTAATGGACTTAATGTGGACAGGATTTAACTCATTAGCCTATATATGAGTGTTTCTTTTTTACATATTGCAAAAAAAACCCTGCAATAATCACTTTCAAATCACACATGGAATACCCCCTAATCTCTTGTAGTTTCTATACCATGAAAAGAATCGATTGAATATATTGTATATTTTATGTTACCATCGACAAATTTAGCAGAACAATTTGGAGTTTTTGAGCATCTAGAAACCCTATGCCCTAAGGGTGGACCAAATTACGATCCACACATGATTAAGAAACACTAGGGTTCAAATTAACAGCAGAAAGTGAGGAAAAACAACAGAACCTATAAATAAAACAAACAAATTCATAAAATCGGAAACAAAACAAATCATACAATTTACAGATTTTGGAGTACTCTCGGGTGAGAATACTGTAACCGGTAGACATCCGAGTATCCGCTGCAATCACGCAATAATCCGCACCAGCAATCGCCACACAAGTTCTGCAAAAATACACATCGAAAGATAAAATCAAACATCGAGAACTTTAAACGTATATCTTGAGATATAGAAGAATTAATGAAAGGCATAAACGATGTATACCCTCCATTGTTATCGTATGGAGACCAGTTTGCGTGTTCCTTCGGCATGATGGTAATGACAAGTTTGGAGTTCAGATCACAAAACTCACTGTGTGTGTGTGTGTGTGTGTGTTGTGTGTGTGAAGAAGAACCCTTTTCAGCTCTTTCGTTCTTCTATTTCTTTTCTCTCAAGAAAACATGTAATTCGAAAAGGGGAAACTGGTTTGCATTTTGGTCCCCAAGGTTAAGGGTTTTATCACTTTATATCTTCCTTTTAATTTACACAAAATACAATCATTACAATTTTGGTCCCTTCGTTTTTTTTTCTTTTAAATTTACATGAATTACATTTTTTTGTCCTTAGTTGTTTTTAATTATGAAAGAATACATTATAGTTTTGGTCTATGTGGTTTATATCTAGGGATGGTCCCTATGGTTTAGGGTAATTTGCACATTTGGTCCCTAACTTATTTTTTTAACTCAGAAAGTCTTTACTGTTTGTTTTTGTTACGCGCTTGGTCTTTGTCTTACCTAAAAAAACTATTATTTAAATAGAGATAAAATGGTAAGATATGTAAGGTAAGGTGAGGGGGTGGGGTTGGAGATGTGTTTATTTAAATAAATTAAAAAATCAAAGGTAAAATAGTATTTTTAGGTAAGACAGGGACCAAACGCGTAACATAAACAAATAGTATGGACCTTCCAAGTTAAAAAAATAAATTAGGGACCAAACATGCAAATTATCCTAAACCATAGGGACCATTCGTGAAACTTACTCTAATTTTTTTAGGAAAATTGTGCTTTATGTAGTCTATATATACGCATCCATTCACTTATAAACACAAACAAACAGTTGGACGGCTGGTTAAGACGATGGCTTATTGAAGCAAAAGACTTAGGATCGATTCTTGCTCCTTACATATCTTTTGTTTACATTTGTTTTATTTTCACACATCGTCGAACACATGTTAACTCAACCATTTTCATTTATTATATAAACATGCTATCTTGATGTTTCATATGATATCTACTTTGAGCCCCATATCGATTCAAGTATCACAAGATACTTCAACTTCATGTTTATATAACAAGACATATATCAAGACTTGAGGTTAGTTAAGGATTCGATTAAGGTTTGGGTTTAAAATCGAAATCGAACCAAGGAAACCCAAGTACAAACCGAAAACCAAAACATCGAATCGATGGGTTTAGGTTGGGATACCCTTTTACTTTGATCCTCCGCCACTGATTATATATATCTTCATTTCTAGTCCAATTTTTGAATTTTTAGTATCGTTCATTCTGATGGTTCCCAAAAAGCATCAATGTTACAAAAAGTTATAGTCTAAATATGGTAAATTTGTAATTTTTATACCTTAAATGTAATACCCCGTTTATTAAGTAAATAAAATTTTAATTCACATGCCAATATAGTTGGTTTCCATTTGTGTCTCCAAATCCAATATTAACATTGCTTCAAAGCTATTTTGCATTCCTCTTTCGAATGTTTCCGCTTTTTTTGCCGTAGAAAATTCTGTCAAGAACTTTGGTAACAGTCAAACAGAGGCTGTATAATTTATACCTTTTTAATGATTTCATGTAACTTATACCTAATTATGTTGATTTTTTACTTTGTGATACTAAGACAGGAGACAAATCTTAGGACCCATATACCAATGGGGATGGAAAGAAGTTTTGACTATATGCAAGAAATGGCAAGCTACTTTAATCTATTTGTGTAATAGCATCCCACTTTAATTTCTTTCTATTAAGGCATTGTACGATGCAAATCCATCCATTCAAGTCACACCCCCGAACCAGACGGCAGACACATCCGAGGGCTCGCGTGACTAAAATTGAATATCATCACAATGAATATACATGAATCATAACATAAACATCACCATGCATCAATATATTACAATTGACATTGTTCACATCAAGTACATCGTTTAAACATTACATATCCGTAACATAGATTGTTTGATAGTTTTCAAAAGCATAACACCCTAACGTACTCGGTATTACTCCTCAGCTTGCCTGTTACCTGAGAATACAAGTTATTTTGAAAAAACATATGGATGTTGGTGAGTTCATAAGCATGGTTGTTATGAAAATGTTTTGTGTAGTTTATAAAACCCAGAAAATCCGATATTTTCTGAAAAAGACATTTGTTTATATCAAAGTGTGAAGATCCATAGGTTTATGCGTGAATGATTTCAAAGCGTGTATAAATGAAAAGTTTTGCATCGTAGTTATTGAAAAGTACAATGAATGTGTTGATTTCCTTGAAAAAACCCGATGTTTTCCGATCAGACGATATAATTGTTTCAAAATTGTTAAACCATCACAACGAATGATTATGATTTTTCCCTGATTACTCAGATAGTATTAGATTTGTTTATGTGAGTCGTTATAACCATGCATGATGTGACAACCCGAAATTTATTCCGTCACGATATTCCATTTCCGTTAGTAAAACCGTTCGTATTTCAATTTTTCCGTTAACTTTCGATTTAAATAACTAAAATGAGACTTTTGTTACGACCTCGTGAGTATCCAAACCTGTTAGAAACACATGAAAAACGCCCCAAATTATATTTTAGAAAATTATTAGTTTCGACCACGTCGGGTTACAATGATTAAATCGGGTACGATCAAAAGCCCCGTCTAACGTCAGTATCGGGTAGATTTCCACCGAGCCTCAAATTCAAACCATATTTAAGGTTGAAAGGACCTCATTTGAAGCCTTTTTCCCTCTCTCTACTCTCTCTCTAAAAACTCAATCTTGGATCCAAAAATCACCTCTTTCAAGCCTCAAATTGGTATGTAATCCTTCCTAACTCATAGTATAACACATTTAGCTTTCAAATTCGTGTTTAATTCATGAAATAGGACCAAGAACATGTGTTTACGGCCCTGGAACAACCCTAGGCCGCAAACACACATAAATGGGGTTTTTGAGCCTCAAAACCCTTCCAAACCACCTTTAGAGCTTAGATATGACTTATGGGCTTTCAAGACTGGACTTAGAACACCAAAAACTTATCATTTGAGGGGTAAACATGAGTTTACGGCCCAAGAACATGCTTGGACTGTAAACACCCTTTCATAGGCCGTAAACCCCTTTTTAGGTGTTAAAATGCCCCTTAAGCACCTCCTGAGCCTTGGAATAAAGTCTAGAACCATCCTCCAATGTGTTAAGGACCTTAAACTTGATAAAAACCATCCCTTTAGGAGTTCACGGCCGTAAACCCCCCAAGGAATGGTTCCTGGGCCGTAAACTCCTATAACATGATCAAATGGTGCCCTAACTTCATCCTATAGCTTGTACTTTGGACTAGAAACACTTGTGATTGACCTAGGACCACCAAAACACATTAAGAATGGGTACATAAGAGTTTACGGCCGTAAACTCCTCAAATGGTCCAAATAATGATCAAGCCCCCTTCCAATGCCTTAAAACTAAGCCTAGCATCACCCCACAAGAGTTTTAAGACCATTAAGCACCCAAGAGCACCCCCACCATGAGTTGACGGCTGTAAACTCATGGGGATATGGTCTCAGGGCCGTAAACTCCCTTAGGAGTTTACTCTTGAAGAGCAAACTCCATGTCTAGGCCATACACCCCCCTTAGATGCTACCCGGATCACTCCAAACACTTGAATAGAAGTGTTTTCGCGTCTCAAAGTGTTATTCATATTTAATTAGTAGTTCAAAGTCTAATTAGATACAATTGTGTATCTCTTCATATTACATAGGAACCTCGCGTGTACTCAAGCCCCGAACCGACACTTAGCATCCAACCGACACATTTCTCGTCCGGTGAGTTCATACCCCTACACCTTTTTCCGTGTTTTTCAATGTTTTCAGGGGGGAATATAAGCAAAAGTACAAGGATATCTTGTACTCAAACTTATTATTTCATTTGAAATGTTTTATATTCCACATGTTTTTAACAATCGAAACCGTATTAACCAACAGTTTGACTTGTAGAGTTAGTTTTCAAGCCTTATTATATATTGTTATATTATATATTTCTCAGATGATTTTCCACTTTATCATTGTTAAAGGCATTAGTTTTGATTCGTCCTTTGTAACACTCCACAAAGATACGCGAGTGGAGGACCGCCCTTTGTAATTAGAATTTAAAACAGGATTTTTCCGCATTATTACTTGTAAATTCGTTAATCTTAATAATTGGAGACACGTCCTCTATAACACTCCACAGAGATACGCGAGTGGAGGACTACCCCTGTAACCAGAATCTCCTGGAGGAAGAGCGTGACTTGAGTGTATAGATCTATACGGGGCTGACTACCCCGCACCTGGCTGCTAGCTACAACCGAACCGAAAGGTTCAAGGGTGATGAAAGTCATAAAATGATATTGGACTTCTTATTGCCATATCTAGTCTATCGTATGGTTATGGAACTCGCAATTTAGATAACGGAGATTTACTTGTTGGTAATGATGAATTTAGTAAGCTAATAACCTTAAGAATTAGTTACTTTCCACACAATAGTTTTATATACGTGTTAAAACTAACATACATTTCGAGGATAACCAGGCTTTCAGGAAACTTCACACAAGCACTTAAGTATAGTAGATACTTGTACATTACATTCAGAACCAATAACCAACCACAAACTTTTAAGGAAAATAAGGGTTTTTCCTGGGATAACAGAACTCGTTTTTAACTAGATCATGTAGTAACCAGATAACAAATTGTTCTTAACCAAACTGTGTAACAAATGGATAATCAAACTTTACTTATAAGAAAATATGGGATTTTCTTGGATAACAACTCTTTCAGAAAACTAAAGGAAACTTGTTCATTTTCAGAAAACAAACCGCTTATGAACTCACCAGCTTTATGTTGATTTTTAAACTACTTGTATTCTCATGTTCTCCTTAGACAAGTATCCCGCGTTCTTTTGCAGAAGACGAAGCGTATGGAATTCACGTCTTTACTTTCGTTTAAACTAATGTATCTATAAAACATGTATTACCTTACTTTCAAACAAAATGTAATGATCCTATGTTGTCGCAACTAGAAATTTTGTGCCTTGTAACTGCAACACATAAGTAAAATTTTGAATCAAAAACTTAAGAGCGTGTATGATACTTACTTTATGACATCAAAATTTGCAATCAAATACACCATACAAGCATTACAAATTGTCAACAAGCAATTGGAAACCCTAAAAGTTCTTGCTTAGGTCCATTTTGGACTAGGACTTCCTTATTGGGCCCAATGGACCAATAAGCTTCCAATTTGACCATCTTGGGTTTAGAACTCTTAAATGGGCTCTAATTGGACCCATTTCCATTTAAATCAATATTTTGGGCCATATTGGGCCTAGAATGAAATAAAATACCATAATGGACCTTATTGGATCACAACAAATTTATATAGCCCTAATGGATCATAAAAATCATTCCTTAATTTATTTGGGCCGAAAATTTCATAATTAAGTCATATTCTTCCTTTCCTTTCTCCTCTTCTCGGCCCAACAACCCAACATGGAAGAGGGTTGACTTTCAATTGCCACCTCTTTATTACCTCTTGGATCTCAATGCACTAACTCATGTTCCCATGCACACATCACTTCACTCACTTCTCTTCCCCCTCTCTCTTTTTCCTTTGGCCGAGAGTCTCCCAAACACATACACTTCACAACAAAACTCTCTCTAAATCACTCAAGACTCATCCCTTCTTCTTCATCCAAAAATCTCGAAATTTTTCTTGTGTTTCAAGAGGATTTCACAAGATAATCATCATCCTTTGGTAAGTTTTCACATGTCTAAGTTACAAAACTCCTCTCTCATGTAAGATCACTTATCCTAAACAAGTTTTTGGTGATCATACTCCTAGAAAACTCCCTAAGTTCGAGATCTTCCAAGGAGGCTTGCTAGGATCAAGTTTTCTTCATTTCTTCCTTCTAAACCGAAAACAACAAGCAAAGGTGAGCTTCATACCCCCTATTTTTCGGTTTTTATAAGTTTTGTGGGGGGGGGGGAATACAAGCAAATGTGTAGATCTATGAGTATATGTATGCTTTGTGTGATTTCTATGCTTGTATATATGTTCTTATGTGATTGTGGTGTTGGATCTAGTCAAAAACACCTTAAAACCGAGATCTACATTAAGTTGTATGAAATAAGTATAAATCATGTTATTTCACACAAATCATTTCTAGAAAAATAACCAAGTTGGTTAAAGTGAACATCTTTGGGCTTAAAACCCATTTTTGGACTCAAAATGCTAAAAATATGAAACTAAAGGGCCCAAAATGTCAAAATACAAATTCTGAGGGTTGAGATGAGTCAAAACAGTTTCAAGAATGTATTTTCTGGAAATTTACTCTTTTGAAGGATTAAAATGTGAATTTTTAAGCATAATGGGCCAAAAATGAACTTTTCGGCCCAATAAAGCCCAAATTGCGAGATTTTCAAATTAGAGGGGCTGAAACTGTACTTTTCTGTAAAACAGGGGACTACTAGTGCTCCAAGTCCATTTCAGGGGTTAAAAATACTTTTCATATTTAAAAGGGACCAAAGATGCAAAAATTTTCTATTTTGGGCCAAAAGTGTAAAAATTGCAAAAATAGAGGTTTCAGCCGAGAAAACTTCATTCTGAGGGACTAAAACTGTTTTTCAAATAAATTTGAGCTGAAAAATACCTTTTCAACAAGTTTTGATACTAAAGTGTCAAGAAAAATGGTTTAAGGACTAAAATGGAAATTCTTTTATACAAAGGGTCAAAAGTGTAAATTTATCCAAAAAAAAAGGGGCTGCAGAAAGTAAATTTCTAATGTTTTAAACAACAAATCCGTTATGATGAAATACTAGTACCACGACTACCGACGAAACATAATACACCTTCAACACCAAAAATCGTTACCAAACGAATTGATTCGGTCTCGAATCAATAATGAATCAAAAATATATACACGACGATACTACAATACACACGCTGAAATTACGGGAAGTCAATACACACGCGGGAATTCACCAGACGTCGATACACCATCTTTGGGCCCTCTTTTCTCCTCGGTTGTGGGGCTATGGGAAGTCAGGGTGGTTGGATTAAGTGAATAGTACGGACGACGCCTAAGGGATCGTTTGTATAGTTGTAAACTAGTCGTTTTCATTAATGCGTGTTTATAACAATTCACAATCCATAATTAATCCAATGTCACCTGGAATTATCGAATACACACGGCACAACGGTATAATAAAATACAAAACGCGTAATTCAATTCATACACCTACAAGATGCATACCAAGTCTAACAATTTTTTTTTACAATTATAGAAACAAACAAGCATACTTACGGATCTTCACACTTTTTACACGATACTCTTTTCAGAAAATATCGGATTTTCTGGTGGTTTTCAAAACAATACAAAACATTATGTTTCAAACATTACTTATGAACTCACCAACATTTCATATGTTGACGTTTTTCAAAATACTTGTATTCTCAGGTAACAGGTAAATCGAAGGGAAAATGTACTCAGTGATGTTTTGTTGTTTGTTTAACTAGTATCGAACAATCTACTTTTGGGAATGTAATGTTATGAAACAATGTACTAAATGTAAGCACTACCGGTTGTACTATTTCAATGCATGGTGATGAATGATGTTATGTTTCATGTATATTCACTGTGATGGTATTCAATTGAGTCACAACAGCTCTCGGACGTTTCCGCCATTTGGTTCGGGGGTGTGACAGGTTGGTATCAGAGCTCTGTTTATAGTGAACTAGCATATCTAGCCACACATTGATATGCAACTATAAACCAAAAGAGGGACTAACACAACTCTGAATAAAACAAGTAAAACACAACAATAAGACACCCTTGCTTGCATTAGGAATAAGAACATAACGCCGAATCAAACAAGATAAATACTAGTATCTCGGTTAATCCAGGACTGTTCTTAGTAGTATCAAGAAGCGGATGTATCCTGATCAACTACATTCCCTCCAAGGTATAACTAACACATGTTCTGATGAGACCGCGATAGCTAGGGAACTTAAAAACAAACCCCTTTATCACCAAAAAGAGAACGTCTGTTTAGTCTATACCATAGTTGTAGAGTTGTAGGAGTAACGATAGTTTATACCTTCGCCCAGTCTTCATGGAGGGAGAGCAGCAGGGTATCCAGTTGATGGGTTTTAGGTAAAACAAATAAACTATAAAAACAATTCCTAAGTTCACATGCAACCTACTTTGGATCTATGTTTTATCTATTGAACATACAACTTTGAATTGCAAAACAAGAACCCTAGAGGAGAGAGGCTAATATCAAAATTAACAAAATAGGGTTTAGTAATTACATACCTTTCAATTGTTATAGTAAACAATTGATAATTCCCTTGATCTTGATCTTGATCTTCTTGGAAGCTTAGCACCACAAGTGTAATGCCTCTAATGGAATCACACCCAAACTAGCAAGAAGGAAAGTAGAAGGAGAGAGAGCGAGTATGCAATTTTCGGCCCTAAGGGTTTCTTCCAAAGAAAGAGTGACCAAAATGTGAACCAGGAGGCTCCTTATATAGTTGAGGGATCTAGGGTTTAGGAAAAACCCTAATGCTCCTTGCTTAGGGCCTAAGCAAAGCCAAAGGCCTTATCCAAGCCCCCTTGGACGAAATCCTTAGGGTTTCCCCTATAGATTTCGTCCACCTCCTTCCAAGGAGGTTCTGGAGCCTTCCACTCAACTATTAGATAATTGCAAACTAGTCCCTGCACTTTATAATTAATTCTTTTAACCCCAAAATTAATTCTGATTAATTTCTGGCTAACAATTAATTAAACAAAATGATTTCTTATTAATATATTAATCTTTTAACACATTAATAAATTCATTTATATTAATTTATTAATCTTACAATAAATTAATATCTCTCCTTTCATAATTTCCTTGTCCGATTGCTAGGTTTGAGGGCAACCCAAAAGGACTGTGCTGCTATCAATTCAAGTACATACCAATTATAGTTATGGGCTTAGACACCTAATCCAACAGTCTCCCACTTGGATAAGTCTGTAACTATAATTGCTAGTATGCCTTCTAAATTTGACCAGCAAATTGTAGCTTCCAAAAAGTTGTTGCCGAACTCTGACCCAGTCAGTTACGAGTCCTAAGATAAGTGATCATATAATCCTTCGTTCTGCAAGATATCCACAGACATAAGACATGGAATACAATCAATCTCTTTGTCCAGAATATATGTTTCCCGATTTCTGATTTGTGATGATATAGGACTTCTAATCGAACACATCAATTCAGTCCTGGCTGGGCCCAGCGCATAAGTCAACACCAAATCATCGAGGGGCCCACAGATATCGATTTTCCCGATAGGGCAAAAGGAACGAATAAACATTGACTCATATGCTTGTATCTTTTACTCATCAAACCATACATGACAATATGTTTTATAACACCAAGTTACTGATTCGTTTTCATATCACCAATGTATAGCCGACTTGCAAATTACAACTCATATATCTCTATGTCAAGATCATAGATATTATCGTCTCAGTATTACTCGTGATGAATTCCATGAAGTAATACTCTGAGCGTGGGTTTATCCAATACTCAAATCTCAATTTCTGAGTACTCATGAACGTTGCAGCAAATCTATTGCCATGTCTATCCTTAGACAATCTACAATCCAGTTCATGACAGTCTTGATTCACTACTTACTTCCAAAAGTACGAGCGACTGTGGAGTTTGAATAATCTTATTATTCGGGAAGTCAAAACATGCAAAGTGAAACGCAATAATAATATTAATCCTATATGGCCCCAAAGCTTTTGAGCGTAAATAAAAACACTGTTGTTTAAACACCATATTGATCACTCATTATTCATTGCTTATAGTTTCAGAAAATCAACTTATTACTTGAATTATAACCACAATTGTCCCATGCTCCAAGCATGCACACTTTGGTTTCCTATGGTCCATACTTTGTGAAATAAATCAATTGAAAAACCTTTCCAATGATGCTCATTTCACAATTCCCAATCCCTATTACTAGTGTTAGAACACAAGGTTCTTGCAACTACTAGAATATGCTAGATTCTAACATTTTATGCAACGATCCTTTCGCAAAGTCATAGCACAAAAGTCACCAAGACTTGGCCAATGAAATTACAAAGTACTCTATCGGAAATTGTTTTCAAGATAATTCCATAGACGTGAAGTCTCACATTCAAAGTACATTCCTTTGAACATCCTTCTTGCATAAAAGTTTCTAATCTAGACACAGACTCTCAACATCCAACTCCCAATATGGAGACATTTCCATATTTGCCATATGACAGCTTATTCTTAATAGAATCTTATCTATTCATAATAATGTCAATATAGCCCATTCAGTACTATACTTCTAACTACTCACAAGCGACAAATCCTCAGTGAACCTCAGATTTTCCTTTGATAGTTGTTTAATTATTTTTAGTCAAAACCGATTCTATTTCCTTTTTCCCTCTTAATGCTCTAGGCATTTGGAAAATTTTAGAATGGTAAAATATTACAGCATATGCAATCGATCCTATACCCGAAGCATGATGCATAATGTCTCACATAAAGAAGTGATACTTTATCATCCTTCTGCCATAATATTTTATGTGTCCTGTTCCCACATTTCGATCTATGAAGAGGGATGCCGTGATCATAATCGAATTTGAGAATGCATTATATATCCTTGACTAAATTTATTAACATTTCTCAATCTAAGCTTTAGAATTTTGAAATGAAGTATAATATTCTCTCTCTTAATTATAGCAAAACAACTTTTCAAACATTACAACTTTGCAAAGTGAATCTTTGTTTTCTATAATTAATATTGCTAACTCGTAATACTTTACCATAATAATCATGCTCCCACTAACATGATGATTATTTTCTTACCAGCATAACACTTATGCTCCCACTAGCTTTGACATGTATTCAGAAAACAATTAAACTTCCAAAGAACAATGCTTATTGAATTCCTTAAGTTCATATTTCTAATACCTAATGCTTTGATAAGCCTTTATCAAAGCTTCTTAAAATCATACACCTTTGCCTTAGAAAGCTCATATGTGTGTCTAGACAAATTCAGAACTTATGTCACTAAGTCCCAAATGTTCAGACTAATTGTCAAATCTCATATTTCGAACTATGGAAAGGGATGCCGTAACCATAATCGAATTTGAGAATACAATTTCCACAATTGCTATCTTCTTAAAATCTCTCTTAGTGAAAGCATTTCCTCACAGTCATTTTCATGAATGAGGTAATCTTATGACACTTAGATTTTGTGGTGTATAAGTTCCTATCCATGTGAATTTGTCAAAACCAAAGTTTGTGACAAATCCAAACTCATATGGACTGAACTTTCTCAATCTCGATTTCTTGCCTCATGGTAACACGAGTGCCCACCATGTCTTCCAAGTGGTTTATCAACTCATCCTTACTTATCAATGTACTTTCCATTGATCAAGGTGCTATGTCTTTATGCATTCACATAAGAACTCATAGAACTCACTTGCATAATTAATTCAATTGGAATGGCATAGAAAAGGAGTATGTCATCCACGATAGGCTATAAACCTCAAGTCGTGTGCTAGTGATGATCGATAAGGTTTATTCTTGAAACCTTTTTCAAGATCATTAAAAACTCCCACTGACCTCTTGACATATACGATTCTCTTGTCAGGAAACTTTCCTCGACAAAACAAATATTCAAGAGTTAGTGTGGTTCTTATCAAGACAAAACACTTCACAAAATTTGTCCTAGTTGGTCTTTGTCTTATCCAAGACATCACAACTTACAAATTTTAAATGTTCAAGAATAAGAAAACTTTTCCAAATTCCACATTTGATGTGTTATAAACCTTCTTGAGACTTGTCACTCAATTCACAATCTTGGAGTATAACTCTAAGACTTGATGTTGGAACGAAGTATGATTGACTTCTTGATTTTAACCATTTCCACAATTCTCGATTCCTCTTTTTAGACATGCAAATGTACTAAGACTTACTTAGAGGATCAATTGAGATATGGTTCCTAATCATTAAGACTTATCATAAAACACAATAAAAGTTACTCTCCCTTCTTCTTAGAATAGAGATACTTTTATCTTTCTGCCTACTTGATTCTTCTTATTCGTTCTGCCATTGATTGAAATTCTTTCAATCAACTCAGAATTATATTTAATCTTATAAGCATAACCATATTCACTAAACTTTAGTAAATCATGATGAATATCTTTATCATTCTCGTGGTGGACTTGATCAATGTACAACCTAGTGTACTTGATCTCCTAGTCCTTCTCTTGACACTTTGTCAAAGAATTAGTCTAATTTCCAAATATGAAGTTTCTCATTCATCACGCAATCAAGTTGCATGACTCCAAGTTTCTGTCCAGTTGAAGCTTGGGCGATGAGAA
Source organism: Lactuca serriola (assembly GCF_051521515.1). NCBI lineage: Eukaryota > Viridiplantae > Streptophyta > Magnoliopsida > Asterales > Asteraceae > Lactuca > Lactuca serriola. The sequence goes on from NC_136410.1 coordinate 288,109,348, forward strand.
TCTTTCCTCATTTGGCAAACTCTCGACATTTCCACAAATGACATAATTAAGAATCAAATCCATTATTGATAACAATACATCAATTTTTCATAACGACTTCATTGCAAGGATATATAAAATTATTCAAACCAAAAATTTTATTTTATTCATAAAAGCAGCGGAAAACTTGTCCTTACAATGCAAAATCAACTGAAAAACTATGTATTTATTCCTAACAAATCTATCATAACTTTCTAAGCTCAAAATCTGATCTTCGAATCCATGCGACGGTGATCCATTTCTTCGTGATCAGACTCATCTTGCTTTTCCATCAAGCTTCCTCTCTTTTCTCTGATCCTGCAAAACATTCAAATGTAATCTTATCACATTATGTATTAAGAATCAATGAATAGGAACTTGATGGAGTTAGATAGTGGATTTTATACCCAAGGAGGAGTCATAACACTAGACTCTCCCATCTCTTAGATCTCTCAGGTAGATAGGGCAGCTTCGTCTCCAATGCCCCTTCTCTTGGCAATAAAAGCAAATGGACTCTTTTGGAATGACACAAGGAACAATCTCAGAGTTTACCTTTTCTGGATCTCCAATGTCATCATTTTCAATGTCCCTTGAAGTTTGGGAGTTTGATTCACCAGACAAATTTGCTTGATCAGCAGCCAAATCATTGCTGATTCAACAGCTATAAGCAAATAGGTGAGATCAATGAGGGTTACGTCGTGATTCATCATATAGTACTCTCTAACGAACTCACTATATGATTCAGGAAGTGACCGAAGAACCCAGTCAACAGCCAACTCACTTGAAATCTCGACACCAAACATGCTTAACCTATCAATGTGTGACTTCATCTCTAAGACGTGTGCATACACAGGTTTCCCATCTTCGTGTTTACTTGCCAAAAGGGCTTGAGTGAGCTTGAACTTTTCAAGCCTTCGAACTTGTAGGTTTGGGAGAACAACGGGAGGAGGTGGAGGAAGTGGAATCAAGTTAGTCCACATGGTAGGGATTGATCTTTCACCTTCATAGTGGAACAAACCTTGAGCAGGAATACTTTTTTCCTTTAGATTCGGGAAGACCATGGTTAGATTCAGACATCTACAAAAATGGGAGAAAATTCAAGTTAGTTGATAAGAATCCTTGATGTAACACCCAAAAGAAACATCGAGGCTAGGATCCAACACAACATTCCACAAATTGGAAGAGGGATGCCGTAATCCAATTTGCAGAATATTTGAAGGTAGGTAAATGACGATTTACCAATTTCCACCATGAAAAACGAAAAAGAAGGTTAAGTTTTAAATGTATTGGAAACTCCTAGATTCTTTGAGATACATTGAAACTATTCAATGACATGTTTTAATCTCGGATTATGCTCTTCTATTTGTGACTGGGATGCTGAGGATCACAAACAAGATGTGAATAACCATGCAAATGTGCTTGGTAACCTCATTGTCTTTATCATTAACTATTGATGTGCTGGTAAACCACACACGCTCCATCAAAAATGACAATTATGAGATACCCATTACTACTCTTTATTAGTGCCTTTTAGTGTGCCAGTTAACCACACACGCTCCACTAACGACCAATAAAGCATAATGTGCAATTTCATGGATTAGCATACTTTTCACATTTCTCCTAAAGTAACTAGAGTTGGGGTTTTGTAAAATAATGTTCTAGTGCTTTCTTTAATAACATTATACTTTTAATGAGATGTAGTTGTCCTATCAAATCCGTTCTGCTAACGACCCTCCACTAATCAAGGAAGCGGTGGGTGAGAGTGGACACCCATTCAACTACCATTTTATAGGCAGTTTCCTTATACCCCCCTTATAGATTAGCTTCGTGAATGAGGCATACTAGCGATTTGACTGACCATATTCTTATACATATATAATATTTAACTTTTAATTATAATATACATATAAGGTGTGTTTTAAAACATTTTAAAACTCCAAGGGTTTATATAAATTTTTCGAAATTTAAACTATTAAATTTTAAATTTAAGTAAACCAATTAATTCGATTTAATATTTATCTATTAATTAACTTTTAATTAATTTATTAAATCTTTTAAGGATTATCTAATTAAATTAAACAATTAACTTAATCCTAATCCATATCCCTTCTAGATTTCAAAAATATGGGGATAGGATAATTTCCTTAATTTTCTCAACCAAATAACTAGATTTAATATTTGTCTATTAATTAACTTTTAATTAATTAATTAAATCTAGTAAGGATTATCTAACTAAATCAAACACTTAATTTAATCTTAATCCATATCCCTTCTAGATTTCGAAAATATGGGGATAGGATAATTTCCTTATTTATCTCAATTATCCAATAAGGCAACTATTATCCAAAACAAAGAAACCTAAAAAGGGGGAGAATATTTCGAAATTACAAGGGGAGGAGGCTAGGGTTTTGGAAACCCTAACCCTAATTTCGACTAGGGTTCATGGAGGCTAGGGTTTTTGAAAACCCTTTGCACCAAAACCCTAAAATCGAAAATTTTGGCCTTTAGGGTTTAATGGCTATAAACCCTAATTTGCAATTCAACTATTATAGCAATTCAATTTAAAACAACAATGGCTCTGATACCACTAATGGGTTTTAGGTAAAACAAATAAACTAGAAAAACAATTCCTAAGTTCACATGCAACCTACTTTGGATCTATGTTTTATCTATTGAACATACAACTTTGAATTGCAAAACAAGAACCCTAGAGGAGAGAGGCTAATATCAAAATTAACAAAATAGGGTTTAGTAATTACATACCTTTCAATTGTTATAGTAAACAATTGATAATTCCCTTGATCTTGATCTTGATCTTCTTGGAAGCTTAGCACCACAAGTGTAATGCCTCTAATGGAATCACACCCAAACTAGCAAGAAGGAAAGTAGAAGGAGAGAGAGCGAGTATGCAATTTTCGGCCCAAGGGTTTCTTCCAAAGAAAGAGTGACCAAAATGTGAACCAGGAGGCTCCTTATATAGTTGAGGGATCTAGGGTTTAGGAAAAACCCTAATGCTCCTTGCTTAGGGCCTAAGCAAAGCCAAAGGCCTTATCCAAGCCCCCTTGGACGAAATCCTTAGGGTTTCCCCTATAGATTTCGTCCACCTCCTTCCAAGGAGGTTCTGGAGCCTTCCACTCAACTATTAGATAATTGCAAACTAGTCCCTGCACTTTATAATTAATTCTTTTAACCCCAAAATTAATTCTGATTAATTTCTGGCTAACAATTAATTAAACAAAATGATTTCTTATTAATATATTAATCTTTTAACATATTAATAAATTCATTTATACTAATTTATTAATCTTATAATAAATTAATATCTCTCCTTTCATAATTTCCTTGTCCGGTTGCTAGGTTTGAGGGCAACCCAAAAGGACTGTGCTGCTATCAATTCAAGTACATACCAATTATAGTTATGGGCTTAGACACCTAATCCAACACCAGTTTCATCAAGTCCTAGTGGCTCATGGAATGCTTGAAGATGAACCAGAAGGGAATCAAGAGGAAGCACACGACGTCGGACCTGACGAATACACAGAAACCGACTACGAGATCGAGGAGATCGACGATGACATCGAGGAAGGACAAGACCCGGACAAAGATCACGCCACGTCATTTGTAGACGAGGCGCAACCAGACCACCCCGCCCCACCAGTGAACCCCCACAAGGGAGAACCGTTCTCCCGAAGCTGAGATCGCCACCCTACGGCAACAACTGTACGCCATGGAAGCACGTGCAGTGCAAGCTGAGCATGAGAGGGATGAGGTTATTGGAGACATGACTGAGATGGCTCAGTTGCTGGCTCAACACTTCGGCATATGACCCCGCCACTATGTAGGACGCATCACGGAGTGTTAGGGATAGGCTTACCTTACTAGGTCATTAGGAACTATGCTATGTACCCCGACTCTATGTTTAAGTGACTACACTACTCATAGAGCCGTTGTGTTATCAAACTAGTGTCACTTATGTATGCTCTTACGAGCAAAATTTTCATGTATTAAATACGGATAATATTAGTGAAATTATTACGTGCTTTGTTATGATATTACTAATTGCTATGTGTTGTGAATCTATGATTGTATGTTACATGATAGAAGTACCTAAGTTCGTGCCATACACCTAGTCAGTAGGATCACAACCACGCGGAAACCACGTACACTCAACATCTTTCCGTTTCATGACAGAAAGATGCCTTGAACGACTTATGGAAATAGCGGGGGCTTCGCACCCTCTTTTCTCCTCGGTTATGGGGCTATGGGAAGTCAGGGTGGTTGGATTAAGTGAATAGTACGCACGGCGCCTAAGGGATCGTTTGTATAGTTGTAAACTAGTCGTTTTCATTAATGCGTGTTTATAACAATTCACAATCCATAATTATTCCAATGTCACCTAGAATTATCGAATACACACGGCACAACGGTATAATAAAATACAAAACGCGTAATTCAAAGTATTAGGAAAACATCGGGTTTCCTAGGGTTTTCAATTAATACAACTACAAGATGCATACCAAGTCTAACAATTTTTTTTTTTACAATTATAGAAACAATCAAGCATACTTACGGATCTTCACACTTTTTACACGATACTCTTTTCAGAAAATATCGGATTTTCTGGTGGTTTTCAAAACAATACAAAACATTATGTTTCAAACATTACTTATGAACTCACCAACATTTCATATGTTGACATTTTTCAAAATACTTGTATTCTCAGGTAACAGGTAAATCGAAGGGAAAATGTACTTAGTGATGTCTTGTTGTTTGTTTAACTAGTATCGAACAATCTACTTTTTTGGGAATGTAATGTTATGAAACAATGTACTAAATGTAAACACTACCTGTTGTACTATTTCAATGCATGGTGATGAATGATGTTATGTTTCATGTATATTCACTGTGATGGTATTCAATTGAGTCACAACAGCCCTCGGACGTTTCCGTCGTCTGGTTCGGGGGTGTGACATATGTAATGTATTGTTTTGTGTTTACTATGCTTACTATGTACATTGGTTGTGATATTACATGACGTCCTCCGCCCCGAAACGTTTCCGCCATCGGTTTCGGGGTGTGACACATGATAATGACTAGTTCGTCTGTCTTGGCATTCTAACGAACGCCAGAATTGATCTTAAGAATTTGTCACCCTAGACTGGTCGAGTCTAACTGTAGCGAACAGCTAAGGTGTGGGGGAGTCACCCCCGTATAGATCTATACACAAACTCTCGCTTTCCCTCCAGGAGACTTTGATTATAACTACAGACTACAGACCACCCATAGAGGTGCCACCCACTATTACTCACTAAATCTAACATGAATATGATTACCATTGATTAACGACCTTTATATGTTTATTGAATTTAAGGCATGCCTAACAAACGAGGAGAATAGGATTACAAAGTCCTACTAATCTAACGTATTATTTATGGCTATTGGGTATACGAAGGGCACGTTGGCCCATTTCGCATTTGATTTACTTAGACCTTACTAGCAATGCTAATGGGCCATTAAGGCCCAATAGCACTTAAAAGCCATTGAGGGTCCCTTAAATATGAAATTGGGTCATAAAAGGCCCAATAACATTTATTATTATCCTTTGGCCCCAAAAGTCATGTTAATGGGTCATAAAGGCCCAACAAGCATGATTGGAACTTTCAAGCCCAAAGATTTGAATATTTAATTGTTTTAGGTATTACATGATTTTCGGAAAGATTGATTTTTAGATTCGAACGACACGAGGTCGGTCGGTTACTTATAACGATATTTAGAATTTCATGTATATTCGTGTTTCTATTTTTCGTAAGTTGTAGTTTGGTGTTTTTGACTCAATATCTTAAAAATAAAATCATTGACTCAAAAATATTGGTTTGAACCCTTTCAACCCTTCTTTAGTAAAAAAAATGATAATTTTAGTCCTTTATAAAAAAAACATTTTAATCCCTTAAACCATTTTCTTGACCCATAGACTTGTTCAAGTGATATTTTTAGCTCAAAACTTATTCTTTGGCAGTTTCAACCCTTCCAGAAAAGTGTTTTTCGGTTAAAACCCAAACTCGTGCAACTTTTATAATTTTGGCTCAAAATCCAAAAACTTTACATTTTGATCCTTGTTTGGAAAAAATATCATTTTAATCCCCTGAATTAATTTTGTTTACTCTTTTTCCCCTTGTTTTGAGAATTTTACCATTTCAACCCCTTGAAAAACACCTTTTTCAAATATTTGGGCCTAAAGGTCGAAAAGCCTAAGGTTTAGCCCATTAGGCTAAAATTTACACTTTTAGTCCTTTTAAAAATCAAGATTGTTATAATAACTCATATTTTAACTGATTTGACCTTTTTGACCCTTATAAAACCGTAAATGACATTTATTTCCCATCTTTTACTTATTTGTCAAAAATGGTTCATAATTTGGATTTGTGTTTTGTTTTGCTTATTTTGAACTTGTATAACACTTTGATTTTGATAATAACATGTTTTAAGATGTTATTGAACGTATATTTCCTAGTCATGGTTAACGATCTCGGCTAGATCATGATTTTTCACACATATTTATCAAATAAATTCAAGAAATCACACATATCATACAAAAACACATAGATCTACACATATTACTTGTATTCTCCCCCATAAATCTTATAAAAACCGAAAACAGAGGGGTATGAACTCACCTTTGCTTTTTGATTTCGATTTGAAGAAGATATGGAAGAGTTTGATGCTATTTTCGGCCCTAACAAGCTTTCTTGGGTTGATTTCGATCTTAGAGGTTTATAGGATGATGATCATGAGTTTATATGAGCTAAGAAGAGATTTTTGATAAAACAAAAAGTCTAGATTATGGATCCAAGCATCAACTTACCTAAGATGATAATTTTTGTGGAATAACCTCCTTGAAAAGCTCTTAATCTCGAAATTTTTGAAGGAGAAGTGAAAGTGTTCTTGAGAGAATTTGGAAAGAGTTGGAATGAATTATGTATGTGTGTGTGTGTGTCTACTCTAGGCCGAAGGTAAGAAGAAGAAGAGGGAAGAGAGATATATGGATGTGAGGGATGCATGGAAACATGAGAATGGTGCATGTAAGTATGGAAGTTATTGCATGGATGCCCATTATGAAATAAGGAGGTGGCTAACCCTCCTTATTTCACTAGTTTCTATTTTTTTATCCTCTTGGGCCGAGAAAGGGAGAAGAAAGAAATTTGGGCTGTTTGTGCTTAAGTCCATATTTGTCACAACTAGAAATTTTGTGCCTTGTAACTACAACACATAAGTAAAATTTTGAATCAAGTCTTAAGAGCATGTATGATGCTTACTTTATGACATCAAAATTTGCAATCAAATACACCATACAAGCATTACAAATGATCAACATGCAATTGGAAACCCTAAAAGTTCTTGCTTAGGTCCATTTTGGACTAGGACTTCCTTATTGGGCCCAATGGACCAATAAGCTTCCAATTTGACCATATTGGGCTTAGAATCCTTAAATGGGCTCTAATTGGACCCACTTTCATTTATTCCAACATTTTGGGCCATATTGGGCCTAGAATGGAATAAATTAAATATTACGAACCATTATGAACCATAATTAACCTAAACTAGCCTAACAAAGTATAAAAATCACACTTATATTTTATAGGGCTAACAATCATTCAACCTAACTCTAATATGGGATTAGGGGCAATAAAGCCCAAAAATCTCCTTTTTCCTCTTCGAATCTCGGCCCAAGCCCAATCCATGGGGAAGAGTTGACTTAGGCCTTGCCACCTCATTTTTACATGGGGGTTATCCATGCAAATAACCCAAGTATCCATGCACTATCTTATCAATCTTCTCTCTCCCTCTCCCTCTTTTTCCTTCGGCCGAGAGCAAGAGATGAACACACACACCTCACAAAACTCTTTCTAAATGACTCAAGAATCATCCACTCTTCTTCATCCAAAATCTCGAAAATTTGGCTTGAAGTCTAGGGATCTTCATAAAGTAATTCATCATCTAAGGTAAGTTAATGGCTAACTTATGATCTAACTCCCTTCATTTCATCAAAATCTCTTCTAAATTCATTCAATCTTGTGATCTTGCACCTTAGAAGCTCCTTAAATTCGAGATCTTCCAAGGAAAGGTTGCTAGGGCCGAAATAACAACAAACTCTTCTCTTTTCTTCTTTAAATCGAAACCACAAGAAAAGGTGAGCTTCATACCCCCTGTTTTTCGGTTTTTATAAGTTTTGTGTGTGTGTGTGTGGGGGGGGGGGGGAATACAAGCAAATGTGTAGATCTATGAGTATATGTATGCTTTGTGTGATTTCTATGCTTGTATATATGTTCTTATGTGATTGTGGTGTTGGATCTAGTCAAAAAGACCTTAAAACCGAGATCTATATTAAGTTGTATGCAATAAGTATAAATTATGTTATTTCACACAAATCATTTCTAGAAAAATAACCAAGTTGGTTAAAGTGAACATCTTTGGGCTTAAAACCCATTTTTGGACTCAAAATGCTAAAAATATGAAACTAAAGGACCCAAAATGACAAAATATGAATTCTGATGGTTGAAATGAGACAAAACAGTTTTAATAAAGTATTTTCTGGAAATATACACTCTTGAAGGATTAAAATGTGAATTTTTAAGCATAATGGGCCAAAAATGAACTTTTCGGCCCAATAAAGCCCAATATGCGAGATTTTCAAATTTGAAGGGCTGAAACTGTACTTTTCTATAAAACAGGGGACTACTAGTAGTCCAAGTCCATTTCAGGGGTTAAAAATACTTTTCATATGTAAAAGGGACCAAAGATGCAAAAATTTTCTATTTTGGGCCAAAAGTGTAAAAATTGCGAAAATAGAGGTTTCAGCCAAGAAAACTCCATTCTGAGGGACTAAAACTTTTTTCAAATAAATTTGAGCTGAAAAATACCTTTTCAACAAGTTTTGATACTAAAGTGTCAAGAAAAATGGTTTAAGGACTAAAATGGAAATTCTTTTAAACAAAGGGTCAAAAGTGTAAATTTATCCAAAAGAAAGGGGCTGCAGAAAGTAAAATTCTAATGTTTTAAACAACAAATCCATTATGATGAAATACTAGTACCACGACCACTAACGAAACATTATACACCTTCAACACCAAAAATCGTTACCAAACGAATTGGTTCGGTCTCGAATCAATAATGAATCAAAAATTCTATACACGACGATACTACAATACACACGCTGAAATTACGGGAAGTCAATACACACGCGGGAATTCACCAGACGTCGATACACCATCTTTGGGCCCGAAAGTTTCAAATCGTGCTTGTTGGGCCTAGCTAGCCCAATGACATGATCTTTAGGCCCGAAGGAAACTCGCTTACATGTTGTTGGGTCTTATATGACCTAATTCCATGTAAAAGGACTTTCACTGGCTTTTGTGCTGTTGGGCCCCAAGGGTCTTTTGGTACTACTAGCAAAGTCGAGAATTCACCAATACGATTCGGGCCAAGGGCCTTTCGCATTCACGATAGCCTTGAACGACTTATGGAAATAGTGGGGGCTTCGTACCCTCTTTTCTCCTCGGTTGTTGGGCTATGGGAAGTCAGGGTGGATGGATTAAGTGAATAGTACGGACGACGCCTAAGGGATCGTTTGTATAGTTGTAAACTAGTCGTTTTCATTAATGCGTGTTTATAACAATTCACAATGCATAATTAATCCAATGTCACCTGGAATTATCAAATACACACGTCTCAATGGTATAACAAAATATAAAACGCGTATTTCAAAGTATTAGGAAAACATCGGGTTTTCCTAGGGTTTTAAATTCATACACCTACAAGATGCATACCGAGTTTAACAATTTTCTTTACATTTATAGAAACAAACAAGCATACTTACGGATCTTCACACTTTTTTTTACACGATACTCTTTTCAGAAAATATCGGATTTTCTGGTGGTTTTCAAAACAATACAAAACATTATATTTCAAACATTACTTATGAACTCACCAACATTTTATATGTTGACGTTTTTCAAAATACTTGTATTCTCAGGTAACAGGTAAATCGAAGGAAAAATGTACTTAGTGATGTCTTGTTGTTTGTTTAATTAGTATCGAACAATCTACTTTTTGGGAATGTACTATTATGAAACAATGTACTAAATGTAAACACTACTAGTTGTACTATTTCAATGCATGGTGATGAATGATGTTATGTTTCATGAATATTCACTGTGATGGTATTCAATTGAGTCAGAACAGCCCTCAGACGTTTCCGCCGTCTGGTTCGGGGTTGTGACAATATTATGGGCCCATTTTGATGATTTTCGGCCCAATTGGTCTTTGGAGATGGTTCACGGCCCAATATAAATCAAAGTATGAGTTTTATGGCCCATTAGGGCTAATTAGGTTTGTTATGGCTCAATAAGGCCCGTTAAAGATAAACTAGTCCATTCTAGGCTTATGAGTCCCAAAATGTTAAGTTTCATGTAAATGGGTCCAATTAGGGTCCATTTAAGAGTTTTAAGCCCAAAATAGTCAATTTGGAAGCTTATTGGCCCATTAGGCCCAATAAGGAAATCCTAGTCCATGATGGTCCTAAACCGGGATTTTTAGAGTTTCCAATTCTTTGTTGACTATTTGAAGCGTTTGTATAGAGTGTTTGATGGAATTTTGTTGTCATAGAATAAGCATCATACATGCTTTCAAGTTTTAATCACCATGTTATCATTGTTCAATGTTTACAAAGCATTAAAATTCCTGGTTGTGACAATTCATAACATTGTAATTTAATTACTTACAATTTCAAGGTCATTCTTAAACTCTCTTTTTACTATACTCATGGGTCGTCTTATTACAACCTTGCATGTTTATTTCTGTTTATCAAGATACTGACCTTTATTGAGTCGTACTTAGCACGGGTCTCGAAACTTTCCTAGTATATACATGAGTTTATGTCATTTTTGGTCACTTAACTTTTGGTCTTGTGCTCATTTGGTCACTTAACTCCTTTTAAGTTTTAAAAGGTCATCAAACTTTTCGCTTTGTGCTCATTTAGTCACTTAACTTTTGGATTTGTGCTCTTTTAGTCACTAAACTTTTAACATAAAGATATAAAAAATGAACACAATTTTAAATAGGCACAATTTTAAAAGTTAGGGTACTAAATGAATACAAATCCAAAAGTTCAGTGACCAAACCAAAAGTTAGGTGACTAAATGAGCACAAAGTCAAAAGTTCGATGATCTTTTAAAACTTAAAATAAGTTAAGTGATCAAATGAGCACAAAGTCAAAAGTTAAGTGACTAAAAACAACCTAAACCCTATATATATATATATATATATATATATATATATATATATATATATATATATATATATATATATAAGGAGTGGATCAAATGAGAACTATAAAAGATTAAGAACCATAAAACCCTCATTTTCCTATTTAATATGTTAACATCATGATTTTTTTTGTCTTTTTGGTAAGAAAAAGGCAAAACCGTAATTTTTACACTATAATATGTTTATTCATACATTTATTCATATTTTCACACGAAAATTATATAAAATATCCAACTTAATACAACCCTTTCGCATTTTACATCACATAATTCACAACTTAATACAATCTATTGTACATTAATTACGAAGTCAAACTCAAACTCTACAACCGCCACCATCAAAACAACAAACCGACACCAACCACCTAGTCCTCCGTTGCAACTATCATTCTTTCAAAATCAGATCTGTATATAAAATAATACGTTGACAACTTAAATATTACATTTACAATTTAATAAACCTAATAATTTATTAAAATAGAGTTTAATACAAAGAAATTATAAAAACTTATACATTCTTACATATTTATACCACATAAAAAATTAATATATTCACAAAAAAATAATACATGCATTTATATATAAAATTCTCATGTTTTAACACAAAAATAAAAAAAATAAAAAAAAATCCACGGCTTAATATAGTCATTCACAATTTAATACATAAAATTCACAACTTAATATAAAAAATTCACAATTTAATATATAAAAATTATACATTCTCAACCATATTCTCTACTTGAAACTTATATTTATACATTTAGATTTGAAGTGTAATGTTTTTTTCAATGTTTAACTTAGATAATATTCACAGTTCAAACTTTACATACTCTATTAAAAAAAAATAGATAAAATCATATGTATGTATAATGTTTCAATTATCTCCTATTTTAGAAGCAATAAAATAAATAACAATTTAATACATAATTCACAGTTTAATACAAAAAAATTATATATTTACAATCATATACTCTACTTAAAACTTACATTTATACATTCAAAACTGGAGAAAATTCATACTTTCAAAGTTTAATTTACACACTATTCAAAGTTTAAAATTTACATACTTTATTAAAAATAAAAAAAAAACAAATCTATGTATAATGGTTATTTCATCTTATATTTTAGAAGTAAACATAAAATTCATAAAAAGTTCACATCTTAACATACTCAATACACAACATAATATATACTTAATTCACAGTTTAATAAAAAATTCACAATATAATAAAGTACATTCACATGTTAATACTTACATCTACTGGTATTCGAAGGTTATATTAGATAGAGTTCAGATATTCATCAGAAATTACAGTTTAAGAAAAACCTAAATTCATATTATTTAAAAAAACATTAACATACAGACATTCGTTATTTAATTCCCAACATAACAACCATAAAATTTAAGTTGTGAATAACATTTTTATGCACATAATATAACAAATAAGTAGAAAATGAAAAAAGATTTATCTATAAAACTCGACATACATGATGTTAATCGAAAACTTATCTGTAAAAATTCAGATCTGATGAAAGCAGTAATGAGATGCACCACACAAACCAGATCCATACATGAAATGCATCAAATACATTAGATCTGATGCAAATCTAGTGTTAGGTAGCATATTTGGTGTTCAGAACTCCGTTGATCTCAAGAGCAGGTTCACCGATGGTAGGATCTGATGCAGATCTATGCCTAAAAGTGTACCAAACAGATCAGATCCGACTAGATCTGAAAAATCGGTGTCTTTGGTTTTAGATATGAGAGGCAGATAGTGGTTGTTGACTTTTGTGGTGGCCTATGGCGAGGAGGCAACATCGACGATATTTTTTGGTTCTTTGGAGAGGTCGGTAGTTGCAGACGAACCACAAATCACAGATCTGAAGGTGTAGAAGACCGACACCGACGGTTGTGACAAGAATTCGACGGTGATAATGGTAGCTCACATCGACGGTTACAGGTTTGGTGGCGCTTTAACGTTGTCGGTGGCAACAAGTCACCAGAGCAACGACAATAGTGATAATCGTCGAAGGTCGGGTGGCCGTCGTCGACAGTGTCGGCGAAGGGCATCAGAGGGAGAGATTTGTCTGACTGAAGCTAGCTGGGAGGAAAGAAAGAGTTCAGATCTAGATCTAGATTTGATTTTGAGATATAATGAGTTGTGTATGTAAGAAAATGGGTTTTAATAAAACTATTAGGGGAATAGACAAAAAAAAACTCTTAATGAAATTGGTTCTTAACTTTTAGGGGTTCTCATAAGGAAAAAAAATAGACTTTAGAGTATTTATTATAAAAATTAAATATTCTCATACATTTTAGTCCCACTATTTTCCTACCCATATTAAATGGTGACAAGTGAGCTAAAATATTATTAATTTCATTAAATGCGTCATTAAATATGACATATGTCAACATTTGATTGGGTAGGAAGATAAGTAGAAATAAAATAAAGGAGGATATTTAATTTTTTTTAAAATTTAATAGAATAATCTACTTTACATATATAAATCTAGATAAATATAAATTTTAAATTTAAGAAAATAAAAAATACAAAAAAATATAATGAAAAAAACATATAAAAATCCCGAAAAAATAACATGCGTGTCAAATGATATTTACCAAAATTTGATTTGGTTAGATTTATTTATACACTAGTTTATGACTCGTGAGAACCACAATTACAAAATTAATTAAACTTTTATTATGAGAACTCAAAATTATTAATCAATTATTTTAATAAATTATTAATTAAGAGATATAGTTTTAGTTATATAAAATTATAATCGTTAATTTAAATAAATATGTGAAATTATATCAACTTATAATTTGTAATAATTTTATTTTAATTTTTATTCTAATATTATTATTTTAATGTAATTAGAATGAGAAATTTAAAATTTAAAATTCAAAATTAAGAATTAATAGGTTCAAAAGTGACATGCATTAATTAGGATGATATATGGTAAAAATAAAATAAAATATGCCTTAATTAGGAAGCCTAATAGAATGACACATGTCAAAAGAAGATTAAAACTATTCTTTTATTAGAATGTAAAAAAAATATTAAAACTATTTTTTTGTTAGAATAAGAATATATAGGTTAAAATAATTATAATATAAAAAAACTCGTATAAATATGCCTGCGTTACTTTAAAGAGATTAGATCATCAAAAGCATCAAAGATTCCAAACCCCATAGAAAGACTTGAGGAGTCTTCCTTTTCGGCTGTCATTCAAACACACAGTTAGGGGTTTAGAGATGTTAGATCTAATCGCATGGCTGTTCTCCTTCTTCATCCTCTTAGCAGTCATAGCGCTTGTTCTTTACCAGGTAACTTCAAGAACACACACACACATTCTTTCAATTGCAACCCTTTTTTCTTCGGTTTTCAATTCATGTTCGAATGCATTCATCAACTACACCTCGACTTTGTTCGTTAGTGTTTCACAATTTTCTATTACGTTTTACAATTGCCAGAATATTTGATTTTTTAACCTAATTTGTTCAATTTTCTGATTTCGGGTTCCATGTTTATTGGTTACATTTGCCATGAATTGCAATAAATTTTGCTGATTTTGTATGAAAGTTTCAGTTTTTCTTTTTGCCTATATGTTTTTGTCAATCGACCACCAGTTCTACAAACTAAATACCCTTTTTCCATTGATTTTTCCATTGATTTAAAGAGATAGAGATTTGTTCTTGCATAAATTTGTGAACTTTAAGGAGAATTGCTAAGTAAAATAGTACTTAAAGTTAAAGGGTTTGTTCGAATGAAAAAGAAGTTTTCTTTCTGCATCTTCTTACATGCTTTCCAAAATTTGATTATCTTGCCCTAAAAGATTAGAATTTAAAATCAAAATCGGATATATGAAACACTACAAGACTGGTTTTTTACTTCTATACCCATTAGTAATCTTTTTAAAATATTGATTGCATTCAATATGGTTAACAAAATTTGTCTACTTTATGATTGTTGAGTTCTTTCTTGATATTTAAACAATGAGGGGTATTCTTGGTATTTAACAATTACAATCTTTTTGTTGCAGATAATGTGCTTTTTGGACTTAGAGACTGATTATATAAACCCATATGAATTAGCAACTAAGATAAACAACATTATGTTGCCTGAGATGATTACTCAAGGAGGATTATGTTTTTTACATCTTGTCACAAGGCATTGGATAATGTTCCTATTTTGCCTTCCATATTTATCTTATAATGTTCATCTGTAAGTGCATTTTTTTAATCTTTTTTTCTTACAATTTAATGTATTAGATCGTTGAATTACTTTATCTACACCTTTTAGTATTTTTAAAATATGGCTTTTTGGTCAAATCTTTTAGGGAAAGATATAGAAAAGCACAACCTTTTATTGATATAGCATGGCGAAAAATACATAAAAGCACAATGTAGTTTTAATAATTTATTGATTTAGCCATTGAATTGTTATTTATTTATGATATGATTATTATAATAATGGTTTAGTGGCTAATATCAATAAAAAAACAATAGTTTATTAACTAAATTTATAAAATGGTGAAAGTATGTTGTGCTTTTATGTGTTTTTCTCTGATATGAAAATCGGTTAACCAGGAAAAATGATTCTTTTAGGGTTAAAAAAAATTCAACTACATGGACGCCTATTAAAGTTCTCAAAATTTATATATTATTTCATATTTTTTATATTAAACATGACACAAAAACTAACATAAATTGATTTTTAGGTACATTCATGGACACCATGTAGTGTATGCAACAGAGGTTTTTAATGAGCTTTCAAGTCAAAAGAAACATCGAATATTCAAACTTTGTTATCTTGGTTTCCTTCTTTTCTTCTCTATATTTTGGTACGTAATTCAAACTCATTAAAATACCCAGTTTTAAATCACTTGAAAATCATATTAATCGTCTTTTTTTTTTTTTTTTTTGTACTGTTTTTAGGATGATTTGGAGTATTGTTGATGAAGATTAAGAAATCGGGTCTCTCAATCGAGTAAATTCGACTGTAAGTAGATGTGTTCATTGTGGATAATAGGATTACATGCAAAAAATAGTATTGTAATTTCCTTGAATTTTTTTTTTTTTTTTTTTTTTTTTTTTTTTTTGTAATAGCATCATATACTTTATTTTCATCCTATTAGAGCATTGTACTTTGAAAATATTATCCAATTACAAAGCAATTATCATTGCTATAATTGGTAGATTTTTCAAAATACAATGCCTTAATAAGATCAAAATGTCATTTATCTAAACGAAACTTAATTAGAAAAAAGAACAAAGAAATGTCATTTATTCATAATCTTAAAATGCTGATTGGATTATGATCTTTGATTATTACAGGCTATTCGGTTTGTATGATTTGCTATCGAAAGGAGTCATTTGAGAAGATGAGTAGAGGTTTTCACACGAACTACTCCATCGTATTTAGATCTTAAAAGTCTTCAAGAATCTTTTTTTTTTTTTTTTTTTTGGTGTACAGCTACATGTATATTTAATTTAGGCGTTTATATATATTTCCAAATAAATTCTCCGGTTGTAAGTTGTTTTTATTTCATTGGATATCACTTTTTTTTTTTTTTTCTGTGAATTTTTTTTAATCGTCGATAGTTTGGTTTGTGTATATGTTTGTTGGAAGATTTGTTTTGTATTGGAGGCATAAAATTCATCTATTTAACAATGATTATATTTTATGCTGTTAGGCTATGTGGAGGAGGGCTTGGCTTGGTGCTCTAACTCGGTAATAGCTGACATAAGAGAGATTAAAAAAAAAGTTGATTTTTTTCCCATTTGTATAAATACCAACACCAATCAACTTTTTACCACAACAAAACCTTCATCTTTCAAACATTTAGGGGGTGTTTCGATAGGAAAAAAAAAGGTACTTATTGTTTATTCCCATCAAGTTTAAGTGTTTGGATAAAATCTTTAAAAATCAGCTTATTGTGTTAGGAATAAATTATATAAGCTAATTTTAGTAAGCATCTTCCTCCTTGCTTGTTGTTTATTTCCATCATAAATAAGTTAATAAACTAATCCAAACACATCCTTAACGTCTATTTATGAAAATGGTTTCTTCCAAATCTCCATCCAACCAAAAAACTCAAAGAAAAAAAATTCAACTACAAACAATTCAAACTCTTCATCATCCATCTTCTCCCGATCTCAAATGGATCGTTCTATCTTTTCACTACCTCCATGGCTCCATTCCATTCTTTGGGTCCACATAATAATCCATATTCCAATCCAAAACTAATCTCAACCCATTTGAGAAAGATCAAGAAAATCAATTCCAATTTTAGTTTCAAGGATTGCTTTTAAAACAACTTTTGTCTTTTAACTTTTTTAAAAATTTAAAAATAGCCAAAAAAATGTTCTGGTAATTAAAAAGATCTTTTAAAATAACTTTTTGTGTAGAA
This sequence comes from Lactuca serriola, assembly GCF_051521515.1. Classification (NCBI taxonomy): domain Eukaryota; kingdom Viridiplantae; phylum Streptophyta; class Magnoliopsida; order Asterales; family Asteraceae; genus Lactuca; species Lactuca serriola. Next base: position 288,127,104 of record NC_136410.1, read on the forward strand.
GAAAAAGTTAGTTTTTCAAAAGTCACAAAATCATATCTTTTTATAACTTTTGAGACTTTTTAACCTGACAAGTTGACTTTTACCCTAAAAGTAAATACAAACACATTTTAAAGATTTTCTTTTAGAAAAAATCACTATCCAAAAAATCCTTTTACAAAAAGGACTTTTAACCTTAAAAAATAATCACAAACACCCCCTTAATCCCAACCTTATTTACAATCTCAATCCCAACACCAACCCCATATCATATCCAAAACTGATTCTCAACATGAGGACCCAACTATGGCTTGGACTCCGGAGGAAGAGAGGGTATTGGCACATGCATGGGTTGACATTTCGGAAGACCAAAATGGGTCTATTTTTTACAGAAAAGTTACTAGATATTTTCTCTGCGAAATGAAGCGCATAGAATATCGAAAAAAAATCAAACGTACTCAAAGTGGAGGAATATCAACAAAGTTTCATTAGATTTTAACGCCCAATATATGAACTTGAAGCGTGTTTGGCAAAATGGAGTAAATGATGCAACATTATTAAACAAAGCTCTAGAAGTCTACTGACTTGAAAAGGGGATGCCTTTCAAAATTTTAGAGTTTTGGAATATTGTGAAGGAGTCCAGAAAATAGGGTGAAGTCAAAACTTCAAACTCATTCTCATGTGGTTCTAAAAGAACCAAAACATCCGAAACCACTCATAGTCAATTGTTAGATGCACATATCAGTTTAGACCTCAACGGAGATGCCCTGATTGAGGTTCCAAGACCTAGTATTCCCATGGGAAGAAACCAAGCGAAAAGAAAAGGAAAAGAAGTGATAAGTAGTTCAAGTGATCTACATAATATGATGGTGGGTCTCGACAACTTACAATCTACTTTGAAAAAAATACTTGACTGTCGCAACACAGAAAAGATGTCTCGAAAATCCTAATGAAATATGTGACTCGCTATCACGAGGACGAGGAGGAGCGGAAGTTGGCGTTAAAGGTCAAATCCAAGCTTGGAAAAAAGAAAAATATGTGGTTTTTATTTTTATATGTTTCATATTTTGTATTTTTAATTCCTATGTTTTAATTTCTAATGTTCAAGTATTATTGGAATTTCCTTTCATTTTTAATGAAATTTTCAGCTTTATAAAAAGATATCTTGTTGCGTGCCTCAAGAGTGTGTGACAAAAGTAGATGTCCTACATGACAATATATATATATATATATATATATATATATATATATATATATATATATATATATATATATATATATATATATATATATATATATATATATATATATATATGACATTGATGTTGAATCATTCCTCTTAGCCTTATAACTTAAAAGAATATCGTCTAAATGAAGATACAATTATTAAATGATGAATGAAATTCTCATTTAACAATTTGGTCACATTACTATAAAAGAAGATGACCATCAATTTTAAATTGCGAAATACCTTTTTGCCTTTTTTTTAGAAAGCGTTGCATGATTTGACTAGAGATTTATATGTCGGTGTAGACAAGTTTATAAAAGCTAGACCTTCATATGTCGATGTTGTGGTTTGAAAAATATTAGCGTGATAAAGCTGAATGATCGTTCCTTTTTTTTAAAAAAAAAAAATTATATATAATTTTTTGAACGTGTGCTTCGTTGAGCATAATGGAAGCTCTTATGCATTTCAAATGTGTCACTCCTAATTAGTTATACTTGTTTTTTGAACGACTGATAACTTACACTCAAATGCAAACTCAAAAAAGAAATGCACCCCAAACATAACCTTACATTCAAAAAATTTAAAACGTTGCAATAATTTTTTGAAAGGAGAGAAAATATAAAAACAATAAGTTACCTAAAGTTAACATCTGACTTTTTTCTCCCTGAAGTAGTTTACATCAACCTGATAAAAACATTAGACCCCAAACAGCAAGCAAGTTCACAACACAAGCTACAAAAGTACAACATTTTTTTCTAACCCCAAAATTACCAAAAAGCCCTTGTGAACCATCATCCTAAAATCCAGGCAGCTGAGGTTCAATCTTCCCTGAAGGATACATTCATGTCCGTGACAGCCCTTCTCCAGTCATGCACACTCGCCCTCTCGTGCTGGAAGTTAGGGGCAGGGGTAGAACCGTCATTTCCTCCCACATGACTTTCATCCCTTTCCCTTTGCCTTTGTTCATTGAGGTTCATTGAGGTCCTGTTCCAGTCATGCACAGTGGGCATTGAGGTCCGTTTCTCATGATGAAAGTTAGATGTAGGGGTAGGGGTAGAATCGTCATTTTCACCCATGGGGATTTCTTGCCTCTGCCTTTGTTCATTGAGGTTCATTGAGGTCCTGTTCCAGTCATGCACAGTTGGCATCGAGGTCCGTTTCTCATGATGGAAGTCAGGTGTAAGGGTAGGGGTAGAATTGTCATTTTCTCCCATGGGACTTTCTTGCCTTTGCCTTTGTTCGTTGAGGTTCACTGAGGTCCTGTTCCAGTCATGCACATGCACAGTTGGCATCGAGGCTCGGTTCTCGTGATGTTGGAAGTTATTAGGGGCAGGGGATAGGGTAGGGGTAGAATCGTCATTTCCTACCAAGGGACTCTCTTGGCTTTTTTCATTTAAGTTCTGGTCCATGTTGTTAATAGGGTCTTCCATTATGATGTTTTTTTGTTTTTTCCGTTTTGGCCCAACGGTAGTTCCCAACTCAGGTAGAAAACTGGCTACAACAACCTGACAGAAACATAATTTGTTAAACGCAAGAAATAGCAATGTACTTTGACTGATTTGTAAAAAAAAGATTTAACATAATCAATGATTTTTTTTTGAAGTTTTAAATGAAATATAAATATCAAATTTTGAATTTAAAATCTGATTGTTTGACCGGAAAAAGTCAAAGGGTACCTGAACAGGACCAGCTGCAGTGAGAATGCCTCCAAGAAGACCGCCAACAACACGGCCATCAGGGCTAGATAAAGCGATGCTCATACCGCCTTCTCTTGATGATATTCCTTCAACCTCGCCAGGTGTGAAAGATCCAGACAACGAAAGAATTTCAAATCGTCCCTATAAAAAACAAAAAAGTTGTAAGATATTATTAATACTGTGTTTGATATGCATTGGACTGGGACTGATCTCAATGGGACAAAACCTGTCCCTTTTTTGTGGGTGGGACAAAAACTGCAGTTTTTAGTTTTTGTCCCACCCAAAAAGCAGTTTTTGTCCCATTCAAAAAGGTGCGACAGAGACCAATGTGAATGGGACAAAAACTGTAAACAACTGTTCCCCACCCAAAAGGTGGAACAAGGACTGATGTCAATAGAACAAAAACTGTAATTTTTTGTCTAACCCAAAAAGCTGGGAGTCTAGGAAACGGGTTGCTCTTGATATCTCAATTGTGCAAAAGACGTAAATGCCCTCCTTAATGGTTTCGTTTTGTGAAGAAAGTTGTGTACCTCATATGTTACGGTGCCTCCGGATGAACTTGCTTGGCGCAAAGTGACGTGTGAAATAATGCCAAGTGCAGAAAGAACGCATATTGCACGGGGCCCGTATTGTGTCAACGAGATGATTTTAGATGTAACATCCTGAAATATGATAAAGATGGTGATTTTATTTATTTATTTATTTTTTTATGTTTTTCATATCAACTAGTAATAGAAAGAAATTGAAGTAGGATGCTATATAATACACAAATAAGTGAAAGTATGTTGCTAATTATTTCTATTTATCTTGAGAATATAATATTGTTGATATTGAAGGAAAAATGGAACATTGTTGGGTTTGAAAACATGGGATTAACATACCTCACCGGGATTAACAGTGACCATGTGAGGGGTGAAACTTCCACCAGATGTAATTTGGTCACCTATCATGAAAAAAAAAAAAAGATTTATATACAAAGCATATTAATTTGAATATAGAGAATAAAGGAATCAAAACAAAATCCATTTGGGTATATTTAGTATTTACCTAAACTCATGTTCAATTTCTCTGAAGAATTAATCCTCTTTTTCTTCTGCTTCTTCTCAGTCTGAAACTCGCCACCACTTCCCGCCAGTTCACCAAACTTCACATCAGAATAGCCACCGGAGGTGGGGGAAGAGGCGGAGGAGAGTGGCAGTGGTGACAATGTCCGGACACTCCCACCGCCACTGGCGGCGGTAGCCACCCCATCTGGGCCATATTTCCTTGGTCTACCCCTCTTCTTCTTTGCCAAAGAAGATGGCATGCTGCCATTGCCGCCAGTCGCCGGAGAAAACCCCGGTGGTGGTGGGCCCATGGTTTGGGTCTGGTTTTCAGTCATTAGAGCCAATTGATAGTTTGATGGAGTTGGAGCCTCAGGTTTTGTTGCTTCTACTGATGGCATCATAATTTGTCTCGAGTCCATGGTATGATTTGCAAAAATTTCACACTAAATTAAAGAAATGAATTTTTTTTAATATTAGGTCAAACTTACACAATACACACACACACACGAATGAAAATGATCAAAACAGGAAGAAGAAATCAAACTATGAAAATGTTCAAAATTGAAAAAAAGAATCAAAGAATTTGATGAACAGATGATTTTTGTAACACAAAACAGAAAGTTATACAAAATCAATAAATGGAAGAGGAAGGTGAAAAAATCCGTCAAACTGCACAAGAATTTCAACGCAGAAATTAAGCGATTACAGCTTGAACACACACACACACACATTTAGGAGAACAAGAGATCATAACTGTGAAATGTGAGGAACTGAAAAACAAAATCGAAGAACTTGATGAATGGATCGCATAGAAAACACAAACACGCGCTTAAAATTACAAAAATTCTGTAGCAAACGCGAAAAGGAAAGTAAAAAATAAAATAAAAAAAATCTAATCGATTGATATCGTTGAGTAGGGTAGAGTAAAATCTTTTCGAGATAATGCCTCCTATTTTACAAGATCAAAACCTAATAATTTTTAATTTATCATAGAAACATATATAAAAACTAAACTCAACGAAAATTACTGAAAAATTACTCCACATTACCTTCAAACATGCAAAACGAACTAAATCATACTACAATAATCACAAAAAGAAATTACTTAAAGTTTAATATTCGCCAAAAGTTCTTCACATTACCCAAGTAAAATCGCGTAAGATCATGAAAACAACACCAAATCAAAGCCCTAAAACTTAAAATCTTACACTTACGTAACACAAGGGAAAAACAAAAGATTTCAAAGAGCGTTACCTTCTTCCGATTAATCAAAGGAATTTCTGGAGCTTGTTTGGAGTCTTGCAGCCAAAAAACACACTGAAATTCAAATGACTGTGTGCGAAATCTTCAGAGACATGCATCTCTATTTTCTCTCTCCTTAATAAAATCAAAAAATAAATTATTATTAATAATTAAGGGAAAAGGTAATAATTCAAAAAACCAAATAAAAGAGTAGGTGATTGCTAAACCCCATAAATAAATTTTGATTAACCGAAAATTTCATGTCCGTGGTTTATATAATTAAATAAAAATCAACTGTATAATAACAATTAAATAATTTTTTGATTAATTGAAAATGGGTAAAATAGATTTGTTAAAGTAATTAACTTTTTGGTTTGTTCATATTTTGATAACTATTTTTTTAAGCATCTAGGTAACGAACTTTTTGGAAATATTTACATATGACCATTATGACCGACTATAGCAGGTTACATGTGAACACTTACAAAAAGTTCGTTACTTAAATATGTACAAAAAAAAATAGTTACCTTGATGTGAACAAACCGAAAAGGTAAAAGTAAATTACACAAATGGTGCCTGTGGTTTGAGTAATTTGTGCGTTTGGAGATTACTTATTTTTTAACTCGGATAATCTACTGTTTATTTTTGTTGTGCGTTTGGTCCATGTTTTACCTCAAAGACAATTGTGCCCTTTTTAATTTATTTTTTTAATTAATTTTATTATTTATGTATTTATTTTTTAGATATTAAAAAAAATAATAATAGATCTCATATATTTGTATATTCTCACCCTAAACCTGAAACCACATTTAAGAAATTTAAGCTGGGTCCCACCAGTCACCATCCCATCTTTAGTGACATCGATGTCTTCACCAACTCTTATTTTTTCGATCATTCAACTCCGACGAACCAACACCACAACTATTTTGTTGGGATGTGGTGGTGGAAAATTTAATGAAGAGACAGTGGGTTGTGGTTGAGGAGATATATATATGTGGGGTCTATTATTTTTTTTAAATATATTAAAAATAAATACATAAATAAGAAAATTAATTAAAAAATAAATTAAAAAGGGCACAATAGTATTTTAAGGTAAAACATGGACCAAACGCATAACTATCTTTTTTTTTTTTGCACACATCTAGGTAACGAACTTTTTGGAAGTGTTCACATATGACCATTATGATCGGATGTAACATGCTACAACCGGTCATAATGGTCATATGCGGACACTTTCAAAAAGTTTGTTAACTAGATGTGTAAAAAAAGATAATTACTCAGATGTGAACAAACCGAAAAGTTAATTACCTTAATAAGTCTATTTCCCATTGAAAATTACATATTGGTGGTTCATAAGGGCATCCATAGAACTCTAAGAAGTTAAATGGATTGATACATTATCATTTATCTTTTATTCAACTTTACTCTTTAACATCCATACTTTATTAAATCCTACAAAGTTTAATGGATTTTTATATCATCATCATTATATCTTTAAACATAATTATAAATTTAAAAAAAAAATATAACGGTTACAAAAAATAAAATACTTCATAATATATTAATTATAAATTACGAAATCTAAAACATTTAATACCTACAAATACATTAATTAAAAAACACGAAACCTAAAAAGACATTAATAAAAAAAATACATACAAATATATTTTATCTTGACCACATCACAACGGTTCATCAAAATATTTCGTCAGTAACGTCCTAAAAATACTGATAAAATTTTCAATTTTATAACCATCAAATCAATGCATCAAAAATATCAAAACCAATTATAGTAAAATGTATCACAACCATTAGAGTAAAATAATAATCATCGGTGCGGAAATCATAATGGGATGTTGTGCAGTCAAGTCCGAACCTTCCTTTTGGAATTGGAAGTACCTGAAAAATGTTAAAACCATAAAACGTAAGCACAAAGCTTAGTAAGTTCCCTAAAAATACCACATACCATACAAATGGGCCCAACTCAACATGTAAATGGGCCCAACCCAACGTATATATAAATAGGCCTAGCCCAACATACATATATAAATGAGCCAAGTCCAATCATGTAGATTGTCACAACTGTAAATTTTGAGCCATGTAATCTATACATTCAAGTTAATGTGAATCAAAAACTTCAAGTAAATACAACATGCTAGAACTACAAATAGTCATCAAAAAATTGGAGACCCTAGAAGTTCTTGTTAAGTCTAATTTAGGCTAGAACTTCCTTATTGGATCCAAATGGGCCAATAAGCTTCCAATTAGACTATCATGGGCTTAGAACCCTAATTGGGCTCTAATTGGACCCACTCTTATTTATTTTAACATTTTAGGTCATGTTGGGCCTATAATGAAATGAATTGGAAGCTTTGGGCCAAGGATAACCTAAACTAGCCCAACAAAATGTAAAAATCATATTATATTTTTTTTGGGCCAAAAATCATTCAACTTAACTCCTATGTGGGCTTAGGGGCAATAGAGCCCAAAAATCTTTTCTTCCTTCCCAAATTTCGGCCCAAGAAAAGCCCAAGAGGAGGAGTTGACTATTACCATGCCACCTCATTTTTATCTCTTGGTTTTCCATGCAACATGTCTCATATCTCTATGCATGTATCACTTCATGTCTATTTCTCTCTCTTTCTTCTTGCTCTCGGCCAAACACAACACACACACACACACAAATCTCTCACAAACACTCTTTAGATTACTCAAGAAACCATCCTCCCTCTTCATTTAAAATCTCGAAACTTTGCTTGTGCATCAAGAGGATTTCAAGAAAATATCATCACTTCTTGGTAAGTTACACATATCTAAGGAATTTATAACTCTTTTTCTCATTATTAGATCCTTTCTCTTAAACAATTTTGGTAATCATGCTCCTAGAAAACTCCTTAAACTCGAGATCTACATCAAGGAGAGCTAGGGCCGAAAATCACTTCATTTTCCTTCCATTTTCTTTGCAAAACCGAGCCCCCACACCCAAGGTGAGCTTCATACCCCCTATTTTCTGTTTTTATGAGTTTTGTGGGGGGGGGGGGGGAATACAAGTGAAAGTGTAGATCTATATGTGTTTTGTATGCCTTGTATGATTTCCATGCTTATATGTATGCTTTTATGTGTTTTTATGTTGGATCTAGCCTTAAAACTCATCAAAACCGAGATATATCTTGTATTAAATGATTTTAGCTTCAAATATATTTCTAAACACCAAGTGCTTCAAGAAAAGTGGCTAAGTGGTTTAGTAATAATTTTCTTTGGGTTAAAAACACAAATTTTGGGCCTAAAATGTGAAAAATGCAAAAATAAGGGCCCAAATTGACATTTCACAGATTCTGATGGTTGGAATGTGCCAAAACAGTTTCCATAAAACTATTTCTGGAATTATATTCAATTAGAGGATTAAAAACATAAATTTCAAGCTTATTGGGCTAAAAATGAAAATTTCGGCCCAAGGATGCCCATTATGCTAATTTTTCTGTTTTGGAGGGCCAAAACTGTAACTTTCTGTAAAACAGTGGACTACAAGTGTTCCAAGTCCTTTTCAAAGGTTTAAAATGCTTTCCAAATTTAAAAAGGACCAAAGTTGCAAAAATTTTCCAATTTGGGCCAAAATTGTCAAAATTGCGAAAAGATGGGCTAAAACCGAGAAAAAACTGCATTTTCAGGGACTTAAACTGTTTTCTATGAAAAATATGCTGAAAAATATTAATTTCAATAATTTTTGGTGTTAAAATGTCAAGAAAAATAGTTTAAGGACCAAACCGGTAAATATTGCAAATAAAAGGGTTAAAAATGTAAATTTTACAAATAATGAGGGGCTGAAAACAGAAATATTTCAAGGCTAATTCAATACGTACAATTTGATCAAATAATGACACCTCGAATATCAACGAAATACAACTCATTACAATACCAAAAGTCGTTGTTAAACGAATTGGCTCGGTCTCGAGCTAATGGAAATCTACAACTACTAACTCTTCGACACTACGAATCATACAAGTAATGTTTGGTAATACATAAACATGCGAGTGTGCACAGACGTCTACGCACCATCTTTGGGCCCCACAAGTGTAAAATCTTGTTCGTTGAGCCTAGCTAGCCCAATGACCTGATCTTAAGGCCCGAAGACATTTTTTTTTTTACGGAGTGTTGGGTTTTACCGATCCGACACAACGTAAAGGGACTTTCAATGGCTTGTATACTACTGGTCCCCAAGGGTCCTTTGGTATTGCTAGTAAAGTCTACATTTCATGCGAGGCGGGTCGGGGACCCCTCGTACATTTTATCCCCAACCGGCTAATGGAGTTACCGGGGTCTTCGTGACCTCTTTCTCTTCGGATGCGGGACTACACCTAGTCAGGGCGATTGGATAACGTGATTAGTACGGACGACGCCTTCGGGTTCGCTAGTATAACTATAAACTGGGCGTTTGTGTAATGCGGGTTTGTAGTAAATAATCATTGCTCGAGAACCTTCCAACGTCGTCTGGGACTGACACTGCTATTTTCGTAATGGTTTCAACGCAACTTAATGGATTCCAAAAGAACTAGGGGAACATCGGGTTTCCCTAGGGTTTTTATTACATACAGATTTGAAACGCATACATCTTCAATGAACATTTTTTTTTACAAGTATAGAAACAAACAAGCATACCTATGGATCTTCACAAACGTTTTCGAAAGCTTTTCTTTTCAGAAAATATCGGATTTTCTGGTGGTTTTTCAAGCAATATAAACATTCGATTTCAAACACTACTTATGAACTCACCAACATTTCATATGTTGACGTTTTTCAAAATACTTGTATTCTCAGGGAACCAGTGAATCAAGGGAAATCATATTCAGTGACGGTTGCAGTTGATTTTTGTATGAATTGAACAAATTAATTTTTGGGGAATGTAATGTTTAAACAATGTAAGATATGTAAACACTACTGGTTGTACTATGTTGATGAATGGTGACGAATGTTGTTATGTTTCATTTATATTCAATGTTATGGTATTCAATTGAGTCACGACAGCCCCCGGACGTTTCCGCCGTCTGGTTCGGGGGTGTGACAGGTTGGTATCAGAGCTTTGTTTATAGTGAACTAGCATGTCGAGCCATACATTGATATGCAACTATAAACCAAAAAGAAGGACTAACATAACTCTGAACAAAACAAATAAATAAAATACACATGCCTGCATTAGGAGTAAGGACCTAACGCTGAATCAAACACAATAAAGCTGGTATCTCGGTTCATTCGAGACTGTTCTTAGTGATGCCAAGGGGCGAATGTAGCTTGATCAACTACATTCTCTCCAAGGTAAAACTAACACACGTCTTGATGAGATCGGAATAGCCAGGGAACCTAAAACTATACCCTTTATCACCCAAAAAGAGAATGTTGGCTTAGTCTGTACAATAGTCATAGTACCCTAGGAATAATGTAGCATAATTACGTACTCGCGCAGACAGCATGGCTGGTTTTCATCACCCTGGAGACCCCTACTTCCCTAATCAGGGAAACAACGGGTGGCTAGAGGAGGAGGAGGAGCCCGAGGAGGAGCAGCAGGGTATCCAGTTTCATCAGGCCTTAGTAGCTCACGGGATACTTGTGGATGAGCCAGAAGGGAATCCAGGCGAAGCAAACGATGTCGGACCCGACGAATACGTAGACACTGACTACGAATTTGGAGAGCTCGACGATGACGACGAAGACGGCCGGGTCGGGGACCAGGACCCCATCCCGCCATGCGAGGACGAGGCACAACCAGATCACCCTGCCCCACCAGTGAACCCCCCAAGAGAGAACCGTTCCCTCGAAGCTGAGATCGCTGCACTGCGACAACAGCTGTATGCTATGGAGGCTCGGGCAGTGCAAGCAGAGCATGAGAGGGATGAGGTTATAGGAGACATGGCAGAGATGGCGCAGCTGCTGGCGCAACATTTCGGCATATGACTTCGGCACCACCTCCTGACGCAGCTCATCGCGGTTAGGGATAGACCTATCGTAGTAGGATATTAGTAACTATGTTATGTACTCCGGTTCTATGTTTAAGTGACTACACTACTCATGGAGCCGTTATGCTGTCGGATTAGTGTTACTTATGTATGCTCCTACGAGCAAATTTTCTTGTACGAAATGCGGATAATATTAATAAACTTTTGTGTGTTTTGCTAAATTATTCTCAGTTGCTATGTGTTGAGACATTATGATTGCATGCTTGATGATAGTAATGTTTAGGTTCGCACCATACACCTAGTTAGTAGGATCATAACCTCACCGAAACCACGTACACTCAACATCTTTCCGTTTCATGACAGAAAGATGCCTCGCCCAGCTACTCGCGGAAATCCCGAACCAACCCCGCCGGGAGTTGACTCCACTGCTTTCTAGGCAGCCGTGTCTGCTGCGGTCACGGCAGCTATGGCACAACTTCACCGAGGGAACAACGGAGGAGGTAACGGGCAAGGATCCGGAAGTTCGAACAACGGGACGAACCAAGGACTCACTAAAACGTGCACTTACAAGGATTTTGCGAACGCTAAACCCCGAACTTTCAACGGTACCGGAGGAGTGATCGCCCTAAAGCGATGGATCGAGAAGGTAGAGTCGGTATTCGAGATATGCGAGTGCCCCGAGCAGATGAAAGTGAAGTTCGCGGCCTGCACTTTTGTGGACCAAGCACTCACTTGGTGGAATGGACATGTGGAAGCTATGACACTCCCTGTCGCCAACTCTATTCCCTGGGCAGAGGTGAAAGAGATGTTGACGGCTGAGTACTGCCCCCGAGGCGAAGTACAGAAGATGGAGCAGGAACTATGGAATCTCACGGTGCAGAATGGGAACATCGATGCTTACATATCGAGATTCAGCGAACTATCTCTGTTGTGCCCGGGTATGATCACATCAGAGGGAAAGAAGATTGAACGATTCATTTGGGGACTGACATCCCCCATTCAAGGGAATGTGATAGCTGCGAACCCTGAAACTTTTGACAGTGCGAAGAGATTGGCAAAGAGGCTGTATGATCATAACCACAAAAAGGGCGAGAAACCGGTAGAGACTGAGAAGAAGAAGGAGAGCGATGGTAAGAAAGGATGGAACAACAAGAGGAAGGGGCGTCAAGGTCCCGAGACCTCTAAAAAGCAGCAAACGGTGGCAGTTCACGCTGTCACTGCGCCGGTACCAGTCACATCACATGCTCCAGCCTCAGCTGCTTCAAATACTTCAAGACCCTATTCCGGCAATCATCCCAAATGCAACAAGTGCGGTTTCCATCACCAAGGAGAATGTAGGGAGTTCCATTGCACCAGTTGCAACCGAAGGGGACACACTGCAAAGTTCTGCAGGACTTATCCTTCTCAGAACCAGAGTCAGGGAAACAACCCGAACAACAACAACAACCACCGCAATACCAACAACACCAATGCCGGCGGCAACAACACAGGGCCTAGCCACACCTGTTTCGGGTGTGGAAGGACGGGACATTTCCATCGAGACTGCCCTAACAACAACAACAACTCAGGAAACAGAGGAGCAGGAAGAATGCTGACTATGGGTCAGAGTGATGCAGTTCAGGACCCCGCAGTTGTGACCGGTACGTTCCTCCTAAACCACACTTATGCATGCATCTTATTTGATACCGGAGCGGAGCGAAGCTTCGTAAGCGAGAAGTTTAAACACCTATTAAAACAACAACCCCAAAAGCTAAATGAAACCTATACGGTGGAAATGGCCAATGGGAAGACCGAATCCACTAGGGAAATCTACGCTGGATGTACCCTAACCCTTAACCAACACGTCTTACGAATAGATCTGATGCCAGTGTCAATTAGGAGTTTCGATGTGATTATCGGCATGGATTGGTTAAGCCCCCACCATGCTGAGATTTTGTGCCACGAGAAGGCCGTTCGCCTTCGTCTCCCGAATCACGAAACCCTAGTAATTTACGGAGATAAACCCAGTACGAATCTTCGCCTCATCTCGTGCATCAAGGCACAAAAACACCTGCGAAAGAACAACTTAGCGTTCTTGGCTCACATAGTGGACAAGACTAAAGAAGAAACTAACATCCAAGACATTCTGGTAGCGTGTGAATTTCCGGACGTGTTTCCCGAAGATCTTCCAGGAGTACCCCCAGAGAGACAGGTTGAGTTCCGAATCGACCTCGTCCCAGGAGCAACTCCTCTCGCTAAATCACCATATCGATTGGCACCTGCTGAAATGCAGGAATTATCCAGCCAACTCAGTGAGCTTCTGGACAAGGGATTTATCCGACCTAGCTACTCGCCATGGGGAGCTCCGGTGCTCTTTGTCAAAAAGAAGGATGGATCTTTCAGAATGTGCATCGATTACAGAGAGTTGAATAAACTCACTGTTAAAAACCGCTACCCACTCCCGCGAATCGATGATCTATTCGACCAGCTCCAAGGAGCTAGCTATTTTTCTAAAATAGATCTACGGTCCGGATACCATCAACTCAAGGTCCGAGAAGAAGATATTCCTAAAACCGCTTTCCGAACCCGCTATGGACATTATGAATTCGTTGTAATGCCCTTCGGTCTAACAAATGCACCTGCCGCATTTATGGACCTAATGAACCGAATCTGTCGACCGTTCTTAGACAACTTCGTCATTGTGTTTATCGATGACATCCTCGTCTATTCTCGAAGCAAAGAGGAGCATGGCCAACATCTCCGACAAGTCCTAGAGACGCTGCGATCGGAAAGGCTTTACGCCAAACTCTCCAAGTGCGAGTTCTGGCTTCGGAGTGTGAATTTCTTAGGCCACGTAGTTAGCCAAGATGGAATTCATGTGGATCCCTCTAAGGTCAAAGCTGTGGAAGGATGGGCAACTCCGACTACGCCCACAGAAATTCGTCAGTTCTTAGGCCTAGCAGGCTACTATAGGAGATTCATCCAAAACTTCTCTAAAATCGCCAAGCCACTTACCTTGCTTACGCAAAAGAGTGTGCCATTCAAGTGGACAGACCGACAAGAGATTGCGTTTCGAGCCTTGAAGCAAGCTCTTTGTAGCGCTCCTATACTATCTCTACCTGAAGGAACGGAAGATTTTGTAGTTTACTGTGACGCGTCAAATCAAGGCTTAGGTTGCGTTCTCATGCAACGTGGAAGAGTGATAGCATATGCGTCCCGTCAACTAAAGACGCACGAAGTAAATTACACAACCCATGACCTAGAACTGGGAGCCGTGGTCTTCGCTCTAAAAATTTGGAGGCACTACCTGTACGGTACAAAGTGCACCATCTTTACGGACCACAAGAGCCTCCAGCACATCTTGAATCAGAAGGAGCTGAACATGAGACAACGAAGATGGGTGGAATTGTTAAACGGCTACGAATGCGAGATCAAGTACCATCCAGGCAAGGCCAACGTGGTAGCTGACGCATTAAGTCGGAAGGAATGCACAAATCGCCGTACGAAAACGCACTCGATAACCATTCAGTCTCATCTGACCACTCAAATTGCATCAGCCCAGGCAGAGGCTATGAAAGCGGAAAATAGAACTAGCGAGGCATTGCGCGGAATGGAGAAGAACCTGGAAGTCAAAGAGAATGGGGTACACTACTTCATGAACCGTATTTGGGTTCCAAAAATTGGAGGATTCAGGGAGACCGTTATGAAGGAAGCCCACAAGACACGATACTCCATTCATCCTGGTTCGGACAAGATGTATTTGGACATTAAGCAGCACTATTGGTGGCCTAACATGAAGGCGGAAATCGCAACTTATGTTAGTAAGTGCCTTACGTGTGCCAAAGTAAAAGTGGAATACCAGAAACCTTCCGGATTGTTACAGCAACCGGCAATCCCTGAGTGGAAATGGGAGGGGATTTCTATGGACTTCGTGACCAAGCTGCCCAAGACGTCGGACGGATTGGACACCATATGGGTAATAATCGACCGACTGACGAAATCTGCCCATTTCCTGCCCATCAAAGAGTCCTACAAGATGGAGAGGCTGACGCGTTTGTACCTACGAGAGATTGTAAGACTTCATGGAGTGCCAAAATCTATCATCTCGGACAGGGACAGTAGGTTCACGTCACGCTTTTGGCAGTCGCTCCACAAGGCCATGGGAACTCATCTTGATATGAGCACCGCGTATCACCCACAAACGGACGGTCAAAGCGAACGAACCATTCAGACGCTTGAAGACATGCTTCGTGCATGTGTGATAGACTTCGGAAAGTCTTGGGATACCCACCTACCGTTGATCGAGTTCTCATATAACAATAGTTATCATTCGAGCATTAAGGTGGCCCCTTTCGAAGCACTGTACGGGCGTAAATGTAGATCACCGTTATGTTGGGCTGAAGTAGGTGACACCCAGCTAGCAAGAACACATACGTTGGATAGGGCAATGACAGGACCGGAAATCATTCACGAGACCACAGAAAAGATTGTCCAGATCAAAGCTCGATTACAGGCATCGCGTGACCGGCAAAAGAGCTACGCTGATAAACGGCGAAAGCCCTTAGAGTTCCAGGTCGGTGATCGAGTATTGTTGAAGGTCTCACCCTGGAAAGGGGTGATACGTTTCGGAAAACGAGGAAAGCTAAACCCACGGTACATTGGACCTTTCGAAATCGTCGCCCGAATAGGTCCGGTAGCCTACAGACTACAACTACCCGCGGAGCTAAACGGTGTACACCCCGTGTTTCATGTTTCTAATCTGAAAAAGTGCCTATCAGATGAAACCCTTGTCATTCCTCTTGACGAAATCGAAATCAATGAGAATCTCCTGTTCGTCGAAGAACCAATCGAAATCATGGACAGGGAGGTGAAGCGTACTAAGCAAAGTCGCATCCCGATCGTAAAGGTACGGTGGAACGCAAAGCGTGGGCCAGAATTCACGTGGGAACGCGAAGATCAAATGAAGCAGAAGTACCCTCACCTATTCTAGCAATTCTCAAATCTAGCTTTCAAACAGAATTTCGGGACGAAATTCCCTCTAACGGGGGGATGATGTCACAACTGTAAATTTTGAGCCATGTAATCTATACATTCAAGTTAATGTGAATCAAAAACTTCAAGTAAATACAACATGCTAGAACTACAAATAGTCATCAAACAATTGGAGACCCTAGAAGTTCTTGTTAAGTCTAATTTAGGCTAGAACTTCCTTATTGGATCCAAATGGGCCAATAAGCTTCCAATTAGACTATCATGGGCTTAGAACCCTAATTGGGCTCTAATTGGACCCACTCTTATTTATTTTAACATTTTAGGTCATGTTGGGCCTATAATGAAATGAATTGGAAGCTTTGGGCCAAGGATAACCTAAACTAGCCCAACAAAATGTAAAAATCATATTATATTTTTTTTGGGCCAAAAATCATTCAACTTAACTCCTATGTGGGCTTAGGGGCAATAGAGCCCAAAAATCTTTTCTTCCTTCCCAAATTTCGGCCCAAGAAAAGCCCAAGAGGAGGAGTTGACTATTACCATGCCACCTCATTTTTATCTCTTGGTTTTCCATGCAACATGTCTCATATCTCTATGCATGTATCACTTCATGTCTATTTCTCTCTCTTTCTTCTTGCTCTCGGCCAAACACAACACACACACACACACAAATCTCTCACAAACACTCTTTAGATTACTCAAGAAACCATCCTCCCTCTTCATTTAAAATCTCGAAACTTTGCTTGTGCATCAAGAGGATTTCAAGAAAATATCATCACTTCTTGGTAAGTTACACATATCTAAGGAATTTATAACTCTTTTTCTCATTATTAGATCCTTTCTCTTAAACAATTTTGGTAATCATGCTCCTAGAAAACTCCTTAAACTCGAGATCTACATCAAGGAGAGCTAGGGCCGAAAATCACTTCATTTTCCTTCCATTTTCTTTGCAAAACCGAGCCCCCACACCCAAGGTGAGCTTCATACCCCCTATTTTCTGTTTTTATGAGTTTTGTGGGGGGGGGGGGGGGGAATACAAGTGAAAGTGTAGATCTATATGTGTTTTGTATGCCTTGTATGATTTCCATGCTTATATGTATGCTTTTATGTGTTTTTATGTTGGATCTAGCCTTAAAACTCATCAAAACCGAGATATATCTTGTATTAAATGATTTTAGCTTCAAATATATTTCTAAACACCAAGTGCTTCAAGAAAAGTGGCTAAGTGGTTTAGTAATAATTTTCTTTGGGTTAAAAACACAAATTTTGGGCCTAAAATGTGAAAAATGCAAAAATAAGGGCCCAAATTGACATTTCACAGATTCTGATGGTTGGAATGTGCCAAAACAGTTTCCATAAAACTATTTCTGGAATTATATTCAATTAGAGGATTAAAAACATAAATTTCAAGCTTATTGGGCTAAAAATGAAAATTTCGGCCCAAGGAGGCCCATTATGCTAATTTTTCTGTTTTGGAGGGCCAAAACTGTAACTTTCTGTAAAACAGTGGACTACAAGTGTTCCAAGTCCTTTTCAAAGGTTTAAAATGCTTTCCAAATTTAAAAAGGACCAAAGTTGCAAAAATTTTCCAATTTGGGCCAAAATTGTCAAAATTGCGAAAAGATGGGCTAAAACCGAGAAAAAACTGCATTTTCAGGGACTTAAACTGTTTTCTATGAAAAATATGCTGAAAAATATTAATTTCAATAATTTTTGGTGTTAAAATGTCAAGAAAAATAGTTTAAGGACCAAACCGGTAAATATTGCAAATAAAAGGGTTAAAAATGTAAATTTTACAAATAATGAGGGGCTGAAAACAGAAATATTTCAAGGCTAATTCAATACGTACAATTTGATCAAATAATGACACCTCGAATATCAACGAAATACAACTCATTACAATACCAAAAGTCGTTGTTAAACGAATTGGCTCGGTCTCGAGCTAATGGAAATCTACAACTACTAACTCTTCGACACTACGAATCATACAAGTAACGTTTGGTAATACATAAACATGCGAGTGTGCACAGACGTCTACGCACCATCTTTGGGCCCCACAAGTGTAAAATCTTGTTCGTTGAGCCTAGCTAGCCCAATGACCTGATCTTAAGGCCCGAAGACATTTTTTTTTTTACAGAGTGTTGGGTTTTACCGATCCGACACAACGTAAAGGGACTTTCAATGGCTTGTATACTACTGGTCCCCAAGGGTCCTTTGGTATTGCTAGTAAAGTCTACATTTCATGCGAGGCGGGTCGGGGACCCCTCGTACATTTTATCCCCAACCGGCTAATGGAGTTACCGGGGTCTTCGTGACCTCTTTCTCTTCGGATGCGGGACTACACCTAGTCAGGGCGATTGGATAACGTGATTAGTACGGACGACGCCTTCGGGTTCGTTAGTATAACTATAAACTGGGCGTTTGTGTAATGCGGGTTTGTAGTAAATAATCATTGCTCGAGAACCTTCCAACGTCGCCTGGGACTGACACTGCTATTTTCGTAATGGTTTCAACGCAACTTAATGGATTCCAAAAGAACTAGGGGAACATCAGGTTTCCCTAGGGTTTTTATTACATACAGATTTGAAACGCATACATCTTCAATGAACATTTTTTTTTACAAGTATAGAAACAAACAAGCATACCTATGGATCTTCACAAACGTTTTCGAAAGCTTTTCTTTTCAGAAAATATCGGATTTTCTGGTGGTTTTTCAAGCAATATAAACATTCGATTTCAAACACTACTTATGAACTCACCAACATTTCATATGTTGACGTTTTTCAAAATACTTGTATTCTCAGGGAACCAGTGAATCAAGGGAAATCATATTCAGTGACGGTTGCAGTTGATTTTTGTGTGAATTGAACAAATTAATTTTTGGGGAATGTAATGTTTAAACAATGTAAGATATGTAAACACTACTGGTTGTACTATGTTGATGAATGGTGACGAATGTTGTTATGTTTCATTTATATTCAATGTTATGGTATTCAATTGAGTCACGACAGCCCCCGGACGTTTCCGCCGTCTGGTTCGGGGGTGTGACATAGATGAACCCAATCTAATCATGCAAATGGGCCCAACCCAATATATAACAAATAGGACCAACCCAACATATAACAAATAGGCCAAACCCAACATATAGTAAATGGGCCCAACCCACCATACACATGCAAGAGTCACAAAGACAACTAGCGTCCTACACAGTATAGTGAGAAGACTTACCTCAATCTGAAGACAGAAAAATCTCACACTCGAGCTGTCGATACCGGAACTCTCCACACTAATCAATACATAATAAGACCCTAATAAAAAATTAAGGTAATAATCCACACTCGAGGGTCTTTGTAACGTCCCAAAAATATGATCCAAAATTTTCATTTTTAATTTAATAAAACCATATTCCAAAACATTATCCATACAACCCAAAAGAAAATAAGTGTATCAAAGATCATATCAATCAGAGTAATATCTCAAAAGAGGAATCCATATGGTGTGTGTGATGCAGTCATCCCGAGCTCTTCCCCTTGGAACTAGAAATACCTGAAACATAAACTGAAAACCATAAGCACAAAGCTTAGTGGGTTCCCCAAACTACCCCATACCATACATAATAAATCATATCCTGGGCCCCCTGTAACGTCCCAAAATTTAAGACTAAAAATTTCTTTTAATAAAACATTACTTAAAGCAAAGTCATCAATCCAAAACATAATCAGAGTATTAATTTCCAAAACACATGTTCGTTATCAGAGTAAACATTCACAGGCTGTCTAATCTATGGTGTGTGCCATGCGATCACCCTGAGCTCTTCCCTCCGCTACCGGAAGTACTTGAAACCAAAACTGAAAACCGTAAGCACGAAGCTTAGTGAGTTCCCCACCCTACCACATACCATGCATAACCACATACTACACATACTGGGCCACGCCCGCTATCCTGGGCATCGCCCCTACCTCGGGCCTCGCCCGCTACAACGGCCCTGCCGCTCCAGGCCCCGCCTGGCTTCGAGCCCCGCTCGGATACAGATCTGTTTCACTTAGGCCTCACCTGTCACAGGGCCTCGCCCGCTAACATATAATAGCACATAATCATACTGCAAAACATATACAATGGATCCTGTCCTAAGGCCTCGCCTATCCTGGGCCTCGCCCTTGTCCTACTACTGATGAGACATGGAACCCCGTCCACGCTCCTACTGATAGTGAGATACGGGCCTAGCCCACACTCACTCCTTCCCTAACTTGGGCCTCGCCCCTGCTCTGCTGCTAATGAGATGTGGAACACCATCCACACTCTGCTATTGGTGAGATACGGGACCTCACCCACACTCACCTCCCTACCAGGCACATACATGTATCACACAGACAACAAGTATAGACTATCATATAAACCAATCCTTGGGCACCCGCCCGCTATCATTGGACCTCGTCCTGAATATCATACTAGCATACTGTGCCTAGGGCTAACCCCCTGGTCTTCTACTCATAACTACATGGGCCGGCATTGTGGCCTTAGAACCATTCACACAAAAGGGAAACTCACCTGCACTGGCTGAACTTGCTGATGATCCCACTAGCTGCTGCCCGACAACTCTCTGAACTCCTGCTCCACTCGCTCCCCGAGTTACCAATATCAATGCAACACTGAGTCTAGCCGATCCCCGAAAGACAACCAAGTCAACTCTGGACAAAGTCAAAGTCCTGGTCAAGGTCAATCTTCCAGGTCAACCCTACTCGCCGAGTCACCCTACTGACTCGTCGAGTTCATATGTTCAGAGTCCTACCATTCGCGACTCGACTCGCCGAGTCAGTCCATGACTCGCCGAGTCCCCACTCGACTCACTGATTCGAGTCTCAACTTGAAGGGTTTGGGGTTTCGCGACCTGACTCGCCGAGTCCAAGAACAGACTCGTCGAGCCCAAGACAACCCTCATCAAACTCGCCGAGTTGTTCTTCCAACTCGCCGAGTTCCTGCCCAACTTCATCCGACTTGACGAGTTGTTCATCCCACTCGTCGAGTTCCTCCAATCTTCATGCTACTCGCCGAGTCCACTCAAAGGACTCGCCGAGTCTATTCAGATCTTCATACATGCAGAGGACTTTTGAGTCATGCTTGAAATCCAAACTATAGATCTACCCTTCCCAAGCCTATTCCTTACGTAAAGTTGCAAACTTTACGTGTAGAGAAGGAGATCTAGGCAAAATACACCATAAACTAGGGTTTAAGGCAAAGAGGCTCCATAATCAACTCAAGGACAGATACCTCATGCTTCTCAAGAGCATAATATGCTTAGATCCGAAGTAGCAACTTCAGATCTGGCTTCTAACTCAAATGGATAGCTAATCATGGCTAAAAAGCCCCCAAAACTCACAACCATAATAGATCTAAAGGAGGGAAACGACTTAATACCTTCAATAACTCAGAGAGTTTCCCCAATCTTCAGATCTAAGGCCAATCCTTGAAGCTTCAATGATTCCCCTTCTTCTTCTTCCTTCAAATCACCCAAAAATGGCTTGGAAGCTTGAATGGGCAACAATGGGGCTTAGGATTTGATGTTCTGGGTGAAAGAGGTAGTAAAGGAACCTTAAGGGAGAGAATGAGACGTTTAAATAGGCTCCAAGTCCCGAATTTAGGGTTTTCCTCGCACAGACCAGACTCGCCGAGTCTCCTTAGCCGACTAGCCGAGTCGGTCACTTACTCCTCGACCCGGATCCCGCTCGGACTCGCCGAATTCCTCCTTGGACTCGCCGAGTCGTCCCTTAAAATTTGGGTTATCTTTCCTTTCCATGCCTTCCAGACTTTGGGTGTTACACTCCCGCCTGGCATCGGGCCCCATCTGGCATCGATTTACAAATCTGTTATTCTTAGGCCCCACCTATCATCGGGCCTCGCCTACTTTACACATACAATCTATGAGCTAGGTTCAAATGTTTATAGCAACTATTGTGTGCCTAAATGCACCAATGAGAATTCAAGAAATAATAAATAATTAAATAAATCATTAAAGGGTATTTTGGTCCTTTTGTACTTTTACTTAAGGAAATCATTTAATTGAAATCTTGAAATTAAGGAAATAAAGTAAATATATTTGACCTAGTCTCTCTCTCTCTCTATATATATATATATATATATATATATATATATATATATATATATATATATATATATCTTATATCCTCTCTTATATTTCCTACGCTTCTTCTTTTTCACCTACCGGGATGATGAAATCAAAATGAGGAGGCTGTTACTTTCGATTAAGCTGCCAAGAGTCACCCCCCTGAGGATCGCTCCTGATGTCTACCATTCACCTTCGTTTCCTGCCTGGAACATCACCACTAAAGAGAAGAAACTCAGCGACTTCCCACCGCCGATTGCAACCCTTCCTTGCGATCGATTAAGAGTCGGCGTTTTCCCTAAAGCTTTTGTTGCTTCTTGGTTTATTTCCCCCAAGGTTGCTTCACGCCTCTTGATTGTGGTTGACTCTTGCTTATGTAGAGCATGAGTCATCCTCTACAAGCTCTCAACACTAGATTGATAATTTAGTACATATATATCTTCTATATATTTATCTCTTTTAATCGATTGTTTTCCTCCTCACAATAAGCGACGCCTCTGTGGTTTTTACTTCACGTCTTCTGCTTACATCTTTCACATGGTCCGAGCAGCTGAAGTCCCTCCCTCATACCTAAGAACATGATTGATCCCTAATAATTTCTAATTTGGTTGGGTTTATGTTACTCACGACTTGATGAAACATCCCAAAAATACAGTCTGAAAATTTCGTTTAAAATCAGTAATAAAACCATAATCATCATACGTTATAGAAAAATCATAATAAAGTATCCCAGAATAATATAACAATTGTCATGTATATCAGAGTATAAACATCCCAGGCTGAACGAATGGTGTGTGCACTGCAATCTTCCTGATCTCCTCTTTTGAAAACTGAGTACCTGAAACCAAAACTGAAAACTGTAAGCACGAAGCTTAGTGAGTCTCCCCATACTACAACATACCATACAATAACACATATAGCACATATTGGGCCTTGCCCACTGCATCGGGACCCGCCCGACATCAAACTAAAGTCCAGACTAACTTGGGCCCCGCCGACTGCATTTGGCCCTGCCCGGAAACGGACCGAAGTCCAGAATAACTTGGGCCCCACCCACTGCATCGGGCCCCGCCCGACATCGGACCGAAGTTCGGAATAACTTGGGCCCCGCACACTGCATCAGACCGAAATCCAGAATGTATTGAACATAACAAAACATAAACATATAACATTATCGTGCATACTGCATCGGGCTTGCCCGACATCGGACCGAAGCCCGGAACATATAACACATGACATAAACATGCATGAATCACAAAGACATCAAGCATACATAACTACTTCTCGGGATTTCCCTGGCATCAGACCGAAGTCCGGAACACATAACATATAACATGCAAGCTAATTCACTACATCGGGCCCTACCCGGCATCAGACCGAAGTCCGGTAGTACTAACATCTAACATGTAAGCTAAATCACTGCATCGTGCCCCGCCCGACATCAGACTGAAGTCCGGTACTACTAACATCTAAACGGGCCGACATTGTGGCCTTAGACACGTTCCTACTGGAAGAGAACTCAACTCACACTGCTGAAGTCCTACTGATAGAACCATAGCTGCTCGATGAGACGATGACAGATTCTTGATCTGTCAATATCAAAATAACACCCAATTAATAATTGGGTTCTAACACATATTCATAAATCCATGCTTGGGGTAAAAGACTACTTTACCCCGTAACTTAGCTTGACTCAAGCATAAGGCCCGATCCAAAGGCCCAAAAGTCTAATAATGGACCAAGGCCCAACTATGGCCCAATTTTCCAAATTGGGCCCAAACCTCTACATGGATTTCCCTTAAGGCCTAATTGTTCAGTCCAGTCCAACATGTCTCATTCTAAGGGCCCAATATCATACAACCATCTAAGCCCAAACTATTGCCTAATTTTCCAAATTGGGCCCAATCCTTCAAATGGGCCTTACCCTAAAGCCCAACTAATTACGCTATTTCATTTGATTATTCTTGGATGGCCCATTAATAAACCAATTACCAAAGCCCAATCAAAAGACCCAACTCAAGGCCCAAGTGAAACTAGGGTTTCACATAAAATGACGATTAGGGTTAAGTGTTTCTTACTTAACCCATTAAGGACTTAATCCATTAAGTCATTTACTCTACTAGATAAGTAATATGTGATATTTGGGCTTAATACACAATCAAATCCCAATGGCTCAAAAGTGGGTCCAAAAAAGTCCAAGGCCCAAATACTCACAATTAGGGTTTTCCACCCAAACATGGCCCAATAGGCCCAAAATTAATCTTTAAGCCCATTAGGGTTTTGGCTAGGTCCATTAGGGTTTTTCTTGTGGGGAACCACCCACTACCACCTTGGGTAGTGGTGGTCAACGGCGACACACGGCGGCGGCCACCACCTTACGGTGGTGGTTACTATTTTTTATTAATCATTTCTAATTACAGTTACAAAACTTTATGCTTTGTTTTTAAAATCAGAGTAATCTTTTAAAAAAAGCAGTTGCGTAATTTGTTCCCAAAACAAAATATGATAAAAAAAATTTCAAAGCATTTCTTCAAAGAAATGTATTTTCATTATATATCAAAATCTCGGGATGTCATGTTCAATACAGACGAAAAGCATAAACATAACAAAATAGACCTTACAACAGTTATTTATAACTACTGGCCTATAATCCAAAATCTCTCGTTATGTCAGCCAACTTATGCTCTTGTGCCATAACCTGTGATACAAAGAAAACTGAGAGGGTCAGGCTTAGGAGTCTGGTGAGCATATAAGATTTTCAACCCATAATAATATAATTATTATATTCAATTATCAAACAATCAACCCATTTACCCATCCCCATTATCTTCTTTACTCTTAAAGTTTTATCCTAAGAATCAACTATCCTTCATTCATTCATTCCTAAGGATTAACCTAATGGATTGGCACGAAGTCCATTGCTGCCAAAGTTTATCTATCAAGTACTAAGTCCATAGTTACCAACATTTATCTCTCAGGTACTAAATCCATAGCTATTAGGCGTTAACTCCATAGTCACCAAGGTTCACTTAACAGGCGCTAACTCCATAGTCACCAAGGTTTATCTATACGGTACTAAATCCATAGCTACCAAGGTTCTTTGTTAGGCACTAAGACAATAGCTGCCAGGGTTCTTTGTTAGGCACTAAGACAATAGCTGCCAAGGTTCTTTATTAGGCACTAAGACAATAGCTGCCAAGGTTCACTCATACCATCTTTCATCACACACCAACTATATCATCTACACATGTTCTACCCAACATATTTGTAGATATAAATACATATACAGTTTACCTCATTTAAAAACTATATAAAACATCCATACCATACTCATCTCAAATAAACAACAATATATAAACACATAGCACGTATTTTATAGCAAATACTTCATATTTATGTGTTAGAAGAAAGTAACTATACACTCATTTGATAATACGATTATCGGACAACACTACGGCTCTCCAAGTAGTAACTCTTCGGTGAAACCGGGATATCTTCACACACCGGGTTTCTCACGGACAGAGCTTCGTCTTGGAAACTCTTTTCTTCTCGGGATCTTCGGGCTTCGGGACTCGCTTCGGGTATCGGGATGATACCAGGGCTTCGGGGGTACTTCAAGACAGCTAGAGAGGGTATCGGGAGTGAGAGAGTGAAGGAATTAGCAACCAAAACCCGACTGCCCTTCGATTCTATTTATAGGGCTGATTTTTCGATTTTCACGTCGTGAACAGTGTTTTCACGTTGTGGGCTTGAACGTCATTGCATACGTCATCGTCCACTTTATATGTCAGGCTCCAGAAGCGCCAGAAGTTAGTTCACGTCGTGAACACTGTTTTCACGTCGTGAACACTGATAGTTTTGGGGTTTCACGCCCCGAACTTCAGAAATTCATAACTTTCGCATATGAACTTCGTTTTCGACGTTCTTTATATCGACGCGTAGGTAAAAACAAGATCTACAACTTTCATTTAGACCTCGTCGGCTAATTTTGACTGTATTTTTATTATATTATTTTTAGTAGGCCGAGACAGGAAAACTCTGCTAGAAATTCATAACTCCTTCATCTGAACTCCGTTTTCGTCTGTCTTTTTACCGTTGGACTACTATAAATGAGATCTTCGATTCTCGTTTAGATTGTTTCTGCTAAATATCGCTCGATATCATATTCGAACTTCGGGCTGTACACTGCTAAGCCGAAACTTCGAAAAATCATAACTTCCTCATATGGAGTCAGATTTGGGCGTTCTTTTCATGCACGCTCTCGGTTTAACATATTCTACGACTTTCGTTTAGATTGATAAGGTCAAATATCGCTCTAACGTAAATTCACTGTTTACGTCGCGTTGTGTCGTGCAGGTTCTGTCGCGAAACTTCGACAGGTCATAACTTCTTCGTTATAACTCGGATTTCGGCATTCTTTATATGTACGAAATCCTTGTAACATATACTACAACTTAGTTAATATTACACCTTCTAAATAATCTTCCATCAAAAAGTCATTTTTGATGCTCATTGTAACACCCAAAGTCAGGAAGGCCAAGAAAAGAAAGGAAACTCTAAGTTTAAGGGAAGACTCGTCGAGTCCAAGGAGGAACTCGGCGAGTCCGAGCGGGACCCGGGTCAAGGAGTAAGTGAACGACTCAGCGAGTTTGGTCTGAACGAGGAAAACCCTAA
Source organism: Lactuca serriola (assembly GCF_051521515.1). Classification (NCBI taxonomy): domain Eukaryota; kingdom Viridiplantae; phylum Streptophyta; class Magnoliopsida; order Asterales; family Asteraceae; genus Lactuca; species Lactuca serriola. The sequence goes on from NC_136410.1 coordinate 288,154,007, forward strand.
ATCCGGGACTTGGAGCCTATTTAAACGTCTCATTCTCTCCCCTAGGGTTCCTTTACTGCCTCTTTCACCCAGAACACCGAACCCTAAGCTCCATTGTTGCTCATTCAAGCTTCCAAGCCATTTTTTGGGCGATTTGAAGGAAGAAGAAAGAGGGGAATCATTGAAGCTTCAAGGATTGTGATAGCTTGATTTTTTGTATATATTTTAGCAATCGTTTTCTTTTACTTTTAGCATTTTTAATATTCTTTTTGCATTAAATCGTTAGATTTATTGTTTTGAATATTTTTACTCGTTTAAGCAATTTTTGTGCAGATTTGTACGAGCAAGGTGGTATTTTGGAGCATTGTTAAAGCCACATTGAATACCTTGCAGCCACAATTGAAATCTCATAGCAAAATCCGGGAGCGAAAAGAAAAACAAAGCGATATAAATTAATTTTTCGGATTTTGACAGCTTTGCGCGACTCTCTTCAAGCGATCAGACGGAGGGGCAAACGATGTCCGATTGAGCTGAAAATTTACAGGAGTCTTCATAACTCGTTGATCTTCAATCTCACAAAAAATGAGCTGATTCAGACATGTTTTGGTCGGGTTTTTGGTCTGACGAACAACAGTACAAAAGGCTGTCCAGCAACCCATTTAAATAGCCCAATTAATTTATATGGCAGCTCATTTTGAGATTTAATCCAGCAGTCCATGTTTCATTTAGTTGAGCCCACTATGGCTTATTGTGTAACTTGGAAACGCAGCAAATCAAGGGCACAAAAATAGTAGGGCATCTTCATTTTTTTTCGCCGGCAGAAGAAAAGAAGTGGGGGGTTTTTCTCCATTGGATTCTTCTTTCTTTATTTTTGGAAATTAAACACTATTATCATTGATATCTTTATCATTGATTTTATTGTCTTGTGATTCATTTATCTTTGTAATTAGATTAGGTTAATTTTTGTATTAATACTTGGATTATGGATGAAGTTTTTGGAGCAACAAGAAGTGACGATTTCAAGAAGCTTTGTCATCTTCATTTCGTAATCGGTATTGGTATAATTTCTATCATTTTTATTGTTATTATTATTATGTGTTAGTTTTTATTTTCAATATCGGGTGAATCTATGGAACAATTAATTGATAGGAATAGTTTTATGTGGTTTTGATGGCATGCTATGAAATATTTTTTAGTGAAACATCTATCGATGTTCATATGTCTTTAATCATGAGTTTAGATATGTGAATGTTTAATTAGTTGGTTAATTTCTTGATTACGTAATAGATCTTCAAATTAACAAGCAACAAATGGTTTTTGTGATTGTTTTTCTTTCACACAATCATGAAAATATTTTCTCCAACATGGTAGTGAAAGTATTTTGACTCCTCTTGGATTTGGTGACTTTTAAATCTTAATGCTAGTTAATTTTCATTAATTACATGCTTCATGGAAATTATGACTTTAACTAAGAAAATGTGTTATGAGCTTCTCTAACCATTGTATTAACTAAGAAAAGTCTAGGTGGTCTCAAGCTTCTTAGATTGCTATAGCCAAATTAGTATCCATTAAACTCATTGCACACAAAATTATGATGATTAGTCAACTAATTGAACTTGTGATTTATCCCGATATTGGAACGTTTTATATTATAGATTTTGTATTTTTCCATTTTTGTTATTTTTATAAAATAGTTTTTTTATCGCATTTAACATTTGAAAACCCCCATATCATTGTATATATTTATTTCGGAGAACTGAATGCATAGATTTGATTCGAACCAATCCCTGTGGATTAGATCCCTTTTACCGCTATTACAATTCATTTTTGTATGTCGTCGTATTGAGGTTTTTTTTTTTTTTTTTTTTTTTTTTTTTTTTTTTTTTATTTGGTGGTCTCGACGCCCACCAGATTGGCCTTAGATCTGGAGTTTGTGGAATCTTTCTGAGTTATTGAAGGTACTAAGTCGTTTGCTTCATTTAGATCTATTCTAGTTGTGAGTTTTGGGGCTTTTTAGCCATGATTAATTATCCATTTGAGTTAGAAGCCAGATCTGAGGTTGCTACTTCGGATCTAAGCACACTTTGGCCTTGTGAAGCATAAAGTAGCTGCCCTTGAGCTGATTATGGAGCCTCCTTGCCTTAAACCCTAGTTTATGATGTATTTAGCCTAGATCTCCTTCTCTACACGTAAAGTTTGCAACTTTACGTGAGGAATATGCTTGGGAAGGGTAGATCTATAGTTTGGAGTCCATGCATGACTCAAAAGTCCTCTGCATGTATGAAGATCTGAATGGACTCGGCGAGTCCGTTGAGTGGACTCGGCGAGTAGCATGAAGATTAGGAGCAACTCGACGAGTGGGATGAGCAACTCGTCGAGTCGGATGAAGATTGTCTTGTACTCGGCGAGTCAGGACGCGAAACCCCAAACCCTACGAGTTGAGACTCGAATCAGTGAGTTGAGTGGAGACTTGGTGAGTTGGACAGGTCAGGACTCGGAAATCGGTAGACTCGGCGAGTCAGGGGCTGACTCGGCGAGTCTAGTCGCGAATGGAAGGACTCTGAGCATATGAACTCGGCGAGTCGGTAGGCAGACTCGGCGAGTAGGGTTGACCTGGAAGGTTGACTTTGACCAGGACTTTGACGTTGACTAGAGTTGACTTAGTTGACTTTCAGAGGACAGTTAGACTAAATGTTGCATTGATATTGGTTGCTCGGGGAGCTAGTGGAGCAGGAGTTCAGAGAGTTGTTGGGCAGCAGCTAGTGGGGTTATCGGCAAGTTCAGCAAGTGCAGGTGAGTTTCCCTTTGTGTGAATGGGTCTAAGGCCACAATGCCGGCCCATTTAGTTATGAGTAGAAGACCCGGGGGTTAGCCCTAGGCACAATATGGTGTGATATTCAGGACGAGGTCCATTGATAGCGGGCGGGTGCCCAAGGATTGGTTCATATGATAGTTTATACTTGTTGTCTGTGTGATACATGTATGTGCCTGGTAGGGAGGTGAGTGTGGGCGAGGTCCCGTATCTCACCGATAGCAGAGTGTGGATGGTGTTCCACATATCATTAGCAGCAGAGCAGGGGCAAGGCCCAAGTTAGGGAAGGAGTGAGTGTGGGCTGGGCCCATATCTTACTATCAGTAGGAGCGTGGACGGGGTTCCATGTCTCATCAGTAGCAGGACAAGGGCGAGGCCCAGGATAGGCGAGGCCTTAGGACAGGATCCATTAGTATATGTTTAGCTTATGTTTTGCGGTATGATTATGTGCTATTATATGTTAGCGGGCGAGGCCCTGTGACAAGCGAGGCCTAAGTGAAATAGATCTGTATCCGAGCGGGGCTCAAAGCCAGGCGGGGCCGTTGTAGCGGGCGAGGCCCAGAATAGCGGGTGTGGCCCAGTACGTGCAGTATGTGGTTATGCATGGTATGTGGTAGGGTGGGGAACTCACTAAGCTTCGTGCTTACGGTTTTCAGTTTTGGTTTCAGGTACTTCCGGTAGCGGAGGGAAGAGCTCGGGGTGATCACATGGCACACACCATTGATTAGACAGCCTGGGAATGTTTTACTCTGATAATGAACATATGTTTGGAAATTAATACTCTGATTATGTTTTGGATTGATGATTTTGCTTTAAGTAATGTTTTATTAAAAGAAATTTTTAGTCTTAAATTTTGGGACGTTACAAGTTGGTATCAGAGCCTTGGTTTGAGGGATTCGGACATGCTCTCGGGTGTGTCTGAACTCAAACTGAGGAATTGGTATAGAAGTTTTCAAAATGTAAAGACAGATTGTAAAAAGAGAGTTTTGAGAAAGAAAAAAGTTTTAGAAAAGCAAAAAGAATGTAGAAAGAAAAGAATTTTGATAAGAGAAAAGGGTGTGGTGCATGCAATCGGTCGAGCTCAAGTAAGTACCCCAAAATACCCATACAAGTTTATGTTTTGATTATCAGTTAATAGAACAACATGCTAGATTAGGACTAAGGATCTAGGGAGGATGCCTTATGTGCCTGTTATATGTGCTTTGAGTTGCATGATAGTGCTGATTAGACAGTAGTAGGATAGCCTGTTTAGGTTATGCCTGAGTTTATGAGCTTGTGTTGCATGCTAGTACAGTTTCTTGGTATGATATTATGATTGCTTGAGTATGTTATGGTTAGATTTTCTCTTGTCTGGATGCTGCTTGCTTGGTGCAATGTGGGATTCCGAGTGATGGGAGTTAGTCATTAGGTGGATGCGTCACGTCACATGTAATCAGGGTTGAATAATCTCAGAGTGCTGGATTTGGCCCTATTGCGCAGCTCTTGTTTGAGTCCAACCGTTGTAGGGACGAGTCTTTTACTCGAAGGATTATCTGAGCCTCGTCACATGTGATGGTATCCAGGTGATGGCTAATTGACATCACAAGGAGGCCTTCAGCGGCTGAGGACTGGTTTGGTTTGAGTCAGAGGTTTCCCTAGGATAAGCCTAGGATGAGGTAGTGCTGGGAGCAGTAGTAGTAGGAAAGGGACCTGGTGGAGTTGAAGCAGTTCCCGAGGAAAGTACGGATAGATGTGGAAGGTAGTATGGGGCCGTACTACTGAAAGCAGAGGATCCATACTCGATTCGGGAAAAGCCGAGATGAGACCGGGGAACTTGTAGTGCGTGTATGATCTCTCAGTAGTGATGTGTATATTGATAGTTGTGTGTTATGTATGTCAGCATGGTGACGTTGCGAGAGAGACCAGTTGGCGGATCAGGCGCCGGGGAGGGATCAGGCTCGGGTTCAGGAGCTGAGCAGCTCAAGGAGCGAATGAGGGAGTTGATATCAGTGGAGGTTACGCGCAGTATTCTAGACCAGACTCCTGTGATCTTTGGCACGGTCAAGAAGAGTATATTGGAGATTTTGGATGAGAGGCTGGGAGCCTTCCGTACCGAGATGATGGCTTTGATGGGAGCGCGTACTTTGACATTTCGAGAGTCCAGGGCTTGCGGGGCACCAGATTATCATGGGGCTAGGGACCCCATCAATAGCAGCAGATGGTTGGCTGATGTTGCCAATGCATTCCGTACGAGCCGGTGTCCCGAGGGGGACAAGGTCAGAGTCGCTTCCTGTTTTCTGAAGGATAGAGCGAGAGATTGGTGGGAAGAGATTTGTCATGCTTTGGGTGATGATGCCGTGTTGGACGCGATGACATGGGATGATTTTTCAGCCAGGTTCATGGCGGATTTTCGCCAATTATCGAGGTGCAGCAGTTGGCACGGGAGTTTTAGGATTTGACGCAGACCACTGAGACTGTGGCGGAGATCACCACCAAGTTCAGGGAGAGGGCCCTTCTTGTTCCGCAGTATGTCGCGGATGAGGAGATGAAGAAGGCCCGATATCACGAGATGTTGAGGGCTGACATCAGGGAGTTCGTGAGCAGGTCCAACTGTAAGACGCTGGAAGATATGATCTCTCGGGCTAGAGAGAGGGAGATTGACTTGGAGCAGATCCGGAAGAGGAAGCCGAATGAGGTTCAGGTAGCCACAGGCTCGGGAAAAAGGCCCAAGGGATTAGATTCGAGATCGAGGGATTATCAGGACCACAGCCGGTGCGGGAAGTGTAGCAGGGCGCATGGGGGGCGCGTGCAGGAGTGGTAGCGGTGGTGAGTCTGGCTGCTTCAAGTGCGGTCGGACTGGTCATTTTGGCAGGGATTGTACTGTTACCACCACACAAGGATCAGACTTGATATATTTTCACTACAATCAGCGGGGCCACAAGAAGGCCCAGTGCCCCAGTTTGTTTTCGGCACGACGGGTGATGGCACCCGCCCCTGCAACTTTGAGGATCATGGACGGTCGTCAGGGCCATGCGGAGGCGCCTGCGGTAGGAGGCAGGGCTTTTCAGATGACTACCCTGGAGACGCGAGCAGCGTCGGACGTTGCAGGTATGCGACTTCCGTTTTCTGTTCTTTTATTTGTGCATGATTATATTGTTATGGTTCTGCATCATTATCGGTATGAGTATTTTATTTTGTGCGACTTGCTTGTGATCGAGTTATATGCCATCTGCATACCTTGGATATTTGGATAGTAGTTAAGGGATGGATTCTATTGGAGAAGGTTACTTAGGGTGCAGTAACTGTAGCATGCCTTGGAGGGACTTGATATGTCTTGCTAGTTCGGAGCCGTATAAGTTTTAGAAATGGACTGGTTAGATCCCTAGTTATGGTACGCTTGGGATTCCTCAGCAGATTGATTATGGAATGGTAGCAAGGATTGGGATTTCTATTCATTGAGCAGCGAGGTGTAAGCAGGATCGAAGTGGAGGAGAATCCTCCGTGTGTACAAGGGTAAGAGCACGCAAATCCATAATGAGTACACGGTTTCTGAGAAGGAAAAGAGGTAGTACAACGTTTGATGGATTGAGTAGTTCAGGGTTGGGAGTTTGAGAAACTCCCTATCAGTTCGTGCGTGTAATGGTGATGGTGAGTACGTGGTTCGGAATTTAGGTTGGAGGATCGCCTGTAGGACTCGAGTGAGTCGGAATGAATATCTTAAGGACAGATAGCATGGGATGCTTTCGTGTTAGTAGTTAGCGGCAGAGGCAACATGTAGAGCATGGTAGAGCGGCGGGAGAGCTGCAGCCTTCTTCAGCAGCAGTCAGTGGTGGAAAGTGTTGTAAGACTACGGGGCCGCCGTAGCATTCACTAGCAGTCAGTGGTGGAAGGTGTTGTAAGACTACGGGGCAGCCGTAGCATTCACTAGCAGTTAGTGGTGGAAGGTGTTGTAAGACTGCGGGTAAGTCGTGGCATTCCCTAGCAGCTAGTTAGCGGAGTATGGGCGGAGGCCCGTATCTCCTAGTTAGCGGAGTAGGCGAGGCCCGTATGAGAGTAGCAGTATAGGTGAGACCTGAGAGCAGGGATTGCTTAGCAATATGATTGGGTAAGACCCGTGGGCGAGGCCCGTGCGAGAGTGGTTAGATAAGTGAGACTAGAAAGATAGAGGCGGGTGAGACCCGTGGGTGAGGCCCGTGAGTTTTAATAGCACAGGTGAGACCTGGTAGGGTCCGTAGTGTCAGTTAGGGGATCGAGGATCCCAGGATTGTAGTGCCTGAATGGCATAATAGATTAAGCAGTTATAGGTAGTTGCAGTTCTTCGAAAGTCGCTGGGAGCGACTAGGAGTTGTGTTGGGGCTAGCGACTGATGGGAGCCGGTAATCTAGATATTGATAGATTGATAGGGACCAGGGTGGTCTCGGTTCATCCGGAAGGCAGATAAGGAATAGCAGAAATTTTCAGTCAGTAGCAGTGCTGGTAAGCAGTCTATGGTGAATTTCAGATAGTTGGTCGTGGGGTGCTTGACACCAATTATAGTAGAAAGAAATGCCTAGTGGATACTGGCGATAATGACCCGTACTGGAAGTAGCGGGAGTAATGGATTTGGTGAAGATAGGATCTTCACAGTGACAGAGGAAATAGTTGGTTACGGAGCATCGCCTTGGGAAGGCAAGGAAATCGTGCAAGGAAAGAAGGGGTGAACCCCTATGGGTTCAGTGCAGTACTCGGTGAGTACCAGACGGATTGTCAGTTGAGTAAGTTGTGTTTCCAGAATGTTCAGGGTCAGGGTTGACCCGAGATTATTATCCGTAAAGATTAATGTTAGTCGGAATGTCCGGGCGAAAGACCAGCGAAGGTAGGCAGCTGGTGTTGGATCAATTAGTAGAGTATTGGAAGCAGATCGCAGGCGGTTGGCCATAGCAAACTTCGAGGACGAAGTGTAGTTTAAGTGGGGGAGAGTTGTAACACCCAAAGTCAGGAAGGCCAAGAAAGGAAAGGAAACCCTAAGTTTAAGGGACGACTCGTCGATTCCAAGGAGGAACTCGATGAGTCTGAGCGGGATCCGGGTCAAGGAGTAAGTGACCGACTCGGCGAGTCAGCCAAGGAGACTCGGCGAGTCTGGTCTGAACGAGGAAAACCCTAAATCCGGGACTTGGAGCCTATTTAAACGTCTCATTCTCTCCCCTAGGGTTCCTTTACTGCCTCTTTCACCCAACTGACCGAACCCTAAGCCCCATTGTTGCTCATTCAAGCTTCCAAGCCATTTTTTGGGCGATTTGAAGGAAGAAGAAAGAGGGGAATCATTGAAGCTTCAAGGATTGGCCTTAGATCTGGAGTTTGTGGAACCTTTCTGAGTTATTGAAGGTACTAAGTCGTTTCCTTCATTTAGATCTATTCTAGTTGTGAGTTTTGGGGCTTTTTAGCCTTGATTAGTTATCCACTTGAGTTAGAAGCCAGATCTGAGGTTGCTACTTCGGATCTAATCACACTTTGGCCTTGTGAAGCATAAAGTAGCTGCCCTTGAGCTGATTATGGAGCCTCCTTGCCTTAAACCCTAGTTTATGGTGTATTTAGCCTAGATCTCCTTTCTCTACACGTAAAGTTTGCAACTTTACGTGAGGAATAGGCTTGGGAAGGGTAGATCTACAGTTTGGAGTCCATGCATGACTCAAAATTCCTCTGCATGTATGAAGATCTGAATGGACTCAGCGAGTCCGTTGAGTGGACTCGGCGAGTAGCATGAAGATTAGGAGCAACTCGACGAGTGGGTTGAGCAACTCGTCGAGTCGGATGAAGATTGCCTTGTACTCGGCGAGTTTGTTCTTGGACTCGGCGAGTCAGGACGCGAAACCCCAAACCCTACGAGTTGAGACACGAATCAGTGAGTCGAGTGGAGACTCGGTGAGTTGGACAGGTCAGGACTCGGAAATCGGTAGACTCGGCGAGTCAGGGGCTGACTCGGCGAGTCTAGTCGCGAATGGAAGGACTCTGAGCATATGAACTTGGCGAGTCAGTAGGCAGACTCGGCGAGTAGGGTTGACCTGGAAGGTTGACTTTGACCAGGACTTTGACGTTGACCAGAGTTGACTTAGTTGACTTTCAGAGGACAGTTAGACTAAGTGTTGCATTGATATTGGTAGCTCGGGGAGCTAGTGGAGCAGGAGTTCAGAGAGTTGCTGGGCAACAGCTAGTGAGGTTATCGGCAAGTTCAACAAGTGCAGGTGAGTTTCCCTTTGTGTGAATGGGTCTAAGGCCACAATACCGGCCCACTTAGTTTTGAGTAGAAGACCCGGGGGTTAGCCCTAGGCACAATATGCTAGTGTGATATTCAGGACGAGGTCCATTGATAGCGGGCGGGTGCCCAAGGATTGGTTCATATGATAGTTTATACTTGTTGTCTGTGTGATACATGTATGTGTCTGGTAGGGAGGTGAGTGTGGGCGAGGTCCCGTATCTCACCGATAGCAGAGTGTGGATGGTGTTCCACATCTCATTAGCAGCAGAGCAGGGGCGAGGCCCAAGTTAGGGAAGGAGTGAGTGTGGGCTGGGTCCGTATCTCACTATCAGTAGGAGTGTGGACGGGGTTCCATGTCTCATCAGTAGTAGGACAAGGGCGAGGCCCAGGATAGGCGAGGCCTTAGGACAAGATCCATTAGTATATGTTTAGCTTATGTTTTGCGGTATGATTATGTGCTATTATATGTTAGCGGGTGAGGCCTAAGTGAAACAGATCTGTATCCGAGCGGGGCTCGAAGCCAGGCGGGGCCTGGAGCAGCGGGGCCGTTGTAGCGGGTGAGGCCCAGAATAGCGGGCGTGGCCCAGTACGTGCAATATGTGGTTATGCATGGTATGTGGTAGGGTGGGGAACTCACTAAGCTTCGTGCTTATGGTTTTCAGTTTTGGTTTCAGGTACTTCCGGTAGCGGAAGGAAGAGCTCGGGGTGATCGCATGACACACACCATTGATTAGACATTCTGGGAATGTTTTACTCTGATAATGAACATATGTTTGGAAATTAATACTCTGATTATGTTTTGGATTGATGATTTTGCTTTAAGTAATGTTTTATTAAAAGAATTTTTTAGTCTTAAATTTTGGGACGTTATACTCATTGTCTCTAAATTGACTAGCCCTAATCTACGGGCGTTACACATACCCCTTCATGGGTCTTACCTTAAAGCCCAAAAAAATTTCTTAGTCCAAACTCTTAGCCCAAAGCTTGAATCCGGGTGGCCCACTAAGTCCCAAAGCAAGAAAGTCCAAAGAAATGACCCAACCGAGTCCCAAGAGTTGCGAAGCCCAACAGACTGAGTACGTGAGGCGTACTCAGTTGTACGCTAAGCGTACACGCAACTTGGGTTGTACGCCGTGCGTAATGATTTTTACGCCAAGTGTACTCAACCATTAAGCCAAAATCAACATTAAGCTCTTAATGCTTAAGACCAGAAGCCCAAACCACAAATCCAAGTCCTAATAAGCTTCTATAACCATAAAGTCATTGACTTGGTGACTTTACATGCCCTATAAAATCCAAATCCAAAATATAACACCCTACTTTAATCAAATGGACATAAACTTTTGCATGGATGAATCTAAACCTTAAAGGAGACAACTTTATGCATCTAGAACCTCAGAAACACCAAGAGTGACAACTCAAAGCTCCTAGAATGGTATCAAACCACTAGATCTCATTCTTGGGGCCAAAAGGGACCAAAACACACAAATGATAGATCTAAGACACTAATGAAAAATTTCATATCTTTTTACCTTAAATAAGCTGGAAATGAAGCAAATAAACGAGATCCACAAACTCTTCTTTGATCCACCACCTTGCACCAAGCTTCTACTTCTTGAATATGAACCAAAACCACCAAAAATGAACACAATGAGCTCAAAACACAAAGAAAAGGCTTAGGGTTTCGTGCTTGAGGCTATAAGGACAATGGAGGCTGAGAAATGAGGGTTTCATGGTCCATAATGATGTTTATATAGGGCCTAACCCCAAAAATTAGGGTTTCTAAATGACTCATATACGCCCCGTGTACATACACGTACGCCTCGCGTACTCGCTTTACAGCTTGTATGCTAAGCATACCATGTGGTACGCCTCCTGTAAAACTCAAGGACCAAAAACGCAACATTAACAACAATGAGGGCAATAAAGAAACTTACCGGGATTCAAGTGTTACAGTCTTGGTTCATAGATTCTCCTCTTGGGGTAAAAGACCAAAAATGAAACATTAACAACACTTCATTAAGCGTCAACTCCTTTCCTGACGTCATCTTTAACATAATCCTCCTGATGCCCTAGGGTTATGAGGTAGTCGAGTTGCTCATGAAGATTTTATTACTATTGCCCACAGCTTTAAAGTCCCTAAACCATTCCTTATTTGAGCACACATGTCGAGTTGGACATATATCAATCCACCATTCCTAGGGTTCGACTCCACGCAGTCGACTTTGATGGGTTTTCTAGGTTACAACATAAAGATTTGCACAATAGATTTTAAACATAAACTCTTATGGGCACATGTAACCTAGAACTTCTATGACATTTTCACTATTATAGCAACATACTTTATGAAACAACAATCAACCTACTAAAATCGAAACTACAAGACAAGTAAACATACCTTTAGCACCAAACAGTTGATGCTAGTAATTCTCTTGTAGATTTTCTTGAAAAGACTACCTCCAATGGCGTGATAACCTCTAATATGTCACACCCAAAATCCTAGGAAACCCTAGGATCGATATTTAAGAGAGGGGGGAGAGGGAGAAACCGATTTCTCTTATATATGGGGCTAGGGATCGGTTTACAAAGGGATATAACCCATTATATAGTTGCCAGATAATCTTGAAACCCTAGATTTACCTATTAAAATAATATTATTTTAAACTGATTCAAATCTTGTTTCCTTATTTGATCCAGGAGGCTTCCAAAACCATTCTTAAGCTCACTAAAATCGTCCATATGTAGGAGGGTTCTAGAATTGCCTTCATTGTTTAACTATTAGACAATTGCAATTCAACTCTTGTACCTTTTATTAATTCTAATTAATCCAAAATCAACTCCAATTAAATCTGATTAATTCTCACTTAATTATTACTATTTTTAATTAATTTTTCTAATAAATGAAGGTTTTTTTTGCTATATGTCACACTCTCATTCCATCTGCCAAATGTCATTTTGTGGTTATTTTGAATTAATTTCTTTTCCACATGTCATTTTATAGGTTTTTCTTTTTTAATAAATTCCACATAATACTTTAATTTAATAATTACAATAAATTTAGTAATAAATAAATATCAATTTCATTAATAGACTTATCTTCTTATTTCAAAATTCTCAAATTAAAGTTCATTAGTTTATTTTGTTTATTTATTTAAATTTAAAAGATAAAAAAAATCAATTTTAATAATTTATTATTTTTCTTATTTTCTTATAAATCTAAAGTTCTTAAAATTTAGACTTTTATATATTTTTTTTAATTAACTCATGTAATACATGGGTCTTACATCTAGTCATATAATATATTAAATATTAATAAATTATTTAATCTCTCTCTCTCTCTCTCTCTCTCTCTCTCTCTCAATATCAATCCTTGCTATTTCCTTATTATGAGAACTACCTAAAAATGACTTTACTTTTAATCGTTAAGTTTATATCAATTTAGTTAAGTTCTTAGACACTTTAATCCAACAGACTTCACATATTATCATTATTGTTGCAAGATCAATGTTAAACACATCACAGTTTATAACATGGTATTCGATCGATCGCAATAAAGACAATTTCCTAAGAATCTTTTTGAAGGTTATGTCCTTCACTACCAAAGTTAGCACCTCCCTTTCTTTTTGTTTTTGCCTTCTACAAACTTGTTTTTCACGAAAGATTAACCACTCCACCATGTTAGCCTTTTCAAAAGTATAGTATAATTGGTCTTTTGAACTACCTTATTATCCTCAATTTAGAGTTTTCGATGTGTTGTAAAACCAATAAAATCAAAACAAATGTTTTTTTTTTTAACAACAAACTATTCTACTCCTAAACCACTCATTAATTTCACTTATGTCCATGATAAAACTTGAACCTCAACCTCAAAAAGAGAAGACAACACATGATACCACTAGGCTAGAAATTATTTGGTAAAAATCAAAACGTATGTATACTAAGTCTAGGGATGTAAACCATTTGGGTTGTGGTGACTTGGTAAGATATGATGGATAACCTATTGACTGATGTTCAACTCCTGACACCACTCAGTCCCTCTGGTCATGGAGGTTCGTCTGTAGTGACTTCAGGGCATGATGCAAAGCCTCATGTTTACAGCGGTAGATTAGTTGGTGCGCGAAAACTAGACTGGAAACCCTCGTTAGGGAAGTTTCTTTTCCAAAAAAAAGTCTAGGAATGTAAAATGTTTATTTTGGAGTTTGATAGGGCTAGAAATAACTAAATAGCCATTTGGTAAAAAAAAATTGTTTTTTTTACCAACTCCCAACGATAAGTTCAAAATTTTGTCAAAAAATTGATTTTGCAATATCCGTTGGTCCAATTCATAATGAATCCACCGCATTAAATATAAACCGTCTCTTAATACCTTCAAACAGATTAGTGGCCAATCCGGATTCCGGATGAGACGTGCACCTCTACTCTCGATTTTCAAAGTAATAAATAATGTTAAAGGCTTAAAGTTTAAAAATATATGTTAATGTTCTAAGTAATATAAGAATTAAAAATACATTGTATCACCTAAAATTATACATATCAATTATCAAAGTATTCAAAATTAAACGATTTATATTGAAATAATAAAATCGAAAGTTAACAATGGAATACTTTCATCATGAATATCAACCAATATTTATCACTTAATTAGTGAGTTGTATTAATAGAACGAATTATGTATGTTTTATATTCATTTTGAAGTTTGACGTAATCAATAAAAAAACATATACCCAAACGGTTTTGTACCTACCTCAACCTAAAAATAATAATAATGAATCAACAGATACAACCAATCAGCTAGGATACGTACACATATAATAATGAGATTACTAAAATATTTTATGAATCGAATATTGATTTTACAACTTTTTTGAACTTCTTAATTGAATTGCATGTATTTGTATGCTCTTAGTTGATGACGATTATGAAAATAAACGGAGTGTGTAGAATGAAATTCCACTAACTACGTGAGCTATGTTAGCTATATGTCATAAGCCCATAGACCCTATGTTGTTGAATGGTTCGCGAACCATGAGTGGCTATTTAACTGTGGTTCACGGACCATTTTTAGTAACAAAGATAAACAACACAAAATTGAACAGACTAAACATACGGATCAAAAAACCAAAATCTTTTCACAACACACCCAACGTTTTTTTTAAAAAAAAAAAAAAAAAAAAAGAGTAAGCAAACAAGGAAGAATATAATAGTCTTTGTAACGAAGGGTAAAAGAAGTGGAATTACTTACTTAGGCTTAGGTTTTTAAAGGAAAGCGACCAGCTCGCATCTCCTCAAACGAATACTCGACATGATGTGGAGCAAAAGGTGTTGAATCAGGGGTAGTACTAGTCATGCCTATTTTCATTAAGGATGATGTTGACGATGGGGTTGTGGGTAAAGTCATTGTGTTTGTTGGGGTTTTTATATTATTGGTGGATAAAGATGAAAAAACCGGAGAAAGGGGTTTTCTAGGTGGTGGTGTTGTTTGGGTTTCTTGTTGATTTGTAGGTGCTTTAACATTTGAAATGCTCCTCAAATTACTCTTGCCTGAAAACAACAATTATTTATATATATATATATATATATATATATATATATATATATATATATATATATATATATATATATATATATATAATCAATTTGAGTTATAGTAGTACTATTCTTATATATTGTGAACGTTTGAAAAGATGGCAATGGATTTAAGAATTACCAGGGTGGATTTTTGCATGACCACCACTGTGGTGAGAGTAATGTAAATTGTGAGCGTTTGAAGAAGAAGAAGAAGAAGAGGAAAAAGTGCGATTGAGCTTTGGAGTTTTAAGCATTGAGCCAACAACTGAATATCGTCTATCGGTAGAACTACTACTCATCATACTTGCTGCTTTAATAAGCTTTTTTCCACTCTTTATTGGACTTGGCTTTGACCCAAAACGTGCTTCTTGCTCAACTATCAATTGTCCTTGAAGTTTCTTCTGTTCCTAGTTTCAAAAATTAATAAAGTTGATTAGGTAACAAAAAGGACATGAGAAATCTATGGGGATTTTTCGTTTTTTTTTACCCTTTGCTTTTGACGTTCTTGTTCCTTTTTGTGTTTTTGGATGTCGTAATCATCCAGCATTGAGAGTAAAGAAACCTGTGATCATGAATACAATGTTAAAATAGATGATGACAATTTGTGATTGGTGCATTGGACATTTGGACTGATGTAACGAGACAAAAGCTGTTTGTGTTGTTCTAAAATGAATGAGACAAAAAAAAAAAAAAATTACAACTTTTTGTTCAATTGAAAGAAGTAAATGTGGGCATGACTCACTCAAAAAAGACATAAATACCCTTCTAATCCTCAAGACAAAGAATAAGTAACCCGTGGGACAAGGAGCACTCCAAAAGATATATATAATTTTGATCATAAAAGATAGCTTTAGAAAATTTTAAAAAATATTGAATGAAGTTGGGACAGAGACTTTCTCGAAAAGCCATAAATACCCTTATAATTTTATCATAAAAGATAGCCCTAGAAAATTCCAAAAATATTGTCTGGAATCAACCAATTTCAACTAGACAAAACAGTTCAATTTTTTGTCAAAGCAAAAAAATGTGAGTGTGGAACACTGACACACTAAAAAAGACGTAAATACCCTCGAAAAGACATAATCAAGTCCCATGTAACAAATGCAAACTAAGAATTGAAGAACAAGTGCTTACACCATCGTAAGAAAATGCAACTCCTCTTTTTTGGTCCCATGATTTGGCTTTCTCACGCAGTGTTTCAACCATAGCTGTTTTATTCATATTATTAAATAAAGAAGGACAAAAACAAGTCAATAAAAGCCAAAACCCTAGTCTACTTTGTAATACATCAAATAAATTTTCATTTGAGACACAGTTTATTATTTTTGACTAATGACAAAATAAAAGAAACTCATCCATAGGTTTCTAATTTGATGACTTGTATTTATTGCGGATGAATTAAAATCATCATGTTTGCTAGTAAAATAATATAATTTTTTTTAAACATAATCAAATAAAATACAAGAGACTAAGAATCTAGTATTGATTATATAAGAGTCATACCAGGAATTTTATGAACCAAAGCCCGGGCTTTCTCAGCACGTTTTAAAAGGAGATGGGTCCCTCTTCCAGAATTATAACGGTTGTGATCCTTATTGAATTGCTATTTATCACAATTTTTCCAATGGAGAAAAATAAAATAAATGAGAAAGTTGAGAACATATTACATACCCTGTTGTACTCTTCTAGCCAGGTTTCCTCTTCACATGCAGCTAACCATTTATCAATCTTTTCAAGTATCTCTTTTCTAGCTGAAGCTTCCTCCTTCACCTTTGACATTTGAAGGTCTATTTGTTCTAACAAATACAAAGGGTCAACTACACCTGCAAAAAATAGCAACTTACTTTATGATTCTTTTACCCATAATAGTAACATACCTACACTATGTTACCAACATACTTACATTTTAGAGTAAATTACACGAATGGTCCCTATGGTTTAGGGTAATTTGCACGTTTGGTCCCTAACTTATCTTTTTAACTCGGAAGGTCCTTATTGTTTGTTTTTGTTACGTGCTTGTCCCTATCTTACCTAAAAAAGACTATTTTGCCCTTGATTTTTTAATTTATTTAAATAAACACACCCCCAAACCCAAACCCATCCCCTTCACCTTACCTTATCCACCCCATCATTTTTCCCTATTTAAATAATAGTCTTTTTAGGTTAGACAGGGACCTATTGCGTAACAACAACAAATAGTAGGGACCAAGCGCGTAACAAAAACAAACAATAAGGACCTTCCGAGTTAAAAAAATAAGTTAGGGACTAAGCATGCAAATTACCCCTAACCATAAGGACTGTTCGTGTAATTTACTCTACATTTTATTTAATCATAATAGGTATACACAAATGAAAGAAAAGGGTAACATAAATTTCAGTTTTCATGATAAAAATTGAGATTTTTACCAGATTCTAAGGTTTCAGTAGAAAAATCGATTGCTTCATGCATTACAACAGTCATGTGAGCCTCTTTGCATATTTGCTCCAAATCTGTCTTCCTTTTCAGGAGTACTTCCATTATCATGCTTGCTTTTAATTTTTGCAGCTTGAAAATCTCTGACTCGATCTTGAAAAAAGAAAACACAGTATCATAATATATCAAAAAATTGAATTATGTAATATAATTAGTGAAATACTCACGAATTTAATGGACTCTAAAGAGAGAGCATTGGGTTCTGTGACTTCATTCTCTGAAGCACCTATATAACGTATGACATTTTGGAATCGTTTTTGCTCATCATTTGATATGTCCATTAAATTCCAGAGCCCCACCATGGTTGTTGCAAGATCTTGAACCTGGAAGCAGTTGTTAGAGTATAGTGTTAGATGCAAGAAATAGCAATGTACTTTCATTGATTTGTTGTTTCTTGCATTTAGCATTAGAGAATATGAATATAAACAAGTTGTTGATAGTAATGGAAAAGTATTTCAATTAACCTTTTTCAATCTCTTTGACTTGTCCTCATTCAACCTACAAACTGCATTAGACAACTTCTCCATTGTATCATCAGTTATGCTCTTTTTGCTTCCAGGATTTTCCAAAGTGGGATGAATCCCATTAATTTTAATTTTGAAATCCATCCCAAGAACTCCACAAATTGAATGAATAGTAGTTAAATGGTCCAACACTTGCTTCAAACGATCACTCTGTATTAATAAAAAAAAACAAGTTATGTAAATTATGCTTTCTCAGGTATCAATTTTATTTAAAATTTTCTCTTGTTTTAGATCATACCTTTTCCTTCTCCAATGCATGTAATTCAATCTTGAGTTCTTCCAGTCTTGTCAAGGACAAATCAGATTCATCAAGAATCGGGAGACATGATTTGTCCTTTGTGGATGTGAATAGTTCCTTTGATAAATTTTGTATTTGATCCAAAATTTCTGTAAACAGAACCTTCCTCTCATTTTTCTTCTTCTGCATCATTTCCACTTGTGGAAAAATGTCTGCAAGTTCTTTTATCAAACTACCTGGCTCAATCTGTACATGTTAAAAAGCATACCTTTTGTTAATTATTATAAATCATGATTGATGAAATAGAAAAGGTCAAAAGGATGGTTGTATGCTAAGATTACTGACCTGTATAATAGGTAAAGATCGGTCTCCTAATGAAGCACATATGGAAGCAAGTTCTGCTTGTGAGTCAGCAATAGCTTGTCTTAGTTGAGCTCTAAAACGGTTTGCTTGATCTACTTTTCTTCGATATGCATCCAAACATTCTTGTTCCAATTCAAGAAGCATTTTGTCCCTGTTTTTTTCAGGCTCTCCCACTTCATCCCATATTTTCTAGTCCAAGAGACAAGTGTGATGAGATGTTGTCTTTAAAATTACGATGAATATAACAGGTTGTAGTGAATAAAAATGGTCAGAAGATAAGGAAATATTAATCAAACCTGCAACTCTTTTATGAGAGAAACACATGTTGTCTCCATTGGATTTGCTGATGAATAAGAAAATTTCACTCATCAGTTGACAGATATAATAATTTGATAATAATGATTTTGAATAGCACATGAAACTTAACGAAGATATACATACAACAGGGTATTATAAACAATCACATCTTCCAATCTGACATTCCCAATCAAATGGATGAACCATAAATTTGTTGAAATTGGATTTATAAACAATGACATTTCCCAAGGAGGATATGTTAAGAGATAATGGTCCACACTCCACAATTCCAAAATAACATGAAAGAGGTTGGTCATAAGTCATAACCAATTTACTTCATATCATCAGAAGTCATGAAATGAGTTATATACAGCTTAAATAGCAAGAAGAAAGGGCATTTGATGTAAAACATTTCCCTGATTCTGCATTTCAAACCGAATAGCTTTTTAATCTACTTGTTCACCAAAAAGAAAAGCATAACATTACATATCAATCTTATAACTTATAGAAACAGATACTAAACTTGTGCTTTAGCAAACACAGAGAAAAGTAACAGATATTAAATGATGAAACTACTCTTTAGGTACCAATTTGCATCACTGTTGACTTAGATATAGAAACATATGTGAATATTTACATCTTCACTTAATTTTTTGCACTTAAACACTAAACAGACAGTTAACTACAAGTCTGTACACATTTCGATTCATATTCATATTTGTGCAAATTTACTTGTCCAAACAACAGTTGAATTATCAAATTTTACGTTCTGAGCCAAGCTTACACCACATAAACTTTCAAACATACATCGATTAAATGTCAAGTTCCAAACTGACACAGGTCAGTTGAACTCTTTACCACTACATGAAGAACGATACTGTATGATTAACAACATTCATCTCCGTTCTGAATGCAATTAACAAATTCAATTTCGATTTTTTTTTTTTTTTTATATTTGTGCGATTTGTTTGTCAAAAAAGGAAAAAAAAAATACTAGTTCTACTTTCTGATCGAAGTTAATAGCAGATCAATTTTCACATATGCAAAACATTGAGTAAAATTCCAAATTCGAGATGACATTATTTGAACTCTATAACTACTACAACATGTCGTAATATGTAATTAGTGAAAACAGCATTCGCTCGATTATGAATGTTATTGACAGAATATTAACTTAACTCGCGATTTAATCAAAGAAACAGACGTGATCGATTGACAGACTTACTGAATCAAACTTCCGACGCTTTCTAAACCGCTAAAATAGTTTTTCCAACTGTACTCGAAACTTTCTCCGGTGACCGATGAGATTATTCCGGTGAGTGGTGAATTGTAGAATCAAGCGTGATACGAACGAAAATTGGCAATAGATCAGATGATCGTTTGTGTTTATAGAAAGAGCGCAAAGTTAGCGGGGGTTTCAGTCGTTATACTTCCTTTCCTTCTGTTTTTGAGTTTTTGAATTAATTACTAAAAGTAAAATGAAGTTAAGAATAAATTGAAAGAGGTCCTTATACTATTGACTAACTTAATAACTTAGTCCCTTAAGTTATCAATCTTTCTGTGTATCGTACACCATTGAAATGTTTACACCATCTCAATCTCACTCACCCGAGAATTTGGCGGTTCATGGATGCAGCAACGTCAAGACAATTTTGGTTGTAGGTAATTGAAATTATATCAATTTATATTTTTTATTCTTAAACGAAGACATTTGTTACGGTTATCGCAAAGGCTTCTTAACTCAAGACATTTAGTGGTCTTCCAAATCGCAAGTGATTAGTACCTCGATTCACGAGACGCTTGATGCTTGAGGCAAGAAATGTCGCTTCGATATTTTGATTCAGTGATACCAGTGATACTTGAAACAATCTCGGGTGGGACTTAAGAAGACACTCCGATGAATTCAGGATCCGTAGGAGGGAATGATGAAAACTTGACCAAGAGTATTAGAATTTATGTATCTTAATTGGCGGATGTAAACTTTGACTATTTGTAAGGTATGACTTTCCTTTTATCTAGAGTGTTTGGAGAGTACGTCTAGCAATGTGAATAAGGATAGCCTTCTACATAAATCCATCTGTTCATCGTCACCATCTCATCCCTACGCCACCAATTTTGCACAGCCCTACATCATTGATCCACCACCATCACTAGCATTGGGTTTAACCATCAACCTCCATCATCATCATCTTCGATTAAAGATGAGAAACCCATCAATGTTCAAGATATCTTCATCTCTTAGCCTACTTCCACTGCACCTTTGATTTTCGTAGCCCTAATCGGACCTGCAAGTAGATTTCCAATCGGCCTCCTGTAATTCGATCTCAATCGGACCTCCAATCGATTCATGGAAAACCGAGAGGGAGGTGTATACCTGGTTCAGATCGCAATCGGATATCCGTCTTGAAACACACAAGAAGAGGAAATCATTCCACCTTTCTCTTTCGAACTAGCTATTGTTTCCAGATCTGGGACTCAGATTCATCATTGTTGAAGACATGTGAAATCCTTCCTTCTTTTGTTCGCTTATTTCATTTCAATTGTAGCATCAATTGTTGGTCGTTTGGTTTAGTTTGATGGCTGGAGTGGTTTAACCAATTAAACCTGCCTTTGGATGATTCATGGATGAATTTGGACATCTTGTACTTCTGAAAGACAATTAAATAAAGGTTGTATTAACCTTTTGTTCACTTATTTTATTGTCAAATAATCTAAAGTTCTTAAGTTATAATCTCACACACACACATTATTGTTTCCAGAACTCAGATTCATCATTTCCGAAGATGAAATCATTCCACCTTTCTCTTAAGATTGCAATCGGACATCCATCTTAAACGACACAGGAAAATGAAATTGTTCTTCCTTCAATCGGAATACATTTCAAGCTGCTCTGAGACTAAGACTTCCTTTAATTTCAAAAGACGGCGAGGTTTATAAAGAAGAAAGAGAGAAATGTTTTTCTGAAGATGTGAAGGGATTGTTTGATGAAAGGTTTCAAATTCAGATTTATGAAGGTTTTTGCATGTTATGTTAAATAAGGGTTTTGTACTTGTTTATGATAGAATGTGTATTTATTTTATGAATAGCAGTGTATTTATTTATGAATAGCGATGTACTCATGTGTGAATGGTTGTATGTATTTATGAATTTTAGTGTATTCATGTGAATGAGTGTATTTATTTATGATTAGAGGTATGCATTTTATGATACAATGTGTATTAATTTATGAATAGCAGTGTATTCATTTGTGAATAGAAATGTATTAATGTATAAATGATTGTATTTATTTATGAATATTAGTGTATTCATTTCAATCGATGAAAAAGGCATTGAATTATTTTTAATTTGATGTGTATTTATTTGTGATTGGAGTAGTATTTGGTTTTTTTAAGATACATTTAGTTTGTGAATACAAGTGTATTGATTTGAAATTGGATTTCTATTCATTTTTTTGAAAAACAAAAACGTGAAATAGGAGAATAAAATGATTTTTTAGGATTTTAAATAAATTTGACTAAAAACGTTTTTATATTCCATTAATAAAAAAATATAAAAAAATTGAATATTTCTTTGTTTTTTGGTAACCGATCCTAAATTTAAGGGAATTTGATTGAATTTGATTTAATTTTAATTTAATTAAAATATACATTTACTAATATGTCTTTATATATTGATTGGTCCAGAATTGTTCTTGAGTTCTCAACCTTTTAAGTGTTCTCATTTGATCATCTCCCTATATATATATATATATATATATATATATATATATATATATATATATATATATATATATATATATATATATATATATATATGGATATTTTTTACACACCTATCACACACCAATCTATTTTTTTAAACAACTAAGTTTTGAAAATTATGACACAATCATTACTAATGTGTTGAAAATTATGACACCTATCACATAAATCCAAACCTAAATAGTTATCGCCACCTCTCACCTATCTCATGTGGCGCCTTTCTATCTTTATTAGACTTATTATTTTTTCTTTTTCTTCAGAAGCTTTATTTGTAGCCAATTAGATAAAAACAAAATTGTAAATTTTTCTTTCATAAAAAGTTAATGTTGTTCAAAAACAAAGTTAATATAGATCGACATGCTAAGTTAAAGTGTTTTTTATATTTATTGTGTGCTAGAATGCACCAATAGGAATTTAGTAAAATTATATTATTATTTAATTAAATAATGATATATATTAAATGGTTTCCATAATTGTATGTATATTAAATGATATCCATAATTATAATTTTTCTCTTTATGGAAATTAATTAAATTTATCATTAATGTCAGCAATAACATTATTTCAGAATGAATTCGTATCTAGGTTTTTATGTCAGCAATAACATTATTTCATGACTCACTCACTTAAAATACAATAAAGTTGTATGGAATATGAAGAATGAGGGTGTATTCTAGTAGAATATACTCTTGTTCTCCTAGAATACACTCTTATTATTTTATATATGAATTCATTCTGAAAGAATATTATTATTGACATTAATGACGAATTAAATTAGTTTCCATAAAAAGGATTTATAAATATGGATATAATTTAATATACATTTAATGCTTACTCAATTGTTATTGGTGCATTATAGCAAACAATAGATGTGAGAAACATTTGAACCTACCTCTCTCTCTCTCTCTCTCTCTATATATATATATATATATATATATATATATATATATATATATATATATATATATATATATATATATATATATATATATATAGGGTGAGGTTCAATAGAGAACCATAATTAACCAAGGAACCAATATTTTTTTCAACTTTTAGAACTTATTTTTTATAAAAAAAAACTAAAAATATAGAAATTCATAACTTTTTATCATTTTTCCAATGATATAAAATTCGATTTTTTTTACGTCAAATTCACAATGTGAATCTTTGAAAATTCACAACGTGAATCCGGATTCACACGGTGAATCCGAAAAATATTTTTCACATTCACAATGTTAATATATGAATTTAGATATTTTTATATTTTTTCCCGATAAAGAATAAACTCTAGAAATTGAAAAAAAGATTTGGTTCCTTGAAGAACCAATAAATATGGTTCTCTATTGAACTTTTCCATATATATATATATATATATATATATATATATATATATATATATATATATGACTTAGGTTATTTTATTCAAAGTGATTATTGTGTTATTGTATGCATAAATGTGGACCAATCATTTTTGGTAAATTAAGAAAGTGATTATTTTGTTATTGTATGCATAAATAGGTAACATTCACTTTCTTAAATTACCAAAAAGTTGGTAATTAGGAAACACAAGTTTAATTAATAAAAAGTTTCTAATTTTCAGATATATTTGAATTGTCATTTGTTTAATTAATTAGATTATAATTCTAATATAATTATGTTAGAATGATATTCTATGGGAATGTCAGATTATCTATTCTTGGAGAATAACAAATTCTTGAACCATCAATTGAAGAATAACAACAAACATTACATTAATTCTTATAGAATACGAGTAACAATTGCTAAGAATTTAATTTATTGTTAAAGAATAAAACTAAAAAAACTTTCAAATTGGGAAAAGAAAACATTAAAATCTAACAACGAGTAATACATTCTAAAAGAATAATGTGGTCCGTTTTTAAACACCTGAACCTATCTCTCTCTCTCTCTCTCTCTATATATATATATATATATATATATATATATATATATATATATATATATATATATATATATATATATATATATATATATATATTAGCTCTAATCGTTCAGTTTTAATTGCTCCTTTTTTTCTTTGTCCTTTTCTATTTATTTTTTTTTCATTTAAAAAATATGTCTTATTTTTATTATTTATTATATCTCATTTTATATTTTGAGATTTTAATTAGGAAAATATAAACGATTAACTTATTTGAAAATATCGTATTAATTATTTAAATTATTTAAAATCATTATTTATTAATATTATGATTTATTATTATATTTATCTTTATTTGTTTTTTATTTAAAATTTTTTATTTTTTTTGTCGTTTCATTATAATATATATAATAAATATCTTTATATTATATTATATAAACTGTTATTCCTATTAAAACAAATATATGTTTACGTATTATTTAATGAAATTATTTTAATTAATAGATATTTTGTTTTGAAAAAATAAAATACCTGTAAATCTACATTAATTGTTATGCTAAATTATTCATAGACAAAGTATACATGTAAGTTATTTGGATCGTCCTCTTTTAAATATAAAATGAAAATAAAATATAAGTAAAAAAAGAAGTTTGTTGCAAAAGAAATAGAGATAAGTCAAATTTCTTATTGTTGAACGATTCAAAAAATATATATACTAATTTTTAAATATAAAATGCAAATAAAAATTAAGTAAAAATAATAGAAAAAAATACTTTTTTTTATTGTCGAACGATCCAAACCAAATAATTATTTGTTTATATTATAATTATTAAATAAAAGTAAAATAATAACCATTACTTAATTATTACAATAATAATGATATTTAATATTTTTTAATTATTATTGGAAATATTGATGAAAAAAGTAACCCTAAAATAAGGATAATAGAATCTATAATAAGAATAGACCGATGTATATATAGTAGAACCCTATTTAAATAAAGGTGGAGAGTATTTTTTATTAAGGTAAATTACATTGATCGTCACTTGTGCACATGGCAGAAAACACGTTTAGTCCCTATTTTTAAAAATTAACTTGGACCGCCCATAGGTTTCATTTTTCTTGCATGCTTGGTCCCTATTGACAATGATGATTTTACCCCTAGTAATTTTTTTTCATTCTCTTTTATTTATTTATTTTTAATTTATAAAATAAAAAATCAATCAAATATCCCCTCTCGCCTTCCATTTCCCCATCTTTGCAGCAAGGTTCTCCACAAATAACCCACCACCACCACTCACCGCCTGCACATCCGAAACCACCACCTGTCATCGTCATCTCCTCCGGCACCACCACCTGTCACCGTCATCTCCTCCGACACGACCATCTATCACCTCCAATACCTCCTCCAACTAAAACATAATCTGAAAACTTTACACCTGTCGAAAATCGATATGAACACAGGTGAAGAAGGAGATCGGTCTTAGCATCGTCGATCTCGAAACCCTAGCCAATGGAGATCGATGGCGGCGTACATGTGAATGAGATCCATGGCTTCATGCGTCGGTTCGAAATCCTAAGAGGCGGCGGTCATGGTGTTAATGAAAGCTAGATATGTCACCACCTTTCATCTGCACTTCCGGCGACGCCTGAAGCACCACCCTTCATCTGCACTCCGGCTAAACCCTTCTTCTCCGCACCATCGTCACTGTGTTCTCCCTCACCCTCACCGATAGAAAAGGAAGAACAAATCTGCAATTTCCCGCCTTCATCTTCGATTGTTAACCCTAGTTCCACCTCCACCTCATTTCCAAACCCTTGATATGATGTATGTTCCGCCGGAGTATTACCTGAGGTTTTTGTGTCGAATTTGTTAGGGAGGAGCAATTTTTCTTCAGTTTACAAAGGGGTTTTGAGGGACAGATCAGTTGTGGAAGTGTGTGAGTGTGAAGAGTTGCAAGGTTGAGGAAGGTAAGTTTTCGGTGGTGATGTAGTCTCCCTGTGGTGGTTTAGGTCGTGATGGTGTTGATTTTCATTGATCGTGGTGATTAAGTGTTCTTCAATCAATAGACAGAGAGAGAGGGTTCGCGGAGATGGTGATGGACACAGAGAGGGTTCATCGGAGAGATTATCCACCGACAGTGGCGTAAGGATGAATGGGACCATATTTTTTTTTTAATTAATAAAAATAACAATAACGTAAAATTAATTAGAAAAGAAATACATAAAGGGCATTATGGCCATTTCAAATATGGCACGGACTAAAATCGCAATAAAATCGCATATTAGGGTCGATGCATGCACATTTAAAACAGGGACAATCCGAGTTAATTTTTAAAAATAGAGACTAAACGTGCTTTTTCGGCACTTGGGCGATGGACGATTGGTGTAATTTACCCTTTTTATTACTAACATATTACATTTGTATTTATACCCTTCAAATATTCATATAACTTATAGATGGTTTATTTTAAATTTTCTATTTTTTTAATCAGTCATCTTAATGTTTTGTCTTTTTTTTTTTTTTTTTTTTTTTTTTTTTTTTTTTTTGTTATTTTGATTTTTGAGTTTTTTTGATTTTTTTACTTTTAATATTTTTAATAAATAAATATTATTAATATTAATATTAAAATATATTTTTTGTTCGTTTGAATTAATTTTGTGTTTTTTTTTATTAAGACTATCATTGTGTTATTTTTTTGTTCGAACTATCCATATATTATTCTTTCATTCGAATTATCTTATGTAATTTTTTGGTTTCGACTATCTTTGCGTTGTTTTGTCAGTCAGATTATTTCATATTATATTATTTCGCTCGGACTATCCATGTGTTATCTTTCTCGTACAAAATATTCTTGTGTTATCTGTTCATTTCAACTATCATTGTGTTATCTTTTTGTTCCGACTATCATTGAGTTGTTTTTTTGATTAGATTATCTCAATGTTATTTTTTTATTCGAATTATCTCTGTGTTTTTTTTCCTTGTGGCTATTTCTATGTGTTTTTTTCAACTATCTATGTGTTATTTTTTTTGTTTGAGCTAAACTTGTGTTATCTAATTGAACAAAAAAATAATGGAGAGATGGTCCAAACAAAAAGAAAACAATCATAAATATGTATATGAAAATTAATAATATAAACAGCAAAAATAAATAAATAAATAACCATTCATAAATAAATGAATATAAACATTCAAATCAAGAACAAATTTATATGAACAAGTAGTTAAAATATTAAATAGATGTTGCTAGAAACTAGTTAGAAAAGTTATAAATTGGTCGGTCATTAAAAATTTAAATTTAATATAATAAAATATATCATTGACATTTAGTAAAGAATAAATTTTATTGAAAATGAATTTGAATTTATAGTAATACTAAAAGTGAAAATTATTAACATATATTTTATAAATATTTTTAAGATTATTAGCATATATTTTTATGCTTATTTCAAATAAAGTTGAAAGAATATGTGTTTTGTAACTTACATCTAAAATATGGGAGTATAATGTAAAAACATTTGAAATTATGAAATCCACAAATATGATGGGATTGATTGTGCACTATTCAAATTAATATAATGTTTAATTCGTGTTAAAACCATCTGAAATACCCATCAGTAACAATTTTAATGGTGAGTGTTACATCATCACCATACACAACCACTAAAAGGTTGGTATAAGCATCAATATAATCGTCTTACTTTATATATATATATATATATATATATATATATATATATATATATATATATATATATATATATATATATATATATATATATATATATATATAGGATTAGGATCAAATGAGAACACCTAAAAGGTTGAGAACGTGAGAACAGATCTGGACCATCTAAATACTAAGATCTATTGTTAATATTAAATGGGTGATTTATGTAAAAATCTAAAACTATTGGCATTTATGTG
Organism: Lactuca serriola; assembly: GCF_051521515.1. Taxonomy (NCBI): domain Eukaryota; kingdom Viridiplantae; phylum Streptophyta; class Magnoliopsida; order Asterales; family Asteraceae; genus Lactuca; species Lactuca serriola. Next base: position 288,182,064 of record NC_136410.1, read on the forward strand.
TAAGAAGGGTATTATAGGAATTGCAACTTTGCCTATTTCCTATAATTTCTCACCCTCTCACCTATTACCTTTCTAATTCTCGTATCTATATCCTCTCTAAATCTCTCTCTAGGGTTTCATAAGACGCATCGACTGAATAACCAACTCTGACTCCCCATTTCCCCTTTATACGCATCGTCGCTTCCATCACCGAAGATCCCATTGGCTTGACGACTTCTACTCATCGGCTGACGGCGACATCTACTCACCAGCGCAAGGCAGCGAACAGTGGTAGACCCCGATGATGACGTTCGTTCTTCATCGTCATCGTCACATTCAGTGTTAGGCTGAAGTTCTGTTTTATGTTGCGTCTTATGGGCTCGTAGATTAGCCTTGTATTCTCCGGTTTGGGCCTGTCCAACCGAGAGCCTTGTATGTATTGTATATAAGTTATCGCTTGCATGCATATTAGGTTAAGATTCAAGATTTCAGTTTTAGCATTCCAGAGTTTTACGATATTGCTCTCTTGTAATCTTCCAATCCTTTACAGTTGATGTTCTTAATCGAGCTCTTCTAAGGATTTTATTTAATCATTCGACTCGTTTGATTCAAGCTGTTTGTTCTTATTATTGCGTTCTGCCTTGTTATTAATATAGTGTTCTTGCTGTTTCATATTGATATACTTGTTCAAGATCTAATCGATCTTCATAGATTAAAAGTTGTTTTTTTTTAATCCCATCAATTGGTATCAGAGCAGGAGGCTGTGTAATCGATACACATCTTTTCTGTGAAAAAGATTTCCATTAGGGTTTTCCGCAATCATCGATATTTATTGAGCCGTCATCTTAATTGACGTATCTTAGTATTTATTGTTTTGCCCTAATCTGCTTTATTACAAGTCTGATCTTTGAACAGGTTATTACGATCATAATGGACGCAACACAATCAAACCCTATTAATATTTCCAACAGCATTGGTTCGACGACAAAAATTCCAATCTTATACACCCATGACTATGAAGTGTGGGCACATCATTTTGAAGATTACGTGATTGGATCGGAGGACAATGGTTTTCTCATATGGGAAGCCATTATCAATGGACCGTTTTCTCATTCCGCGACATCCAGAGTTATTAAGACGCAAAAAGAATACAACGATCTGCTTAAGGACGTGACGAATATTGCGCAAGATGAAAAAGACAAATTCCAGTGCAATATTAAGGCACTGAGGTTGATCAGATTCGCCCTTCAGTCCGACACTTTCAGACTGGTCAGCTCATGCACTACGGCGAAGGAAGTGTGGGATAGACTTCGCGAACTGTACTCCACAGACGAAGATCTTGAACATTCTATTCAAACCTTGCTTCTATCTGAGTTTGGAGAATTCAGGCAAGGGGCTGAAGAAACTGTGACCCAGACGTTTGATCGCTTCAATCATCTTCTCAGCAAGATGATCAAACACGACATTGAAAGGAAGCTTATCGAACAAAAGGTTACTTTCTTGAACGGACTGCGATCTGAATGGAGAGCAGTTGTTTCCACCGTCAAAGCCCATGAACAATTTAAATCATACTCTTTGGCAAAACTGGTGGGTATTCTAAAGTCCCAAGAGAAGATTGTGGTTCAAGAGAAAAATGTTGTCTCTAGTCTTGGTTCGTTGGCCCTCCTATCTAAAAGTAAAGCTGTGATGGAGGATGAAGAGCTCAATTTAGAAGAATATGACCTCTCAACTGAGGATTATGCCATGATGGTATCCAATCCTAAGAGGTTCATAAAGAAGAGATTTCCCAACAACAAAAACCGAAACTGGCAGGGGAGTTACAGCTCTGAAAAGGCGAACAATGAACCGAAGGCTGAGGAGTCCAAGAAGGAACCGAAGGCAGATGGCGATTCTGGAGTAAGCTGTTTTTACTGTGGTGGCAAGAACCACTATGCAAAGGACTGTGTTCTTAAAAAGATGGCTGAAAAGGATGACGGAAAGGATGAGGAAGCCGTGCTGCAGAAGAGATTGGATGAGTTGAGAAAGAAAAAGTCTACCGCTAACCCTTCTATTAATGCTCTTATTGTGCAGGGTTCGGTTAACGACGATGAGTTCGGTAGCACCGAAGTTTGGTCTACTGACTCAGAAGATGAAGAAGTGAGGAAGCCTACTCATGGAAAGGTTTATATGGCTAAGGAGGAAAGCAGTGGTGGAAAATGCTTCATGGTGTCAAGCGCATCTCAGATGAGGGGATACAATACCGATGGAGGAAGCAACGGACCGAAGGTGCAGGAAGATATGTGCTTCACGGCCAAACCACTCAGTCAACAGTTCAATGAGCTTGATGAACTGATAAAGAAGGTACAATCTGTTTTCATTTCATCAAAAGTACCATCATCCTCATATGAGAAAGAACTAAAAAACGTTAACACAAGAATTTCTCATTTAGATAGTAGCTTAACTCAAACTCGAGTCACCAATTCTAACCTGACTGATCAATTAAGCAGGGTGGCGTCGAAGAGTGAGGAGCGGCGTATGTGGATTGAGTTAAAAGAGTCGGAATTAATTAAAGTCAAAGACGAAAACATTTATTTGTAGAGAGACAATTTGAAATTGTTAAAACAACGAAATGTTTTTTGTTTAATAGCTAAACGTTTATATTCCAATATTACTCAGCTTCACTTAGACTGTGAGATAGGCAAGAAGATCCACCGTATGATTTTACCATTCCTAGAATTCAAGGAGGATGAAATTGATGCCGAAGCTTACAATTGTGAAAGTGTGATTTCGTCTGATGATGTCAATCCAACTTATCAGATTGGACTGGACAAAATTGAGTCCTTCATTAAATCCAAAGACCATAAGGACATGCTCAAAAATCTTTTGGACGAAAATGACAGACTTAAACTGAGAACCAAAACCATACAAAAGTTTGACTCTCTAAACGCCAAAGTAAGCTCAGAAAATAAAATCGATGTTGAAAATGCATCTGAGCTTAACGAGGACGAAAATATGAGTGAAATTTCTGTAGAGGATACGGTTGACTGCTCAGAATTTGTTAAAAGCGAAACTAAAAACCACAAAAATCTTATTTCTGAAAATTCAGTAGAATTCGCTAGATTGTCCCAACAAAAGTCCCCGAAATTAGTAGAAAAGGCTGTTGTGTATCAAAAGGTCAGGACCACTCCGAATCAGGTATACAAAGTGACTGGAGTAACCGAACATCAAACAGCTGAACTCACGGCTATTGTTAACGAAGACAATGCTGATGGCTGTGATGAGTTCTTCTGGGAAGCTCCTATTGACAATGGAAATGAAACCGTCGGACTATCTGAAAGAACCTCTTGGATGAAGAAAGGGAGATACATACCTGAACCCTTGAACAAGCCTGATAATTTAAGTGAACCAAGCACAAGTGGTACAAAAGATACTCCTCAAGAGGTTGATTGTTCAGCAAAAGAAGATATTCCTTCTACGCCAACAGCTCGAAGTGAAACTTCATCAGATACTCCTTCCACTTTCTCAGGGCAAACTGAATCTTCTTCAAACATTCCCTCTGCACCCTCAGCTCAAAGAAAAACTCCTAAAGTTCAAAAGGAACCAGCAAAGGTGATATCAAAAGCGAAAGCGAACGTTCATCATCAACCTAAACAGATGAGGGATAAAAAGATAGAAAGGAACCTAAGATACAGGAAAAACCTTTCTGAAAGGAAACAATTCTGGCACTCCCAGAATGCATACTATTCACACAAAGACAAGAATCTGAAGTATGAAAACAATCCCGTAAGAAAGCCTGATAATTCCAACAACCGAAAGTCAAGGTTCGGTTCGCAAGAAGATACCAACCGAAACCAAAGGTTCGGTTCCAAGAACAACTCCAACCGAACTCAGAGGTTCGGCTCTGAAGTCAGACGAGAACAAGACTCAAAGGTTAAACCCACCAACGATCAAAAGCAAAAGGGTCACCTAGAGTCATCAGCAAGGAAGTCCTCCCCATCCAAATTCTCTCGTTCTAACTCTTCTAGTCATTCCACTTCTACTCATTCATCTCCATCTTGCTCTAAAGCTAATCCCACTTTTCCTCAAAAACCTCATTCATCAGCTGAACAGAAGGGAAAGCGAAAGGTCGATGAATCCAAGCCTGAGCCCACAGGAAACCAACCTAATCTTAACAAAATAAAAGTATTCACCATTAAAAAGAAAGATGAAACAACTTTAATTAAAAGAACATATCTTGTTGACATCTCTCTAACTATTCCTGTTCCCATGAAAACCTCACATGGACCCAAGAAACTTTGGGTTCCTAAATCTGCTTAATTTTTGCAGGTTATAAGTGACGAGCAGTTTGACGAAGAATGGTACATCGACAGTGGCTGCTCGCGTCACATGACAGGGAGGAAAGAGGAACTCAGGGAATACAGATCTCTTGCAAATGGTGGCAACGTTAAGTTTGGAAATAACTCTTTCGGCACCATAAAGGGATATGGGATGATAACGAATGGTGATTTTACCATAAGAAAGGTGGCCTATGTGGAAGGACTTCAACACAACCTCATCAGTGTATCTCAGCTTGTTGGAGGTACAGGTCTCAAAGTTTCATTCGATGATGAAGGTTCTGAAATCATAGAGAAAAAGACAAAGAAAGTGATTCTGAAGTCAGAGCGAAAGGGTGAAATGTTTCCGCTGAACATGAAACCCATCAAAGGAAACCCAGCAATATGTCTGCTATCAAAAGCTCAATCCGACGAAAGCTGGTTGTGGCACAGAAGACTCTCTCATCTCAATTTCAAAGATATCAACCGACTTGTCACTGGAGGTCATGTTAGGGGTCTTCCATTGCTCAAGTTTGACAGAGAGCATTTATGTGCTGCATGTGAAATGGGAAAGCAGAGTCGTCAAAGTCACCCATCCATAATTAACACAAAAGTTGTTGAACCACTCGAATTGCTTCATATCGATTTATGTGGTCCTTCATTTATTGAAAGCATCGGTGGTAGCAAGTACATTCTTGTTGTCGTTGATGACTTCTCTAGATTTACATGGGTGTTCTTTCTAAAGCTCAAATCTGAAGCGACTCAAAAGCTGAAAGAGTTTATCAAGCAAATTGAAGTCCAGCTCAAGAAGGTCGTTCGCAACATCAGGAGCGACAATGGTCTCGAATTCAAGAACAGGGAGTTTGAAGCGTTTCTTGCAGAAAAGGGAATTAGCCATAATTTCTCAGCTCCCTATACACCACAGCAGAATGGAATAGTCGAAAGACGAAACCGATCTCTGTATGAAGCTTCCCGAACTATGTTAAGTTTCGCTTCCTTACCTCTTTATTTTTGGGCTGACGCTATTTCTGCTGCTTGTTATACACAAAACAGGTCCTATCTCAACAAGCGATTCACGCTCACACCATATGAGATATTAAACAACAGGAAGCCCAATGTGAAATTTTTCCACGTTTTTAGCTCAAGGTGTTTCATCTTTAACTCTAAAGAACACCGCAACAAGTTTGATGTCAAAGCTGACGAGGGAATCTTTCTGGGTTACTCACTCACTTCAAAGGCGTACAGGGTCCTAAACAAACGATCAAGAAGGATTGAAGAGACATACTATGTGACCTTCGACGATAGCTATGTCAAGAGGCTACAGGCCATAGATGACACTGCCAGGGAAATCTTCCCTCAAACTGGTCAAGTCACAGTCTCAATCGCCAATATGTACGAGAATTTTCTGGATCTCTTTGATGAACCGGAAAAAGCTTCTCTCTCAGAAGCAGGGGCAGCCGACAACAAAATAGATCATATAAAGCAGATTGTCGAAGATGCTGCAAGAAGAATGCATGAAGGAGAATTGCCTACTGATGAATCTCCAACCAACAATGCTTCAGTCGAGGGGGAGCCAAATTCTCTTGTCGAGGGGGAGCCTAGCTCACAAGTCCAGGGGGAGCCAAGCTCTACTACTTCAACCGAAGGTCCTTCATCAACCGAAGGTAACTCTCCAACCGAAGATGCACCTCTAAACGAAGGTGTTTCAATGCCTGAAAATCCAGCACCACAAGAAACCCCTGAACCTCATGTTTGTCAAGACTCATCAATTGAGGGGGAGCATGATGATATGACGCTTGATTTTGATAGCCAATCCGAGCCCGAAGAGATGATCAACGCTGAACTAGATCCAACCTTCGATCCGAATTACCCTCCTCTTACAAAATGGACCAGAGATCATCCTATCTCTCAAGTAGTTGGTGATGTATCTGAAAAGGTTCTGACCCGATCTCAACTGAAGGCAAAACAGACATCCTTATTCTCAAAGGTTGAGTTTTGTATGTTTAACTCATTTGTATCAAAAGTTGAACCGAAGACAGTGAACACTGCCCTCGATCACTCTGATTGGGTTCAAGCAATGCAAGACGAACTAAACGAGTTTGAAAGGAACAAAGTCTGGCGCCTCATTCCAACTCCTCCGGATGCTTCAGTTGTTGGTCTCAAATGGGTTTTTAGAAACAAAATGGACAAGGAAGGTAATGTCATAAGGAACAAGGCTCGTCTGGTTGTCAAAGGATACTGTCAGGAGGAAGGAATAGATTACGAAGAGACGTTCGCTCCAGTAGCTAGGCTAGAATCAGTTAGAATATTTCTGGCCTATGCTGCTCACAAAAACTTTGAGGTCTTCCAAATGGACGTCAAGTGCGCATTTCTCAATGGAGAACTTGAAGAAACTGTGTATGTGGAGCAACCTCCTGGGTTCGTGAACGAAAAGTATCCAAATCATTGCTACATTCTGGATAAAGCTGTGTACGGCCTTAAACAAGCTCCGAGAGCCTGGTATGAAACGCTTACAAAATTTTTAAAGATGTCCAAATTCAAACAAGGTTCGGTTGACCCAACCTTCTTTCGCAAAAAGGAAGGTAACCACCTTATGATAGTTCAAATTTATGTCGATGATATCATCTTTGGCTCTACAAATCCCAGCTTAACAGCTGAATTCAGAAAGTTGATGGAGACTAAGTTTGAAATGAGCTCAATGGGTCCTATTAATTTTTTCCTTGGTTTAAATATAAGACAGGGACCCGAAGGCATCTTTATCAATCAGGAAGCTTACACAAAGACTCTCCTAGCGAAGTTTGGAATGATGGGAGACTCAAAAGTCAAAGTCCCAATGGCATTCGGCACCAAACTTACCCCTTCACTGGATAAACCGGCTGTCGACATCACGCTCTATCGTCAAATGATTGGCTCACTGATGTATCTAACTGCTAGCAGGCCTGATATCATGTTCTCTGTATGTTATTGTGCTCGATTTCAGGCTAACCCACGCGAACCTCACATGCTGGCAGTGAAGAACATCCTACGCTATCTCAAGCGAACCGCCTCCTTAGGTCTATGGTATCCATCCAACTCTGGCTTCTTCGTTCAAGCCTATTCTGATGCTGACCTTGGAGGATGTGGACTCAACCGCAAAAGCACAACTGGTGGCTGTCAATTTCTTGATGGGAAGTTGGTCAGCTGGCAATCCAAGAAACAAACATGTGTGTCGCTGTCTACTGCTGAAGCGGAATACATTGCCGCTGCATCCTGCACATCACAAGTGATTTGGATCCAGAGTCAACTTCGAGACTATGGACTCAATATGAAGAAGATCCCTCTATATTGTGACTCTGAAAGTGCAATTAGGATCTGTCATAACCCGGTGCAACACTCTAAAACCAAACACATAGCACTGAGGTATCACTTCATCAAAGATCATGTGGAAGATGGAAATGTCGAAGTTCACTTCGTAAGAACCACTGATCAACTGGCTGACGTCTTCACCAAAGCTCTTCCAGAAGCATCATTCAATAAAATTTTGCAAGGGCTAGGTATGATGGAATCAGAGTCAGTACCTCACACTACCTCTCGATCTCAAACGTAAGAAGCGAATCCAACCGAACGTTCGGGTTCGGTTCAACCATTTCACTCGCTCATTTCTTCAAAGGTAGTTTTTCTGAGTTGTATATTTCTTGTGCAAAATTTGTTTTTCTTTATGTGAAAAGTTTTTTTTATTGCATATCTAAACTCCTTGGTTTCTTAAAAATTTTCCTGAACCGAAACCTCCAGAAGGTTCGGGTTCGGTTTTCCAAAATTTTGTTGAACCGAAACCAACCGAAGGTTCGGGTTCGGTTTTTCAAAATTTTTCTGAACCGAAACCTCCAGGAGGTTCGGGTTCGGTTTCTCAAAATTTTCCTGAACCGAAACCAACCGAACGCTCGGGTTCGGTTTTTCAACTTTTTCCAACCGAAACCAACCGAACGTTCGGGTTCGGTTTTTCAATTTTTTTTCTTCTCTATTCCAAAGTTTTTTTATTATTCAATTTCAAAAACTCCAAAAATATTTTAATTTTTTGTTTTGTGTGCTCATTCGTTTATAAGGATATATTTGATAACTTACTTAAGTGTCCCTAGAAGCATGCTGCTGTATGTGTCCCAAGCCTCATAAGATTTTGAATAATAGCCTTCATGACCTGGTATACACAAACCTTGTCTTCCCAATAAGGCTAACTCATCTATTCTAATCATGAGCTACCTCACTCTTTTCTCACATGAGTTTAGAGTCTCCTGCTTGGTCCTTATGTTCGCAGCAGAGGTACTATGTCTTCTTTCACCATCCCCATTATACTTCTCCATAACATTCGTATCCTCACTGTAACCCTTGAGACTCTCAGCAACTACCACTGAGGTTTATGGTTACACAACATCTGTGTTTATGATCTTAGCTTCGTGCCACTACGAGCTGAGTGAAACCCAAAATTCAACACCAATGAATTGACGGTGACCAATTAACTTGATCAAGTTTTCACCAATGAATTAACGAATGTACCTTCATGAAATCTCATTTTTTTCCTTTTTGCGTGGTTCCAATGAAATTGTTACACACCATGACATTTCTTCCCAAGGGATCCAGTTTTAAATTTTTATCTGAGATTTCATATTAATCCAAGCCACTACAAAATTAACTCAAACCTACTTGTTCAACAGACTACACTGGTCTCACAAGTACTTTGTTCACGTTCGTTCTTATATCAGGAATTGAATTGTTGAATCAAAGCGAAACCACCCTTAATTTGCCTTATTTAAAGAAGCCTTTCAACATTTATTGATAAATGTTTGATCGAAATTCAACGGGATTCCACACTAACACTTTGAGGTCTCTCTTGACCTTGAAGGAAGAGATTCGTGCCCGGGATCATCAGTTTCGTGTCATAATTGACATCACAGATCATTCCAAAAAGAGTTGCTTTATTTCTTTATCTTTTACACTCTTTGCACGAAAATCCTAGATTTTCAAAAATTCCGTTACTAATTATTTTACAGGCTGGATAATCAATGGATGGTTAATACTGAAGTTGTGGTTGCCAATAATCCACGTGGGCATTTTATTCAAAAGGTGGCGTTTAAAAGAAAAGGGATAAGTTCAAAAGGTTGCTGACGCGGCGGGAGTTCAAAGGATAGATATTCAAACGACGGTAAAAAGGAGGGCGCGTGAATTTGAAGAAGCCACGCTTTTTCTGACACTTATTGGACGCGTGTGCAGTATTGAAGCGTCATCCATCTGGCATTAATGGCGCGTGTGGAAATGGAAATGGTTTCTCTCTCTGAACCGGCGCTTATTGGGCGGCGTGATCCTAGGAATCTGACACTCTCTCTCCTACGTGATCATCGCACGTCCCAACTGTCACCAATCAGTCACTCTAAAACCCTTCCGTATTTCAATAAGAGATTTGAAACGATCTTTCTCTCTCCTATCACCTACTATAAAAAGTCATCAACACCACCTTTTACCTCTTTACTGCCCCCATAATTCCCAAAGCAAAATTACTCCCAAAACTCTCTCCCGGTCATCTTCTTCTCCACACCTGCAACAATGGCTGAATCTTCATCCGTTCATGCTACTTCTCAGATTCTTCCCATCAGACCTCAACAATGCCTTGTCATTGATCTGAACCCACTAGCCTATGATCCCTACATGTCGCCGGTTATCGAATGCCTCAAGTTCTCCCAGCTTGCTCCGGCATTGTCCAGAATTGAAACGGTGCCAATGGTGGCTCTATCTCAGGTCTATGCGACGGCCTACTACGACAAGGGCGTCGACCGGATATTTTTCGAAGTGGCGGAACACAAGACGTCGATTTCTCGTCCCCGCTTCTGCACCATGCTTGGGTTTGCTGCAGACCCATCGCGTATTAACCCGGAGACGATTCCGGTTGGTATGTTATACAGCATGTTCTACAACATGGGCTACACGGAAGTTCTTACCTCCGTCGCTAGGTTCAAGAAGTCATGCCTACCACCCCTGTGGAATGGGTTATTTACAGTTCTCTTCAAGGGACTGTCTGAGAGGAGTTCAGGATCGGACGGGGCCAGTCGTCTCTTCCTGTCAATCATGTATGGGGTGTACAACGGGATCAACCTCGATTATGGGTTTGTCCTTTGGCAACAGCTGATTCAGAGCCTTTCTTCCACTTCTCGACACTCTGAAGTGTCGCTGGCCCGGTTCTGGATCCTGATCACAAGATGGGCCATGGACAGGTTTGAGGTTCCAACTGCTGACGGTGCACCGATGTCTTCTGTTGGTACGTTCCATACCAAGAAGATCATCGTATCCGATGCATCGAAATTCTCCTTCATTGGCTCTATCCCGGAGTCGATGTATGGAAGTGTGCCATCAGACAGCAGTATGATCAAGGCGATCAAGGAGTTAGGGCCATCTGGTCCAAGGGAACTGACACCGGACATGCTGCGATCAATTCATGATGCCGACAAACCGGTGGCCAGGGGTAAGAAGGCAGACAAGGGGAAGAAACCATCCAAAGCCCCAAAACCTACTCCCAAGAAACGCAAACAACCAAAGGCTGCTTCCTCCCCACAACCGAAAAGGAGGAAGACCCAACCGAAACGAAAGCTCGTCCTTCCCTCAACCTCCAGTGAATCCGAAGGTGGGAGTTCGGACTCTGAGGGATCACAAGGAGACGAATCTCCACAAAGAGGCAACACACCCCCTCGGTCCTCAACCCCGGAGATGGAACTTCACCAATCCCCAGTTCCTTCCCCTCCACCCACAATACCTATTTCCATTCCCACCATAAACCCTACTATACCACCAACCTCATTCCCTATACCACCACCCATATTCACCACATCAACCGAAACACCACCTGTTACCGAAACCCCACCTGTAACCGAACCTCCACAAACCGAAACCCATACACAACCACCACCCGAAACTAACCCTCCACCCACTCAACCTGAACCAACCAAACCCATAACACCCCCAGCTTCACCACCACCTCAATCTCCAGAAGACGCCTCCGATGGCGATGATCACCTGAACTTTGATTCGGTCTACTATAGTCCGTTTCAAGTTCAAAGTGATGAGGAGGATGATGCTCCTGTGACAAAGAAGCATCTCCGTGAGCTGAACGAGAAGGTTGATCAACTTCTCGCCTCCTCTTCCAATCAGCAGTCATCCTTATCTGAAGCTGCCCTTCAGAGGATAGTTGATGCCTTCTCTAGGGCTCAACATGACTCAGTGGCCTCAGCTACTGTTGCGATAGACGCCTCCACCCGAGCTTGTGAGGCAGCGACCGAAAAAGTCGATAAACTATTCCATGACGCTACAATCCTGCTGCAGTCTATGCAGGAAAGCGCCGAAGCCACCAAAACAACTCTGGAACCACTTGTTAATCAATTGGCCCAGTTTGTAAAGACGGAGTTATCCTCGTTCGCTACCCTCAGACAAAACCTTAGCGACGACAACTCGGCACTCCGTGCCTCCATCGATGCCCGCTTGGCAAAGCTACAAGAGGATCTTGCGGCTGAAAATTCACTGATGGACGTCCTGGCGAGTAAGACTACTGCCCTCAAGGTCAAGAGCACCCAACTTTCCAACTTCGAACAACAATTGGAGGCTCTTCGATCCGAGAGGGAAATCATCAAGAAGTGTGTTTCGGATGTCCACGCCGCTCTATCCAACATCCTGGAAGCACACGACCCCATCCTCAATCACTCAGTAAGGCGTACTCTCGCTGAGAAACTCTCTCCGGCCATGGACCTCTTAAGTAAAATTGAAGGCCTACCCAGTTTCGTGTCCATTCCGAAACAAGGGGGAGATGAGAAGAAAGGATCGAAACCACCTCCTTCCTCAAAAGCAACTCACACAACCGAACCACCCCCAACTGGTCATGCCTCGGGTTCGGGTGTGAAGGACAAGGGCAAAAACATTGCAGAGGGAGGAGATGAAGATGAAGATGAAGACAAGGAGACTATTGCGGACATGTTAAAGAGAAAGAACAGTCGCAATACTGATGACGATGTGAGTCGTGTGGCACGTGAAGCTGAAGAAGCCGAACGTAAACAAAAAGAAGCCAACGATCTCCTTGAGAGCCGAAAGCTGCTCTTCCCTGCCTGGACCAGGGATCGTTTGATAAAGGAGGCCATAGAAACTCCAAGCATACTATGGCTCGAGCCGGTGATATCGTTCGACTGCAACAACTCGGTCGATTCGCAATTTGATATGCCGTTGACTCGAAAGGCGTTCATCTTCCACGCCTTCTCCAACATTTTCGAAGTCCCGCATCCGAACGATGAGCTTGACAGGGAGCTCATTGACTTCTACCTGGAGGCCGCTCGCCCTCAATACCTTACATGGAGCGCCCAGAAGATTGTCAATGTTCGGGTGATGAAGCTGTTTGCCGTGGGGAGATTCACAAACGTCAAGTTCAAGCTTATCCGAGGATCTGCAAGAACTGCTCACATGATCTCTCTGGCGGATCTGCCCAATCTGAACCCTCATGATTGGATAGTCTTGTACAACATCTTGCTGACAAACGAAGCCGAATATGGTCCCATCTTAGACCATGTCAAAAGGATGCTGGCATGCTATATCATGGAGGTGGCCCTAATGGATCAGGAGGTTGCCACAGTGTTTAAGAAGAAACCAAAAGTCAAGCCTGTGGGATCGGCCAGTGATCTAAACACGATGAAAATGGGCAAGATAGATTCAAGGCGAAACTCTGTGATGTTCACCAGAGCCGAAGGACAGAAATGTCTGTTCGCATTAGCTGACAAGCACCTCTACAGCACTACCTGCTTGGAACACGTCCTATCAATCGTCAAGCGGTGTAAGGACAATTCGGCTGATGACATCAAATACTTTGAAGATATGATCAATTGGTACATCCGGTTTAGACAGACCATCCTTTCCATAACCAAGTGTCTGTTTAGTACCGTGAAGAAGAAGGTACCAGCTTCAGCCGCCGGCCCAAGTAAGAAGTGAAGGTCTCGCTCCAAATTGACGCAAAGGGGGAGATTGTTAGGCTGAAGTTCTGTTTTATGTTGCGTCTTATGGGCTCGTAGATTAGCCTTGTATTCTCCGGTTTGGGCCTGTCCAACCGAGAGCCTTTTATGTATTGTATATAAGTTATCGCTTGCATGCATATTAGGTTAAGATTCAAGATTTCAGTTTTAGCATTCCAGAGTTTTACGATATTGCTCTCTTGTAATCTTCCAATCCTTTACAGTTGATGTTCTTAATCGAGCTCTTCTAAGGATTTTATTTAATCATTCGACTCGTTTGATTCAAGCTGTTTGTTCTTATTATTGCGTTCTGCCTTGTTATTAATATAGTGTTCTTGCTGTTTCATATTGATATACTTGTTCAAGATCTAATCGATCTTCATAGATTAAAAGTTGTTTTTTTTTAATCCCATCATTCAGAGTGAGACTTACAGCCGACATATCTTTTTCTTAACCTTGTCGGCAATTTGGTGAACTCGACCGCTACTCATCGGTGGTAGCAAGCAGCGATACACTACTGGATTTTGATCATCCACTCCGGAGCAGCAGGGTAGTGACGAAGTACTCTGAATTAGGTAACATTATGTTTTTTTCCTTGCAAATGCTGTTCGAAATCCACCTCTTCTCTTGATTGGAGCCTTACAATGCTATATATTGTTCGAATTTGTACATGTGTAGTTTTTTTCTTGCAAAATCAATTGGAAAGACAAATGTTATGCTGATTTGAACCTCTTCTACCTTTTATTTTATTGTATGCACCAAAGATTCATAATTCTTTTGCTTGAAAATGTTTCTCAGGTATGGTACTTTACTCATTAAAATTGGCTAATAGGGGAAGAAGATAAGTTGTGCACATAAGGTGCTCGATGAAATGCCTAAATTCAGAAAAATGGAACTTGAATGCTTGCAGTTGTAATCTTATACGAATATAATGTCAGATGTCTCATTTTTACAGTTAATCATCAATGAATACTCCATGAGGCTGGTTCGAGAGGAGCAAGGCAAGCAACCACAACAATTCAGGTGAGGGGAAAAAGGCAAGAGGCTACTGCCTCTTTTGATTTAACCGGAAATACAACCCTATCCTGGTGGTTATTCTTTGTAGGGAACGAAGAAGAAGAAAGGGAAAGAAGGAGCAAAAATCAGTTCATCAATTTCAACAACAAAAAGTGGGTTCAATGGAGGTTTCTTGGGTCTTGATTTATTCAAAATTCAACAACTAACAATGACTAGAAAGGTAATTTTTTGTAGTTGTTCTTGGTCTTTGATTTCACAAGCAAATTAAGCATTAAAATGATACTTTTGGTATGGTAATATGTGACAAAAAGGAATGAGAAAAGAGATGAATTGAGGGTTGAAACGAAAGGGCAACAACTATTTTCTTATATTGATTTGTGAATATCAGTATATTTATGTGTGAATTTATGTTTGAATGACTATATTTATTTATGAATAACAGGGTATTCATTTGTGAATATCAGTGTATTTATGTGTGAATGACTATATAATTATACATAATTGTTTCTTTAACATTTTTGCAGATACAATGAATAAACATACATATAGTGGGAGGTGGGAGATTTACCAAAGAAACATCTACACCAATACCTCTTTCGGAAGGAGCACGAATGTGTTTTATTCATTTATAATTGTAATTGTAGTACTAGTTTCCGTGTAAAAAAAATATATATTCTAACTTATTCATTTACTATTATAATTATATTCTTATATGAATAGAAATGTGTTTTATTTATTAATATATGAGTACCATTTTAGTTGATTTTATAATCTTTTTTTTTCGGGTTTTGTTCATTTATGATTTTACAAGTGTATTCATAAATACAATTGAGTTAATTCATTTATAATTTACAATTTTATTCATTTTTAAATGAAATGTATAAATCATTATTTATGAAGATATTTTTTTTAAATAAATGAGGTAAACCGATTAATTATTCATTATCTTGATATTTGATTTCTAAAAATAAAAACATAAAAATGAAAAATGAAATGAAAAAAATGTTTTCTTAGATAGATATTAAATCATGATTTTATTAATTATTGGTTCATTAAAGAAAAGGATCTAAAAATGAGATATTTTGGGTAATTGTCATCATAATCACTAAAATTTAGGATATCATAATTTAATTAGATGGTAAAATTCCATTTATGCTCTCATAAAATGATTGGTCTACAACTGTTCTCGCGTTCTCAACCATTTAAGTGTTCTCATTGGATCCCCCCCCCTCTCTCTCTCTCTCTATATATATATATATATTGATATGTGCATAATTAGTTCATATTAAGTATACATTTTTATTCATTTATTAGCTAAATTATTGTATATTATGGACAAAAGGTACTTAAAAGTGTTAAATTATGTTCTTCAGTCCAAAGATGAAGCTCGAAAGCGAAAGGAAGTGGGAGAAACTGTTAGAAGATCGAGAATGGAATAAAGAAGAAAAACATTAAAAATAGCACCTACTCGGCGAGTCAGATCGACTACTCGGCGAGTCCAATCGAAGAATCGAGAAGATAATGACTCGGGATCCCAGAGAGTTATCACAATACAGGGAATGTGAGAGGGACTCGAAGAGTCACCACATGACTCGACGAGTCGATTCGTATATTTAAAGATAATTCCACAGATCGATAGAGAGGAGTTCTGGGACGATTCAGAAGTACTTTGCTACGATTGAGAAGCCAGAGAAACCCTAGAAGACGACGAAAGGAGCTAGAATTCAATTCTGGAGAGTAATTGAGGCAAAATTTCATCATTCCATTTATTCTTTTGTTTTATCATTATGATTAAGCAATTTGACTTTGTTTGTTTGCTGTTACTTACTTCAATTATGAGCTAAAACCTTTAGACTTTTGTTTGGGGATACAAAGTTGACAATATGGTTTGATTGATTGGTAGGATTAATTCCAAGTTGGTGAATTTTTGTTATTTTAGCTTGCTAAAGAACCTTGTGTGTGAATAATAATTAATTTTCTATTAATAGGAAGATAATTGATTAGCATGAACATCTATTGATTATTAACCTCATATGCTATGTGATCACTATGCTATATGTCTAGGATTAATGAATATGAAACTAGAATTAATAAGAAAATTGAGTAAATTCATGTGCAAGCTTGTAAGATGACCATCAAACAAGGAGTTAATTAAAAGAATAAATTAGTTAACTATTGCAAGTCTAACTTAACCCGAATAATTAATCTAGTGAATATAATTAAATTAGACAATTGGCCACTGTTTAAGTTAGTTTATTTGCTAAGGATTAGGGTAGTGAATACGAATCTAATCACTTGAATCGGTAACCAACGAAAGAATTAATCCATTGCACCATTACCTTGAAATCAACCATAGAGTTAACCAAGTTGAACTAAACAGAAGTTCCTTTCCAATTATTGAATCTAGTTAAGTCGTTATTTTCTAGTTCTTAAATTAGTAATAGTTAGTAAGTTTCTAGTCTTGTAAAACTAGAGAAAACCCCTACTTCCTAATTAACTTAGATAAAATTAGTTTTTAATTTAATTTGCCGTTCCCTGTGATCGATACCCTGCTTATTTAGCTATACCACAATTGATAGGTTCACTGCCTTTTGTGTGTTATTTGATAATTAAAAGTAGGTTTAAAACTAAGTGAGTTTGCACACATCAAGTTTTTGGCGCCGTTGCCGGGGAACGGTTCTAAAATTAATATTAAATTCTAGTTTAATCGATCCTTTGTGTGGGATTTATCTTACACAAAGTTATTTACAAAGTAATTCAGTAAGTAGAATTAGTTTATAAAAAATTCGTTTTTTTTAGAATAACTAGAAATTATCTTTTCTGTTTTTGCCTTGAACTCGCCGAGTGCACTCGTGCCGACTCGGCGAGTACATCGCTGTTTCAGGCTTTATTTTTTTATTTCGTTTTTGTTCTTTTTACGCGTTCTGTTTCTTTTGTTTTGTTTGTTTACAATTGTTTCATGACCCGAGGATCTGATACACCTCTGGTCCCTCCTTTGGAAGACTCGGAATCCGCACTAAGAAAAAGCAAAGGAAAAGCCGTTGGAGAAACCACATCTTCAAAGAACTCACCACTCAAAAACTTAAAATCCGTTTTCAGCAAGAAGAAGAGCAGCAAATCAGGAGCATCCAGTGCCTCGTTGACAGTTGAAGAACCAATTCAAGAAGATACCGAGTACGAGATCGAGGAAGAAGAAGAGCATACTTACGAGCACGAAACCGATTCCGAAGAAGAGTTAGCTATCACAATGGCTAACATTGATGAAGTCCCCATGGGGGAATGGAAGAAAAGGATGCGTGATGACACCGGGCCAGGGCTTGTGCAACCCGTAATTCCCGCGACCGCTACATTCGAACTAAAAGGCCATATTCTCGCCCAACTCAAGGAGATTCCTTTTTACGGGAAGGATCACGAAGACGCTTACAAGCACTTGGACGAAGTGAATGATGTGGCGGATTGCTTCAACGTCCCGAATGTTCCACGCGAGACCCAGCTTCTTCGCATGTTTCCTGTCACATTTAAGGGAGCTGCAAAAGATTGGTTAAAGTCACTCCCTCCCGGATCGGTCACCACATGGGCTAAGATGAAAGAAGAGTTCATAGACCATTTCTGCCCGCCCTCCAAGATAGCCAAGCTAAAGAAAGCCATTGCCAACTTCGAGCAACAACCCAGAGAATCCCTTTATGAAGCTTGGGAAAGATACAAGAGCCTACTTAGAAATTGCCCACACCATGACCTTAATAGCCAACAAGAGGTCTCCATTTTCTATGATGGAGTCAATGTCACCACAAGGCAATTGCTTGATTCTCAAGGCCCGCTCACAAAGAAGGCGCCCCCGTTAATTAAAGAATTAATTGAAGAATTCTCTAAGCACTCTAGAGAATACCATAATCCGAGAAACGAAGTAAGTCGTGGGGTAGTGAACGCGACAAATGATAGCATGGCGGCGGTGATAGCTAAGCTTGATAGTCTAGATCGAAGAATGACAAAAATGGATCAAGCAATCCATGCTATTAGGGTAGGATGCGAAAATTGTAGAGGGCCCCATCTCACAAAGGATTGTGATTTGGATGAGAATGGAAATAAGAAAGCTCAAGTCTTTTATTCAAGTGGTGATCGATATGATGAAAATTGGTGGAAACCTAAGAAGGATTGGCTACCATACGAGGAGTATAAGAAGGCAAAGGAGGAGAAATACAAGCAGAAGGAGAGGGGACTATACCAAAAGGAAGAACCGGTAGAAAAGAAAGCCGATTTAGAAGAGTTATTCACTAGATTCATAGCCGCGTCTGAAAAAAGACACAGTGATCACGATGCTGCCATACATGAGACCAGAAACATGCTTAGGAATCAGCAAGCATCAATTCTCAACATTGAGAAACAGCTAGGGCAGCTTGCGCATCAAGTGAATGATAGAAGACCGGGTCAACTTCCGAGTAACACCGAACCCAATCCAAGAATGGAGAATGTAAGTGTAATAACCTCCAGCAGTGAAGAAACATTCACAGAAGCACTGAAAATCTCCAAGAAGAAGGCAGAAAAGGTAGAAGAATCGGATCTAGCAAAACCCGATCCGACTAGCCGAGTCACTCCAATGGACTCGACGAGTCCATACGTAAATGATAAAACTGCCAGTTCTTTAAAGCCTTATAATCCTCCTCTGCCATACCCAATCAAAGCCATGCTTGCAGAAAAAGTAGAAGCATACAGAACCTTCATGACGCATGTTAAAGCTTTACAAGTTAATGTGCCATTTGTGGAAACAATGCTCCAAACACCCAAGTACTTCAACTTGCTTAAGGGCCTTTTTGCTGCTAGGAAAGATTTGGCTGAAGTCGCGGAAATATTGATGAGTGAGCTACCTGTAAAGAAGGGTGATCCGGGAAATATTGTGATCCCGTGCCAATTTGGTAATGAAGTTTCCACCCGAGCATTAGCTGATTCGGGGGCAAGAATTAATCCATTGCACCATTACCTTGAAATCAACCATAGAGTTAACCAACGAAAGAATTAATCCATTGCACCATTACCTTGAAATCAACCATAGAGTTAACCAAGTTGAACTAAACAGAAGTTCCTTTCCAATTATTGAATCTAGTTAAGTCGTTATTTTCTAGTTCTTAAATTAGTAATAGTTAGTAAGTTTCTAGTCTTGTAAAACTAGAGAAAACCCCTACTTCCTAATTAACTTAGATAAAATTAGTTTTTAATTTAATTTGCCGTTCCCTGTGATCGATACCCTGCTTATTTAGCTATACCACAATTGATAGGTTCACTGCCTTTTGTGAGTTATTTGATAATTAAAAATTGGTTTAAAACTAAGTGAGTTTGCACACATCATATATATATATATATATATATATATATATATATATATATATATATATATATATATATATATCATTGTCGTAAAAATCGGTTTATGTATCCGATTAATCGGCGCCTAGGCGCTTGGCGGCCTCTAACCACTTGCGAATAAGAGTTAGAGGGTAGGCTAATTGGCCTTGGTCTTAATCAGTTAAAGTTGGTCCAATTCAATCCAAATCGGACTAATCGATCCAAATCAGACTATAAATCAAACCTGGTCAAACAAGTCGAATGGCTCAATGGAGCCACCTAGCCAAGAAAATTGTCGGCTCAATAGAGTCTTCATCTTTTGTTCCACAGGCGATGTGGGATACCCAAACCTTGAACTTTTCCATTCCTTTGTAGTTTATACATCCTTCTTTATATATATATATATATATATATATATATATATATATATATATATATATACAACACAAAGATATTTATTCGTTTACACGTTACGTTAATTTAATACTAGCTGTGAGACCCATGTATTACATGAGTTATGTAGCACCTGGTTCTTGGTACGTATTCTGTTATTAAATCTTCAATTATTTTGCATTTTTGGCCTTGGACTCGGCGAGTCGAAGGACTGACTCGCCGAGTAGAAGCGGGATGAGACGCGGAGTTTAAGTTGCGGACTCGGCGAGTAGCCGCTGTCTGGAAAAAAACCCTAATCCAGGGGTTTGCACCCTATTTAAACGACCTTATGCATCCTCCATTCCCCACTTTATGCTCCCAAACACTTCTCATAGCAAATCCTAGTCGTTCTTGAGAAAATCTAAGGCTTTTGAGTGATTCTTGTGAGTTTTGACCTCAAGGAAGAAGGAAGAGCATAGATGGATCAAGAGGAAATTGAAGGATTCGAGTTTGGTTCATCATTTGCAGTCTACAGAAGGTATAAAGTCTGAACCTTGGTCATTCATTTGTTACATCCCTCTTTGAGGTGATTTCGGGCTTTTATAAGCCATTTTTGGTGGCCAACCATGTTTGAAAACATGGTTGGGGGTTTGAGCTTTTGGATCATGTCATTATTGGAGTCACAAGACAGATTTGGGTTGCTTTTGCACCCAAGGAAGGCCCCATGCAACAAAAGAACCATTTTAGAGCCTTTTAAGCTCAAAAGTCTCATGCATGCACGTAAAGTTTGTAACTTTAAGTGCTAGATCGAGTTTAGGGGCTTGGATCTATCTTTTGGACAAGTGTTGTACATCAGAAATCGAAGTTTTAAGGAGGGGATGTGACCGACTCGGCGAGTCCATTCCTGGACTCAGCGAGTCCAAGGGTTCTGTCCCATATTAGTGAGGGTCAAAAGGACCAGATGAGTCTGGAAAGATTTTAAGGAGTCCCGGGATTGACACAACGTTCTGGACTAAGCAAATTGTTCTGGAAATTCATGGTACTCGGCGAGTGCATGAACAGACTCGGTGAGTCCAAGGAAATCTTCATAGAACTCGACAAGTTGTTCATCAACTCGGCGAGTCGAGGACAGAACGTGTTCATCGGATGAAGATTAACTCGACGAGTTGTTCATACAACTCGGCGAGTTAGATGAAGGACCATTGAGTATCAGTTAGGAAGTGAACTCGTCGAGTCAATGCCTAACTCGATGAGTAGAGACGGGAGTAAAGACAATCGACTAGATATGGACTCGACGAGTTAGCAAGCCAACTCGGCGAGTCGGGTCAACTAGAAGTTGACTTTGACTTTGACTTGAATTTGGTTTGGAATCGGTTAGGGGTAAAATAGTCATTTTACCCTGGGAATAGTATCAATGTCTGATTAAGTGTTTTATGTAAATATAGTCGGGGGATCACCGGAGCAGTTGTCAGACATTTGTGGACCAGCTTTTCAGCAGCCAGCCTTTTGAGGTGAGTTTCCTTCCAGTAGGAATGGGTCTAAGGCACCAAGGACGGCCTATATAGACGATATGATAGTATCGGAGTGTGGGCAAAGCCCGTATCTCATAGTTGAGTTTGATGATGATATATGCTAGTGTGGTAGAATTATTTATACTCGTTGTCTGTGTGATACTTGTATGTTATGGTTTAGTAGCTGAGTGTGGGCGAGGCTCGTATCTCTCGGATAGCGGAGTGTGGGCGAGGCCAGTATCTCCCAGATAGCAGAGTGTGGGCGAGGCCCGTATCTCCCAGATAGCAGAGTGTGGGCGAGGCCCGTATCTCCCAGCTAGCGGAGCGTGGGCGAGGCCCGTATCTCCTAGCTAGCGGAACGTGGGCGAGGCCCATATCTCCATGAGTGTGGGCGAGGCCCGTATCTCCATGAGTGTGGGCGAGGCCCGTATCTCCTAGTTGTTCATTATATGATTGTATGGTATGTGGTATTATGGGGGAACTCACTAATCTTCGTACTTACAGATTACAGTTTTGTTTTCAGGTACCTCTTCTTCGAAGGGGAAGGAGCTGGCGCGGTAGTGGCACATCATACACACATTGTTTTCCGCACCATGAGTTATTCTGGGTTTTGTACTCTGACATTATGGTTGTTTTTATGTTTTGGTTTTCAGACACGGAATATGTTTATGAAATGATGGGATCAAAGGATGTTTATTCACAAATGTTTTCCAAAGTGTTGATTTAAAAATGAATTTTTTGGTCATGAAAATTGGGTCGTTACAAGTTGGTATCAGAGCCCTGGTTTGAGGGATTCGGACACACCTTCGGGGGTGTCTGAACTCAAATCAAGGGATTAAAGGATTTCGAAAAAGAAAAAGTTTTTTAAAGGATTAAGTAAAGATTTTTACGAAAGAACGAAGTGTGTGATGTGCGCGACCGGCCGAGCTCAAGTAAGTATTCCCCAAAGTACCCATATAATGTTATATTATGTTTATTAGATTCAGTAGAACAACATGCTAGAATAGGACTAAGGATCTAGGGATGATGCCTTATGTGCCTGCTTGATGTGCTTCAGCTTATGAGAATTGCATGCTAGTATTGAGTAGACAGTAATAGGATAGCCTAATTAGGTTATGCCTGGTAGTATGAGCTTAGCATTATATGCTAGTTCAACTTCTCATTTTGAGGCCAGTTTTGCTTGAGTAGTTTTCCTCCGTCCGAATGTGTGACAACCCGAAATTTCCATTTTGTACGAACATTAACTATTCAATAGAAGCTAGTCCAGTTTCAATGAACTTCAGACTTTTCCGAATAAGTTTGTGTACATTAGGGTTTACGTTTAAGGAGATATCAGGAGAGTGGATGCTTATGGGTTTGTGAAACTTGAGCATTTCAAAACTTCATAATGTTAGAGTCCAATTCCGGAATAAAAATATTTTCTGCCAAAATATTTCAGGACTATAAATAGATTTCTGAACTAAATTCATTCATTATTCACATTTCCAACTAGAGAAAAGCCATTTTCTCTCTCACGGATCTTCGGGTTTTCATCCCAAATCGTGAGTACACTTCCCTAGTTGTGTTATAATGCTTGTTTTATGCTTAATAACATAAATTACATGTCAAATATGTGAGATCCGGGAGTTTACCGCCCAAGAACGTTCTTGGGGAGTAAACTCCAAAATGAAGCTTTAAGGCTATCTAGTCCCATTTCCTTGTTAGGTAACTAGTTTAGGATAATATGTATGATCATTTGAGGCTAAAAATCAACCAAGAACACATAGCTTTGGGAGTTTACGGCCCAAGAGTTTCTTGGACCGTAAACACCAATTTCAAGGGCTTAAATGTGCCCTAATCACTCCTAAAGGCTTTAGACTTTAACCCTCAATTACTTCTAGCTAATATGGGGACATTAACACATCAAAATCACCCCTAAAAGGGAGTTTACCACCAAGAAATGCTCTTGGGCTATAAACACCAAGTAAGGGCACCAAAGTGTGCCTAGGGTTCCCCTTAGCCTTAAACAAAAGCCTAGAACTTATCCTACTTGTGCAAGAGACTTGAAAGAATTAAAACATCCATCCCATGAGAGTTTACGACCATAAACTCTAAGGGATATGGTCTTTTGGCCGTAAACTCCTCAAAGGAGTATTATCTATGCCCTAAAGTACCCAAAGGATTAAACCACCAAGCTAGGCTTATTCTAGAAATCATTTAGCACCTTAAATCACCCAAAACAACCAAGATTGGAGTTCACGGCCGTAAACTCAAGGGTTTACGACCGTAAACTCCTTGGGTGGGGTTTATTGGGTAATAAACTCTTATACAAGGTCCTTTGGTACATTAAACCCCTTTAGCCTTGTGCCATAACAACTTAGATGCAACCATTAGGACCTATAACACTTATACAAAGTGTATACATGTTCCTAAGTGTACCAACTTATTTCATTAAGTTATTATTTGGCTAATTAGTTATATATATGCTCATTATATGATAACTAGGCTCATGCGTGTGAACAAGTCTCCGTTTGCCACCTAGCACGGTATCCGACACTACAATCCAAACCACTCACCACAAGTGAGTTCATACCCCTTTAATTAACCTTTGAAGTACTTTTCAATGTTTTAAATACTTTTATGGGGGGGGGGGGGAATACAAGTTAAATGCTTATAGTTATTGCATCAATCACATGTGATTACATTAAATCACATGTGATTAATAACTAGAAAACCGATGATTTTATCACTATTCAAACTGTTTATAAAACTGTTTTACTTCAAAATGTTTTACAAACTCTTTTACTTATCAAATAACTTTATTTAAACTTTTTTATACTTCTTATAAATTGCATGACCATATATGTATAGATATATAAGCAATGTTTAAAGGGCTTAGGAAGGCCATCCGCCCTATTTCCTTTTTGCGCTTGAGATGTGGTCTGGTGGGATTTCGGGTAGCCCTACGAAGGTCGTTTCAATATTAATTATATATCAAATGTACATATATAGACATAAAAGTACTCCTTTATTCATACTTATCAGTACATCATCAGTAAGTTACCATCGGGGTAACACAGGATCATACTACTACAATTTCTAGATCAATGAGTCAGTTCATTCATGAGTCAATACATTACATTACTATGAGAACATATACATTACATTACTACGAGAACATATACTACTATACTAGAAAGAGAACATATACAACTATACTAGAACAGTTCATTACATTACATATACAAGAATACGTTAACAATTGTGATCCACTGTATGGGAGCATGCCTTAATTGACATGACCCGAGTTGTAGCCAGAGTCTCTTGAAGGGAGAGCGTGAGTTTGCGTATAGATCTATACTGGATTGACTATCCTACACCTTGCTGCTAGCTACAGCAGGACCGGCAGGTCTGTGGGTGCCAAACGTCATACCTTATTTTTCGACTATACGTTGTCGATGTTACCAGTCTATAGTATGGTGCAATTTATCACATAATACCTTAATATAAATCCGGTTTAAGGTAGTTAGTACAACAGTAGTTTCTATAATACAACACTACAGTACTACAATAATTTACCCATTACATACATTTGGTGATTATTTCACTTAAACATAAATGTACAAACTATATTTTGTTAAATGATAGTTACACTTGGGAAATTACACACTTTTACAACAAACGAGCATACAAAACAGTTAAGCCTTGGTAGAAGGCTACTTTAATAGAAAATATAGATTTTTCTGA
Organism: Lactuca serriola; assembly: GCF_051521515.1. Taxonomy (NCBI): domain Eukaryota; kingdom Viridiplantae; phylum Streptophyta; class Magnoliopsida; order Asterales; family Asteraceae; genus Lactuca; species Lactuca serriola. Next base: position 288,207,303 of record NC_136410.1, read on the forward strand.
GAGATTCAAACTTGTACAAACACTTACAAACATTTACTTACATTTTCAAAATTACACTTGAGACATGTTCAAACGTTTTTGGATGACAAACACTGACACTAAAATACTTATGAACTCACCAGCTTAATGTTGATAAACTCTTTCAAAATAACTTGTATTCTCAGGTCATCAGTAGACAGGTACCGATGCCAGCTTTTGAGAAGATGGAGCGCATTCAAGACTCATCTTATTATTTTGATTTACATTATATTTTTGGTGTCTAAAACTGTACAGAACACGCTTGTATTAAAATTATATATTTAATGCAATGGATGATGTTGTTTGCTTATTTACATTTACTGTGTTGTGATACTATACATGACGTCCTCCGCCCCAGAACGTTTCCGCCGTTCTTGGTTTTGGGGTGTGACAGAATGCTACTTTATTCGTGCTACATAGGACTCTGCGTGATGGAAGTTAGTCATTAGGTGAATACGTCACATTACATGTGATCAAGGTTGAATAATCTCAGAGTAATGGATTTGGCCCTATTGCACAGCTCTTGTTTGAGTCTAACCGTTGTAGGGACGAGTATGTTACTCGAAGGATTATCTGAGCCTCATCACATGTGATGGTATTCAGGTAATGGCTAATTGGCATTACAAGGAGGCCTTCAGCGGCTGAGGACCGGTTTGGGTGGAGTCAGAGATTTTCCCTAGGGCGAGCCTATAATGGGAATAACAGAGGATCAGTAGTGGAGAAAGGGATCTGGTGGAGTCAAGGCTGTCCTTGAGGAAGGTACGGATAGATGTGGAAGGTAGTATGGGCCCGTACTACCGAAAGCAGAGGATCCGTACCCGAATTAAGGAAGGCTGAGGCAAGACCAGGGAACTTGTAATAGATGTGATCCCTGTAGAGGTATCAGTATCACTAATGGTTGCCTGTGTGTATTGCAGAATGGTGGTATTACGTTAGAGGCCAGCAGGTGGCAGTTCTGGAGAGGGATCGGGTTCAGGATCAGGTTCCGAGCTAGTAGATGAGAGGCTACGCGAGTCCATCGCGTTAGAGATCACCAGAGGCATCCTTGATTCGACCCCCATCATTTTTGAGTCGATCAAGGAAGGGATAGTTGAGCTGTTGGAGGACCGCCTCAGGGCGTTCAGGAGTGACATGGCATCTGGCCAGTCAGGGTCTCGCACACTATCCTTTAAGGACTTCAGGGGCAGTGGTGCGCCGGATTTCCATGGGGCGAAGGACCCCATTGCTGCTAGACGATGGATTGCGGACATTGAGTCCGCACAACTGACCAGCTTCTGCCCCAAGGGGTTGAAGGTGAGATACGCAGCAGGGTGTTTGAGAGACAGAGCTAGAGACTGGTGGGAGTCTGTTGGTGACTCATTGGGAGCCTCGGTTGTTGAGGCTATGATATGGTCGGATTTTGTGACCCGGTTCCGAGCAGAGTTTGCGTCAGTGGTAGAGCTTCAGCAGCTGGCCAGAGAGTTTTTGGACATGAGACAGACTACGGAGACTGTGGCGGAGATCATCGCCAAGTTCCGGGAGAGGGCATTGCTGGTGCCCCAGTATGTGAGAGACGAGGATATGAGGAGGACCCGCTATCATGAAATGCTACACGCTGACATTCGAGAGCATGTTAGCTTTTCAACTTGCCCTACCCTGGAGTCCATGATTGCCAGGGCAAGGGAAAAGGAGATTGATTTGGAGCATATCCGGAAGAGGAAGGTAGAGGCGGGGCAGGTGGCTGGGGCTTCGAGGAAGAAGCCCATGGGATCAGATGGTAGGCCAAAAGGCCAAGGAGGACCGGGCCACTGCGGCAGGTCGCACGAGGGAGCATGTAGATTAGGATCGTTGGGCTGCTACAAGTGCGGCAAGATGGGACACTTTAGCAGGGATTGTACTGCCCCTGCCTCGGTTGTTCAGACGTCTGAGTTGCTGTGTTTCCACTGCAACTAGAGGGGCCACAAGAGGGCCAATTGCCCCTAGTTGACAGCAGCATCAGCGCCGGTGAAGGCGCCAGCTCTAGCGACCTTGAGGATCACAGATGCACGGTAGGGCAAGTCGGAGGCTCCAGTGGTGAGGAGCCGGGCCTTTCAGCTGACTACAGAGGAGGCACGCGCCACACCCGATGTGGTGACGGGTATGATTTCTTATTTATGCTTTATGTTATGTTGCTGTATTTTTGATATGTTATATGTATGTGCTCTGTTTAGGATCGTTCCATTTGAACGGTATCCCAGTTCAGGTGTTGTTTGATTCGGCGGCTACCCGATCATTTGTTTCTCTTGCGCTTAGCAAGAAGTTTCTTGAGTCCTCGGGCATGTTGGATTGCCCTCTAGAGGTTGAGATTGCGGATGACCGGTCGGTGTGAGCATCAGAGGTCTTCCGGGATTGTGTATTGAGATTGTTTGAGGAGCAGTATTGATGGGTTTTGAGCATTCTAACACTTCCTAAGTGTACATGCAACCCTAATAACCTTGGATCTATGTTTGTCTAATTATCATGCAAAGTTGAATTCCAAGGTTATATTCCTATCTAGCATACATGGGGAACAATTTTAACTTAAAGTATAGATAGAATAACTTACCTTGTTGTTGCTTGTATTCCTTGAAACCTTGTGAGCCTAGCACCCCAAGTGTGATGCCTCAAATGCTTCACACAACACCAAATGCTCTTGGAAAGACTCTTGAGATAACACACACTTCTCAAAATCGGCCAAGCCCTCTTGTTTCTTATGTCTAGCCGTTTTTGGTGGAGAATGGGATCCTTATATAGTGTTGACACATCTAGGGTTACACCATGTAAACACTAATGTGTCATGACTTTTCATTTCCATGACCCATGGGTTTGTAACTCCCATGGAGCATCCATGGAGCATCCTATGGGTAGAACCCAACTTGATAATCCATGGAGCCTCTTAGCCCACTATACAAGATATGGATGATTTACATAATCAACCCATATATTTAATTAGTTATCCTTTGATCACTTAATTAATTCCAAATTAATTCTTGATCAAAGTAATCAAATAATATTATTAATATATTAGAACTTATAATATATTAATAATCTCCAAGTGTTATTTCTCTCATTTAGTCTAACCAATTGCATGGTGCCATGCAACCCAAATGGACCATGCCGGGTCGGGTCAAGTACAAGCCCGAAATAGTTATGGACTTAGACACCTTATCCAACAGTCTCCCACTTGGATAAGTCTAATAACTATATCTCTAGTACTTCAGGAACCGACCGGCAATCGTAGCTCTTTCAAGGTCTCTCGGAACTGAGAAGATGATGGTACGCCATTTAAGATAAGTGATCATATAATCCTCCGTTCTAGATATCAGCCGGACAAATACATGGAACAATGTCTTACTTATTGTCCAGCAGTTTGTTTCCCGATTTCCGATTTGTTTGACATAGAACTTAATTGAACACATCAACTTAGTTCTGACCGGGCCCGGTACATGGGTCAAAACAAAATCATCGAGGGGCCCAGATATCAGCTTCTAATCCAAGAAGGAACAGATAAACTTCGACCCATATGTTTGTTCTACCACTCATTGAATTACACACAAAAGTACGTTTTATAACATCGAGTTACCAATGCGGTTTCGTACAGTCAATGCATAACCAACTTGTAAGTAACAAATCATATCTCTAGGTTTGAAGACTTATATGATATTACCGTCTCACGATCACTCGAGATAGAATTCCATGAAGTGATTCCAGTGAGCGTGGGTTGAGTCCAATGCTCAGAACTTATGAGCACTCATGATTGTTGTAGCCTTGTCCAACACCTTAGACCTCTACAACCCATCATGACAGTCTTGATTCATACCTACTTCCGACATATGACCGACTGTGGAGGTTTGAATAATATGTTATACCAAACAAAATTATTCTGGAAGTCAAAACATGCAAAAGAAATATAGTAAACGATTGACAAGAGATAGCAACACTTTACTCATAAATAAAACACCTTTTATTCATCATCAAATGTCAATTACACTTTACAAATTTCTGGGTTATCTAACTACTAAAACTTATATCATCCTTCAGCCCTATGCTCCGAGCATGCTGGAGATGCTTAACCCTACTCAGTCCCTTCGTGAGGGGATCTGCTGGGTTCTCATCCGATGATACCCTCTTTGCCACGAGGAGTCCTTCTTCGATCCGATGTCTGATGAAATGGTATTTTCTGTCGATGTGTCTGGATCTCCCGTGATCCCTTGGTTCCTTAGCTAAGGCAACAACACTTTCACTATCACAGAAAATTTCCATTGGCTCTTTAATAGCTGGTACAACTCCAAGGTCTCCAATGAAGTTCTTCAGCCATATCGCCTCCTTTGCTGCTTCGCTGGCTGCAATATACTCTGATTCACAAGTAGAATCTGCCACTGTCTCTTGCTTGGAACTCTTCCAAGAAATTGCTCCTCCGTTTAGGGTAAAGACCCAGCCCGACTGAGAGCGGAAATTATCCCTATCAGTCTGAAAGCTAGCATCACTATACCCTATAACTCTCAAGTCATCACTTCCACCAAGGGTAAGGACCCAGTCCTTAGTCCTCCGTAGGTACTTGAGGATATTCTTTACCGCAGTCCAGTGTGCCTTGCCAGGGTTCGCCTGATACCTGCTAACCATGCTCAAGGCAAAAGCTACATCGGGTCGAGTACACGTCATAGCATACATGATCGATCCTACAGCCGAAGCGTAAGGTGTTCGACTCATTTCTGCTATCTCAGCCTCAGTGCTAGGGCTTTGTGTCTTACTCAATCTGGTGTTACTCTGGATGGGTAACTCTCCTTTCTTGGAATCCTGCATGCTGAATCGCTTCAGCACTTTATCCAAGTAGGTACTCTGACTAAGTCCAATTAGTCTTTTACTCCGATCTCTCAAGATTCTTATCCCTAGAATATAGGCAGCTTCACCAAGGTCCTTCATAGCGAAACACTTCCCAAGCCAGGACTTTACTTCCTGCAGGGTTGGAATGTCGTTTCCTATGAGTAGTATGTCATCCACATACAATACCAAGAAGCTAACTATACTCCCACTAGCCTTGACATACACACAAGATTCATCTTCACTCCTAGAAAAGCCAAATTCCTTGACCTTTCATCAAAGCAAAGATTCCATCTGCGAGGTGCTTGCTTCAATCCATAAATGGATTTCTCAAGCTTACACACTCTATTAGGGTACTCGTTGCTGACAAAACCCTCTGGCTGACTCATGTAAACATCTTCAGCCAACTTCCCATTAAGGAAAGCGGTTTTGACATCCATCTGCCATATTTCATAGTCATGAAACGCAGCTATGGCTAACAGAACCCGAATAGACTTAATCTTGGCTACCGGAGAAAAGGTCTCATCATAATCCACTCCAGGAATTTGAGAGAAGCCCTTTGCAACCAGTCTAGCCTTATAAGTGTGTACTTTACCATCCATGTCGGTCTTCTTCTTGAAGACCCATTTGCACCCTACTGTCTTACGACCTGGTACATTCTCAACCAAGTTCCAAACTTGATTGTCATACATGGATTGTATCTCGCTATCCATAGCCTCTTTCCATTTAGCAGACTCGGGGCCTGCCATGGCTTCCTCGTAGCTGTTAGGGTCATCTTGACTTACTAGTGTTTCATCACTAATAAGTGTCTCACCTTCTGCAGTAATATGGAAACCATAGTAATGCTCAGGTGCACTCCTAACTCTCGTGGAACATCTCAGAGGTACAGATTTGTCAATTTGCTCAACAGGAGTTTCCTCCTCAAGTTGAGGGCTAGAGTTTGAAGTTCCTTCACCGCTTGATTCTTGAATTTCTTCAAGATCAATTTGCCTCCCACTGTCTCCTTGGCTTATAAACTCTCTTTCTCGAAAGACTCCTCTTCTTGCTACAAAGACCACATTGTCACTAGGTCTGTAGAAGAGGTAACCAAAGGATTGCTGTGGGTAACCGATGAAAATACACCTCTCGCTTCGAGGTTCGAGCTTATCATGAGTCTCGCGTCTCACGAAAGCCTCGCAACCCCAAATCTTGATGTGGTCTAGTTTAGGTACTTTACCAGTCCACATCTCGTGAGGAGTTTTGGCAACTTTCTTTGTAGGGACTAGATTGAGGATATGGGCGGCAGTCTCTAAGGCATACCCCCAGAATGAGATTGGTAGCGTAGCTCGACTCATCATGGAACGAACCATATCTAACAAGGTTCGATTACGCCTCTCAGCCACACCATTCAACTGTGGTGTCCTGGGAGGTGTCAATTGTGAGACTATCCCACATTCCCTTAGATAGTCGAGGAACTCTGAACTAAGATACTCACCACCACGATCGGATCGAAGCATCTGAATGTTCCTGCCCAATTGATTCTCGACTTCCTGTTTAAATTCCTTAAACCTCTCGAAAGTCTCTGACTTATGCTTGATCAAGTAGACATATCCATATCTACTATAATCATCAGTAAAAGTCAAATAATAACGATTAGCATCCCTTGTGGCATGTTTGAATGGTCCACACACATCCGTGTGTATAAGGTCCAACAAACCTTCACCCCTCTCACATGAACCTGTGAAGGGTGACTTTGTCATTTTTCCAAGTAAGCATGATTCGCAACTATCATCTGACTTTAGGTCAAACGACTCCAAGACTCCATCCTTTTGGAGTTGGCCTATGCGTTTCTTGCTTATATGTCCAAGACGACAATGCCATAACGATGCTTTATCCAAGTTATTATTAGTAGAATCAATACACAAAACATTATTTCCCAAGTTATCTACAACAGATACAGCTTCATACACACCATCACAAGGTAATGCTTTAAAATAAAAGACATTATTATAGAACACATCTATAGAACCAACTTCATTATTAAATGAAAAGGTAAACCCTTGTTTGTACAAAGCATGAAAGGAAATAATATTTCTTGCCATTCCTGGCGAATAACAACACTTATTCAAATCTAAACTAAACCCACTACTTAGCGATAAAGTATAAACTCCAATCTTGGTAACAGGTATAGCTTTCCTATTCCCCATGATCAAGTTTATCCTTCCTTGCTCCACATCCTCACTTCTTCTTAGTCCCTGCAAGTCACAACAAATGTGAATACCACACCCGGTATCAAGGACCCAAGAATTAGAATGGGGTGAGTTATTAGAAATGATAGTGTAAATACCTGCATGGTTGGGTTTAACTTTCCCATCCTTCACATCTTGCTGGTATTTTGGGCAGTTCCGCTTCCAATGAGCTTTTTCATGGCAATAGAAGCATTCAGCCTCTTTTGGGTCAGAAGAAGGAGTAACGAAACCTTTCTTGGTTCCATTTGAAGAAGAGCCATCAAGGGTCCGAACCTTGGTACCCTTAGAAGAGCTCTTTTGATGGGTTTTAGCCATAAGAACTTTCCTATGTGCGCATGCAAAACCCTAATGCTTGGATCTAGGCTTTCTAATAAACATGCATTGAATCCAAGTCTTCTAATGACTAATTAGGTTAAACAAGAACATTGAAACAGATCTAGAATCATACCTTTGAGTTCCTTGTTGATCTTGAGGTCTTGGAGCTTCTAGAGTCACAAGTGTCACTCCTCTAATGGCTTACAAACACCAAAGCAAGGAGGATGATTTGGGAGAGAGGAGAGGGGAGGAATTCGACCAGAGGTTCCTTACTTTAGGTCAAGTATCGAATTCCATCAGCCATGGGGTCTATTTATACTTGCAGACTCCTTAAGGATTACAGATAAGTCCCTATCAGATAATCTTCTCTTAAGGCTATCCAAATCCATTCCTAGATAAGTATATGGACGATTTAAGCTTTCCTAAAGCTCTTAGAATCCGTCCAAACCATATCCAAATGGATTTACAGTTCAAAGCTTAACTATCAAACAATTGACAGTTTATACCCCTTTACTTAATTAATCTCTTTAAGTCACCAAATTAATTCTAATTAATTCTATGACTTATATTAATCAAATAACAAATATATTATTCATTATATTATTCACATAATATATTAATAATATTTACTCTCTCTTAATAAATCATCCTATCAAGTTGCTATGGTGAAGGCAACCCAAAAGGACCATGCATAACCGGATCAAATACTTGCCTAATATAGTTGCAGCCTTAGACACTATTCCAACAGTCTCCCACTTGGATAAGTCTAGTAACTATACAAGTACAATTCGGTTTGCAATCATAGCTCTCAAAGACGCTGTCAACTCTGATCTAATCAATCTTGTCCTTTAGATAAGGGAACGTACAGTCCTCTGTTAGATATCATGCTGACAATCCTATGGAATGGTTAGTCAAGCATTTAGGTTTCTCGATCTCTGATTTATTCGACATAGAACTTAATCGAACACATCAATTTAGTTCTGACCGGGCCCGGCACATAAGTCAAATCAAATCATCGAGCGGCCGAGATATCACTTTTACCTTCTTAGATAAAAGTTACAGATAAACTTCGACTTATATGCATTTACTTATTCATTTACCAACTATACACAACAATACGTTTTATAACACCAAGTTACTGATGCGTTTTCGTATTATCAATGTACAATCAATTAACAAATAATAAACCATATATCTAGGTTTTAAGACTATATGATATTATCGTCTTGCGATCACCTTTTATATCTTATTCCATAAGGTGATTCCAGCAAGCGCGGGTTTATTCTAATGCTCAAAACCAGTTCATAAGCACTCATGAACGTTGCAGCAATCCTTTGCTATGTCTAACGCCATTTAGACACTCTACACACCAATTCATGACAATCTTCTTTCATATCTACTCCCAACATATGAACGATTGTGGATCATTTGAATAATTCGATTATTCCTAATAACCTCAATTATTCTGGAAGTCAAAACATGCAAAGTGAAACAATAGGTAAACAATTAACATAAGATAGTAACATTACTCATAAATAAAACTCCTTTATTTAATCATCAAATGTCAATTACATTTATCTATTACACGTTTCTAATACTATCTAATCTATGCTAATATCATCCTTCAGCCCAATACTCCTAGCATGCCGCAAGTGCTTAACCCTACTTAGTCCCTTCGTAAGCGGATCTGCTGGGTTATCTTCTGATGATATCCTCTTTACCACGAGTTGTCCTTCTTCTACACGATGTCTAATGAAGTGATATTTTCTGTCGATATGTCTTGATCTACCATGATCCCTCGGTTCCTTGGTTAAGGCAACCGCACCTTCGTTATCACAGAAAATCTCCATTGGCTCCTTTATGGCAGGTACGACTCCAAGATCACCGATGAAGTTCTTTAGCCATATTGCCTCCTTCGACGCTTCGCTCGTTGCAATGTACTCTGATTCGCACGTTGAATCAGCTACGGTTTCCTGCTTGGAACTTTTCCATGTCACTGCTCCTCCATTTAGGGTAAAGACCCAGCCCGACTGCGAACGGTAGTTGTCCCTGTCGGTCTGAAAACTGGCGTCACTATACCCTCGCACCTTCAAGTCATCACTCCCTCCGAGAACTAAGAACCATTCCTTTGTCCTCCGAAGGTACTTAAGGATATTCTTCACCGCAATCCAATGTGCTTTTCCAGGATTCCCTTGATATCTGCTAACCATGCTCAAAGCGAAGGCTACATCAGGGCGAGTACAAGTCATAGCGTACATGATTGAGCCAACTGCGGAAGCGTATGGTACTCGGCTCATTTCTGCTATCTCAGCTTCGGTACTCGGACTTTGAGTCTTACTCAATTTGGCATTACTTTGTATCGGTAGTTCTCCCTTCTTTGAGTTTTCCATGCTAAAACGTTTCAGTACCTTCTCTAAGTAAGTATTCTGACTAAGTCCAATTAGTCTCTTACTTCTTTCTCTTATTATCCTTATTCCCAAAATGTAAGAGGCCTCTCCGAGGTCCTTCATAGCGAAACACTTCCCGAGCCAGGACTTTACCTCCTGCAGAGTCGGGATGTCGTTTCCTATGAGTAATATGTCATCGACATATAGAACGAGGAAGCTTACTATACTCCCACTGGCTTTGACATACACACAAGATTCGTCTTCGCTTCGTACAAATCCAAACTCTTTGACTTTCTCATCGAAACAAAGATTCCATCTGCGAGATGCTTGCTTAAGTCCATAAATGGACTTCTCAAGCTTACACACTCTATCCGGATGCTTCGGATCCACAAACCCCTCTGGCTGAGCCATGTAAACATCCTCAGCCAGCTTTCCGTTAAGGAAAGCGGTCTTGACATCCATTTGCCGAATCTCATAATCATGAAATGCGGCAATTGCTAACATCACTCTAATAGATTTAATCTTCGCAACTGGTGAGAAGGTCTCATCATAGTCAACTCCGGGAGTTTGAGTAAAGCCCTTCGCGACCAATCGCGCTTTATATGTGTGTACGTTCCCATCCACGTCGGTCTTATTCTTGAAGATCCATTTGCACCCAACGGTCTTACGTCCGGGCACGTAATCAACCAAATTCCAAACTTGGTTGTCATACATGGACTGGATCTCGCTATCCATTGCCTCTTTCCATTTTGCAGACTCCGGGCCTGCCATTTCTTCCTTATAGCTATTAGGTTCATCAAGATTTACTAGTGTACCATCACTAATATACGTGTCCCCTTCGGTAGTAATATGAAAACCATAAAACTGGGGTAGAATCGGAACGTCTAAGAGGTAATGATTCGTCAATCGGTTCAACCGGAGTTTCCTCCTCGGGTTGAGTGCCAGCGGTAGAGGTTCCTTCATCTATCGACTCTTGAATCTCTTCAAGTTCGATTTGCCTCCCACTGTCTCCTTGGCTTATGAGTTCTCGCTCTCGGAAAACTCCTCTCCTTGCAACGAAGACAACATTGTCCTTCGGTCTATAGAAGAGATATCCAAAGGATGTCTGCGGGTAGCCGATGAAAATACATCGCTCACTTCGAGGTTCAAGCTTGTCGTGAGTATCTCGTCTTACGAAAGCCTCGCAACCCCAAACCTTGATATGTGCCAACGAGGGAGCTTTCCCTGTCCACATCTCGTGAGGTGTTTTGGCAACCTTCTTAGTAGGGACTCGGTTAAGGATATGGGCAGCAGTCTCTAAGGCATACCCCCAAAAAGAGATTGGTAGCGAAGCACGACTCATCATAGAGCGAACCATATCCAATAAGGTTCGATTACGCCTTTCTGCCACACCATTCAACTGCGGTGTCCTAGGAGGCGTCAATTGCGAAACTATTCCACACTCCTTGAGATAATCGTGGAATTCAAGACTTAGGTACTCTCCTCCTCGATCGGATCGAAGCATCTTGATTTTCCTGCCCAATTGATTCTCCACTTCATTCTTGAACTCTTTGAACTTTTCAAAGGTGTCTGACTTTTGCTTGATTAAGTAGATATACCCATATCTACTATAGTCATCGGTAAAAGTCACATAGAAGCGGTTCCCATCCTTCGTGGTTGATCTAAATGGTCCACATACATCGGTATGTATTAGGTCCAATAGACCCTCGCCTCTTTCACAAGTACTTGTGAAGGGCGACTTAGTCATCTTTCCAAGCAAACAAGACTCGCATGTGTCATCTTCCCTAAGGTCGAATGACTCCAACACTCCATCCTTTTGGAGTTGGGCTATGCGTTTCTTGTTGACATGTCCAAGACGACAATGCCACAAGGAAGCTTTATCCATACTAGTGGAAGAATCAATATTCAAAACATCATTTCCAAAGTCATCAACAATCATAACAGTTTCATATATTCCATTACATGGTATAACTTCAAAGTAAAAGACACCATTTAGATAAGCCAAAATAGAACCATTCTCATTATTAAAAGAAAATCTAAATCCTTGTCTATATAAACCATGAAATGAAATGATGTTTCTTGCCATTTCTGGCGAATAGCAACAATTGTTCAAATCTAAAACTAAACTATTCCTAAGCACTAAGGAATACACTCCAATCTTGGTTACAGGCGACGATCTTCTGTTCCCCATGATTAGATTGATCCTTCCTTGCTCCACATCCCTACTTCTTCTTAGTCCCTGCACATTAGAACAAATGTGATAACCACAACCGGTATCAAGAACCCAAGAAATAGCATGATTAGAATCGTTAGATTTGATTGTATATATACCTGCGAAAGATGGCTTGATCTTTCCTTCTTTGATTGCTTGCAGGTAATCCGGGCAGCTTCTCTTCCAATGTCCTATCTTGTGGCAGTGGTGGCACTCTGCCTCCTTCGGGTTAGAGCAGGGCTTAGCGGGATCAACTTTGGTCCCACTAGAAGAGGCACCATCTCGGGCTTTCACCTTGCGATAGTTCTTCGATGAAGCTTTCCTCTTCTTTCCCTTCCCTTGTGCAATAGCCAAGACAGGAGCAGCGGGCGGATTGGGAGTGGGTGCAACAGACTTGTCTTTGAAGTTGCTCTCAGCAACCCTCAAGAGACCTTGGAGCTTGCTTAGGGTGACCTCTTCTTTGTTCATGTGGTAGGTCATCCTAAATTGATTGTACATCGGAGGCAAAGAGTGAAGCACCATGTCGATCGCCAAATCCTCACCGAAGTCAACATTTAACTTGCGAAGGCGGTCGACATACCTTTGCATCTTTTGCAAGTGCACGGTAAGAGATTCTCCATGACCCATCTTCGCGGAAATCATGTTAGTGAAAATCTCGTACCTCTCTTGTCTCGCGTTTTGGTGATACCTCTCCAATAAGTCTTGGTGCATCTCGTACGGGTACATGTCCTCGTAGGACTTTTGGAATTCGGAGTTCATGGTGGCGATCATGATGCAATGTACCTTCGTTGCATCTCGCTCATGAGTTTCAAAGGCGGTGATTTCGGCGGGAGTAGCAATTTCGGGGTTGATTTTCTCGAGCTTCTCATCAAGGACATACTCTTTGTCCTCATAGCGAGCAATGGTGCGAATGTATCTTATCCATTCGCTAAAGTTCGTTCCATCGAAGGTGACCTTTTGGCAAAGGCTCATCAATGTGAAAGAACTAGCAGCAGCGTTGTTTGCGTTCGACATCTACAATTAGAAAAGGACAAGGATAGATTAGAATAAGAATCCCTAATCATCACCCAATAAGAAAATTAGGGCTAGGATCCAACAACAACATTTACATACTAGAAAAGGGATGCCGTAATCTAATATGCAAATAAATTGAAGGTAAGTGAATGACGATTCACTAATTCTCCATCACGAAACTTAAACTATTAGTCCTAAGTGTTTTTGAGAATTCCTAGGTTCGGATGAGATTCATTGAAACTATTCAATGGCATGTTTAAATCTCGATATGCCCCTCTTGTTTGTGACTGGGATGCCGAGGATCACAAAGCGGGTGTGAATTACCATGCAAATTCACATGGTGCCTTCATTGTAACAATCACCTATTCAATGTGCCGGTAAACCACACACGCTCCATTGAACTATGATAAACAACGAATCACCCTTTGCCACCTTCGCTTAGAACCAATTAGTGTGCCGGTAAACCACACACGCTCCACCAACATCTTAGCAAGGTGCAAAGTGTAATTTCATGGGATTGCATCAATTCACTTTTCCTAAAGTAACTAGGATTGGGAAATTTTAAGATATGTGTAGTTACTTTGTATTTCTTATTATACTTTTAATGAGAGGATGAGGTTGCCCTATCCTACCCGTTCGGCTAACGACCCTCCACCAATGAAGCAAGCGGTGGGTGTGAGTGTACACCCATTAAGCGCCATTTTATAGGCCGCAACCTTATACCCACCTTATAGATCGGCTTCGTGAATGAGGCCTACTAACGGTAAGACTAGCATTTAGTTATACATATATATATTATTCTAGTAATATCATATTAGTATAGGGTTGTATTTTAAAACTTTTAAAATCTAGGGTTTGAAATTTAAGTTGTCTAAATTTAAAGCTTTTAATCACAAAAGTAAATTTCAAAACATGAGGGTAGGTTTTAAACATTTTAAAACATGGAGGATCAAATAACAAATAATTCCAATTAACAATTAATATCCTAATTATCTATATTTGATTTATTCAAGATTTCTTTTAAGATAATTACCAAAATAATTAAAATAATTAATTAATTATCATATAAGGAAATTAAATATTTAATTAGTTGATAATTACCTTTAATTAGATCAAGATAATAGTTATATTTATCAGAAAAACGAATTAATGTTGATCTAATTAGTTTATGGTAAGTTAAGATAAGATAAACACAAAGAAATCCCGAATCTGGCCATTCCTGACGCCTGGACTCGCCGAGTGCACAAATGGACTCGCCGAGTCAGGCCTACTCGCCGAGTCCACTTTGAGACTCGCCGAGTCCATGACTCAGAAACCAAAAATTCGAATTTTGCAGGTTTGATTCAGTTAATCAAGCAACAATTTACAGAAAACCAAACCTGGCTCTGATACCACTGATGGGTTTTAGCCATAAGAACTTTCCTATGTGCGCATGCAAAACCCTAATGCTTGGATCTAGGCTTTCTAATAAACATGCATTGAATCCAAGTCTTCTAATGACTAATTAGGTTAAACAAGAACATTGAAACAGATCTAGAATCATACCTTTGAGTTCCTTGTTGATCTTGAGGTCTTGGAGCTTCTAGAGTCACAAGTGTCACTCCTCTAATGGCTTACAAACACCAAAGCAAGGAGGATGATTTGGGAGAGAGGAGAGGGGAGGAATTCGACCAGAGGTTCCTTACTTTAGGTCAAGTATCGAATTCCATCAGCCATGGGGTCTATTTATACTTGCAGACTCCTTAAGGATTACAGATAAGTCCCTATCAGATAATCTTCTCTTAAGGCTATCCAAATCCATTCCTAGATAAGTATATGGACGATTTAAGCTTTCCTAAAGCTCTTAGAATCCGTCCAAACCATATCCAAATGGATTTACAGTTCAAAGCTTAACTATCAAACAATTGACAGTTTATACCCCTTTACTTAATTAATCTCTTTAAGTCACCAAATTAATTCTAATTAATTCTATGACTTATATTAATCAAATAACAAATATATTATTCATTATATTATTCACATAATATATTAATAATATTTACTCTCTCTTAATAAATCATCCTATCAAGTTGCTATGGTGAAGGCAACCCAAAAGGACCATGCATAACCGGATCAAATACTTGCCTAATATAGTTGCAGCCTTAGACACTATTCCAACATCTTTCTCTTCCTCCCTCGACTTTTCCCGATTGCCAAAACCGGAGTAGAGTTTTGAGTAGGAGTGATAGCAACCGACTTCCCCTTAAGACCTGATTCTGCGGTCTTGAGAAGTCCCTGAAGTTTGCTGAGGGTGACTTCTTCCTTGTTCATGTGATATGTCATGCGGAATTGATCATAGCACGATGGTAAGGAATGCAAAATAATATCTATTGCAAGATCCTCCGGGAAGTTCACATTAAGCTTCAGCAAACGATCCACATACCTTTGCATTTTCTGCATGTGGCTCGTGACGGATTCCCCGTCCTTCATCATGGTTGTTATCATGGAGCAGATGATTTCATACCTCTCTTGTCTTGAACTTTGATGGTATCTTTCCATCAAATCTTGGTGCATTTCATAAGGGTAGAAATCCTCATAAGACTTTTGGAGTTCCGCTGTCATCGTGGCCATCATGATGCAAGCCACTTTCGTAGCATCCCTTTCATGTGCCCGAAATTCAGCGATCTCCTGAGGAGTTGCAGTGGACTCATCAATCTCCTTAAGCTCCTTGTCAAGGACATATTCTTTGTCCTCGTAGCGGGTAATCATCCTGATGTTTCTGATCCACTCATTGAAGTTGGATCCATCAAAGGTGAGTTTCCCACACAAGTTCATAAGGGAAAAGGAGCCATTAGGATTAGAGCCAGAAGCATTGTTGAAAGACATCTGAAGGAAAGAGGACAAGATTAGTTTAGATATAAGAGAGTCCTTAATAAAACACCCAAATGTAATATTAAGGCTAGGATCCAATCACAATATAATATAACTTAGAAGAGGTATGCCGTAATCTAAGCTATATCATATTTGAAAGGTAGGTGAATGACGATTCACCAATTTCCACCACGAAAACCGCAATATTTTAGTATTAGGTTTTTGAATGGTTCTTAGAAATTCCTAGATTCTTTGAGATTCAATGAACTTTTCAAAGGCATGTTTCAATCTCGAGTGTGCCCTCCAAGTTTTGTGACTGGGATACCGAGGATCACAAAACGAGGTGTGAAGTAACCATGCAAATCACTTGGTACCCTTAAAGTTTATCACTCAATCGATGTGCCAGTTAACCACACACGCTCCATCGATACTATAATAAACCCTAAGTCACCCTTTACCTACCTTGTTAAGTCCAAGTTAGTGTGCCGGTTAACCACACACGCTCCACCAACGACTTAATCAAAGTGTAAAGTGTAATTTCATGGAATAGCACCTTATTCACATTTTTCCTAAAGTAACTAAGATTGGGAATTTAATAAAACATTTAGTTACTTTATAATATTCATCATACTTTGAATGAGAATTAATAAGTCCTTGTCTTACCCGTTCGGCTAACGACCCTCCACCGATCAAGCAAGCGGTGGATGAGAGTGGACACCCATTAAGTCACCATTTTATAGGCAACAACCTTATACCCACCTTATAGACCGGCTTCGTGAATGAGGCGTACTAGCGGTAAGACGACTTTGTTCTTATACATATATATATAATTATTAAATCATAATAATATAAGTATAAGGGTTGAATTTTAACTTTTAAAATTCTAGGGGTTGGAACTAAAGTTTTAACTTAACTTTACTTGTTCCAAAACTTGAGGGCAAGTTTTGTAAACTTTCAAAACTTTTCATTTCTTGTAACTTATGAGTTTAATAGAGTAATAAAATGAGGACTTTTCATTTTTTCTAACTCTTGTGTTCTTTTAATGGTTTTTAATCCAAGAGACTTTTGGTTTTCCATAACTTGAGGACAAGTTATGGACTCCATTAAAACACATTATGATCATGAATTAATCTACCACATAGGTTACAAATAATTCCTATGATCATCTAAACATCATAAGAACAAGAACATGAATATGAACACTTTCAAGAATCAAAATCACATTTAATCTTTGTAATTTTGATAATTTGTTGTTGTAAATGTGTTAGAAAAGACATTACACCTTCTAAAATAAGTTTTCAAGTACCAAAACATTTTAGGGTAATGATTCTAATCCATTTCCAGCAACACAAGTCGAAATTCTGCACTCTGTCGACCCTACTCGCCGAGTGCATAAACCTACTCGCCGAGTAGGTTGAAGATACACATGAACTCGTCGAGTCCTCCCCATGGACTCGCCGAGTCCATCAGTCAGACAGCAAGATTTTCGACTTTCTTCAACTTTTAAGCACAAATAACAAACAAACAAGCCTAGGCTCTGATACCACTGATGGGTTTTGAGCATTCTAACACTTCCTAAGTGTACATGCAACCCTAATAACCTTGGATCTATGTTTGTCTAATTATCATGCAAAGTTGAATTCCAAGGTTATATTCCTATCTAGCATACATGGGGAACAATTTTAACTTAAAGTATAGATAGAATAACTTACCTTGTTGTTGCTTGTATTCCTTGAAACCTTGTGAGCCTAGCACCCCAAGTGTGATGCCTCAAATGCTTCACACAACACCAAATGCTCTTGGAAAGACTCTTGAGATAACACACACTTCTCAAAATCGGCCAAGCCCTCTTGTTTCTTATGTCTAGCCGTTTTTGGTGGAGAATGGGATCCTTATATAGTGTTGACACATCTAGGGTTACACCATGTAAACACTAATGTGTCATGACTTTTCATTTCCATGACCCATGGGTTTGTAACTCCCATGGAGCATCCATGGAGCATCCTATGGGTAGAACCCAACTTGATAATCCATGGAGCCTCTTAGCCCACTATACAAGATATGGATGATTTACATAATCAACCCATATATTTAATTAGTTATCCTTTGATCACTTAATTAATTCCAAATTAATTCTTGATCAAACTAATCAAATAATATTATTAATATATTAGAACTTATAATATATTAATAATCTCCAAGTGTTATTTCTCTCATTTAGTCTAACCAATTGCATGGTGCCATGCAACCCAAATGGACCATGCCGGGTCGGGTCAAGTACAAGCCCGAAATAGTTATGGACTTAGACACCTTATCCAACAAGTATCTGGTCGACCTGGTTCCCATACCTTTGCGGGGGAACAAGGTTATTATCGGTATGGATTGGTTAAGCCCCAATGGGGCAGTGATCGACTGCGCGCAGCAGTTGGTGCGGATCAGGACCCCAAGTGAGGGAGAGCTGGTGATTCAGGGCGAGAGGCCACATCGAGGACCAGCCTTATGTTCAACAGCGAGAGCTAGGCGTTACCTTCAGCGGGGTTGCGCAGGATATGTCGCTTATGTCATGGACGCCCGGGAGGCGGGTAAGGCGACAGTGGGCGATGTGCCCGTGGTTCGAGAGTTTGCGAATGTATTCCCCGAGGATTTGCCTGGGATACCTCCGGAGCGACAAATGGAGTTCAGGATTGACTTAGTCCCTGGTGCGGCTCCGATAGCCAAGGCACCATATCGGTTGGCTCCTCCCGAGATGCAGGAGTTGTCTACACAGCTGCAGGAGCTGATAGACAATGGATTCATTAGACTGAGTAGTTCTCCCTGGGGAGCCCCGATCCTGTTTGTGAAAAAGAAGGACGGGTCGCACCGGATGTGTATAGATTACCAGGAGCTGAATAAGGTGATGGTGAAGAACCGTTACCCACTCCCGAGGATTGATGAACTCTTCGACCAGCTTCAGGGAGCATCTTGGTTCTCCAAGATTGATCTGTGTTTGGGGTACCATCAGATGAGGGTCAGAGAGGAGGATGTGCAGAAGACCGCATTTCGGATGCGCTATGGCCATTATGAGTTCGTGGTGATGCCGTTTGGGCTCACTAATGCTCCTTCCGCGTTCATGGACCACATGAATCGCATGTGCAAACCAATGCTGGACCGGTTTGTGATAGTTTTCATTGATGACATCTTGGTTTATTCCAAGACGCAGGAGGAGTACGAGGGGCATCTGCGAGAGGTGTTGGAGACCCTGAGGAGGGAGAGCTTATACGCTAAGTTCTCCAAGTGTGAGTTCTGGTTGCACGAGGTGCAGTTTCTCGGGTACCTTGTCAACCAGGACGAAATTTCGGTGGATCCGGCCAAGGTGGAGGCCATGATGAGGTGGGAGGTTCCAAAGTCTCCATCTGAGATTTGGAGTTTTCTGGGGTTAGCAGGGTACTATCGGAGATTCATTCAGGATTTCTCCAAGATAGTTGTACCCTTGACGCGGCTAACGAGGAAGGCAGTAGTCTTCCAATGGGGGCCTGAGCAGCAGGCAATGTTTGAGACGTTGAGGCAGAGATTGTGCGAGGAGCCAATCTTAACCCTGCCAGAGGGCGTGGAGGATTTTGTTGTTTATTGCGACGCGTCTATCTCGGGTATGGGTGCGGTATTGATGCAGAGAGGGCATGTCATTGCTTACGCCTCGAGGTAGCTGAAGCCTCACGAGGCGAACTACCCGACGCATGATTTGGAGCTAGGGGCTGTGGTATTCGCCCTCAAGATTTGGCGTCATTACCTCTATGGGGTTCGCTGTACGATTTACACGGACCACAGGAGCTTGAGGTACCTTATGGATCAGCCGAATCTGAACATGAGACAACGTCGGTGGCTTGATGTGGTGAAGGATTATGATTGTGAGATCCTTTACCACCCGGGAAAGGCCAATGTGGTGGCCGATGCGCTTAGCCGCAAGGCAGCACCGATCAGGGATGTCTGTTTGAGGATGACAGTGGTGACTCTGCTGCTGGAGCAGATTCGGGAGGCTCAACAGGAGGTGATGAAGGAGGAACATTAGAAGAGTGAGAGGATTGTGGCTCAGATTTCCTCTTTTGACTATGACAGTCGAGGATTGTTGACACTACACCGTAGGGTGTGGGTGCTGTACCATGGAGGCGTGTGCCAGGTCCTGATGGGAGAGGCACACAAATCTAGATTCTCCATTCATCCCGGGGCGACGAAGATGTATATGGATCTTCTTCTGGATAATTGGTGGCCCTGCATGGAGCGGGATGTGGCCTGGTACGTGGAGCGCTGCTTGACCTGCAGGGCTTGACCTGCAGGAAGGTCAAGGCCGAGCACCAAAGGCCACACGGTAAGATGTAGCCGTTAGATATCTCGTTGTGGAAATGGGAAGATATTACGATGGATTTTATCACGAAGCTTCCCTGGACCGCGCGAGGAGTGGATTCGATATGGGTCATCGTGGACCGATTGACCAAGAGCGCCCATTTTATTTTGATCCAGGAGAGCATCTCGGCCGAGAAATTCGCCGACATCTATATCAGGGAGATAGTGGCGCGACACGGGGTGCCAGTGTCAGTGATTTCAGACAGGGATGTGCATTTTACTTCCAGGTTTTGGAAGAAGTTTCATGACGAGTTGGGTACTCGTCTGCATTTCAGCACCGCTTTTCACCTGTAGACAGATGGTCAGAGCGAGCGGACCATCCAAACGTTAGAGGATATGTTGCGGGCATGTGTTCTGGATTTCGGAGGTAGTTGGTATACCTACCTTCCCTTGGCGGAGTTCTCGTATAATAATAGCTATCATGCGAGCATCGATTGTCCTCCCTTCGAGATGTTGTATGGGAGGAGGTGCAGGACCCCGATATGTTGGGGAGAGGTTGGCCAGAGGGTCATGGGAAGCACCGAAGTGGTGCTTAAGACGACAGGGAAGATTCAGCAGGTCCGGAGCAAGCTTCGGACTGCTCAGAGTCGGCAGAAAAGTTATGACGATAAGCGTCGATCAGACCTGGAGTTCCAGGTCGGAGATATGGTCCTCCTGAAAGTGTCGCCTTGGAAAGGTGTTATTCGATTCAGGAAGCGGGGCAAGTTGGGCCCAAGGTATATTGGACCGTTCAGGGTTATAGCCCGGTTGGAAAGGTGGCATATAGGCTGGATTTGCCAGCCGAACTCAGTCAGATACACAACACTTTCCATGTATCTCAGTTGCGGAAGTGTCTGGTGGAAGACTCAGAAGTAGTACCCTTGGAGGACATTCAGGTTGATGGCAGCCTGAATTACATCGAGCGGCCTGTAGCGATCCTCAACCAGAAGTCGAAGGATTTGAGGAACAAGAGGGTTGAGCTGGTAAAGGTGCAATGGCAGCACCGGAAGGGTTCGAAATGGACATGGGAGCCGATGGATGAGATGATGGAGCATTACCCAGCACTGTTCCAGGATCGAGCAGCAGACTTGGAGGACGAAGTCTAAAATAAGTGGGGGAGACTTGTAGCACCTGGTTCTTGGTACGTATTCTGTTATTAAATCTTCAATTATTTTGCATTTTTGGCCTTGGACTCGGCGAGTCGAAGGACTGACTCGCCGAGTAGAAGCGGGATGAGACGCGGAGTTTAAGTTACGGACTCGGCGAGTAGCCGCTGTCTGGACAAAAACCCTAATCCAGGGGTTTGCACCCTATTTAAACGACCTTATGCAGCCTCCATTCCCCCCTTTATGCTCCCAAACACTTCTCATAGAAACCCCAGCCGTTCTTGAGAAAATCTAAGGCTTTTGAATGATTCTTGTGAGTTTTGACCTCAAGGAAGAAGGAAGAGCATAGAAGGATCAAGAGGAGATTGAAGGATTCGAGTTTGGTTTATCATTTGCAGTCTACAGAAGGTATAAAGTCTGAACCTTGCTCATTCATTTGTTACATCCCTCTTTGAGGTGATTTAGGGCTTTTATAAGCCATTTTTGGTGGCCAACCATGTTTGCAAACATGGTTGGGGGTTTGAGCTTCTGGATCATGTCATTATTGGAGTCACAAGACAGATTTGGGTTGCTTTTGCACCCAAGGAAGGCCCCATGCAACAAAAGAACCATTTTAGAGCATTTTAAGCTCAAAAGTATGCATACACATAAAGTTTGTAACTTTACGTGCTAGATCGAGTTTAGGGGCTTGGATCTATCTTTTGGACAAGTGTTTTACATCAGAAATCGAAGTTTTAAGGAGGGGATGTGACCGACTCGGCGAGTCCATTCCTGGACTCAGCGAGTCCAAGGGTTCTGTCCCATATCAGTGAGGGTCAAAAGGACCAGATGAGTGTGTAAAGATTTTAGGGAGTCCCGGGGAGTGACCCAACGTTCTGGACTAAGCAAATTGTTCTGGAAATTCATGGTACTCGACGAGTGCATGAACGGACTCGGCGAGTCCAAGGCAATCTTCATAGAACTCGACGAGTTGTTCATCAACTTGGCGAGTCGAGGACAGAACGTGTTCATTGGATGAAGATTAACTCGGCGAGTTGTTCATACAACTCGGCAAGTTGGATGAAGGACCATTGAGTATCAGTTAGGAAGTGAACTCGTCGAGTCAATGCCTAACTCGACGAGTAGAGACGGGAGTAAAGACAATCGACTGGATATGGACTCGACGAGTTAGCAAGCCAACTCAGCGAGTTGGGTCAACTGGAAGTTGACTTTGACTTTGACTTGACTTTGGTTTGGAATCAGTCAGGGGTAAAATAGTCATTTTACCCTGGGAATAGTATCAATGTCTTATTAAGTGTTTTATGGAAATATAGCCGGGGATCACCGGAGCAGTTGTCAGACATTTGCGGATCAGCTTTTCAGCAGCCAGCCTTTTGAGGTGAGTTTCCTTCCAGTAGGAACGGGTCTAAGGCACCAAGGCCGGCCCGTATAGACGATATGATAGTATCGGAGTGTGGGCAGAGCCCGTATCTCATAGTTGAGTTTGATGATGATATATGCTAGTGTGGTAGAATTGTTTATACTCGTTGTCCGTGTGATACTTGTATGTTATGGTTTAGTAGCTGAGTGTGGGCGAGGCCCGTATCTCCCGGATAGCGGAGTGTGGGCGAGGCCCATATCTCACAGATAGCGGAGTGTGGGCGAGGCCTGTATCTCCTGGATAGCGGAGTGTGGGCGAGGCCCGTATCTCCCAGCTAGCGGAGCGTGGGTGAGGCCCGTATCTCCATGAGTGTGGGCGAGGCCCGTATCTCCTAGCTGTTCATTATATGATTGTATGGTATGTGGTATTATGAGGGAACTCACTAAGCTTCGTGCTTACAGATTACAGTTTTGTTTTCAGGTACCTCTTCTTCGAAGGGGAAGGAGCTGGCGCGGTAGCGACACATCATACACGCACATTGTTTTCCGCACCATGAGTTATTCTGAGATTTGTACTCTGACATTATGTTTGTTTTTATGTTTTGGTTTTCAGACACGAAATATGTTTATGAAATGATGGGATCAAAGGATGTTTATTCACAAATGTTTTCCAAAGTGTTGATTTAAAAATGAAATTTTTGGTCGTGAAAATTGGGTCGTTACAAGTTAATTTTAAAAAAAAGTCAGATATAAAAGTCTAAATATTTGAGAACTTTAAATTTTATAAGAAAATAAGAAAAATAAAGATATTTTAAAATTGAAATATTTTTTTATATTTTAAATCTAAACAAATAATTTAAATAAATTAATTAACTTTAATTTGAGAATTTTGAAATTAGAAGGTAAGTTAATTAATGAAATTGATATCCATTTATTACTACATTTATTATAGTTATTACATTAAAATATTATGTGAAATTTAATAAAATAAGAAAACACATTAAATGACATGTGAAAAAAAAATTAATTCATAATTACCAAAAAATAATATTTGACAAATTGAATAAGAATGAGACACGTGACCAAAAAAACCTTCATTTATTAAAGTAGACTCCATACAAAACACATATTACTATTTCTTTTATTCTCTTTTATACACAACAAATAAACATATATAGAGGTTGAAATAAACCATGTTTATCTACTCCATGATTACATAAAATTTAATTTAGCAATTGGTAAATTTGGTCTAAGCAATTAGAATGAGTATTTATATAACGTGTTTATTTAAATCTATACATTTTTTCAACAAAAGTTTGAATGTTTCTTATTTGATTATATTTATATATACATATAAAATTTCAATGTTAGCGTATTTGATTATATTTATTTGTACAAAGTTGATTAAATTTGATAATTTACTTATATTTTTAGGATTGAAGTTAGATTTATTTATTTTTAAATAATTTTCTTAATAATTAATGGTCTTTAATTAATCACCAGCTAGCCGATTAATCCCTTAACCCAGTCCACCGAATATCTAATGTCGAACGTTATTTACAACCTTGATATATATATATATATATATATATATATATATATATATATATATATATATATATATACACTATTGTAGAGAGATAGAGAAAGTTTGAGAGAAAAAAATCTATTGGATGTGGGCTATGACCACTAGCTACAACTAAACAGAAAGATAGAGAAAGTTTGAGAGAGAAAAAAATCTATTGGATGTGGGCTATGGCCACTAGCTACAACTAAATAGTGAGATGGTGTACACTATAATGATTCGTGGCCACGTAAATCACGATGCAAGTATACCTAATACGATGTGGTATGTGACACTTTTTATCTTATTGTTGCTGAGGTGGATTGCTCACAACGACGTTAAGACACAAGAATAGTAGAACACTACCCCCTTGCTCGTTAAGGGGGTGTTAAGGTAATTCTCGTGGTAACGAAGACGGGGTAACACATTTATTTTGATTGGTTGTTCCTTCATGAACCAATAAATTCTTTTATTTGTCTTCTCTCCTTTTAACACCATGTTATAAAATAGGAACACCATCCCCACTTCTTGTTATATCTTGTTATAACATGTTGTATTGTGAGATGATAATATTTGGCTTCGTAACAATATTTGACAATATTTTGTTTCATAACACGGTTGCCCACGCCTAATACAATAAAAAATATTTTTCTTAAATTTTTATTGTTAAAACAATTATTTTCTTGACTCACATCCCAACCCCTCCTAGTTCACTGTGTATGAAAAATTGAAATAAATAGTTATATGAATCCAAGGGCTATTTTGTAAAACTCAAATCATGTCACCAATCACACTCACAGTCACATCCATTTCAAATCGTCCTCATTTGACCATGACTCAACGTCTCAAGATTTTTACCGTACACTCCCCATTCTAACTCCCAGCTATTCCTTTGACTTTGACTGTTTTTATTTCACTCTACGTTTTGTGTAAAAGGATATATTTATTATTTTATCTATTACCATACTACAACGAATTAATTATCTAATTATATTATAGTAGATTTTATATAAATTAATTGAATCAAAATTTTTAAAAGTTAGTATTTCACTGGTTGGTAAAATTATGAAAACATAAGGTCATAAAGCATATTTACCTTTTATTTTTCTGTTTCACATCAATTATTTCCTCACTCATATTTCTCTCTTCAAATATTTCTCTCTTCAAAATTCATGATGGCCTTTCATTTTCTTTTGCTTTTATGTATATAATAAATTAATTTAATTTTAAAACCTATAATTTTTAAAAATATATAATTAATACACAAAAAAAACTCCATTAATTAAAAACAGTAAATACATAATGAAACAAAGAATGCATGATTAAAAATGACATAATAAACATATTAAAACATTATTTAAAAACTACATCACTCTGAATCGTCACCCCAATTGTCATCTGAATCCTCTCGCACACCCTCGACGAACATATATGAATCCTCATATGATTCATCAAACAAATCATTATGTCAATACTCGACATTGGGCTGTATGTTAGCCCTGTAAATGTGCTTCACGAAATCCACACGAAGGGAATGATGAATGTCGTGATCATGTACTTCTATTTTGTTTCTCTTATACTCTTTCATACTAACAGCTACTCCGTCGACGTTTGACAAAACTTTGTTTTTGTCGTAGCGGCATATCGTTTTTCCTTCATCTCCTAGAATCATATTATATAATATGATGCACGCGTATATTATGAGTTGCAACCTTTTGACTTCAACGACCGTGCCTTGACTTATAGTACTTGCCAACGTCTCTCAAGTAAACTAATTGTTCGCTCCACGTCCTTCCTACCTGATTTTTGTGTCTGCTTAAAGTTTATTATTTTTCGTTGTTTAGACATGTAAATAGTTTCACAAAAACAGATAAGGTAGGAAATCTTGATTTGGCGTTACTTATTGTTCCTTGTTTAGATGTGGTCTTAGGGTAGATTCAACCTTTCGAATGCCTATTTAGCCCATAAAAATTATGAATAATTGTAGAATCAAACAATATTTTTTGGTGGGTTGGTTGATCGGGTTGGGATGAAAATGATGACTTATAATATACCTATGATGACTTTTCTTACTTCCTCAGTTTGAGTTTAGATTTACCCGAAGGCGCATCCGAATCCCTCAAACCAAGACTCTGATACCAACTTGTAACACCGAAAATTTCAAAACAATTTTTCATTTAAAATAATTGTTTAATTCTTAAAAACACTTTGTTTAAAGTCTCATTCATAATCGAATTACAAAACATAACTCCATTTCCACTTGCATGATAAACCAGGATCCTCAAAACATGACTCATTCTCTGGTGTGTACAATCGAGCCGGTGCCGTCCCGTGATACTGTAATAACCTGAAACACACAACACAAAACACTGTAAGCACGAAGCTTAGTGAGTTCCCCAAACTACCGCATACAACACATACGCCACTCGAGGCTACAGTACGACCCTCCGGTCGGTGTGTCTCAGTGGGACCCTCCAGTCCCGTAGCTCGTTGGACTCTCTGGTCCGGTCATAGCTCATTGGGCCCTCTGGCTCGGTCTGAATCGTTGGACCCACCGGTCCGGTCTGTATCATTGGACCCTCTGGTCCGGTCTATAACTCCACATAGCATAAATCACAAAGACATAATGCATAGCATGTCACATACAATAGGATAACATAATACTCAATGTAAGCACATACGACCTTCCGGTCACATAATACTACCACTCAAGGTAACGTAGAGTGAGAAGACTCACCTCGCGTATCTCGATAACTCGCAAATCCCGGAAATCACTCGTGCTCGATCCTCCGAGCTATAATCCTCCTATAACACCATAGATCTCTAATTAACACTTTCTCAACTAAGGTTGACTACCCCTATCAAGTCAACACTGGTCAACTCTGGTCAACGGTCAACGGTTGACCCGACTCGCCGAGTCTAGGGTGGACTCGCCGAGTCCCTACGGAAACCCGATCCCTCTGAATCTCTTCCGACTCACCGAGTCACTCACCCGACTTGGTTACTCAACCCCTGGTTCGTAATCACTGAACAACCCGCACCAACTCGCCGAGTCTGGGAATGGACTCGGCGAGTGCATTCCATGCACAACCCCAAACGACCTTCTGAGGTCAGATCCGCTTCACTAACTCATAGATCCAGTCTCCTTAAGCTTATTGACCACGTAAAGTTCAAGTCTTGGTGCTCATTAAGCACCGAATAGCTCATGAATGGTGTTTTAGCCTCAAATACATTGATCCCAAGCCAAAACCTCCATGGATGCATATAAAGCTTTGGTAACGAGGTGCTCTGGACCTCTATGGGTCCAGATCCAGGACCTTAACTCGCTAAGGGACCATGAGGACACTAGATCTAGCCACAAATGGGTTCAAAAGCCCTAAATCTTCATGAACATCACAATAACAGAGAATGATTCGGAATGGTACCTCAGTTGCGATGTCCTGGACCTCAGTTCTTCAGGAATCCACCCCTCTCTTGCTTCCTCTTGGCTAGATCTCCTCTTTCCTTGCTAAGCAATAGCTCCAAGATCAATAATGGCTCCTTCCCTCACTTGAATCACTCAAATGCTCTAGGGTTTCACTCTGGGGACTGATGAGCGCAAATGACGGCCATAAGGCCCTTTAAATATGCCTCAAACCCGAGAAATTAGGGTTTCATTAAACAACGCAGACTCGCCGAGTCTACCAAGGCGACTCGCTGAGTCCGGGCATCAATCCGGGTGAGAAATCGCGTCTCAACTCGGCGAGTCTACGCACCAACTTGCCGAGTTCTTCCAAAAAACTCAAAATAAAAATAATAATTAATATTCCTGAAATCCCGGATGTTACAATTCTCCCCCACTTAAATCCGACTTCGCCATCGAAGTCTCATTCCTGAAATAGCTCTGGATGCTGCTCCCGCATCTCCCGCTCTGGCTCCCGGGTCAACTCGGATCCCTTCCGATGTTGCCACTGAACCTGTACCAGAGGCACCTCCTTGTTCCTCAGAACCTTGATCTTTCGATTCACAATCGAAACTGGTCTCTCCACGTAGTTTAGGCTCGCATCCACCTGAATGTCCTCTAACGGCACTACCGCCGACTCGTCGGCTATACACTTCCTCAACTGAGACACATGGAAGGTATTATGAATCCGCTCCAATTCTGCGGGTAGCTCCAAGCGATATGCTACCTTGCCCACCCTCGCAATCACCCGAAAAGGACCGATATATCGGGGCCCCAACTTGCCCCTCTTCCTGAATCGGATCACTCCTTTCCAAGGAGAGACCTTCAGGAGTACAAGGTCACCGACCAAAAATTCGAGCTCGGACCGGCGCCTGTCCGCATAACTCTTCTGGCGACTCTGAGCGGTCAACAACCTCTGCCTGACCTGCTGTATCTGCCCTGATGTCTGAAGCACGATCTCTGTACTTCCCATCACATGTTGCTCTACCTCTCCCCAACAAATGGGGTCCAATACCCCCTCCCCTACAACAGCTCAAAGGGCGGCATACTGATGCACTAATGATGGCTGTTGTTGTAGGAAAACTCTGCCAAGGGCAAATACGGGCCACAATTTCCCCCCGAAATCTAATACACATGCTCGAAACATATCCTCGAGCGTCTGAGTCGCTCGCTCTCTCTGAAGTGTCCACAGACATCACTATGGTAAACTCTAGCTCATTTCTCATATTCATCTTCGATAACGAATTTTTTAGTTATGATTTTTGGGTTGTTGCAAGTTGGTATCAGAGCCTTGGTTTGAGGGATTCAGGCACACTCTCGGGTGTGTCTGAACTCAAACTAAGGAAATGGTATAAGTTTTTCAAAAGAAAAATATTTTCGAAAAGAATTTTGAAAAAGAAACTTAAAAAGAGAAAAGAGTTTTGAAAATGTGAAAAGGGTGTGGTGCATGCGATCAACCGAGCTCAAGTAAGTACTCCCAAATTACCCATACAAGTTTATGTTATGATTATCAGTTTCAGTTTCAGTAGAATAGCATGCTAGAATAGGACTGAGGATCTAGGGAGGAAGTCTTATGTGCATGCTATATATGGGTTTCAGTTTTATGAGAATTGCATGCTAGTATTGAGTAGACAATAGTAGGATAGCCTGATAGTATGAGCTTAGCATTGTATGCTAGTACAATTTCTTGATATGAGGATAGAATTGCTCGAGTAGTTTCCTGTGTCTGAATGTTTCTTGCTTTGTGCTTTGTGGGACTCCGAGTGATGGGAGTTAGCCATTAGGTGAATACGACAAGTCACATGTAATCAGGAGTGAATAATCTTAGAGTATTGAATTTGACCCTATTGCGCAGCTCTCGTTTGAGTCTAACTGTTGTAGGGACGAGTCCCTTACTCGAAGGATTATCCGGGCCTTGCTACATGTGATGGTATTCAGGTGATGGCTAATTGGCATTACAAGGAGGCCCTTAGTGGTTGAGGACTGGTTTGGATAGAGTCAGAGATTTCCCTAGGGCAAGCCTAGGATGAGAGTAGCAGAGATTAGTAGCAGTAGAAGGGACTTGGTTGAGTTAAGGTAACTCTTGAGGAAAGTACGGATAGATGTGGAAGGTAGTATGGGCCCGTACTACAGAAAGCAGAGGATCCGTACTCGATTCAAGAGGGGCCAAGACGAAACCAGGGAATAGTGGAGTATGTGTGAGATCCCTCAGTAGTAATGAGTATTCTGACAGTTAGTGTGATATGTTTTCAGCATGGTGACGTTGCGCGAGATATCAGTTGGCAGTTCAGGTGCCGGGGAGGGATCTGGCTTAGGCTCTAGAGCCAGACAGTTTGATGATCAGATGAGGGACGTCATTTCCACAAAGATTATCCGCAACATCATTGATCAGACTCTTGTGATATTTGGTTCAGTCAGGGAGGCCATTGTGGAGCTTTTAGACAGTCGACTTAAGGCCTTTATGGCCGGGACAATTTCAGGACAGTTTGGGGCTCGTCTAGAGCCTGATTCTTATGGATCCCAGGGATCCGTCTGGGAGGGGAATCCTATTTTTAGCACTTGCCATCAGGTTTCGGGAGTTGGTGGTACACCTTACCCCCAGGAGGGTTCTTTGTAGGATTGGATTGCTGCGGAGGTGTCGCGGGCCCTCCGCGAGGAGTTACCCGACACCATCGGACGTGTCACTGATAGAGTGATCAACGGGATAGAGAGGCGGACCTCAGCTATCCGAGCAGTGGGCGAAATGGTCAGGGTGACCCAGGAGCAGGAGATGGTTTCTGATAGTCAGTTAAGAAAGAGGAAGCGAGTTTCCAGTCTGGCTCAGCAAGCTGGACAGTCAGATGCTACCATGGATAGTGCCAAGGACCCGAGGAGTCGGGATGGTTGCTCAAGGAAGGAGGGGACACGGGGGGATGTGCGCAATAGGTCCAAGTGTGGCAGATGCGGGTGGAAGGGTCACAAACGTCAAGAATGCACAGTAGAAGTAGAGTTATGCCATCGTTGTCATCGGCCTGACCATATTAGGGTGAACTGTCTCGTTCAGCGGTTGGGACAGCCTCAGTGTCATAGTAGGCTTCGAAAGACAAGCGGATTCGAGGGTTCTTCAGAGCAGGTTACGGGTATGTATTTTTCTATCTCTGTCAGCTTATGTTATGGTGTTATTGTTATGGTACTGCATCGATGTTAGTAGGTGCATATATTGGAGTACTATATTATCTTCTTGTGATTGAGTTATACGTCCCCTGTAGAACAGGTTACTTCGGATGCAGTAACTGTAGCATGTATATGTAAGGCTGGAAGTGTCTCACTACTTTCGAGAAGGTGTCATTCGAGTATAGACCAGTTATAACCCCAACAATGGTGAGCTGGAGTTTCCAACAGAGTAAGTAGAGGACGATAGGGTTGTGGTTCGAAGACATTTTCCCCTTAAGCGTAGGTTCTCAGTATGCAGTCACTGAAACAAATGCAATCGGAGATTTAAAGGTGCTTCGTTAGTTGGAAAGAATGGTTCAAGTCTAGTAATGGGTTAGTTGGAGCGCCAACAGAGGTAAATGTGGTTGACAGCAGATTGAACCATTAGATGGTAGGAAGGATTGGAAATCCTTTTGAACTATGAGCTGTAAAGGAATTAGCCAGATCGAAGTGGGGGAGAACCCTTCAAGTGTTCGGGGCGGTAGTATGATATACTTATAAAAGGGTTAGTAATCTTTGAGAAGGAAGGGAAAGCAGTCCGATGGGTTGTATGGGTATAGAAGTACAAGAGTCGGGAGCTTGGGAAATTCCCAACGTTGAGTTCATGTAATTGATATTAGTGGGCGATTGGGTTTGGAAACCCGACGAAATATTTTCTTGACAGAACACTAAGGTACTAGGGATGTAAGCCTACGGGACAGTTGTAGCATTTGTTTTCTG
The DNA here is from genome assembly GCF_051521515.1 of Lactuca serriola. Classification (NCBI taxonomy): domain Eukaryota; kingdom Viridiplantae; phylum Streptophyta; class Magnoliopsida; order Asterales; family Asteraceae; genus Lactuca; species Lactuca serriola. The sequence goes on from NC_136410.1 coordinate 288,238,884, forward strand.
AGGGTTGGTTTGGGAAATCGGGTTGGAGGATTGCCAACAGGACTCGAGTGAGCTGGGACGCCCTCAGAATGGTAGTTAGTGATAGAGTCAACAGGGAGAGTGTTGTAAGTCTGCGGGTGTAGCCGTAGCATTCACTAGCAGTCAGATAGTGATAGAGTATTGTAAGTCTGCGGGTGTAGCCGTAACATTCACTAGCAGTCAGATAGTATTAGAGTGCTGTAAGTCTGCGGGTGTAGCCGTAGCATTTACTAGCAGCCAGATAGTATTAGAGTGTTGTAAGTCTGTAGGTGTAGCCGTAGCATTCACTAGCAGCCAGATAGTGATAGAGTGTTGTAAGTCTGCGGGTGTAGCCGTAGCATCCACCAGGTTGGTAGATAGCATGAGCATGTTGTTAGGATGTAGAAGAAACATTAGCTCCCATATCGGGCATAACAGTAAGGATGTGGAAATCCACGAATTGGATTTAAGAATTATCTGGATGGATTAGACCTAGTTTAGCCAAGGATAAGACTGTAGGAATGTCACTGCAGTTTGAGATCGAGGAAGCAATGGAATGCTTCAGGTTACTTGTTATATAAGGCTACAATTGGTCATGTAGCAATCACGTTTAGCCGCGATTTGGTAACATCAGGATTCGACGCTCAGACCTAATCAGTTGGATCAGGAGGTTGTTAGAGTCTCGGTGACAAGATAACTAGTGGCAACTAGTTCCAGGGAAGTTTTTGTTCGGAGGTCGTGTGAGGCGATTAAATAGGGAGCCCTTGGCTCCGTAGTCGGGTTGGAACCCGATATCTCAGATGGCAGGCAAATGAATTGAGACCAGGAAGGTCTTGAGAGATGTTGGAAAGCAACCATGTGGCAGCATGCTGTTTTAGGCAGTTCAGTGTTTCAGACAGTCAGTGTTTCAGACAGTCAGTGTTTTAGGCAGTTCAGTGTTTCAAACAGTCAGTGTTTCGGACAGTCAGTGTTTCAGGAAGTTCAGTGTTTCAGACAGTCAGTGTTTCAGGCAGTTTAGTGTTTTTAGGCAGTTCAGTGTTTCCATACAGTCTTGGGTCTCAAGCAGTAATGGTATTTTGGATTTTCATGGATAGCTTGTGGAGTGGCAAGTCACTCATAGCACGATTGTCCGAAAGGAACGGATTCAAGAAGAGGGCAGAATGAGTTCTATGGTTCTAGTAGGAACCTGGGGTAGTTAGTATGAAAGGAACGGATTCAAGAAGAGGGCAGAATGAGTTCCAACCGTGCGAGTTGCTCGGGTTATCGTCATATATGGAAAAGGGAGGATAGTTTGGCACTGGGAGAGGACCCAATGAATTTTGTAGTATGTAACTTTCGCAAGTCACGAAAGTGTGTTCTTGCCAGGAAGCGGATAATATCACCGGGTGATACTTGGTTGTTATGTGTTGACATTGAGGCCGGTGGTCGGCCGAAGTTATATTCATCAGGCAAGGGTGATGCAAACGGATTGCAGGACAGTTGGCCGTAGCAGACTTCGAGGACGAAGTCTAGTTTAAGTGGGGGAGAGTTGTAACACCCATAATCAGGAAGACCAGGAAAGGAAAGAAAAGCCCTAAGTCAAAGGAGTCAACTCGTCGAGTCCAAGGAGGAAATCAAAGAGTCAGAGCGTGACCCATGTCACGGATTAAGTGACCAACTCGGCGAGTCGGAGAGACTGACTCGGCGAGTCTGTTTTGGGTTGGGAAACCCCAATTTCCGGACTTGGTACCCTATTTAAGCATCATTTCAGGCCTCCACCCTAGCCTCCATCACTCCCTTTACCTACTCTCGAAACCCTAAGCCTCCATTGTAGTGCTCTCAAGCTTTCTTTGCCATTTTTGGGTGCTTTGAAGCTAGAATGAAGAAAGGAACCTTTGGTGATTCAAGAATTGGCCATAGATTCTGAGTTGGTGTGATATTTCAGATCATTTGAAGGTATGAAGCTCATACCTTGGCTGTTATTCATTTAGATCCCCTTTCCTAGTTAGATTTTATCATTTTTGGGGTGATTTCTGTGACAACCCGTAAATTGTTCCGTCTCTGTAACCCATTCCTGTCGGTAAAACCCTTTTGTCTTTCAATTTTACCGTTAACATTTTTGGATTAGGTTATTTAATTTAATACTTTTATTATGACCTCATAAGTATCCAAACCTGTTAGAAACTAATGAAAGCATCCCAAATTATTATTTAGAAAATTTATAGTTTCGACCACGTCGGGTTACAACAATTAAATCGGGTACGACCAAAAGCCCCGTCTAACGTCAGTATCGGGTAGATTTCCACCATGTCTCAAACTCAAACTATATTTAAAGTTGAGTGAGCCTCATTTGAAGCTTTTTCACTCTCTCTACTCTCTCTCTCCTCAAATCCAAGTTCTTGATCCAAAAACCATCCAATTCAAGCTTCAAATTGGTAAGATAACTATCCTAGCTCATAGATTATCATGTTTAGCTTACAATTTCGTGTCAAAATCATCCAAAAGGACCATAATCATGTGTTTATGGCCCTGGAACAACCCTAGGCCGCAACCACACACAAATGGGGTTTTTGAGCCTCAAAACCCTTCCAAACCACCTTTAGAGCTTAGATATGACTTAGGGGCTTTCAAGAATGGACTTAGAACACCAAAGACTTATCATTTGAGGGGTAAACATGAGTTTACGGCCCAAGAGCATGCTTGGACCGTAAACACCCTTTCATAGGCCGTAAACCCCTTTTTTAGGTGTTAAAATGCCCCTTAAGCACCTCCTAAGCCTTGGAATAAAGTCTAGAACCATCCAACAATGTTTTAGGGACCTTAAACATGCAAGAAACCACCCCCTAAGAAGTTCACAGCCATAAACCCCCGAAGGAATGGTTCCTGGGCCGTAAACTCCTATAAGGTGGTCAATAGGTGCCCTAACTTCCTTCCATGGCTTGTACTTTGGACAAGAAACTCTTGTAATTGACCTAGGACCACCAAAACACATTAAGGTTGGGTACATAAGAGTTTACAGCCGTAAAATCCTATTTTACTGCCGTAAAATCCTCAAATGGTCCTTATGTTGTTCAAATTCCATTCCAATGCCTTAAAACCAAGCCTAGCATTACCCCACAAGAGTTGTAAAACCATTTAGCACCCAAGAACACCCCCACCATGAGTTTACGGCCGTAAACTCATGGGGAACTGGTCATTAGGCCAAAAAATCCATTAGGAGTTTACTCTTGAAGAGTAAACTCCTTATTCAAGCCATACACACCCTTAGATGCTACCCGGGTCACTCCAAACACTTGTAATGAAGTGTTTTCGCGTCTCGAAGTGTTTATTCATATTTGATTAGTGGTTCAGGGTCTAATTAGATACAAATGTATATCTCTTCATATTACATAGGAAACTCACGCGTTTTAAAGCCCCGAACTGACGTTTAGCATCCAAACCGACACATTCCTCGATTGGTGAGTTCATACCCCTACACCTTTTTCCATGTTTTTAAATGTTTTCAAGGGGGGGGGGGGGAGGGGAATACAAGCAAAAGTACAAGAAATTATTGTACTCAAACTTATAATTTCATTTGAAATGTTTTATATTCCGTATGTTTTTAACACTGGAAATCTTATCAATCAACCGTTTAACTTGTAGAGTTAGTATTCAAACTGTTTGTGAAACTTATTATTAAATGTTATATTTTACATTTCACCAATGACTTTCCACATTATTACTGTTAAAAGTATGAACTTTAGAATATTAGAACTGTCCTTGATAACACTCCCCCTAGATACAAGAGTGAAGGACTAAAAACATTAAAACTTAGAACTTTGGACTCGTCCTTGGTAACACTCCCCTAGATACGAGAGTGAAGGACATGGTAGTACTCCCCTAGATACGAGAGTAAAGGATTAATAAAATAGAATTTTTCATATTAGTAATTTCAATTTTAAATTCATTAATCTTAAGATTGGAGACACGTCCTTTGTAACACTTCCCCTAGATTCGAGAGTGGAGGACTATCCCTGTAACCAGAATCTCTTGGAGGGAGAGCGTGACTTGAGTGTATAGATGTATAAGGGATTGACTACCCCGCACCTGGCTGCTAGCTACAGTCGAACCGAAAGGTTCAAGGGTGACAAAAGTCATAAAAGGATACTGGCCCTGTAAGCAATTATATAAGTAATGTTTAAAGGACTTAGGAAGGCTAACCCGCTTTATTTCCTTTTCCTCATTGGGATGTGTTATGGTAGGGTATCGGGTATCCGTCCGAAGGTCGTCTAAATATTAGTTATATATCATGTGTACATATACGGACATAATAGTTCTAGTCAGTTAGTTCAGTACCTTTGGGTGGTAAAGGTATACGTTCATATATCCCTAGTAAGCTATTATAGGTATAGTTTGCGCTTATATATGATTTGGTAATAAATATGGATTTCGACCTAGCGATTCGTTGCAGAAGTCACCGTTAGTTCCAAATGTAGAATAGGGACTACCAATCATATTATTATTTACTTACAGCGGGTCTCGTGAGAAGACTACTTACTTACTAGACGGGACTAACCATTCCGACACCCAACTGTTAGCAACAGAGGTAATGAACATCTACGGATGCCTACGGTTAATACTTATATTAGGGTACTTTTACGGGACTAACCATTCCTACGCCCTGCTGTTAGCTACAGAGGAAAATGAACATCTACGGACGTCCAAGGTTATTACTATTTCGGCAGTCGCGATGTCGGGTTGATCCTAATACAAAAAGGATAACACTTACATGACTATATTTTTCCTATTACTTTTATTTTGTGATACATTCCCATAAACGATGAGGTAGACTATATATATTGTTAATAGTAGTCATACAAAGGAAAAACCATCTTTGTTACTTTCAAAACAGTCTAGTCTTGGTAGAAGACTACTCTTTATACTAATAGAAATCATAGGGATTTGCTAGGGTATTCAAACGTTTTCAACCTACTTTCAAACATTTCATAAAAAAGTGAGTTACATGTAAAAAAATAGAGAGAGAGAATTACAAGAAAAGTTGAAGAATTTTTGGAGCATCAAAAATAAAGTGAAGATCAAAAGATCAAAATTCCGAAGATTCAAAAAGTTGAAGATACCAAAGATCAAACAATAAAGGTGGTGAATTCAAAGAAATCAAAGATCAAATTATCAAAGGAAGTGAAGAATTCTAAAAGAGCTCCATAGTGGTATCAAAAAGTTGTAATTATAGATTATGTATGTTTGGGTTGCTCAATTAAAAAATACCTTGAGGGTAAGAGGTTTTCTGCGGATGGATTCGGAGGGTTGCATAAAATGAGCATAGTTCGGGGTGAGTGGGCTAATGTTTATAAGGATTGTGAGTATTTGGAGTATGGGGGGTCCTTAGGAAAAAATTTAGACACAAATGCATGCGTTGCGGTCTTGGCATAATGGCTGGGTTAGATTGGAGTTGTCATATGTGATTTTAATATGTTTAAAATTTAGTTTTGCTTGGGGGCAAGCAAAAGTCAAGTGTGGGGTAATTTGATATGTGCATAATTAGTTAGTTATTTAGTATACATTTTTATTCATTTTTAACTAATTATGTGAATAATATGGACAAAAGGTACTTAATATTGTTTAAATTTTGTTTTCAGTCCAAAAGACATGCTTGGGAGTAAAAGGGAACAAGGGAAAGCAATTGAAGACCAAAGAATGAAGATTGAGGAACAAAAGTCCATCTACTCGGCGAGTACACGAGTCTACTCGGCGAGTCCAGCTGAATATTCCAGAAGATAGCCACGACTCCTGATTTAAGACGGATAACAACGAGTCTACTCGGCGAGTTGGGTCTGCTACTCGCCGAGTACCCCCTGTTTTGAGATATCTATAAAAATCAAACCTTTATCCGATGGGACGACACTTCTGGCAATTTTTGAAGATCCTTCTGCGATTGAGAGCCCTGAAGGACGCTGAGGAATTATAATCTCCAACCTTTTGAAGAATATAAGCAACTAGGTTAATCATTCCACTTAGCTTTAGGATTTGAGTATGTTTAATGTAGTTAAACTTGTTTTTGTGTGTGATTTTACTGCAACTCTGAGCTAATTTCGTTTTTGTTTCTGTTTGGGGAATACCAAGGAACTCCTATGGTTTAATTCTTAGTTTTTGATTAATTGTTTATTGGTGATCTATTAAATTAAGTTTGTTAAAGACCCTTATGCATTAATCACGATTATTTTCTGTTAATTGGAAGACAATTAAGCTGCATGAACATCTCTTAGTTGTTAACCTCATATGTCTATGTGAACACTAATTCATATGCTTAGGAATAATGATTATGAAACTAAGATTAATAAGACAATAATTAGATTAATGTGTGAGCTTGTTTGAGAAACCATCAAACAAGAGGTTAATTGAACCACTAAATTGATTAACCACTACAAATCTTATTTAATCCAAATCATTAATCTAGGGAATTAATTAGTTTAAACACTTGATCACCGCTTAAATTAGTTAATTGTCTAAGGGTTAGGAGTAATGAACATGAACCTAACCACTATAATTGGTAGCCAATAACAATTGATCTATCATAAATACAAATTACCATAGGAGTGAATTGGTTGAACCTAAATAGAAACATCTTTATCAAATTTGGTGAATTAGTTGTTTGCTTTAGTCATTTAGTTAATTAAGTGTTGCTTAAGTTTCTAGTCTTGTAAAACTAGAATAAAAACCTTTTACTTTCATTAATTGTTTTAGTTAAAGTTAGTTATTAGTTTAATTTTCCGTTCCCTGAGTTCGATACCTTACTTACTAAACTATACCACTAAAAGACAGGTTCACTGCCGTTGTGTGCTAAATTTATTAATAAAAGTAGGGATAAAACAAGTGCATTTTACACACATCAAGTTTTTGGCGCCGTTGCCGGGGAATGGTTCTAAATAATTAATCTAATTCCTAATTTTTTTCGATCCTTTGTGTAAGTTTACTTGCATAAAGTTACTACAGTTTAGTAGTTAGTAATTAGGTTTTAGCATCTGTTTTAGTTTTTAATATTAAGGTATATTTTTTTCAAAATCACACTGGTACTCGCCGAGTGCAGTCGCACCTACTCGACGAGTACAAGCGTATTCAACAGTTAATTTTCGATTTTTTTAGTACATTTTTTGTTCTTTTTACGCTTTTATTCTGTTTATTTAAGGACTTTCATGACCAGAGGATCAAACACCCCGCTGGTACCCCCGTTTGAAGATCCCGAAACCGCATTGAAAAGAAACAAAGGAAAGGACGTGGAGAGTTCGAGTACACCAAAGAAGTCACCCTTGTCCAATATGAAGACTGTTTTTGGGAAAAAGAAGAGCAGCAAATCAGGAGCATCCAACGCTTCCTTAGTAATCGACGAACCGACGAAGGAAGATATCGAGTACGAGACCGAGGAAGAAGAGGACCCGACATACGAGCACGAAACCGAGTCAGAGGAAGAGTTAGCTATCACAATGGCTAACATTGATGAAATCCCCATGGGAGAATGGAAGGAGAGGATGTGAGACGACACTGGCCCGGGACTTATGGAACCCGCAATTCCCACGACTGCTACCTTCGAGCTAAAGGGTCATATCCTAGCTTTACTTAAAGAGATACCTTTCTATGGAAAAGACCATGAAGATGCCTACAAACATTTGGATGAAGTCAATGATGTAGCTGATTACTTCAATGTTCCAAATGTGACCCGCGAGACTCAGCTACTTCGTATGCTTCTGGTGACATTCAAAGGTGCTGCAAAAGACTGGCTCAAGTCACTTCCTCCCGGATCAGTCACCACTTGGGCCAAGATGAAAGAAGAATTCATTGATCACTTTTGCCCACCTTCCAAGATAGCCAAGTTGAAGAAGGCCATTGCTAACTTTGAACAACAAGCTGGAGAGTCGCTATATGAAGCATGGGAGAGGTACAAGAGCTTACTAAGAAACTGCCCACACCATGACCTAAACAGCTAGCAAGAAGTATCCATCTTCTATGATGGAGTCAATGTCACAACCAGGCAGTTACTAGACTCGCAAGGCCCGCTCACAAAGAATCCACCCCCGATGATAAAAGAATTGATTGAAGAATTCTCTAAACACTCTAGAGAATACCACAACCCTAGGCATGATGTCACTAGGGGAGCCGCTTATGCAGCTACTGAAGACTTATCCGCAGTCATGGCTATGCTAAAAACCATGGATAGGAGGATGGATAAGATGGATCAAACAATCCATGCTATTCGGGTGGGTTGTGAAAACTACAATGGGCCTCACCTCACTAGAGACTGTGATTTAGATGAGAATGGCAACAAGAAGGCGCAAGTGTGTTACTCAAGTGGAGACCGATATGATGAAGACTGGCGCAAACAAAAGAAAGATTGTCTCCCTTATGAAGAGTACAAGAAAGCCAAGGAGGAAAGGTTTAGGCAAAAAGGGAGAGGGTTCTACCAAAAGGAGGAGCCGGTGCAAGAAAGGAAGCCAAGCTTGGAAGAAATGCTCACCAAATTTGTAGCTGCTTCAGAAAAAAGACATAATGACCATGATGCTACAATTCAAGAAACAAGGACCATGATTAGGAACCAGCAAGCATCTATCCACAATATAGAGACGCAGATTGGGCAACTTGCTCAACAAATCAACCAAAGGTCACCGGGCGAACTTCCTAGCCAAACTGAAAATAACCCACGAGGCGCGCACATAAACATAGTCACAACAAGAAGTGGGAAGATAATCACTCCCCTGGAACCTATTCAGACTGATTCATCCAATAAATCACAGAAGGAGGAGGCAGAAAAGCAAGCAGAAAACCAAGAAATGCACTCTGACAGCCCTACTCGCCGAGTACCACGTATGGACTCGGCGAGTACATCACAAAATCACACCTCACAGATTCCTGAAAAACTCTACCAGCCTCCCATGCCATATCCAGCCCGAGCTAAGAAGGAGAAGCAGGAAGAGGAGTATCAGAAGTTTCTAGATCATATCAAGACTCTTCAAATCAACATACCCTTCATTGAAGCCGTCATGCAAATGCCCAAGTATGCAAAGTTCCTTAAGGAACTTCTCACTAATAGAAGCAAGATGGAAGAAGTGAAGAAGGTAGTACTCAATGAAAACTGCTCAGCTGCTATGCTAAATAAGCTACCAAAGAAGAAAGGTGATCCAGGGAGTTTAACTTTACCTTGCCAATTTGGCAACTTGACCAGCATTCATGCCTTAGCCGATTTTGGGAGCAAGTGTGAATCTAATGCCATATTCATTCTTTAAGAAGCTGGATCTCCCGGAACCAAGGCCAATTCGCATGGCAATACACTTGGCAAACAAGACGGTTACCTTCCCAAGAGGCATATGTGAAGACATACTAGTCAAGGTGGACAAGTTCGTCTTTCCCGCTGATTTTATCATTCTAGACATGGAGGCGGATCCACAAGTGCCAATCATCCTTGGAAGACCCTTCCTCAACACGACAAGTGCTATAGTAGACATGAGGGACTCAAAGCTCACCTTGCGGGTAGGAGAAGATTCAGTCACATTTGGGGTGGACCAAGCCATGAAGTATTCAAAGAACAGTGACGACACGACATTCTCAATCGATATGTTAGACGAATTATTGGAGGAATACATAACTGAAGATTCCATCAAGACCACAACTGAGGATGGAGAATTTGATCTAGAAAAAGACTTGATGGAAATTGAAAGACTGTTGGAAGAAGCCGACTATGAAGAATTGGTAAAACAAACTAACAGTTCTACTCGCCGAGTAGAATCGAGCTACTCGCCGAGTTCCTCTGAAGAAAAAGCATAAGTCGTAAATACAACCACTAACTCACCGAGTACCCTACCTGCACTCGGCGAGTCCAGTAGTCAGAACCAAAAATCAGAGCTTAAAACTTTACCAGATCATTTGGAGTATGCTTTTCTCGAAGAAGGCAACCAAAAGCCAATAATTATAGCCTCTGACCTGACCAATTCTGAAAAAGAAGAGCTCGTGCAAGTGTTGAAGAAGCGGAAACGGGCCATAGCATGGAGCATCACCGACATCAAGGGAATCAGCCCATCTTATTGCTCCCACAAGATCAATCTGGAAGAAGGAGCAAAGCCGGTTGTACAACACCAAAGAAGGTTAAACCCGAATATGCAAGAAGTAGTCAAGAAGGAAGTGGTCAAACTCTTAGATGCAGGAATTATATATTCCATTTCTGACAGTCCATGGGTGAGTCCGGTCCAAGTGGTGCCCAAGAAAGGAGGGATGCCGGTCATAACCAACGAAAAGAACAAACTAATTCCGACACGAACGGTAACCGGTTGGAGAGTGTGCATCGATTATCGAAAGCTAAACGATGCCACTCGCAAAGACCATTTTCCCTTACCTTTTATTGATCAAATGTTAGAAAGACTATCGGGCCATAGCTATTATTGCTTTCTAGATGGATTTTCGGGTTATTTTCAAATACCCATAGACCTAATGGACCAAGAAAAGACCATATTCACTTGCCCAAGTGAGACTTTTGCTTATAGACTGGGTTATGCAATGCACCCGCAACTTTTTAAAGGTGTATGACAACTATATTCCACGATATGGTGGAAAAATTCATGGAAGTTTTTATGGACGATTTTTCCGTTTTTGGATCATCTTTCCATGATTGTCTCACTAATCTTGATTTAATGCTTGCTAGGTGTGAAAAAACCGACTTGGTACTCAATTGGGAGAATTGTCATTTTATGGTCAAGGAGGGTATAGTGTTGGACCACAAGATTTCCAAAATGGGAATTGAAGTGGATAGGGCAAAGATAGACACTATTGCCAAATTACCCCCACCAACTAATGTGAAGGGCATTAGGAGTTTTCTAGGACACGCAGGTTTTTACCGGCGTTTCATAAAAGATTTTTCAAAAATAACTAGACCTCTAACACAATTACTACTAAAAGATGCACCATTTAATTTCACTAAAGAGTGTTTAGAGGCATTTGAATTTTTAAAGGAAAAACTAACTAATACCCCGATCATTATTGCACCAAATTGGAACTTACCTTTTGAGATTATGTGTGATGCTAGTGACTATGCATTAGGAGCTGTCCTTGGTTAAAGGGTTGATAAGCACTTTCAACCCATATATTATGCTAGCAAGACTCTAAACCTAGCCCAAGAAAACTACACCACCACTGAAAAAGAATTATTAGCTGTGGTGTATGCATTTGACAAATTCCGCCCTTATTTAGTTTTATCTAAAACTACTATTTTTACTGACCACTCGGCTATCAAGTATTTGTTTTCCAAACAGGATGCCAAGCCAAGACTGATACGATGGGTGCTACTTCTTCAAGAATTTGACATGGAGATGCGAGACAAGAAGGGAATGGAGAATGTGGCAGCTGACCACTTGTCAAGGCTTGAGAACCCGCAATTGCAAGAAGATAAAGTTGGAGACGACTTCCCGGATGAGTACGTTATGGTGACAGTGGGAGAAGAGCCATGGTTCACGGACATAGCTAATTATTTAGCTACAAAATACACCCCGAAAGACTTTAGCAGTCAACAAAAGAAGAAATTCTTTGCTGAATTAAAATATTACTTTTGGGATGAGCCATACCTCTTCCGAAGCTGTGTGGATGGGATCATACGAAGATGCATATTCGGGAAGGTAAGCCGGAAAATACTAGAGCATTGTCATAGCGGGCCCACGGGTGGACATCATGGAGCACACTACACGGCGAAGAAGATCTTTGACATTGGGTTTTATTGGCCCACAATTTTTAAAGATGCAACCCAATTTGTCAAAGAATGTGATGCTTGTCAAAGGGTGGGAAACATTTCATCTCGAAATGAAATGCCACAACATAGTATCCAAGTATGCGAGGTGTTCGATGTGTGGGGAATTGACTTCATGGGACCATTTCCCATGTCCAAGGGAAACAAATACATACTAGTGGCAGTGGATTACGTATCCAAATGGGCGGAAGCACAAGCATTACCAACAAATGACGGACGGGTGGTAGTACGGTTTTTAAAGAAACTATTTTCACGATTTGGAGTCCCGAAAGCCCTTATAAGTGACCGAGGCACACATTTTGCCAATGATCAATTGGAAAAGGTGTTAAAGAAATATGGGGTCACCCATAAGTTTTCCACATCATACCATCCACAAACTAGTGGACAAACCGAAGTAACAAATCGAGCCTTAAAGCGAATTTTGGAGAAATCGGTGGGGAGCAATCACAAGGAATGGTCGGATAAGCTAGATGATGCACTTTGGGCTTTTCGTACAACTTTCAAAACACCTATTGGTACCACACCATATAGGTTAGTTTATGGAAAGCAATTTCATTTACCGGTGGAGCTAGAACACAAGGCGTTTTGGGCTTTGAAGAGGTGTAATTTCAACATGGAGGAATTAAAGACCAACCGGTTAATGCAAATGAATGCTCTTGAAGAGCTAAGGAATGATGCATACTCTAGTTCATGGCTTTATAAAGAGAAGACCAAGATGTGGCATGAAAAAAGGATTAAAGATAAACAAATTCATGAAGGCCAAAAAGTGTTGCTCTTTAACTCAAGACTAAAGCTTTTCTTGCGAAAACTCAAGTCAAGGTGGGATGGGCCTTTTATAGTGAAGAAGGTGTTTCCACATGGTGCTATAGAGCTATTATCAAGAGATGGCACGCCTTTCAAGGTCAATGGTCATAGGGTTAAAAAGTATGAAGAAGGAGTCCCCCGGAATGAAGGAATGGAAGAGTTGCTGCTGCTGGAAGGGATTGCAACCACGTAGAAGGGGAGGAGTCCAGCTAATGACTCCCTAAAAAGAAGCGCTTCTCGGGAGGCAACCCGAGTTTCAAGTTTGCATTTTCTTTCCTTTTCTTTATTTTCATTATTTTTTCTTTTCTTCATCTATTTTTGAGAACATAACTGCTTGAGGACAAGCAATGACTAAAGTGTGGGGTGGATGGTTTAAAAAATGAGAAAATACATAAATTTTTCAAAATTGTCACAAATTTTTTCAATCTGTAAGGTTTACTCGCCGAGTAGGCACGTATACTCGGCGAGTACCTGCCCGAGTAACCCGAAAAAACGCGTAACTGCATATGTACTCGGCGAGTAGGTCCTTTCTACTCGGCGAGTAGCCGATTTACACGGGTGAAATATAAGTCTGTAAAAAAGAGGGTTTTTCACCCATTTCACCTCATACTTGCCGTGCACAGCAAATCCTCGAGCAGCCCAGGCGATTTTTGCGATTTCGTCCAATCTCTCCGATTTTCTACTCGATTCTCGTCATTCAACCAAAAAGGTAACATCTTTACACTATAAACTCGTTAAAGGTTCGATCTTTATCGTAGATTTGCCCCAATTTTGCTGGATTTCGGATTTGGGGGTTCCTCAAATTCTAGGGTTTCGAATTAGCCATGAATTAGGTAATATTAGGATGAATTTCTTTATGATTTATGGTTAGATAGGTCATTACAACAAACCCCTGTGGAAAAATTGGATTATTAGACGCCATACACAGGTCCGAGACAATACAGTCCCGATGTTCATCCTACTCGCTGAGTAGGTCGTGTACTTGGCGAGTAGATGACTATTCAAACCCAATTTCTTTATTTTTAATTACTGGGTATTGTTTGTGTGTGTGTGTTTTTTTTTTGATGTTTGTATGCAGGAACAATGTTTAGAAGGGGGCAGTCTTCGCGTGGGGGGAGCCAAAGTGATGTCCCGTGGCTTTCTTTTCAACACATAACTTCTAAGTCATCCCCAACAAGGGCCAAAAACAGATTGGAGGCCCTCAAGCAAAAGGAAATTCATCTACCAAACGCGGTTGATTGGGGTTGGCTGGGCAATGTAGGGTTGGAGGAGGAGCTTACACCTTATTTGGTGAAAGAATGCAGTTTGGGGTACACCACCATCACGTGTGATGGGTGGTTACAATTGTTCAAAATTCAGGAGTCTGTGTATGTTGAGTTGTGCTGGGAATTTTTCGCTACCGTCTCATTCTGAGGTGGTAGTGAGTACTACAATCCCAACATAATCTCTTTTTCTTTGGGTGGAGAGTTGCGACAATGCATCATTGCTGAGTTCTCTTGGAGGTTGGGACTCTATGATCAGAGCATGATGCTGACAGAAGATTTTGAAGCATTCTTGGAAAACTGCCACAAAGAACTCCCCGAGGCAGTGGTGGCCTCAACATGGTGGAACACGATCGCCAACCGAGTTTATAACCCTTCCACTGCCCAAGAAGGCCACATATGCTCACCAATCCACCGCCTCATTCACCGATTTGTTGCTAGCACCATCAACCAGAGGAAGGATTGGGACAAGGTCCCAACCCTTGACATCTTCTATTTATGGAGTATCATTACTCCCGAAGCCTTTTGCAGCCTCCCCTATTGCATTGCCAAATTCCTTGCCGAAGGGGCGGTCAAGGAGAAAATCAATTCAAAAATCAATGGAGGCATGTTTATCACTCGACTGGCCAATTCATTTGGGGTTCTAGATCTGCCGCAAGCTCGGGCACTCACGGTTATCCACCCTTCACCATTTAACACATCATTATACCGGAGGGCAAGGATAGTCGAGAAGTTTGGCGATTCCTTCTCTATTCCACATGAAGACGAGCCGGCGATTCCGGAGGAGCCGGGGAGGCGGTTCCGACAGCGTAGCGAGCGGGTGCGGGAAGACCCACCGGTTATTCCGGTGGATGAGGACAATGACGGATGGAACCAATTGGAGTACCGCCGCTACTTGAACGACATTGGGCGAGGGGTGAATTACAATAACCAATCTTTTGAATACCTTTTTCAACAAATGAATATTGTCCCAAGACCCGGTCCCGGATATCCATATATTATGAATTGGGACGAGCGAATGAGGAGAGGAGATGGAGAAGGAGGAACTGGCGCGGGAGGAGTCGATATGGAAGATGAAGGATGAAGAATTGTTTTCTTTTATGTTTTTGATGTTTTGGTTATGTTTTGGACAAATGTTAAAACACTTGGATGATGTTTGTGGGTTGATTATTATTGTCACTTTTAGTTGTTTAATTTTTCAGGATAGAAGATTAGGAGGCATGCTAATTTGTGAGGGTCAAGAAGGGATTAAGAGATTTTCAAGGAAAAAAAATATATGGAGTTTTGTCCTTAGGATTGAGTCCGTGAAAGTTGAGAGAAATGGAGTGTGCTATTACTGAAGATAGAAGAGAGGGTCAGTTTGCATTTCCAAGTTCAGAACCAGAGTCGAATGGAGCATCGATTATATTAATTTTGAAACTGACAGTTCTACTCGCCGAGTGCACAAACTCTACTCGGCGAGTACATGAGCTATTGCACGATGTCGTTCTAAGACAAGAGCTACTCGCCGAGTCCATGCTACTACTCGCTGAGTAGACTGCCAATTTTCGAATTCCAGAACTGCTTTCGGCACTTTCACTGCAACATTTACCCACTTTTTGGGAGGAATTACCACTGGAAGATTTTCTTAAGAAGCTTGTTCTGTGAAATTTTTCTAAGCTATCAACCACACGAGACGCATGACACCCGACCCATGGATGAGCTGTTCCCATGGCTAAAGTCAAGAGAAGAAGGAGCTAAAGAAGAGAGTATCAACCTATCGACTGCTACCCCAGGGGAGTTTGTTCCAATTCCCTCTATATATTTGCATTTTTATTTTTGCATAGTATGCAATGAGGGCATTGCATAAAATAAGTGTGGGGTAGGGGGTTGGTCACATATTAGAAAACTTAGAATCTTAATTTAGGCTAATTTAAAAAAAATTGTTGCATACCAAAAATATTACTTAGGATTTAATTTAGAAAATTTTGGTAAAAGTAAAATTAGGATTCCATGTTAGAATTGTATTGATAATTGCATGAAAACCCAAATGTTTAGTTGAGCCTATACACGTTCTAGTGCATTTGTGGCTTCCTTATTCCAGTGAAATAATGGGACAAAAACACGACCCCGCTCAGCCCGAGGGATGCAATATGTTTAGCAGCCTAAACCTGAAATGTATCCAGGAAAATTGTTATCGTTAGCCAATGAAGGTTGAGATTGAGCGCCCCTGCTTAAGCATGTAGGATTTTGAGTGAAAAAAGTGAGTTACATGTAAAAAAAAAGAGAGAGAGAATTACAAGAAAAGTTGAAGAATTTTTGGAGCATCAAAAATAAAGTGAAGATCAAAAGATCAAAATTCCGAAGATTCAAAAAGTTGAAGACACCAAAAATCAAACAATAAAGGTGGTGAATTCAAAGAAATCAAAGATCAAATTATCAAAGGAAGTGAAGAATTCTAAAAGAGCTCCATAGTGGTATCAAAAAGTTGTAATTCTAGATTATGTATGCTTGGGTTGCTCAATTAAAAAATACCTTGAGGGTAAGAGGTTTTCTGCGGATGGATTCAGAGGGTTGCATAAAATGAGCATAGTTCGGGGTGAGTGGGCTAATGTTTATGAGGATTGTGAGTATTTGGAGTATGGGGGGTCCTTAGGAAAAAATTTAGACACAAATGCATGCGTTGCGTTCTTGGCATAATGGCTGGGTTAGATTGGAGTTGTCATATGTGATTTTAATATGTTTAAAATTTAGTTTTGCTTGGGGGCAAGCAAAAGTCAAGTGTGGGGTAATTTGATATGTGCATAATTAGTTAGTTATTTAGTATACATTTTTATTCATTTTTAACTAATTATGTGAATAATATGGACAAAAGGTACTTAATATTGTTTAAATTTTGTTTTCAGTCCAAAAGACATGCTTGGGAGTAAAAGGGAACAAGGGAAAGCAATTGAAGACCAAAGAATGAAGATTGAGGAACAAAAGTCCATCTACTCGGCGAGTACACGAGTCTACTCGGCGAGTCCAGTTTAATATTCCAGAAGATAGCCACGACTCCTGATTTAAGACGGATAACAACGAGTGTAC
This sequence comes from Lactuca serriola, assembly GCF_051521515.1. Lineage (NCBI taxonomy): Eukaryota > Viridiplantae > Streptophyta > Magnoliopsida > Asterales > Asteraceae > Lactuca > Lactuca serriola. The sequence continues at coordinate 288,255,768 of NC_136410.1, forward strand.
TCGACGAGTTGGGTCTGCTACTCGCCGAGTACCCCCTGTTTTGAGATATCTATAAAAATCAAACCTTTATCCGATGGGACGACACTTCTGGCAATTTTTGAAGATCCTTCTGCGATTGAGAGCCCTGGAGGACGCTGAGGAATTCTAATCTCCAACCTTTTGAAGAATATAAGCAACTAGGTTAATCATTCCACTTAGCTTTAGGATTTGAGTATGTTTAATGTAGTTAAACTTGTTTTTGTGTGTGATTTTACTGCAACTCTGAGCTAATTTCGTTTTTGTTTCTGTTTGGGGAATACCAAGGAACTCCTATGGTTTAATTCTTAGTTTTTGATTAATTGTTTATTGGTGATCTATTAAATTAAGTTTGTTAAAGACCCTTATGCATTAATCACGATTATTTTCTGTTAATTGGAAGACAATTAAGCTGCATGAACATCTCTTAGTTGTTAACCTCATATGTCTATGTGAACACTAATTCATATGCTTAGGAATAATGATTATGAAACTAAGATTAATAAGACAATAATTAGATTAATGTGTGAGCTTGTTTGAGAAACCATCAAACAAGAGGTTAATTGAACCACTAAATTGATTAACCACTACAAATCTTATTTAATCCAAATCATTAATCTAGGGAATTAATTAGTTTAAACACTTGATCACCGCTTAAATTAGTTAATTGTCTAAGGGTTAGGAGTAATGAACATGAACCTAACCACTATAATTGGTAGCCAATAACAATTGATCTATCATAAATACAAATTACCATAGGAGTGAATTGGTTGAACCTAAATAGAAACATCTTTATCAAATTTGGTGAATTAGTTGTTTGCTTTAGTCATTTAGTTAATTAAGTGTTGCTTAAGTTTCTAGTCTTGTAAAACTAGAATAAAAACCTTTTACTTTCATTAATTGTTTTAGTTAAAGTTAGTTATTAGTTTAATTTTCCGTTCCCTGAGTTCGATACCTTACTTACTAAACTATACCACTAAAAGACAGGTTCACTGCCATTGTGTGCTAAATTTATTAATAAAAGTAGGGATAAAACAAGTGCATTTTACACACATCAGTTCATCAGACCGAGTTCCTCACCTTGAGGAGCCCCGGTATTGTTTGTTCCTTTCGAATGTGTATCGACTACCATGATTTGAACAAATTGACCATCAAGAACCAATATCCTCTTCCTCGAATAGACAACCTTTTGCCAGATACTTCTCGAAGATAGACCTCAGATCAGGGTACCATCAGCTCCGAGTTCATGAGAATGATGTTTTCCAAGACGACATTTAGGACTCGATATGATCACTACGAGATCGTAGTGATGCCCTTCGGTCAAACCATTTTCCTTGTTCATGTGGTAAGCGAGGAAGGCATACATGTGGACCCGTCCAAGATTCAGGCGATAGAGAATTAGTTGGCACCGAAGACACCCACATAAATCTGTCAATTATTGGGTCTCGTCGACTACTATCGTAGATTCACTCAAAACTTTTCCAAGATCGCCAAACCCCTAACCACTCCGACACAGAAAGGTGTACTATTTTGTTGGAGACCGTGTCCTGTTGAAAGTTTTACCCCAAAAAGGCATGATACACTTTGGAAAGCGCGTAAAAACTTCACCCGAAGTACATGGGACTTTTCGAGATCCTCGTTAGGATCAATCCCGTAGCCTACAAACTCCGACTACCTTCGAAACTTAGCAACATCCATCTTGTATTCCACGTCTCTATTCTTAAGAAGTGCCTATCCGATGAAACCCTAGTACTCCCTTTGATGATACCAAGATCAACGAAAACCTGAACTTCCTGGAAGAACCAATCGAAATCATGGATCGAGAGATCAAACATACGAAGCAAAGCCGTATCCCGATAGTGAAGGTTCGCTGGAATGCCAAGCAGGAACCCGAGTTCACTTGGGAGCACGAAGACTCGATAAGACAAATATCCGCATCTTTTCGATTATATGATTTGTATCTTAATTTTTGAATTCCGGGACGAAATTCCCTCTAACGGGGGGATAATGTGACAACCCGTAAATTGTTCCGTCGCTATAACCCATTCCTGTCGGTAAAACCCGTTTGTCTTTCAATTTTTCCGTTAACATTTTCGGATTAGGTTATTTAATTTAAGACTTTTATTATGACCTCATAAGTATCCAAACCCGTTAGAAACTCATGAAAGCATCCCAAATTATTATTTAGAAAATTTATAGTTTCGACCACGTCGGGTTACAACAATTAAATCGGGTACGACCAAAAGCCCCGTCTAACGTCGGTATCGGGTAGATTTCCACCGTGTCTCAAACTCAAACTATATTTTAAGTTGAGTGAGCCTCATTTGAAGCTTTTTCACTCTCTCTCTACTCTCTCTCCTCAAATCCAAGTTCTTGATCCAAAAACCATCCAATTCAAGCTTCAAATTGGTAAGATAACTATCCTAGCTCATAGATTATCATGTTTAGCTTACAATTTCGTGTCAAAATCATCCAAAAGGACCATAATCATGTGTTTACGGACTTGGAACAGCCCTAGGCCGCAAACACACACAAATGGGGTTTTTGAGCCTCAAAACCCTTCCAAACCACCTTTAGAGCTTAGATATGACTTAGGGGCTTTCAAGAATGGACTTAGAACACCATAAACTTATCATTTGAGGGGTAAACATGAGTTTATGGCCCAAGAGCATACTTGGACCGTAAACACCCTTTCATAGGCCGTAAACCCCTTTTTTAGGTGTTAAAATGCCCCTTAAGCACCTCCTAAGCCTTGGAATAAAGTCTAGAACAATCCAACAATGTTTTAAGGACCTTAAACATGCAAGAAACCACCCCATAAGAAGTTCATGGCCGTAAACTCCCCAAGGAATGGTTCCTGGGCCGTAAACTCCTATAAGGTGGTCAATAGGTGCCCTAACTTCCTTCCATGGCTTGTACTTTGGACTAGAAACTCTTGTAATTGACCTAGGACCACCAAAACACATTAAGTTTGGGTACATAAGAGTTTACGGCCATAAACTCCTAGTTTACTGCCGTAAACTCCTCAAATGGTCCTTATGTTGTTCAAATTCCATTCCAATGCCTTAAAACCAAGCCTAGCATTACCCCACAAGAGTTGTAAGACCATTTAGCACCCAAGAACACCCCCACCATGAGTTTACGGCTGTAAACTCATGGGGAATTGGTCATTAGGCCAAAAACTCCATTAGGAGTTTACTCTTGAAGAGTAAACTCCCTATTCAAGCCATACACACCCTTAGATGCTACCCGGGTCACTCCAAACACTTGTAATGAAGTGTTTTCGCGTCTCGAAGTGTTTATTCATGTAACAACTCAAATTTTTCAAACAAATTTTTCATTTTTAAAACATAATTATTCCATTAAAAACAATGCATAAATAGTATAATTATTCGGTCAATACAATTATTCAAACTCCCAAGATCATAAAACAATCTTCAGTGTGTATCGATCATGCCGGCGCCTTCCCACGGTCCTCGCTAGTACCTGAAATACATCCACAACAACTGTAAGCATAAATGCTTAGTGAGTTCCCCAATATACACTTACACACATACGCCTTTCCAGGCCCTGACCTTCCGGTCCTCCATACAACGCCTTCCGGCCCATAACATATTGCCTTCCGGCCCACATATCATACATAGCACATATAACAATTAACTTACCACATATAGCATACATAACACATAACATATTCGACCTTCCGGTCACACAGTCAAACCCTTCCGGGTACAGTATAGTGAGAAGACTCACCTCGTAAGTGCTGAAAGCTAGCAACTCCTGAAATCACTCGCGCACAAACCAACGAGCTACAACCCTCCTATAACATTACATAACTCATTAACACTCATATCATCTAAGTGTGACTATCCCTAAGAAGTCAGACTTAGGTCAACTCTGGTCAACGGTCAACGGTCAACTCGACTGGACTCGGCGAGTACCATGGCGACTCGGCGAGTCTAGTCGTCCTCACAGATTCCTGAATATTCCCTTTCTACTCGTCGAGTACTCCTCTTGACTCGACGAGGTCCTCGTGGAAGAATCGCGGGGCCACCCCGACTCCACTCGCCGAGTCTGATGAACAACTCAGCGAGTCCCAGCAAATCTTCAAGCTACTCGCCGAGTCTGAAGAACAGCTCGGCGAGTCCATGCCATGCAGACGAGTAACTGCTTCCTGAGATAGGTCTCGTCCCGAAGTACACATTCATGGGACCTTCTGGACCTCTAAAGGTCCTAATACAAGACTATAGTCGTGGGGTAACAAGGCATTACTTCATCAAATCACTAAATGGGTTCTATAAACCCTAATTTCATCAATACATCAAAATAACAGATTTGGTCCGAGTATTACCTGAAAACGCACTCTCTGTGTCCCCCAAATCTCAGGACTCAATCCTCCTTGATATTCCTTTAGCCAAATCCATCTTCTTCTTGCCTAACCAATTCTTCCAAGTTCCAAAGCTCTCTCCCTTGCTCTAGGCGTCCACAGCGATTAGGGTTCCTCTCAATTGACCAAAAGACTGAAAATGACGGCCTAAGAGGCGTTAAATACGATCCAAACTGAACGGTTAGGGTTTCTGCTGAACAGCGTCGACTCGCCGAGTCCATATCTGGACTCGTCGAGTCCAGTCGCGGACCCGCGACCAAGTCCGCGATCCTACTCGGCGAGTCTAGGCTCCAACTCGCCGAGTCCCCTCTTAAATCACCCCCAAAAACATAATTTTAATAATACCTGAGATTCTGGGCTGTTACAATTCTCCCCCACTTGGATTAGACTTCGCCCTCGAAGTCTCATTCTGCAAATAGTTCCGGATGCTGCTCCCGCATTTCGCGCTCCGGTTCCCAAGTCATTTCTGATCCCTTACGGTGTTGCCATTGAACCAACACCAGAGGTACTTCCTTGTTCCTCAGAACCTTGATCTTCCGATCCCTGATAGCCACTGGTCTCTCCGCGTAATTCAGGCTCGCATCCACCTGAATATCCTCCAATGGAACCACTGCCGACTCATCGGCTATGCACTTCCTCAACTGCGACACATGAAAAGTGTCATGGATCTGACCCAACTCCGCTGGCAACTCCAACCGGTAGGCTACCCGACCTATCCTTGCAATCACACGAAATGGCCCAATATACCGGGGCCCCAACTTGCCTCTCTTCCTGAACCGAATCACTCCTTTCCAAGGAGAGACCTTCAGGAGAACGAAGTCGCCGACCTGAAATTCAAGCTCGGATCGGCGCCTGTCTGCATAACTCTTCTGTCGGCTCTGGGCAGTCAATAACCTTTGTCTCACTCGCTGAATCTGCTCTGTCGTCTGGAGCACGATCTCCGTGCTGCCCATCACTCTCTGTCCCACCTCTCCCCAGCAAATGGGGGTCCGACACCTCCTACCATACAACAGCTCGAAAGGTGGCATACCAATGCTCGAATGATGGCTGTTGTTGTAGGAGAACTCTGCCAATGGTAAGTACGCATCCCAACTACCCCCGAAGTCTAACACACACGCTCGGAGCATGTCTTCCAGCGTCTGAATTGTCCGTTCGCTCTGACCGTCTGTCTGGGGATGATATGCGGTACTAAAATGCAATTTAGTACCCAGCTCCTCATGGAATTTCTTCCAGAATCTGGAAGTAAAGCGCACATCACGGTCTGACACAATCGAGATCGGCACCCCGTGCCGAGACACCACCTCTCTCACGTATATCTCCGCCAATTTCTCCGCCGAAGAACTCTCACTGATGGCAAGGAAGTGTGCACTCTTTGTCAACCTATCCACGATCACCCAAATTGCGTCTACTCCCCTAGCAGTCCTTGGCAATTTGGTGATAAAATCCATAGTGATCTGTTCCCACTTCCACTCGGGGATCTCCAATGGCTGTAACTTGCCATGCGGTCTCTGGTGCTCAGCCTTAACCCTACGGCAGGTCAAGCACCTCTCAACGAACCATGCCACGTCCCTCTTCATACAGGGCCACCAATATTCCTTCCTTAGATCCAAATACATCTTTGTAGCACCGGGATGGATCGAGAATTTCGATTTATGAGCCTCTTCCATCAACTTAATACGCGTACCGCCCACGAACGGCACCCAAATCCGACCCCGAAACGTCATACGGCCTCGACCATCCTTGACAAACTCTGAGATTAACCCCACAACCCGCTCTTTCTTCTGCATTTCTGGTCGCACAGCCTCAGCCTGTGCCCTACGAATATCGTCCAATACAGGAGTCATCACGGTCAGTCTCAAGCACACATCTCGCAATGGAGTGCTCTCCGCCCTGCGGCTCAATGCATCGGCTACCACATTAGCCTTGCCTGGGTGGTACAGGATCTCACAATCATAATCCTTGACCACATCCAACCACCTCCTCTGACGCATATTTAGGTTGGGTTGATCCATCAAATACTTCAAACTCTTATGGTCCGTGTATATCGTACATCGAACCCCATACAAGTAGTGGCGCCAAATCTTGAGAGCGAACACTACTGCCCCCAGCTCTAAATCATGCGTGGGATATCTCGCCTCATGAGGCTTCAGCTGCCTCGATGCATAAGCTATCACATGACCCCTCTGCATCAACACTGCACCCAATCCCGAAATCGATGCGTCGCAATATACCACGAAATCTTCCATCCCTTCTGGGAGAGCTAATACCGGGGCTTCGCACAATCTCTGGCGAAGTGTCTCAAAGGAGGTCTGCTGCTCGGGCCCCCATGAGAACGTAACACCCTTCCGGGTCAATCTGGTGAGTGGCACTGTGATCTTGGAGAAATCCTTGATAAATCTCCGATAATACCCTGCCAACCCAAGAAAACTTCTGATCTCAGAGGGTGACTTCGGCACCTCCCAACTCATCACCGCCTCAACCTTGGCCGGGTCGACCAATATCCCTTTCTGATTAACCACATGTCCTAGAAACTGGACCTCCCGCAACCAGAATTCACATTTGGAGAACTTTTCATAAAGCTTCTCCGACCTCAATACCTCAAGGACCTCCCTCAAATGCTCCTCATGCTGCTCTCTCGATCTCGAATACACCAGAATGTCGTCGATAAATACGATCACCGACCGATCCAACATCGGCCTGCATACCCTGTTCATGAGATCCATGAACACAGCCGGGGCATTGGTGAGTCCAAAAGGCATCACCACAAACTCATAATGCCCATATCGCGTCCTAAACGCTGTCTTCTGGACGTCTTCATCCCGTACTCTCACCTGATGGTAACCCGACCTCAGATCGATCTTGGAAAACCAAGATGCTCCCTGCAACTGATCGAATAAATCATCGATCCTCGGCAACGGGTAACGGTTCTTGACCGTTAGCTTGTTCAACTCCCGGTAATCAATGCACATCCGGTGTGAACCATCCTTCTTCTTGACGAACAAAATAGGTGCTCCCCATGGCGAGCTGCTCGGCCGAATGAATCCCTTTCCCAGCAACTCCTGGAGTTGCGAAGACAACTCTTGCATCTCTGGAGGTGCAAGACGATAGGGCACTTTAGCAATAGGCGCTGCCCCCGGCACCAGATCGATATTAAACTCCACTTGCCTCACAGGCGGTACTCCCGGCAACTCCTCGGGAAAGACATCTGAAAATTCGCGCACCACCGGAACTTCCTCAACTGACTTCGGTTTCTCGGAAACCTCCCGCGTATCCATCACATACGCCACAAAACCTTTACAGCCCTGCCGTAGACACTGCCTCGCCCTAGCGGCCGAACAAAAAGCTGATCCCGAACGGGTACCCTCGCCGTACACCGAAAGAACTCCCCCTCTAGGGTCTCGTATAGTCACCAACTGACGCTCACAGTCGATGACAGCGCCGAACCGGCTCAGCCAGTCCATGCCCACGATGACACAGACATCCCCCATCGCGATAGGAATCAGATCAATTGGGAATCCAATCCCGAAAATCTCTAGTACACATCCCCGAAGAACCTCCGTAGCGCAAATCACCTTCTCGTCAGCTATAGAGACTCTCAAAGGTCGACTCAACGACTCACGACTAACGCCAATATGCTGACTAAAGGCTAAGGACACAAAGGACCTACTCGCACCCGAGTCAAATAACACTAAGGCAGGCACAGAGTTCACAAGGAAAGTACCTACGCATATAATAACATAAGCATAACATCTTGACATTAAAATAAATACATGAATTACAACATACCTGCCACAACATCGGGCGCAGCGCGGACCTCCTCCGCAGTCAGCTGAAAGGCTCTCCCACGAGCCCTCGGGGCCTCGACCTTCACCGGTCGAGTCTCAGTAGTCCTGGCAACAGGTGCAGATCCCTGACGAAGCTGAGGGCACTCGGCCTTCCGATGGCCGGTCTGGTTGCAATGAAAGCAAACCATAAATCCCTTGGGACACTCCCTAGCAATGTGTCCCTCCTTGCCACACTTGTAGCAAGCACCGGCTCGACACGCCCCATCGTGACCCTTACCGCACTTTACGCAAGTGCGGTTCTTCGAACCTCCCGTCCTCGAATCGGCGGACTTGATCCGCTTGGCTGCCGGCTGAGACTGAGCCGGTCGCCGGTCTGCCTGCTGAGACTCGGCCTCCTCCCTGGCCTGAGTCTCTAACTCGATCTCACGCTTCCTGGCATTCGCCTGAAGCTCAGTAAAAGTATGGTAAGTGGAGTTTGACACAAACTCCCGGATCTCCCTCCTCAGAACACCCAAGTACCGGCTCATCCGAGCCTGCTCTGTGGCCACTAGCTCGGGGCAAAACATCGCCCTCTCGTGGAACTTCCGCGTGATCGCCGCCACCGAATCAGTACCCTGCTTGAGGGTTAAGAACTCCTGAACCAATCGTTACCGCTCCACTGGGGGAACGTACTCATCCCTGAACATGGTAGTGAACCCCTCCCATGTCACTGCCGCAGTCTCTGCTAAAGTGAAGTTCGCCGTCACGAACTTCCACCAGTCCTTGGCTCCCAGACGGAGCTGGTTCAAAGCGAACCGTACCCTCAGGTGCTCCGGGCATGAACAAGTGTAGAAGCACCCCTCTATATCTGCGATCCACCTCATCGCAGCAATCGGATCCTGCGTCCCATCGAACTCTGGTGGCTTCGTGTTGCTGAACTCTCGGAACAGCAATGAATCACCCCCCTGTGGCCTAGCAGCGGCCACAGCTGCGGTAGCTGCAGCGGTTGCAGCCTCAGTCAATGCGGCGTACCGCTCGTCGAACGTCTCCATCAGAGTGGTCTTGATGGACCCAAACATCTCCGAGATCTCAGCCCGGATCGCCGCCGCCACCTCCTCGTGGATCATCTGACGAATGTCCTCGTCACTCACACCGCTCGTACTTGCCCCGTGCCGCGGTCTAACCATGATATCTCTGAAATACAACATAAAACTATCAGAGATTCTACCGAGTATAATCGTACTCGACACGCAACCCTACTCAGTCCCAGATATCCAGGGATTTTTACTTGGGTCTCCCACTGACCCGGTGTCCTCGGTAGTACGGGCCCAATACTACCGACCACACCGCATCAACGTTCATCCCAAGTCCTCCTCCCCAAACTCCAGATAGTGAGTACTCTACTTCTGATACGCTCTATCTACCCGCATACTAGCAAAGCATCTCATATAGGCAACTTCCCTAGACTAAGGCATCACAGATCAGGCCACTCTAGTCCTATCATGAATACCTAGTCTTCTAGCATGCATAACAATTCACATCATATAATATTGTAAGGTATTTTGGGGATCTTTACCGTTCGGGCGCTGACTGATCGTACACACTGCTTCTTTCTTGCTTACCACAAAACCATTTACAAAAGTTTATGCCTTTATTTGAAAAGTTTCCTCAAATCCTCGGTTTGAGTTCAGTTACCCCCGAAGGTGCACCCGAATCCCTCAAACCAAGGCTCTGATACCAATTGTAACAACTCAAATTTTTCAAACAAAATTTTCATTTTTAAAACATAATTATTCCATTAAAAACAATGCATAAATAGTATAATTATTCGGTCAATACAATTATTCAAACTCCCAAGATCATAAAACAATCTTCAGTGTGTATCGATCATGCCGGCGCCTTCCCACGGTCCTCGCTAGTACCTGAAATACATCCACAACAACTGTAAGCATAAATGCTTAGTGAGTTCCCCAATATACACTTACACACATACGCCTTTCCAGGCCCTGACCTTCCGGTCCTCCATACAACGCCTTCCGGCCCATAACATATTGCCTTCCGGCCCACATATCATACATAGCACATATAACAATTAACTTACCACATATAGCATACATAACACATAACATATTCGACCTTCCGGTCACACAGTCAAACCCTTCCGGGTACAGTATAGTGAGAAGACTCACCTCGTAAGTGCTGAAAGCTAGCAACTCCTGAAATCACTCGCGCACAAACCAACGAGCTACAACCCTCCTATAACATTACATAACTCATTAACACTCATATCATCTAAGTGTGACTATCCCTAAGAAGTCAGACTTAGGTCAACTCTGGTCAACGGTCAACGGTCAACTCGACTGGACTCGGCGAGTACCATGGCGACTCGGCGAGTCTAGTCGTCCTCATAGATTCCTGAATATTCCCTTTCTACTCGTCGAGTATTCCTCTTGACTCGACGAGGTCCTCGTGGAAGAATCGCGGGGCCACCCCGACTCCACTCGCCGAGTCTGATGAACAACTCGGCGAGTCCCAGCAAATCTTCAAGCTACTCGCCGAGTCTGAAGAACAGCTCGGCGAGTCCATGCCATGCAGACGAGTAACTGCTTCCTGAGATAGGTCTCGTCCCGAAGTACACATTCATGGGACCTTCTGGACCTCTAAAGGTCCTAATACAAGACTATAGTCGTGGGGTAACAAGGCATTACTTCATCAAATCACTAAATGGGTTCTATAAACCCTAATTTCATCAATACATCAAAATAACAGATTTGGTCCGAGTATTACCTGAAAACGCACTCTTTGTGTCCCCCAAATCTCAGGACTCAATCCTCCTTGATATTCCTTTAGCCAAATCCCTCTTCTTCTTGCCTAACCAATTCTTCCAAGTTCCAAAGCTCTCTCCCTTGCTCTAGGCGTCCACAACGATTAGGGTTCCTCTCAATTGACCAAAAGACTGAAAATGACGGCCTAAGAGGCGTTAAATACGATCCAAACTGAACGGTTAGGGTTTCTGCTGAACAGCGTCGACTCGCCGAGTCCATATCTGGACTCGTCGAGTCCAGTCGCGGACCCGCGACCAAGTCCGCGATCCTACTCGGCGAGTCTAGGCTCCAACTCGCCGAGTCCCCTCTTAAATCACCCCCAAAAACATAATTTTAATAATACCTGAGATTCTGGGCTGTTACAATTCATATTTGATTAGTGGTTCAGGGGTATGAACTCACCAATCGAGGAATGTGTCGGTTTGGATGCTAAACGTCAGTTCGGGGCTTTAAAACTTATAATTTCATTTGAAATGTTTTATATTCCGTATGTTTTTAACACTGGAAATCTTATCAATCAACCGTTTAACTTGTAGAGTTAGTATTCAAACTGTTTGTGAAACTTATTATTAAATGTTATATTTTACATTTCACCAATGACTTTCTACATTATTACTGTTAAAACTATGAACTTTAGAATATTAGAAACGTCCTTGATAACACTCCCCCTAGATACAAGAGTGAAGGACTAAAAACATTAAAACTTAGAACTTTGGACTCGTCCTTGGTAACACTCCCCTAGATACGAGAGTGAAGGACATGGTAGTACTCCCCCTAGATACGAGAGTAAAGGATTAATAAAACCGAATTTTTCATATTAGTAATTTCAATTTTAAATTCATTAATCTTAAGATTGGAGACACGTCCTTTGTAACACTTCCCCTAGATTCGAGAGTGGAGGACTATCCCTGTAACTAGAATCTCTTGGAGGGAGAGCGTGACTTGAGTGTATAGATGTATAAGGGATTGACTACCCCGCACCTGGCTGCTAGCTACAGTCGAACCGAAAGGTTCAAGGGTGACAAAAGTCATAAAAGGATACTGGCCCCGTAAGCTATTATATAAGTAATGTTGAAAGGACTTAGGAAGGCTAACCCGCTTTATTTCCTTTTCCTCATTGGGATGTGGTATGGTAGGGTATCGGGTATCCGTCCGAAGGTCGTCTAAATATTAGTTATATATCATGTGTATATATACGGACATAATAGTTCTAGTCAGTTAGTTCAGTACCTTTGGGTAGCAAAGGTATACGTTCATATATCCCTAGTAAGCTATTATAGGTATAGTTTGCGCTTATATATGATTTGGTAATAAATATGGATTTCGACCTAGCGATTCGTTGCGGAAGTCACCGTTAGTTCCAAATGTAGAATAGGGACTACTAATCATATTATTATTTACTTACAACGGGTCTCGTGAGAAGACTACTTACTTACTAGACGGGACTAACCATTCCGACACCCAACTATTAGCAACAGAGGTAATGAACATCTACGGATGCCTACGGTTAATACTTATATTAGGGTACTTTTACGGGACTAACCATTCCTACGCCCTGCTGTTAGCTACAGAGGAAAATGAACATCTACGGACGTCCAAGGTTATTACTATTTCGGCAGTCGCGATGTCGGGTTGATCCTAATACAAAAAGGATAACACTTACATGGCTATGTTTTTCCTATTACTTTTATTTTGTGATACATTCCCATAAACGATGAGGTAGACTATATATATTGTTAATAGTAGTCATACAAAGGAAAAACCATCTTTGTTACTTTCAAAATAGTCTAGTCTTGGTAGAAGACTACTCTTTATACTAATAGAAATCATAGGGATTTGCTAGGGTATTCAAACGTTTTCAACCTACTTTCAAACAGTTCATACTTATACAAACTTTTTCCAAATATTCACAAGTCTTTACTTCCCAGTTTTACAAATCTAAGACACACTAATACTTATGAATTCACCAGCTTTTTGGCTTATACTCGCTTTCAAAATAACTTGTATTCTCAGGTCACAAATAGACAGGTACGACGACCAGGTTTTGTGAAGACGGTGCAGTTCAGACTCGTCTTTTATTTTGAATATTCATTATGTTGTTATTACCATGAAAGAACACCCTTGTAAAAAAATGATACTATTAATGCAATGGATGATGTTGTTGCTTGTTTATTACTTTATACTGTTGTGATACATTACATGATGTCCTCCGCCCCAGAACGTTTCCTCCATTCCGGTTTTGGGGTTTGACAGCGTACGTGGGAGTACGCTGGGCGTACGCATGGTTTGAGCAAACCCTAAATTTTAGTGTTTGCACTATATTTAAGCATCGTTATATCACCTCATAGACATTTTAGACTAGCCTCCATCTTCTTTTAACCTGAAACCGAAACCCTAGAGCATTTGGTGAGTTTTGAGCTTAAAAGAGTGTTTGTTGGTGGTTTGTGAAGGAGAAGAAGAAGAGGAGGACTTGAGGGGATAGCTTGAGCTTGTAAATCCATGATTTTCTACCCATTTGCAAGCCTTTTGAGATAAAAAGATCTCACCTTGATGGTCCTTTGTGTTATATCTAGTTTATGGTAAAATTTGTGCACTTTTGAGTCTTTTCGTGTTAAAGGTGAGATTTTGATCTACTCCAGAAGTAATGGATGCTATATGTTTGCTCCATTTAGATCCTATGTTCATAAAAATGCAAAATTTATGGATGTTTATGGTTCATGCAAGTATTAAGACCTTTATTAAGCTCTTTTTGAGCTTTTTGAGTCCCATTAAGCCATGCATGAGGGTAAAGTTGCCAACTTTACGTGATAAGTCACCCTTTAGGACTAGATTTGAGAGTTTGACTTGAGGTCTCAATCGATTAAGTTCTTAATGGAGTAGGGTGGCAAACTGGGGAGTACGCTGGGCATACCCAGTTGGTATGCTGCGCGTACTGTCCCCATGTGGTGTACGCTAAGTGTATGAGCTGAGTACCCCCGTGTCGTCAGCAGATGGGCTTTTGGGCTTGCTGTTCTCGGTATTGGGACATGTTTTGGACTTCGTAAGTTTGGGCCTCGTTGGGCCATTATACTTCTATTTTGGACTTGGGGATAGTATATTGGGCTTCCTTGGATTTAGGCCCATGATGGGTTTTGGGCTCAATTTGGAAGATTGGGCCATATTTGGGCTTTGGGTTGCCAAGTAGGATTTTGGCCTTTTTATTAGTCGGGTTGGGTCTTGGCTTTGGGCCAAGTTAGATAAAGGGTAAAATGATTTTTTACCTTAGTTATGGGCTAAGTTGTTTAGACTCTTGGTTATAGATCAAGATCCAATTAATAATTGGATGTTATTTTGATGATGATAGTATGGGGATTTTTCCGAACCAGTAGACAAAGATTCATTTGAGTGATTCTATAGCTAGAGGTGGGTTTTCTAACTGTGTTAAGTGGGTCAAAGGCATGAATGTAGGCCCATGGTTTATTATGTTAGGATGCTAGATGTTTGCATGACTCTTGCATGTGTTATGTGCTTGTATGCTTACCGGGCAAGGCCCGATGCCGGGTGGGGCCCGATGATCATTATGTATGCTATTTATCTTTGTGACTATTGCATGTGTTATGTGTTTATATGTTATATGATTATATGTATGTCGGGTGGGGCCCAATGCCGGGTGGGACCCGATGATTGATAGATCTGTATACCAACCGGGGCTCGATGACGGCGGGGCCTATTATGTGTTTATTATGTATGTTATATGGTATTTTGGGGAATTCACTAAGCTTTGTGCTTATGGTTTTTAGTTTATGTTTCTGGTACTTCTGGTTCGATAGGGAAGAGCTCGAGATGATTGTAGTGCACACACTACTTTATTTTGCATTTTCTGATAACTCTGATGTTTTATGATGTATGGATACACTTTGTTCCACTTTGGTTTTATGATGATGTTTCGGATTACAGTTTTATTAATGTATAAACAAAAATTTTGGTCTTAATTTTGGGATGTTACAAGATGGTATCAGAGCCTTGGTTTGAGGGATTCAGGCATACTCTCGGGTGTGTCTGAACTCAAACTAAGGGTTTGGTAGATTTTTTTTTTCAAAAAGAAATGTTTTATAAAAGGGTTTCTAATAAAAGAAAAGGGTGTGGTGCATGCAATCGACCGAGCTCAAGTAAGTTTTCCCAAAATACCCATGCATGATTATGATATGTTTTTATTTGTGAATCTATGAGTCGCATGCTAGTTAGGGCTAAGGATATGCTCAGGATTTACATGATAGAATGATAGGAGAGATACCATTATATGCCTATTGTATGAGCTTGTATACTTGCATGCTAGTACTGATTACTCAGTGATAGGATGGCCTGATTAGGTTATGCTTGATTCTGATCACTCAATGCTCGAATGTTGCATGCTTTATGATTTTTAGGATTTCTCGCTAACTTCAGCTAACTAGTAAGCGAATATGCTAAGTTACATAATACGGAAACTAAATAATTTTAGATGGTTAGGTTTTAACTCTATTGTGCAGCTCTTGTTTGAGTCCAACTGTTGTAGTGTGAGACCTTTCAAAGAATTATCTGGTGTTAGTGATATGTAATTGTATTCGTGATCTAGTTCGAGGGTGCTGGTAGGAGTTCCTTCTGCAGTTGATGGCAGAGAATGGTGTGGTGATTGCTTTAAGAAAACCTAGGAAGAGATTTAGTGCTAGGAGCCTTGTCTTGCGACCATTATTTGTGTGAATAGGGAGTAACTTGGAGGATTCAAAATGATCTTTGAGGAAAGCACGGATAGATGTGGAAGGTAATATGGTCCCATACTACTGGAAGCAGAGGATCCGTACTCGGGTTAGTGAGAACTGTGATGAAACTAAGGAGCTTAGAGTATGAGACTCCTCGATATAATGACGGGTATGTATCATCTCCTTATCTCTTTATTTATATTGTATTTCTTGCTTATATTTATGTGTTTTATTTTAGGATCATTCTTCGTGAATGGTATATTTGCATTGGTATTGTTTGATTCAGAGGCTACCCAATATTTTGTATCATTTGTGCTTAGCAAGATGTTTGTTGGAGCTTCGAGGGAGCTGGGTTGTCCTTTAGACGTCGTGATTGTAGATGATCAATCTGTCTGGGTATCGAGGGTTCATCAGGGTTGTGTTCTTCAGATGTTTAGCGAGGAGTATCCGATTGATTTGGGTCCCATTCCTTTGCGTGGGAACAAGTTTATCGTAGGGATGGGCTGGTTGAGCCCCAATAGGACAGTGATCAATTATGAGCATCAGTTGGTTCATATTCGGACCCTAAGTGGGGGAGAGTTGGTGGTTCAGGGAGAGAGAGCTCAATGTGGGTGGATTTTATGTTTAGCGGCTAGGGTCAGACGCTATCTTCATCAGGGTTGTTCCAGATTTATCGCCTATGTTATGGATACCTGAGATAAGGGTGACGCGATTGTTGATGATGTAACGATTGTACGGGATTACTCGGATGTGTTTCTGGAGGATTTTTATGGGGTGACTTCGGAGAGGCAGGTGTAGCTTAGGATTGACTGGTTCCTGGTGCGGCGCCGATAGCCAAGTCACCATATCGGTTAGCTCCTCCAAAGATGCATGAGTTGTCCACACAACTGCATGATCTGTTGGACAAAGGGTTAATTCGACTGAGAAGTTCGCCATGAGGAGAACTGATCTTGTTTGTAAAGAAGAAGGATGAGTCTCATTGGATGTGTATTGACTACTGGGAGCTTAATAAGCTAACGATGAAGAACTGTTATCCACTCCCAAGGATTGATGATTTGTTTGACCCGCTTCAGGGTACATTGATTTGCGTTCGGGCTATTATCAGACGAGGGTCAGAGAGGAGGATGTGCAGAACACGGTCTTCCAGACTCATTATGGTCATTATGAATTCGTGGTGATGCCCTACGGGCTCACTAATGCACTAACCGCGTTCATGGACCTCTTAAACCACGTGTGCATGCCGATGTTGTATTGGTCTGTGATTGTATTCATTGATGACATCCTGGTCTATTCCAAGACCCAAGAGCAACACAAGGAGCACCTGAGGGAGGTATTGGAGACTTTGAGGAGGGAGAGACCTTTTGCAAAGTTCTCCAAGTGTGAGTTCTGGTTGCGCGAGGTGTAGTTTCTGGGGCACCTTGTCAACCAGAACGGTATTCTGGTCGATCCGGCCAAGGTCGAGGATGTGATGAGGTGGAAGGTTCTGAGATCTCCATATGAGATTTGGAGTTTCCTTTGGTTAGCAAGTTACTATCGTAGATTCATCTAGGATTTTCCTAGATAGCGGTTCCTCTGACCCGGTTGACGAAGAAGACCGTCACTTTTTGCTGGGGGCCTGAGCTGCAGGCAGCTTTTTCAGACCTTGAGATAGAGATTGTGTGAGGCGTTGATTTTGACCCTGTTGCTGGGTGCTGAGGACTTAGTGGTTTATTGTGATGCGCCAGTCACGGTTTTGGGTGCAATTTTGATGTAGAGGCGTCGCGTGATCGCTTATGCTTCGAGACAGCTGAAGCCTCATGAGGCGAATTACCTGATGCATGATTTGGAGTTAAGGGCTGTGGTTTTTGCCCTCAAGATTTGGTGACATTACCTCTATGGGGTCTGCTGTAGTATTTACACGGATCATAAGAGCCTGAGGTACTTGATGGATCAGCCGAATCTGAATATGAGGCAACGCCGGTAGTTGGATGTGGTGAAAGATTATGATTGTGAGATCCTTTACCATCCGGGGAAGGTGAATGTGGTGGCCATTGCTCTAAGCCGCAAGGCGGTCGTGGATCCTATCAGGGATATTTGTTTGAGGATGACTGTGATTACTTCGCTTTTGGAGCGGATTCATGAGGCTCAGATCGAGGCTATAAAGGAAGAGCCCCAGAAGAGTGAGCGCATAGTAGGTCAGGTTGCTTCCTTTGATTATGATAGCCGAGGGTTGTTGACTCTTCATTAGAGAGTATGGGTTTTGTATTCGGGCGGTGTGCGTCAGGTTTTAATGGAGGAGGTGCACAAATCAAGGTTCTCCATTTATCTCGGGGCGAAGAAGATGTATAAAGATCTTTGTCCTGATTATTGGTGACCCTAAATGAAGCAGGATGTAGCTTAGTATGTGCAGAGGTGATTAACTTGCAGGGAAGTCAAGGATGAGCATCAGCGACGTCACATAAAAATGTAATCGTTGGATATTCTCATTTGGAAATAGGAGGAGATTACCATGGATTTCATTATGAAGTTGCCTTGGACTGTGGTTGGAGTGGATTCGATTTGGGTCATCGTGGATCGGTTGACCAAGGGCACACATTTTATCTCGATTCAGGAGAGTATCTCTGTGGTGAAGTTGGCTGAGGGATACATCGGGGAGGTTGTAGCAAGGCATAGGGTGCCGGTTTTGGTGGTTTCAGACAGGTACATCCGGTTCACTTCCAGATTTTGGAAGAGGTTCTACGAAGAGTTGGGTACTTGTCTCCATTTCAGCAAGACATTCCATCCGTAGACTGACGATTAGAGCGAACAGACTATTCTGACCTTGGAGGATATGCTTCGGGTGTGTGTTTTGGATTTCGATGGGAGCTGGGATACGTATCTTCCGTTAGCAAATTTTTCGTATAACAATAGCTATCACGCCAACATCAATCGACCTCCTTTTGAGATTCTCTATGGAAAGAAATGTTGGATTCGGTGTCTAAGCCCATAACTATTTTGGTATGTACTTGACCCGATTGTGAGCATGATCCTTTTGGTTGCCTTCACCATAGCAACTGATAGGATGAACTAAGGAGAAAAAGGATTAATTATGATTTATTAATATATTATATGAATAATATATTAAAAGAGAAATCATATTGTTTAATTAATATTACTCAAGAATTAATAAGAATTAATTTTGTGGCTAAAAGAGATTAATTAAATAAAGGGGACTGATATTGCAATTGTATGATAGTTGCAATTGGGCTATGTATTCCTAATGGAAAGGGGATTGGACGAAATCTATGGGAAGCCCATATGATTTTCATCCAAGGGCTTTCTAGGGGAACTCCATAGGTTGCTTAAGACCTAAGCAAAGAATTAGGGTTTCACCTGAAACCCTAGCAGCCCACACAAGTATATAAAGACCCCTAAGGCTCCCAAAAACGTGGCTACGTGATCCCTAAGGGTTCTTGGACGTTTTTGGTGCCTGCTTCCTCTCTCCTTGTTCATCTTGTTGCTCATGATGTTTGTGACTCCATTAGAGGTGCAACATTTGAGGCACTAAGCTTTCAAAGGTCAAGATCAAGAGGAATTGAGATTGTTATTACTACATAACAATCAAGGTAAGATCTAAACGCTTTTATTATCATAATATCGATTATTATATGCTAGATCTAGGGTTTATGAGCTTTGGATGATTATTGCATGTTCATTAGACAAACTAGATCCAAAGCTTTAGGGTTTGCATGTACACCATAGGATCGATGTAGTGCTCATAACCCGCCAGTGATATCGGAGACTAGGCTGTTTGTTTGATGTATTTAATGCTTGTATGATCATTCTTTGCCTGAAAATCGAATTTTTTTTCCTATGCCTGACTGACTCAGCGAGTCAGTGGATGAACTCGGCGAGTCAGCCTGACTCGGTGAGTCTAGATGTTAGACAGAGGAAATTTCAAGTTTTTTTTTACTGATTTGGCTGTGGGATAATTACCATAAACGTTTTTTATTGATAAAATCCGATTTTTATTGATATTATGTGATTATCCTTACCAAAATAGTAGATAATTGTCATATTAGTTAGATAATCATTGCCTTATGTGATAAACTTTAATTATTTATATTATTTGATTGGATTATCTTGCCATAAAATTGAACTAGGTCAAATTTAGATAATTACCAATTATTTGATTAAGTAAATTATTTTGTAATTTGATCTAGAAAGTTTTGAAAAGTTTCAAAACTTGCCCTCAAGTTTTGGAATTTAAAATTTAAATTAAAAGGTATTAATTTTGAAAATATTAAATTCTAAACCCTAGTATTTTGAAAAAGTTCAAATTACAACCTTATGGTTTTATTAAATTAATTAAGTGTATAATTAAAAGAGAGTTAATAAATCCATAATGATATGGTTTGTATTTAATTAAATTAAAAGTATAATTTTGTTAAATTAGACCACATAGTATTTTAAAAGTGTAAATTACACCCTTATACTGTATAAAATTAAAAGTCTAACATTATATATGTATAAGTAAAGAGTCAGTCTTACCGTTAGTAGGCCTCATTCACGAAGCTGGTCTCTAAGGGGTGTTTAAGGAAATTGCTTATAAAATGGCGATTGAAGGGGTATCCACTCTTACCCACTGCACTCTTGACTAGTGGATGGTCGTTAGCCAAACAGGTAGGATAGGAAATAACCTTCCATTATAAGTATAATGAAGTACGATGTAGCTAAACACTTTTATAAACTCCCAAAATCTTAGTTACTTTAGGAAAAATGTGGAGTTGGTGCTATTCCATGAAATTACACTTTGTACCCTTGCTAAGATGTTAGTGGAACGTGTGTGGTTAACCAACACACTAATTGGGCTCTAAGAAAAGGTGGCAAAGGGTGACTCGATGTTTTTCATAGATCGATGGAGCGTGTGTGGTTAACTGGCACGTCGATTAGGTGACTGTAACATTGGGGGCACCATGTATATTTGCATGGTTATCCACAACTTGTTTGTGATCCTCGACATCCCAGTCACAAACGAAGGGCACACTCAAGATTTAAACATGCCTTTGAAAAGTTCAATGAATCTTAAAAGATCTACGAGTTTCAATTCATTTAAAACTTAATTTTCAATTTTCGTTTTTCATGGTGGAAATTGGTAAATCGTCATTTACCTACCTTCAAATATTCTGCAATTTGGATTACGACATCCCTCTTCCAAAATTGTAGAACATTGTGTTGGGTCCTAGCCTTAATATCACATTTGGGTGTTTTATTAAGGACTCAATCGACTAACTTCAATTTTCTCCCGTTTTGTAGATGTCAAAGTCTGACAACTATGGTCTTCCTGAATCCATTGGAAAAAGTTTTCCGCTTGAAGATGATGTTTCACAATTGGATTGTGGAAATGGAAATCACTCTTCACTTCCTTCATATCCTCCAATAATTCTCCATGACTTACGTGTTCGAAGACTTGAAAAATTCAAGGTCACTCAAGCCTTATTGGCGAAAAGACACGAAGATGGAAAGTCGGTATGCGCTCATGTCTTGGATATGAAGTTGCATATTGATAGATTGGGAATGTTGGGTGTCAATGTCTCGGAGAAGTTGGGTGTTGACTTGGTTCTTCACTCACTTCCCGATTCATATGGTAAGTTCGTTAGAGAGTACTATATGATGGAACACGACGTGACCCTCATTGATTTGACTTATTTGCTTATTGCTGTTGAATCATAAATGATTTGGCGCACTGGTCAAGCAAGTTTGTCTGGTAAACAATATCCCAACCTTCTATGGGAAATGGCAACATTGGAAGTCTAGAAAAGTTTTCTCTATGCAAGAGAAAGGCTGAGTCTGAGATAGTCCTGTGTACTGTCCAGAAGAATCCATATGTTTCTTCTGCCAAAAGAGGGGGCACTGGTTATGAAGCTGCCCTGACTACCTGCGAGATCTAAGAGATGGGAGAGTCAAGATGTATGACTCTACTTCAGGTAAAATCCACTATCTAACTCTATTAAGTTCATATTTGGAGATTCTAAATACATGAGGTGATAAGATTACATTTGGTGTTTTGGAGGATTGAAGAAAAGAAAGGAAGCTTAAAGGAAGAAGCGTGCTGAGTCTGATCGTGAAGATATAGATTTCGATCGCATAATTCGATGATCAGATTTTTGAAATACTGCTTAGAGTTATGATAGATTGCTTAGGAATATGTAATAGCATAGTTTTCATTTGAATTTCATTGTAAGGACAATTTTTTCCGCACCTTTTATAAATAAAATAAATTTTGGTTTTTTGTCTTATTTATATTTCCTTGCAATGACATGTATGAAAATTGATGTTTATTTCTATTTTAGCAATGTTGAAATCGATGTGATTCATAGTTATGTTATTTGTGGTAATGTCGAGAATTTACCAAATAAGGAAAGATTCTTGTCGCCCGAGTTTTAATTGGACAGAAACTTGGAATCATACAACTTGTATTGTATGATGAATGAGAACATTCATATTTGGAAAATTAAGACTTATTCCTTGATAAAGAGTCAAGTGAAGGACTAGGAGAACTGGTACACAATGTTGTGCACTAGTCAAGTCCACCACAAAGAACAATAAGATTATTCGTCATGATTTACTAAAAGTCTAGTAAATATGGTTATGCTTACAAGATTAAGTATAATTATGAATCATTGAAAAGTTTCAATGAATGACAGAACGAATAAGAAGAATCAAATAGGCAGAAAGATAAAAGTTTTTCCAGTCTGAAAAGATAGGAGAGTACTTTAGTATCATGTTTTATGATCGTCTTGTTGATTATGAAACCATATCACAATTGATCCTCTAAAGACACCTTAGTGCACTAGTATGGCTAAGAAGAGGAATCGAAAATTGTTGAAATGGTTAAATCAAAAAAGGATGAGTCATACTTCATTCCAAGATCAAGTCTTAGAGTCATACTCCAAGATTGTGACTGAGTGACACATCTTAAGAAGTTTTAACACACTCATCAAATGTAGAGCAGAAAACTGTTTTTCTTACTCTTGCATGTTTGAAATTGGTAAATTGTGATGTCTTAGATAAGAAAAATACCAACTAATACCAATTGTGTGTAGTGTTTGTCTCGATAAGAATCCTCACTAACTCTTGAATATTTGTTTGTCAAGAAATGTTTCTTGATAAGAGAATCTTATATGTCAAGAGGTTAGTGGGAGTCTAAATGATCTTGAAAAGGTTCAAGAACTAATCAAGAGTAAACCTAGTAATGAACACTAGCGCACGACTTGAGGTTTGTGACCTATCGTGTTGACAAATTTTTTATTTCTATGTCATTCCAGTAAAGTTACTTATGCATATGAGTTCTACGAGTTCTCAATTGTCTGCATAAGGGCAAGCACCTTGTTTAGTGAAAACACATTGACTAGTATAGGTGAGCTGCTAAATAACTTGGAAGCAATGGTGGGATCCTTGATGGCAAGAAATTAAGAATGAACAAGTTCTGTCCATAAGAGTTTGGATTTGTCACAAAAATTTTCTTATGATTATGGTTATGACAAATTCACATGGATAGGAACACATACACCATAAAATCTAAGTGTCATAAGGTTTCTCTCCTTCATGAAAATGATTGTGAGGAAACGCTTTCACTAGGAAGATTTTAAGGAAATAGCGATTGTGTAAATTGCATTCTCAAATTCGATTATGATTACGACATCCCTCTTCATAGTTCGAATTGTGAGATTTGGAAATTACTTTGAACCTTTAAGACTTATTGCTATAAGTTCTAAAATGGTTTTGACACACATATGTGCTATCTAAGGAAAGGTGTATGAGTTTGAGAAGCTTAGATAAAGGCTTACCAAAGCATGTCGTATTAGAAATATGAACTTTGGAAGTCAATAAGTATTGCTTTCTAGAAGTCCAAATTTTTTCTAAATACGTGTCAAAGCTAGCGGGAGCATAAGTATTATGTTGGTATGGATATAATTGTCATGTTAGTGGGAGCATGATTATTAATTTAAGTGTTGCAAGTTAGCAATATTAATCATAGAAAACAAAGTTTCAATTTGCAAAGGTTGAATAGTTGTTTTGCTATAATTAAGGGAGAGCATATTATACTTCATTTCAAATCTAAAGGCTTAGATCGAGAAATTTTTAATTGAATTTAGTCAAAAGACATATATGGATGTTGTGTTGAAAAAGATTCAACTTAAAAGGATTCTACATATGACAATATTATAGCAAGGAACTGGTAAAGTATCATGTTTTTCATTATGAACCGTGTCCCATACACTTAAGGTATAGCATTGATTGCATATGCTGTAATATTTGGCCGTTCTAAAATTTTCCAAATGCCTAGGGCATTAAGAGGGAAAAGGGAATAGAACCGGGTTGACTAAAATAATTGAACAACTGTCAACAACAATCTAAGGTTCGCTAAGGATTGGTCGCTTGTGTGCAGTTGGAAGTATAGTAATGAATGGACCATATCGAAATTATTATGAATAGATAAGACTCTATTCACAATAAGTTGTCATATGGCAAATATGGAAATGTTTCCATATTTGGAATTGGACGATAAGAATTTATGTCTAAATTAGAGACTTTTATGCTAAAAGGATGTTCAAAGGAATGTACTTTGAATGTGAGACTTCACATCTATGGAATTGTCTTGTAACAATCCCCAATAGAGCACTTTGTAATTTCTTTAGCAAAGTCTTGGTGACTTTTGTGCAATAAGATTACAAAAGGATAATTGCATAAAATGTTAGAATCTAATATATTCTAATAGTGACGAGAATTTTGTATTCTTACACTAACAATAAGGATTAGGAATTGTGGGATGAGTGTCATTGGAAATGTTTTCAATCGATCTATTTCACAAAGTATGGACCATAGGTAAACAAAGTGTGCATGCTTGGTGCATGGGACAACTGCTGTTATAATTCAAGTAATAAGTTCATTATCCGAAACATTATACAATGAATAATATGTAATCAATATGGTGACTAAATAAAAGGAGTTTTATTTATACTCAAAAGTTTGGGGCCATATTGGATTCGATTATTATTGTGTTTCACTTTGCATGTTTTGACTTCCCGAATAATAAGATTATTCAAACCATCCACAGTCACCCATGCTTTGGAAGTAGGTATGAACGAAGACTGTCATGAATTGGCTTGTAGATTGTCTAAAGTGTATTAGACATAGCAAAGGTTTGCTGCAACGTTCATGAGTGCTTATAAATATGATTTGAGCATTGGATTAAACCCACGCTCACTTGGATTGCTTCATGGATTTTATCACAAGTGATTGGTGAGACGATATTATCTTATATTCTTGAACCGAGATGTGTGAGTTGTATTCTGCAAGTCGGTTGCACATTGATAATATGTAAACGCACCAGTAACTTGGTGTTATAAAAGATATTGTTGTGTGTGATTTGATGAGTAGGTACAAGCGAGCATTGAGTCAAAGTGTATTCGTTCCTTTTACCTAAAGTGAGATAAAAGCAATATATGTGGGCCTCTCAATGATTTAGTGATGACACCCTAAGTGCTTGGCCAAGCCGGGACTGAGTTGATGTGTTCAATTGTAGTCTGTTGTCAGTCGTCATAAATAAGAAATCAGGAAACAACACATGAATAGAGAGTATGATTAAAATCCATGTCTCAGTTCATACGATATCTAGAATTGTAACATCCGGATTTTCAGGGATATTATCATATGAGTTAATCTTGAGATTCAATGGGAGACTCGATGAGTTGAGGGTCCAACTCGCCGAGTCAAGTCGGGTTTACCCCGTGGACTTAATGAGTGGACTCGACGAGTCAGAGAAGGGACTCGCCGAGTAGGTGCTGGACAAAGAAACCCTAATTTCTTGGGTTTGGGACCTATTTAAAGGTCCTTATGGCCTCCTTTGTGGCCACTTGCACCTTCGAGAAACCCTAAAGAGCAAATAGAGCTTAGAGAACAGGAGAAGGGCTAATTCATCACCCTTTTTGGTGTGTTCTTGCAAGAAGGAGTGGGAAAGCTCAAGCTAGATCGATTGTGGAGCTTGGATCTGTGTTGATCAGCCTGAGACTTGCTTCTGGAGGTACAAAATCCTTTCCTATTTTGTGTATTTGATAGATTGCTTGAATCTAGGGTTTCTTTTTATCATTTTGAGTTGGTTTATGGAGCATGTTATGTCCCAAGGTGGTGTAGACGTTAGATCTGGACCATAGGAGGTCCATAGAGTCCCAACTCTCAAGCTTTATGCTGTTTCATATGAGTTTTGAGAGAAGGTTACCATTTTAAGAGTCAATTCTCCATTTATGGCTATATGTATGTTGCATGAACGTAAATTTTGAACCTTTACGTGACTTATGAGTGCTAGAAGGTTAGATCTACTAGTTAGAGAAGCAGATCCGACCTCAGAAGGTCGAAAGAGCATATCCATGGAGGAAACTCGCTGAGTCCATGGGAAGACTCGATGAGTCGGATCGGGTTGCCCCGCGATTCGACACCAGTGGTGACCCGATGAGTTTGAGGGTTGACTCAGTGGGTTGAGCAAGGCCTTAAGGGGAGTCGGTGGTCACACAAGGACTCATCGAGTTGTTATATGAACTCGACGAGCCTGGTCAGTTTTGGATAATTGACTTTCATTGACTTTTAGGGTTGGTCAAGGGGGGGGGGGAACCTTTGATTCAGAGGAGGGGTAGAATAGTCTTTTACCCTTCTAGAGGTCATAGTATGAGACTTATCCAACTCTTGAGAGTCGTTGTTTATTTAGAGTGATTTAATTATGTGATTAGGCGGAGGCTAGATCAGTTTCTTGAGTTTGAGATTCTTCTAGATTTCCCGAGGTGAGTCTTCTCACTATACTTTACCTAGAGTGGTAATTAGAGTTATGTGACAGAGTATTTGTATGCTATTTATGTGATGTGATGCACTGCATTATTTCTATGTGATTTATGCTGTGTGTGTGTGTGTTTCAGAGTATACAGAGTTATGACTGAAAGGTCCACAGAGTTAGGACCAGAGGGTCCACAAAGTTAGGACCAGAGGGTCCATAGAGTTATAGCCTCGAATGGCTAATATGTGTTTTTATGTGGTATCTTGGGGAACTCACTAAGCTTCGTGCTTATTGTGTTATGTGTTTTAGGTTCTCAGGATCGCAGGACGGCACCGGTTGATTGTACACACCAGAGAAAGAGTTATGAGGATCCTGGATTATTAATTACTAAAACATGGAGTTATGTGTCGTAAATTGAACAAATGAGATTTTAATAAAATGTGTCATGAGGATTTATATGATTTTAATTTTCAAAAAATTTCTTTTGAAAATTTATGTTGTTACAAGAATGGAGGAATATATGATCCCTTATCTAAAGGACACATTTTTGATATGATCAGAGTTCGACAACTGCTTTTGAAAGCTATGATTGCTGATCAGGTTCCGAAGTCATACACAATATAGTTATTAGACTTATCCAAGTGGGAAACTGTTGGATTAGGTGTCTAAGCCCATAACTATTTTGGTATGTACTTGACCCGATTGTGAGCATGGTCCTTTTGGGTTGCCTTCATCATAGCAACTGATAGGATGAACTAAGGAGAAAAAGGATTAATTATGATTTATTAATATATTATATGAATAATATATTAAAAGAGAAATCATATTGTTTAATTAATATTAGTCAATAATTAATAATAATTAATTTTGTGGCTAAAAGAGATTAATTAAATAAAGGGGACTGATATTGCAATTGTATGATAGTTGCAATTGGGCTATGGATTCCTAATGGAAAGGGGATTGGAGGAAATCTATGGGAAGCTCATATGATTTTTGTCCATGGGCTTTCTAGGGGAACACCATAGGTTGCTTAAGGCCTAATTAGAGAATTAGGGTTTCACCTGAAACCCTAGCAGCCCACACAAGTATATAAAGACCCCTAAGGCTCCCAAAAGCGTGGCTATGTGATCCCTAAGGGTTCTTGGACGTTTTTGGTGCCTCCTACCTCTCTCTTTGTTCATATTGTTGCTCATGGTGTTTGTGACTCCATTAGAGGTGCAACATTTGAGGCACTAAGCTTTCAAAGGTCAAGATCAAGATGAATTGAGATTGTTATTACTACATAACAATCAAGGTAAGATCTAAACCCTTTTGTGATAATATCGATTATTATATGCTAGATCTAGGGTTTATGAGCTTTGGATGATTATTGCATGTTCATTAGACAAACTAGATACAAAGCTTTAGGGTTTGCATGTATACCATAGGATTGATGTAGTGCTCATAACCCATCAGGAAATACAGGACCCCGACTTGTTGGGGTGAGTGTGAGAAAAATAAATAAGATCGATAGATTCTATAATAAAGAACGTGAATTAAATGACGAGAAAGCAAAGATCAAAAGTGTGCCTAATCCTTTCATTAATCAACTTTAGAAGAGTTCTCAAGAGCTTCTCTATATGAGCATACAAACGACAATTAAGGGTTTCAAGATGTTAACCCTAATGTTACATGCATGCACAATATATATAGTCTAAGTTACAAAGTGGATTCATGAATGGATAGGCCCAAACCGGAATAAAACAAACTATACTATGCATATATTTGGCATAATACAATAAAACCCAACAATCCCCCCTTTGTGTCAAATTCAGAAGGAGAGTCTTTATTGTTGTCTTCTCTGCGCGTTGAACAATTTAGGCATCAAATTCAGAAGCACATTTCGGACACTGAGATACCATATAATCATATCCAATAAGAATTTTAGATCCGCTGCTGTGTTCACCTTACATGTTTCAACCATTGAGAGAATAGTCTTCAGAGTGGTGGTTGAGTAGAGATGTTTGTCTCTCAGAAAGAACATACTCTTATAAACTGTATTACCAACCTTTCGGTTATACACAACGCTCCAATGCTCTTTTAGAATAACTCCCATCTTCTGCTTCTAAACATCCTTAGGCTCTTCTTCGGGTTTCATAGTGGGTCTTTTCTGCAAAACCAACGCTATCTCTACAACCATCTTCGCAATCTCTAGGATAAAACAGATAAGCATCCTTTTCAGATGGGCAATGATGGACTCGTATTTCTTTTCATCTTTCAGAATAATATTGAACAGAGAGATCCAGTCATATGGATTCATAAACAACCAGTCTGCCAAAGTGAATTCATCCAAAACTTTATTGACTCCATGAAATCCCTTGAACCTTATGTTCACAAAATCTTCAGTAGGCACAACTGAGCAAACATTCAATCTCATAATCCTCTTTATGCTCGAAGTTTGATCTTGGCATACTTCAAATAGAAATTGAAGAGTTTCTGATTCACATATTTGTCAGAAATCAGAGACTTTTCTATCTTCTCAAAACACCAAAACAGAAAAGCCCTACGAGTAATGGGAAAATCAAATTGACAGTAGCCTTTGGCCACCAAGCCTACCTTGTTTCAAATTACGTTTCCCTCTTTGTCCATCTTATTGAAAAATACCCAGTTCATTCCGACAACAGAAGCATCCTTCGGAGTGGGAACCAATCTCCATACTTTATTTCGATCAAATTCGTTGACTTCTTCCTACATTGCTTGAACCCAATCGACATGATCAAGAACATTTTTCACAGTTTTAGGCTCAATTTTAGAAATGAAAGAATTAAACATGCAAAATTCTAATTTTGAAAATAATGCAGTTTGTTTTGCTTTTTGTTGAGCCTGTGTAAGAACTCCAGAAAATGAGTCTCCAGTCACTTGAGATTGTGGATGATCTTTGGTCCACTTAGTCATCAGAGGATAATTCAGATCAAGAGCTGGATTGATTTCAGCATAAACTTCTTCAAATTCCGATTGTACATCAGAGTCATTATTTTCACTCTCCCCTTGGAAATTTGCATGTGACTCTACATTTGGAATCAGATCCTCCCCTAGAATGAATCATCAGTTTTGGAGTTCGAAGTGGAACCCTCCCTTTGGAATGGAGCATCAGAAGGTTGTACATCTTAGTCATTATTTTCATTCTCCCCCTGGAAGTCTCGATGTTTTTAGCAGCTTCATCAACTATCTTCTTTAATTCATCTTCTTTGTTGTCCTTGGCCTTCGATTTTGAGGAAGCGGCTTTTTCATGCTCATCAAACAAGTTTATAAATTCCTCATATAAATTCATGAGAGGAATTGTCACAAAATTTGTTGATGGAATGGTTTCCCCAGACTGACAATCTTCTTTATGATATTTCCTCATATAGTTGTCATAAAAGGTGACGTAGTAGGTTTCTTCAATCTTTCCTGATTTCTTGTTCAGAACCCTATATGATATTCCAATTTTCTTTAGAGTTGAAAACAAAGCACCTGGAACCAAATACATGAAAGAATTTGACGTTAGGTTTCCAATTGTTCAAGATCTCATAAGGAGTAATAAGAAATCTTTTATTGATGAAGGAACGGTTCTGTGTGAAGCAATCAATTGCAATAGCATCAGCCCAGAAGTAGAGAGGAAGATTCGTAAATGATAACATCGTCCTTGCTGCTGTGCGAAGAGAGCAATTTTGTCTTTCAACTACACTGTTCTCCTAGGGAGTGTAAGGCGAAGAAAAGTTGTGAGAGATCCCCTTTCCAGTTATGAATTCTTCAAATTCTTGATTGTTGAATTCCGAACCGTTGTCACTGTGAATTTTCCGAACATGATTTTGTAGTTGAAGCTCAACTTGCTTGATGAAATCTATCAGCTTCGGAGTTGCATCTGATTTTTGTCTAAGAAAGAACACCCAGGTAAATCTAGAAAAATCATCAACAATAACCAGAATATATTTATTACCTCCAATACTTTCGATGGCTGATAAAACACAAAGATCAATATGCAACAAATCCAGTGGCTCAATGATTTTGGTATTGATAATGGTTGAGTGACTCTTCCTACTTTGTTTTCCGAGCTCACAAGCAGTACATAAATGTTTCTTCTCGAATTTTAGAAGGGGTAGTCTACAAAAAAGATCACCAATGACAAGCTTGTTTATATCCTTGAAGTTCATATGCAAAAGCCTTCTGTGCCATAGAAAACTATCATCCGAAGATGCTTTCGTAAGCAAGCAAATAAATGGCTTCCATTTGATTGGATTCAGAATCAGTGGATACATCTCTCCCTTCCTTTTGGTCTTCAGAAGCACTTCCTTAGAATAAGATTTCATATCAAAGTTCTATTAATTCATAATGATCTTCTAATCAAAAAGTTGTTTCCTCTCAAATTCCAAAACCAATGTCAAATTTTTCTCTAAAATCACAAGTTTTGAAACCAATTGAAAAGCGTAAATCAAAGTGTTCTCCAAAAACCCATCCCTAGGCTTTTTTGAACTTGAATTACCTTGCATGAACTTGTTTCTATAATGGGAAAAGTTCTTCTTATAGAACTTCTTGGGATTAGACACCAAAAGAGCCTTGTCTTCTTTTGAGATTTCACTTTCCGACAGGTCAGATTTGGAATCTTCTTTAGTAGTCTTCTTTCCCTTCGCAACCAACGACAAGGATCCCATGCTTGAAACAAGCTTCACTTCCTTTGTTACTTCCTCTTCGTGAGATCTCAGAATGCCCACACGTTTGGCCAACGAATGGTTCTTAAACTATTTATGTGCCTTCACTGTAGAAACAACAACCTTCCATTCGGATCCAAGTCCATTTATAAACGTAACTTTTTGTTTCATTATTTCACGCTTGAGTTTGTTCTTGAGCATCCTGCTTAACAAATGATTGAAGCGATAGAACTTCTGATCTAGTTTCGCATCAGGCTTTTGTACAAACGCTCCAAATCAACATCACTAGAATATAACCCCTTAAACCTATCCCAAATACCTTTAGCAGTATCACATGCACTCACAAGATGAAAAGTGTCTGGTGGAAGAGCAAATCGAACGATCCTCATTGATTTTATATTACTCATCAGTTTATTTGTCACACCCCAAAACCTAAGGCGAAAACGTTCCGGGGTGGAGGACATCATGTATATCGCAACCAATGTACATAGTAAGCATAGTAAACACAAAACATTACATTACATAGAAATATTTACATTGTTTGAAAACAAAGAGTTACAAAGGTTATACATATATATCATATGAACAAAAGTTAAGACAAGTCTTCTATACGCTCCGTCCTCTCCAAAAGATTGCGATGTACCTGTCTAATATGGACCTGAGAATACAAGCAGTTTGAAAATCAGCATAAAGCTGGTGAGTTCATAAGAGGTTTGTTTTCTAAAAATGTACAAGTTTCCTTTGGTTTTCCGAAAAAGTTTGTTATCCAAGAAAATCCCATATTTTCTTATGAGTTTAGTTGAGTTATTCGTTTATTACCCGGTTCGATTATGTACAGTTGTTATCCCAGGAAAAACCCTTATTTTCCTAAAGTGAAGTTTAGTTATCCATTAGTTACACAGTCTAGTTAAGAACAGTTTAGTTATTCCAGTTATCGTACATTCGATTATATCCAAAGGCGTGCTTTCGTATTCGTAATCCTATTCGTATTCGTATTCGCATTCTCATTCACATTCGTATTCGCATTCGTATTCACATTCTTATTCTTATTCCTATTTCTATTCCTATTCGTATTCGCATTCGCATTCGCATTCGTATTCGTATTCGCATTCGCATTCCTATTCCTATTCCTATTTCTATTCGTATTCGTATTCATATTTGTATTCGCATTCGCATTTGTTCTGTTTCTAACTATACCTTCATATTTGTTCTGATCCTAGTTATACTTTCGTATTCGGTCTGTTCCTAGCTGTACTTTCATATTCGTATTCGTATTATTACTTTGGTATTTGTTCTGTTCCTAGCTGTATTTTCGTATTCGCCTTGTTCCTAGTTGTACTTTCGTATTCGTTCTGCTCCTAGTTGTACTTTCGTATTCGTATTCGTATTAGTTCTAATTTATGATTAGTATGAATTATTCGTAAATTATGAAATATAACATAGATTATAACACTTTATCGAGAAATCTATGATTAGTCTGAAAGCTAACTCTACAATTCGAATTATTGATTAACACACCTTTCGATATTAAAAACATACAGAATATAAATATTTGAACTGAAATAATAAGTTTGAGTACAAGATTTCCTTGTACTTTTGCTTGTATTCCCCCTTGAAAACATTTGAAAAACATTTGAAAAAGGGTAAGGGTATGAACTCACCGGTAGAGAAGCGTGTCGAATTGGATGTTAAGTGTCGGTTCGGGGCTTGATAACGCGTGAGATTCCTATGTAATACGAAATGATATACAAATGTATCTAATTAGACTTTAAATCACTAATTAGATATGATTATACACTCCAAGACGTGAAAACACTTCAAATTAAGTGTTTGGAGTGACTTGGGTGACATCTACGGACGTATATGGCTTGGATAATGTGTTTACTCTTAAAGAGTAACTCCTTATGGAGTTTTCAGCCCTAAGACCAACTCCACATGAGTTCACGGCCGTGAACTCATGGATGAGGGTTTTTATGGTGCTAAATGGTCAAATATCACTTGGGGAAATTAGCTAGGATCAATTCTAGGGTAAAGGAATGGATTAAACCAATATATGGACCATTTTTATGGCAGTAAACTAGGATTTTATAGCCGTAAACTCCCCCACACACTTTCCTTTGATGTTTTGGTGGTCCTAGGTCATTACAAGTGTTTATAGCTAAATCTATAAGCCATAGAATGAATTTAAGGCACCATTTGACTAAGTTATAGGAGTTTACGGCCCTGGAACCCATCCTTGGGGGGTTTACGGCCGTAAGCTCCTATGGGAGTGGTTTTCATTAAGTTTAAAGCCTCTAACTTGCTTGTGGTTGCTTCTAGACTTTAATCCAAGGCTTAGGAGGTGTGTAAGTGGCAATTTAACACCTTAGAAGGAGTTTACTACCCATGAATGGGTGTTTACGGCCCAAGCATGTTCTTAGGCAGTAAACTCATGTTTACTCCTCTAAAAACGAGTTTAAGGTGTTCTAAGTCCATTCCAATAAGTCCTTAAGCCATATCTAAGCTCCAAAGGTGGTTTGGAAGGGTTTTTGGGCTCCAAAACCCATTTTATATGAGTTCACGGCCTTGGACTGTTCTAGGGCCGTAAACTCATGATAATGGTCCTATTTCAAAGATTAACCACGAATTTGAAGGCTAAGGATGTTACACTAGGAGCTAGGATAGTTACCTTGATGATTTGGAGCCTTAATTTGATGATTTTGGACTTAGAGCTTGGATTTGAGGAGAGAGGTTAGAGAGAGAGTGAAAAAGCTTCAAATGAGGCTTAAACAACTTTATATATGGTTAAAGTTTGGGACACGGTGGAATTCTACCCGATACTGATGTTAAGCGAGGCTTTTGGTCATACCCGATTAAGTTGTCGTAACCCGATATGGTCGAAACTAAAATTTTTCTAATTATTAGATTGGGGTGTTTTCTTGAGTTTCTAATGGGTTTGGATACTAATTAAGTCATAATAGAAGTCTCGAAATAAACGACTTAATTTAAAAATGTAAACGGAAATGATTCGAAAAAGATGAATTTTTAGGGACGGAAACGGGTTACGGCGATGGAACGAACTTCGGGTTGTCACGTTATCCCCCTGTTAGAGGGAATTTCGTCCCGGAATTCAAACTTTAGATACAATTTATGGATTCGGAAAGAAATACAGATACTTCTACGTTGTTGGATTTTTGTGCTCTCAAGTGAATTCAGGTCCTTCACTTTTCGGGATACGGGTTCGTTTCTTACGTTTGATCTTTCGATCTATGGTTTCGATTTGCTCTCCCATGAGGTTCAGACTTTCGTTGACTTTGGTCTTATCAAAGGGATTACTAGGGTTTCATCGGGTAAGTACTTCTTAAGGACAGAGACGTGGAATACCGGATGGATGCTGCTAAGTCCTGAGGGTAGTCGGAGTTTGTAGGCTACGGGATCAATCCTAATGAGGATTTTGAAAAGTTATATGTAGCTTGAGATACACTTTTCAGAATGTAACATACTTTCTTTCTCATCGTTAGCTATCTCGATGGTAAACGTTTCAATTACTAGTTGAGGACTATGTTTATGAAGAGGTTCGAATGAATAGCTAACAATTTATCTCTCAGTACTAGAATTAAAAAGGATTGCAAGTTGAAGGGTTGTCGAAGAGGAATATACCTGTGGCAACTGTGGGATCGGCGACTGTCTCACCTTGTCATATAGCTAGGACTCTTCTAGTGTTGCCAGCTGTTGCTGTCTTGGGGCAGTTCCTCTTATAATGCCCGACTTCGCCGCAACCGTAGCAGGCCTGACTGATGCCCTCTCCGGAAGCTTGATTTGTTGGTGTTCTGCAACTTCGCGCAAAGTGACCCTCTTGGCCATAATTTTTTCAAAATTTCACATGAAAGGGACTAAGGATGCGGTGGTGATAACTGCATTGGTTACACCACGGGAGAATACTGGCATATCCGGTGATAGGTGCTTGGGTTGAGGAACCGATGACAGATACAGCAACAGGGATAGTGGTAGCGTGGACCGCCGCTATCAGCTGTTTATTCGAGAACTCCTGTGAAGGCTGACTTTTCTCCTTCATCTCCCAA
This sequence comes from Lactuca serriola, assembly GCF_051521515.1. NCBI lineage: Eukaryota > Viridiplantae > Streptophyta > Magnoliopsida > Asterales > Asteraceae > Lactuca > Lactuca serriola. The sequence goes on from NC_136410.1 coordinate 288,290,991, forward strand.
TATTTTCTTTTCTCAACACTTCTCTCTGTCGGCTCAGGAGTGGTGGCTGTTTCCTCTATGTTCTCACTATGGTCGATCAGGATTTGCGCTAAGCATTTGGCGCTATCGTATGTATCCGGCTTCACAGCTAAAATGTTCCCTTTGGTTGGCTGGGTCAACCCCCAGATGAACCTCTCAACCTTTTTTGCTTTCCGGGGTAACCATCCCCGGACAAAGAAGTGCCAAGTCGTCAAACCTTGAAGTGTAAGCGGCGATATCAGAACCTTTCATCTTTAGGTTCCAGAGTTCATGCTCCGGCTTCTGTATTTCACCCCGAGGGCAGTACTCTGCGCGTAGAAGTTCCTTCATGACTTGCCAACCTATAACATTGGCTACAGGTAGGGTTAGAGATTTAACTCGGCCGTTCCACCAAGTCAGAGCTTTACCAGTGAACGTGCAGGCGGCGAATTTCACCTTGTCGGATTCTGAACAGGCACATATCTCGAAGATAGATTCGATTTTCTCTAAACACCTAGTTAGGGCAATGACACCTCCTGTGCCATCGAAGAATGTGGGTTTCGCGTTCATAAAGTCCTTATAAGAACACTCCTTCCGGTGTCCCTGGCTACCTTCCTGGTTTTGGGGCTGGGGACCGCCTCCTGAACCACCGGGGTTTATTTGAGACATGGCGACTGCCACTGCAGCAGTAACAGCTGTTTGGAACATTACGGGATCAATTTGGGGAGGAGGTGGTGGCAGAGGGTTGTTGTTGTTCTTTGAGCTGGGTCTTTTCCTAGGAGGCATCTTGATCTAGAATAGCCACGAAAGAGAGGATCATAAGTCCTTTGAATTGAACCAAGAGATATGATACAAGGGATATCTCATTACGACAGATATAGAATTCCATTAAAGGATAAAGCAGGAAAGAGTTATCAAAGCAGATAAACTATCGCTAAAGGAATGATCAAGGAACAATGCTTGAATGATGATTTCTACAACGGATTGGCTCGAGAAATACTCCCATAGTATTTCATGATTTGCTGCAGCGACGACTCGATGTTTGGGTATTGGGTAAGTATTAGGCATCCCGCATACCATAGTCACTCCTAAGCACATGTTGGCCGTGTCTCAAAAGAATATAGTTTGCCAGGCTATATTGATCCTAGACACGACTACATAACTGCCCAGATTTAACCGCAGCGTACAACACCCATTTACTTATGTTTTGTTCTACTTGTAGTTACGGATTTCAACGGTTAGGTATACTTGTATACTCTTGAAAATACTTATATTTTAAGGTACACTTTTAGTTATGAGCACTTAGGCCCCTTGGTGTTTATAGTCTTATACCATGTAAGGTTTGGTATACTAGTTCACTATAAACAAGGGCTCTGATACCAATCTGTCATACCCCGAAACCTAAGGCGGAAACGTTCTGGGGCGGAGGACATCATGTATATCGCAACCAATGTACATAGTAAGCATAGTAAACACAAAAAATTACATTACATAGAAATATTTACATTGTTTGAAAACAAAGAGCTACAAAGGTTATACATATATATCATATGAACAAAAGTGAAGACAAGTCTTCTATACGCTCCGTCCTCTCCAAAAGATCGTGATGTACCTGTCTAATATGGACTTGAGTATACAAGCAGTTTGAAAATCAGCATAAAGCTGGTGAGTTCATAAGAGGTTTGTTTTCTGACAATGTACAAGTTTCCTTTGGGTTTCCGAAAAAGTTTGTTATCCAAGAAAATCCCATATTTTCTTATAAGTTTAGTTGAGTTATTCGTTTATTACCCGGTTCGATTATGTACAGTTGTTATCCCAGGAAAAAACCTTATTTTCCTAAAGTGAAGTTTAGTTATCCATTAGTTACACAGTCTAGTTAGGAACAATTTAGTTATTCCAGTTGTCGTACATTCGATTATATCCAAAGACGTGCTTTCGTATTCGTAATCCTATTCGTATTCGTATTTGCATTCGCATTCACATTCGTATTCGCATTCACATTCACATTCACATTCGCATTCGCATTCACATTCCTATTCTTATTCCTATTTCTATTCCTATTCGTATTCGCATTCGCATTCGCATTCGCATTCACATTCTCATTCATATTCGCATTCGCATTCGTATTCGCATTCGCATTCGCATTCCTATTCCTATTCCTATTTCCAATGTTGCAAAAATCGGTCTAGGCGACCGATTAATTGGCGCCTAGGCGCTAGGCGGACACCAACCGCCTACGAATAGGGGTTAGAGGGTTGGCTAGTCGGCCATGGTCAATATCGGTCAAAGCCAGTCCAAATCGGGCAAAATCGGACCAACTCAGACTTCAAATCGGACCAAATCAGTCTAGCTAACTCCAAGGGTCCCGCCAAATCAAAGGAGCCGGCTTGCCAAAAACATTGTGGGGCTTGGTCTTACTAGAGATACAAGCTCCTTTTATTGATTAAGTTTGCCTTTAAAGAATGCTCCCACCATCGATGTGGCATGAACTTTTAATTATTTCATATCTCTTCTTTGCATCTCTTTCTTCCCCACTCTGCCTCCCGTTCTTCCCCAACTTTCTCTCTCGATCTACAACCTACTTTCTTCGATTTTTTTTGTTGTCTTTTCAATTAATTTTCACAACTTTGTTAATTTTCACAGCTTCATTGATTTTGTGTTTCGATTAATTTTCACAGCTTCAGTTAATCCCGATAACTCCCAAATTTTCATAGCTTCTTTGCATCTCTTTTTTCCCACTATGTGTGTATATAAGTAATAGGTGATCGAGAACACCGCCATAGCAACCACCTCTGCAATAACCCATAGCGACCACATCTGTCTTCGTCTTTAACTCCTATTTGCTGTTGTCTTCGTCTTCAATTCTCACACTTGCAACAAACCACCGAGAACACCTCCATAGAAACCACCTATGCTACTTTCGTGTTATTTCCAACTCTAAACCATCTCCTTATACCCCTTGAACCACCATCAACCACCGATATCAATACTCATCGAGAAATACATTTCTTCTAAGTATGAAATTTAGGATTGATTTTGTAAGAGGAATAAATAAGAACCTCGTTGCATGGAAAACCGATATTGATCCTTCAGTGGGTGAATACACGAACGGGTTCTATTCCAAAAGGTACCAACAGATGTCCGAATGATTTTGAATCCGAATGGTGCTTGTGACATTCAAGGACTCATTTGGATCCAAAGAAGGCAATTGTTGGACCTTTATTTGAGTGTGCAAATGGATAAATGTAATCGACTGGTTGATATGGATTATGTAGTCCTTACGGTGTTTGTGACATTCATGAGAATCAAAATAGCATACCAACTGTTTGAGTAAATGCTTAAGAGAAGAAATATCCAAATTGGAAAGAAAAATAAATTATGTATTACATATTTATTATTTCTTAACTTGTTTACTTTTATTCTTAGTACTAATGTTAAGTTTATCAATTTTTAATAATTTTTTTAATAATTAATGGTCTCTGATTAATCCCCTGATTAATCCTCGCCTAGCCGATTAATTGCTTGACCCCAGTCCACCGTCGAGCGATTTCTGCAACCTTGCCTATTTCTATTCCTATTCCTATTCGTATTCGTATTCGCATTCGCATTCGTTCTGTTGCTAACTATACCTTCATGTTTGTTCTGATCCTAGTTATACTTTCGTATTCGGTCTGTTCCTAGCTGTACTTTCGTATTCGTATTCGTATTTTTACTTTGGTATTTGTTCTGTTCCAAGCTGTATTTTCGTATTCGCCCTATTCCTAGTTGTACTTTCGTATTCGTTCTGCTCCTAGTTGTACTTTCGTATTTGTATTCGTATTATTTCTAATTTATGATTAGTATGAATTATTCGTAAATTATGAAATATAACATAGATTATAACACTTTATCGAGAAATCTATGATTAGTCTGAAAGCTAACTCTGCAATTCGAATTATTGATTAACACAACTTTCGATATTAAAAACATATAGAATATAAACATTTGAACTGAAATAATAAGTTTGAGAACAAGATTTCCTTGTACTTTTGCTTGTATTCCCCCTTGAAAACATTTGAAAAACATTTGAAAAAGGGTAAGGGTATGAACTCACTGGTAGAGAAGCGTGTCGGATTGGATGCTAAGTGTCGGTTCGGGGCTTGATAACGCGTGTAGTTCCTATGTAATACGAAATGATATACAAATGTATCTAATTAGACTTTAAATCACTAATTAGATATGATTATACACTCCAAGACGCGAAAACACTTCAAATTAAGTGTTTGGAGTGACCCGGGTGACATCTACGAACGTATATGGCTTGGATAATGTGTTTACTCTTAAAGAGTAACTCCTTATGGAGTTTTCAGCCCTAAGACCAACTCCACATGAGTTCACGGCCGTGAACTCATGGATGAGGGTTTTTATGGTGCTAAATGGTCAAATATCACTTGGGGAAATTAGCTAGGATCAATTCTAGGGTAAAGGAATGGATTAAACCAATATATGGACCATTTTTATGGCAGTAAACTAGGACTTTATAGCCGTAAACTCCCCCACACACTTTCCTTTGATGTTTTGGTGGTCCTAGGTCATTACAAGTGTTTATAGCTAAATCTATAAGCCATAGAATGAATTTAAGGCACCATTTGACTAAGTTATAGGAGTTTACGGCCCTGGAACCCATCCTTGGGGGGTTTACGGCCGTAAGCTCTTGTGGGAGTGGTTTTCATTAAGTTTAAAGCCTCTAACTTGCTTGTGGTTGCTTCTAGACTTTAATCCAAGGCTTAGGAGGTGTGTAAGTGGCAATTTAACACCTTAGAAGGAGTTTACTACCCATGAATGGGTGTTTACGGCCCAAGCATGTTCTTGGGCAGTAAACTCATTTTTACTCCTCTAAAAACGAGTTTAAGGTGTTCTAAGTCCATTCCAATAAGTCCTTAAGCCATATCTAAGCTCCAAAGGTGGTTTGGAAGGGTTTTTGGGCTCCAAAACCCATTTTATATGAGTTCACGGCCTTGGACTGTTCTAGGGCCGTAAACTCATGATAATGGTCCTATTTCAAAGATTAACCACGAATTTGAAGGCTAAGGATTTTACACTAGGAGCTAGGATAGTTACCTTGATGATTTGGAGCCTTAATTTGATGATTTTGGACTTAGAGCTTGGATTTGAGGAGAGAGGTTAGAGAGAGAGTGAAAAAGCTTCAAATGAGGCTTAAACAACTTTATATATGGTTAAAGTTTGGGACACGGTGGAATTCTACCCGATACTGATGTTAAGCGAGGCTTTTGGTCGCACCCGATTAAGTTGTCGTAACCCGATATGGTCGAAACTAAAATTTTTCTAATTATTAGATTGGGGTGTTTTCTTGAGTTTCTAATGGGTTTGGATACTAATTATGTCATAATAGAAGTCTCAAAATAAATGAATTAATTTAAAAATGTAAACATAAATGATTCGAAAAAGATGAATTTTTATGGACAGAAACGGGCTACGGCGATGGAACGAACTTCGGGTTGTCACATTATCCTTCTCATCTTGTGGAACGGTGTCTTCAACAATAAGTGTTTGTAGTCAGCTAGAGTCTTGATTTCCTTATTGGTATCCGTATTCATGTACTTCTCTTGCATAATCGCATGCCATATAGTGGAACCATGTTATTCTATTCCAAGAACATAATCTTAAAAGTGGAGCGCCCAAACTTCATAGTCGTCTGGAAAAAGAATTGGAATCCTTGTCATGGAACCAATACTGCTTGAGAGATTGAACCAAAGAGAGTGAGGATATTCGTGAGCCATCTTATCAAGAATTCACAGAAACAAAAATATAACTAGATGTGTAAAATGTGAATCGAGTTCAAGGGTAAAACTTGAGATCTAGATTTAGAATCTACAATCGATTGAGACAACTGAGATAACAAGAACATATCTAAGTAAAATGAAAAACCCTAGACAAACTCGACAGAAGAATAGCAAATTAATTACACTATCTCCTGTTTTGATACCAATTGTTAGAACAATAAATAAGATCGATAGATTCTATAATAAATAATGTGAATTAAATGACAAGAAAACATAGATCAAAGGTGTTCCTAATGCTTTGATTAATCGACTATAGAAGAGTTCTCAATAAATTCTCTATAAGAGCATACAAACGACAATTTAGGGTTTAAATACGTTAACCCTAATGTTACATACATGCACTATGTGTTGGGTTTTGAGCATCCTAAAACTCCTATGCTCTACATGCAACCCTATATACCTTGGATCTATGTTTTCTCTATTATACATGCAAATATCAATTTTCCAAGGTATCATCCTAACTAGCATATTATGGAGTATATACAATATGAAATATAGTTGAATGACATACCTTTTGTTGTGGATTGATTCCTTGGACCTTAAAGAGCTTAGTGCCCCAAGTATTGCACCTCAAATGGTTCACACAACACCACCAACAATTGGAATAACTTGAGAGAAGATTATTTACACTCAAAATCAGCTAGCCCTCATGTGTCTATCACTAGTCACTCCTTAGTGCCAATTTCATGAGCTATGAGGCTTCTTATATAGTGTGCTCATTAGGGTTACACCATGTAATTCATTACTTTCCATATTCCTCATGATCCATGGGTTTAAACCTCCGTGGAGTATCCATGGGTCACCACATGGGTTTAGCCCAACATGAAGAACTATGGATCATAAGCCCACTATATAAGAATGAATGATTTACCAAATCAATCCCCATTTATTTAATTAGTTTCTTTTCATCACAAAATTAATTCCAAACTAATTCTTGATCAATACTAATTAAACAACATTAATATATTATAACTTATAATATATTAATAAATCATAAATATCCTCTTCTCACAAAAGTCTATCCAAATTGTTCCGATGCCATGTAACCCAAATGCACCATGCTACTCTCGGGTCAAGTACATACCAATAATAGTTAGTGGCTTAGATAACTATTATTGCAAGCATGACTCCAACCCGACTAGCAATCGTAGCTCTTAAAAGCCGTTGTCTAACTCTGATATAGTCAATGACGTGTCCATTAGATAAGGGATAGATATCATATGGACTGAGACATGGATTATAATCATTCTCTCTATCCATCTGTTGTTTCCTGATTTCCGATTTATGACAACCGACTAATTGAACAAATCAAATCAGTCCAGGCTTGGCCAAGCACTTAGGGGTGTCATCACTAAATCATCGAGGGGACCACATATATCGCTTTTATCCACATGGAGTAAAAGGAACGGATAAACTTTGACCCAAATGCTCTCTGTACTTACTTATCAAATTACACACAACGATATGTCTTATAACATCCAAGTTACTGGTGCGTTTACATATGTCAATGTGCAACCGACTCGCAATTACAACTCACACGTCTCCGTTTGAAGAATATAAGATATTATCATCTCATGATCACTCATGATAAAATCCATGAAGTGATTCAAATGAGCGTGGGTTGAATCCATTACTCGAATCTTATTCCAGGAGCACTAATGAACACTGTAGCAACTTTGTCCTAGACAAACTACAGACCCATTCATGACAATCTTGCCTCAATACCTACTTCCAAAGTATGATAGACTGTGGATGGTTTGAATAACCTAGTTATTCAGGAATTCAAAATATGCAAAGTGAAACACAAGAATAATACTAATCCTATATGGCCCCAAAAACTTTTGAGTCATATTGATTACTCATTATTCATTGTATAATGTTTCGAATAATCAACTTAATACTTGAATTAAAACACTAGTTATGCCATACTCTAAGCATTTATATTATGTTTGTCTAAACAATAGTTATGTCATGCACTAAGTATGCACACTATGTTTGTCTAGGGTCCTTAATTTGTGAAATAGATCAATTGAAAAACATTTCAATGATGCTCATTTCAAAATTCCAAATCCTTATTGCAAGTATAAGAATTCCAAATTCTTGTCACTGTCAGAGTGTGTTAGATTCTAAACTATCATGCAATGATTCCTTTGTAATGTCTAGGTGCCAAACGTCACAAAGAGTTGAACAATGATATTACAAAATTATTCCTTTGGAGATTATTGCAATACTATTCCATGGAAATGAAGTCTCAAATTCAAAGTACATTCCTTTGAACATCCTTCTTGCATAAAAGTTTCTAACTTTCCCATCTATTATTTAACTCCCAATATGGAACATTCCATATTTTCCATACGACAACTCATTATCAATAGACTCCTGTCTATTTATAATAATGTCAATATGGTTCTTCCATTACTATAATTCCAACTGTCCTTAAGCGACAAATTTTTGGCGAACCTTAGATTGTCCTTAACAGTTGTTTAACCACTTTAGTCATATCCGGTTATATTCCTTTTTCCCTCTTAATGCCCTAGGCATTTGGAAATTTAGAACACAAGAATATTATAGCATTTGCAATCGATCCTATACCCGAAGCAAATGGGATACGATTCATAATGTATAACATAAAGACACGATACTCAAGCAGTCTTTTGCTATAAATTTTTTTATTTACCATGTTCACACAATTCGAATTATGAAAAGGGATGTCGTAATCATAATCAAAATTTGAGAACGCAATTAACATTTCCATATATAGAATTTCCTTATTTTGAATCGTTCCAAAATAGCATTCATATATATATATATATATATATATATATGACTAAAATTGATTAAAATCTCAATCTAAGCTTTTAGATTTGGAATGAAGTATGAATTCCTCTCCCTTAGTTATAGCAAAACAACTTTTCAAACCTTGCAACATGGGATTTGAAACTTCTGTTTTCTATTATTAACATTGCTAACTTGCAACACTTACCATAATAATTATGCTCCCACTAGCGTTATAATTATTATTTTACTAGCATAACACTTATGCTCCCACTAGCTTTGACATGTACTCAGAAATCACTGGACATCTAGAAATCAACACTTTGTTGACTTTCTTACCAAAGTTCAGATTTCTAATATGAGATGCTTTGATAAGACTTTATCTAGGCTTCTCAAACTCATACACCTTTCATTAGATAACTCACATGTGTTTCTAAACAATTTAAGAACTTACAACAATAAGTCTCAAATGTTTAGACCCTTTGCCATTTATCACAAATCCAATTATGAAGAGGGATGTCATAATCATAATCAAATTTGAGAAGGCAAACATCACAATTGCTATCTTCTTAAAATCTACTTAGTTAAAGCGTTTCCTCACCATCATTTTCATGAATCAGAGAGAAACCTTATGACACTTATATTTTATGGTGTATGTGTTCCTATCCATGTGAATTTGTCAAAACCATAATCACAACACAAGGTTAGTGACAAATCCAAACTCATATGGACTGAACTTGTTCAATCTTAATTTCTTGCCATCTGGCAGCACAAGGGCCTGCCCTTATTTCCAAGTAGTTATGAAAACAACTGAGAACTCATAGAACTCTCATGCATAGTCAACTTTAACTGGAATGGACACAGAAACAAGAATATGTCAACACGATAGGTTACAAACCTCAAGTCGTGTGCTAGTGATTAACAATAGGTTTATTCTTGATTAGTTCTTGAAACTAATCAAGATCATTAAGACTCCCACTGACCTCTTGGCATATAAGATGCACTTTGTCAAGAAACATTCTTGAAAAACAAATATTGAAGAGTTAGTTGGATTTCTTATCAAGACAAACACTCCACACAATTGGCCTTAGTTGGTCTTTGTTTTACCCAAAACATCCAAACTTACCAATTTCAAATGTACAAGAATAGAAAACTTTTACTCTACATATGATAAGTGTTTTAAACCTTTCTTAATTTAATGTCACTCAAGGCACAATCTTGGACTATGACTCATCTTCTTGATTTAACCATTTCAACAATTCACGATTCCTCTTGTTGGCCAAACAAATGCACTAAGATATCCTTAGAGGATCAATTGTGACATGGTTTTTTAATAATCATTAAGATGGTCATAAAAAACGATACTAAAGTACTCTCCCATCTTTCCAGATTGGAAAAACTTCTATCTTTCTGCCTAATTTGATTCTTCTCATTCGTTCTGCCATACATTGAATTTCTCCAATGATTCTAAATTATACTTAAACTTGTAAGCATAACCATGTTTACTAAACTTTAGTAAATCATGACGAATAGTCTTATCATTCTTTGTGGCGGACCTGACCAGTGCACACCCAATGTACCCGATGCTTTAATCCTTCACTTGAATCACATATTCATGTGAACACATAATTAGTCTTAATTTGCCAAAGATGAAAGCTCTCATTCATCATACAATACAACTTGCACGATTCCAAGTTTCTGTCCAACTGAAACTTAGGTGATGAGAATCTTTCCTTATTTGGCAAATACTTGACAATACCGCAAACTAAAGAATCAAATTCATATTGCTAACACAGAAACATACAAACATCATTTTTCACAAATGCCATTCCGAGGAGATATAATAAAATAAAACAAAAATTTTATTTATTTATAAAATGCAGAAAAACTTTTCCTTACAATGCAATTACAATGAAAACTGTGTTATTATCTATTCCTAAGTAATCTATCATAACTCTTAAGCAATAGCTTAAGAATCTGATCATCGAATCATGTGATCGAAATCCATTCCATTGCGATCAGACTCAGCAAGCTTTTACTCTTAAGCTTCCTCTCTATTCTTTGATTCTATAAAACATCAAGATTCAACGTAGTCACATCATGTATTAAGAATCTCCAAATAGGAGCTTAATAGAGTTAGACAATAGACTTACCTGAAGTAGAGTCAAGCTTTGACTTTACCATCCTTGTGGTCTTTCAGATTAATATGGTAGCTTCGCAACCAATGCCTATTCTCTTGGCAACACAAACATATGGACTCTTTGGGAATGGTACATGGGACAATCTCAGACTTAGCCTTTCTCTTTCCCTTGGAAAGAGAAATGTTTTCTGGATTTCCATTGTTTCCATTGTCAATGTCCATGGAAGTTTGGGAGTAGATCTTCCCATCAAATTTACTTTTCCTATGCGCCACATCATTGCTGATTTAGTAGCAACAAACAAATAGGTAAGATCAACATGGTCATGTCATGGTTTGTCACATAGTAGTCCTTAATGAACTCACTATATGACTCAGGAAGTGATTGAAGAACTTAGTCAACAACCAACTTCCTTGAGACTTCGACACCCGAGTCTCCCAGCTTGTCAATATGTAACTTCATCTCCAAGACGTGAGCACATACAAACTTTCCTTCCTGCCAATAGGGCTTTGAGTGACCTAAAACTTTTGGGCTAGGGAGAATTATTTTGAGGAGGTGGATGAAGTGAAGTTCTACTACAACATAAAGAAAAAATTAATCTTTCACCTTGATTATCTTTTAAAATATCATTTTTCATGAGGAAAGCTTGTTCTTAAAGATTTGGGAAGACCATAGTTGTCTGAACTAGACATCTACAATGGTATAAATTCAAGCTTAGTTGATTTTAGTCCTTAATATAACACCTAAATGAAATATTCAGGCTAGGACCCAGCACAATATTTTACAATTTTGAAGAGGGATGTCGTAATCCAAACTGATAAAAATATTTGAAGGTAGGTAAATGATGATTTACCAATTTACACCACAAAAAATAGAAAAGAATTTTTAGGTTTTAAGTGAATTAAAACTCCTAGATCCTTTGGGATTCATTGAACAATTCAATGACATGTTTAAATCTCGAGTGTGCCCTTCAAGTTTGTGACTGAGATGCCGAGGATCACAAAAAGGTGTGAATAACCATGCAAATTAGCTTGGTACACCCAATGTCACAACCACCTAATCAATGTGCCAGTTAACCACACTCGCTCCATTGATCTATGATTAACATCAAGCTACCCTTTTCCACGCACTGTCAGTCCAGATTAGTGTTCTGGTTAACCACACATGCTCCACTAATCGGATTAACAAGGTGCAAAGTGCAATTTCAAGGGTTAGCACCATATTCATATTTTCCTAAGTAACTAAGATTGAGAATTTATAAGTGTTTAGTTGCTTTATATTTATCATTATACTTTTAATGAAAGGAGAATTAGAATCCTATCCTACCCGTTCGGCTAATGACCCTCCACCAGTCACGGAAGCTGTGGGTGAGAGTGGAAACCCATTAAATTGCCATTTTATAGGCAGTAACCTTATACCCCCTTATAGACCGGCTTTGTAAACGAGGCCTACTAACAGTAAGACTGACTTTGTTCTTATATATATATATATATATATATATATATATATATATATATATATATATATATATATATATATATATATATATATATATATATATATATATATATATTAAACCTATAATATTATAATAGTATAAGGGTAGAATATTCAACTTTAAAATTATAGGGTTTGGAATTAAAGTATTCTAAAGTGACTTTACAAATTCCAAAACTTGAAGGAAAGTTTTGAACTATTCAAAAACTTTTGGAATCCATAACTTATGAGTTTAATATAGGACTAAATGAAAAGACTCTTGAAAATCCATAACTTGAGGACAAGTTATGGAATTCATAAAACCATTTATGAAAAAGACTTCTCATTTTCTATAACTATGAGTTTTAATGACTTTTAAAAGAAAGACTTTTCACTTTTCCATAACTTGAGGACAAGTTACGGATTTCATAAAAAAAAAAATTTAGACCAAAATTTTAACATACAAAAACAATCAATGTGGTTTATAAGTTCAAAAAAATTTCATGTAATTAGCCTAACCATATAAACTAATACAAAAAATGAAACATTGACAATTATATTATAAATTGGATAAGCATGATCATTACCACATAACAAACATGTTTATAAGTTCAAAAACATTTTAGGGTAATGATCCTAGTCCAATTCCAGCCAAAAACATCGAAAATTTGCTGTCAGGGGCTCCAACTCATCGAGTGTATGAACCAACTCGGCGAGTTGGATGGGTTTGTACATGGACTCGGGGAGTCCCCCAGTGGAATCGGCGAGTCCACTGTCCAGAATAACATAAAATCGATTTTTAAGCCATATTCAAGCAAGCAACATCAAGTATAATTGAAACCAAGCCAAGGCTCTGATACCACTTTGGGGTTTTGAGCATCTTAACACTCCTATGGTGTACATGCAACCCTATATACCTTGTCTATTATACATGAAAATATCAATTTTCCAAGGTATCATCCTAACTAGCGTATTATGGAGTATATACAATATGAAATATAGTTGAATGACATACCTTTTGTTATGGCTTGATTCCCTGGACCTTAAAGAGCTTAGTGCCCCAAGTGTTGCACCTCAAATGGTTCACACAACACCACCAATAATTAGAATAACTTGAGAGAAGATTATTTACACTCAAAATCGGCTAGCCCTCATGTGTCTATCACTAGTCACTCCTTAGTGCCAATTTCATGAGCTATGAGGCTTCTTATATAGTGTGCTCATTAGGGTTAAACCACGTAACTCATGACTTTCCATATTCCTCATGATCCATGGGTTTTAACCTCCATGGAGTATCCATGGTTCACCACATGGGTTTAGCCCAACATGAAGAACTATGGATCATAAGCCCACTATATAAGAATGAATGATTTACCAAATAAATCCCCAGTTATTTAATTAGTCTCTTTTGATCACAAAATGAATTCCAAACTAATTCTTGATCAATACTAATTAAATAACAATAATATATTAGAACTTATAATATATTAATAAATCATAAATATTCTTTTCTCACAAAAGTCTATCCAAATTGTTCTGATGCCATGCAACCCAAATGGACCATGCTACTCTTGGGTCAAGTACATACCAATAATAAATATGGGCTTAGATACCTAATCCAAAACTATATATATAGTTTATTCTACCAAGTGGATCTAAGAATGGACAGGCCCGAACTGGAATAAAACAAACTATTCTATGCATACATTTGACACAATATAATAAAACCCAACAGTGAGGTCAGTAAGCAAGTCATGGGGAGTACCAATGTGGTACTCAAGACTATTGAGTTGATTCACCAGGTTCGTAGTAGACTCCAGATAGCTCAGATTCTTCAAGAGCTATGCCAACAAGCGTCGATCAGATCTAGAGCTCTGGATTAGGGACATGGCTCTCCTGAAGGTGGTACTTTAGAAAGGTGTCATCCAATTTAAGAAAAGGGGCAAATTGGTCCCCAAGTACATAAGTGATTTCAAGGTTTTAGCCCGGGTGGGCCGGGTTGCTTTGGACCTTCCTGGGGAGCTCAGTCAGATCCATAACACGTTCCATGTCTCTCAATTGCAGAATTGTTTAGTGGATGATTCCGCAGTGGTTCCATTGGACAATATTCAAGTGGACGACTGCCTTAATTGTATTGAAATACCGATGACGATTATTGACCGGGAGATGAAAACCTTGAGGAAAAAGGTTGTGGAGCTAGTGAAAGTTAAGTGTCAGCATTGAAAGGGTTCGAAATAGACGTAGGAGCCGGAGGAAGAGATGAAGGAGCACTACCTAGGATTATTTGAGGCAGCGGACTTCGAGGATGAATTCTAATTCAAGTAGGGGAGAATTGTAACACTCAAGGTTTTGGTAATTTCCTTTTACCCCATTTAATGCAAATTATTTTCATTTTGGTCATTGGCTAGTACACGGGGCATACTTTATGAGTATGCTTAGAGTACTAGCTATAAATCGGTTGTGGGCATCAACCACGTACGTTGGGCATACGTGGGAGTATGCTGGGCGTACGCATGGTTTGGGTAAATCCAAATTTTTAGGGCTTTCAACCTATTTAAGCATCCTTATATCACATCTTGGATATTTTAGACCAGCCTCCATTTCCCTTTACCATGAAATCGAAACCCTAGAGCATCTGGTGAATTTTGAGCTTAAAATAGTGTTTATTGGTGGTTTATGAAGGAGAAGAAGAAAAGGATCACTTGAGGGGATAGATTGAGCTTGTAGATCCAAGATTTTCTACCCATTTTCAAGCCTTTTGAGGTAAAAATCTCTCAGCTTGATGGTATTTTGTGTTATATCTAGTTTATGGTGAAATTTGTGCACTTTTGAGTCTTTTGTGTTAAAGGTGAGCTATTGATCTACTCCAGAAGTAATGGATGCTAGATCTTAGCTCTGTTTAGGCCCTATGTTCATTAAAATGCAAAGTTTACGGATGTTTATGGTTCATGCATGTATCAAGACCTTTATTAAGCTCTTTTTCAGCTTTTGAGTCCCATTAAGATATGCATGAGGGTAAAGTTGCCAACTTTTCGTGATAAGTCACCATTTAGGACCAGATCTGAGATTTTGGCTTGAGGTCACAATCGATTAACTGCTTAATGGAGTAGGGTGGCAAACTGGGGAGTACGCTGGGCGTACCCAGTTGGTACACTGCGTACACGAGCCCCAGATGGCGTGCGCTAAGCGTACGAGCTAAGTACGCCCCGCGTACTCAACATATGGGATTTTGGGCTTGATGTTCTCAGTATTGGTCCATGTTTTGGACTTTGTAAGCTTGTGACTCATTGGGTTTTGGGCCATGATGGGTTTTGGGCCCAATTTGTAAGACTGGGCCATATTTGGGCTTTGGGTTGCCAAGTAGGATTTGGGACTTTTTACTATTAGGGTTGGGCCTTGGCTTTGAGCCAAGTTAGATAAAGGGTAAAAATGGTCTTTTACCTTGGTTACGAGCTAAGTTGTTTAGTCTTGGTTATGGGTATAGATCCATTTAATAATTGGATGTTATTTTGATGATAATAGCGCGGGGATTTTTCCAGAACAACAAACAAAGATTCATTAGAGTGATTCAACAGCTAGAGGTGAGTTTCTTTGATGTGTTTAGTGGGTCGAAGGAACCAATGCTAGCCCATGGTTTATTATGTTAGGATGCTAGATATCAATGTGACTCTTGCATGTGTTATGTGCTTGTATGCTTACCGGACAGGGCCCGATGCCGGGTGGGGCCCGATGATCATTATGTATGCTATTTATCTTTGTGATTATTGCATGTGTTATGTGTTTATCTGTTATATGATTATATGTATACCGGGTGGGGCCCGATGATTGATAGATCTGTATACCGAGCAGGGCCCGATACCTGGTGGGGCCCAATGACGGGAAAGGCCCATTATGTTTTTATTATGTATGGTATATGGTATTTTGGGGAACTCACTAATCTTTATACTTACGATTTTCAGTATTTGTTTCCGCTGCTTCTGGTTTGAAAGGGAAGATCCCAATATGATCATATTGCACACACCACTTTATTCCTTATTTTCTGATTATTCTGATGTTTTATAATGTACGGATACACTTTGTTCCACTTTGGTTTTATGATGATGTTTTAGATTACAACTTTATTAATTTCAAAATGAAATTTTTTGGTCTTAATTTTGGGATGTTACAAAAGGTTCGATATGGAATAGTGGGCAGGTAGAGATTTAGGCATCACTGATAGCTACAGAGTTCAGGACTGTTGATATTTCTAGGAGGTCAAGAAGTCATGGTTGTTGCGGTAAGTACGGGTAGACACACATAGGAATTTGTCGTGCATGTACATCAGTGTGTTCCTATGTGGTCAGAAGAATGATTACTATCGAGTGAATTTTGATTACATTGTGGCTAGTGAATTTTGATCCATCTCCCATATTTGTGAGATCCATCTCCCATATTTGTGGCTAGTGAATTTTGATTACATTGTGGTAGTTTTTATAATTCAGTTGATGCTTGTGTGGAATGGTAAGATTTGACGGACCTTGATCCTCTCATAGTGTGTCAACTCGTGAGCAAGTTGTGCGACAAATCACCTATTGTTGGCATGGATTTTTTTTGTTATGTTGAGGGCCTTAAGAAGTTAGAAGATCATTCTGGAGTTGTTTATCTCAAGAACTAGGTGGTTCCTTTTGATGGAGTTTAGTGCCCATAGCCATAATAAACCGATAATAGTACCATAGATAACAATGTCCTTTTGGGTTACATGTGAGAGCAAATTTAAGCAAAACTAAAAAAAATATTTATATTAGGGACATGTTTTGTTAATTAATTAACAGTTTAATTAATTAATTTGAAAATAAATGATTTTTGAATAATTCCAAAATGATTTGAAAAGTCAAGATAACAACAAATATATTTGGTAATTATCTTTACGGTTTCAAATCACCTCCTTATATAAAGAGGGTTCCAAATCTAGTTTTGGGTACATGAGATAATACCATTCTACCTCAAAAGTTCGGAACCCTAAGGAAAAACCCAAGAATCACCAGAGCCCGTTCCCAAGTCATGTTCAACCATTTTCCGCGTTGTGGTCCATTCCATATTTGTTTAATTGAGACTTGTTGTTGTTGTGTTCAAGGAGCTTTCAGATCTGTGAAGCTTTTACGTCTTGGGTGCAATCACAAGAGAGGAACTCTACGTTGGGTTCTCAATTTCGATCAACTTGATAGACCAAATAAATCCTAGAAGAACACAAATATGTTTAATTTCCTTTAAAGCTGTATAGATTTGTTTACGTTGGATATTCTAGTTTTGAGTGTATAGATCTGAAATTTGTCACTTACGCTGCCCCAATTTAGTCTCTGACTAGGCTCAAAAGCCATCAATCGTATCAGAGCGTCTGGTTAACTCAAGTCTATTGCATTTAGACTTCGTATTTGATTGTATGTTAGGGTTCGTGTGTGTGGGATTTTTGTGTTTAATCGACATGGCAGAGGACCAACTACGATGTGGAAGAGGACCAGTTACACTGTGGGAATTGTACAAAGTCAAAAGTATTAAGTTAATAAGTAATAGAAAAAAATCTCGTTTTATAATAATGTGAATCTTATGCTTCACATGGAAATTACTCCTATTTAGGGTGCCACTCTCCCTCCTGCACCAAGCACTTCATCAAACTTCTCACTACTCCAACTCCTCTCACGGGATAAGCTCACTGGTCCAAATTACCTTGATTGGATTCGTAACCTGAAGGGTATGTCTTGGACTGGAATTTAGATGAGGAGCTTCCCAACGATGCAACTGAAGAAGAGGATGCTAAACATGGAAATCATCACTGTTACTCTATCGAGGTCTCGTGTTTAATGTTGGCGACCATGTCTCTAGAACTCCAAAAGAGTTCCGATAATCTTGGGGTGTATGACATGAACAAGTAGCTCAAAGACATGTTTCAAGATCAAGCTCGAACTGAGAGATTCAAGGTCATGCATTAAATTCTAGGTTGCAAGCAATAGGAGAATGGTTCTATGAGTGCCCATGAACTAAAGTTAAAAAGGTACTTTGACATGATTGAACAACTTGGATTCCTATCCACTCAAGAGTTTCCTATTGATGTCATTCTTAACTCTTTGAATAATGCATACAAGAAGTTCACCATGAACTACTATATGAATGGTTTATAAAAGAGTATCTTGGAGCCACATGGGATGCTCAAAACAACTAAAGAAAGCATAGTTTGACCATGGAACTCAAGTTCAAACACTAGTGTTCTGGCTATTAGGGAAGGTGGTGTCAAGAGAAAATGGTCATCTCATCCCAATGCTATGGATAAAGGGAAGGTGAATGTTGGTTCTCCCAATTCCAACCTTAAGAAGGATGATTGTGACACATAACGTGTGAATGACCCTAAAGATTCCATTTACTATTACTGCTAAGAAAATGGCCATTGGAGGCGTAGTTTCCCTAAATATTTGGAGGATCTTAAAAAGAACAAAGCTAAGGGTGTTGGCTCTTCAGGTATGTTCACTATTGAATTACATTTGGCTTCGACTTCTAACAATTGGATACTTGAAATAGGATGTGGAACACACATTTGTACTTATGTGCATGGAATAAAATAAAGTAGGAATCTGAGACAAGGGGAGCTTGATTTTGTTGGATAAGGTGTCTAAGTCCATAACTATATTTAGTATGTACTTGACCCGAGAGTAGCATGGTTCATTTGGGTTGCATTTCACTAAAACAATTTGTAAGTATGGACTTTTGAGAAGAGTTTATTTATGATTTATTAATATATTATAAGTTCTAATATATTAATATGAAATCATATTATTTAATTAGTATTGATCAAGAATTAATTTGGAATTAATTTTGTGATCTAAAGAGACTAATTAAATAAATGGGGATTGATTGTGTAAGTCATTAATTCTTATAAAGTGGGCTTATGATCCATAGTTCTTTATGTTGGGCTAAACCCATGTGGTGACCGATGGATACTCCATGGAGGTTTGAACCCATGGATCCTAAGGAATGTGGAAAGTCATGAACATTAGGGTTTGCATGGTGTAACCCTAATCATGGCACACTATATACGGACCTCTCTAGCTAGCAAAATCGGACACTAAGTGTACACACAAGAGTGCTAGCCGAAATTTGAGTGCAAGTAATCTCTCTCTAGTTCATCCATTTGTTGGTGGTGTTTTGTGGTTCCATTTGAGGCATTCACATTATTGGTGCTAGGTTCTTAAAGCTTCAAGGTTTCCAACCACACTAAAAAGTATGTCATCTAACTAGAATTTTGTAGTATATATACTCTATTGTATGCTAGATAGGATGATGCTTTGGAATTTTTAAAGTTTGCATGTATAATAGAGAAAACATAGAACCAAGTCATCTAGGGTTGCATGTACACCATAGGGGTGTTAGAATTCTTAAAACCCTTCAGTGGTATAAGAGCCTAGGCTTGCTTTCCATTATACTTAATGCTACTTGTTTTTCCAAAGTTAGAAAATCTACCAATTTCGTTTCTGCATGCCCGCCACGACGTGGCAGCTTTTACCACGACGTGGTGATGCATCTGTGAGCAAAATTTCGAGTTTTGGCTAGCAATTGGATTAGCATCATTACCCTAAACTGTTTTTGGGAATATGAAACATATTTTTTTTCAGATGGTAATGATCATGCTTGTCCAATTAAAAGATAATTGTCAAAGTTTCATGTTTTGTAATAGTTTATATGATTAGGCTAATTACATGAAATTTGTTTGATTTGAATTGTCTTGTTTATACGAGTTTAATTGTATCTTCTATGGATTATTTGATTATTGTATTAGTTAGATAATGTTTTAAATGTTTTTAATGGACTCCATAACTTGTCCTGAAGTTATGGATGTTATGGAACATGAAAGGTTCTTCTATTAAAAATGTCATTAAACTCATATGTTATGGACTTGAAGAGTTTTGACAAGTTTCAAAACTTGCCATCAATTTTTGGATTTGTAAAGTCTCACTAAATGAAACTTTAATTACAAACCTTAGAATTTTAAAAGTTAAAATTCAACCATTATACTATTATAATATTATAGGTTTAATATTTATATATATGTATAAGACAAGTTGGTTTTACCGTTAGTAGGCCTTATTCACGAAGCCGGTCTATAAGGGGGTTATAAGGTTACTGCTTATAATATGGTGGTGTAATGGGTGTCCACTCTCACCCGCCGCTTCCTTGACTGGTGGAGGTTCGTTAGCCGAATGGGTAGGACAAAAACTATAATTCTCATTAAAAGTATAATGATAAATATAAAGTAACTAAACCTTTTATAAGTTCCCAATCTTAGTTACTTTAGAAAAATGTGAAATTGATGCTAATCCATGAAATTACACTTTGCACCTTACCAAGTCGTTGATGGAGCTTGTGTGGTTAACCGCCACATTAACTTGGACTAGTAAGGGTGGAAAAGGGTAGGTTAATGTTTATCATAAGATCAATGGAGCGTGTATGGTTAACCAACACATTGATTAAGGTGATAATTGACATTGAGAGTACCAAGTACATTTGCATGGTTATTCACACCTTGTTTGTGATCGTCGGTAGCCCAGTCACAAACCTGAAGGGCATAATCGAGATTTAAACATGCCATTGAATTGTTCAATGAATCTCAAAGGATCTAGGAGTTTCAAATCCAATTAAAACTTAATTAACAAATTTTGTTTTCATGGTGGAAATTGGTAAATCGTCATTTACCTACCTTCAAATATTTTGTGAGTTGGATTACGGCATCCCTCTTCGAAATTGTAAAATATTGTGTTGGGTGCTACCATTAATATTTCATTTTGGGTGTTATATTAAGGAATTTTTATTTAATCTAAACTTTGTCTTTCTTTCTTTTCAGATTTCTTCCAACACTGCTTCATGAACCTTTGTGGGAGAGTCATCTTTGATGGGACTAATTTCAATGATTGGATTAGGAACATCAGGATGGTCACTCGCCACGAGGACAAGGAATATGTCCTCGACAAGGAGCTTAAGGAAATCGATGTGTCTACTGCTACTCCTCAGGAGATTGCTGATTTCAGGGCACATGAGAAAGATGCCACCAAGGTCGCTTGTATCATGCTTGCCACCATATCTCCTGAACTCCAAAAGTCATATGAGGAATTCTACTCTTTTGAGATGCACCAGGACCTGATGGAAAGATACCATCAGAGTGCACGTCAAGAGCGGTATGAAATCATCTACTCCATGATTACAACAAAGATGAAGGATGGTGAATCCATCACGGGCTACTTGCGGAAAATGTAAAGGTTTGTGGACCTTCTGCTCAAATTGAATGTTAACTTTGATGAGGAGCTGGCTATAGATATTATTCTACACTCCTTACCTCCATGTTATGATCAGTTCCGCATGACTTATTATATGAACAAGGAGGAAGTCACCCTGAGTAAGCTTCAGGACCTTTTGAGGACTGCCGAAAGTGGTCTCAAAGGTAAGTCTGTTGTAACCACTCCTAATGCTAATGCCCCTATTTTGGCAATTGGGCAAGGTAAGGGAAGAAGAGGAAGGCTCCTTCCAAAAGCCACAAAGGAAAGTCTCTTGATGGATCCTCTTCAAGTAGAACCAAAGGAGGTTATGCTACTTCCTCCACCATCCCAAAGGAAGCAGAGTGTTTCAATTGCCATGAAAAGGGGCACTGGAAGCGAAGCTGCCCCAAGTAATTACAGGATGTTAAGGATGGGAAGGTCAAACCCAACCATACAGGTATTTACATTATTCTATCTAAAAACTCATCACATACTTACTCTTGGGTGCTTGACACAAGTTGTGGATTTCACATTTTTTCTGATGTGCAGGGCCTAAAAAGAAGTAAGGATGTGGAGCACGGGTAGATAAACTTGATCATGGGGAATAGAAGGGTTTCACATGTCACAAAAATTGGAGTTTACTCTTTATTGCTTAGTAGTGGCTTATAAATAGATTTGAATAATTGTTGCTACTCGTTTGATATGGCGATAAATATTATTTCCTTTCATGGTTTGTACAAACAAGGTTTCACATTTTCGTTTGATAATGAAGTTGGTGCAATAAATGTTTATTATAATGGTATTTTTTTATTTTATAGCATTACCTTGTAATGGTGTATATGAAACTATGATGGTTGTAGACAACTTAGGAAATAATGTGTTGCATATCGATTCTTCTAATGTTTTGGATAAGGCATCCTTGTGGCATTGTCGTCTTGGACATGTCAACAAGAAGCGCATAGGCCAACTCCAGAAGGCAAGAGTTTTGGAGTCATTCGACTTAAGGTCGGATGACACTTGCGAGTCTTGTTTGCTTGGAAAAATGACTAAGTCACCCTTCATTGGTTCTTGTGAAAGGGGTGAGGGTTTGTTGGATCTCGTACACACTGATGTGTGTGGGCCCTTTAGAACCGCCACAAGGGATGCTAACCGCTTCTATGTGACTTTTACTGATGATTACACTAGATAAGGCTATATCTACTTAATCAAGCATAAGTCAGAAACCTTTGAGAAATTCAAAGAGTTTAAGCAAGAAGTGGAGAATCAGCTGGGCAGGAAGATAAAGATGCTCCGATCTGATCGAGGTGGTGAGTATCTTAGTGTCGAATTCTTGGACTATCTTAAGGAGTGTGGAATTGTTTCACAGTTGATGCCACCTAGGACACCACAACTTAATGGTGTGGCTGAGAGGCGCAACCGAACCTCGTAAGACATGGTTCGTTCCATGATGAGTCGACCTACGTTACCAATCTCATTTTGGGGGTATGCCGTGTAGACTACCACCCATATCCTTAATCGAGTCCCAACTAAAAAGGTTGCCAAAACACCTCACGAGATGTGGACAGGGAAGGCTCCCTTGTTAGCACACATCAAGGTTTGGGGTTGCGAGGCTTCCGTGAGGCACGAGACTCACGACAAGCTCGAACTTCGGAAGTGATCGGTGTATTTTCATCGCAAATAGATGTATGCATAATCTGGATCATAGAGAAAAGTCGCGTAGTCAGAGTTTATTTGTTCCTTGTCTCTATAGTGGGAAAGGTGGTATTATGGGGTACTCAGTGATTTGATGACGACATACATGTGTTAGGCCTTTCTCAGACTTGATTAATGTGTTCAATTAGTAGTCAGTTTTGATTGTCATAAATCAAAAGATTGAGAAACAATTGATGGACAACAACATTCCGATGATAAGGTGCTTCTAATATTGACCCTATAATTTTATTATATTGCATTTTGGTCCCTAAGTGTGAAAAAGAGTGCAATGAAGGCCCTGGTGGCATTTTCATAATTTGGGAGTTTGGGGAGTACGCCATGCGTACGTGTGTACGCTTAGCATACTAGGGCACCCCTAGTATGCAGGGCGTACTTGCCAGACATGAAAACCCTAATTTTTAGGGTTTGGCTCTTATTTAAACTCCATTGTAGCCTCATTTCCCCTCACTTCATTAGCCTCCATGTCCTTGATACATATTTGAAACCCTAATCCATCTTATGAAGCATTTTTAAGCATGAGTGTGTTTATTTTGTGATTTTGAAGAAGAAGGAAGGAAGAGGAGACTACCTTGGAGGAGTGAAGCTCTTTAGATCTAGGATCACACCACCTTTTGGCACTATTTTGAGGTATCAAGTTCAGAACTTGCTGAAGTTTCATTTAGATCTTGTGTTGGAATGGTTTTTGGTCCTTTTGGTCCTAAATGTGGAGATTCATGAACATAACGTGTTCTTGGCCCATTAAGTTGTCCTTTCAGACCCTTGGAAGGGTCTCGAGTCATAAAAATGGAATCCAAGTGGTTGTTTTTGTCCAATACATCGAGTAGAGGGTCTTAATAGATTAATAAGTTGAGTTAAGCAGTTAATGGACATGCAAAGTCATAAAGTTGGAAGTTTTATGACTCTTGAGGGTGTTTTAGCCATGGATCTAAAAAATGGACGTGAAAGCTTAAGCCATTAAGCTCTTAATGAGATTTTTGGTGGTCTGGGAGTACACCCCACATAGCTGGAGTACTCCCCGCGTACAAGGTCAACCACCCTGATGCTGGTCAACATCCGAGTACAACCATCGTATATTTGGAGTATGCCTTGCGTACTCACTCTGTGGTAACTTGGCTAGGTTGGCTCAGTTGACTCAGTGGATTTGACGAGTTTGACTTTGACCAAGTTTGACCTAAGGGTATTTTGGATATTTTGAGATTTTGATTGTGATTGGTCATTGGGTTGGTTAGGTGACCGGTAGAGTTGAGATTCAGAGTCGAGATATCATCAGCTTTTGTCCAGTCTGTGAGGTGAGGTTTCCTCACTGTACTTACGGGTCAGAGGCACCAAGGCTGGACAATTGGATTAGATATCCTATTTTGATAGTATGTTATTGTGTTGTAGTGATCTCTTAGATCGGTATCCTGGTATATAGGATGATGCTGTGCTTAGTGACCTGTATATCTATCTGAATGTTTGATGATTGGTTATATGTGTGTTTATCTATTATGTATATGTCGACATGTTGTGTGTTGTTGGGTTGAGGCGGACTAGTGTAGACTGAAGGCTAAGATACCCAAGGAGAACGGTCCAGATAGGTTGAAGTCCCAGTGAGGCAGTCCAGTCATGCCGAAGGTTCTGTGAGTGGTCCAAATATTTACTAGGCCAGTGCGACGTTCCAGTAAGGCTAAAGGGTCTATATGAATGTTGTTGTTTGTTATGTGTATGTGGTAGTACTTTAGGGGAACTCACTAAGAGTTGGCTTACAATTTTTGGTTATGGTTCCAGGTACTATGGATGGCCGCGGGAATTCGAAGGCGTGACCGTACACATCCTTATGTTATGATTTATGATTTTGGTAGAGTCTGATCTTTGGAAAATATTTTGAAAACTATGATTTGTAAATAATTTATGAATTTAGGTTGCTTTTAAAAGTTCAAATTTCTTGTGATTTTTATAGACGTTACAGGTTGGTATAAGAGCCATGGTTTGAGTGAATTAGAGGAACACTCATGTGAATCTAGTCTTAAACTATGGAAAAAGGTTTTAAAAATGATTTTCAAATTGTTTTCAAACTAATAGAAGAGGATGTGATGTGTACGATCAATCGGACCCAGTAAGTAGACCCCAAATTACCTCACTGTTATTTGATATTGTGATATCTTAGAACAACATGCTAGTGATAGGTTAGGGATCTTCAGGAATTACATGATAGAACTGCCTGATTATATTATGCCTGATATCCTATGTTTCTTCCTTATATGAAATTGACATCATTACTGTAGTTGCTTAGAGTATGCATCAAAATTGTACATAAATAAGATTTTATAGCCTGAGAATGTTTGATTTAGCCTTATTTCTTGTTCTTGTTTGATGAAGGGAGTAGGGTAGAATCAGGTATTTGACTGTCTAATGGATCTAGTGTTATGTATGATTAGTATACACGAGTGCTGCAGGGTTGGTGGAAGTTTCATGGATGAGTTGTGTGGGGTCAGCCGACCAGTCATATAATGTTTAGCCTTCCTCCGGGAAGTGAGGATAGAGTATATGCATATGCTAGTGTGTATTGTTAGGGTTGTTGTGTTGATCCTCTGAGGCAGATATGGGATGGTGTGGAAGCTAGTATGGGCCCATACTACTGGAAGAACAGGGCCTTTACAAGTAGCAGGGAAGTCACAACCCCTATGGTTTTGTTTAGGAAGTCGTCCCCGTGGTGTTATATGTGTTTTATCTGATATTTCACTGATTTATTTTTAGTATGGTGATTATGAGACAATTTGAGGTAGGATCAGGGTCATGATTAGGGATAGGTGGCCAGGATGGGCCGAGATTGGCTGAGGATCGGGTTAGGGAGATTATTTGAGAGGAGGTTGTTTCCATTGTTCAGGGTCAGATACTGAATGTATTTTATTATATCATGACTGCTATGATGGAGTTCTTTGACGATCAGTATGCTGCACTTTCAGATACTGCTGTTGCTGTAGGGATTGGCGTTGGGAGATCCTTCCAGTACCGGGACTTCAAAATACAAATCCCCTGACATTTGAACGAGTTTAGAATTTGATCATAGTCGTGAGGTGGCTGTCTGACATCGAGGGATTCTTCTTCACTTGATCTTTCCCAGCTGACCAGAAGCTCAAGTACGCTCTGAACTTTCTTCGGTCTAGAGCGAAGAATTAGTGGAGACTTGTTACTAGCTCGTATTCTTCTAAGAAGAGGGCTGCTATGACTTGGGATCAGTTCTTTAAGATGTTCCATTCTAGATATGTTCCGTTGGTGGAGCGTGAAAGGTTAGCCCAGGAGTACTTGGATTTAAGACAAGTGACTGAGTTGGTGACGGAGATCACCAAGATGTTTACTGAGAGGGAAATGTTTTGTCTTGAGTTTGTTGCTTTTGAGCAAGCTCAGTGACCCGCTACTTGAGCATGCTCAAGACAGACATCCGGCATTTTGTATCCACGCAATGTTATGGTTCATTGTTGGAGTTGCAGGAGGCCACCATGCAGTGGTATATCAAGATGGAGCTCCAGACGAGGGAGCAGAGAAAGGCCCCGACACAGTCGCATCCTACGTCGAAGTGGTTCAAGGCTGCTGATGCTAGATCTGGGAGTCATAGGGGCCACACTTGTGGGAAATGCGGCAAGTTTCCTAATGGGGCTTGTCGATCTAATGGTGTATGCCACAAATGTGGAAATAAGGGGCACTACATGAGGCATTGTCGCTAGACGACCCCGGTTCTGAGTACCAAGATTTGATATCACTGTGATCAGGTTGGCCATAAGAAGGTAAACTGTCCATTGCTCACTGCCAAGCCAGCGGGGGCCCCCGACAACAGCCACTTTGAGGATCACCGATGGGTACCAGGGGAGGGCGGATCCCCCGAGGGCTCGCAGTCGTGCTTTTCAACTCACTGCCGATGAGGCCAGAGCATCTCCAGACATCGTGACCAGTATGTTTATGTTTATTATTCTGTTAATTATATTTTATGTCGTGCTCATGTTTATGCTCCTAATAGGTACGTTCTAAGTGAACTCTTTTCCTGCTCTTGTGCTATTTGACTCGGGTGCGAGTCAGTTCTTCGTATCTCGATCATTCAGTAAGGATTTTGATATGCCTATTGGGGAGTTAGAGTGTCTATTGTGAGTTTTTATCGCCAACAAACACGGGGTTTCTACATCCATAGTGTATCAGGTTGTGTATTGGAGATCCTCAGGATTCCTATCCAATTGATCTAATCCTTATTCCCATGGGGGATGTATGTGTGTTAGTGGGTATGGACTGGTTGAGCTGGTTTGGTGTCATGATCGATTGCTAGGGCCAACGAGTGGTAGTTCGAACCCCAAGTGGGAGGTGAACTAATTATCTATGGAGAGGGCACTAGGGTTGGTTCAAGGTTTTGTTCACCAGCCGGGGCTCAATAGTATATTCAGCACGGGTGTTTGGGTTATCTGGCTTATATGGATAATACTTGAGTTGGGGAGCAGACTTCATTTTCATAGTGTTTATGTTTTAGGGATTTTACTGATGTTTTTCCAGAGGAGTTACCTAGTGTGCCTCTCGAGAGGCCGGTTGAGTTTAGGATTGATCTAGTGCCAACTAAAGAGCCGATTTCCATGGCCTCGTACCACTTGGCACCACCAAAGATGGAGGAGTTGTCCTCTTAGCTTCAAGAGCTGTTAGGAAAGTAGTTCATTAGACCGAGTAGTTCTCCATGGGGAGTGTCGATATTGTTCGTCAAGAAGAAGGGTGGTTCACATCGGGTGTGCACTGATTACCGGGAGTTAAACAAGTTAACAATGAAGAACCGTTATCCCCTTCCATAGATTTATGACCTCTTTGATAAGCTGTAGGGTGCATCTAGGTTCTCCAAGATAGACCTGAGGTATGTATATCATCAAGTGAGAGTGAGAGAGGAGGACATGGAGAAGACCGTGTTCCAAACTCATTATGGGTATTATGAGTTTAGTGTGATGCCATTTGGGCTCAGCAATGTGCCTGCTATATGATAGATTTGATGAATCCGATATTGTCACACCCCAAAACCATGAACGGCGGAAACGTTCTGGGGCGGAGGACGTCATGTACAGTATCACAACAATGAAAAGTAGTAAACAAGCAACAACATCATCCATTGCAATAATAATATAATTTTAATACAAGTGTGTTCTGTCAAATTATAATAAACACTGAAGTATAAATCAAAATGAAAGATGAGTCTTGAACCTTGCATCGGTACCAGTCTACTGTTGACCTGAGCATACAAGTTATTTTGAAAGAGAGTATCTGCTTTAAAGCTAGTGAGATCATGAGTATTTTAGTGTCTTAATTTGTATGTAAGTATTTGTATGTATATGAACTATAAGTATTTGTATGTATGTGAAATGTAAGTATTTGTATGTATATGAAATGTAAGTATGAAAATGTTTTGAACATCCTAGAAAACCATATGTTTCCTACTAAAAGTATCCTTCTACCATGGCATCTTGTATCTATGTGTGTGTCTCTTGAATGAGTGTGTATTTTCCCAAATCTAACTATCATTAATAAAAAATATAGCTTCTACATTACCGTGCATCGTGTAAATGATCACGAAGTGAATGTAATGGGAAAATAAAATAGTACTATGGTGTAGTATCAAATAACTACAACCGTACTAACTACCTTAAGTCTATTGTAATCTTGTAAGTACTGTAGTATTTGTAACAAGTGACTACTTCTGTACTAATATTTCCTTATTTGAGGGATAAGGCATGATGTGATGGCTAGATCCCAGGCTAGACGCTCCCCTGTCAAAGGGATTTTGGGAACCATACACGACCCCTGCATATTTGCAAGCCGTGAACATCCACATTACTATGATCATGTATACCCAATATAACTATCACAATGCGTTGTGATTCATTGGTATAGTTAGATCCTGAAATCATTCCATTCCATAGCACTTAGTGATGTCTGTCCTATTATGGTATATGTAACCGCACTGATGTAAACGTATTTATGTAATAGTATAGTAGTGTACTGTAATGTTATGCGTGTGCAAGCTATAACGTGTGTTCTCTCTCTATCTAGCATGTATAGTAATGTACTGTGTGTACTAGCTATAATGTGTGTTCTCTCTCTATCTAGCATGTATAGACTCATGAATGAACTGACTCGTGGTATGATTCCGCATTCTAGTAAACGTATTAGTATCTTCCTAAACTACCCATATGGTAGCTTACTAGTAACATAACTGGTACGTATGAACATGGAAGTATACCCTTGCTACGCAACGGTATTGAACTGACTAGAAGAACCTTTATGAATATATATGTACACATGATACATAACTAATATTTAAACAACCTTCGGACGGATACCTGATACTCACCAGACCACATCCCAACGGTTAAAAGGAAATAGAGTGGATAGCCTTCCTAAGTCCTTTAAACATTTCTTATATAACTATACATATATAGGCATGCAATTGTCAATATAAAAGCATAAAATAAGTTTTGCAAAAACTTTGAACATGATTATTATCTAAGAAAAGGTCGACATGATGTCAGCCTATAAACCGGTTGGAAGTATTTGTGTGATAAAACAGTTTAAGTATAAAAAAAACATTTGTTTGAAACAAAATTGTAAATGAGTTTGAAAAGAAACATACAGTGTAAAATGAACAGTTTAATAAGGAGTTTTAAACATATAAAACGTTTATGAAAATCATGTGAAGAAAACTGTTTGGTAAAACAACTAATGAGTAGTAAATCATTTGAACGCTGCTTATTAATCACATGTGATTGATATAATAACTAGCATGATTCTACTTGTATCCCCCCCCCCCATAAAATATTTAAAAACATTTAAAACATTGATTAAGGGGTATGAACTCACCTGTAGTATGTGGTACGAACGAACTGAAGATGTAGGATTTCTAGGTGTTAAGTGAAGTCTTGAACACACTCTATGATCCTAGTTAACATATAATACCAGATATATGTATCAAATTAGTCTTTAAACAACAAATAAACAAGTCAAGACACCCTAGGAGATGCTAAACACTTTATACAAGTGTTATAAGTCTCAAGGATTGCATCTCAGTTGTTGTAGGTCAAGGCTAGGGGTTTAAGGTTCCAAAGGACCCCATTCCTGAGTTTACTCTCCATGAACCAACACACAAGGAGTTTACGGTCGTAAACCATTGATTTTACAGTCGTAAGCTCCTAATCCATAGGTTATTTTGTGCTTTAAAGCTTTACATGTTCCCTAGAAGCATTTCTAGTTGATGGTTTAATCCTTGGAAGGGTTTAGGGCATTTATACACTCCTTTGAGGAGTTTACGGCCCTAAGGCCATTTCCTTTTGGGTTTACTGCCGTAAACTCATATGGAAAGGGGTATTTTTATGTTTTCAAGTCCCATGCTCATCTAGGATAGGTTTTAGACAATTATCTAAGGCTAATGAAGGCCTTAGGCACACTTTGGTACCCTTATTTGATGTTCACGGTCCAAGAACCAAAACCCTTAGATATTACCGCCGTAATCTCTCATGGGGATGGGTTTTTGGTGATTTCAAATCCCTAAATTAACTAGGAGTGAATCTAGGCTAGTGTCCAAGGCCTTTGGAGGGTTTAAAGCACCTTTTGGCCCTTGAGTTTGGAGTTCACGGTCCAAGAACTTCTTGGGCTGTGAACACCTTACTCTTGGTGTTCTTAGGTGTTTTCTAGTCCTACATACACTAAGATACGAGTCTAAACTAGTTTCATTGCAAGAGGAAGGGACTAGGGCATAATTTGTCCCTTAAAGAAGGGTTTACGATCCAAGATGTTCTTGGGCCGTAAACTCTTCAATCTAGTTGTTTTCTTATGATTTCTAGGTTATTAAGTACATAACAAGCCTTATAACACGCTTAGATACAAATACTCACGTTTTGGGACGAAAGTCCGAAGATCCGTGAGAAAGAATATGGCTTTTCTCTAGTTGGAATGTAACAAATGAATAATTATGGCTCAGAATCATATATATACTCCCGGGGTTTTTGGCAGCAAATATTTTATTCAAGGAATGAATTCTAATATCAACGAGTTTTGGAATAACAGAGTTGCACAATACCCTAGTGCATCCTTTCTCGTGATATCTCTTTAAGTGTAAATCCCGAAATACTCAAACTTATACCAAAAGTATGAAAATTTACTGCAACTGTTCTAACTTCTATTGACTTGACATTGTTTGTACAAAATAGAAATTTCGGGTTGTCACATCATCCCCCTGTTAGAGGGAATTTCGTCCTGAAATTAGAATTTGGGTAAGGAAGTAGGTATGAATGATCGAGTCATGAGGTGGAAACTTCCTAATCGATTGGTTCTCGCGCTCATAAGTGAATTTGGGTCCTCGGTTGGTATCCCAACGAACCTTCACTAAAGGGCGGCGGCGCGGCTTCGTCCGCTTGACCTCTCGGGCGAGGGTCACTACGGTTCTTATACGAAGGCGAGGATCTCGTGAATTTCGATCTCGTCGAGTGGACTTACGAGAGTCCTAAGGGAAAGGTACGGTTTCAAGATTAAGACGCGAAGGGTAAAATGTACGTTACTGTGTTTGCGGTAAGAATCTCGGAGGTCCTAACTATCTTGGATTTAGCTTTCCACGCTTTACAAAGCGTATTAAGCCGTTCCCAGAGTGAGATTTCCTAAAGAATTTGGTCTCTCACTTGGAATTCCAAAGGTTCTTTCTCTTGCTTAAATTCCCAGTCAAGGGCCACCGCCTGTTGGGTCAAAGTCGAAAGGGTTTCTGTAATTTGCGAGGAGTTCTGAATGGACTACGATAGTAGGTCTGCAAGACCTAGAATTTGGCGAATTTCTATCGGCGTCTCTGGTGTCGACAAATTCTCAACGGTTTTGATAAATTGAAAGACTACTCAGTAATTCCCACATCACTAATAGTGTGTCCTAGAAATCTAACTCTTCAATTCCAAAACTCGTGTTTAGAGAACTTCGCGAAAAGTATTTCCGAGGGTAATATTTCCATGGGTTCCTTCTTACTACGAGGGTAGATAAGTAAGTCATTACAAGGAGAATGACGAACTAATCTATGTAAGAATGGCGTACCCTACTCATTAATCTCATGAATATTATGGGCGTATTGGTTCTATCCGAGAGCTATCACTACGGACTCGAAGTGTCCGCATCGAGTTCAGAGGGTAGTCTTCAGGACATCCTTCCCTAACACTCGAAATTGCTGATATTCGGATCTCGATCCATTTCCGAAAGGTAACTCGTTCCTTGCGTTTGCTCAACCGATTCATCTATGCAAGGCAGAGGTAACATTTTCTAATGGAAATCTTGACTGAGTCCTCGATAACCGAGGTACATATGATGCAATCCGTCGACTTCTGGAAGAATAAGACCGGAGCTCTCCAGGGTAAGAAGCCTGGTCTTCCAATTCTATTGCTGAGTAGTTTGCTAAGTTGTCCGAACTGTTCTTGTATCTCCGTAGGTGTTTAGACTGTAGGGCGATCTGTTTACAGAAGTCGTACTGGGTTCTAAGTTTGTTCAAATGACGATGCGATTACTCGTAGCATTGGGCAGTTCTCCCTCCTGAAGTTCATATTAGAATTCATACATGGTTCAACGATCACAATCTCGTGTATACGAGTCGTATATAATTAAGATTGAAAAGATAGTAAAATAACTGATTCTTTTTTAAGCTCACATCCCATCGAGGAAAAGAAGTTAAAGTGGAATCATCAATTATATACCTGTAGAACCTTGATTATATATCACCCCTATGTATACATTCTTCAGCGACGGATCAACCGTATGGATCTTTGGATTGAACTTGACGTACTGTATGAGTGGTACTTCGGGGATTTCTTCGGAAGGAAAAGAACTATGAGGTACTCCATGCATGAGTACTTCGGTGTTATGATATGACGGCTTCGCTGGAAAGGCAATTTCGAAGAAAGAGATGTACATATGAAGCTGTTTTTGTGCGGATCCAATTGAATCTAGACGTATGATAATGTCAGAATCATAAGTAAACTTAAAGACATTAGATCCGAACATAAGGTGTTACAGAAAAAACACAACCGTGCAACCATCAACAGAGTTACAATACTTTAGACTTACTACAAGACTTTTGCTGCGAATAAGGTATACTACAAAAGACAAGTATACGCAGCACAAGCGTCCCTATAAGGACGGGATCTCGCAAAAGATAAGACTCTAGTTGCACTAGTTTTGGATGGTCTATAAGTCTGTTACAAAGAAACGCCTTAATTACATTAACGTGGTTCCGGAGCAGGTTCTCCTGCAGCTGTGATCCAGAGATTCTTCCCGTCTGCGCCAGAGTTCTTCGCTATCGGGCAATGCTTATTGAGGTGTCCAATTTCACCGCATTGGTGACATATCTAGACAGCACCAACATTGGTGGTGGAAGTGAAGTGTCGAGTAAGAGTTATGGGGACACAGTTGCTTTCGTTGATCATCTCTTTTGGGCAATTTCTGTAATACTGCCCTGCCTCACCACAACTATAGCAAACTAGGTTTGCTCCAGTGGTGGAGGTAGTTCTACAGAAACGAGCAATGTGCCCCGTCTTGTTGCAATTATTGCATTGTCGTACTCGGCAAATTCCCTTGTGGTGATAGTTGCACCGGTCGCACTTCGGGAGTGTTCCTTCATATGGTCTGCTCGGTATTGGGATGGCAGAGGTTTCCACTTGTTGTTGTTGCATGGCAATTCTCTGAAATCGCTTACGTTCTACTTGGGCTTGACGTTTTCGTTTTTTGAACTCTGAGTTGTTGTTTTGGGCGGTGGTGACTGTTACTATTTGTTGATTTCTCGGATCGTTAACATGATCGGGATTGTCAACTCCTTTTTCAGTCTTGTTTGTGTTGACAGTGCTGCGGTTTGCAAGGACAGCTGTCATGGCAGCCATTACGGTAGTTGTAACTGCAGCTTGAAAAGTAGCGGTGTCCATAGGAAAAGCAGAGGTTTCGTTGTTCGGCTGGCTGTTTCCGGATGAAGACATGATTCTGTAATACGAAAGATAAGGATTTTGTGAGCGATTCTGGTTGACCCTTGATGTACTTCGATTGTTCAAGTAAAGAGTAAGAGTATGTTCTCGAAAGTTTGACCTACATCCCTATGATGCAGTCCTAGTACGGATTGGAAGTATGTTCGCGAAGGTTTGACCTACATCCATATGATGCTGTCCTAGTAATGAGTGGAAGTAAGTTCGTAGAATGGTCTCAAGATGTTTTTCGTTCAAGCCGAGGTATCGTTGGTTGGTGAATAACATGATCCACCCACTAAAAGAGACGTAGAAATGTCTCCAGAGCTAAATTGTTGTAGTCCAATGACTTGACTAAAGCATGTTTCAGGTATACTCACAAGAAAGTATGATGAGAGTATTTGAATAAAGAAAATGACACAGAAGTTAGCCGACTGTCAATATCTTTGATATTCATGACGTACAAGTTCGGGAAAATGACCTTGTAAAAGGTCTTACATAATATCCAGAGAAGATAGTTCTTGACAGCATAAAGGCCTAACTAAAGTACCTACAGTACAAGATAGTTTCATAGAAAATGCCACATCAGGCATAGACAGAAAACGATTCCCTTTTAAAAAGAAAAATAAAGTAAAGCATCTACTATTGGCAACGGTCATCCCTCTGGTGAACTCTCAGTTCAGCCAGTTGGCGTTCCACATCAAGCAGGTGTCTTTCATACACCCTCTGGCGTACTTGGAGTTCTATGACTTCAGCTCGTGATTCAGCCAGTGCTTGCAGCAGGGTTTCATGGTCTCTCTCAGATCTCTTACGAGCATCTTCTAGACGAACAGTGCGGAGGGTATGCATTCTCGCATTGGCGACAACTTCTGTGATCTGATGTAGGGCTGTCCTGCCTTGGATCTCATTTCGAGCCACTCTGCGGACCAAGATTGGCAAGATTATGTCTGCTGAGCCCCCATTGCTCAAGTCATAAAAGCTTCGGTCACCATTAAATGGCATGGGCTGATCTTGTCCTTGGCTCCATGTTTCCAAGCATTCCACCCATGGAGGCGTCGGGCCATGAAGAGTCGGACGAGGGTTAGGATTTGGAAAGGGAGCTGCCTGGGGTAGGTTCTCAACAACGGGTTCAGAGTTAGCATCATCCGAAAGGTCTTCACCATGGTGATCATTCAAAGGGATCAGATGATCATTCTCTGGTTCTTCTCCAAACCATCCAACAATGACTTCGTTCGGGAGGTACGGATTGCCGTGGGGATCGAGTCCAGCCATGTTATCTACGCGAGAATTGGGGTAAGAAAATAATTATTAGACGAACTATCTAGATAATTATTTAGAAAATCTTCATTAGTTACATCACTATTTGTGAAGTGCATACCAGTTATATGTAATCGAAACAAGATAGGCCTTCGGATAAGTAACCTTAACTCCAAATTCACAAAGAATAGGGGTAAAGCAAAATTTTCACAGATTCTAAGTCTATAAAATCCTATTTACATATAGTCTTAGTGTATCCACTTAGCAACTATCAACTTAGTAATGAAGATCCCGTTTCAATTCTCAAGTATAAAGTACTTATAGTAACACCAAATACCCCGATAGTATTTTAAGTTTAATGTTATGTTCTACTGTTCTCATTGTGGTATGGTTGGTAAGATTTTAGACTTGTTGCAACCACACAACTACACTTAGGCACATGCTAGTCAACCCTCGGATAATATAGTTGATCAGGCTATATCTTCCCAGTTTTGACTATATGTCTCTAAGTCCACTTGTGTTGCCCAACAATCGTGATTCTTTTGTACTGTCCTAGTGACACTGATTTTAGTATGAATGTAGGCACATATACTTTATTAAATATTTTATTATTTAAAGTATAAACTCTTGGTCAGAGTATTTTAATCCCATTGTATTTATAGTCTGTATATCTTTTATGGGTTGATATACTTAATTCACTATAAACAATGCTCTGATACCAATCTGTCACACCCCAAAACCAAGAACGGCGGAAACGTTCTGGGTCGGAGGACGTCATGTACAGTATCACAACAATGAAAAGTAGTAAACAAGCAACAACATCATCCATTGCATTAATAATATATGTTTAATACAAGTGTGTTCTGTCAAATTATAATAAACACTAAAGTATAAATCAAAATGAAAGATGAGTCTTGAACGAGATCCATCTTCTCTAAACCTTGCATCAGTACCTGTCCACTGTTGACCTGAGGATACAAGTTATTTTGAAAGAGAGTATCAACTTTAAAGCTGGTGAGATCATAAGTATTTTAGTGTCTTAATTTGTATGTCAGTATATGTATGTATATGAACTGTAAGTATTTGTATGTATATGAACTGTAAGTATTTGTATATATGTGGAATGTAAGTATTTATGTATATGAAATGTAAGTATGAAAATGTTTTGAACATCCTAGAAAACCATATGTTTCCTACTAAAAGAATCCTTCTACCATGGCATCTAGTATCTGTGTGTGTCTCTTGTATGAGTGTGTATTTTCCCAAATCTGACTATCATTAATCAAAAATATAGCTTCTACATTACCATGCATCGTGAGAATCTTCACGAAGTGAATGTAATCGGAAAATGAAATAGTACTATGGTGTAGTATCAAATAACTACAACCGTACTAACTACCTTAAGTCTATTGTAATCTTGTAAGTACTGTAGTATTTGTAACAAGTGACTACTTCTATACTAATATTGCCTTATTTGAGGGATAAGGCATGATGTGATGGCTAGATCCCAGGCTAGACGTTCCCCTGCAAAGGGATTTTGGGAACAATACACGACCCCTGCATATTTGCATGCCGTGAACATCCACATTACTATGATCATGTATACCCAATATAGCTATCACAATGCGTTGTGATTCATTGGTATAGTTAGATCCTGAAATCATTCCATGCCATAGCACCTAGTGATGTTTGTCCTATTATCGTATATGTAACCGCACTGATGTAAACGTATTTATGTAATAGTATAGTAGTGTACTGTAATGTTCTGCGTGTGCTAGCTGTAACATGTGTTCTCTCTCTCTCTCTCTAGCATGTATAGACTCATGAATGAACTGACTCGTGGTATGATTCCGAATTCTAGTAAACGTATTAGTATCTTCCTAAACCACCCATATGGTAGCTTACTAGTAATATAACTGGTACGTATGAACATGGAAATATACCCTTGCTACCCAACGGTATTGAACTAACTAGAAGAACCTTTATGAATATATATGTACACATGATACATAACTAATATTTAAACAACCTTCGGACGGATACCTGATACTCACCAGACCACATCCCAACGGTTAAAAGGAAATAGAGTGGATAGCCTTCCTAAGTCCTTTAAACATTTCTTATATAACTATACATATATAGGCATGCAATTGTCAATATAGAAGCATAAAATAAGTTTTGTAAAACCTTTGAACATGATTATTATCTAAGAAAAGGTCGACATGATGTCAACCTATAAACCGGTTGGAAGTATTTGTGTGATAAAACAGTTTAAGTATAAAAAAACATTTGTTTGAAACAAAATTGTAAATGAGTTTGAAATGAAACATACAGTGTAAAATGAACAGTTTAATAAGGAGTTTTAAACATATAAAACGTTTATGAAAATCATGTGAAGAAAACTGTTTGGTAAAACAACTAATGAGTAGTAAATCATTTGAATGCTGCTTATTAATCACATGTGATTGATATAATAACTAGCATGATTCTACTTGTATCCCCCCATAAAACATTTAAAAACATTTAAAACATTGATTAAGGGGTATGAACTCACCTGTAGTAAGTGGTACGAACGAACTGAAGATGTAGGATTTCTAGGTGTTAAGTGAAGTCTTGAACACACTCTATGATCCTAGTTATCATATAATATCACATATATGTATCAAATTAGTCTTTAACCAACTAATACACAAGTCAAGACACCCTAGGAGATGCTAAACACTTTATACAAGTGTTATAAGTCTCAAGGATTGCATCTAAGTTGTTGTAGGTCAAGGCTAGGGGGTTTAAGGTTCCAAAGGACCCCATTCTTGAGTTTACTCTCCATGAACCAACACACAAGGAGTTTATGGTCGTAAACCCTTGATTTTACGGCCGTAAGCTCCTAATCCATAGGTTATTTTGTGCTTTGAAGCTTTACATGTTCCCTAGAAGCATTTCTACTTGATGGTTTAATCCTTAGAAGGGTTTAGGGCATTTATACACTCCTTTGAGGAGTTTACGGCCCTAAGGCCATTTCCTTTTGGGTTTACTGCCGTAAACCCATATGGAAAGGGGTATTTTTATGTTTTCAAGTCCCATGCTCATCTAGGATAGGTTTTAGACAATTATCTAAGGCTAATGAAGGCCTTAGGCACACTTTGGTACCCTTATTTGATGTTCACGGCCCAAGAACCAAAACCCTTAGAGATTACGGCCGTAATCTCTCATGGGGATGGGTTTTTGGTGATTTCAAATCCCTAAGTTAACTAGGAGTGAATCTAGGCTAGTGTCCAAGGCTTTTGGAGGGTTTAAAGCACCTTTTGGCGCTTGAGTTTGGAGTTCACGGTCCAAGAACTTCTTGGGCTGTGAACACCTTACTCGTGGTGTTCTTGGGTGTTTTCTAGTCCTACATACACTAAGATACGAGTCTAAACTAGTTTCATTTCAAGAGGAAGGGACTAGGGCATCATTTGTCCCTTAAAGAAGGGTTTACGGTCCAAGATGTTCTTGGGCCGTAAACTCTTCAATCTAGTTGTTTTCTTATGATTTCTAGGTTATTAAGTATATAACAAGCCTTATAACACTCTTAGATACAAATACTCACATTTTGGGACGAAAGTCCGAAGATCCGTGAGAAAGAATATGGCTTTTCTCTAGTTGGAAATGTAACAAATGAATAATTATGGCTCAGAATCATATATATACTCCCGGGGTTTTTGGCAGCAAATATTTTATTCAAGGAATGAATTCTAATATCAACGAGTTTTGGAATAATAGAGTTGCACAATACCCTAGTGCATCCTCTCTCCTGATATCTCTTTAAGTGTAAATCCTGAAATACTCAAACTTATACCAAAAGTCTGAAAATTTACTGCAACTGTTGTAACTTCTATTGACTTGACATTGTTTGTACAGAATAGAAATTTCGGGTTGTCACAGATATGCAGGCCGATGCTCGACCGATTTTGTATCATGTTTATTAATGATATCTTGGTATATTCAACACCAGAGAGTAACATGAGGAGCAACTTCCTGAGCTTTTGGGAGTTTTGAGGCGGGAACGAATTTATGCCAAGTTCTCGAAGTGTGAGTTTTGTTTACGAGAGGTCCAATTCCTAGGCCACCTTGTTAACCAGGATGGGATTTTTGTCGATCCGGCCATGTCACACCCTCGAACCGGACGGCGGAAACGTCTGAGGGCTCTTGTGAGTCAAATTGAATACCATCACAATGAATATACATGAATCATAACATAATTCATCGCCATGCATTGAAATATTACAACTGATATCGTTTACATTCAGTACATTGTTCTAGACGTTACGATTTCATAACATAAACCATTCGATAGTAAATCTAACAAAAACACCATGGCATCACTTGGTACTTATTCTTCAGTTTACCTGTTACATGAGAATACAAGTTATTTTGAAAAAAAGGTCAACATAAAAATGTTGGTGAGTTCATAAGCATGTTTGTGAAAATGATTTGTATAACTTTGAAAACTACCAGAAAATTCGATATTTTCTGAAAAGAGTATTGTTTATAAAAAGTGTGAAGATCCGTAAGTATGCTTGACGATTTTTGTAAATATGTATAATTGTTTAACTTTGTATACATCACATAGGTAAAAGTGTTGAACTCCCCGGGAAAACCCGATGTTTTCCTAATACATAAAATTACGTGTCTTATTTATTGTTATACCGATACGACAATTGTTTTCGATAATTCCAGGTGACATTGGATTAATTATGGGTTGTGAGTTGTTATAATCACGCATTAATGAAAATGACTAGTTTATAACTACCAATTACAAACGATCCTTTAGGCGTCGTCCGTACTACTCACTTAATCCAACCACCCTGACTTCTCTTGATTTACGCCACAAATCTGTCTACTCGATATTTCCAGGTGACATTGGATTAATTATGGGTTGTGAGTCGTTATAATCATGCATTAATGAAAATGACTAGTTTATAACTACCAAATACAAACGATCCCTTAGGCGTCGTCCGTACTACTCACTTAATCCAACTACCCTGACTTCTCTTGATTTACGCCACGAATCTGTCTACTCGGTATTTCCAGGTGACATTGGATTAATTATGGGTTGTGAGTCATTATAATCACGCATTAATGAAAATGACTAGTTTATAACTACCAAATAAAAACGATCCCTTAGGCGTCGTCCGTACTACTCACTTGATCCAACCACCCTGACTTCTCATAGCCCCACAACCGAGGATAAAGGAGGGTACGAAGCCCTCATTTGTTCCATAAGTTGTTCAAGACTATCGGGAATGCGAAAGGCACCTGGCCCGATGCGCATTTGACTTCTCGACTTTGCTAGCAGTACCAATGGACCCTTGGGGCCAATCAGCACAATAGAGCTATTGAAAGTCCTTTTACATAGAATTAGGTCATAGAAGGCCCAATAACATGTAAGCGCGTTCCCTTCGGGCCTAAAGATCATGTTATTGGGCTAGCTAGGCCCAACAAGCACGATTTGAAACTTTCAAGCCCAAAGATTGAATATTGACTTCTCTTAAATTTCAAGTGTTTATTGAAGTACTAATGTTTATTGATTTTTGATTCGTTATTGATTCGAGACCGAATCAATTCGTTTGGTAACGATATTGGTGTTGAAATTTTATTTGTTATTACGTTTCGTCGGTAGTCGTGGTGCTCGTATTTTTTTCTTAAGGGATTTATTTGTTTAAACATAAGAGTTTACCTTTTTATGACCCTTCTTGGATAAAATTTACACTTTCTGTCCTTTATATAAAAGAATTTCCATTTTAGTCCTCAAACCATTTTTCTTGACACTTTAGTATCAAAACTTATTGAAAAGACATTTTCGGCCCAAATTTATTTGATAAACAGCTTAAGTCCTTCATAAATGAAATTTTCTTGGTTGGAACCCCCATTTTCGCAACCTTTACAGTTTTGGCCCAAAATGGAAATTTTTTGCATTTTTGATCCCTTTTGAATTTGAAAAGCATTTTTGACCTTTGAAATAGTTTTAATACACTTGTAATCCTCTGTTTTATAGAAAGTTGCTTTTCCAGCCCCTCAATTTCAAAAATTTCGCAATTTGGGGCTTATTGGGCCGAAAAGCCCATTTTAGCCCATTATGTTCAAAATTTACATTTTAAGCCCCTCAAAATTGTTGATATTCAGAAAAATTATATTAGAAACTGTTTGGACCCTTTTCAACCTCCAGAAATTATCATTTGTCGTTTTGGGCCCTTAGTTTTGTATTTTTGACAATTTGAGCCCAAAAATGGGTTTTATGGCCAAATATGTTATTGCTAACCAAATGAACTATTTTTCTTGACTTGATTAGTATGAAATGGTGTAAGTTATGTTTATTTCATTCCTCATGTTATAGATATCGGTTTTTAGGTACTTTTTGGCTAACATATTCATCACAAAACACATAAAATCATACATACAAGCATAAAAATCACACAAGGCATACATTTACTCATAGATCTACACATTTGCTTGTATTCTCCCCCATAAAAACTCATAAAAACCAAAAAATAGGGGGTATGAAGCTCACCTTGGGTGTGGATTTGGTTTTTGATGAAGAAAAGAGAAGAGTTTGTTGTTATGTTCGGCCCTAGCAGCCTTTCTTGGAAGATCTCAAATTTAGGGGGTTCTAAGATGCAAGATCATGATTTCACATGAGTTAAGAAGAGATTTTTGATAGAACAAGGAGTCCAGAGTGTGGATCCAAGCATCAACTTTCCTAAGATGACGATTTTTGTGAAGAATCCTCCTTGCAAAGTCCTTAAATATCGAAATTTTTGAAGGAGAAGTGAAGGGATTTGTGGTGTGTTCTTGAGAGTGCTTAAGTGAATGATTATGTGTGGGTGTGTGATACTCTCGGCCGAGAGTAATAGAAGAAGAAGAGAGAGAGGGAAGTGAAAGGTTATGCATGGATACATGTGATACTTGCTTGGATATCCCATAGGTATTAAGGAGGTGGCTAATCCTCCTTAATTCTCACATTCTTCTTTTCTTTCTCATTTTTTTTTCTTTTATTACTACTTGGGCCGAGAGATAGAGGAGAGAGATGGAGATTTGGGCCTTTGGTGCTTAAATCCAAATCATGGGCTCATATTAATTGCTTTTCGGCCCATTGGACTCCTAGGGTGTCTCACGGTCCTATTTATCAAAGAGAATAAATTTTTATGGCCCATTTAGGTTAATTGGATTTGTTATGGTCTAATAAGGTCCATTAAGGTATTTTATTTCATTCTAGGCCCAATATGGCCCCAAATGTTAAAATAAATGAAAGTGGGTCCAATTAGAGCCCATTTAAGAGTTGTAAGCCCAAGATGGTCAAATTGGAAGCTTATTGGTCCATTGGGCCCAATAAGGAAGTCCTAGTCCAAAATGGACTTAAAGAATAACTTCTAGGGTTTCCAATTTCTTATTGACTACTTGAAATGCTTGTAGGGGGCGTTTGATTGAAATTCTGTTGTCATAGAGTATGCATCATACTTGCTCTTATGTCTTTGATTCATAATTTTGGCTTAAGTGTTGTAGTTACAAGGCACAAAATTTTCTACTTGTGACATCATCCCCCCGTTAGAGGGAATTTCGTCTTGAAATTCTTTTGAAAGCTAGATTTGAGAATGCTAGAATTAGGTGAGGGTACTTTTTCTTAATCTAGTCTTTACATTCACTTGTTAATTCTGATCTACGTTTTGCCTTCCATTGATCCTTCACAATCGGAATGCGGCTTTGTTTTGTACGCTTTACTTCCTTATCCAATACATTGACTGGTTCTTTGACGAATAGGAGATTCTTATTTATTTCGATCCCTTATAAAGGGATGGTAAGAGTTTTGCCTGATAGGCACTTTTTCCGATTCGAGACGCTGAACACAGGGTGTACGTTGCTGAGCTCTACTGGTAGCTGCAGCCTATAAGTCCTTGGACCAATCCGAGCAAGAATCTCGAACTGCCCGATGTATCGTGGGTTTAGTTTTCTCGTTTCTTAAAGCGAATCATTCCTTTCTAAGGAGATTCCTTTAATAACACGCGATCCCCGACTTGACATCCTAATGGCTTACGCCGCTTGTCAGAATAGCTGTTCTGTCGGTCTCGTGATGCTTGAAGTCAAGCTTTGATTTGGGTTATTTTCTCTGTTGTTTCGCAAATGGTTTCTGGTCTCATGAGAGTACAGGAGAGTGGTCTACATTTGTGACCATAAAGAGTTTCGAAAGGAGCAATCTTGATGCTCGTGCGATAGTTGTTATTGTATGAGAATTCAATCAAAGGCAACCGGGTATCTCCTGACTTGTTGAAATAAAACACCCAAACTTGTCGCATGAATTCGAGTGGTTGAATGGTTCGTTTGCTTTGGCTAGTGGTTTGAGGGTGGTAAGCAATGCTCATACTTAGTTATGTTCCCATAGCCTTCTGAGGTGACTGTCAAATTCTTGAAGTAATTTCGTTATCTCGATCCGAGATAATAGATACTGATATTTCATGGAGTCTCACGATCTCTTGGATATAGATCCATGATAAACTTCCTTCTTGTTTGATTTCTGTATTAGCAGGAAATGGGTAGATTGGTTTAACCTATCGATAGTCACCCAGGTAGTGCCCAATTTAACTCTTGTAAAATAAGCTTCGTCTTTCATCTCCGAGAGTTTTATCCATCCACGTAGTGTTTACTTCGCGATATTCTCTGACTTTGATGTTTTCAAGGCTGGTCGTAGATGTTGACAATGTTTTGTTCTTGCTTCGTGAGTAGATGGGTATGCTATTGATGAAAATAATGAAAAGGCTGACTAGGAGTAGTTGAGAAAACTTGGTCCGTAGGGTCCATGAATAGCGTGGGAGCATTCGTTAGACCGAAGGGTATCACAATGAATTTGAAATGGTCGCAACGAGTTCGGAAGGCAGTTTTTGGAATGTCGTCTTCTCGGACTCGAAGTTGATGATAACCGGTTCTTAGATCTATTTTAGAGAAGTAACTAGCTCCTTGGAGCTGGCCAAATAGATCGTCAGTCCGAGGGAGTGGGTATTGATTTTTGATAGGGAGCTTATTCAATTTCCTAAAATTGATGTACCTTCTGAAGAATCCGTCTTCTTGAAGAACAAGATCGGAACTCTTCAGGATGAGAAGCTTCGTCTGATGAATCCTTTGTGCAACATTTCTTCTCAATTGACTGGGTAACTTGTAAATTTTCGGCAGGAGTCAACCTATAGGGTGAATTGGCAATTGATGTAGTTCCTAGTATGAGGTAGATTCGAAATTTGGCCTGTCTTTCTGGAG
This sequence comes from Lactuca serriola, assembly GCF_051521515.1. NCBI lineage: Eukaryota > Viridiplantae > Streptophyta > Magnoliopsida > Asterales > Asteraceae > Lactuca > Lactuca serriola. Next base: position 288,335,711 of record NC_136410.1, read on the forward strand.
GTATTCCTGGAGATTCTTCAGGAAATACATCCGGAAAATCTCATGCTAATGGAATACCTTGTATGCTTACTTCATCCTTGGTCTTGTCCACAACAAGAGTGAGGAAAACATAGTTTTTCTGGTGCAGGCACTTCTGTGCCTTGATGCATGAGATAGGAAGAGGATTGGTGCCAGATTTATCACCATGGATTATTAGAGTTTCGTTATTGGGAAGGGGAAGGCAAACGGCCTTCTCGCGACACATAGCATCAGCACGGTGGGGGCTTAACCCATCCATGCCGATTATCATGTCAAAACTCCGAATATTTACTGGCATCAAGTCTATTGAAATGAATGATTGTTTAGTGTTAAGGTGTTCCATAAATAATTATCTTTGGTTGATTCGGTTTTCCCCTTAGTTATCTCCACCGTTAAGGCTTAGTTTAGCCTCCGGGATTGTGGTTTTAGTAAGTGCTTGAATTGGTTACTAACGAAGCTTCGCTCACCTTCACTATTGAATAAGAGGTAAGCGAAAGAGTTGTTAAGTGGGAACATACCGGTAACAGCTGCCGGGTCTTGGTCTGGTTCGCCTTGACCCATGGTCAGAACCATTTCTGATCCTTTTGCTCCTTGATTGTTATTCTTGGGGAAACTGCGCCTGCAGTGACCGGTTCCTCCACACCCATAGCAGGTGTGAATGGTCTCATCATTGGTGTTGTTGTTAGGGTTGTTGCGATTTTTGTCGTTTTCATTTGGCTGACGATTCTGGCATGGATAAGTTCTACAAAATTTGGCGGTGTGCTTCTTTCGGTTGCATTTGTTACAATGCATCTCCCGGCAGGCTCCATTATGATGGAATTTGCACTGGTTGCATTTTGGAAGGCTTCCAGCATATGGTCTCCTGGTTGTTGGTGTAATAAGGGTCATGGTCGCATGAACAACAACAACATGTTGCTTCCTTGATAACCTTTGAGTGGGTTATCTCTTTCTCTTACTTCAAGTCCTCAGCTTCCTGCTCTTAAGCTTGGGGTTTGGAGTTCCTTGATAGGTTGTCACTTGTTGGTTCCCATGTTCGTTCCTTTGGCTAGAGTCGTCAATGCTATTCCCGCCTCCATTGGGGTTGTTTGCATTGATATGTGCCATAGCAGTGGTTACTGCCGCCATTACAGCAGCTTGAAATGTAGCAGATTCCATCTGTAGGAGCGGTGTCGCGCGGGCGCGCTTGTTATTCTTGCGGGATGGCATTTTCCTGCTGCACGTTGATAATCCAGATCGTAAGTAATGATCGTCATTGCTAGTTGTACTCTATAAATTTTGTATCTTGTTGTATAATTCTCATTGCTTCCATTTACATCCCTATGATGTATTTGCGGTAGTACGTAATCACAGATTTGGCACGATCGTTGCGTCTATCCTTAGAGTATATAGGTTGTTCTGGTTTCGAGATCCTTAAGTATCTAGCGGTTTTGAGGGTTCGCTTGAGCGTATAATTGAGTCTATCTAGTAATATGGAATAAAGATAGCACATAATTGTTCTAGTGGTAAGTGCCATCTTAGTACATGTAACAACAACAAAATTCAGGTCAAAATTTAAACTTATATAAAACCGTAATTAAGTATAGTAAGTGGTAGATATTGTAACAATGTTTTCATACATATAAAGAACACTAAAATCCGAGTTATAACGAAGAAGTTATGACCATTCTAAGTTTTCCGACAAAAACCGGCAATACGAAGTTACGTAAAAACGCGAAGTTTCAAAAAACTACTTTTTGACCTTAGGTGTCTAAATGAAGTCATAAATATCGTTAAACTACAAATGTACATAAAAAGAACACCCAAATCTGACATCGTACGAAAAAGTTATGAATTATTAACGAATTTTCTCACCCCGACCTTTTAAAAATATAATATTAAAAATAATTTCGGAATTTGCCGACGGAATCAAAAGGAAAGTTGTAGATCGTAGTCTCATCTTCGCGTGGATATAAAGAACGTCGAAAACGGAGTTCGTATGACGAAGATATGAATTTTCGAAGTTTGCTAAATAATAAAAATATAAATTAAATTAAAACCCGGTATTATCCAAAGAATGAGTCAGCGGTCCGATCCCCGGTACGCCCAGCGTACTTGGATGCTAGGCTTCGGTTCGTCCACGTAACTCCGATGTTTCGACCGAGGATGCGCTCATGCATGACGCATGAGTACGCAGCGCGTACTCTAGTACGCCCCGCGTAACGAGACCTCTCAGACCCCTATAAATAGAGATGCGAGGGTGCCGGCCAAATTTGCTAATTTCCTTCCTTTCTCGCGCCGAAGCTCTGCATTTCAACCCTCGAAGTCATCCCAAAGGCCCGGTTTTCATATCCAAGGTGGGAAGAAAGTTTTACACTCCCGAGATTTTCCGAGAATCTCGAGAGATCCGCTTTCTCGAGTAGTAGTTCTGCTCGGTTTTAGTCACGCTTTCTTCAATCAATCAAGTGAGTTCATACCCCTACAAACACACTTTAAATATGTTTTTAAATGCTTTTTATACTCTTTTAGGGGGGGAATACAAGTAAACACACGACTAAAATCGTGTGAAACATCGATCTTTTGATATACTTTTCATACTGTTGTTTTAACTATCTTATAAAGTTATTATCATGCAAAACACCTCACAACACAGCTTTACCCTCTTGGGATACAATATGTTTTATAAATAGAAATATGTTTTATTTATACATTTACATACAAATACATCATATCAAGGGTAACCATCGTTACTAAACCGTTTTATACATTCAAAGAAATTATGATTTATGCTTTGTCAAATATTGTGAAAAAGGATAAACTTTGCATACAAAACTACTACTTTAATACAGACTTAGTTGAGAATCCGTGAGACGTGTACATCTTCAAATCATACCTTTTTGCTAGAAGGTACCGCTTCAAGTCCTGTCTATAACCAGAGTCTCCCGTTCGGAGAACGTGTCAAATGTGTATAGATCTATACGGGAAGTCATGATCCCGCGCCCTGACTATTAGCTACAGTCCGTCTTTTGGGGTGACAATTTGTCATAACGCTACGACGCCTGAAGAACGTCGCTACAGGCATATTATGTTTAGTATGGTTATAAAACTCACTGGATATACAATTATTATGGTATTATGCTTTTATGAACGAGTAGCTATTAAAACTATTCTTCATCTAACAAGTACGATCTTCATATAGCTTTATTATATAAAACTATGCCACAACTTTCAAGCACGTCGGTTGCTTGCGATTTTCGGTATTAGAGACTGCCAGTTATGTTAGGAAAATAAGGGTTTTTCCTGCATCTAAAACAAACAACTAATAGGAAAATAAGGGATTTTCCTGGTACAATTAGTTACAACTTATAACACGAACATTCATATGCATTTCATACTTTTATAAGAAAATAAGGGTTTTTCTTGGAAAACACAACAAATCATATCTCAACTATTAGGGAAAATATGGGATTTTCTGGATCTAATACATTCATTTTCAACACAACGAATCATAACTCTTTACATTTGAAATACTGCATTTTCTGGGAAAACATACACTCATTTTGGAATGGCATTCAATGTTTCTAAATCACTTATGAACTCACCAACTTAATTGTTGACACTTTTTCTTTGAAATAACTTGTATTCTCAGGGAACCGTTAAGCAGGTTTGGAAATCAACTTTTGGGGATTAACGTGCTGTCGTTAATTACTTCTTTTGAAGGATGTTTATGTATTTATCTTTTGAACATGTAACGAATACAATTATGTAAACATTTTGGAAACCTTAATATATATGGTGGTGTGTGCTTTCCTTTCTATGAACTGTTATGATACTGAATATGACGTCCTCCGCCCCCGAACGTTTCCGCCGTTCTGGTTTGGGGGTGTGACAGATTGGTATCAGAGCATTGTTTATAGTGAATTAAGTATATGAAAACCATTTTTTTTGGTATACTACTATAAACACAACTGGGCAAAAACACTCTGAGTAAGAGTCATACTTTTAAAATTAAATTTATTTAGTTTTTGTAAAGTAGGCATGCATTCATTTCATATTAATAACATGGTCAGTATCATAATTAAAACAATATAGAAGTATTATAAATAAGTTGTGCAGTGCGGGTATGCCTTGGGACATGTAATCGGAACTGGGAAGAATGTAGCCTGATCAACTATATTTGTCCAAGAGCCGACTAACGTATGCCAAGGAGTGTCTGCAATGGACAACAAATTTAAAACTTACCAAAAGCATATCGTTAAAGAATACTAAGGGAGTATTCGAGTGCCTTCAACCATTAAACTTAAGAGTAAACTCCATGTGCTTTAGCTTATAGTCAATTCTTAACCCTATTCTCGTATAGACTCAAATGGTTGGATTCCATCACCTCGGTGACCCCTACTACCCCAACCAAGGTAATAGAGAAGGGATAGAGAATGATCCTGAAGAAGGAATGCAAGAAGAATCAGACTCAGATCCCGAGAACAATAACCTACCCTTAACGGCTCCAATTCAAAATCCTAATCCTCGACCGAAATTTCATGGCTCGACGCCCCTGTGGGAAACTAACCTAAATAGGTGGAGCCGCGAACAGGATCAACCCCTTCCATTCAACAGAGACCGAAGCTTCTACAACCTAAGCGAGGGAGGATCAGCAGACATAGCCCTTCCTATATTGGTTCGTCGGATTTCTCGCATTGGTGAACAAGGACGGACGACCATCCATCGAACTGAGGAAAATGATGCGAACACTGGAGTCAACACAGTTCGCATCTGACAGTTAGGATTAGCTCACGGGAGAATCGTAAATCGAAATAAAGCATTGCAGAGAGAGCTAACGGCAACTCAAACCGAAGTGATAGAACTTCGGGCACGCCAGGCAAGACATGAACTACGTATGCTCGAGATGGAGCGTCAGTTGGCAGAATCTAAGGCCCATGTAGCCAGCTCGCGTAACAAATAAAACCTGTCTGACTTCCAAAATTTTGTCATAGCATAAGACCTCGGATAAAGTCCTTACTTTTCTTAACCTTGTAATCGGAGACCTTTAGATAGGTCAAATTTTCCTAACTACAAAATGTAACGCACCATGCTTTATAATATATATGATGTACTTCCTTTATTAAACCCTTTGCATACCCCTCCAATTCATGAGTTCATCTACTCTCCTGATGAGTCGAACTAAAAACCCTATTCAAGGGCAAACCGAACTTCTGATATAACAAATCACTAATGCGCGACTTTCGAATCATTAAAACTTATAGTTTTTCTTGTTATTTCCTTAGCAGAACAATACCTTCTCGTAGGTCAGCACGTAGAAACGCAACCCCACCACAACCTCCCCAATATGACCCCAACATAGTGCAATCTGCTATCACTGCGGCAATAACAGCTGCACTGTCTCAAGCAAACTTTAGCAGCACAGCAAGGGCCGGAAATAATCAAATTACCAACGCAACCCCATTCCTACAATTGGACACCACCACTTTGCAAGCTACAGTTATAGCCACCGTGGCAGCCATTATAGCGTACAATAACTCTGTCGACTCAAGCAGGGAAGGAAACAATATCAAAAATCCTAATCAAAGAAACAATCGAAGCCACCTACCAGTAGCTGCCTATAAGAATACCGCAAGGTACGAACACAAGAACATGAAACGAAAGCCCTGGAGCGAGAGGGGAGGCAAATCAATTCAAATAAATGCCAAAAAGCAATCAACAAATCATACCCCTACACCCAAAAGGTCGTACAACGCAACCAACCTAAGTGCAACCGATGCAACTTTCATCATAACGGACCCTGCCGTGAATTGCATTGCGTTAGTTGCAATAGAAAGGGACACACCGTCAGCTACTGCAGAGACCTAGCCCAACTAACTGCTCCAGCCACAAATGTAGGAGTAGACCGTGCTTGTTTTGAATGTGGAGTAACGGGACACTTCTGAAGGGACTGCCTGGAGTCAATCATCATGAATGATGGTGGAGGAGGCCGAGTATCCGCAATGGGCCAAGAGGAGGCTATTGCAGACCCCACGGTTATTCTGGGTACATTCCTCCTTGATAACTTATTTTCATACATTCCATTTGATAGTAGGGACGCAGACGAGTTCCGTGAGTCACAAGTTAAAAATCTACTCGGACAAACACCCTAATCATTAAACAAAACTTTCATAATAGTAATAATGGAGATAGACTAAAAAGCACTGAAAACACATACGTAGAGTGCACTATCCCATTAGCGAACGTCTTACAATGAGAAGTACCGACATCAGCATTCGACGTGGTTTGTTGTGGCCCTACCCATACCAGTTCCATTAGTTATAAAAGACCCTTTCACTTTAACCATCGACTAACAAAACTTGATCGATTTATAACGAAAAACCCGACACAAATCCCAATTGGTTTCTAGTTTCAAAACCCGATTACTCATGTGAGGAGTACCATATCTTTACAACCTTCCCGTAGTATCCCCCAACAGATCATTTAGGAATACCACGCATACAACAAGACAAATCCAAGCTCAGAAATTAGGAATGAATTCAACCATTAGCTGCAAAACATAGCTTCCCTAATGCATCGAGTGAATATGCTAACATTTAGAAGAACATAAGTAAATAAACCCAAAACCGCACAATCCCGATCGGTCGAAGTGATAGGCGGAGTAATGAAGTTCCGCTGAAACACGCACATTAGGATCTAGATTCATAAAGGAACAAGAGGAACAAATGGACCATAAGCACTCACGCCTGCCCGCAAGTATTGGAGTCCCTGTCAAAATGCGAATTTCGGGACGAAATTCTCTCTAACGGGGGGATAATGTAACAACAGCAAAATTCAGGTCAAAATTTAAAATTTTATAAAACCGTAATTAAGTATACCAGGTAGATATTGTAACAATGTTTTCATACATATAAAGAACACTAAAATCCGAGTTATAACGAAGAAGTTATGATCATTCTAAGTTTTCCGACGAAAACCGGCAATACGAAGTTACGTAAAAACGCAAAGTTTCAATCAAATACTTTTTGACCTTAGGTGTCTAAATGAAAGTCATAGATATCGTTAAACTACAAACATACATAAAAAGAACGCCCAAATCTGACATCGTACGGAAAAGTTATGAATTATTAACGAATTTTCTCACCCCGACCTTTTAAAAATATAATATTAAAATTAATTTCGGAATTTGCCGACAGAATCTAAAGGAAAGTTGTAGATCGTAGTCTCACCTTCGCGTGGATATAAAGAACGTCGAAAACGGAGTTCGTATGACGAAAATATGAATTTTCGAAGTTTGCTAAATAATAAAAATATAAATTAAATTAAAACCCGGTATTATCCGAAGAATGAGTCAGCGGTCCGATCCCCGGTACGCCCAGCGTACTCGGATGCTAGGCTCCGGTTCGTCCACGTCACTCCGATGTTTTGACCGAGGATGCGCTCATGCATGACGCATGAGTACGCAGCGCGTACTCTAGTACGCCCCGCGTAACGAGACCTCTCAGACCCCTATAAATAGAGATGCGAGGGTGCCGGCCAAATTTGCTAATTTCCTTCTTTTCTCGCGCCGAAGCTCTGCGTTTCAACCCTCGGAGTCATCCCAAAGGCCCGGTTTTCATATCCAAGGTGGGAAGAAAGTTTTACACTCCCGAGATTTTCCGAGAATCTCGAGAGATCCGCTTTCTCGAGTAGAAGTTCTGCTCGGTTTTAGTCACGCTTTCTTCAATCAATCAAGTGAGTTCATACCCCTACAAACACACTTTAAATACGTTTTTAAATGCTTTTTATACTCTTTTAGGGGGGGAATACAAGTAAACACACGACTAAAATCGTGTGAAACATCGATCTTTTGATATACTTTTCATACTGTTGTTTTAACTATCTTATAAAGTTATTATCATGCAAAACACCTCACAACACATCTTTACCCTCTTGGGATACAATATGTTTTATAAATAGAAATATGTTTTATTTATACATTTACATACAAATACATCATATCAAGGGTAACCATCGTTACTAAACCGTTTTATACATTCAAAGAAATTATGATTTATGCTTTGTCAAATATTGTGAAAAAGGATAAACTTTGCATACAAAACTACTACTTTAATACAGACTTAGTTGAGAATCCGTGAGACGTGTACATCTTCAAATCATACCTTTTTGCTAGAAGGTACCGCTTCAAGTCCTGTCTATAACCAGAGTCTCCCGTTCGGAGAATGTGTCAAATGTGTATAGATCTATACGGGAAGTCATGATCCCGCGCCCTGACTATTAGCTACAGTCCGTCTTTTGGGGTGACAATTTGTCATAACGCTACGACGCCTGAAGAACGTCGCTACAGGCATATTATGTTTAGTATGGTTATAAAACTCACTGGATATACAATTATTATGGTATTATGCTTTTATGAACGAGTAGCTATTAAAACTATTCTTCATCTAACAAGTACGATCTTCATATAGCTTTATTATATAAAACTATGCCACAACTTTCAAGCACGTCGGTTGCTTGCGATTTTCGGTCTTAGAGACTGCCAGTTATGTTAGGAAAATAAGGGTTTTTCCTGCATCTAAAACAAACAACTAATAGGAAAATAAGGGATTTTCCTGGTACAATTAGTTACAACTTATAACACGAACATTCATATGCATTTCATACTTTTATAAGAAAATAAGGGTTTTTCTTGGAAAACACAACAAATCATATCTCAACTATTAGGGAAAATATGGGATTTTCTGGATCTAATACATTCATTTTCAACACAACGAATCATAACTCTTTACATTTGAAATACTGCATTTTCTGGGAAAACATACACTCATTTTGGAATGGCATTCAATGTTTCTAAATCACTTATGAACTCACCAACTTAATTGTTGACACTTTTTCTTTGAAATAACTTGTATTCTCAGGGAACCGTTAAGCAGGTTTGGAAATCAACTTTTGGGGATTAACGTGCTGACGTTAATTACTTCTTTTGAAGGATGTTTATGTATTTATCTTTTGAACATGTAACGAATACAATTATGTAAACATTTTGGAAACCTTAATATATATGGTGGTGTGTGCTTTCCTTTCTATGAACTGTTATGATACTGAATATGACGTCCTCCGCCCCCGAACGTTTCCGCCGTTCTGGTTTGGGGGTGTGACAGTACACAAAAAAGAGTCATGTCTGAGGAAGTAGAATAGGCTGATCTTAATTATGGTGGGAAGTGTCTGGTGGTGGTGCTGATGAAGTGGGTGCACTTCGGAGACGAGCTACTTGTTGTTCGGTATCTCATAGTCGTACTTCCCAAACTAACTGTCTCGCTCGAGAGTCTCGATTCACTTCCTATGTTTTCCCCTTATCTTTCTTAATAGCAAACCACATTTGTTCCGTTCGATGACTGGGAAGGCCCGGTCAGCTGGTCCTCTATGACTAAGATCGAAGAGACCTCGGTTCCTACCGTAATGTGGTCGTATCCCCTGCTGGTGACTCTATCTCCAAATATCGTGTGCCCATGGGGGCATGGGGCCACCGGGGCCCACATGATAAGTCGGTACTCTGGCTTTTCATGGAAGATTGATGACATCGTATTCTGCATCCGAGTCATCATCATCATTTCCCTTGGGCTCTTCCTCTTCGAGGTCCACTATTGACTCGGCGGGTTCACCTGCGAGTTCTACTTCATGTTCCTCCTGTGGTTCTTCCTATGGGTCGAGCCACCCTACTATTCCTTGACTAGGGAGATAGGTTTTCCTGGCTAATGATACTCGTCTATAGCGTATTACACGAAGGGCTATGAATACTAGAAACAAATAGCATACCAATTACTCCTATAACTCTACGACTATTGCACAGATTTAGTTGAGGTTCCCTTCTTGGAGATTAAGGGGTATGTTTTTAGATTCCCTAGCTATCACGATTTCTTCAAGACAAGTGATGGTTGTACCTTGGAGGGAATGTAGTTGATCAAGCTACATCCATTCCTTGATAAAACTAAGAACAGTCATGGCTTAACCGAGATACTAGCCTTATCTTGTTTGGTTCGGTATTATGTTCTTTTTCCTGATACAAGCAAGGGTGTTTTTATTGTTATGTTTTACTTGTTTTGTTTAGATTTGTGTTAGTCCCTCTTTTGGTTTATAGTTGCATACCAATGTGTGGTTAGATATGCTAGTTCACTATAAACAGAGCTCTGATAACAACATGTCACACCCCCGAATCGGACGGCGGAAACGTCCGAGGGATCTTGTGACTCAAATTGAATACCATCACAATGAATATACATGAATCATAACATAATTCATCACCATGCATTGAAATATTACAACTGATATCGTTTACATTTAATACATTGTTTTAGACGTTACAATTTCATAACATAAACCATTCGATAGTAAATCTAAGCAAAACACCATGACATCACTTGGTACTTATTCTTCAGTTTACCTGTTACCTGAGAATACAAGTTATTTTGAAAAAAAAGGTCAACATAAAAATGTTGGTGAGTTCATTAGCATGTTTGTGAAAATGATTTGTATAACTTTGAAAACTACCAGAAAATCCGATATTTTCTGAAAAGAGTATTGTTTATAAAAAGTGTGAAGATCCGTAAGTATGCTTGACGATTTTTGTAAATATGTATAATTGTTTAACTTTGTATACATCACATAGGTAAAAGTGTTGAACTCCCCGGGAAAACCCGATGTTTTCCTAATACATAAAATTACGTGTCTTATTTATTGTTATACCGATACGACAATTGTTTTCGATAATTCCAGGTGCCATTGGATTAATTATGGGTTGTGAGTTGTTATAATCACGCATTAATGAAAATGACTAGTTTATAACTACCAATTACAAACGATCCTTTAGGCGTCGTCCGTACTACTCACTTAATCCAACCACCCTGACTTCTCTTGATTTACGCCACGAATCTGTCTACTCGATATTTCAAGGTGACATTGGATTAATTATGGGTTGTAAGTCGTTATAATCACGTATTAATGAAAATGACTAGTTTATAACTACCAAATACAGACAATCCCTTAGGCGTCGTCCGTACTACTCACTTAATCCAACCACCCTGACTTCTCTTGATTTACGCCACAAATTTGTCTACTCGGTATTTCCAGGTGACATTGAATTAATTATGGGTTGTGAGTCGTTATAATCACACATTAATGAAAATGACTAGTTTATAACTACCAAATACAAATGATCCCTTAGGCGTCGTCCGTACTACTCACTTGATCCAACCACCCTGACTTCTCATAGCCCCACAACCGAGGAGAAAGGAGGGTACGAAGCCCTCATTTGTTCCATAAGTTGTTCAAGACTATCGGGAATGCGAAAGGTGTTGGGTTTTGAGCATTCTAACACTCCTAAGTGTACATGCAACCCTAAATATCTTGGATCTATGTTTTCTCTATTATACATACAAATAAGAACTTCCAAGGTATTATCCTAATCTAGCATACAAAACAATGAGAGTAACAAGATAGAATACATACCTCTTTGATGTAGAAAGTCTTCATGAAGCTTGAGTGCCTAGTGCCCCAAGTGTGACACCTCAAATGGTTCACACAACACCAAATACACTTGGAATAACTTGAGATAAATCTACACTTCATGAAATCGGCTAGCCCCTCTAGAATGATACTAGTCGTCGATTTTGTCAAGAATAAGATCTTTATATAGTGTTACAATTAGGGTAAACCCTAATTGTCATGACTTTCCATTTCCTTGGTTCCATGGGTTCAAATACACCATGGAGCATCCATGGACCATCCTATGGGTTTTAGCCCAACTTGATTATCCATGGAGCATTAGCCCACTATACAAGTATGGATGATTTACACAATCAATCCATATATTTAATTAGTCTTCTTTTGATCATTTAATTAATCCTAGATTAATTCTTGATCAATACTAATTAAATAATCTTATTATTCTTATTATTAATATACTAGAACTTATAATATATTAATAACCATAAGTGTCTTATTTCTCTCATTATAGTCTATCCAAGTGCGTGATGCCATGCAACCCAAATGGACCAAGCCGGGTCGGGTCAAGTCTTACCAATTATAGTTATGGACTTAGACATTAATCCAACAGTCTCCCACTTGGATAAGTCTAAAACTAATATTGCATATGACTTCAGGAACCGAATGGCAATCGTAGCTCTCAAAAGCTTCTGTCCAACTCTGACCGTGTCGATGAACTCTGACCTTTGTCAATGACTTGTCCATTAGATAAGGGATCATATATTCCTCCATTATAGATATCATATGGACTGAGACATGGATTATAATCATTCTCTCTGTCCATTTTTTGTTTCCCGATTTCCGATTTATGACGACTGACTAATTGAACAAATCAAATCAGTCCTGGCCCGGCCGAGCACTTCCATTTGTCATCCTCAAATCATCGAGGGGCCCACAGATATCGCTTTTATCCCGAAGGTAATAGGAATGGATAAACTTCGACTCATATGGCTTGTTCTACTACTCGTTGAATCATACATAAAGACACGTTTTATAGCACCGAGTTACCAAATGCGTTTTCGTGCAATCAATGTACTATCAACTCATAGTAACAACTCATATCTCTAGGTTTGAAGAATATAATATATTATCGTCTCATGATCACTCGTGATAAAATCCATGAAGTGATTCCAATGAGCGCGGGTTGAATCCAATACTCAGAACTTATGAGCACTCATGAGTGTTGTAGCCCTTTGTCCAACACCTTAGACCTCTACAAGCCAACCCATGACAGTCTTAACTCATATCTACTTCCAACATATGACCGACTGTGGATGGTTTGAATAACTTAGTCATTCCGGAAGAATAACCCAGTTTATTCGGGAAGTCAAAACATGCAAAATGAAACACAAGAATAATTGAATCCAATATGGTATCAAAACCTATGAACATAAATAAAACACCTTTTATTTATCACCATATGATTACACATTATTCATGTATACTGTTTCAGCTATCAACTTTATTCTTGAATTTAAAACAATACTAGTCCCATGCTCCAAGCATGTACACTATGTTTTCTAAACACTAGTCATGCCACACACCAAGTATGCATACTATGTTTGTCTATGATCTTTACTTTGTTAAATAAATCAACTGAACATAACTCCAATGATTCTCTTTTCACACTCCCAAATCCTTACTGCAAATACAAGAATTCCAAATTCATGTCATTTACTGAAATCTGTTACATTCTAAACTTATATGCATTGATCCTCTTGTAATGATTATGCACAAAGTCAGAAAGACTTGACAACAATCATTACAGAGTATTCCAAAGGAGATCAACTCCTTGGAAACATCCTTCTTGTATTAAGTTTCCTAATCTTAAACAGATTGAAAATTCTAACTTTGAAACATTTCCAGATTCCATTTTGACTATCACTTCTGAACAAGAGTTGCCTCCTTACAGACTATGTCAATATGGTCCTTCCAGAATTATCACTATACTTCCAACTGTCCTTGAGCAACCAATCTTTGGTAAACCTTAGATTGTCCCTGACAATTGTTTAATCCTTTTAGTCATATCCAGTTCTAAACCTTTTCCCTTCTTAATGCCCCAGGCATTTGGAAAATTTTAGAATGGATGAATATAGCACATGTAATCGATCATATATCTGAATCATATGTGACACGATTCATGATGTATCACATAAAGACTAAACCAGTCTTTTGCTATAATATGTCCATTTCAATTTGCCAACTTCTCATAATTCAGATTATGAAAAGGGATGTCGTAATCATAATCAAATTTTAGAACGCAAATAATGGACCCATATACAGAATTTCCTTATGTTGACTCATTCCAACATGAAATTCATATATATATATATATATATATATATATATATATATATATATATATATATATATATATATATATATATATATATATATATATCCTTGACTAAATGATTAAAACCTCAATCTAAGCTTTTAGATTTGAGATGAAGTATAATTTCCTCTCCCTTAATTATAGCAAAACAACTTTTTCCCAATTGAAACCTTTTGTTTTCTATAATTAACATTGCTAACTTGCAACCTTTATCATAATTATCATGCTCCCACTAACATGATGATTATTAGCATACCACTTATGCTCCCACTAGCTTTGACATGTACCCAGAAATCAGCTAACTTTCTTACCAAAGTTCAGATTTCTGATACTAGATTGTTTTGATAAGACTTTATCAAAATCATACACCTTCCCTTAGATAGCACACTTGTGTGTCTAAACAATTATGAAGAGGGATGCCGTAATCATAATGGTTAGACCTTTTTTCCACTTCTCACAAGTCCAGGTTAGTGTGCCGGTAAACCACACACGCTCCACTAACGACTTTGAGAATGCAAATATCACAATTGCTATCTAGCTAAAATCTACTTAGTGAAAGTGTTTCCTCACCATCATTTTCATGAATCGGAGAGAAACCTTAGGACACTTAGATTTAATGGTGTATGTTTTCTTATCCATGTGAATTGTCAAAACCATAGACACAAGACAAGGATAATGACAAATCCACACTCATATGGATCGAACTCAATCTTAATTTCTTGCCACCTGGCAGCTCAAGGGCCTGCCATTGCTTCCAAGTTGTTGTGCAACAAATTGAGAACTCTAAGAACTCATATGCAAAGCCAACTTTAACTGGAATGGGCACAAAATATGTCAACACGATAGGTTATAAACCTCAAGTCGTGTGCTAGTGAAGAACTTCAGGTTTTATTCTTGATTAGTTCTTGAGACTTTCAAGACCTTTAAGACTCCCACTGTCCTCTTGACCTATAATACTCCCTTGTCAAACATCCAAGAGATAGTGTGGATTCTAACCAAGACAAACACTTCACACAATTGGCCTAAGTTGGTCTTTGTTTTATCCAAAACGTCACAGCTTACCAATTTCAAATGTACAAGAGTAGAAAACTTTTACTCTTACATTTGACAAGTGTGTTAAACCTTCTTTGAGACATGTCACTCAAGTTACAATCTTGGAGTATGACTCTAAGACTTGTATTGGAACGAAGTATGACTCATCTTCTTGATTTAACCATTTCAACAATTCAAGTTCCTCTTCTTAGTCATAAGAATGCACTAAGATTTCCTTAGAGAACTAATTGTGCTATGGTTTCTTAATCATTAAGATGATCACAAAACTAAACTAGAGTACTCTCCCATCTTTTCAGATTTGAGAAAATTTTATCCTTCTGCATAATTTGATTCTTCTTATTCGCACTGCCATACATTGGAACCTTTTCCAATGTCTCAGAGTTACACTTAAGCTTGTAAGTATAATCATATTTACTGAGCTTTAGTAAACTATGACGAATAGTGTGACACCCCGAAATTTCCATTTGTACGAACAATATCTATTCAATAGAAGCCAATCCAATTTCAGTGATATTCAGACTTTTCCGAACAAGTTTGTGTACCTTAGGGTTTACACTTCAGGAAATATCAGGAGAGTGGATGCTCCTGGGTTTGTGAAATTTGAACATTTCAAGTTTCATAATGTTACAGTCCAAGTTCGAGAATAAAAGTATTTTCTGTCAAAATGTTTCAGGACTATAAATAGTTTTCTGAATTAAATAAATTCATTATTCACAATTCCAACTAGAGAAAAGCCATTTTCTCTCTGACGGATCTTCGGGTTTTTATCCCAGATTGTGAGTAACTCTTTCTAGTAGTGTTAGAATACTTATTAGATGTTTATAACATGACTTAGTTGGCTAAATCATTAGATCTAGGAGTTTACTCCCCAAGGTGTTCTTGGGCGGTAAACTCCCGAAACGAAGCCAAAACCGACACTTGTGTTAGGATAAAGCCTTAGACCATTAGGTATGCATGTTAGGGACAAGAAAACACACACAAATCCACCCAAGATTGGGAGTTTACGGCCCAGAACTCTCTTAGGCCATAAACTCCATTTCCTAACACTAAAATGGTGTTTTGAGGACACTAGGACTTTAAGGCTTGCATCTAGACTATTTTCCCAAGTGGTATAAGGTCTTAAACACATCAACTGACACAAATAAAAGTGAGTTTACGGCCCAGAACTCTCATAGGCCGTAAACTCCATATAAATGGACATAAAGGGTGTTTTCATGACACCTAAAGCCCTAGACCTTTACAAGAAATTGTACCCACTTAATGGAAGGACCAAACCACACCAAAATCACTTAACCAAGTGAGTTTACGGCCAAGACATGGTTCTTGGGCCGTAAACTCCTAAAAAGGGCACTAAGGTGTGCCTAATGCATTCATATGCTAGGAATAAAAGTCTAGAACATATCCCACAAGTGCAAGAGGCTTGAAAGCAGCAAAGGAAACACCCTAAGGGAGTTTACGGCCGTAAACTCCAAGGGGAAATGGCCTTGAGGCCGTAAACTCCTAATTGGAGTACTTCTATACCTTAAACCCTTCTAAGGAATTAGCCACTAAGTTAGAATAATTCTAGAAAGCATTTGGGACTTCAAAACACACCAAACACACATGTTTGGGAGTTTACGGCCGTAAACTCAAGAGTTTACAACCGTAAACTCCATGTGTGATGGTTTATGGAGAGTAAACTCTCATGTAGGGTCCTTTGGAAACCCTAAACACAAGTACCCTGTCCCACAATAGCTTAGATGAAGTCCTTACGGCTTAAAACACTTATATAAAGTGTTATCTATGTCTAGGATGTCTTAAACATTATCAATTAGTCTTTTGAGTCTAATTGAGTGCATATATGTGTGATTATATGTTCATTAGGATCGTAGTGTGGGCACAAGTCCTCGCTTGACACCTAGCCATCCTATACCGTTCAGATCATTCCAATCACCAACTACAGGTGAGTTCATACCCCTAATCAATGTTTTAAATGATTTTAAATGCTTTAATGGGGGGGGGGGGATACAAGTAGAAACAAACATGTTATTAAATCATTGATATGTATTTTATAACTGTGTTTGTCAGTTAATGGATTTCACATGCTACAAAATGTGATGCATGAAATGGTTTTACATCTTAAAAGCACATTGTTAACAAATGTTTTACCTTTGAAATGTTTATTCAAATGACATCAAGTCATTGTTAATTATTGTTCAAAACCCATAAGATGTCTTACAAAACCATTTTTACATTCTTGAACTAAATTATGCATATACACTTACATTCTTATATATGTATTGATGTTATAGTTTGCACCTTGCATTTAGTTTCTCACACCCTTGAGTAGTAAGAGTGTGTAAACTTACATGATCAACTAGTTATATTACAGTAGATTATCATAGGGATAATAGGAAGATATCAAACATTACTTCTATTACAAGGAGTCACACAAGAGTCAGTTCATTCATGAGTCTATACTAGTACATTACCTGATACATGAGTACTTACAAATGTTTACTTGATACATGAATATGTTTACATATACTTACCTGTTACATGGACACACATACATGAATACCATACAGGAACACTTTTACATAGGTGCATTATCCTGTATTCACTTACCTAGATACTTGTACTTAGGACTATGAGGATGATTTAGTAGTACTTACTATGTAAATTGTCTTTCCTATCCCGGTTCAATGGGATACTAGACGGGACTTACCATTCCGAACCCCACTGTTTAGCACCAGTGGTCGATGACCATCTACGGAGGTCTAAGGTTACTACTTATATTAGGAAATTGATTTGGGACTAACCCTTCCACCCACCTGCTGCTGCTACAGTGGACAATTGGACAATCTTCGGATGTTCATTAGGTTATACATTTCGCTTAATGCGATGTTGTGTTGGTCCTAGTACCCAGTGACAACACTTACAATATTACATTTTTCATGTTTACTTTATTTTGTGACACATTCACATAAACGATGAGTTAGACTAAGCAGTTTTAGTACTAGTCAACACAAAGGAAAAACTATCATTTTACATACAGAACATTCGGGTCTTGGTAGAAGACTACACTTCATACATACAGAACATTCGGGTCTTGGTAGAAGACTACATTTCATACTTACAAAACATTCGGGTCTTGGTAGAAGACTACACTTCATACGTACTGAACATTCAGGTCTTAGTAGAAGACTACATTTCCTACTTATAGAAAATAAGGGTTTTTCTAGGGATTTCATACTTACCTCAACATTTTCATTTAACGATTTGCATGACCTTCATAATAGATTTTCCAAAACAAGGCAATGACACTTATATACTTATGAATTCACCAGCTTTAAAGCTGATACTCGCTTTCAAAATAACTTGTATTCTCAGGTCATCAGTAGATAGGTACGGAGGCCAGGTTTTGAGAAGACAGAGCAGACAAGTCTCGTCTTTTATTTTGATTGTATATTTTTGGTGTCTTATTACAATGAAAGAACACACATGTATTAAACTTTACTTATAATGCAATGGATGATGTTGTTGCTTGTTTATTATATTACACTGTTGTGATACTGTACATGACGTCCTCCACCCCTGAACGTTTCCTCCGTTCGTGTTGGGGTGTGACAGATTGGTATCAGAGCATTGTTTATAGTGAATATAGTATATCAACCCATAAAAGATATACTAACTATAAATACATGGGATTAAAACACTCTGTCTCAAAGTTATACTTTTAAATGATAAAATATTTAAGTAAGTATACGTGCCTGCATTCATACTAAAATCAGTGTTATCACGACAAGAACAAAAGTATTACGATTGTTGAATATCACAAGTAAGCCTGGGGATATATAGTCAGTCTTGGGAATGGCATAGCCTGATCAACTATGCTGGTCCGAGGAGTGATTAGAATATGCCCAAGAATGGTTGTGATATGGCAACAAGTCTAAAAACTTACCAACACAACCATAAAGGAATACCATATGGGTATTTGATTTTACTATAATTATCTTAGTAGGTCGTCTATCTTAGCTATTTCTTATATCCCTTTTCTCGTGTAGATTAAAATGGCTGGATTTCACCATGGCGATTCGTACTTCCCAAACCAAGGCAATGCTGGTTGGTTAGAGGCTGAACCAGAAGATGGTCACCCAATTCCTTTAGATGATCACCATGCCGAAGGTTTTTCTGATAGCTCCGACTCGGAGCCAGAAGTCAACAACCTACCCCCAGCTGTTCAAAACCCAAACCTGAACCCTCGCCCTATGTTTCAAGGACCCACACCTCTGTGGGCCACTAACTTGATTTCATGGAGTCATGAACAGGGTCAGCCCATTCCCTACAATGGAGACCGAAGTTTCTACAACCTCACTGAAGGAGGTTCTGGTGATAGAGTCCTACCAATCATAGTGTGTAGGATGTCTCGGAACTCGATAATAGCTCAGGCTACTATCAATCAAGTTTTGGAAGTTGACGCCAACTCTGGTGTTAAAACTGTCCACATTCGCCAACTAGAGTCTGCTCATGAAAGGACTCTGGTCCGCAATGCAAATCTGCAAAGGGAACTTGCTGAAACCCAAGCGGAAGTTAGAGACCTTCAAGCTCAGCAAGCAAGGTCGGACAGGCATATAAGGGACATTGAAAGTCTACTGTCGGGATCGAGGACTCATGCTAGCAGTTCTCGTAGCCGATAGAATCTCGTTGACTCATCTTTTGGATATAACCTAGTTTATGTAAAACTTAGGTCTAATTTCCTATCTGTATAAATCTTAGACCTGTTAGGTCTTGATCTAGTCTAAATTCTGTCAAAATTTTCCATCATGATTGATGTAAGGCCTACTTCTAGGCCACTTTTCCCGAACTTGTTACATCTGTAATTCCAGTATTATTGACAGATATCTCATCTTATGGAAATTATTATCCAAATGCTATCTTCTTCATTTAGTCATGCTATTCTTTCTGTTGTTGGACTATGGGGATTTAGTCCATGAGACATGTTCATTTATCATTTATTCTTATCCGTGTCGTCATCTTTTAAACGTATAGTTAAAGATGCCGCCACGCAGGAATCCAAGGAGGAACCCAAACAACGCAACACCAATACCACCACCTCCACCACCACCTGTACCTCTTCAACCACCAAATCCTTTTGATGCCACTATGTTCCAGGCAGCTTTCACAGCAGCAGTTGCAGCTGCTGTGTCAGCAATCAACGCTCCTGCCCCTAGTGGATCAGGAACAGGTGCACCACCCTCAAACCACGGCGAAAGCCATGGACACCCTCGGGAATGCACCTACAAGGATTTCACTAACGCCAAACCCCGCAGCTTCAATGGGACTGGGGGTGTTATGGTGTTGAGACAATGGATTGAGAAGATGGAGTCCGTCTTTGAAATTTTTGCTTGTCAGGAGGGCAGCAAGGTCAAGTTTGTAGCTTGTACCTTCTCTGACCGAGCACTAACATGGTGGAACAGCCATGTTAACTATTTAACTATGGTGGTGGCGTATTCCGTCGGCTGGGAAAAATTAAAGGAAATGCTGATGAAGGAATACTGTCCTTGAGGTGAAATACAAAAGCTCGAGCAAGAATTCTGGGGTCTACAAATGGTTGGATCCGACATCACTACCTACACAAATAGGTTTTGTGATTTGGCAAACTTATGCCCCGACATGGTTGCTCTCCAGAGCAAAAAGATCGAGAGATATATCTGGGGACTGTCGCCCCAGATCCAGTCAAGTGTGATCGCTTCCAGGCCTATTACCTTTGATAGCGCCAAGGAACTAGCACAATCCCTCATCGATCACCGGAAACCTCAGAACACAACAATCCCTACCTCTGTACCACAAAAGTCCAACCCCAACTACCACAAGAAGGGTTGGAATAAAAGGAAAAGAGGGGCTCCGCAAGGATCCTCCAATAAGCAACAACTAGTGGCGATCAATGCTGCCACAGTGACCCCTATTGCCCCTGCGAACCTCTTACCAGCAAAAACATATGCTGGGACTCTCCCGAAGTGCACCAAGTGCAACTTCCATCACCACGGATCTTGCAGGGAGATGCAGTGCTCTAACTGCAACAAGAAGGGACACACCGTCCGCTTCTGCAAAACTCCAACAGCTCAAGCTGCCCAGATTCCTAACGCTGGTATGGGCCAAGCTTGCTACGGATGTGGCGAAGTGGGCCACTACAAAAGGAATTGCCCTAAAGCAGGGATGGCTGGAGGAGTGGGAAGAGTTATGGCCCTAGGCCACGAGGAAGCAGTAGCTGATCCTACGATAGTTACTGGTACGTTCCTCCTCGATAACTCATATGCTTGCATACTTTTCGATAGTGGAGCCGAGAAAAGTTTTGTAAGTCACAAATTTGCACACCTGCTTAAACAAAAACCATGTGCATTAGATAATTCATTCACAGTAGAAATAGCTAATGGGAAAACAGAGAGTACAAACTGCATATACGTAGGTTGTACCTTAACCTTAGATTGGTTGAGTCTTCTGCGTGCCGACATTATGTGCTTCGAAAAAGCAGTTCGTCTTAACCTTCCTAACAACGAAACTTTAATTATCTACGGCGACAAACCTAGTACGAGCCTTCGCATCATTTCGTGCATTCAAGCACAAAAGTGTTTGCGGAAGGAGTAACATGCATTTCTCGCACACGTCGTCGATACCAGCCAAGAACAGAAAGACATCCAGAAAATCCTAGTAGTACGCGACTTTCCCGACATATTCCCAAAAGAACTTCCCGGTTTACCACCACAACGCCAAGTCGAGTTCAGAATCGACTTAGTGCCAAGGGCTACCCCCGTAGCAAAATCTCCTTATCGTCTTGCACCGGCTGAAATGCAGGAAATTTCCAGTCAACTTAACGAACTTCTCAAGAAGGGATTCATTCGACCAAGCTTCTCACCATGGGGAGCACCGGTCTTGTTCGTCAAGAAGAAAGATGGATCGTTTCGCATGTGCATTGACTATAGAGAACTCAACAAACTTACCATTAAAAATCGTTATCCCTTGCCCCGCATTGACGATTTATTCGATCAACTTCAAGGAGCCAACTACTTCTCGAAGATAGATCTGCAATCCGGATACCACCAACTACGAGTGTTAGAGGAAGATGTTCCCAAGACAGCCTTCCGAACTCGTTATGGGCACTACGAGTTTGTAGTGATGCCATTCGGATTAACTAACGCGCCCGAAGTATTCATGGATCTGATGAATAGGGTGTGTCGTCCTTACTTGGATCAGTTCGTCATCGTCTTCATTGATGACGTACTCATCTACTCTCGAAGTAAGGAGGAGCATGGTCAACATCTCCGAAAAATCTTAGAAGCATTGTGAGCGGAGAAGCTCTACGCAAAGTTCTCAAAGTGCGAATTTTGGATTCGGTGAGTCGAATTCTTGGGCCATGTAGTTAGCGAATAAGGTATACACGTGGACCCTTCCAAAATTAAGGCCATCGAGAACTGGTCAGCACCAAAGACACCTACTGAAATTCGTCAATTTCTAGGTCTAGCTGGCTACTATCGCAGGTTCATTCAGAACTTCTCCAGCATAGCGAAACCTCTTACAACCCTGACCCAGAAAGGCGTGATCTTCGACTGGGAAGAGAAACAGGAAAAAGCGTTCCAAACGCTCAAACGAGCCTTGTGCACCGCCCCGATACTATCCCTTCCCGAAGGAATAGAGGACTTCATTGTCTATTGCGATGCATCCAATCAAGGACTCAGATGTGTTTTGATGCAGCGAGGTAAAGTCATCACCTATGCCTCGAGACAGCTGAAGACACATGAGGTTAACTACACAACCCACGATCTTGAGCTAGGAGCAGTTGTATTTGCTCTGAAGATCTGGCGACATTACCTATACGGTACCAAAAGCACGATCTTTACAGACCATAAGAGTCTACAACACATTTTCGGCCAGAAAGAGCTCAATATGAGACAACGGCGGTGGGTCGAGCTACTTAGTGATTACGAATGCGAAATTTGTTATCATCCGGGTAAAGCCAATGTAGTAGCCGACGCCCTAAGTCGGAAAGAATATACTGGTCGTAGAGTCAAATCTTTGACTCTAACTATCCATTCACACTTGTCCATGCAAATAATGGAGGCTCAGCTCGACGCTTTGAAACCTGATAACGTGGCTGGTGAATCCCTTAGAAGGATGGATAAGAACTTGGAAGTCAAGGGTGGCGGAGCCTTATACCTCATGGATCGGGTCTGGACACCGAAACACGGTGGCTTCAGAGACTTGGTCATGACCGAAGCTCACAACACTCGTTATTCTGTCCACCCGGGTTCAGATAAGATGTATCTGGATCTTAAAAAGTTATACTGGTGGCCTAACATGAAAGCAGATATTGCTACCTTCGTGAGT
Source organism: Lactuca serriola (assembly GCF_051521515.1). Classification (NCBI taxonomy): domain Eukaryota; kingdom Viridiplantae; phylum Streptophyta; class Magnoliopsida; order Asterales; family Asteraceae; genus Lactuca; species Lactuca serriola. The sequence goes on from NC_136410.1 coordinate 288,358,995, forward strand.
AAATGCCTTACTTGTGCAAAGGTCAAGGTCGAATACCAAAAACCCTCCGGTCTTCTACAACAACCGGAGATACCAGAATGGAAGTGGGAGCGGATCACTATGGACTTCATAACCAAGTTGCCCAAGACGACGGGTGGACTTGATTCCATATGGGTCATCGTCGATAGACTGACCAAGTCTGCACATTTCCTACCGATCAAGGAAACAAACAAGATGGAGAAACTTACCAGAACTTACATTAGGGAGATTGTAAGGTTGCACGTTGTTCCTTTATCTATCATCTCAGACCGAGATAGTAGATTCACTTCGAGGTTCTGGCAGTCATTACAAAATTCCCTAGGAACTAGGTTTGACATGAGTACAGCCTACCATCCACAGACCGACGGGCAAAGTGAGAGAACTATCCAAACCTTAGAAGATATGTTGCGCGCCTGCGTGATAGACTTTGGAAAAGCTTGGGATACTCATTTACCCCTTGTTGAATTTTCCTACAACAACAGTTATCACACGAGCATAAAGGCAGCTCCATTCGAGGCCCTCTATGGCCGAAAGTGCAGATCCCCTCTGTGCTGGGCTGAAGTGGGTGATACCCAGTTAGCTAAGGGACGAGTTCCCGAAAGCACTCTCACGGGTCTGGAGATCATTCAGGAAACGACAGAGAAGATCGTTCAAATTCGTGAACGATTAAAAGCCTCTAGAGACGGACAGAAAAGCTACGCCGACAAGCGTAGGAAACCATTGGAGTTCCAGGTGGGCGACCGAGTCCTACTGAAGGTCTCACCCTGGAAGGGCTTGATACGCTTTGGAAAGCGTGGGAAGCTCAATCCAAGATACATAGGGCCTTTCTAGATTCTCGCGAGAATCGGCCCTGTGGCTTACAAGCTCAATCTACCGAAAGAACTCAGTAACGTACATCCTACCTTCCACGTGTCAAACTTGAAAAAGTGCCTATCTGACGAGACTCTTGTTACTCCACTCGACGAGATCGAGATCAACGAGAGCCTCAACTTCGTGGAGGAACCAGTAGAGATCATGGACCGAGAGGTCAAGCAAACAAAGCAGAGCCGTATCCTGATAGTGAAGGTGCGCTGGAACGCAAAGCGTGGACTGGAATTCACTTGGGAACGTGAGGATCAGATGAAACTGAAATACCCTCACCTTTTTGCTTAGTTATTTGTAATTTCTTATTTGCTTACATTCTAATTTCGGGACGAAATTCCTTCTAATGGGGGGATGATGTGACAACCTGAAATTTCCATTTGTACGAACAATATCTATTCAATAGAAGCCAGTCCAATTTCAGTGATTTTCAGACTTTTCCGAACAAGTTTGTGTACCTTAGGGTTTACACTTCAGGAAATATCAGGAGAGTGGATGCTCCTGGGTTTGTGAAATTTGAACATTTCAAGTTTCATAATGTTACAGTCCAAGTTCGAGAATAAAAGTATTTTCTGTCAAAATGTTTCAGGACTATAAATAGTTTTCTGAATTAAATAAATTCATTATTCACAATTCCAACTAGAGAAAAGCCATTTTCTCTCTGACGGATCTTCGGGTTTTTATCCCAGATTGTGAGTAACTCTTTCTAGTAGTGTTAGAATACTTATTAGATGCTTATAACATGATTTAGTTGGCTAAATCATTAGATCTAGGAGTTTACTCCCCAAGGTGTTCTTGGGCGGTAAACTCCCGAAACGAAGCCAAAACCGAGACTTGTGTTAGGATAAAGCCTTAGACCATTAGGTATGCATGTTAGGGACAAGAAAACACACACAAATCCACCCAAGATTGGGAGTTTACGGCCCAGAACTCTCTTAGGCCGTAAACTCCATTTCCTAACACTAAAATGGTGTTTTGAGGACACTAGGACTTTAAGGCTTGCATCTAGACTATTTTCCGAAGTGGTATAAGGTCTTAAACACATCAAATGACACAAATAAAAGTGAGTTTACGGCCCAGAACTCTCATAGGCCGTAAACTCCATATAAATGGACATAAAGGGTGTTTTCATGACACCTAAAGCCCTAGACCTTTACAAGAAATTGTACCCACTTAATGGAAGGACCAAACCACACCAAAATCACTTAACCAAGTGAGTTTACGGCCAAGACATGGTTCTTGGGCCGTAAACTCCTAAAAAGGGCACTAAGGTGTGCCTAATGCATTCATATGCTAGGAATAAAATTCTAGAACATATCCCACAAGTGCAAGAGGCTTGAAAGCAGCAAAGGAAACACCCTAAGGGAGTTTACGGCCGTAAACTCCAAGGGGAAATGGCCTTGAGGCCGTAAACTCCTAATTGGAGTACTTCTAGACCTTAAACCCTTCCAAGGAATTAGCCACTAAGTTAGAATAATTCTAGAAAGCATTTGGGACTTCAAAACACACCAAACTCACATGTTTGGGAGTTTACGGCCGTAAACTCAAGAGTTTACAACCGTAAACTCCATGTGTGATGGTTTATGGAGAGTAAACTCTCATATAGGGTCCTTTGGAAACCCTAAACACAAGTACCCTGTCCCACAATAGCTTAGATGAAGTCCTTACGGCTTAAAACACTTATATAAAGTGTTATCTATGTCTAGGATGTCTTAAACATTATCAATTAGTCTTTTGAGTCTAATTGAGTGCATATATGTGTGATTATATGTTCATTAGGATCGTAGTGTGGGCACAAGTCCTCGCTTGACACCTAGCCATCCTATACCGTTCAGATCATTCCAATCACCAACTACAGGTGAGTTCATACCCCTAATCAATGTTTTAAATGCTTTTAAATGCTTTAATGAGGGGGGGGGGGATACAAGTAGAAACAAACATGTTATTAAATCATTGATATGTATTTTATAACTGTGTTTGTCAGTTAACGAATTTCACATGCTACAAAATGTGATGCATGAAATGGTTTTACATCTTAAAAGCACATTGTTACCAAATGTTTTACCTTTGAAATGTTTATTCAAATGACATCAAGTCATTGTTAATTATTGTTCAAAACCCATAAGATGTCTTACAAAACCATTTTTACATTCTTGAACTAAACTATGCATATACACTTACATTCTTATATATGTATTGATGTTATAGTTTGCACCTTGCATTTAGTTTCTCACACCCTTGAGTAGTAAGAGTGTGTAAACTTACATGATCAACTAGTTATATTACAGTAGATTATCATAGGGATAATGGGAAGATATCAAACATTACTTCTATTACAAGGAGTCACACAAGAGTCAGTTCATTCATGAGTCTATACTAGTACATTACCTGATACATGAGTACTTACAAATGTTTACCTGGTACGTGAATATGTTTACATATACTTACCTTTTACATGGACACACATACATGAATACCATACAGGAACACTTTTACATAGGTGCATTATCCTGTATTCACTTACCTGGATACTTGTACTTAGGACTATGAGGATGATTTAGTAGTACTTACTGTGTAAATTGTCTTTCCTATCCCGGTTCAATGGGATACTAGACGGGACTTACCATTCCGAACCCCACTGTTTAGCACCAGTGGTCGATGACCATCTACGGAGGTCTAAGGTTACTACTTATATTAGGAAATCGATTTGGGACTAACCCTTCCACCCACCTGCTGCTGCTACAGTGGACAATTGGACAATCTTCGGATGTTCATTAGGTTATACATTTCGCTTAATGCGATGTTGTATTGGTCCTAGTACCCAGTGACAACACTTATAATATTACATTTTTCATGTTTACTTTATTTTGTGACACATTCACATAAACAATGAGTTAGACTAAGCACTTTTAGTACTAGTCAACACAAAGGAAAAACTATCATTTTACATACAGAACATTCGGGTCTTGGTAGAAGACTACACTTCATACATACAGAACATTCGGGTCTTGGTAGAAGACTACATTTCATACTCACAAAACATTCGGGTCTTGGTAGAAGACTACACTTCATACGTACTGAACATTCGGGTCTTAGTAGAAGACTACATTTCATACTTATAGAAAATAAGGGTTTTTCTAGGGATTTCATACTTACCTCAACATTTTCATTTAACGATTTGCATGGACTTCATAACAGATTTTCCAAAACAAGGCAATGACACTTATATACTTATGAGTTCACCAGCTTTAAAGCTGATACTCGCTTTCAAAATAACTTGTATTCTCAGGTCATCAGTAGACAGGTACGGAGGCCAGGTTTTGAGAAGACGGAGCAGACAAGTCTCGTCTTTTATTTTGATTGTATATTTTTGGTGTCTTATTACAATGAAAGAACACACATGTATTAAACTTTACATATAATGCAATGGATGATGTTGTTGCTTGTTTATTATATTACACTGTTGTGATACTGTACATGACGTCCTCCACCCCTGAACGTTTCCGCCGTTCGTGGTTTTGGGGTGTGACAAATAGTCTTATCAATCTTTTGTGGTGGACTTAATCAGTGCACAAGAATGTGTACTCGATCCCTTAGTCCTTTACTTGACTCACACATCCATGTGACCGAGTAATTAGTCTTAATTTTTTCCAATACTTGAAAGTTATCATTCATCATGCTATACACCTTGCATGATTCCAAGTCCCGGTCCAATTGAAAGTTGGGTGATGAGAATCTTTCCTTATTTGGTAAATTTAGACATTATCACAAATGAAAGAATCAATTTCATATATCCACTTTTGCTATTAATGGAATCATATAAGCAACAATTTTTCCTCAAATGCCATTGTAAGGATATTTAAAATAAATAAAATCAAAATTTTCCTTTTATTTTAAAACTTTGTGGAAAAACTATCCTTACAGTGCAAAAGCACATGAAAACTTTGTTGCTATCCATTCCTAAGCAATATATCATAACTCCTAAGAAGTAGCTCAAGAATCCGATCTTCAAACCATGCGATAAAAATCCATCTACGCTATCAGATTCAACATATTCTTTCTTTAAGTTTCTCCACTTTTTCTTTGATTCTTAAACATCAACATGTGACCCAGTCACATCATGTATCAAGAATCTCAGAATGGAAACTTAGCTGAGTTAGATAGTGGACTTTACCTGAAGTAGAGTCAAACTTATTGACTTTAACATCCTTAGGTAAATTTGGCAGCTTCGCAACCAATGCCCCTTCCTGTGGCACTATAAACATATGGACCCTTTGGTAATGGTACACGGGACTATCACAGACTTAGCTTTTTTCTTTACCATTTGGTCAACCCAGTTGACTATGGCCGATCCCTTTCCACTGGGAAGAGAGAGCTTTACTGGATATCCAATGTCATCATTGTCAATGTCCATAAAGTTTTAGGAAGTTGATCTTAACAAATAGATAAGATCATTAAGGGTCTTGTCATAGTCTGTTTCATAGGTGTCCCAAAGGAACTCACCATGTGACTTAGAAGGTGATTGAACCACCAAATTTCTCAAGACTTTGACACCCAACTCTCCCGGCTTGTCAATATGTGACTACATCTCCAAGATGTGATCACACCTAGACCTTGCCTTGCCAATAGGGCTTAAGTGACCTTAAACTTTTCAAGAACTTGTGGGTTAGGGAGAATAATTAGAGGAGGTGGAAGAAGAATGATTTCCATGGGACATCATCTTCATTTAGTAATGCTTGTTTCAAGAGATTTGGGAAGATCATACATGTCTAAACCAGACATGTTTTGGGAGATATTCAAGATAGTTGATCTAAAGTCCTTAATATGACACCCAATATGAAATATTAAGGCTAGGACCCAACAAACTATTTTTATAACTTAGAAGAGGTATGTCGTAATCCAAGCTATAAAATATTTGAAGGTAGGTGAATGACGATTCACCAATTTCCACCAAGATAAACGAAATGTATTATTAAGTTTTAATTGGATTTGAAACTCCTAGATCTGTTGAGATTCATTGAACTGTTCAATGGCATGTTTCAATCTCGAGTGTTCCCTTCAGGTTTTGTGACTGGGATGCCGAGGATCACAAAACAAGGTGTGAAGTAACCATGCAAATTACTTGGTACCCTTAAGTGTTTACCCCTCAATCGATGTGCCGGTTAACCACACACGCTCCATCGATACTAAGATAAACATTAAGTTACCCTTTTCCTACCTTGTTAAATACAAGTTAGTGTGCCGGTTAACCACACACGCTCCACTAACCGACTTAAACAAAGTGCAAAGTGTAATTTCATGGATTAGCACCTTATTCACATTTTCCTAAGTAACTAAGATTGGGTATTATTAAGAGTTTAGTTACTTAGTATTTATCATTAATACTTTTAATGAAGGAAGAATTATAGTCCTGTCAAACCCGTTCGGCTAATGACCCTCCACCAGTCAAGCAAGCGGTGGGTGAGAGTAGACACCCATTAAGTTGCCATTTTATAGGCAATAACCTTATACCCACCTTATAGACCGGCTTCGTGAATGGGGCGTATTAGCGGTAAGACTGACTTTACTCTTATACATATATATTATTAACTTATAATATTATAAAGTATAAGGGTTGAATTTTAACTCTTTAAAATTCTAAGGGCTAACTTGGAATTAAAGTATTCATAAGAGAAAACTTTTCAAATTCCAAAACTTGAGGGCAAGTTTTGAAACTATTCAAAACTAATTAATTCCATAACTTATGTGTTTAAAGTAGTTTTAATCCAAAAACTCTTCAAGTTCCATAACTTGAGGACAAGTTATGGAAGACTTTAAACTAATAAAAGAATTAACTTTTCTTTATTTTATAACTTATGGAATTAATTAAGGTTACACTTTATTTATTTATTTATTTATTATTTAATGAAGAGACTCTTGGTCCTTCATAACTTGAGGACAAATTATGGAGTCATAACACCTTTTAATTAGAACTAGACTCTTCATTTTTGTAACCTTTGCCAACTTTTATGAGTTTTATGAAACTTAAATGTGACTTTTCATATAACTTGAGGACAAGTTACAAAAACACATTTTAGAATCAACTCTTAGATTAATTTGGATTGAAAACAACTATTTTACTCAACTTTTCTATTAATCTAAGCAACTCATAAGAACAAGATAATTCAAATCAAACTTTTTAATGTAATTAGTCTAAACCTTAAACTAATACAAAACATGAATCTATTGACAATTATCTTTGAAATTGGATTAGCATGAACACTACCACATCAAAAACAAGTTTATAAGTTCAAAAACATCTTAGGGTAATGTTCCTAGTCCAATTCCAGCCAAAAAAGTCGAATTTATGTTGTCCGGGGGTCCAAGTCGTCGAGTGCATGAACCAACACGGCGAGTTGGATCGATTTGATCACTTTTTAGGCATGGAATTGCCGAGTCTCCTGATGGACTCACCGAGTCTGATGATCAGACAACAACAACTTCGATTTTTTTAAGCAGTTTTGCAAGTATAACAAGAAAACAAGCCTAGGCTCTGATACCACTGTTGGGTTTTGAGCATTCTAACACTCCTAAGTGTACATGCAACCCTAAATACCTTGGATCTATGTTTTCTCTATTAATCATACAAATAAGAACTTCCAAGGTATTATCCTAATCTAGCATACAAAACAATGAGAGTAACAAGATAGAATATATACCTCTTTGATGTAGAAAGTCTTCATGAAGCTTGAGTGCCTAGTGCCCCAAGTGTGACACCTCAAATGGTTCACACAACACGAAATACACTTGGAATAACTTGAGAGAAATCTACACTTCATGAAAGCAGCTAGCCCCTCTAGAATGATACTAGTCACCGATTTTGTCAAGAATAAGATCTTTATATAGTGTTACAATTAAGGTAAACCCTAATTGTCATGACTTTCCATTTCCTTGGATCCATGGGTTCAAATACACCATGGAGCATCCATGGACCATCCTATGGGTTTTAGCCCAACTTGATTATCCATGGAGAATTAGCCCACTATACAAGTATGGATGATTTACACAATCAATTCATATATTTAATTAGTCTTCTTTTGATCACTTAATTAATCCGAAATTAATTCTTGATCAATACTAATTAAATAATCTTATTATTCTTATTATTAATATACTAGAACTTATAATATATTAATAACCATAAGTGTCTTATTTCTCTCATTATAGTCTATCCAAGTGCATGATGCCATTCAACCCAAATGGACCATGCCGGGTCGGGTCAAGTCTTATCAATTATAGTTATGGACTTAGACATTAATCCAACAAAAGGCACTTGGCCCGACTCGCATTTGACTTCTCGACATTGCTAGCAGTACCAATGGACCCTTGGGGCCCATCAGCACAATAGAGCTATTGAAAGTCCTTTTACATAGAATTAGGTCATAGAAGGCCGAATAACATGTAAGTGCGTTCCCTTTGGGCCTAAAAATCATGTTATTGGGATAAGGATCTAGGAAGATGCCTAATATGCCTGCTATATGTGCTTTTTTAGCTGCAAAATGTTACTGATTAGTCAATTATATGATAGCTTGGATAGAGTATGTCTGATTGGGTTACTCAATGCCCGAATGCTGTTGCTTTGTGCAAATAGGAGTTCTAACTTTATTTAGTTAACTAATAAATGAATACATCACATTACATATAGCTAGGGTTGAATAATTTCAGAATGTTAGGTTTAGCCCTATTTCGCAGCTCTTGTCTATGTCCGACCGTTGTAGGGTAGGACCTATCATTCGAAGAATTATCTGATCTTAGTGACATGTAATGGTATTCGTGAGCTAGTTAAATAAAGGTAGCAGGAACTTCTTACACAACTGATGGAGGAGAGTGGATTGGAGAGTTACAGTAGGGTTAGCCTAGGATGAGATTAGCAAAGAGTGCAATAGTATTAGAAGGGACTTGGTGAAGTCGAAGCCATCCTTGAGGAAATTATGGATAGATGTGGAAGGTAGTATGGGCCCGTACTACTGAAAGCAGAGGATCCGTACTCGAGTCAAGGAGGGCGGAGACAGAATTAGGGAACTGTAGAATGTATGATACCTCCCGAGATTTATGTATGATTCTGACGATTATGTGTTTTGTTTCAGAATGGTGATGATCACACGTCATGGAGGGGGAGGTTCAGGATCAAGATCTGGTTCAGGATCAGGTTCGGGGTCAAGTTTCGAGTCAGTGGATGAGGGACTACGCGAGTTCATCGCGTCTGAGATCACGAGAGGTATCCTTGAGTCGACCTCGGTGATTTTCGGGTTGATCAAGGAAGGGATTATTGAGCTGATGGAGGATCGCCTTAGAGCGTTAAGGAGTGACATGGCATCTAGCCAGTCGGGTACATGCACACTGTCCTTTAAGGACTTCAGGGCGAGTGGCGTGCTGGATTTCCACGGGGTTAAGGACCCCCATTGTTGATAGGAGATGGATTGCAAACATTGAGTCTGTACAGTTGACGAGCTTTTGCCCAAAAAGGTCGAAGCTCCGCTATGTTGCTGTATGTTTGAGAGACAAGGCCAGGGATTGGTGGGAGTCAGTTGGTGACTCATTGGGAGCCTCAACTATTGAGGCTATGACTTTGTTAGACTTTGTGACCAGGTTCTGGGTCGAGTTTCCGCCGGCCGTGGAGCTTCAGCAGCTGGCTAGGGAGTTCGTTGATATAAGGCAGAAGACGAAGACAGTGGCGGAGATTACCGCCAAGTTCCGGGAGAAGGTCTTATTGGTGCCTCAGTATGCATGAGATGAGGATATGCGGAGGACCCGCTATGACGACATGTTGAGAGCTGATATTCGGGAGCATGTCGGCTTCTCAGCGTATCCAACCCTGGATTCCATGATTTCCAGGGCGAGGGAGAGGAAGGCAGAGACACAACATGTTACTAGGGCTTCGGGGAAGAAGCCGAAAGGATCCGAAACTAGGCCGAAGGGCCAGTCGGGCCAGGTCCGCTACAGGAAATGCGGCAGGCCACATGAGGGAGCTTGTAGAGTGGGATCGTCTGGCTGCTACAAGTGCGGCAAGATGGGGCATTTCAACCGGGACTATGTCGCCCCTGCGCCCACTATTCAGACATCAGAGTTTCAGTGTTTCCACTGCATCCAACGAGGCCATAAAAAAGCCAACTACCCGAGATTGACACCAGCAACAGCGCCCGTGGTGGCGCTACCTCCAGCAACCCTGCGAATCACTGATGGCCGGCAGGGAAAGGCAGAGGCTCCAGTGGTGAGGAGTCGAGCCTTCCAGTTGACTACCGAAGAGGCATGCGCTGCACCCGATGTGGTGACTGGTATGATTTCTTCTCTCTAGCTTTTATTTTATGTTGCTTATGATATTGATGTGCCATGTATTATGTTTTGTTTAGGATGGTTCCATGTGAACGGTATCCCATTTCACGTGTTGTTTGATTCAGGTGCTACCCGATCATTTGTCTCTCTTGCACTTAGCAAGAGGTTCCCTGAGTCGTCGGTCATGTTGGATTGCCCTCTAGAGGTCGAGATTGCGGACGATCGATCAGTGCGAGCACCAGAGGTTTTCATGGATTGTGTTTTGAGGTTGTTCGAGGAGCGCTACTTGGTAGACTTGGTTCCTATACCATTGCGGGGAACAAGGTTATTATAGGCATGGATTGTTGAGCTCCAATGGGGTAGTGATCGACTGCGTACATCAGTTGGTCCGGATCAGGACCCCAAGTGAGGGAGAGCTGGTGATTTAGGGCGAGACGCCACAACATGGACCATCTTTATGTTCAGCAGCGAGAGCTAGGCGCTACCTATAGCAGGGTTGTGCAGGGTATGTCGCCAATGTTATGGATACCCAGGATGCGGGTAAGGCGACAGTGAGCGATGTACCGGTGGTGCGAGAGTACGTAGATGTATTCCCAGAGGAGCTACCTGGGATACCTCTTGAGAGACAGGTGGAGTTCAGGATCGACCTAGTTCATGGTGCGGCTCTGATATCCAAGGCACCATACAAGTTGGGTCCTCCTGAGATGTAGGAGTTGTCTATAAACTTGCAGGAGCTGTTAGACAAGGGATTCATCAGACCGAGCAGTTCACCCTGGGGAGCCCCGATTCTGTTTGTAAAAAAGAAGAACGGGTCACATCAAATGTGTATAGACTACCGGGAGCTAAATAAGGTAACGGTGAAGAACCGTTACCCACTCCCGAGGATAAATGACTTGTTTGATCAGCTTCAGGGAGCATCTTGGTTCCCCAAGATTAATCTTCGGTCAGGTTACCACCAGATGATCGTTAAAGAGGAGGATGTACAGAAGACTGCTTTTCGGACTTGTTATGGCCACTACGAGTTCGTGGTGATGCTCTTCGGGCTCACCAATGCTCCTGCCGCGTTCATGGACCTCATGAACCGTGTGTGCAGACCAATGTTGGATCGGTTCGTAATAGTTTTCATTGACGACATCTTGGTTTATTCCAAGATGCAGGAGCAGCATGAGGAGCAATTGAGGGAGGTGTTAGATACCTTGAGGAGGGAGAGCTTTTATGCTAAGTTCTCCAAGTGTGAGTTTTGGTTGCGAGAGGTGCAGTTTCTTGGGCACCTTGTCTACCAGAACAAGATTTTGGTTGACCCGGCCAATGTGGAGTCCGTGATGAGGTAGGAGGTTCTGAAGTCTGCATCTGAGATTCTGAGTTTCTTGGGATTGGCATATTATTACTGGAGATTCATTCAAGATTTCACCATGATAGCAGTGCCCTTGACCCGACTGACGAAGAAAGTTTTTGGGTTTCGCTGGGGGCCTGAGCAGCAGGCCGCATTTGAGACGCTGAGACAAAGATTGTGTGAGGGGCCAATCTTAGCCCTGCCGGAGGGCATAGATGATTTTGTGGTGTATTGCGATGCGTCCATCTCAGTTTTGGGCATGATGCTGATGCAGAGGGGCATGTTATCGCCTACGCTTTGTGGCAGCTGAAGCCTCATGAGACAAACTATCCGACGCATGACTTGGAGTTGGGGACAGTTGTTTTCGCCCCCAAGATTTGGCGTCATTACCTCTATGGGGTCCACTGTACCATTTTCACGGACCATAAGAGTTTGAGATACCTTATGGATCAGCCGAATCTGAACATGAGACATCGTCGATGGCTGGATGTGGTGAAGGATTACAATTGTGAGATCCTTTACCACCTGGGGAAGGCTAATGTCATGGTTGATGCGCTTAGCCGCAAGGCAGCGCCGGTCAGATATGTTTGCATGAGGACGTTCGTGGTGACTCCGTTGTTGGAGCAGATTCGAGAGACCCAACAAGAGTCCATGAAGGAGGAACATCGTAAGAGTGAGCGTATTATGGGTCAGGTTTCCTCCTTCGATTATGACAACCATTGGTTGTTGACTCTACACCGTAGGGTGTGGGTCCCGTATCATGGAGGTGTATGCCATGTATTGTTGGAACAGGCACACAAATCTAGGTTTTGTATCCATCCCGGAGTGACAAATATGTACATGGATCTTCGTCTTCATTATTGGTAGCCCTGCATGAAGAGGGATGTAGCTTGGTTCGTTGAGAGATGCCTGACCATCAGGAAGGTCAAGGCGGAGCAACAGAGGCATCACGGCAAGACCAAGTCGTCGGATATTTTGTTGTGGAAATGGGAAGATATCACTATGTATTTCATCACGAAGCTTCCCAGGACCGCGTGGAGAGTAGATTCGATTTGGATCATCATGGATCGGTTGACCAAGAGCACCCATTTCATTCCGATTCAGGAGAACATTTAGGTCGAGAAGTTGGCTGACATCTATGTCAGAGAGGTAGTGGCTTGGCACGGGGTGCCCTTTTCGGTGATTTCCAACAGAGATGTGCGGTCCACTTCCAGATTCTGGAAGAAGTTTCACGATGAGCTGGGTACTCGTTTGCACTTGAGCACCGCTTTTCACCCGTAAGCAGATGAACAGAGTGAGCGAACCATCCAGACTCTGGAGGATATGCTGCCGGTGTGGGTTCTAGATTTCAGAGGTAGTTGGGATACTTACCTTCCTTTGGTGGAGTTTTTCTATAATAACAACTGTCACGCGAGTATCGACCGTCCCCCCTTCGAGATGTTGTACGGGAGGAAGTGCAGGACCCCGATATGCTGGCGTGAGTTTGGCCAGAGGGTCATGGGGAGTACCGAAGTGGTACTCAAGACTACGGAGAGGATCCAGCAGGTGCAGAGCAGGCTTCATACCGCTCAGAGTCGGTGATGGTGTGCCTAGGGCAGCACATCAGAGCCGCGTCCAAGCCCTAGAGTCGGGCACACCAGCCAGGCCCAGCCCAGCAGGCTCAGCGCCCGCTAGCGCCCCCGGGTGCGAAACGCCCAGGCAGAAGGCTCGCGCCGGCCAAGTGACGCTCCTTGCTCCAAGACAAAAGGTACGGTCAGGAGACGAACAGTAGGATCAGAGCATTACCATTGGAGCCAATGAGAGCGCTCTAGCGGTTGAGGGCGCACGACCCTCCAATCAGCGCCTCTGATCCTGTCTCCCCAAAAGCGATCCTGTTTGGTACGGACCAGGTAGGAGCGCTAGGTATAAAAGGATGCATTCTCAGACCAACGAGGTAAGTTCTCTGGCCCTCCTAGAGAACGCATACACAAACCTTAAATCATCCCCTAACTTGACCGTCGGAGCGTTCTTCCATGAGCCCCTCCCGGAAAGTGGCTGACAGCCCTTGTTCTTTGTGATCTTGCAGTGATAACCAGGAAACCAAGAAGAGTTCATTTGTGAAGCAGAAGCAAGGTCTTATCAGGGACAAGGTTCCATCAGTCGGCAAAAAAGTTATGCTGACAGGCGACGTTTGAATATGGAGTTCCAGGTTGGGGATATGGTGCTTCTGAAGGTGTCACCTTGGGAAGGTGTCATTCGGTTCAGGAAGCGGGGCAAGTTGGGCTCCAGGTACTTTGGACGTTTCAGGGTTGTAGCCAGGATGGGAAAGGTGGCATATAGGCTGGACCTGCCAGCCGAACTCAACCAGATTCACAGTACTTTTCACGTCTCCCAGTTGCGAAAGTGCCTAGTGGATGACTCGGTACTGGTGCCTTAGGAGGATATTCAGGTGGATGACATCCTGAACTACATCGAGCGGCCAATGGCGATCCTTGACAGGAAGTCGAAGGATCTAAGGAACAAGAGGGTAGAGCTTGTGAAGGTGAAATGGTAGCATCACACGGGCTCGAAATGGACCTGGGAGCCGGAGGACGAGATGAGGGAGTACTACCCCGAGCTTTTTCCGGATTCAGCAGCAGACTTCGAGGACGAAGTCTAAAATAAGTGGGGGAGATTTATAACACCCGGTCCATGGTACGTATTTAATTAAAGGATTTTTCATGTTTTTCCCTAGGACTCGGTGAGTTGGAGGCCCAACTCGTCGAGTAGACTCTACTTTGTACCCGAAGGTTTATTGACCTACTCGACGAGTCGAGGGACCGAATCGATGAGTAGGAGCTGTCTGGAGGAAATCCTAATCCTAAGGTTTGCACCCTATTTAAACGTCTTATTCTGCCTCAACCTGGCACCCATTGTCCCTCCTAACCCAAAGAAACTCTAACTCGAAAACCTAAGCCCCTTGTGAGTGTTCTTGAGCTTTTTGGTGACTTTTATGTGCATTTGATGTTGGAAGAGAAGAAGAAAGCTTGGGAGTTCACGTGGAAGATAGTAGATCCAGGGGTTTTCCTTCGTTCTCAGTTCATTCAAGCAAAAAAGCTTGAACCTTGACCATCTATCTCCTAGATCTTGTTTTGGGGGTATTTTCTACCATTTCTAAGCTTTTCAGAGGTTATACTCGGATTTGTATGTATATGTGGAGTTGCACTTCAGATCTGGAACCATTGAGGGTTCCCATGGCATAAAGGTGCCAACTTTATGGCCTTGGGAGACCCATGCAACATATAAACCCCTTTTTATGGCTTTTTGAGCCAAAGGCCCCATGCATGGACATCAAGTTTGTAGCTTTACGTGGAAAATGCACTCTAGGAGGCCAGATCTATGGTTTTGATGCATTGAGACCCACTATAATCGACTGTGTAGTTTTGGACAAGGAGGGAATCGGTGAGTCACTTGGGTGACCCGGCCAGTCGGGTCGCATTTTCCCCAAATGCCTTCTGGAAATGGTCTGTGGGTGAATGGAAGGAACAATTAGCCTGTTAGGAGGATGTTATGGCTTGAAGATCGAAGGACACGACGTTTTCAAGGAGGAACTCGACGAGTTCAAGGCAATGTCCCAAACTCATGAAGACATACTCGACGAGTTCAAGGAGAACTCGACGAGTCGTAGACTGGACTCATTCATTCAGATGAAGATGAACTCGACGAGCTCAAGGATGAACTCGGCGAGTCGGTTGAAGATGGTCCCAATGTTATGGTTGAAGGAGAACTCGTTGATCTCTTGCTAGACTCGACGAGTAGAGTCGGGGTCTTAACATTTTGTAAAAGTGGGGATTCGACGAGTTGGTGGACCAACTCGGCGAGTCGAGTCAACTGGACGTTGACTTTGACCAAGATTGACTTGGACTAGGGTTTGACCTTGACTTTTACTTGGACTTGGGTTGATCCTAGTAAGGGGTTATGAGTATGTATTAGTAATCGAGAAAGGTTGTTGTATAGGGATTGAGGAGTAGAGATGAGTTGATTCCCGTGCCAAGGACTGTGCAGATACTACACGACATCGAGGTGAGTTATCTTCCAATAGAAGTGGGTCTGGGGCACCAAGGCCGGCCGACTAGTAGTTGATTATAGTTGAGATGATTGTCTTTGTGATAATTGTTTGGTTGCTACTACCTGATATGTTTTATGTGATATCGGTAGTAGGAGGGGACTAGTCCCCAAGTTCGGTTGTTAGGACCGAAGGTTAAATCGGGCACCCAAGAGATGCCTGGCAGTATGTTTATGTTATGATATATGTGGTAGCAGTGGTAGGTTTGAAATAGTCCTTGGAGTTCGGTTGTTAGGACCGAAGGGTAGGTCAGCACCCCATAATGGCTTGACATGGGTAGGTCGGCACCCCATAATGGCCGGACCGGGTAGGTCGGGCACCCTAGAATTGTCGGGTAGTATGTATGGTATATGATTGTATGGTATGTGGTATGATGGGGGAGCTCACTAAGCTTTGTGCTTACAGTTTTAGTTTTGTTTCAGGTACCTCTTCAGTGAAGGAGAAGGAGCCGGTGCGGTAGCTGCACATCATACGCACACCAATTTTCCACATTTTGCGATTCATGGGATTGTACTTTGATTTCATTACTACTTGATGATATGATTTCGGAAACATGATTACTATTGTTTATGGATTGTTATGTTATCAAATATGTTTTGAGAAATGATTTTATAAGTTATTTAATTTAAAATGAAATTTTTGGCTTGAAAATTTGGGATGTTACATAATTTCTAATTTAATATTAATTAAAAATTATGATTTATAATTAATATATTATTTCCGTATTACATTAATAAATCATTTATTTGATTTCTAATTAATTTATTAACCAAGTAATAAATTAATAAATCATTCTTCTCTCTCTAAAAAGTTATCCTATTCAATTACCATGTTTGAAGGCAACTCAAAAGGATTGTGCTACTATCAATTCAAGTTTATAGGAATTACAGTTATGGGCTTAGACACCTAATCCAATAATCTCCTGCTTAGATAAGTCTAATAACTATAACTGCCAATATAACTACCGAATTGACTAGCAAAGTGTATCTACCAAAAGCCATTGTCCAACTCTGACCTAGTCAGTAACGTGTCCTTATATAAGTGATCAAATATTCATCCGTTCTACAATATATCATATGGACATCAGACATGGATTACAATCAATCTCTCTATCCAAAATTAGTTTCCAAATTTCTGATTTATGATGACTAATATCAGACACTAACTGAATACATCAATTTAGTCCAGGCTTGGCCAGCGCTTTAGATGTTATCATCAAATCACTAATGGGCCCACAAATATCACTTTTTCCCATTTAGGGAAAATGGAACGGATAAACTTCGACTCATATGCTTGCACTATTCACTCATCAAATCACACACAACAATACGTTTTATAACATCAAGTTACTAGTACGTTTAAGTATTATCAATACACAACTGACTCAACAACAACTTGTATATCTCTGTTTCAAGAATATAAGATAGTATCGTCTCAAAATTACTCGTGATAAAATCCATGAAGTAATTCTTCAAGCATGGGTTAATCCAATACTCAAAATCCCCATTTTCAAAAGTACTCATGAACATTGCAGCAAAACCATTGTTATGTCTAATCCCCATAGACAATCTACAATTCAAATCATTAATGTCTTAATCCGCTACTTACTTCCAAAAGTACAATTGACTGCAGAGCTTTAAATAATCCAATTATTCGGGAAGTAAAACATGCAAAGTGAAACACAATAATAACGTAATTAACTATGGTCTCAAAACTATTGAATATAAATAAAACTCTTGTTATTTAATCACCATATCAATTAGACTTTATTAATTGTATAATGTTTCGAGTGATCAACTAAACACTTGAATTAAAAATCAGTCATGCCATGTTATAAACATGCATACTATGTCTCTCTATGGTCCTTCATTTGTGAACAGATCGATTGGACACAATTCCAATCATGTTCATTTCACAATTTCAAATTCTTGTCACTAAAGGGATGTGTTAGAGTTTAAATTTATGTGCAATATCCTTTTGCAATGTCAAGGCTTCAAAGTCACAAAGACTTAGCCAACGATATTACAAAAATTGTTCCATTTAAACTTTGTTACTAAAACAATTTCATGGTTACAAAGTCTCAAATTCAAGATACACTCCTTGAACATCTTCCTTCTATTAAAGTTTCTAACTCGCATGTAGATTTTAATAACCAACTCCCACTATGGAAACACTTCCATATTCCTATATGACTACAAATTCTGAATAAGAATCACCTCCACTTAGAATTATGTTAATATGGTCCTTCCAAACATAACTATACTTCCAACTATCTACAAGAAACCAATCTTTAGTAAACCTCAAACTGATCTTGACATTTTTTTAACAACTTTAGTCAATGCATTTCTTTTCCTTTTCCCTCTTAATGCCATAGGCATTTGGAAAAATCAAGTGAATATTATAGCATATGTAATCAATCCTATATTCAAAACATATGGGATTTGATACATAATATCTTACATAAAGCATAATATCTGACCAGCCTCTTGCTATAATATTTCCATATATTGAATTTCCTATGTTGAATCCTTTCAACATGATATTCATATATGCCCATGACTAAGTTATTTCAAAACTTTCAATCTAAACTTTTGGATTTGAAATGAAGTATCAATGCCCTCAGCCCCCAAATCTTATTATAGCGAAACAATTCCAAAACATTGCAACTTGCAAACTGAAAACTTTGTTTCCTATAAATAGTATTGCCAACTTGCAACATTAAGCATAACATATATGCTTCCACTAGCATAAAAATTATGCTCACACAAGCTTTAACATGTATCTAGAAATCAACTGGACTTCTAGAAATCAATAATTTTGTACTTTCTTACTAAAGTGTAGATTTCTGATACGTAATGCTTTGATAAGTCTTTAGCTAGACTTCTGAAGCTCATACACCTTCACTAGGTAGCATGTGTGTGTGTGTGTGTTTAAAACCTTTTCAGGACTTATAGCTACAAGTCCTGAACATTCAAACTATTTCTTGCCATTTCTCTTAATTCAAACTATGAAAAGGGATGTTGTAATCATATTGTGAATTTGAGAATGCAATTAACACAACCACTAATCAAAATGATATTTATCAAATCTTTAAAATCTATTAGCTGAAGTATTTCCTCATAATCATTTTCATGAATTAGAGCGAAACCCTTTACCACTTAGATTTTATGGTGTATGTGTTCCTATCCATGTGAATTTATCAATTCCAACCTACAATCATAATATAAGATTGAGGACAAAACGAAAATCAAATTTAGTTTTTCCTTTCATGGATTGAACTTTTCTCATTCTTAATATCACGCCTTCTGGTAGCTCAAGGGCCTACCAGCACTTCCATGTTGTTTAAGCAGATCACTTCCATTGACCAATATATTATCAATGACCAACGTGCTCTGCCTTTTGCAGTCAAATGAGAACCATAGAACTCATAAGCATTGCCAACTCAACTGGAAGTGCACAGAAAAAAGAATGTGTCAACTTAACACGATAGGTTATCAACCTTAGTTCGTGTGCTAGTGATTACAAAAAGGTTTATTCTGGATTGACTCCTGAGACTCTTCAAGAGCATTAACACTCCCACTGACTTCTTGACATATAAAAATTTTCTTTTAAAGAACATTCATTGACAAGAAAAACCAATATTCCAAAGTTAGTGTGGATTTCAACAAGAAAAACACTTCATTGAATTGGTCTTAGTTTACCCTTTTTTTTAACCAAAATATCACAGCTACCTATTCCAAATGTGCTAGAGTAAGAAAACATTATTACTCCACATTTCATGAGGTGTTACAAACCTAATTAGTACGAAACAAGCTTCAAGATACAATTCGAAGTAACTAAAGTATGACTCTAAAACTTGATTAGAAACGAAGTATGAAGCATCTCTTCATTAAACCATTTCAACAATATTCGATTCCTCTTCTTAGTCATAAAAATGCACTAAGATGTCCTTAAAGGATCAATTGTGACATAGTTCCATAACCATTAAGACAATCATAAAACATGATATTAAAGTACTCTCATTTCCTTTTAGATTAGAGAAACTTTTATCTTTTTTCCTAATAGATTCTTCTTATTCGTTCTACTACTCTTTGCGAACTTTTCAAAGTGTTAGAATTATGCTTAATCTTATAAACACAACCATATTTACTGAAAGCATCACCAAATCATGACAAATAAAGTTATCGTTCTTTGTGGTGGATATGAATAGTCCACAGCAATGTATACTAGATCCTTTAGTCCTTCACCTGACTCTCATAAACATGTGATTAATGAATTTGTCATAATTTTCCAATGATCAAGATTCTCATACATCACACAATTTGAATTGTATGACTCCAAGTTTCTATCCAATTGAAACTTGGGTGATGAGAATTCCTTTTCACTTGGTTAATTATGGCATTTCCACAAACAACATAATTAAGAATCAAATCCATATTTAACATTCCTAATAATAGAAATATAACCACCAATTGTCATAAATTCCGTTGCAAGGAAATACAAAGTAAATAAATCAAAATTTCACTTTATTGATAAAAGATGAAAAAATTTGTCCTTATAATGCAAAAGTATGAAAACTATGTTTCCTGATATTTCCTAAGCAATCTATTAATCTATCATAACTCCTAAGCAGTAGCTTCCAAAATCTGATCATCGAACCATGTGACCTAAATCCATTTCTTACGATCAGATTCAACATACTCTTCTTAAGCTTCCCTCTTTCTCTTAGATCCTACAAAAACATCAAAATGTGAATATCACATCATGTATTAAGAATATATGAATAGGAACTTAATAGAATAGAGTTAGATAGTGGATGTACCTGAAGTAGAGTCATACGACTTGACTTGATCATCTCTGAGATCTTTCAGGTATTCTCGAGAACTTTGTATCCAATGCCCCTTCAATTGGCAATAGAAACATATGGACTTTTCAGGAGTAGCACCTGAGATTATCTCGGGATTAGCCTTTCTCTTTACCATATGGTCAAACAGTTTGATCTTGGCCGATCCCTTTCCATTGGGAAGAGAAATATTTTCCCGACTACTAATGTTGCCATTTTTAACATCCATGGAAATATGGGATACAAATCCTTCAAACATATTTGATTGATTTATGCTCTTAAGCATTTATGCTTCAACAACAATCAACATATATGTCAGATTGATTAGGGTCACATCGTGGTCCCTCTTGTAGAAGTCTTTAATGAGCTGACTATATGGGTCAGGAAGCGAAAGTAGAACCAAATCAATGACTAGCTCCCTTGGGAAAACGATACCCAACATCCTCAATCTATCAATGTGCGATTTCATTTTCAGAACATGAGCACACACAGACTTTCCATCTTGATATTACTAGCGAATAGAGCTTGAGTGACTTCGTATTTTTTTTATCTTGAAGAAAACATGGCTCGGGGAGAATTACTGTAGGAGGCGGAGGAAGAGTTGGAGAAGCATGATTTCCAGTCCCACCATTTCTTGAAGAAGGGAACATTCTTTCACCTTGATCAACATGTGGAAGATCATTTTCAGATAAGGGAAAACATTTCCAAAAGAACGAGGAGAACCATTGTTGTCTTGAATCGACATCTATAAAGGGAGAAAAGAGAATTCAGGTTAGTTCATTTTAATCCTTAATTATTAACCCAAAAATTTAAACTAAGGCTAGGATTATTTTCGATTTGAATTCTGAATAGGGATGTAGTAATCAAATTAGAATCTATTTTAGGTAGGTAAGACATTTGCCAATTTCAGTCTTATGAAACTCCTAGATCTTATGAGATTCATTGAACTATTAAATGACATGTTTAATCTCGATTATGCTATTACTTTGTGACTGGGATGCCGAGGGTCACAAACGAGATGTGAATAACCATGCAAATTAGCTTGGTACTCTCGATGTCATTTACCATCAAATTAATGTGCCGGTTAACCACATATGCTCCATTAATCAATGATGATTTATGAGACACCCATTTCCAACAATGTTAGTCCCAAATTAGTGTGCCAGTTAACCACACACGCTCCACTAACGACCAATAAGGTGCAATGTGCAATTTCATGGGTTAGCTTCAAATTCACAGTTTTCTTAAAGTAACTAAGAATGGGATTTTATAAAAACATTTAGTTACTTTATATATCATTATACTTATTAATGAGAGTTTAGAGTCCTATCAAACCCGTTCGGCTAACGACCCTCCACTAGTCAAGAGAGCAGTGTGTAAGAGTGGATACCCAATGGCGGTCATTTTACAAGCCGCTTGCTTAAACTCCCTTACAGACTAGCTTTGTGAAAGAACCCTACTAACGGTAACACAAACTTTTCTTATATATAAATATTAACTTTTAATTTACAATATATAAGGGTGTATTTTAAATGTAGGGTTTCAAAGCACTCCATGGATGATGGCAATGGGCCCCTTTGATGAATTCTAGGTTAAAAGCCCAAGACTTGTCTTTTCGCTATAAATAGTCATGTATTATTCACAATTAGGGTCAAGAGAGTGAGGCAAAATGTAGCCGCCACGTTGTGAGGTTTCTTGTAGAGTTAAATTCTTATTTCTTAAGTGTAATTTGTTCCTCATAATTCAATAAATCGAGTGATCACTCGACCTAATCTTCATATTTGTGTTTGTTCTTATTTTCCGCATCTTGTTCATCAAATCTCAATTAGGGTTTTAATCCTAACAAGTGGTATCAGAGAGGGTCTTTGAAGATCAATTGATTTTTGAAGTATCGGTTCTTGCTTTGATGATTTTCTGCACAAGTTATTGAAGATTTTGGTGTTTTTGCGATATGGAATCAAGATTTTTGTTGGAGCTACTATTCATGAAGATTTATGATGTTTTCTAATGTTTATCTGGGTATAATTTCGATCCAATACTCCTTTTATTCTTAATTTGTCTTTGAATCTGATCCGAATTCGAACCCTAAACCAAATAATCTAGCCCAATTTTTTATCCATATTCATTCAGCCGATCGCATACTGTTCATGAGCCCATTATTGTCGATTATTGTTCATCGTTTAACACATATGCCATTGTTGAAATCGTTAGTTCTTAATCCACAAGTCAAAATCCTTTATTCAAAATTAAGCGTTCAACTTCATGTCGATTAAGCGTTCTTATGTTCTGCTGGATTTCATAATTCTCGATTTCTTGTTTAATTTATTAATCGATTTGGTCTTTGGATCTGATTTCATGTATCTATCTGTTCGTAACTTGTTCCCATCCGAGTTCTTTTGACCTGTTCAACATCGACTTTGTTTTCTAATTGATAATGATTTTTCTGGATGTCATTAAACGTGAATCATCTCTTGTTATTGTTATGATCGATTGTGATTTTGGGGTCTAAAATTGTCATTGGATGCTTTTGAGTTTAAAGAACAGATGAAGTATTGTCAAGAACAGATGAAGATGGTGATAAATTTGATTGAAGTGGTGTTTGATCCTTAAATCGATTTGTGAAAATTAATTTGGTGATTGTCAAGTATTGGGTTTCGATGGCCAACATTTTTCAGGATTCAAGGAATCAGATTTGATTTACGATTTGGAGACTAGATCGAAATTGTGAAAATTTTGTTTGAATTCGGAACGATGATGAAATTGAATGCTTGGAATTGGAACAATCATTCAGAACGAGATGAAAGAATGCTTTGAAATTGTTATGGCTCGTTTGGAAGACAATTGGAACGAATGGATTATGAACGCAATCAAAATGATGGAATCGGAACAGATACATTTTCCATATCTCGATTTTGATGGTCAAACTCAAAAAGTCAAAATTGGTGTGATTGCTCTTACCTGTGAACGATCTACGATCTAAGAATAGGAGATTGAAAATCAGGGCTCGCACTCATAATCCCCTACGAACGTCATAATAAAGATTAGATTCGGAACCCACTGTTCGTTGTTGGGATGATCGGAGTTTAGAATGCTTGGATTCGGGGTTGAATGTGAATTCGCATCGAGACTGAAATCTTTAGATTCGCAATCAAAATTACGAATGAACTCTCCTACAAACGTTCGTGATGTCAGCAAAACGAACCTGCTCTTGGATTTAGAGCTTCTATTGATCGTAATCAGAACGAACTGTTGATTCATAATCAGAAATTTGATTATTAGATTCGGAATGAACGGGTTTGTGGTTGGAATTCCGAACTGGTTCGCAGAGGGATTTGAGACTGGATTCGCAACCAGAGTGTGATTTCGTAACTGTGCGCTCGGAACGAAAGTAAAAGGATGCTGATTTCTTGGATTCGTAGTGTAATCGTGAGTTGTGTCACTGTGATTCTTTTAATGGGGAAGAAGATACAATGTTTCACTATTGGTACTTGCAACTTCAGGGGTTTGATGGTTATGGTCCCTGATCTTTTCGTGACATGGCATTTTTGGATCAATTCCAGAAATTGTTACAATTAAAAGGAATATTGATGCAGAATTACAATTTTAGTCCCAGAATTTCTGCAAAGTGTCAATTTCAGCCCATTTTTCGAAAAGCTTACAAATTTGAGGGCTGGTGAACAGTTTTGGAGTTTTCAATGCTCATATTTTTTCGTGAACAGTAAAATAATGATTCCATCAAGTCTTGGCGGTTCGGAAAGTCATTTTTCGTGATAACGTCAAATTTTCACGACTACTTTCATATTTTATACTTTATTGTGTATATCATTTTCTCACGGGGGAGCATAGTTAATTTTTATCCATTCAAGATCATTCTCATGACCATAAGAAGGCTTTATAATCACGTTTTCGATTATAAATCAGGGGAGAATTTGATCTGGCCATTCGAAATTGGATTTATGACTTTTCAAAGTTGAATATTTTTTATAAAGCTTGTGGTAGAATTATGAAGGTAGCTTTTACAGCAGAAGTTCTTCATCGAGCTCTGCTAAAGCTTTTATAGAGAAGTGTCCTTTACAGCGGAAGTTCTTTATTGAGCTCTACTAAGGACTTGTTATACCTCCGACTTCTAGTATTTTCTCGATCAAGTGGCATTACGAATCTTAAAGTTTGGGTTGTTACATGATATTATTTGATGTCTTATATCATTAGCTTATTTGAAGATCATTGTGACTTGGATGGGGAGCTCTTCAAAGACAAGAAGTGATTCGGTTTCTTGTTCTGAAATGGGTTTTTATGGCGGGTTTGGTTTTCATGAAGAATCTTTGGGATTACATTCGAAAATGAAGTTTAAAGACATTACTTCAGTGCTTTATTTATATATCCTACATCCCGTGTTTGAAGACTATTGAAGAATCAAGATTCATGGATTGCTTCATATATTCCTCGTTGCAGATCTTTTTATTTGCTAGATGCTTGTTTTGGAAGTTAAAGCATTGTCATCCATTCCATACTTTGAGGGGGAGATTGTAGGGTTTCAAAGCACTCCATGGATGATGGCAATGGGCCCCTTTGATGAATTCTAGGTTAAAAGCCCAAGACTTGTCTTTTCCCTATAAATAGTCATGTATTATTCACAATTAGGGTTAAGAGAGTGAGGCAAAATGTAGCCGCCACGTTGTGAGGTTTCTTGTAGAGTTAAATTCTTATTTCTTAAGTGTAATTTGTTCCTCATAATTCAATAAATCGAGTGATCATTCGACCTAATCTTCATTTTTGTGTTTGTTCTTATTTTCCGCATCTTGTTCATCAAATATCAATTAGGGTTTTAATCCTAACATTAAACTTTTAAAATACTAGGGTTCTACATTTAAAATATTCAAAATTAAACTATTTAATTTAATTTTTAAATTATAAAACCCAGGATGTATTTTAAAAACTTTTCAAAAATACTTGGTTCAATTTTTATTAATTAATTTTGTCTTTATCAAAAATATTAACCCAATCATGAATTCATGATAAGGATACAAAATTACCGATTAAAATATCCAATTTTAAACAATTAAAATGGATTTAAGGTAATTATCGTAATCAATCCATGAAACAATTATCAAAACCGAAAAAATAGGATCTGACAGTGCAACTCATCAAGTTGGGCAATTACCACGTCGAGTTGCATGCCAACTCGTCGAGTTCAAAGATCAACCCAACGAGTTCAATGTACATAATGACGATTCTATTCCCTTCTCCTTTGAACAACTCACAATCGCATCATATTCAATAGAAAACTAATCCTAGGGTCTGATACCACTGATGAGTTTTAAGCATAACAAACAACTCACTATTGGACATGCAAGTATTGAACACAAAATAATAAACCCTAGGAGGCATCTAGTTTTTTCGAAAATAATAATAAACTAGGGTTTAGATACATACCTTTAAGATTGTTATTATAAGCAATCTTGAATACTTGCTTGAAAGCCCTTTGGTAGCAACCAAGGTATACTATAGAGAGAGATTAATAGAATGGAAATTTCGGCCAAGGTACTTAGAAAGGAGTCAGAGTCAAATTTTAACCCTAAGGAGGGTTTATATAGGTATTAGGAAGGTATTGGATAAGGCAGGTGTATCCAAGATAACCCTAATCCCTTAACTTCCTCCCTAAGGCATTCAATGTAACGCCCGTAGATCCAAACTAGTCAATTTAGAGGCAATAAGTGTCGAAAATGACTTTTCGGAAAAATATTATTTAAAATATATAATCTTAACCAAGTTGTAGTATATGTTACCAGGTTTCCGTACATATAAAGACTGCCGGAATCCGAGTTATAACGAAGAAGTTATGACCCGTCGAAGTTTCGCGACGGAACCGGCATGATACCGGGAAACGTAAATAGTGAATTTATGATAGAGCGAGATTTAGCATTAGCAATCTAATTGAAATTCGTAGAATACTTTAAATCGAAAGCGTCCATAAAAAGAACGCCCAAATCTGACTTCGTATGAGGAAGTTATGATTTTTCGAAGTTTCGGATTAGCCCGAAATTCGAATATTAGATTGAGCGGTTTTTAGCCGACACAACCTAAACGAGAATCGAAGATCTCGTTATTAGTAGCGTAACAATAAAAAGACAGACAAAAATGAACATCGGATGAAGAAGTTATGAGATTTTAACGGACTTATCTTGTCCCGGCCTATTAAAAATAGAACTTTAAAAATAAAGTCAAAATTAGCCAACCGAGTGTAAATGAAAGTTCTAGAGTATGTCTCCACCTATGCATGGATATAAATAACGTCAAAAACGGAGTTCGTATGAACGAGTTACAAATTATAATAGCATATTTACGTATTAAAATAGAGTATAAATCACACACACACACACACACACACACATATATATATATATATATATATATATATATATATATATATATATATATATATATATATATATCATTAGAAAGGTATCGACGATGCGGTCATTATAAGACTAATGTTGAGTTTTTTCGACATTAATTCAGTACAAATATCATTAAATCCATTTAAAATAGTATTATAGAGGGGTGTTTAGTTGTTGATATAACTAAAAGGTCATTAAGTAATTATGGAGGGTAGTTTTTGAAAATTCAATTAGTATAAATAAGAGCCTTGGGCTCTCATATTTCTTGCACCATTCTCTTGATTCAAGAGTCTTTCTCTCCTTATCCCCTGAGCATTTCGGTCCCTTGTGATTCGACTTCTCTTTCTATAGTTTTTAGTATAGTAAGGTGAGCACTGAAGCGCTGCACGAATCTTTCTTAGAAAGATTCAACGACGAAGTTCTGCCCCTGCAGAGCCCGACTCCTAGCTAAAATCCCCTTGTAAGTAAGTTATGCTTACCCTATTTTAAATATAGTTTATATTTAATATTAGTAATGTTATTATAAATTTATAATAAATATTTGAGCTATTATTATGACTTATACAAGTGTCATTATAATATATTTTCACTACTCGCTGTACGGGGAATCTGGTTTAAAGGGCCACATAGGGTTGTTGGATTTCATAAGTGCTATACGCCAAAATGGTCCTGTCCTCTGGTGTTTTATGTCTGGCCCCTGTCTGTACATACTGGTTGGAAAGTATTGTTTAAACGCTTATATAATAATAATAAGACTAATATTTAGTCACGACAAATATTAGACTAAAATCTAGTGGTAATAATACTAGGTTTCGTTGAAGGAAATTATTTTAAAGTAAACGAAGCGTTGTCCGAGTACCGAGTCACCACCTTCTCAGGTGAGTGCATGGTTACTTTCAACTTACACATAGATATGAAGTATTTAATACAAATTACGTGTTGTGAGTGCATAGTTACTTTCATCTTACACATAGATATGAAGTGTTTTATATAAACTACGAGCTATGTGTGCATATTATCTGAATACTTGTTGTCTATGTTGGATGAACGTTTTTTTTTATACATGTTTTAAATGATTTGAACTATATACGTATTTTAAATATACAAGTATGTTGGGTATGAGATGGGTAGATGAATGATGAGAGATAAAAGATGATGTGAGTAAACATTGGCAGCTATAGACTTAGTGCCTAACAAATAACATCGACAACTATGGACTTAGTGCCTATTGGACAAACACTGGTAGCTATGGACTTAGTACCTGTTAGGAATTGGTAGCTATGGACTTAGTACCTTTTAGGAATTGGTAGCTATGGACTTAGTACCTTTTAGATAAACACTGGTAGCTATGGATTTAGTACCCAGCAGCTATGGAATTAGTGCTTTATGAACGAGCATTGGAAGCTATGGATTTAGTGTCAGTCCTATAACTCTGGAAGCAAAGGACTTCAAAATGAACGAATGCGGGATAGATGACTCTTAGGATAGATCCTTAAGGGTAAAGAAGATAATGGGGATGGGTAATTGGGTCGATTGTTTGATTGTTTAAACATAATAATTATATTATTGTGGGTTGAAAACCCTATGTACTCACCAGGTTTCCCAACCAGACCCACTCAGTTTATTTATATTACAGGTGTTGAGATGAAGTCACACTACATTGAGAGATTAAAGAGATGTAGATCACTAGTGTAAATAAATGTAAGTTCTGTTTATGCTTATGTTTCTGTATTGACGATGGCATCCCAAATGTTTTAAAACGAATTAAAATACTTTTCTTCGGAAATGCTTTGATAATGTATTTATCATGTTTTACTGGGAACAAATTCCGCAACATTTTTATTAAAAGAGGTACTCTGATTTTTATAAAACATAAACAAAATCGGTTTTTTCTGGCCGTGAAAATGGGGATGTCACAGTTGGTATCAGAGCATTAGTTTAAGTGAACAAGGAATAAGGATTTATTTCTAGACTTAAACTTAGAGTGCTAAGCGATGATTATGAGATGAGCGTCTGCTATAATTTAGACACGCGCACTAGTTTGTTTTAGGAAAATGCCTAAAATGTTTTATGTGCTAAATGATTTATGTTATAGCTATAAAAATGTCTTATATGCTGTTATTTGTTCGGATCTAGGGTTTGCTGCCGACCGGATCTGGAAAC
Source organism: Lactuca serriola (assembly GCF_051521515.1). Taxonomy (NCBI): domain Eukaryota; kingdom Viridiplantae; phylum Streptophyta; class Magnoliopsida; order Asterales; family Asteraceae; genus Lactuca; species Lactuca serriola. Next base: position 288,388,007 of record NC_136410.1, read on the forward strand.
CTTATGTGTTCAGGATTCTAAGCGTATGATTACAATATTAGAACTATCATGTAACGTTTCGGTGTGACAAGGAGATTTATACGTCTATCGTAAATAAAATCTTTCCTATCTTAAATTCTCTTCTTGATACACCAAACGTCTGCTTGGGTGTACAAAACAAGAGGAAGATGACAACCTGAGCCTAAGAATGTGATGGGTTATACATCGGTCGTTACGCCTGCACCTGAACCTATCACGATGGCAGAAGTTCAGGAAGTGATGTGAACCATGATAGACTTGGAAATAGAGGAAATGAGATGGCTTACGATACTGAATGATACCTATCGGAAGATATCATAAGAGAGGTATCTTACATTTAGAATACGTCTAATAAAATAGCAGTACGTCTATAGAAGTAGGGTACATCTGAATGTACACATTTGATTGGTGGGATGATAGAACGATTGGTGTAATTCCTAAAGTTTTCCTATCATCTGGAATTTCCATCACCAACCGAGTTGAAGCAGAATTGATGATTGAAGATATGCATGGAAGAAGTCCTAGTAGAGTCTAGGGAAATTTTTATGATTATTTGGACACACTCGTATGGGTTAAATTGTTTTGTGATTTTAGGACTTGGGGACTACGAGACAATACTTGGGATGAGGATGAGTAGGTGTGAATGGTAGTAGATGCATATACTACCGGAAGCACAGGACTCATGCTTGGATCAGGGAAAGTCACAAGGTTACCAAGAAGCTAGTAATTGATACCGTTTTATTCAAGTATGTCGTTACCATCGTTTCGGTAATGACTAAAAAGATTGTTGATATTCTGACCCTAGTGGTAATATAGAATTGAGTCCGACTACGCTAAGTATGCTATGTGGTTTAGAAAATCAAGTTCGATGTAGCATCTGACTTAAGACCGAAGATTGGAATAAAAAGTGATCAGTAGAGGTATCACGAAAAGTTGCTTGTAGCTAGAAATGCTACCTTTTAAAATGTGATTATATCACATTAGAACATGAAGGAAGGTATAGTCTATTTTGGAATATAACTATAAGAGACCTGAGTCTAAACGTGCATCACATGATGGTAGGTCATAATTTGGAGTCTAACCTGAAATAGAAAGCAGACACACGATCTTGTACTACTTACAGTCAATAGATCTAAGAGATAGACTTGAAGGAATACAGAGGTTATAATTATTACCAAGGATGAAGAGATGACGTATGGAGTCATTATACGAGCCCTGTTTCATTGATGATTCTGGGACGTAATCATCCTAAAGGGAGATAATTGTAACGCCCGTAGATCCGGGCTAATCAATTTAGAGGCAATAAGTGTTAAAAATGACTTTTTGGCAAAATATTATTTATAATAAATAATCTTAACCAAGTTGTAGTATATGTTACAAGGTTTCCGTACATATAAAGACCGCCGAAATCCGAGTTATAACGAAGAAGTTATGACCTGTCGAAGTTTCGCGACGGAACCGGCACGATACCAGGAAACGTAAATAGTGAATTTATGATAGAGTGAGATTGAGCATTAGTGATATAAATGAAAGTTGTAGAATACTTTAAATCAAAAGCTTCCATAAAAAGAATGCCCAAATCTGACTTCGTATGAGGAATTTATGATTTTTCGATGTTTCGAATTAGCAGTATACAACCCGAAATTCGAATATTAGATCGAGCGGTTTTTAGCCGACACAACGTAAACGAGAATCGAAGACCTCATTATTAGTAGCGTAATGATAAAAAGACAGATGAAAATGGACATCGGATGAAGAAGTTATGAGATTTTAACGGACTAATCTTGTCCCGGCCTGTTAAAAATATAACTTTAAAAATAAATCAAAATTAGCCGACGGAGTCTAAATGAAAGTTGTAGAGTACGTCTCCACCTACGCGTGGATATAAATAACGTCAAAAACGGAGTTCATATGAACGAGTTACAAATTATAATAGCATATTTACGTATTAAAATAAAGTATAAATCATATATACGTACACATATATATACATATGTATATATCATTAGAAAGGTATCGACGATGCGGTCATTATAAGACTAATGTTGAGTTCTTTCGACATCAGTTTAGTACAAATATGATTAAATCCATTTAAAACAGTATTAAAGAGGGGTGTTTAGTTGTTTATATAACTAAAAGGTCATTAAGCAATTATGGAGGGTTGTTTTTGAAAATTCAATTAGTATAAATAAGAGCCTTGGGCTCTCATATTTCTTGCACCATTCTCTTGATTCAAGAGTCTTTCTCTCCTTATCCCCTGAGCATTTCGGTCCCTCGTGATTCAACTTCTGTTTCTGTAGTTTTTAGTATAGTAAGGTGAGTGCTGAAGCGCTGCACGAATCTTTCTTAGAAAGATTCAGCGACGAAGTTCTGCCCCTGCAGAACCCGACTCCTAGCTAAAATCCCCTTGTAAGTAAGTTATGCTTACCCTATTTTAAATATAGTTTATATTTAAAATTAGTAATGTTATTATAAATTTATAATAAATATTTGAGCTATTATTATGACTTATACAAGTGTCATTATAAGACTAATATTTAGTCACGACAAATATTAGACTAAAATCTAGTGGTAATAATACTAGGTTTCGTCGAAGGAAATTATTTTAAAGTAAACGAAGCGTTGTCCGAGTACCGAGTCACCACCTTCTTAGGTGAGTGCATGGTTACTTTCAACTTACACATAGATATGAAGTATTTAATACAAATTACGTGTTGTGAGTGCATAGTTACTTTCATCTTACGCATAGATATGAAGTGTTTTATATAAACTATGAGCTATGTGTGCATATTATCTGAATACTTGTTGTCTATGTTGGATGAACGTTTTTTTATACATGTTTTAAATGATATGAACTATATACGTATTTTAAATATACAGGTATGTCGGGTATGAGATAGGTAGATGAATGATGAGAGATAAAAGATGATGTGAGTAAACATTGGCAGCTATAGACTTAGTGTCTAACAAATAACATCGACAACTATGGACTTAGTGCCTATTGGACAAATACTGGTAGCTATGGACTTAGTACCTGTTAGGAATTGGTAGCTATCGACTTAGTACCTTTTAGATAACCACTGGTAGCTATGGATTTAGTACCCAGCAGCTATGGAATTAGTGCTTTATGAACGAGCATTGGAAGCTATGGATTTAGTGCCAGTCCTATAACTCTGGAAGCAAAGGACTTCAGAATGAACGAATGCGGGATAGATGACTCTTAGGATAGATCCTTAAGGGTAAAGAAGATAATGGGGATGGGTAATTGGGTCGATTGTTTGATTGTTTAAACATAATAATTATATTATTGTGGGTTGAAAACCCTATGTACTCACTAGGTTTCCCAACCAGACTCACTCAGTTTATTTATATTACAGGTGTTGAGATGAAGTCACACTACACTGAGAGATTAAAGAGATGTAGATCGCTAGTGTAAATAAATGTAAGTTCTGTTTATGCTTATGTTTCTGTATTGACAATGACATCCCAAATGTTTTAAAACGAATTAAAAATATTTTTCTTCGGAAATGCTTTGATAACGTATTTATCATGTTTTACTGGGAACAAATTCCGCAACATTTTTATTAAAAGAGGTACTCTGATTTTTATGAAGCATAAACAAAATCGGTGTTTTCTGGCCGTGAAAATGGGGATGTCACATCCAAGGCACCCTTAGAGCATCTAGAATCCGTTCCCCTTACTATAGGGAGGTTCTAGAATTTCTCAATGCTCAATTATTGAACATTGTCACATTTAGTCCCTGTAGATTTAATTATTTCCTTTAATCCTAGAATTAATTCCAAATTAATTTCTGATTAAATATTAATTAAATAGTACAATTTATAATTAATATATTATTAATACATTATTAAATCATTTATTTGGATTTCTAATTAATTTATTAACCAAGTAATAAATTAATATATCTTTTTTTCTCTCTCTTAAAAGTTATCCTATTCAATTGGCAGGTTTGAAGTCAGCCCAAAAGGACTGTGCTACTATCACTTCAAGTTTATACCAATTATAGTTATCGGCTTATAAATACAATCCAATATAAGATTTGTTCTTCTATACACCCGAGAGCCACCAATATGCAACGGGATTTGAGATTGAGTTGTTGGTGGCCGTGTATGAAAATGGAGATAGCCTGCTATGTTGAGAGGTTCTTTACCTGCAGGAAGGTCAAGGTCGAGTATCAGAGGCCACATGGAAAGCTATAGCCTCTGGAGGTTCCCATGTGGAAGTGGGAATAGATCACCATGGATTTTATCACCAAGTTGCCGAAAACGGCCATGGGTTTTGATACTATATGGGTCATAATGGATCGATTGACCAAGAGTGCCCACTTTTTGGCCATCTGGGAGAGCTCTTTGTCTGAAAAGTTGGCCGATGTATATGTCCGGGAGATCGTTTCTTGTCATGGGGTTCTGGTCTCCTTTGTTTCTGACCGAGATGTTCGGTTCACTTTCTGTTTCTAGCAGAAGGTCCACGAGGAATTGGGCATGGGGTTGCATTAAAGCACATTATATAAGCCGCAGAATGATGGCCAAAGTGCATGGACTATACAGACCCTTGATGATATGTTATGAGCCTGTGTTATTCATTTTGGTGAGAGTTGGGATTCGTACCTACCTCTTATGGATTTCTCCTACAACAACAACTATCACTCCGGCATTGGTGCTCCACCATTTGAGCTCCCGTATGGTCGGAGATGACGTACCTTGGTTTGTTGGGGAGAGGTTGGTCATAGGGTTATTGGAAGGACTGAATTAGTCCATACCACAAAGCTTATTTAGCAAATCAGACAGAGACTACAGACTGCTCAGAGTCAGCAGAAGAGCTATGTCGACCGGCACCAATCAGAGTTGGAGTTTCAGGTCGGCGATATGGTGCTCCTAATGGTCTCACCCTGGAAGGGTGTGATAAGCTTCATCAAGAGTCGGGGGGGGGGGGGGATTGCTCCCCAGTTTATTGGACCTTTTCGGTGATTTTCTAGGGTTGGCGAGGTAGCATATAGGTTGGATTTGCCGAGCAAGCTCAGTCAGATCCACAATACTTTCTGTTAGGTTTGTAATATTGCGTCATTGGGCTTTTTGTTTATAGTCCATAGCTTTCATGGTACTGGGCCTGTCAACCTATGTTTCATTTATTAGGGTTAGCTTTATATTGCGCATGCATGCACTGTGTGTGTAGAAGTTGTTGATCATATCTTTTGTAACCCTATCACACGTCTACAGTAGCAATTGTTCGTAGAGTTCTTCTGAGGTTGTGGATTATTAATCATTCGACACTAGTTTTAATTCATCTTGTGTTCTTAATTGCTTTTTGTTATTCTGTTACTTGTTAAGAATGTCATCGATCTTAAAGAGTTTTAATCTCATTAATTGGTATCAAAGCGGGAGGCTGTGAAATTCATACGCATCTCTTCAATTTGAAGAAAATCTTAAGGGTTTCTGCTTTTATTGAATCTGCTGAGCCGTCATGTCTTCATTCACTTTGTTCTTTGATCTCGATTTTACCCTAATATCGCTTTACAAGTCTAATTCTTGACAGGTAAACAAATCAACTCATCATGTCACACGACGATTCTCAAACCAATCCCATCAACATCTCCAACAACATTGGTTCGAATACGAGGATTCCGATCTTGTATACTCAAGAATATGAAGTCTGGGCTCTACACTTTGAAGATTATGTTCTTGGCTTAGAGGACAACGAATGTTTAATCTGGGAGGCTATTACTATGGGTCCTTTCACCCACTCTGGAACCAACAAAACCATCAAGACACACAGAGAGTACAGTCAACTGATGATTGATGTGAAAGAAGTTCCTCAAGACGAGAAAGACAAATTGATCAGCAATGTAAAAGCAATGAGGATGATCAAATTCGGTTTACAATCTGACACTTTTCGTCTGGTGAGTTCGTGCACAATTGTAAAGGAGATCTGGAACAGGCTTAAGGAGTTATATTCCACCAATAAGGATCTCGAGCATTCAACTCAAAATCTTCTACTTTCGTAGTTTGGTGACTTCAAGCAAAAGCCAGATGAAAGTCTCATTCAAACATTCGATTGTTATAACCATCTTCTCAGTAAGATGATTAAGCACGGAATCGGTAGAGAGGTTATTGAACAGAAGGTCACTTTTATGAATGGTCTAAGGCCAGAATGGATGGAGGTGGTTTCAACTGTTAAAGCTCATGAACAATTTAAATCCTACTCGTTGGCGAAGCTTGTGTGTATTCTCATGTCACATGAAAGTGTTGTGACAAAGGAAACGAAGGCAATCTTCGGAATGGGATCCTTGGCTCTTATCTCAAAGGGTAATAATTTAGTTGAAGAAGAACCGAAACTGACAGGGAAGTTACAGTTCGGCGAAAGTGAAAGAAGAGTTTAAAAGCACTCCTCAAAAAGAAGAAGAGAAGAAGGAGAGCAAACTTGTGGGTGAGTCGGGCTATGACGGTAATTACTGTCATGGCAAAAACCATCTAGCGAAGGAATGCATGCTAAGGAGAATGAACGAGAAGAAAGAAGGTGAAGATGACGAAGCTTACTACATGCGTAAGCTTGAAGAGACCAAGAAGAAAATGTCTAACGAAAATCCATTCCTATGTTAATTGTGCAGGAAAATGCTGAAGAAAACGAGTTCGGTGGAGTAGAGGTATTATCTACTGACTCGGGGGATGATGAAGTTCGCAAGCCCACTCACAGCAGGGCATTTGTTGCAAAGGAAGAAGGATCTGAGTTTTCTGGAAAGTGTTTGATGGTGATAGCCGGTGTGTCACAAATGAGAGGCTATGCTACAGATGGCAGGTGTGATTAAGCAAAGGAAAGGGAAGATAAATGCTTCACTGCAAAACCAGTTGGAGAGCAGATCAACGAGTGTGATCAGTTGATCAAGAAGGTAAATTCCATTCTTGAATCTCTAAAAATACTTGTTTCTAACTATGAAAAAGAATTAAGTGAATTAAAATTCACGTTTTCTAGTTTAAGTGGTAGCCTAAAACAAACACGCCTCACGAATTCTAACCTAACTGATTAAATCAGCGGGATGTCTTCCAAGAGTGAGGAGCGAAGGATATGGATAGAGAAGAAGGAATTAGAGTTGGTTAGGGCTAGAGACGAATTTATTTATTTGCAACGTGACAATTTAAAGTTTTTGTAACAAAGGAATATGTTTTGCTTGATTGTTAAACGTCTTTATTCCAACATTACTCAGTTGCATTTAGATTGTGAAATAGGCAACAAAATTCACAAAATGATTTTGCCTTTCCTTGAAATAAAGGAAGACGAAATAGATTTTGATTGCTGTAATTGTGAATCAATTGTCTCATCTGAAGAAACGTCTGAAGCCTACAAAATTGGACTGGACAAAATTGAGTCATTTATTAAGTCTAAGGACCACAGGACATGCTTAAAACTTACTGGATGAAAATGATAAATTGAAAATAAAGACCGAAATTGTACCGAAATTTAACTCATCGAGTTCTAAATTGAGTTCAGATAACAAGATTAATGCTGAAAATACATTTGAATTTGATGAAGACAGTGAAATGAGTGAAATATCTGTAGAGGATGAGGAGACTGTTCCGAATTTATTAAAACCGAACCTGAAACAAAAGTCCTTATATCTGAAAATTCTGTTATGTTCGCTCACTTGTCTAAAGAAAAGATTAAAATCTTGAAGGAAAAGGTTGTAGTATACAAAAAGGTACAAACTGTTCCAAATCAGGTATACACTATTGCTGGAGTAACTAAGGAAAATACAGTTGAATTAAAAACTCTAGTAGATGAAGATAATGCTGATGGGTGTGACAATCATTTTTGGTCAGCCCCAATCGACAATGCCGATGAAATGAAAGGCTTGCTCGAACGAAGCTCGTGGAGAGTCAAAAACAAATACGTTGCAGAACCACTAAATAAACCTTCAAGGTTCGATAAATCCAGCACAAGTGGCACCAAGGACGTTCAAAATGAATCTTCAAAAGGTACAAGCAAACCTCATTCGGTGAGAACCGAACCTCATACCAGGAAGACGAAACCGAATGTGAATATTCACAAATCTTCCAAGCAACTTGCAAAGCAGAAACGTCAAAGAAACAAGAGATATCAGAAGAATCTCAATGAGAGGAAGCAGTTTTGGAAATCCCAGAACTCCAACTATGTACCAAAAGAAAAAGCTTCAAATCAAAAGACGAAACCCGAACAGTGTTCACACTGTCATTCCTGTGCGTCGCAGAAACATAATGGTAGTTTCGATCATAGGTCATCAGTTCCTAAAAGATTCTCTGAGAAGTCGAATAATTCTAAATCCCAACCAAAGAAAACTGCTATCAAGGATGTTAAAGGGAAGGGAAAGCTCGTCTCATATTCTGAAGACCGGACGAAGAAGACGACTACTAACATTAGGAAAGATAAGAAAGAATTTGTTAAGAATCAAAATAAAGAAAAACAAACTGATTCAAACAAATCAAATAACAAAATCAAATTTTTCACCATTAAAAGGAAAGACTAAACCACTATAATAAAACGAACATTTATGTTTGATCTATCTATCGCTTTTCCATGTTTAGTAAAAGGCTCACCAGGACCCAAACAACTTTGGGTTCCTAAATCTGCTTAATTTTTGCAGGTTATTCATGACGAGCAGTTTGACAATGAATGGTATATTGATAGTCGCTGCTCACGTCACATGACATGGAGGAAGGAAGAGCTGAGGGAGTTTCGTGCTCTCAAAGTTGGTGGTTGTGTCAAGTATGGAAACAACTCTTATGGCACAATAAAAGGCTATGGCATGATCATAAATGGGGATTTCTCAATCCGTAAAGTTGCCTATGTGGAAGGATTACAACACAACCTGATCAGTGTTTCACAAATGGTTGTGGGTACTGGCCTAAAGGTTTCATTTGATGATGAAGGATCAGAGATTATAGAGAAGAAAACGAAAATGGTTCTACTGAAGTCACAATGAAAAAGAGACATGTATCCGTTAAATCTGAACCCAATACGAGGGAAACCCGTTGTCTGCTTGTTAACAAAGGCTCATTCTGATGACAGCTGGTTATGGCACAGAAGACTCTCGTACCTTAAATTCAAAGACATCAACAAGCTCGTTCTTGGTGATCACGTGCGACATCTTCCCCTCTTGAAATTTGATAAGGATCATCTATGCGCTGCATGTGAAATGGGGAAACAAAGCAGGAAAAGTCATCCCACTCTTGTGAACACAAAAATTATTGAACTTGTTGAACTGCTACACATCGATCTTTGTGGGCGTTCGTTCGGCAATTGAGAGTGTCGGTGGTAGTAAGTACATCCTTGTTATTGTCGATGATTTTTCACGATTCACTTGGGTATATTTTCTTAAACAGAAATCGGAGGCTACTCCTAAACTCAAGAACTTTATAAAATAAGTAGAGCTTCAACTAAGAAAGGTGGTCAAAAATATAAGAAGCGACAACGAATTGGAATTCAAGAACCAAGATTTTGAAGAATTTCTAGCCGAAAAGGGAGTCACACACAACTTCTCTGCTCCTTATACTCCACAACAGAATGGGGTAGTGGAAAGGAGAAATCGTTCAATGTGTGAGGCTGCCCGGACCTTGTTTAGCTTTGCTTCTCTTCCTCTGTATTTTTGGGCCGATGCTATTGTTGTTGCTTGCTATTCCCATAACCGATCCTTTCTCAATAAGTGATTTTCTATTACTCCATATGAAATTCTTAATAATCGCAAACCTAATGTCAAGTTTTACCACGTCTTTAGTTCCAGATGTTTCACATTCAATTCCAAAGAGAACTAAAATAAGTTTGATGTGAAAGCTGACGAAGGGATTTTCTTGGGGTACTCTCTAACCTCCAAGGCATATAGGGTTCTCCACAAAAGATTGAAGAAGATAGAAGAAACCTATTATGTCACATTTGATGACACTTACATGAAGAAAATTCATTCAAGCGAAGATCCAATGGAGGAAATCTTTCCTAAAACAGGTCAAGTCACAGTACCGGTATCCAATCTATTTGAAGAGTACATGTTGCTCTTTGATAACCCGGAAAAAGCCATCAACTACGAAGCAAAGGTATCCGATAACAAAATTGATAATCTAAAGAAGATAATCGATGACGCTGCAAAAGAAATGGAAAGCGAACCTTCAAGCTCAAGAAAACCTCCAAAAGAATGCACTCCATTGCAGGGGGAGGGTTCGTCTTCAGCAGATGAATCCGTTTTCCCTTTCCAGGGGGAGAACCCATCTCCAACCATGACCAACAACAGTCAATTCAAGGGGGAACCTTCTGAACCTATTACTAAAACCATGTCATCATTTGATGGGAGAATTCTAGTACGAATACGAATGTCGATGATGATCAATCAGAATTTGAAGAAGAAGTGAATGTCGAACTGGATCCTGCCTACGATCCAAATTACCCTCCACTTAATAAATGGACAAGAGATCATCCAAAATCAAAAGGGATTGGTGAATCATCTGAGGGAGTCCTTACACGCTCTCAAGTTAAAGCAAAGTGAACTGCTTTATTTTCTCAAGTGGAATATTGCATGTTTAATTCCTTTGTCTCCAAGATAGAACCGAAAATAGTTAACACTACACTTGATCACTCTGATTGGGTTCATGACATGCAAGATGAACTCAATGAGTTTGAACGAAACAAGGTTTGGAGATTGATTCCCACACCACCTGATGCATCTGTGGTAAGTTTAAAATGGGTTTTTATTAACAAGATGGATAAAGAAGGAAACGTCATAAGGAACAAAGCGAGACTTGTGGTGAAAGGATATTTTCAGGAAGAAGGGATCAATTATGAAGAATCCTTCGCTCTAGTAGCAAGGTTAGAATTAGTGCAAATCTTTCTGGCATACATTGCACATAAGAATTTTGAGGTTTTTCAAATGGATGTCAATTGTGATTTCCTAAATGGGGAGTTAGAAGAAACCGTATATGTTGAACAACCACCAGGTTTCGTGAGTGAGAAATATCTTGATCATTGTTATATTATATACAAGGCAGTTTACGGTCTAAAACAAGCTCCTAGAGCCTGGTATGAAACTTTAACTCGCTTTCTAAAAATGTCTAAATTCAAACAAGGTTCAGTTCACCCAACCTTCTTTCACAAGAAAGAAGGTGACCACCTTATGATAGTCCAAATTTATGTCGATGATATCATCTTCGGTTTCACAAATCCCAGCTTAACAACTGATTTCCGAAAATTGATGGAGACTAAATTTGAGATGAGCTCAATGGGTCCAATTAACTTTTCCTTGGCGTAAACATAAGACACGGACCAGAAGGTATTTTTATCAATCAGGAAGATTACACAAAGGCCTTGCTGGAAAAATTTGGCATGAAGAGAAAATCAAAAGTGAAGGTTCCAATGGCATTTAGAAGGAAGCTAACTCTGTCTCTGGAAAATCCGGCTGCTGATATGGCTCTCTACCGTCAAATTATAGGGTCAATAATGTATCTTACAACTAGTAGACCAGATATCATGTTTTCTGTTTGCTATTGTGCCAGGTTTCAAGCCAGTCCACGCGAACCTCACATGTTAACAGTTAAAAACATCCTCGGATACTTGAAGCAAACCTTGTCTCTCGGGATATGGCATCCAGCTAAATCAGGCTTCTTCGTTCAAGCGTTCTCCGATGCCGATCTTGATGGATGTGGTCTAGACCGAAAGAGGACAACTGGAGGTTGTCAATTTCTTGATGGTAAACTTGTCAGGTGGTAGTCCAAGAAACAAACGCGTGTATCCCTATCTACCGCCAAAGCTGAATATATAGCTGCAACATCTTGTACCTCACAGGTCATCTGGTTACAAAGCCAACTAAGAGATTATAGCCTAAATATGAAGAAGATTCCTCTTTACTGTGACTCAGAATGTGCAATTAGTATTTGTCACAACCCAGTGCAACATTCCAAGACGAAACACATTGCACTACGATATCACTTTATCAAGGACCACATTAAAGATGGTAATGTTGAAGTTCACTTCGTTCGATCTGCTGATCAATTGGCTGACATATTCATGAAAGCCTTGCCTGAAGCAACCTTCAATAGAATACTCCAAGGCTTGGGATTGATGGAAGTTGAATCTGTACCGAAACCATCTTCACTTCCTTAAGTACACCTTTCACTTTTGCCTCTTTAATTTTCAACAAGCGAAATAGGGTGAATGCTCGGTCTATTTCGGTTTTGATTTTTTCTGGCACCGAATTATACTGAACGCTCGGTATATTTCACTTCATTTATCAAAGGCGAATTTTCGGTTGAAACTTGATGTATATTTTTTATACATTTTTCTACTTTCTGTTTTTATTTCTTTTCAAGAAAATGTAAAATTCAAACATATTTTTCCTTTCTGTTTTTATTTCTTTTTTAGAAAATTTAAAATTACAAAAATATTTTTCTACTTTCTGTTTTTTTATTTCCTTTTTAGAAAATTTCAAAATACAAAAATATTTTCTTTTATTTATTTCCACTACATAAAGTTGCTGCTAGTTTCAACAATGCTTCATGGGGAAGGTATATACTTTCACTTCGTTTACTAGCTTAGTGTCCCTAGAAGCATGCTGTTGTATGTTGCCCTAAGCCTAAACGACTCTATATTAAAGCCTTACTGATTCAATATATAATTCACTTAATTCATGAGCTACCTTACTCTTATCATATTGAGTTAAGAGTTTTTTGCTTAGTTACTTATATATAGCAGAGGTACTTTCGGTTCTTTACCCATCTCACAAATTCTTCTCCATTATCTTCAATTCCATAAAAGTAACCCTTGAGACTCTCAAAATGTACCACTGAGGTCTATGGTTACACAACATCTGTGTTAATGATCTTAGTTTCATTTCACTATGATCTAAGTGAAACCCACAATCCAATACCTTAAATGAATTGACGGCGAACAATTTAATGTTCTAGTTTTTCACCCATGAACTAACGACACCACTCATGTGGAAGGTACCAGGAAATCTCCATTGTTTTTGCGAGATCTTTATGAAATGTTCCAACACAACGATATTTCTACCCAAAAGATCCAATTTTCGTTTTCTTTTGACATTTCAATATTTATCACCAAGTCACTGAAAAATGAACAAACCTACTCGATGTTTTTGGCTACACTGGCCACACAAGTACTTCACTTAACTTTCGGTCATATGTCAAGGTTCGTAGTTCAGTTGAAACGAAAGCCACCTTTATAGCCTAACTTTGAAAAGATGTCTTTCATTTCTTCTTAACAAGCACTTGATCGTACTTCAGCGGGAAACTACACAGACACTTCGAAGTCTCTCTTGACTTTGAAGGAAGAGATTCATGCCCGGGATCATCCGTTTTATGTCTCTCATGACATCACTAACATCCCAAATAAACAATTTGCTTTATTTATTTTTCATTGGCACATTCTTGCACGAAGATCTTTACGATTCTCCAAACATCTAGTTCATGGTACTAATGGTAATTTTTAGTTGCGTAGTTTCGCCTCTTATTCACTGGTGGTCTTATATGTTAAAAGGCGAAAGGTGCTCAGTTCATCTTCTTGGACTATGCAATGGAGAAGGATTCGTTTCTTTAAAAGGAAGTTGAAACATTTCAATAATATGAAGAGACTCCGAATGGATAAGTTTCACATAAAGGTGCGTGAAATATGGAACGTCACCTACTGTCATGCTGAGTGATATGCTTTTCGGGGGTTATAGTTGTCAAATCACGTCCAATTAGGTGTCGTTTCTGAAAACCTCGCCTACATTATTATTACATATGTTCTCTCTCATGGAAATTATATAAAAGGATTTCTTATTATTCTTTTCTTCTTTACCACTCACAAAATCTCTCAAGCATTCAAACGGGAAAACCCTCTCTACTGTTCATCTTCCTCACCAAGCTTCAACAATGGCATAATCGTCTTCAGTTCAATAACACACCGCTCAATCTTCTCTCCTCATGATCAAGCCTAACCAAAACCTAATCATCGACTTGACGTCGTTCAAGTATGATTCTTTTATGTTGCAAATCGTTGAATGCCTCAAGTACTCACCACTGGTACATGCTCTTTCCAAAGTCGAATGTGTGCCGATGTCCCTACTCTCTCAAGTTTATTCTTCTGCAAAGTACATCAAGGCTGAGGAGCGCATTATGTTTGAGATATTTGATAAGAAGTCTTCCATCTCCAAAATTAGGTTTTTCTCTCTTTTAAGGCTACCTTGTGGTGAATCAATGGTGAACCCAGACTCGATTACGACTGCACAAATCTTCGAGATGTTTTACAACATGGGGTACAATGATATTCTCTCCACCATACCAAGGTCAAGAAATCTCGCCTTCCTCCTCAATAGAATGGGTTATTTACCCTTTTCTTTAAGGGTTTTTCTGAGAGAGTGGTTGGGTCTGATGGTGCCAATAAAGGTTTTATGACCATTATCAATGGCCTGTACCATGGCATAAACCTCAGTTATGGGTCTATTCTCTGGACTCAACTAGTTCAAAGCTTGAATTCATCATCTCGCTACACTGAGATTTCATGTGGGAGATTCTGGACCATCGTTACCCAAAGGGCTATGGAAAAATTTCAAATTCTAGTCATGGCAGATTCTTTTCTATCTTCGATTGCCACTTTCCATACCATAAAGATCATCGTGGCCGACTCCTCCAAGTTTCCCTTTATCGGTTCAGTCCTTGAAACGATGTACAGGTGTGTTTCTGCTGCAAGTATTCTAATTACCGAATACAAGAAATTACCTTTTTCGGGTCTAAGGGAACTCATTATCGAGATGCAACGTTCCCTCGATGAAGTTGATAATACAAAGAAAGGGGATAAAAAGAAGGATGTTCACGAGGGTCCATCGCATTATTATCAGTGTGAATTTGTTCCAAACGGATGATCGAACGCTCATAACAATCTTTAATGAAATGAACTTTGATGTCGATGTGCTTGGTTTTGGAGTGTTGGACAGGATTTTTAGCTATTTGGATTGCAGCATCATTATCACAAAAGATTGGGGTTTCTAGAAAATTCAAACTGTAATCCAAAAGTTAGTGTTGAATCCAAAATACTTGAGAGCAATAGGCAGAGGCAACAACGTATTCAGCATCCGCCGTTGAGGTTGAGACGGTTTGTTGTTTCTTGCATTGCCACGACACCAAACGGTCTCCTAGGAATTGACTTCCCCCTGACGTTGATTTCCTATCAAGTTCACAACCTCCATAATTGCTGTCAGCAAATGCATAGAAATCAAAATCGGAATTTTGAGGATACCAAAGAACCAGTTTTGGGCTACCTTTGAGATACCTAAAAATTCTTTTAACAGCAATTAAATGAGAGAGATTAGGATTAGCCTGATAACGTCCACATTGACTTACTGCGAATATAATGTCGGGTCTGGCTCACAGTCTTATACATCAAGGATCCGATCATCGATCTATACTCTTTGGTCAACAAGGGTCGTTCAGCCATCGGCGTCAAGGCAACTTTGGAATCATTAAACCCAAACTTCTCAAGCATGTCTTCAACATATTTTCCTTGATGCGAAAGGATTCCGGTTGAATTTTTTCGAACTTGTAGCCCCAAGAACATGGTCATTTCTCCCAAAGAACTCATCTCAAATCTCTTCTTCATAACGGCCTTAAACTCTTTGCACAACTTCGATCTTGTCGACTCGAAAATGATGTCATCAACATATATATGTACAAGAATTAGGTCGGCATACACATGCTTGATGAAGAGCGTCTGATCAATCGTGCCTCTGGTATAACCATGCTCTAGCAAATGATCTGATAGAGTAGCATAGCAAGCTCGAGGAGCCTGATGTAACCCATACAGAGCCTTGTCTAATTTGCAGACATGATTTGGAAATTTTGAGTTGACAAAACCAGGAGGTTGATCAATATAAATTTCCTCTTTCACAGCTCCATATAGAATGGCAGTCCTAACGTCCATTTGATAAAAGGCGAATCACATGTAGGAACCATAAGCCAGGAAGATACAGATAGCTTCAAGGCGCACTACAGGAGCATACACTTCAGTGTAGTCAAGGCCTTTAATTTTCCGAAACCCACGAACAACCAGACGTGCTTTGTTTCGCACAATCAACCCACGATCGTCTTGCTTATTGTGGAACACCCAACATGTGTCTAAAGACTTCTTTCCATTAGGTAGCTCAACCAGCTTCCATACCCCTAATTTCTCAAATTTATTAAGTTTCTCGTGCATCGCATCAACCCAACTAGGCGCATTCAGTGCCATTTCCATGTTCTTTGGCTCAATCTGAGAAATGAAGCAAGAGTAGAGACAAGAGTTGACATCTCCATTCTGACTTCTCGTTTTAACTCCGTCGCCCAGTTGACCAATGATGTTTTTTATTAGAAGATCACGTTGAAGTCTGGTGGGAATTTCATGGTTGGTGTCATTGATTATGATAGGAAGGTTGTTGATGTTGTTGAGTCCGTTATCTGCTGAATCATCTGCCTCAGATGATCTGCAACCGTGAGAGGTGCTTGACACGTACACATTTTCTATTGGTTTAGGAAAGAGAAGCTCCCTGAATGATTGAGTAGCAGCGGAAGTATCTCTGGTCATGAATTCTCGGTCAACAGGAGTAACAGGAGTGGCTTCAGCATCAGGATTGATTCTTTGACTTGGAGAACATGAAGAAGTACTTGGAATAGCTTCATCCACCATAGGAGTCGTAGGAGGCACCAAAGGTGGTCTATACACAACATCTTCCTCTTCATCTTCAATAACAGCCTTCGTACCTGAGCAAGAACCTGACACATCATCTGAAAACACATTAAATTATTTAAATAAAGAAGCATAATCAAATAACTAGTCAGGACCGACTCAGGCATCTATCTCATTCTCTTCCAGCCAACGCACATCAAAAGATTCCACAATCTGCTTGGAGGTCTTGTTGCATACACGATAAGTAGTATGCACGGCGTATCCTACAAAGTAGCAGTTATCTGCCTTCAATTTGAACTTAGGGTTGGATTCTAGGTGAAGAAGGGTGCAGGGACATCCAAATATTCTTAAGTGAGCAATTGATGGCTTGTGATGGTACAGAAGTTCATATGGGGTCTGCATTTGTGCTTTGTTGATCTGGACACAATTCTGGATATAGCAAGCATTGTTGATTGCCTCGGCCCAGAAGAAGACCGGTAGTTTGGAATCACAGAGCATCGTCTTTGCAGCGTCTATCAGAGTACGATTGCACCATTCTGCAACACCATTTTGCTGAGGAGTTCGAACAGCACTGTACTGACGTAGTATACCCTTGTTGGCACATAAATGATCCAGAACTGCGTTCTTGAATTCTATGCCATTATTAGTTCGAAGCGCCTTCACCCTTTCATTAGTTTGATTCTCAATTATCACAATGAACTTCTTGATCAGATCAGCGATCCCACTCTTGTTGGAGAAGAAGAAAACCCACATGAACCGCGAGTATTCGTCTATCTCAACCAGGCAATAAGAGCTCTTGTTGATGTTGAGAACGTTGAACGGACCAAATAAATCCATGTGCAACAATTGAAGAACTTTGCTGAATGAATTGAGAGTCTTTGGCAAATGGGGCTTGCGATGATGTTTGCCTTGAGCACACACCACACATTTTTCAAAAGTGATAAAGTCTTTGACAGGAAGGCTACATACAATCTCGTTTTTAGCAAGACGATTCAGGTTCTTGGCATTCGCATAGCCGAGACGACGATGCCAAAGAACGGCATTGTGTTTAGAGACTTTAGAGAAAAGACAGGTGACTTGTTCTGGAATATTATGATTTATGTCGATGATGTATGCATTTACATCTGTCTTCGATTTCACCAAGATCCATTCTTAAGGGATAATGATTCCATGTTTCAAGATGAGACACTCTTTGTCAGTGAAGTGTGTTGAATAGCCTTTGTCACAGATCTGTGAGACACTCGAGAGACTGTTCTTCAGCTCGGGAGCATAGTTGACATTCTCAAAGCTAAGCACTCTGTTTGTGACAGTTCCTTTCCGGGTGATCTACACATCTTCTCCTCCCGTGAAGGAAACATACCACCCATTAAAATTCAGAATTTCATGCAGTTAGGAGATGTCTCCTGTCATGTGCCTGGAACAACCACTGTCGACATACCAGGGTCTGACGACATTCATCCGTAGTTGTTCCTGCACGATGCGCGGGATTAATTTGATTTTGGAACCCAGGTCATTGAAACACTGGGTTTTCTCTTGTTAGCAACAAATATTTCTTTTTCATTTTTTGAATTTGATTGATTACCAGATTCAGATAAAGAGGATTGAGGTGATTGGACAATTAAATATTTGGGCACCCATTTATAGTTAGGTTTAGAAACATTTACTGGTGATTTTGAAACATTTTTCTTTGGTTTTTATTGTTTGGGTTTCCGTCTAAGATTAGCAGAAGACCCAGACGAAGACTTTGACGAACCCGATCTTGGCTTAGCCACGTTCAGTTTCGTTAAAGTACCTGTTGTATTTTCATGTAAAACCTTTTTATTCTTTTCAATCTCAGCCAATTTTCTGTCTTTATTGACATTCCAATCATCATCACGAGAACGAGATCTCAGGAATTTTCTAATGAGAGATCTTCCTCGTGACTCGTTCTCTCTTCTTTATGCATAAAAAGGAACAAATGCCCGATTTGGACAATTGCGTGCAATATGACCAACAGTTCCACTGTTAAAGCATGTCTGTTTCTTAGCATAAAAACTAGGACCGCTCTTTTTTGGTTCAGTGTTCTTATTGACTCCCTTACGTTTCCCACAAGTGCATGTGCAAGTTTCAGGTTGTGTGACAGGTGTAAGTGGAGTGTATGTGCTAGTAACAGGAACATCATATTTATCAAACACATAACCACACTTATCAATAACATCTGAATCATCAAACTTTGACACAAAATCAACAAAAATCAAAACATCAGTTTTAGAGTTAGAAACAAAAGCATCATTGTTTGAAACAGAAACATCAAATTTTGAAACAATATTATTATTAGAAACACTCTCTCCAGCTGCTTTTTGCCCTGACTTAATGTGACAACCCGAAATTTCCATTCTGAACAAACCATATGAAGCCAATAGAAGTAGAACAATTACAGTGAAAACTCAGATTTCGAGTATAAGTTTGGCAGTTTTCAGGATTTTACACTTAAGGAGATATTAGGAGAGTGGATGCACTAGGGTTTTGTGCAACACTGTTATTCCAATACTCTAGGACATTAGAATTGGTTCCAGGAATAAAAGTATTTTCTGCCAAAAATATCTCAGGACTATAAATAGAATTCTGAACCAAATTGGTTCATTAGTTGAATTCCAATTAGAGAAAAGCCAAAATTCTCTCTCACGGATCATCGTGTTTTTATCCCAAATTGTGAGTACTTCGATCTAGTTATTTTATATAGCTTAGATTGTGTTTAGAAACGCCAATTACATAGCAAATCTGCAAGATTCGAGAGTTTACCGCCCAAGAACGTTCTTGGGCAGTAAACTCCAAAAAGTGGCTTAAATGCTACCTAGTCCTTTCCCCGTGACTTGTAACTACCTTAGACTTGTATGCTAGTATGTATATGACTAGAAAACATCAAAATCGGATTAAAACCCCAAGATTTGGGAGTTTACCGCCCAAGAACACTTGGGGAGTAAACTCCATTTTAAGGTCCTAAAGGGTTCCAATGACCCTCAAAGCTTTAGAACTCGAACTAGAACCCACCATTGCATGTTTAGGACACCAAAAACAATTAAAATCATTGATGAAAAGTGAGTGCACGGCCAAGGGTGTTCTTGGGCCGTGAACTCCATGTTTAAGTGCCAAAATGCCCTTAAAACCTTCCTTAAGCCAAGAGACTAATTTGGGCATGTACCTAAATGAGTTTTGGACTAGCTAACACACTTAGAACACCAAGAGTAAGGTGTTCACGGCCCAAAAGATTCTAGGGCCGTGAACTCCATAAAATGGTGCCAAATGGTGCCATAAACTCTTCTAAAGCCAAGTACAAAAGCCTAGTTTAGTTCCTAGTTAATTTAGAGACGTGAAAATACCATAAAAACCCTCCCAAGGGAGTTTACGGCCGTAAACTCCAAGGGAATATGGTCTTTGGGCCGTAAACTCCCCAAAGGAGTTAATATGGCACCCAAAAACTTGTTATAGCCTTGAAACAATTCACCACATGAGTTGTATAATTGGTAGACACCATTTAGGGACTTGGTTGAGAGTTTACGGCCAGGAGCTTACTCCCCTGGGCCGTAAACTCCAATGAACATGGTCATTAGAACTTAAACTCCCATTTGAGGTATTGTACTCCTTTGTTGCAACCCATTAGCCTCCTAGCACTTGACCAAAAGTGTTTTTCCTCGCGTTTAAATGTTTATACTTGTATAATTAGTGTTTTTAATCACTAATTATTTATATACATATGTCTTCATATGTAATTAGGATCATTGTGTGTGTCTAAAGTCTTCACTTGACACCGAGCACTTGCCCGATCCTTACTTACGATAACAGTCCGTTCAATTCCAGTCACTTACTGCAGGTGAGTTCATACCCCTTAACTAATGTTTTAAACTATTTTTAAATGTTTTATGGGGGGATACAAGTAGAATCATGCTAGCATTATATCACTCACATGTGATTAATAAGTAGAATTATGCTAGTTATTACATCAATCACATGTGATTAATATACATCATTCAAATGATTTGGCTACTCATTAGCCGTTTTACCAAACAGTTCCATCAAATAATTTTTATAAACATTTTATATGTTTTAAACTCCTTATTACACTGTACATTTTACTCTGTATATTACATTTCAAACTTATTTACAATTGTGTTTCAAACAAATGTTTCTTTATACTTAAACTGTTTTATCAAACTTATGCCTTCAAACTGTTTTATAGATTGACATCAAGTCGATCTTTTCTTAAAATAATATTTCTGTTCAAATGTTTTACAAAACTTATTTATGCTTTTATATTATAAATTGCATGCCTCTATATGTATGGTTATATAAGAAATGTTTAAAAGACTTAGGAAGGCTATCCACCCTATTTCCTTTTCGCGCTTGATATATGGTCTGGTGGGATATCCGGTACCGTCCGAAGGTCGTTTAAATATTAGTTATATATCATGTGTACATATATAGTCATAAAAGGTCTTTCCAGTTCATCCAATGCCCTTGGATAGCAAGGGTATACATCCATGTTCATACGTACCAGTTATATTACTAGTAAGCTACCATATAGGTAGTTTAGGAAGATACTAGAACTATTACTAGAACACGATATCACACAAGGAGTCAGTTCATTCATGAGTCAATACTTGCTAGATAGAGAGAACTTACATTACAACTAGTATACATAGTACATTACTATACAATTACATAATTACATTTACATAGAGATTTTGTTATAAGCATGCCTATATTTGTATAGTTATACATGTAATGTTTTAAAAGACATAGGAAGGCTATCCACCCTATTTCCTTTTTGCGCTTGAGATGTAGTCTTGTGGGATATCGGGTACCGTCCGAAGGTCGTTTAAACATTAGTTATATATCATGTATACATATATGGACATAATAGTTCCTTTTAGTCAGTTCAGTGCCTTTGGGTAGCAAAGGCATACGTTCATATAATTTTACATGATTACGCTTACATAAGTACATATACATGAATACGTTAACAAAATTGTGATCCACTGTATCGGAGCATGCCTTAAATGTCATGGCCCGAGTTGTAGCCAGAATCAGAATTCTCTTGGAGGGAGAGCATGAGTTTGCGTATAGATCTATACTGGATTGACTATCCTACACCTTGCTGCTAGCTACAGCCGGACCTGCAGGTCTGCGGGTGCCAAACGTCATTCCGTTAGTACGACCATTCATTATGTCGTTGTTACCAGTCGATAGTATGGTGCAATTAATCACATGATGCCTTAATATAAATCCGGTTTAAGGTAGTTAGTACAGCAGTGGTTCCTATAATACAACACTACAGTACTACATTTATTTTCCCTTTACATATATTTAGTGATCTTTTCACTTAAACATTTAATGTAAAAACTATATTTTACAAATGATAGTTATACTTGGGAAAATTACACACTTTTACAAGAAACAAACATATAGAACAGTTAAGTCTTCGTTGAAGACTACATTGAGAACAGTTAAGTCTTGGTAGAAGACATCTTTATATAAGGTAGGAATCATAGGGATTTCTAGGTTTTCAAACATTTTCATACTTACAGTTCATTTACAAACATTTTCAATACTTACAATTCATTTACTTACAAATTTTTACTTACAAATTAAGACACTAAAATACTTATGATCTCACCAGCTTCAAAGCTGATACTCGCTTTCAAAATTACTTGTATCCTCAGGTCGTCATAGACAGGTACCGATGCAAGGAGAAAGGAAGATGGAGCTTGTTCAAGACTTATCTTTCATTTTGATGTATGCTTTAGTGTTTATCAAAATTTGACAGAAGACATTTGTATAATAATTATATTATTAATGCAATGGATGAGGTTGTTGCTTGTTTACTAGTTTACATTGTTGTGATATTATACATGACGTCCTCCGCCCCAGAACGTTTCCGCCGTTCTTGGTTTTGGGGTGTGACAGATTGGTATCAGAGCGTTGTTTATAGTGAATTAAGTATATCAACCCATAAAAGATATACTAACTATAAATAGATAAGGGATTAAAAAATACGCTGACCAAGAGTTTATACTTTAAATAATAAAATATTTAAGTAAGTATACGTGCTGCATTCATACTAAAATCAGTGTCACTAAGACAGTACAAGAGAATTACGATTGTTGGGCAACACAAGTGGGCTTAGAGACATATGGTCAAAACTGGGAAGATATAGCCTGATCACCTATATTATCCGAGGGTTGACTAGCATGTGCCTAAGTTTAATTGTGTGCTTGCAACAATGCTAAAATCTTACCAACCCTACCACAATGAGAACAATAGAACATAACATTAAAATTAAAATACTATAGGAGTATTTGGTGTTACTATAAGTACTTTATACTTGAGAACTAAAACGGAATCTTCATTACTAAGTTGATAGTTGCTAAGTGGATACACTAAGGCTATATGTAATTAGGATGTTATAGACTTAGAATCTGTGAAAATTTTGCTTTACCCCTATTCTGTGTGAATTTGGAGTTAAGATCACTTATTCGAAGGTCTATCCTGTTTAGATTACACATAGCTGGTATGCACTTCACAAATAGCGATGTAACTAATGAAGGTTTTCTAAATAATTATCTAGATAGTTCGTCTAATAATTATTCTCTTACCCTAAATTCTCGCATAGAAAACATAGCTGGACTCCATCCCCTCGGCAACCAGTATCTTCCGAATGAAGTCATAGCTGGTTGGTTTGGAGAAGAACCAGATAATGATCATCCTATCCCCTTGAATGATCACCATGATGAAGACCTTTCGTATGATGTTAACTCTGAACCAGAGGTTGAGAACCTACCCCGAGCAGCTCCCTTTCCAATTCCTAACCCTCGTCCGGCTTTTCATGGCCCGGCCCTGAGTGAGTGGTATGCTTGGAAACATGGAGCCAAGGACAAGATCAGCCTATGCCATTTGATGGCGATCGAAGATTTTACGACTTGAGCAACGGGGGCTCAGCAGATAGAGTCTTGCCAATCTTGGTCCGCAGAGTGGCCCAAAATGAGATTCAAGGCAGGACAGCCCTACATCAGATTACTGAAGTTGTCGCCTATGCTAGAATGCATACCCTCCGCACCATTCTTCTAGAAGATGCTCACGAAAGATCAAAGAGAAACCATGAAACCCTGCTGCAAGCACTGGCTGAATCACGAGCCGAAGTCATAGAGCTCCGAGTACGCCAGATGGTGTGCGAAAGACACCTACTTGATATGGAACGTCAACTGGCTAAACTGAGATTTCACCAGAGGGATGACCGTCGCCAGTAGTAGACGCTTTACTGTATTTCTTTATTAACAAGGAATCGTGGTTTCTATCTATGCCCGATGTGGCATTTTCTATGAAATTACCTTGTACCGTAAGTACTTTAAGTTAGGTCCTTATGCTGTCAAGAATTATCTTCTCTGGATATGATGTAAGACCTTTACAAGGTCATTTTCCCGAATCTTTACATCGTGAATATCAAAAATATTGACAGCCCTTGTGTCATTCTTCATTCGAGTACTCTTATCATACTTTCATTGGGGTCTATCTGAAACATGCTTTAGTCAAGTCATTGGACTATAGTGATTTATCTCCGGAGACATTTCCATGTCACTTTCAGTGGTTGGACCTTGTTATTCACCAACCCATGACACCTCGGCTTGCACAACAAACGTTTTGAGACCATTCTATGAACGTACTTCTACTCATTACTAGGATTGCATCATAGGGATGTAGGTCAAACCTTCGCGAACATACTTCCATTCCGTACTAAGACTGCATCATAGGGATGTAGGTCAAACTTTCGAGAACATAGTCGTACTCTTTACATGAACAATCTAAGTACATCAAGGGTCAACCAGAATCGCTCACAAAACCCTTATCTTTCGTGTTACAGAATCATATCGTCATCAAGAAAGAATCAGCTTCATACGTACATCTCTTTCTTCTAGATCGCTTTTCCAGCGAAGACGTTATATCAGAACACCGAAGTACTCATGCCAGGAGTACCTCTTAGTTATTTTTCTTTCTGAAGAAATCCCCGAAGTACCACTCGTGCAGTACGTCAAGTTCAATCCAACGATTTATACGATTGATCTATCACTGAGGAATGTATGCATAAGAGTGATATATAATCAAGGTTCTACCGGTTTAGAATTGATGATTCCACTTTAACTTCTTTTTCCCCAATAGGATGTGAGCTTAAAGAAGAATCAGTTATTCGACTACCTTTTCAATATTAATTATATACGACTCGTATACCTGAATTTTTGATTGTGAAACCATGTATGAATTCTAAAATGAACTTCAGGACGGAGAACTGCTCAAGACTACGAGTAATCACATCGTCATGTGAACAAACTTAGAACCCAGTACGACTATTATAAACCGATCACCCTATAATTTAAACACCTACGGAGATACAAGAACAGTCCGGACAACTTAGCGAACTACACAGAAATAGAATTAGAAGACTAGGTTTCTCACCCTAGAGAACCCCGGTCATATTCTTCCAGAGATCGACGGATCGCATAGTATGTATCTCGGTTATCGAGGACTCCGTCAAGATTTTTCATTAGAAATCGTTATCTCTGCCTCGCGTAGACGAAATGGTTGAGCAAACGCAAGGAAAGAAACTACTTCCAGGAATGGATCTGAGATCCGAATATCACCAGTTCGAGTGTTAGGGAAGGATGTTCGGAAGACTATCTCCTGAACTCAATGCGGACACTTCGAGTCCGTAGTGATACCCTTTGGATAGGACTAATACGCCCATAGTTTTCATGAGCTAAATAAATAGGATTACGTCTTTCTTACTTGGATCAGTTCGTCATTTCTACATGTAATGACTTACTTCTCTACCCTCGTAGTAAGAAGGAAACCCATGGAAACATTTCCTACAGAGGAACTTTAGCGAAGTTCTCTAGGCACGAGTTTTGAAATTGAAGAGTCAAATTTCTATGACACACTGTTAGTAATGTGGGAAATTTTGAGTACTCTTTCAATTTGTCAAAGCCGATGAGCATTTGTCGACACCAGAGACGCCGACAGTCATTCGCCAAATTCTAGGTCTTATCGACCTACTGTCTTAGTTCATTCAAAACTCCTCGCAAATTACAGAAACCCGTACGACTTTGACCCAGCAAGGGGTGACCCTTGACTAGGAAGTTAAGCAAGAAGAGGAACCTTTGGAATTCCAAGTGAGTGACCAAGCTCTTTAGGTTAACGCACTCTGGGAATGGCTTAATACGCTTCGTATTGCATGGAAAGCTAAATCCAAGATAAATAGGACCTCCGAGATTCTTATCAGAATCGGTCCTGTGCCTCGCACAAACTAGACCTACTCCGTGAACTCAGTAACGTACATTATACACTTAGCGTCTCGTTCGTGAAGCCATACCTTTCCCTTAGGACTCTTGTAAGTCCACTCGTCGAGATCCTCGCCTTCGTATTAGAACCGTAGTGACCCTCGACCGAGAGGTCAAGCGGACAAAGCAGCGTCATCGCCCGATAGTGAAGGTTCGTTGGGATTCCAACCGAGAACCTGATTTCACTTAGGAGCACTAGAACCAATAGATTACGAAGTTTCCTACTCACGACTTGATCATTCGTACCTACTTCCTTGCCTAAATTCTAATTTCGGGACGAAATTCCCTTCAACAGGGGGATGATGTGACAACCCGAAATTTCCATTCTGAACAAACCATTTGAAGCCAATAGAAGTAGAACAATTACAGTGAAAACTCAGATTTCGAGTATAAGTTTGGCAGTTTTCAAGATTTTACACTTAAGGAGATATTAGGAGAGTGGATGCACTAGGGTTTTGTGCAACACTGTTATTCCAATACTCTAGGACATTAGAATTGGTTCCAGGAATAAAAGTATTTTCTGCCAAAAATATCTCAGGACTATAAATAGAATTCTGAACCAAATTGGTTCATTAGTTGAATTCCAATTAGAGAAAAGCCAAAATTCTCTCTCACGGATCATCGTGTTTTTATCCCAAATTGTGAGTACTTCGATCTAGTTATTTTATATAGCTTAGATTGTGTTTAGAAACGCCAATTACATAGCAAATCTGCAAGATTCGAGAGTTTACCGCCCAAGAACGTTCTTGGGCAGTAAACTCCAAAAAGTGGCTTAAATGCTACCTAGTCCTTTCCCCGTGACTTGTAACTACCTTAGACTTGTATGCTAGTATGTATATGACTAGAAAACATCAAAATCGGATTAAAACCCCAAGATTTGGGAGTTTACCGCCCAAGAACACTTGGGGAGTAAACTCCATTTTAAGGTCCTAAAGGGTTCCAATGACCCTCAAAGCTTTAGAACTCGAACTAGAACCCACCATTGCATGTTTAGGACACCAAAAACAATTAAAATCATTGATGAAAAGTGAGTTCACGTCCAAGGGTGTTCTTTGGCCGTGAACTCCATGTTTAAGTGCCAAAATGCCCTTAAAACCTTCCTTAAGCCAAGAGACTAATTTGGGCATGTACCTAAATGAGTTTTGGACTAGCTAACACACTTAGAACACCAAGAGTAAGGTGTTCATGGCCCAAAAGGTTCTAGGGCCGTGAACTCCATAAAATGGTGCCAAATGGTGCCATAAACTCTTCTAGAGCCAAGTACAAAAGGCTAGTTTAGTTCCTAGTTAATTTAGAGACTTGAAAACACCATAAAAACCCTCCCAAGGGAGTTTATGGCCGTAAAATCCAAGGGAATATGGTCTCTGGGCCGTAAACTCCCCAAAGGAGTTAATATGGCACCCAAACACTTGTAATAGCCTTGAAACAATTCACCACATGAGTTGTATAATTGGTAGACACCATTTAGGGACTTGGTTGAGAGTTTACTCCCCTGGGCCGTAAACTCCAAAGAACATGGTCATTCGACCTTAAACTCCCATTTGAGGTATTGCACTCCTTTGTTGCAACCCATTAGCCTCCTAGCACTTGACCAAAAGTGTTTTTCCTCGCGTTTAAATGTTTATACTTGTATAATTAGTGTTTTTAATCACTAATTATTTATATACATATGTCTTCATATGTAATTAGGATCATTGTGTGTGTCTAAAGTCTTCACTTGACACCGAGCACTTGCCCGATCCTTCCTTATGATAACAGTCCGTTCAATTCTAGTCACTTACTGCAGGTGAGTTCATACCCCTTAACTAATGTTTTAAACTATTTTTAAATGTTTTATGGGGGGATACAAGTAGAATCATGCTAGCATTTTATCAATCACATGTGATTAATAAGTAGAATTATGCTAGTTATTACATCAATCACATGTGATTAATATACAACATTCAAATGATTTGGCTACTCATTAGCCGTTTTACCAAACAGTTCCTTCAAATGATTTTTATAAACATTTTATATGTTTTAAACTCCTTATTACACTGTACATTTTACTCTGTATATTACATTTCAAACTTATTTACAATTGTGTTTCAAACAAATGTTTCTTTATACTTAAACTGTTTTATCAAACTTATGCCTTCAAACTGTTTTATAGATTGACATCAAGTCGATCTTTTCTTAAAATAATATTTATGTTTAAATGTTTTACAAAACTTATTTATGCTTTTATATTATAAATTGCATGCCTCTATATGTATGATTACATAAGAAATGTTTAAAAGACTTAGGAAGGCTATCCACCCTATTTCCTTTTCGCGCTTGAGATGTGGTATGGTGGGATATCGGGTACCGTCCGAAGGTCGTTTAAATATTAGTTATATATCATGTGTACATATGTAGTCATAAAAGGTCTTTCCAGTTCATCCAATGCCCTTGGATAGCAAGGGTATACATCCATGTTCATACGTACTAGTTATATTACTAGTAAGCTACCATATGGGTAGTTTAGGAAGATACTAGAACTATTACTAGAACACGATATCACACAAGGAGTCAGTTCATTCATGAGTCAATACTTGCTAGATAAAGAGAACTTACATTACAACTAGTATACATAGTACATTACTATGCAATTACATAATTACATTTACATAGAGATTTTGTTATAAGCATGCCTATATTTGTATAGTTATATAAGTAATGTTTTAAAAGACTTAGGAAAGCTATCCACCCTATTTCCTTTTCGCGCTTGAGATGTGGTCTTGTGGGATATCGGGTACCGTCCGAAGTTCGTTTAAACATTAGTTATATATCATGTATACATATATGGACATAATAGTTCCTTTCAGTTAGTTCAGTGCCTTTGGGTAGCAAAGGCATACGTTCATATAATTTTACATGATTACGCTTACATAAGTACATATACATGAATACGTTAACAAAATTGTGATCCACTAGCATGCCTTAAATGTCATGGCCCGAGTTGTAGCCAGAATTCTCTTGGAGGGAGAGCGTGAGTTTGCGTATAGATCTATATTGGATTGACTATCCTACACCTTGCTGCTAGCTACAGCCGGACCTGCAGGTCTGCGGGTGCCAAACGTCATTCCGTTATTACGACCATTCATTATGTCATTGTTACCAGTCGATAGTATGGTGCAATTAATCACATGATGCCTTAATATAAATCCGGTTTAAGGTAGTTAGTACAGCATTAGTTCCTATAATACAACACTACAGTACTACATTTATTTTCCCTTTACATATATTTAGTGATCTTTTCACTTAAACATTTAATGTAAAAACTATATTTTACAAATGATAGTTATACTTGGGAAAATTACACACTTTTACAAGAAACGAACATATAGAACAGTTAAGTCTTGGTAGAAGACTACATTGAGAACAGTTAAGTCTTGGTAGAAGACATCTTTATATAAAGTAGAAATCATAGGGATTTCTATGTTTTCAAACATTTTCATACTTACAGTTCATTTACAAACATTTTCAATACTTACAGTTCATTTACTTACAAATTCTTACTTACAAATTAAGACACTAAAATACTTATTATCTCACCAGCTTCAAATCTGATACTCGCTTTCAAAATTACTTGTATCCTCAGGTCATCATAGACAGGTACCGATGCAAGGAGAAAGGAAGATGGAGCTTGTTCAAGACTTATCTTTCATTTTGATTTATGCTTTAGTGTTTATCAAAATTTGACAGAACACATTTGTATAATAATTATATTATTAATGCAATGGATGATGTTGTTGCTTGTTTACTACTTTACATTGTTGTGATATTATACATAACGTCCTCCGCCCCAGAACGTTTTCGCCGTTCTTGGTTTTGGGGTGTGACACTTAATGGTGAATCTGCATAGGAAGTAGAAATGTTAGTATCCTTTTCACTAGCACTACTCTCCAACATAGGTACAGTAGGTTTGCCATATACAAGATATTCCTCTCTGTCTATTTCTTCCCGGGTCATAGGGATAACAGTATAATTGTGATTAAATGGAGGAGGGACACTCTCATACCCTAGACCTACCTGCTTCTTGTCTTTCCATCTTATTTGTTTCTCTATTATGGTTGCAACTCTTTCACTTGACACATCAAACTTTTTGAAATTGAAATCAACATTTTCAAACCAAATTTTTAATGTGTCAAGCTCGTCAGTCACAGTGGCAAGTTGTTTCTTGATAAAATTGTAGTTCTCACACTTATTGCTATACTCTTCCTGTAATTTCCTAAAATCCTTAGTTTTGGTCTCTAATTGTTCTTTTAGTGGTCTCTTCCCCTTCCTAAGGTTGTATCCTTCGTACTTTAGGTCCTCGTTTTCTCTACGCAGTAATTCGATTTGTTCACGTAAAATTTTAACAGTATCAATGCATGTTTGAGAACAAGAAATTTGACTGACTTCTTTCTTCTCAGGCTCAGGGGTGGTGGATACCATAAAGGCAAAATGTAACTCCATCATCTATTCTTCAGGTCCCTCTCCAACATTCTTCTCGGTGACTTCACTTATCTAGGCCAAATGTGCATTTCCTGGTCCTAAAATGTTCAAGGCCTGAATTTGGTCTTCCCAATCAAATGATTGAGCTACCACCGCTAGATTTGCAGTCTCGTTGTTAGCAGCAGCTCCCCTGTTATTTCCATCTGGCACCATTTTCCTTTGATGATTTACTCTTCTATCAGGATTTGGACAATCACGAGCAAAGAAACCAGGCTCGTGACAGTTGAATCACCTTAATTTTCCTTTGTTGAATCCAACCTTCTTCTCTGCATTTACGCCCCCGTTATTCTTTCCAGTTTTCTTGGCAATTTTCTTAGCCCTGAATACCGCCATTGCAATCTACATCCTATGGGTGAATCTGATCAAGATCAGCGAAAGAAATCTGAGGAGGCAATTCTCTAGCCACAAAGGCATTGTAGCAATTCACCAGGCTAGAGGCTAGGTCCATGTTCTCTTCGGCTTCTTTGGGAGAAAAGGTGGTAACAAGAGCTTTTGAGGAGGATGCTTCATGTGGATAAGACATGGATGGTGGAACAACATGGGATGGTGGTTGTGGAGTAGAAAAAGTAGGATTTTGTGGAGCAGTAAAGGATGAAAAGGCATTGTTTGATGAAATCCCCAGATTTGCAGTCGAATAGGAGTTCACATGGTTAATTTGCCTTTGCTTGTCATCAAAACCACAGGCTTTAATGATTTCCATTGTTTCTGCAAGACTGAGTCGGTTGAGATCCTTTGTCTTCTTGATAACAGATACATTCATGTCCCATGACTTGGGGAGAGGGTTCAGCAGTTTCTTGATAATCTCTTATCGAGACACTGAAATTCCAACATAACTCATCTCAGTGGCAAGAGTAATAAATCGTTGTAGTTGAGCCTCCAATGATTCTCCAACAATATGATTAAACATGTTGAACTTCTTTCTGAGCATGTCTTGTCGGCTCTGTTCATGTCTTCATTTCCTTCATAGACTTCAATTAATGCTTCCCACAGAGCTTTGGCTGAGTCATACTCCCTGAATCCTTGTGCAATTTTCGGAGATAAAGCCATTGTCAGTGTTGCGAGAGCCTTTTCTTGGTCTTCAATTTTCTCGAAATCCTCATCTATGTAATTTGCAACATCTTTTTCGACAATGGTTCTTTCAAGTGTAGTAGTGATTCTAACTGGACCCTTCAGAATGTTGCGCCATATCTTGAAATCCTTCATTTTAATGTATTTCTCCATTCTGTACTTCCATTCAGGAAATCCTTCAGCTGACAGAAGACACGAGATTCTTGTGGTAGTTCCCATGATTGAATCCAACTCCTGATGAACTGTCATGTTTTGTGGTTCCATTTTTTTAAATTTTCTTAATTGACTGAAAATAAAACTTGTAAAGAAAACACAATCGAAAAGAGGTTCAAACTGAGAACACGCTTTACAGCCAAAGAGGGTTTACGGTCGAAAAGAGTTTACAACCGTAAACCATTTACGGTTGGGAACACTTTACGACTCACAACTAAAATTAGGTTCACAGTTGAAAACAAAGGTTTACATTTGAAAACAGGTTGTTTACAATTGAAAAGAGTTTATAACCGAAAACACAAGAGGTTTACGGCCAAAAACGAGTTTACAACCGCAAACAGATGAACAGTTTACAGCTGAAAATACCCATAGTTTGATGAAAACAACTGATTTCGAGCAGATCTTTAATCCCTTTGGCCTTGAAATTAGGATCAACAGCAGAAACCTAGTAACAAAGCTTGAACAATCACAAAAATGAGGAATAATTCCAGCCGAAAACTAAGCTTGAACAATTTTGATACTAGTATGGATCTGATACCAATTGTAAGTCCCCAAATCTTGAACCAACTAGTGATCAAACACAAGAACAAGCAATAATAAATGAAAACAAGAAGGAGTAGAAGCAAGAATGATCCAAATTGCACACGTTTCTATTGAACCGCAAACGTCTGGTACAATGGACACACACATACAACCATACGCTACTTCTGACAACACTAACACTATATATAGGGAACATGAACAATCAACGAGTTCACAGCCGTAAATAGACTAACAACCGCAAACACCAATTGAACCAAAAACACCCTGTTTTCGGTTCACTTAACCGTAAACCCTATAAACACCTAAACAAAGACTAACAAGACTCATACAAATGAATGCCTAGCCCAAACCAACAAAATATGACCTAACAGGGGAGTATGCCAAGCGTACATGTGTATGCTTAGCATACTAGGGCGCGCCCTAGTATGTAGGGCGTACATATGTATGTAGGGTGTACGTTCCATGCATGAAAACCCTATTTTTAGGGTTTGGCTCATATTTAAACCTAATTATAGTCTCATTTTCCCTCACTTCATCAGCCTCCATCTCCTTGATACGTTTTTGCAACCCTAATACATCTTGTGAAACATTTTTAAGCTTGAGTGTGTGTGTATGTGTTTTTTGTGCTTTTGAAGAAGAAGTAAGGAAGAGGAGACCACCTTGGAGGAGTGAAGCACTTTAGATCCAGGATCACACCACCTTTTGGCACCATTTTGAGGTATCAAGTTCAGAACATGGTGAAGTTTCATTTAGATCTAGTGTTGGAATGGTTTTTGGTCCTTTTTCTCCTAAATGTGGAGATTCATGAACACAACATGTTCTTGACCCATTAAGTTGTCCTTTCCTACCCTTGGAGGGGTCTTAAGTCATAAAAATGGGTTCCAAGTGGTTGGTTTGATCGCATGCATCATTTAGAAGGTCTTAATGGTTTAAGAAGTTAAGTTAAGCAGTTAATTGACATGCAAAGTCATAAAGTTGGAAACCTTATGACTCTTGAGGGTGTTTTAGCCATGGATCTAAAAAAATGGACGTGAGAGCTTACGCCATTAAGCTCTTAATGATATTTTTGGTGGTCTGGGAGTACGCCCTGCATACCTAGAGTACGCCTTGCGTACAAGGTCAACCGCCCCGATGGTTGTCAATATCTGAGTACACCCAACGTTCATTTAGAGTATGCCCTGTTCACTCACTCTATGGTGACTCGGATGAGTTGACTCGACTGAGTTGACTCGGTTGGGTTGGCTCAGTCGACTCAATGGATTTGACCAGTTTAACTTTCACTTTGACAGAGTTTGACCTAAGGGTATTTTGGGATTTTGCTTGTGATTTGTCATTGGGTGGTTAGGTGACGGTTAAAACTGAGATTCGGAGTCGAGACCTCATCAACTTTTGTCTAGTTTGTGAGGTGAGTTTTCATCATTGTACTTACGGGTCAAAGGCACCAAGGCCGACCCATTGGATTATATATCATGTTATGATAGTATGTTATCGTGTTTTAGTTATATGTTAGATCGGTATCTTGGTATATAGGATAACGTTACGCTTAGTGATATGTAGATCTATCTGATTGTCTGATGACTGGTTATATGTGTGTTTATTTATTATGTATATGGCGACGTATTATGCGTGGTTGGGTTGAGGCAGACCATTGTAGACAAAAGGACAAGAGACCCAGGCCGTCCCGGATAGATTGAAGGCCTGAGAGGCGTACCAGTCTGGACGAAGGCCTAGAGAACAGTCCAAATAGGCTGAAGGCCTAGTGAGGCGGTCCAATCATGATGAAGGTTCTGTGAGCTGTCCAGATAGTGTGTAGGCCGGTGCGGCGTTCCAGTCAGCCTGAAGGCTTTACATGCATGTTGTTGCTTGTTTTGTGTATGTGGTGGTACTTTGGGGGAACTCACTAAGCGTTGGCTTACAGTTTTGGGTTATGATTTTAGGTACTTCGGATGACCGCAAAAAGGAGAAGGTGTGACCATACACATCCTCATGTTATGATTTATGATTTTCGAAGACTCTGATATTTTGAAATTATTTTAAAAATTATGATTTGTAAACAATTTATGGATTTGGGTTGATTTTAAAAATTCAAATTTCTTGTGATTTTTGTGGATGTTACATGGACTATTAAGTTGATTCATAATCCATGACTCAGTCCGCAATGATATCTTGAAAGAAACAAAAGAGTAACTAATCACTTATCTAAAGGCCAATTCTTGATAAGATCAGAGTTCGATAGTTGTTGTGGAAGGCACACTTTGTTGATTGTTCAATGTCTCTTTGACCAACAGAGTTGATGAATTGTCCAGATAGCCTGAAGGCTCTCATGCATGCGTTGGCTTACAGTTTTTGGGTTATGGTTTCAGGTACTTCGGATGACCGCAAAAAGGAGAAGGTGTGACAATACACATCCTCATGTTATGATTTATGATTTTCGGAGACTTTGATGTTTTGAAATTATTTTGAAAACTATGATTTGTAAACAATTTATGGATTTGGGTTGATTTTAAAAGTTCAAATTTCTTGTGATTTTTGTGAATATCACATGGACTGTTAAGTTGATTCATAATCCATGACTCAGTCCACAAATGATATCATGAAAGAAATAAAAAAGTAACTGATCACTTATCTAACGGCTAATTCTTGATGAGATCAGAGTTAGATAGTTGTTGTGGAAGGCACAATTTGTTGATTGTTCAAAGTCTCTTTGACCAATAAAGTTGATGAATTGTCCACGTGGGAGACCGTTGGAAATAGATATCCAATGTCATAACTAATTGGTGCGATTTTGGGAATGATAACAAAGTCATTTTTGGGTTGCTCTCAAAATCAAGAATAGTAAGAAATGATTTTAGGATATTGAGGAAAAGGTTTATTAACTTATTATATAAATAATAACTTAATTAGAAACTAGAATTAATTTGGGATTAAATGGAATTAATATGGAGGTACAAGGACTAAATGTTAATTGTTCAATAATTGAACAAATGGGACATTCTAGAACCCTCTTGATGTGGACAGTTTTGGGAGCCTATTTGGAGGGTTCTAGAATTGTTCCATTCATTAGATAAGACAATGATTTGAATATAGATTAATTCTTATTATTTAATTGATTCAAATCAAGGTTATCATGTCACCTTCTCAAATATATAAAGGGGGCTTGGGGAGTTGGAATTTCGTCAAATCCTCTCCTCCTAGAAGGATGAAGAAATTATTCTTCCACTCTCTTTCTCTCTAGCTTCTCTATTTAGTTTTAGGGTTCTTGGCTTTTGGGTGTGAAACATTAGCGGTACTCTCTCTTAGGTACTAGTCTTCCAAGAAGCAACAAGAGATCAAGGAATCAAGAAGACAAATCGATTTGTCTAAAGGTATGTATACGAATTCTTATCCATTAGCTTGTTAAATAAGTTTTAAAAGTATAATGCTATAATAATAAAACATAGAATCCTAGGGTGCATGTACACTTAGTTTACTATTGAATGCGTATGTTGCCATAACTAGTGTAGAGATGCATAGAAAACCCAACAAGCGTATTTTATGTGATAAAATGTAATGTAATATGTGAATTATTGATTGTGTTATGCGTTAAGTTATGTATTGCATATAATATGTATAATGAGTAAGTATTGTGTTTACTCACTAATCCTTAGGCTTACATATTCTAGTTTATGTTTTTAGTTGCAAGACCTTAATGTTCGAAGAGGGAGGAGTTGGCTTGACTGCGATATCTAGACATTCTCAGAGGGTCATGGCATCTAGTTTATCCATTTCATGTTATGTTATGGTTTTCAAAACAAAACTCAGCTTCCACATTTTATGATGGTTTTGTTGATGAAACATGCTACAATGTTTTTATGATTTTTTTTAACGATCATGAATGAAAACTTTAGTAAAACCTATACTTTGAATTAAAAAAATAGATTATATTTTGGAATGTTACAGCACAATAATCACACATATATCATATTACTAAATTATTTAGGGTTGTTACAATTATAAAGCTAAAAAAAAGAAGGCGAAAAGCCCTCATTGATAAACACTGAGAGGAAATGCTCTTGATCGTCACTAATGTATCAATTAATTTAGTGACCTACAATCCTCTTTGTGTGGTAGATGATACTTTCTTCTTCCAGGAGACACAAACCTCTTAGTTCCGGTATCATACTAAATTATGGCATAATCTAACCAACAAGACAACTTATGGAAAACTGTCATCTCCTTCTAGAAAACTCGAAACGACGCTCTGTTTTTGCATTGGAAACTAGACATCCACGCATTTCTGACCATATATCATGCATACCATAACATCGATATGACAAAAAATAACTAGTTTGTTAGCGAAAAGTCACTATTGCTACGTTTAGTACATACATTCTCGAGCATAACACAATACACCCTCCAAAATTATGGGAGGGGGGGGGGGGGGTTTAATAGTCGGCCACTCCAATAAAACCTTCATCTCGACACATACAATCTTATCTTAATTTCATGTTAAACGGATGCAAAATGTAGAATCGACTCCGAAAATCGGCAAAGGTACCAAAACATCGCACCACAAACCTAACGCAAATGACTTTGCTACCAAATCGCAAGCCTCACTTAATTTCATTCCATTAAAAACATCTCAAAAGGAAAGAATACTATGTATACACGCACTAGAAGCCATATCTTCACAAACACTATAAGTAGCTCCTCCATAGATGCTGTAATGTTTCTTTTGCAATCAACATGTTTTTAATCCAACATTTCATATCAAGGAAGCTTCAAGATCATCATCCTCTTGTCCTTAACTGACCTCAAGGCCTTGATTGGATTAATAACATAGTTTGAACAATAAAGTGAAGTGATGTAACATGACACATTTTGAAATCCAACATCTCATATCAAGGAAACTTCAAGATCACCATCCTCTCAACTGACCTCAAGGCCTTGGTTGGATTAATGACATAGTTTGAGCAATAAAGTGAAGTGATGTAACAATAACATGACAGTAAAAAGTACAAAATGAATATATATATATATATATATATATATATATATATATATATATATATATATATATATATATATATATATATATATATATATATATATATATATATATATATATATATATATATATATACCTTATAACCTAAATGAGAATAGGATGGGTATTCATATGTGTTTAGTTTGATTATTAGACTTAGTTTCAATTTTACAAATAATTTAAAAGTATTATATTATTTCAGTCATTTGGTCCTTATAATTATATAACGTATAAAAATAGATTAACATTTTTTTATAACATTTGGTCCTTAAGTTATATAAATAAAAAAATAGATAAATAAACGTTTTTTAGCATAATTTATAAAACAAGAAATATTTATTTCTTTAAATTTATATATTTATTTTGGATTCTTTTCATCATATGATGTGATCCATGTATTTTAAGATCTTTTTGTGATGTTAACTTGTATATTCAAAGTATTAAAGTGAAAGAATTGACAAGGAAAAGAGAAGACGTTGAATAGGGTTTGCCAGAAGAAAGAGATAAAGGGAGATGGGATGTCGTCTATCGCACGTGGTTCGCACGAGGGGAACATAAGCTGTGCCGCGCGGCGGTTGGGAGACGTTGCTAAATTATTGTACCGTACACCTCCTGAAAAATAGAAATACTTTTATTTAGAGATATTTTTAAATTAGCTCCTTCTACTTCTTCATGATTGACATCACTACGTTGCGTTTTTACTTCCCTCCACTACTACTACCTACCATCATCACACTTCTATAACATGCTCAACAAAACTTAGGATGTTATGAACTTAGCCTACCTATAGTTAGTGAATTATTTTCATATATATATATATATATATATATATATATATATATATATATATATATATATATATATATATATATATATATATATATATATATATATGGAAAAAGTGAATATACCCTTAAGGGTATATAAGCTTAGGTATCCAAACACACTTAATACATCATTTTGTTTGATATACTCATTATAATGTTCTTAAACTTCAACCTTAACTTGATTTACTTTCAAGATATTCGAAATTTCTCTATTATATTGTTCTTACATCACATCTTTTTTTCAAACACCTACTAGGCTATATATATTATACTTGAAAATGAAAATTATATAAAAGGAAGATAAATGTGTAATTTATAAAAATCTTGTAATAATCAAATTAGAAGTTAAATTATAAGAACATTGGAGAATTAGAATGTATTATATGATACAAAACGACGTAGTATAGTGAGTTTGGGTACCTAAGCTTATATACCCTTAAGGGTATATTCATTTTTCCCATATATATATATATATATATATATATATATATATATATATATATATATATATATATATAGGAATGAGTTCTATGGAAAACAAATAACTAGGGCAACATCTACCGGAACCAATAATCAAATGACACGCGTCTATTTCTTTTTTCACAAGTAATGTATGGAGGAAGTGATGTGTTGTCATGTTTTCATTGGTTCAAATATGTGTTGTCCTAATCATTCATTTTCCATATAACTCTTCCATATATATATATATATATATATATATATATATATATATATATATATATATATATATATATATTTTCACACATAGTTAGTGAATTATTTTCGTCAATGTTATATTTTCACACATTTTGTTTGGGTCATATAGAGCTTCTGTCTTAAAGTCCACACAAATGATCTAAGCATCGTTTATTATTGGCAAACTAGGTGTGAGACCCGTGTATCACACGAGTTTATAAAAAAAGTTTAATATAAAATTATAAGCAATACATATTTTTTAAAATAATAATCACATAAATACAAAGAATATAATAAATAAAACAAGTAATAAAGGTTATAGAGCATTTATTATGAAATTTAATAGAATGATCTACTTTACATATATAAATCTCATTAAAATATAGATTTTAAATTTAAGAAAAATGAAAAATTTAAGAAAATAATAAGCAGAAAAGAAATAATTCAAAAACTCTTAGAAAATAACATGTGTCAAATTCAATAAAAACTTAACATTTGACAAAATTGATTTTTATTTATTAGGTTAGATGATATACATATATGCAAGCGGAGGCATGATTTTATCACTAAGTATTGCTGATATCACAGTAGTAATGACACAATAATAATAAAAAAAAATTTCAAAATTTTTTACACTAGGTTTTTGGAAGTAATATAGAACCACCCCTATACATATTACATATAACATATATGATCGTAATGTGGGTGATTTTTCACACACACACAAAAAAAAAAAGTTATTGTTTTTATATTAAATTGAATGTTACTGCAATCCCGTCCTTCAATGCAATTCTCCTTTGTAGTTTTGTTTCTTGCTTTTTTGGTCTTATTTTTATATTTTCTCTAACTTTTTCTCCTTTATAAAATTATAAAAAAGTTTATAAAGAGGTCCTCAATACCTTTTATTGAAAAAAAAATAAACTATTATCATGACTTTTTTTTTTTTTTTTTTTTTACAAAAACCTATTATCATAAACTTTATGCAACCATTAACCATAAACAGGCATATGAACTCATATGTTTTACTAAAAATTATTATCATAAATACTTTTTAAAAACTTTGATGCAATTCTTCAAATATGTTAAAAAAACGATAGTGATAACTATAAGGTGGTCACACTCTTGACAAATAGTCTATATTTTTTTTTTAAAAACCATATATTAAAAAGACACTAGTATAAAGCTAGGTAAAAAACCAATTACAAAATATTAAACGGTTGTTAAAGCCAACAATATAGTTTTTATTTCTATTAGTGCTATACACATTAACTTATATCATAAACTAATTTACATAATCTAGATGGATTTTTTAAAAATTTTAATTAAAAGCTTTTATTTTAGGGACGAAAAATCATTAATTCATTCATTTGGATACATCTCATTCTTGTAGTTTGTCTCAATTCACACTATTGGTCCTATTAACATACTATCGAAGGCAATCAACTTTCATAACCACCATTAAAATAGGTAATGTGCTTTCAAGAAATTTGTAAATATGATCATTTTTCCCTTACTCGACCCCGCCCCTATTGGGACCAAATTTATAACATTTCTTCTAGTATAATGAATTATATAAGGCAATATACTATCAAAAAATTTTAACTGTGAAAATTTTGCCCTTACACACCCCACATCCCATAAGGACCGAAATTGTAACAATTTTTATATAATAGAATTATCTAAGGCAATGTACTTTCACAACTACCACAAAAATTGACAATATATTTTTAGGGGAACATCCAAATGCAAAGTACTTTTTGGGGCAACAACATCAACATGAACCTCTCACTACTAATCACCATTCACCACCAACCACTAATCACCAATCACCAATCACCACCATTGCATCATTTTTTTTTATAAAAACTACTCATGTCACCACCATCACAACCACCATTACATTAATCATGTCACAACCTTACTCCTTCCACCACTCATGTCATTGTCTCACTACAATCAACACCATCACAACGGCAAAAACATCACTCATGTCATCACTCTCACAACCACTACTCATGTCACCACACTTACAACCACCATAACACAACTCCTGTCACCATACTCACAACGATATCAACATCATCCTACTTTTGTTAGCAGTACTACCAATTTGAAATACCCAAATAAAAAAGAAATGAGTTTTCACTTTCACACAACGACTAATCTACATAATATCAATCCTTATTATATTCTATTAACTTGCATCATTCTAACATCTTAAAAAATTATTTTGATACAAACAATACCAAGCAACTTCTTGACATAAACATTACCAAGAAAATTATGAACATAAACATTACCAATCAAACATAACACAATCTAAACTTTACCATTATCAAATTAGATATCATAATTAAGGATACATACATCACCAAGAAAACTAAAACATATTGTTTTGACATAAACATTACCAACAATAACAACAAGAAAACATATAATTTCTTTGAATAAATCCGCACATCATTGACTCATTGATGAGTTGAAAACTCTTAAGATCAATTAGATTCAAACAAGTAAAAGCAATAAAAAACAGAACATGAATCAAGAATGTGTCGAATGATTATAAATCATAACCTCAGAAGAGCTCGATAAAGAACTACTACTGTAGAGGTGTGTAGGGTTTATAATGACACGATTAACAAATACACGATGCATGCATGCACCTTAAGTAATAAAACCCTAATCATTAATCATGGGTGGACAGGCCCAACCCGGATACACAAAACACTAAGTAAAAGGACTAAAAGACGCAATACTAAAAACTCAACAATCTCCCCCTTTGCGTCGATTGAGGCGAGAGTCCTTCACTGCTGAGTTCGCTTCTGCACTTCAAATACTTTCGAAATCACACCCAATTGAACCTTCCAAACTTGGATATACCATTGAATCATATCCAAAAAGCACTTCTTGTCACCTTTGCTATTACCCTTGTGTTTGTTGATGAAGTCCAAGATATACTCCAGGCACGAAGTGGTGAATAAATGTTTGTCGTCGAGAAAGAAACAAACTTTGTGAAAGTCTGCATCAATTCGCTCATTCAATTGAAAAGCTACACACCATCCATCCTTTTGTATCTTCCCAAGTTTCATTTTGTCAAAACCATCAGGGTTATCTTTAAGGAGTACACTTGGCTTCCTTCGCAGCACTCC
The DNA here is from genome assembly GCF_051521515.1 of Lactuca serriola. Taxonomy (NCBI): domain Eukaryota; kingdom Viridiplantae; phylum Streptophyta; class Magnoliopsida; order Asterales; family Asteraceae; genus Lactuca; species Lactuca serriola. The sequence continues at coordinate 288,430,116 of NC_136410.1, forward strand.
AGCAATCTCAACATCCATCTGGCCAACCTCATGAATGTATGAAATTATCATTTGCTTAAGGTGAGCAACAACGGGCTCATATTTCAGTCCATCCCTTAGCAAAAATTTGTACAACATGATCCAATCATATGGATTCAGGAATGGAAGATCAACAAGAGTAAAATCGTGCAACTGACTCGTTGAACCTCTAGCAACCTTGAATTTCGCATTTGTCAAGCTATCGTTCATGCGGACCACTGACCTTCACAACCGTAATTTTTCTTCCATTCCAAGTCTCATACCGTGGCTTCATATGCTTAAGTAGAACGAGAAAAGAAATTGGTATGCACTGCTGTCTATTGCTGGGACATTCGCAACTTTCACAAAACAACGAAACCTGAAGGCTTTCGGAGTGATCGGAAGGTCCATCTATGAATCTTGTGTATTCAGAAGATCGAATGACACAATTGGTTCCAACCAATAATGACTCGGAATATCCACAACTTCACTCAGAATTCGCTTCAAGATCCATACTGGAAACAAGTGCTTTCGGCTTTCCAGGGTGGCCTGAGCTTCGCGTTAGGCTTTTTCTTTCTCTTCAGCCTCACGAATGATTCTTTGGTGCTTATCTCTCTGATCTTCACGATCTTTTCTTCTTTTCAGCTCCTGTTCATCAGGCTCTTCATCATCATTGTTATCAATTATTGGCTCTTCACTTATCAGCTTTTCTTTTCCTTTTGGTTCATTTTTGCTTTTCGGCTTGACAGTGGGTTTGACCAAAGGTTTGGGGTTTTCCTTCTTAGATTGTTTCACTTCTTCTCCCCCTTGTTTCGGAATTGAGCTTGATTCCGGAACACCTTCCAGTCAATTGAGCATTACGAACACTGGCCTGAGCTTTTCGGATAAATGCTTCTTAACTCTTATCGTGATCATCGAGTCACGAGTCTCAATGATGTCCGAAAGCAGTGTATTCACATCTTCTACACAACTTTTCATAACGGCCGCCAGAGGATTTTTTTGCTTTTTGAGAGTTGTAATTATTTAATGAAGCGTCGAAATCCTTTCACACGGAGTACTAGGTGAGAGAAAACCGTCGATTTGTTGCATCAGTTACTGAAAAGGTGCCTAAAAAGGCGTGACTGACAGTTGTGATGTGTGTCAGGCGGCGTGAAGTCAGCGTCATTTCAAATTCTCACACCCAATCTTATCCGTTAAGATGTCGCGTCAGTTACACGCTTTCGCAATTGATTCATTTATGAACTTCCACAGTGATTAATCTGTTGGATAAAGTGTCTAAGTCCATAACTATATTTAGTATGTACATGACTTGGTTTGACATGCTCCATTTGGGTTGCATGGCATCATTTTTGGATTAGTGTCTAAGTCCATAACTATTTTGGTATGTACTTGACCCGATCATGAACATGGTCCTTTTGGGTTGCCTTCACCATAGCAATATGTAGGATAAATTAAGGAGAGAAATGTTTAAATATGATTTATTAATATATTATGAGAATAATATATTAAAGGAGAAATCATATTGTTTAAATAATATTAGTCAAGAATTAATAAAGAATTAATTTTGTGGCTAAAAGAGATTAATTAAACTTAGGGGACTGGATTTGTAATTATAAGATAATTGCAATTAGGCTATGGATTACCTAAATAATATAGGTTGGACGAATTTTATGGGAAGCCCATTAAGAATTCGTCCAAGGGATATGTTAAAGGAGTCCATGGGCTGCTTAGGGTTTAAGCAGCCAGATTAGGGTTTCCTAGTTGTAAACCCTAATAGCCTACATGTATATAAAGGACCCTTATGCACCAAAAACGTGATGAACACTTGGATTAGGGTTTCCAGCCGTTTTTGGTGCCTCCCCTCTCTTCTCTTCTTCATCTTGTTGCTTAGTGGTGTTTGTGACTCCATTAGAGGTGCAACACTTGAGGCACTAAGCTTTCTGAAGCTAAGGATTTATTGTTATTGCTATATAACAATCAAAGGTCAGATCTAAACCCTATTTTATGTTAATATGATTAATTGTATGCTAGATCTAGGGTCAATAGCTTTGGATATTCAATTGCATGTTCATTAGACAAACTAGATCCAAAAAGCTATTAGGGTTTGCATGCACACCATAGGATTGAAGTATTGCCCAAAACCCATCAGTGGTATCAGAGCCTAGGGTTGTTTGTTTGATGTATTTGATGCTTTGGTTGATTATTCATGCTTAAAATCGATTTTTTTGGTTCTGGTGGCTGGACTCGCCAAGTCCATGGCTGAACTCGCTGAGTCCATAGTGAACTCGACAAGTCCAAGCTTGACTCGACGAGTCAATGTCGAAGATGGAGCAGATTTCGGGATTTTGACCTGTTTTGGCTGTAGATAATTATCTAAAACATTTTATATTAATCAAATCCGATTTTTATCAATATTCGAAGCTTATCCTTGCCAAAATTGAATATAATTGTCAAATTTAGATAATCTTTTGTTTTATTAGATAAATATTGATTATTTGTAATTTAGATTTGAATTATCTTGTGAAAAAGTTTCAATTTCCCCCTTTAGGTTTTATAGTTTAAATTTGAACTTAAAAGTTTTGTTTTGAAATATAAATAGTTAAATCTCAATGTTTTGAAAAGTTTCAAAACTTGCCCTCAAGTTTTGGAATTTAAATTTTTGATTAAAAGTTTAATTTTGAAATGTTTAAATTCTAAACCCTAATGTTTTGAAATGTTTCAGAACTTGCCATCAAGTTTTGGAATTTAAAAGTTGATTAAAAGTGTAATTTTGAAATGTTAAATTCTAAAACCCTAGTAATTTGAAAAGTTCAAATCACACCCTTATGGTTTTATTAATTAATTAAAGTGTATAATTAAAAAGATTTAATAAACCCATAAATTTTTGGTTTACATTTAATTAAATTAAAAGTATAATTTACTAAATTAAACCACCTAGTATTTTAAAAGTGTAAAATACACCCTATACTATATATATAACATTAAAAGTCTAATATATATATATATATATATATATATATATATATACATATATATATATATACATATATATATATATATATATATATATATATATATATATATATATATATATATATATATATATGAGTAAAAGTCAGTCTTACCGTTAGTAGGCCTCATTCACGAAGCTGGTATATAAGGGGTGTTTAAGGAAATTGCCTATAAAATGGCGATTGAATGGGTATCCACTCTTACCCACCGCACTCTTGACTAGTGGAGGGTCGTTAGTCGAATGGGTAGGATAGGACAGAAACCTTCCATTATAAGTATAATGAAGTACAAAGTAACTAAATGCTTTTACAAATTCCCAAATCATAGTTACTTTAGGCAAAATGTGAAATTGTATGCTAATCCATGGAATTACACTTCGTACCCTTGTCAAACGTTAGTGGAGCGTGTGTGGTTAACCGAAACACTAATTTGGAGATGAAATTGGTAGTGAAGGGTGGCTCGATGCTTATCATAGATCAATGGAGCGTGTGTGGCTAACCGGCACATTGATTAGGTGATAGTAGCATTGGGTGCACCACGTGATTCGTATGGTTATTCACACCATGTTTGTGATCCTCGGCATCCCAGTCACAAATAGTAGGGTATAATCAAGATTAAACATGCTATTGAAAAGTTCAATGAATCTCAAAAGATCTAGGAGTTTCAATTCATTTAAAACTTAAGCTTCCTTTTCGTTTTTCATGGTGGAAATTGGTAAATCGCCATTTACCTACCTTCAAATATTCTGCGACTAGATTATGGCATCCCTCTTCTGGGTTGTAGAGTATTGTGTTGGATCCTAGCTTGATGTTTCATTTGGGTGCTACATCAAGAATTCTAATCAACTTAACTTGAAGTTTCTCCCGTTTTGTAGATGTCTAGTTCTGACAATCATGGTCTTCCCAAATCCCATGGAACAAGCTTTCCAAATGAAGATGATGTTCCATGATATGATCGAGGAACAAGAGATCATGCTTCACTTCCTCCACCTCCTCCAATTGTTCTCCCTACTCCACAAGTTCAAAGGCTTGAAAAGTTCAAGCTCACTCAAGCCCTATTGGTAATTAAGCATGAAGATGGAAAATCTGTGTGTGCACACGTCTTAGAGATGAAGTAGCACATTGATAGGTTAAGGATGTTGGGTGTCGATATCTCAAAAATATTGATTGTTGACTAGGTTCTTCAGTCACTTCTTGAATCATATAGTGAGTTCGTTAGAGAGTACTATATGATGGATCACGACGTAACCCTCATTGATCTCACATATTTGCTTATAGTTGCTGAATCAGCAATGATTTGGCGTGCTGGTCAAGCAAATTTGTCTGGTGAATCAAACTCCCAAACTTCAATGGACACAGGAAACATTGGAAGTCCAGAAAGAACTAAGTCTGTGATTGTCCGATATGTTGTACCAAAGGAGTCCATTTGCTTTTATTGCCAAGAGAAGGGGCATTGGAGACGAAGCTGCGCAAACTACCTGAGAGATCTAAGAGATGGGAGAGTCAAGACATATAGCTCTACTTCAGGTAAAATCCATTATCTAACTCTTTTAAGTTCCTATTCTAGATTCTTAATACATGATGTGATAATATTACATTTTGTAGCTTTGTAGGATCGAAGAAAAGAGAGGAAGCTTAAGGGAAGAAGTGAGCTAACTCTAATCATGAAGAAATGGATTTCGATCGCATTGCTTGAAGATTGGATTCTTGAGCTACTACTTGGAGTTAGAATAGATTGCCAAGAAATATGTAATAACATAGTTTTTCAGTTGAATTGCATTGTAAAGACAAGTTTTTCCGCAATAAAACAAATTTTGATTTTGTCTTATTTATTTATCCTTACAATGGCGTGTATGAAAAATTGATGGTTGAAAGTTTCTATTATTATCAATAATGGATTTAATTCTTAATTATGTTATTTGTGAAGATGTCAAGAATTTACCAAATAGGGAGAGTTTCTCATTGCCTAAGTTTCAATTGGACGGAAACTTGGAATTGTGTGATGAATGAGAAACTTCATATTTGGAAATTAGACTAATTCTTTGACAAAGTGTCAAGTGAAGGACTAGGAGATTGACTACACTAGGTTGTGCGTTGATCAAGTCCACTAGAAAGAGAGATAAGATATTCATCATGATTTACTAAAAGTTTAGTAAATATGATTATACTTATAAGATTAAGTGTAATTCTGAGTTGATTGAAAGAGTTTCGATGAATAGCAGAACGAATAAAGAAGAATCAAGTAGGCAGAAAGATAAAAGTTTCTCTATTCTAAGAAGAAGGGATAGTAACTTTTATTGTGTTTTATGATAAGTCATAATGATTAATAACCATATCTCAATTGATCCTCTAAGTGAGTCTTAGTGCATTTATATGTCTAAGAAGAGGAATCAGGAATTGTGGAAATGGTTAAGTCAAGAAGTCAATCATACTTCGTTCCATCATCGAATCTTAGAGTCATACTCCAAGATTGCGAATTGAGTGACAAGTCTTTAGTAGGTTTATAACACTCAAAAATGTGGAATTTGGAAAAAGTTTTCTTGTTCTTGCACATTTGAAATTGGTAAGTTGTGTTGTCTTGGATAAGACAAAGACCAACTAGGACCAATTATGTGAAGTGTTTTGCCTTGATAAGAACTAAACTAACTCTTGAATATTTGTTTTGTTTAGAAAAGTTTTCTAATAAAAGAACCTTATATGTCAAGGAGTCAGTGGGAGTATTAATGTTTTTGAAAAAGTTTCAAGAACAAATCAAGAATAAACCTTATCGATCATCATTAGCACACGACTTGAGGTTTACAACCTATCGTGTTGACATTATTTTGTTTCTGTGCCATTCCAATTGAGTTAATTATGTATGTGAGTTCTATGTGTTCTCATTTGAATGCATAAAAGCGCCTTGGTCGATGGAAAGTACATTGATATGTAAGGATAAATTGCTAAACTACTTGGAAGACATGGTGGGCACTCGTGTTACCATAAGGCTAGAAATCAAGAAAGTTCAATTCATATGAGTTTTCATTTGTCGCAAACTTGGTTTTGGCAAATTCACATGGATAGGAAATCATACACCATAAAAATCGAAGTGTCATAAGATTCCCTCCTTCATGAAAATGACTGTGAGGAAATGCTTTCACTAAGAGAGATTTTAAGAAGATACCAATTGTGAAAATTGTATTCTCAAATTCGATTATGGTTACGGAATCCCTTTCCATAGTTTAAATTATGAGATTTGGCAATTAGTATAACATTTGGTACTTATTGATATAAGTTCTGAATTGTTTAGACACACATATGAGCTATCTAAGGCAAAGGTGTATAAGTTTAAGAATCTTAGATAAAGGATTATCGAAGCATCTGGTATTAGAAATATGAACTTCAGAAATTCAATAGGCATTGTTTTCTGGAAGTCCAGCTGTTTTCTGAATACATGTCAAAGCTATTGGGAGCATAAGTGTTATGCTTGTATGATTATTATGGCAAGTGTTGCAAGTTAGCAATATTAATTATAGAAAAACACAGATTCAATTTGCGAAGTTGCATGGGTTGAAAAGATGTTTTGCTATAATTAAGGGAGAGAATATTATACTTCGTTTCAAAATCTAAAGCTTTGATTGAGAAATTTTAATAAATTTAGTCAAAGAATACATAGTGTGCTCTTAAATTTCGATTATGATTACGGCATCCCTCTTCGTAGTTCGAATTGTGAGAATGTGACACATAAAATGTTATGGCAGAAGATTGATAAAGTATCATATCTTTATGTAAGACATTATGCATCGTGTCCCATACGCTTCATGTATAGGATCGATTGCAAATGCTATAATATTTGACCATTCTAAAATTTTCCAAATGTCTAGCACATTAAGAGGGAAAAAGGACTAGAATCGGTTTTGACTAAAATAATTAAACAACTATCAAAGGACGATCCAAAGTTCAATGAGGATTGGTTGCTTGTGAGTAGTTGGAAGTATGGTATTGGATGGACCACATTGACATTATTATGAATAGATAAGATTCTATCAAGAATGAGTTGTCATATGGCAAATGTGGAAATGTTTCCATATTGGGAGTTGGATATTGAGAGTCTATGTCTAGATTAGAAAACTTTATGCACAAAGGATGTTCAAAGGAATGTACTTTGAATGTGAGACTTCGCGTCTATGGAATTTTCTTGTAACAATTTCTGATAGAGTACTTTGTAATTTCATTGGCCAGGTCTTGGTGACTTTTGTGCTATGACTTTGCGAAAGGATCATTGCATAAAATGTTAGAATCTAGCATATTCTAGTTGTGGCAAGAACCTTGTGTTCTAACACTAATGATAAGGATTAAGAATTGTGAAATGAGCATCATTGGAAAAGTTTTTCAATTGATCTATTTCACAAAGTAAGAACCATAGGAAACATAGTGTGCATGCTTGGTGCATGGGACAACTAATGTTGTAATTCAAGTAATGAGTTGATTATCCGAAACATTAAATGATAAATAATGAGTAATCAATATGGTGGTTAAATAGAAGTGTTTTATTTACTCTCACAAGTTTGGGGCCATATAGGATTAAGTATTATTGTTGTGTCTCAGTTTGAATGTTTTGACTTCCAGAATAACTGGGTTATTCGAACCTCCACAGTCGGTCATACGTTGGAAGTAAGTATGAAGGAAGACTACCATGAAGAGTCTGTAGATTGTCTAAAGAGTTTAGACATAGCACAAGTTTGTTGTAGGGTTCATGAGTGCTTTGATAAGATTAGAGTATTGGATTAAACCCACGCTCACTTGGATCACTTCATGGATTTATCACGAGTGATTAGTGAGACGGTAATATTATATATTCTTGAAACCGATACGTGTGAGTTGTTATTTGTTGGTCAGTTGCACATTGATAATAAGTAAACGCACCAGTAACTTGGTGTTATAAAACTTATTGTAGTGTGTGATTCAATCAGTGAATGCAAGCAAACATATGAGTCAAATTTATCCATTCCTTTTACCCAAAGTGGGATAAAAGCGATATCTATGGGCCCCTCGATGATTTAGTCATGACACCTAAGTACTTGGCCAGGCTGGGACTAAGTTGATGTGTTCAATTGTAGTCTGTTGATAGTCGTCATAAATCAGAAGTTGGGAAACAATATAGAGAGAATGATCGAAATTCATGTCTTGTGTCTATACGATATCTTGAGAATGGAGGTATATATAATCCCTTATCTAAAGGACACGTGTATCTGATAAGATCAGAGTTGACAACGGCTTTTGAAGGCTACGATTGCTAATCAGGTTTTGAAGTCATATGGAAAATAGTTATTAGACTTATCCAAGTGGGAGACTATTGGATTAGTGTCTAAGTCCATAACTATTTTGGTATGTACTTGACCCGATTATGAGCATGGTCCTTTTGGGTTGCCTTCACCATAGCAATATGTAGGATGAATTAAGGAGAGAAAGGTTTAAATATGATTTATTAATATAGTATGTGAATAATATATTAAAGGAGAAATCATATTGTTTAATTTATATAAGTCAAGATGTAACACCGTAAATTTCAAAACAATTTTTCGCATTTTATAAAAACATAATTCATTTAATATTCATAAAAACAACAATGTTTGAAACTCAATCCATGCCATATAAAAATCCCAAGGTCTCATAACATAAAAATCCCGTGTGTGTGTGTACTGATCAAGCCGACACCTTCCCACGGTCATCACTAGTACCTGAAACAAATAACACCAACACTGTAAGCACAAAGCTTAGTGAGTTCCCCAAAATACCACACATAACACATATTAGCCACTCGAGGCTATAAGTCTGTGGGTCCGTGGACCCTACTCTGTGAACCCTCTGGTTCTAACTCTATGAACCTTCCGGTTCCAAATCTATAAACATGCACAACATAAATCACATAGAAATAATGCAGTACAACACATAACATACATATAGCATACAAATACTCTGTCACATAACTCCGATTACCTACTCAAGGTAAAGTATAGTGAGAAGACTCACCTCGCGTATCTCGATAACTCGCGAATCCCGGAAATCACTCGCGCTCGATCCCCCAAGCTATAATCCTCCTATAACGCAATATATCTCTAATTAACACTTTCACAACTAAGGTTGACTAACCCTATCAAGTCAACACTGGTCAACTCTGGTCAATGGTCAACGGTCAACTTTTACCGGACTCGGCGAGTGCACTAGAGCGACTCGGCGAGTCTATACGTGTTCACTGACTCCCTCGGATCCTCTCTTGACACGTCGAGTACTTCCCTAACTCGACGAGTTCCACCTGGCATGAATCGCGGGGCCACCACGACTCAACTCGCCGAGTCTCAAGAACAACTCGGCGAGTTCCGGCTTGACTCAGCCCCCTATTGACTCTCCTGACTCACTGGGTCATCCCCCAACCCGACGAGTCTACTCGCTGAACAATTTACTTGAAACCCCAACCCTACTCGCTGAGTCTCAAGAACAACTTGGCGAGTTCATGCCATGCACAAACTCTATTGACCTTCTGAGGTCAGATCTGCTTCCCCAAACTATAGATCTGGCCTTCCCAAGCATGGATGTCACGTAAAGTTCGAAACTTGATGCTTGTATAACCCCCACAAGGAATCAAAAGGAGATTTGGTCCCAAAAATGACAACCTAGGTCCAATAACTCCATAATAACCCAAAAAGCTCTAAGGGTTAAGGTCTCTGGACCTCTTTGAGTCCAAATCCAAGGCACAAACTCGAAGAGGGACCATTTGCTTCACATAATCACTCTCTAAAGGGGTTAGAAAACCCTAACTCTAAAGATCAACCCTAAAACTGAAGGAGTTTCGAACTATTACCTCAAAATGAAGCCTCTGGACTCTGGATCTGCTGGAATCTCACCTCCTCCTTGCTCTTGCCACCTTTTTCTTTCTAAACAAGGAATACAAGGGCCCAAAAGTGACTTCCTCTCTCCCAACACGATTTAGCTCTCTTAGGGTTCTCTCAAGGGACTGGTAGCCACAATGGGAGGCTATAAGTTCCCTTAAATAGGCTCCAAGCCCGGGGAATTAGGGTTTCATTAAACAGCGTGGACTCGCCAAGTCCAGACGCGAACCCGTGATCATACTCGGCGAGTTTGGGCTCCAACTCGCCGAGTCTCCTCACAAATCACCAAAAATATAAGAATGAATAATACCTGGGAATCCGGGCTGTTACAATTCTCCCCCACTAGAACTAGACTTCGCCCTCGAAGTCCCGCTCTGCAAATAACTCCGGATGCTGCTCACACATGTCACGCTCCGGCTCCCAAGTGATCTCGGACCCCTTCCGATGCTGCCACTGAACCAAAACCAAGGGTACCTCCTTGTTCCTTAGAACCTTGATTTTCCGATCTCTGATTGCCACTGGTCTCTCAGCATAATTCAGGCTCGCATCCACCTGAATATCCTCTAATGGAACCACTGCCGACTCATCGGCTATACTGTAACACTCGTGTTTCTAGCCTAGGCATTTATATTAATTTGATAGTCTAGGTTAACCTTTGTAACTCATTTTGAAGAAATGAAAAGGAGTTATGTGAATATTATGTGAATTATGTGTTTTATGCTTAATTATTAGGGCTTAATTAATTAAGAATAAAAATAAGCGTCAAAATTAAAGTATGAGATAAGCCCGATATCTTTACATAAAGTTGTAGTGGTCGAAACAAGGATTTCAGGGATATAAAGAATACCAAAATCCGAGTTATAACGAAGAAGTTATGACCTGTCGAAGTTTCGTGACAAAACCGGCACGGTGCCGAATGTTGTAAAAAGTGAGTTTTCGATAAACTACTTTTTAGCCTTAGTAATCTAAACGAAAGTTGTAGTATTCGTCAAACCGAGAATTTCGATAAAAAGAATGCCCAAATCTGACTTCGTATGAGGAAGTTATGATTTTTCAAAGTTTCAGCGTAGCAGTAGACAGCTAAAAACTCGAATTTTAGATCGAACAATTTTTAGCCGACACAACCTAAACGAGAATTGAAGGTCTCGTCATTAGCAGCACAACGGTAAAAAGTCTGACGAAAACGGACGTCAGAAGAAGAAGTTATGAATTTTTAACGGATTTCTTGTCCCGGTCTGTTAAAAATAATAATATAAAATTTAAATTCAAAATTAGCCGATGAAGTCTAAACGAAAGTTGTAGATCGTAATTTTAGCTACGCGTGCATATAAAGAACGTCAAAAACGGAGCTCGTATGCGAAAGTTATGGATTTTAGAAGTTTTGGCGCGAAAACCGAGAAATTTCGCATAGTCACACTTTGCCACGTCACCCTCGCCTAGCATGCGCCACGTGTCCTGCTGAGTCACCAGGCTGCTAAGTCATTCGAGCACATGGCCCTATCCGAAGTGGTCCAGTGAAGATCCGACGCGTGCCTTCTCCCACGTGTTCGAGCCCTCGCAGAAGCCACGAGCTTCCCTCATCGGATCTGGACTTCGGTCCAATCACAGGCCGCCAGCAGCTCCTTCGCACGCGCAGCCCTCATGCGAGCCTCCCCCTCTGCGAGCCTTCTCAGCCGTAGGATCATAAGACTCCTGACCGTCCGATCAGAAGCTTCCCCCTATAAATAGAAGGCTGCGAGCCTTCTCGGATAATTTTAAGAAATTGCCACTTTTAACCCCTAAACCCATATTTTCTTCATTTTAACGTCCCTCAAAGCCCCGGTATCGATTGTAAAGCCCGGAATACCCCACAAAGTGCCCGAGAAGCCCGAAAAATTTATCTTTTCGGTTTCAAAGCCCGACTTTTACAAAGCCCGATTTCTCAATAAAACTCCCGGTTTTATTAGAAACGATCGTTTTAGGAAACGAATTGCTGCCCGATTATCATCAAATCAAGTGAGTGTATACTCACTTTCATTTTACACATAGATATGAAGTATTTACCTTATAATACGTGCTATGTGTAAATATATTAATTATTTATTTGAGGTGATTGTTGTGTTGATGTTTTATACAAGTTTTAAACTGTATAAGTATTTTTATCTACAAATATGTTGGGTAGAACATGGGTAGATTGTGATGTGTGATAAAATAAAATTAATGAGAGGCCTCGATGTGTTTTGAGATCGAGTCATCTAGCGGAGTTTGGATGACGACCACAGACTTTCTAGACAGCCCAGTGGGAAACATTAGCAGGTCCGCAACCTGTAGGTGTTAATGAACTAAGCGTGTTCATTCGCTGTACTCCATCCCCCTCATGGTTGCCTTTAGGACATGTATGGCTGAGGAAACCCCTTAGCAGTAGTGTCCATCTCGATGATATTCTTTAGGCTAGGTCCCTTGTGATAAGTGTTTAGGGATATAAAGTGAGGATAACGGGAACGGGTAATCAGGGTTATTGTTGATTGATGAACTTAGTAAGTTTATTATTATTGTGGGTTGAAAACTCTATATGCTCACCAGGCTCCCAAGCCTGACCCACTCAGCTTTTTATGTTACAGGTAGTGGACCCCAAGCATAGTCGGAGGACAACGAGAGATTTTTGGATTATAGGCCAGTAGTTGTAAATAACTGTTGAAAGGCTTATAATGTCTTGTTTATGCTTTTGATCTGTATCGAAACATGACATCCCGAGGTTTTGATATATATATGGAAAACATATACCTTCTTAATGAAGGGTTTTGATAAACTTTTATCATATTTTGTTTGGGGACCAATTTCACAACATCTTTTAAAAAGATTTCTCTGATTTTATTTTAAAAAGCATAAATTAAATCGGTCTTTTCTGGCCGAGAAATATGGGGATGTCACAGTTGGTATCAGAGCATTAGTTTAAGCGAACTAAGAAATTGTAGAATTTCTAGACTTGAACTTAGAATGCTAAGTGATGATTGTGAGATGAGTGTCTACCATATTTTAGACACGAGCACTAGTTTATTTTAGGGAAGATGCCTAAAATGCCCTTATGTGCTAAATGCTATGTGTTTGCCATGTGTGCCATTATTTGTTTGGATCTATGGTCTGTTGCCGACCGGATCTGGAAACCTTATGTGTGTAGGATTCTAAGCGTATGATTACGAGATTAGAACTAACATGTAAACGTTTTGGAGTGATAAGGGAATTGACATGTCTAACAAGGATAAAGACCTAAATTCACCTTATTCGTTATATAGATTGTAATGGCCATAAGTCGTAGTGGAGCTGTAAATGCAAACGGAAATAGGGATCGACAGCCTCAACCTCAAGTAGTTGAGCAAGTACCTGTTGTAGGAGTTGCACCTGAGCCAATGACGATGGCTGGGGTACAAGCAATGATGAAAATGATGTTAGATCGCCAAATGGAGGAGACAAGACGATTACTACAACAACATAGGGAAGAGACTACGATGCCTGTTGAACAGCCCGTATTGAATGAAGGGCAATCAGTAGGAGGGAACTACATTGGGACTCTTGGTCAAGCCAACCCACCGATAGTTAGACAAAACAACCAGGATGGAGGAGTTGATTGACGTGGATGCAAATACAAAGATTTCATGGCATCTAAACCGCCGTGTCTATCTGGAAGTCCGACACCGGTGGAAGTCATGAATTGGATCTCCGAAATGAAGACGATGTTTGAAAGTTGCGAGTGCAGCAACAAACAAAAGACCGCACTTGCGATTCCTCTGTTAAAGTCTGGTGTGTTGAGCTGGTGGAAGTTAATAGCTGATTTGATGCCCAAGGGTGAAGCTAGTAAGATATCTTGGGAAGAATTTGTGGTACAACTGAAATTGCAGCACTGCTCTGAGCAGGATCTTCTGGAAATCAACAATGAGTTTCAGAATTTAAAGAAAGGAAAGATGAGCGTTACTAAATACGCTGCTAGTTTTATGCAAAAGATGAAGCTAGTTCCTCATCTAGTTCCAACTGAACTCTCTAAGGTCAACAAGTTTGCCCTCGGGTTACCAGCGGACTTTGGTCCGATGGTTAAGCAAGCAACCACTTTGAAAGCCGCCATCTGGGCTGCTAAGAATGTCGAGGTTCAGATCAAAGAGAAGGGTCTGGAGAGGGCAGAAGTTGGTGAAAAGAGAAAATTTGAAGGAACTTCGGGTTCCAACAAGAAAAGCAAATCTTCTAAGTCCAAGAAGTTTGGAGGAGGAGGAGGTGAAGTGAAATGGTGTGAGAAGTGCAAGAGAAAGCACTCTGGGAGATGTAGTGAGGAGGTGACTTGCTTCAAATGTGGAAAGACTGGGCATTATGCCAACGTGTGTCCGTCTGACAAGAGGGTATGTTTTGAGTGCCATGAAGTAGGGCATGTTCTTAACGACTGTCCAAAGAGAAAGGATGCCGCAAAGCCCAATCTACCACCAAAGCTGAAGGCGAGAGCCTTTCAGATGACACTTGAAGCTGAAAAAGAAGAAGTCGATGTATCTTCAGGTACCTTTCTCGTGAACGAACTGCCTGCCCAAATTTTGTTTGATTCTGGAGTCAATTACTCCTTTATATCGCATGAATTTGGTAGAAAGCTAGCTTTGCCTGTAGATAGGCTAGTTAATGCCTTATTAGTCGAGATTGCTAGTGGCAAGTTTGTACCTGTTAGACATCGTATGAAAAACATCCTCATTGACTTGGATGGGAATAAGTTCCAAGAGGAATTATTGCCTATCGAGTTAAATGGATTCGACATAGTTTTAGGAATGGATTGGCTTAGCGCCAATGATGCAGAAATACTATGTAGAAAGAAGATAGTTAAAGAAAACCCACCAGGGAAAGAGTCGTTTATGGTGTATGGAGACAAACACAGAGTAAACTCTGGAATCATTTCCCTAATGAAAGCCAGAAGGTGTTTGGCCAAGGGATGTACATCATATCTAGCGTTCGTGATCGATGCCAAGATGGAAAAGAAGGAGGTGCAGAATATTCCGGTGGTGTGTGATTATCTGGAAGTCTTTCTCGTAGATCTTCCCGGATTGCCCCCTGATTGACAAGTAGAATTTCGTATCGACTTGTTACCAGGAACGACGCCGATAGCGAAAGCACCTTATCGATTAGCGCCAACCGAAATGAAAGAACATATGACACAACTTTAGGAGTTATTGGACAAAGGTTTCATTCGACCTAGCTCATCACCCTGGGGAGCTCCTGTGTTATTTGTAAAGAAGAAAGACGGAAGCATGAGAATGTGCATCGATTACAGAGAGCTGAACAAAGTGACGATAAAGAACAAGTACCCGTTGCCAAGGATCGATGACTTGTTCGACCAGTTGTAGGGTTCGAGCTATTTCTCGAAGATCGATCTTAGGTCGGGATTGATGGGTTTTAAGCATAAGAACAATCCTATGTGCTCATACAAACCCTAATGCTTGGATCTAGGTTTCTCTATTGTACATGCTTTGAATCCAAGACTAACAAACTTAGATCTAACATATTATAAACTGAATTAGGGTTTATAGAATTACCTTTTATTGTTATATAGCAATAACAATCAATTCCTTGCTTGGATTGGCCTTAGAAAGCTTAGTGCCTCAAGTGCTGCACCTCTAATGGAGTCACAAACACCATATACAACTTGGATGAAGAGGAGAAGAAGAGAGGCTGCCCAAAAACGGCTGGAAACCCTAATGGAAGACTTGTCCACGTTTTTGGGGCATAGGGGCCCTTTATATACATGTAGGCTATTAGGGTTTACAACTAGGAAACCCTAATTTGACTGCTTAGGCCCTAAGCAGCCCATGGACTCCTTAAACATATCCCTTGGACGATTTCTAATGGGCTTCCCATAAAATTCGTCCAACCTATTATTAGGTGATCCATAGCCCAATTATAATTATCTTATAATTACAACTTCAGTCCCCTAAGTTTAATTAATCTCTTTTAGCCACAAAATTAATTAACAATTAATTCTTGACTAATATTAATTAAACAATATGATTTCTCCTTTAATATATTATTCTCATAATATATTAATAAATCATATTTAAACCTTTCTCTCCTTAAATCATCCTACATATTGCTATGGTGAAGGCAACCCAAAAGGACCATGCTCATAATCGGGTCAAGTACATACCAAAATAGTTATGGACTTAGACACTAATCCAACAGTCTCCCACTTGGATAAGTCTAATAACTATTTTCCATATGACTTCAGAACCTGATCAGCAATCGTAGCTTTCAAAAGCCGCTGTCAACTCTGATCTTATCAGATAGCGTGTCCTCTAGATAAGGGATTATATATTCCTCCATTCTCAAGATATCGTATAGACAAAAAGCATGAATTTCAATCATTCTCTCTATACTGTTTCCCGACTTCCGATTTATGACGACTGATAACAGACTACAATTGAACACATCAACTTAGTCCCGGCTTGGCCAAGCGCTTAGGTGTCATCACTAAATCATCGAGAGGCCCAATGATATCGCTTTTATCCCACTTTGGGTAAAAGGAATGGATAAACTTCGACTCATATGCTCGCTTGCATTTGCTGATCGAATCACACACAACAATAAGTTTTATAACACCAAGTTACTGGTGCGTTTACTTATTACCAATGTGCAACCGACCAACAAATAACAACTCACATGTCTCGGTTTCAAGAATATACAATATTATCGTCTCACTAATCACTCGTGATAAATCCATGAACTGATCCAAGTGAGCGTGGGTTTAATCCAATACTCTAATCTTATCAAAGCACTCATGAACTTTGCAGCAAACTTGTGCTATGTCTAAACACTTCAGACAATCTACAGACAGATTCATGACAGTCTTCCTTCATACTTACTTCCAACGTATGACCGACTGTGGATGTTTGAATAACCTAGTTATTCTGGAAGTCAAAACATGCAAACTGAAACATGACAATAATATTTAATCCTATATGGCCCCAAACTTGTGAGAGTAAATAAAACACTTCTATTTATCCACCATATTGATCACTCATTATTTATCATTTAATGTTTCGGATAATCAACTCATTACTTGAATTACAACAACAATTGTCCCATGCACTAAGCATGCACACTTTGTTTCCTATGGTCCATGCTTTGTGAAGTAGAACAATTGAAAACTTTTCCAATGATTCTCATTTCACAATTCCTCAATCCCCATTATTAGTGTAAGAACACAAGGTTCTTGGCACTACTAGAATATGCTAGATTCTAACATTTTACGCAACAATCCTTTCGTAAAGTCATAGCACAAAAGTCACCAACACTTGGCTAATGAAATTACAAAGTGCTTTCTTAGAAATTGTTACATGACAATTCCATAGACGTGAAGTCTCACATTCAAAGTACATTCCTTTGAACATCCTTCTTGCATAAAAGTTTCTAATCTAGACATAGATTCTTAATATCCAACTCCCAATATGGAAACATTTCCATATTTGCCATATGACAACTCATTCTTAATATAATCTTATCTATTCAAAATAATGTCGATATGGTCCATCCAATACCATACTTCCAACTACTCATAAGCGACCAATCCTCAGCGAACATTGGATTGTCCTTTGATAGTTGTTTAATAATTTTAGTCAAAATCCATTCTAGTCCTTTTTCCCTCTTAATGCGCTAGACATTTGAAAAATTTTAGAATGGTAAATATTATAGCATTTGCAATCGATCCTATACCCGAAGCGTATGGGACACGATGCATAATGTCTCACATAAAGATATGATACTTTACCAATCTTTTGCCATAATATTTTATGTGTCATGTTCTCATAATTCGAACTATGAAGAGGGATGCCGTAATCATAATCGAAATTTAAGAACTCACAATGTATCCTTTGACTGAAAAATATTAAAATTTCTTAATCTAAGCTTTAGATTTTGAAACGAAGTATAATATTCTCTCCCTTAATTATAGCAAAACAACTTTTCAACCCATGCAACTTTGCAAATTTTGAATCTTTGTTTTTCTATAATTAATATTGCTAACTTGCAATACTCGCCATAATAATCATACAATCATAACACTTATGCTCCCACTATCATGATGATTACTATCATATAAGCATAACACTTATGCTCCCACTAGCTTTGACATGTATTCAGAGAACAAATGAAGTTTCAGAAAACAATGCCTATTGAATATCTGAAATTCATATTTCTAATACCAAATGCTTCGATAAGCCTACACATTTGCCTTAGATAGCTCATATGTGTGTTTAAATAATTTAGAATTTATGTTACTAAGTTCCAAATGTTCAAACTAATTGCCAAATCTCACAATTCGAACTATGGAAAGGGATGCCGTAACCATAATCGAATGTGAGAATACAATTTTCACAATCGCTATCTTCTTAAAACCTCTCTTAGTGAAGTATTTCCTCACAGTCATTTTCATGAAGGAGGGAATCTTATGACACTTAGATTTTATGGTGTATGAGTTCCTATCCATGTGAATTTGCCAAAACCAAGGTTTGTGACAAATCCAAACTCATATGGACTGAACTTTGTTAATCTTGATTTCTTGCCCTATGGTAACACGAGTGCCCACCATGTCTTCCAAGTAGTTTAGTAACTTGTCCTTACATATCAATGTACTTTCCATCGACTAAGGCTCTAGTATGCATTCAAATGAGAACTCATAGAACTCACATACGCAATTAACTTAATTGGAATGGCACAGCAAACAAGATAATGTCAGTGCGACAGGTTGTAAACCTCAAGTCGTGTGCTAGTGATGATCGATAATGTTTATTCTTGATTTGTTCTTGAAACTTTTCAAGACCATTAAGACTCCCACTGACTCCTTGACATATAAGATTCTCTTGTCAAGAAACATTTCTTGACAAAGCAAATATTTAATAGTTAGTGTAGTTCTTATCAAGACAAAACACTTCACAAATTGGTCCTAGTTGTTCTTTGTCTTATCCAAGACATCACAACTTACCAATTTCTAATGTGCAAGAATAAGAAAACTTTTCCAAATTCCACATTTGATGAGTGTTATAAACCTACTTAAGACTTGTCACTCAATGTCACAATCTTGACTCTAAGACTTGATATTGGAACGAAGTATGATTGACTTATTGATTTAACCATTTCTACAATACTTGATTCCTCTTCTTAGACATGCAATTGCACTAAGACTCACTTAGAGGATCAATTGAGATATGGTTCTTAATCATTAAGACTTCATCATAAAACACAATAAAAGGTACTCTCCCTTCTTCTTAGAATGGAGAAACTTTTATCTTTCTGCCTTTTTGATTCTTCTTATTCGTTCTGCTATTGATTGAAACTATTTCAGTCAACTTAGAGTTATACTCAATCTTATAAGTATAACCATATTTACTAAACTTTAGTAAATCATGACGAATATCTTTGTCACTCTTGTGGTAGACTTAATCAACGCACAACCTAGTGTACTTGATCTTCCTAGTCCTTCAATTTGACACTTTGTCAAAGAATTAGTCTAAGTTTCCCAAATGTGAAAGTTTTTCATTCATCATACAATACACATTGCATGATTCCAAGTTTCTGTCCAACTGAAACTTGGGCGATGAGAAACTCTCCCTATTTGGTAAACTTTTAATATTTCCACAAATATTATAATTAAGAATCAAATCCATTTTTGCTAATAATAGAAACATTCAAACATCAATTTTTCATACATGCCATCGCAAGGACAAATAAGATAAAATCAAAATTCATTTTATTGCGGAAAAAATTTTGTCCTTACAATGCAATTCAATTGAAAATCAATGTTATTGCATATTTCTTAACAATCTATTCTAACTCCAAGTAGTAGCTCAAGAATCCATTCTTCAAGTAATGCGATCGAAATCCATTTCTTCATGATTAGATTCAGCTCACTTCTCCCTCAAGCTTCCTCTCTTTTCTTCGATCCTACAAAACATCAAAATGTAATCTTATCACATCATGTATTAAGAATCTAGAATAGGAACTCAAAAGAGTTAGATAATGGATTTTACCTGAAGCAGAGCCATACGTCTTGACTCTCCCATCTCTTAGATCTCTCAGGTAGTTAGGGCAACTTCGTCTCCAATGCCCTTTCTTTTGGCAATAAAAGCAAATGGACTCCTTTGGCACAGCACATCGGACAATCACAGACTTAGTTCTTTCTGGACTTCCAATGTTGCCAGTGTCCATTGAAGTTTGGGAGTTTGATTCACTAGACAAATTTGCTTGACCAGCACGCCAAGTCATTGCTGATTCAGCAGCTATAAGCAAATAGGTGAGATCAATTAGGGTCACGTCGTGGTCCATCATATAGTACTCTCTAACAAACTCACTATATGATTCAGAAAGTGACTGAAGAACCCAGTCAACAGCCAACTCACTTGAAATCTCGACACCCAACATGCTTAACCTATCAATGTGTGACTTCATCTCTAAGACGTGTGCACACACAGGTTTCCCATCTTCGTGTTTACTTGCCAAAAGGTCTTGAGTGAGCATGAACTTTTCAAGCCTTTGAACTTGTGGGTCAGGGAGAACAATTGGAGGAGGTGGAGGAAGTGAAGCATGACTCTCATTTCCTTGATCATATCTCGGAACGTCATCTTCATTTGGAAAGCTTGTTCCAAAGGATTTAGGAAGACCATTGTAAGATTCAGACATCTACAAAACGGGAGAAAATTCAAGTTATGTTGATTAGAATTCTTGATGTAACACCCAAATGAAACATCAAGCTAGGATCCAACACAATACTCTACAACCTAGAAGAGGGATGCCGTAATCTAGTTGCAGAATATTTGAAGGTAGGTAAATGACGATTTACCAATTTCCACCATGAAAAACGAAAAGGAAGATTAAGTTTTAAATGAATTGAAACTCCTAGATCTTTTGAGATTCATTGAACTTTTCAATGGCATGTTTAATCTCGATTATGCCCTACTATTTGTGACTGGGATGCCGAGGATCACAAATAAGGTGTGAATAACCATACGAATCACGTGGTGCACCCAATGCTACAATCACCTAATCAATGTGCCGGTTAGCCACACACGCTCCATTGATCTATGATAAGCATCGAGCCACCCTCCGCCACCAATGTCATCCCCAAATTAGTGTGCCGGTTAACCACGCACGCTCCACTAACGTTTGACAAGGGTACGAAGTGTAATTCCATGGGTTAGCATGCAATTTCACATTTTGCCTAAAGTAACTATGATTTGGGAATTTGAAAAAGCATTTAGTTACTTTGTACTTCATTATACTTATAATGGAAGGTTTCTGTCCTATCCTACCCGTTCGGCTAACGACCCTCCACTAGTCAAGAGTGCGGTGGGTAAGAGTGGATACCCATTCAATCGCCATTTTATAGGCAATTTCCTTAAACACCCCTTATAGACCAGCTTCGTGAATGAGGCCTACTAACGGTAAGACTGATTGTTTACTCATACATATATATAATATTAAACTTTTAATGTTATATATTGTATAGGGTGTATTTTACACTTTTAAAATACTAGGTGGTTTAATTTAGTAAATTATACTTTTAATTTAATTAATGTAAACCAAAAACTTTATGGGTTTATTAAATCACTTTTAACTATACACTTTAATTAATTAATAAAAAACCATAAGGGTGTGATTTGAACTTTTCAAATTACTAGGGTTTTAGAATTTAGCATTTCAAAATTAAACTTTTAATCAAATTTAAAATTCCAAAACTTGAGGACAAGTTTTGAAACATTTCAAAACATTAGGGTTTAACTTATTTAAATTTCATAAACGAAACTTTTAAGTTCAAATTTAAACTATAAAACCTAAAGGGTGAAATTGAGACTTTTTCACATCACAAGGATCAAATAACAAATAATATAAGTTAAACAATTAATTTATTCATTATCTATATTTGACCTAATCTTATTTTAGTCATTAGATAATTACCAAATAATTTGAAATAATCCATATTTATCATATAAACAACCAATATTTAAAAGATTTGAAATTATCTATTGTTTTGGCAAGGATAATCACTAATTTAAGATAAAAATCAGATTTTAACTTCAAAAAACGAATTAGGTATCAAATCCAAGTCAAAACAGCAGCTAGAATCCGAAATACCCTCTACCTGACGCACTGACTCGCCGAGTCAGCTCTGAACTCGCCGAGTAGGGGCCAACTCGCCGAGTCCAGATACTGACTCGCCGATTTGAGTCGGGCAGAGGCCAAAAACACGTTTTTCAGTAAATAATTCAACATAGCATCACATACAACAAAAACCAATCAAGGCTCTGATACCACTGATGGGTTTTAAGCATAAGAACAATCCTATGTGCTCATACAAACCCTAATGCTTGGATCTAGGTTTCTCTATTGTACATGCTTTGAATCCAAGACTAACAAACTTAGATCTAACATATTATAAACTGAATTAGGGTTTATAGAATTACCTTTTATTGTTATATAGCAATAACACTCAATTCCTTGCTTGGATTGGCCTTAGAAAGCTTAGTGCCTCAAGTGCTGCACCTCTAATGGAGTCACAAACACCATATACAACTTGGATGAAGAGGAGAAGAAGAGAGGCTGCCCAAAAACGGCTGGAAACCCTAATGGAAGACTTGTCCACGTTTTTGGGGCATAGGGGCCCTTTATATACATGTAGGCTATTAGGGTTTACAACTAGGAAACCCTAATTTGACTGCTTAGGCCCTAAGCAGCCCATGGACTCCTTAAACATATCCCTTGGACGATTTCTAATGGGCTTCCCATAGAATTCGTCCAACCTATTATTAGGTGATCCATAGCCCAATTATAATTATCTTATAATTACAACTTCAGTCCCCTAAGTTTAATTAATCTCTTTTAGCCACAAAATTAATTAACAATTAATTCTTGACTAATATTAATTAAACAATATGATTTCTCCTTTAATATATTATTCTCATAATATATTAATAAATCATATTTAAACCTTTCTCTCCTTAAATCATCCTACATATTGCTATGGTGAAGGCAACCCAAAAGGACCATGCTCATAATCGGGTCAAGTACATACCAAAATAGTTATGGACTTAGACACTAATCTAATAGGGATACCATCAACTAAAGGTGAGAGAGAAGGATATCGAAAAGACTGCTTTTAGAACGAGATATGGACATTATGAATTTTTGGTTATGTCGTTCGGACTAACCAATGCCCCAGCAGCTTTCATGGATTTGATGAATAGGGTTTGTAAACCATTCTTAGACAAATCCGTGATAGTATTCATAGACGATATCTTGATTTATTCGAAAAGCCAGCATGAGCATGAAAAGCATCTACGTGAAGTGCTAGAAGTCCTGAAAAAGGAGAAGTTGTATGCAAAGTTCTCCAAGTGTGAATTTTGGATTCAAGAAGTCCAATTTTTAGGTCACGTGGTCAACCAAGAAGGAATAATGGTTGACCCAACAAAGATTGAAGCTGTGATGAAGTGGGAACAACCAAAAAGTCCTACGGAGATTCGAAGCCTTTTAGGATTAGCTGGATATTACCGAAGGTTTATCCAAGGCTTTTCTTCGATTGCTACTCCATTAACAGCTTTGACCCACAAAGGAGCCACTTATGCTTGGAATGAGAAGCATAAGGAAGCCTTTGAGAAGTTGAAGAAGAGATTGTGTGAAGCACCGATTCTTTCGTTGCCTGAAGGAGTTGATGACTTCGCAGTTTATAGCGATGCGTCTGGAGTTGGGTTAGGTTGTGTTCTGACCCAAAGGGATAAAGTGATAGCATATGCATCGAGGTAATTGAAGGAACATGAAAAGAACTACCCCACTCATGATCTGGAGTTGGCAGCGGTAGTATTTGCCTTGAAGATATGGAGGCATTATCTTTATGGCACAAAGTGTAAACTTTTCACTGATCATAAGAGTCTCCAATATCTCTTTAATCAGAAGGAATTGAACATGAGGCAACGACGCTGGCTAGAGTTACTCAAGGACTACGGATGTGAGATACTTTACCACCCTGGTAAAGCAAATGTGGTTGCTGATGCTCTCAGTCGGAAGGTAAACCTTGAAAAGAAAAGGCCAAGAGCGTTGAGAATTGAAGTTGTCTCGACAATTGTGGAAAGTATAAAGAAAGCTCAAGAGGAAGCTTTAGAGAAAAATGACCGAAAGGAAGAACGTTTGGGCAAAACGTTAGTGTTCGGTACAAACAACCAAGGGTTGAAGGTATTCCAAGATAGAATTTGGGTACCTAAGACGGGCGGAATAAGATCTTCTGATGGAAGAAGCTCACAAGACCATGTACTCGATTCATCCCGGTAGTACAAAAATGTATAGGGATCTAAAAACCTATTATTGGTGGCCGAAGATGAAGCTCGATGTTGCTAAGTATGTGGCCGAGTGTGTAACTTGTGCTAGGGTTAAGGCACAACATCAGAAACTGTATGGGAGTTTAGAACCTTTACCCGTACCCATGGGTAAATGGGAAGACATCACCATGGATTTTGTGACTAAACTACCCAGAACAAGGAACGGTCACGACATGATTTGGGTGGTCGTTGATCGCTTCACTAAGAGTGCGCATTTCATAGCAGCCAAAGAGAAGTGGTCTATGGATAAACTTGCGAATTCTTACGTGAAGGAAATTGTGAGGCTTCACGGTGTTCCGTTAACGATTGTGTCCGATCGTGATAGCCGTTTTACCTCGAGATTTTGGAGGAGTCTACAAGAGGAATTGGGTACCAAGTTGTGTTTGAGTACAACTTACCATCCGCAAACCGATGGTCAGAGCGAGCGAACGATTCAAACATTGGAAGATATGCTGAGAGCATGTACCCTAGAATTCCAAGGTAACTGGATGAACACTTACCTTTAGTAGAATTCTCCTATAATAATAGTTTCCACTCAAGCATTAAGATGGCACCTTATCACGCTTTGTATGGGGAGAAGTGTCGAACGCCATCATGTTGGCTGGAAGCTGGGGAAAAGCAGTTTATGGGACCTGAAATAGTCCATGAGACTGCTAAAAAGTTGAAAGTGATAAGGGAAAGGATGTTAGCTGCTCAAGATTGACAAAAGAGTTATGCTGACAAGAAAAGACAACCGATATCCTTCGATGTTGGAGATTCGGTTTTACTTAAAGTCTCACCGTGGAAGGGACTTATAAGATTTGGGAAACAAGGAAAGTTGAGTCCAAGGTTTATTTGACCATTTAAAGTTCTTCAGTGAATTGGGAATCAAGCTTACAAGCTAGAGTTACCGGAAGAACTGGAGGGTATTCATAACACCTTTCATGTGTGTTACTTGAGAAAGTTCACGGGAGATGTGCCCGACATAATTCCGATTTCTGAGTTAAGGTTGAATGAAAATTAGAGGTTGGTCGAGGAACCTGAGGCAATCGTTGACCGTAAGACTATGAAGTTACGACGCAAGATGGTCGATTTAGTGCTTGTGCGCTGGAAACATACGAATGGACCAAATCTCACTTGGGAAGCGGAGAGTAACATGATGAGTCGCTACCCGCAGTTGTTTGGTGATATGTGATTTCGGGGACGGAATCATCCTAAGGGGGAGAGAATTGTAACACTCGTGTTTCTAGACTAGGCATTTATATTGAGATGATAGTCTAGGTTAACCTTTGTAACTCATTTTGAAGAAATGAAAAGGAGTTATGTGAATATTATGTGAATTATGTGTTTTATGCTTAATTATTAGGGCTTAATTAATTAAGAATAAAAATAAGCGTCAAAATTAAAGTATGAGATAAGCCCGATATCTTTACATAAAGTTGTAGTGGTCAAAACAAGGATTTCAGGGATATAAAGAATACGAAAATTCGAGTTATAACGAAGAAGTTATGACTTGTCGAAGTTTCGCGACAAAACCGGCACGGTGCCGAATGTCGTAAAAAGTGATTTTTCGATAAACTACTTTTTAGCCTTAGTAATCTAAACAAAAGTCATAGTATTCATCAAACCGAGAAGTTCAATAAAAAGAACGCCCAAATCTGACTTCGTATGAGGAAGTTATGATTTTTCAAAGTTTCAGCGTAGCAGTAGACAGCTAAAAACTCGAATTTTAGATCGAGCAATTTTTAGCCAACACAACCTAAACGAGAATTGAAGGTCTCGTCATTAGCAGCACAACGGTAAAAAGTCTGACGAAAACAGACGTCAGAAGAAGAAGTTATGAATTTTTAACGGATTTCTTGTCCCGGTCTGTTAAAAATAATAATATAAAATTTAAATTCAAAATTAGCCGATGAAGTCTAAACAGAAGTTGTAGATCGTAATTTTAGCTACGCGTGCATATAAAGAACGTCAAAAACGGAGCTCGTATGCGAAAGTTATGGATTTTAGAAGTTTTGGCGCGAAAACCGAGAAATTTCGCATAGTCACACTTTGCCACGTCACCCTCGCCTAGCATGCGCCACGTGTCCTGCTGAGTCACCAGGCTGCTGAGTCATGAAGCTGCTGAGTCATTCGAGCACATGGCCCTATCCGAAGTGGTCCAGTGAAGATCCGACGCGTGCCTTCTCCCACGTGTTCGAGCCCTCGCAGAAGCCACGAGCTTCCCTCATCGGATCTGGACTTCGGTCCAATCACAGGCCGCCAGCAGCTCCTTCGCACGCGCAGCCCTCATGCGAGCCTCCCCCTCTGCGAGCCTTCTCAGCCGTAGGATCATAAGACTCCTGACCGTCCGATCAGAAGCTTCCCCCTATAAATAGAAGGCTGCGAGCCTTCTCGGATAATTTTAAGAAATTGCCACTTTTAACCCCTAAACCCATATTTTCTTCATTTTAACGTCCCGCAAAGCCCCGGTATCGATTGTAAAGCCCGGAATACCCCACGAAGTGCCCGAGAAGCCCGAAAAATTTATCTTTTCGGTTTCAAAGCCCGACTTTTACAAAGCCCGATTTCTCAATAAAACTCCCGGTTTTATTAGAAACGATCGTTTTAGGAAACGAATTGCTGCCCGATTATCATCAAATCAAGTGAGTGTATACTCACTTTCATTTTACACATAGATATGAAGTATTTACCTTATAATACGTGCTATGTGTAAATATATTAATTATTTATTTGAGGTGATTGTTGTGTTGATGTTTTATACAAGTTTTAAACTGTATAAGTATTTTTATCTACAAATATGTTGGGTAGAACATGGGTAGATTGTGATGTGTGATAAAATAAAATTAATGAGAGGTCTCGATGTGTTTTGAGATCGAGTCATCTAGCGGAGTTTGGATGACGACCACAGACTTTCTAGACAGCCCAGTGGGAAACATTAGCAGGTCCGCAACCTGTAGGTGTTAATGAACTAAGCGTGTTCATTCGCTGTACTCCATCCCCCTCATGGTTGCCTTTAGGACATGTATGGCTGAGGAAACCCCTTAGCAGTAGTGTCCATCTCGATGATATTCTTTAGGCTAGGTCCCTTGTGATAAGTGTTTAGGGACATAAAGTGAGGATAACGGGAACGGGTAATCAGGGTTATTGTTGATTGATGAATTTAGTAAGTTTATTATTATTGTGGGTTGAAACCTCTATATGCTCACCAGGCTCCCAAGCCTGACCCACTCAGCTTTTTATGTTACAGGTAGTGGACCCCGAGCATAGTCGGAGGACAACGAGAGATTTTTGGATTATAGGCCAGTAGTTGTAAATAACTGTTGAAAGGCTTATAATGTCTTGTTTGTGCTTTTGATCTGTATCGGAACATGACATCCCGAGGTTTTGATATATATATGGAAAACATATACCTTCTTAATGAAGGGTTTTGATAAACTTTTATCATATTTTGTTTGGGGACCAATTTCGCAACGTCTTTTAAAAAGATTTCTCTGATTTTATTTTAAAAAGCATAAATTAAATCGGTCTTTTCTGGCCGAGAAATATGGGGATCTCACATATACACTTCCGCAATTGCGACACGTGGAAAGTGTCGTGAATCTGCCCCAACTCTGCTGGCAATTCCAAACGATAGGCTACCCTGCCTACCCTCGCGACCACCCGGAATGGACCAATATATCGGGGACCCAACTTGCCCCTCTTCCTGAATCGAATCACTGCTTTCCAAGGAGAGACCTTCAGGAGCACAAAGTCGCCGACCTGAAACTCAAGCTCGGACCAGCGTCTGTCCGCATAACTCTTCTGACGACTCTGAGCGGTCAACAACCTCTGTCTGACCTGCTGCATCTGCTCTGTCTTCTGAAGCACGATCTCTGTACTGCCCATCACACGCTGTCCGACCTCTCCTCAGCAATTGGGGGTCCGACACCTCCTCCCATACAATAGCTCAAAGGGCGGCATACCAATGCTTGAATGATGGCTATTGTTGCAGGAAAACTCAGCCAAGGGAAAGTATGTATCCCAACTCCCCCCGAAATCCAACACACATGCCCGGAGCATGTCCTCGAGCGTTTGAATCGTCCGCTCACTCTGTCCGTCTGTCTGGGGGTGGTATGCGGTACTAAAATGCAGCCTACTACCCAAATCCTCATGAAACTTTTTCCAGAATCTGGAAGTGAAACGTACATCCCGGTCTGAGACAATCGAGATCGGCACCCCATTTCGAGATACCACTTCCCTCACGTACATCTCTGCTAACTTTTCTGCGGAGGAGCTCTCACTAATAGCAAGGAAGTGGGCGCTCTTTGTCAACCTGTCCACAATCACCCAAATTGCATCGACTCCCCTAGCAGTCCTTGGCAATTTGGTGATAAAATCCATGGTAATCTGTTCCCACTTCCATTCGGGAACCTCCAACGGTTGCAACTTACCATGCGGTCTCTGGTGCTCGGCCTTAACCCTACGACAGGTTAAGCACTTCTCAACAAACCACGCAACATCCCTCTTCATACAGGGCCACCAATACTCCCTCCTCAGGTCCAAATACATCTTAGTGGCCCCAGGATGGATCGAGAATTTCGACCGATGAGCCTCTTCCATCAAAATGGTACGCGCCCCTCCCACAAACGGTACCCATATACGCCCCTGAAAATTCATAAGCCCTCGACCATCAGTAACGAACTCTGATACCAACCCAACAACTCGCTCTCTCTTCTGGTTCTCCGATCTCACGGCCTCAGCCTATGCTCCATGAATGGTGTCCAACACAGGAGCCATCACGGTCAATCGCAAACATACACCTCACAATGGGGCGCTCTTTGCCCTGCGACTCAGGGCGTCGGCTACCACATTAGCCTTGCCCGGATGGTACAGAATCTCACAATCATAATCCTTGACCACATCCAACCACCTCCTCTGCCACATATTTAGGTTGGGCTGATCCATCAAATACTTCAAGCTCTTATGGTCCGTGTATATCGTACACCAAACCCCATACAGATAGTGACACCAAATCTTGAGGGCGAACACCACTGCCCCCAACTCTAGATCATGGGTGGGATCCCTCGTCTCATGAGGTTTCAGCTGCCTCGATGCGTATGCTATCACAGGCCCTCTCTGCATCAGCACCGCTCCCAACCCCAAGATCGATGCATCACAGCATACCATAAAGTCCTCCATCCCCTCCGGGAGGGCTAACACCGGGGCTTCGCATAACCTTTGACGAAGCGTCTCAAAGGAGGCCTGCTGCTCGGGGCCCCATGAAAAAGCGACACCCTTCCGGGTCAACCTGGTGAGTGGCACTGCGATCTTAGAGAAATCCTTGATAAATCTCCGATAATAACCTTCCAACCCTAGGAAACTCCTGATCTCGGAGGGTAACCTCGGCACCTCCCAACTCATCACCGCCTCAACTTTGGCCGGGTCGACCAATATCCCTTTCTGGTTAACGAGATGACCCAGGAACTGGACCTCTCGCAACAAGAAATCACACTTGGAGAATTTGGCATAAAGCCTCTCCGATCTTAGAACTTCAAGGATCTTCCTCAAATGCTCCTCATGCTGCACTCTAGATCGTGAATATAACAAAATGTCGTCGATGAATACAATCACCGACCGATCCAGCATCGGCCTGCACACTCGGTTCATGAGATCCATGAACACTGCCAGGGCATTGGTGAGCCCGAAAGGCATCACCACAAACTCGTAATGCCCACAACGCGTCCTGAACGTTGTCTTCTGGATGTCCTCATCTCGCACCCTCGCCTGATGATATCCAGACCCCAAATCGATCTTGGAGAACCAAGATGCTCCCTGTAACTGATCGAACAAATCGTCGATCCTCGGCAACGGGTAACGGTTCTTGACCGTCAGCTTGTTCAACTCCCGGTAATCAATGCACATCCGGTGTGAACCATCCTTCTTCTTGACAAACAGGATAGGCGCCCCCCACGGTGAGCTGCTCGGCCGAATAAACCCCTTTCCCAGCAGCTCCTGAAGCTGCGAGGATAACTCTTGCATCTCTGGAGGTGCAAGGCGATAAGGCACCTTGGCGATAGGCGCGGACCCCGAAACCAAATCGATACTGAACTCCACTTGCCTTAGAGGAGGCACACCCGGCAACTCCTCCGGAAATACATCCGAGAACTCACGCACTATCGGAACCTCCTCAACTGACCTCGGCCTCTTGGAATCCACCCGCGTATCCATCACATATGCCACAAAACCCTTACAGCCCTGCTGTAGACACTGCCTCACCCTAGCGGCCGAACAAAACGCTGACCCAGAACGTGTACCCTTGCCGTACACCCTAAGAACTCCCCCACTAGGGTCTCGTATGGTCACCAGTTGTCGCTCGCAGTCGATAACCGCACCGAATCTGCTCAACCAGTCCATGCCCACAATGACAAAGACATCACCCATCGCAATAGGAACCAAATCGATCGGGAACTCAACACCGAAAATCTCGAACACGCACCCCTGAAGAACCTCCGTGGCATATATCACCCTCTCATCAGCTATGGAAACTCTCAGAGGCCGACTCAATGCCTCACGACTAACACTGATATGCTGACTAAAAGCCAAAGATACAAAAGACCGACTCGCACCCGAGTCAAATAACACCAAGGCAGGTACAAAATTCACAAGAAAAGTACCTACGCATAACATAATATAAGCACAATATCTCAACATCAAAATAAATACACGAAAGAATACATACCAGCCACGACATCGGGCGCTGCTCGGACCTCCTCTGCGGTCAACTGAAAGGTTCTCCCTCGTGCCCTCGGCGACTCGACCTTCACTTGCCGACTCTCGGTAGCTCTGATGGCGGCAGGGGCAGATCCCTGAGGTGCTCCCTGAGCTGATCCCCACAACTGCGGACACTCCGCCTTCCGGTGTCTGGTCTGGTTGCAGTGAAAACACACTGTAAACCCCATGGGGCAGTCCTTGGCCATATTCCCCTCCTTGCCACACTTGTAGCAAGATCCATCTTTACATACTCCATCATGACCCTTGCCGCACTTTCCACAAGTGCGGCCCTTCTGGCTCCCCGATTTGGGATCAGCGGGCTTGGCCTGTTTGGCTGCCGGCTGGGACTGTGCCGGTCGCCGATCCCTCCCCTGAGACTCCGCCTCCTCCCTGGCCTGAGTCTCTAGCTTAATCTCCCTCTTCCGGGAATTTGCCTGAAGCTTGGCAAATGTCCGGTACGAGGAGTTCGCCACGAACTCCCGAATGTCTCACCTGAAAATACTCAAATATCGGCTCATCTGTGCCTGCTCAGTGGACACGTGCTCAGGGCAGAACATCGCCCTCTCGTGGAACATCCTGGTAATCACCGTAACAGACTCAGTACCCTGCTTGAGGGTCAGAAACTCCTGGGCCAAAATCTCCCTCTCTACCTGGGGAACGTACTCATCTCGGAACATGGCAGTGAACCTCTCCCAGGTCACTACCGCAAGCTCAGCAGGCGTAAAGTGCGCCGTCACAAACTTCCACCAGTCCTTCGCTCCCAAGCGAAGCTGGTTCAGCACGAACCGAACTCTCAAATGCTCAGGAGATGAGCAAGTGGAGAAACACCCCTTTATGTCAGAAATCCATCTCATAGCCGCCACCGGGTCCTGGGTCCCATCAAACTCCGGTGGTTTTGTGTTGCTGAACTCTTGGAACAGCAACGCATCACCACCCTGCGGCCTTGCGGCAGCAATATCTGCGGTGGCCGCAGCAACAGCAGCCTCAGAAAGAGCAACATAACGCTCGTCTAAGGTCTCAATCAACGTGGTCTTAATAGACCCGAACATCTCTGGTATCTCTGCCCTGATGGCCGCAACCACCTCCTCATGGATGATCCGGCGGATCTCCTCATCACTGGCCCCACTGCTCTCAGGCATAAGACGTGTCCTCACCATGATCTACCTCTGAAATACAACATACGATAAATTAGAATCCATTCGAGCATACTCACACTCGACAACTCATTCCTCCTTGATCCTTGGCATTCCAAAGATTCTTACTTGGGCTGTACACCGCCCCGGTGCTTTCAGTAGTACGGGCCCAATACTACTGTCCGCACCGTATCAGAATACACCCCAAGTCCTCCTCTTCGGATCCCAAGTTCCAAGTACTCTATTATGCATAATCCACTCTCTAACAGATCTCTCATAAGCTTCTCGCTGCTACCTACTCACTCTCAAGCATCTCATAGCAGCTCACCTCTCCCTAGGCTAAGGCATCACAAATCAGGCCACTCTAGTCCTAATAGGAGTACCTAGCCTACTTTAGCATGAGAATACGTCATATCAATATCAGTATCACATAACATGAGGGTATTTTGGGAAATCGCCGTTCGGGCGCGGACTGATCGTACACACAACTTTGCTCTGTGTTTTTCCAAAAATCTTTTACTCATTTTGAAAATACTTCTCAAATCCTCAGTTTGAGTTCAAATACGCCCGAAGGTGTACTCGAATCCCTCAAACCAAGGCTCTGATACTAACTTGTAACACCGTAAATTTCAAAACAATTTTTCGCATTTTATAAAAACATAATTCATTTAATATTCATAAAAACATCAATGTTTGAAACTCAATCCATGCCATATAAAAATCCCAAGATCTCATAACATAAAAATCCCGTGTGTGTACTGATCAAGTCGGTGCCTTCCCACGGTCATCACTAGTACCTGAAACAAATAACACCAACACTGTAAGCACAAAGCTTAGTGCGTTCCCCAAAATACCACACATAACATATATTAGCCACTCGAGGCTATAACTCTGTAGGTCCGTGGATCCTACTCTGTGAACCCTCTGGTTCTAACTCTGTGAACCTTCCGGTTCCAACTCTATAAACATGCACAACATAGATCACATAGAAATAATGCAGTACAACACATAACATACATATAGCATACAAATACTCTGTCACATAACTCTGATTACCTACTCAAGGTAAAGTATAGTGAGAAGACTCACCTCGTGTATCTCCATAAGTTGAAAATCCCGGAAATCACTCACGCTCGATCCCCTGAGCTATAATCCTCCTATAATGCAATATATCTCTAATTAACACTTTCACAACTAAGGTTGACTAACCCTATCAAGTCAACAGTGGTCAACTCTGGTCAATGGTCAACGGTCAACTTTGACCGGACTCGGCGAGTGCACTAGAGCGACTCGGCGAGTCTATACTTGTTCACTGACTCCCTCGGATCCTCTCTTGACACGCCGAGTACTTCCCTAACTCGACGAGTTCCACCTGAGATGAATCGCGGGGCCACCACGACTCAACTCGCCGAGTGTCAAGAACAACTCGGCGAGTTCCGGCTTGACTCAGCCCTCTATTGACTCTCCTGACTCACTGGGTCATCCCCCAACCCGGCGAGTCTACTCGCTGAACAATTTACTTGAAACCCCAACCCTACTCGCCGAGTCTCAAGAACAACTTGGCGAGTTCATGCCATGCACAAACTCTATTGACCTTCTGAGGTCAGATCTGCTTCCCCAAACTATAGATCTGGCCTTCCCAAGCATGAATGTCACGTAAAGTTCGAAACTTGATGCTTGTATAACCCCCACAAGGGTGTGCGCCAGGTTCTGATGGAGGAGGTGCACAAATTTCGATTCTCCATTCATCCCGGTGCGACAAAGATGTATAGGGATCTTCATCTGGACTATTGGTGGCCCTGCATGAAGCGGGATGTGGCATGGTACGTGGAGCGTTGCTTGAACTGTAGGAAGGTCAAGGTCGAGCATCAGATACCTCACGACAAGATGCAGCCGTTGGATATTCCACTGTGGAAATGGGAAGACATCACGATGGATTTTATTACAAAGCTTCCCAGGACAGCGCGGGGAGTGGATTCGATTTGGGTCATCGTCGATCGATTGACCAAGAGCGCCCATTTTATTCCAATTCAGGAGAGCATTTCGGCCGAAATCTATATTAGGGAGGTGGTGGCACGGCACGGGGTGCCAGTATCGGTGATTTCAGACAAGGATGTGCGTTTCACTTCCAGGTTTTGGAAGAAGTTTCATGATGAGCTGGGTACTCGTCTTCATTTTAGCACTGCCTTTCACCCGCAGACAGATGGTCAAAGTGAGCGGACCATCCAGACTTTGGAGGATATGCTGCGAGCATGCATGTTGGACTTCAGAGGTAATTGGGATACCTACCTTCCACTGGTAGAGTTCTCCTACAACAATAATTATCATGCGAGCATTGACCGCCCTCCCTTCGAGATGCTGTATGGGAGGAGGTGCAGGACCCCCGATATGTTGGGGTGAGGTTGGACAGAGGGTAATGGGGAGCACTGAAGTAATGCTCAAGACGACAGAAAGGATTCAGCAGGTCCGGAGCAGGCTTCAGACTGCTCAAAGTCGGCAGAAAAGTTATGCCGATAAGCGCCGATCAGACCTGGAATTCCAGGTTGGGGATATGGTTCTCCTGAAGGTGTTGCCATGGAAGGGTGTTATCCGATTCAGGAAATAGGGCAAGTTGGGCCCCAGGTACATTGGACCATTCAAGGTTATAGCCCAGGTGGGCAAGGTGGCGTATAGGCTGGATTTGCTAGCCGAAATCAGTCAAATACACAACACTTTCCATGTTTCTCAGCTGCGAAAGTGCCTGGTGGACGACTCAACAATGGTACCCTTGGAGGACATTCAGGTGGATGGCAGCCTGTATTACATCGAGCGACCTGTGACGATCCTCGACCGGAAGTCGAAGGATCTGAGGAACAAGAGAGTGGAACTCGTGAAGGAGCAATGGCAGCACCGGAAGGGCTCAGAATGGACTTGGGAGCCGGTGGACGAGATGATGGAACACTACCTAGAGCTATTTCAAGAGCGAGAAACAGACTTCGAGGACGAAGTCTAAAATAGGTGGGGGAGATTTGTACCACCTGGTTCTTGGTACGTATTTCTTTTTATTTTTATCTAAGTGTTTTACATTTTTGGCCTTGGACTCGGCGAGTTGAAGGACCAACTCGCCAAGTAGAAGCGGGACAGAACGCGAGATTTAAGTGATGGACTCGACGAGTAGGATCTGGCTGGACAAAAACCCTAATCTGAGGGTTTGCATTCTATTTAAGCAACCTTATACAGTCTCCATCATCCCTTATGCTCCCATAAACCTTGTATAGAAAACCCTAGCCGTTGTTGAAGCAATCTAAGTCATTTTGGTGGATTTTGGTGTTGGTGGTCTAACAAGGAAGGAGAAGAACTTGAGGAAAAAAGAGGAGACCAGAGGGGTTCGAGTTTGTGCTTCATCTTCAGTCCTCAGAAGGTATAAAGTTGCTAACTTGCTTGTTCAATTGCTAGATCTTATTTTGTGGAGATTTAGGGCTTTTATAAGCCATTTTAGGTAGTCAACCATGAATGCAAGCATGGTTGGGGACAAGGCTTCAGATCTAGGTCCTTTGAGGGGTCATTTCCACCCAAGGAAGACCCCATGCAACCCAAGAGCTTGTTTTAGGACCTTTTGAGCTCAAAGTCCCATGCAAGCACGTAAAGTTTGTAACTTTACGTGCTAGGTCGATTGCAGAGGCTTGGATCTATCTTTTGATCAAGGGTTGTACATCAGAAATCAAAGATTTGGTGAATGGACGTTACCGACTCAATGAGCCCATTCTTGGGACTCGATGATTCATGTAAGTGTAATGTGACAAACTGTTCTAGCTGTAATGTACGTGCTCTCTACCTAGCAAGTATAGTAATGTACTCGTTCTAGTATGGATGTATATGTTCTCTTTCTAGTATAGTTGTATATGTTCTCTTTCTAGTATAGTTGTATATGTTCTCTCCTAGTATAGTTGTATATGTTCTTCTCTAGTATAGTTTTATATGTTCTCAAAGTAGTAAGTATTGACTCATGAATGAACTGACTCATAGTATGATATTGTGTTCTAGTAATAGTTCTAGTATCTTCCTAAACCACCCCAATGGTAGTTTACTAGTAATCTAACTGGTAAGTATGAACATGGATGTATACCCTTGCTACCCAAGGGCATAGGATGAACTGGAAGGACCTTTATGTCTATATATGTACATGTGATATATAACTAATGTTTAAATGACCTTCAGACGAATACCTGATATCCCACCAGACCACATCTCAAGCGCGAAAAGGAAATAGGGTGGATAGCCTTCCTAAGTCTTTTGAACATTTATTATATAACTATACATATAGAGGCATGCAATTTATAATTTAAAAGCATAAATTAAGATTTGTAAAACCTTTGAACATAAATATTTTCTAAGAAAAGACCAACTTGGTGCCGATCTATAAAATGGTTTTGAAGGCATGGGTTTGATAAAGCAGTTTTAGTATAAAGAAACGTTTGTTTGAAGCACAATTGTAAATAAGTTTGAAAAGTAATATACAGAGTAAAATGTATAGAGAAATAAGGAGTTTTAAACACATATAGTGTTTATGAAAGACATTTGAAGGAAACTGTTTAGTAAAACGGCTAATGAGTAGCCAATCATTTGAATGCTACTTATTAATCACATGTGATTGATATAATAACTAGCATAATTCTACTTGTATCCCCCCCCATAAAACATTTAAAAGTAGTTTAAAACATTATTTAAGGGGTATGAACTCACCTGTAGTGAGTGGTTCTGACGAAAATGTTGGATCAGTTGCTGAGTATCAAGTGGTGACTTGAGTACACACGCGAATCCTATTTAGCTTATATTGACACATATATGAATATAATTAGTGTTATGAACAACTAATTAATGAATTGGGACCACCTTAGGGACTAGTAAACACTTATATTGAAGTGTTACAACCATATATGATTGTATGAAGGGGGTATAAGGCTTTACAGTCGAGTGTATGGCCAAAATACACACTCTATGTGTGTGTGCGGCCAGGTGTGCGGCCTAGTGGGCTGCCAGCACATGTGTGCGGCCCTGTGTGCGGCCATGTGTGCTGCCAGATGGTGTGTGCTGCCATGTGTGCGGCCAGATGGTGTTCTTGGTGTTCTTGGTACCTTTTATGAAGATCTTCAAGGAGAATGGATGATACTTGAGATGATTTCGAGTTCTATGCTTGAAGAAGTGAAAGAAGTGTTCAATAATGACTAAGTGTGGTATATATAGGTGGAGTGTGCGGTTGGGAAGGGTGTGAGGCCGCAAACACATGTGTGTGGCCGAACACTCAAGTGTGTAGCCGCACACTCCATGTGTTGGAGTGTTTGGCCAGGTTTTGATTCCTACACTTCGAGTTAACCCTTTTTAACACTCCTACCTTGATTATAACACGTTTAGAACGCTCCAATAGACCCTAAATGGTACTACAAGATAGCAAAACGAGTCTATTATTGATAAGAAATGAAGAATGCTAGCTAGAAATTTTCGGGTTGTCACACATTTTTCCTTCGATTTACCTGTTACCTGAGAATACAAGTATTTTGGAAAAACATCAACATATGAAATGTTGGTGAGTTCGTAAGTAAGGTTTGAAAAGAAATGATTTTTATACTTTTGAAAACCACAGAAAATCCGATATTTTCTAAAAAGAAATGTTGTATATAAGAAAAAGTGTGAAGATCCGTAAGTATGCTTGTTGATTATTGTGAATGTGAATAATTGTTAAACTTTGTATATACCACATAGTTAAGAGCGTTGAATTTCGCAGGAAAACCCGATGTTTTCCCAATACATTAAATTACGTGGCTGAGTTAGTATTATTCCGATACAACGTTGTTTTCGATAATTCCAGGTGACATTGGATTAATTACGGGTTGTGAGTCGTTATAATCACGCATTAATGAAAATGACTAGTTTACAACTATACAAACGATCCCATAGGCATCGTCCGTACTACTCACTTAATCCAACCACCCTGACTTCTCATAGCCCCACAACCGAGGAGAAAAGAGGGTGCGAAGCCCCCGTTATTTCCATAAGTCATTCAAGGCTATCGTGAATGCGAAAGGCCCTTGGCCCGACTCGCATTTGACTTCTTGACTTTGCTAGCAGTACCAAAGGACCCTTGGGGCCCAACAGCACAATAAAGCTATTGAAAGTCCTTTTACACGGAACTAGGTCATATATGGCCCAATAACATGTAGACGCGTTCCCTTCGGGCCTAAAGATCATGTCATTGGGCTAGCTAGGCCCAACAAGCACGATTTAAAACTTTCGAGCCCAAAGTTGGTGTATTGACTTCTCGTAAATTTTCGTGTGTGTATTGAAGTATCATTGTTTATTGATTTTTGATTCGTTATTGATTCAAGACCGAATCAATTCGTTTGGTAACGATATTGGTGTTGAAAGTGTATTTATTATTACGTTTCGCCGGTAGACGTAGTACTAGTATTTTTATCTTAAGGGATTTGTTGTTTTAAGAATAAGAGTTTATCTTTTTAAGCCCTTTCTTGGATAAAGTTTACACTTATAACCCTTTGAGTATAATTTTTTTTTTCAAGTTTAGTCCTTAAACTATTTTTCTTGACACTTTAGTATCAAAACTTATTGGAAAGACATTTTTAGCACGAGTTTACTTAATAAATAGCTTAAGTCCTTCAAAAATGAAATTTTCTAGGTTGAAACCTCCATTTTCGCAACTTTTACGATTTTGGCCCAAGATGGAAAATTTTTGCATCTTTGGTCCCTTTTTAAGTTGAAAAGCATTTTTGGCCCATGAAATGGTTTTAGTACACATGTAATCCCCTGTTTTTCAGAAATGTGCAGTTTCAGCCCCTCTAATTCAAAATTTTCGCAATTTGGGGCTTTATTGGGCCGAAAAGCCCATTTTGGCCCATTATGTTTAAAATTCACATTTTTGACCCTTCAAAAGTGTTGATATTTAGAAAATACATATTAGAAACTGGTTAGACTCATCTCAACCTTCAGAATCTATATTTTGTCGTTTTGGGCCCCTTAGTTTTGTATTTTTAGCATTTTGAGCCAAAAAATGGGTTTTAAGTCCAAAAATGTTCATATTAACCAACTAGATTATTTTTCTAGAACTGATTAGTGTGAAATGGTATAAATTATACTTATTTCATTCTTCATATTGTAGATCTCAATTTTTAGGTTCTTTTTGGCTAGTATAAACATCACAATCACATAAGATCATACATATAAGCATAAAAATCACACAAGGCATACATTTACTCATAGATTTACACATTTGCTTGTATGCTCCCCCACAAAACTTATAAAAACTGAAAAAGAGGGGGTATGAAGCTCACCTTTAGGTGTGGTTTCGGTTTTTGGAAGAAAAGGAGAAGAAAATTCGGCCTTAGCAACCCTCCTTGGAACATCTCGAACTTAGATGCTTCTAAGGTGCTAAATCATAAGTTTGAATGGGTTAAGAGGTGATTCTTGAATGGAATGAAATAACTAGTTTATGGATCTGAGCAACATCTTACCTTGGATGATGATTTTTCTGTAAGAATC
The DNA here is from genome assembly GCF_051521515.1 of Lactuca serriola. Taxonomy (NCBI): domain Eukaryota; kingdom Viridiplantae; phylum Streptophyta; class Magnoliopsida; order Asterales; family Asteraceae; genus Lactuca; species Lactuca serriola. The sequence goes on from NC_136410.1 coordinate 288,469,742, forward strand.
CCCTTGAACACTTCTTAGATCTCGAAAATATGGAGGAAATATGAGAGAGTTTTCTTGTGAGATTTGTGAGAGAATTGTGTGTGTGTGCTTGGAATCGGCCGAGAGAAGGAGAGAGGGAAAGAGAGAGATCTTGAAGTGATGTTTGCATGGAAACATGGGATATGATGCATGGAAGACCATAATGTAAAAATGAGGTGGCCATGAGAAGTCAACTCTCCCTTTTTACTTGGGCTTGGGCCGAGAATTAGAGAGGGAGAGGAAAGAATTTGGGCCTTGTATGCTTAAGCCTTTTTCATGGTTATGTTAAGTGATGTTTGGTCCAATTAACCATAAATATGATTCTTATGACCTATTAGGGCTACATTAGGTTAGTTATGGCCCAAAATGGTTCATATAATTAATTTATTTCATTCTAGGCCCAATATGGCCCAAAATATTGAAATAAATGAAAGTGGGTCCAATTAGAGCCCATTTAAGAGTTTTAAGCCAAAGATGGTCAAATTGGAAGCTTATTGGTCCATTGGGCCCAATAAGAAATTCCTAGTCCAAAATGGACCTAAACAAGAACTCCTAGGGTTTCCAATTGCTTATTGACTACTTGAAATGCTTGCATGGGGTGTTTGTTTGAGATTTTGTTGTCATAGAGTATGCATGATACATGCTCTTATGTCTTTGATTCACAATCTGACTTAGTTGTTGTAGTTTACAAGGCACAAAAATTTCTAGTTGTGACATCATCCCCCTGTTAGAGGGAATTCCGTCCCGAAATTCTTTTTGAAAGCTAGATTTGAGAATGCTAGAATAGATGAGGGTACTTTTGCTTCATTTGGTCTTCGCGTTCCCATGTGAATTCTGGCCCACGCTTCGCATTCCACCGTACTTTCACGATCGCGATGCGACTTTGCTTAGTACGCTTCACCTCCCTGTCCATGATTTCGACTGGTTCTTCAACGAACAGGAGATTCTCGTTGATTTCAATCTCGTCAAGGGGAATGACGAGTGTTTCATCTGATAGGCAATTGTTTAGATTGGAGACATGGAACACGGGGTGTACACTGTTTAGCTCCGCGGGTAGCTGCAGTTTGTACGCCACTGGACCTATTCGGGCAACGATCTCAAAAGGTCCAATGTATCGTGGGTTTAGTTTTCCCTGTTTTCCAAAACGAATGACTCCTTTCCAAGGTGAGACTTTTAACAACACTCGATCCCCGGCCTAAAACTCTAAGGGCTTTTGCCGTTTATCGGTGTAGCTCTTCTGTCGGCCGCGCGATGCTTGTAATCGAGCTCTGATTTGAACTATCTTTTCCGTGGTTTCGCGAATGATCTCCGGTCCCGTTAGTGCCTTGTCCGATGCTAGTGTCTTTGCTAGCTGGGTGTCGCCCACCTCAGCCCAACACAACGGTGATCTACACTTACGTCCATATTGTGCTTCAAAAGGAGCGGCCTTGATGCTCGAATGGTAACTGTTGTTATAAGAGAATTCAACTAAGGGTAAGTGGATGTCCCAAGACTTCCCAAAGTCTATCACACATGCGCGAAGCATGTCTTCGAGCGTCTGAATGGTTCGTTCGCTTTGACCGTCCGTTTGTGGGTGATAAGCGGTGCTCATGTCGAGATGGGTTCCGAGTGCTTTCTGAAGTGATTGCCAAAAACGTGAAGTGAATCTATTGTCTCTATCCGAAATAATAGACACTGGTACTCCATGAAGTCTCACGATTTCTCGAATGTATAATCGTGTCAGTCTCTCCATGTTGTAGGATTCTTTTATTGGTAGGAAATGAGCGGATTTCGTCAGTCGGTCAACTATTACCCATATGGTGTCTAATCCATCTGACGTCTTGGGTAGCTTGGTCACAAAATCCATAGAAATCCCTTCCCATTTCCACTTAGGGATCACCGGTTGCTGTAATAACCTCGAGGGCTTCTGGTACTCCACCTTTACTTTGGCACAAGTAAGGCATTTACTGACATAGGTGGCAATTTCTGCCTTCATGTTAGGCCACCAATAATGTTGTTTAATATCCAAATACATCTTCTCCGAACAGGGATGGATGGAGTATCGCGTCTTGTGAGCTTCATTCATGACAACCTCCCTAAATCCTCCAAGTTTAGGGACCCAAATACGGTTCATGAAATAGTATACTCCGTTCTCCTTTACCTCTAGATTCTTCTCCATCCCACGTAATGCTTCGCTTGCTCTGTTTTCCGTCTTCATGGCCTCCGACTGGGCTACCCCGATCTGAGTGGTTAGGTGAGATTGGATGGTTATTGAGAGAGTTTTTGCACGACGATTAGAGTACTCCTTCCGGCTCAAGGCATCAGCCACCATGTTGGCCTTGCCTGGGTGGTACTTGATTTCACACTCGTAATCGTTTAATAGTTCAACCCGTCTTCGTTGTCTCATATTCAGCTCTTTCTGATTCAAGATGTGCTGGAGACTTTTGTGGTCCGTGAAGATGGTGCACTTCGTACCAAAAAGGTAATGCCTCCAAATTTTAAGAGCAAAGACCACCGCTCCCAATTCCAGATCATGGGTTGTATAATTCACTTCGTGTGTCTTCAGTTGGCGGGATGCGTAAGCTATCACTCTTCCACGCTGCATGAGAACGCAACCTAAACCCTTATTTGATGCGTCACAGTAGACCACAAAATCTTCCGTTCCCTCTGGTAGAGATAGTACCAGGGCACTGCAGAGCATTTGCTTCAGGGTTCGGAAGGCAACTTCTTGTTTGTCCGTTCATTTGAATGGTACGCCCTTTTGTGTAAGCGAGGTAAGTGGCTTGGCGATCTTAAAGAAGTTTTGAATGAACCTCCTATAGTAGCCTGCTAGGCCTAAGAATTGACGAATTTCTATGGGTGTTGTCGGGACTGCCCATCCTTCGACGACTTTGACCTTCGAAGGATCCACATGAATTCCTTCTTGACTAACAACATGACCTAGGAAGTTCACGCTACGGAGCCAGAACTCACACTTGGAGAGTTTTGCGTATAGCTTTTCCGTTCGCAGGGTTTCTAGGATTTGTCGGAGATGTTGGCCATGCTCTTCTTTGCTTCGGGAATAGACTAGAATGTCGTCAATGAAGACGATAACAAAGTTGTCGAGGAATGGCCGACAGATTCGGTTCATCCGGTCCATAAATGCGGCAGGGGCATTCATTAGACCGAAGGGCATTACGACAAATTCATAATGTCCGTAACGAGTTCGGATAGCGGTTCTAGGAATATCCTCTTCCCGGACCTTGAGTTGATGGTACCTGGACCGTAGATCTATCTTAGAGAAGTAACTAGCTCCTTGGAGCTGGTCAAATAGATCATCGATTCGTGGGAGTGGATAGCGATTTTTGATGGTGAGTTTATTTAACTCCCTGTAATCGATGGCGAGTAGCTGGGTCGGATGAATCCCTTGCCCAGGAGTTCGCTGAGTTGGCTGGACAATTCCTGCATTTCAGCAGGAGCTAGCCGGTAAGGCAATTTAGCGAGAGGGGTTGCTCCCGGAATGAGGTCAATTCGGAACTCAACTTGTTTCTCTGGGGGTACTCCAGGAAGATCTTCAGGAAATATGTCTGGGAATTCACGTGCTACGGGAATGTCTTGAATGTTAACCTCTTCCTTGGTTTTATCCACTATGTGAGCCAGAAACGTCAAATCATTCTTTCGTAGATGCTTCTATGCCTGGATGCACGAGATGAGGTGAAGGTTCATGCTAGGTTTTGATGGGTTTTAGCAATAAGAACTTTCCTATGTGCGCATGCAAAACCATAATGCTTGGATCTAGGCTTTCTAATTAAACATGCTTTGAATCCAAGACTTCTAATGACTATTTAGGTATAAGAACAATGTTAGAACAGATCTAGAATCATACCTTTGAATCTCTTGTTTGATCTTGTTGTCTTAGAGCTCTAGAGACACAATTGTCACTCCTCTAATGGCTTACAAACACCAAATAGCAAGGAGGATGATTTGAGAGAGAGGAGAGGGGAGGAAATCGGCCAGGGTTTCTATGCTTTTGATCAAGTTCCGATTTCCTCATGCCATAGGGTCTATTTATACTTGTAGACTCCTTAAGGGTTACAACCTAAACCCTAATTGGATAATCTTCTCTTAAGGCTATCCAAATTCATTCCTTAGATAACCCCTTGGACGATTTGAAGTTATCCTTAGCTTCTAGAATCCGTCTAATGCATATCAATATGGATTTACAGTCTAAAGTTTAACTATCAAACAATTGACAGTTTATACCCTCTTATTTAATTAATCTCTTTAAGTCACCAAATTAATTCCAATTAATTCTATGACTTATATTAATCAAATAACAATATATTATTCTTTATATTATTCTCATAATATACTAATAATATTTATTCTCTTTTAATAAATCATCCTATCAAGTTGCTATGGTGAAGGCAACCCAAAAGGACCATGCACAACCGGGTTAAATACTTGCCTAATATAGTTGCAGCCTTAGACACTATTCCAACAGTCTCCCACTTGGATAAGTCTAGTAACTATATGCACAAGTACAATTCGGTTTGCAATCGTAGCTCTCAAAGACGCTGTCAAACTCTGATCTAATCAATCTTGTCCTTTAGATAAGGGATCGTACAGTCCTCTGTTAGATATCATGCTGACAATCCTATGGAATGGTTAGTCAAGCATTTAGGTTTCTCGATCTCTGATTTATTTGACATAGAACTTAATCGAACACATCAATTCAGTTCTGACCGGGCCCGGCACATAAGTGAAATCAAATCATCGAGCGGCCGAGATATCGCTTTTACCTTCTTAGATAAAAGTTACAGATAAACTTCGAATTATATGCATTTACTTATTCAATAACCAACTATACACAACAATGCGTTTTATAACATTGAGTTACCAATGCGTTTTCGCATTATCAATGTACAATCAATTAACAAATAACAAACCATATATCTAGGTTTTAAGACTATATGCTATTATCGTCTTGCGATCACCCTTTTATATCATATTCCATAAGGTGATTCCAGCAAGCGCGGGTTTGTACCAATGCTCAAAACGAGTTCATAAGCACTCATGAACGTTGCAGCAACCCTTTGCTATGTCTAACACCATTTAGACATTCTACACACCAATTCATGACAATCTTCATTCATATCTACTTCCAACATATGAACTATTGTGGACAATTTGAATAATTCGATTATTCATAATAAACTCAATTATTCTGGAAGTCAAAACATGCAAAGTGAAACAATAGCTAAATAATTAACATAAGATAGTAACATTACTCATAAATAAAACTCCTTTATTTAATCATCAAATGTTAATTACATTTACCTATTACACGTTTCTAATACTATCTAATCTACGCTAATATCATCCTTCAGCCCAATACTCCTAGCATGCTGCAAGTGCTTAACCCTACTCAGTCCCTTCGTAAGCGGATCTGCTGGGTTATCTTCTGATGATATCCTTTTTACTACGAGTTGTCCTTCTTCTACATGATGTCTAATGAAGTGATATTTTCTGTCAATATGTCTTGATCTACCATGATCCCTCGGTTCCTTGGTCAAGGCAACCGTTCCTTCGTTATCACAGAAAATCTCTACGGGCTCCTTTATGGCAGGTACAACTCCAAGATCACCAATGAAGTTCTTCAGCCATATTGCCTCCTTCGACGCTTCGCTCGCTGCAATGTACTCTGATTCGCACGTTGAATCAGCTACGGTTTCCTGCTTGGAACTCTTCCATGTCACTGCTCCTCCATTCAGGGTAAAGACCCAGCCCGACTGCGAACGGTAGTTGCCCCTGTCGGTCTGAAAACTGGCGTCACTATACCCTCGCACCTTCAAGTCATCACTCCCTCCGAGGACTAAGAACCATTCCTTCGTTCTCCGAAGGTACTTAAGGATATTCTTCACCGCAATCCAATGGGATCTGCCAGGGTTCCCTTGATATCTACTAACCATGCTCAAAGAGAAGGCTACATCAGGGCGAGTACAAGTCATAGCATACATGATTGAGCCAACTGCGGAAGCGTATGGTACTCGGCTCATTTATGCTATTTCAGCTTCGGTACTCGGACTTTGAGTCTTACTCAACTTGGCATTACTTTGTATCGGTAATTATCCCTTCTTCGGGTTTTCCATACTAAAACGTTTATGTACCTTCTCTAAGTAAGTGTTCTGACTAAGTCCAATTAGTCTCTTACTTCTTTCTCTTAATATCCTTATTCCCAAAATGTAAGAAGCCTCTCCGAGGTCCTTCATAGCGAAGCACTTCCCGAGCCAGGACTTAATCTCTTGCAGAGTCAGGATGTCGTTTCCTATGAGTAATATGTCACCGACATATAGAACGAGGAAGCTTACTATACTACCACTGGCTTTGACATATACACATGATTCATCTTCGCTTCGTACAAATCCAAACTCTTTGACTTTCTCATCGAAGAAAAGATTCCATCTGCGAGACGCTTGCTTAAGTCCATAAATGGACTTCTCAAGCTTACACACTCTATTCGGATGCTTCGGATCCACAAACCCCTCTGGCTGAGCCATGTAAACATCCTCAGCCAACTTTCCGTTAAGGAAAGCAGACTTGACATCCATTTGCCAAATCTCATAATCATGAAATGCGGCAATCGCTAGCATCACTCTAATAGATTTTATCTTCGCAACTGGTGAGAAGGTCTCATCATAGTCAACTCCAGGAGTTTGACTAAAGCCCTTCGCAACCAATCGCGCTTTATATGTGTGTACGTTTCCATCTACATCGGTCTTCTTCTTGAAGATCCATTTGCACCCAACGTCTTACGTCCGGGCACATTATCAACCAAATTCCAAACTTGGTTATCATACATGGGTTGGATCTCGCTATCCATTGCCTCTTCCCATTTCGCAGACTCCGGGCCTGCCATGGCTTCCTTATAGCTATTAGGTTCATCAAGATTTATTAGTGTACCATCACTAATATACGTGTCCCCTTCGGTAGTAATATGAAAACCATAAAACTGGGGTAGAACTCTAACTCTATCGGAACGTCTAAGACATAAGGATTCGTCAATCCGTTCAACCGGAGTTTCCTCCTCGTGTTGAGTGCCAGCGGTAAAGGTTCCTTCATCTATCGACTCTTGAATCTCTTCAAGCTCGATTTGTCTCCCACTGTCTCCTTGGCCTATGAGTTCTCGCTCTCGGAAAACTCCTCTCCTCGCAACGAAGACAACATTGTCCTTCGGTCTATAGAAGAGATATCCAAAGGATGTCTGTGGGTAGCCGATGAAAATACATCGCTCACTTCGAGGTTCGAGCTTGTCGTGAGTATCTCGTCTTGCGAAAGCCTCGCAACCCCAAACTTTGATATGTGCCAACAAGGGAGCTTTCCCTGTCCACATCTCGTGAGGTGTTTTGGCAACCTTCTTAGTAGGGACTCGGTTAAGGATATGGGCGGCAGTCTCTAAGGCATACCCCCAAAAAGAGATAGGTAGTGAAGCACGACTCATCATAGAGCGAACCATATCCAATAAGGTTCGATTACGCCTTTCTGCCACACCATTCAACTGCGGTGTCCTAGGAGGCGTCAATTGCGAAACTATTCCACACTCCTTGAGATAATCGTGGAATTCAAGACTTAGGTACTCTCCTCCTCGATCGGATCGAAGCATCTTAATTTTCCTGCCCAATTGATTCTCCACTTCATTCTTGAACTCTTTGAACTTTTCAAAAGTTTCTGACTTTTGCTTGATTAAATAGATATACCCATATCTACTATAATTATCGGTAAAAGTCACATAGAAGCGGTTCCCATCCTTTGTGGTTGATCTAAATGGTCCACATACATCGGTATGTATTAAGTCCAATAGACCCTCACCCCTTTCACACGTACTCGTGAAGGGTGATTTAGTCATCTTTCCAAGTAAACAAGACTCGCACGTTTCATCTTCCCTAAGGTCGAATGACTCCAACCCTCCATCCTTTTGGAGTTGGGCTATGCGTTTCTTGTTGACATGTCCAAGACGACAATGCCACAAGGATGCTTTATCCATACTAGTGGAAGAATCTATGTTCAAAACATCATTTCCTAAGTTATCAACAATCATTACAGTTTCATAAATTTCATTACATGGTATAGCTTCAAAGTAAAAGACACCATTTAGATAAGCCAAAATAGAACCATTCTCATTATTAAAAGAAAATCTAAAACCTTGTCTAAACAAACCATGAAATGAAATGATGTTTCTAGCCATTTCTGGCGAATAGCAACAATTGTTCAAATCTAAACATAAATTATTCCTAAGCACTAAAGAATACACTCCAATCTTGGTCACAAGCGACGATCTTCTGTTCCCCATGATTAGATTGATTCTTCCTTGCTCCACATCCCTACTTCTTCTTAGTCCCTGCACATTAGAACAAATGTGGTAACCACAACCGGTATCAAGAACCCAAGAAATAGCATGATTACAATCGTTAGATTTAATTGTGTATACACCTGCGAAAGATGGCTTGATCTTTCCTTCCTTGATGGCTTGCAGGTATTCTGGGCAGCTTATCTTCCAATGTCCTATCTTGTGGCAGTGGTGGCACTCTGCCTGCTTAGGGTTAGGGCAGGGCTTAGCGGGATCAACTTTGGTCCCACTAGAAGAGGCACCATCTCGGGCTTTAACCTTGCGATGGTTCTTAGACGAAGCCTTCCTCTGCTTTCCCTTTCCTTGACCAATAGCCAAGACAGGAGCAGCAGGTGGATTGGGAGTTGGCGCAACAGACTTGTCTTTGAAGTTGCTCTCAACGACCCTCAAGAGACCTTGGAGTTTTCTTAGGGTGACCTCCTCTTTGTTCATGTGGTAGGTCATCCTAAGTTGATTGTACATCGAAGGCAAAGAGTGAAGCACCATTTCGATCGCCAAGTCTTCCCCAAAGTCAACATTTAACTTGCGAAGGCGGTCGACATACCTTTGCATCTTTTGCAGGTGCACGGTAAGAGACTCTCCATGACCCATCTTAGCGGAAATCATGTTAGTGAAAATCTCATAACGCTCTTGTCTCACGTTTTGGTGGTATCTCTCCAATAAGTCTTGATGCATCTCGTACGGGTACATGTCCTCGTAGGACTTTCGGAATTCGGAGTTCATGGTGGCTATCATGATGCAATGTATCTTCGTTGCATCTCGCTCATGAGTTTCAAAAGCGGTAATTTCAGCCGGAGTAGCAATTTCAGGGTTGATTTTCTCGAGTTTCTCATCGAGGACATACTCCTTATCCTCATAGCGAGCAATGGTGCGAATGTATCTTATCCATTCGCTAAAGTTCGTTCCATCGAAGGTGACCTTTTGGCAAAGGCTCATCAACGTGAAAGAACTAGCAGCAGCGTTGTTTGCGTTCGACATCTACAAATAGAAAGGACAAAGATAGACTAGAATATGAATCCCTAATTATCACCCAATAAGAAAAATTAGGGCTAGGATCCAACAACAACATTTACATATTAGAAAAGGGATGCCGTAAACTAACATGCAAATAAATTGAAGGTAAGTGAATGACGATTCACTAATTCTCCACCATAAAACCTAACTATTAGTCCTAAATGTATTGAGAATTCCTAGGTTCGGATGAGATTCATTGAAAACTATTCAATGGCATGTTTAAATCTCGATATGCCCCTCTTGTTTGTGATTAGGATACCGAGGATCACAAAGCGGGTGTGAATTACCATGCAAATTCACATGGTGCCTTCATTGTAACGATCACCTATTCGATGTGCCGGTAAACCACACACGCTCCATCGAACTATGATAAACAATGAATCACCCTTTGCCACCTTTGCTTAGAACTAATTAGTGTGCTGGTAAACCACACACGCTCCACTAACTTCTTAGCAAGGGTGCAAAGTGTAATTTCATGGGATTGCATCAATTCACTTTTCCTAAAGTAACTAAGATTGGGAAATTTTAAAATATGTGTAGTTACTTTGTATTTCCTATTATACTTTTAATGAGAGGATGAGGTTGCCCTATCCTACCCGTTCGGCTAACGAACCTCCACCGATCAAGCAAGCGGTGGGTGTAAGTGTACACCCATTAAGCGCCATTTTATAGGCCGCAACCTTATACCCACCTTATAGATCGGCTTCGTGAATAAGGCCTACTAACGGTAAGACTAGAATTTTAGTTATACATATATATATATATATATATATATATATATATATATATATATATATATATATATATATATATATATATTAATATTGTAATATTATATTAGTATAGGGTTGTATTTTAAACCTTTTAAAATCTAGGGTTTGAAATTTAAATTGTCTAAATTAAAACTTTTAATCACAAAATATAAATTTCAAAACTTGAGGACAAGTTTTAAACATTTAAAACATGGAGGATCAAATAACAAATAATTTCAATTAACAATTAATTTCCTAATTATCTATATTTGATTTATTCAAGATTTCTTGCAAGATAATTACCAAAATAATCAAAATAATTAATTAATTATCATATAAGGAAATTAAATATTTTATTAGTTGATAAATATCTTTAATTAGATCAAGATAACAGTCATATATATCAAAAAATCGGATTAGGGGTGATCTAATATGATTAAGGTAAGTTTCCATAAGATAATCATGAAGAAATCCCGAATCGGGCCATTCCTGACGCTTGGAATCACCGAGTGCACCAAGTGACTCGCCGAGTCAGGCCAACTCGCCGAGTCCACTATGGAACTCGCCGAGTCCATGACTCAGAAACACAAAAAACGAATTTTGCAGTTTAGTTTCAAACAAATAAGCATCAATTTAATGAAAACCAAGTTAGGCTCTGATACCACTGATGGGTTTTAGCCATAAGAACTTTCCTATGTGCGCGTGCAAAACCCTAATGCTTGGATCTAGGCTTTCTAATTAAACATGCTTTGATCTTGTTGTCTTGGAGCTCTAGAGTCACAATTGTCACTCCTCTAATGGCTTACAAACAACAAATAACAAGGAGGATGATTTGAGAGAGAGGAGAGGGGAGGAAATCGGCCAGGGTTTCTATGCTTTTGATCAAGTTCCGATTTCCTCATGCCAAAGGGTCTATTTATACTTGTAGACTCCTTAAGGGTTACAACCTAAACCCAAATTGGATAATCTTCTCTTAAGGCTATCCAAATCCATTCCTTAGATAACCCCTTGGACGATGTGAAGTTATCCTTAGCTTCTAGAATCCGTCCAATGCATATCAATATGGATTTACAGTCTAAAGTTTAACTATCAAACAATTGACAGTTTATACCCTCTTATTTAATTAATCTCTTTAAGTCACCAAATTAATTCCAATTAATTCTATGACTTATATTAATCAAATAACAATCTATTATTCTCATAATATACTAATAATATTTATTCTCTCTTAATAAATCATCCTATCAAGTTGCTATGGTGAAGGCAACCCAAAAGGACCATGCACAACCGGGTCAAATACTTGCCTAATATAGTTGCAGCCTTAGACACTATTCCAACATGTTTGTCTCCGTAAATAATTTGGGTTTCGTGATTGGGAAGGTGAAGGCGAACGGCCTTCTCGTGACACATAATTTCAGCATGGTGGGGCCTTAACCAATCCATGCCAATAATCACATCGAAACTCCTAATGGAAACAGGCATTAAGTCTATTCGAAAGACGTGTTGATTTAAGGTTAGGGTACATCCGGTGTAGATTTCCCCAGTGGATTTGGTTTTCCCATTGGCCATTTCCACCATAAAAGTTTCATTGAGCTTCTGGGATTGTTGTTTTAATAAATGTTTAAACTTATTGCTCACAAAACTTCACTCGACTCCGGTGTCAAATGGGATGCATGCATAAGTGTGGTTTAGGGGAAACGTACCGGTAACAACAGCGGGGTCTTGAATCGCCTCCCCTGAACCATGGTCAGCACCCTTCCTGTTCCTCCATTTCCGGGATTGTTGTTGTTAGGGCAATCTCGGCGGAAATGCCAAGTCCTCCCACACCCATAGCAGGTGTGGCTAGGCCCTGCATTGTTGTCGCCGATGTTGATGTTGTTATTGTTGCGGTTGTTGTTGTTGCTGTTTCCCTGTTATTGATTCTGAGGAGGGTAAGTCCTGCAATACCTTGTTGTGTGCCCCTTTTGATTGCAACTGGTGCACTGCAGCTCCTTGCACTCTCCGTTGTGATGGAAACCGCACTTGTTGCACTTGGGAAGATTACCGGAATAAGGTCTAGGAGCATTCGAAGCAGCTGAGGCTGGAGCATATGGTGTGGCCGGAACTTGTGCGGTGGCAGCATTAACTGCCACTGTCTGCTGCTTCTTAGAAGTCTCAGGGCCTTGATGCCCCTTTCTCTTGTTGTTCTTCCCCTTCTTGCCATCACCTTCCTTCTTGCCTTCAGCCTCTGCTGGCTTCTCACCCTTCTTGTTGTTGTGGTCATACAACTTCTTTGCCAATCTCTTAGCACTGTCGAACGTTTCGGGGTTTGCAGCTATCACGTTTCCTTGGATCGGAGAGGTTAGTCCCCAGATGAATCGCTCAATCTTCTTTACTTCCGAGGTGATCATGCCCGGACATAACAGAGATAGTTCACTAAATCTGGATATGTAGGCATCGATATCAGCATTCCGTACAGTGAGGTTCCACAGCTCATGCTCCATTTTCTGAATCTCACCACGAGGGCAGTATTCGGCCATCAGCATTTCCTTCATTTCTGTCCATGGCATGGAATTGGCTACGGGGAGTGTCATGGCTTCCACATGCCCGTTCCACCAAGTGAGCGCTTGGTCGACAAAAGTGCATGCAACAAACTTTACTTTCATCTCTTTAGGGCAATCACATATCTCGAACACCGATTCCACCTTCTCGATCCATCATTTCAGGGTAATCAGTCCTCCGGTGCCGTTAAAGGTTCGTGGTTTGGCGTTTGTGAAGTCCTTATAGGTACAGGTTTTGGTGGGTCCTTAATTCATTCCATTGTTCGAACTCCCAGCCCCTTGCCCGTTGCCTCCTCCGTTGTTCCCTTGGTGAATTTGTGCAATGGCTGCGGTGACCGCAGCAGATACGGCTGCCTGGAATGCAGTGGAGTCAACTTCAGGTGGGGTTGGTCCAGGGTTTCCGCGAGTAGGTCGGCGAGGCATCTTTCTGTCATGAAACGGAAAGATGTTGAGTGTTTGTGGGTTCTGTGAGGTTGTGATCCTACTGACTAGGTGCATGGTACGAACTCAAGTACTTCTACAAATTAGCATACAATCATGGATTCGGAACACATAGCAATTTGTAATGTCATAATAAAACACGTAAAAGTTCACTAATATTATCCGCATTTGATACATGAAAATTTTGCTCGAAAGAGCATACATAAGTGATATTAGTTCGGCAGCATAACGGCTCTATGAGTAGTGTAGTCACTTAAACATAGAGTCGGGGTACATAGCATAGATCCTAATGGCCTAGTCAGATAAGCCTATCCCTAACACTCCATGGTGCGTCCTATATAGTGGCGGGGTCATATGCCGAAGTATTGAGCCAGCAACTGAGCCATCTCAGTCATGTCTCCAATAACCTCATCCCTCTCATGCTCAGCTTGCACTGCACGTGCTTCCATGGCGTACAACTGTTGCCGCAGGGCGGCGAGCTCAGCTTCAGGAGAGCGGTTCTCCCTTGGGGGGGGGGGGTTCACTGGTGGGGCGGGGTGGTCCGGTTGCGCCTCATCTACAAACGGCGTGGCGTGATCTTTGCCCGGGTCTTGTCCTTCCTCTATATCATCATCGGTCTCCTCGAACTCGTAGTCGGTGTCTGTGTATTCGTCAGGTCCGACGTCGTGTGCTTCCTCTTGATTCCCTTCTGGTTCATCTTCAAGCATTCAGTGAGCCACTAGGACTTGATGAAACTGGATACCCTACTGCTCTCCCTCCATGAAGACTGGGGGAAGGTATAAACTATCGTTACTCCTATGACTCTACAACTATTGTATAGACTAAACAAATGTTCTCTTTTTGGTGATAAAGGGGTATGTTTTTAGGTTCCCTAGCTATCACGATCTCCTCAGGATGTGTGGTAGTGATACCTTGGTAGGAATGTAGTTGATCAGGCTACATCCGTTCCTTGATACAACTAAGAACAGTCCTGGATTAACCGAGATACTACCATTATCTTGTTTGATTCGGTGTTAGTTTCTCGTTCCTAATACAAACAAGGGTGTTTTATTGTTATGTTTTACTTGTTTTGTTCAGAGTTGTGTTAGTCCCTCTTTTGGTTTATAGTTGCATATCAATGTGTGGCCAGATATGCTAGTTCACTATAAACAGAGATCTGATACCAACCTGTCACACCCCCGAACCAGACGGCGGAAACGTTTGAGGGCTATTGTGACTCAATTGAATACCATCACAATGAATATACATGAAACATAACATCATTCATCACCATGCATTGAAATATTACAACCAGTATTGTTTACATTTAGTACATTGTTTCAAAACATTACATTTCCAAAACGTAAATTGTTCGATGCTAATTAAACAAACAACATGACATCACTAGGTACATTTTTCCTTCGATTTACCTGTTACCTGAGACTACAAGTTATTTGGAAAAACGTCAACATATGAAATGTTGGTGAGTTCATAAGTAAGGTTCGAAAAGAAATGATTTGTATACTTTTGAAAACCACAGAAAATCCGATATTTTCTAAAAAGAAATGTTGTATATAAGAAAAAGTGTGAAGATCTGTAAGTATACTTGTTGATTATTGTGAATGTGAATAATTGTTAAACTTTGTATATATCACATAGTTATGAGCGTTGAATTTCCCAGGAAAACCCGATGTTTTCCCAATACATTAAATTACTCGGCTGAGTTAGTATTATTCTGATACGACGTTGTTTTCGATAATTCCAGGTGACATTGGATTAATTACGGGTTGTGAGTCATTATAATCTCGCATTAATGAAAATGACTAGTTTACAACTATACAAACGATCCCATAGGCGTCATCCGTACTACTCACTTAATCCAACCACCCTGACTTCTCATAGCCCCACAACCGAGGAGAAAAGAGGGTGCGAAGCCCCCGTTATTTCCATAAGTCATTCAAGGCTATCGTGAATGCGAAAGGCCCTTGGCCCGACTCGCATTTGACTTCTTGACTTTGCTAGCAGTACCAAAGGACCCTTGGGGCCCAACTGCACAATAAAGCTATTGAAAGTCCGTTTACACGGAACTAGGTCATATATGGCCCAATAACATGTAGGCGCGTTCCCTTCGGGCCTAAAGATCATGTCATTGGGCTAGCTAGGCCCAACAAGCACGATTTGAAACTTTCGAGCCCAAAGTTGGTGTATTGACTTCTCGTAAATATCCGCGTGTGTATTGAAGTATCATTTTTTATTGATTTTTGATTCGTTATTGATTCGAGACCGAATCAATTCGTTTGGTAACGATATTGGTGTTGAAAGTGTATTTATTATTACGTTTCGCCGGTAGACGTAGTACTAGTATTTTTATCTTAAGGGATTTGTTGTTTTAAGAATTAGAGTTTATCTTTTTAAGCCCTTTCTTGGATAAAGTTTACACTTAGAACCCTTTGAGTATAAAAAAAAATTTACACTTTAGTCCTAAAACTATTTTTCTTGACACTTTAGTATCAAAACTTATTGGAAAGACATTTTTAGCACGAGTTTACTTAATAAACAACTTAAGTCCTTCAAAAATGAAATTTTCTCGGTTGAACCCTCCATTTTCACAACTTTTACAATTTTGGCCCAAGATGGAAAATTTTTGCATCTTTGGTCCCTTTTTAAGTTGAAAAGCATTTTTGGCCCTTGAAATGGTTTTAGTACACAAGTAATCCCCTGTTTTTCAAATATGTGCAGTTTCAGCCCCTCTAATTCAAAATTTTCGCAATTTGTGGCTTTATTGGGCCGAAAAGCCCATTTTGGCCCATTATGTTTAAAATTCACATTTTTAACCCTTCAAAAGTGTTGATATTTAGAAAATAAATATTAGAAACTATTTAGACTCATATCAACCTTCAGAATCTATATTTTGTCGTTTTGGGCCCCTTAGTTTTGTATTTTTAGCATTTTGAGCCCAAAAATGGGTTTTAAGTCCAAAAATGTTCATATTAACCAACTAGATTATTTTTCTAGACTTGATTAGTGTGAAATGGTATAAGTTATACTTATTTCATTCTTCATATTGTAGATCTCGATTTTTAGGTTCTTTTTGGCTAGTATAAACATCACTATCACATAAGATCATACATATAAGCATAAAAATCACACAAGGCATACATTTACTCATAGATCTACACATTTGCTTGTATTCTCTCCCACAAAACTTATAAAAACCAAAAAAGAGGGGGTATGAAGCTCACCTTTGGGTGTGGTTTCGGTTTTTGGAAGAAAAGGAGAAGAAAATTCGGCCTTAGCAACCCTCCTTGGAAGATCTCGAACTTAGATGATTCTAAGGTGCTAAATCATAAGTTTGAATGGGTTAAGTGGTGATTCTTGAATAGAATGAAATAACTAGTTCATGGATCTAAGCAACATCTTACCTTGGATGATGATTTTTATGTAAGAATCCCCTTGAACACTTCTTAGATCTCAAAAATGTGGAGGAAATATGAGAGAGTTTTCTTGAGAGATTTGTGAGAGAATTGTGTGTGTGTGTGCTTGGAATCGGCCGAGAGCAAGAGAGAGGGAAAGAGAGAGATCTTGAAGTGATGTATGCATGGAAACATGGGATAAGATGCATGGAAGACCATAATGTAAAAATGAGGTGGCCATGAGAAGTCAACTCTCCCTTTTTACTTGGGCTTGGGCCGAGAATTAGAGAGGGAGAGGAAAGAATTTGGGCCTTGTATGCTTAAGCCTTTTTCATGGTTATGTTAAGTGATGTTTGGTCCAATTAACCATAAATATGATTCGTATGATCTATTAGGGCTACATTAGGTTAGTTATCGCCCAAAATGGTTCATATAATTAATTTATTTCATTCTAGGCCCAATATGGCCCAAAATATTGAAATAAATGAAAGTGGGTCCAATTAGAGCCCATTTAAGAGTTCTAAGCCCAAGATGGTCAAACTGGAAGCTTATTGGTCCATTGGGCCCAATAAGAAATTCCTAGTCCAAAATGGACTTAAACAAGAACTCCTAGGGTTTCCAATTGCTTATTGACTACTTGAAATGCTTGCATGGGGTGTTTGTTTGAGATTTTGTTGTCATAGAGTATGCATCATGCATGCTCTTATGTCTTTGATTTACAATTTGACTTAGTTGTTGTAGTTTACAAGGCACAAAAATTTCTAGATGTGACAGTGCTCACCAGGTGTACTCCATCCCCCACATGGTTGCCTTAAGGACATTTATTGCTGAGGAATCCCCTTAGCAGTAGTGTCCATCCCGATGATCGTCCTTAGACTAGGTCCCTTGTCTTAGATGTTTTAGGGACATAAAGTGAGGATAATGGGAACGGGTAATCGGGTTTGTTTGGTTTGATAAAGTTAATAAATTTATTTATTGTGGGTTGAAAACCCTATGTGCTCACTAGGCTCCCAAGCCTAACCCACTCAGTTTCTTGTATTACAGGTAGTGGGCATGAGCATAGATGTGATGTCTTGGGATGAGAGATTAAGGGATTTTAGGCCTGTAAATACGGAATAATGTAGTAAGGCCTATGTTATATTGTTTATGCTTATGATATGTATCGAACATGACATCCCGAGTCTTTTTAATGAAATACATTTCTATGGAAATGCTTTTGATAAATCTTTATCATATTTTGTTTTGGGACAAAGTCAACAACAATTTTATTTAAAATGTTACTCTGATTTTTAAACAAAGCATAAACAAAATCGGTCTTTTCTGGCCGTGAAAATGGGGATGTCACAATCATAGATTCATCATCTTCTTCTTCTTCTCCTTCTCTTCTATTTTTATCTGACATCATCCAATTGATTGGGATTCCGCACCATCAATTGGATCTGATTGATACACAAGGAGATTTGGAGACTTTAAAGTGGTATCAGAGTTTGGATTGTATCAATCAAATTTTTTTGGATCTGGACCTTATTTGATCTTATTTTGAATAGATCTTGGCAAAATAAGAGGGGTTTGTTCTTCGCGTTTTTCATAAAAACGAGTTTTTAATCGAGTTTTAGAGTAAAAATAGTGAAAAACGTCGTTTTTTTCGCGATCCGAAGCAGTGTTTTCGGTCTTTGAAGGGTTTTCGGTCGGATTTTCGGCTCGGTTTTCGGTCAGCCTCGGTCACGTGTACGGTCCAGCATCGTCGCATCGCAGCTTCGGTCTCGATCGCAAGTAGTCGTCGTCCTCGCATCAGCTTCACATAAAAAGGGAAAAGAAATTGCGGCTTCCGGGGATCGAACCCGGGTCCCTTGAGTCTTCAAACGCGCCTCTTACCAGTTGATCTACCAAGGAACCTGTTAAACATCTCGCTCTCTTAAACTATATACACTTCGGAAGCAACAACCTTCATATAAAATTAAACAGTTTTTTTTAGGGTGCCGGGGATCGAACCTGAGTCCTTCGCTTTAGCATCAACACACCTTTTCAAATCAACTAGGCTGCCTGTTGATTCAAACTCTTCGATTTTAATTGAAAAACACTCCCACTCGCACCTAATTTTGAAAATTTGACACATTTAACCCAAAATTCAATTTCTTCTATTTTTAAATTCAATTTTCAACCAAAAAATTTTAGTTTTCAATTTTTTATTTTTATTTTTGACTTTTTACTTTAAAACTTGGCTTTGGACTTTCAAGTTTGACCTTTGACTTTTTCGCTTAACTTTTAAATTTTCAAATTTAGCCTTTCGGTTTGACTTTTCAAGTTTGAATTTTAAATTTGAATTTGAAGGTTGAATTTCTCGGTTTTTAAGTCAAAGGGCAATTAAAAAAAAATTATATATATATATATATATATATATATATATATATATATATATATATATATATATATATAAAATAAAAAAAATGAGTTTAACATCAATTCCAGTAAGTGAAGTTTCATGTACTCTATCTTGTGAAACTACTATTAAATTTCTCCGAGATTAAATCAATTTATTAAAAAGAGAAAATGAGGACCTCAAATATGAAGGCTATACTCTTAGGAAATATCAGAAACCTCTAAAAGCTCAATTAAAGGCCAAGACTAAGGACTTTAGGAAATTACAAGAAGATTACAGCAACAAGTGTGAAAATTACAATCACATTAAGAAAAAACTTGTTGCTGTAACTGAAGAACTTGACGCTTTGAAAATTAAGTGTGGAAAACAGATGTTAGTTTCAAAAGTTATACCGCGTCAAGTAAGACAGTTGAGTCCTTATTTGAAACCAATTAAAATTCAAAGATAATCAAAACAAGGGTCTAGGGTATGATAGTGTTCCTCCCCCATTCAATCATAACTATATAGCTATCCCTTTGACACAAGAAGAAATTGATAGGGAGGCACATCTTCAATATGGGAAACCTGCTGTGGTTGTGCCATAAAGGGTTGAGGTGAATGTTTCTAATGATATTTTTACATGTGCAGGTAATGTAGAAGAAGATGAGAACAATGAGAAAACAATTGAACAAACCAATGACTCCTTGAACTCTGAATCTGTTGCTTCTAATTCTGTTACTCCTAACAAACCTGCTGTTGAGAAATACAGGCCATCAATTCCAGTGAAACAGAGTGTCTGTTGTAATTGTGCTTGTGGGAACAACCAGAGACAAGGCATGGACACGTCACCAGGGGAAGGAAGAAACAACTTCACAGTGAAGAAAAAGACTTGCTTTCACTGTGAAACACATGGACACATTTCCCGAAACTGTCCAAATCGCGCATACGTTCCCTACTACGCACAAGGATGGCAAAATGCGCCAAGAGGGAAATTTTCCAAAAGAAACCTCTCGAGGTCACGTTCAAACAATGATGACTGGAATGCGCAGAAGGGTAAGAATCAAAATCCAAAGGCCAATAATCAAACACACAAGGCTAAGAACTTGAATCCCTAGGGAAAGAAGGGAATGTCGGCCAAGAAGCCCAATTCAAGAGATGCTCCAGTGAAACAAAGACCGGTTAGGTCAAAGTCATCTCATCGGCCGACATCAAGATCAAAAGCAAGTACCGAGCCACCCATCGGATCGAAAAAGAAATGGGTTAAACCCAACTAAAGATGGGTACCGAAGGTTCAATCTCCCAAATCATCTAATGCTTCTAATATTTCTACATTTTCTGTTTGTGATAAACAGGATATGTCATGGGAGAAAGTACCTTGCGTGGATGACAAAGATCGACCCAATTTCAAAACGGACTAGGGTCCAAAGACCAATTAATCTCGCTCTGTGTCGGAACAGCTATGGAGTGGCTGTTCCTGGCACATGATAGGAGGCATCTCTCGACTGTACAACATTCAGACCTTTGTTTGAGAGTATGTGTCCTTTTGCGGGAAAGGAGGAAAGGAAGAGATCACAAATGGCGTTAGTGCTTAATGACATGAAGAATTTTCGGATCTGTTCTGAGATTATGCATGCTGTTCTCAGACCTTCAGGATGAAAATTCAATCGGTGAATTACGGTTTGCGTTTTCTTCTTTGTACTCCTGAGTTTATCTTACTCTGATTTGTTTTAAAGACAATCTTTTATAGTTCTTCTATAGTAGGTATTGTTTGGGAAGTAATATCAAGAAAGTGATAACGGGCAGTCTAAAACATGTGTAAGGGACTGAATCTGAATTTTCTAGACTTTATGTTCAATGTGCTGGTAGGCACGAAGGATTTGACAGTGTGGATTTAGATAGAATTGTTTGGACTGACCATACGATGCTCGGGTAGATTGAGCAGAGAGATAAACTTGGGAACCCACCGGATACACTAAATTAATACACATCTAGAACAATGGTTAACCTTTTATTTGATGTACGAACTTATGTCCTTAATTCTGGTTCTGATAGGGCGACTGGGGGGGGGGGGGTTCTGATAAAGTAGGTATGTAGAAATTATTTTCTTGCTTTCTATCTGTCAGTCATATGTTGCTTCCTTTGCGTGATTGGAAGAGATCCGACCTGGAATGCAACATATGCAACTCTAATTCTACGCACCTCCTTATCTTTGAAATTCTTTCTATCTATTAGACATATGCTATCTCCTCTCCGACCTGGAAGACAACATATGCACGATTCTACCTCTCAATCCCTCTATCTCTATTAGCCATATGTTGTCCCCTCTGCGTGATTGAAATATATCCGACTTGGGACACAACATATGCACCTATTTCTAAATCTAACTTCCTCCTTAATAATTGTTTACTCACCTAAAGTAAGGAGTCCTTAGAAAGTTCTTGATAACCAGGGTATATCGGGAAATGGGGAACACGTTCTAGTGCAACTAAAATTGAATCATTTAAGAGGTTATCTGTAGATCTCACTGCTTAATTTAAGTGGACAACAATACCTGTGGTCGTCGTCATCTATATGGTTTATTTAGAAAAGTTTGTCGATATCCTTCATGTTTAAGTGAACCACAATACCGACAATTGACCAGAACTATTTATGAAAGTGAAGGTACTGATAAACAAGTTCAAGCTGTCTCACAACTTTGATCCCAAATATTTTTCTTTTTGTTAAATTTGTTCATAGTTTTCCTCTATGCACAAATTTAGGGGTAGAATTAAAAAAAATTTAAAAAAACTAAAAAAAAAAAATCAGAAAATCCAAAAATATTTTTTGTTTCTATTTTATTTTTTCAGAAAATATTGTGTGCTAAGTTTTCTTTTAGTTTTGTTTTGTCTTGAAAAGTGATTTCAGGTATAGATAAGACTCATGGAGACTGAATCAAAGATTTTTGAGCCAAAGCTTCATCTGTGATCATCGAAGAATTCTCATTCGAAGGAGCAAGAAATGAAAATTATTCTTTCGACATTAAATCCTTCAACCCCAGAAGCAAGGTGAAGTTGACTTCAAGATTATGTGATGGATTGCATTGAAGCTTCCTTAATCAGTCTGCTGCTATCTTGTACCTACTGAAGTGATAGAAGATTATTTCTCTCCGTTGTTCTCTCTGAAGATTCTCAAGCTGAAAGTGGTATCTTTCAAGAATCTTTTCATCAAGCCTCCTCACCCAATGTGCATTTAGAGTCAAATCTTGAAGAAATTCCCAACTGCTCAAGATGAAGTCATTCATGGAAGATTCATATGTTCATCCTGATGCTGTGAAGAAATCAAAGATAAACGCTGAAGCCAGTCTCCAACTGAAGATTAACAAGAAAAGCCAACTACTTTTTAAGGGGGATATTGTTGGGTCAATTAGAAAAGAAAGCTATAAACCAAGGGGGAGATTGTTGGGTCTATACATATGGTTTATACTTTGCTTTTCTAAGCATTTATTGTTTTTATTATTTTAGCCGAAAATAGTATTGGATTATTTGTAGTTTGGACCGAAAACCCATGTGTTTTCGGTCTAGCATTGGGTATGGGCCTTGAGTTCGCAACCCATATATATATATATATATATATATATATATATATATATATATATATATATATATATATATATATATATATATAAGTAAGGGTGATGAGGGAAAACGGCTAGAGGGGCTAGAGAAGGAGAACATATTATATAGAGAGAAAATAGAGAGAGGAAGAGTGTGTGTGTGTGTGTGTGTGAATCTATTGTAAGTAGCATCAATCATATTCATTCAATACATCATAGATTCATCTTCTTCTTCTTCTTCTTCACCTTCTCTTCTATTTTGATCTGACATCATCCAATTGATTGGGATTCCGCACCATCAATTGGATCAGATTGATACACAAGCAGATTTGGGGACTTACAGATTCTTGAAAACATTTTTCTTTGCTGGATAATTCAACCTTATCTCCTCTATCAAATGATATCATTCAATTTTGACAACACCAATTCGATTTCAATTCCGATGAAGGGTATGATTGGTGAAAACGGAGGAGATGACGATAGTGCGTTACCGGCAAGAAGACGAAGTGAAGGGGAAAGGAACTGAGGGCTTCTTGGACACCAAGGATAATTCGGGGTAATTTGGTCTTTTCGTAAGGATCTAACAACTATAACTAGACGGAGTTTGTAATGTCCTTTATTCACAACAAAAAATTTCATTTTTAATTATGGTCAAACTTCACATTTATAGAAACCAAGCTAAGTAAAACCATTTGTTCCAAAATACAGTTATTTAAAAATCAAGGTAACATAATAAACACAAAATCTCTATTGTTGTTGATGAATGTATACATTCATGCCTTCGCCTTCCCACAATCATCACTGGTACCTGAAAAACATTTAATCACAACTTTAAGCCAAAGCTTGTAAGTTCCCATAAAATACCACACACCATAATAAACATACAATGCATGCACACCAAGCCCACAACATGAAGACTGGATTTCCCTTAGGCCCACATCATGAAGACTAGATTTCCCCCGACCCACAACACGAAGACTAGATTGCCCCCGTCCCATAGCACGAAAACTAGATTGCCCTCCAGCCCATAACTTAAGATTGGATTTCCCCTACCCGGCCCATAGCCCAAGAGTGGGTTGCTCTCGGTTTTGTTGACTTACAACTTAAGATTGGATTGACTTACAACTTAAGATTGGCCCATAGCCCTAGACATTCAAACAGGCGATCTCACACTAGAGCCCCAACCAAACAAGGTACATGAGAAAAGCATAGATCAAGAGTTCTCAGATTATCCTACGTAACTACATACAGCCCCTAAGGCACTCCACTAGACGATCACCAACCTACTAGTAATCTAACCAGCACACTACTACTCTTATATCCTAACATACAAGGATGTACACTGCAATAAATGGTATAATGAGGAAACTCACCTGAGTCGGTGACCGAAGAAACACAACAACACGCATACTCTCTACACTGATTGCTCCCGCGAATCGACTAGCACCAAAACACAGTAGAACCTTAATCAATAACCTAACTCCTTAAAGTTTGATCCAAAGTCAAATTGGTCAAAAAGTCAACAGTCAACAAAATTTAACTGTCAAAAGGTCAAAAATTCCCCACGACATGGCAAGCTCTTGGTCAATTTGTGGCCAACTAAAGACAAAATAGTCGAGCATCCAAGAAACATCACGATGTGGCAAGCCCTTGGCCACGTTGTTAGATCTGTCAGATTGCCAAATTTTCCATTAAGGGCTTAATCACTTAAGATCAAAGCCCAAAATCTCATATCTACTCTTTCACACCGACTTAAAGAATAAAGTTTCCAACTTTACCTATTAAAACTTCATACCAAGGTTAGAATAACATTCTAAGTCCATTATGGCCTTAATGAGGCTACAAATTGAGCATGAACATAAAATACACGAAATATGGTCCTTTTCTTATTCCATGAAAGTTTAATGACCTAGAAAAGCCATCACATGCTCTGGAGTTTTTCAAACTCCAAGAGAATCTAAGGAAATGACCAAAATCATACAAAAAGGGTCCCAAACTTTCATCGAGAAGCATAAGTCAAGGTGATAGATTTATAACTTTAAACACTGAGAATTCTAAAGAAGATAGTGGATCCCATTTCCCTCCTTGATCCCTTGCACCAAGATGGGCTTCTCCTTTCTCAAGCTTTACCTAGAATCCAAAGATTAAGCTCTAAATCAAGAAATCAAGCCTTCAAATCTTCATGGAGGCTAGGGTTTCCTTAAGAAGGAATGTATATTGAGGAGGGTATCATAAACCTTGATTTTAGGGGCTTAAATATGGAGGAAGACCTAGAAGATCATGGGCTTGGGTTGAAGTAGCTACCACGTCGTGGCCTACGTCTTGCCATGTCGTGGCAAACATCAGATACACGACTCACCATTTAACAAGCCACGTAATGGTGCTCTTTGTTGGATTAATGTGAATAAGGTCCTAACTAAATTGGTATAATGTCGATAAATAAAAGTAAAGTCCTTTTTGGGCTGCCCTCAAAACCAAGAAATTGCTTAGAATGTTTATAGGAGTGAAATAAATGATTTATTAATATAATATAAGATTAATATATTAATCATAAATAATTATAATTAATTTCGAATTAACTAAAATTAATTTGGAGTTAATTATGGGTTAATTAGAAATAATTAAAGGTTGAAGGAATAAAGTTGTAATTGTTCAGAAGTTGAGTAGATGAGAGGTTCCAGAACCTTTCTCCCATGGACGGTTTTTAGGAAACACTCTAGGGGTTCTGGAAGCCTCCATTTAGATAAACAAGGAACTAGATAACTTCCATATTTGAAATAATATTCTTTTAGGTTCAAATTAGGGTTTATAGATGTCTCCTAATCAACAATAAATAAGGTAGGTATTATGCCTTGAGATTTTCGTCCACTACTATTTATATACCAGATCTGAAAATTTGCTCATCTCTCCATCTCTCCTAATCTTTCTAGGATTCTCGTATTGTGGGTGTGAACCATTAGAGGCTCGCACACAATTGGATATTGTTTTCAAAGAGACATTCATATTGATCTTGTTAGAATCAAAGGGTTTGTTTACAACAACGAGTCAGACGTATGTAACTCTTAAGGATTCGATTTCTACCAGGGTTTAGAAGTTTTGTTGTTCAATAGTATGTTGCTTCAATAGTTGTATGCATAGATCAATTTAGGTTGCATGTACCCCTAAGAGTATAAAGATTATTCCACATTATTACTTGTAAAACCTATCAGTGGTATCAGAGCTTTAAGTTGTCTAACAATATAAAGTGCATGAGTTGAACTTGAACGAATTAGAGATTACAGAATCGTTATTATGTTGCAGCCCATGATGTATGGATCTCTCTGCCACGTCATGGCAACTTTTTGATCCGCATTTTTTATTTTTCCGTCACGACGTGGAGAGGTATCTGCCACATCGTGAGAAGCATCTATTCAGTGGTTTTTTTTTTGCCAAAATTCAAATTAATTTGGACAATTACATTTTTTTATTGTAATCCTAATGTATTTATTTAATTATTTAATTAATTTATTAATTAAATGATAAATTTTGAAATCATTAATTCGTTTAAATAATTAGTAAAAGTGTTTAATAATTAATTTCTAAACCTTATTTTAAAATGCTTAAAATACACCCTTATACTTATATCTATATATATATATATATATATATATATATATATATATATATATATATATATATATAATATTTAATACTATATGTCTAACATGAGTTAGTCGAGTTGCTAGTACAACTCATTCACGAAGCCATGCTATGAAGATGGTATAAGGAAGCGGCCGATTAATTAACTTTTAAATGGGTATCTTTTTCACCCACTGCACTCCTGTGTGATGGAGGATCGTTAGTGTGAGAACAAGGATCTGATTGCATAGGGACAAAGCTTGAAAAATCAAACCTTGATTTAATGCTTAAGATAAATGTCTGCTTCTGATTAACTGTTCTAGTCAAGTCTGGTAAGACCAGTCGAGACTGAAGATGAGAATCAACAAAGTACTTCAAGTTTTAAATATAGAGTAATGAGTATAATTAAAGTAAATACAATAAATGAACAAGTAGAATGTTTGAACGAGTTTTGATTTGAGAGAAAGATGCAAGTGAAGTAAATTCAAATATAACTATCTTTGGAGCAACAATCCGTCATATGTTCTTATCATTAAACACTCCTTATATAGCAAAAGGAGGAACACATTACAACTCGGAATACGTATAAAGGACCGGACAATGTCACTACTTCTGACATTCTGATTTTCCAAATACACAAAAAGACTAATCCCTAAGTAACGTCACATCATAAGAAAGACAAGAACAATTAATACATAGAAGGATAGACTGTTTCAGAATCATTCTCCATTTCGGAACATCTTCACCTCTGACTTCGATCTTCACTTCGCACCATAACACAATTTTGTACCTCCAATGCATTTCAGACATGAGACTGACTTTGGATCTTCTTTGTGTAATTGCTAGAGGTTCACTTTCAGGTTCTAACAATCTCCCCCTAAGTAAACTTAGCAATCATGTCAGTTTAGTTTGCTTCTTCCTTGATGAAAACGTATGCTCTGTACAACCAATCTCTAACCTCAATGTACCATTGCAATTGACTTACAAACTTTGCCTTGACATGTTCGGGTGCATTGGACTTTGATGCACGACTGATGAATTTCTAAAGTGCTTTGGTTGGAACTAGATGTTTGTCAAGAACTTGAAAGAATTCCTTCTTGTTTGTCTTCTTTTGCTTGTAGACAAACCCTAGTACCGACTCATCACTTGGCCCTTCAGTCAATAACTCAGCTTCCAGTAGAACGAAGTCAAATTTGGCCAAGTAATTTTCGGTTCCAAACAGATGTGCCAGTTGTAACATCCAGACATCCAGGTATATTATTATTTATTTAATGAGCTACTCGACGAGTTGGTGCGCCAACTCGTCGAGTAGAGTCGCGATGTGTCACGTGGGTTTAATGACCTACTCGACGAGTCCGAGGAGCCGAATTGCCGAGTAGGCGCTGGGATGAGAAACCCTAAATCCCCGGGTTTGGGGCCTATTTAAAGGCACTTATAGAGTCATTTGCGGCTACCCTTCCTTGAGAGCAAACCCTAAACGACCTTTGAGCCTAGAGAGAGAGTTCTTTGCTAATTGTGGGTGTTTGGTGCATTTTGTGAAGAGAAGAGAAGATTTCCAAGCCAAGGGACAAGAGGGTGCTACTAGATCTGTGGTTGTTTCACTTCAAAGCTTCTAGGAAAGGAGGAGGCTATACTTGGTGGGTCGTGTGCGAGAGTATTCATTCACTTAGCTTACTTATGAGGTGAGTCTTCTCACTATATTTACCAAGAGTGGTATCTTTACGTGACTGAGTTGTCTTATGTGTTTATCTGTGTATTGTAATATTCTGCATTATGTCTTTGTAATTACTGTTAATTATTGTTGCTATGAGTTTACTGAGTTGGGACCGGAGGGTTCCACTGAGACACATTGACCGGAGGGTCTTATTGAGTTATGGGCTAGAGTGGCTAATGGGTTGTATATGGTATTTTGAGGAACTCACTAAGCTTTATGCTTACCGTGTTATGTGTTATGTGTTTCAGGTACTTCTCAGGATCACGGGAAGGCGCCGACTTGATTGTACACACACACACCGGAGATTGTTTTCTGTTTTAGTGGATCCTGGAGCTATATACATTGATTTCTTTTGAACATGAGTTTTGGTGAATTGATGTTGTGACATTTTATGGTTATTTATTGTAATCAATGTGTTTTCAAATAAAAAAATTGGTTAAGATTTTACATCATTACAAGTTGGTATCAGAGCCTTGGTTTGAGAGAAACGGATACACCTCCTTGTGTGTTTGGACTCAAACTGAGGATTTGAGCAGAATTTTCAAAAGAAAAGAAATTTTTCCAAACGAGAACGAGTTTTAAGAGAAAGCAAGTTGAAGTGGTGTATACAATCGGCCAAAGCCCGAACGGTGATTTCCCAAAATACCTTTATTTTTGTATTACGTGATGTTTACGAGATATTTTACTAAAATAGCATGCTAGAGGGTAGGCTAGGTAGTTCATATTCTAGGGCGAGAGTTGCTTGATCTATAATGCCTTAGCCTAGGAGATGCCTTGATCAGTGTTATTTGTTATTGTTTGAGTATGTGCAGACTTATGAGTCGGGAAATGCTCTAGGAAGAGATACTTAGATGAGCTTAAAAAGGGGTCTTTTGAGAAGGAAGTCTATGATGTGTGAGATATAGAGTGTTTGTGAATTAGAGTCTAGGAGGAGGACTTGGGATGACTATATGTGGGGTGTGGAAGGTAGTCTTGTGCCCGTACTATTGGAATCACCCGACTTGCAGGCAACCCAAGTAAGAATCCTTAGGTTGCTAAGGAGCGAGTAGGGATGAGTAGTCGAGTGTGAGTATGCTCGAGCAAGTCTCCGATTATTTTGTCTTGTGTTTCAGAGTCATCATGGTAGGTAGGCACCACAGTCCAGGGAGCAGTGGAGTTAGCGATGATGAGATTTGCCGGATGATTCACGACGAGGTGGCCGTAGCCATCCGAGAGGCTATTCCGGAGATGTTTGGGTCTATAAATACCACTTTGATCGAGAAGTTTGATGAGCGATATGTTGTTGTTTCCGAGGCGGCTGTTGCTGCAACTACCACAGCTATCGCTACTGCCAGACCGCAGGGGGGTGACTCGTTGCTGTACCGGGAGTTCAGCAACACGACTCCACCAGAGTTTGATAGGACTTAGTATTTGATTGTTGCAATGAGATGGATCTCTTATATTGAGGGATGTTTTTACACATGCTCCTGCCCAAAGAATTTGAGGGTGCGGTTGGCGCTGAACCAGCTTCGCTTGGGAGCGAAGGACTGGTGGAAGTTTATGACGACCAGTTTCACTCCTGCAGAGCATGCTGCGGTGACTTGGGAGAGGTTTGTTACTATGTTCCGAGATGAGTATGTTCCCCCAATGGAGAGTGAACGGTTGGCCCAGGAGTTCCTATCCCTTATACAGAAGACAGAGTCGGTGACTGTGATCACGCGGATGTTTCACGAGAGGGTGTTGTTTTGCCCTGAGCATGTGGCGACTGAGCAGGCACGCATGAGTCGGTACTTGAGCATTCTGAGAAGGGATAATCGGGAGTTCATGGCGAACTCGTCTTATCGTACATTTCCTGAGCTCCAGGAAAATACCAGGAGGAGGGAGATCGAGCTTGAGACTCAGGCGAGGGAGGACGCGGAGTGTCAGGGGAGAGACCGGCGGTCGGCGTAGTCGCAACCGGCAGCCAAGCGGGCTAAGCTTGTTGATCCGAGATCAGGAGGCCAGAAGGGTCGCACTTGTGGCAAGTGTGGCAAGAGTCACGAAGGATCTTGTCGGGCATGGATTTGCTACAAATGTGGCAAGGAGGGGCATATGTTGAAGGATTGCCCCAAGGGTTTTGCAGTCTGTATCCGCAACAATCAAACATGCCATCGGAAGGTCGAGTGCCCTCAGCTTGTTCAGGGATCATCCTAGGGTTCCACTCCTGCTGCATTGCATGTTACTGATGTTAGGCCGGTGAAGGCCGAGGTTCCGAAGGCTCGTGGGAGAGCATTCAAGCTGACAGCGGGGGAGGTCCGCGCAACACTTGATGTCGTGGCTGGTATGTATTCCCCTATTTATTTATTTATTTATTTATTTTGAGCTTCTCTTTATGATTATCCTGTTCTATATTAGGTACATTTCTTTTGAGTTATGTGCCTCGTTTAGTGTTATTTGACTCGAGTGCGAGTCGATCCTTTGTGTCTAGCCTTTAGTCATCACATTGGTAACCGACGTGAGGCGTTGAATCAAACTGTGAGGGTTTCTATAGCAGACGAGCATGCGGTTTTTGCTACTGGGGTATTCTGAGGATGCGTGCCGGAGATTTTTGTCGTCGAGTTTCTGATTGATCTGGTACCAATCGCGATGGGGGATGTTTGTGTCATTAAAAGCATGGATTGGTTTAGCCATTTTGGAGCAGTGATCGACTACGAGTGCTAGCTGGTGAGTATTCGAGACCCTAGTGGGGGATTGCTTACGGTTTATGGCGAGGGTACCAGATCTGGGTTAGCGTTCTGCTCTGCCGCTAGGGCAAGGTAGAGTTTACAACAGGGTTGTGTGGGATTCCTAGCGTATGTGATGGATTTACGGACGGTATCAGAGAGGTCGAGTTCTATATCCGAGCTTCTGATAGTATGCGAGTTCCCTGATGTTTTCCCCGAGGAGTTACCCGGTGTGCCTCGTGAGAGGCAAGTGGAGTTTCGGATTCATTTGGTTCCAGGGTGGCGTCTATCACCAAGGCACCTTATCACTTTGCGCCGCCAGAGATGCGGGAGTTATCCTCACAGCTTCAAGATCTGCTGTGGAAGGGGTTTATTCGGCCGAGTAGCTCGCCTTGGGGAGCGCCGATCCTTTTTGTCAAGAAAAAGGATAGTTCACACTAGATGTGCATTTATTACCGGGATTTAAACAAGTTGACGGTCAAGAACCGTTACCCACTTCCGAGGATCGATGATATATTCGATCAGCTGCAGGGGGCATCTTGGTTCTCCAAGATTGATTTGAGATCCGGATATCACCAGATGAGGGTGTGCGAGGAGGATATTTAGAAGTCGGACTTTAGAAATCGTTAAGGGCATTACGAGTTCATGGTGATGCCTTTTGGACTCACCAACGCACCGGCGGCATTCATGGATCTTATGAACCGGTTGTATAGGCCTATGCTGGACCGGTCGTTGATTGCGTTCATTGATGATATCTTAGTGTATTCGAGATCCAGGGAGCAACATGAGGAGCATCTGCAAGAGGTTCTTGGGGTTATGAGGTCGGAGAGGTTGTACGCCAAATTCTTCAAGTGTAATTTCTAGCTACGAGAGGTCTAGTTTCTCGGACATCTCGTTAATCAGAGCGGGATATTGGTCGATCCGACCAAAATTGAGGCAATTATGCGGTGGGAGGTGCCGGATCCCTGTTCGAGATCCGGAGTTTTCTGGGATTTGCCAGCTACTATCGGAGATTTATTAGGGATTTCTCCAAGATTGTGGTTCGTCTCACCAAGGTTGATCCATAAGGGCGTTACTTTTATGTGGGGGCCTGAGCAGCAGGCATCTTTCGAGACCCTTCGCCAGAGATTGTGCGAAGCTCTGGTGTTAGCCCTTCCGGAGGGAGTAAAGGACTTCGTAGAATATTGTGATGCGTCTATCTCAGGGATGGGTGCAGTGTTGATGCAGAGGGGTCACATGATTGCATATATGTCGAGGCAGTTGAAGCCTCATGAGACGAGGTATCCCACTCACGATTTGGAGTTAGGGGCGCTGGTGTTTGCCCTCAAGATTTGATGCCACTAGATTTATGGTGTTAGTTGTACCATCTACATAGACCACAAGAGCCTAAAGTATCTCATGGATCAGACCAACCTAAATATGAGACAGAGGAGGTGGTTGGATGTGGTGACAGATTATGACTGCGAGATCTTGTACCATCCGGGTAAGGCTAATGTGGTAGCCGACGCCCTGATCCTTAGAGCAGAGAATGCTCTGATCCGAGATGTGTGCATGAGCATGATAGTGATGACTCCAGTTTTAGATACCATTTGAGAGGCCTAGGTGGAGGGCATGAGACCGGAGAATCGCAAGAGGGAGCAGGTGACTGGGCAAGTGTCCGATTTTTTGCCTGATAGTCGAGGGCTTATGAGTTTCCGGGGGTGGATTTAGGTGCTCTACACTGGCGGAGCTCGCTGTAGTTTGATGGAGGAGGAACATAGATCAAGATTCTCGATCCATCCAGGAGCCACTAAGATGTACTTGGACCTGAAGAGAGATTATTGGTGGCCCTGTATGAAAAGGGACGTGGCTTGGGTTGTTGAGAGATGCTTGACCTGTTGTCGAGTTAAGGCCGAGCACCAGCGTCCTCATGGCCCATTCCAGCCTCTAAAGATTCCCCAGTGGAAGTGGGAACAAATTTCCATGGACTTTATCACCAAGTTGCCAAGGACTGCGCGTGGAGTTGACGCAATTTGGGTGATTGTAGACCGGCTAACGAAGAGTTCTCATTTCCTCGCCATTAGCGAGAGCTCTTCTACAAATAGATTAGCTGAGATTTATGTGAGGGAGGTGGTAGGTCGGCATGAAGTGCCGACCTCAATAGTGTCAGATCAAGACGTGCGTTTCACTTCTAGACTCTGGAAGAAATTTGATGAGGATTTGGGTACCCGGTAACACTTCAGTACCACATACCATCTGCAGACAGACGGGCAGAGTGAGCGGACGATTCAGACGCTTGTGGACATGCTGCGTGCATGTGCCATGGATTTCGGGGGAAGCTAGGACACTTGTTTACCTTTGGCTAAGTTTTCTTACAACAACAGTTATCATTTGAGTATTAGTATGCCTCCCTTCGAGCTTATTTATGGGAGAAAGTGTCAGACTCACATTTGTTAGGGAGAGGTGGGTCAGCGAGTGATGGGTGGCACTGAGATAGTGATGAAGACGATTGAGCAGATACAACAAGTCAGACAGAGGTTACAGATTGCCCAGAGTCGCCAGAAGAGTTATGCAGATAAGCGATGATCCGGGCTGGAGTTCCAGGTCGTATATTTTGTACTCCTGAAGGTATCCCCTTGGAAAGGGGTGATCCAATTCAAGAAACGGGGTAAGCTTGGGCCCCGATACATCGGTCCTTTTAGGGTGCCGCCAGGGTGGGTCGGGTAGCGTACCGTTTGGAGCTACTTGTGGAGTTGAGTCAGATTTATAACACCTTCCATGTGTCTCAGATGAGGAAGTGTGTAGCCGATGAGATGGCAATGGTACCATTAGAGGACATTTAGGTGGATGCGAGCCTGAATTACATTGAGTGGCCGATTGCGATCATGGATCGAAAGATGAAGGTTCTGAGGAACAAGGAGGTACCCCTGGTTCAGGTCTAGTGGCAACATCGGAGAGGGTCCAAGTTGATGTGGGAGCCGGAGTCCGAGATGCGAGAGCAGTATCCATAGTTATTTTCAGATCATGACTTCGGGGGCGAAGTCTGATTCTAGTGGGGGAGAATTGTAACATCCGAACATTCAGGTATATTATTATTTATTTATTGAGCTACTCGATGAGTCGGTGCCCCAACTCTTCGAGTAGAGTTGCGATGTGCCACGTGGGTTTAATGACCTACTCGATGAGTCCAAGGAGCCGACTCGCCGAGTAGGCGTTGGGATGAGAAACCCTGAATCCCCGAGTTTGAGGTCTATTTAAAGGCACTTATAGCCTCATTTGTGGCTACCCTTCCTTGAGAGTAAAGCCTAAATGAACTTTGAGCCTAGAGAGATAGTGCTTTGTTAATTGTGAGTGTTTGGTGCATCTTGTGAAGAGAAGAGAAGATTTCTAAGCCAAGGGACAAGAGGGTGCTGCTAGATCTGTGGTTGTTTCACTTCAAATCTTCTAGGATAGCAGGAGGCTAGACTTGGTGGTACGTGTGCGAGAGTATTCATTCACTTAACTTACTTACGAGGTGAGTCTTCTCACTATATTTACCAAGAGTGGTATATTTATGTGATTGAGTTGTCTTATGTGTTTATCTGTTTATTGTAATATTCTGCATTATGTCTTTGTGATTATTGATGAATATTGTTGCTATGAGTTTACTGAGTTGGGACCGGAGGGTTCCACTGAGACACATTGACCAGAGGGTCTTATTAAGTTATGGCCTAAAGTGGCTAATGGGTTGTGTATGGTATTTTGAAGAACTCACTAAGCTTTATGCTTACCGTCTTATGTTTTATGTGTTTCTAGTACTTCTCAGGATCACGGGAAGGCGCCGACTTGATTGTACATACACGTCGGAGATTGTTTTATGTTTTAGAGGATCCTGGATTTTTATACACTGATTTCTTTTGAACACAAGTTTTGGTGAATTGACATTATGGCATTTTATGGTTATTTATTATAATCAATGTCTTTTCAAATAAAAAAAATTGGTTAAGATTTTACATCGTTACACCAGTTCATAGTCGCATTGGTAGAATTCAACAACATTGTCTTTGAGGAAGCTTAAAGCAATGTGGTAAGCTCCCATGCTGATACTGTCAAATTGATGACTCCGGAAATGTGCAAAAATGGTCAAGATGTGATTTGGGTTGATTGCAGGAAAGTCGGCGTCAGAGATAGTGCTTTGAGTTGGTTTGTTCTGGAAGATGTGGTATTGGAACATCACACAATTAAGTTCAAACATGGTCAGGATCTTCCTTCCTAACCCTAAGATCTTGGTTATCCTTTTTCTACACCACACTTATTTTAAGGGAAGTACATTCTTGGAGTAAAAAGTCTTCAATATTTCACATTCAGTCCGGATGATCAATTTTGGATCATCTCCAGGGTGGAGAGGGGAAAACTTTGTGTAGTACCTGTTGTATGGAGAGTGAGGTAGATTAATTTGGTCTGAATCATTGTGAGGAGTATCATAGTACATAAACGGTACTATATCCAAATCGTGTATGATTCCTTCACGGTACTGAAGAGAGGGTCCTAGCATCGGATTGGGATTGTCTTTGAGGGCTTGAATTCGGTTGCTTTCCTTAAGTGCTTGATCGATTTCTTCTTGGGACCAACCAAAATTTTGCTTTGGTGGTGGTACGGAGTGGTGAACTTGATGATCTTCCGATATTGGCTTATTTCCCTTGTCTTGTTGTTTGTTGAGGACGGAAAGAATATGTTGCATATTTTCATCAACATTGAATATCGGAGGGGAGGAAGGTAAGGGCTCTTCTGAACTATCATCTGGCTTATGGAGTGGAGAGCCTTCATCTGTACGAGCAATCTTGGGGGAGGGAGTTGGAGGTAGAAATGATGTAGTGGCTCGGAAGGCATCAACCATTAATTTGGTTTTTGCCTTAGCCTCTTCAATTCTTCTGCGAAGAATGTTAGCCAGGGTAGATGGCCAAGAGACTACTGACCAAATTCTTTTCTCTTCCTCTGTTAGCAGTTTAGCAGGATATTTCCTTGAAGCTTGAAGTCTCACTACTCCGTTTTTAACATACACATCTTCTTCATCACTTTCATCATCATCATCATCATCAGCTGCATAGGGAGAACCGGTGAGAACCTGCAAATTATCATCAAAATTTTCATCTCGGAGTCTGAACTTCGAGGCAGATTTCCAGGGTTGAGTTCTTGAATTGGGACCTTCTCCCCATCTTGCCACGGAAGGCCCGGAAACTTGTGCAAGCGTAGATGATTTCTGCAGGTCCGAAAAATTCCCAAACACCTTTTGAAAACTGGTGTTTAGCTATAGAGTCAGGCCATCATAAGCCTCAGTTGTGGGAGCCTGAGCTTTGAGATGATCAAATAACTTGGAGAGAACGGAGAGCATCTCGTCGAACTTGTGATTCGGAACATCCATGATGTTCTTACATGCCCTGAGGAGCTTGATGAGAACCTGTTGCATGATGAGATTCATCTCATCCTTCTTCTTAATCTCCTTCTCTGTTCTTTGAATTTGTTTCTCATGATAAACATGAGTTTTCTAAATAAGTTCATTGGTGGCCCCAATCATGTCATCATGGACCTTGAGCATTGTGGTGATGGTGTCAAGGTAGTGATCCATGCTTTCATTGTACTTATTTTCCACTTCTTCTACCGTATGCTTCAGACGAAAAGAGATAAGCTAATCAAGCCGAGATTCACATTCAACAACCGTTACGGAGGATTTGGTGACCTCGGACAAGGATGTAATAATTTCATCAAGCTTAGAATCTAGTCCGAAAATCTTTTCATCAAGCTTAGTATTGAGTCCGACCACGAAGGAGTCAATGGCATCGACTTTCTTCATGGTGTCAAAGACATTGTCTCGGAGTTCCAGAAGGAAAAATGGATCGATGTAATTTCCAACGGAAGATCCAATGTACGAAGTCGAAGACCGGGACTTGTGCTTGTCAGCTTCTTGGTTTAATGGTTGTTCGGATGTGCCAGGTTAGGTTGTAGCACTGTTGACATTCTTGGGAGTTGATTCAGTTTCACCCTCTAGATTAACCTGGACTCGATCATCTATTTGAATTTCTTCATCTAAGGTCTCAGAGCAGGAGGATGAAGCCCAAAATCAAAAGTTGGTATTGATGTGGATGGCTTCAATGGAAATTGGAATGAGGGATACACTAGGGCAGCAACAATTGAAGCACCGTCATCATCGAACAAGACCTCATCTGAAATTTCTTCTTTTGGATCGGAGTGCATACCAACATGATGTTGAGTCTTGTGCTTCTCCTGAAGAGAACTCCATATCAGTGATATCATTGGTAGGAGGAACAAAGGGCATGTTGCTTTGGATATCCATGTGTAAGGTCTTGTAAATGGATCTTACCAGTGATCAATCAATCAAACAATCAACAAGAATAAGAATAGGAGTAGAAGAAGAATAAAATCAAGTTTGCACACGTTAATAACTCGAAAAAAGTCAGGTACAAGTTGATGTTCTCTGCAGTGAACTCTGAACTATCAACAACAACTAATGACCTAGACCAACCCTTTATATAGAGGACACGAGCCGTAAACATGTTTACGGCTTTAAACCTGTTTACGGCCGTAAACAAAACCCATAGTCGTAAACACACCAAACACCCTATAACAAAATGACTCAAAAGAACTTATACAAAGTAAATCCTAGACCAAACCACTAACTGAACCTTTCAATCTCCCCCTTATTTTGAGGCTAGCTTGAATTAGTCCTTTTTTAAAAGAAGCACATCTGATTTTCCCATCGCCCCCTTCCATATCCTCTTGTTAATGATATCGGCAACCATAGGCGTATACTCTTTAGCTGCTGGCTCAAAAATGCCTTATGCAACCTTGATCTGATGAAGATTCAGCTGATGAATATCCCACTTCCCAAACTGAAGCAGATCTCTTCTGTCATATAATCGAATACATCCATCTTTAAGCTTTATGACAGCAGAGGCTATAGTTTCATCAAACACCCAGTAAAGCATGGACTGTAAAGATCCATTTGGATGATTCTGAAGTACAAGAATCTGTTTTACCTGATTGGTAGAAGGCCACATCACAGATCGAACAGGGAGATTGGTTTTGGGATCAAGTACACTTGGGTATAGTTTAATAATCGACTATGTAGTCTTCATTGAAGGAAAACCCTTTACCACTTGATCTTCCAAAAAATGCTTGAATTGAGTTGCCTTAGGATTTTGTGAAGGATTTTCAAAAGGAGCTTTCGATAATTTTGAAAGGTCAACCCTGGTCCAGGAATGGAAGTCATGAATATCTTTATATAGTTCTGTGTTGCCACTCTTCCGTCTCACGATCCACATATTTAAAGTGTCGTGAAAACCCCATGAGACAATCCCTAACCTATCACCATATACATCTCTAAAACGATTTTCTTCAAGATCTGTAACAGTGATTTTAGGTTGATCCCCAGGAGCATTTTGATCCGAGCTCCTTTTAAACAAAAGCTGTCCTTTCTGAGCAGATTCAGCCAGTTTGGCACGTTTCAAATCAACAACATTTGGAGCTTGAGCTGGCTTCTCATCGAATCGATCCACAACACGAGATGTTTGAGCAGATGATGGAACAATGGGGTGAGCTTGAGTGTGCAGATGAATCCTTGACTCATCAACAGATGTCTTGAACTTATCACCAAGTTCCTTTTCCAGCTTTTTCTTCAAATCAAAGTAGCTTGAACTGAGGAGACCAAAGTGAGTTTGTAGATCAGAAATCTGTTTAGTCTTTAAGGTCCTGTCCATTTCAAGATCAGAAACTTGAGTCTTTAGCTTGGATTTTCACTCAAAAGATCAATTACTTGGATGTCGAGCTTAATGTTCTTTTGATCAAGCATGTTTATTTTCTTCTGAACCTCAACAATGGTGGGATTATCTTCTCCTGAGTGACCTTCTTTAAAAGAAATTCCTTTAGCTCTGGGAGAAGGAACTAAGCTTTGTTCCTGAGCCAAATGTATGGTGAGCCTCACAGAGGCAACATCATGATCAAAAGTAACATCTCCATTATTATTTCAATTCTGCATCCCTTTACATCTGCTTCAATAGTAACAGCTCCATTACTATTCCTTTTCAGCTTGGCAGTCTTCCAGAATTCCCTGATAATGCCCTGATAAATGACAGGATTCACTGTAATAGCAGAAGCCAAATAACATTCCCTCAGCCCATGGATCATTGACTTGAATTCTCCATGTGCAACAGGAGGACCCACCAGTACAATAGCCAGATTGTGCATGTTAACAAAATTCAAGTTTGCCATTTGATCTTCAAGATGCAACAACCAATTTCATAAGAACTGAGAAAAAAATTTCGAGAGGAGAGAAAGAGTTGGAGGGGTTTACAGCCAAAAACTTTGAGAATGAGGAGTGGAGAGTTTCCGGCTGTAAATCCTCCCCTTTTATACCTTGTTCGATTTTAGCAGTTATCCACAGAGTGTAAGGCGCAGTCCAAATCCCAAAAATTTAGTGAACAAAACCTCTTGAGGATTAAAAATTAAAATTAAAATTAGCATAAATTAAAAAATAAAATAAAAATAATTTCTAAAATTTAAGAATTACAAATTTTAAATTTTGAGAATTACAAAAATAATATTAAAAATTAAAATTAAAATTAAAAAAATAAAAATAAAATAAACAGGCTAGATTTATCTCAACAAACACTAAATATAATTTTGTAACACTGGGATCAAAGTTGTTAGACAGCCTTAATCCACTTGTCGGTACCTCTACCTTCGTGTCTATGTCTGGTCAATCACCGGTATTGTGGTCTACTTAATTGCATATGCTACAGTCCAGGTCGGATCTCTCGATCGCGCAGAGGAGGCAACATATGAATAACAAACAGAAAGAAAGAAAATAATCTTCTACATACCTAATTTATCGGAATTCCCCAGTCACCCCATCAATACCGGAATTAAGGACAAAATTCGCACATCGAGGAAAAGTTAATCCACAGTTCTAGTTACGGGTTCTTTTAATGTGACCAGTAGATTCCCATGTATATCTCCCTGCTCAACCTATCCAAGCGTCGTATTTTCAGGCTAAACGGTTCTAACTAGGTCAAGATTTGTTAAGTCTTTGAATTCCTTAAGTTTTACTCTGTCTAGTTAAGTCCATTTAGACTCTTCCATGCCTACCAGCACATCGAACACGAAGAGTAGACAATTCAGTTTTGGTACGTTACGCAGATTCAGATGGCCTGTTATCACTTGATGATATCACTTCCCAATAAACAAAACTAACAAAAAAACATGATTTTTTATTTTCTGATTTTCTAATGTTTTTGGTTTTTGATTTTCTAATTTTTATTTGGTTTTTGTTTATTTCTCCCCCTAAATTTGTGCATGGGTGAGAATGAAATTAGAATGTGCAAATTTAAAGTAACCTAAAACAAAAAATAATCCTCAAAACAAATCATTTTCAAAAAGCTCACAAGCACATCGAATCGAGCTTTATTAAAAGGCTTTGTGAAGAGATCCGCCACATTATCGGCAGTAGGGACCTGTTCCAGCCGAATGAGTGAACGTTCATAGTAGTCTCTGATAAAATGAATTATTATATCCATGTGCTTGGTTTTGGAATGTTGGAGATGATTTTTAGTGATCTAAATGATAGCCTCATTATCACAAAAGATAGGGGTTTCTAGATAGTTCAAACCATAGTCCAACAGCTGATGTTGGATCCATATAACTTGAGAACAACAGGTAGAAGCAACAACATATTCTGCTTTGGCTGTTGAGGTTGAGACAGTGTGTTGTTTCTTGCACTGCCATGAGACCAACCGATCACCAAGGAATTAACACCCTCTTGATGTAGATTTCCTGTCAAACTCACAACCTCCATAATTACTGTCAGCGAATGCATATAAATCAAATTCAGAATTTTTGAGGGTACCAAAGACCCAATTTTGGGCTGACTTTAATATACCGAAAATTCTTTTGACAGCAATAAGATGTGAAAGTTTAGGATTATCCTGATAATGTGCGCATTGACAAACTGCAAACATGATGTCTGGGCGGCTAGCAGTTAGATACATCAACGATCCGATCATCGATCTGTAGAGAGTCTGATCTACGGCTTCGCCATCAGTATTCGGATTGAGCAGGGGTCTTTCGGCCATCGGTGTCGATACAATTTTGGCGTCTTAAAACCCGAACTTCTCAAGTATATCCTCCACATACTTTGTTTGATGGAGCAGGATTCCGGTTGACTTCCGTTGGACCTGAAGCCCCAAAAACATGGTAATTTCCCTAACGAACTCATCTCAAACCTCTTTTTCATCACGCCTTCGAACTCTTTACATAGCTGCGGACTGGTCGACCCGAAGATAATGTCGTCAACATAGATCTGGACTAGGATCTAATCATTACCCACATGGTTGATTAATAACGTTTGATCAATCGTGCCACAAGAATATTCGCGTTTGAGCAAGTGCTTTGTGAGAGTCGCATACCACGCTCGAGGAGCTTGATGTAACCCATACAATGCCTTCTCTAACTTGTAGACATGATTAGGAAACTTCGAGTTAACAAACCCAGGGGGTTGGTGAACATAAATTTCTTCCTTCACCTTGCTATACAAGAAACCTGTCTTAACCTCAGTGTAGTCAAGCCCTGGATCTATCTAAACCCGCAAACCACCAAACTTGCTTTATTGCACACTATGACTCCGGAATCATCCTGCTTATTTCGATAGACCCATCGTGTGTCAAGAGACTTTTTGCCCTTTGGTAACTCAACCAATGTCCAAACCCCGAGCTTTTGTTAATGTTCTCGAATCTTAGCACTCCATTTGTTACGGTTCCTCTCTGAGTGATTTTTCCACCTTCTCCGCCCGTAAAGGAAACATAACCCCCGTTAAAAGATTGGATGTTGCTCAATTGGGAGATGTCTCCTGTCATATGTCGAGAGCAGCCACAGTCGACATACCAAGGTCTGAAGACATTCCTCCGCAACTGTCCCTGCAAAATGAGCAGGATCATTTAGATTTGGGAACCCAGATCATCACTTTCCTGGGTTGACCCCTTAGAGTCACAGATTTATCCTTTAAAACATTCAATTTGGAATCAGCATATAAAACACTTTCAGAGGATAACGATGATTGGTTGGGAATTAATTTGGGCATCCACTGATAGTTAGGTTTCTTAACAATCACTGGTGACTTTGAAACATTTTTCTGTTTAGTTTGCTTTGAACATCCGGATTTTCTACCAGAGGTGGTTGAAGACCCGGATATGCTCTTCGACAAAATTGAATTTGGCAGAGCCTTGTTCGACTTTGGCAAACTGTTCACTACTTTGTTATTGAAAACCTGTTTATTCTTTTGAAAACATGCCCATTTCTAGTTTTGATCATCCCTCTAGTCATCATCCCGAGAACGAGTTCTTGAGGATTTTATAGTTAAAGACCTTCATCTAGACTCATTTTGTAACACCCAAAATCAGGAAGTCCAAGAAAGGAAAGGAAACCCTAAGTTAAAGGGTCGACTCGTCGAGTCCAAGGAGGAACTCGGCGAGTCCGAGCGGGATCCGGTTCGAGGAGTAAGTGACCGACTCGGCGAGTCGGCTAAGGGGACTCGGCGAGTCTGTTCTGAATGAGGAAAACCCTAATACCGAGAGTTGTATCCTATATAAAGGGTGTTATGTCCCTCCCTCAGCCTCCATATCATCCTAGAGAACCTATAAACCCTAGATTTTGTGTGAGCTTCCATCATTTGAGAGAAATAGCTTTGGAGGAAGGAAACTTTGGAAAGGAACTTGAAGATCAAGAAGGTTGCTTCAAAGGAGAGGTGTAGATTCGAGATCTACTTCTGTTTGTGTTCATCTTGGAGGTAATAAGCTGCTATTTTCCCTCCTTTGCATTTAGATCTATTTTTGTTATGAGATTTGGGGGTTTTATGGTTGTTTGAGACCCAATTCGAGTTTGGGGCTTAGATATGTTGTTGCCACTTCAGATCTAGTGTTGGGATGGTCCAATATGTCGTAAAGCATCAGAAGATTAGTAGTTGGTGAAGCCCTTTTGTCCTTAAACCTAGCCCTAGAGTGTTTTGAGCCTAGATCTCTTTAGTTATACGTAAAGTTTGCAACTTTACGTGAGGATTGAGCT
The DNA here is from genome assembly GCF_051521515.1 of Lactuca serriola. Taxonomy (NCBI): domain Eukaryota; kingdom Viridiplantae; phylum Streptophyta; class Magnoliopsida; order Asterales; family Asteraceae; genus Lactuca; species Lactuca serriola. The sequence continues at coordinate 288,512,315 of NC_136410.1, forward strand.
TTGGAAGTATGGATCTATGATTTGGAGCCCCTACATGGCTCGAAAAGCCACTGTATGGATTAAGAACTGGAGCGACTCGGCGACTCACATGGGTGGACTCAGCGAGTTGGATGAAGTTGGGCAGGAACTCGACGAGTTGGAAGAACAACTCGGCGAGTCTATTGAAGATTGCCTTGGACTCGGCGAGTCAAGTCGCGAAACCTCAAACCCTTCGAGTTGAGACTCGAATCAGTGAGTCGAGTGGAGACTCGGTAAGTTGGACAGGTCAGGACTCGGAAATCGGTAGACTCGGCGAGTCATGGACTGACTCGGCGAGTCGAGTCACGAATGGAAGGACTCTGAGCATATGAATTCGACGAGTCAGTAGGCAGACTCGGCGAGTAGGGTTGACGTGGAAGGTTGACTTTGACCAGAGTTCACTTAGTTGACTTTCGGGGGACAGTTAGACTAAGTGTTGCATTGATATTGGTAGCTCGGGGAGCTAGTGGAGCAGGAGTTCAGAGAGTTGTCGGGCAACAGCTAGAGGGGCTATCAGCAAGTTCAGCAAGTGCAGGTGAGTTTCCCTTTGTGTGAATGGGTCTAAGGCCACAATGCCGACCTATGTAGTTATGAGTAGAAGACCTGGGGGTTAGACCTAGGCACAGTATGCTAGTATGATATTCAGGACGAGGTCCAATGATAGCGGGCGGGTGCCCAAGGAATGGTTTAGATGATACTTTATACTTGTTGTCTGTGTGATACTTGTATGTTCCTGGTAGGGAGGTGAGTGAGGGCGAGGGAGGTGGGTGTGGGCGAGGTCCCGTATCTCACCAATAGCAGAGTGTGGATGGTGTTCCACATCTCATTAGAAGAAGATCAGGGGAGAGGCCCAAGTTAGGGAAAGAGTGAGTGTGGGCTGGGCCCGTATCTCACTATCAGTAGGAGCATGGACAGGGTTCCATGACTCATCAGTAGCAGGACAAGGGCGAGGCCCAGGATAAGTAATGTTTTATTAAAATAAATTTTTAGTCTTGAATTTTGGGATGTTACACATTCTCCCCTCTTTGTGATAAGTAATGCACAAACATCCTATTCAGACAATTCCTAGCAATATGACCAGCTGTACTGCAACATACACGTTCAGTTATCGTGATATGTAATTTTAAAAGTGAATAATATAATAAAATTATTATGTAATTTTGAGCGTTGAGCTCTAACAGATAGTTTTTTACCAGAAATAAAGTAAAACTATGTTTAGAATCACTCGGAAAATATTGGAAGTCTTATGAGATTCCAATCTAATGTCAAATATTGAAATCTAATGAAAATATAAATTTTGAAATAAGTAAAATTTTATTATTGAAAGTTGTAAAGAATCTCGTTATAAACATTTAGGCGAAAAACTCAACAAAATCCAAGTTATAACGAAGAAGTTATGACTATTTGAAGTTTCGCGACAGAACCGGCACGAAGTCGTACGACGTAAAAAGTACGTTTTTGATAAACTACTTTTTAGCCTATATGATCTAAATTAAAGTTTTAATATTCGTTAAACCGAGAACTTTCATAAAAAGAACGCTAAAATCTGACTTCGTATGAGGAAGTTATGATTTTTATAAGTTTCGAAATAGTAGTAGACAACTAAAAAAACTCGAAATAAAGATCGAGCAATATTTAGCCGAAACAACCTAAATGAGAATCGAAGATCTCGTTAATAGTAGTACAACACTAAACATACTGACGAAAACGGACGTCAGATGAAGAAGTTATTAATTTTTAACGGGGGCTTTTCCTGTCCCGGCCCGTTAAAAATATAATAATAAAAATGAAAACAAAATTAGCCGATGGAGTGTAAATGAAAGTTGTAGAGTGTATTCTCGCCTACACGTGCATATAAATAACGTCGAAAACGGAGCTGGCATTCAAAAGATATGAAAATTTGAATTTATTAAATAAAAATAAATGAAAAATCGAAATATTATTCGGACCCGTACACCCAGCGTATGAGCCTACGCTCAGCGTAGTTGTGCGATCTGGAAACAGCCACGTATCTCACTCTTCTCCCTATGTACCACGTCCGAGCCCGGGAACCGAACAAGTGACACTTTACATGTACGCCCTACATACGAGGCTACGCCCCGCGTAGTTGGCCGCCTCGCAGTACGCCAGCGTAATGAGGACTTACGCCTAGTGTAATGCGAATTTCGGACCCTATATAGAAGATGCGAAGGCTGCCGATTTTTTGTTACAAATTTTACTCTCTTACACTCTCCACTCTCTCTAAATTTATCCTAAACACCCTCGAAGTCCCGATATCAAACCCGACACCCGAAGCAAGTCCCAACGCTCCAAAGTTCCCAAGAAAATCATATTTTCTAGTCGAAACTCTGCCTGAGTAAAGCCCGGTTTTTAACTAAAAACCATAGTTTCGTCATTGAAAGTTATATTGAGAGTCGAAGTGCTGCCCAAATTATTATTTATTCCTTCGGTTATTTCACGGTGAGTTCAATATATAGGAACAATTGTATGTTATGTGTTATATGTTCAATGTGCTTTCCCGTGCTATTATGATAATGAGTTATACCTTAGACCACGAAGTGTATGAAATAAGCATCACTTGGGTTCAGGTATGTAGCCTATGGCCGTGGAGAGCATGTCTCATAAGAGAATGACTTCTACCATTATTGCGTTGGCAGAAGGCTAGGCAGGGCTGAAAGCCTATAATTTTCTAGCCAAAATGTTTATTCAGAAATCGGTTATTTTTCCATGCCATATGGGCAAAAGTCTTATTGATGTATATCAAGTATTGAAATTGTTATGTCTCATTGATTGTATATCTTTGAATCAGATTATTCGTTGATATGGAAAGCATGTTGTATGATACTCATCTGCCTTTGTTGTTCTTTGTACCTCTTTGCTTCTGCCATATTGATATGTATATGACATAGCGTTATATTGTATCTATTATTGAACTCACTAAGAGTCACCACTTACCCCTCTCAGTGTTTAACAATTGCAGGTAATAAGCATCCAGTTTAGTCATATACTGTTGGAAGATTTAGAATAGTTTATACTATTACTTTTGTACTTGGGTTTATGTTTGTATAAAAGCTTTAGTATCCTGGGTAGTTATGTAATATACTAAAACTTAGTCGGTTTGTATCCAGTCTTCTGAAATCAGAATATCAACGTAAAATATTATTTTTGAATATGCATGTAGCATGTTTTGGAGTAACGATGTTTTCAGAAATACGAAAGTATAGAAAGAGGCTCTTTCAAGTACCACAAGTAAAACAAATTTGTTTATTGTTATTGAACCTTGTACTGCATTTTTCAGATATATTATTTTTAATGACACCCTTACTTTTCCCACAAGAAAATATGCAAGAAACAGGTTGTGCAATAGTGAGGGTGCATCAGATGGTGTGACTTGTGAAGTAGGTGTGTTATCATCAAAAGCATCACAAGCAACATAAGTATCAAACAACTCATCAAATATGTCAAAAAAATTTAACTCGGCATGAGCTGATGCAGAAGTACCACAAAAAGTATCATCATTTTTAACATCAGAATCAATAATTTTTTCATTTGAGATAGAAACATCAGGTTCAAACACCATTTTATTTTCAATTCCAGACATAGTTTTATTATCAGAAACAAATCTTTCAACTTCGTGGTTTGACTGATCTAAGGATTGATCTTCAGGAGAAGTAGAAACATTAGTACATTTAGTATTAATATATCCTCCTGAAACAAAACCAGTTGGTTTGCCATAAACCATGAATGGTTTGGTGGCAATCTCCTCATCAGTTACGGGGTGATACTGATAATTATGATTGAAAGGAGGAGGCACTTTGTCATATCCTAAACCCTTTTGTTGGTTATGTTTTAATTGCAAGAAGTTATCTATCATGTTGGCAACTACTTCACTTGACACATAAAATTTTCTAAAATAAAAATTACAGCTTCAAATTTGCCTTTTAATGTGTCAAGTTCAGCAGTCAATTCAGCAAGTTGTCTCTTGACATAGTCATAATTTTCACATTTGTTGCTATAGTCTTCCTGAAGTTTCCTAAAGTATTTGCTTTTTTCTTCTAACTGGGCCTTCAGGGGTTTCTGTCGTTTTCTGATTTGATAACCTTCATATTTTAGGTCCTAATTTCTCTACGTAATGATTCTATTTCCTAACAGAGAAGTTTAACATAGTCAATGCATGCTTGAGAACAAGAAGATAAACTTACCTCATTCTTGTTGGATTCTGAGGTAGAAGATACCATTAGGGAAAACTACAGCTCCATCATCCTTTCTTCTGGATCAGCCTCAACATTCTGCACAGGAGCATTATCATTTATTTGGGCCAAGTAAGCATTTGCAGGTATTGAATTATTCAGAGTCTGAATCTGGTCCTCCCAGTCAAATGACTGAGAAACCATTGCAGTCTCACTGTTGACCGCAACACCTCCACGATTGTTTCCCACAGCTACCATCGTTTTGTCATTGTTCATCCTTCGATCTGGTTTCGGGCACTCATGAGCAAAATTACATGGCTCGTGACAATTGAAACAGTGTGACTTTCCTTTGTTAAACCCTACTTTATTGTCAGCGTTCATTCCCCAGTTGTTCTTTCCAGTTTTCTTTGCGAACTGCTTTGCCCTGAACACTGCCATAGCTATTTTCCATGTTATATCCATCTCTTCCACATCTTCTAGATTAATTTGATCCAGGTTAGCAAATGATGGTTGAGGTGGGAGCTCTCCGATTAAAAGGGCATTGTGATAGTTAACAAGTCCAGTGGCAAGAGCAAGATTCTTATCATTTTCTTTTGAATTTGAGGAAGAAGCCACCGCTGGTATATTGGAGGAGGGAACAGCTTGAGGAACAAAAAATGGAGACACGGATGATGCAGTAGGAAGAGATGTTGCTGATGGAGTAGCAAAAGTCTGAATCTGAGGTTGTTCTACAGCAAACACTTGGCTTGGAGAGGAGAGGAGTTATGAAAGAGCATTGTCTGAAGAAATCCCGAGATTTGCAGTCGAATACGAATTCACATGATTAATCTCTCGCTGCTTATCATCAAGATCACAAGCTTTGATAATCGTCATTGTTCCAGTAAGAGTGAGACGATTTAGATCTTTTGTCTTCTTGATAACAGCTACATTCATATTGTGAGAACCCGAAATTTCCATTCGGTCAAACCCTAAAAGTCAACCCCTTCGTATCATAAGTCAATGTCATTATTTCTTATTTTTAAGAAATAAAAAATTTGTTTGATTATTTTAATATTATTTTTAAGCGAACAGGTGAACGAAAGTGTCGTCTCGGGTTTTGATTTTTGAAAACCGCAAACACTTCGCGTATTAGAAATACCCGACCAAACTTTTATGTGTAAGGTTTAGAAATCACCAAAACCGTAAACTCATGCCTATGTATGAGTTTACTCCGCAAAAAGTTAGTCATTTGTGTTTACTCCCCAAAAGTCAAAAGAGTAAGCTCCAAAATATCCTCTCAAGTATCATCCAAGATTTAATTCCAAATCTTCAAAGTTGTAAGTGTTCTAACCATTTCAAGTTAGTAAAACACTTAATCTAGTGTTTGTGCATCTATTCATCCATTCACTTTATGTGTTTTGTTTAGATTTTCCAAAACACCAAGAACACCAAGAACACACACTTAGTGTTGTTGGCCTTTTAGCACAAATCAAGCCTTCCATTAGTAAGTGCTTCTATCCTTGAGTGATTTTAATCTAGGATTACACTTAAACATCAAGAAAATATGTCAAGAACCCAAGACTTGAGGTGTTCACGGTCCAAGGAGATGCTTGGGCCGTAAACACCATAAATGACACAAAAGTGTGTCTGAGCCTCAAATCTAAGCCCTAGTTGATGTTTAAACCTTCCTTGACATGTTTAAACCCTACCTCATTGATTTTAAACCTAGAAAAACATCAAAGACCATCAAATATAGGGGTTTACGGTTTGGGGATCTCCCAAAACCGTAAACACCCTAAAGTGAGTTTAAGTTGGTCATTTTCCTTCCTTAGGCTTAGAAACTAGCTCATACACTTACCTAATTGTGTTAGGGACTTGAAGACATGGATTTACACTCTTCCATGTGGGTTTACAGTTTATGAAACCAAGGTAAAACTCCATGAGGCCGTAAACTCCTCAAAAGAGGTGTTTTGATGCCCTAGTCCATTCCAAAGGCCAAACCACTTAGTAGAATTGCTCCAAGAGGCTTGTTAAACCACCAAACAACACCTAGTCATTAGGACTAGAGTTTACTGCCGTAAACTCTTGGTGTCATGACCATCAAAACCGTAAACTCCAAGGGAGTTTACCCTTGGACCCCAAACACACTAGCCTTTCCCTACAACACTTAGATGCAACCCTTGAGACGAATAACACTTGTATAAAGTGTTTAGCATGTCCTAGAGTGTCTTAACTTTGTTTATTAGTTGTTTAAAGACTAATTGTGTATATACATATATCCTTATATGTTATTAGGATCTTTGTGCGTGTCTAAGCCTTCACTTGACACCATGCACTTATCCAACACTTCCTTCCGATCCACTTGCTACAGGTGAGTTCATACCCCTTAATCAATGTTTTAACTGTTTTTAAATGTTTTATGGGGGGGATACAAGTAGAAACATGCTAGTTATTATATCAATCATTTGTGATAAATAAACAGCATTCAAATGATTGGCTACTTATTAGCCGTTTTACCAAACAGTTTCCTTCAAATGTTTTTCATAAACACTTTATGTGTTTAAAACTCCTTAGTACACTGTACCTTTTACTCTGTATGTTACGTATCAAACTTATTTACAATTGTGTTTCAAACAAATGTTTCTTTATACTAAACTGTTTTATCAAACCCATGCCTTAAAACCGTTTTATAGATTGACATCAAGTTGATCTTCTCTTAAGATAATAATTATGTTCAAAGGTTTTACAAAACTTATTTATGCTTTTATATTATAAAATGAATGCCTCTATATGTATAGTTATATAAGAAATGTTTAAAAGACTTAGGAAGGCTATCCACCCTATTTCCTTTTCGCGCTTGAGATGTGGTCTGGTGGGATATCGGGTACTCGTCCGAAGGTCGTTTAAATATTAGTTATATAACATATGTACATATATAGTCATAAAGGCCCTTCCAATTCATCCCATGCCCTTGGGTAGAAAAGGTATACTTCCATGTCCATGCGTACCAGTTAGATTACTAGTAAACTACCATATGGGTAGTTTAGGAAGATACTAGAACTATTACTAGAATGCGATATCATACAATGAGTCAGTTCATTCATGATTCAATACTTTATAGATAGAGAGAACATACATTACTATGAGAACATATACATTACATTACTATGAGTACATATACAACTATACTAGAAAGAGAACATATACAACTATACTAGAAAGAGAACATATACAACGATACTAGAACGAGTACATTACTATACTTGCTAGGTAGAGAGCACGTACATTACAGCTAGTACATTACAGTACATTACTATACTTGCTAGGTAGAGAGCACGTACATTACAGCTAGTACATTACAGTACATTACTATACTTGCTAGGTAGAGAGCACGTACATTACAGCTAGTACATTACAGTACATTACTATACTTACTAGGTAGAGAGCACGTACATTACAGCTAGAACAGTTCTTTACATTACATATACATGAATACGTTAATTATTGTGATATTAATTGGAACATGACTTAAATCTCATGGCCCGAGTTGTAGCCAAAGTCTCTTGAAGGAAGAGCGTGAGTTTGCATATAGATCTATACTGGATTGACTATCCTACACCTTGCTGCTAGCTACAGCCAGACCTGCAGGTCTGCGGGTGCCAAACGTCATTTCTTTTTACGACCTACATTTGTCGTTGTTTATCCAGTCGATAGTATGGTACAATAAATCACATGATGCCTTAATATAAATCTGGTTTAAGGTAGTTAGTACAGCAGTAGTTCCTATAATACAACACTACAGTTCATATACATTTTCCATACTTACAATTCATATGCTTACAAATTCTTACATGCAAATTCATACATACAAATACTTACTTACAAATTAAGACACTAAAATACTTATGATCTCACCAGCTTCAAAGCTGATACTCGCTTTCAAAATTACTTGTATCCTCAGGTCATCATAGACAGGTACCGATGCAAGGATTAGGGATGATGGAGCTCATTGAAGACTCACCTTTCATTTTGATTTATGCTTTAGTGTTTATCAAAATTTGACAAAACAAAATTGTATAATAATTATATTATTAATGCAATGGATGATGTTGTTGCTTGTTTACTACTTTTCATTGTTATGATACTGTACATGACGTCCTTCGCCCCAGAACGTTTCCGCCGTTCTTGGTTTTGGGGTGTGACAAATATCCCATGATCTTGGAAGTCCATTCAGTAGCATTTTATTTATTTTGGACTTGGTCAAGAAGATCCCAACTATATTCATCTCAGTAGTGAGAGTGGTGAATCGCTGTAGCTGAGCCTCAAGGATTTCTCCAGGAATATAGTTAAACATGTTGAATTTCTGTCGTAGCATATCCTGACGACTTTCTTTCATGTCTTCATTTCCCTCATAGACCTCAATCAGGGCTTCCCATAAGGCTTTTACTGAAGTATATTCCCTAAAACCCTGAGTTATATCAGGAGTTAAAGCCATAGTCAAAGTGGCTAAAGCCCGTTCCTGTTCCTCAACTTTCTCAAAATCCTCATCAGTATAGTTTTCAACTGCTTTGTCAACTAGTTGTCCCGCAACAGTGGTAGTAATTCTAACTGGACCTTTGATAATGCTTCGCCAAATTTTGAAGTCTTTCATTTTGATGTACTTTTCAGTTCGGTATTTCCATTCAGGAAACCCATCTACAGACAACAGTCTTTGAATACGCGTGGTTGTTCCCATGATAGAGTCCAGTTTGTGATGACGTGTTTGACTTTGAAAATACATTTTTAATTAATACTTTTTAAATCAAAAGATCAAATGATTAACACAAGAAACATGTCAAGAATGAGTTTACGGTCAGACTGTTTACGACCGTAAACTGAGTTTAGTCAAACTGTTTTCGGTTAATGAAGATTCAAGATTCACTGGTTACGGTCTTTGAAGATGAGTTTATGGTCTATGAAGATGCTCTGTTTACGGTTAAAGAACACAGTTTACGGTCAATGAGGTTTTTCGAGTTTACGGCTGTAAATTGAGTTTACGGCCGCAAACACTTGGCTGTGAACTTCCAGAAGTTCACGAAAACACGAATTTAGAGCAGATTCAATTACTTTTAGTAGCGAAACTACCAAACACAATCTCAAACAATGATGAATAAAAGTTTAAATGGCCGAAAACTTGATTGAATGATGCTTTGACACCGGTCTTGCTCTTATACCAATTGTAAGGTCCTATAAACAGAGCTTACCAGTGATCAATCATTCAAACAATCAATAAGAATAAGAATAGGAGTAGAAGAAAAATAAAATCAAGCATGCACATGTTAATAACTTGAAAACCGTCAGGTACAACTTCATGTTCTCTGGCTGTGAACTCTGAACTATCAACAACCACTGATGACCTAGACCAACCCTTTATATAGAGGACACGGAATGTATACAGGTTGACGACTGTAAACACAACCCACAACCGTATACACATCAAACACCCTAGAAATACACAAAATGACTCAAAAGACCTTATACAAAGTAAAGCCTAGACCAAACCAATAACTGAACCTTTCACCATGTTTCTCATACAGATAAGAGTCGCTTCAACTTGAGGCCTGGTGAGTTCCGGATGTCTTGTATGAGCCCTATCAACATAATCTTCCCACAGAGGATCATTAGCACCTAGTCGTCATGTACCCTTACTGGGTATCATACCAGTTGTGACACCTAAGGTTGGAGGGACTACTCCATCCTTGGAATGCTTGGGATCCAGAATAGGTTTCAGACTGTGCTTGTGTAGAAAGAATTGGGATTTCAAATGAGACCCATGGTTTTGTTCTAGGGGCAAGGAACTATTGTCAACACCGACATCACCTTGTTGGGAAGGTGAGGGTGGATTAAAGGACACTCCCCGTGTGTCTGTGCTAGTGACATTGAAGCTCCGAAGGGTACTTTGGAAGAGTGGGTAGGTGGGATAGAAGGATGACCAGAGTCAACCAGAATGTCCTTGGCTCCTTCCTGTTGAGAGGAGGAACCGACTTTGGTTCTCTTTTTGGATTTTGCCTTTGAGGGAGATGATTTCATCTTTGCAGATTTTTTCTTCTTACCACCTGAAGGAACAAACTTGGCCACTTTCGGAGTGGGCTCAACGAGGACCGAGGCAAATTATGTAGGGCTATACACAATCGAGGTCCCTATATGATGTTTCAAGTGATTGGATCCGGAAGGTAGGATGGCCAGCATATGTTCCGGTAAACATCTAATTGGTCCGAAGGAAGTTTGGTCCCTGATACGGTAATGTCTAACAGTTTTGAAAGAAACAAATACCTCTCTCAGAATTATATCCACAGGAATTGGTTCAGACCTCTCACCGTATAGTTGTTGGATCGTCAGGGCCCAAAATCTAGGGCTGGAAATCTCGTTTGGCTTCTATTTGATGGAAAACTTCTGAAAATCTTACCACAACACTTCAGGAAGATCAATGGCGTTGATCTTTCCAGAGAAAATGCTATAAACCACATACAACCAATCTTTGCTAAGAGTGTTTGTACCTCCATTTTTTCCAGATAAACCCCTGACAATGAAGTGCATCAGGATGGTCCAAAGTCCTGAGACGACTGATTACTTGAGCTTCTTGGCTTTGTATGCTTGGCCATAACCAATGTGAGTGAGAAACAATTGTCATTTTTCTGTTGTGGGTTCTTGTACCTTGAAGTCTGAAGGGTTTTCTTCAATTCCAATCGCCTTGATAAACGTGGACTTGCGGATAGGAACTATGCGATCAACGGTTATCTTCGTCTTAAGAACATCATTCTCGATGTTGATTCGTTTGAATGCTATATGAAGAATACGAAGTGGGATTGGTGGGTCTGGTATATTGATGAGTGAAACAAAGATGGGATGATGAGAAATGAACTCAATCATAACTCTAATGGGCTCATTAAAATCCATGGGGTCAAGAGAGAACAGTTGCGTCGTGTCTTTGAGAAAGGGTTTGTTTGACTGAGATGATGATGATCCCTTAGATGATTTCTTCTTCGACGCAGTTTTGGAAACTTTGGGAGCGGTTTGAGTGACTTTAGGAATGGTTTGAAAGACTTTGGAAGGAGATGAAGACGCCATTGTTGCATAAGATGAAGGCTTGAAGAACACAATTAGGAGAGAAAGAAGAAGAAGGATTTTGGCTCTTTTGTGCATCTAAAGGGTAAAAGAGGGTTTTTATAGGTTAAGAAAATGGGTCGGGTTGGATGTGTAATTATGAAACCCAAAAATGGAAATGGATCGCATTAATTTTGTTGTTGTATTTAGGTGAGTTGACCTGCAGTGACTAAAGATCCCAATGGTTTGAAGTGCAAAATAGAAACTGTCACTTGGTTGATGTGATGCTTACTTTATAGAGACGTGCAACATGGAGCGAGTTTTGAGGGTGAAAAGATAAACATCATTATAAAGTCACCGTTTAAGAAAAAAGTTTCACCAAAAAACCTTTTGGACTTCATCATGTGATTTGATTTCGGAACCATAGGGTTCCAGAATGTTTTGAAAACGTTTTTTTATCATGAAGAGTCCAAAAAAAATTGAGTGATCTCGGAACATGAAAAGGTCCAAGATATGTTCCGGAATGAAGCAATTGAGTCATAAGGTCCGGATTGAATTTTTAAGGATTCCGGAGCCAAGAGTCCAGAGTGAAAATTTTTATGAAGATCCGGAGTGAGTTTTGAAAAGATTTCGGAGAAAAATTTTGAAGAGATTCCGGAGCAAAATTTTGAAGAGATTCCGGAGCCAAGAGTCCGGAGTGAAATTTTGAAAAGTTCCAAAGACGAAGAATCTGATCTTGGACAAAGAATGAGAGTTCAATACCATTCCGGACTTAAATTCCAAGATGATTTTATAAATTAAATTCCGAGGTGAGATTAGTACCAATGTGACTATATTGGTCATGGACTTCATTTGATGAGATGAGCTTTACAATTTAAAACTACAAGAGGTTGTTCGATAAAAAGACACGTAAAATGACCCTGTTTATTCTGAAAGGCAATAGTTCCGAGATGAGAGAAAATTTTAACTCCGGATCGAATCTCCTTTCTGATGTTGCATCAAAGAGTACAAACCACTTGAAAGAACAGAGAGTCAGGCATCATCATAGCCATCTTGTTCAGAAAACCATTGAATTTGGTTTCGTCTAATGCCTTAGTAAAGACATCAACAATTTCATCGTCAGACGGAACAAAAATAAGTTCAATGTTACCATTTAAAACATGATCTTTAATGAAATGGTACCGTATGTCGATGTGCTTCGTCATAGAGTGTTGAATTGGTTTGTGCAAAATTGCAATGGCACTTTGAGAATCACAATAAATTGGGATTTGTTGAAATTGGTAACCATAATCCAAGAGTTGTGATTTCATCCAAAGAACTTGAGATGAGCAGCTAGCAGCAACAATGTATTCTACTTCAGCTGTTGATAGTGCAATGCAGTTCTGCTTCTTAGATGACGAGCTGACCAATCGACTACCTAAAAATTGATAGCCACCAGATGTGCTTTTTCTGTCAAATTGAAGACCGCCATAGTTTGAATCGGAATATGCTTGAAGGAGGAAACTCTCATTTTCTGGGTACCAAATTCTGAGATTCTTTGTACCTTTGAGGTATTAGAATATTTGCTTAACGGCAAAGAGATATGACATCTTTGGAATTACTTGAAATCTGGCACACAAGCATGTAGAAAACATGATGTCCGGATGACTTGTTGTAAGGTAGAGTAGGGATCCAATCATTCCGCTATACTTTATTTTCATCAACCGCAACTCCGGATGGGTTCGAAAATATTTTGTGTCCGAAACCCATAGGACCTTGGCAGAGGCACAGGTGTCCATTGAGTACTTTTTAAGAAGTTTTAAGATGTACTTCTCTTGGTGAATGAAAATTCCTCTATTGGACTATTTAACTTGGAGACCTACGAAGAAGCTTAGTTCACGATTCATACTTATTTGGAATTGACTAACCATTAACTTAGCAAGTCAGCAACCGTTGATGAATCGGTGGATCCAAAAATGATGTCGTCAACATAAATTTGGACAAGCATGAGATGATTTCCATTTGACCTTCGGAATAGGGTAGGATCAAGAATACCTCTTTGAAAACATGAATGCTTGAGAAAGTCGGTGAGGGTCTCCTACCAGGCTCGAGGAACTTCCTTGAGGCCATAGACAACATTTTGGAGTTTGTAGCAGTAGTTCGGATATGGGAGATTGACAAAATGGGGGGGGGGGGGGTTGTTAGAGAAACACTTCAGTATCAAGTTCACCATTTAGAAAGGCACTTTTGACGTCTATATGGTAAACCTTAAAGCCTTTGTGAGCAGCATAAGCAAGAAAGATTCTGATACCTTCAAGACGGGCAACAGGAGCAAAGGTCTCATCATAGTCAAGCCCTTTGATCTGTGTGAATCCTTTGGCCACCAATCTTGCTTTATTTTGAATGATCACTCTTCCATCGTCAAGTTTGTTCCAAAACACCCATCTAGTACCAACAATGGGTTGATTATGAGGAGGAGGGACGAGAGTCCATACTTCATTTGTATCGAATTCTGCGAATTCTTCCTGCATGGCTGTTATCCAATCAGTGTGTTCTAGTGCTTCTTTAATGGAACCATTGAGATAAATGTCGATAAATGACATTCATTTTGAACACATGTGGCAGAACGAGTTTTTACACCAGCGTTTAGATTCCCAATAACTTGGTTCGGAGGATGATACTTAGTCCAAACATGGAGTGTCAGAAGCTCTTGTGCAACAGATGATCGTATATCAAGAATGGGGTTGTGTTGCTCCCCCTGAATGGTTTAAACTTGTGGATGATGCTCCCTCTGAACTTCTGAACTGGATAGGTTGACATCATCATCAATTAGGAAATCGAAGAAATTTGCATCAACATCGTTTTTGATATGATCGGAGTCGAATTTAGCAGCTGCATCTTGGAATCCATCAACATTTGATTCAAGGGAAGGTTGACCATTCTCCCCCTCAACCTGAGAAGGTTGAAACGTTTCAAAATCAAATCGAGGAAAACTGGGTGTCGGACCCGAAACATTTTGGGAAATCGGAGCTTCGGTTGATAAGGTTTGTCTTGTTTGAGATTTCGAATCAAGAGCTGTTTATGAGGGTCCAAACAAGGTTTCAAAGTCAAATTCATAGATTGTTTGCTGGTTTGGAAATCCTGGTGTTGGAGCATCGGAATCCATGATATGAGTTGTAACATTGGTTGGGCCAGAATTCTGAACGAAGTTGTCATCAAAGGTAACATCAAAGATTTATTCCAGAACACGAGTTTGCCAATTTAGAACTCGATAAGCCTTTAAATTAGCAGAGTATCCAAGAAAGATAGCTTCATCAGCTTTGGGTTGGAACTTTGTAAGATGATTGCGATTGTTCTTGATTAAGCATATACATCCAAAAACATGAAGAAAATAGATACTTGGATTCCGACCGTTCAGGGCTTCATATGGTGTCTTATTGAGGTGTCGATTGATGATACTCCTATTCTGAGTAAAGCAGGCAGTTGAAACAACTTCAGTCCAAAGATAGAATGGAAGATTTTCAAAGTTAAGCATGGATCGAGCAGCTTAAACACATGTTATGTTGCGTTGTTCGACTACACCGTTCTGTTGTGGGGTGTATGGAGCAGAAAAGTTGTGGTCAATACCCTTCTCAGTGAGAAAATTCTAAATGGTGGGATTTGTGAATTCTGAACCATTCTCACTTTAGATTCGCCTTATTGGAAGTTTGATGAGAACTTCAATTCCTTTGATAAAGTTGATAAGTTCGGAGACTGTTTCTGGCTTCATCCTTAGGAAGAAGACCCATGTGAACCTAGTAAAGTCATCCACAATCACAAGAATGTATTTTTTGTGATGTAAACTCTTTGTTGTTGAGGGTCCACACAGATCAATGTGTAGAAGTTCTAACGGCTCCGAGATAGATTTTTCAATGATAATGGGATGACCCTTCTTCAATTGCTTTCCACACTCGCATGCAAAAAACAAATGATAATTTTCGAATTTGAGGAGTGGCAAACCTCTTACTATCTCACTGGAAACAAGATCATTCATATATCAAAAGTTCAGATGAGCAAGCCTCTTATGTCATAACCAACTTACGTCAGGAACAACTTTTGAGAGTAAGCAGAGCCGGGGCTTGCTAATGATCATGCTGATGTCAAGATGATACATGTTCTTTTTGCGTTTTGACTTGATTAAACATTCCTTCTGTTGTTCTGATATGACATAGTTGTGTTTCTTGCAGACTTCAACTCGTCGATTCGCATCAGTGAGTTGAGCCACGCTTATCAAATTATGCTTCAAGTCAGCTACATATGCCACGTTTGAAATATAGAAGTTTCCATTTTGAAGGATGCCATAACCTCTGATTTGAGAGTTGGAGTTGTTGCCATACGTCACATAGTCATCATTTGATGAAAGTTTGAAATCTCGCAGAAAGTCCTTATGCCCCGTAATGTGCATGGAGCAAGCACTATCAACATACCATATTGTTTCTTGCTCTGAAGCATAGAGTGCCTGCAAAATTAGTGAGTTGTGGAGTTTTTAGGCTCCGAGTTAGGTTTTGGGACAAAGGCACAGGTCTTAAGGTTTGGTAGTGACTTTTGTGTTGGATATAGTGTCTAAGTCCATAACTATATTTGGTATGTACTTGACCCGACCCGACATGGTCCATTTGGGTTGCACTTCACCCGAACAATTTATGGATAATCTTTTGAGAATAGTATAAGTTATGATTTATTAATATATTATAAGTTCTAATATATTAATATAAAATCATATTATTTAATTAGTATTGATCTATAATTAATTTAGAGATCAAAAGTATTACTAATTAAATATGGGTTCTTGTATTTGTATAGTGTGGGCTAATGCTTATTTGGAATGGGCTAGGCTTGCATGGAAAGTCCATGGATACTCCATGGAGCTTTAACCCATGGATCTCATGGAAATGAAAATACATGGGTATTAGGGTTTACATGGATGTAACCCTAACCCACCACACTATATAAAGGAGGCTTTGGTTCTTGAAATGACACTAGTTGTAATGAGGATACTAAGAGGGCCAATTTCAAGAAGGTTGTTACTATTCTCTCAAAGTTCCAAAGTTTGTGGTGATTTGTGATTTCCATTTGAGGCATCCACACTATTGGTGCTAGGGTCTAAAACTCCAAGCAATCAACTACAACTACAGTGTAAGTAATTCTACTAGCTTTATTTGATTCAAGTTCCCCACGCCATGCTTTATAGGATAAGAACCTTGGACAAATAATTATTTGCATGTATCTTAGTTAAACATCGATCAAAGGTTTCTAGGGTTGCGTGTACACCATATGAGTGTTAGAATGCTCAAAACTCATCAGTGGTATCAGACCCTAGGCTTGTTTAATTGATACTTGATGCAAATAGCTTAAAAATCGAATTTTTTTGTTCACTGCCGTATGAACTCACCGAGTGCATGGGGGGACTCGACGAGTCCATGAAGAAATGCATGCTACTTGTCGAGTCTGTTCATGCCCTCGATGAGTAGAGGTTGCATTGTCCAATTTTTCGAGTTTTGCTGCTGGAAATGGACTAGATACATTACCCTAAACTGTTTTGGTGTTATAAAACTTATTTTAGAGGGTGTAATGTTTATGCTAATCCATTTACAATGGCTATTATCAAAAAATACAAGTTTTATGAGTAATTTATGATTCTTGAAATGTTCATATTCATGTTCTTGAACTTATGAAGATTAGATGATCATAAGAATTGTTTGTAACCTACTTGGTAGTTTAAACTCATGATCATTATGTGTTTTAATGGAGTCCATAACTTGTCCTCAAGTTATGGAAATCCAAAGGTCACACTTTAATAAAAACCATCAAAAGAACACAATGGTTATAAAAACGAAGAGTCTTCATTTTTAATACTCAATTAAATTCATAAGTTATAAGAAATGAAAAGTTTTAAAAGTTTACAAAACTTGGCCTCAAGTTTTGGAACAAGTAAAGTCATGATTAGAACTTTAGTTCCAACCCTTAGAATTTTAAAAGTTAAAATTCAACCCTTATACTTTATAATATTATAAGTTAATATATATATATATATATATATATATATATATATATATATATATATATATATATATATATATATATATATATATATGTATGTATAAGATCAAGTCGTCTTACCGCTAGTACGCCTCATTCACGAAGCCGGTCTATAAGGGGAGTATAAGGTTGTTGCCTATAAAATGGAAACTTAATGGGTGTCTACTCTCACCCACTGCTTCCTTGATTGGTGGAGGGTCGTTAGCCAAATGGGTAGGAAAAGGACTTATAAATTCTCATTAAAAGTATAATGATAATACTAAAGTAACTAAACCTTATTAAATTCCCAATCTTAGTTATTTTAGGAAAATGTGAATAAGGTGCTAATCCATGAAATTACACTTTACACTTTGTTTAAGTCGTTAGTGGAACGTGTGTGGTTAACCAGCTGTAACGACCGAAAAATTCCAACCAATTTAAACTTTTCAAAAACAACCCGATTTCATTAAATTCTTACAAAATGGTTTTCAATACAATTCATTTAGAGTATTCCCAGAATCTCATCACAACATAAACATGAGGAGCAGTACGATCACACCTTTGCCTTGCCATGGTCTCCTGAAGAACCTGAAAACAACATTAAACCACAACTGTAAGCCTGAAAGCTTAGTGAGATATCCCCAAAATAACAACCACATATACCATACATGCATAACATGCCATATCATATCCGATCACAGAACAGCCATGCACTTCGGGTCTACTATTTGACTGGTCCGCCACACCGGCCAACAATCCACCTGGTCCACCCTCCGAATCTAGCCATATACATCGAGTCTGCAGTGTGATTGGTCCGCCCGCATCGGGCCTTCAATCCACCTGGTCCACTCTCTGAGTCTACAGTATGACTGGTCCGCCCGCATCGGGCCTTCAGTCGGCCTGGTCCACTCTCCGAGCCTCGGCATGTCTGCTCCGCCCACTTGGGGCCTACAACCTATCCGGACCGCTCGTTGGGCCTTCGGGACAACCGGTCCACCCTGGGTATCTTGGCCTACAACACAAAGCAAGACACGCCTCAACCCAACTCCAGTCCAAACAACCATGTGCACAAAAACATACAATCAAATAACAATTCACAGTCAACAAGCCGATCAAACAGATCACATAATATATCATCATCCTAACCATGATACCGACCTAACCGGTCACTACCATAGCATCACCCTACATATCAGGATACCGACCTCAACCAGGTCTCTAACATATACCATCCTAGCTACCAGGATGCAAACATATCCAAGCAATAACAAAACAACAAATACCCGGATCTCAATCCGATAAAGGGCCGGCCTTGGTGCCTTAGACCCTGTTGATATAGTAAGGATAACTCACCTCGTGACTGCCGAGCGAACAGATAACCCGAGCTGCTTCGACCACTGATATGATCTCCACCACCGGCCAACCACCAAAACACTGAACTTAAAAAAATATCCAACAATTACCAAAATGCCCCCGGAAGATAACCGGACCACCCTTGGTCAAAGACAAGTCAAAGTCAACACCTAACTGACTCTACTCGCCGAGTCAACCCGATGACTCACCGAGTCCCCATGCTCAGAATTTCCCCCAATCCGCGACTCAACTCACCGAGTCACCCCGAGACTCGCCGAGTCCAACAACTCTGATTCCTTCCTCACTCGACTCACCGAGTCATCCCTTGACTCACTAATACACAGCTCACCCTGAAGAAGCATTAAGACCTCACGACCAGACTCGCCGAGTCCAAGAACAGACTCACCGAGTCTAAGGCTATCTTCAACCTACTCGCCGAGTTGTTCTTCCAACTCGTCGAGTTCCAGTCCATCTTCAAGCAACTCACCGAGTACACCTTTGTGATTCGCTGAGTGCCTCTAGATCTCATCCCATACAGAAGCCTTCCAGGCCATGCAATTGATCCAAAACATAGATCTACCCTCTTAAAACACATCCATCACGTAAAGTGGCAAACTTTACGTGAATCCAAAGAGATCTAGGCATTTTACACTCTAGGGCTAGGGTTTAGGACAAGATGGCTTCACCAAACACTCAAGAACAGGGACTTTAATGCACTCTAGACCTTCTCCATTCCAGATCTGAGGTAGCAACCTCAGATCTATCCCTCAAACTCAACATACCACAAGCTAAACCTCCCACACATCCCAAAAATGATGAATCTAGATGAATAGCAGCCCAAGAACGAGATAATACCTCAAAAGGAAGCCCCAACAGCAAGGAAATCCAAATCTTAGTAAAGCCCCTTGATCCAAGCCTCCTAACTCTCCAAGATCTCCTCCAAAATCCCTTTTCCAAGGCTCAAATGCACTCAAATCCTTCACAATCGCGTTTCTAGGGTTTTTTGGACTCCAAGGGAGGGTAAGGAGGCTGGGGAGAGGGTATAATGTCCTTCATATAGGGCTCATCCTCCGAAATTAGGGTTTTCTCCATTCAGCACCAACTCGCCGAGTCCAGCCGCCGACTCGCCGAGTTGGCCACTTAACACACGACCAAAGTCGCGACCCTACTCACCGAGTCCACTCGTGGACTCGCCGAGTTGCCCTTTCCCAATTACACTTTTAGCCCTTCAACTTTACTCTTGATATTCCGAGATGTTACAATTCTCCCTCACTTAAATTAGGCTTCGTCCTCGAAGCCTGCGGCAACTCAACTGCAGAATTAGTCTCGCATTGCATCACCTGGCATTAACCAGACCAAGTTCCTCAAAGCACCACCATCGAAACCCAAAAACTCAATTTTTCCTTCCCGTGGTGTTCCGACCACCGCTTCAAGATGGCCACTGTCATCGCCCTCTGACAACCACACTTACCAACTTATCAACTGAGTATCATTCCATGATACCTCACCCGTTCCAATTCATAACAATCACTCGACTCAACGAGCTAGAATCACCATGAACCACCAAACACTCGATCTGAGTGAAACTCCATCTGCTCCAGGTTGACAGAAGGACACATCCTTCAATCTCATAGTAACTCCCAAGAGTTTCTCCACCACAATCTCATACCCATGCTGAACTGGCGCTAGCATCTTCGGGTTGGGAAACCCGATACACTGACAACACCTCCAAACATCCCCCAGGATGAATTTCCACCACAAACATAAATCCTTGACTAAAATCAAACTGGAAATCCAAGATGTTATTCCTGCATTCCCTCCGAGCCTTTTGGCTCTACACCCGCGGAAATTTCTTCCGAGACCTCAACAACATCCATCCCTAGTGCGATTCCATACCGCAGCCGCAGACACACTGCTAATCCACCATGATTGGAACACTCCAATCATAACTCTGCACTACCGCTTCCACTCCCGTGAGTTTACACTCCCTCTCGGAGCTACATTCCTCTCTCTTTTCTTACCAAGGAAATCCACTTGGCCGCCTTGTCACTACGACAAGTGCCACGGTGCTCTCCCAACGCTACACCACTCCTTTATAGCATAACCGCAATCCATGCAACATACCTGCTCTGAATCTACACGCAAGGACTCTCGAGTCCATGCACTATACCCACTAATCGAGATCAATACCCGGGGCCAGACCTACTAATGCTAACACATCGCGACATACTCAACCCATTTCCTCGAACCGATCTAACAATACCTGCAGAGTCTTCAGCATGACTGGACCGCCTTACCAGGCCTTCAGCCAATCTGGACCACTCTCAGAACCTTCATCCAATCTGGACCGCCCTCTAGGGACTTCAGTCTAGTTGGACCATCCTCCGAGCCTTCGGCCTAACTGGTACGCCTATCGGCCTTCAGTCTATCTGGGCCGCTCAACTAGCATTCATTATTCCGAGTTATCTCTACAGAAAATTCTCCCATGCAAACTGTTCTAGCCCTCTAGGGGTTCCGAACTCTATTTCCATCATATATTCAATTCCGAACTGATCCTAGGCCCTCCACAATCAAATGTCCTAGGTCTGTATCCCGCCCCGCACGTCTGCCACTTACTCATACCAGCCAATACTCTTGACTGACAGAACCACTGTTGAATCCCCAGCAGCTAAGCAACCTCTCATGTCCATCGACCTTCCGAGGAATTTCCAATTCTCCCCCACTTAGGACACGGACTATCATCGGTCGCTATCACCGACCTCCCAAAACAACCCTGCACAAAACCAACACTTACACGCGGACTGATTCCCACTAGCACTAGCAACCTTCAAAAAATCACATTTCAACACTGATCATCCTGCTCGAAAGAAACTCAATCTTCAGCTAACCACTCCTCAGACTGCAGATGCTACCCGGCATTCAGACCAATGCCAGATTTCCACTAATAACCCTCATGAATGATAACCAACGAAATTCCCAACACTAACCCATAACCATACCATAACCCCCAAAGAACAACGAATACCACACCGAAACCACACAATGAAACTAGCAGATAAACAATGCTCCACAATAATCACAAGATAACAAAATATATCAAAAAGGAAACATACCCGCAGCTGCATCCGGCACTGCCCTGACCTCCTCTGCTGTAAGCTGAAAAGCACGACCCTAAGCCCTTGGGGGCTCTGCTCCACCCTGACCTCCACCCGTGATCCTCAAAGTGGTCGGTGCTGGAGCCTACACCGGTCCTGCAGCAAGCTGTGGATAGTTGACCCTCAAGTGCCCAACTTGATGACAATGATAACAAATCCTCAAATCCCGAACCGGCGTTGACTGCCGACAATCCCTCGCATAGTGCCCCTCCTTTCCGCACTTGTGGAATGCACCACCGGACCTACAAACTCCGGTGTGACCCCTCCCACACTTCCCACAAGCATGGCTGCTCTGATCTCCCACCCTAGAATCAACGGTCTTGGACCGTTTCGGCACCGGCTGCGACTGCACCGGAGCCTGCCTCAGCTCACGCAACTACAACTCAATTTCTAACTCACGCCGCCTGGCGGCCTCCTGCAACTCCAACAAAGGCTCGCACCTCTGCGTAGATACAAAATGTTTGATATCTCTCTTGAGCATACTCAGATATCGGGATATCTGATCCTGCTCCGAAGTGAACTCAGGATAAAACATCGCCCTCTCAGTGAACATCCTGGTGATCTTTGTCACCGACTCCGAATCCTGCTTCACCTCAAGGAACTCCTGAGCCAATCTCTCCCTCTCAACTCGCGGAACATAACGAGTGTTGAACATCTCTCTGAACTGATCCCATGAAACCGCAGCCCTCTGCGCATCCGAATATGACCCCATGGTCAATCTCCACCAATCCTTCGCCCCGAGCCTCAACAGGTTCAGAGCACACCTCACCCTCTGATCAGCAGAGCATGAACACGTGAAGAAACACCCTTACACGTCCGACAACCATCTCATAGCAACGATCGGGTCCTGAACTTCGTCAAAGGTAGGAGGCTTCGTATTATCAAAGTCCTGATACTGAAAACCCCGACCAGCTCCTCCCCCTGCCGCTGTAGCCGCCGCAGCAACCGTCTATGTGAGAGCTGCATAACGCTCATCAAAATACTCAACCATGGCGGTCTTGATCGACCCAAAAAGTTCCGGCAACTCAGCCCGGAACAATGCAGCAACCTCATCATGCAGGATCTCACGAATCCTCTCATCCAACTCGCACGTGCTCATCTGACCAACAACCTCTCCTGCTCCCAATCCTAACTCGGATCCACTCCCAGCATGCCTCGGAATCTCCATACTGAAAAACACCACAAAAATCTCAGACACTTCCCACTAACCCGGGAACCAACTCTCAACCCAACCCTAGAGGTCATGGTTTCCCTGATACGCGTATGGGTCCTGTGCTTTTAGTAGTACGGGCCCATACTACCTTCCACACCTACGCATATTTGTATGAAGTACTACCACAACACCCTAGTGAAAACATACAAAACAAGCGCTTAACCCTCACTACTAGAGGAACACTAGAAATCTCCCACAAGGAAACCCTAGGCTAACAGGCATCATAAATCAGGCAACATTATCATGAAATCCTGAAGATCCCTAGCCTAGCAATAGCATGCTGTTCTATCAAAGCTCAAAAACAAATATCATGTATGGTATTTTGGGGTTACTTACTGGCTCCGGCTGATCGTACCTCCGTGTCCTCCTTTACTCATTTTGAAAACCATTTTAAATTCTCTTTTGAAAACCCTCCTCGATTTGAGACTGGAGTCACACGAGTGTTCCTCCAATTCACTCAAACCAAGGCTCTGATACCAACTTGTAACGACCGAAAAATTCCAACCAATTTAAACTTTTCAAAAACAACCCGATTTCATTAAATTATTACAACAAGGTTTTCAATACAATTCATTTAGAGTATTCCCAGAATCTCATCACAACATAAACATGAGAAGCGGTACGATCACGCCTTTGCCTTGCCACGGTCTCCTGAAGAACCTAAAAAAAACGTTAAACCACAACTGTAAGCTCGAAAGCTTAGTGAGATATCCCCAAAATACCAACCACATATACCATACACGCATAACATGCCATATCATATCCGATCACGGAACAGCCATGCACTTCGGGTCTACTGTGTGACTGGTCCGCCGCACCGGCCAACAGTCCACCTGGTCCACCCTCTGAGTCTAGCCATATACATCGAGTTTGCAGTGTGATTGGTCCGCCCGCACCAGGCCTTCAATCCACCTGGTCCACTCTCTGAGTCTACAGTATGACTGGTCCGCCCGCACCGGGCCTTCAGTCGGCCTGGTCCACTCTCCGAGCCTCGGCACGTCTGGTCCGCCCTCTTGGGGCCTACAGCCTATCCGAACCGCTCGTTGGGCCTTCGGGACAACGGGTCCGCCCTGGGTATCTTGGCCTACAGCACAAAGCAGTACCCGCCTCAACCCAACTCCAGTCCAAACAACCATGTGCACATAAACATACAATCAAATAACAATTCACATTCAACAAGCTGATCAAACAGATCACATAACATATCATCATCCTAACCAGGATACCGACCTAACCGGTCACTAGCATAGCATCACCCTACATATCAGGATACCGACCTTAACCAGGTCTCTAACATATACCATCCTAGCTACCAGGATGCAAACATATCCAAGCAATAACATAACAACAAATACCCGGATCTCAATCCGATAAAGGGCCGGCCTTGGTGCCTTAGACCCTGTTGATATAGTGAGGATAACTCACCCCACGACCGCCGACTGAACAGATAACCCGAGCTGCTCCGACCACTGATATGATCTCCACCACCGGCCAACCACCAAAACACTGAATTTAGAACAATATCCAACAATCACCAAAATGCCCCTGGAAGATAACCGGACCACCCTTGGTCAAAGACAAGTCAAAGTCCACCCCTGACTGACTCTACTCGCCGAGTCAACCTGATGACTCGCCGAGTCCCCATGCTCAGCACTTCCCCCAATCCGCGACTCAACTCGCCGAGTCACCCCGAGACTCGCCAAGTCCAACAACTCTGATTCCTTCCTAACTCGACTCACCGAGTCATCCCTTGACTCACTGATACACAGCTCACCCTGAAGAAGCATTAAGACCTCACGACCAGACTCACCGAGTCTAAGGCTATCTTCAACCTACTCGCCGAGTTGTTCTTCCAACTCGTCGAGTTCCAGTCCATCTTCAAGCAACTCGCCGAGTACACCTTTGTGATTCGCTGAGTGCCTCTAGATCTCATCCCATACAGAAGCCTTCCAGGCCATGCAATTGATCCAAAACGTAGATCTACCCTCCTACAACCCATCCATCATGTAAAGTAGCAAACTTTACGTGAATCCAAAGAGAACTAGGCATTTTACACTCTAGGGCTAGGGTTTGGGACAAGATGGCTTCACCAAACACTCAAGAACAGGGAGTTTAATGCACTCTAGACCTTCTCCATTCCAGATCTGAGGTAGCAAACTCAGATCTATCCCTCAAACTCAACATACCACAAGCTAAACCTCCCGCACATCCCAAAAATGATGAATCTAGATGAATAGCAGCCCAAGAACGAGATAATACCTCAAAAGGAAGCCCCAACAGCAAGGAAATCCAAATCTTAGCAAAGCCCCTTGATCCAAGCCTCCTAACTCTCCAAGATCTCCTCCAAAATCCCTTTTCCTAGGCTCAAATGCACTCAAATCCTTCACAATCGCGTTTCTAGGGTTTGCTAGACTCCAAGGGAGGGTAAGGAGGCTGGGGAGAGGGTATAATGTCCTTTATATAAGGCTCATCCTCCGAAATTAGGGTTTTCTCCATTCAGCACCAACTCGCCGATTCCAGCCGCCGACTCGCCGAGTTGGCCACTTAACACACGACCAAAGTCGCGACCCTACTCGCCGAGTCCACTCGTGGACTCGCCGAGTTGCCCTTTCCCAATTACACTTTTAGCCCTTCAACTTTACTCTTGATATTCCGGGATGTTACACCGGCACACTAACTTGAACTTAACAAGGTAGGTAAAGGGTGACTGAATGTTTATCATAGTATCGATGGAGCGTGTGTGGTTAACTGGCACATCGATTGAGGGGTAATACATTACGGGTACCAAGTAATTTGCATGGTTACTTCACACCTTGTTTTGTGATCCTCGGCATCCCAGTCACAAAACTTGAAGGGCACACTCGAGATTGAAACATGTCATTGAAGAAAGTTCAATGAATCTCAAAGAATCTAGGAGTTTCTACACCAATTAAAACCTAATTAAATATTTCATTTTTAATGGTGGAAACTGGTGAATCGTCATTCACCTAACTTCAAATATCTTATAGCTTAGATTATGGCATCCCTCTTCTAAGTTATAAAATATTGTGTTGGGTCCTAGCCTTAATATTACATTTGGGTGCTTTATTAAGGACAATCTCTATATCCAATCTAATCTATTCCCTCTTCTATTCAGATGTCTTCCAATAACAATGCTTCTCGCTCAAACCCTACTAGCTCCTTCTCTCTCATGAATCTTTGTGGGAGAGTCATCTTTGATGGGTCCAACTTTACAGATTGGATCAGAAACATCAGGATGGTCACTCGGTATAAGAACAAAGAATATGTTCTCGACAAGGAGCTAAAGGTACCTGAGCCAACTGCTACTCCTGAAGAGCTTGTTGAATATGAGGTACACGAAAGAGATGCTACAAAAGTGGCATGCATCATGATGGCCACCATGACAGCCGAGCTCCAAAAGTCCTATGAGGACTATTATCGTTTTGAGATGCACCAGGACTTGATGGACCGCTACCATCAAAGTGCTCGTCAAGTGCGATATGAAATAATCTCTTCCATGATAACAACCCGAATGAAGGATGGTGAACCCATCATAGGCCACATGCAGAAAATGCAAAGGTATGTGGACCGTTTACTGAAGCTGGATGTGAACTTCCCTGAGGAGTTAGCAATAGACATCATTTTGCACTCCTTGCCATCGTGTTATGATCAATTCCGCATGACATATCGTGTGAACAAGGAAGACGTCACCCTCAGCAAACTTCAAGGACTCTGGAAGACCGTTGAAAGTGGTATAAAGGGTAATTCGATTGTTACTACTCCTACTCCTACTCCAATTGCGGCCAATGTCTTGGGAATCGGGCATGGCAAAGGGAAGAAGAGAAAGAACCCTTTTAAGGGTACCAAGGGTAAGACCCTTGAAGGCTCCTCTTCAAGCAAAACCAAGAAAGGTTTTGTCACTCCTTCTGCTAACCCTAATGAGGCTGAATGCTTCTATTTCCATGAAAAGTCGCATTGGAAGCGAAACTGCCCAAAGTACCAGCAAGATTTGAAGGATGGGAAAGTAAAACCCAACCATGCAGGTATATACACTATATTGTCAAATAATGTGACAACCCGATATTTCGAGTCAATGTAATGTAAAACCGATCAAAATTAGGTCAAAATGTAACCTTCCTAAAATCTTGTTCGGATTAAATAAAGTAGTAGGAATCATATCAAGGTTTGCGTACATAAAAAGAACGTCCAAATCTGACTTCGGATGAGGAAGTTATGAAATTTTGAAGAAATTCCTTAATCACGTCATTTTAATAAATAAATAATAAAAATAATTTCGGAATTTGCCAACGGAATCTAAACGAAAGTTGTAGATCATGGTCTCACCTTCGCGTGGATATAAAGAACGTCAAAAACGGAGTTCGTATGAGGGAGATATGAATTTTTGAAGTTTATTTAAAATAAATATGAATTTAATTATATATTCCCGGTATTATCCGAAGGGGAGTCATCGGATTGGACCGAAGTACGCCCTGCGTACCTTCGTACGCCCCGCGTACTGAGATCGAGGGTCTCGGATCATCCACGTCGCGCTATCCGAAGAATTCTAAACCGTCCGACCCGTCCAAAGCTCCGACCCGTCCGACCCGCTGTCCCGTCCGACCCGCTGTCCCATCCGACCCGCGTACCCAACAACCCGTCCCATCCGAACCGAGGCAGTCGAGGCTTCGATCATGCATGACGTACGCGTACGCGCTGCGTACGAGCGTACGCCCCGCGTTCAGAGGCGGTTCAGCCTTCCTATAAATAGGATGCGAGGCTTTCCAAAAATGTTGCTCATTTCTCTCCTCTCTCTCACAACCTTGCCTCGTTTTCCGTGCCCGTTATAACCCAAAGCTCTGGTCTTTTTGCTCAAGTCCCGAGGGTCGATTTTACTCCCGAGATTCCCGAGAATCCCGAGAAAAATCCGTTTTCCGAGACGAAACTCTGCCCGGTTTACCATCTCGCTTTCTTCAATCAATCAAGTGAGTTTCATACCCCTTAATCAACCTGTTAAATATTCTAAATGCGTTTATATGCTTTCAAAGGGGGGGATACAAGTTAAATACTTATAGTTATTGTTTCAATCACATATGATTGCACTAATCACATGTGATTAATAACTAGGGAAACCAGTGATTTTATCACTATTCAAACTATCTATCAAACTGTTTTACTTCTAAATGTTTTCCAAACCCATTTACTTTACGAATTTACACTGCAACTGTGATTTAAACAAATGTTCCTTATACTTAAACTGTTTTAATCAAATCTACACCTTTAAATGGTTTTACAGATTGACATCAAGTCAATCTTTCTTTAAAAATAAATACTTATGTTTCAAATGCCTTATAAATACTTATTTATGCTTTTATTTTATAAATTGCATGCCCGTATATGTGTAGTTATATAAGTAATGTTTAAAAGACTTAGGAAGGCTACCCACCTTGTTTCCTTTTCCTCGATTTGGATGTGGTCTGATAGGATTTTGGGTGACCATCCGAAGGTCGTTTCCATATTAATTATATATCAAATATACATATATAGACATAAAAGTACTTCCATAATCATACGTACTAAACGCACTGTTAACAAGTTACCATCGGGGTAACACAGAATCATACTATTACAACTACTAGATCAATGAGTCAGTTCATTCATGAGTCTATACTAGGAAGAGAATATATACAACTATACTACGAGAACATATACAACTATACTAGAACAAGAAACATTTCATCAAATATGCAAGAACACGATAACAAATGTGATCCACTGTATCGGAACATGCCTTAAATGTCATGGCCCGAGTTGTAGCCAGAATTCTCTTGGAGGGAGAGCGTTGAGTTTGCGTATAGATCTATACTGGATTGACTATCCTACACCTTGCTGCTAGCTACAGCCGGACCTGCAGGTCTGCGGGTGCCAAACGTCATTCCGTTATTACGACCGTTCTTTATGTCGTTGTTATCAGTCGATAGTATGGTGCAATTATCACATTATACCTTAATATAAATCCGGTTTAAGGTAGTAGTAATTAGTACAACAGTAGTTCTTATTATACAAAACTACAGTACTACAATGATTTACCCATTACATATTTTGGTGATAATCTCACTTAAGCATTAATGTACAAACTATATTTTAACAAATGATAGTTATACTTAGGTAATTATACACTTTTACAACAGACGAGTTTACAAAACAGTTAAGCCTTGGTAGAAGGCTACTATTATAGAAAATATAGGATTTTCTGAGAGATTCAAACTTTTATAAACTTATACATTGAGACAGGTTCAAACGTTTTTGACAACGAACATTGACACAAAAATACTTATGAACTCACCAGCTTAATGCTGATAAACTCTTTCAAAATAACTTGTATTCTCAGGTCATCAGTAGACAGGTACCGATGCCAGCTTTTGAGATGATGGAGCGTACTCAAGACTCATCATTTTATTATTTTGATTTACGTTATATTTTTTGGTGTCTAAAACTGTACAGAACACACATGTATTAAATTTATATATTTAATGCAATGGATGATGTTGTTTGCCTATTTACATTTACTGTGTTGTGATTACCTTACATGACGTCCTCCGCCCCAGAACGTTTCCGCCGTTCTTGGTTTTGGGGTGTGACAGATTGGTATCAGAGCATTGTTTATAGTGAATTGAGTATATCAACCCATAAAAGATATACTAAACTATAAACCCATTAGGGATTAAACTCTGACCAAGAGTCTATACTTAAAATAATAAAATATTTAACTAAGTATACTAGTCTGCATTCATACTAAAATAAGTGTCACAATGACAAGAACAAAAGTATTACGATTGTTAAATATCACAAGTGAGCTCGGGGATGTATGGTCAGTCCTGGGAATGGCATAGCCTGATCAACTATGCTGATCCTAGGAGTGATTAGCACATGCCTTAGAATGGTTGTGATAGGTTAACAAGTCTAAAAACTTACCAACAATACCACAAGAAGATCAATAGAACTTAAACTTAAAAAACTATAGGAGTATTTTGCGCTACTAGTTACACGTATACTATATTCTTATACCTCTATTCTCGCGTAGATCTTGATGACTAGATATCCATCATGGCGACCCGTACTTTCCCAATGAAGGCAATGCCGGGTGGATCGATGAAGAGCCCGAAGTTGATCATCAAATCCCTTTGGATGATCACCTCACAGAAGGCTTTTCAGATGGATCCGACTCCGAGCCTGATGTCAACAACCTACCGATTGTAGGTCAAGCCCCGAACAACAACCCTCGACCGGCATTTCCAGGTCCTACTCCCTTGTGGGCAAACAACCTGAACCGCTGGAATAATGATCAGGGTCAACCCTTACCATACTTTGGGGACCGAACCTTTTACAACGTCAGCGATGGTGGCTCTACTGACCGAGCTCTGCCTGTCTTTATCCGCAGAATAGCTCGTATTGTCGAGCAAGGTAGAGCAGCCGTCGACCGGGTCATAAAAGATTGATGCCGACTCAGGTGTCAACACAGTCAGCATCCGCCGTCTTGAAGAAGACATGGAACGGACCCGGACGACAAATAAAACCCTGCAGTAGCAGTTGGCTGCCTCACGAGTTGAAATATTGGAACTTCGAGCTCGTCAGAGGACTCAGGATCGACCCATTCAAGAGGTGTTTCGTCAAGTGTCCGACCGCAGTACTCGCCCGGGACTTTCCCATCGCCGTTGGTAGATGTATAGTACATCTCCGTCTTTGAATTAAAGGATAGCCTTTAACATCTGTGCTCCAAGTAGCACTCGTGTGTAAAATGTTTCTAACTTTCCTTGCTCAAAATTTGAAATCTAAGAACTATCAAACTTTTCTATATGGTATGATGTATGACCTACTGTTAGGTCGATTTTTCCCTGAACTTATTACATCAGTAATGCCAGTATTTTTGAGATCTATCTATCTGGGAAAAATCTATACACTTATGCTTTCCTTCTAATATTTCTTATTGTGGTTTCAAGCACTCTTTCAACTGTTGGACTATGTTTAGTTAGTCCATGTGTCACTCTCACGTTGCTTACAAATTGATTCTTACCATCTTTCTTATCTTTATAAACTTTTAGCTGAAGGATGCCTCCTCGCAAGTCTCCCAGGAATAGAAATAATCCTGCACCTCCACCACCTCCTCCGCCTCCGGTCATCGATACTGTAGCCCTGAATGCTGTCGTAGCTGCAGCAGTGGCAACTGCCATGGCTCAGTATCACTCTTCTGATGCCAGCAGAGGTGGAACCCCTGTGGAATCTATTCCGATCGAAATCCCTGTGCGCTCAAGGGAGTGCTCTTACAAGGATTTTACAAACTGCAAGCCGAAGCCTTTCTATGGCACCGGCGGAGTCATTGCTCTCTCACAATGGTTCGAGAAGACTGAATCAGTCTTTGAAATCTGTTCATGCCCTACTGCGTGCAAAGTGAAATATGCCGCATGCACCTATGAGGGTAAAGCCCTAACATGGTGGAACGGCCACGTCAAAGCCCTAACTCTCGTCGTAGCTAACGACATGGGCTGGGAAACAATGAAAGACCTCATGACTGAGGAATACTGCCCGAGGGGCGAGATCCAGAAACTGGAGCAGGAACTCTGGAACCTGTCAATGAAGGGCACCAATGTGGTCGCTTATACTGCCCGATTCAGCGAGCTGGTGGCCCTCTGCCCCAATTTGGTTCCCACCGAGGGGAAGAAGATCGAGAGGTACATTTGGGGACTAGTGCCTCCGTATCAGGGGAATGTGCTAGCGTCAAACCCCGCTACCTTTGACAGTGCCAAACGATTGGCACAACGACTCATTGACCATGGAGTCAAAACCCCTGCAACCACAACCACCCTAGCCATCCCGGAACCCTCCAACCCGTCGATACTAAGCGGAAATTCTGGGATGAAAGGAAGAAGCAGCAGGATGCCAAAAAGCAGCAATTGGTGGCAATTCATGCCGCAGTAACCCCTACTGCTACTACTACTGCTCCGGTGAGTCGGTATGCTGGAAGTTCGCCCAAGTGCAACAAATGCAGCTACCACCACAACGGCCCCTGCCGTGAATTGCAGTGCTCTAACTGCAACAGGAAAGGACACACCGTCCGATTCTGTAAGTTCCCGGCACAACCTATCAACCAAGTCCCTGGCTCTGGTGCGAGCCCAACCTGCTATGGATGTGGTGAAGCAGGCCACTTTAAGAGGGACTGCCCCAAAGCGAGGAATGCTGGAGGAGCAGGGAGGGTACTAGCTATTGGCCACGGGGAAGCAGTTGCTGACCCGACAGTGGTGACCGGTACGTTCCTCCTCGATAACTCCTATGCATGCATTCTGTTCGATAGTGGAGCGGAGCGAAGCTTCGTAAACCATAAATTTGCTCGCATGCTTAATCAACCACCGCACGCACTCAAAGAACTATTCACAGTAGAAATGGCTAATGGAAAAACTGAAAATACGAGTAGCATATACTTAGGTTGTACCCTAACTCTAGATAACCATTCATTTCCAATCGACCTCATGCCAGTCTCAATAAAAAGTTTCGATGTCATCATTGGCATGGACTGGTTAAGCCTTCATCGTGCCGACATCATGTGCTTCGAGAAAGCAGTCCGTCTAAACCTTTCGTCTAACGAAACTCTTATAGTCTATGGCGACAAACCCGGTGCAAGTCTTCGCATCATATCAAGTATTCAAGCACAGAAATACCTGCGTAAGGAATACCATGCATTCCTTGCTCACGTCGTCGACACGAACCTAGAAACGAAAGAACTAAAGAACCTCCCAGTAGTGAGCGACTTCCCCGACATTTTCCCAAAAGAACTAACCGGGTTGCCTCCACAACGACAAGTCGAGTTCAGAATCGATTTGGTCCCAGGAGCTACCCCAGTAGCCAAGTCGCCCTACCGTTTAGCACCAGCCGAGATGCAAGAACTCTCTGGTCAACTTAACGAACTGCTCAGCAAGGGCTTTATAAGGCCAAGTTTCTCACCTTGGGGAGCACCGGTCTTGTTCGTTAAGAAGAAGGACGGATCCTTCCGTATGTGTATTGACTACAGAGAACTCAACAAACTGACGGTCAAGAATCGTTATCCTCTACCACGCATAGATGATCTATTCGACCAACTGCAAGGGGCGAACTATTTTTCTAAGATTGATCTGAGATCCGGATATCACCAGTTACGAGTGCTAGAGGAGGATGTGCCGAAGACCGCCTTCCGAACTCGTTACGGACATTACGAGTTCGTGGTGATGCCATTCGGATTGACCAATGCGCCCGCAGTCTTCATGGATCTGATGAATAGGGTATGCCGACCCTACTTGGATCAGTTCGTCATCGTTTTCATTGACGACATCCTAATCTACTCCTGAAGTAAGAAAGAACATGGCGATCACCTACGACAAGTTCTAGGGACATTACGAAAAGAGAAACTTTATGCGAAGTTCTCGAAATGTGAATTTTGGATCCGAAGAGTCGAATTCTTAGGACACGTGGTAAGCGAAGAAGGAATCCACGTGGACCCATCCAAAATTAATGCCATTGAGAACTGGTCAGCACCGAAGACGCCTACAGAAATTCGTCAATTTCTAGGTCTCGCTGGCTACTACCGCAGATTCATTCAGAACTTCTCACGAATAGCGAAGCCTCTTACAACCCTAACCCAGAAAGGCGTGGCCTTTGACTGGGAAGAGAAACAAGAAAGAGCGTTCCAAACGCTCAAACGAGCCTTGTGCACCGCACCAATACTATCCCTTCCAGAAGGAATAGAAGACTTCGTAGTTTATTGCGATGCATCGAATCAAGGGCTCGGATGTGTTCTGATGCAGCGTGGTAAGGTCATCGCCTACGCCTCGAGACAATTGAAGACACACGAGGTTAACTACACGACCCACGATCTTGAACTAGGAGCAGTAGTGTTTGCTCTGAAGATCTGGAGACATTACTTGTATGGAACGAAGAGCACTATCTTTACCGACCACAAGAGTTTACAACACATTTTCGATCAGAAGGAGCTCAACATGCGACAACGACGGTGGGTCGAGCTACTCAGTGATTACGAATGCGATATTCGTTATCATCCGGGTAAGGCCAACGTAGTAGCAGACGCCCTAAGTCGGAAGGAATATTCTGGTCGCAAGGTCAAGTCGTTGTCAATAACCATCCATTCACACTTGTCTAAGCAAATTTAGGAGGCTCAACGTGAAGCCATGAAGCCTGAAAATGTGACGAATGAATCCCTTAGAGGAATGGACAAGAATTTAGAAGCCAAGGGTGACGGAGCCTTATATTTCATGAACCGAATCTGGACACCGAAACACGGTGGTTTCCGAGACTTGGTCATGACCGAGGCGCACAACACTCGGTATTCCGTCCACCCAGGTTCAGATAAGATGTATCTGGATCTTAAGAAGCTATACTGGTGGCCTAATATGAAAGCAGAAATTGCTACCTTCGTAAGTAAATGCCTTACTTGCGCAAAGGTTAAGGTCGAGTACCAGAAGCCCTCTGGTTTATTGCAACAACCAGAGATCCCGGAATGGAAGTGGGAGCGGATCACTATGGATTTCATAACCAAGTTGCCCAAGACAACGGGTGGACTTGACACCATATGGGTCATCATTGATAGATTGACCAAGTCTGCACACTTCCTGCCTATCAAAGAAACCGAAAAGATGGAGAAACTTACGAGAACATACATTAGGGAAATCGTACGGCTACATGGTGTACCTATGTCCATTATCTCCGATAGAGATAGTAGGTTCACCTCAAGATTTTGGCAATCACTACAACATTCCCTAGGAACAAGGCTGGACATGAGCACAGCCTACCATCCTCAAACCGACGGACAGAGTGAGAGGACCATCCAAACTCTAGAAGATATGTTGCGAGCCTGCGTGATTGACTTTGGGAAGGCATGGGATACTCATTTACCTCTTGTCGAGTTTTCCTATAATAACAGTTATCACACGAGCATCAAGGCTGCTCCATTTGAAGCTCTCTACGGCCGTAAGTGCAGATCCCCTCTGTGCTGGGCTGAGGTGGGTGATACCCAATTAGCCAGGGGGCAAACTTCCGATAGTACTCTCACCGGTCCGGAGATCATTCGGGAAACAACAGAGAAAATCGTTCAGATCCGTGAACGATTGAAAGCCTCTAGAGACCGACAGAAGAGCTACGCTGATAAGCGAAGGAAACCTTTGGAATTTCAGGTGGGAGACCGAGTCCTCCTCAAAGTCTCACCCTGGAAGGGCTTGATACGCTTCGGCAAGCGTGGAAAGCTTAATCCGAGGTACATAGGGCCTTTCGAGATTCTTGCAAGAGTCGGCCCCGTAGCTTACAAACTCGAACTACCAGACGCACTTCGTAACGTACATTCTACATTCCACGTATCTAACTTGAAAAAGTGTCTATCCGACGAGACTCTTGTAATCCCACTCGACGAGATCGAAATCAACAAGAGCCTCAACTTTGTGGAAGAACCTGTAGAGATCTTGGACCGTGAGGTCAAGCAGACAAAGCAAAGTCGTATCCCTATCGTGAAGGTTCGCTGGAATGCCAAGCGAGGACTGGAATTCACTTGGGAACGTGAGCATCAGATGAAACTGAAATACCCTCACCTTTTTGCTTAGTTATTTGAAATTTCTACCTTGCTTAAAATTCTAATTTCGGGACGAAATTCCTTCTAACGGGGGGATGATGTGACAACCCGATATTTCGAGTCATTGTAATGTAAAACCGATCAAAATTAGGTCAAAATGTAACCTTCCTAAAATCTTGTTCGGATTAAATAAAGTAGTAGGAATCATATCAAGGTTTGCGTACATAAAAAGAACGTCCAAATCTGACTTCGCATGAGGAAGTTATGAAATTTTGAAGAAATTCCTTAACCACGTCATTTTAATAAATAAATAATAAAAATAATTTCGGAATTTGCCAACGGAATCTAAACGAAAGTTGTAGATCATGGTCTCACCTTCGCATTGATATAAAGAACGTCAAAAACGGAGTTCGTATGAGGGAGATATGAATTTTTGAAGTTTATTTAAAATAAATATGAATTTAATTATATATTCCCGGTATTATCCGAAGGGGAGTCATCGGATTGGACCGAAGTACGCCCTGCGTACCTTCGTACGCCCCGCGTACTGAGATCGAGGGTCTCGGATCGTCCACGTCGCGCTATCCGAAGAATTCTAAACCGTCCGACCCGTCCGAAGCTCCGACCCGTCCGACCCGCTGTCCCGTCCGACCCGCTGTCCCATCCGACCCGCGTACCCAACAACCCGTCCCATCCGAACCGAGGCAGTCGAGGCTTCGGTCATGCATGACGTACGCGTACGCGCTGCGTACGAGCGTACGCCCCGCGTTCGGAGGCGGTTCAGCCTTCCTATAAATAGGATGCGAGGCTTTCCAAAAATGTTGCTCATTTCTCTCCTCTCTCTCACAACCTTGCCTCGTTTTCCGTGCCCGTTATAACCCGAAGCTCTGGTCTTTTTGCTCAAGTCCCGAGGGTCGATTTTACTCCCGAGATTCCCGAGAATCCCGAGAAAAATCCGTTTTCCGAGACGAAACTCTGCCCGGTTTACCATCTCGCTTTCTTCAATCAATCAAGTGAGTTTCATACCCCTTAATCAACCTGTTAAATATTCTAAATGCGTTTATATGCTTTCAAAGGGGGGGATACAAGTTAAATACTTATAGTTATTGTTTCAATCACATATGATTGCACTAATCACATGTGATTAATAACTAGGGAAACCAGTGATTTTATCACTATTCAAACTATCTATCAAATTGTTTTACTTCTAAATGTTTTCCAAACCCATTTACTTTACGAATTTACACTGCAACTGTGATTTAAACAAATGTTCCTTATACTTAAACTGTTTTAATCAAATCTACACCTTTAAATGGTTTTACAGATTGACATCAAGTCAATCTTTCTTTAAAAATAAATACTTATGTTTCAAATGCCTTATAAATACTTATTTATGCTTTTATTTTATAAATTGCATGCCCGTATATGTGTAGTTATATAAGTAATGTTTAAAAGACTTAGGAAGGCTACCCACCTTGTTTCCTTTTCCTCGATTTGGATGTGGTCTGATAGGATTTTGGGTGACCATCCGAAGGTCGTTTCCATATTAATTATATATCAAATATACATATATAGACATAAAAGTACTTCCATAATCATACGTACTAAACGCACTGTTAACAAGTTACCATCGGGGTAACACAGAATCATACTATTACAACTACTAGATCAATGAGTCAGTTCATTCATGAGTCTATACTAGGAAGAGAATATATACAACTATACTACGAGAACATATACAACTATACTAGAACAAGAAACATTTCATCAAATATGCAAGAACACGATAACAAATGTGATCCACTGTATCGGAACATGCCTTAAATGTCATGGCCCGAGTTGTAGCCAGAATTCTCTTGGAGGGAGAGCGTTGAGTTTGCGTATAGATCTATACTGGATTGACTATCCTACACCTTGCTGCTAGCTACAGCCGGACCTGCAGGTCTGCGGGTGCCAAACGTCATTCCGTTATTACGACCGTTCTTTATGTCGTTGTTATCAGTCGATAGTATGGTGCAATTATCACATTATACCTTAATATAAATCCGGTTTAAGGTAGTAGTAATTAGTACAACAGTAGTTCTTATTATACAAAACTACAGTACTACAATGATTTACCCATTACATATTTTGGTGATAATCTCACTTAAGCATTAATGTACAAACTATATTTTAACAAATGATAGTTATACTTGGGTAATTATACACTTTGACAACAGACGAGTTTACAAAACAGTTAAGCCTTGGTAGAAGGCTACTATTATAGAAAATATAGGATTTTCTGAGAGATTCAAACTTTTATAAACTTATACATTGAGACAGGTTCAAACGTTTTTGACAACGAACATTGACACAAAAATACTTATGAACTCACCAGCTTAATGCTGATAAACTCTTTCAAAATAACTTGTATTCTCAGGTCATCAGTAGACAGGTACCGATGCCAGCTTTTGAGATGATGGAGCGTACTCAAGACTCATCATTTTATTATTTTGATTTACGTTATATTTTTTGGTGTCTAAAACTGTACAGAACACACATGTATTAAATTTATATATTTAATGCAATGGATGATGTTGTTTGCCTATTTACATTTACTGTGTTGTGATTACCTTACATGATGTCCTCCGCCCCAGAACGTTTCCGCCGTTCTTGGTTTTGGGGTGTGACAGATTGGTATCAGAGCATTGTTTATAGTGAATTGAGTATATCAACCCATAAAAGATATACTAAACTATAAACCCATTAGGGATTAAACTCTGACCAAGAGTCTATACTTAAAATAATAAAATATTTAACTAAGTATACTAGTCTGCATTCATACTAAAATAAGTGTCACAATGACAAGAACAAAAGTATTACGATTGTTAAATATCACAAGTGAGCTCAGGGATGTATGGTCAGTCCTGGGAATGGCATAGCCTGATCAACTATGCTGATCCTAGGAGTGATTAGCACATGCCTTAGAATGGTTGTGATAGGTTAACAAGTCTAAAAACTTACCAACAATACCACAAGAAGATCAATAGAACTTAAACTTAAAAAACTATAGGAGTATTTTGCGCTACTAGTTACACGTATACTATATTCTTATACCTCTATTCTCGCGTAGATCTTGATGACTAGATATCCATCATGGCGACCCGTACTTTCCCAATGAAGGCAATGCCGGGTGGATCGATGAAGAGCCCGAAGTTGATCATCAAATCCCTTTGGATGATCACCTCACAGAAGGCTTTTCAGATGGATCCGACTCCGAGCCTGATGTCAACAACCTACCGATTGTAGGTCAAGCCCCGAACAACAACCCTCGACCGGCATTTCCAGGTCCTACTCCCTTGTGGGCAAACAACCTGAACCGCTGGAATAATGATCAGGGTCAACCCTTACCATACTTTGGGGACCGAACCTTTTACAACGTCAGCGATGGTGGCTCTACTGACCGAGCTCTGCCTGTCTTTATCCGCAGAATAGCTCGTATTGTCGAGCAAGGTAGAGCAGCCGTCGACCGGGTCATAAAAGATTGATGCCGACTCAGGTGTCAACACAGTCAGCATCCGCCGTCTTGAAGAAGACATGGAACGGACCCGGACGACAAATAAAACCCTGCAGTAGCAGTTGGCTGCCTCACGAGTTGAAATATTGGAACTTCGAGCTCGTCAGAGGACTCAGGATCGACCCATTCAAGAGGTGTTTCGTCAAGTGTCCGACCGCAGTACTCGCCCGGGACTTTCCCATCGCCGTTGGTAGATGTATAGTACATCTCCGTCTTTGAATTAAAGGATAGCCTTTAACATCTGTGCTCCAAGTAGCACTCGTGTGTAAAATGTTTCTAACTTTCCTTGCTCAAAATTTGAAATCTAAGAACTATCAAACTTTTCTATATGGTATGATGTATGACCTACTGTTAGGTCGATTTTTCCCTGAACTTATTACATCAGTAATGCCAGTATTTTTGAGATCTATCTATCTGGGAAAAATCTATACACTTATGCTTTCCTTCTAATATTTCTTATTGTGGTTTCAAGCACTCTTTCAACTGTTGGACTATGTTTAGTTAGTCCATGTGTCACTCTCACGTTGCTTACAAATTGATTCTTACCATCTTTCTTATCTTTATAAACTTTTAGCTGAAGGATGCCTCCTCGCAAGTCTCCCAGGAATAGAAATAATCCTGCACCTCCACCACCTCCTCCGCCTCCGGTCATCGATACTGTAGCCCTGAATGCTGTCGTAGCTGCAGCAGTGGCAACTGCCATGGCTCAGTATCACTCTTCTGATGCCAGCAGAGGTGGAACCCCTGTGGAATCTATTCCGATCGAAATCCCTGTGCGCTCAAGGGAGTGCTCTTACAAGGATTTTACAAACTGCAAGCCGAAGCCTTTCTATGGCACCGGCGGAGTCATTGCTCTCTCACAATGGTTCGAGAAGACTGAATCAGTCTTTGAAATCTGTTCATGCCCTACTGTGTGCAAAGTGAAATATGCCGCATGCACCTATGAGGGTAAAGCCCTAACATGGTGGAACGGCCACGTCAAAGCCCTAACTCTCGTCGTAGCTAACGACATGGGCTGGGAAACAATGAAAGACCTCATGACTGAGGAATACTGCCCGAGGGGCGAGATCCAGAAACTGGAGCAGGAACTCTGGAACCTGTCAATGAAGGGCACCAATGTGGTCGCTTATACTGCCCGATTCAGCGAGCTGGTGGCCCTCTGCCCCAATTTGGTTCCCACCGAGGGGAAGAAGATCGAGAGGTACATTTGGGGACTAGTGCCTCCGTATCAGGGGAATGTGCTAGCGTCAAACCCCGCTACCTTTGACAGTGCCAAACGATTGGCACAACGACTCATTGACCATGGAGTCAAAACCCCTGCAACCACAACCACCCTAGCCATCCCGGAACCCTCCAACCCGTCGATACTAAGCGGAAATTCTGGGATGAAAGGAAGAAGCAGCAGGATGCCAAAAAGCAGCAATTGGTGGCAATTCATGCCGCAGTAACCCCTACTGCTACTACTACTGCTCCGGTGAGTCGGTATGCTGGAAGTTCGCCCAAGTGCAACAAATGCAGCTACCACCACAACGGCCCCTGCCGTGAATTGCAGTGCTCTAACTGCAACAGGAAAGGACACACCGTCCGATTCTGTAAGTTCCCGGCACAACCTATCAACCAAGTCCCTGGCTCTGGTGCGAGCCCAACCTGCTATGGATGTGGTGAAGCAGGCCACTTTAAGAGGGACTGCCCCAAAGCGAGGAATGCTGGAGGAGCAGGGAGGGTACTAGCTATTGGCCACGGGGAAGCAGTTGCTGACCCGACAGTGGTGACCGGTACGTTCCTCCTCGATAACTCCTATGCATGCATTCTGTTCGATAGTGGAGCGGAGCGAAGCTTCGTAAACCATAAATTTGCTCGCATGCTTAATCAACCACCGCACGCACTCAAAGAACTATTCACAGTAGAAATGGCTAATGGAAAAACTGAAAATACGAGTAGCATATACTTAGGTTGTACCCTAACTCTAGATAACCATTCATTTCCAATCGACCTCATGCCAGTCTCAATAAAAAGTTTCGATGTCATCATTGGCATGGACTGGTTAAGCCTTCATCGTGCCGACATCATGTGCTTCGAGAAAGCAGTCCGTCTAAACCTTTCGTCTAACGAAACTCTTATAGTCTATGGCGACAAACCCGGTGCAAGTCTTCGCATCATATCAAGTATTCAAGCACAGAAATACCTGCGTAAGGAATACCATGCATTCCTTGCTCACGTCGTCGACACGAACCTAGAAACGAAAGAACTAAAGAACCTCCCAGTAGTGAGCGACTTCCCCGACATTTTCCCAAAAGAACTAACCGGGTTGCCTCCACAACGACAAGTCGAGTTCAGAATCGATTTGGTCCCAGGAGCTACCCCAGTAGCCAAGTCGCCCTACCGTTTAGCACCAGCCGAGATGCAAGAACTCTCTGGTCAACTTAACGAACTGCTCAGCAAGGGCTTTATAAGGCCAAGTTTCTCACCTTGGGGAGCACCGGTCTTGTTCGTTAAGAAGAAGGACGGATCCTTCCGTATGTGTATTGACTACAGAGAACTCAACAAACTGACGGTCAAGAATCGTTATCCTCTACCACGCATAGATGATCTATTCGACCAACTACAAGGGGCGAACTATTTTTCTAAGATTGATCTGAGATCCGGATATCACCAGTTACGAGTGCTAGAGGAGGATGTGCCGAAGACCGCCTTCCGAACTCGTTACGGACATTACGAGTTCGTGGTGATGCCATTCGGATTGACCAATGCGCCCGCAGTCTTCATGGATCTGATGAATAGGGTATGCCGACCCTACTTGGATCAGTTCGTCATCGTTTTCATTGACGACATCCTAATCTACTCCTGAAGTAAGAAAGAACATGGCGATCACCTACGACAAGTTCTAGGGACATTACGAAAAGAGAAACTTTATGCGAAGTTCTCGAAATGTGAATTTTGGATCCGAAGAGTCGAATTCTTAGGACACGTGGTAAGCGAAGAGGGAATCCACGTGGACCCATCCAAAATTAATGCCATTGAGAACTGGTCAGCACCGAAGACGCCTACAGAAATTCGTCAATTTCTAGGTCTCGCTGGCTACTACCGCAGATTCATTCAGAACTTCTCACGAATAGCGAAGCCTCTTACAACCCTAACCCAGAAAGGCGTGGCCTTTGACTGGGAAGAGAAACAAGAAAGAGCGTTCCAAACGCTCAAACGAGCCTTGTGCACCGCACCAATACTATCCCTTCCAGAAGGAATAGAAGACTTCGTAGTTTATTGCGATGCATCGAATCAAGGGCTCGGATGTGTTCTGATGCAGCGTGGTAAGGTCATCGCCTACGCCTCGAGACAATTGAAGACACACGAGGTTAACTACACGACCCACGATCTTGAACTAGGAGCAGTAGTGTTTGCTCTGAAGATCTGGAGACATTACTTGTATGGAACGAAGAGCACTATCTTTACCGACCACAAGAGTTTACAACACATTTTCGATCAGAAGGAGCTCAACATGCGACAACGACGGTGGGTCGAGCTACTCAGTGATTACGAATGCGATATTCGTTATCATCCGGGTAAGGCCAACGTAGTAGCAGACGCCCTAAGTCGGAAGGAATATTCTGGTCGCAAGGTCAAGTCGTTGTCAATAACCATCCATTCACACTTGTCTAAGCAAATTTAGGAGGCTCAACGTGAAGCCATGAAGCCTGAAAATGTGACGAATGAATCCCTTAGAGGAATGGACAAGAATTTAGAAGCCAAGGGTGACGGAGCCTTATATTTCATGAACCGAATCTGGACACCGAAACACGGTGGTTTCCGAGACTTGGTCATGACCGAGGCGCACAACACTCGGTATTCCGTCCACCCAGGTTCAGATAAGATGTATCTGGATCTTAAGAAGCTATACTGGTGGCCTAATATGAAAGCAGAAATTGCTACCTTCGTAAGTAAATGCCTTACTTGCGCAAAGGTTAAGGTCGAGTACCAGAAGCCCTCTGGTTTATTGCAACAACCAGAGATCCCGGAATGGAAGTGGGAGCGGATCACTATGGATTTCATAACCAAGTTGCCCAAGACAACGGGTGGACTTGACACCATATGGGTCATCATTGATAGATTGACCAAGTCTGCACACTTCCTGCCTATCAAAGAAACCGAAAAGATGGAGAACTTACGAGAACATACATTAGGGAAATCGTACGGCTACATGGTGTACCTATGTCCATTATCTCCGATAGAGATAGTAGGTTCACCTCAAGATTTTGGCAATCACTACAACATTCCCTAGGAACAAGGCTGGACATGAGCACAGCCTACCATCCTCAAACCGACGGACAGAGTGAGAGGACCATCCAAACTCTAGAAGATATGTTGCGAGCCTGCGTGATTGACTTTGGGAAGGCATGGGATACTCATTTACCTCTTGTCGAGTTTTCCTATAATAACAGTTATCACACGAGCATCAAGGCTGCTCCATTTGAAGCTCTCTACGGCCGTAAGTGCAGATCCCCTCTGTGCTGGGCTGAGGTGGGTGATACCCAATTAGCCAGGGGGCAAACTTCCGATAGTACTCTCACCGGTCCGGAGATCATTCGGGAAACAACAGAGAAAATCGTTCAGATCCGTGAACGATTGAAAGCCTCTAGAGACCGACAGAAGAGCTACGCTGATAAGCGAAGGAAACCTTTGGAATTTCAGGTGGGAGACCGAGTCCTTCCTCAAAGTCTCACCCTGGAAGGGCTTGATACGCTTCGGCA
This sequence comes from Lactuca serriola, assembly GCF_051521515.1. Classification (NCBI taxonomy): domain Eukaryota; kingdom Viridiplantae; phylum Streptophyta; class Magnoliopsida; order Asterales; family Asteraceae; genus Lactuca; species Lactuca serriola. Next base: position 288,556,244 of record NC_136410.1, read on the forward strand.
AGCGTGGAAAGCTTAATCCGAGGTACATAGGGCCTTTCGAGATTCTTGCAAGAGTCGGCCCCGTAGCTTACAAACTCGAACTACCAGACGCACTTCGTAACGTACATTCTACATTCCACGTATCTAACTTGAAAAAGTGTCTATCCGACGAGACTCTTGTAATCCCACTCGACGAGATCGAAATCAACAAGAGCCTCAACTTTGTGGAAGAACCTGTAGAGATCTTGGACCGTGAGGTCAAGCAGACAAAGCAAAGTCGTATCCCTATCGTGAAGGTTCGCTGGAATGCCAAGCGAGGACTGGAATTCACTTGGGAACGTGAGCATCAGATGAAACTGAAATACCCTCACCTTTTTGCTTAGTTATTTGAAATTTCTACCTTGCTTAAAATTCTAATTTCGGGACGAAATTCCTTCTAACGGGGGGATGATGTGACAACCCGATATTTCGAGTCATTGTAATGTAAAACCGATCAAAATTAGGTCAAAATGTAACCTTCCTAAAATCTTGTTCGGATTAAATAAAGTAGTAGGAATCATATCAAGGTTTGCGTACATAAAAAGAACGTCCAAATCTGACTTCGCATGAGGAAGTTATGAAATTTTGAAGAAATTCCTTAATCACGTCATTTTAATAAATAAATAATAAAAATAATTTCGGAATTTGCCAACGGAATCTAAACGAAAGTTGTAGATCATGGTCTCACCTTCGCATTGATATAAAGAACGTCAAAAACGGAGTTCGTATGAGGGAGATATGAATTTTTGAAGTTTATTTAAAATAAATATGAATTTAATTATATATTCCCGGTATTATCCGAAGGGGAGTCATCGGATTGGACCGAAGTACGCCCTGCGTACCTTCGTACGCCCCGCGTACTGAGATCGAGGGTCTCGGATCGTCCACGTCGCGCTATCCGAAGAATTCTAAACCGTCCGACCCGTCCGAAGCTCCGACCCGTCCGACCCGCTGTCCCGTCCGACCCGCTGTCCCATCCGACCCGCGTACCCAACAACCCATCCCATCCGAACCGAGGCAGTCGAGGCTTCGGTCATGCATGACGTACGCGTACGCGCTGCGTACGAGCGTACGCCCCGCGTTCGGAGGCGGTTCAGCCTTCCTATAAATAGGATGCGAGGCTTTCCAAAAATGTTGCTCATTTCTCTCCTCTCTCTCACAACCTTGCCTCGTTTTCCGTGCCCGTTATAACCCGAAGCTCTGGTCTTTTTGCTCAAGTCCCGAGGGTCGATTTTACTCCCGAGATTCCCGAGAATCCCGAGAAAAATCCGTTTTCCGAGACGAAACTCTGCCCGGTTTACCATCTCGCTTTCTTCAATCAATCAAGTGAGTTTCATACCCCTTAATCAACCTGTTAAATATTCTAAATGCGTTTATATGCTTTCAAAGGGGGGGAATACAAGTTAAATACTTATAGTTATTGTTTCAATCACATATGATTGCACTAATCACATGTGATTAATAACTAGGGAAACCAGTGATTTTATCACTATTCAAACTATCTATCAAACTGTTTTACTTCTAAATGTTTTCCAAACCCATTTACTTTACGGATTTACACTGCAACTGTGATTTAAACAAATGTTCCTTATACTTAAACTGTTTTAATCAAATCTACACCTTTAAATGGTTTTACAGATTGACATCAAGTCAATCTTTCTTTAAAAATAAATACTTATGTTTCAAATGCCTTATAAATACTTATTTATGCTTTTATTTTATAAATTGCATGCCCGTATATGTGTAGTTATATAAGTAATGTTTAAAAGACTTAGGAAGGCTACCCACCTTGTTTCCTTTTCCTCGATTTGGATGTGGTCTGATAGGATTTTGGGTGACCATCCGAAGGTCGTTTCCATATTAATTATATATCAAATATACATATATAGACATAAAAGTACTTCCATAATCATACGTACTAAACGCACTGTTAACAAGTTACCATCGGGGTAACACAGAATCATACTATTACAACTACTAGATCAATGAGTCAGTTCATTCATGAGTCTATACTAGGAAGAGAATATATACAACTATACTACGAGAACATATACAACTATACTAGAACAAGAAACATTTCATCAAATATGCAAGAACACGATAACAAATGTGATCCACTGTATCGGAACATGCCTTAAATGTCATGGCCCGAGTTGTAGCCAGAATTCTCTTGGAGGGAGAGCGTTGAGTTTGCGTATAGATCTATACTGGATTGACTATCCTACACCTTGCTGCTAGCTACAGCCGGACCTGCAGGTCTGCGGGTGCCAAACGTCATTCCGTTATTACGACCGTTCTTTATGTCGTTGTTATCAGTCGATAGTATGGTGCAATTATCACATTATACCTTAATATAAATCCGGTTTAAGGTAGTAGTAATTAGTACAACAGTAGTTCTTATTATACAAAACTACAGTACTACAATGATTTACCCATTACATATTTTGGTGATAATCTCACTTAAGCATTAATGTACAAACTATATTTTAACAAATGATAGTTATACTTGGGTAATTATACACTTTTACAACAGACGAGTTTACAAAACAGTTAAGCCTTGGTAGAAGGCTACTATTATAGAAAATATAGGATTTTCTGAGAGATTCAAACTTTTATAAACTTATACATTGAGACAGGTTCAAACGTTTTTGACAACGAACATTGACACAAAAATACTTATGAACTCACCAGCTTAATGCTGATAAACTCTTTCAAAATAACTTGTATTCTCAGGTCATCAGTAGACAGGTACCGATGCCAGCTTTTGAGATGATGGAGCGTACTCAAGACTCATCATTTTATTATTTTGATTTACGTTATATTTTTTGGTGTCTAAAACTGTACAGAACACACATGTATTAAATTTATATATTTAATGCAATGGATGATGTTGTTTGCCTATTTACATTTACTGTGTTGTGATTACCTTACATGACGTCCTCCGCCCCAGAACGTTTCCGCCGTTCTTGGTTTTGGGGTGTGACAGATTGGTATCAGAGCATTGTTTATAGTGAATTGAGTATATCAACCCATAAAAGATATACTAAACTATAAACCCATTAGGGATTAAACTCTGACCAAGAGTCTATACTTAAAATAATAAAATATTTAACTAAGTATACTAGTCTGCATTCATACTAAAATAAGTGTCACAATGACAAGAACAAAAGTATTACGATTGTTAAATATCACAAGTGAGCTCGGGGATGTATGGTCAGTCCTGGGAATGGCATAGCCTGATCAACTATGCTGATCCTAGGAGTGATTAGCACATGCCTTAGAATGGTTGTGATAGGTTAACAAGTCTAAAAACTTACCAACAATACCACAAGAAGATCAATAGAACTTAAACTTAAAAAACTATAGGAGTATTTTGCGCTACTAGTTACACGTATACTATATTCTTATACCTCTATTCTCGCGTAGATCTTGATGACTAGATATCCATCATGGCGACCCGTACTTTCCCAATGAAGGCAATGCCGGGTGGATCGATGAAGAGCCCGAAGTTGATCATCAAATCCCTTTGGATGATCACCTCACAGAAGGCTTTTCAGATGGATCCGACTCCGAGCCTGATGTCAACAACCTACCGATTGTAGGTCAAGCCCCGAACAACAACCCTCGACCGGCATTTCCAGGTCCTACTCCCTTGTGGGCAAACAACCTGAACCGCTGGAATAATGATCAGGGTCAACCCTTACCATACTTTGGGGACCGAACCTTTTACAACGTCAGCGATGGTGGCTCTACTGACCGAGCTCTGCCTGTCTTTATCCGCAGAATAGCTCGTATTGTCGAGCAAGGTAGAGCAGCCGTCGACCGGGTCATAAAAGATTGATGCCGACTCAGGTGTCAACACAGTCAGCATCCGCCGTCTTGAAGAAGACATGGAACGGACCCGGACGACAAATAAAACCCTGCAGTAGCAGTTGGCTGCCTCACGAGTTGAAATATTGGAACTTCGAGCTCGTCAGAGGACTCAGGATCGACCCATTCAAGAGGTGTTTCGTCAAGTGTCCGACCGCAGTACTCGCCCGGGACTTTCCCATCGCCGTTGGTAGATGTATAGTACATCTCCGTCTTTGAATTAAAGGATAGCCTTTAACATCTGTGCTCCAAGTAGCACTCGTGTGTAAAATGTTTCTAACTTTCCTTGCTCAAAATTTGAAATCTAAGAACTATCAAACTTTTCTATATGGTATGATGTATGACCTACTGTTAGGTCGATTTTTCCCTGAACTTATTACATCAGTAATGCCAGTATTTTTGAGATCTATCTATCTGGGAAAAATCTATACACTTATGCTTTCCTTCTAATATTTCTTATTGTGGTTTCAAGCACTCTTTCAACTGTTGGACTATGTTTAGTTAGTCCATGTGTCACTCTCACGTTGCTTACAAATTGATTCTTACCATCTTTCTTATCTTTATAAACTTTTAGCTGAAGGATGCCTCCTCTCAAGTCTCCCAGGAATAGAAATAATCCTGCACCTCCACCACCTCCTCCGCCTCCGGTCATCGATACTGTAGCCCTGAATGCTGTCGTAGCTGCAGCAGTGGCAACTGCCATGGCTCAGTATCACTCTTCTGATGCCAGCAGAGGTGGAACCCCTGTGGAATCTATTCCGATCGAAATCCCTGTGCGCTCAAGGGAGTGCTCTTACAAGGATTTTACAAACTGCAAGCCGAAGCCTTTCTATGGCACCGGCGGAGTCATTGCTCTCTCACAATGGTTCGAGAAGACTGAATCAGTCTTTGAAATCTGTTCATGCCCTACTGCGTGCAAAGTGAAATATGCCGCATGCACCTTTGAGGGTAAAGCCCTAACATGGTGGAACGGCCACGTCAAAGCCCTAACTCTCGTCGTAGCTAACGACATGGGCTGGGAAACAATGAAAGACCTCATGACTGAGGAATACTGCCCGAGGGGCGAGATCCAGAAACTGGAGCAGGAACTCTGGAACCTGTCAATGAAGGGCACCAATGTGGTCGCTTATACTGCCCGATTCAGCGAGCTGGTGGCCCTCTGCCCCAATTTGGTTCCCACCGAGGGGAAGAAGATCGAGAGGTACATTTGGGGACTAGTGCCTCCGTATTAGGGGAATGTGCTAGCGTCAAACCCCGCTACCTTTGACAGTGCCAAACGATTGGCACAACGACTCATTGACCATGGAGTCAAAACCCCTGCAACCACAACCACCCTAGCCATCCCGGAACCCTCCAACCCGTCGATACTAAGCGGAAATTCTGGGATGAAAGGAAGAAGCAGCAGGATGCCAAAAAGCAGCAATTGGTGGCAATTCATGCCGCAGTAACCCCTACTGCTACTACTACTGCTCCGGTGAGTCGGTATGCTGGAAGTTCGCCCAAGTGCAACAAATGCAGCTACCACCACAATGGCCCCTGCCGTGAATTGCAGTGCTCTAACTGCAACAGGAAAGGACACACCGTCCGATTCTGTAAGTTCCCGGCACAACCTATCAACCAAGTCCCTGGCTCTGGCGCGAGCCCAACCTGCTATGGATGTGGTGAAGCAGGCCACTTTAAGAGGGACTGCCCCAAAGCGAGGAATGCTGGAGGAGCAGGGAGGGTACTAGCTATTGGCCACGGGGAAGCAGTTGCTGACCCGACAGTGGTGACCGGTACGTTCCTCCTCGATAACTCCTATGCATGCATTCTGTTCGATAGTGGAGCGGAGCGAAGCTTCGTAAACCATAAATTTGCTCGCATGCTTAATCAACCACCGCACGCACTCAAAGAACTATTCACAGTAGAAATGGCTAATGGAAAAACTGAAAATACGAGTAGCATATACTTAGGTTGTACCCTAACTCTAGATAACCATTCATTTCCAATCGACCTCATGCCAGTCTCAATAAAAAGTTTCGATGTCATCATTGGCATGGACTGGTTAAGCCTTCATCGTGCCGACATCATGTGCTTCGAGAAAGCAGTCCGTCTAAACCTTTCGTCTAACGAAACTCTTATAGTCTATGGCGACAAACCCGGTGCAAGTCTTCGCATCATATCAAGTATTCAAGCACAGAAATACCTGCGTAAGGAATACCATGCATTCCTTGCTCACGTCGTCGACACGAACCTAGAAACGAAAGAACTAAAGAACCTCCCAGTAGTGAGCGACTTCCCCGACATTTTCCCAAAAGAACTAACCGGGTTGCCTCCACAACGACAAGTCGAGTTCAGAATCGATTTGGTCCCAGGAGCTACCCCAGTAGCCAAGTCGCCCTACCGTTTAGCACCAGCCGAGATGCAAGAACTCTCTGGTCAACTTAACGAACTGCTCAGCAAGGGCTTTATAAGGCCAAGTTTCTCACCTTGGGGAGCACCGGTCTTGTTCGTTAAGAAGAAGGACGGATCCTTCCGTATGTGTATTGACTACAGAGAACTCAACAAACTGACGGTCAAGAATCGTTATCCTCTACCACGCATAGATGATCTATTCGACCAACTGCAAGGGGCGAACTATTTTTCTAAGATTGATCTGAGATCCGGATATCACCAGTTACGAGTGCTAGAGGAGGATGTGCCAAAGACCGCCTTCCGAACTCGTTACGGACATTACGAGTTCGTGGTGATGCCATTCGGATTGACCAATGCGCCCACAGTCTTCATGGATCTGATGAATAGGGTATGCCGACCCTACTTGGATCAGTTCGTCATCGTTTTCATTGACGACATCCTACTCTACTCCTGAAGTAAGAAAGAACATGGCGATCACAGAATCATACTATTACAACTACTAGATCAATGAGTCAGTTCATTCATGAGTCTATACTAGGAAGAGAATATATACAACTATACTACGAGAACATATACAACTATACTAGAACAAGAAACATTTCATCAAATATGCAAGAACACGATAACAAATGTGATCCACTGTATCGGAACATGCCTTAAATGTCATGGCCCGAGTTGTAGCCAGAATTCTCTTGGAGGGAGAGCGTTGAGTTTGCGTATAGATCTATACTGGATTGACTATCCTACACCTTGCTGCTAGCTACAGCCGGACCTGCAGGTCTGCGGGTGCCAAACGTCATTCCGTTATTACGACCGTTCTTTATGTCGTTGTTATCAGTCGATAGTATGGTGCAATTATCACATTATACCTTAATATAAATCTGGTTTAAGGTAGTAGTAATTAGTACAACAGTAGTTCTTATTATACAAAACTACAGTACTACAATGATTTACCCATTACATATTTTGGTGATAATCTCACTTAAGCATTAATGTACAAACTATATTTTAACAAATGATAGTTATACTTGGGTAATTATACACTTTTACAACAGACGAGTTTACAAAACAGTTAAGCCTTGGTAGAAGGCTACTATTATAGAAAATATAGGATTTTCTGAGAGATTCAAACTTTTATAAACTTATACATTGAGACAGGTTCAAACGTTTTTGACAACGAACATTGACACAAAAATACTTATGAACTCACCAGCTTAATGCTGATAAACTCTTTCAAAATAACTTGTATTCTCAGGTCATCAGTAGACAGGTACCGATGCCAGCTTTTGAGATGATGGAGCGTACTCAAGACTCATCATTTTATTATTTTGATTTACGTTATATTTTTTGGTGTCTAAAACTGTACAGAACACACATGTATTAAATTTATATATTTAATGCAATGGATGATGTTGTTTGCCTATTTACATTTACTGTGTTGTGATTACCTTACATGACGTCCTCCGCCCCAGAACGTTTCCGCCGTTCTTGGTTTTGGGGTGTGACAAATAACTCACCTCATTCTAAGTCTTGGGTCCTTGATACAGGCTGTGGTATTCACATATGTTGTGATTTGCAAGGACTAAGAAGAAGTGAGAATGTGGAGCAAGGAAAGATAAACTTGATCATGGGAAATAGGAAAGTGTCACTTGTCACCAAGATAGGAGTTTATTCCTTAGTGCTAAATAGTGGGTTTACATCAAATTTGAATAAATGTTATTATTCTCCATAAATGGCAAGAAATGTTAGTTCCTTTCATGCATTGTATGAACAAGGTTTTACCTTTTATTTTGATAATAATAATGGTAGTATTGATACTTTCTTTAATAATGTTCTTTATTTTAAAGCATTACCTTATGATGGTGTGTATGAAACTGTATATGTTGTAGATAATCTAGGAAATAATGTATTGTGTATTGACTCTTCCACTAGCTTAGATAAAGCATCTTTATGGCATTTTCGTCTTGGACATGTAAGCAAGAAACACATAGACCAACTCCAAAAGGATGGAGTCTTGGAGTCATTTGACCTAAAGTCAGATGATAGTTGTGAATCTTGTTTGCTTGGTAAAATGACAAAGTCACCTTTTACTAGCACTTGTGCTAGGGGTGAAGGTTTGTTGGACCTCATACACACAGATGTGTGTGGACCCTTCAGAACCGCCACAAGAGATCCTAATCGCTTCTATGTGAATTTTACTGATGATTTTAGTAGATATGGATATGTCTACTTAATCAAGCATAAGTCAGAAACCTTTGAAAAATTCAAAGAGTTTAAGCAAGAAGTGGAGCATCAGTTGGGCAGGAACATTAAGATGCTTCGATCTGATCGTGGTGGTGAGTATCTTAGTACTAAGTTCCTTGACTATCTTAAGGAATGTGGGATTGTCTCATAATTGATACCTCCTAGGACACTACAGTTGAATGGTGTAGATGAGAGGCGTAATCGGACCTTGTTGGACATGGTTCGTTCCATGATGAGTCGAGCTTCGCTACCAATCTCATTTTTGGGGTATGCCTTAGAGACTACCGCCCATATCCTTAATCTAGTCCCTACAAAGAAGGTTGCCAAAACACCTCACGAGGTGTGGACTAGAAAAGTTCCCAATCTAGACCACCTCAAGATTTGGGGTTGCGAGGCTTTCTTGAGACACAAGACTCATGATAAGCTCGAACCCCTAAGCGAAAGTTTTATTTTCATCAACTACCCATACAAATCCTTTGGCTACATCTTCTATAGACCCAGTGATAATGTGGTCTTTGTAGCAAGAAGATGATTCTTTCGAGAGAGAGAATTTATGAGCCAAGGAGACAGTAGGAGGCAAATTGACCTTGAGGAAATTCAAGAGTCAAGTGGTGAAGGAACCTCAAACCCTAGTCCCCAACCTGAGGAGGAAACTTCTGTTGAGTCGACTGAAGAATCTAGACCTCTGAGGCGTTCCACCAGAGTTAGGAATGCACCAGAGCATTATTATGGTTTTCATGTTACTGCAGAAGGTGAAACACTTATCAGTGATAACACACTGGTAAATCTGGATGAACCTAAAATCTACAAGGAAGCCATGGCAGGCCCTGAGGCTGCTAAATGGAAAGAGGCTATGGATAGCGAGATACAGTCCATGTATGACAATCAAGTTTGGAACTTGGTTGACAATGTACCTGATCGGAAGATAGTTGGGTGCAAATGGATCTTGAAGAAGAAGACCGACATGGATGGTAATGTACACACTTATAAGGCACGATTGGTTGCAAAGGGTTATTCTCAAACTCTGGGAGTTTATTATGATGAGACCTTTTCATCAGTGGCCAAGATTAAGTCTATTAGGGTTCTGTTAGCCATTGTTGCATTTCATGATTATGAAATATGGCAAATGGATGTCAAAACCGCTTTCCTTAATGGAAAGTTGGCTGAAGATGTTTACATGGTTCAGCCAGAGGGTTTTTTCAGTACATAGTACCCCAATAGAGTGTGTAAGCTCGAGAAATCCATTTATGGATTGAAACAGGAACCTCGCAAATGGAATATTTGCTTTGATGAGAAAGTCAATGAATTTGGCTTTTCAAGGAGTGAAAATGAATCTTGTGTCTATATCAAGGCTAGTGGGAGTATAGTCAGCTTTTTGGTACTGTATATGGATGACATACTACTCATAGGAAATGACATCCCAACACTGCAGGAAGTAAAGTATTGGATTGGGAAGTGTTTCGCTATGAAGAACCTTGGAGAAGCTTCATATATCCTAGAGATAAGGATTTTGAGAAACAGGAGTAAAGGACTAATTGGACTTAGTCAAAGCACCTATGTGGACAATGTGTTGAAAAGGTTCAACATACATAACTCGAAGAAAGGTGAGTTACCTATCCAGTGTAATGACAGACTGAGTAAAACTTAGAGTCCGAGTACAGAGGGTGACATAGCTGAAATGAGTCGAGTACCATACGCTTCAGCTGTAGGCTCGATCATGTATGCTATGACTTGTACTCGCCCTGATGCTGCCTTTGCTTTAAGCATGGTCAGCAGATATCAGGGGAATCCTAGAAAAGGATCACTGGACAGCGGTAAAGAATATTCTCAAGTACCTGCGAAGGACTAAGGACTGGGTTCTTACCCTTGGTGGGAGTGATGACTTGAGAGTTGTAGGGTATAGTGATGCTAGCTTTCAGACTGACAAGGATAATTTCCGCTGTTAGTCGGGCTGGGTCTTTACCCTAAACGGAGGGGCAATTACTTGGAAAAGTTCCAAGCAGGAGACATTGGCTGATTCCACTTGTGAATCAGAGTATATAGCAGCAAGCGAGGCAGCAAAGGAGGCTATATGGCTAAAGAACTTCATCGGAAACCTTGGAGTTGTACCAACTATAAAGGAGCCAATGGAGATTTTCTATGACAGCAATAGTGTGGTTCCCTTAGCCAAGGAACCAAGAGATCAAGGGAGATCCAGACACATTGACAGAAAATATCACTTCATCAGACATCGAATAGAAGAAGGAACCCTCGTGGCAAAAAGGGTATCATCGGATGAGAACCCAACAGATCCCCTAACGAAGGGACTGACTCGGGTTAAGCATCTCCAGCATGCTCGGAGCATAGGGCTGAAGGATGATATTAGTTTTAGTAGTTAGATAATTTTGAAATTTGTAAATTTTAATTGACATTTGATGATAAATAAAAGCTGTTATTTATGAGTAAAGTGTTGCTATCTCTTGTCAATCGTTTACTATTATTTCTTTCTGCATGTTTTGACTTCCAGAATAATTATGTTATGGTTTATATCATATTATTCAAACTCTCCACAGCCGGTCATATGTTGGAAGTAGATATGAATCAAGACTGTCATGGGTTGGCTTGTAGAGGTCTAAGATGTTAGACAAAGCGGGGCTACAACACTCATGAGTACTCATAAGTTATGAGTATTGGATTCAACCCATGCTCACTTGTATCACTTCATGGAATTTATCTCGAGTAATTGTGAGATAGTAATATCATATAAGTCTTCAAACCTAGAGATATGATTTGTTGCCTATGAGTTGGTTATGCATTGAATGCACAAAAATGCATTGGTAACTCGATGTTATAAACCGTGCTTTTGTGTGTAATTCAATAAGTAGTAGAGAAAGCATATGAGTCGAATTTTATCTGTTCCTTCTAGGATTAGAAGCGATATCTGGGCCCCTCGATGATTTTTTTTGACCTATGTACCGGGCCCGATCAGAACTAAATTGTTGTGTTCAGTTAAGTTCTATGTCAAACAAATCGGGAATCGGGAAACAAATGCTGGACAATAAGCAAGATGATGTTCCATATATTTGTCCGGATGATATATAGAACAGAGGATTATATGATCACTTATCTAAAATGGCGCTTCATTGTTCAACAGAGTTTAAAGAGATACGATTGATGATCGGTTCCTGAAGTTATACTTGAAACTATTGTTATTAGACTTATCCAAGTGGGAGATTGTTGGATATAGTATCTAAGTCCATAACTATATTTGGTATGTACTTGACCCGACCCGTCATGGTCCTTTTGGGTTGCACTTCACTCGAACAATTTATGGATAATCTTTTGAGAATAGTATAAGTTATGATTTATTAATATATTATAAGTTCTAATATATTAATATAAAATCATATTATTTAATTAGCATTGATCTATAATTAATCTATAATTAATTTAGAGATCAAAAGTATTACTAATTAAATATGGGATCTTGTATTTGTATAGTGTGGGCTAATGCTTATTTGGAATGGGCTAGGCTTGCATGGAAAGTCCATGGATACTCCATGGAGCTTTAACCCATGGATCTCATGGAAATGAAAAGACATGGGTATTAGGGTTTACATGGATGTAACCCTAATCCACCACACTATATAAAGGAGGCTTTGGTTCTTGAAACGATACTAGTTGTAATGAGGATACTAAGAGGGCCGATTTCAAGAAGGTTGTTACTATTCTCTCAAAGTTCCAAAGTTTGTGGTGATTTGTGATTTCCATTTGAGGCATCCACACTATTGGTGCTAGGCTCTAAAACTCCAAGCAATCAACTACAACTACAAGGTAAGTAATTCTACTAGCTTTATTTTATTCAAGTTCCATATGCCATGCTAGATAGGATAAGAACCTTGGAATTATTTGCATGTATCTTAGTTAAACATAGATCCAAGGTTTCTAGGGTTGCATGTACACCATAGGAGTGTTAAAATGCTCAAAACCCATCATTTTGAGCAATGGATATTTTGGAAGGTTTGTTCCTAGATTCCTTAGGAAACAAACAGAAGGCGATGGTTCTTTCATTTATCCAATAGTCGTACTCAATGACATGATGGTTTGGAACAACTTTTCTCGGACAAGCAGCTTCCAGAACAGTGTGAATCACTGAGTCTCTCAGGGTTGTAGTTCCATTTGTGTGATTTTTCACTTTCCATACAAGATTTTGTTTTGATGTTTTTTGTGAAACTGTTTTCATTCAAAACTTGTTCTTTGGTTAATGATACATTTGGTTTTGAAAGTTGTTGTTGTTTGAAAATTATGCCATCAGATTTGGCTATGAAAACAAATGAAACAGTCCGAGGAGAGTTAGTTCGAACAGATTGAGTACCTACAATGGGCTTTTAGGGGTAGGACTGGCCACTTTCTTATGTGCTACTGGATTGGGGGTATTAGGTGGCCTCTTGAGAATCTTAGTGGGTGCGAAGGTGTTGTGACTCTTAGTTGGTTAGTTGGCAGTCCGAGATACACACTTTTTGGAGTTCTCAAGGAATATACAATTTTGTCTCGACTTAACTTCCTTTTTGTGAGCATTCCAGGCTATTACCTTAGGATCAACATCTTTCCTATTCAACATGAGTTTCATTTTAGAATGAAATGAAGATTTGAAAGTTTGTCCTACAGAAGGATTCTTAAACATAGGCTTGATTGGAACAAGATTTTTTTGGAAATCACTTGGGGTTCAGAATCACATGAATTTGAAGAATCATCAACGTCACTATCTAAAGATGACCAAACACACTCAGAGGAATCAGGTCCAGTTGTCTCTGGAGAAATTTCCATAACAACATAGTTGTTAGGAGGGCTGTGGTTTGGAATTTGAACAACAATGTTCGGAATGCTAGAGTGAGATATTAGGGTCTAATTCAGGTCCAGGTTTGTCAGAGGCGGAAAATGCTTGGAATCGGAACACTTGAAAACGATAGGCTGAAACTTAGGAATTAATGATGCAAATTGGTCAAAAGTCTCAGCAAGGGGTGACAAAGGCGAAACATGCGTGTCCGAATGTTTAATGTTCGGAACGTCTCCCATAAAAGTTAAATTTTGCAACTCCTTCAAGGGATGAGCAATAGGTTTCGGAAACTCGCTTCCGAGACCAGGAGCTTTTGACCAAGGATGACGAAAATTGTGAGTCATCCGTTCATTTGCTTCAAGAATGTCAATGGAATTATTCAAAGCATCTATTTTAGCATTGAGATGTTTCTGGTCAGAAATTAAAACATTTCTTTTAGAATAGGTGATTTCACATTTGTCTTTAAGAATGATACATTCATCTTTTTACATTACAAGCTCTCGTTCTAAAGAGTCTATTTTTAACTTCTTATCTTCAAAACGTAATCTAAGACGACTTAATTTACTCTCCATCTTCTCATTGGCTTCTATGGCTGACTCATAGGCTTTGTAAATGATGTTCATATCTGATTGAATATGGGTTTGATATGGTTCGCAAAGAGAGAAATCAAAGTTATTATAAATAATCATAGATTTTACCTATTGAATGATGCATCTACCGGGTGGGTCGTTGGTGGCCATGTAGCAGTAGTTTGGTTCAACATCTTCACAGTCATCCTCTAATCCAGAAGACCAGTAGCCTTCATCACATTCAATTGTTAGTCTAGCCATAAAGCACATGTTCCTCTCAGTACTCACATCATCATCATCTCCAGAAGACTAATATCCTTCCATATCTCTTGATACAGTAGTAACAAAAGCCTTTTCACTATCTGCCATTTCTTGAGCTCGACGTACATAGTAAGCAGAATCCTTGATCTTGGGTTTTTGTGGGACTTCAGCTAAGTAGTCTTTGGCAAAGTGATTTGCATGACCACATTTGTGACATATAATTTTGGGTTTGTCTGACTTTGGAGTCTGTGATGATTCCGAGGTGTGATTTGATGTAGGAAGGTTAGGTTTGTAAGTTGGTGGGTGAACGACTGAGTGTTATTTTGGTGAAGAGCTTGGAAATGGTTGTGACATGGCTTGTTAAAAGGACGATTCTATCTCATGGAAAGCAAAGCGAACTCTTTTTGGAAACGGAGTTCGGAGTGCATTTCTTCTGGGTTAAGGTCACCCATTGATTGATAGTTGGTGTGTCACAACTAGAAATTTTGTGTCTTGTAATCACAATACTTAAGTAAAATGTTGAATCAAAAACTTAAGAGCATGTGTGATACCTATTGTTATGACATCAAAAACTTCAATCAAATACATCATACAAATACTACAAATAGTCATTAAGCAATTGGAAACCCTAGAAGTTCTTGTTTAGGTCCATTTTGGGCTAGGACTTCCTTATTGGACTCAATGGCCCAATAAGCTTCCAATTTGACTATCATGGGCTTAGAACCCTTAAATGGGCTCTAATTGGACCCACATTAATTTATTCCAACATTTTGGGCCATATTGGGCCTAGAATGAGATAAATTAAAAGTTTTGAACCATGATTAACCCAAACTAGCCCAACAAAGTGTAAAGAAAAAAAAATCATATTATATTTTTTTTTGGGTCAAAAATCATCCAACCAAACTCTAATATTGGGCTTAGGGGCATTAAAGCCCAATACCCTCTTTTCTTTCAAAATCTCAGCCCAACAACCCAACATGGAAGAGGGTTGACTTGCAATTGACACCTCATTTTTATCTTTGGCTTCTCCATGCAACCTATCCCATGTTTCCATGCATATCACCTCAAGGTCTATTTCTCCCTCTCTCTCTCTTGCTCTCGGCCATTTTCAAACACACACACACCTCTCAAACTCTCTCTAGATTACTCAAGAAATCATCCTTCCTCTCCATTCAAAAATCTCGAAAATTAGGAGGTTTTCAAGAGGATATTTCCACAAACTCTTCATCTAAGGTAAGGTTATGCTTGGATCTATGACTTAGATTCTTTGTTTTATCAAAAATCTCTTCCTAATCCATGCAAAAATCGTGATCTTGCATCCTAGAAAACTCCATAAACTCGAGATCTTCATCAAGGGAAGCTAGGGCCAAAAATCACCAAGTTTTCTTCCATCTTTACTTCAAAAACCGAAACTACACCCTAAGGTGAGCTTCATACTCCCTATTTTTCTATTTTATAAGTTTTATGGGGGGGGGAATACAAGTGAAAGTGTAGATCTATATGTATTTGTATGTCTTGTATGATTTCTATGCTTATATGTGTGTTTTTGTGTGATTATGATGTTGGATCTAGCCATAAGCCCCTAAAAATCGAGATATACTTTATGTTAAATGATACTAGCATCAATTATATTTCTACATACAAAGTATTTCAAGAAAAATAGCTAAGTGGTTTAATAACATCTTCTTTGGGCTAAAAACTCAAATTTTGGACACAAAATGTTAAAAATATAAAGTTAAAGGGCCCAAAATGACATATCACGAATTCTGATGGGTGAGATGAGCCAAAACAGTTTCAATAAAGTGTTTTCTGGAAATACATTCCTTTGGAGGATTAAAAATATAAATTTCAAGCTTAATGGGCTAAAAATGGCATTTTTGGCCCAATAGGGCCCAATATGCGAAATTTTCTGTTTTGAAGGGCTAAAACTGTGTTTTTCTGTAAAACAGTGGACTACTAGTGTTCCAAGTCCTTTTCTAAGGTTTAAAATGCTTTTCAAAATTAAAAAGGACCAAAGTTGCAAAAATTTTCCAATTTGGGCCAAAATTGTAAAAACTGCGAAAAAGAGGGGTTACAACTGAGAAAACTGTATTTTCAGGGACTAAAACTGTTTTCAACTAAAAATGTGCTGAAAAATATCAATTCCAATAAGTTTTGATGTTAAAATGCCAAGAAATATAGTTTAAGGACTAAACCGGAAATTTATTTATGCAAAGGGTTGAAAAAGTAAATTTATAAAATAAAGAGGGGCTGAAAACAGAAAAATTTCAATGCAAATTCGATACATCCGTTGTGATCAAATATTGGCACTGCGACTACCGACGAAATACAATACACAACAATACCAAAAATCGTTGTTAAACGAATTGATTCGGTCTCGAATCAATAACAACCCGAAACTACTAACACGACGATAACTCGATTCATACAAGTAACATTTGGGAATTCAATACACACGTGAGAGTGCACAGACGTCGACGCACCATATTTGGGCCCCAAAGTGTAAAATCTTGTTTGTTGGGCCTAGCTAGCCCAATGACCTGATCTTTAGGCCCGAAGACTTCAACCTTACGAGTTGTTGGGTCTTACATGATCCAACACAGCGTAAAAGGACTTTCAATGGCTTTTATACTATTGGTCCCCAAGGGTCCTTTGGTACTGCTAGTAAAGTCGGTTATTCTAATGCGAGTCGGGTCAAGGGCCCTTCGCACTCTTTTTATCCCCAACTGACTAACGGAGTTATCGAGGTCTTCGTGCCCTCTTTCTCTTCGGATGTGGGACTACAAGTAGTCAGGGCGGTTGGATTACGTGAATAGTACGGACGACGCCTACGGGATCGTTAGTATAGTTGTAAACTGGTCGTTTGCGTAACGCGTGTTTATAGCAATTCACCATGCGCAATAATCCGACGTCGCCTGGAATCAATGACTTCACACGCCGCGATGGTACAACAACTACATGGAATTCAAAGTGTTAGGAAAACATCGGGTTTTCCTAGGGTTTTTCAATACATATGGTTTCGAAATGTATACAAGTTTAATAAACAATTTTCTTACAACTATAGAAACAAACAAGCATACTTATGGATCTTCACAAACCTTTTCATAAACTCTTTTCAGAAAATATCGGATTTTCTGGTAGTTTTTCAAAGCAATACAAAACGTTGTTTTTCAAATACCGCTTATGAACTCACCAACATTTCATATGTTGACGTTTTTCAAAATACTTGTATTCTCAGGTAACAGGTAAACCGAAGGAAAAATGTACTCAATGATGGCTTGCAGTTTGTTTATCTATGAACCGAACAATTTATTTTTTTTGGGAATGTAATGCTAAGACAATGTACTCAGTGTAAACTTTATCAGTTGTACTATATTAATGCATGGTGACGAATGATGTTATGTTTCATATATATTCAATGTTATGGTATTCAATGAAGTCACGACAGCCCCCGGACGTTTCCGCCGTCTGGTTCGGGGGTGTGACATGGTGTTTGTAGGAGCAAGTATGGTTGGAGGTGAGGCTTGAATAGGAGGGCTATACGAAACAACAATAGTAAAGGTGTCTGAGATAGACAGGTTCAGAGTTTGTGGATCATAGGAACTGAATAGAGCTAGAGGACCTCCAGTGAGTTCACATAGGGTTTGTGCAACATTTGATTCATGACCTTGAAGCTTATCAAACAGTTGGTAGAGATTCATCTTTTTCAGAGATCCATTACTCTGAAGACATGATTTAACATTTCCCCATCCCTTTCTGAGGCTATTAGTGAACTTGAGGTTGTATTCGAGTGGGGTTCGGACTATCCCATGAGTTGTCATGTTGTTGACGATGATTCAGTATCTGTTTGAGGCCGAGGCAACATATTCACCAGGAGTTGTAGTAAAGGTATCGAACCCATTGACAACGGAGGCTAGGCGCTTATCTTTCATGCTTTCTGATCCCTCGAACATGTCTTGAAGTGTGTCCCAAATCTCTTTAGCAGATTTACACAGTTTAATGTGCTCAAAGAGAGAAGGTGGAACACCAAACACCATTTCTGAAAATGCAACTTGATCTGCATGCAGCTTTTTGATATCATGAGCGATGAGAGGTGCTTGACGTTGTTCATCCTGTCCCATGAGAGCTGCAACAACATCTTTAACAATGGTTCAAACTGGAATATGAGGACCTTCTTTAACGGATCTCCAGATAACTTCACCTGTTTCTTTACCAAGTAAAAATCTTTCCATTATGACTTTCCAGTGATCATACTCTTCAACATCTAACAATGGGGCACGAGTAGGGCAACCCACGCTATTTGCTATTTGCAATTTGCATTGAATAAATTTGTTGAGAGTTAGAAGTAGCCATTGAAGTTAAGATATCTTGAGGTAAAGTGGTATATAGAAGAACTTTTATCCTAAAGACAAAAATGATCGAAATACCAAGGTAATCCCGAATCAACTATAATATGTTCTTAGGGATTCAAAGGTTTACCACTCAAGCTCTGATACCAATTGTGAGAACAAGTATCTGATTGCGCAAGGACAAGGCTTGAAAACTCAAACCTTGAGTTAATGCTTAAGATCAATGTTTGCTTCTGATTAATTGTTCCAGTCAAGTCTGGTAAGACCATTCGACACTGAAGATGAGAATCAATAAAGTACTTTAAGTATTAAATATAAAGTAGTGAGTATAATCAAAGTAAATACAATAAATGAATAAGTAGAATGTTTGAAAGAGTTTTGATTTGAGAGAAAGATGCAAGTGAAGTAAATTCAAATACAACTATATTTGGAGCAACAATATGTCATATGTTCTTATCATTAAACACTCCTTATATAGCAAAAGGAAGAACACATTACAACCCGTAATACATACAAAGGACCGGACAATGTCACTACTTCTAACATTCTGATTATCCAAATAAACAAAAAGACTAAGTCATATGTAACATTACATCATAGAAAAGACAATAACAATTAATACATAGACGGATAGACTGTTTCGGACTCATTCTTCATTTCGGAACATCTTCACCTCTGACTTCAATCTTCACTTCACACTGTAACACTATTTCCTACCTCTAATGCATTTCAGACATGAGACTAAATTTGGATCTTCTTTGTGTGATTGCTATACGTTAAATATAACTATATTTGGAGCAACAATCTATCATATGTTCTTATCATTAAACACTCCTTATATAGAAAAAGGAGGAACACATTACAACCCGAAATACCTACAAAGGACCGGACAATGTCACTACTTCTGACATTCTGATTGTCCAAATAAACAAAAAGACTAAGTCCTAAGTAACGTTACATCATAGAAAAGAAAAGAACAATTAATACATAGACGGATAGATTGTTTCAGACTCATTCTCCATTTTGGAACATCTTCACCTGTGAATTCAATCTTCACTTCGCACCATAACACAATTTCGTACCTCCAATGCATTTCGGACATGAGACTGACTTCAGATCTTCTTTGTGTGATTGCTAGAGGTTCACTTTTAGGTTCTAACAGTTAGCCGAATGAGTTCGATAGGACATAACCTCATTAAAAGTATAATGATATAAAGTAATAGAACCTTCTTTAAAATCCCACTCTAGTAACTTTAGTAAAATGTGAAAATGTATGTTAACCCATGAAAATGCACATCAATCTTTATGAGTCATTAATAGAGCGTGCATGGTTAACTAGCACACTAATTTGGGGCTATAAAGTTATTATGATGACACACATCAAAAATTATCATTAATTGATGGAGTGTGTGTGGTTTACCGCCACATCAATTTGAGTTGATAATGACTTCGAGGTTGTCAAGCGAGTTTGCATGATTATTCACATCTTATTTGTGATCCTCAGAATCCCAATCACAAGTTGAAGAGCATTATCTGAGATTAACCATGCCATTGATAAGATTCATTGAATCTTAAATGATCTAGAAATTCCGTATAGATTGAAATTGGTAAAATGCATTAGCTGTCTTAAATGAATTCTTGATTAGATTATGACATCCCTTTCCTTAATTTCAAATTGCATTATTGGATCCTAGCCTTGAATAGTAATTGGGTTTAAATATTATAGATTGAATCGACTAATTAAAATCTTGTCTCTTTTTTAGATGTCTTCAACTGGTTAACTTCCACCTCCACCTCCTACTTCAAACCACAACTTCACTCTACTATCAGCTGTTGCTAAGGACAAACTTTTTGGTCCAAACTACATGGACTAGATGAGATATCTGAAGATGATGCTTCACTATGAGAATGAAGAGTATGTTCTCACTACTCTAATTCCATAAATCAACAAAGAAACTGCCACCCCTGAGGAAATTGTTGATTATGCTCAGCATGTGGATGATGCCACCAAGGTCTCTTGCATTATGATTGCAACTATGACACCTGAGTTCCATAAGACTTATGAGGATTATTATGAGTTTAACGTGGCCTTGTCTCATATGTTTCACAAAAAAGTGAGACAAAAGCATTACGAGGTGGTCAAATCCCTTATGGAATGAAGACTGAAAGAAGGGGAATTTGTTTGTGCTCATGTGCAGAAAATGCAGAGGCACGTGGAAAGATTGGAAAAGCTCAATGTGAACTTTTATAAGGACCTTTCCATTGAAATGGTCCTCAATTCTATGCCTAGTAGTTATGATCAGCTCATATTGACTTATCATTTAAACAATACAGAGACAACGTTGATTGAGCTTGATAATCTATTGCAAACAATTGAAGCGGGAACAAAGAAGTTTCATTCCAATAGTTCTAAAACTGCTCTTATTATGGCTATCAAACAAATTGACAGAAGAAGAGAAAGGCCCTTTCCCAATCCAAATGGAAAGGGAAGGCCCATCATTGAGAGTCCAGTGGACCCAAAGCAAATCCCAACTTCAATACTCCCCCTGTTGTTGGTCCAAAATAAGTCGTGTGTGCTCATTGTGGCTAAAAGGGCCATTGGAGAAGAAGTTACCCCAAGTACTTGCAGGATGTGAAAGATGCCAAGGCCAACGCAGTTTGCTATTCTTCTGGTACGTATTCTATTCAAGTCAATAAT
Organism: Lactuca serriola; assembly: GCF_051521515.1. Classification (NCBI taxonomy): domain Eukaryota; kingdom Viridiplantae; phylum Streptophyta; class Magnoliopsida; order Asterales; family Asteraceae; genus Lactuca; species Lactuca serriola. Next base: position 288,577,463 of record NC_136410.1, read on the forward strand.
ACTTTCATTTTAAATTCCTGGGTTCTTGATATTGGATTTTCTTTCCATATTTGTTATGATACGCAGGGACTAAAGGAAACTGAAGAGGTAGAACATGGAAAGTTGAACCTGATCATTAGGAACAAGCGAAGATCGGTTGTTATAGGATTGGGACTTATGACCTTATGTTTGATAGTATTAGGGTTGATTTTGATAATTGTTTCTATTTGCCAAAAATGGCTCGAAACATTATTTCTTTCATGCTTTATTTAGACAAGGATATCATTATGGTTTTGATAATAATGATGGTACTATTTTAGTTTATTTTAATGGTGAATATATTTTCAAAGCTTATCCTTGTGATGGTGTGTTTGAGATTATTGTTTGTGTGAATGAATTAGGAAACAATGTGTATAATATTGGTTCTTCTAATAGTTATACAAGTCATGCATGTGGAATTTCCGTCTTGGGCACATTAACAAGAAACACATCACCCAACTCCAAAAGGATGGAGTATTGGAGTTGTTGATCTAAAACCAGACGATGAATGTGAATCATGTTTGATGGGCAAGATGAATAAATCACCTTTCACTAGTGTATGTGAAAGAGGTGAATATTTGTTTTCCCTTATCCATACGGATGTGTGTGGTCCATTCAAATCTATTACAAAGGATGCAAATTGTTACTACATTACTTTTACTGATGATTATAGTATATATATGGTTATATTTACTTGATCAAGCATAAATAGGAAACCTTTAAAAAGTTCAAAGAGTTTAAGAACGAAGTAGAGAACCAATTGTGCAATAAGATATAGACGCTACAATCTAATAGAGGTGGTGATTAATCATAGTATCGAGTTTAACGACTTTCTGAAGGAGTGTGGAATTGTTTCACAATTGACAACTCCTAGGACACTACAACTGAATGGTGTAACCGAGAGGCATAATCGGCCCTTACTTGATATGTTTCGTTCCATGATCAGTCGAGCTTCGCTTCTAATATCATTCTGAGTGTATTCCTTTGAAACAACTGCCCATATCCTTAATCTAGATCCTACTAAAAAGGTTGACAAGACACATCATGAACTATGGATAAGGAAACCTCCCTCACTCGCACATATCAAGGTCTATGGTTGTGAGGTTATCGTTAGGTGAGAAACCTCAGACAAACTTGAACCTAGAGCCAAGAAGTGTTTGTTCATTGGTTATCCATAAAATTCCTTTGGATACTTGTTCTACAGATCTAGTGACAACGTGGTTTTGTAGCTCGAAGGGGAGTCTTTCATGAGAGAGAGGTCATTTCCAAAGAGGGGAGTGGGAGTACGATTGATCTTGAAGAAATTCAAGAGTCATCCGATGAAGCAACTTTTGATAACACTAGCCCTTAACCTGAGAATGAAATTGTTGAGCCCATTGACAATTTGTTGCCGATTCATCAATACAGTAGGGTTAGCATGCCACCTTCGCTCTATGCTTTCTGTATAATTGCAGAAGGGATATGTTTTTCAATGACGAAACTTTGGTAAATTTTGATGAGCCTGCTAAATACAAGGAAGCGATGACATGCTCTGAGGCTGCTAAGTAGAAAGAGGCAATGGATAGTGAGATCCAACCCATGTATGATAACCAATTATGGATCTTGGTTGATCAAGCACCTGGTCAAAAGACAATAGGCTACAAATAGATCTTCAAGAAGAAGATTGATATGGATGATAATTTACAAACTTAAAAAGCCAGACTAGTTGCAAAGGGCTTTACTCAAACCCAAGGGATTGACTATAATGATACCTTTTCACCAGTTGCTAAGACTAAGTCAATTAGGGTAATGCTTGCCATAGTTGCTTATTATCAATATGAATTATTGTAAATGGATGTCAAAAATGCTTTCCTTAATGGGAAACCATTGTTGAGGATGTTTACATGGCTCAACCAGAAGGTTTTGTACATGCCAAATTCCCTCATAAGGTGTGTAAGCTTGAGAAGTCCATTTATGGACATAAACAAGCATCTCGTAGCTGGAATCTTTGCTTCCATGAAAAGGTAAAAGAGTTTGGTTTTTATAAAAGTGAATATGAGTCTTGTGTGCATGTCAAAGCTAGTGGGAGCATAGTAACCTTTCTAGTTTTGTATGTGGATGACATAATCTTAATAGGAAACAATGTTCCAACCTTACAAGAAATAAAGTCGTGGCTTGGGAGATGTTTCACTATGAAGGATCTAAGAGAGGCTACATATATTCTTGGTTTAAGAATTTATGAGGACATGTAGAAACGTTTACTAGGACTTAGTCAAAGTACATACTAGAAATATTGAATAGATTCAATATGGAAAATTCCAAGAAGGTGAACTTACCCATTCATCATATCATTAAATTGAGTACCGCTCAATGCCCCAGTAGTGATAAGGAAATAAATACTATGAGTCGAATTCCATATACTTTGGCTATAGGATCGATCATATATGCTATGACATGTACTCTACATGATGTGGCTTATGCTTTAAGCATGGTTAGCGGATATCAGGGAATCCTGGTTTAACTCATTGGACTATAGCAAGAACATTCTTAAGTATTTGTGAAAAACAAAAGATATGATCTTAGTATTTTGTAGCAAAGGTGATCTTAAGGTGAGTGAGTATAGTGACGCCAATTTTCAAACGGATTGAGATAACAATTATTCTCAATCTGGCTAGGTTTTCTTATTGAATGGTGGAACAGTAACATGGAAAAGTTCCAAGAACCAAACGATGGTTGATTCTACTTGTGAATCAAAGTATATCGCATCACGCGAGGCAGTAAAGGAGGCTATGTGGTTAATGATTTTTATTGGAGATCTTGGAGTTGTTCCATCAATCTAAGAACCAATGGAGATGTTACGCGACAACGAGGGTGCGGTAGCTTTAACAAAAGAACCTAAATATCATGGCAGATCTAGGCACATTGAGAGGAAATATCACTAGATTAGACATAGGATTGAAGAAGGTGCACTTGTTTTGAATTGTGTATCATCAAAAAAGAATCCTATTGGTCCTCTCACAAAGGGTCTATGAAAGGTCAAACACTTCGAGCATACTAGGAGCATTGGGCTGAGAGAAGATATTATATTTTAGATTTTGGTTTATTATCTTTGAAACATGGTAACAATGATAAATTGTAAACGGGTGGTGATTAATTAAATATATATATATATATATATATATATATATATATATATATATATATATATATATATATTTATATTCAATGTGTATGATGCCGTTTGTCAATTATTCTATCATTGTGTTTCATTTTGGATCTTTTACGTCCTGAATATTAAGTTATTCGAAACACCACATTCGCTCATGCTTTGGGAGTAAGTCTTGTTTTAAGACTGTCATGAATTGTTTGTAGCTTATCCATAGAGACTGGACATTGCATTGGGATTGCTGTAAAATTCATGAGTACTCAAAAATAGAGAGTTTGAGTATTGGTTAAACTTGCACTTAGAGATTACTTTATTGATTTAATCACAAATAATTTTAAGACGATAGTATCTTCTATTCTTAAAACATAGATATATAAGTCATGTTTTATGAATCGGTTGTGCATTGGTTTACTCTAACACATCTCATAACTGGGTGATATAAAGTGTAATTCCATGTATGACTCGATAAGATTGTATGATTATATAGTCAAAGTTTATTCGTTCCTTTTTCCTTAATAGGAAAAAAGATATCTTTGGGCCCCTTGGTGTTTTGATGTTGACATTATAGTGTGGGGACCAGCCAGGACTAAACTGATGTGTTCGATTGGTTGTCTAATGACATCATCCTTAAACTAGATTATCGGGAAATAAAATCTTGGACAAAGAGATTGATTCTAATCCATGTCTCATGTTCATATGATATTGAGAAAAACGAAGGAATAATTGATTACTTATTTTAGGACCAACAGAGTCTGGTAGTGTCTTTGAAAACACTCTAAACTAGTTATTTGGAATTATACTTGCAATTGTAGTTAACGACTTATCCAAGTGAGAGACTGTTGGATTAAGGCGTCTAAGATCCTAACTAAAATTGTATAATGTTGAAAAATAAAAGTAAAGTCCGTTTTGGGTTGCCCTCATAACCAAGAAATTTTTTAGATTGATTATAGGAGAGGGATACATGATTTATTAATATATCATATGGTTGATATATTAATTAGAAATAGTTATAATTAATTTAGAATTAACTAGAATTAATTTGTAATTAGTTCTGGGTTAATTAGAATTAATTAAATGTCGAAGGACTAAAGTTGTAATTGTTCAAAGGCTGAGTATATGTGAGGTTCCAGAACCTTTCTCCAATGGACGGTTTTTAGGAGACCCTCTAGGTTTTCTGGAAGCCTCCATTTTGATAATCAAGAAACTCAATAACCGCCTTACTTGAGATAATATTATTTTATGTTCAAATTAGTGTTTCCAGATGTTTTCTAATCAGCTATAAATAAGGTCTTATGCCTCGAAATTTTCGGCCATTCCTATTGATATACCAGATCCAAAATTTTGCTCATCTCTCCCCTCTCTCCTAATATTTCTAGGGTTCTTGTGTTGTGGGTGTAGACCATAAGAGGCCCGCACACAATTGGAGTTTGTTTTCAAAGAGACTTTTGTTTGGAATCAAATGATTTATTTACAATAACAAATCACATGTATGTAACTCTTATGAATTCGATTTCTAGTAGGTTTTAAAAGTTTTTTTTGTTCAATAGTATGTTGCTTCAATAGTATCATGATATAGATCAAAATTAGGTTGCATGTATCATACATGTAAAACCGATCACTCCTTTCACCACGTCGTGACACAAGACTTTTCTCAAGAACTTTACTTCTAACCCCTCAAGACCTTCCATCGATCTATTCTCGGAAACGAGTGTTATAGAGTTGGGGTTAGGAACCACTGGTGCAACGAAATCAAACCACACGGACCAACCATATTACGAAATCGAGGGCCAATAATATGAATTGGGCAAACCGTAGGGACCAAATATGTAATTTACTCTAGATTATAGAAATTATAATATTACTAGTCGGTTGGTAACACTTCCATAAGACTAGACAATTATTTTCCAACTACAAAATCATAATTGACGATTGGGTTGAGTTTTCATAGTTTTTTGAATGACGAACACAAAAATATATTACGAACCGAAAAGGATATATTAACCTCATTGGCGATTTTGAAAATTTTAATACAATAATTAATGCGTAAAACGAAAAAAAAACACCATGACGGTGGAAAGGTACATTGTCAAATAAACCAAACACGGGTAAACATATTGAGTATCTATATAAAGCCGAATAGTAGAGCAACAAAACACCTACTTACTAAGAACAAAATTCAAATTAATAAATAGCCTAGGGCAACACCAGTTATTATAACTCTTCAATAAGGGAAGACCATGAATATTTTTGTGTTTCTTGATCATCTAATAGAGGCCGAGCTAATGGAGCCTCTCACATAATCCACTAGCCAAGCATTGTCTTCAAACGGTCAATAAACATCACATGGATAAATTTCACCAAAAAATTGTGTTTTCATAGGTTCATCAAGCTTTTTGATGATTTGACTCAGGAGCTTTCAAAACCAATTGTTGTATTTTAAACTTAAAATAGAAATATAATTCGATGATAAGTATTGTGAACTAATATCGAACCGTCAGAAAAAAAAAGTTATTAAATAGCATTGAGAATTAAATGTTAATTTGTTGTAAATAATAATTCATGGTATAATATTAAATTACAAAATTTTGTACAAACATCAAATTAATCCATCATGATAAAATATGATTATAAGAAAGCTACAAAAAGACTCACCAGTTGTCAGAATTAAAAGGTGAGATAGACAGGGGCGGACGCAGGATTTCACAGTAGGGGTTGCACGGAAAAGTTAGGGGTTGCATGATAATAAAAAAAATAAAAATTTTAAAAATTTTCGAAATTTTTTCCATTGTGGCAAAAAAAGTGAGAGGTTGCCGGTGCCACCGGTGACCCCCGTAAATCCGCCCCTGGAGATAGAAAAAATAAATCGAACCTATAAATCGTAGATTATTGACTATTGAAAGTTGCATGAAATAACTTAAAATTTCGATTTAAAGGTTTTATGTCACTTTATGATTGTAAGGTTCACCGTAAAAGCTAAAAGTTAGATGCAATTTATCATTTTTCATCGTATAATGCTAGTTTTAATTGGTTAGTCTTTTAAGACTTATTTAACAAAACTAAATGAAAAATGTTTTTTTTTTTCTGAAACGGCAAATTTAATCTGACGTTTCTTAAACTACACCGTAAATCCATCTAAGTCCACAACGAGATTTGAACCCTCAACTTAAAAAAAAAAAAAAAAAAAAAAAAAAAAAAAAAAAAAAAAAAAAGTACTATTAGGCTATAAAGCGTTCGGTACCGAATGAAAAATGTAACTTCTATTTTTAGAGTTTAGAAGAATAACACATATATCCGAATTCGAGTTTTTTACGTAAACATAGTATTTACCAAATATATTTACAAACAAGGCGAATACCCGCGCGTTGCGCAAAAACATATGTATAGTTGAAATCTTTATAAATATATGTTTTTTTAAATATAACAATAACGTTGTTGTTAAATTTAATATAATAATTTGTATACTAAATTGATATAATATATTGATTATTTTGAATTATATGATAATATATACATCTATTATAAGCGTACAACTTCAATCGTCTTAATGACTTCTACCTGCGAGTTACTCAAGAATAAAATTAAATGTAATATATGGTTTAATATTATTTATAGTTGTTGTTATTGTTAATTATTTTTTTTAAATTTATTTGTTTAACGTTTTAATTTCTATCATTATAATTATTTAAAACATCAAACATTGTTTTTTGATTTTAAAGATAATAATATAATAATTTATATAGAGTTATTTTTAATTATTGTTATTATAAGTTATTTTAAGCTACTTATTTGAAATTTTTTAACGACTATAAAAATATATTTAGGAAATATTTTAGTTAAATTGATATTACAATTTAGTTTTTGCATTTAGCACTACAATTTATTACTTTTAACTATTCATAAAATATTCATTTGGTTTTTATGTGGAATTGAAATTTATATTTAAGTTGACATGTAATGTTATATTTCAATTAACAATTTAAGTATTTTATCAAATCTGTTCTAAAGTTGCAGCTTTAAACTGATAATGTTTTACATACAACAACATATTAAATTTAATAAATTAAGTATAATATGTTAAAAGTTAAAGTCATAACTTTATAAGTAGAAGTAAATATATTACTTGAATATTGAAATTTAGTTTATTTATGGTTACACTTTAGGTTTGATATTTATTTAACCTTATTAACCAAATTATAATTATTATTAGAAAGAAAGTACAATTTATTACTTTTAACTATTTACAAAATATTCTTTAGATTGTTTATGTTGAACTAAAATTTATATTTAAGTCGATCATGTAAGGTTATATTTAAATTAACAATTTAAGTATTTTATATAAATTGTTTAAAAGTTGTAGCTTTAAAATAATAATGGTTTACATCCAACAACATATTAGAGCTAATAAATTAAGTATATTATGTTAAAAGTTAAAAGCATAACTTTATAAGTAGAAGAAAATATATTATATTTAATGTTGAAATTTAGTTTATATATGATTACACTTTAGGTTTGATATTTATTAAACCAACTTATAATCATTATTAGAAAGAAATTGAAAAGTCATAAGAGTTTCAAATGAATGTGGTGAAAGGAAAAATGCATGGGAGTTTCAAATGAATGTGGTGAAATGAAAAATGCTAGCTTTAGAAGATATATAGATATAGATATAGATATAGATATAGATATAGATATAGATATAGATAGATAAATATATATAGATAGATATAGATATAGATATAGATAGATGTATTGTAATTCCTAAAATATTTACCAAAAAGTGGTAAAATTACCGTAGCCCACTAGACTTAATGTTTTTAATTACTTATTAGTTAATTATCTATTAATAAATATGTAAACTTATTAGACCAATCAATCCTTTCATCTTCCTTCTCTCCTGCAATATTCCTTCCCTAGTTTCATAATCTTCAATCATTTAGCCATTCGCCATTTTGTTGTTAAACCGGAGGAAGCATGGAGAGTGTTGATGGAAGGTTCACAAAGAAGCTTTCATCACGTAGTGATAGAAAGTCCCAATAGACACTGATGATGAACCTCCGACATGGGTATAGTATCGGAGAACCTACAACACCGATGAATCATCTTCCCACGAAGCACAACCGGCTTTCCCACAATCTTTTTTCATCCTTCTGTCATCTTCTTTACGCCGGCTGCTACTCAGTACATAAACATAAACTACGATAATCTGTCAATCCACGTGTTTTGTATTTTAAACTTGGAAACAATTTTACGAGATTGATATTCAAACCACAAAGTCGTGGTTTATGACTTATGTATAGCATGTGCTAGCCAGATTCAAACATGCATCCCGTTTGTGTGAAAACTAATTTCTCAATTTTAGTCGTGGTTTATGATTTATGTATAGCATGTGCTAGCCAGATTCAAACATGCATCCCGTTTGTGTGAAAACTAATTTCTTAATTTTTGTATGTCTGTCGATATTAACATGAATGAGCTAAAAAGAATTGAAAGCATACACATGAAATGCTCAATGGATAATAATTTCTTATTTCTTTTCTCATAGTCGTGTTGCTTGTAATGTCTTCTCCTAGACCTTCGATTCATGCCATATGTAGCGTTTTTGTTTAATGTTAAATTTAATTTTGATTATTATTGATCTTGTATGTTTTTATTTGCTTTCTGTGCCGGAAAAAATGGATGTGGCCGGATATTATGTTAGATGTTGAAAAATGGCGATGGTGGCGATAAACTAGGACAGATTAACTAAAGTTTTTTCAAATAATAAAAACCATTATTAGAAAACAATTTACTATATTATTGTAATTAAGTTTGAAAGTACTATGGATTCGTAAATATTTTTTAAAAATACAATCCTTGTGTACAAAACTCAATCCGAATCCAAAGCGGCATTACTTTTCAGGGCAATTTAAATGAGGTTACCATAAGCCAACATTTTAGGGGCTTCAAATATTAAAAAATTGAAAGTACCGAAAGTACAAAATCACCCTCTAAGTTTTACGTGTATTAATAATGTTCCTCTCATTGGTTTAAAACTGACCCCCCACCAGTAGTTTCCACAGGTTACTTATTCCACCCTACCCGACCCCCACCTCCATCAATCATCTTTAAATTTCTTGATTAGTCTTGAACAAACTGATTTCGCTCTCTCTGGCCGCGCACCATTCTCTCCATCTTCTAACACACGAACACACAGACACAGTGAAGGACAACGGCGGAGGGAAGAAAGAGATGAGCCGTAATGGTGGTGGCCCATGTGGAGCATGTAAGTTCTTAAGGAGGAAATGTGCAAAAGGGTGTGTATTTGCACCCTATTTTGAGCCGGACGACCGTGGTTTGACTGATTTTGAGGCTGTGCACAGGGTGTTCGGAGCCAAGAACGCCGCCAAGCTCCTCCTAAGAACACCGGAAAACAAGCGCCTTGACGCTGTCGTTTCTCTGTGTTATGAAGCTCTCTCTAGGGTTAGAGACCCTGTGTATGGCTGTGTTGGTCGGGTCTTTAACCTCCAACAACAGGTCTACTTGCCTTTAATTTCTTCTAGTATAATTTGTGCTTCTAAAATCAAAATATTAAACTAAAACCTTCTTAGTTTGATATTTTATACAACTAGTTATCGTGCTTTTCATGTCGAATCTTATGTGTTTATATAAAAATAATGATGTTTTGTATATATATAAACTCAGGTAGAGAAGTTGCAGGCTGAGTTAGCATACGTTCAGGCTCGTGTTTCGATCTTGAAACATCATCCATCCAGCTGCCAACCGTCGACAAACCGTCCGATGTTGTCAACTGAGACGTTGATATCTAGTTCTATGCTATCGTGCGTACACTTTGGAGTTGAACAACCTTCACCTGTAACACTAACACCATGTTTTTCTAGAGAAAATGATGCATCGATAGAGGAGACATTATTTGAAGAAGATAATATTGAGATGTTAGCTCGAGAGCTCTTGAGTAAGTACTTACCAGTTTCAAAGATTCGGCATGAAAAACACGATTACTATTGAGGAGGAATAAATACTCTATTTTGGTAATTATGAGGGTTGTCTTTGTAATGATGTTATATTATTATTTTAATAGAAAATGGTTTTCGACCATAAATTTGTATTATAGTTGTAGATTAACCCGTTTTGCCTATTGGCCTTTTCCACTAACGCAATATCATTAGCTTAGGTTATGTTTGTGTTAGTGGAGAGTAGCTCACTAAAAAACCTCCAACCAAACATTTGTATATAACTTACTTGCTTGAGGATCGATGGATGGCTAGCATCCTTCTTTCACAATAAAGGAAAAAAATATTACCTTCTCTATAACCCACTTATTCTGATCAATGAAATGAAGGGAAATTAAGAACAAAAATGCTATTAGATTCACTATATTCCACTACAAACATTTAATGGGTTACTCATACTTACAGATCTTGGTAAGTCTTTCTTGCTAAAACTGCTCACCAAAAACAAAAGTATTTTGCTATGAAAGTAGGATGCTTTATAGTACATTTCATGAAAGAGGATGCTAATTTATTAAATAATTTGGAATTTAAATTAGGTTATATGGGGACAACTTTTTTACAATTTGGTATTTTAATGCAAAAACAAAAGAATTAATTCAAATTCTTACCACACACCTTAGGAATGATGAAGTGAAGTCCTTTAAGGACAGATTTTGAAAGAATCACATCCAAATTTCAAACCAACTTTTTTCATTTTTAAATTCGTATAAAAACCTTGTTCATAAAAACCATATCAAGAAAATCACAAATGTCAAATACAGATCATCATCAAAATATCAGAGTGTCCCAAAATATTTGGATTCATAAACTGCAAGTGAATGTGTACAATCAAGTCTTCGCCTTCCTGCAATCCTCAAAAGTAGTTGATACACATTTAATCAACAACTATAAGCATGAAACTTAGTGAGTTCCCAAAATACCACATACAACACATCACAAAATAAACAGCTATGGGTAATCAGCAACCCTGGATACTACCCGGAGTCTTATTGGACAAATAACAGGCCCTATGGATTATCAGCAACCCTAGAGACTACCCGAAGTCTCAACACACACAATAACATATATCATAATAATAACACAGAGACCCAGTTGGCCATCACATATATAAATATATTCCACCACACATGTAAGATTACTAAAGCGACTCACCATGCACAGATGTTGAAACATGAAGTGACCCTCTTAACTTAGCCTACCACAGCCCACAAGGATCCACAGTTAAACTCACATCAGCAGCCTCATCCGGAGTCATCTATCCAACCGCAGTCTTCTTACTTAGTTTAATTTTATCTATCTTTTCTGTAATACTCTCTATTGTCCAGTATGTCTTGCATGGCTACTCTTAGAGAGTGAATCACATGTAATTCTTGAGTCTCTATAAATAGAGCTCATTCCTTCTCAATTAAACAAGTCTTTCACTTCTATCTATCTGAACTATCTTCAAGCATATCAATTACATTACGCATCTCATATCTTTCTTACTCTAAATCCTCTCGAACATAACTGATAAATATTTCTCTTCGGAGCAAGTCATTCGTGACTTTATCACTAAGCTTGATCTCACTCACTAACTTGGTTTGAATGCATTCCATGTTATGAACCAACTTATATGTTTACTTGATATATCACCTGCTTTCATTTATGCTTCCTTACATTTCCGCAATTAACTATCTAACCATCTAACTCATTAACTTATTATTTTTGAGCTTTTAGATCCTTTGAGATTAACTAATTTCGCAACTATACTTGTTCTAACGTTTGTTCAAGTATGTCTCAAGTTTTTCTCTCAACAATTGGTATCAGATCTATAGTGGTTGCTTTTTGAAAAACAAGACTCTGATTTTCAAAGGGCCTTCTATACCACTGAAGCTCATTTCTTAAAAAAAAAAAAAAAAAAAAACAAGGAAGAATGGCACAAGCATTTTCTCTGAATGTTTCCAACAGTGTTGGTGGTTCAAATCGAACTCCAATATTGGTGGCAAATGAATACCATCACTGGTCTCAAAGAATGGAAAGATACTTAAGGAGACTTGGTAGAGATGTTTGACGATCTGTTGAAGAAGGACCACATGTTCCTGTTCTTACACCTGTTCAAACTGATGGCGCCACAGCCAGATTAGGAGGAGGACAACCCGTCATGAATCGTCCCACCAAAGATGATCTTGATAAAATGGAAAATGATGTTGTTGCTTTTTATGAAATCTCGTGTGGAGTTGCTCCTGACAACTTCGACATTATCATAAACTGTAAATTAGCAAAAGGGATCTGGGATGTTCTCAAGTACTTGTATGAAGGTTCAGAACAAGCTCAAGATAAGAAGCTTATAACTGCACTCAATGAATTCAACAACTTCAAAGCTCATGCTGGCAAAAGTTTAGAAGACTCTTTCAAAGGGTTCAATCTGATAGTCACTAAGTTATCAAATGTTGGCACCATCCGTAGTAACCATGAAACAAACCTTCAATTTCTCAACGGTTTGGGAAGAAATTGGACTACTGCTAAGACGATAGTTCAAGGAGATAGAAAGATTCATTCCCTGTCTCTCTATAAGCTCTATGGGGAATTATAAGCACAAGAATTCACCGTACTCAAAGACTGTGCTAACTTCGGAGGACCACTTGCTCTTGTAGAACAAGCTCCTCATAATCAATCTTACTCTCCCTCGTATGACACTACACCGCAGTCATACGAAGCTGACTCAGAGTATGATGATGAAGAGGAATTTCAGAAGGCTATTGCTCTTGTTAGTAAACAGTTCAACCGGTTGTCACCTCATTCTTTTCGCAGAATCAACAATGCAACAAACCTCCTTTCAACCGTAACTTCAACCCACAAAACAATCACTCTCATTATCCTAAAAATTCTCACCCACTACCGCAATCTCAAAACACTCAACCAAAGGAGACACCGCAGTCCATTCAAACCTTTGACTCCGGTACTCCTTCAGAAGATAAAAGTGATGTTGTAATATGTCACAAGTGCAACAAAGAGAATCATTTTACAAAGGATTGCAAAGCTAATGTCATGAAAGACAGAGGATTCTACCTTAGAATGGCTCAAGAATTGGAGGAAAAGGAAAAGGCTACGACATATGTGGCTCATGTCAAAAGAGACCATCAAGTTTGGTCATCTGGAGATGAAGAAGAAATCATCAGCAATATCAAAGGAAAAGGCAAGGTCTGCATGCTAGCAACTGCTGATGATGATGGGTCTACAAAGCTGGAAAAGAACTAATGCTACATGGAAAAGGATAGAAATCTAAGCATCGTCGAGCAGGTAAAACTTATGATCCAAACTCTAAACTATAACATGCATGACTGTCAACCTTTCGTAGACAATTTAATGACACTTGTGTTGTCGTCCTTACAGACTACAACAAAGCCTTAGATGAGAAGAACATAGCGTCCCAAGAGATGTTTCATGTGAGAGGACCACTGGACAACAAAAGACTCAAAATGGCCATGTTAGAAAGAGATTTAGAGTTAGAAAAAGATGCAAGAATGTTGAGTGAAACACAACTAGAAATAGCTTTGAACCAAAGAGATTTACCTCAAAATGAGATTGTATGCTTAAATCTATTAATAGAAAAATTGTTCAATGAAACTGAAGCTATTGAGAATTTGGTTAATAATGGACCTGTGGAAAATACATACAATTGGGGTTGGTCCAATGGATATCCTACCGTAGAGGATTCCTCACCTCGGTTTAACAAAGTTCGACTTTATGTCTCTTCGGACCGAGAATTTCATTTTCCAGTCAATGACAAGACTTTTCCCGAAGATATCAGAACCCACTTCGGTAGACTTCATAATCTAAGTAATAATTGTGTCATTGAGGAAATTGTGTCTGAGGCTTTGGATCACACATGTGATTAAACTCCTATCTATGGCACAATCAACTCAAATTCTCAAAACTCATATGTTGTTGATGAAGAAATTGTCATATAAAGTCCCAAAGTCTTACAGGACTTTCCACCTTTGTCCTCAGACCACAATGTCTCTCACCGCGGTCATGATCCTCAGAAAAATCCCACTCAGACTTACGCTATGGTAGCTAAGTCTTCCTTACCAAAGTCCACAATCAAAAGCTCTATGACTCTTCAACCAATTCATCATGATCTACCCATAGAAAACTTTGAAGTAGGTTAATGCTCTCAAACTCCTGAATTTTCAAGTTCTGATGAGTCAAGCCCTTGTTGTCAAAACCTTTCAAAGGTTTCCAGGAAACCGCAGTTGAACACTAATGACTGCGGTTCTCCAAAAACGTTAGCAAAAATAGGATTTTAATGAGGATATTCGATCTCGAGGCACAAATCGACATACTTTTTTCTAAAAATAAAAGACATACCAGATTTCCAAAATCTAAGAGTCCAGAAAAGTTTGTTTTTGATCATTATGTTTCAAAAAACTCTCCCATCAAGAAAACATGCAAAAAGGAATGTGCAGTTTCAACATCCATTCCTAACTCATCTGACAAAACCCAAAAGAAAGAAAAGTCCTTTTGAAGCAATAGTTTTCAAATCTATTACTCAGATGACCCAAAATGGAAGGGTATCTTACCCACTCCAACACTTTTAAAATCACATCAAAATTTCAACAAGAGGAAGGGTATTTTACCAAATCCCAAGAAAAGGTCCAAGGTATCTACACGGGCTAAATCTTCTTCGAGACAAACTTTTTCTAATTCCAACAGCACACATGTCAAATCTTACCAACCTCGGACCAGTCACAAATGAACCACATCCTTCCTACCGTTGACCAAACAAAGTGCCAAAACAAAAGAAAAAATTTCAACTTGTCAGTGTCAATGTAGTTGTCAGAAAAGGTTATCTCATGTCACTATTGATCCTTTTAGAAACCTCGTAACTTTTCAAAAAGGCACAACACTCCAAAAACTCACAAACACCCAGGACTAGGATTAAAATTTGACACATAACCAGTCCCTGCAACCTCGTCTCATGCATCAATCAGAAACTCATCTGTTGTCCCAGGCTCCAAACTAGTTTGGATGCCTAACCTAACCGTGTAATTTTCAGGCCTTGTGCAAGGAGGAACAACAAGAAAAAGAAGAATGGTTAATCGACAGTTCCTGCTCCTTGCACATGACGGGAAGGTTAGAATACCTTCTAGATTTCAGGCTAATTTGCAATGGTGGTAATGCCACATTCGGGAATAATGTGAATGGGATAATCCGAGGTTATGGTGTTCTTACTACGGGAAACTTCTCTATTCAAAAGGTTGCTTATGTAGAAGGCCTTAAACACAATCTAATCAGTGTTTGTCAACTATGTAAAGCAGGCCATCGTGTTGAATTTGATGACCAATTTTGCTATGTAATGACAAGCGATAGGAGCAATTGTCTGATCAAGTCCAAATCCGAAGGTACTATGTACCCTCTGGATGTATCTCTGATCATAGGCAAACCGCAGTTTTGCTTCCTATCCAAAGCTTATCCGAAATCAGCTGGCTATGGCACCGCAAGCTCGCTCATCTTAACTTAAGATACATAAACAATTTGGTCACCGAAGAACTAGTCAGAGGCCTTCCAATCCTCAAATTCAGCAATGATACTCTCTATCCTACATGTGAGTGTGGAAAACAATTCAAGGCAAATCACCCTATGGTGATTGACTCCTCAGTTTCAGAACCATTGGAACTCTTACACATTGATCTCTATGGTCCATCTACCATAGCCAGTCTTCATCACAAAAAACACATACTGGTTATAGTGGACGACTTCACTCGTTTCACATGGGTCTTCTTTCTTCGACTCAAGTTAGAAACACCGCAGGTGTTGATCAACTTCATCAAGGAAATCGAACTTCAGATCAAGTTACCAGTTAAAAGTATTTGAAGTGATAATGGAACCAAGTTTACTAACCATCACCTAAATAGTTCCTTGGTTTCCAAAGGAATTACTCACAACTTCTTAGCTCCTTACACACCACAACAAAATGGGGTAGTAGAACGAAGGAACCACAATCTAGTAGAAGTTGCCAGATCTATGCTTAACTTTGCACACCTTCCTCTCTACTTCTAGGCCGAAGCAGTGGCCACAACCTATTTTGTACAAAATCGAAGCATTGTGTGCTAACGTCTCAACAAAACACCGTATGAGGGCCTTAACAACCGCAATCCAAATGTCTGATTCTTTCATATATTTGGGTGTAGATGCTTCTTAATCAACAACAATGATCACCTCAACAAATTCGCACCAAAGTTTGATGAAGGCATCTTCCTTGTCTACTCCACGAACATGGTTGCTTATTGAGTTCTCATTAGACGCACAAGGTTGATAATTGAAAGCCTCGATGTGAAATTTGATGACTACCACGTCCGCAATACCGCTCCTTCAAATGAAACCACAGCCATTCTAGAAAGTGATATTTCTGCCTCTTCGGGTCCATTAAATCTAGTTGAAGTAAACTATGACGATCTCTTCGATCCGGTAGATACAACCAAGTTATCCAAAGTTCTCGTGTCTCTAGAAGCTCAACAGCAGCATGCTGATGTATCTGGTCCAACAGTGTCTGAAGAAGTATCACTAAACGCTTCCACCTTGCCAGTTGAGGGGGAAAACTCAACTCCGGACCATACAACAACCATCGAGGTTCAAGTACCAGAAGATGAAGCTCCAATCCGTAGAGAGTTTAAACCATCAAACGTCTCTTCGGATTCAGATGACGAAAACATTGACACAAGAACATATTCAAGGATTATCACACTCCTATCTGAAGCTCTATTTATAGCCAAATTTGGGGTGTACGACGTGCAAAAAGGGTGCACTTAGCGCATTTTAAGGCTATGTCTCCCCATCCACGTTGTGCCACATGTCAGGCTCTCTGTGGTCCACGTTTTCACCTTCTAGAAGCGCACAACACGCACCCAACACACACCTGGTGTGCACTGTACGGGGTGCAAATCGCAAATTTTGTAAATTCCATAACTTCGTTATATGGACTCCGTTTTTGACGTTTTTTCCGCGCGTAGCTCTGGATGAGTACTACAACTTTCCTTTAGGTTCTATCGGTAATTCTAACATTATTTTTAGCCATTATTTTTATACGATTTAATGATTTTGCAAACATTTCTATCTTAAAGAGTACTACGACTTTTATTTTGATGAGTTCACCCAAAGTCAACTATTCTTTTCGTACCTTTTAACATCACACATTCCTTGTGCACGACTGACTTATATATATATATATATATATATATATATATATATATATATATATATATAAAACATATATTATATCTTAATTGCTTATCCCGATCTTGTGGGCGATACACTTTTGCTACTACCCAAGACCTACAAAAGATATTACCAAATCAACTAAAAATAACACCTTAAAGCAGTTAATTATCCCTTGAAACTTTCTAATAACTCAAATATATCTAGAAACATTAAAAGTGTAACTTTTTTATTTCCTAGTATTTAGATTATGATTACTATTTTCTACTCACTTATTACACAATCACAATCTTTTTATAACTGACATGATGTTCTCAAGTTTCTCAATTTGAGATCATATAAATCATTAACATTTTCCCTAAATTTGAAAAATGGTGGCTAATGATGAAAAAAAGTAACTCAGCTTACCTGGTTTAACCACATGGCAATTAGTTAGTATAATTCCCCGATTCTTATCAACAATAGACCTCGAAGCATGGCTAGCACCTGCATATGGATGCAAACTGAAACTTAATTTTACCCGAAAATCTTGATATCTTTGGATTGAGCCCCAAACGACACCCATCAACTATGATGTTAACCTCCATATCTCTGATTTCTTGATTCTTTCACTTCTTTATGATGTTTAACATCATGTTCGAGAGGATCAATATATGAGAAATTATTTGATTTTTTTAATCTTCTACTGGTGGTGCATCGGTGACCAGATCCCTACCCAATCGATAATGGTTTGCTCATCTAATACTCTTGAAATCAATAATTATTCAGTCAACAGATATTTTCAGGAGATGGAATCTGCAACGCAATGATTGGTGGAGAGGGAAGAAGATCGGTTTAAGAGAGAAGATAGAGAAAGAAGATGTATTTAGTGAGCTTATGGATCTATACCATCAGGATTTGTGTGATTTATTGAGATTACATCAGATTTCAAGAAATTAAATGAGGAAGTAGTATAATGTATTCAAAGGAAATGAGTAAAAAGTAGGGGCATTTTAGGAAATTCATTTTGAGAAAAATGGGGGCTAAGGAGATGACACATGTCAATATGGTATTCTTTTATTAGAATAGGGATATCAACCCAACTCTCTCTCTCTCTCTCTCTCTCTCTCGATACACACACACACACACACACACACACACATATATATATATATATATATATATATATATATATAAGAGTAGGTGCATTTAAGAACATAAATTAGTGTGATACGTGAGGACGATTTATAGCTAATCAAATTTTATCATTTAAAAAACTAATTAAATTTAATTTTAAGGTTAAGCATGTCAATTTACATAAAATTCAAACAAGTAATTAAAACAAATTGCCTAAAAATATGTTAATTGATCTTTCCATAATCCACAACTGCAACCCAAGTATTAATCATTTCGTATAATCAGTCGTATGATTCATCGTTCTAGAAACGATTTGATTATTCTATCGATCCATATGGACGCTCATACAGAAGGTGGCGGCCATGCTGATTTCGATTCAATGCAGGATGGAATAGATCATACTTATCATGATAGTCTGTTCGATGACCAACATCATGGAATTGATCAAAATCCAAGTTTAATTTCTTACACTTTTTCGGAAATGTTAACTTCATTTTCTCTCATTCTGGTTGTATATTTCTGTTAACTCATCATCATTTCTTTTAAGGAGAAGATTGTGATATTTATGATAATATTGATGAAGATGTAAACGATTTACATGATATTTCAATTGAAGAGGAGACATTGGGTGGATTTGATGATAATCAATCTAATGATAATCATCAACATTCTAATCATCGGCATGTGATTATTAATGAAAAACAATATTGGATTCCAAAGGTACCTGGTGAAGTTAAGCCAAAACTCAAAGCCATTACAAGTCATATGAAGATATAACATATATGTATTACAAGTACACTCTTGCAGCAGGTTTTGATTGAAAAAAACGACGAATAGAAAAAATAGACATGGTATTATTAGATTGAGATACCTCGTGTGTAACATACAAGATCATCCTAATACAGGTCACGTTGATACATTGAACCCAAACAAAAGTAAGGTTCAAAGAACGACTGATAGTCGAACGACTAGATGCAATGCTTGAATCAGATTTAGTATGATAAAAGGAAGCTTTACATAGTTTCTATAGGAGTTTGTAGAGGAAAATAATCATGAAATTATGTCTCAAGATAACATATTGTTTTCTCGATTCCATAGACAGCTTAATTCATGGCAGTAATCGTTCATTGTCAGTCTTTCTAATCAGAACGTTGGTACCACCCAAGCTCAAAGGCTCTTTACTGCTATTAATGGTGGATAAATATATTATTGGAGGCACGGTTGACGATTTAAAAAATTTGATGAGGGATATTAACTACATCATAGGTGGAACTGATGCTCAGATGTTATTCGATAACATGACTAACAGAACAAAAAATGTTCCTAATTTTTCAGTCGACTTTAGAGTTGAAAATAAGCATCTCGACGCTATATTTTAGGCTGAAGAGACCTCAAAAACTATAATGTCTCCTTTGATGCCACATTCCGAACCAACAGGTTATGTATATTTTATGTTTATGTTTTTTGTTTTAATTTTAATTCCTTAAACTTTTCAATTTAAATTTTACCACTTTTTACGTATAACATGGTATTTGTTCCTTTCACCAGAATCAACAATCACAAAAAGTGTGTTACTTTTGGTGCTAGTTTTCTTAGCAAAGAGGAAATCGACTCATACACATGGTTGTTGAAATCTTTTCTTAAAGCATTTGGTAAACAACCAATATTGGTGTTATCTGATGAAGACCTGGCGATGAAAAACGCTATAGCCAAGGTTTGCCCAGAGTCAATTCATAGGTTGTGTATGTGGCAAATCACTTCCAAATTACCATTGAAGGTTACATGCTTTTATTTAATAAGCTTTCAGTCAACGTTTCATTTATTTATGAATCACTGTTATTTTAATTTTATATTCTGAAAAGAATCATTGATAATAGTTTTGTACTCTAACATATAGTTCTACATTGAGTACTGGTGTATAATATTATTATACATTCAATAACATTAGTGTCGTTTGCCTTTATATATTCTCGATTGATTCAACGATTTTGATTTTTAACACTTTGCACATGTTCTCATTGTAAGGTATCATTGGATATTGTCAACGACGAGGAATTCAAGTTACAATTCAACTCCTTGATTTTGAATTCTAAGCTTGAAGAGAAAGATTTCGAACAGGGATGGAAAGCACTATTGGATGAACATGATCTTAATGATAATACTTGGTTAAGGAGAATGTACAACTTGAGATACATGGATTACTACCTTTTTCAAAAGAGTCCATATGTCAGGTCTCATGAGAACAACATCTCGTTCTGAGAGTCAGAACTCAACCTTTCATCAAAACACTCATTATGGATCAACTTTATTAAACTTTATTATTTCGTTTGAATCTGCCACGAAACGACCTGAGTCCGATATTGATAGTGATGATGATGATGATGATAAATTGGATAAGCTGATAAAAGACTCTATTTATACGCTATTATTTTAAATTTTTATATCATTTTTTTGCATGCCAAAATTTTGCATATATATATATATATATATATATATATATGTGTGTGTGTGTGTGTGTGTGTGTGCGTGTGTGTGTGATTATTTTTGTATTCAGGTTAAATTTGACCAGAAAGAAGACACATTCATTTGTAGTTGTATGAAGTTTGAACAATTTGGGATTCTTTGTCGCCACATTTTTATTGCAATGAAAGCCTACAACATCCAGTTCATACCAACAAAGTATCTTCTAAGGTGGTGGCAGAAGGATATTATTCCACCTGAATTGTTACAAAGATGTTTCCGGTAGTCAGATTCTGATGAGAATATTCAAAAAGTTGCAATCGACATATTTTCAATGGTTTGATAACTGTCTCTCTTCTTTCAGCACCAACAAAAAAAAAGAGTTGAAGAGTATTATGAAGCACTTAAGGAATTGGAGAGCAAATTTATGGCTAGCATTACTATGCATGAACGCCCAAACAAGTCAACGGACTTTGGAAATTGACTTGGTGTGTCGATACCCGCATATGTTTAAATTCAAAACCCCACTGAAATTAGGAATAAAGGGTCTAGAACTAAAAAAAAGGATTAAAGGTGCTCAAGAAATTACGGTTCAAAAATCACGTTGTAACTACTGTCGTAAGGGTAATGATCATGACTGGCGGAATTGTCCTTTTAGAAAGGAAGATGTAACGCTCGGTTCCTGTTATGTATTAAATAAAAAATGTATTCACTTTTGTATTCAAAATCAACAAGTTGGAGGCCCCAAAATCGTCGAGTAGGAATAGAATTGGACGCGGGTTGTAAAGTCTACTCAACGAGTTGAGAGCCTCAACTCGACGAGTAGGACTGACAGAGTGAAACCCTCATTTTCAAGGTTTTTCACCCTATTTAAACACCTTAACCTTCAATAGCTGGCCTTATTTACAGCCTCCAAGTCCCCAAACCCAAAACCTCAAAGCCCGAATGCATTTTTTGATTTTGTGAGCCATCCTTGAGAGAATGTTTTGTGTTTAAAGCTTGTGTAAGAAGAAGAAGAAGTGTGAGGACTCAGGAAGGAATTAGTAGATCCAAAAGCTTCACCCCATCCTTGTTACTTTTTGGTAAGCAAGTCTCAAACTTGACAAATGATTGCTTAGATCTCTTTCTTTACACTTTATTAAGTTTTTGGTCCAAACATCTTGATCCTTGGGAAATGGACGTCCCAAGTGAATACCCTTTCAGATTTAGGACCTTGAAGGACATTCATGGCATAAAAGTGAAAACTTTATGGCCATTATAGCCCCATGCAACCTTTAGGATGTTATTTTGGCCTTTTAAGCTCCAAAAGGCCATGCATGGAGAAAAAGTCAAACACTTTACATGTTCATGTAGTGTCTAGGGTCTAGATATCAGTTTGTATGCCTTAGATTGAAGTATTAATGGCTTTTGGATCAAGATCTAGGTCTTAAAGAGTTAGGGTTTGAGTTAAATCCACTAAAGAAGGGTATTAATGGGTAACGTGGGAAACTTTACCCTTCTAAGGACATTTCCAGTCTATATCTGAAGTATGAAGGTTAGATCTGAAGATTAGCGACTTAATCCAATAAGAAAGCTAAACAGACTGAAGAACTGGACGAGTTCATTGAGGAACTCGACGATTTGGGTTGAAGTGTCCTGATTCTGTAAAGGGAGAACTCGACGAGTTAATTGGGGAAGTTCCGATTTTGTTGATAGGAGGGACTAGACGAGTTGTGAAAGAACTCGACGAGTTGGATCGCGATTCATCGTTTTATGATTCATGGAACTCGACAAGTTGATGGACCAACTCGGCGAGTTGAGTCAACCCAGGATGTTGACTTTGACCATGATGTTGAATTTGAATTTGACTATGACCAAAGTTGACCCTTAAGGGGGTTATGAGTATGAAAGGGGTAACTAAAGGAAATCTTTTTATGTGTAGGAGTTTAGTGGGGTTGATTTCAGAGCCAAGGACAGTTCAGCTACTTCACGACATTTGAGGTAAGTTACCTTCTAGTAAAAGTGGGCCGAAGAGATGATTTTCTTTGTGATAATTGTTTGGTATGCCACTATCTGTTATGCCACTATCCAGGAACAAAAGAATGAAAAACTAAAAACCTATATGGTTGTATACACACATATATATATATATATATATATATATATATATATATATATATATATATATATATATATATATATATATATATATATATGAACCAAATACAAAAACCACAAAAGGCCCAAGCCCATCATGACCAAAGTTACCAAAGTGATTTCGGTCCTTACAACTATTAACAAAATAAACCCAATAATAGATTACTATTCTAAGCTAAAGAACAAAATTGTTGGATAAGGTGTCTAAGTCCATAACTATTTCTGGTCAGTACTTGACCCGACCTTGCATGGTCCATTTGGGTTGCATGGCACCATTCAATTAGATAGACTAAATGAGAGAAATAAAACTTGGAGATTATTAATATATTATAAGTTCTAATATATTAATAATATTATTTGATTAGTTTGATAAAGAATTAATTTAGAATTAATTAAGTGATCAAAAGATAACTAATTAAATATATGGGTTGATTATGTAAATCATCCATATCTTGTATAGTGGGCTAAGAGGCTCCATGGATTATCAAGTTGGGTTCCACCCATAGGATGCTCCATGGATGCTCCATGGGAGTTACAAACCCATGGGTCATGGAGATGAAGAGTCATGACACATTAGGGTTTACATGGTGTAACCCTAGATGTGTCAACACTATATAAGAATCCCATTCTCCACCAAAATCGGTTACACACATATGAAAGAAGAGGGCTAGGCCGATTTTAAGAAGTGTGTATTCTCTCAAAAGTCTTTCCAAGAGCATTTGGTGTTGTGTGAAGCATTTGAGGCATCACACTTGGGGTGCTAGGCTCACAAGGTTTCAAGGAACATAAGCAACAACAAGGTAATTTATTCTATCTTTCATTCAAGTTTAAAATTGTTCCCTATGTATGCTAGATAGGAATATAACCTTGGAATTCAACTTTGCATGATAATTAGACAAACATAGATCCATGGTTATTAGGGTTGCATGTACACTTAGGAAGTTTTAGAATGCTTAAAACCCATCAGTGGTAGCAGAGCCTAGGCTTGTTTGTTTGTTATTTGTGCTAAATTGTTTGAAAAAGTCGATATTGTGTAATTTGCCTGATGAACTCGCCGAGTCCATGGGGGGACTCGCCGAGTTCATGTGTATCTTCATCCTACTCGCCGAGTAGGTTCGTGCACTCGGCGAGTAGGAGCCTCAGAATGCAGATTTTCGACTTTAGTTGCTGGAAATGGACTAGAAACATTACCCTAAACTGTTTTGGTACTTGAAAACTTGTTTTAGATGGTGTAATGTCCTTTCTAATCCATTTACAACAACAAGTTATCAAAATTACAAAGTTTTAAGTGTAATTTTGATTCATGAAAGTGTTCATGTTCATGGTCTTGATCTTATGATGTTTAGATGATCATAGGAATTGTTTGTAACCTATGTGGTAGATTAATTCTTGATCATTAAGTGTTTTAATGGAGTCCATAACTTGCCCTCAAGTTATGGAAAACCAAAAGTCACTTTGCTTTAAAACCATTAAAAGAACACATGGGTTATAAAAATGAAGAGTCTTCATTTTTAATACCCTAATAAACTCATAAGTTACAAGAAATGAAAAGTTTTGAAAGTTTACAAAACTTGCCCTCAAGCTTTGGAACAAGTAAAGTCATGTTTAAACTTTAGTTCCAACCCTTAGAATTTTAAAAGTTAAGATTCAACCCTTATACTTATAATATTATAAGTTAATAATAATATATATATGTATAAGATCAAAGTCGTCTTACCGCTAGTACGCCTCATTCACGAAGTCGGTCTATAAGGTGGGTATAAGGTTGTTGCCTATAAAATGGCAACTTAATGGGTGTCCACTCTCACCCACCGCTTGCTTGACTGGTGGAGGGTCGTTAGCCGAACGGGTAGGACAAGGACTTATAAATTCTCATTAAAAGTATGATGAATATTATAAAGTAACTAAATGTTTTTATTAAATTTCCAATCTTAGTTACTTTAGGAAAAATGTGAATAAGGTTCTAATCCATGAAATTACACTTTACACTTTGTTTAAGTCGTTGGTGCAACGTGTGTGGTTAACCGGCACACTAACTTGGACTTAACAAGGTAGGTAAAGGGTGACTTAAGGTTTATCATAGTATCGGTGGAGCGTGTATGGTTTACCGACACATCGATTGAGTGATAAACTTTAAGGGTACCAATTGATTTGCATGGTTACTTCACACCTCGTTTTGTGATCGTCGGTATCCCAGTCACAAAACTTGGAGGGCACACTCGAGATTGAAACATGCCTTTGAAAAGTTCATTGAATCTCAAAAGAATCTAGGAATTTCTAAGAACCAATCAAAAACCTAATATTTAATATTTCGGTTTTCGTGGTGGAAATTGGTGAATCGTCATTCACCTACCTTTCAAATATGTTATAGCTTGGATTACGGCATACCTCTTCTAAGTTATAATATATTGTGATTGGATCCTAGCCTTAATATTACATTTGGGTGTTTTATTAAGGACTCTCTTAATATCTAAACTAATCTTGTCCTCTTCCTTCAGATGTCTTCAAACAATGCTGCTTCTGGCTCTAATCCTAATAGCTCCTTTACCCTTATGAACTTGTGTGGGAAAGTCACTTTTGATGGATCCAACTTCAATGAGTGGATCAGAAACATCAGAATGATTACCCGCTACGAGGACAAAGAATATGTCCTCGACAAGGAGCTTAAGGAGATTGATGAGACCACTGCAACTCCCCAGGAGATCGCTAACTTTCAGGAACATGAAAGGGATGCTACCAAAGTGGCATGCATCATGATGGCCATGATGACAGCGGAACTCCAAAAGTCCTATGAGGAATTCTACCCTTTTGAAATGCACCAAGATCTGATGGAAAGATACCATCAAAGTTCACGACAAGAGAGGTATGAAATCATCTGCTCCATGATAACAACCATGATGAAGGACTGGGAATCCGTCACGAGCCACATGCAAAAAATGCAAAGGTATGTGGATCGGTTGCTGAAGCTTAATGTGAACTTCCCTGAGGAGCTTGCAATAGATATCATTTTGCACTCCTTACCATCGTGCTATGATCAATTCCGGATGACATATCACATGAATAAGGAAGAGGTCACACTCAGCAAACTTCAGGGTCTTCTCAAGACCGCAGAAACAGGTCTTAAGGGCAATTCGGTTGTTAACACTCCTACTCCAAACTCCGCTCCGGTTTTGGCAATCACAAAAAGTCGAGGGAAGTAGAGAAAGAGCTCTTCGAAGGGTACCAAGGCTAGGACCCTTGATGACTCTTCTTCAAGTGGAACCAAGAAAGGTTTCGTCACTCCTTCTTTTGACCCAAAAGAGGCTAAATGCTTCTATTGCCATGAAAAATCACATTGGAAGCAAAACTGCCCAAAATACCAGCAAGATGTGAAGGATGGGAAAGTTAAACCCAACTATGCAGGTATTTACACTATCTTATCTAATAACTCACCCCATTCTAACTCTTGGGTCCTTGATACCGGTTGTGGTATTCATATCTGTTCTGATTTGCAGGGACTAAGAAGAAGTGAGAATGTGGAGCAAGGAAGAATAAACTTAATCATGGGGAATATGAAAAGCTTTACCTGTCACCAAGATTGGAGTTTATACTTTATCGCTAAGTAGTGGGTTTAGTTTAGATTTGAATAAGTGTTGTTATTCGCCATAAATGGCAAGAAATATTATTTCCTTTCATGCATTGTATAAACAAGGTTTCACCTTTTCATTTGATAATGAAGTTGGTTCGATTAATGCTTTCTTTAATAATGTTCTTTATTTTAAAGCATTACCTTGTGATGGCATGTATGAAACAGTATCTGTGGTTGATAACCTAGGAAATATGTATTGTGTATTGATTCTGTTAATAATAACTTGGATAAAGCATCATTATGGCATCATCGTCCTTGACGTATAAGCAAGAAATGCATAGGACAACTCCAAAAGGATGGATTCTTGGAGTCATTTGACCTAAAGTCAGATGATAGTTGCGAATCATGCTTACTTGGAAAAATGAGAAAGTCACCCTTCACAGGTTCTTGTGAGAGGGGTGAAGGTTTGTTGGATCTTGTACACACAGATGTGTGTGGGCCCTTCAAACACGCCACAAGGGATGCTAATCGTTATTATTTGACTTTTACTGATGATTACATTAGATATGGATATGTCTACTTAATCAAGCATAAGTCAGACACTTTCGAAAAGTTTAAGGAATTTAAATAGGAAGTCGAGAATCAATTGGGCAGGAACATTAAGATGCTTCGATCCGATCGAGGTGGTGAGTATCTTAGTTCAGAGTTCCTTGACTATCTTAGGGAATGTGGGATTGTCTCACAATTGACACCTCCCAGGACACTGCAGTTGAATGGTGTGTCTGAGAGGCGTAATTGAACCTTGTTGGATATGGTTCGTTCCATGATGAGTCGAGCTTCTCTACCAATCTCATTTTGGGGGTATGCCTTAGAGACTGCCGCCCATATCCTTAATCTAGTCCCTACAAAGAAAGTTGCCAAAACTCCTCATGAGATGTGGACTGGTAAAGTACCCAAACTAGACCACATCAAGATTTGGGGTTGCGAGGCTTTCGTGAGACGCGAGACTCATGATAAGCTCGAACCTCGAAGCGAGAGGTGTATTTTCATCGGCTACCCACAGCAATCCTTTGGTTACCTCTTCTACAGACCTAGTGAAAATGTGGTCTTTGTAGCTAGGAGGGCTTTCTTTAGAGAGAGAGAGAGAGAGAGTTCATAAGCCAAGGAAACAGTGGGAGGCAAGTTGATCTTGAAGAAATTCAAGAGTCAAGCGGTAAAGGAACTTCAAACCCTAGCACTCAACATTAGGAGGAAACTTCTGTTGAGCCAATTGACAAGTCTGTACCTCTGAGGCGTTCCACAAGGGTTAGGAATGCATCTGAGCATTACTATGGATTCCATATTACTGCAGAAGGTGATACACTTATCAGTGATGAGACCCTGATAGGTATGGATGAACCTATCAGTTATGCGGAAGCCATGGCAGGCCCCGAGTCTGCTAAATGGAAAGAGGCTATGGATAGCAAGATACAATCCATGTATGACAATCAAGTCTGGAACTTGGTTGAGAATGTACCAGGTCGTAAGACAGTAGGGTGCAAATGGATCTTCAAGAAGAAGACCGACCTCGATGGTAATGTACACACTTATAAGGCTCAACTGGTTGCAAAGGGCTTCTCTCAAACTCCTGGAGTGGATTATGATGAGACTTTTTCTCCAGTAGCCAAGATTAAGTCTATTAGGGTTATGTTAGCCATAGCTACATTTCATGACTATGAAATATGGCAAATGGATGTCAAAACCGCTTTCCTTAATGGAAAGTTGGCTGAGGATGTCTACATGAGTCAGCCAGAGGGTTTTGTCAGTACGGAGTACCCTACTAGAGTGTGTAAGCTTGAGAAATCCATTTATGGATTAAAGCAAGCACCTCGTAGATGGAATCTTTTCTTTGATGAGAAAGTCAAAGAATTTGGCTTTTCTAGGAGTGAAGATGAATCTTGTGTATATGTCAAGGCTAGTGGGAGTATAGTTAGCCTTTTGGTATTGTATGTGGATGACATACTACTCATAGGAAATGACATCCCAACTCTGCAGGAAGTTAAGTCCTGGCTTGGGAAGTGTTACTCTATGAAGGACCTAGGAGAAGCTGCCTATATTCTAGGGATAAGGATCTTGAGAGACCGGAGTAAAAGACTAATTGGACTTAGTCAGAGTACCTACTTGGATAAGGTGCTGAAGAGATTCAGCATGCAGGACTCCAAGAAAGGAGAGTTACCCATCCAAAGTAACGCCAGATTGAGTACGACACAAAGCCCTAGCACTGAGGATGAGATAGCAGAAATGAGTCGAATAACTTATGCTTCGGCTGTAGGATCGATCATGTATGCTATGACATGTACTCGACCTGATGTAGCCTTTGCCCTGAGCATGGTTATCAGGTATCAGGGGAACCTTGGCAAGGCACACTGGACTACGGTAAAGAATATCCTCAAGTACCTACGGAGGACTAAGGACTGGGTCCTTACCTTTGGTGGGAGTGATGACTTGAGGGTTGTAGGGTATAGTGATGCTAGCTTTCAGACTGATAAGATAATTTACACTCTTAGTCAGGCTGGGTCTTTACCCTAAACGGAGGAGCAATTTCTTGGAAGAGTTCCAAGCAAGAGACAGTGGCTGATTCAACTTGTGATTCATAGTATATTGTAGCTAGTGAGGCAGCAAAGGAGGCGATATGGCTGAAGAACTTCATTAGGGACCTTGGAGTTGTACCGGCTATTAAAGAGCCAATGGAAATTTTCTGTGATAGTGAAAGCGTTGTTACCTTAGCCAAGGAACCAAGGGATCACGGGAGATCCAGACACATCGATAGAAAATAACATTTTATTAGACATCAAATAGAAGAAGGACTCCTCGTGACAAAGAGGGTATCATCGGATGAGAATCCAGCAGATCCCCTCACGAAGGGACTGACTCGGGTTAAGCATCTCCAGCATGCTTGGAGCATAGGGCTGATGGATGATATTAGATTTAGTAGTTAGATAACCTCGAAAATTTTAAAGTGTAATTGACATTAGATGCTGAAGAAAAGGTGTTTTATTTATGAGTAAAGTGTTGCTATCTCTTTTCGATCGTTTACTATATTTCTTTTGCATGTTTTAACTTCCAGAATAATAATGTTTGGTATATAATATTATTCAAACCTCCACAGTCGGTCATATGTCGGAAGTAGGTATGAATCAAGACTGTCATGATTTGTTGCAGAGGTTTAAGGTGTTGGACATGGCTACAACAATCATGAGTGCTCATAAGTTCTGAGCGTTGGACTCAACCCACGCTCACTGGAATCACTTCATGGAATTTATCTCGAGTGATCGTGAGACGGTAACATCATATAATTCGTCAAACCTAGAGATATGATTTGTTACTTACGATTTGGTTATGCATTGATTGTACGAAAACGCATTGGTAACTCGATGTTATAAAATGTGCTTTTGTGTATAATTCAATGAGTGGTAGAACAAACATATGAGTCGAAGTTTATCAGTTCCTTCTTGGATTAGAAGCTGATATCTAGGCCCCTCGATGATTTTGTTTTGACCTATGTACCGGGCCCGGTCAGAACTAAGTTGATGTGTTCAATTAAGTTCTTTGTCAAACAAATCGGAAATTGGGAAACAAACTGCTGGACAATAAGTAAGACATTGTTCCATGTATTTGTCCGGCTGATATCTAGAACAGAGGATTATATGATCACTTAACTTAAATGGCGTATCATAATCTTCTCAGTTCCAAGAGACCTTGAAAGAGCTACGATTGCCGGTCGGTTCTTGAAGTACTGGAATTATAGTTATTAGACTTATCCAAGTGGGAGACTGTTGGATAAGGTGTCTAAGTCCATAACTATTTCTGGTCAGTACTTGACCCGACCCGGCGTGGTCCATTTGGGTTGCATGGCACCATGCAATTGGATAGACTAAATGAGAGAAATAAGATTATTAATATATTATAAGTTCTAATATATTAATAATATTATTTGATTAGTTTGATCAAGAATTAATTTAGAATTAATTATGTGATCAAAAGATAACAAATTAAATATATGGGTTGATTATGTAAATCATCCATATCTTGTATAGTGGGCTAAGAGGCTCCATGGATTATCAAGTTGGGTTCCACCCATAGGATGCTCCATGGGAGTTACAAACCCATGGGTCATGGAGATGAAGAGTCATGACACATTAGGGTTTACATGGTGTAACCCTAGATGTGTTAACACTATATAAGAGTCTCATTCTCCACCAAAATCGGTTACACACATATGAAACAAGAGGGCTAGGCTGATTTTAAGAAGTGTGTATTCTCTCAAAAGTCTTTCCAAGAGCATTTGGGGTTGTGTGAAGCATTTGAGGCATCACACTTGGGGAGCTAGGCTCACAAGGTTTCAAGGAACATAAGCAACAACAGGGTAAGTTATTCTATCTTTCATTCAATTTAAAAATTGTTCCCCATGTGTGCTAGATAGGAATATAACCTTGGAATTCAACTTTGCATGATAATTAGACAAACATAGATCCATGGTTATTAGGATTGCATGTACACTTAGGAAGTGTTAGAATGCTCAAAACCCATCACAAATAACAATATAAGCCCAGTATAAACCACAAAAATAAGACCCTACACTCCCCCCCTTGGTTTATTGTTGGCTAGCTTTATGGTTTCACCACAAGATGAACGTCAGAACCAACTAAAGCTCCTGCCCACAAATTCTGATCAATAGTCTTCGCGATCATGCAGTTAAAGTGTGTATGTCATGTTCACCAAGTCTCAGCAAATCCATAGGATCAACAATATGGAACTGATCCTTTTCCATCTTGATCACCAAAGAGGTTGTTGCCTCATCATATACCAAGAATTGAAGATTATTTAAAAAACCATTAGGTATAGGTTGAGAGAAAGGAATATTTTTTGTTTTCTTTATATGCGGCCACATAACGCTCATCATGGTTTTGTTGGTGCGCGAATCGATAACACCTTTGACCTTTCTAACGAATGAGGACGCTGTCGACAGACCTGCAAAGTTATACTTCGATTTGTCTTCTAGAAATTACTTAAACTCCCAGGCATTGGAATCATTTGTAGGATTGTGAAAGGGAGCATACACTAGCTCTGCAAGATCAACCTTAGTCCAAGAGAAAAAATCAACTTTCTTCTCATAGTATTCAATATTTCTGCTCCTCCGTTTCACAACCCGCATGTTCTTGTCAGCTTCAAATCCCCACATGTAAATACCTGAACGATCGTCGTATCTATCAGCAAATTTTCTTTTCCCAACTTCTTTGATGAACATCTGAGGTTGACCACCAGTTACATTCTGATAAGAATTCTTCAATAGAAGCATTTTATTTTTCTTTAATACACTTACTTTATTTTGCTTCTCCCTTCTCTCTTCAGCTGTAGTAGGACCGGAAGACAAATATTGATCAATGTTGGAATTTGGGGCAGGTCTAACCACCACCCTCTTAGAAGTCTCAGGTGCTTTTCCACTGTTAGAACTAGATCACTTGAACTCATCACCAAAATTTCCAATCATTTTGTCTTTGAGATCAAAGTAGAAAGTTGTTAGTCCACCAAGATTAGCTTGGAGTTCTGAGATATGTTTATTCTTTTGAGAATTTTCTTGTTCTAGCTCTGAAAGTCTCACATCAACTTCTCGATTAGCAGATCCTTTTCAATGGAATCCTGCTTCAAAATCAATATCTCTTGTTTAAGCTCAGAGATAGTATGTTGTAAGTCCTCATCACCTCCTTGTTCGGAACCAATACATATACCCTTTCCTCTAGACAGAGGAATAGAATCTTGAAAGGAAAGAATCTTGGCCAGCTTAATTGATGCAACATCGTGCTCTGGAGGTGGTGGAGCAAAAGAACTTCCTGAAGCAAAAGTTTCCTTATTTGCTATCAAATTAAAGTCATCGTCAAAATTAGGGCTCTAAATGTTTTGATGAACCTGGGCTGATTGAGCAATTGGGCCTTGAACATCTTCTTGAACCTGGGTTGGTTCAATGATTAGGATTTGAACATTTTCATGAACCTGGGTTGGTTCAATGATTACGCTTTGAACATTTTCATGAATTGGGGCTGGTTTAACTATACAAACTGATTGTTGTACTATCTCAGGGATAAGCACTCCCGGCCTTGGATCTCTCCGTCTTCACTTCTTTGGCATCAGTGAGGCATTTGGTTCATCTTTATCACTCCCATATGGAGATTCAACAGTAACAAAAACTGCTTGGGGAGGCTTCCTTGCAATAGACTGTAGTTCGTTGATAAGTGCATCCATCTATTCGGGCGTTGGAATGTTCGGTTTCCTGAAAATAATGATTTCAGTCTCTGTCTCAGCCGAGGTAATCACGACTTCATTGACTGTCTCCTTTAGTGGAACAAACAAATGAAATCTCATATCATCAATATCATCAGAATCATCATCATCATCATTGTTATCTTCATCATCATTCTTATCATCATCATCATCATCATCAGAGACTTCAACCGAACTACTGATATTTGACCTTGACGGTGTCATGTGTTCTTCTGCCACTATAGCAATTGGAGTATCAGAAACTTGGACACCTTCTGTCTCTGCAAATTTTCCAAATTTAACCAACTCTTTTAATCCTTGAAAGGAAACTTTGGCAGATTGTCTTGATTGCTTCATGAGCCTAATGGTGTTAGGACCCAAGGCTTTCATGTCCAAAGTATCAGAAGATCTCTCGATCTGAGGATATCTTTCATTCAGGATCATCTAAAGAAACTTGGGATACTTTAAGAACGAAGCATTCTTCCTCCCTTGGAGGTTCCTTTTCATTTCTTAAAAAACATAGTTTGAAAAGTTGTAATCCAGTTCATTGTTAATGCAACAATGGTTGTGGTTGCAGTCTGACTTATCTAATCAAACCCTCTTGATATTTGCATAATTAGTCATATTTTTAGCATGCGTTTTTACTCATTTTTAGCTAACTATGTGCATAATATGGACAAAAGGTACTTAATAATGCTTAAATTATGTTTTCAGTCCAAAAGGGCATGTTTGGAAGTAAAAGGAACAAGGAGAAGCAATTAGAGACCAAAGATTGAAGAAAGAAGGAATAACACACTCCTACTCGGCGAGTAGACGAGAGTACTCGGCGAGTACCCAAGAAGATTCCCAAAGATAAGTCAAGACTCCTGGCAACATACGGATTGTACCTGTACTCGGCGAGTCCACGAGTCTACTCGCCGAGTAGCCCCTGTTTTGTGATAACTATAAATATCAAGCCTTTATCCGAATTGGGGGATTTTTTTCTAGCTTTTTGGAAGGTGCATCTGCGATTGAAGAACCCTTTGAGGAGCTGAGAAACCCTAGTTTTCAATACTTTGAAGAATTAAGCCAATTTAGGTGATACATTCCACTTAATCTTAGAGATTCATCATGTTTAGCTTAGTTGAACTTGTTTTTGTGTTTGTTTTTACTACAACTATGAACTAAATTCGTTTTTGTTTCTGTTTGGGAAGACCAAGTAACTCCTATGGTTTAATTATTACTTTTTGATTGATTGTTTATTGGTGATCTATTAAATGAAGTTTGTTAAAGAACCTTATGCATTAACCACAACTATTTTCTGTTAATTGGAAGACAATTAAGCTGCATGAACATCTCTTATTTGTTAACCTCATATGTTTATGTGAACACTTATCATATGCTTAGGAATAATGAATATGAAACTAGGATTAACAAGAGAATGGGTAAATTAATGTGTGAGCTTGTTTGAGAAACCAACAAACAAGAGGTTAATTGAAACACCAATTTGCTTAACCAATTACAAATCTTATTTAATCCAAATAATTAAACTAGGGAATTAATTAGTTTAAACACTTGATCACTGCTTGAATTAATTAATTGTCTAAGGGTTAGTAGTAATGAACATGAACTTAACCACTATAGTTGGTAACCAATTGCAATTAATCTATCATAAATTCAAAAATAACCATAGGAGTGAATTGGTTGAACCTAAACAGAAACATCTTTATCAAATTTGGTGAATTAGTTACTTGTTTTCGTTATTTAGTTAATTAAGTGCTTAAGTGGTGTGTTTAAGTTTCTAGTCTTGTAAAACTAGAGAAAAACCCTTTTACTTTTATTACTTGCTTAGTTAAAATTACTTATTAGTTTAATTTCCGTTCCCTGAGTTCGACACCCTACTTATCCAACTATACCACTAAAAGACAGGTTCACTGCCTTTGTGTGCTAAATTTATTAACTAAAAGTAGGAATAAAACCAGTGCATTTTACACACATCAAGGTTTTGGCGCCGTTGCCGGGGAACGGTTCCAAAGTTAAATTTAATTCCTAATTTTATCGATCCTTTGTGTGAGTTTTCTTGCACAAAGTTATATTTTTTAGTAATACAGTAATTAGGCTAGGTTTTAGAAATTATTAGTTTAGTTTTAGAAGTCTTTTAATTAGCTTTAATTTTTTTAGTTGTAAACAGTCCACTCGCTGAGTGCAATCGCACCTACTCGGCGAGTTGATCGCTGTTTACAAAAGTATTTTTAATTTTTGTACTGTTTTATTTTTGTTCTTCTTACGCGTTTTTTCCTGTTTGTTTGCAGTTGTTTCATGACCCGAGGATCTGAATCACCTCTGGTCCCTCCTCTCGAAGACCCAGAATCCGCATTAAAGAGGAGCAAGGGAAAAGTTGTTGGAGAATCCGCTTCTTCAAAGAATTCTCCACTAAAGAACCTCAAGTCCATTTTCAGCAAGAAGAAGAGCAGCAAATCAGGAGCATCCAGCGCCTCTTTGACAATCGAAGACCCGATTAAAGAAGACACTGAGTATGAGACCGAGGAAGAAGAAGAACATACGTACGAGCATGGATCCGATTTTGAGGATGAGTTAGCTATCATGGCTAATATCGATGAAGTCCCCATGGGGGAATGGAAGAAGAGGATGCGCGATGACTCTGGCACGGGACTTGTGCAGCCCGCAATTCCCGCGACTGCTACTTTTGAGCTCAAGGGTCATATCCTAGCTTTACTTAAGGAAATCCCTTTCACTGGCAAAGATCACGAAGACGCCTACAAGCACTTGGATGAAGTTAATGATGTAGCTGATTATTTAAATGTTCCTAATGTGCTTCGGGAAACTCAGCTACTTCGCATGCTTCCGGTTACTTTGAAGGGTGCTGCAAAGGATTGGCTCAAGTCACTACCCCCCGGATCCATCACTACATGGGCCCAGCTGAAAGAAGAGTTCATTGATCAATTCTGCCCACCATCCAAGATATCCACGATCAAGAAAGCCATAGCCAACTTTGAACAACAAGCTGGAGAGTCACTATATGAAGCTTGGGAGAGGTACAAGAGGTTGTTAAGGAATTGTCCACATCACGACCTCAATAGTCAGCAAGAAGTCTCCATCTTTTATGATGGAGTAAATGTTAGAACAAGGCAATTACTTGACTCGCAAGGTCCACGTACGAAGAAGGCACCTCCAGTGATAAAGCAGCTAATTGAAGAATTCTCTAAGCATTTTAGAGAATACCATAATCCAAGAAATGATGTAGCTAGGGGGTCCGCCTATGCAGCTTCAGAAGACTTATCAGCAGTGATGGCCATGTTGAAAAACATGGATAGGAGGATGGACAAAATGGACCAAACGATACATGCTATACGGGTGGGGTGTGAAAACTGCAATGGGCCTCATCTTACTAGAGACTGCGACTTGGATGAAAATGGCAACAAGAAGGTGCAAGTTTGGTACTCAAGTGGGGACCGATATGATGAAGATTGGCGAAAACCAAAGAAAGAGTGGCTCCCTTATGAAGTGTACAAGAAGGATAAAGAGGAGAAGTTCATGCAGAAAGGAAGAGGTTTTTACCAAAAGGAGGAGCCAACACAAGAAAGAAAACCAAGTTTGGAAGAAATGCTAACCAAATTTGTAGCTGCTTCAGAAAAGAGACATAGTGATCATGATGCTGCAATTCAAACAAGGACCATGCTTAGAAACTAGCAAGCATCTATCCACAACATAGAAACACAGCTAGGGCAACTTGCTCAACAAATAAACCAAAGATCACCGGGCGAACTTCCTAGCAAAACCGAAAACAACCCACGAGGCGCGCACATAAACATAGTCACAACAAGAAGTGGGAAGATAATCACTCCTCTGGCCCCTATTCAGAATGAAGCACCAACTGAAATGAAGAAGGAAGATGAAGAAACTCAAGACAAAAGTCAAAACCTTCAATCTGCAGATCCTACTCGCCGAGTCCAGAATATGGACTCGACGAGTCCACTGCCAAATCCGAAAAATCAGTTCCTGAAAAACCCTTTCAGCCTCCAATGCCATATCCAGCCCGAGCTAAGAGAGAAAAACAGGAAGAAGAGTACCAGAAGTTTCTTGACCACATTAAGGCTCTTCAAATCAACATACCCTTCATTGAAGTTGTCGCACAATTGCCGAAATACGCAAAATTCCTTAAGGAACTTCTTACAAATAGAAGGAAGATGGAGGAAGTGAAAAAGGTGGTACTTAATGAGAATTGTTCAACTGCCATGCTCAACAAACTACCAAAGAAGAAGGGTGACCCGGGAAGCTTGACTTTGCCTTGTCAATTTGGCAACTTAGCTACCACTCATGCTTTGGCTAATTCAGGAGCAAGTGTGAATTTAATGCCTTATTCATTCTTCAAAAAGCTGGATCTCCCGGAACCAAGACCAATTCATATGGCGATTCACTTAGCAAACAAGACAATCACTTTTCCAAGAGGAATATGTGAAGACTTATTGGTCAAGGTAGACAAATTTGTATTTCCCGCATATTTCATAATTCTAGATATGGAGGCGGATCCTCAAGTCCTAATCATCCTTGGAAGACCCTTCGTCAACATGACAAGTGCTATAGTGCACATGAGAGATTCGAAGCTCACTTTGCGGGTAGGAGATGATTCGGCTACTTTTGGGGTGGATCAAGCTATGAAGCATGCAAGGAATAGTGATGACATGGCATTCTCAATTGACATGCTGGATGAATTGATGGAAGAAGATGAAGATGAAGATTCCAGCAAGACCACCATTTTTGATGAAGAATTTGATGCTGAAAAAGACTTAATGGAGATCGAGAGGTTGTTGGAAGAAGCTGAGTATGAAGAAATATTGAAGCAATCTGAAATATCTACTCGGCGAGTAGGGCCGATCTACTCGTCGAGTCCAATCGAAGAAAAAGCAGAATTCGTGAATTCAGCTGTAAACTCGCCGAGTACCTTACCTACACTTGGTGAGTCCCTCATGCAGATTGAAAAATCATAGCTCAAAACGTTACCAGATCATTTGGAGTATGCTTTCCTCGAAGATGGTAATCAAAAGCCAGTGATAACAGCATTTGACCTCTCTGAATCTGAAAAGGAAAAGGTAGTACAAGTTTTGAAGAAGCGGAAGCGGGCCATAACATTGAGCATCACCGACATCAAGGGGATAAGCCTCTCTTATTGTTCTCACAAGATTAACCTGGAAGAAGGAGCAAAGTAGGTTGTGCAGCACCAAAGAAGACTAAACCCAAATATGCAAGAGGTGGTCAAGAGAGAATTGGTCAAGCTTTTAGATGCGGGAATCATATATTCCATTTCCGATAGCCCGTGGGTGAGTCCGATCCAAGTGGTGCCCAAGAAATGAGGGATCACGGTCATAACCAACGAGAAGAATGAGCTTATTCCGACACGAACGGTAACCGATTGGAGAGTGTGCATCGATTATCGTAAGTTAAACGATGCCACTCGTAAAGACCATTTTCCCTTTCCTTTTATTGATCAAATGCTAGAAAGATTATTGGGCCATAGTTATTATTGCTTTTTGGACGGGTTTTCGGGTTATTTCCAAATACCCATAGACCCAATGGACCAAGAAAAGACCGCATTTACTTGCCCAAGTGGGACTTTTGCTTATCGACGCATGCCCTTTGGGTTATGCAATGCACCCGTGACATTTCAAAGGTGCATGACAACCATATTCCACGATATGGTGGGAAAATTCATGGAAGTCTTTATGGACAATTTTTCTGTCTTTAGATCTTCCTTCCATGATTGTCTCACGAATATTGACCTAATGCTTGCTAGGTGTGAAAAGACCGACTAAGTCCTTAATTGGGAAAAATGTCACTTTATGGTCAAGGAGGGTATAGTTTTAGGCCACAAAGTTTCCAAATTGGGAATTGAGGTGGATAGGGCAAAGATTGACACCATTGCCAAATTACCCCCACCAACTAATGTGAAGGGCACAAGAAGCTTTCTAGGACACGCGGGTTTTTACCGGCGTTTTATAAAAGCTTTTTCTAAAATAACTAGACCTCTAACACAATTGCTTTTAAAGGATGAACCATTTAATTTTACTAAAGAGTGTTTAGAGGCATTTGAATTCTTAAAAGAAAAATTGACTAATGCCCCAATTATTGTTGCCCCAAATTGGGATTTACCATTTGAAATAATGTGTGATCCTAGTGATTTTGCATTAGGAGCTGTCCTTGGTCAAAGGGTTGATAAGCACTTTCGACCCATATATTGTGCTAGCAAAACTCTAAATCCGGCCCAAGAGAATTACACCACCACTGAAAAAGAATTATTAGCTGTGGTGTATGCCTTTGATAAATTCCGCCCTTATTTGGTTTTATCCAAAAAAAACTGTTTTTACTGACCACTCTGCTATCAAGTATTTGTTTGCCAAACAGGATGCCAAGCCAAGATTGATACGATGGGTTCTACTTCTTCAAGAGTTTAATATCAAGATACGCGACAAGAAAGGAATGGAGAATGTAGCAGCCGACCATTTATCAAGGATAGAAAACCCGCAACTGCAAGAAGATAAAGTTGGAGATGACTTCCCGGACGAGTACATTATGGTGACCGCGGGAGAAGAGCCATGGTTCGTAGATATATCTAATTACTTAGCTACCAAATACATCCCAAAAGATTTTAGCAGTCAAAAAAAGAAGAAATTCTTTTCTGAATTAAAGTATTACTTTTGGGATGAGCCATACCTCTTCCGAAGTTGTGCGGATGGGATCATACGAAGATGCGTGTTCGGGAAGGAAAGCCGAGAGATTTTGGAGCATTATCATAGCGGGCCCACGGGTGGACATCATGGAGCACATTACACTGCTAAGAAGATCTTTGACATTGGGTTTTATTGGCCTACAATTTTTAAAGATGTAGCCCAATTTGTCAAAGAATGTGATGCATGTCAAAGAGCGGGAAACATTTCATCCTGAAATGAAATGCCACAACATAGTATTCAAGTGTGCGAAGTATTTGATGTGTGGGTATCAATTTCATGGGACCATTTCCCATGTCCAAAGGCAACAAGTACATTTTAGTGGCGGTAGATTATGTATCCAAGTGGGCGGAGGCACAAGCTTTGCCAACTAATGATGGTCGGGTGGTGGTGCGGTTTTTGAAGAAACTATTTTGGAGATTTGGGGTCCCAAAAGCTCTTATTAGTGACCGAGGCACTCATTTTGCCAATGATCAACTAGAGAAGGTGCTAAGGAAATATGGGGTAACCCATCAATTTTCTACATCCTACCATCCACAAACTAGTGGACAAACCGAACTAACTAATAGAGCTTTAAAGAGAATCTTGGAGAGATCAGTGGGAAGCAATCGGAAAGAATGGTCGGACAAGCTAGATGATGCACTATGGGCCTTCCGAACAGCTTTCAAAACACCTATTGGTACTACACCATATAGGCTAGTTTATGGAAAGAAATGCGAATGAATGCTCTTGAGGAACTTAGGAATGATGCCTACACTAGCTCTCTAATTTATAAAGAGAAAACCAAGAGTTGGCATGATAAGAGGATCAAGGACAATAAAGAGTTTCATGAAGGGCAAAAGGTGTTGCTTTTTAATTCATGACTCAAACTTTTCTTGGGCAAACTCAAGTCAAGATGGGATGATCCTTTTATAGTGAAGAAGGTGTTTCCACATGGTGCTATAGAGTTAGTTTCAAAAGATGGTACCCCTTTCAAGGTCAATGGACATAGAGTCAAAAGGTATGAAGAAGGAGTCCCAAGAAATTAAGACATGGAATAAGGGCTATTGCTGGAAGGAAATGCAGCAACGTAGAAGGGAAGGAGTCCAGCTAATGACTCTTTAAAAAGAAGCGCTTCCAGGAGGCAACCCGAGTTTAAGAGTTTGCCTTTCTTTTTCCTTTATTTTCTTTTTAATTTCTTAGGATTTGTTTTATTCTCATTTTTCTTCTGAAAATACGTTTTTAAATGATTGCTTAAGGGAAATCAATGCTTAGAGTGTGGGGTGGTGGTTTAAAAATAAGAAAAAAAATCGATTTTTGTTCAATTTGCATGCTTTACTCGCCGAGTACAAGCACAAATCCCAAGAAAATCGCGAATACGCGGGTCTACTCGGCGAGTAGCACTTTTCTACTCGGCGAGTAGCCAACTTACACAGATGGTTTATAATCTGTAAAATAAGGGTTTCACTCATTTTTACACACACACTCGCCGTGCACAACCTCTCTTAAGCAAGTTCTTCACTTTTTGCAAAATCTTCAACTTTCAAGAGTCAAGGCACCATGTCCAGAAGAGGTCAAACTTCAAGAGGGGGAAGCCAAGGAGATATCCTGTGGCTATCTTTCCACCAAATCACCTCAAAATCATCTCAAGCCTGTGCCAAAAACAAGCTAGAAGCTTTGAAGCAGAAAGAGATATACTTACCGAATGCAATAGACTGGGATTGGCTGGGAAAGGTTGGCCCAGAGGAGGAATTGACACCATATTTGGTGAAGGAACGTAACATGGGGGATTCTAACATCATATGTGATGGTTGGCTTCAATTGTTTAAAATCCAGGAACCGGTTTTCGCTGAACTATGTTGGGAGTTCTTTGCTACCATCTCATTCCGGGGTGGTAGTGAGTACTACAATCTTAATACAACTTCTTTTTCTCATGGTGGGGAGCTGCGACAATGAAGCATGGCTGAGTTTGCGTGGAGGCTTGGAATCTATGACCAAAGCGTCATGCTAAATAAAGACTTTGAAGCTTTCTTGGAAATTTTCCACAAAGATCTCCCCGAGGCAGTGGTTGCATCTACCTGGTGGAACACTATTGCCAACCTGGTATACATTCCATCCACCGCGCAGGAGGGCCACATCCGTTCACCAGTCCACCGTCTCATTCATCGCTTCGTCGCTAGCACGATTAACATGTGAAAGGACGATGACAAGGTCCTGACCCTTGACATCTTCTATCTTTGGAGCATTATCATTCCTGATGTTTTCTGTAACCTCCCTTACTGCATCGCCAAATATCTTGCGGAGGGGGCGGTTAAAGAGAATGTGACCTCCAAAATCCATGGAGCAATGTTCGTGACAAGACTTGCAAGGTCCTTTGGGATCTTGGATTTGCAAGAAGCAAGGGCGCTGATGGTCATTTCTCCCCCTCCATTCAACACCACGCTATATAGGAGGGAAAGGATTGTGGAGAATTTTGGAGATTCCTTTTCAATTCCACATGCGGATGAACCGGTTATTCCCGAGGAGCCGGGAAGGCGGGTGAGACAAAGAAGCAAGCAGGTATGGGAAGACCCACCGGTTATTCCGGTGGAAGAAGAGAACGATGGTTGGAATCAGATTGAGTACCGGTGCTATTTGGATGATATTGGAAGAGGAGTCAACTATAACAATCAATCATTTGAATATCTTTTCCAACAAATGAATATCGCACCGAGACCCGGACCCGGCTACCCCTACATTATGAGTTGGGAGGAAGGGATGAGGAGAAGGCATGAAGAAGGAGGAAGTGGAGCTGGAGGAACTAACATGGAGGAAGAAGAATGAAGAATGTTTCTTTTGTGTTTTTAATTTATTTTCGTGATGTTTGATTTGGACAACTTGTTAAACTTGGATGATTTTATTTCTTGTTAGGACCTTTATTGCTTTCACCGTTGGTTGCATATTTTTCAGGGTTGGAAGGTTAGGATGCATATAGAAGTTTTAAGGGTCAAGGCTCAAGTGAGGAAGTGAGAAATGTTCAATAAGAGTGCGAAGTTTTGTCATTAAGGTTGAGTCCGTTAGAGTTGGGAGTGATAGAGAGAGTTGCTATTGAAGTAGGGTCACTGAAATACCCCCAATTCAGAACCTTAATCGAGAAGAAAACAAGTTGGAAAAGTTTTTCTCAACATAGCGCCTAATCGCCGAGTGCACAATTTCTACTCGGCGAGTACATGGGTAAATTCACGATACACTTGCAAGCTGGCAACAAACTCGCCGAGTACACGATTATACTCGCCGATTTTGTCAACATTTTTCGAATTCCAAAGCTGTTTTGGGCACTTCCACTGCAGTACTTGTCCATTTTTCATGAAGAGTCATTGCTGGAGGTATCTAGGAGCTTTGTCCTACATTCTTGAGTTATTTGCATGTCTACCATACGAGATTTTGACACCGAAGACATGGATGAGCTGTTCCCATGTCTAAAGTCAATTGAAGATGGAGCTAAAGAGAAGAGATATCAACCTAGCGACTGCTACCCTAGGGGAGTTTGTTCCAATTCTCTCTATATGTCATGTTTTTATTTTTCATGCATAATATGCAATGAGGGCATTGCATAAAATAAGTGTGGGGTAGGGGGTTGGTTACATCTTAGTAAATTTAGAATCTTAATTTAGGACTAATTATAAAAATTTTGCATACCA
The DNA here is from genome assembly GCF_051521515.1 of Lactuca serriola. NCBI lineage: Eukaryota > Viridiplantae > Streptophyta > Magnoliopsida > Asterales > Asteraceae > Lactuca > Lactuca serriola. The sequence goes on from NC_136410.1 coordinate 288,620,791, forward strand.
AAAATGTGACTTAGGAATTAATTTAGAAAATTTTGGTAAAAAGTAATTAGGATTCCATGTTAGAGTTATGTTGATGATTGCATGAAAACCCAAATGTTTAGTTGAGCCTATATACGTTCTAGTGCATTTGTGGCTTCCTTATTCTAGTGAAATCATGGGACAAAAACACGACCTCGCTTAGCCCGAAGGATGCAATATGTTTAGCATCGTGTACCAGAAATGTATCCAGGAAAATTATTATCGTTAGCCAATAAAGGTTGAAGCTGAGCGCCCCTGCTTAAGCATGTAGGGTTTTGAGTGAAAAAGTGAGGTACATGTTAAAAAAAAAGAGAGAATTACAAGAAAAGTTTGAAGAATTTTGGAGCAATTAAAGTGAAAATCAAAAGATCAAAATTCCAAGAAATTCAAAAAGTTGAAGATACCAAAAATCAAACAACAAGGTGGTGAATTCAAAGAAATCAAAGAGCAAATGCCAAAGAAATAAAGAATTCCAAAGAGCTCCAATGTGGTATCATAAATCGTAATTCTAGATTATGTATGCTTGGGTTGCTCAACCAAAAATACCTTGAGGGTAGGAGGTTTTTTGCGGATGGATTCGGAGGGATGCATAAAATGAGCATTGTTCGGGATGAGTGGGCGAATGTTTATGAGGATTGTGAGTATTTAGAGTATGGGGGTATTTAGGAAAATTTTAGACATAAATGCATGCGTTGCGGTCTTGGCATAATGGCTGGGTTAGATTGGAGTTGTTATATATGGTTCTAATATGTTAAAATTCAGTTTTGCTTGGGGGCAAGCAAAAGTTAAGTGTGGGGTATTTTGATATTTGGATAATTAGTTATATGTTTAGCACGCATTTTTGTTTCTGTTTGGGAAGACCAAGTAACTCCTATGGTTTAATTATTACTTTTTAATTGATTGTTTATTGGTGATCTATTAAATTAAGTTTGTTAAAGAACCTTATGCATTAACCACAACTATTTTCTGTTAATTGGAAGACAATTAAGCTGCATGAACATCTCTGAGTTGTTAACCTCATATGTTTATGTGAACACTTATCATATGCTTAGGAATAATGAATATGAAACTAGGATTAACAAGAGAATGGGTAAATTAATGTGTGAGCTTGTTTGAGAAACCAACAAACAAGAGGTTAATTGAAACACCAATTTGCTTAACCAATTACAAATCTTATTTAATCCAAATAATTAAACTAGGGAATTAATTAGTTTAAACACTTGATCACTGCTTGAATTAATTAATTGTCTAAGGGTTAGTAGTAATGAACATGAACTTAACCACTATAGTTGGTAACCAATTGCAATTAATCTATCATAAATTCAAAAATAACCATAGGAGTGAATTGGTTGAACCTAAACAGAAACATCTTTATCAAATTTGGTGAATTAGTTACTTGTTTTCGTTATTTAGTTAATTAAGTGCTTAAGTGGTGTGTTTAAGTTTCTAGTCTTGTAAAACTAGAGAAAAACCCTTTTACTTTTATTACTTGCTTAGTTAAAATTAGTTATTAGTTTAATTTCCGTTCCCTGAGTTCGACACCCTACTTATCCAACTATACCACTAAAAGACAGGTTCACTGCCTTTGTGTGCTAAATTTATTAATTAAAAGTAGGAATAAAACCAGTGCATTTTACACACATCACCTCCCTTCCTTCAATAAATGCAACTCACAAAGTCGTTCCCTAGAAACCTCCAATAAGGTGGCAACAACTTCTTGATGGTGGGGGGGATAGGTTCCTTCATAGCACATCTTCTCTAGTACTTCCTTCACTTGATTAATAGGGTACTTAATTGGGAATGTAGGGGCATCACCAAATTCAAGCACTTTGCGAATAACTTGCTCAGAAACAACTACTTTAGTTCCCTTAACCACTAATTCAATAGAACCAGCTCCATCCGCTCCCTAAGTATTGATTGAAGCATTTTTCCAGAAATCAACAATCAGGTCCTTGAAGATGACTAGATTTGAATGCAAAGCATGAGAGATTCTGCAATTATTCAAACCCACGATCATAGATTTGAATTCTTTATGAACAACAGGTGGATCCATAAGATATCCAACAACATTGTGATTTTCAAAACACTTTAACTGATTTGCCATTTATCTGCACCAAACGATTCAAATGAGAATATATAAAAATTAAAATTAGAATTTATTTTCTCAAAAAAAACAAGTTTGTTCCAAAATTTTGATTTCAGTCAGTCTAGAGTTGTTTATGGTTGATCAAATTCGAGATTTCGGTCAAAGTCAAGCCTTCCATCGTTTTCGGTCAAACCACATTTGACCAAAACGTTTTCAGTCAGCGTAATTGGTTTTTCGGGTGAATTACTTGATTTCGATCAAGTGAAAGGTTTTCGGTCAAAGCAAATGCTTTTTCTGTCGGATCCGGATCAAACCGAAGACTCGAGAAAAAACCCGACAATTCATATGTTGACAGCTTCGCCGGAAATTACTGTCAACACACCGAAGAACGCCATTAGCTAACTGTAAACACCTCAAAAACACAGTAAAAGGGAAGCAAGATGTTCGTACTATGCATACCTAGAGAAATTTTTCAATAAATCGGGTGAGGTTTGATGATTTTTTGAACCGAAAATGAAGTTTTCTCGATGAACTGCAGAGGTTTTCGTCTAGGGTTTTTGAGAGAAAGCAATAATTTGATTTTGGTGTGGATATTGAGAAATGAAGCGTAAAGGAAAAGAATCCTTTTATATTTAAAGAGATTGGGTTCTCGGCCTTTTGGGCCACCAAAATCAATGGGCTTCTCTTAAAAACTTAATTCGTTTCATAGATAAACAAACAATAACATAAAATAAAATTTGAAGTAGAATAAAATAAAATAAACACACTTAAATAAATAAATAAATAATGCACTCAAAATAAAATATTTTTAGATTTTTAGATTTTATGATTTTTGTTTGAATTTTTTTTAATTTTCTCCCTAAATTTGTGCATAGTGGGAAAATATGAACAAATTTAACAGAAACAAAAATATAATATGAAATGTACAGAACATAGACTTTTGGGATCAAAATTGTCAAGCAATTCAATATCGTTTATCACCACACACATATATGTTTAACTCTGGTCAATCACCAATATTGTGGTCCACTTAAAGACAATGGACATTGACAAATCTGACAGATTATAAATGACAAGACATTGTGATTACATTCCTAAACAATATTTATAAATAGACCACTTTTCTGACGAAGACCAAGGATATTGTTGTCCATGTAAATTCAGCAGCGAGATCTACAAACAACCTTTAGTTAATTTAATTTTGTGTACACCAGAACGTGTTCCCCAATTCACAACATACCCTAGCAATCAAGGAATTCCAAAGAGCTCTTTACTTTAGGTGAGTGCTCAATTATTTAAGAGACAAGATAGATATAGAGATGCATATGTTGTACCCCAGGTCGGATCTTTTTCAATCAGGCAGAGGGGATAACAGATGACTAACACAGATAGAGTGATATAAAGATGCATATGTTGTGTCCCAGGTCGGATCTTCCGATCACACAGAGTGGAAAACTTATGGCTAACATAGATAGATAGAGAAGTGCATAGAAATAGAGGTGCAAATGTTGCGTCCCAGTTCGAATCTTCTGATCACACAAAGGGGGCAACATATGAATGACAAAGAGGATAAGAAAGAAAAACAATTTCACACAGACCTACTTTATCAGAACCCCCAATCACCCTATCAGCACCAGAATTAAGGACATAAGTTCGTACATCAAAGAATTGTTGAGCCATAGTTCTAGATAATTAACTTTAATGTATCTCATAGGCTCCCTTGTTTATCTCATTGCTCGATCTATTCAAGCGTCGTGTGGTCAGTCCAAATTTAACTATCTAAGTCCATATGAGTTAACACTGTCAAGTCCTTTCATTGTCAGTTGTGTCTAGTCCTTTAATTTTGAATCCTTCGTGCCTACCAGAACATTGAACACAAAGTCTAAACAATTTAGCTTCATTGCATGACACGCATTTCAGATTGCTCCTTAACACTAAACTTCATATCATCCCTAAATTTGTGCATGGAGAAGAAATTAAATAAAGAAATATGCAACATTAAACACATAGAAAATAAAAATAATAAAAAGTAAATAAATATTAGAAACTTAATCTTCAAAACGAATCATTTTTAAAGCCCACAAGCACATCGAAACGACCTTTACTAAAGGGTTTTGATGGGATTAAAACAACTTTTAATCTAAGAAGATCGATTAGATCTTGAACAAGTATATGAATATAAAACAGTTAACAACGCAATAATAAGAACAAACAACTTGAATCAAACGTGTCGAATGATTAAATAAAATCCTTAGAAGAGCTCGATTAAGAACATCAACTGTAAAGGATTAGAAGATTACAAGAACGATTACAGAAAAATATGTTACTCTTGATCAATCGCTGTATCGATAATCTCTAGAATCTTAACCTAATATGCATGCAAGCGATAACTTATATACAATACATAAAAGCCTCTCGGTTGGACAGGCCCAAACCGGAGAATAAAAGGCTAATCTAACGAGCCCAAAAGACGCAACATCAAAACTCTTTTCAGCCCAACAATCTCCCCCTTTGCGTCAATTTGGAGCGAGACTTTCACTTTCTACTTGGGCCGGCGGCTGAAGCTGGTACCTTCTTCTTCACGGTACTAAACAGACACTTGGTTATGGAAAGGATGGTCTGTCTAAACCGGATGTACCAATTGATCATATCATTGAAGTATTTGATATCATCAGCCGAATTGTCTTTACACTGCTTGATGATGAATAAGATGTGCTCCAAGCAAGTTGTAGTGTAAAGATGTTTGTCAGCTAAAGCGAAGAGACATTTATGTCCTTCGGCTCTAGTGAACATCACAGAGTTTCGCCTCGAATCTATCTTGCCCATCAGCATTTGATTCAGATCACTGGCCGATCCCACAGGCTTGACTTTCGGTTTCTTCTTAAAAACTGTGGCAACCTCCTGATCCATTAGGGCCACCTCCATGATGTAGCATGCCAGCATCCTTTTGACATGGTCTAAGATGGGACCATATTCGGCTTCGTTTGTCAGCAGGATGTTGTACAAGACTATCCAATCATGAGGGTTCAGATTGGGCAGATCCGCCAGAGAGATCATGTATGCAGTTCTTGCAGATCCTCGGATAAGCTTGAACTTGACGTTTGTGAATCTCCCCACGGCAAAAGGCTTCATCACCCAAACATTGACAATCTTCTGGGCGCTCCATGTAAGGAATTGAGGGCGAGCGGCCTCCAGGTAAAAGTCAATGAGCTCCCTGTCAAGCTCATCGTTCGGATGCGGGACTTCGAAAATGTTGGAGAAGGCGTGGAAGATGAACGCCTTTCGAGTCAGCGGCATATCAAATTGCGAATCGACCGAGTTGATGCAGTCGAACGATATCACCGGCTCGAGCCATAGTATGCTTGGAGTCTCTATGGCCTCTTTTATCAACCGATCCCTGGTCCAGGCAGGGAAGAGCAACTTTCGGCTCTCAAGGAGATCGTTGGCTTCTTTTTGTTTACGTTCGGCTTCTTCAGCTTCACGTGCCACACGACTGACATCGTCATCAGTATTGCGACTGTTCTTTCTCTTTAACATGTCCGCAATAGTCTCCTTGTCTTCATCTTCATCTTCATCTCCATCCTCTGCTATGTGTTTGCCCTTGTTCTTCACACCCGAACCCGAGGCATGACCAGTTTGGGGTGGTTCGGTTGTGTGAGTAGCGTTGGAGGACGGAGGTGGTTTCGATCCTTTCTTCTCTTCTCCCCCTTGTTTCGGAATGGACACGAAACTGGGTAGGCCTTCAATTTTACTCAATAGATCCATGGCCGGAGAGAGTTTCTCAGCGAGGGTACGCCTCACCGAGTGATTGAGGATGGGGTCGTGTGCTTCGAGGATGTTAGATAGAGCGGCGTGGACATCTGAAACACACGTCTTGATGATTTCCCTTTCGGATCGAAGAGCCTCCAATTGTTGTTCGGAGTTGGAAAGTTGGGTGCTCTTGACCTTGAGGGCAGTAGTCTTACTCGCCAGGACGTCCATCAGTTTATTTTCAGCCGCAAGATCCTCTTGTAGTTTTGCCAAGCGGGCATCGATGGAGGCACGGAGTGCCGAGTTGTCGTCGCTAAGGTTTTGTCTGAGGGTAGCGAACGAGGATAACTCCGTCTTTACCAACTGGGCCAATTGATTGACAAGTGGTTCCAGAGTTGTTTTGGTGGCATCGGCGCTTTCCTTCATAGACTGCAGCAGGATTGTAGCGTCATGGAATAGTTTATCGACTTTTTCGGTCGCAGCCTCACAAGCGCGGGTGGAGGCGTCTATTGCAGCAGTAGCAGAGGCCACTGAGTCATGTTGAGCCCTAGAGAAGGCATCAACTATCCTCTGAAGGGCAGCTTCAGATAAGGATGACTGCTGATTGGAAGAGGAGGCGAGAAGTTGATCAACCTTCTCGTTCAGCTCGCGGAGATGCTTCTTGGTTACAGGAGCATCATCCTCCTCATCACTTTGAACTTGAAACGGACTATAGTAGACCGAATCAAAGTTCAGGTGATCACCACCTAGGTATTGATCATCGCCATCGGAGGCGTCTTCTGGAGATTGAGGTGGAGGTGAAGCTGGGGGTGTTATGGGTTTGGTTGGTTCAGGTTGAGTAGGTGGGGGGTTAGTTTCGGGTGGTGGTTGTGTATGGGTTTCGGTTTGTGGAGGTTCGGTTACGGGAGGGGTTTCGGTTACAGGTGGTGTTTCGGTTGAGGTGGTGAATATGGGTGGAGGTATAGGGAATGAGGTTGGTGGTATAGTAGGGGTTATGGTGGGAATGGAAATAGGTATTGTGGGTGGAGGGGAAGGAACTGGGGATTGGTGAAGTTCCATCTCCGGGGTTGGGGACCGAGGGGGTGTGTTGCCTCGTAGAGGAGAGACATCGCCTTGTGATCCCTCAGCGTCCGAACTCTCAACTTCGGATTCACTTGATGAGGAGGAAAGGATTAGCTTTCGCTTTTGTTGGGTCTTCCTCCTTTTCGGTTGTGGTGACGAGGCAGCCTTCGGTTGTTTGCGCTTCTTGGGAGTAGGTTTTGGGGCTTTGGATGGTTTCTTCCCCTTGTCTGCCTTCTTACCCCTGGCCACCGGTTTGTCGGCATCATGGATCGATCTCAACATGTCCGGTGTCAGTTCCCTCGGACCAGATGGCCCTAACTCCTTGATCGCCTTGATCATACTGCTGTCTGATGGCACACTACCATACATTGACTCCGGGATAGAGCCAATGAAGGAGAATTTCGATGCAGCGGATACGATGATCTTCGTGGTGTGGAACGTACCAATCGAAGACATCGGTGCACCGTCAGCAGTTTGGACATCGAACCTGTCCATAGCCCATCTTGTGATCAAGATCCAGAATCGGGCTAGTGACACCTCGGAGTGTCGGGAAGCGGAAGAGAGGCTCTGAATCAGTTGTTGCCAAAGGACAAATCCGTAGTCCAGATTGATCCCGTTGTACACCGCATACATAATCGACAGGAAAAGACGACTGGCCCCGTTCGATCCTGAGCTTCGTTCTGACAGTCCCTTGAAGAGAACTGTAAATAACCCATTCCATTGGGGCGGTAGGCATGACTTCTTGAATCTGGCGACGGAGGTGAGAACTTCCGTGTAGCCCATGTTGTAGAACATGCTGTAGAGCATACCAACCGGAATTGTCTCCGGGTGAACACGCGATGGGTCAGCAGCAAACCCAAGCATAGAGCAGAAGCGAGAACGAGAAATCGACGTCTTGTGTTCCGCCACTTCGAAAAAGACTCTGTCAACGGCCTTGTCGTAATAAGCCGTTGCGTAGACCTGAGATAGGGCCACCATTGGCACCGTTTCAATCCGTGACAGTGCCGGAGCAAGCTGGGAGTATTTGAGACACTCGATGACCGGCGACATGTAGGGATCATAGGCCAGTGGGTTCAGATCAATCACGAGGCATTGCTGAGGACGGATTGGAAGAATCTGAGAAGTAGCATGGACGGAAGAGGATTCAGCCATTGTTGCAGGTTGGAGAAGAAGATAACCGGGAGAGAGTTTGGAAGTATTTTTGCTTTGGAAATTATGGGGCAGTAAAGAGGTAAAAGGTGGTCTGGATGGGTTTTTATAGTAGGTGATAGGAGAGAGAAAGATCGATTCAAATCTCTTATGGAAATATGGAAGGGTTTTTGAGTGACTGATTGGTGACAGTTGGGACGTGCGATGATCACGTAGGAGAGAGAGTGTCAGATTCCTAGGATCACGCCGCCCAATAAGTGCCGGTTCAGAGAGAGGAACCGTTTCCATTTCCACACGCGCCATTAATGCCAGATGGATGACGCTTCAATACTGCACACGCGTCCAAATGTGTCAGAAAAAGCGCGACCTCTTCAAATTCACGCGCCCGCCTTTTTTTTTTTTACCGTCGTTTGAATTTCTATCCTTTGAACTTCCGCCGCGTCAGCATCTTTTTGTCTTTTTCCCTTTTGAATCAGCTGTATTCAATTGAGGACCCACGTGGCTAATTTTTGGCCACAACTTCATTAGTAATCCCTCAGTAATAAACCAGCCTGTAAAATAATTAGTAACGGAATTTTGAAAATCTAGGATTTTCGTGCTAAGAGTGTAAAAGATAAGGAAATAAAGCAACCCTTTTTGGAATAATCTGTGATGTCAATTATGACACGAAACTGATGATCCCGGGCACGAATCTCTTCCTTCAAGATCAAGAAAGACCTCAAAGTGTTAGTGTGGAATCCCGTTGAATTACGATCAAACATTTATTAATAAATGTTGAAAGGCTTCTTTTAATAAGACTAATTAAGGGTGGTTTCGCTTTGATTCAACAATTCAATTCTTGATATAAGAACGAAAGTGAACAAAGTACTTGTGAGACCGGTGTAGTCTGTTGAACAAGTAGGTTGGAGTTGATTTTTAAGTGACTTGGATAAGTATAAAATCTCAGATAAAAATTATAACTGGATCCCATGGGAAGAAATGTTATGGTGTGTAACAATTTCACTGGAATCGAAAAAAAAAATTGAGATTTCATGAAGGTACATTCGTCAATTCATTGGTGAAAACTTGATCAAATTAATTTGTCACCGTCAATTCTTTGGTGTTGAATTTTGGGTTTCACTCAGCTCGTAGTGGCACGAAACTAAGATCATAAACACAGATGTTGTGTAACCATAAACCTCAGTGGTAGTTTCTGAGAGTCTCAAGGGTTACAGTGATGAAACGAATGTTATGGAGAAGTGTAATGGGGATGGTGAAAGAAGACATAGTACCTCTGCTGCGAAAGAAAGGACCAAGCAGGAGACTCTTAACTCATGTGAGAAGAGTGTGAGGTAGCTCACGATTAGAATAAATAAGTTAGCCGTATTGGGAAGACAAGGTTTGTGTATACCAAGTCGTGAAGGCAATTATTCAAAATCTTATGAGGCTTGGGACACATACAGCAGCATGCTTCTAGGGACACTTAAGTAATTCAGCAAATATATCCCCATAAGTAAACGAACATACAAAAAAAATAAAAACATATTTTTGGAGTGTTTGAAATTTATATAAAAAAAATAAAAAAAATAAGATAAAAACATATATATATATATTTTTTTTAAATTAAAAAATAGAAAAGATAAAAAAAAATAAGACAAGAAGAAAAAAAAAATGGAAAAACCGAACCCGAACGTTCGGTTGGTTTCGGTTGGAAAAAGTTGAAAAACCGAACCCGAACCTTCGGTTGGTTTCGGTTCAGGAAAATTTTGAAAAACCGAACCCGAACCTTCGGTTGGTTTCGGTTCTTGAAAATTTTGAAAAACCGAACCCGAACCTTCTTGAAGTTCCGGTCTTTGAAAATTTTTAAGAAACCAAGAAGTTTAGAGATAATAAAAAAACTTGTTACGTAAAGAAAAATAAATTTTGCACAAGAAATATACAACACAGAAAAACTACCTTTGAAGTAATGAGTGAGTCAGATGGTTGAACCGAACCCGAACGTTCGGTTGGTTTCGCTTCTTACGGTTGAGATTGAGTGGTAGTGTGAGGAACTGATTCTGATTCCATCATACCGAGCCCTTGCAATATTTTATTGAATGATGCTTCAGGAAGAGCTTTGGTAAAGACATCAGCCAGTTGATCAGTGGTTCTTACGAAGTGAACTTCGACATTTCCATCTTCCACATGATCTTTGATGAAGTGATACCTTAGTGCTATGTGTTTGGTTTTAGAGTGTTGCACTGGGTTATGACAGATCCTAATTGCACTTTCAGAGTCACAATATAGTGGGATCTTCTTCATATTGAGTCCATAGTCTCGAAGTTGACTCTGGATCCAAATCACTTGTGATGTGCAGGATGCAGCGGCAATGTATTCCGCTTCAGCAGTAGACAGCGACACACATGTTTGTTTCTTGGATTGCCAGCTAACCAACTTCCCATCAAGAAATTGACAGCCACCAGTTGTGCTTTTGCGGTCGAGTCCACATCCTCCAAGGTCAGCATCAGAATAGGCTTGAACGAAAAAGCCTGAATTGGATGGATACCATAGACCTAAGGAGGCGGTTCGCTTGAGATAGCGTAGGATGTTCTTCACTGCCAGCATGTGAGGTTCGCGTGGGTTAGCCTGAAATCGAGCACAGTAACACACAGAAAACATGATATCAGGCCTGCTAGCAGTTAGATACATCAATGAGCCTATCATTTAACGATAGAGTGTGATGTCAATAGCCAGTTTATCTAGTGAAGGGGTCAGCTTGGTGCCGAATGCCATTGGGACTTTGACTTTTGAGTCTCCCATCATTCCAAACTTCGCTAGGAGAGTCTTAGTGTAAGCTTCCTGATTGATAAAGATGCCTTCGGGTCCCTGTCTTATGTTTAAACCAAGGAAAAAGTTAATAGGACCCATTGAGCTCATTTCAAACTTAGTCTCCATCAACTTTCTGAATTCAGCTGTTAAGCTGGGATTCGTGGAGCCAAAGATGATGTCATCGACATAAATTTAAACTATCATAAGGTGGTTACCTTCCTTTTTACGAAAGAAGGTTGGGTCAACCGAACCTTGTTTGAATTTGGACATCTTCAAAAATTTTGTAAGCGTTTCATACCAGGCTCTCGGAGCTTGTTTGAGGCCGTACACAGCTTTATCCAGAATGTAGCAATGATTTGGATACTTTTCGTTCACGAACCCAGGAGGTTGCTCCACATACACAGTTTCTTCAAGTTCTCCATTGAGAAATGCACACTTGACGTCCATTTGGAAAACCTCAAAGTTTTTGTGAGCAGCATAGGCCAGAAATATTCTAACCGATTCTAGCCTAGCTACTGGAGCGAACGTTTCTTCGTAATCTATCCCTTCCTCCTGACAGTATCCCTTGACAACCAGACGAGCCTTGTTCCTTATGACATTACCTTCCTTGTCCATTTTGTTTCTAAAGACCCATTTAAGACCAACAACCGAAGCATCTGGAGGAGTTGGAATGAGGCGCCAGACTTTGTTCCTTTCAAACTCATTCAGTTCGTCTTGCATCGCTTGAACCCAATTAGAGTGATCGAGGGCAGTGTTCACTGTCTTCGGTTCAACTTTTGATACGAATGAGTTAAACATACAAAACTCAACTTTTGAGAATAAGGATGTCTGTTTTGCCTTCAGTTGAGATCGGGTCAGAACCTTTTCAGATACATCACCAACTACTTGGGAGATAGGATGATCTCTGGTCCATTTTGTGAGAGGAGGGTAATTCGGATCGAAGGTTGGATCTAGTTCAGCATTGATCATCTCTTCGGGCTCAGATTGGCTATCGTCATCATTCGTCATATCATCATGCTCCCCCTCAATTGATGAGTCTTGAGAAACATGAGTTTCAGGGGTGTCTTGTGGTGCTGGAGTTTCAGGCATTGAAGCACCTTCGTTTGGAGGGGCACCTTCGGTTGGAGAAGTACCTTCGGGTGGTGTTGTAGAGCTTTGCTCCCCCTCGATATGAGAACTTGGCTCCCCCTCGACTGAAGCATTGTTGGTTGGAGAGTCATCAGTGGGCGATTCTCCTTCATGCATTCTTCTTGCAGTATCTTCGACAATCTTATTCATATGATCTATCTTGTTGTCAGCTGCACCTGCTTCGGAGAGAGAAGCTTTTTCCGGTTCGTCAAAGAGATCCAGAAAGTTCTCGTACATATTGGCGATCGAGACTGTGACTTGACCAGTTTGAGGAAAGATTTCCCTGGCAGTGTCATCTATGGCCTGTAGCTTCTTGACAAAGCTATCGTCGAAGGTCACATAGTATGTCTCTTCAATCCTTCTTGATCGTTTGTTTAGGACCCTGTACGCCTTTGAAGTGAGTGAGTAACCCAGAAAGATTCCCTCGTCAGCCTTGACATCAAACTTGTTGCGGTGTTCTTTAGAGTTAAAGATGAAACACCTTGAGCTAAACACGTGGAAAAATTTCACGTTGGGTTTTCTGTTATTTATTATCTCATATGGTGTGAGCGTGAATCGCTTGTTGAGATAGGACCTGTTTTGTGTATAACAAGCAGCAGAAATAGCGTCAGCCCAAAAATAAAGAGGTAAGGAAGCGAAACTTAGCATAGTTCGGGCAGCTTCACACAACGATCGGTTTCGTCTTTCGACTATTCCGTTCTTCTGTGGTGTGTAGGGAGCTGAGAAATTATGACTGATTCCCTTTTCTGCAAGAAACTCTTCAAACTCTTTGTTCTTGAATTCGAGACCATTGTCGCTCCTTATGTTGCGAACGACCTTCTTGAGCTGGACCTCAATTTGTTTGATGAACGCTTTCAGCTTTTGAGTCGCTTCAGATTTGAGCTTTAGAAAGAACACCCATGTAAATCGAGAGAAGTCATCAACGATAACAAGAATATACTTGCTACCACCGATGCTTTCAATAGATGAAGGACCACACAAATCGATATGAAGCAATTCGAGTGGTTCAACAACTTTTGTGTTAATTATGGATGGGTGACTTTGACGACTCTGCTTTCCCATTTCGCATGCAGCACACAAATGCTCTCTGTCGAACTTGAGCAATGGAAGACCCCTAACATGACCTCCAGTGACAAGTCGGTTGATATCCTTGAAATTGAGATGAGAGAGTCTTCGGTGCCACAACCAGCTTTCGTCGGATTGAGCTTTTGATAGCAGACATATGGCTGGATTTCCTTTGATGGGTTTCATGTTAAGAGGAAACATTTCACCCTTTCGCTCTGACTTCAGAATCACTTTCTTTGTCTTTTTCTCTATGATTTCCGAACCTTCATCATCGAATGAAACTTTGAGACCAGTACCTCCAACAAGCTGAGATACACTGATGAGGTTGTGTTGAAGTCCTTCCACATAGGCCACCTTTCTTATGGTAAAATCACCATTCGTTATCATCCCATATCCCTTTATGGTCCCGAAAGAGTTATTTCCAAACTTAACATTGCCACCATTTGCAAGGGATCTGTATTCCCTAAGCTCCTCTTTCCTCCCTGTCATGTGACGCGAGCAGCCACTGTCGATGTACCATTCTTCGTCAAACTGCTCGTCACTTATAACCTGCAAAAAATTAAGCAGATTTAGGAACCCAAAGTTTCTTGGGTCCATGTGAGCTTTTCATGGGAACAGGAATAGTGAGAGAGATGTCAACTAGATATGTTCGTTTTATTAGAGTTGTTTCATCTTTCTTTTTAATGGTAAAGACTTTTATTTTATGAACATTAGGGATGTTCGTTTCGGACTCAGGTTTGGATTCATCGACCTTTTGCTTTCCCTTCTGTTCAGCTGAAGAATGAGGTTTTCGAGGGCAAGCGTGATTAGTTTTGGAACTAGATGGAGATGAATGAGTGGAAGTGAAAGAACGAGAAGAATTAGGAAGAGAGGATTTGGATTTGGATGGAGATGTCTTCCTTGCTGATGACTCTAGGTGACCCTTTTGCTTTTGATCGTTGGTGGGGTTAACCTTTGAGTCTTGTTCCTTTTTCATTTTGGAGCCGAACCTCTGTGTTCGGTTGGTGTTGTTCTTGGAACCGAACCTTTGGTTTCGGTCGAAGTCCTTTTCAGAACCGAACCTTGGCTTTCGGTTGGTATCTTCTTGTGAACCGAACCTTGGCTTTTGGTTAATATCTTCTTGCGAACCGAACCTTGGCTTTCGGTTAGTGGAACTTTCAGGCTTTCGTACAGGATTGTTTTCATACTTCAGATTCTTGTCCTTGTGTGTATAGTATGCGTTCTGGGAGTGCCAGAATTGTTTCCTTTCAGAAAGATTTTTCCTGTATCTTTGGTTCCTCTCTATCTTCTTATCCCTCATCTGCTTAGGTTGATGATGAACGTTCGCTCTTGTTTTTGCTGTAACTTTGACTGATTCCTTTTGAACTTCAGGAGTTTTTCTTTGTGCAGAAGGAACAGATGGAATATCTGAAGAAGATTCAGTTTGCCCTGAGGAAGTGGAAGGAGTATCTGATGAAGTTTCGCTTTGAGCTGTAGGTGTTGAAGGAATGTCTTCTTTTGCTAAACAATCATCCTCTTGAGGAATTTCTTTGGTACCACTTGTACTTGGTTCACTGAAATTATCAGGCTTGTTCAAGGGTTCAGGTATGTACCTCCCTTTCTTCATCCAGGAGGTTCTTTCAGAAAGACCAACGGTTTCGTTTCCATTATCAATAGGAGCTTCCCAGAAATACTCATCACAACCATCAACATTGTCTTCGTTAACAATAGCTGTGAGTTCAGCTGTTTGATGTTCGGTTACTCCAGTCACCTTGTATACTTGATTTGGAGTGGTCCTGACCTTTTGATACACAACAACTTTTTCTACTAATTTCGGGGACTTTTGTTGGGACAATCTAGCGAATTCCACAGAATTTTCAGAAATAAGGTTTTTGTGGTTTTCAGTTTCGCTTTTAATAAATTCTGAGCAGTCAACCGTATCCTCCACAGAAATTTCACTCAAGTTTTCGTCCTCATTAAGCTCAGATGAATTTTCAACATTGATTTTGTTTTCTGAGCTTACGTTGGCGTTAAGAGAGTTAAATTTTTGCATGGTTTCGGTTCTCAGTTTAAGTCGGTCATTTTCGTCCAAAAGGTTTTTGAGCATGTCCTTGTGGTCTTTGGACTTAATGAAGGACTCAATTTTGTCGAGTCCATACATATAGGTTGGATTGACATCATCAGACGATATCACACTTTCACAATTGTAAGCTTCGACATCGATTTCATCCTCCTTAAATTCTAGAAAGGGCAAAATCATGCGATGGATCTTTTGACCTATCTCACAGTCCAAGTGAAGTTGAGTAATATTGGAATATAAACGTTTAGCTATTAAACAAAAAACATTTCGTTGTTTTAACAATTTCAAATTGTCTCTCTGCAAATAAATGTTTTCGTCTTTAACTTTAATTAATTCCGACTCTTTTAACTCAATCCACATTCGCCGCTCCTCACTCTTCGACGCCGCCCTGCTTAATTGATCAGTCAGGTTAGAATTGGTGACTCGAGTTTGAGTTAGGCTACTATCTAAATGAGAAATTCTTGTATTGATATTTTTTAGTTCTTTCTCGTAAGAGGATGGTGGTACTTTAAATGAAAGAAAAGCAGATTGTACCTTCTTTATCAGTTCATCGAGTTCATTGAACTGCTGGCTGAGTGGTTTAGCCGTAAAGCACATATCCTCCTGCACCTTCGGTCCATTGCTTCCTCCATCGGTGTTGTATCCCCTCATTTGAGACACCTCAGTCACCATGAAGCATTTTCCACCACTGCTTTCCTCCTTAGCCACATATGCCTTTCCATGAGTAGGCTTTCTCACTTCTTCGTCTTCTGAGTCAGTAGACCAAACTTCAGTGCTACCGAACTCATCGTCATTGACCGAACCCTGCACAATAAGAGCATTAATAGAAGGGTTAGCGGTAGACTTCTTCTTTCTTAACTCATCCAATCTCTTCTGCAGCACAGCTTCCTCATCATTTCCATTGTCCTTTTCAGCCATCTTCTTAAGAACACAGTCCTTAGCATAGTGGTTCTTGCCACCACAATAGAAACAGCTTACTCCGGAATCGCCATCTGCTTTCGGTTCCTTTTTGGGCTCCTCAGCTTTCGGTTCATTGTTTGCTTTTTCTGAGCTGTAACTCCCCTGCCAGTTTCGGTTTTTGTTGCTGGGGAATCTCTTCTTTATGAACCTCTTAGGATTGGATACCATCATGGCATAATCCTCAGTTGAGAGGTCATATTCATCCAAGTTGAGCTCTTCATCCTCCGCCACAGCTTTACTTTTAGATAGGAGGGCCAACGAACCAAGACTAGAGACAACATTCTTCTCTTGAACCACATTCTTCTCTTGGGACTTTAGAATACCTACCAGTTTTGCCAAAGAATATGATTTAAACTGTTCATGGGCTTTGACTGTGGAAACAACTGCTCTCCATTCAGATCGTAGTCCATTCAAGAAAGTAACCTTTTGTTCGATAAGCTTCCTTTCAATGTCGTGTTTGATCATCTTGCTGAGAAGATGATTGAAGCGATCAAACGTCTGGGTCACAGTTTCTTCGGCCCCTTGCCTGAATTCACCAAATTCAGATAGAAGTAAGGTTTGGATGGAATGTTCAAGATCTTCGTCTGTGGAATACAGTTCACGAAGTCTATCCCACACTTCCTTTGCCGTAGTGCATGAGCTGACCAGCCTGAATGTGTCGGACTGAAGGGCGAATCTGATCAACCTATGTGCCTTAATATTGCACTGAAGTTTGTCTTTTTCATCTTGCGCGATATTCGTCACGTCCTTGAGCAGATCATTGTACTCTTTTTGCGTCTTAATGATTCTGGACGACGTAGAATGAGAAAACGGTCCACTGATGATGGCTTCCCATATGAGATAACCATTGTCCTCCGATCCAATCACATAATCTTCGAAATGATGCGCCCATACTTCATAGTCATGGGTGTACAAGATTGGAATCTTTGTCGTCGAACCGATGCTGTTGGAAATATTAATAGGGTTTGATTGTGTTGCGTCCATAATGATCGTAAAAACCTGTTCAAAGATCAGACTTGTAATAAAGCAGATTAGGGCAAAACAATAAATACTAAGATACGTCAATTAAGATGACGGCTCAATAAATATCGATGATTGCGGAAAACCCTAATGGAAATCTTTTTCACAGAAAAGATGTGTATCGATTACACAGCCTCCTGCTCTGATACCAATTGATGGGATTAAAACAACTTTTAATCTAAGAAGATCGATTAGATCTTGAACAAGTATATGAATATAAAACAGTTAACAACGCAATAATAAGAACAAACAACTTGAATCAAACGTGTCGAATGATTAAATAAAATCCTTAGAAGAGCTCGATTAAGAACATCAACTGTAAAGGATTAGAAGATTACAAGAACGATTACAGAAAAATATGTTACTCTTGATCAATCGCTGTATCGATAATCTCTAGAATCTTAACCTAATATGCGTGCAAGCGATAACTTATATACAATACATAAAAGGCTCTCGGTTGGACAGGCCCAAACCAGAGAATAAAAGGCTAATCTAACGAGCCCAAAAGACGCAACATCAAAACTCTTTTCAGCCCAACAGGTTTGGTAAACAAATCTGCCACGTTGTTATCAGTGTGAATTTGTTCCAAACGAATGAGTTTCCTTCATAACAGTCTCGAATAAAATGAATTTTAATGTCAATGTGCTTGGTTTTGGAATGTTGAACCGGATTTTTAGAAATTTGGATGACCGCATCATTATCACAAAAAAATAGAAGTGTCAAGAGAGTTCAAACTGTAATCCAGCAATTGGTGTTGAATCTAGATAACCTGAGAGCAACAGGCTGAGGCAGCAACGTATTCCGCCTCAACCATTGAGGTCGACACCGTTTGTTGTTTCTTGCATTGCCATGACACCAATTGGTCCCCTAAAAACTGACATCCACCCGATGCAAATTTCCTGTCAAGATCACCCTCCATAATTATTGTCAGCAAAAGGATATAAATCTAAATCGAGATTTTTAGGATACCATACACCTAATTTAGGGCTACCTTTAAGGTACCTAAAAATCCTTTTAACAACAATTAAATGGAAAGTTTAGGATTAGCCTGATAACGAGCGCATTGATAGACGTTAAACATGATGTCAGGTCTGCTGGCAGTCAGGTACATCAGATATCCGATCATCGATCGATATTCAGTTTGATCTACAAATTCCCCATCTGGATCTGGAGTCAACAGTGGTCTTTCTGCCATTGGAGTCTAAAAATATTTTGAGTCTTTAAAACCAATCTTTTCTAGCATGTGTTCCACATATTTGCCTTGATGCAATAAAATTATGGTCGAATCCTGTCAACCCTGTAACCCTAGGAACATTGTCATCTCACCCAATGAGCCCATTTCAAATCTTTTCTTCATTAAATCCTCGTACTCTTTGCATAGCTCTGTGTTGGTCAACCTGAAGATGATGTCATCTATGTAGATCTGTACGACAATCAAATTTGCATCCACTTTCTTGATGAATAATGTATGATCGATCGTTCCCCTTGTGTATCCGTGCTCAAGTAAATGTTCAGTTAAGGTAGCATACCAAGCTCTAGGAGCCTGATGCAACCCATATAGAGCCTTATCCAGCTTGTAAACATGATTTGGAAACTTTGGATTGATAAACCCTGGTGGTTGATCAACATAAATCTCCTCCTTCACGACTCCGTACAAGAAGGCTGTCTTGACATCCATTTGATACACTATAAATCCCATGTAGGAAGCATATGCTAGGAATATACGAATGGCTTCCAAACATGCTAAAGGAGAATATACTTCTGTGTAATCAAGACCCTCTACTTGCCTGAATTCGCGAACGACCAAACGAGCATAATAGCCCCGCTATCACCTTGCTTATTTTTGAAGACCCAACTATTGGATTAGTGTCTAAGTCCATAACTATAATTGGTATGTACTTGACCCGAGAGTAGCATGGTCCATTTGGGTTACATATCATCATGACAATTTGATAGGATGAACTTTTGAGAATAGGTTATTTATGATTTATTAATATATTATAAGTTCTAATATATTAATGTGAAATCATATTATTTAATTAGTATTGACCAAGAATTAATCTGTAATTAAGTCTGTGATCAAAAGAGACTAATTAAATATATGGGGATTGATTGTGTAAATCATTTATTCTTATAAAGTGGGCCTATGATCCATAGTTCTTTATGTTGGGCTAAACCCATGTAGTGACCTATGGATACTCCATGGAGATTAAAACCTGTAACAACCCGGATTTCCAGGTATCTTTTATGCTTATGTTTTTGGTGTTTTGTGAGGGGACTCGGCGAGTTGGAGCTCAGACTCGCCGAGTAGGATCGCAGTTTTGGACGCGGGTTCGTGCCTGGACTCGGCGAGTCCAGGGTATGGACTCGGCGAGTCCGCGCTGTTTAGTGAAACCCTAATTTCTCGGGTTTGGGACCTATTTAAAGGGCCTTAAGGCCGTCATTTGTGCTCACCAGACCCCTGAGTGAAACCCTAGCGAGAGTGAGCGTTTGGAGCAAAGCAAGGAGCCATTATTAACCTTGGAGGTGTTACATTGCAAGGGAAAGCGAGCAATAGCTAAGGGGAATCAAGAGGAGCTACTTTCTGAAGATTTGAGGTCCAGAACATCACATTTGAGGTACTACCTTCGAGCTATTCTCTGTTATGTTGATGTTTATATTGATTTATGGCTTATTGAGCCCTTTTGTGGCTAGATCTAGTACTTCCTTGGTCCCTTAAGTGAGTTAGGTTCTGGATCTGAACCCTTGGAGGTCCAGAGTGTCCCTTAGTCCCAGCTTTTTATAAATCCATGGGGGTTTTGGATTGGGGTCTTTATGCTTAAGGTCAAAACACCATTTATGAGTCATGGGGTGTGTTATGAGCACTAAGACATGAACTTTACGCGATGAATAACCTTAGGAGGGCCAGATCTATGAATTGTTGGAGCGGATCTGACCTCAGAAGCAAGTTTGAGTTGATGCATGGCATGGACTCACCGAGTCTGAAGAAAAGACTCAACGAGTAGCATGAAGATTGTCATTAACCACTCAGTGAGTGGTTCTGCTGAGTTATGGGTTGACTCAGTGAGTCTGGGGGAGTCAGAGAGGGTTACCAGGTGGCCTGAGTCGAATTGGAACTCGCCGAGTTGTTCTTGAGACTCTGCGAGTTGAGTCGGGGTGGCCCCGCGATTCATACTAGGTGGAACTCGTCGAGTCAGGGGAGTACTCAACGTGTCAAAAAGGGAATCCTAGAGAGTTGGTGAAAACGCTTAGACTCACCGAGTCGCTCTAGTGCACTCGCCGAGTCCGATTAAAGTTGACCGTTGACCATTGACCAGAGTTGACCAAGTGTTGACTTGTAGGGGTAGTCAACCTTAGTGGTAAAAGTGTTAATCGGAGACATGTGATGTTATAGGAGGATTATAGCTCGGAGGATCGAGCACGAGTGATTTCCAGGATTCGCGAGTTATCGAGATACTCGAGGTGAGTCTTCTCACTATACTATACCCGGAAGGGTTGACTGTGTGACTGGAAGGTCGGATATGATATGAGATATATGTGTTATGTGTGATAAGTTAATTGTTATATGCGCCATGTATGATATGCTTGATATGGGCCGGAAGACATTATGTTATGGGCCGGAAGGCGAATATGCTATGGGCCGGAAGGCGTTGTAATGTGGACCGTAAGGTTGGCGTGGGTAGGACCGGAAGGTTTACCTAGTCGGGACAGAAGTCCCCTGAGACACATGGACCGGAAGGTCAGAGCCTGGAAAGGCGTATGTGCGTAGGTTGTATTTTGGGGAACTCACTAAGCATTTATGCTTACAGATTTTGTGATATGTGTTTCAGGTACTAGCGAGGACCGTGGGAAGGCGCCGGCGTGATCTGTACACACTGATGGAAGATTATGATCTTGGGATTTATATGATTGTATTATGACATGATACATTGGATCGTGATGACTTATTTGATGGAAATATATTTTAAGAAATAATAAATTTGTTTTAAATTTTCCGTTGTTACAAGTTGGTATCAGAGCCTATGTTTGAGGGATTCGGGTACACCTTCAGGCGTAACTAAACTCAAACCGAGGATTTGAGGAATCTTTAAAAAAATAGCATAAAATTTTTATAAAGGATTTTGTGGTAAACAAGGATGAAGCAGTGTGTACGATCAGCCAGCGCCCGAACGGTAAAGATCCCCAAAATACCCTTACAATATGTGTTATGAAATATGATATGATATGCATGCTAGAAGACTAGGTATTCATATTAGGACTAGAGTGGCCTGATTTGTGATGCCTTAGTCTAGGGACATCTGTTACAATGAGATGCTTCGAGAGCGAGCGGGTAGCTAGTGCATGGCAAGAATAGGGTACTCATGATCCGGGGTTTGGGGAGGAGGACTTGGGGTGAATGCTGATGCAGTGAAGTCGGTAGTATTGGGCCCGTACTACCGAAGACACCGGGTCAGTGGGCAACCCAAGTAAGAATCCCTGGGTATCGAAAACTGAGTAGGGTTGAGTTATCGAGTGCGATTATGCTCGATAGAGTCTCTGATATTTCTATGTTGTATTTCAGAGGCATCATGGTTGGACCACGCCACAAACCTAGTACGAGCAGTGTGAGTGACGAGGAGATTCGTTAGATGATTCATGAGGAGGTGGCTGTAGCGATCCGGGCTGAGATTCCGGAGATGTTTTGGTCTATTAAGACCACTCTGATGGAGATGTTTGATGAACGGTACGCCGTGTTGACTGAGGCTGCAGCCGCTGCAGCTACCGCAGCTATGGCCGCTGCCAGACCACAGGGAGGTGACTCGTTGCTATTTCGGGAGTTCAGCAACACGAAGCCACCTGAGTTTGACGGGACGCAGGATCCGATCGCTGCGATGAGATGGATTGCTGATATCGAGGGATGCTTCTACACTTTTTCATGTCCGGAGCATCTGAGGGTACGGTTCGCCTTGAACCAGCTCCGCCTGGGAGCAAAGGATTGGTGGAAGTTCGTGACGGCGAACTTCACTCTGGCAGAGGTTTCAGCTGTGAAATGGGAGAGGTTTACCACTATGTTCAGAGACGAGTACGTTCCCCCGATGGAGAGGGAACGGTTGGTTCAGGAGTTCTTGACCCTCAAGCAGGGTAATGATTCTGTCACGGTGATCACGCGGAAGTTTCATGAGAGGGCGATGTTCTGCCCCGAGCAGGTGTCCATGGAGCAGGCTCGGATGAGCCGGTATTTGGGTGTGTTGAGGAGGGATATCCGGGAGTTCGTATCGAACTCGACATATCAGACTTTTGCTGAGCTTCAGGCGAATGCCAGGAAGCGTGAGATCGAGTTGGAGACCCAGGCCAGGGAGGAGGCCGAGTCTCAACGGGTGGATCGGCGGCCGACTCAGTCTCAGCCGGCAGCCAAGCGGACTAAGTCCGCCGATTCGAGGACGGGAGGTCAGAAGGGCCGCACTTACGGAAAGTGCGGCAAGGGACACGAGGGGATATGTCGATCAGGTGCTTGCTACAAGTGTGGCAAGGAGGGGCACATTGCTAGGGATTGCCCCAAGGGGTTTATGGTTTGCTTTCATTGCAACCAGACCGGCCATCGGAAGGCCGAGTGCCCTCAGCTTTTCCAGGGATCTGCACCTACTGCTAGGGCTGCTGAGACTCGACCAGTGAAGGCCGAGGCCCCGAGGGCTTGCGGGAGAGCTTTCCAGTTGACTGCGGAGGAGGTCCGCGCGGCGCCTGATGTTGTGGCTGGTATGCATTCTTTCATGTATTTATTATTCTTTTATGAGATGTTGTGCTTATGTCATGTTATGCGTAGGTACTTTTCTTGTGAATTCTGTACCTGCTTTAGTATTATTTGACTCGGGTGCGAGTCGGTCTTTCGTATCTCTGGCTTTTAGTCAGCACCTTGGTATTGATCGGGAAGTGATGAGTCAACCTTTGAGGGTTTCCATAGCTGATGAGAAAGTGATATATGCCGCAGACGTGATTCGAGGATGTGTGCTCGAGATTTTCGGTGTCAAATTCCCTATAGACTTGGTTCCTATAGCGATGGGGGATGTCTGCGTTATCGTGGGCATGGACTGGTTGAGTAAGTTTGGGGCAGTTATTGACTGCGAGGGACAGCAGGTGACGATTCGAGACCCTAGTGGGGGAGTGCTTACGGTGCATGGCGAGAGGACCCGGTGTGGGTCGGCGTTTTGTTCGGCTGCCAGGGCGAGGCAGAGTTTGCAGCAGGGCTGCAAAGGATTCATAGCCTACGTGACGGATACTCAAGTGGCCGCGGGAAGGCCCAATTCGGTTGATGACGTTCTTGTTGTATGAGAGTTTTCGGATGTGTTCCCCGAAGAGTTACCAGGTGTGCCTCCGGAAAGGCAAGTGGAGTTCCGTATCGATTTAGTTCCGAGAGCGGCGCCCATCGCCAAGGCACCTTATCGTCTCGCTCCACCGGAAATGCAGGAGTTATCTGTTGGGTTTTGAGCAATCTAACACTTCCTAAGTGTGCATGCAACCCTAATAGACCTTGGATCTATGTTTGTCTAAATACATGCAAAATAATAATTTTCCAAGGTTCATAACCTATCTAACGTGGCATGGGGTACTTTTAAACATAAAAGAATTAGATGAGATTACATACCTTTTGATGATGAGTTCAATTCCTAAGGAGTTTGAGGGCCAAGCACCAATAGTGTGAATGCCTCAAATGGAATCACAAATCACCACAAACTCTTGGAAAACTTTGAGAGAGTGTACACACACTTGTAAAATCGGTCACACACAAAACTCACACAACTAGTGCCACTAGTGGCTATTTCATGCAACATAAGCATGCTTATATAGTGTACATGATTAGGGTGAAACCCTAATAACCCATGTCTTTTCCTTTCCAAGGATCCATGGGTTAAAAGCTCCATGGATCATCCATGGACTTCCATATAAGCCTAGCCCATTAACAAATGAGTGTTAGCCCACACTATATAACACCAATAGCCCACAATCTAATTAGTCTTCCTTTTAATCTCTAAATTAATTCATAATTAATTTAAGACTAAGACTAATTAAATAACATGACTTCATATTAATATATTATAACTTATAATATATTAATAAACTTATGTGTATAACTCTCATAAAATTATCCATAAATAGTTTGGATGAAATGCAACCCAAATGGACCATGCCGGGTCGGGTCAAGTATATGCAAAATAAGTTATGGACTTAGACACCTTATCCAACAGACTTCCACTTGGATAAGTCTAATAACTATATTTGCGTATGTTCTTTTAGGAATCAACCAGCAATCGTAGCTCTCGAAAACGCTGTTGAACTATGAAGCGCCATTTTAGATAAGTGATCATATAATCCTCTGTTCTCATGATATCATCCGGACAAATACATGGAACAACGTCGTACTTATTGTCTAGCAGTTTGTTTCCCGATTTTCGATTTGTTTGACAAAGAACTTAATCGAACACATCAATTTAGTTCTGACCGGCCGGTACATAGGTCACAACAAAATCATCGAGGGGCCCAGATATCGCTTCTATTTCTAGAAGGAACAGATAAACTTCGACTCATATGCTTGTTCTACTACTTGTTGAATTGTACACAAAGGCACGTTTTATAACATCAAGTTACTGATGCGTTTACGTGCAATCAATGCACAACCAACTCATAGGTAACAACTCATATCTCTAGGTTTGAAGATTTATATGATATTACCGTCTCACGATCACTCGAGATAAATTCCATGAAGTGATACAAGTGAGCGTGGGTTTAATCCAATACTCATAACTTATGAGCACTCATGAATGTGGTAGCAACCATTGCTATGACTAAACCCATTTAGCCATCTACAAACTCGATTCATGACAGTCTTGATTCATACCTACTTCCAACATATGAACGACTGTGGAGTGTTTAAATAACTTAGTCATTCGGAAACAATAACCTAGTTATTTTGGAAGTCAAAACATGCAAAGTGAAACACAATAATAATCGAATCCAATATGGTCTCAGAACCCTTTTGAATATAAATAGAACCACCTTTTATTTATCACCATATTGATTACACATTATTCATTGTATAATGTTTCAAACAATCAACTTAAGACTTGAATAAAAAACAACAGTCGTCCCATGCTCCTAGCATGTACACTTTGTTTTTCTAAACAATAGTTATGCCATACTCCAAGTATGCACACTATGTCTATGATCCTTACATTGTGATGTAGATCAATTGAACATGATTCCAATGATACTCATTTCACAATCCCAAATCCTTATTGTAAATGTGAGAATCCCCGATTCCTATCATTTACCATAAATCTGTTAGATTTTAAACTTTTATGCAATGTTCCTCTTGTAATGATTATGCGCAAAGTCACCAAAACCTTGTCACCAGTCATTACAAAGTATTCCAAAGAAGGTCAACTTCTATGGAACGGAGGTCTCATATTCAAAGTACATTGCTTTGAACATCCTTCTTACATTAAGGTTTTCTAATCTTACATAGATTGAATAACTTCCACCTATGGAGACATTTCCATAGTCCCATTTTGACTATCACTTCCGAACAAGAGTTAGTTCTTTTCAGAACATGTCAATATGGTCCTTTCCGACAACTTACATCATACTTCCAACTGTCCCTGAGCAACCAATCTTTGGCGAACCTCAGATTTGTCCTCGACAATTGCTTAATCACTTTAGTCATATCCAGTTCTAGACTTTTCCCTTCTCAATGCCTTAAGCATTTGGAAAATTTAGAACAGATGAATATTATAGCACATGCAATCGATCCTATATCCGAAGCATATGGGACACGATTCATGATGTTTGACATAAAGACATGATACTAGACAAGTCTTTTGCTACAATATTTTTTATTTGCCATGTTTTCAAAATTTAACTATGAAGAGGGATGCCGTAATCATAATCGAATTTTGAAAACGCAATATATATATATATATATATATATATATATATATATAGAATTTCTTCAAGTTGAACCATTCCAACATAAAATTCATATATATATATATATATATATATATATATATATATATATATATATATATATATATATTCTTGACTAAATATGATTAAAATCTCAATCTAAGCTTTAGAATTGAAACGAAGTATAATTTCCTCTTCCTTAATTATAGATAAACAACTTTTCAACCCATACAACTTCACGAATTGAAACTTTGTTTTCTATAATTAACATTGCTAACTTGCAACACTAAACGTAATAATCATGCTCCCACTAACATGATGATTATCAGCATAACACTTATGCTCCCACTAGCTCTGACATATTTCCAGAAATCTGCTGGACTGCTGAAATTTAGATTCATACACCTTTTCTTAGATAGCTCACATGTGTGTCTAAGCAATTTTAAGAACTATGAAAAGGGATGCCGTAATCATAGTCTCAATTGCTTAGGCATTTGCCATTTCTCACAAGTCCATGTTAGTGTGCCGGTTAACCACACGCGCTCCATTAACGACTTTTGAAAATGAAAATAACACAATTGATATCTACTTAAAATCTACTTAGTGAAAGCGTTTCCTCACCATCATTTTCATGAATCGGAGAGAAACCTTATGACACTTAGATTTTATAGTGTATGAGTTCCTATCCATGTGAATTTGTCAAAACCATAATCACAAGATAAGGTTAGTGACAAATTCAGCCTTACATGGATCAAACTTGTTCAATCTTAGTTTCTTGTCACCTTGGTAGCACAAGGGCCACCAATGCTTCCAAGTTGAACTCTAATAACTCACATGCAAATTCAACTTATTTGAAGTAGGTATAGAAACAAGAATTATGTCAACACGATAGGTTGCAAACCTTAAGTTGTGTGCTAGTGATAAATTACAGGTTTTACTCTTGATTAAATCTTGAAACTCTTTCAGGATCTTTAAGGCTCCCACTGTCCCCTTGACATATAAGTTTCCCTAGTCAAGAACCATTCCTTGACAAAACAAATATTCAAGGGATAGTGCGGATTCTTATCAAGACTAAAACTCCACACAATTGGTCTTAGTTGGTCTTTGTCTCATCCAAGACATCACAACTTACCAATCTCAAATGTACAAGAGTAGAAAACATTTTACTCTTACATTTGACTAGTGTAAATAAATCTTCCTTTATGTCACTCAAAGTTACAATCTTGGAGTATGACTCTAAGAATTGTTTTGGAACGAAGTATGACTCATCTTCTCGATCTTAACCAATCCAACAATTCATGACCTCTCTTCTTAGCCATAACAATGCACTAAGACGTCCTTAGAGTATGAATTTGTGATATGGTTTCATAATCATTAAGATGATCATGAAATACGATACTAAAGTACTCTCCCATCCTTTCAGATTTGAGAAACTTTTATCTTTCTGCCTAATTTGATTCTTCTCATTTGTTTTGTCATACATTGTAACTTTTCCAATGTTACAGAATTGTACTTAACCTCATAAGTATAATCATATTTACTAATCTTTAGTAAATCATGACAAATCAATCTTTGTGGTGGACCTTGACCAACGCACACCCAGTGTACCTAATTCCTTAGTCCTTCAATTGACTCACATCTACATGTGATCAAAGAATTAGTCTTAATTTTCAAAGATGAAAATTCTCATTCATCATACAATACAACTTGTATGATTCCAAGTTTCTGTCCAATTGAAACTTGGGTGATGAAAAACTTTCTTCATTTGGTAAATTCAGACACTACCAGAAATGAAAGAATCAAATCCACTTTCCAATATTGCTATTACTGGAAACATATAAGCAACAATTTTCCACAGATGCCATTGTAAGGATATCTTTAAAATAAATAAAATTAAAACCCTTTTTTTCTTTTATTTTAAAACATTGCGGAAAAACTTATCCTTACAATCCACATGAAAACCTTGTTGTTATCTATTCATAAGCAATATATTATAACTCTTAAGCAACAACTCAAAATTCTGATTACCGAACCATGCGATCGAAACCCACCTTCGCAATCAGAATCAACATATACTTACTTTAAGCTTCCTATCTTTTCTTTGATTCTTAAAACCATCAGCATGTGACCCATTCACATTATGTAATAAGAATATCCAAATAGGAACTTAATAGAGTTAGATAGTGGACTTTACCCGAAGTAGAGTCAAACCTCTTGACTTGATCAACCTTATGACCTTTCAGGTGAATAGGGCAGCTTCGCAACCAATGCCCCTTCCTTTGGCAACAAAACACATGGACCCTTTGGTAATGGCACATGAGACTATCTCAGAATTTGCCTTTCTCTTTACTATTTGGTCAACCGAGTTGACTATAGCCGATCCCTTTCCGTTGGGAAGAGAAATCCATTTCTAGATATCCAATGCTACCATTGTCGATGTCCATTTAAGACTTGGGAAGTTGTTCTTTTAATCAAATTTGCTTTACTGGTGTTCCAAATCATTGCTGATTCCACAACACCAAGAAAATAGATAACATCATTAAGGGTCATGTCATAGTCCGTCTCATAGTAGTCCCAAAGAGACTCACTATGTTACTAAGAAAGTGATTGAACATCCAACTTTCATGAGACTTTGACACCCAACTCTCCCGGCTTGTCAATATGTGACTTTATCTCCAAGATGTGAGCACACATAGACTATGCTTGCCAATAGGGATTGAGTGACTTTAAACTTTTCAAGAACTTGTGGGTGAGGGAGAATAATTGGAGGAGGTGGAGGAAGTGAAGCATGATGTTGAGGGACACCATCTTCAAGAGATTTGGGAAGATCATAGTTTTCTGAACCAGACATCTATAATGGGAGAAAATCAAGTTAGTTGATTCAAAATCCTTAATATAACACCCAATATGAAATATTAAGGCTAGGACCCAACACAATATTTTATAATTTGGAAGAGGGATGCCGTAATCCAAGCTATAAAATATTTGAAGGTAGGCGAATGACGATTCACCAATTTCCACCATGAAAAACGAAATAATTTATTAGGTTTTAATTGGATTTAAAATTCCTAGATCTTTTGAGATTCATTGAACTTTTCAATGGCATGTTTCAATCTCGAGTGTGCCCTCTCAAATTTTGTGACTGGGATGCTGAGGATCACAAAACAAGGTGTGAATAACCATACCAATTCACTTAGTACCCTTAATATTATCACCTAATCAATGTGCCGGTTAACCACACACGCTCCATTGATCTATGACAAACATTAAGTCAACCTTCGTGATCCTTACTAGTCCAAGTTAGTGTGCCGGTTAACCACACACGCTCCACCAACGACTTGGTAAGGTACAAAGTGTGAATTCCATGAGCTAGCACCAAATTCACATTTTTCCTAAAGTAACTAAGATTGGGAATTAAATAAAAAAAATATTTAGTTACTTTATAATATTCATTATACTTTTAATGAGAATTTAAAGTCATTGTCCTACCTGTTCGGCTAACGACCCTCCACCAGTCAAGCAAGCGGTGGGTAAGAGTGGACACCCATTAAGTCGCCATTTTATAGGCAACAACCTTATACCCACCTTATAGACTGGCTTCGTGAATGAGGCCTACTAATGGTAAAACGACTTGTTCTTATACATAGATATAATAATTAACCACTAATCTTATAATAGTATAAGGGTAGAATTTTAACTTTTAAAACTTCTAGGGGTTGGAATTAAAGTTTATTAAAGTGTGTGAAACTTTACAAATTCCAAAACTTGAGGGCAAGTTTTGAACAATTCATAAACTTTTGGATATTCATAACTTATGAGTTTTAAATAAGTGTTTAATACTTTTAATGAAGAGTCTCTTGGAAATCCATAACTTGAGGACAAGTTATGGAGTCCATAAAACATTTATGAGAAAAACTCTTCAAGAAAATGTAACCTACAACTTCTTAAAAAAACATTTAAAAGAAAACTTTTGGAATTCAATAACTTGAGGACAAATTATGAATTCCATTAAAACACATTAAGATCAAGAATTAACTAACAAACAATTTGCAAATAATTCCTATGATCTAACAAAACTCATATGAACATGAACATCCACATCAACAATTTCAAGAATCATATGAACACATATAAACTTGAAATTTTGATTATAACTTTTAAATTGGTCCACCATCATCATTACCATATCAAAAACAGGCTTTATGAGTCCAAAACAGTTTAAGGTAAGGATTCTAGACCAATTCCAGCACCAAAACTCGAAGATATGCTGTCTGGGGGTCCAACTCGTCGAGTGCATGAACCAACTCGCCAAGTTGGATGAACTTTGTCTTGGACTCGGCGAGTCTGCTGTGTAGACAACACATAAACTTCAATTTTCAGGAATTTGCATCAAGTATTCAAGAAAACAAGCCTAGGCTCTGATACCACTGTTGGGTTTTGAGCAATCTAACACTTCCTAAGTGTGCATGCAACCCTAATAGACCTTGGATCTATGTTTGTCTAAATACATGAAAAATAATAATTTTCCA
Organism: Lactuca serriola; assembly: GCF_051521515.1. NCBI lineage: Eukaryota > Viridiplantae > Streptophyta > Magnoliopsida > Asterales > Asteraceae > Lactuca > Lactuca serriola. The sequence continues at coordinate 288,651,341 of NC_136410.1, forward strand.
AGGTTCATAACCTATCTAACATGGCATGGGGTACTTTTAAACATAAAAGAATTAGATGAGATTACATACCTTTTGATGATGAGTTCAATTCCTAAGGAGTTTGAGGGCCAAGCACCAATAGTGTGAATGCCTCAAATGGAATCAAAAATCACCACAAACTCTTGGAAAACTTTGAGAGAGTGTACACACACTTGTAAAATCGGTCACACACAAAACTCACACAACTAGTGCCACTAGTGGCTATTTCATGCAACATAAGCATGCTTATATAGTGTACATGATTAGGGTGAAACCCTAATAACCCATGTCTTTTCCTTTCCAAGGATCCATGGGTTAAAAGCTCCATGGATCATCCATGGACTTCCATATAAGCCTAGCCCATTAACAAATGAGTGTTAGCCCACACTATATAATACCAATAGCCCACAATCTAATTAGTCTTCCTTTTAATCTCTAAATTAATTCACAATTAATTTAAGACTAAGACTAATTAAATAACATGACTTCATATTAATATATTCTAACTTATAATATATTAATAAACATATGTGTATAACTCTCATAAAATTATCCATAAATAGTTTGGATGAAATGCAACCCAAATGGACCATGCCGGGTCGGGTCAAGTATATACCAAATAAGTTATGGACTTAGACACCTTATCCAACATTATCCTAACAGCTTCAGAAGCTGCTGGGGAAGGGGTTTATCCGACCGAGTAACTCACCTTGGGGAGCGCCGATTTTATTCGTCAAGAAAAAGGATGGTTCACACCGGATGTGTATCGATTACCGGGAGTTGAACAAGTTGACGGTTAAGAACCGGTATCCGTTACCTAGGATCGACGATCTGTTCAATCAGTTGCTGGGGGCATCTTGGTTCTCCAAGATAGACTTGAGTTCGGGTTATCATCAGATGAGGGTTCGGGATGAAGATATTCAGAAGACTGATTTCAGAACTCGTTATGGACATTATGAGTTTGTGGTGATGCCTTTTGGGCTCACCAATGCCCCAGCTGCGTTCATGGATCTCATGAACAGGGTGTGCAGGACGATGCTGGATCGGTTGGTGATCGTATTCATTGATGATATTCTGGTATATTCGAGGTCTAGGGAGCAGCACGAGGAATATTTGAGGGAGATTCTTGGAGTTCTAAGATCGGAGAGGCTATATGCCAAATTCTCCAAGTGTGATTTCTGGTTACGAGAGGTCCAGTTCCTAGGGCACCTCGTTAACCAGAAAGGGATTTTGGTCGATCCGGCCAAGATAGAGGCGGTGATGAGATGGGAAGCGCCGAGATCGCCCACCGAGATCAGGAGCTTTCTGGGTTTGGCTGGATATTATCGCAGGTTTATCAAGGATTTCTCCAAGATCGCCATGCCACTTACTAGGATGACCCGGAAGGGTGTTGCACATTCGTGGGGACCGGAGCAGCAGTCCTCATTTGAGACCCTTCGTCAGAAATTGTGCGAGGCTCTGGTGCTTGCACTCCCAGATGGGATTGAGGATTTTGTGGTGTACTGTGATACCTCTATATCGGGTTTAGGGGCGGTGCTTATGCAGAGGGGGCATGTGATAGCGTATGCTTCGAGGCAGTTGAAGCCTCATGAGTCGAGATATCCCACCCACGACCTGGAATTGGGGGTTGCGGTGTTTGCCCTCAAGATCTGGCGACATTATCTTTATGGGGTTCGGTGTACCATCTACACAGACCACAAGAGTCTGAAGTACTTGATGGATCAGCCAAACCTAAATATGCGACAGAGGAGACGGTTGGATGTGGTGAAGGATTACGATTGTGAGATCCTGTACCACCCAGGCAAGGCTAATGTGGTAGCCGACGCGTTGAGCCGTAGGGCGGAAAGCGCCCCGATCCAAGATATTTGTATGAGGTTGACAGTGATGACCCCGATTTTAGATTCCATTCGTGGGGCACAGGCCGAGGCTATGCAACCTGAGATGCAGAAGAGGGAACGGGTTGTTGGTTTGGTATCAGGATTCGTTACAGATGGTCGAGGGCTTATGACATTTCAGCGGCGTATATGGGTGCCGTTTGTGGGAGGAACGCGTACCACTTTGATGGAGGAGGCTCATCGGTCGAAATTTTCGATGCATCCGGGGGCCAATAAGATGTATTTGGATTTGAGAAAGGAGTATTGGTGGCCTTGTATGAAGAGGGACGTCGCGTGGTTTGTTGAGAGGTGCTTGACCTGCCGGAGGGTTAAGGCCGAGCACCAGAGGCCCATGGCAAGTTGCAGCCATTGGAAGTTCCCGAGTGGAAGTGGGAACAGATCACCATGGATTTCATCACCAAATTGCCAAGGACTGCCAGAGGAGTTGATGCAATTTGGGTGATTGTGGACAGGTTGACGAAGAGCGCTCACTTCCTTGCCATCAGTGAGAGTTCTTCAGCAGAGAAATTGGCGGAGGTGTATGTGAGGGAAGTGGTATCTCGGCATGGGGTGCCGATCTCGATTGTTTCAGACCGTGATGTGCATTTCACTTCCAGATTCTGGAAGAAATTTCATGAGGAGTTGGGTACTAGACTGCATTTTAGTACCGCATATCATCCCCAGACAGACGGTCAGAGTGAGTAGACGATTCAAACGCTTGAGGACATGCTTCGAGCATGTGTGTTGGATTTCGGGGGTAGTTGGGATGCGTATTTACCCTTGGCAGAGTTTTCCTACAACAAAAACCATCATTCGAGCATTGGTATGCCACCCTTTGAGCTGTTGTATGGGAGGAGATGTCGGACCCCCATTTGTTGGGGAGAGTTTGGGCAGAGAGTGATGGGCAGTACAGAGATCGTGCTTCAGATGGCATAGCAGATTCAGCAGGTTAGACAGAGGTTGTTGACCGCTCAGAGCCGACAGAAGAGTTATGCAGAGAGATGCCGGTCCGAGCTTGAGTTTCAGGTCGGCAACTTTGTTCTCCTGAAGGTCTCTCCTTGGAAAGGAGTGATTCGATTGAGGAAGAGGGGCAAGTTGGGGCCTCGGTATATTGGTCCATTTCATGTGATCGCGAGGGTAGGCCGGGTAGCCTATTGTTTGGATTTGCCAACAGAGTTGGGGCAGATTCACGACACTTTTCATGTGTCGCAGCTGAGGAAGTGTATAGCCGATGAGTCGGCAGTGGTTCCATTAGAGGATATTCAGGTGGATGCAAGCTTGAATTATGCCAAGAGACCAGTGGCCATCAGAGATCGGAAAATCAATGTTCTGAAGAACAAGGAGGTACCCCTGGTGTTGGTTCAGTGGCAACACCGGAAGGGATCAGAGATGACCTGGGAGCCGGAGCGTGAGATGCATGAGTAGCATCCGGAGCTATTTTTAGAGCGAGACTTCAAGGACGAAGTCTAGTCCTAGTGAGGGAGAGTTGTAACAGCCCGGATTTCCAAGTATCTTTTATTCTTATGTTTTTGGTGTTTTGTGAGGGGACTCGGCGAGTTGGAGCTCAGACTCGCCGAGTAGGATCGCGGTTCTAGACGCGGGTTCGTGCCTGGACTCGGCGAGTCCGCACTGTTTAATGAAACCCTAATTTCTTGGGTTTGGGACCTATTTAAAGGGCCTTAAGGCCGACATTTGTGCTCACCAGACCCCTGAATGAAACCCTAGCGAGAGTGAGCGTTTGGAGCAAAGCAAGGAGCCATTATTGACCTTGGAGGTGTTACATTGTAAGGGAAAGGGAGCAATAGCTAAGGGGAATCAAGAGGAGCCACTTTCTGAAGATTTGAGGTCCAGAACATCACATTTGAGGTACTACCTTCGAGCTATTCTCTGTTATGTTGATGTTTATATTGATTTATGGCTTATTGAGCCCTTTTGTGGCTAGGTCTAGTACTTCCTCGGTCCCTTAAGTGAGTTAGGTTCTGGATCTGAACCCTTGGAGGTCCAGAGTGTCCCTTTGTCCCAGTTTTTTATAAATCCATGGGCGTTTTGGATAGGGGTCTTTATGCTTAAGGTCAAAACATTTATGAGTCATGGGGTGTGTTATGAGCACCAAGACATGAACTTTACGTGATGAATAAGCTTAGGAGGGCCAGATCTATGAATTTTTGGAGCGGATCTGACCTCAGAAGCAAGTTTGAGTTGATGCATGGCATGGACTTGCCGAGTCTGAAGAACAGACTCGGCGAGTAGCATGAAGATTGACATTAACCACTCAGTGAGTGGTCCTGCCGAGTTATGGGTTGACTCAGTGAGTCTGGGGGAGTCAGAGAGGGTTACCAGGTGGCCTGAGTCGAACTCGAACTCGCCGAGTTGTTCTTGAGACTTGGCGAGTTGAGTCGGGGTGGCCCCGCGATTCATACCAAGTAGAACTCGTCGAGTCAGGGGAGTACTCGACGTGTCAAAAAGGGAATCCTAGAAAGTTGGTGAAAACGCTTAGACTCGCCGAGTCGCTCTAGTGCACTCGCCGAGTCCGGTCAAAGTTGACCATTGACCATTGACCAGAGTTGACCAAGTGTTGACTTGTAGGGGTAGTCAACCTTAGTGGTAAAAGTGTTAATCGGAGACATATGATGTTATAGGAGGATTATAGCTCGTAGGATCGAGCACGAGTGATTTCCAGGATTCATGAGTTATCGAGATACTCGAGGTGAGTCTTCTCACTATACTATACCCGGAAGGGTTGACTGTGTGACCGGAAGGTCGGATATGATATGAGATATATGTGTTATGTGTGATAAGTTAATTGTTATATGTGCCATGTACGATATGCTTGATATGGGCCGGAAGGCATTATGTTATGGGCTGGAAGGCGTTGTAATGTGGACCGTAAGGTTGGCCTGGGAGGGACCGGAAGGTTTACCTAGTCGGGACGGAAGTCCCCTGAGACACATGGACCGGAAGGTCAGGGCCTGGAAAGGCGTATGTGTGTAGGTTGTATTTTGGGGAACTCACTAAGCATTTATGCTTACAGATTTTGTAATATGTGTTTCAGGTACTAGCGAGGACCGTGGGAAGGCGCCGACGTGATCTGTACACACTGATGGAAGATTTATGATCTTGGGATTTATATGATTGTATTATGACATGATACATTGGATCATGATGACTTATTTGATGGAAATATATTTTAAGAAATGATAAATTTGTTTTAAATTTTCCGTTGTTACAAAACCCATGCAGCCTAAGGAATGTGGAAAGCCATGCACATTAGGTTATGCATGGTGTAACCCTAGTTGTGCCATACTATATAAGAAACCCTTCGGTTAGTGAAATTGGTGCTAGATAGACTAGTGGTTTTTGGAGAGCTATAGAGTCGATTGCTTGTGTGCATCATACTCTCTCAAAAGTTATCCTTTGTCCTAGGTGTGTTGTGATTCCATTTGAGGCATTCATACTATTGGTGCTAAGCTCTTAAAGGTTCAAGACTTTCAACTTCAACAAAAAGGTATGTCATCTAACTAGAATTTTGTAGTATAGATACTCCATTGTATGCTAGTTAGGGTAATACCTTGGAAAGTTCAAGTTTGCATATATATTAGAGAAAACATAGATCCAAAGCATCTAGGGTTGCATGTACACCATATGAGTGTTAAAATGCTCAAAACCCTTCAGTGGTATCAAAGCCTAGGGTTGTTTTCTTATATACATGATGCTACTTGTGTTAAATGCTTTCAAAAATCATTTTTCTTGCTGTCTGGACAGTGGACTCACTGAGTCCACAGACAGACTCGTCGAGTTGCATGAATTTCGCCTCTAACTCGTCGAGTCCAGAAATAGGATCGATGAGTTGGCAATCCAGAATGCAGATTTTCGATGTTTTTGGCTGGAATTAGACTAGGATCATTACCCTAAGTTGTTTGTGAACTTATAAACCTGTTTTTGATATGATACTGATCACGCTCATCCAATTTAAAAGATAATTGTCAAAGTTTCATGTTTTGTATTAGTGTATATGGTTTGGCTAATTACATAAAATTTGTTTGATATGAATTGTCTTGTTCTTATGAGTTTAATTTAGATCATAGACAAAATTGTTTGTTTTTTTTTTTGTAAGTTACAATAGTTGATCTAAATGTTTTGATGAATTCCATAACTTGTCCTCAAGTTATGGAAAATGAAAAGTTTTTCTTTTAAAGAGATCATTAAACTTATAGGTTATGAACTTGAAGAGTCTTTTTCCATAAATGTTTTGTTGAACTCCATAACTTGCCCTCAAGTTATGGATTTTCAAGAGTCTTTTCATTTAAACCTATATTAAACTCATAAGTTATGGATTCCAAAAGTTTTTGAATAGTTCAAAACTTGCCCTCAAGTTTTGGAATTTGTATATGAAAAAGTCTAGCTTTTGAAACATTTAATTCCAAACCCTGGAATTTTAATGTTTAAAATTTTACCCTTATACTATTATAATATTATAGATTTAACATATATATATATATATATATATATATATATATATATATATATATATATATATATATATATATATATATATATAAGAACAAAGTCATTCTTACCGTTAGTAGGCCTCATTCACGAAGCCAGTCTATAAGGAGGGTATAAGGTTACTGCCTATAAAATGGTAGTTTAATGGGTGTCGACTCTCACCTACCGCTTCCTTGACTGGTGGGGGTCGTTAGCCGAACGGGTAGCCTAGGACGCTAATTCTCCTTTCATTAAAAGTATAATGACAAATATAAAGTAACTAAACACTTATAAATTCCCAAATCTTAGTTACTATGGAAAATGTAAATATGGTGATAACCCATGAAATTCCACATTGCACCTTGTTAAGTCGTTAGTGGAGCGTCTGCGGTTCACTGGCACACTAATCTGGACTAACAGTACGTGGCAAAGGGTAGCTTAATATTAATCATAGATCAATGGAGAGTGTTTGGTTAACTGACACATTGATTGTGTGGTTGTAACATTGGGTGTACCAAGCTAATTTGCATGGTTAGTTACACCTTGTTTGTGATCCTCGACATCCCAGTCACAAACTTGAAGGACACAATCCAGATTTAAACATGCAATTGAATCGTTCAATGAATCTCAAAGGATCTAGGAGTTTCAATTCACTTAAAACCTAAAATTCTTTTTTCGTTTTTCGTGATGGACATTGGTAAATCGTCATTTAACTACCTTCAAATATTTATTGCAGTTTGGATTACGACATCCCTCTTCCAGATTGTAAAATATTATGTTGGTTCCTAGCCTTAATATTTCATTTGGGTGTTATATTAAGGACTTAAATCAACTAACTTGAATTTCTCCCATTTTAGATGTCTAATTCAAACAACTATGGTCTTCCCATGAAACATCAAGATGAAAGGCATGTGTGTACTTACGTCTTGGAGATGACGTCACATATTGACAGGCTTAGAGTAATGGGTGTCGAAGTCTCAAGGAAGTTGGATATTGATTGGGTTCTTCAATCACTTCCTGAGTTATATAGTGAGTTCATTAAGGACTACTATGTGACAGACCATGACATGACCCTTGTTGATCTTACCTATTTGCTTGTCGCTGCTAAACTAGCAATGATTTGGCATACTAGAAAAGCAAATTTGATTGGAAGATCTACTCCCCAAACTTCCGTGGAGATTAACAATGGAAACATTGGAAGTCTAGAAAAGATTTCTCTTTCCAAGGGAAAGAGAAAGACAAAGTCTTATATTGTCTCGTGTATCATTCCCAAAGAGTCTATATGTTTCTATTGCGATGAGAAGGGGCATTGGTTGCGAAGCTGTCCTGACTACCTGAAAGATCTAAGAAAAGGTAGAATCGAAAAGTTTGACTCTGCTTCAAGTAAGTCTACTGTCTAACTCTATTAAGTTCCTAATTGTCGATTCTTAATACATGATGTGAAAAGGTTGCATTTTGATGTTTTGTAGGATCATGCAAAGGGAAGGAAGCTTAAAGGAAGAGTATGATGAATCTGATCGTGAAGATGGATTTCAATCGCATGGTTCGAAGATCGGATTTTTGAGCTGCTGCTTAGGGGTTATGATAGATTGCTAGGAAATATGTAATAACATAGCTTTCATTTGTAATTGCATTGTATGGGAAAAAAATTTCTGCATTTTATAAATAAATAAAATTTTGTTTTTATTTTTTACCTCCTTACAATGGCATTTGTGAAATTGATGTTTTTATGTTTCTATGTTATCAATATGAGTTTGATTCTTTCGTTTATGGTAATGTCGAGTATTTTCCAAATAAGGAAAGATTCTCATCACCCAAGTTTCGATTGGACAGAAACTTGGAATCATGCAAGTTGTATTGTATGATGAATGAGAATTTTCATCTTTGGTAAATTAAGACTAATTCCTTTTTCACATGTGTATGTGAGTTAAGTGAAGGACTAGGGGATCAGGTACAAAAGTGTGTGCGTTGGTCAAGATCCACCACAAAGATCAGTAAGACTATTTGTCATGATTTACTAAAGTTTAATAAACATGATTATGCTTACAAGTTTAAGTATAATTCTGAAACATTGGAAAAGGTTCAGTGTATGGAAAAACGAATGAGAAGAATCAAATTAGGCAGAAAGATAAAAGTTTCACCAATCTGAAAATATGGGAGAGTACTTTAGTATCATGTTTTATGATCATCTTAATGCTTATGGAAAACCATATCACAATTGATCTTCTAAAGACATCTTAGTGCATTTGTATGGCTAAGAAGAGGAATCGTGAATTGTTGAAATGGTTAAATCAAGAAGATGAGTCATACTTCGTTCCCAAAACAAGTCTTAGAGTCATACTCCAAGGTTGTAACCTTGAGTGACATAATCTTAAGAAAGGTTTAAAACACTTATCAAATGTAGAGTAATTGTTTTCTCTACTCTTGTACATTTGAAATTGGTAAGTTGTGATGTTGTGGATATAACAAAGACCAACTAAGGCCAATTGTGTGAAGTGTTTGTCTTGATAAGAATCATCACTAACTCTTGAATATTTGTTTTGTCAAGGAATGATTCATGAAAAGTGAATCTTATATGTCAAGAGGGTAGTAGGAGTCTTAAAGATCTTGGAAAAGCTTCAAGAACTAATCAAGAATAAAACCTATTATTTATCACTAGCACACAACTTGAGGTTTATAACCAATCGTGTTGACATATTCTTGTTTCTGCGCCCATTCCAGTTAAAGTTGAATATGCATGTGAGTTCTATGAGTTCTCAATTGTTTGTATAACTACTTGGAAGCAATGGTAGGCCCTTGAGCTGCCAAATGGAAAGAAATTAAGATTGAACATGTTTAGTCCATATGAGTTTGGATTTGTCACTAGCCTTATCTTGTGATTATATTTATGACAAATTCACATGGATAGGAATGCATACACCATAAAATCTAAGAGTCATAAGGTTTCTCTCTGATTCATGAAAATGATGGTGAGGAAACGCTTTCACTAAGTAGATTTTAAGAAGATAGCAGTTATGATTGATGAGTTGAAAACTCTTAGATTTATTAGATCTTCAACAGGTTAATCAATAAAAACAAACAAACATAGTAAACACGAGATGGAATCAATGTATTGCTTAATGATTCAAGAATAGTCACGCCTCATCAGAGCTCGATGAAGAACTTCCACTGTAGAGGCGAGCTAGGGTTTGTAGTAAAATTATGAGAATAATAATGAAAGTGATGATTACCAAGGATGCATTCATGCACCTTAAATACAAAACCCTAATAAAAATAAACACGATTGGACAGGCCCAAACCGGTAACAAAATTGGGCTAAGGAGCAAGCCAAAGACACAACACTTCAGGTCCCAACAATCTCCCTTTTTGCGTCAATTGGGTCCCAACAATGATTCCCGCTCGAATGATGATACTTCCTCAACTTCAGGCTCATAATTCTCCCTCTGGACTTGACTTTCGGTTGGTATTAATGATGATGGGCTCTCCCCCTAGAATGTTGAATCTTGGTTATCTGGAAAAGACGAACCCTCCCCCTGAATATGAGAACTATCTTTTGGAGGTTCGCTGGTGTCAGGATGTTCGGTTGTTATCAGTTGTTCTTCTGACATTTTCTTTGCAGCATCATTGATTATCTTCTTCAAATTGTCTACCTTGTTGTCTGCAGCTTTGGATTCAGAGTGAATAGCCTTTACTGGTTCATCAAATAGCAGCATGTATCGCTCAAAGAGGTTTGAAATTGGTACCGTAACTTGACCAGATTTTGGAAATATTTCCTCCACAGAACCTTCGGTTGTCTTCAGTTTCTTGACGTAGTTATTATCGAAGGTAACATAATAGGTCTCTTCAATTTTCTTTGAACGCTTGTTCAAAACCCTATATGCTTCGGAGTTTAAGGAATAACCCAAAAAGATTCCTTCTCTGCTTTGACATCAAAGTTGTTTTGGTGTTCCTTTGAATCGAAGATAAAGCATCTTGAACAGAACACATGGAAAAACTTTACATTAGGCTCTCGGTTGTTCAAGATCTCATAAGGAGTGATGGAGAAATGTTTGTTGAGATAAGATCTGTTCTGCATGTAGCAAGCAGCAGCAATGGCATCAACCCAAAAAAACTGAGGTAGAGAAGCGAAGCTAAGCATGGTTCAGGCTGCTTCACACAAAGATCGGTTTCGCCTTTCGACAATTCCATTCTATTGTGGAGTATATGGAGTTGAGAACTTGTGAGTTGTCCCCTTCTCTGCAAGAAAATCTTCAAAGTCTTTGTTCTTGAACTCCAACCCGTTTTCGCTTCTTATGTTTTGAACTACCTTTCGTAGTTGAACTTCTACCTGCTTGATATAGAGTTTAAGCTTCGGAGTGGCCTCTGATTTCTGCCTAAAAAAGAACACCAAGGTAAACCGAGAGAAGTTATCCACTATTACAAGTATATACTTGTTACCACCATTGCTCTCGATTGAAGATAGACCACATAGATCAATGTGAAGTAATTCTAGTGGTTCAATAACTTTTGTATTGACTCGAGAAGGATGACTCTGTTGAGTTTGCTTTCTCATTTCACACGCAGCACACAAGTGTTCTTTGTCGAACTTCAGAACAGGAAGAACTCAAAAATGATCCCCAAGCACTAGCTTGTTGATGTCTTTAAAATTGAGATGGGAGAGTCTTCGGTGCCAAAGCCATCTTTCGTTTGAGTGAGCTTTTGTTAGCAAGCAAATAGTTGGTTTTCTTTTGTATGGGATTGAGATTCAGAGGGTACATCTCCCCTTTTCGCTTCGATTTCAGCAGAATATTGTTCGTCTTTTATCAATAATCTCTGAGCCATCGTCATCGAAAGAAACTTTTAACCTGGTACCAACCACCAGTTTTGACACACTAATAAGGTTGTGTTGTAAGCCTTCAATGTACACCACCTTTTGTATCATGAGATCACCATTGGTGATCATACCATAACCTTTGATCATGCCAAAAGAATTATTACCATACTTGACACTTCCACCATCTTTAAGGGACCGAAACTCCCTCAACTCTTCCCTTCTTCCTGTCATGTGATGCGAGCAGCCACTGTCTATGTACCAATTATCGTCGAACTGCTCATCACACATAACCTGCAAAAATTAAGCACATTTAGGAACCCAAAGTTTCTTGGGTCCTTGTGAGCCTTTTACAGAACCGGGAATTGTAAGAGAAACATCAACTAAAAAGGTTCTTTTTATTAATATTTTTTCATCTTTTCTTTTTATGGTGAAAAATTTTATTTTATTAGATTTGTGTACTTTAGGTTCAGTTTTTGGATTTGTGAATTTGACGTTAGCAGACTTTCGGTTCTCTACTCTGGGTTTAAACGTCGTCTTATTTTTCGTTTTCTGGAAAGAGCTTTCCTTTTCCCTTTCAATCATTCTGTGAGTGAGAATGAGAATAAGAATGATGGGACTTGGGAGAAGAATTAAGCTTTCAGTCATTGCTCTTACTTGGTTGAGAGCCGAAACTACCTTCCCTTCGGTTCTTCTCATTGGTTGGTCTAATACCGAAACCATCCTTTCGGTTTCTCTCACTTTGAGGACCGAAACTTCCTTTTCGGTTGTCATCCGTCTGAGGACCGAAACTCCTCTTTCGGTTGCTATTCTTATGTGGGCCGAAACTCTGTATTTCGTTTGCTTTGATTATGGGGACCGAAACTCTTCTTTCGGTTGTTTTCATTATGTTGAGCACGAGAAGCTGAGTTTGCTTTTTCTTATCCCTTTGACTTAGTGGTCTTTCCATAGTGAACTTAATTAGGGTTTTGAGATCGCCAAAACTGTTTCCTTTCAGTGATATTCTTCTTGTATCTAAAGTTACGTTGATGCTTTCTTTATAACACTTGTTTTGAAGTTTTGTTGATGCTGGCCTTTTGCTTCGGTCTTTGAGCATGAGTTTTGCTTGACACCATGACCGGTTCGCTTGAAGGAATTTTGGTACTATTTGTGGTTGGCACATCAAAGTGTGTAGTTTTATTAAGTTGTTCTGCCACATACCTACCTTTAACCCTCCCTGATGTTTTCTTAGATAGACCTACTCTTTCATCGGCATTATCAATTGGTGCTGACCAGAGAAAATCATCACAACCATCAACATTATCTTCTTCTACTAATGTTGTCAGTTCGGCTGTCTATTGCTAAGTAACTCCTTTAACTGTATAAGCTTGATTTGGAGTTGTTTGGACCTTTTGATATACAACAGCCTTTTCCCTGAGGACTTTGGTCTTGTCTTTGGAAAAACGAGCGAACTCAACAGAATTTTCAGAAATAAGATTTTTGTTGGTTTCGGGTTTGCTCTTGACAAATTCAGAACAATCCACCTCATCTTCTACAGAAATTTCACTCATATCATCATCCTCATTGAATTCAGAAGTGTTTTCAATATCAATTTTATTTTTTTGAACTGAACTTGGCATTCAAAGAGTCAAATTTCTATACAGTTTCGGTTTTGATGTTTAATTTGTCATTTTCATCCAACAAAATTTTGAGCATGTCCTTATGGTCTTTTGACATTATGAAGGACTCTATTTTGTCAAGAAAAATTTTGTAAGTGGGAGATGTATCATTAGAAGAAACAACATTTTCACAGTTATATGCATCGACATCGATTTCATCCTCCTTTAACTCAAGGAAGGGTAAAATCATCCGATGTATCTTCTTCCCTATTTCACAATTAAGATGCAATTGAGTAATGTTGGAATATAATCGTTTAGCAATAAAAAAACATTTCGTTGTTTTAAAAGCTTTAAGTTATCTCTTTGCAAATAAATTGTTTCATCCGTAGAGCTAATTAACTACTTCTCCTTCTGCTCAATCCACATATGCCTCTCCTCACTCTTCGATGATACCCTACGGATTTGATCAGTTAGGTTAGAGTTTGTGACGCGAGTTTTAGTTAAATTACCACTTATACTAGAAAATTTAGATTTTAATCCATTTAGTTCTTTTTCATAGTTTTTGATGGCGATTTGTAAAGAAACAAGAATGGATTGTACATTCTTGATCAACTCATTGCATTTGTTGATATGCTCACTAACAGGTTTCGCTGTAAAACACCTGTCTTCTTGCTCTTTTGCTTCGTCTAGTCCCCAATCAGTGGTATAGCCTCTCATTTGTGACACCCCAGAGATCACCATTAGACACTTTCCTGCAATGTCCTCTTCTTTCACCATCAAAGCCCTGCCATGAGTGGGCTTCCTCACTTCTTCATCTTCAGAATCTGTGGACCAAACTTCAACACCGCTGAACTCATCGTCAATAGTATTTCCCTGCACAAGCTCAAAGACTTGAAAAGTTCAAGGTCACTCGAGCCCTACTTGAAATGAAACATCAATATGGAAGGCATATGTGTACTCACGTCTTGGAGATGACATCACATATTGACAGGCTCAGAGTATTGGGTGTCGAAGTCTGAAGGAAGTTGGCTATTGATTGGGTTCTTCAATCACTTCCTGAGTCATATAGTAAGTTCATTAACGACTACTATGTGACAGACCATGACATGACCCTTGTTGATCTTACGTATTTGCTTGTTGCCGCTAAATTAGCAATGATTTGGCGCACTGGAAAAGCAAATTTGATTGCAAGATCTACTCCCCAAACTTCCATGGACATTGACAATGGAAACATTGTAAGTCTAGAAAAGATTTCTCTTTCCAAGGGAAATAGAAAGGTAAAGTCTTAGATTGTCTCGTGTATCATTCCCAAAGAGTCTATATGTTTCTATTGCCATGAGAAAGGGCATTGGTTGTGAAGCTGTCCTAACTACCTGAAAGATCTAAGAAAAGGTAGAATCGAAAAGTTTGACTCTGCTTCAAGTAAGTCTACTGTCTTACTCTATTAAGTTCCTAATTGTTGATTTTTAATACATGATGTGAAAAGGTTGCATTTTGATGTTTTGTAGGATCATGCAAAGGGAAGGAAGCCTAAAGGAAGAGTATGATAAATCTGATCGCGAAGATCGGATTTTTGTCCTAGGTGTGTGGTGATTCCATTTGAGGCGTTCATACTATTCGTGCTAAGCTCTTATAGGTTCAAGGCTTTCAACTTCAACAAAAAGGTATGTCATCTAACTAGAATTTTGTAGTATAGATACTCCATTGTATGCTAGTTAGGGTATTACCTTGGAAAGTTCTAGTTTGCATGTATATTAGAGAAAACATAGATCTAAAGCATCTAGGGTTGCATGTACACCATAGGAGTGTTAGAATGCTCAACACCCTTCACTAACGTGTGTCCAAAGACTTCTTTCCCTTTGGTAGCTTTACCAACTGCCATACTCTCAACTTCTCAAGCTGATTTAGTTCTTCATGCATTGCATCTTCCCAGCTTGGTTCATTTAATGCTATGGCCACACTCTTTGGTTCAATTTGGGATATGAAGCACGAATAAAGACATTTGTTGACGTCTCCATTTTGACTTCTGGTTTGAACCCCACTTTCTAGTGGACTAATAATATCCTGGATAGGATGATCGTGTTGAACTCTGGTTTAGATAGAATGGCTGATATCATTTATTGTGACTGGAAGATTTGTGATGTTGTCAAATTTTCTCGCTGCCGAATCACCTCCATCTGACTGTCTGTGGTCATGAGAAGTACTTACCACAAATTCATTTGCGAATGGCTCTAGAAAGAGAAACTCTATCAAGGTTTGAGTGGCAGATACATTTTCCCTTGAGTGAACCTTAGCTTCTTTGGGAGTAGATGGAGTGGCTTCGGTGTCAATTATAGACTTTTGGACAAAAGAAGAAGAAGTTGTATTTGGTGTAGTTGCATCCACCATAGGAGATTTAGGAATCACGAAAGATGGTTTGAATGAGCCAATGACAACATCTTTCTCATAATCTCCAACAGTTGCACTCGAACCTGAGCATGTACCTGAAATATCATCTGAAAACACATTAAAATATTTAAACAAAGAAGTGTAATCAAATAACCAGTCTGGCCCAACTCAAGCGTCAGTTGTGTTTTCTTCTTGCCAGCGCACATCAAATGACTCCATGATCTGTTTGCTGGATTTATTGTAGACTCGATAAGCAGTACGTCCACCATATCCCACGAAATAGTAGTCATCAACCTTTGAATTAAATTTAGGAGTTGATTCCAGGTGAAGTAGTGTGCAAGGGCATCCAAAGATCTTGAAGTGAGCAACCATTGGCTTATAACCATATAGAATTTCATATGGAGTCTTCATCTGCTGTTTGTTTACCAGAACACGGTTCTGAACATAGCATGTCATGTTAATGGCTTCAGCCGAGAAGAAAAATGTCACAATTGGCATTTTAGCTAGGAAATTCTATTCCTGTGTAACTGTTCATCTATTGTAAAACATATACTATAAATAAATCTCACTCAATGCTTATTAATATTCACCATTTATGTTCATCAAAAGAGTCTGAAACCCTAAGAACCTTGGTTTAAGTCAATATTGGACTAGGATTTCCATATTGGGCCTAATGGACCAATAAGCATCCAATTCAACCATTTTGGGCTTGGAAACCTTATTTGGAGTCTAATTGGACCCACATCCATAAAACTTAGCATTTTGGGCCATTTTGGGTCCAAAATAAATTATTCTACCCTTAATGGGCCTTATGGGCCATAAACTCCCTTTTTCTTTCAAAATGGGATGTGAGCTATGTAATGAGCCCAATGGGTTGAAAATTTTATGTTTAGCTTCCAAAGATCATAACTAAGTGTTATTGGGCTCAAACTATTCCATCCCTACCCTTCTTTGCCCAAACTCTCGGCCCAACACCATTTAACAAAAAAAAAGAGAAATGAAATGGGGGGAGTTGACTTTGGAGGTGCCACCTCCATAATACACACCATGTATCAAGGCATGGTATCTCATGTTCCCATGCAAGTCACCTCACCACCTCTCTCCCCTCTCTTCTTCAAACCTCGGCCGAGAGCCAAAACACACACACACACTCAAAAATTCTCTCCAAACATCTCTAAAATCATCCTCTTCTTTCATCAAAGATCTCAATGTTTTGCTTGTACTTCAAGAGTAATCTTCAAGGCTTCAACTTCTTGAAACATGTCACAACAAAATTTTCAAAAAAAAAATTTCAATTTGTCACAACCATTTTCACATAAAATATTTTCAAAAATATCCAACAATAGTTATCAAAACATATCTTATCCCAAGATCACAAAAAAATCAAATCCTCTCTCTAGTGTGTACGAGTCACGCCGGTGCCTTCCCACGGTCCTCGGTACTACCTGAAATACATAACACAACAACTGTAAGCCTAAATGCTTAGTGAGTTCCCCAAAATACCCTTACACACATACACCTTTCCCGGCCATACTCTACACGACCTTCCGGTCCATGTGTCTCAGGGGACTTCCTTCCCAGTCCCAGTAGACCTTCCGGTCCTACTCGTATCGACCTTCTGCTCCATGACTCCCTGACCTTCCGGTCCACGTCATAATGCCTTCCGGCCCATATCATACATAGCATACATATCACATACATAACGCATACAGAACATGCAATGCATGGCATACAAAGACATGCATCTCATAGCATACAAGACCCTCCGGTCACACATAGGTACCTTTCCAGGTACCTTATAGTGAGAAGACTCACCTCGTATGATGTCTAGAATCTCACGTGCTCGATATCTCTGAATCTCGAAACAACGACCTAGCCCCGCCTAATCACAACAAATAATCATTCTAATTATTATCGGCTTCCAAGGCTATGCTACACCCTTTTCCACTATCCCACAAAAGGGTAAAAGACCATTTCACCCATCCCTGACTCGAAAGTCCATATGTTGACCAAAACCCTAGAAGTCAACAAAAGTCAACAACAAGCAGTACGCGGGGCGTACCCTTGCATTCCAGAAACGGGGGACGCGACCCACTACGCGGCACGTATTGGGATTACGCCCAACGTACATTCCAGTTTCTCACTTCCTCATTCTAATGTCTTAAACGATTAAGACATAACCCCATATTCCAGATCTGGCCAGTTTAATACTTCTTAATCCATAAAGTCGAAAGCTTTAAGACTTTGCATGGCTATAAAGGTTCCCCACACCTTCTAACACGTTTCCTTTCTCCTACAAGAGTCTAGATCTCATGCATGGCAGCAAAGGAGGCGATATGGCTGAAGAACTTCATTGGGGACCTTGGAGTTATACCGGCTATTAAAGAGCCAATGGAATTTTCTCTATGATAGTGAAAGCGCTGTTGCTTTAGCCAAGGAACCCAGGGATCACGGGAGATCCAGACACATTGACAGAAAATACCATTTTATCAGACATCAAATAGAAGAAGGAATCCTCGTAGCAAAGAGGGTATCATCGGATGAGAATCCAGCAGATCCCCTCACGAAGGGACTGACTCGGGATAAGCATCTCCAGCATGCTCGGAGCATAGGGCTGAAGGATGATATTAGATTTAGTAGTTAGATAACCTCGAAAATTTTAAAGTGTAATTGACATTAGATGATTAAGAAAAAGTGTTTTATTTATGAGTAAAGTGTTGCTATCTCTTGTCGATCGTTTACTATATTTCTTTTGCATGTTTTGACTTCCAGAATAATAATGTTTGGTATATAATATTATTCAAACCTCCACAGTCGGTCATATGTAGGAAGTAGGTATGAATCAAGACTGTCATGATTTGTTGCAGAGGTCTAAGGTGTTGGACATGGCTACAACAATCATGAGTGCTCATACGTTCTGAGCGTTGGACTCAACCTACGCTCACTGGAATCACTTCATGGAATTTATCTCGAGTGATTGTGAGACGGTAACATCATATAATTCGTAAAAACCTAGAGATATGATTTGTTACTTACGAGATGGTTATGCATTGATTGTACGAAAACGCATTGGTAACTCGATGTTATAAAACGTGCTTTTGTGTATAATTCAATGAGTGGTAGAACAAACATATGAGTCGAAGTTTATCTGTTTCTTCTTGGATTAGAAGCTGATATCTGGGCTCCTCGATGATTTTGTTTTGACCTATGTACCGAGCCCGGTCAAAACTAAGTTGATGTGTTCAATTAAGTTCTTTGTCAAACAAATCGGAAATAGGGAAACAAACTACTGGACAATAAGTAAGACATTGTTCCATGTATTTGTCCGGCTGATATCTAGAACAGAGGATTATATGATCACTTATCTTAAATGGCGTATCGTAATCTTCTCAGTTCCAAGAGACCTTGAAAGAGCTACGATTGCTGGTCGGTTCCTGAAGTACTAGAATTATAGTTATTATTCTTATCCAAGTGGGAGACTGTTGGATAAGGTGTCTAAGTCCATAACTATTTCTGGTCAGTACTTGACCCGACCCGGTGTGGTCCATTTGGGTTGCATGGCACCATGCAATTGGATAGACTAAATGAGAGAAATAAGATTATTAATATATTATAAGTTCTAATATATTAAGAATATTATTTGATTAGTTTGATCAAGAATTAATTTAGAATTAATTAAGTGATCAAAAGATAACAAATTAAGTACATGGGTTGATTATGTAAATCATCCATATTTTGTATAGTGGCCTAAGAAGCTCCATGGATTATCAAGTTGGGTACCACCCATAGGATGCACCATGGGAGTTGCAAACCCATGGGTCATGGAGATGAAGAGTCATGACACATTAGGGTTTACATGGTGTAACCCTAGATGCGTTAACACTATATAAGAGTCCCATTCTCCACCAAAATCGGTTACACACGTATGAAACAAGAGGGCTAGGCTGATTTTAAGAAGTGTGTATTCTCTCAAAATTCTTTCTAAGAGCATTTGGTGTTGTATGAAGCATTTGAGGCATCACACTTGGGGTGCTAGGCTCACAAGGTTTCAAGGAACATAAGCAACAACAAGGTAAGTTATTCTATCATTCATTCAAGTTATAAATTGTTACCCATGTATGCTAGATAGGAATATAACCTTGGAATTCAACTTTGCATGATAATTAGACAAACATAGATCCAAGGTTATTAGGGTTGCATGTACACTTAGGAAGTGTTAGAATGCTCAAAACCCATCCCAAATAACAATATAAGCCCAGTATATACCACAAAAATAAGACCCTACACTCTCCCCCTTGGTTTATTGTTGGCTAGCTTTATGGTTTCACCACAAGATGAACATCAGAACCAGCTAAAGCTCCTGCCCACAAATTCTGATCAATAGTCTTCGCGATCATGCAGTTAAAGTGTGTATGTCATGTTCACCAAGTCTCAGCAAATCCCTAGGATCAACAATATGGAACGGATCCTTTTCCATCTTGATCACCAAAGAGGTTGTTGCCTCATCATATACCAAGAATTAAAGATTATTTAAAAAACCATTAGGTATAGGCTGTGAGAAAGGAATCTTTTTTGTTTTCTTTATAGGCAGCCACATAACGTTCATCATGGTTTTGTTGGTGCGCGAATCGATAACACCTTTGACCTTTCTAACGAATGAGGACGCTGTCGACAGACCTGCAAAGTTATACTTCGATTTGTCTTCTAGAAATTACTTAAAATCCCAGGCATTGGGATCATTTGTAGGATTGTGAAAGGGAGCATAGACTAGCTCTGCAAGATCAACCTTAGTCCAAGAAAAAAAAATCAACCTTCTTCTCATAGTATTCAATATTTTTGCTCCTCTTTTTCACAAGCCGCATGTTTTTGTCAGCTTCAAATCCCCACATGTGAATACCTGAACGATCATCGTATCTATCAGCAAATTTTCTTTTCCCAACTTCTTTGATGAACATCTGAGGTTGACCACCAGTTACATTCTGATAAGAATTCTTCATTAGAAAGATTTTACTTTTCTTTAATACACTTACTTTATTTTGCTTCTCCCTTCTCTCTTCAGCTGTAGTAGGACCAGAAGACAAATATTGATCAATGTTGGAATTTGGGGCAGGTCTAACCACCACCCTCTTAGAAGTCTCAGGTGCTTTTCCACTGTCAGAACTAGATCACTTGAACTCATCACCAAAATTTCCAATCATTTTGTCTTTGAGATCAAAGTAGAAAGTTGTTAGTCCACCAAGATTAGCTTGGAGTTCTGAGATATGTTTATTCTTTTGAGAATTTTCTTGTTCTAGCTCCGAAAGTCTCACATCAACTTCTCGATTAGCAGATTCTTTTCAATGAAATCCTGCTTCAAAATAAATATCTCTTGTTTAAGCTCAGAGATCGTATGTTGTAAGTCCTCATCACCTTCTTGTTCGGAACCAATACATATACCCTTTCCTCTAGACAGAGGAATAGAATCTTGAAAGGCAAGAATCTTGGCCAGCTTAATTGATGCAACATCATGCTATGGAGGTGGTGGAGCTGAAGAACTTCCTGAAGCAAAAGTTTCCTTATTTGCTATCAAATTAAAGTCATCGTCAAAATTAGGGCTCTAAATGTTTTGATGAACCTGGGCTGATTGAGCAATTGGGCCTTGAACATCTTCTTGAACCTGGGTTGGTTCAATGATTACGATTTGAACATTTTCATGAACTTGGGTTGGTTCAATGATTACGCTTTGAACATTTTCATGAATCGGGGCTGGTTTAACTATACAAACTGATTGTTGTACTATCTCAGGGATAAGCACTCCCGACCTTGGATCTCTCCGTCTTCGCTTCTTTGGCATCAGTGAGGCATTTGGTTCATCTTTATCACTCCCATATGGAGATTCAACAGTTACAGAAACTACTTGGGGAGGCTTCCTTGCAATAGACTGTAGTTCGTTGATAAGTGCATCCATCTGTTCGGGCGTTGGAATATTCGGTTTCCTGAAAATAATGATTTCAGTCTCTGTCTCAGCCGAGGTAATCACGACTTCATTAATTGGCTCCTTTAGTGGAACAAAAAAATGAAATCTCATATCATCAATATCATCAGAATAATCATCATCATCATTCTTATCATCATCATCAGAGACTTCAACGGAACTACTGATATTTGACCTTGACGGTGTCATGTGTTCTTCTGCCACTATAGCAATTGGAGTATTAGAAACTTGGACACCTTCTGTCTCTGCAAATTTTCCAAATTTAACCAACTCTTTTAATCCTTGAAAGGAAACTTTGGCAAATTGTCTTGATTGCTTCATGAGCCTAATGCTGTTAGGACCCAAGGCTTTCATGTCCAAAGTATCAGAAGATCTCTCGATCTGAGGATACCTTTCATTCAGGATCATCTGAAGCAACTTGGGATACTTTAAGAACGAAGCCTTCTTCCTCCCTTGGAGATTCCTTTTCGTTTCTTAAAAAAACATAGTTTGAAAAGTTGTAATCCATTTCATTGTTAATGCAACAATGGTTTTGGTTGCAGTCTGACTTATCTAATCAAACCCTCCTAATATTTGCATAATTAGTCATATTTTTAGCATGCATTTTTACTCATTTTTAGCTAATTATGTGCATAATATGGACAAAAGGTACTTAATAATGCTTAAATTATGTTTTCCGTCCAAAAGGGCATGTTTGGAAGTAAAAGGAACAAGGAGAAGCAATTAGAGACCAAAGATTGAAGAAAGAAGGAATAACACACTCCTACTCGGCGAGTAAATGAGAGTACTCGGCGAGTAGACGAGAGTACTCGGCGAGTACCCAAGAAGATTCCCAAAGATAAGTCAAGACTCCTGGCAACATAAAGATTGTACCTGTACTCGGCGAGTCAACGAGTCTACTCGCCGAGTAGCCCTTGTTTTGTGATAACTATGAATACCAAGCCTTTATCCGAATTGGGGGATTTTTTTCTGGCTTTTTGGAAGGTGCATCTGCGATTGAAGAACCCTTTGAGGAGCTGAGAAACCCTAGTTTTAAATCCTTTGAAGAATTAAGCCAATTTAGGTGATACATTCCATTTAATCTTAGAGATTAATCATGTTTAGCTTAGTTGAACTTGTTTCTGTGTTTTTTTTTACTGCAACTATGAACTAAATTCGTTTTTGTTTCTGTTTGGGAAGACCAAGTAACTCCTATGGTTTAATTATTACTTTTTGATTGATTGTTTATTGGTGATCTATTAAATTAAGTTTGTTAAATAACCTTATGCATTAACCACAACTATTTTCTGTTAATTGGAAGACAATTAAGCTGCATGAACATCTCTTAGTTGTTAACCTCATATGTTTATGTGAACACTTATCATATGCTTAGGAATAATGAATATGAAACTAGGATTAACAAGAGAATGGGTAAATTAATGTGTGAGCTTGTTTGAGAAACCAACAAACAAGAGGTTAATTGAAACACCAATTTGCTTAACCAATTACAAATCTTATTTAATCCAAATAATTAAACTAGGGAATTAATTAGTTTAAACACTTGATCACTGCTTGAATTAATTAATTGTCTAAGGGTTAGTAGTAATGAACATGAACTTAACCACTATAGTTGGTAACCAATTGCAATTAATCTATCATAAATTCAAAAATAACCATAGGAGTGAATTGGTTGAACCTAAACAGAAACATCTTTATCAAATTTGGTGAATTAGTTACTTGTTTTCGTTATTTAGTTAATTAAGTGCTTAAGTGGTGTGTTTAAGTTTCTAGTCTTGTAAAACTAGAGAAAAACCCTTTTACTTTTATTACTTGCTTAGTTAAAATTAGTTATTAGTTTAATTTCCGTTCCCTGAGTTCGACACCCTACTTATCCAACTATACCACTAAAAGACAGGTTCACTGCCTTTGTGTGCTAAATTTATTAATTAAAAGTAGGAATAAAACCATTGCATTTTACACACATCAAGTTTTTGGCACCGTTGCCGGGGAACGGTTCCAAAGTTAAATTTAATTCCTAATTTTATCGATCCTTTGTGTGAGTTTTCTTGCACAAAGTTATATTTTTCAGTAATACAGTAATTCGGCTAGGTTTTAGAAATTATTAGTTTAGTTTTAGAAGTCTTTTAATTAGCTTTAATTTTTTTAGTTGTAAACAGTCCACTCGCCGAGTGCAATTGCACCTACTCGGCGAGTTGATCGCTGTTTATAAAAGTATTTTTAATTTTTGTACTATTTTATTTTTGTTCTTCTCATGCGTTTTTTCCTGTTTGTTTGCAGTTGTTTCATGACCCGAGGATTTGAATCACCTCTGGTCCCTCCTCTAGAAGACCCAGAATCCGCATTAAGGAGGAGCAAGGGAAAAGTCGTTGGAGAATCCGCTTCTTCAAAGAATTCTCCACTAAAGAACCTCAAGTCCATTTTCAGCAAGAAGAAGAGTAGCAAATCAGGAGCATCCAGCGCCTCCTTGACAATTGAAGACCCGATTAAAGAAGACACTGAGTATGAGACCGAGGAAGAAGAAGAACATACGTATGAGCACGGATCCGATTTTGAGGACGAGTTAGCTATCATGGCTAATATCGATGAAGTCCCCATGGGGGAATGGAAGAAGAGGATGCGCAATGACACTGGCACGGGACTTGTGCAGCCCGCAATTCCCGCAACTGCTACTTTTGAGCTCAAGGGTCATATCCTAGCTTTACTTAAGGAAATCCCTTTCACTGGAAAATATCACGAAGACGCCTACAAGCACTTGGATGAAGTTAATGATGTAGCTGATTATTTAAATGTTCCTAATGTGCTTCGGGAAACTCAGCTACTTCGCATGCTTCCGGTTACTTTGAAGGGTGCTGCAAAGGATTGGCTCAAGTCACTACCCCCCGGATCCATCACTACATGGGCCCAACTGAAAGAAGAGTTCATTGATCAATTCTGCCCACCATCCAAGATATCCACGATCAAGAAAGCCATAGACAACTTTGAACAACAAGCTGGAGAGTCACTATATGAAGCTTGGGAGAGGTACAAGAGGTTGTTAAGGAATTGCCCACATCATGACCTCAATAGTCAGCAAGAAGTCTCCATCTTTTATGATAGAGTAAATGTTAGAACAAGGCAATTACTTGACTCGCAAGGTCCACTTACGAAGAAGGCACCTCCAGTGATAAAGCAGCTAATTGAAGAATTCTCTAAGCATTCTAGAAAATACCATAATCCATGAAATGATGTAACAAGAGGGTCCGCCTATGCAGCTTGAGAAGACTTATCAGCAGTGATGGCCATGTTGAAAAACATGGATAGGAGGATGGACAAAATGGACCAAATGATACATGCTATACGGGTGGGGTGTGAAAACTACAATGGGCCTCATCTTACTAGAGACTGCGACTTGGATGAAAATGGCAACAAGAAGGTGCAAGTTTGTTACTCAAGTGGGGACATATATGATGAAGATTGGCGAAAACCAAAGAAAGAGTGGCTCCCTTATGAAGTGTACAAGAAGGATAAAGAGGAGAAGTTCAGGCAGAAAGGAAGAGGTTTTTACCAAAAGGAGGAGCCAACACAAGAAAGAAAACCAAGTTTGGAAAAAATGCTAACCAAATCTGTAGCTGCTTCAGAAAAGAGGCATAGTGATCATGATGCTGCAATTTAAGAAACAAGGACCATGCTTAGAAACTAGCAAGCATCTATCCACAACATAGAAACACAGCTAGGGCAACTTGCTCAACAAATAAACCAAAGATCACCGGGCGAACTTCCTAGCAAAACCGAAAACAACCCACGAGGCGCGCACATAAACATAGTCACAACAAGAAGTGGGAAGATAATCACTCCTCTGGCACCTATTCAGAATGAAGCACCAACTGAAATGCAGAAGGAAGATGAAGAAACTCAAGACAAAAGTCAAAACCTTCAATCTGCAGATCCTACTCGCCGAGTCCAGAATATGGACTCGACGAGTCCACTGCCAAATCCGAAAAATCAGATTCCTGAAAAACCCTTTCAGCCTCCAATGCCATATCTAGCCCGAGCTAAGAGAGAAAAACAGGAAGAAGAGTACCAGAAGTTTCTTGACCACATTAAGGCTCTTCAAATCAACATACCCTTCATTGAAGTTGTCGCACAATTGCCGAAATACGCGAAATTCCTTAAGGAACTTTTTACAAATAGAAGGAAGATGGAGGAAGTGAAAAAGGTGGTACTTAATGAGAATTGTTCAACTGCCATGCTCAACAAACTACCAAAGAAGAAGGGTGACCCGGGAAGCTTGACTTTGCCTTGCCAATTTGGCAACTTAGCTACCACTCATGCTTTGGCTGATTCAGGAGCAAGTGTGAATTTAATGCCTTATTCATTCTTCAAAAAGCTGGATCTCCCGGAACCAAGACCAATTCGTATGGCGATTCACTTAGCAAACAAGACAGTCACTTTTCCAAGAGGAATATGTGAAAACTTATTGGTCAAGGTAGACAAATTTGTATTTCCCGCAGATTTCATAATTCTAGACATGGAGGCGGATCCTCAAGTCCCAATCATCCTTGGAAGACCCTTCCTCAACATGACAAGTGCTATAGTGCACATGAGAGATTCAAAGCTCACTTTGCGGGTAGGAGATGATTCGGCTACTTTTGGGGTGGATCAAGCTATGAAGCATGCAAGGAATAGTGATGACATGGCATTCTCAATTGACATGCTGGATGAATTGATTGAAGAAGGTGAAGATGAAGATTCCAGCAAGACCACCATTTTTGATGAAGAATTTGATGCTGAAAAAGACTTAATGGAGATCGAGAGGTTGTTGGAAGAAGATGGGTATGAAGAAATATTGAAGCAATCTGAAATATCTACTCGGCGAGTAGGGCCGATCTACTCGCCGAGTCCTATCGAAGAAAAAGCAGAATTTGTGAATTCAGCTGTAAACTCGCTGAGTACCTTACCTGCACTTGGCGAGTCCCTCATGTAGATTGAAAAATCATAGCTCAAAACGTTACCAAATCATTTGGAGTGTGCTTTCCTCGAAGATGGTAATCAAAAGCCAGTGATAATAGCCTTTGACCTCTCTGAATCTGAAAAGGAAGAGGTAGTGCAAGTTTTGAAGAAGCGAAAGCGAGCCATAACATGGAGCATCACTAACATCAAGGGGATAAGCCTCTCTTATTGTTCTCACAAGATTAACCTGGAAGAAGGAGCAAAGTAGGTTGTGCAGCACCAAAGAAGACTAAACCCAAATATGCAAGAGGTGGTCAAGAAAGAATTGGTCAAGCTTTTAGATGCGGGAATCATATATTCCATTTCCGATAGCCCGTGGGTGAGTCCGATCCAAGTGGTGCCCAAGAAAGGAGGGATGACGGTCATAACCAACGGGGAGAATGAGCTTATTCTGACACGAACGGTAACCGATTGGAGAGTGTGCATCGATTATCGTAAGTTAAACGATGCCACTCGTAAAGACGATTTTCCCTAGCCTTTTATTGATCAAATGCTAGAAAGATTATCGGGCCATAGTTATTATTGCTTTTTGGACGGGTTTTCAGGTTATTTCCAAATACCCATAGACCCAATGGACCAAGAAAAGACCACAGTTACTTGCCCAAGTGGGACTTTTGCTTATTGACGCATGCCCTTTGGGTTATGCAATGCACCCGCGACATTTCAAAGGTGCATGACAACCATATTCCTTGATATGGTGGAAAAATTCATGGAAGTCTTTATGGAAAATTTTTCTGTCTTTAGATCTTCCTTCCATGATTGTCTCACGAATATTGACCTAAAGCTTGCTAGGTGTGAAAAGACCGACTTAGTCCTTAATTAGGAAAAATGTCACTTTATGGTCAAGGAGGGTATAGTTTTAGGCCACAAAGTTTCCAAATTGGGAATTGAGGTGGATAGGGCAAAGATTGACACCATTGCCAAATTAACCCCACCAACTAATGTGAAGGGCATAAGAAGCTTTCTAGGACACGCGGGTTTTTACCGGCGATTTATAAAAGATTTTTCTAAAATAACTAGACCTCTAATGCAATTGGTTTTAAAGGATGAACCATTTAATTTTACTAAAGAGTGTTTAGAGGCATTTGAATTTTTAAAAGAAAAATTGACTAATGCCCTGATTATTGTTGCCCCAAATTGGGATTTACCGTTTGAAATAATGTGTGATGCTAGTGATTTTGCACAAGGAGCTGTCCTTGGTCAAAGGGTTGATAAGCACTTTCGACCCATATCTTGTGCTAGCAAAACTCTAAATCCGGCCCAAGAGAATTACACCACCAATGAAAAAGAATTATTAGCTGTGGTGTGTGCCTTTGATAAATTCCGCCCTTATTTGGTTTTATCCAAAAAACCTGTTTTTACTGACCACTCTGCTATCAAGTATTTGTTTGCCAAACAGGATGCCAAGCCAAGATTGAGACGATGGGTTCTACTTCTTCAAGAGTTTAATATCGAGATACGCGACAAGAAAGGAATGGAGAATGTAGCAGCCGACCATTTATCGAGGCTAGAAAACCCGCAACTGCAAGAAGATAAAGTTGGAGATGACTTCCCGGACGAGTACATTATGGTGACCGCGGGAGAAGAGCCATGGTTCGTAGATATATCTAATTACTTAGCTACCAAATACATCCCAAAAGATTTTAGCAGTCAAAAAAAGAAGAAATTCTTTTCTGAATTAAAGTATTACTTTTGGGATGAGCCATACCTCTTCCGAAGCTGTGCGGATGGGATCATACGAAGATGCGTGTTCGGGAAGGAAAGCCGAGAGATTTTGGAGCATTATCATAGCGGGCCCACGGGTGGACATCATGGAGCACATTACACTGCTAAGAAGATCTTTGACATTAGGTTTATTGGCCCACGATTTTTAAAGATGCAGCCCAATTTGTCAAAGAATGTGATGCATGTCAAAGAGCGGGAAACATTTCATCCTGAAATGAAATGCCACAACCTAGTATTCAAGTGTGCGGAGTATTTGATGTGTGGGGTATCGATTTCATGGGACCATTTCCCATGTCCAAAGGCAACAAGTACATTTTAGTGGCGGCAGATTATGTATCCAAGTGGGCGGAGGCACAAGCTTTGCCAACTAATGATGGTCGGGTGGTGGTGCGGTTTTTGAAGAAACTATTTTGGAGATTTGGGGTTCCAAAAGCTCTTATTAGTGACCGAGGCACTCATTTTGCCAATGATCAACTAGAGAAGGTGCTAAGGAAATATGGGGTAACCCATAAATTTTCTACATCCTACCATCCACAAACTAGTGGACAAACCGAACTGACCAATAGAGCTTTAAAGAGAATCTTGGAGAGATCAGTGGGAAGCAATCGGAAAGAATGGTCGGACAAGCTAGATGATGCACTATGGGCCTTCCGAACATCTTTCAAAACACCTATTGGTACTACACCATATAGGCTAGTTTATGGAAAGCAATGCAAATGAATGCTCTTGAGGAACTTAGGAATAATGCCTACACTAGCTCTCTAATTTATAAAGAGAAAACTAAGAGTTGGCATGATAAGAGGATCAAGGACAATAAAGAGTTTCATGAAGGGAAAAAGGTGTTGCTTTTTAATTCATGACTCAAACTTTTCTTGGGCAAACTCAAGTCAAGATGGGATGATCCTTTTATAGTGAAGAAGGTGTTTCCACATGGTGCTATAGAGTTATTTTCAAAAGATGGTACCCCTTTCAAGGTCAATGGACATAGAGTCAAAAGGTATGAAGAAGGAGTCCCAAGAAATGAAGACATGGAAGAAGGCCTATTGCTGGAAGGAAATGCAGCAACGTAGAAGGGAAGGAGTCCAGCTAATGACTCCTTCAAAAGAAGCGCTTCCGGGAGGCAACCCGAGTTTAAGAGTTTGCCGTTCTTTTTCCTTTATTTTCTTTTTAATTTCTTAGGATTCGTTTTATTCTCATTTTTCTTCTGAAAATGCGTTTTTAAATGATTGCTTAAGGGAAAGCAATGCTTAGAGTGTGGGGTGGTGGTTTAAAAATAAGAAAAAAATCGATTTTTGTTCAATTTGCATGCTTTACTCGCCGAGTACAAGCACAAATCCCAAGAAAATCGCGAATACGCGGGTCTACTCGACGAGTAGCCAACTTACACAGACGGTTTATAATCTGTAAAATAAGGGTTTCACTCATTTTTACACACACACTCTCCGTGCACAACCTCTCTTAAGCAAGTTCTTCACTTTTTGCAAAATCTCCAACTTTCAAGAGTCAAGGCACCATGTCTAGAAGAGGTCAAACTTCAAGAGGGGGAAGCCAAGGAGATATCCCGTGGCTATCTTTCGGCCAAATCACCTCGAAATCATCTCAAGCCCGTGCCAAAAACAAGCTAGAAGCTTTGAAGCAGAAAGAGATATACTTACCGAATGCAATAGACTGGGATTGGCTGGGAAAGGTTGGCCCAGAGGAGGAATTGACACCATATTTGGTGAAGGAGCGTAACATGGGGGATTCTACCATCATATGTGATGGTTGGCTTCAATTGTTTAAAATCCAGGAACCGGTTTTCGTTGAACTATGTTGGGAGTTCTTTGCTACCATCTCATTCTGGGGTGGTAGTGAGTACTACAATCTTAATACAATTTCTTTTTCTCTTGGTGGGGAGCTGCGACAATGAAGCATGGCTGAGTTTGCGTGGAGGCTTGGAATCTATGACCAAAGCGCCATGCTAAATGAAGACTTTGAAGCTTTCTTGGAAATTTTCCACAAAGATCTCCCCGAGAAAGTGGTTGCATCTACCTGGTGGAACACTATTGCCAACCTGGTATACATTCCATACACCGCGCAGGAGGGCCACATCCGTTCACCAGTCCACCGTCTCATTCATCGCTTCGTCACCAGCACGATTAACATGCGAAAGGACGATGACAAGGTCCCGACCCTTGACATCTTCTATCTTTGGAGCATTATCACTCCTGATGTTTTTTGTAACCTCCCTTAGTTCATCGCCAAATATCTTGCGGAGGGGGCGGTTAAAGAGAATGTGACCTCCAAAATCCATGGAGCAATGTTCGTGACAAGACTTGCAAGGTCCTTTGGGATCTTGGATTTGCAAGAAGCAAGGGCGCTGACGGTCATTTCTCCCCCTCCATTCAACACCATGCTATATAGGAGGGCAAGGATTGTGGAGAAGGTTGGAATCAAATTGAGTACCGACGCTATTTGGATGATATTGGAAGAGGAGTCAACTATAACAATCAATCATTTGAATATCTCTTCCAACAAATGAACATCGCACTGAGACCTGGACCCGGCTACCCATACATTATGAGTTGGGAGGAAAGGATGGGGAGAAGGCATGAAGAAGGAGGAAGTGGAGCTAGAGGAACTAACATGGAGGAAGAAGAATGAAGAATGTTTCTTTTGTGTTTTTAATTTATTTTCGTGATGTTTGATTTGGACAACTTGTTAAACTTGGATGATTTTATTTCTTGTTAGGACCTTTATTGCTTTCACTTTTGGTTGCATATTTTTCAGGGTTGGAAGGTTAGGATGCATATAGAAGTTTTAAGGGTCAAGGCTCAAGTGAGGAAGTGAGAAATGTTCAATAAGAGTGCGAAGTTTTGTCATTAAGGTTGAGTCCATTAGAGTTGGGAGTGATAGAGAGAGTTGCTACTGAAGTAAGGTCACTGAAATACCCCCAATTCAGAACCTTAATCGAGAAGAAAACAAGATGGAAAAGTTTTTCTCAACACAGCGCCTAATCGCCGAGTGCACAATTTCTACTCGGCGAGTACATGGGTAAATTCGCGATACACTTGCAAGCTGGCAACAAACTCACCGAGTACACGATTATACTCGCCGAGTTTGTCAACATTTTTCGAATTCCAGAGCTGTTTTGGGCACTTCCACTGCAGTACTTGTCCATTTTTCATGAAGAGTCATTGCTGGAGGTATCTAGGAGCTTTGTCCTACATTCTTGAGTTATTTGCATGTCTACCATACGAGATTTTGACACCGAAGACATGGATGAGCTGTTCTCATGTCTAAAGTCAATTGAAGACGGAGCTAAAGAGAAGAGATATCAACCTAGCGACTTCTACCCTAGGGGAGTTTGTTCTAAATCTCTCTATATTTCATGTTTTTATTTTTCATGCATAATATGCAATGAGGGCATTGCATAAAATAAGTGTGGGGTAGGGGGTTGGTTACATCTTAGTAAATTTAGAATCTTAATTTAGGACTAATTATAAAAATTTTGCATACCAAAAATGTGACTTAGGAATTAATTTAGAAAATTTTGGTAAAAAGTAATTAGGATTCCATGTTAGAGTTATGTTGATGATTGCATGAAAACCCAAATGTTTAGTTGAGCCTATATACGTTCTAGTGCATTTGTGGCTTCCTTATTCTAGTGAAATCATGGGACAAAAACACGACCTCGCTTAGCCCGAAGGATGCAATATGTTTAGCATCGTGTACCAGAAATGTATCCAGGAAAATTATTATCGTTAGCCAATAAAGGTTGAAGCTGAGCGCCCCTGCTTAAGCATGTAGGGTTTTGAGTGAAAAAGTGAGGTACATGTTAAAAAAAAAGAGAGAATTACAAGAAAAGTTTGAAGAATTTTGGAGCAATTAAAGTGAAAATCAAAAGATCAAAATTCCAAGAAATTCAAAAAGTTGAAGATACCAAAAATCAAACAACAAGGTGGTGAATTCAAAGAAATCAAAGAGCAAATGCCAAAGAAATAAAGAATTCCAAAGAGCTCCAATGTGGTATCATAAATCGTAATTCTAGATTATGTATGCTTGGGTTGCTCAACCAAAAATACCTTGAGGGTAGGAGGTTTTTTGCGGATGGATTCGGAGGGATGCATAAAATGAGCATTGTTCGGGATGAGTGGGCGAATGTTTATGAGGATTGTGAGTATTTAGAGTATGGGGGTATTTAGGAAAATTTTAGACATAAATGCATGCGTTGCGGTCTTGGCATAATGGCTGGGTTAGATTGGAGTTGTTATATATGGTTCTAATATGTTAAAATTCAGTTTTGCTTGGGGGCAAGCAAAAGTCAAGTGTGGGGTATTTTGATATTTGGATAATTAGTTATATGTTTAGCATGCATTTTTGTTTCTGTTTGGGAAGACCAAGTAACTCCTATGGTTTAATTATTACTTTTCGATTGATTGTTTATTGGTGATCTATTAAATTAAGTTTGTTAAAGAACCTTATGCATTAACCACAACTATTTTCTGTTAATTGGAAGACAATTAAGCTGCATAAACATCTCTTAGTTGTTAACCTCATATGTTTATGTGAACACGTATCATATTCTTAGGAATAATGAATATGAAACTAGGATTAACAAGAGAATGGGTAAATTAATGTGTGAGCTAGGGAATTAATTAGTTTAATCCAAATCTTATTTAATCCAAATAATTAAACTAGGGAATTAATTAGTTTAAACACTTGATCACTGCTTGAATTAATTAATTGTCTAAGGGTTAGTAGTAATGAACATGAAGTTAACCACTATAGTTGGTAACCAATTGCAATTAATCTATCATAAATTCAAAAATAACCATAGGAGTGAATTGGTTGAACCTAAACAGAAACATCTTTATCAAATTTGGTGAATTAGTTACTTGTTTTCATTATTTAGTTAATTAAGTGCTTAAGTGGTGTGTTTAAGTTTCTAGTCTTGTAAAACTAGAGAAAAACCCTTTTACTTTTATTACTTGCTTAGTTAAAATTAGTTATTAGTTTAATTTTCGTTCACTGAGTTCGACACCCTACTTATCCAACTATACCACTAAAAGACAGGTTCACTGCCTTTGTGTGCTAAATTTATTAATTAAAAGTAGGAATGAAACCAATGCATTTTACACACATCACCTCCCTTCCTTCAATAAATGCAACTCACAAAGTCGTTCCCCAGAAACCTCCAATAAGGTGGCAAAAACTTCTTGATGGTGGGGGGATAGGTTCCTTCATAGCACATCTTCTCTAGTACTTCCTTCAATTGATTAACAGGGTACTTAATTGGGAATGTAGGGGCATCACCAAATTCAAGCACTTTGCGAATAACTTGCTCAGAAACAACTACTTTAGTTCCCTTAACCACTGATTCAATAGAACCAGCTCCATCCGCTCCCTGAGTATTGATTGAAGCATTTTTCCAGAAATCAACAATCAGGTCCTTGAAGATGACTGGATTTGAATGCAAAGCATGAGAGATTCTGCAATTATTCAAACCCACGATCATAGATTTGAATTCTTTATGAACAGCAGGTGGATCCATAAGATATCCAGCAACATTGTGATTTTCGAAACACTTTAACTGATTTGCCATTTATCTGCACCAAACGATTCAAATGAGAATATATAAAAATTAAAATTAGAATTTATTTTCTCAAAAAAAACAAGTTTGGTCCAAAATTTTGATTTCGGTAAGTCTAGAGTTATTTATGGTTGATCAAATTCGAGATTTCGGTCAAAGTCAAGCCTTCCATCGTTTTCGGTCAAACCACATTTGACCAAAACGTTTTCAGTCAGCATAATTGGTTTTTCGGGTGAATTACTTGATTTCGGTCAAGTGAAAGGTTTTCGGTCAAAGCAAATGGGTTTTCTGTCAGATTTGGATCAAACCGAAGACTCGAGAAAAAACCCGACAATTCATATGTTGACAGCTTCGCCGGAAATTACCGTCAACACACCGGAGAATGCCATTATCTAACTGTAAACACCTCAAAAAC
This sequence comes from Lactuca serriola, assembly GCF_051521515.1. Taxonomy (NCBI): domain Eukaryota; kingdom Viridiplantae; phylum Streptophyta; class Magnoliopsida; order Asterales; family Asteraceae; genus Lactuca; species Lactuca serriola. The sequence goes on from NC_136410.1 coordinate 288,685,189, forward strand.
ACAGTAAAAGGGAAGCAAGATGTTCGTACTATGCATACCTAGAGAAAATTTTTAATAAATCGGGTGAGATTTGATGATTTTTTGAACCGAAAATGAAGTTTTCTCGATGAACTGCAGAGGTTTTCGTCTAGGGTTTTTGAGAGAAAGCAATAATTTGATTTTGGTGTGGATATTGAGAAATGAAGCGTAAAGGAAAAGAATCCTTTTATATTTAAAGAGATTGGGTTCTCGGCCTTTTAGGCCACCAAAATCAATGGGCTTCTCTTAAAAACTTAATTCGTTTCATAGATAAACAAACAATAAAATAAAATAAAATTTGAAGTAGAATAAAATAAAATAAACACACTTAAATAAATAAATAAATAATGCACTCAAAATAAAATAGTTTTAGATTTTTAGATTTTTAGATTTTTGTTTGAATTTTTTTTAATTCTCTCCCTAGATTTGTGCACAGAGGAAAAATATGAACAAATTTAACAAAAACAAAAATATAATACGAAATGTACATAACATATAATTTTGGGATCAAAATTGTCAAGCAATTCAATATCGTTTATCACTAAACACATATATGTTTAACTCTGGTCAATCACCAATATTGTGGTCCACTTAAAGACAATGGACATTGACAAATTTGACAGATTATAAATGACAAGACATTGTGATTACATTCCTAAACAATATTTATAAATAGACCATTTTGCTGACGAAGACCAAGGATATTGTTGTCCACGTAAATTCAGCAGCGAGATCTACAAACAAGCTTTAGTTAATTTAATTTTATGTACACTAGAACGTGTTCCCCAATTCACAACATACCCAAGCAATCAAGGAATTCCAAAGAGCTTTTTACTTTAGGTGAGTGCTCAATTATTTAAGAGATAAGATAGATGTAGAGATGCATATGTTGTACCCCAGGTCGGATCTTTTTCAATCATGCAGAGGGGATAACAGATGACTAACACAGATAGAGTAATATAAAGATGCATATGTTGTGTCCCAGGTCGGATCTTCCGATCACACAGAGTGGAAAACTTATGACTAACATAGATAGATAGAGAAGTGCATAGAAATAGAGGTGCAAATGTTGCGTCCCATTTCGAATCTTCCGATCACACAAAGGGCGCAACATATGAATGACAAAGAGGATAAGAAAGAAAAACAATTTCACACAGACCTACTTTATCAGAACCCCCAATCACCCTATCAACACCAGAATTAAGGACATAAGTTCGTACATCAAAGAAGTGTTGAGCCACAGTTCTAGATAATTAACTTTAATGTATCTCATAGGCTCCCTTGTTTATCTCATTGCTTGATCTATTCAAGCGTCGTATGGTCAGTCCAAATGTAACTATCTAAGTCCATATGAGTTAACACTGTCAAGTCCTTTCATTGTCAGTTGTGTCTAGTCCTTTAATTTTGAATCCTTCATGCCTACCAGAACATTGAACACAAAGTCTAAACAATTTAGCTTCATTGCATGACACGCATTTCAGATTGCTCTTTAACACTAAACTTCATATCATCCCTAAATTTGTGCATGGAGAAGAAATTAAATAAAGAAATATGCAACATTAAACACACAGAAAATAAAAATAATAAAAAGTAAATAAATACTAGAAACTTAATATTCAAAACGAATCATTTTTAAAGCCCACAAGCACATCGAAACGAGCTTTACTAAAGGGTTGGTAAACAAATCTGCCACGTTGTTATCAATGTGAATTTGTTCCAAACGAATGAGTTTCGCTCATAACAGTCTCGAATAAAATGAATTTTAATGTCAATGTGCTTGGTTTTGGAATGTTGAACCGGATTTTTAGAAATATGGATGGCCGCATCATTATCACAAAAAATGGAAGTGTCAAGAAAGTTCAAACTGTAATCCAGCAATTGGTGTTGAATCCAGATAACCTGAGAGCAACAGGCTGAGGCAGCAACGTATTCCGCCTCAACCGTTGAGGTCGACACCGTTTGTTGTTTCTTGCATTGCCATGACACCAATTGGTTCCCTAAAAACTGACATCCACCCGATGCAGATTTCCTGTCAAGATCACCCTCCATAATTATTGTCAGCAAAAGGATATAAATCTAAATCGGGATTTTTAGGATACCATACACTTAATTTAGGGCTACCTTTAAGGTACCTAAAAATCCTTTTAACAACAATTAAATGGAAAGTTTAGGATTAGCCTGATAACGAGCGCATTGACAGACGTTAAACATGATGTCAGGTCTGCTGGCAGTCAGGTACATCAGATATCCGATCATCGATCGATATTCAGTTTGATCTACAGATTCCCCATCAGGATCTGGAGTCAACAATGGTCTTTCTTCCATTGGAGTCTAAAAATATTTTGAGTCTTTAAAACCAATCTTTTCTAGCATGTCTTCCACATATTTTCCTGGATGCAATAAAATTATGGTCGAATCCTGTCAACCCTGTAACCCTAGGAACATTGTCATCTCACCCAATGAGCCCATTTCAAATCTTTTCTTCATTAAATCCTCGTACTCTTTGCATAGCTCTGTGTTGGTCAACCTGAAGATGATGTCATCTATGTACATCTGTACGACAATCAAATTTGCATCGACTTTCTTGATGAATAATGTATGATCGATCGTTCCCCTTGTGTATCCGTGCTCAAGTAAATGTTCAGTTAAGGTAGCATACCAAGCTCTAGGAGCCTGATGCAACCCATATAGAGCCTTATCCAGCTTGTAAACATGATTTGGAAACTTTGGATTGATAAACCCTGGTGGTTGATCAACATAAATCTCCTCCTTCACGACTCCGTACAAGAAGGCTATCTTGACATCCATTTGAGACACTATAAATCCCATGTAGGAAGCATATGCTAGGAATATATGAATGGCTTCCAAACGTGCTAAAGGAGAATATACTTCTGTGTAGTCAAGACCCTCTACTTGCCTGAATTCGCGAACGACCAAACGAGCATAATAGCCCCGCTATCACCTTGCTTATTTCTGAAGACCCAACTATTGGATTAGTGTCTAAGTCCATAACTATAATTGGTATGTACTTCACCCGAGAGTAGCATGGTCCATTTGGGTTACATATCATCATGACAATTTGATAGGATGAACTTTTGAGAAGAGGTTATTTATGATTTATTAATATATTATAAGTTCTAATATATTAATGTGAAATCATATTATTTAATTAGTATTGACCAAGAATTAATCTGTAATTAATTATGTGATCAAAAGAGACTAATTAAATATATGGGGATTGATTGTGTAAATCATTCATTCTTATAAAGTGGGCCTATGATCCATAGTTCTTTATGTTGGGCTAAACCCATGTAGTGACCTATGGATACTCCATGGTGGTTAAAACCCATGCAGCCTAAGGAATGCGGAAAGCCATGCACATTAGGGTATGCATGGTGTAACCCTAGTTGTGCCATACTATATAAGAAACCCTTCGGTTGGTGAAATTGGTGCTAGATAGACTAAAGGTTCTTGGAGAGCTATAGAGTCGATTCCTTGTGTGCATCATACTCTCTCAAAAGTTATCCTTTGTCCTAGGTGTGTTATGATTCCATTTGAGGCATTCATACTATTGGTGCTAAGCTCTTAAAGGTTCAAGACTTTCAACTGCAATAAAAAGGTATATCATCTAACTAGAATTTTGTAGTATAGATACTCCATTGTATGCTAGTTAGGGTAATACCTTGGAAAGTTCAAGTTTGCATATATATTAGAGAAAACATAGATCCAAAGCATCTAGGGTTGCATGTACACCATAGGAGTGTTAAAATGCTCAAAACCCTTCAGTGTTATCAAATCCTAGGGTTGTTTTCTTATATACATGATGCTACTTGTGTTAAATGCTTGCAAAAATCATTTTTCTTGCTGTCTAGACAGTGGACTCACCGAGTCCACAGACAGACTCGTCGAGTTGCATGCATTTCGCCTCTAACTCGTTGAGTCCAGTAATAGGATTGATGAGTTGGCAATCTAGAATGCAGATTTTCGATGTTTTTGGCTGGAATTAGACTAGGATCATTACCCTAAGCTGTTTGTGAACTTATAAACTTGTTTTTGATATGATACTGATCACGCTCATCCAATTTAAAAGATAATTGTCAAAGTTTCTTGTTTTGTATTAGTGTATATGGTTTGGCTAATTACATAAAATTTGTTTGATATGAATTGTCTTGTTCTTATGAGTTTAATTTAGATCATAGACAAAATTGTTTTTTTTTTTTTTTTTTTTTAAGTTACAAGAGTTGATCTAAATGTTTTGATGAATTCCATAACTTGTCCTCAAGTTATGGAAAATGAAAAGTTTTTCTTTTAAAGAGATCATTAAACTTATAGGTTATGAACTTGAAGAGTCTTTTTCCATAAATGTTTTGTTGAACTCCATAACTTGTCCTCAAGTTATGGATTTTCCAGAGTCTTTTCATTATAGCCTATATTAAACTCATAAGTTATGGATTCCAAAAGTTTTTAAATAGTTCAAAACTTGCCCTCAAGTTTTGGAATTTGTATATGTAAAAGTCTAGCTTTTGAAACATTTAATTCCAAACCCTAGAATTTTAATGTTTAAAATTTTACCCTTATACTATTATAATATTATAGATTTAACATTTATATATATATATATATATATATATATATATATATATATATATATATGTATGTATGTATAAGAACAAAGTCATTCTTACTGTTAGTAGGCCTCATTCTCGAAGCCGGTCTATAAGGGGGGTATAAGGTTACTGCCTAAAAAATGGTAGTTTAATGGGTGTCCACTCTCACCTACCGCTTCCTTGACTGGTGGGGATCGTTAGCCGAACGGTTAGCCAAGGACTCTAATTCTGCTTTCATTAAAAGTATAATGACAAATATAAAGTAACTAAACACTTATAAATTCCCAAATCTTAGTTACTAAGGAAAATGTAAATATGGTGCTAACCCATGAAATTCCACATTGCACCTTGTTAAGTCGTTAGTGGAGCATCTGCGGTTCACCGGCACACTAATCTGGACTAACAGTATGTGGAAAAGGGTAGCTTAATATTAGTCATAGATCAATGGAGCGTGTTTGGTTAACCGACATATTGATTGGTTGGTTGTAACATTGGGTGTACCAAGCTAATTTGCATGGTTAGTTACACCTTGTTTGTGATCTTCGGCATCCCAGTCACAAACTTAAAGGACACAATCCAGATTTAAACATGTCGTTGAATCGTTCAATGAATCTCAAAGGATATAGGAGTTTCACTTCACTTAAAACCTAAAATTCTTTTTTCGTTTTTCGTGATGGACATTGGTAAATCGTCATTTAACTACCTTCAAATATTTTTTGCAGTTTGGATTACGACATCCCTCTTCCAGATTGTAAAATATTGTGTTGGGTCCTAGCCTTAATATTTCATTTGGGTGTTATATTAAGGACTTAAATCAACTAACTTGAATTTCTCCCATTTTAGATGTCTAATTCAAACAACTATGGTCTTCCCATGAAACATCAAGATGGAAGGCATGTGTGTACTTACATCTTGGAGAGGACGTCACATATTGACAAGCTTAGAGTATTGGGCGTCGAAGTCTCAAGGAAGTTGGCTATTGATTGGGTTATTTAATCACTTACTGAGTCATATAGTGAGTTCATTAAGGACTACTATGTGACAGACCATAACATGACCCTATTTGCTTGTTGCTGCTAAATTAGCAATGATTTGGCATACTAGAAAAGCAAATTTGATTGGAGGATCTACTCCCCAAACTTTCGTGGAGATTAACAATGGAAACATTGGAAGTCTAGAAAAGATTTCTCTTTCCAAGGGAAACAGAAAGGCAAAGTCTTATATTGTCTTGTGTATCATTCCCAAAGAGTCTATATGTTTCTATTGCCATGAGAAGGGGCATTGGTTGCGAAGCTGTCCTGACTACCTGAAAGATCTAAGAAAAGGTAGAATCGAAAAATTTGACTTTGATTCAATTAAGTCTACTGTCTAACTCTATTAAGTTCCTAATTGTTGATTCTTAATACATGATGTGAAAAGGTTGCATTTTGATGTTTTGTAGGATCGTGCAAAGGGAAGGAAGCTTAAAGGTGGATTTCAATCGCATGGTTCAAAGATCGGATTTTTGAGCTGCTGCTTAGGAGTTATGATAGATTGCTAGGAAATATGTAATAACATAGCTTTCATTTGTAATTGCATTGTATGGGAAAAAAATTTCTGCATTTTATAAATAAATAAAATTTTGTTTTTATTTTTTACCTCCTTACAATGGCATTTGTGAAATTGATGTTTTTATGTTTCTATGTTATCAATATGAGTTTGATTCTTTCGTTTATGGTAATGTCGAGTATTTTCCAAATAAGGAAAGATTCTCATCACCCAAGTTTCGATTGGACATAAACTTGGAATCATGCAAGTTGTATTGTATGATGAATGAGAATTTTCATCTTTGGTAAATTAAGACTAATTCCTTTTTCACATGTGTATGTGAGTTAAGTGAAGGACTAGGGGATCGGGTACAAAAGTGTGTGCGTTGGTCAAGATCCACCACAAAGATCAGTAAGACTATCTGTCATGATTTACTAAAGTTTAATAAACATGATTATGCTTACAAGTTTAAGTATAATTCTGAAACATTGGAAAAGGTTCAGTGTATGGAAAAACGAATGAGAAGAATCAAATTAGGCAGAAAGATAAAAGTTTCACCAATATGAAAATATGGGAGAGTACTTTAGTATCATGTTTTATGATCATCTTAATGCTTATGGAAAACCATATCACAATTGATCTTCTAAAGACATCTTAGTGCATTTGTATGGCTAAGAAGAGGAATCGTGAATTGTTGAAATGGTTAAATCAAGAAGATGAGTCATACTTCGTTCCCAAAACAAGGCTTAGAGTCATACTCCAAGGTTGTAACCTTGAGTGACATAATCTTAAGAAAGGTTTAAAACACTTATCAAATGTAGAGTAATTGTTTTCTCTACTCTTGTACATTTGAAATTGGTAAGTTGTGATGTTGTGGATATAACAAAGACCAACTAAGGCCAATTGTGTGAAGTGTTTGTCTTGATAAGAATCATCACTAACTCTTGCATATTTGTTTTGTGAAGGAATGATTCATGAAAAGTGAATCTTATATGTCAAGAGGGCAGTAGGAGTCTTAAAGATCTTGGAAAAGCTTCAAGAACTAATCAAGAATAAAACCTATTGTTTATCACTAGCACACAACTTGAGGTTTATATCCAATCGTGTTGACATATTCTTGTTTCTGCGCCCATTCCAGTTAAAGTTGAATATGCATGTGAGTTCTATGAGTTCTCAATTGTTTGCATAACTACTTGGAAGCAATGGTAGGCCCTTGAGCTGCCAAATGGAAAGAAATTAAGATTGAACATGTTTAGTCCATATGAGTTTGGATTTGTCACTAGCCTTATCTTGTGATTATGGTTATTGCAAATTCACATGGATAGGAATGTATAGGCCATAAAATCTAAGAATCATAAGGTTTCTCTCTGATTCATGAAAATGATGGTGAGGAAACGCTTTCACTAAGTAGTTTTTAAGAAGATAGCAGTTATGATTCATGAGTTGAAAACTCTTAGATTTATTAGATCTTCAACAGGTTAATCAATAAAAACAAACAAACATAGTAAACACGAGATGGAATCAGTGTATTGCTTAATGATTCAAGAATAGTCACGCCTCATCAGAGCTCGATGAAGAACTTCCACTGTAGAGGCAAGCTAGGGTTTGTAGTAAAATTATGAGAATAATAATGAAAGTGATGGTTACCAAGGATGCATTCATGCACCTTAAATACAAAACCCTAATAAAAATAAACACGGTTGGACAGGCCCAAACCAGTAACAAAATTGGGCTAAGGAGCAAGCCAAAGACGCAACACTTCAGGTCCCAACAATCTCCCTTTTTGCGTCAATTGGCTCCCAACAATGATTCCCGCTTGAATGATGATACTTCCTCAGCTTCAGGCTCATAATTCTCCCTCTGGACTTGACTTTCGGTTGGTATTAATGATGATGGGCTCTCCCCCTGGAATGGTGAATCTTGGTTATCTGGAAAAGACGAACCCTCCCCCTGTATATGAGAACTATCTTTTGGAGGTTCGCTGGTGTCAGGATGTTCGGTTGTTATCAGTTGTTCTTCTGACATTTTCTTTGCAACATCATTGATTATCTTCTTCAAATTGTCTACCTTGTTGTCTGCAACTTTGGATTTAGAGTGAATAGCCTTTACTGGTTCATCAAATAGCAACATGTATCGCTCAAAGAGGTTTGAAATTGGTACCGTAACTTGACCAGATTTTGGAAATATTTCCTCCACAGAACCTTCGGTTGTCTTCAGTTTCTTGACATAGTTATCATCGAAGGTAACATAATAGGTCTCCTTAATTTTCTTTGAACGCTTGTTCAGAACCCTATATGCTTCGGAGTTTAAGGAATAACCCAAAAAGATTCCTTCGTCTGCTTTGACATCAAAGTTGTTTTGGTGTTCCTTTGAATCGAAGATAAAGCATCTTGAATAGAACACATGGAAAAACTTTACATTAGGCTCTCGGTTGTTCAAGATCTCATAAGGAGTGATGGAGAAATGTTTGTTGAGATAAGATCTGTTCTACGTGTAGCAAGCAGCAGGAATGGCATCAACCCAAAAATATTAAGGTAGAGAAGCGAAGCTAAGCCTAGTTCAGGATGCTTCACACAAAGATCGGTTTCGCCTTTCGACAATTCCATTCTATTGTGGAGTATATGGAGTTGAGAAGTTGTGAGTTTTCCCCTTCTCTGCAAGAAAATCTTCAAAGTCTTTGTTCTTGAACTCCAACCCGTTTTCGCTTCTTATGTTTTGAACTACCTTTCGTAGTTGAACTTCTACCTGCTTGATATAGAGTTTAAGCTTCAGAGTGGCCTCTAATTTCTGCCTAAAAAAGAGCACCAAGGTAAACCGAGAGAAGTCATCAACTATTACAAGTATATACTTGTTACCACCAATGCTCTTGATTGAAGATGGACCACATAGATCAATGTGAAGTAATTCTAGTGGTTCAATAACTTTTGTATTGACTCGAGAAGGATGACTCTGTTGACTTTGCTTTCTCATTTCATACGCAGCACACAAGTGTTCTTTGTCGAACTTCAGAACAGGAAGAACTCGAAAATGATCCCCAAGCCATCTTTCGTTTGAGTGAGCTTTCGTTAGCAAGCAAATAGTTGGTCTCCCTCGTATGGGATTGAGATTTAGAGGGTACATCTCTCCTTTTCGCTTTGATTTCAGCAGAATATTGTTCGTCATTTTTCAATAATCTCTGAGCCATCGTCATCGAACGAAACTTTTAACCTGGTACCAACCACCAGTTTTGACACACTGATAAGGTTGTGTTGTAAGCCTTCAACGTACACCACCTTTCGTATCATGAGATCACCATTGGTGATCATACCATAACCTTTGATCGTGCCAAAAGAATTATTACCATACTTGACACTTCCACCATCTTTAAGGGACCGAAAATCCCTCAGCTCTTCCCTTCTTCCTGTCATGTGACGCGAGCAGCCACTGTCTATGTACCAATTATCGTCGAACTGCTCATCACACATAACCTGCAAAAATTAAGCAGATTTAGGAACCCAAAGTTTCTTGGGTCCTTGTGAGCTTTTTACAGAACAGGGAATTGTAAGAGAAACATCAACTAAAAAGGTTCTTTTTATTAATATTGTTTCATCTTTTCTTTTTATGGTGAAAACTTTTATTTTATTAGATTTGTGTACTTTCGGTTCAATTTTTGGATTTGTGAATTTGACGTTAGCAGACTTTCGGTTCTCTACTCTAGGTTTAAACGTCGTCTTATTTTTCGTTTTCTAGAAAGAGCTTTCCTTTTCCCTTTCGATCATTCTGTGAGTGAGAATGAGAATAAGAATGATGGGACTTGGGAGAAGAATTAAGCTTTCAGTCATTGCTCTTACTTGATTGAGAGCCGAAACTACCTTCCCTTCGGTTCTTCTTATTGGTTGGTCTAATACCGAAACCATCCTATCGGTTTCTCTCACTTTGAGGACCGAAACTTCCTTTTCGGTTGTCATCCGTCTGAGGACCGAAACTCCTCTTTCGGTTGCTATTCTTATGTGGGCCGAAACTCTATATTCCGTTTGTTTTAATTATGGGGACTGAAACTCTTCTTCCGGTTGTTTTCATTATGTTGAGCACGAGAAGCTGAGTTTGCTTTTTCTTCTTCCTTTGACTTAGTGGTCTTTGCATAGTGAACGTAATTAGGGTTTTGAGATCGCCAAAACTGTTTCCTTTCAGTGATATTCTTCTTGTATCTAAAGTTACGTTGATGCTTTCTTTATAACACTTGTTTTTAAGTTTTGTTGATGTTGGCCTTTTGCTTCGGTCTTTGAGCATGAGTTTCGCTTGACACCATGACCGGTTCGCTTGAAGGAATTTTGGTACTATTTGTGCTTGGCACACGAAAGTGTGTAGGTTTATTAAGTGGTTCTGCCACATACCTACCTTTAACCCTCCATGATGTTTTCTTAGATAGACCTACTGTTTCATCGGCATTATCAATTGGTGCTGACCAGAAAAAATCATCACAACCATCAACATTATCTTCTTCTACTAATGTTGTCAGTTCGGCTGTCTGTTGCTAAGTAACTCCTTTAACTGTATAAACTTGATTTGGTGTTGTTTGGACCTTTTGATATACAACAACTTTTTCCTTGAGGACCTTGGTCTTGTCTTTGGAAAAACGAGCGAACTCAACAAAATTTTCAGAAATAAGATTTTTGTTGGTTTCGGGTTTGCTCTTGACAAATTCAGAAGAGTCTACCTCATCTTCTACAGACATTTCACTCATATCATCATCCTCATTGAATTCAGAACTGTCTTCAATATCAATTTTATTTTTTGAACTGAACTTGGCATTCAAAGAGTCAAATTTCTATACAGTTTCGGTTTTGATTTTTAATTTGTCATTTTCATCCAACAAAATTTTGAGCATGTCCTTATGGTCTTTTGACATTATGAAGGACTCTATTTTGTCAAGAAAAATTTTGTAAGTGGGAGAGATATCATCAGAAGAAACAACGTTTTCACAGTTATATGCATTGACATCGATTTCATCCTCCTTTAACTAAAGGAAGGGTAAAATCATCCGATGTATCTTCTTCCCTATTTCACAATTAAGATGCAATTGAGTAATGTTGGAATATAATCGTTTAGCAATAAAAAAACATTTCGTTGTTTTAAAAGCTTTAAATTATCTCTTTGCAAATAAATTGTTTCATCCGTAGAGCTAATTAACTACTTCTCCTTCTGCTCAATCCACATATACCTCTCCTCACTCTTCGATGATACCCTACGGATTTGATCAGTTAGGTTAGAGTTTGTGACGTGAGTTTGAGTTAAACTACCACTTATACTAGAAAATTTAGATTTTAATCCATTTAGTTCTTTTTCATAGTTTCCGATGGGGATTTGTAAAGAAAAAAGAATGAATTGTACCTTCTTAATCAACTTATCGCATTTGTTGATATGCTCACTAACAGGTTTCACTGCAAAACACCTGTCTTCTCGCTCTTTTGCTTCGTCTAGTCCGCAATCAGTGGTATAGCCTCTCATTTGTGACACCCCAGAGATCACCATTAGACACTTTCCTGCAATGTCCTCTTCTTTCACCATCAAAGCTCTGCCATGAGTGGGCTTCCTCACTTCTTCATCTTTAGAATCTGTGGATCAAACTTCAACACCGCTGAACTCATCATCCATAGTATTTCCCTGCACAAGCTCAAAGACTTGAAAAGTTCAAGGTCACTCGAGCCCTACTTGCAATGAAACATCAATATGGAAGGCATGTGTGTACTCATGTCTTGGAGATGACGTCGCATATTGACAGGCTCAGAGTATTAGGTGTCGAAGTCTGAAGGAAGTTGGCTATTGATTGGGTTCTTCAATGACTTCCTGAGTCATATAATAAGTTCATTAAGGATTACTTTGTGACAGACCACGACATGACCCTTGTTGATCTTACCTATTTGCTTGTTGCTGCTAAATTAGCATTGATTTGGCGCACTGGAAAAGCAAATTTGATTGGAAGATCTACTCCCCAAACTTCCATGGACATTGACAATGGAAACATTGTAAGTCTAGAAAAGATTTCTCTTTCCAAGGGAAATAGAAAGGTAAAGTCTTAGATTGTCTCGTGTATCATTCCCAAAGAGTCTATATGTTTCTATTTCCATGAGAAAGGGCATTGGTTGTGAAGCTGTCCTGACTACCTGAAAGATCTAAGAAAAGGTAGAATCGAAAAGTTTGACTCTGCTTCAAGTAAGTCTATTGTCTAACTCTATTAAGTTCCTAACCGTTGATTCTGAATACATGATGTGAAAAGGTTGCATTTTGATGTTTTGTAGGATCATGCAAAGGGAAGGAAGCTTAAAGGAAGAATATGATAAATCTGATCACGAAGATCGGATTTTTGTCCTAGGTGTGTTGTGATTCTATTTAGGCGTTCATACTATTCGTGCTAAGCTCTTATAGGTTCAAGGCTTTCAACTTCAACAAAAAGGTATGTCATCTAACTAGAATTTTGTAGTATAGATACTCCATTGTATGCTAGTTAGGGTATTACCTTGGAAAGTTCAAGTTTGCATATATATTAGAGTAAACATATATCTAAAGCATCTAGGGTTGCATGTACACCATAGGAGTGTTAGAATGCTCAAAACCCTTCACTAACGTGTGTCCAAAGACTTCTTTCCCTTTGGTAGCTTTACCAACTGCCATACTCTTAACTTCTCAAGCTGATTTAGTTCTTCATGCATTGCATCTTCCCAGCTTGGTTCATTTAATGCTATGGCCACACTCTTTGGTTCAATTTGGGATATGAAGCACGAATAAAGACATTTGTTGACATCTCCATTTTGACTTCTGGTTTGAACCCCACTTTCTAGTGGACTAATAATATCATGGATAGGATGATCATGTTCAACTCTGGTTTGGATAGAATGGCTGATATCATTTATTGTGACTGGAAGATTTTTGATGTTGTCAAATTTTCTCGCTGCCGAATCACCTCCATCTGACTGTCTGTGGTCATGAGAAGTACTTACCACAAATTCATTTGCGAATGGCTCTAGAAAGAGAAACTCTATCAAGGTTTGAGTGGCAGATACATTTTCCCTTGAGTGAACCTCAGCTTCTTTGGGAGTAGACGGTGTGGCTTCGATGTCAGTTATAGACTTTTGGACAAAAGAAGAAGAAGACGTATTGGGTGTAGTTGCATCCACCGTAGGAGATTCAGGAATCACGAAAGATGGTTTGAATGAGCCAATGACAACATCTTCCTCATAATCTCCAACAGTTGCACTCGAACCTGAGCATGTACCTGAAATATCATCTGAAAACACATTAAAATATTTAAACAAAGAAGTGTAATCAAATAACCAGTCTGGCCCAACTCAAGCGTCCGTTGTGTTTTCTTCCAGCCAGCGCACATCAAATGACTCCATGATCTGTTTGGTGGATTTATTGTAGACTCGATAAGCAGTACGTCCACCATATCCCACGAAATAGTAGTCATCAACCTTTGAATTAAATTTAGGAGTTGATTCCAGGTGAAGTAGTGTGCAAGGGCATCCAAAGATCTTCAAGTGAGCAACCGTCAGCTTATAACCATACAGAATTTCATATGGAGTCTTCATCTGTTGTTTGTTTACCAGAACACGGTTCTGAACATAGCATGTCATGTTAATGGCTTCAGCCGAGAAGAAAAATGTCACAATTGGCATTTTAGTTAGGAAATTCTATTCCTGTGTAACCGTTCATCTATTGTAAAACATATACTATAAATAAATCTCACTCAATGCTTATTAATATTCACCATTTATGTTCATCAAAAGAGTCTGAAACCCTAAGAACCTTGGTTTAAGTCCATATTGGACTAGGATTTCCATATTGGGCCTAATGGACCAATAAGCATCCAATTCAACCATTTTGGGTTTGGAAACCTTATTTGGAGTGTAATTGGACCCACATCCATAAAACTTAGCATTTTGGGCCATTTTGGGTCCAAAATAAATTATTTTACCCTTAATGGGCCTTATGGGCCATAAACTCCCTTTTTCTTTCAAAATGGGTTGTGAGCTATCTAATGAGCCCAATGGGTTGAAAATTTTATGTTTAGGTTCCAAAAATCATAACTAAATGTTATTGGGCTCAAACTATTCCATCCCTACTCCTCTTGGCCCAAACTCTCGGCCCAACAGCATTTAACAAAAAAAAGAGAAATGAAATGGGGGAGTTGACTTTGGAGGTGCCACCTCCATAATGCACACCATGTATCAAGGCATGGTATCTCATGTTCCCATGCAAGTCACCCCACCACCTCTCTCCCCTCTCTTCTTCAACTCTCGGCCGAGATCCAAAACACACACACACACACTCAAAAATTCTCTCCAAACATCTCTAAAATCATCCTTTTCTTTCATCAAAGATCTCAATGTTTTGCTTGTACTTCAAGAGTAATCTTCAAGGTTTCAACTTCTTGAAACATGTAACAACGAAATTTTCAAAACAAAAATTTCATTTTGTCACAACCATTTTCACATAAAATATTTTCAAAAATATCCAACAATAGTTATCAAAACATATCGTATCCCAAGATCACAAAAAAATCAAATCCTGTCTCTAGTGTGTACAAGTCACGCCGGCGCCTTCCCATGGTCCTCGGTAGTATCTGAAATGTTGGATTAGTGTCTAAGTCCATAACTATTTTGGTATGTATCTTACCCGATGGTGCATGGTCCTTTTGGGTTGCCTTCACCAAAGCAACATCATAGGATGATTTATGGAGAAAAAGGATTAAATATGATTTATTAATATATTATGAGAATAATATATTAAAGGAGAAAATCATATTGTTTAATTAATATTAGTCAATAATTAATTGGTAATTAGTTTTGTGACTAAAAGAGATTAATTAAACTTAAGGGACTGGAATTCTAATTATAAGATAATTACAATTTGGGCCATGGATTGCCTTTTATTATAAGGTGGACGAATTCTATGGGGGAAGCCCATATGAAATCGTCCAAGGCCTTATGGAAAGGGCTCCATGGGTTGCTTAGGGCTTAAGCATCCAAATTAGGGTTTCCATGTTAGATAACCCTAATTGCCTCACTATGTATAGATTCCTTAAGGACCAAAAATGTGGCTAAGCTTCTTGCTAGGGTTTTCACACGGTTTTGGCAGTCTCCATCCTCTCTCCTCTTCATCCTCTTGCTTATGGTGTTTGTGAGCCATTAGAGGAGTGACACTTGTGACTCTAAGCCTTCCAAAGTCAATTCATGGGGGAATTGGGATTGTTATTACTACATAACAATCAAGGTAACATCTTAAACCTAATTATATGTTAATATTGATACCCATATGCTAGAATTAGGGTTTATAGCCTTGGATAACTTGCATGTACAATAGAGAAACCTAGATCCAAGCATTAGGGTTTGTATGAGCACATAGGATGTCTTATGACCAAAACCCATCAGTGGTATCAGAGCCTAGACTGGTTTCAATTGTATTGATGCATTACATGTTCAAAAAAATTCGATTTTTGATGTTCTGGAGGCTGGACTCGCCGAGTCCATAGCTAAACTCGCCGAGTCCATGCAGACTCGACGAGTCCAAGCCTGACTCGACGAGTCAACTCGTCAGATGGGGATATCTTCGCGATTTCTTGCTGTTTTTGCTTATGGATAGTTACCTTATCATATTAGATCAATATAAATCCGATTTATTGATATATTTGACTATATTCATGATCTAATTGAAGATATTTATCAGTTAATAAGATAATCGTTTCCTTATGTGATAATTGATTAATTATTTTGACTAAATTGATAAATTGTTTTGCAAGAAATCATTAAATAAATCAAATATGGATAATTATGTGATTAATTGTTAATTTAGATTATTTGTTATTTGATCCTTGTTGTTATGAAAAGTTCCATATTTTCCCCTTAGGTTTTATAGTTTAAATTTGAACCCAAAAGTTTTGTTGTTTTGAAATTTAAATAGTTAAAACCCTAATGTTTTGAAAAAGGTTTCAAAACTTGCCCTCAAGTTTTGGAATTTAAATTTTGATTAAATGGTTTAATTTTGATGTATATTTAAATTCTAAACCCTAATGTTTTAAATGTTTCAAAACTTTCCCTCAAGTTTTGGAATTTAAAAGTTGATTAAAAGTTTAATTAGGAATGTTAAATTCTAAAACTCTAATATTGTTTTGAAAAAGTTCAAATCACACCCTTATGGTTTTATTAATTAATTAAGGTGTATAATTAAAAGAGGTTTAATAAATCCATAAAAGTTTAGGTTTACAATTTAATTGAATTAAAAGTATAATTGTTAAATTAGACCACCTAGTATTTTGAAAGTATAAAATACACCCTATACTATATATATAACATTAAAAGTCTAACATTATATATATATATATATATATATATATATATATATATATATATATATATATATGCATGAGTAAAAGTCAGTCTTACCGTTAGTAGGCCTCATTCACGAAGCTGGTCTATAAGGGGTGTTTAAGGAAATTGCCTATAAAATTGCGATTGAATGGGTATCCACTATTACCCACCACACTCTTGACTAGTGGAGGGTCGTTAGCTGAATGGGTAGGATAGGACAAAACCTTTCATTATAAGTATAATAAAGTACAAAAGTAACTAAATGTTTTACAAATTCCCAATCTTAGTTACTTAGGCAAAAGTGAATTGATGCAATTCCATGAAATTACACTTTGTGCCCTTGCGAAGACGTTAGTGGAGCGTGTGTGGTTAACCGGCACACTAAATGGTTCTAAGCAAAGGTAGAAAAGGGTGACTCAATGTTTGTCATAGTTCAGTGAGCGTGTGTTGTTTACCGGCACATCGAATAGGTGATTGTAACATGTGAGGGCACCATGTAAGTTTGCATGGTTATTCACACCCGCTTTGTGATCCTCGGCATCCCAATCACAAACAAGAGGGGCATATCGAGATTTCAACATGCCATTGAAAGTTCAATTAATCTCAAAGGATCTAGGAGTTTTCATAGATTTAAAACTTCAATTTCTTTTTATTTTTTCGTGGTGGATATTAGTGAATCGTCATTCACTTACCTTCAAATATTCTGCAATTAGTGTTACGACATCCCTCTCCCGAGTTGTAGAATATTGTGTTGGGTCCTAGCCTTAGTATTTCATTTGGGTGATTTACTAAGGACTAAATCTATCAACTAACTTGAATTTGTTTTTCTCCCGTTTTGTAGATGTCAAAGTTCGATAACTATGGTCTTCCCAAATCCCGTGGAACAAGCTTTCCACATGAAGATGATATTCCATGATTCGATCGAGGAACAAGAGATCATGCTTCACTTCCTCCTCCTCCTCAAATTATTCTCCCTAACCCACAAGTTCAAAGGCTTGAAAAGTTCAAGATCACTCAAGCCCTTTTGGAAAGTAAACATAAAGAAGGAAAGCCAGTGTGTGCACACATCCTAGGGATGAAGTCACACATTGATAGGTTAAGAATGTTGGGACCCGTTGTCTGTGAGGAAATGGCTGTTGATTGGGTTCTTCAGTCACTTCCTAACTCATATAGTGAATTCGTAAGAGAGTACTATATGATGAACTGCGACGTGACCCTTATAGATCTCACCTATATGCTTATTGCTGCTGAATCAGCAATGGTTTGGCGCAATAGAAAAGCAATGTTGATTGGTGAATCTGCCTTCGAGAGCTCTATGGATGTAGACAATGGCGACGAAAGACATGCAATGATCAAAAAGTTTGATCATAAGAGAAAGGCGATGTCTGAAGTAGTTCCATGTGCTGTTCCAAAAGAGTCAATTTGTTTTTATTGCCAAGAATGGGGGCATTGGAGACGAAACTGCCCTATTTACCTAAGAGATCTAAGAGATGGGGGAGTCAAAACGTATGGCTCTACTTTAGGTAATATCCATTGACTAACTCTTTTAAGTTTCTATTCTAGATTCTTAAAACATAATGTGATAAGATTACAATTGATGTTTTGTAGGATCGAAGAAAAGAAAAAGGACGCTTAAGGGAAGAAGTGAGCAGAATCTAACAGAGAAGGAATGGATTTCGATCGCATTTCTCGAAGATTAGATTCTTAAGCTACTACTTAGAGTTAGAATTAGATTGCTAAGAAAGATGTATTAGCATAAGTTTTTCAATGAGTTGCATTGTAAGGACAAATTTTTCCGCATAAAATAAATTTTGATTTTATATTATCCTTGCAATGGCGTGTATGAAAAATTGATGTTAAAATGTTTCTATTATTAGCAATAATGGATTTGGTTCTTATTATGTTATTCATGGAAAGTCGAGAGTTTACCAAATAGGGAGAGTTTCTCATCGCCCAAGTTTCAATTAGACAGAAACTTGGAATCATGCAACTTGGTTGCACGATGAATGAGAAATTTCATATTTGGAAATTAGACTAATTCATTGACAAAATGTCAAGTGAAGGACTAGGAGATCGAGTACACAAAGTTATGTGTTGATCAAGTCCACCATAAGAGTAACAAAGATATTCGTCATGATTGACTAAAGGTTTAGTAAATGTGATTATACTCACAAGATTAAGTGTAATTCTAGATTGATTGAAAAAGGTTTAAATCAATAGTAGAACGAATAAGAAGAATCAAGTAGGCAGAAAGATAAAAGTTTCTCCATTCTAAGAAGAAGGGAGAGTAGCTTTTATGCTTTATGATAGGTCTTAATGATTAAGAACCATATCTCAATTGATCCTCTAAGTAAATCTTAGCACAATTGTATGTTTAAGAAGAGGAATCAAGGATTGAAGAAATGGGTAAATCAAGAAGTCTGTCATACTTCGTTCCAATAACAAGTCTTAAAGTAAAGATTGTGACAATGAGTGAAAAGTATTAAAGGTTTATAACATTCATCAAATGTGGAAAGTTGTGATGTCTTGGATAAGACAAAGACCAACTAGGACCAATTTATGAAGTGTTTTAATAAAAGATACACTAACTCTTGAATATTTGTTTGTCAAGAAATGGTTATTGACAAAAAAATCTTATATGTCAAGGAGTCAATGGGAGTCTTATTGGTCTTGAAAGGCTTCAAGAACAAATCAAATAGACCTTATCGATCATCACTAGCACACGAGTTGAGGTTCACAACCTATCGTGTTGACATTATTTTGTTTCTGTGTCGTTCCACTTAAGTTAATTATGCATGTGAGTCCTATGAGTTCTCATTTTAATGCATAAAAGGCAAATACCTTGATCAATGGAAAGTACATTGATAGGAAAAGGTGAGCTGCTTAACTACTTGGAAGACATGGTGGGTAGCTGTGCTACCATGAAGGCAAGAAATCAAGATCAAGAAAGTTCGATCCATATGAGTTTGAATTTGTCGTAAACTTTGGTTTTGAAAAATTCACATGGATAGGAACAAATACACCGTTTAAATCTAAGTGTCATAAGATTTCCTCCTTCATGAAAATTATTGTGAGGAAATGCTTTCACTAAGAAAGATTTTAAGAAGATAGTGATTGTAAAATTGCATTCTCGAATTCGATTATGGTTACGGTATCCCTTTCCATAATTTGAATTGTGAGGTTTGGCAATTGTTTACACACACATATGAACTATCTAAGGCAAAGTTGTATAAGTTCAAGAAGCCTTGATAAAAGATTATCAAAGCACTAAGTATTAGAAACATGAACTTAAGAAATTCAACAAGCATTGTTTTTCTGAAAGTTAAGTTGTTTCTAAAGACATGTCGAAGCTAGTGGGAGCATAAGTGTTATGTTTTATAGTAATCATCATGATAGTGGGAGCATAAAAGTTATGATTGTATGATTATTAAGGAAAGTATTGCAAGGTTAGCAGTATTAATTATAGAAAACAAGAGTTATACCTTGCAAAGTCGTAAGGGTTGTAAAGTTGTTTTGCTATAATTAAGGGAGAGAATATTATGCTTCATTTCAAATCTAAAGGATTAGGTTGAGAAATGTTAATAAATTTAGTCAAGGGTACATAGTGTGTTCTTAAAATTTCGATAATGATTACGGCATTCCTCTTCACAATTCGAATTTTGAGAACATAGCAAATAAAACATTATGCGTCGTGTCCCATATGCTTCGGGTATAGGATCGATTGCAAATGCTTTAATGTTTGACCATTCTAAAATTTTCCAAATGTCGAGTGCATTTAGAGGGAAAAGGGACTAGAATTGGTTTTGACTAAAATAATTAAACAACTATCAAAGGACAATCCAAAGTTTGACGAGGATTGGTCGCTTGTGAGTAGTTGGAAGCATGGTATTGAATGGACTATATCGACATTATTATGTATAGAAAAGATTCTATTAAGAATGAGTTGCCATATGGAAAGTATGGAAATGTGTCCATATTGGATGGACCATATCAACATTATTATGAATAGAAAAGATTCTATTAAGAATGAGTTTTCATATGGAACATATGGAAGTGTTTCCATATTGGGAGTTGAATATTGAGAAATCTATGACTAGATTATAAACTTCTATGTAAAAGGATGTTCAAAGAATGTACTTTGAGTGAGAGACATCACGTCTATGGAATTGTCTTGTAACAGTCTCCGATAGAGGACTTTGTAATATCATTGGCAATAGTCTTTGTGACTTTGGTGTAGTGACATTACAAAAGGATCATTGCATAAAATGTTAGAATCTAACATATTCTATAAGTGGCAAAAATTTGATATTCTTACACTTACGAAAAAGGATTTGGAGTTGTGAAATGAGAAAGATTGGAAATGTGTTCAATTTGGTCTATTTCACAAAGTAAGAACCATAGGTAAACATTGTGTGCATGCTAGGAGCATGGGACAAGTGTAATAATTCAAGAAAGAAGTTGATTACCCGAACCGACAAATAATGAGTAATCGATATGGTGATAAATAAAAGGAGTTTTATTTATACTCAAAGGTTTGAGGCCATATGGGATTAGTATTATTCTTGTGTTTCACATTTGCATGTTTTGACTTCCAGAATAATTGAATTTATTAAGAATAATCGAATTATTCGAATGGGCCATAGTCGTTCATATGTTGGAAGTAGATATGAATGAAGACTGTTGTGAATTGGTGTGTGGATTGTCTAAAAGAGTATTAGACATAAGCAATTGTTTGCTGCAACGTTCATGAGTGCTTATGAATATGGTTTGAGCATTGGATTAAACCCACGCTCACTTGGATCACTCCATGGATTGTATCATGAGTGATTGGTGAGACGATAACATCTTATATTCTTGAAACCGAGATGTGTGAGTTGTATCTTGCAAATCGGTTGCACATTGATAATATGTAAAAGCACTAGTAACTTGGTGTTATAAAACATATTATTGTGTGTGATTCGGTTAGTAAGTGCAAGCAAGCATTGTATCAAAGTTTATCCGTTCCTTTTATCCAAAGTAGGATAAAAGCGATATCTTTGGGCCCCTCGATGATTTAGTGATGACAAACGTAAACGCTCGGCCGGGCTAGGGCTAATTTGATTTGTTCAATTAGTCAGTCGTCATAAATCGGAAATCGAGATATAGTACAAAAAGAATGATTTGAAATCATATCTCATATGATATATAGAATGGAGGAATATATGATCCCTTATCTAAGGACACGCGTATCTGATATGATCAGAGTTGACAGCGGCTTTGGAAAGCTACGATTGCAGATCAAGATCTGAAGTCATACACAGAATAGTTATTAGACTTATCCACGTGGGAGACTGTTGGATTAGTGTCTAAGTCCATAACTATTTTGGTATGTACTTGACCCGATGGTGCATGGTCCTTTTGGGTTGCCTTCATCAAAGCAACTTGACAGGATGAATTATGGAGAGAAAGGATTAAATATGATTGATTAATATATTATGAGAATAATATATTAAAGGAGAAAATCATATTGTTTAATTAATATTAGTCAATAATTAATTGGTACTTAGTTTTGTGACTAAAAGAGATTAATTAAACTTAAGGGACTGGAATTGTAATTATAAGATAATTGCAATTTGGGCCATGGATTGCCTTTTATTATAAGGTAGACGAATTCTATGAGGGAAGCCCATATGAAATCGTCCAAGGCCTTATGGAAAGGGCTCCATGGGTTGCTTAGGGCTTAAGCATCTAAATTAGGGCTTCCATGTTAGATAACCCTAATTGCCTCACTATATATAGACCCCTTAAGGACCAAAAACGTGGCTAAGCTTCTTGCTAGGGTTTTCACACGGTTTTGGCAGCCTCCATCCTCTCTCCTCTTATGGTGTTTGTGAGCCATTAGAGGAGTGACACTTGTGACTCTAAGCCTTCCAAAGTCAATTCAAGGAGGAATTGGGATTGTTCTTACTACATAACAATCAAGGTAACATCTTAAACCTAATTATATGTTAATATTGATACCCATATGCTAGAATTAGGGTTTATAGCCTTGGATAACTTGCATGTACAATAGAGAAACCTAGATCCAAGCATTAGGGTTTGTATGAGCACATAGGATGTCTTATGACCAAAACCCATCATGAAACACATAACACAACAATTGTAAGCCTAAATGCTTAGTGAGTTCCCCAAAATACCCTTACACACATACACCTTTCCAGGCCATACTCTACACGACCTTCCGGTCCATGTGTCTCAGGGGGCTTCCTTCCCAGTCCCAGTAGACCTTCCGGTCCTACTCGTATCGACCTTCCGGTCCATGACTCCCTGACCTTTCGGTCCACGTCATAATGCCTTCCGGCCCATATCATACATAGCATACATATCACATACATAACGCATACAGAACATGCAACGTATGGCATACAAAGACATGCATCTCATAGCATACAAGACCCTCCGGTTACACATAGGTACCTTTCCAGGTACCGTATAGTGAGAAGACTCACCTCGTATGATGTCTAGAATCTCACGTGCTCGATATCTCTGTATCTCGAAACAACGACCTAGCCCCGCCTAATCACAACAAATAATCATTCTAATTATTATCGGCTTCCAAGGCTATGCTACACCCTTTTCCACTATCCTACAGAAGGGTAAAAGACCATTTCACCCCTCCCTGACTCGAAAGTCCATATGTTGACCAAAACCCTAGAAGTCAACAAAAGTCAACAGCAAGCAGTACGCGGGGCGTACCCTTGCATTCCAGAAACGGGGGACGCGACCCACTACGCGGCATGTATTGGGATTACGCCCAACGTACATTCCAGTTTCTCACTTCCTCATTCTAATGTCTTAAACGATTAAGACATAACCCCATATTCCAGATCTGGCCAGTTTAATACTTCTTAATCCATAAAGTCGAAAGCTTTAAGACTTTGCATGGCTATAAAGGTTCCCCACACCTTCTAACACCTTTCCTTTCTCCTACAAGATTCTAGATCTCATGCATGGCAGCAAAGGAGGCGATATGGCTGAAGAACTTCATTGGGGACCTTGGAGTTGTACCGGCTATTAAAGAGCCAATGGAAATTTCTCTATGATAGTGAAAGCGCTGTTGCTTTAGCCAAGGAACCCAGGGATCACGGGAGATCCAGACACATTGACAGAAAATACCATTTTATCAGACATCAAATAGAAGAAGGAATCCTCGTAGCAAAAAGGGTATCATCGGATGAGAATCCAGCAGATCCCCTCACGAAGGGACTGACTCGGGTTAAGCATCTCCAGCATGCTCGGAGCATAGGGCTGAAGGATGATATTAGATTTAGTAGTTAGATAACCTCGAAAATTTTAAAGTGTAATTGACATTAGATGATGAAGAAAAGGTGTTTTATTTATGAGTAAAGTGTTGCTATCTCTTGTCGATCGTTTACTACATTTCTTTTGCATGTTTTGACTTCCAGAATAATAATGTTTGGTATATAATATTATTCAAACCTCCACAGTCGGTCATATGTTGGAAGTAGGTATGAATCAAGACTTTCATGATTTGTTGCAGAGGTCTAAGGTGTTGGACATGGCTACAACAATCATGAGTGCTCATAAGTTCTAAGCGTTGGACTCAACCCACGCTCACTGGAATCACGTCATGGAATTTATCTCGAGTGATCGTTAGATGGTAACATCATATAATTCGTCAAACCTAGAGATATGATTTGTTACTTATGAGTTGGTTATGCATTGATTGTACGAAAACGCATTGGTAACTCGATGTTATAAAACGAGCTTTTGTGTATAATTCAATGAGTGGTAGAACAAACATATGAGTCGAAGTTTATCTGTTCCTTCTTGGATTAGAAGCTGATATCTGGGCCCCTCGATGATTTTGTTTTGACCTATGTACCGGGCCCGGTCAGAACTAAGTTGATGTGTTCAATTAAGTTCTTTGTCAAACAAATCAGAAATTGGGAAACAAACTGCTGGACAATAAGTAAGACATTGTTCCATGTATTTGTCCGGCTGATATCTAGAACAGAGGATTATATGATCACTTATCTTAAATGGCGTATCATAATCTTCTCAGTTCCAAGAGACCTTGAAAGAGCTACGATTTCCGGTCGGTTCCTGAAGTACTGGAATTATAGTTATTAGACTTATCAAAGTGGGAGACTGTTGGATAAGGTGTCTAAGTCCATATCTATTTTTGGTTAGTACTTGACCCGACCCGGCGTGGTCCATTTGGGTTGCATGGCACCATGCAATTGGATAGACTAAATGAGAGAAATAAGATTATTAATATATTATAAGTTCTAATATATTAATAATATTATTTGATTAGTTTGATCAAGAATTAATTTAGAATTAATTAAGTGATCAAAAGATAACAAATTAAATATATGGGTTGATTATTTAAATCATCCGTATCTTGTATAGTAGGCTAAGAGGCTCCATGGATTATCAAGTTGGGTTCCACCCATAGGATGCTCCATGGGAGTTACAAACCCATGGGTCATGGAGATGAAGAGTCATGACACATTAGGGTTTACATGGTGTAACCCTAGATGTGTTAACACTATATAAGAGTCCCATTCTCCACCAAAATCGGTTACACACATATGAAACAAGAGGGCTAGGCTGATTTTAAGAAGTGTGTATTCTCTCAAAAGTCTTTCCAAGAGCATTTGGTGTTGTGTGAAGCATTTGAGGCATCACACTTGGGGTGCTAGGCTCACAAGGTTTCAAGGAACATAAGCAACAACAAGGTAAGTTATTCTATCTTTTATTCAAGTTAAAAATTCTTCCCCATGTATGCTAGATAGGAATATAACCTTGGAATTCAACTTTGCATGATAATTAGACAAACATAGATCCAAGGTTATTAGGGTTGCATGTACACTTATGAAGTGTTAGAATGCTCAAAACCCATCACAAATAACAATATAAGCCCAGTATAAACCACAAAAATAAGACCCTACGCTCTCCCCCTTGGTTTATTGTTGGCTAGCTTTTTGGTTTCACCACAAGATGAACGTCAGAACCAGCTAAAGCTCATGCCCACAAATTCTGATCAATAGTCTTCGCGATCATGCAGTTAAAGTGTGTATGTCATGTTCACCAAGTCTCCGAAAATCCCTAGGATCAACAATATGGAACTGATCCTTTTCCATCTTGATCACCAAAGAGGTTGTTGCCTCATCATATACCAAGAATTGAAGATTATTTAAAAAACCATTAGGTATAGGCTGAGAGAAAGGAATATTTTTTGTTTTCTTTATAGGCGGCCACATAACGTTCATCATGGTTTTGTTGGTGCGCGAATCGATAACACCTTTGACCTTTCTAACGAATGAGGACACTGTCGACAGACCTACAAAGTTATACTTCGATTTGTCTTCTAGAAATTACTTAAACTCCCAGGCATTGGGATCATTTCTAGGATTGTGAAAGGGAGCATAGACTAGCTCTGCAAGATCAACCTTAGTCCAGGAAAAAAATCAACCTTCTTCTCATAGTATTCAATATTTCTGCTCCTCCGTTTCACAACCCATATGTTCTTGTCAGCTTCAAATCCCCACATGTGAATACCTGAATGATCGTCGTATCTATCAACAAATTTTCTTTTCCCAACTTCTTTGATGAACATCTGAGGTTGACCACCAGTTACATTCTGATAAGAATTCTTCATTAGAAGCATTTTATTTTTCTTTAATACACTTACTTTATTTTGCTTCTCCCTTCTCTCTTCAGCTGCAGTAGGACCGGAAGACAAATATTGATCAATGTTGGAAATTGGGGCAGGTCTAACCACCACCCTCTTAGAAGTCTTAGGTGCTTTTCCACTGTCAGAACTAGATCACTTGAACTCATCACCAAAATTTCCAATCATTTTGTCTTTGAGATCAAAGTAGAAAGTTGTTAGTCCACCAAGATTAGCTTGGAGTTCTGAGATATGTTTATTCTTTTGAGAATTTTCTTGTTCTAGCTCCGAAAGTCTCACATCAACTTCTCGATTAGCAGATCCTTTTCAATGGAATCCTGCTTCAAAATCAATATCTCTTGTTTAAGCTCAGAGATAGTATGTTGTAAGTCCTCATCACCTCCTTGTTCGGAACCAATACATATACCCTCTCCTCTAGACAGAGGAATAGAATCTTGAAAGGCAAGAATCTTGGCCAGCTTAATTGATGCAACATCATGCTCTGGAGGTGGTGGAGCAGAAGAACTTCCTGAAGCAAAAGTTTCCTTATTTGCTATCAAATTAAAGTCATCGTCAAAATTAGGGCTCTAAATGTTTTGATGAACCTGGGATGATTGAGCAATTGGGCCTTGAACATCTTCTTGAACATGGGTTGGTTCAATGATTAGGATTTGAACATTTTCATGAACCTGGGTTGGTTCAATGATTACGCTTTGAACATTTTCATGAATTGGGGCTGGTTTAACTATACAAACTGATTGTTGTACTATCTCAGGGATAAGCACTCCCGGCCTTGGATCTCTCCGTCTTCGCTTCTTTGGCATCAATGAGGCATTTGGTTTATCTTTATCACTCCCATATGGAGATTCAACAGTAACAGAAACTGCTTAGGGAGGCTTCCTTGCAATAGACTGTAGTTCGTTGATAAGTGCATCCATTTGTTCGGGCGTTGGAATATTCGGTTTCCTGAAAATAATGATTTCAGTCTCTGTCTCAGCCGAGGTAATCACGACTGCATTGACTGGCTCCTTTAGTGGAACAAACAAATGAAATCTCATATCAACAATATCATCAGAATCATCATCATCATCATTGTTATCATCATCATTCTTATCATCATCATCATCATCATCATCAGAGACTTCAACGGAACTACTGATATTTGACCTTGACGGTGTCATGTGTTCTTCTGCCACTATAGCAATTGGAGTATCAAAAACTTGGACACCTTCTGTCTCTGCAAATTTTCCAAATTTAACCAACTCTTTTAATCCTTGAAAGGAAACTTTGGCAGATTGTCTTGATTGCGTACCCTTGCATTCCAGAAACGGGGGACGCGACCCACTACGCGGCACGTACTGGGATTACGCCCAACGTACATTCCAGTTTCTCACTTCCTCATTCTAATGTCTTAAACGATTAAGACATAACCCCATATTCCAGATCTGGCCAGTTTAATACTTCTTAATCCATAAAGTCGAAAGATTTAAGCCTTTGCATGGCTATAAAGGTTCCCCACACCTTCTAACACCTTTCCTTTCTCCTCCAAGAGTCTAGATCTCATGCATGGCTTAACATCCACGTCCAAGATTGCATTTTTATGAACATACAACTCATATAGTTTTGGAATATGATAGATCTAGGCCAATGGAGACTACTTGCTCATAAAGTCACCATCTTGGGACCAAAAACCCTAGAAATTGGTCCAAGAAGCACACCATATAAACTACAAGGCAAGATCTGAACTTTTTACCTCAGGAAGAAGCTCCAACCTTTGTAGTCCTCAGATCTACACTTGTCCACCAACTTCTAGCCTCCACAATGGTCTCCTCTTCTCTTTCACCACTTGAAATGGCACTTTGAAGCTTAGAACACTCACACCCAAGCTAAAAACGAACGAAATGCTCTGTTAGGGTTTCTTTCTGAAAGATGGTGGCTGAGGGACAAGACCACCTCATTCCTTTTATAGCCCTCAATTCATATTAGGGTTTTGAGTCTGGGCCGGTTACGCCCGGCGTAACCTTAGGTACGCCTAGCGTACCCGGATGGAACCGCGTACAAAATAAGCGCGCGAGTACGCGCAGCGTACTCCTTGTACGCCCAGCGTACTCACAAGCTTAACACTCAACACAAAGGACCCAAAATGACAACTTGGAAAATATGAAGGGTTAAATGGTTGAACCTGAATTTCGGGCTGTTACAATTCTCCCCCACTAGAACCAGACTTCGTCCCCGAAGTCTTAAACCGAAAACAACTCCGGATGCTACTCCCGCATCTCCGACTTGGACTCCCACGTCAGCTCGGACCCCTTTTGATGCTGCCACTGAACCTACACCAATGGCACCTCCTTGTTCCTCAGAATGATCAACACCAAAACTGAAGAAGGTTCGAACTATTACCTCAAAATGAAGTCTCAGAACTCTGGAACTGCTAGGATCACACCTCCTCTTTTCTCTTGGTCACCTCCTTCTTGGTACACCAAAGGTACAAGGATCAAAGGTGACTTCTTCTCCCTCACAACAATTTGGCTCACTTAGGGTTCTCTCAAGGGACTGGTAGCCGCAATGGGAGGATGTAAGTGCCCTTAAATAGGCTCCAAACCCAGGGGATTAGGGTTTCATTAAACAGCATGGACTCGCCGAGTTCGGACGTGAACCCGGATGAACATCCGCGACCTTACTCGGCGAGTCTTGGCTCCAACTCGTCGAGTTCCTCCACAAACTCAAAAATAATTAAATAAAATAATATACCTGGGGAATCAGGATGTTATAATTCTCCCCCGCTAGAATCAGACTTCACCCTCGAAGTCTCACTCTGAAAACAACTCCGGATGCTGCTCACGCATCTCACGCTCCGGCTCCCAAGTAAGCTCTGACCCTTTTCGGTGTTGCCACTGTACCTGCACCAGAAGCACCTCTTTGTTCCTCAGAACCTTGATCTTCCGATCCCGAATCGCGATTGGTCTCTCAGCATAATTTAGTCCCGCATCCACCTGAATATCCTCCAGAGGCACTACCGCCGACTCGTCGGCTATACACATCCTCAATTGAGACACGTGGAAGGTATCATGAATCTGGCTCAACTCCGCAGGTAGCTCCAGACGATATGCTACTCTGCCTACTCTCGCAATCACTCTAAACAGCCCAATAAACCGGGGCCCCAGCTTGCCCCTTTTCCTGAATCGGATCACTCCTTTCCAAGGAGATACCTTCAGGAGCACGAAATCACCAACCTAGAACTCGAGCTCAGATCGTCGCCTATCCGCATAACTCTTCTGGCGACTCTGAGCAGTCAACAATCTCTGTCGGACCTGCTGTATCTGCTCTGTTGTCTGAAGCTCAATCTCCGTACTACCCATCACGCGTTGCCCTACTTCTCCCCAGCATATGGTGGACCGACACCTCCTCCCATACAACAACTCAAAAGGTGGCATACCAATGCTCGAGTGATGGCTGTTGTTGTAGGAAAACTCAGTCGAGGGCAAATACGTGTCCTAACTCCCTCCAAAATCCAATACACATGCCTGAAGCATATCCTCGAGCGTCTGAATCGTTCGCTCACTCTGCCCGTCCATCTGTGGGTGGTATGCGGTACTGAAATGCAGCCTCGTACCCAACTCCTAGTGAAACTTCTTCCAAAATCTGGAAGTAAATCGCACAACTCGATCTGAAACAATCGAGATCGGAACTCCATACCACGATACCACCTCCCTCACATACAACTCATCCAGCCTCTCAGCAGAAGAGCTCTCACTGCTAGCAAGAAAGTGAGCGCTCTTCGTCAACCTATCCACAATCACCCAAATTGCATCGACACCTCTAGTAGTCCTTGGCAATTTGGTGATAAAATCCATGGTAATCTGTTCCCACTTCCACTCGGGAATCTCCAGCGGTTGCAGCTTACCATGCGGACGCTGGTGCTCAGCCTTAACTTGGCGACAAGTTAGACACCTCTCGACGAACCATGCAACATCCCTCTTCATACAGGGCTACCAATACTCCTTGTTTAAATCCAAGAACATCTTAGTGGCCCTAGGATGGATCGAGAACTTCGACCTATGGGCCTCCTCCATTAAGATGGTACGCACCCCGCCCACAAACGGTACCCAAATACAACCCTGAAAAGTCATAAGTCCTCGACTATCGGTAACAAACTCCGATACCTGCCCGATCACCCGCTCCCTTTTGCGGTTCTTCGGTCTCACTGCTTCTGCCTGGGCCCCTCGTATAGTGTCCAACACCAGAGTCATCACTGTCAACCTCATACAAACATCTTGAATCGGGGCGCTCTCCGCCCTATGGCTCAAAGCATCAGCTACAACATTAGCCTTGCCCGGGTGGTACCGGATCTAACAATCATAATCCTTTACCACATCCAACCATATCCTTTGGCGCATATTTGGGTTGGGCTGATCCATCAAGTACTTCAGACTCTTGTGGTCCGTGTATATAGTACACCGAACCCCATACAGATAGTGATGCCAGATCTTGAGGGCGAATACCACAACCCCCTGCTCCAGATCGTGGGTGGGATATCTCGACTCATCAGGCTTCAGCTGCCTCGATGCATATGCTATCACGTGCCCCCTCCGCATAAGCATTGCCCCAACCCAGATATCGATGCATCACAGTACACCACAAAATCCTCCATCCCTTCCGGGAGTGCGAGCACTGAGGCTTCGCACAACTTCTGGCGAATTGTCTTAAATGAGGTCTACTGCTCCAGACCCCATGAAAATGCAACACCCTTCCGGGTCATCTTGGTAAGTGGCACGACGATCTTGGAGAAATCCTTAATAAATCTCCGATAATAGCCGGCCAATCCCAGAAAGCTCCTGATCTCGGTGGGTGATCTCGGCACCTCCCACCTCAATCTTGGCCGGATCGACCAATATTTCATTCCGGTTGACGAGATTTCCCAAGAACTGAACCTCTCGTAACCAGAACTCACACTTGGAGAATTTGGCATACAATCTCTCCGATCTCAGAACTCCAAGGATCTCCCTCAAATGCTCCTCATGTTGTTCTCTAGACCTCGAATATACCAAAATATCATCAATAAATACGATCACCGACCGATCCACCATCGGCCTGCACACCCTGTTCATGAGATCCATGAACGCAGCGGGTGCATTGGTGATCCCAAAAGGCATCACCACAAACTCGTAATGCCCATAACAAGTTCTGAATGCAGTCTTATGGATATCTTCATCCCGAACCCTCATCTGATGATAACCCGACCTCAAGTCTATCTTCGAGAACCAAGATGCCCCTGCAATTGATCGAACAGATCATCGATCCTAGGCAACGGATACCGGTTCTTGACCGTTTACTTGTTCAACTCCCGGTAATCAATACACATCCGGTGTGAGCCATCCTTCTTCTTGACAAAAAGGATCGGCACTCCCCAAGGTAAGCTACTCGGTCGAATAAACCCATTCCCCAACGGCTCCAGAAGCTGCAAGGATAACTCATGCGTCTCTGGCGGCGTGTGGCGATAAGGCGCCTTGGCGATAGGTGCTACTCTCGGAACCAAATCGATACGGAACTCCACTTGCCTCTCCGGAGGCATGCCCGGTAGTTCCTCGGGAAAACATCCGGAAACTCACACACTATCGGAACCTCATCAATCAAACTTGGCCTCCCCACGGCAGCCGAACAAAACGCTGACCCACTAGTATGTCCATCACATAGGCTACGAATCCACTGCAGCCTTGCTGCAAACTCTGTCTCGCCTTGGCAGCCGAACAAAACGCTGACCCACACCGGGTCCCCTCGTCATACACCGTAAGCACTCGCCCACTAGGGTCTCGTATCGCCACCAACTGATGCTCACAGTCTATAACAGCTCCAAATCGACTCAAACAATCCATGCCCACTATAACACACACGTCCCCATCGCAATCGGGACCAGATCTATCGGGAACTCCACACCGAAGATCTCAAGGATACACCCTCGAATCACCTCTGAAGCATACACTGCTCGCTCATCAGCTATGGAAACTCGTAGAGGTCGACTCAATGCCACTCGACGGATACTAGTGTGCTGACTAAATGCCAAGGAAACAAATAACCGACTCGCACCCGAGTCAAATAATACCAAAGCAGGTACAGAACTCACAAGAAAAGTACCTACGCATATCATCATATAAGCACAATATCACAAACAAAAGATAAAATACAGAATACATACCATCCACAACATCGGTCGCCACGTGGACCTCCTCGGCAGTCAACTGGAAAGTTCTCCAACGAGCCTTCGGAGCCTCGGCCTTCACCGGTCGAACCTCGGTAACACTAGCAGCAGGCGTAGATCCCTACGCTGATCCCTGGTGTAGCTGAGGGCACTCGGCCTTCCGATGGCTGGTCTGGTTGCAATTGAAGCAAACCATAAATCCCTTGGGGCAATCCCTGGAGATATGCCTTTCCTTGCCACATTTGTAGCAAGCACCTGATCGACAGGCTCCCTCATGACCCTTGCCGCACTTCCCGCAAGTGCGTCCCTTTTGGCCTCCAGTCCTCGAATCAGCGGACTTGGTCTACTTGGCTGCCGGTAGAGACTGAGCTGGCCGCCGATCCATCCTATGAGACTTGGCCTCCTCCCTGGCCTGAGTCTCCAACTCAATCTCCCTCTTCCGGGCATTTTCCTGGAGCTCAGCAAATGTCCGGTACATCGAGTTCGACACGAACTCCCGAATGTCCCTCCTCAGAATACCCAAATACCGGCTCTTCCGTGCCTGCTCAGTAGATACCTGCTCGGGGCAGAACATCGCCCTCTCATGAAACTTCCGGGTGACCACAGTAACCGAATCATTACCCTGCTTGAGGGTCAAGAACTCCTGAACCAGCCGTTCCCTCTCCACCGGGGGAACATACTCGTCTCTGAACATGGTGGTGAACCTCTCCCAGGTCACCGCTGAAATCTCTGCAAGAGTGAAGTATGCTGTCACGAACTTCCACCAATCCTTCGCTCCCAAGCGAAGCTGGCTCAAAGCGAACCGTAGCCTCAGATGCTCCGGACATGAACACGTATAAAAGCATCCCTCAATGTCAGCAATCCATCTCATCGCAGCGATCGGATCCTGTGTCCCATCAAAGTCGGGTGGCTTCGTGTTGCTGAACTCCCGGAGCAACAACGAGTCACCTCCCTAAGGCCTGGCAGCAGCCACAGCTGTTGTAGCTGCAGCGGATGAGGCCTCAGTCACCGCGGCGTACCGCTCATCAAAAGTCTCCAACAATGTGGTCTTGATAGACCCAAACATGTTCAGAATCTCGGCCCTGATCGCCGCAGCCACCTCATCTTGGATCATCTGACGAAGCTCCTCGTCACTCACACCGCTCGCCTCAGGTCTGTGGCGTGTCCCAACCATGATGTCTCTAAAATAGAATATAATAATAATATCAAAGACTCATTCGAGCATGCTCACACTCGAAATCTCGACCCTACTTGTTCCTTAGTGCGCAAAGGATTCTTACCTAGAGTGCGCACTGCTCCGGTGTCTTCAGTAGTACGGGCCCTTATACTACCGCCTACACCGCATCAGTATTCACCCTAAGTCCTCATCCTTGGGTCCCAAGTCACAAGTACTCTATATCTCACTGGCATAGGCTACTCCTCGGTAGACCTCTCATAAGCCCCTCACTGCTACCTACTCGCTCGCAAGCATCACATAGCACCACAATCCTTCCTAGATTAAGGCATCACAAAATCAGGCTACTCTAGTCCTAATATGAATACCTAGCCAACTCTAGCATGCATGATATAACATGTCATACTCCTATGTAAGATCTTTTATATTAGACAATCAGATTGTCAGAAGTAATTATGTTGTCTAGTCCTATGTAAGTTCCTTGGTTAATTCGATGTAGCATTCTCTCTTATATAAATGAGCATTCAATACAAGTCAATCACGGATATTTTTCACACTTTTGGCATCTTTACTAAGTTCATTCAATTATTCTTCTTGTTCTTCATTTATTAACTTTAACTTGATCATTTACTATTTCATTATTCATTTAATGTATTGATCATTTGTTGAATATTCTATCTAAGACTTGACTGGTCTCTCCAGGCTAGACTTGAACTATTATTAGCAAGTAGACATTGATCTTAAGCATTCATTCAAGGTTTTAGTTTTCAAACCTTGTCCATGCGCATCGATCTTGTTCTCAAAATTTGGTATCAGAGCTTGAGTGGTTGTCCTTTGAATCCATACAGATCATATTATAATTGATTTGAAATCACATTGGTGTTTCAATCATTTATGTTTCAAGGATAAAAGTGCTTCTATATACCACTTTAGCTTGAAGATATCTTAACTTCAATGAATGCTTTTATGTAACACCGTATATTTTCAAACAATTTGTTTCAAGTTTAAATTACCAATGTCACATATAACGTATTTTGAAATAGTTTTCAAAAGTAATTATCAAAATCCAGGATCCTCATTCATGAATCTTTTCTCTTGTGTGTACAATCGAGCCGCCACCTTCCTGTGATCCTGATAAGAACCTGAAACACATAACACATAACACGGTAAGCACGCATGCTTAGTGAGTTCCCCAAAATACCAGATACAACACGTACGCCACTCAAGGCTAATACTCTACAAGAACTTCCGGTCAAGGTGTCTCAGGAACTTCCGTCCCATAATCCTGGTAGACCTTCTGGTCCCACTTCTTTGACCTTCCGATCCGTATCATCTTGACCTTCTGACCCATACAGTGTTGACCTTCCGATCCATATCATAATACTCATAACATAACATAGCACATACATATCGTATAACAACATACATCACATACTCATCATAGAACATAAGTCCTTCCGATTACACATAATTACCACTCTAGATAAAGTATAGTGAGAAGACTCACCTTAAAAGCAACCAAGTGACAACCTCGCACTCAGAAATCTCGACCTAGCTTCCGCCTAACACATAGGATAAATATCTCTTAGCAATACTTACTCATACTCAAACACACCCAAGGCTATTCTCTTTCTCTGTCTAAAACTTGAAGTGGGTAAAAGACCATTTTACCCCTCTATGGCTTCTATCACACATGGTTGACCCAACCCTAAAGTCAACCGTAGTCAAACTCGAGCCCACAGTCCAGATCTGACCTGACTCGTCGAGTGCACCCTTGTGACTCGTCGACTCCACTCACGTTCTCCGAAGTTTCACGAGGATTCAGATCAAATCATCGATATGACCCCACAACTCACCGAGTTAGTACGCGATTCAGCTTGACCAGGAAAAACCTAACCGAATCATCGATTCGGCTCATGGACTCGGCGAGTCTATCCAACCCTTTTCTCATTCAGACGGTTTCACTCAGATCTATTACTCTAAACCATAGATCTATCATCTCAAGGCTCAATAATCACGTAAAGCTTCAATCTTTACGTTCATCCATGATGCTATTCGTTCAAAATTCCATTACATGCCCTCCATGAAAGATTTAGCTCATCAAACCTCATTTGGACCACTAAAGCTGGGGCATCTAGTCTTTAAGGACCTTACAAGGTTCACATCTAAGGTTTCCCTCCTCAGATCATGTCTCAATTAGCTCATAGGCACAAAAGATGGGAGTAAAACCCTAAAACCCCAAGATCATGAAATCTAACCAAAATAGATGAAAAGGATGCAAATTAATACCTTCTACAGCAGTTCCACGCGAAGAAATGCTAGATCCACAGCCCCATCTCGTTTCTTGCTTGAATCATGCTCTTTTCCTTCCATAAGACCCACCAAAATACTTGATTTCATCATAAGAACTCTCTCATGGCTCCAATGGCGATTTAGGGCTTCTCACAGGAGGTATGAGGTGAACCTAAGGTCATAAGTTCCCTTAATAGGCCCCAACCCCAGACAGTTAGGTTTTTCTCTGTCCATAACCTACTAGGCGAGTCTGTCCTTGGACTCGTCGAGTCTGCTCATTAAATCCTCGTGATCACCTCGATGCGACTCGACGACTCAGACCTTCGACTCTTCGAGTCCCTCCTAAACCCTCAAAAAAATTAAAACGCAACTATCATACCCAAAAATTTTGGATGTTACATTCTAATCCTCAGCAAATGATTTCAATGCAAATCACAAATAGTGTGGGTGGCACTACACGTGCCCCACTGCTAGTTGTGGAAGAATATGATCACTGGAAAGTTAGAATGGAAAGATTTTTACATGCCAAAGATAAAGGTGAAGAAATATGGAGATCCGTCACAAAAGGTCCACATGTTCCTGTAATAACTGTTGTAAGAGATGCAGCTGCTCAGCTCATGCATAAAGATGAAACTCGCCCAACTCCTCTAACTGCTAATGACATCGAAAAGCTACATGCTGATCAAGTTGCCTTCTCAGAAATGGTGTTTGGTGCTCCTCCTTCACTTTTTGATCATATCAAGCTATGCAAATCAGCCAAAGAGATATGGGACACTCTTCAGGACCTGATTGAAGGATCTGAATATATGAAAGACAAGCGCCTCACCTCTGTTGTCAATGACTTTGACACTTTTACCACCACTCCGGGTGAGTCAGTGGCCTCTGCTTCCAACCGTTATCACATTTTGGTAAACAACATGAATGCTCATGGGATTGTCCGAACTCCTTTTGAGTACAATCTCAATTTCATAAACAGTCTGGGCAAAGGATGGGGAAATGTAAAATCTTGTGTCCAAAGTAATGGCTCCTTAAAAAAACTAAAGCTTTATCAAATCTTTGATGAACTTCAAGGCGATGAGTCCAATGTTGCTCAAATTATAAGGGAATTCTTCGGAGGTCCTCTTGCTCTTGTCAGTTCTTTCGAATCAACCATTCCGAACTCATCCACTTCGGATCCGTTCAAACCCATTGTTCCATCCGTTCAAACATCCACACCTTCCTTATTGACACAAACCTATGCTGCAGATGATTCCGAAGCTATGGACTCTGAACTCCGTTTCCAACAGGAGATCACACTACTTTCAATGAAGTACAAATGTCCCTTCAATCCCTCCTATAAACCATACCAAAACCTATTCCATGCTCCTCATCCGAACAATCCTCAACCATTTTCAACTCTGGAACCTAAATCATCTGAGAATCCTCCTACATACAAACCAAACCTCCCTAAAACAAGCTCTACTTCAGAACCCTCTCAGAGTTCACAATCAGACAAACCAAAAATTGTGTGTCATAAGTGTGGACATGTAAACCATTTTGCTAAAGATTGTCGTGCTGATGCTCTAATAAAACCAAAGGTCAAGGACTCTGCCTACTATGTATGAAGAGCACAAGAAATGGCTGAAAGTGAAAAAGCCTTTGTCACAACTATTTCAAGAGATGTTGAAGGATATTGGTCCTCCGGGGATGATGATGATATGGTAACTGGAAGGAATATGTGTCTAATGGCAAGACAAACGGTTGAATGTGATGAAGGGTACTGGTCTTCTGGGTCAAAAGATGAAGATGGTGATGTTGAACCTCACTATTGTTACATGGAAACCAACGATCCACCAGGTCGAATGTAACATCCCAAAAATATCGGCTAAAAATTTCAATTTTAAATTAGGTTAATACATAAAAACATCGTTATAAAACATTCATAATAATTCTTCATGCTTGAAAACCGGTAATATCATAGTAATATTTCAGAGTGCATCCTAGAAAGTCCATGGTGGGGAAACAAGAGTGTGTGTGATATGCTGCTACCGCGCCAACTCCTTTCCCCTAGCTGAAGAGGTACCTAAAAACAAAACTATAAATCGTAAGCACGAAGCTTAGTGAGTTCCCCCAACGAACCTCATACCATACAATCACATAGCACACATGTCTGCCGGGCATTTCTGGGTGCCCGGCCTTCCCCTTCGGTCCTGTCGACCGGATACTGCTTAGCATATCTGGGTGCTGGCCTACCCCTTCGGTCCTGTCGACCGGATCGGGGACTGTTTCACCCCTACTACTACTACCACAAAATAACATATCACATAACCCATACATCAAAATTTGCTAACACATAAAGCATATCAGGTAGTAGCAAACCTAGATGATTATCACACAGACAGTCATCTATCATACGACTCCTACTAGTGGGCCGACATTGTGGCCTTAGACCCACTTCTACTGGAAGGTAACTCACCTCGAGAGTAGCTGCGGAAAACCTGCTCAACCTACGACTGGCTGCCGCACCGGTAATCCCTGCGGCTATAAATCCGTAAACATGGATTAGGTACTCATAAATACCCCTTAGGTCAAATGACTTGTCAAAGTAAACTTCTTGGTCAAAGTCAACTCTCTGATTGACTGGACTCGCCGAGTCCATAAAGCTACTCGCCGAGTCCTTCTACGTCTAGTCCGAATCTGAGTCATCAGGTCCCTGTTCCCACTCACTGATTCAACCTGACTCGCTTAATGGGGACAACTAACAAACTCGCGACTGGACTCGCCGAGTCCAAGGGAGACCACCGAGTCCGACGAACAGATCTCGCAAATTGCTCCAATCTTCCATTAGAACATCAACCTCGGAGATTTGGAGATTCTGGGACTATAGC
This sequence comes from Lactuca serriola, assembly GCF_051521515.1. NCBI lineage: Eukaryota > Viridiplantae > Streptophyta > Magnoliopsida > Asterales > Asteraceae > Lactuca > Lactuca serriola. Next base: position 288,723,895 of record NC_136410.1, read on the forward strand.
TACGCGTTAAATTACTAATCCCGCTTGTGTCTACAAAGGGTTGGACCTCCTACACTTAAACCCTACTGAAATCGGGGAAAGTTCATACGACTCGCCGAGTTGGAAGAACAACTCGTCGAGTTCAAGGCTATATACAAGGGACTCGCTGAGTTGTTCATCCAACTCACCGATTCTGAGGCCATCTTCATGGAACTCGTCGAGTTGTTCGACCAACTCGCCGAGTTCCTTCAAACCTTCTTCCTGCACAGGCCAAAACTGAGACATACAACAAATCCAACTCATGGGTCTCAGTTCCTAGGGTCTAGTTATCACAAATACACATGAAATTTTGGGGGTATTAAGGCATGAAGACCACCCATTGGGGACAAAAAGGAACCTAAGAAGCTAAAGAGAAAAGTGGGGGGGGGGGGGGTTTATTACCTGACTTGATGCTTTGCACAGAGTAGATTTCGGATCTACCTTCACTTCTGGAACACTCCAACTTCTTCCTTCTTCTTTAAGCTCCAAAACCTTCTTTGGAAGATAAAAATCACTCAAGAACACTAAAGGGGGGCTTGGGTTGCTCTCTATTGCTCTCTGGGAGAAAATGGGACGAAATGGGTGTTTTAGAATGGGCAAAAGAGGGTGCAATGTCTTAAAATAGAGTTTCATCCAGACATGTGAACTCGCCGAGTCCATATATCGACTCGCCGAGTTCCCCGTTTAAATCCCGTGTCCACCTCGCTGCTACACGGCGAGTCGAGACACAGACTCGCCGAGTTCATGGAAAAAATTAAGAAAAATACCTAAATAAAATCGTACCAGGAATCCGGTGTTACAAATCTCCCCCAGTTATTTTAGACTTCGTCCTCAAAGTCTGCCACTCCCTCCCGGAACAGCTCCGAGTAATGCTCCATCATCTCATTCACGGGATCCCAAGTCCATTCAAAGCCCTTCCGGTGCTGCCATTGCACCTTCACCAACTCCACCCTCTTGTTCCTCAGTTCCTTCAACTTCCGGTCTAGGATAGCCATAGGCCGCTCAATGTAGTTCAGGCTGTCGTCAACCTGAATATCCTCTAAATGCACAACTGCTGAGTCTTCCACCAGACACTTCCGCAACTGCGAGACGTGGAAAGTGTTGTGGACCTAGCTAAGTTCGGCTGGCAGATCCAGCCGGTATGCCACCATGCCCACTCGGGCTGCAACTCTAAATGGTCCAATATACCTGGGACCCAACTTGCCCCATTTCCTGAAACGGATGACGCCCTTCCAAGGCGACACTTTCAGGAGAACCATATCCCCGACCTGGAACTCCAGGTCTGACCGGCGCCTATCGGCATAACTTTTCTGCCGACTCTGAGCAGTCTAAAGCCTGCTCCAGACCTGCTGAATCTTCTATGTTGTCTTGAGCACTACTTCGGTGCTCCCCATGACTCTCTGACCAACCTCGCCGCAACATATCGGGGTCCTGCACTTCCTCCTATACAACATCTCGAAGGGAGGACGGTCGATACTCGCATGATAGCTATTATAATATGAGAATTCCGCCAATGGAAGGTAGGTAGCCCAGCTACCTCCGAAGTCTAAAACACATGCCCACAACATGTCCTCCAGAGTCTGCATGGTCCGCTCGCTCTGGCCATCGTCTGCGGATGAAAGGCGGTACTATAATGCAGACGAGTACCCAGCTCATCATGAAACTTCTTCCAGAACCTGGAGGTGAACCGCACACCCCTATCCGAAATCACCGAAACTGGCACTCTGTGCCGCGCGACCACCTCTCTGATGAAGATGTCGACCAAATTATCGGTCGAAATGCTCTCCTGAATCGGAATAAAATGGGCGCTCTTGGTCAATCGATCCACAATGACCCATATCGAATCCACTCCTCACGTGGTTTTGGGAAGCTTCGTAATAAAGTCCATCGTAATATCCTCCCATTTCCACAATGGAACATCCAACGGCTGCATCTTACCGTGAGGTCTCTGGTGCTCGGCCTTGACCTTCCTGCAGGTCAAGCAACACTCCACATACCAGGCTACATCCCGCTTCATGTCGGGCCACCAATAATCGAAACGAAGATCGCTATACATCTTCGTCGCCTCGGGATGAATGGAGAATCTAGATTTGTGCGCCTCTCCCATCAGAACTTGGCGCATGCCTCCATGATACGGCACCCACACCCTATGGTGTAGTGTCAACAATCCTCTACTGTCATAGTCTAAAGAGGAGATCTGACCCACAATCATCTCACTCTTCTGATGTTCCTCCTTCATCGCCTCCTGCTGAGCCTCTCGGATTTGCTCCAGCAGTGGAGTTACCACTGTCATCCTCAAACAGACATCCCTGATCGGCGCTGCCTTGTGGGTAAGCGCATCGGCCACTACATTGGCCTTCCCTGGGTGGTAAAGGATCTCACAATCATAATCCTTCACTACATCGAGCCATCGCCATTGTCTCATGTTCAGATTTGGCTGATCCATAAGATACCTCAAACTCTTGTGGTCCGTGAAAATCATACAACGAACCCCGTAGAGATAATGATGCCAAATCTTGAGGGCGAACACACGCAGCCCCCAACTCCAAATCATGCGTCGGGTAATTCGCCTCGTGAGGCTTCAGTTGCCTCGAGGTGTAAGCAATGACATGCCCCCTCTGCATCAATACCGTGCCCAAACCCGAAATAGACGCGTCGCAATAAACAACGAAATAATCTACGCCCTCTGGTAGGGCTAACACTGGTGCTTCGCATAATCTCTGTCTTAATGTCTCAAACGCCTCTTGCTGCTCAGGCCCCCAACGAAAAACTACAGCCTTCTTTGTTAGCCGAGTCAAGGGCACAACTATTTTGGAGAAGTCCTGGATGAATCTCTGATAATAGCCTGCCAACCCTATAAAGCTCCGATCTCGGATGGAGACTTCGGAACCTACCACTTCATCACGACCTCTACCTTGGCCGGATCTACTGAAATCCCGTCCTGTTTGACAAGGTGCCCAAGAAACTGCACCTCGCACAACCAGAGCTCACAGTTGGAGAACTTAGCATACAAGTTCTCCCTCCTCATGGTCTTCAACACCTCTCGCAGATGCCCCTCGTGCTCCTCCTGAGTCTTGGAATAAACGAAGATGTCATCAATAAAAACTATCACAGACTGGTCTAGCATCGATCTGTACACGCGGTTCATGATATCCATGAATGCGGCAAGAGCATTGGTGAGCCCAAACGGCATCACCACGAACTCATAATGGCCATAGCGCGTCCGAAATGCGGTCTTCTGTACATGCTCCTCTCTGACCCTCATCTGATGGTACCCCGAACGCAGATCAATCTTGGAGAACCAAGATGCTCCTTATAGTTGGTCAAAGAGGTCATCAATCCTCGGGAGTGAACCGTTACCTTGTTCAGCTCCCAGTAATCTATACACATCTGATGCGACCCAGGGAGAACTACTCGGTCTTATGAATCCCTTGTCTAACAGATCTTGTAGCTGTGTAGACAACTCCTGCATCTCGAGAGGAGCCAACTGATATGGTGCTTTGGCTATCGGGGCCGCACTAGGGACTAGGTCGATCCTGAACTCCACCTGTCGCTCCGGAGGTACCCCAGGCAACTCCTCGGGGAATACATCCGAAAATTCCCGAACCACGGGCACATTGCCCACTGTCGCCTTACCCGCCTCCCGGGTGTCGATGAGATAAGCGACATATCCTGTGCAACCCTGCTGAAGATAACGCCTTGCCCTCGCTGCCGAACTGAAGGCTGGCCCTCGCTGTGATCTCTCACCCAGAATCACCAACTCTCCCCTACTTGGGGCTCTGACTCGTACTAACTGCTGCGTGCAATCTATCATCGCCCCATTGGGACTCAGCCAATCCAAACCAATAATGACCTTGTTTCCCCGCAATGGAATGGGAACTAGGTCAACCAGATACCGCTCTTCGAACACCCTCAATACACAATCTTGGAAAGCCTCTGATACTCGCACTGACCGGTCGTCCTCAATCTTGACCTCTAAAGGGCAATCCAACATGCCCGGTGACTCAGGAAACTTCTTGCTAAGTGCAAGAGAAACAAAGGATCAGGTAGCCCCCGAATCAAACAACACCTGGACTGGAATACCGTTCACATGGAACGATCCTAACATAGCACATACGTAGTATATTAAACTACAGCAGCATATCATAAAGCATAATGAGAAATCATACCTGTCACCACCTCAGGTGCAGCGTGTGCCTCCTCGGTAGTCAACTACAAGTCCCGACCCCTCGCCACAGGGGCCTCTTCCTTGCCCTGCCGGCCATCAGTAATCCGCAAGGTTACTGGGGCTGGCGCCTTCACCAGCGCTGCTACTGCTTTCAACCGAGGGCAATTGGCCCTCTTGTGGCCCCTCTGTTTGTAGTGGAAACACCGGAGTAGGAGCAGTACAATCCCTGCTAAAATGCCCCGTCTTGCCGCACTTATAGTAGCCTGACGATCCTAACCTGCATGGTCCCTCATGTGACATGCCACATTTCCTGTAGCGGCTACGACACGGTGGGCCTTTTGGGCCCGGATCCGATCCCTTGGGCTTCTTCCCCGAAGCCCCAGTCATTTGTCCCTCCTCAGCCTTCCTTCAGGATGTGACCCAAATCAATCTCCCTCTCCCTTGCCCTGGCAATCATGGACTCCAGGGTAGGACAAGCTGAAAAACTGACATGCTCCCGGATGTTGGCTAGGAGCATGTCGTGGTAGCGGGTCCTCCTTATATCCTCATCACCCGCGTACTGAGGTACCTGTAATGCCCTCTCCCGGAACTTGGCGGTGATCTCCGCCATTGTCTCTGTCGTTTGTCTCATGTACAAGAACTCCCGTGCCAACTGCTGGAGCTCCACCGCAGGCGCGAACTCTGTCCTGAATCGTGTCACAAAGTCCGGCCATGTCATAACCTCAATGGCCGCGGCTCCCAAAGAGTCACAAACCGACTCCCACCAATCTCTAGCTCTGTCACGTGGACACCCTGCTGCAAATCTTACCTTAGACGCCTCGGGGCAGAAGCTGATCAGCTGTGCATACTCGATGTCTACAATGGGGTCCTTCGCCCCATGGAAATCAGGTGCACCACTGCCCCTGAAGTCCTTAAAGGACAGTGTGTGTGGTCTTGTCTGGCTCACCGCCATATCACTCCTAAACGCCCTGAGGCGTTCCTCCATTAACTCAACAATACCTTCCTTGATCGAACCGAAGATGATGGGAGTCGACTCAAGGATGCCCCTGGTAATCTCTGACGCGATGAACTCACGTAGACCCTCATCAACCGGTTCGGACCGTAAACCCGAACCTGATCCTGATCCTGAGCCTCCCGCTCCATGTTGTGTGGTCACCATACTGAAAAACATAACATAAACACCATAAAAATATATTCCACTAACGAGGCTCACATACATACCACAAGTCCCCGGTCTCGTCTCGACCCTTTTTTGTATCGAGTACGGATCCTTCGCTTTCAGTAGTACGAGCCCATACTACCTTCCACGTCTATCCGTCCTTTCCTCAAGAATTTCCTCAACTCAACCAAGTCCTTTCTACTAATACTATTCTCAGCACAAATCTCATCCTAGGCTTGCCCTAGGGTATCCTCCTACACACTCCGTCCTCAGCTGCTACAGGATTTCCCAGAAATGTCAACTAGCTCTCTCATGAATATAGCCACATGCAACAGAGATCAGATAATCATTCGAGTGAAAGACTCATGCCTAGAACGGTTGGACTAAAACAAGAGCTGCAAAATAGGGTCAAGCCTATCCCTCTGAGTTTATCCAGTCCGTGCCACATGTGACTTAGCATATTCACTTAATAGTTAACTCACATTCCAAGGGTCCCATTAAGCACAAAGCAAGCAGCATTCAGACAAGGGAAAAGCTAACCACATAATTCAATCAAACTGTTCTATTTCCTATTAGTAATTTGTACTAGCATGCAATTCACAAAGCTCAATCACATATAACAAGCACATAAGGCATCATTCCTAGATCCATAGCCCTATTCCAGCATGCTGTTCTATTGCAAAAACATAACATAACTTGTATGGGTACTTTGGGGAATACTTACTTAAGCTTGGCCGGTCGCACATATCACACACTTTGATTCGTTTATGAAACTCTTTTAGTTCATTGTTGCGAAAACCATTTTCGTAGAAAATTCTTTTATTCCCATTATTTGAGTCCAGACACTCCCAAGGGTGTGTCTGAATCCCTCAAACCAGTGCTCTGATACCAACTTGTAACATCCCAAAAATACCGGCTAAAAATTTCAATTTTAAATTAGGTTAATACATAAAAGCATCGTTATAAAACATTCATAATAATTATTCATGTCTGAAAACCGGTAATATCATAGTAATATTTCAGAGTGTATCCCAGAAAGTCCATGGTGCGGAAACAAGAGTGTGTGTGATATGCTGCTACCACGTTGGCTCCTTTCCCCTAGCTGAAGAGGTACGTGAAAACAAAACTATAAAATGTAAGCACGAAGCTTAGTGAGTTCCCCCAATGAACCTCATACCATATAATCACATAGCATACATGTTTGCCGAACATTTCTGGGTGCCCGACCTTCCCCTTCGGTCATGTCGACCAGATACTGCCTAGCATATTTGGGTGCTAGCCTACCCCTTCGGTCCTTTCGAACGGATCGAGGACTGTTTCAATCCCTACTACTACTACCACATAATAACATATCACATAACCCATACATCAAAATTTTCTAGCACATAAAGCATATCAGGTAGTAGTAAACCTAGATGATTATCACACAGATAGTCATCTATGATACGACTCCTACTAGTGGGCCGACATTGTGGCCTTAGACCCACTTCTACTGCAAGGTAACTCACCTCGAGAGTAGCTGCTGAAAACCTGCTCAACCTACGCCTGGCTGCCACACCGGTAATCCCTCCGGCTATAAATCCGTAAACATGGATTAGGTACTCATAAATACCCCTTAGGTCAAATGAATGGTCAAAGTTAACTTCTTGGTCACAATCAACTCTCTGATTGACTGGACTCGCCGAGTCCATAAAGCGACTTGTCGAGTCCTTTTATGTCTAGTCCGACTCTGACTCATCAGGTCCCTGTTCCCACTCACTGAGTCAACCTGACTCGCTAAACGGGGACAACTAACAAACTCGCGACTGGACTCGCTGAGTCCAAGGGAGACTCGCCGAGTCCGACGAACAGATCTCACAAATCGCTCCAATCTTCCATTAGAACATCAACCTTGGAAATCTGGAGATTCTGGGACTATAGCTACGCGTTAAATTGCTAATTTTGCGTGTGTCTACGAAGTGTTGGACCTCCTACACTTAAACCCTACTGAAATCGGGGAAAGTCCATACGACTCGCCGAGTTGGAAGAATAACTCGTCGAGTTCAAGGCTTTATACAAGGGACTCGCTGAGTTGTTCATCCAACTCGCCGAGTCTGAGGCCATCTTCATGGAACTCGCCAAGTTGTTCGACCAACTCGCCGAGTTCCTTCAAACCTTCTTCCTGCACAGGCCAAAACTGAGACATGCAACGGATCCAACTCATGGGTCTCAGTTCCTAGGGTCTGGTTATCACAAATACACACGAAATTTGGGGGTTTTAAGGCTTGTAGACCACCCATTGGGGACAAAAAGGGACCTAAGAAGCTAAAGAGCAAAGTGGGGGGGGGGTTTATTACCTGATTTGATGCTTTCCACAGAGTAGATTTCGGATCTACCTTCACTTTTGGAACACTCCAACTTCGTCCTTCTTCCTTAAGCTCCAAAAACTTCTTTGGAAGATAAAAATCACTCAAGAACACTAAAAGGGGGATTGGGTTGCTCTCTACTGCTCTCTGGGAGCAAATGGGACGAAATGGGTGTTTTAGAATGGGCAAAATAGGGTGCAATGTCTTAAAATAGAGTTTCATCTAGACATGTGAACTCGCCGAGTCCATATATCGACTCGTCGAGTTCCCTATTTAAATCCCGTGTCCAGCTCGTTGCTACTCAGCGAGTCGAGACGTAGACTCGCTGAGTTCATGGAAAAAATTAACAAAAATACCTAAATAAAATCGTACCAGGAATCCGGTGTTGACATGCTTGAAGCGGACATTCGGATGACTCATAATTTTCGTCATCCATGGTCTAAAGCACCTGGTCTTGGAAGCGAGTTTTCGAAACCAATTGCTAGTACCCTAAAGGAATTGCAAAACTTGACATTTATGGGAGAAGTTCTGAACATCAAACATTCTGACACCCCTGTTTCTCCCTTGTCACCCCTTCCAGAGACTACTGACCATTTTGAGTACCTAATTCCTGAGTTCAAACCAATTGTTGTCAAATGTCCTGATTCCACGCAAATTCCGCCTCAGACAAACCTGGACCTGAATCGGACCATGGAATTCCATTACAGTTTCCCAAATTGTGTAGACTGTGTTCCTAGAAGCAATCACACTAACAATTGTGTTGTTGAAGAAATTCCTACCTTGAGAACTAAAACTGATACCTCTGAGTTTGTATGGGCATCCTTAGATGATAAGGTTGCAAAATCAAGCAGTGTCTCCTCTGATTCTTGTGAATCAGATTCCTTAGTTGTTTCAAAAACTAAGTTGGTTCCCATTACTCCTAATTTTGATAATCCATCTACAGGACAGACCTCAAAGTTTCGTGAGGAGTCAGATCAACTCGTCGAGTTGACCCCAAAACTCACTGAGTTAGTACGCGATTCAGCTTAACCAGGAAAACCCTAACCGAATTGTCGAGTTGGCTCATGGACTCGGCGAGTCTATCCAACCCTTTTCTCATTCAGACGATTTCACTCAGATCTATTACTCTAAACCATAGATCTATCATCTCAAGGCTCAATAATCATGTAAAGCTTTAATCTTTATGTTCATGCACGATGCTATTGCTTCAAAATGCCATTACTATTGGGTTATGAGCATTCTAGCATACAATTTTTGATACTTAGGTAATAAAACAAGTTAAAAGACATACCTTGTTTATGTATCTTATCTTTATGAAGCTTGAGTGCCTAGTGCCCCAAGTGTGACACCTCAAATGGTTCACACAACACCATGAACACTTGGAATAACCTTGAGAATAAGGATACTTTTGGTTCTCACTAGTGAAATTGGCCTTGCCCTTTTGTGTACACACACTAGTGCCAATTTCACCATCTAAGGATTTCTTTATATAGTGTGGAGGTTAGGGTTAAACCCTAGTATCCATGACCTTTCATTTCATACGATCCATGGGTTAAACACTCCATGGACTATCCATGAAAGCTTTGCCCAACCTAAATGAACTTAGCCCATGACACATATATATCTAAGAGTCCATATTTAATTAGTCCCTTTTTGATCACTTAATTAATTATAAATTAATTCATGATCAATACTAATTGAATAATATGATAATATATTAATATATTAGAACTTACAATATATTAATATAAATCACTAGCATCTTTTTTCCTCATCTTGTCAATCCAAATGTCCCGATGCCATGCAACCCAAATGGACCATGTCAGGTCAGGTCAAGTCTTACCAGTTATAGTTATGGACTTAGACATTAATCCAACAGTCTCCCACTTGGACAAGTCTAAATTTATTATTGAGTATGACTTCAAACCCCGACTAGCAATCGTAGCTCTAAAAAGATTCTGTCGAACTCTGAACTTGCCGATGATCTCTGACCTTTGTCAATGACTTGTCCATTAGAGAAGGGATCATATATTCCTCCATTCTAGATATCATATGGACCGAGACATGGATTATAAATCATTCTCTCTGTCCATTTTTTGTTTCCCGATTTCTGATTTATGACAACTGACTGATTGAACAAATCAAATCAGACCTGGCTTGGCCAAGCACTCATATGTGTCATCACTAAATCATCGAGGGGCCCACATATATCACTTTTATCCTGAAGGTAAAAGGAATGGATAAACTTCGACTCATATGGCTTGTTCTACTACTTGTTGAATCATACACAAAGTCACATTTTATAACATCGAGTTTCCAAATGTGTTTTCGTGCAATCAATGTACAACCAACTCATAGTAACAACTCATATCTCTTGGTTTGAAGAATATAAAATACTATCGTCTCATGATCACTCGTGATAAAATCCATGAAGTGATTCAAATGAGCGTAGGTTGAATCCAATACTCAGAACTTATGAGCACTCATGACTGTTGTAGCACAAATTTGTCCACCAACTTGGACCTCTACAAACCAACCCATAACAGTCTTGATTCATATCTACTTCTAACATATAGACGACTGTGGATGGTTTGAATAACTTAGTCATTCCGGAAGAATAACCTAGTTCCAAGCATGTACACTATGTTTTTTCTAAACAATAGCTTTGCCATACCCCAAGTATGCACTCTATGTTTATCTATGATCCTTACTTTGTGAACTAGATCGATTGAACATAATTTCAATGATTCTCTTTTCACACTTTCAAATCCTTGTCGTAAATGTAAGAATTCCTAACATTTATAGAAATTTGTTTAGATTTTAAACTTATATGCACTGTTCCTCTTGTAATGATTATGCAAAAAGCCACAAAGACTTGGCAACAATCATTATAGAGTATTCCAATGGAGAGCAATTCCATGGAAACAATGTCTCAAATTCAAAGAGCATTGCTTTGAACATGCTTCTTGCATTAAGTTTTTTTAACCTTACACAAATTGCTTCCACCCATGAAGACAACTCTATATTCCTATTTTGACTACCACTTCTGAACAATAGTTGCCACTTTTCAGACTAGGTCAATATGATCCTTCCAAAGTTAACACCAGGGCCGACCTTACCTTGTGTCAAATTAATTAAGGGCTTAGGGCCCCAATTCTAGATTACTAATTCAAAAAATCTACGCCACAATCAACAATTCTACAACAAAGAGACGATTCGATTTTGAAAAAACAAAGCCTTCTGTTCTTCTTTCTTCTTTTATTCTTCCTACTCTAGATTGTTCAAATCAGTTGCGGCGTCTCAATCAACTGTAAGTGTTTTCCACTTTTCTAGTTTTTGTAGATGATGCCTTTTGATTTTAATATTTCATGTATTTTGTAGATTAGTTAGTGTGACTCCATGGCATCTGTTAATTTCCTTTAAAAATTCTTTCGATACTCAATAGCCTCTCTTTTTAAGATATGTAAGAAGATGGTAGCAATATTGACAAAAAAAAGTTGTAGTTAGTATTTACACCAGCAGGCAAGCACTGATATGTCTACACTAGGCTAGAAATTTGCAATGATGATTCTGTTGGAAGACCATATAATGAAAAAAAGGATATAAAGTTTGTTTAAATTAAACTATAATAGTACTCCATTTAGGGAGATTGTAAAGCCAAAATGCAAAAAATTAATGTTTATCTCCTGTAATAAAACTTAACATTACAAACTTAAAACATATAATGTTACTATAGTTTAATCCCAAAAGTCTGTTGTTGAAACAGTTCTTATATATAGTTTAGTTATAAAAAATTTAATTTCCTCTAAGAGAGGATTGGTTCTAATCAATATATATCCACAGATTAATGCTACTGAAACAGTTCTTATATATAGTTTAGTTATCAAAAATTTAATTTCCTCTAAGAGAGGACTGGTTCTAATCAATATATATCCACAAGTTAATACTACTGAAATAGTTCTCATATAATAGTGTGTGAGTTTGGAATATGAAGATTGTGAACCTGGTGTAACATGGTGAAAGGGAGTCGAAATGCCATAAAAATGTCCAGTTATTTACAAAGATGCCAATAAATGATATTTCAAATATATAACTAATAATTGAATATATATATATATATATATATATATATATATATATATATATATATATATATATATATTATATTTAGATCATAATGTCCTCAAAGTAGATGAAAACACGTATCTAAATTTTATTATATTCAAATGAACTAGCTATTTTGTGTTGATCTAGTGCCTAATTTTGTACATTTAAAGTCTATAAATAATCAACAAAAGAATGGTTACTCTTTGGTATATGGGAAATACGTTAAATCAAAATGAATGGTTGATGATAAATCACATCTTTTTAGAAGTATTAATGATTTGGTTATGTTAAACATATATTGGCGTTTATTTTGGTTGATCTATCTAAAGATTATGTTTGTTGGTATCAAGAAAGGATAAACGAGAGTTTATAACATTAACTATAGTAAAAGCCGAAGGGCCTCAAATCTTTGGTTTTCTTAGAGCCCCCAAACTGGTTGAGCCGCCCCTGGTTAACACTATACTTCCAACTGTCCTTGAGCAACCAATCCTTGGCAAAAACTTAGATTTTCCTTGACAATTGCTTAATCACTTTAGTCAAATCCAATTCTAGACCTTTTCCACTCTTAATGCCCCAGGCATTTGGAAAAGCTTAGAAATGATGAATATTATAGCACATGCAATCGATCATGTACCCTAAGCAAACGGAACATAATTCATGATGTCTCACATAAAGACATGATTCTAGACCAGTCTTTCGCTACAATATTTTTTATTTGCTATGTTCTCAAGATTTGACTATGAAGAGGGATTCCGTAATCATAATCGAATTTTGAGAATGCAATATAAATAGAATTTCCTTTTGTTGAACCAATCCAACATGAAATTCATATATATATATATATATATATATATATATATATATATATATATATATATATATATATATATATATATATATATATATATATATATATATTCTTGACTAAAGATGATTAAAATCTCAATTTAAGCTTAAAATCTCACTCTAAGCCTTTTAGAATTGACATGCAGTATAATTTCCTCTCCCTTTATTATAGCAAAACACGTTTTTTTAACGAATTGAAGCTTTTGTTTTCTATAATTAACATTGCTAACTTGCAATACTTATCATAATTATCATGCTCCCACTAACATGATGATTATTAGCATAACACTTATGCTCCTACTGTTGGGTTTTGAGCATTCTAACACTTCCTAAGTGTACATGCAACCCTAAATACCTTGGATCTATGTTTTCTCTATTATACATGCAAATAAGAACATCCAAGGTATTATCCTAATCTAGCATACAAAAACTATGAATGTAACAAGATAGAATACATACCTCTTGATGTAGCTTGATGTCTTCAAGCTTTAAGAGCTTAGCCCCAATAGTGTGGAAGCCTCAAGTGGAATCACAAATCACCAAGACACCTTGGAATACTTTAGAGAATACGATTACTTGGTTCTCTCTAGTGAAATTGGCTAGCCCTTCTTTAGTGTATCCACACTAGTGCCAATTTCACCAACCAAAGACATCTTTATATAGTATGGAGGATTAGGGTTAAACCCTAATACCCATGACCTTTCATTTCCTAGGATCCATGGGTTAAACACTCCATGGACTATCCATGAAAGCTTAGCCCAACATAAATGAACTTGGCCCATTCCATATATATAAGAGTCCATATTTAATTAGTTCCTTTTGATCACTTAATTAATTATAAATTAATTCTTGATCAATACTAATTAAATAATATGATTCCATATTAATATATTAGAACTTATAATAATATTAATCATAAAAATACTATTCTCAAAAGATTATCCATATAAATTGTGTCGGTGAAGTGCAACCCAAATGGACCATGCCGGGTCGGGTCAAGTACATACCAAATATAGTTATGGACTTAGACATTAATCCAACAGTCTCCCACTTGGATAAGTCTAAAACTATTATTGCGTATGACTTCAAACCTAACTTGCAATCGTAGCTCTTAAAGCCGCTGTCAAACTCTGACCTTGTAGATGAACTCTGACCTTTGTCAATGACTTGTCCATTAGATAAGGGATCATATATTCCTCCATTCTAGATATCATATGGACTGAGACATGGATTATAATCATTCTCTCTGTCCATTTGTTGTTTCCTGATTTCTGATTTATGACGACTGACTAATTGAACAAATCAAATCAGTCCTGGCCCGGCCGAGCACTTCCATTTGTCATCATCAAATCATCGAGGGGCCCACAGATATCGCTTTTATCCCGAAGGTAAAAGGAACGGATAAACTTCGACTCATATGGCTTGTTCTACTACTTGTTGAATCATACACAAAGGCACGTTTTATAGCACCGAGTTACCAAATGCGTTTTTGTGCAATCAATGTACAACCAACTCATAGTAACAACTCATATCTCTATGTTTGAAGAATATAAGATATTATCGTCTCATGATCACTCGTGACAAAATCCATGAAGTGATTCCAATGAGCGCGGGTTGAATCCAATACTCAGAACTTATGAGCACTCATGAGTGTTGTAGCCCTTTGTCCAACACCTTAGACCTCTACAAGCCAACCCATGACAGTCTTAATTCATATCTACTTCCAACATATGACCGACTGTGGATGGTTTGAATAACTTAGTCATTCCGGAAGAATAACCTAGTTTATTCGGGAAGTCAAAACATGCAAAGTGAAACACAATAATAATTGAATCCAATATGGTATCAAATCTTTGAACATAAATAAAACACCTTTTATTTATCACCATATGATTACACATTATTCATTGTATACTGTTTCAACTATCAACTTTATTCTTGAATTTAAAACAATAGTTGTCCCATGCTCCAAGCATGTACACTATGTTTTCTTAAACACTAGTCATGCCACACACCAAGTATGCATACTATGTTTGTCTATGATCCTTACTTTGTGAACTAGATCAATTGAACATAACTTCAATGATTCTCTTTTCACACTCCCAAATCCTTACCGCAAATGCAAGAATTCCAAATTCATGCCATTTACTGAAATCTGTTAGATTCTAAACTTATATGCATTGATCCTCTCGTAATGATTATGCACAAAGTCATAAAGACTTGGCAACAATCATTACAGAGTATTCCAAAGGAGATCAACTCCTTGGAAATATCCTTCTTGCATTAAGTTTCCTTAATCTTACACAGATTGAAAATTCTAACTTTGAAACATTTCCAGATTCCATTTTGACTGTCACTTCTGAACAAGAGTTGCCTCCTTACAGATTATGTCAATATGGTCCTTCCAGAATTATCACTATACTTCCAATTGTCCTTGAGTAACCAATCTTTGGTAAACCTTAGATTGTCCTCGACAATCGTTTAATCCTTTTAGTCATATCCAATTCTAAACCTTTTCCCTTCTTAATGCCCCAGGCATTTGGAAAATTTTAGAACGGATGAATATAGCACATGTAATCGATCCTATATCCGAAGCATATGGGACACGATTCATGATGTCTTACATAAAGACTAAACCAGTCTTTTGCTATAATATTTCCATTTCAATTTGCCAAGTTCTCATAATTCAGATTATGAAAAGGGATGCCGTAATCATAATCGAATTTTAGAACGCAAATAATGGACCCATATACAGAATTTCCTTATGTTGAGCCATTCCAACATGAAATTCATATATATATATATATATATATATATATATATATATATATATATATATATATATATATATATATATATATATATATATATATATCCTTGACTAAATGATTAAAACCTCACGATCTAAGCTTATAGATTTGAGATTAAGTATAAGTTCCTCTCCCTTAATTATAGCAAAACAACTCTTTCCCAATTGAAACTTTTGTTTCTATAATTAACATTGCTAACTTGCAATACTTATCATAATTATCATGCTCCCACTAACATGATGATTATTAGCATAACACTTATGCTCCCACTAGCTTTGACATGTTCTCAGAAATCACCTGGACTTCTAGAAATCAATACTTCATTGACTTTCTTACCAAAGTTCAGATTTCTGATGCTAGATTGTTTTGATAAAACTTTATCAAAATCATACACCTTCCCTTAGATAGCACACTTGTGTGTCTGAACAATTATGAAGAGGTATGCCGTAATCATAATGGTTAGACCTTTTTGCCACTTCTCACAAGTCCAGGTTAGTGTGCCGGTAAACCACACACGCTCCACTAACGACTTTGAGAATGCAAATATCACAATTGCTATCTAGCTAAAATCTACTTAGTGAAAGTGTTTCCTCACCATCATTTTCATGAATCGGAGAGAAACCTTATGACACTTAGATTTAATGGTGTATGTGTTCTTATCCAGGTGAATTGTCAAAATCATAGTCATAAGACAAGGACAATGACAAATCCAAACTCATATGGACTGAACTCAATCTTAATTTCTTGCCACCTGGCAGCTCAAGGGCCTGCCATTGCTTCCAAGTTGTTGTGCAACAAATTGAGAACTCTAAGAACTCATATGCAAAGTCAACTTTAACTGGAATGGGCACAGAATATGTCAACACGATAGGTTATAAACCTCAAGTCGTGTGCTAGTGAAGAACTTCAGGTTTATTCTTGATTAGTTCTTGAGACTTTCAAGACCTTTAAGACTCCCACTGTCCTCTTGACCTATAAGACTCCCTTGTCAAATATCCAAGAGATAGTGTGGATTCTAATCAAGATAAACACTTCACACAATTGGCCTAAGTTGATCTTTGTTTTATCCAAAACATCACAACTTACCAATTTCAAATGTACAAGAGTGGAAAACTTTTACTCTTACATTTGACAAGTGTTTTAAACCTTCTTTAAGACATGTCACTCAAGTTACAATCTTGGAGTATGACTCTAAGACTTGTATTGGAACGAAGTATGACTCATCTTCTTGATTTAACCACTTCAACAATTCAAGATCCCTCTTCTTAGTCATAAGAATGCACTAAGACTTCCTTAGAGAACTAATTGTGCTATGGTTTCTTAATCATTAAGATGATCACAAAACTGATACTAAAGTACTCTCCCATCTTTTCAGATTTGAGAAACTTTTATCCTTCTGCCTTAGTTGATTCTTCTTATTCGCTCTGCCATACATTGGGACCTTTTCCAATGTCTTAGAGTTACACTTAAGCTTGTAAGTATAATCATATTTACAGAGCTTTAGTAAACTATGACAAATAGTCTTATCAATCTTTTGTGGTGGACTTAATCAGTGCACAAGAATGTGTACTCGATCCGTTAGTCCTTTACTTGACTCACACATCCATGTGACCGAGTAATTAGTCTTAATTTTCCAATACTTGAAAGTTCTCATTCATCATGCTATACAACTTGCATGATTCCAAGTTCCGGTCCAATTGAAACTTGGGTAATGAGAATCTTTCCTTATTTGGTAAATCTAGACATTACCACAAATGAAAGAATCAATTTCAAATTTCCACTCTTGCTCTTAATGGAATCATATAAGCAACAATTTTTCCTTAAATGCCATTATAAGGATATTTTAAAATGAATAAAATCAAAAAAATTTCTTTTATTTTAAAACTTTGCGGAAAAACTTATCCTTACAATCCATATGAAAACTTGTTGTTATCTATTCCTAAGCAATATCTCATAACTCCTAAGAAGTAGCTGAAGAATCCGATTTTTCAAACTATGCGATAGAAATCCATCTATGCGATCAGATTCAGCATATTCTTTCTTTAGGTTTCTTCACTTTTCTTTGATTCTTAAAACATCACCATGTGACCCAGTCACATCATGTATCAAGAATCTCAGAATAGAAACTTAACAGAGTTGGATAGTGGACTTTACCTGAAGTAGAGTCAAACTTATTGACTTTAACATCCTTAGGTAAATCTGGCAGCTTCGCAACCAATGCCCCTTCCTTTGGCAATATAAACATATGGACCCTTTGATAAAGGTACACGGGACTATCACAGACTTAGCTTTTCTCTTTACCATTTGGTCAACCGAGTTGACTATGGCCGATCCCTTTCCATTGGGAAGAGAATGCTTTACTGGATATCCAATGTCATCATTGTCAATGTCCATAAAGTTTTAGGAAGTTGATCTTAGCAAATAGATAAGATCGTTAAGGGTCTTGTCATAGTCTGTTTCATAGGTGTCCCAAAGGAACTCACTATGTGACTTAGAAAGTGATTGAACCACCAACTTTCTCAAGACTTTGACAACCAACTCTCCCGGCTTGTCAATATGTGACTACATCTCCAGGATGTGCTCACACCTAGACCTTGCCTTGCCAATAGGGCTTGAGTGACCTTAAACTTTTCAAGAACTTGTGGGTTGGGGAGAATAATTGGAGGAGGTGAAAGAAGTATGATTTCCAAAGGACATCATCTTCATTTAGGAAACCTTGTTTCACTAGATTTGGGAAGATCATAGGTGTCTATTACAGACATCTTTTGGGAGATATTCAAGATAGTTGATTTAAAGTCCTTAATATGACACCCAATATGAAATATTAAGGCTAGGACCCAACAAACTATTTTATAACTTAGAAGAGGTATGCCGTAATCCAAGCTATAAAATATTTGAAGGTAGGTGAATGACGATTCACCAATTTCCACCAAGATAAACGAAATATATTATTAGGTTTTAATTGGTTTTGAAACTCCTAGATCTTTGAGATTCATTGAACTGTTCAAAGGCATGTTTCAATCTCGAGTGTGCCCTTCAGGTTTTGTGACTGGGATGCCGAGGATCACAAAACAAGGTGTGAAGTAACCATGCAAATCACTTGGTACCCTTAATAAATTACCCCTCAATCGATGTGCCGGTTAACCACACACGCTCCATCGATACTATGATAAATATTAAGTCACCCTTTACCTACCTTGTTAAGTCCAAGTTAGTGTGCCGGTTAACCACACACGCTCCACTAACGACTTAGACAAAGTGTAAAGTGTAATTTCATGGGTTAGCACCTTATTCACATTTTTCCTAAGTAACTAAGATTGGGTATTATTAAGAGTTTAGTTACTTAGTATTATCATTAATACTTTTAATGAAGGAGAATTATAGTCTTGTCAAACCCGTTCGGCTAACGACCCTCCACCGGTCAAGCAAGCGGTGGGTGAGAGTGGACACCCATTAAGTTTCCATTTTATAGGCAACAACCTTATACCCACCTTATAGACCGGCTTCGTGAATGAGGCGTACTAGCGGTAAGACTGACTTTACTCTTATACATATATATATTATTAACTTATAATATTATAAAGTATAAGGGTTGAATTTTAACTTTTAAAATTCTAAGGGCTAACTTGGAATTAAAGTATTCATAAGAGAAAACTTTACAAATTCCAAAACTTGAGGGCAAGTTTTGAAACTATTCAAAACTAATTAATTCCATAACTTATGTGTTTAAAGTAGTTTTAATCCAAAAACTCTTCAAGTTCCATAACTTGAGGACAAGTTATGGAAGACTTTAAACTAATAAAAGAATTAACTTTTCTTTATTTTATAACTTATGGAATTAATTAAGGTTACACCTTTTTTTATTTTATTTTATTTTATTAAATGAAGAGACTCTTGGTCCTCCATAACTTGAGGACAAGTTATGGAGTCATAAAACCATTTAATTAGAACTAGACTCTTCATTTTTTGTAACCTTTGCCAACTATTATGAGTTTTATGATTCTTAAATGTGACTTTTCATATAACTTGAGGACAAGTTACAAAAACACATTTTAGGATCAATTCTTAGATTAATTTGGATTAAAACCAACTATCACATAATATTTTTCATCAATCTAAATTAACTCATAAAACAAGATAACACAAAAAAAACTTTTCATGTTCCATATCTTAAGAACAAGTTATGGAATTCTTTAAAACATTAAGACCAAGTTTTGTAACTCCATAAAAAACTTTGAATCAATTTTTTTTAAAACCTTTTCATATCCATAACTTATGGAGGTTTCAAAAATAAAACTCTTTAGATCAAACTTTTAAAACTAATAAAATAATCATATTATTTTATCTTTTATTAAATTTGACCTAATTCAACTCATAAAGCAAATTATTCAAATTTTACAAATAATTAGTTTTTCACAAGAACAAGTAATTATCTTAAAATTTGACGAACTTCATGTTTTTTTTCTTTTTTTTTCAACTTTGAAAATAAAATATTTGCATCAATATAACAGAAAACAACCCATGGCTCTGATACCACTGTTGGGTTTTGAGCATTCTAACACTTCCTAAGTGTACATGCAACCCTAAATACCTTGGATCTATGTTTTCTCTATTATACATGCAAATAAGAACATCCAAGGTATTATCCTAATCTAGCATACAAAAACTATGAATGTAACAAGATAGAATACATACCTCTTGATGTAGCTTAATGTCTTCAAGCTTTAAGAGCTTAGCCCCAATAGTGTGAAAGCCTCAAGTGGAATCACAAATCACCAAGACACCTTGGAATACTTTAGAGAATACGATTACTTGGTTCTCTCTAGTGAAATTGGCTAGCCCTTCTTTAGTGTATCCACACTAGTGCCAATTTCACCAACCAAAGACATCTTTATATAGTATGGAGGATTAGGGTTAAACCCTAATACCCATGACCTTTCATTTCCTAGGATCCATGGGTTAAACACTCCATGGACTATCCATGAAAGCTTAGCCCAACATAAATGAACTTGGCCCATTCCATATATATAAGAGTCCATATTTAATTAGTTCCTTTTGATCACTTAATTAATTATAAATTAATTCTTGATCAATACTAATTAAATAATATGATTCCATATTAATATATTAGAACTTATAATAATATTAATCATAAACATACTATTCTCAAAAGATTATCCATATAAATTGTGTCGGTGAAGTGCAACCCAAATGGACCATGCCGGGTCGGGTCAAGTACATACCAAATATAGTTATGGACTTAGACATTAATCCAACACCTACTAGCTTTGATATGTATCCAGAAAACAATTGGACCTCTAGAAGTTAATACTTTATTGACAATCTTACCAAAGTTCAGATTTCTGATACTAGATTGCTTTGATAAGATTTTATCAAAGTCATACACCTTATCTTAGATAGCTCACAGGTGTGTCTAAACAATTTTAGAACTATGAAAAGAGATGTCGTAATCATAGTCTCAATTGTTTAGACCTTTGATCTTTCTCATAAGTCCATGTTAGTGTGCTCTACTAACGACTTTGAGAAAGCAAAGATTGATATCTACTTAAAATCTACTTGGTGGAAGTGTTTCCTCACCATCATTTTCATGAATTGGAGAGAAACCTTATGACACTTAGATTTTATGGTGTTTGTGTTCCTATCCATATGAATTTGTCAAAACCACAATCACAAGACAAGGTTATTGACAAATCCAAACTCTTATGGATTGAACTTGTGCAGTCTTAGCTTCTTGCCACCTGGCAGCTCAAGGGCCTACCATTGCTTCCAAGTTGGTATGCAACCAATTGAGAACTCTAAGAACTCATATGCAAAGCCAACTTTAACTCAAATGGGCATAGAGATTGAAATATGTCAACATGATAGGTTATAAACCTCACGTTGTGTGCTATTGTTAAACTACAAGTTTTTTATTCTTGATTAGATCTTGAAATTCTTTTCAGGATCTTTAAGACTCCCACTGTTCTCTTGACATACAAGAATATCTTGCCAAATATTCAAGAGATAGTGCAGATTCTTTATCAAGACAAACACTTCACACAATTGGCCTAAGTTGGTCTTTGTTTTATCCAAAACATCACAACTTACCAAATTCAAATGTACAAGAGTAGGACACTTTTACTCTTACATTTGACATGTGTTATAAACCTTTTTTATGATATGTCACTCAACTTACAGTCTTGGAGTATGACTCTGAGAATTGTTTTGGAACGAAGTATGACTCATCTTCTTGATTTATCCATTCCAACAATTCAAGATTCCTCTTCTTAGTCATAAGAATGAACTAAGATTTCCTTAGAGGACTAATTGTGATATGATTTCCAAATCATTAACATGATCACAAAACTTGATACTAAAGTACTCTCCCATGTTTTTAGATTTGAGAAACTTTTATCGTTCTGCCTAATTTGATTCTTCTCGTTTGTTTTGCCCTACATTGAAAATTTTCCAATGCTTCAGAATTACAATTAAACTTGTAAGTGTAACCATATTTACTAGAATTTAGTAAATCATGACGAATAGTATTATAGATCTTTTGTGGTGGACTTGACCAGTGCACAAGAATGTGTACTCGTTCTCTGAGTCCTTTCGCTTGACTCACACATCCATGTGAACAAGTAGTTAGTCTTACTTTTCCGATGCTCGAAAGTTCTCATTCATCATACTATACAACTTGCATGATTCCAAGTTTCGGTCCAATTGAAACTTGGGTGATGAGAATCTTTCCTTCTTTGGTAAATTTAGACACTAATACAAATGAAAGAATCAAATTCATATTTCCAATATTGCTATCAATGGAATCATATAAACAAAATCTTTTTTCCTCAAATGCCATTGTAAGGATATTTTAAAATAAATAAAATTAAAAACTTTTCTTTTATTTTAAAAATTTGCGGAAAAACTAATCCTTACAATGCAAATGTATATGAGAACTTGTTGTCATCGATTCCTTAGCAATCTATCATAACTCTTAAGCACCTGCTTAAAATTCTGATCACCGAACCATGCGATCGAAATCCATCTTCGCGATTAGAATTAGCATATACTTCCTTCTCCACTTTTTCTTTGATTCTTAAACATCAATATGTGACCCATTCACCTCATGTAATAAGAATCTCAGAGTAGAAACTTAACAGAGTTAGATAGTGGACTTTAACTAAAGTAGAGTCAAACTTATTGAATTTAACATCCTTAGGTAAATTTATTAGGTTCGCAATGAATTCCCCTCCCTTTGGCAATTTTTCATACGGACTCTTTGATTATCGTACATGAGACTATCACAGGCTTAGCATTTCTCTTTACCATTTGGTCAACTTAATTGACTTTGGCTGATCCCTTTCCATTAGGAAGAGAATGCTTTTTTCTGGATTTCCAGTGTCATCATTGTCAATGTCCATAAAGTTTTTTGGAAGTTAATCTTAGCAAATAGATAAGATCATTAAGGGTCTTGTCATAGTCTGTTTCATATGAGTCCTAAAGGAACTCACTATGTGACTTAGAAAGTGATTGAACCACCAACTTTCTCAAGACTTTGACACCTAACTCTCCTGGCTTGTCACTACGTGACTTCATCTACAAGATGTGAGCACACCTAGACCTTGCCTTGCCAATAGGGCTTGAGTGACCTTGAACTTGTGGGATAGGGAGAATAATTAGAGGAGGTGGAGGAAGTGAAGTTCCAAGAGATTTGGGAGAATCATAGATGTCTGAACTAGACATCTTTTGGGAGATATTCATGATAGTTGATCTAAAGTCCTTAATATAACACCCAATATGAAATATTAAGGCTAGGACCCAATAAACTATTTTATAACTTGGAAGAGGGGTGTCGTAATCCAAGCTATAAAATATTTTGAAGATAGGTGAATGGCGATTCACCAATTTCCACCAGGATAAACGAAATGTATTATTAGGTTTTAATTGATTTTTGAAACTCCTAGATTCTTTTGAGATTCATTGAACTCTTCAATGGCATGTTTCAATCTCGAGTGTGCCCTTCAGGTTTTGTGACTGGGATACCGAGGATCACAAAACAAGGTGTGAAAAACCATGCAAATATACTCGGTACCCTTAATTTTTTTACCCCTCAATCGATGTGCCGGTTAACCACACATGCTCCACTAACCGATTTAGACAAAGTGCAAAGTGTAATTTCATGGATTAGCACCAAATTCACATTTTCCTAAGTAACTAAGATTGGGTATTACTAAGAGTTTAGTTACTTAGTATATCATTAATACTTTTAATGTAGGGAAAATTATAGTCCTTGTCCTACCCGTTTGGCTAACGACCCTCCACCAGTCAAGGAAGTGGTGGGTGAGAGTGGACACCCATTAAACTGTCATTTTATAGGCAGTAACCTTATACCCCCCTTATAGACCAATTTCGTGAATGAGGCCTACTAATGGTAAGACGAGTTTACTCTTATACATATATAAAATATTATTAACTTATAATATTATAAAGTATAGGGGTTGAATTTTAAAGTTCAAAATTCTAAGGGCTAACTTGGAATTAAAGTATTCATAAGTGAAATCATTTCAAATTCCAAAACTTGAGGGCAAGTGTTGAAGCTATTTAAAACTAATTAATTTCATAACTTATGAGTTTAAAGTAGTATTAATTACAAACTCTTCAAGTTCCATAACTTGAGGACAAGTTATGGAAGACTTTAAACTATTAAAGAATGTTACTCTTCCTTATTCATAACTTATGGATTTAATTAAGGTTACGTATTTTTTATTATTTAATGAAGAGTCTCTTGAACATCCATAACTTGAGGACAAGTTATGGAGTCATACAACCATTTAATGAGGACAAGATTCTTCATTTTGTAACCTATGACAACGTTTATGAGTTTTAAGAAACTTAAATGTGACTTTTCATGTAACTTGTGGACAAGTTACAAAAACACATTTTAGAATCAACTCTTAGATTAAAATGGATTGAAAACATATTATCAAATAATTTTCTGTTAATCTAAATCAACTCAAAAGATCAAGATAATTTATAAAAAAAACTTTTGGATTCCATAACTTATGGAGTTTAATGTTTGTTTAATGATGAAACTTTTCATGTTCCATAACTTAAGAACAAGTTATGGAATTCTTTAAAACATTAACACCAATTTTTGTAACTCCATAAAAAAAACTCTGAATCAAATTTTTTTAAACCTTTCCATATCCATAACTTATGGAGGTTTCAAAAAAACTCTTTAGATCAAACTTTTAAAACTAATAAAATAATCATACCATTTTATCTTTTACTAAATTTGACCTAATTTAACTTATATAGCAAATGATTCAAATTTTACAAATAATTAGTTTTTCACAGAAACAAGTAATTATCTTAAAATTTGCAAACGACATGTTTTTTTTCCAACTTTGAAAATAAAATATTTCATCAATAGAACAGAAAACAACCCATGGCTCTGATACCACTGTTGGATTATGAGCATTCTAACACTCCTATGGTGTACATGCAACCCTAAATACCTTGGATCTATGTTTTTTCTATTATACATGCAAATATGAATATTCCAAGGTATTACCCTATCTAGCATACAATCTTTGATACTTGGGTAATAAAATAGATAGAGGACATACCTTGTTGATGTAGCTTGTCTTTATGAAGCTTGAGTTCCTAGTGCCCTAAGTGTGACACATCAAATGGTTCACACAACACCATGAACACTTGGAATAACCTTGAGAATAAGGATACTTTTGGTTCTCACTAGTGAAATTGGCCTTTCCCTTTTGTGTACGCACACTAGTGCCAATTTCACCAACCAAGGACTTCTTTATATAGTGTGGAGATTAGGGTTAAACCCTAATACCCATGAACTTTTATTTCATATGATCCATGGGTTAAACACTCCATGGACTATCCATGAAAGCTTTTCCCAACCTAAATGAACTTGGCCCATCACACATATATATATCTAAGAGTCCATATTTAATTAGTCCCTTTTTGATCACTTAATCACTTATAAATTAATTCTTGATCGATACTAATTAAATAATATGATTATATATTAATATATTAGAACTTATAATATATTAATATAAATCATTAGTATCTTTTCTCCTCACCTTGTCAATCCAAATGTATCGATGCCATGCAACCCAAATGGATCATGCCGGGTCGGGTCTAGTTTTACCAATTATAGTTATGGACTTAGACATTAATCCAACAATTACATGCCCTCCATGAAAGATTTAGCTCATCAACCCTCATTTGGACCACTAAAGCTAGGGCATCTAGTCTTTAAGGACCTCACAAGGTTTAGATCTAAGGTTTCCCTCCTCAGATCATGTCTCTATTAGCTCATAGTCACAAAAGAAGGGGAGTAAAACCCTAAAACTCCCAAGATCATGAAATCTAACCAAAATAGATGAAAAGGATGCAAGTTAATACCTTCTACAGCAGTTCCACCCGAACAAATGCTAGATCCACAACCCTCATCTCGTTTCTTGCTTGAATCATGTTCTTTTCCTTCCATAAGACCCACCAAATTACTTGGTTTCATCATAAGAACTCTCTCATGGCTTCAATGGCAATTTAGGGTTTTATCTGCCCAGAACCTACTCGATGAGTCTGTCCTTGGACTCGTCGAGTCTGCTCATTAAATCCTCGTGATCAACTCGATGCGACTCGGCGAGTCAGACCTCCGACTCATCGAGTCCCTCCTAAATACTCAAAAAAAATTGAAATACAACTATCATACCCGAAATTTCGGATGTTACAGTTCTCCCCCACTTAATTTGATTTTGCCCTCGAAATCTCTCTTTAGCATCACACAGATCAAAACCTAACAGCCCGCGAAGCACCACTCAAGAGGATTTCATACCACACGCTATCTTCCAATGATACCTGATCCCAACTCCCAAACTCAGAAAAGGATAGACCCAAATGCCACTACGATACCACTACTGGCTCCCTAGGATCCGAAAACTCTAGTGGTATGTCATGCTACCAGACCGCTCCCTACAAGATTTTACCATGTTATTCGCTCCTTGAATAACAGATCAAAAAAAAACCTACTGCCCCACTAATTCTCTCGTTGCGACTGATAGAACAAGTCGAAGCCCCAAAATAGACTTCCGCTCACTTAAACCAAATATATTAAACAATCCAGATCCTTTTCCAAAATGAAAGGGTCACATCACACCAGGGATCCATCCGCTGAACTGCAACCAAATCCAACTGAGCAACAAATTCTCAATACCCCGACCTTGGGCACAAGAAGAAAATTGATGAGATTAAAACTTAATCTTGAAGATCGATTAGATCTTAAACAGGCAAATAAATATTAAACAGCAAGAACACGAAAATAAAGAACAAGTCAAGAATGAATCAAACGTGTCGAATGACTATAAAATAACCCTCAGAAGAGCTCGATCAAGAACATCAACTGTAGAGGGTTAGAAGGTTTACAAGAACGATAGAGAAAATCAAAGCTATCGTAATTCTCTATCTTGTAATCTAGGTTGTTTTTTTTAATTATGCATGCAAGCATATACTTATATAATAAACCTAACAGGCTCTCGGTTGGACAGGCCCAAACCGGAGTACAAAATAAATGGACTAACAGTCGAGCCCAATGACACAATCTTCAAACGAATCTTTAACACAACAATCTCCCCCTTTGCGTCAATTGGAGTGAGATCTTCACTTGTTACTTGGGCCAGCAGCGGTGGCAGGTACTTTCTTCTTCACGATATTAAACAGTCGCGAGATAAGAGCCAGTATCGTCTGTCTAAACCTGATGTACCATTGGATCATATCGTTGAAGTATTTAACATCATCCCCTGCATTCTCTTTACACCTTCGGATGATCGACAACACGTGCTCTAGACAAGCAGTGGTGTAAAGATGTTTGTCAGCTAAAGCAAAGAGACATTTCTGTCCTTCTGCTCTAGTGAACATGACCGAATTACGTCTCGGGTCGATCTTGCCCATTTTCATTTGATTGAGATCACTGGCCGATCCCACAGGAGCTATCTTTGGTTTCTTCTTGAAGACAGTGGCTACCTCCTGATCCATTAGGGCTACCTCCATGATGTAACAGACTAATATCCTTTTGAGATGGTCTATAATCGGACCATATTCAGCTTCATTCGTCAAGAGGATGTTATACAAAACGATCCAATCATGAGGATTTAGGTTCGGTAGATCTGCCAGGGATATAAGATGTTCAGTTCTTGCAGACCCTCGAATCACCTTGAACCGAACATTGATGAATCTTCCTTCGGTATAAGGCTTCAATACCCGAACATTCACTATCTTCTGGGCGCTCCATGTTTGATACTGAGGACGAGCAGCCTTCAGATAGAAGTCGATCAGCTCCCTATCAACCTCAGGGTTCGGATGAGGGACTTCAAAAATATTGGAGAAGGCGTGGAAGATAAACGCCTTTCGAGTCAACGGCATGTCAAACTGCGAATCGACAGAGTTATAGCAGTCGAAGCAGATCACCGGCTCGAGCCATAGGATGCTAGGAGTATCTTGTTGGATTAATGTCTAAGTCCATAACTATAATTAGTGAGACTTGACCCGACCCGGCATGGTCCATTTGGGTTGCATACCATCATGCACTTGGATAGACTATAATGAGAGAAATAAGACACTTATGGTTATTAATATATTATAAGTTCTAGTATATTAATAATAAGAATAATAAGATTATTTAATTAGTATTGATCAAGAATTAATCTAGGATTAATTAAGTGATCAAAAGAAGACTAATTAAATATATGGGTTGATTGTGTAAATCATCCATACTTGTATAGTGGGCTAATGCTCCATGGATAATCAAGTTGGGCTAAAACCCATAGGATGGTCCATGGATGCTCCATGGTGTATTTGTACCCATGGATCATGGAAATGAAAGGTCATGTCAATTAGGGTTTACATGGTGTAACCCTAACTATATAAGCTTCTTATTCTTGACCAAAATCGGCCACTAGAGTGTGAAGTAAAAAGGGCTAGCCGATTTCATGAGTTGTAGAATTCTCTCAAGTTATTCTAAGTGTTTTGGTGATTGTGATTCCATTTGAGGCTTCCACACTATTGGGGCTAGGCACTCAAGCTTCATGAAGACTTTCTACATCAAAGAGGTATGTATTCTATCTTGTTACATTCATTGTTTTGTATGCTAGATTAGGATAATACCTTCGATGTTCTTATTTGTATGTATAATAGAGAAAACATAGATCCAAGGTATTTAGGGTTGCATGTACACTTAGGAGTGTTAGAATGCTCAAAACCCAACAGTAGTATCAGAGACTGGTTTGTTTTCTTGTTATACCTGTAATAGAAGCTGAAAAATTGAGTTTTGTTGCTGTCTGCCCAGTAGACTCGCCGAGTCCATGAATGGACTCGCCGAGTCCAAGGCAAAATGCATCCAACTTGCCGAGTTGGTTCGTGCACTCGACGAGTTGGACCCCCAGACAGCATAAATTCGACTTTTTTGGCTGGAATTGGACTAGGAACATTACCCTAAGATGTTTTTGAACTGATAAACTTGTTTTTGATGTGGTAATGTTCATGCTAATCCATTTTCAAAGATAATTGTCAATAGATTCATGTTTTGTATTAGTTTAAGGTTTAGACTAATTACATGAAAAAGTTTGATTTGAATTATCTTGTTCTTATGAGTTGCTTAGATTAATTAAAAAGTTAATTGAAATAGTTGTTTTCAATCCATTTTAATCTAAGAGTTGAGTATAAAATGTGTTTGTGTAACTTGTCCTCAAGTTACATGAAGAGTCACATTAAAGACTCATAAAATTCATAAAAGTTGGCAATGGTTACAAAATGAAGAGTCTTGTGTCATTGAATATTTTTTTTATTGACTCCATAACTTGTCCTCAAGTTATGGAAGTTCAAGAGTCACTTCATTAAAGAAAAATATGTAACCATAATTAAATCCATGAGTTATAAAATAAAGAAAAAGTTAGTTCTTTTATTAGTTTAAAGTCTTCCATAACTTGTCCTCAAGTTGTGGAACTTGAAGAGTTTTTGGATTAAAACTACTTTAAACACATAAGTTATGGAATTAATTAGTTTTGAATAGTTTCAAAACTTGCCCTCAAGTTTTGGAATTTGAAAAGTTTTCACTTATGAATACTTTAATTTCAAGTTAGCCCTTAGAATTTTAAAAGTTAAAATTCAACCCTTATACTTTATAATATTATAAGTTAATAATATATATATGTATAAGAGTAAAGTCAGTCTTACCGCTAGTACGTCTCATTCACGAAGCCGGTCTATAAGGTGGGTATAAGGTTGTTGCCTATAAAATGACAACTTAATGGGTGTCCACTCTCACCCACCGCTTGCTTGACTGGTGGAGGGTCGTTAGCCGAACGGGTTTGATAGGACTATAATTCTCCTTTCATTAAAAGTATTAATGATAAATACTAAGTAACTAAACTCTTAATAATTCCCAATCTTAGTTACTTAGGAAAATGTGAATAAGGTGCTAATCCATGAAATTACACTTTACACTTTGTCAAAGTCGTTAGTGGAGCGTGTGTGGTTAACCGGCGCAATAACTTGGACTTAACAAGGTAGGTAAAGGGTGACTTAATATTTATCATAGTATCGATGGAGCGTGTGTGGTTAACCGGCACATCGATTGAGGGGTAATTTATTAAGGGTACCAAGTGATTTGCATGGTTACTTCACACCTTGTTTTGTGATCCTCGGCATCCCAGTCACAAAACCTGAAGGGCACACTCGAGATTGAAACATGCCTTTGAAAAAGTTCAATAAATCTCAAAGATCTAGGAGTTTCAAAACCAATTAAAACCTAATAATGCATTTCGTTTATCTTGGTGGAAGTTGCTGAATCGTCATTCACCTACCTTCAAATATTTTATAGCTTGGATTACGGCATACCTCTTCTAAGTTATAAAATAGTTTGTTGGGTCCTAGCCTTAATATTTCATATTGGGTGTCATATTAAGGACTTTAAATCAACTATCTTGAATATCTCCCAAAAGATGTCTGTAATAGACACCTATGATCTTCCCAAATCTCTTGTAACAAGGGTTCCTAAATGAAGATGATGTCCCTTGGATATCATACTTCTTTCACCTCCTCCAACTATTCTCCCTAACCCACATGTTCTTGAAAAGTTTAAGGTCACTCAAGCCCTATTGGCAAGTCAAGGTCTAGGTGTGATCACATCTTGGAGAGGTAGTCACATATTGACAAGCCGGGAGAGTTGGGTGTCAAAGTCTTGAGAAAGTTGGTGATTCAATCACTTTCTAAGTCACATAGTGAGTTCCTTTGGGACACCTATGAAACAGACTATGACAAGACCCTTAATGATCTTATCTATTTGCTAAGATCAACTTCCTAAAACTTTATGGACATTGACAATGATGACATTGGACATCTAGTAAAGCTCTCTCTTCCCAGTGGAAAGGGATCGGCCATAGTCAATTCGGTTGACCAAATGGTAAAGAGAAAAGCTAAGTCTGTGATAGTCTCGTGTACCATTATCAAAGGGTCCATATGTTTGTATTGCCAAAGAAAGGGGCATTGGTTGCGAAGCTGCAAAAATTTACCTAAGGATGTTAAAGTCAATAAGTTTGACTCTACTTCAGGTAAAGCCCACTATCTAACTCTGTTAAGTTTCTATTCTGAGATTCTTGATACATGACGTGACTGGGTCACATGGTGGTGTTTTAAGAATCAAAGAAAAGTGAAGAGACTTAAAGAAAGAATATGCTGAATCTGATCGCGTAGATGGATTTCTACCGCATAGTTTGAAGATTGGATTCTTGAGCTACTTCTTAAGAGTTATGAGATGTTGCTTAGGAATAGATAACAACAAAGTTTTCATGTGCTTTTGCACTATAAGGATAAGTTTTTTCGCGAAGTTTTAAAATAAAAGGAAAATTTTTGATTTTACTTATTTTAAAATATCCTTACAATGGCATTTTTGAGGGAAAATTGTTGCTTATATGATTCCATTAATAGCAAGAGTGGAAATATGAAATTGATTCTTTTATTTGTGGTAATGTCTAAATTTACCAAATAAGGAAAGATTCTCATCACCCAAGTTACAATTGGACCAGAACTTGGAATCATGCAAGTTGTATAGCATGATGAATGAGAACTTTCAAGTATTGGAAAATTAAGACTAATTACTCGGTCACATGGATGTGTGAGTCAAGTAAAGGACTAAGGGATCGAGTACACATTCTTGTGCACTGATTAAGTCCACCACGAAAGATTGATCAGACTATTCGTCATAGTTTACTAAAGCTCAATAAATATGATTATACTTACAAGCTTAAGTGTAACTCTGAGACATTGGAAAAAGGTCCCAATGTATGGCAGAGCGAATAAGAAGAATCAAATTAGGCAGAAAGATAAAAGTTTCTCAAATCTGAAAAGATGGGAGAGTACTTTAGTATCTGTTTTTGTGATCATCTTAATGATTAAGAAACCATAGCACAATTAGTTCTCTAAGGAAGTCTTAGTGCATTCTTATGACTAAGAAGAGGGATCTTGAATTGTTGAAATGGTTAAATCAAGAACATGACTCATACTTCATTCCAATACAAGTCTTAGAGTCATACTCGAAGATTGTCATTTGAGTGACATGTCTTAAAGAAGGTTTAAAACACTTTTCAAATGTAAGAGTAAAAGTTTTCTACTCTTGTACATTTGAAATTGGTAAGTTGTGATGTTTTGGATAAAACAAAGATCAACTTAGGCCAAATGTGTGAAGTGTTTGTCTTGATTAGAACCCACACTATCTCTTGAATATCAGACAAGAAAGTCTAATATGTCAAGAGGACAGTGGGAGTCTTAAAGGTCTTGAAAGTCTCAAGAACTAATCAAGAATAAAACCTGAAGTTCTTCACTAGCACACGACTTGAGGTTTATAACCTATCGTGTTGACTTGTTCTACGCCCATTCTAGTTAAAGTTGGCTTTGCATATGAGTTCTTAGAGTTCTCAATTTGTTGCACAACAACTTGGAAGCAATGGTAGGCCCTTGAGCCGCCAGGTGGCAAGAAATTAAGATTGAGTTCAATCCACATGGTTTTGGATTTGTCATTATCCTTGTCTTGTGACTATGGTTTTGACAATTCACATGGATAAGAACACATACACCATTAAATCTAAGTGTCATAAGGTTTCTCTCTGATTCATGAAAATGATGGTGAGGAAACACTTTCAATAAGTAGATTTTATCTAGATAGCAATTGTGATATTTGCATTCTCAAAGTCGTTAGTGGAGCGTGTGTGGTTTACCGGCACACTAACCTGGACTTGTAAGAAATGGCAAAGGTCAAAACAATCAAGACTATGATTACGGCATCCCTTTTCATAGTTCTTGAAATTGTTTAGACACACCCATGAGCTATCTAAGGAAAGGTGTATAATTTTGATAAAGTTCTATCAAAACAATCTTGTATCAGAAATCTGAACTTTGGTGAGAAAGTCAGCTGATTTCTGAGTTCATGTCAAAGCTAGTGGGAGCATAAGTGTTATGCTAATAATCATCATGTTAGTGGGAGCATGATAATTATGATAAGTATTGCAAGTTAGCAATGTTAATTATAGAAAAACAAAAAGTTTCAATCCGTGAGGTTGCAAGGGTTGAAAAAGTTGTTTTGCTATAATTAAGGGAGAGGAAATTATACTTCATCTCAAATCTATAAGTTTAGATCGTGAGGTTTTAATCATTTAGTCAAGGATATATATGAATTTCATGTTGGAGTGGCTCAACATAAGGAAATTCTGTATATGGGTCCATTATTTGCGTTCTAAAATTCGATTATGATTACGGCATCCCTTTTCATAATCTGAATTATGAGAACTTGGCAAATAGAAATGGAAATGTTATAGCAAAAGACTGGTTTAGTCTTTATGTGAGACATCATGAATCGTGTCCCATATCCTTCGGATATAGGTTCGATTACATGTGCTATATTCATCCTTTCTAAAATTTTCCAAATGCTTGGGGCATTAAGAAGGGAAAAGGTTTAGAACTGGATATGACTAAAAGGATTAAACAATTGTCGAGAACAATCTAAGGTTTACCAAAGATTGGTTGCTCAAGGACAGTTGGAAGTATAGTGATAATTCTGGAAGGACCATATTGACATAATCTGTAAGGAGGCAACTCTTGATTAGAAGTAATAGTCAAAATGGAATCTGGAAATGTTTCAAAGTTAGAAATTTCAATCTGTGTAAGATTAAGGAAACTTAATGCAAGAAGGATGTTTCCAAGGAGTTGATCTCCTTTGGAATACTCTGTAATGATTGTTGCCAAGTCTTTGTGAGTTTGTGCATAATCGTTACAAGATGATCAATGCATATAAGTTTAGAATCTAACAGATTTCAGTAAATGGCATGAATTTGGAATTCTTGCATTTGCAGTAAGGATTTGGGAGTGTGAAAAGAGAATCATTGAAGTTATGTTCAATTGATCTAGTTCACAAAGTAAAGACCATAGACAAACATAGTATGCATACTTGGTGTGTGGCATGACTAGTGTTTAGAAAACATAGTGTACATGCTTGGAGCATGGGACAACTATTGTTTTAAAATTCAAGAATAAAGTTGATAGCTGAAACAGTATACAATGAATAATGTGTAATCATATGGTGATAAATAAAAGGTGTTTTATTTATATTCATAAGTTCTGAGACCATATTGGATTCTATTATTATTGTGTTTCATTTTGCATGTTTTGACTTCCCGAATAAACTAGGTTCTTCTTCCGGAATGACTAAGTTATTCAAACCATCCACAGTCGGTCATATTTTGCATGTTTTGACTTCCCGATATGAATTAAGATTGTCATGGGTTGGCTTGTAGAGGTCTAAGGTGTTGTACAAAGGGCTACAACACTCATGAGTGCTCATAAGTTCTGAGTATTGGATTCAACCCGCGCTCATTGGAATCACTTCATCGATTTTATCACGAGTGATCATGAGACGATAATATCTTATATTCTTCAAACCTAGAGATATGAGTTGTTACTATGAGTTGATAGTACATTGATTGCACGAAAACGCATTTAGTAACTCGGTGCTATAAAACGTGCCTTTGTGTATGATTCAACAAGTAGTAGAACAAGCCATATGAGTCGAAGTTTATCCGTTCCTTTTACCTTCGGGATAAAAGCGATATATATGGGCCCCTCGATGATTTGATGATGACAAATGGAAGTGCTCGGCCGAGCCAGAACTGATTTGATTTGTTCAATTAGTCAGTCATCATAAATCGGAAATCGGGAAACAACAAATGGACAGAGAGAATGATTATAATCCATGTCTTAGTCCATATGATATCTAGAATGGAGGAATATATGATCCCTTATCTAATGGACAAGTCATTGACAAAGGTCAGAGTTCATCTACAAGGTCAGAGTTCGACAGAAACTTTTGAGAGCTACGATTTCCGGTTGGTTCCTGAAGTCATACGCAATAATAGTTTTAGACTTATCCAAGTGGGAGACTGTTGGATTAATGTCTAAGTCCATAACTATAATTGGTGAGACTTGACCCGACCCGGCATGGTCCATTTGGGTTGCATACCATCATGCACTTGGATAGACTATAATGAGAGAAATAAGACACTTATGGTTATTAATATATTATAAGTTCTAGTATATTAATAATAAGAATAATAAGATTATTTAATTAGTATTGATCAAGAATTAATCTAGGATTAATTAAGTGATCAAAAGAAGACTAATTAAATATATGGGTTGATTGTGTAAATCATCCATACTTGTATAGTGGGCTAATGCTCCATGGATAATCAAGTTGGGCTAAAACCCATAGGATGGTCCATGGATGCTCCATGGTGTATTTGTACCCATGGATCATGGAAATGAAAGGTCATGTCAATTAGGGTTTACATGGTGTAACCCTAACTATATAAGCTTCTTATTCTTGACCAAAATCGGCCACTAGAGTGTGAAGTAAAAAGGGCTAGCCGATTTCATGAGTTGTAGAATTCTCTCAAGTTATTCTAAGTGTTTTGGTGATTGTGATTCCATTTGAGGCTTCCACACTATTGGGGCTAGGCACTCAAGCTTCATGAAGACTTTCTACATCAAAGAGGTATGTATTCTATCTTGTTACATTCATTGTTTTGTATGCTAGATTAGGATAATACCTTCGATGTTCTTATTTGTATGTATAATAGAGAAAACATAGATCCAAGGTATTTAGGGTTGCATGTACACTTAGGAGTGTTTGAATGCTCAAAACCCAACATATCTATGGCCTCCTTAATCATTCTCTCCCGAGTCCAGGCAGGGAAGAGAGTCTTCCTGCTCTCAAGGAGATCGTGGGCTTCTTTCTTCTTGCGTTCGGCTTCTTCAGTCTCTCGCGCCACACGATTGATATCATCATCAACATTGCGACTGTTTTTACGTTTCAACATGTCCGTAATGGTTTCTTTATCTTCATCTTCATC
Organism: Lactuca serriola; assembly: GCF_051521515.1. NCBI lineage: Eukaryota > Viridiplantae > Streptophyta > Magnoliopsida > Asterales > Asteraceae > Lactuca > Lactuca serriola. Next base: position 288,759,831 of record NC_136410.1, read on the forward strand.
TTCTTCCTCAGCTATGTTCTTCCCTTTATCCTTCACACCCGAACCCGAAGTTTGACCAGTCGGAGGTGGTTCGGTTGTGTGAGTAGCTTTGAAGGAAGGAGGTGGTTTCGATCCGGAGTTCTTCCCTTCTCCCCCTTCTTTCGGATTGGACACGAAACTAGGTAAGCCTTCGATTTTGCTGAGAAGGTCCATGCCGGGAAAAAGTTTTTCAGCAAGGGTTCGCCTCACCGAATGATTGAGAATCGGATCGTGTGCTTCTAGGATGTTAGATAGGGCAGCGTGTACATCCGAAACACATGTTTTTATGACCTCCCGTTCGGATCGAAGAGCTTCAAGCTGTTGCTGTGAGTTTGAAAGCTGAGTGCTCTTGACCTTGAGGGCGGTGGTTTTGCTTGCCAGAATGTCCATTAATGAGTTTTCAGCTGCGAGATCCTCTTGAAGCTTAGCGAGGCGCTCATCAATGGAGGCACGAAGGGCCGAGTTGTCATCGCTAATGGATTGGCAAAGGTTAGCGAATGACTGTAACTCCGTTGAGACGAACTTTGCCAATTGCTGAAAGATTGGTTCCAAAGTTGTCTTGGTGGCATCAGCGCTCTCCTGTAAGGACTTCAACAGGGAAGAGGCGTCTGAGAATAGTTTATCGACTTTTGCGGTCGCCGCCTCACAGGCTTTTGTGGAGGCGTCTATGGCGGCTGTGGCTGAAGCTACCGAATCATGCTGAGCCCTGGAGAAGGCATCAACAATCTTTTGAAGTGCGGCTTCAGATAGAGAGGACTGAGAGTTGGTGGATGATGCAAGAAGTAAGTCAACCTTCTCGTTTAGCTCCTTTAGATGCTTCTTTGTTACTGGAGCATCGTCCTCATCGTCAATTTGAACCTGAAACAGACTAAAGTAGACCGAATCGAAGGTCATGTTTTCACCGCCAAGAAATGGGTTATCTCCATCAGAGGCATGATCTGGAGATGGTGGGGGTGGTGAAGCTGGGGGTGTGGTGGTTTTTGTAGGTTCAGGGTGAGTGTTGGTTGGGGTAGTTTCGGGTGGTGGTTGAGTGTGGGTAGGTTCGGTTGTATGATGGGTGTCAGTTTGAGGTGGTTCGGTTACGGGAGGGGTTTCGGTTACGGGTGTGAAAATGGGTGGTGGTATAGGGAAAGATCTTGGAGGAATAGTGGTAGTGGGGGTTATGGTGGGAATGGAAGTAGGGATTGGTTGAGTGGGTGAAGGAATGGGTGAATTATGGATTTCCATGTCAGGGGTAGGAGATCGGGGTGGGGTGTTGCCTCTTGGAGGGGTTTCGCCTCGTTGAGAGCCTTCCGAATCCGAACTCTCGCCTTCTGAGTCACTCGAAGAGGAAGGGATGAGAAGCTTTCGCTTCAGTTGAGTCTTCCTTCTCTTCGGCTGCGGGGATGTTGCAGGTTTGGTTGGTTTCCTCTTCCTGGGAGAAGGACCTTTAGCCGCTTTGCTCACTTGCTTCCCTTTATCCGCCTTTTTACCCCTATGAACAGGTTTGTCAGCATCATGGATGGACCTGAGCATATCCTGTGTGAGTTCCCTCGGTCCTGACTGTTTGAACTCCTTAATCGTCCTGATGATCCTGCTGTCAGAAGGAACATCGCCGTACATTGTCTCCGGAATAGAGCCAATGAAAGAAAACTTGGATGCATCGGAGACGATGATCTTCGTGGTATGAAAAGTACCAACCGAAGACATCGATGCACCAGCAGCAGTGGGGACGTCGAACTTATCCATTGCCCACTTTGTGATGAGAGTCCAGAACCGGGCATACGACACCTCAGAATGTCGTGAAGAGGAAGAAAGGCTTTGGATGAGTTGTTGCCAGAGAACAAACCCATAGTCAAGATTGACTCCGTGGTAGACGCCATACATAATCGACAAGAACAGTCAAGTAGAACCATCGGATCCTGAGCTCCGTTCATATAAGCCCTTGAAGAGGAGTGTGAACATGCCGTTCCACTACGGCGGCAAGCAGGATTTCTTGAACTTTGCGATGGAGGTGAGCCCCTCCGTATACCCCATATTGTAAAACATATTGTAAAGATGGCCCACCGGAATCGTCTCCGGATTGATTCTTGAAGGGTCAGCAGCAAACCCTAGCAGTGTACCAAATCGTTGCCTTGAAATCGAGGTCTTGTGATCAGACACCTCGAAGAACACCCTGTCGACTGCTTTATCGTAATGAGCAGTCGCATACACCTGCGATAGGAGCAACATGGGCACAGACTCAACCCGAGATAGTGTAGGAGTGATTTGCGAGTACTTCAGGCACTCGATGATCGGAAACATGTAAGAATCATACGCCTGAGGTGTTAGGTCAATCACCAAGCACTGTTGAGGACGAATGGGAAGGATGTGTGAGGTGGCATGGACGGATGATGATTCTGCCATTGCTGAAGATAGGAAGAAGAAGATGAACAGGAAAGCTTTAGGGAAATTTTTGCTCTCTTTGTAAATCCGGATGTAGTAAAGAGGTAAATGGGAGTGGAGACTGCCTTTTATAGTGATTGTAAGGAGAGAGAAAAATTTGTTCAAATCTTCTATGGAAATACGAAAAGGTTTCCCGGAATGACAGATGCGTGACAGTTAAAGCATGCGATGATCACGTAGGAGAGAGAGTGTTAGATTCCTAGGAACACGCCGCCCAACAAGCGCCGTTTCAGAACAAACCGTTTCAAATCCTTACGCGCCTTTAAGTGCCAGAGAGGAATCGCTTGAAATTCGCACACGCGTCCATTATGTCAGTAAAAGAGTGGGCGTTTCAAATTCACACCCGCCTTGGTTGAAATTCAATCCTTTTGTTTCCCGCCTGAGTCAGCAACCCTTCGTCTTATCTTTTGAATCGCATCTTTTGAATAAATTGCCCACGTGGATGATTGCAATAATTCAGCCTGAAATTATTAGAACCAGATTTTTGGAAAATCAAGGATTTTCGTGCTAAGAGTGTAAAAAACAAAAGAAATAAAGCAACTCTTTGTAGGAATAAATGTGATGTCAATAATGACACGAAACAAATGACCCCGGGCACGAATCTCTTCCTTCAAGGTCAAGAGAGACCTTAAAGTGTTAATGTGGATTCCCATTGAATTACGATCAAACACTTATTAATAAATGTTGAAAGGCTTCTTTTAATTAGGCTACTTCAGGGTGGCTTTCGCTTTGATGCAACAAGTCTAATCTTGAAATAAGAAAGAAAGTGATCAAAGTACTTGTGAGACCGGTGTAGTCTGTTGAACAAGTAGGTAGGAATTAATTTGAAATTGGCTTGGAAGATGGAAAATCTCAAAAAAAAATTAAAAACTGGATCCCAAGGGAAGAAATGTTATGGTGTTTAACAATTTCATAGGAATCACACAAAATAAAACTTGAGATTTCATGAGGGTACATCCGTCAATTCTTTGGTGAAAACTTGAGCAAATTAATTGTTCACCGTCAATTCAGATTTGGTGTTGAATTTTGGGTTTCACTCAGCTCGTAGTAGCACGAAACTAAGATCATAAACACAGTTGTTGTGTAACCATAAACCTCAGTGGTAATTTCTGAGAGTCTGAAGGGTTACGTTGATGAAACGAATGTAATGGAGAAATGTAATGGAGATGGTGTAAGAAAATAAAGTACCTCCGCTGCAAAAAGAAGGACCAAGCAGAAAACTCTTAACTCATGTGAGAAGAGAGTGAGGTAGCTCACGATTAGAATAAATGTGGTAGCCTTATTGGGAAGACAAGGTTTGTTTATACCAGGTCATGAAGGCTATTATTCAAAATCTTATGAGGCTTGTGTCACATACAACAACATGCTTCTAGGGACACTTAAGTAATCCAACAATTGTATCCCCATAAACGAACGAGCACAAAAAAAATTAAAAGAGAAAAATATGTTTAGAGTTTTTGAAATAGATAATAAAAAAAAATAAAAAGAAAAAAAATAAAAGGTAAAAAGTAAGCAAAGAAAATAAGACTTGGAAAGAGTAAAAAAAAACTTTGGAAAACTTTGAAAAACCGAACCCGAACGTTCGGTTGGGAAAAATTTGAAAAACCGAACCCGAGCGTTCGGTTGGTTTCGGTTCAAGACAATTTTGAATAACCGAACCCGAGCATTCGGTTGGTTTCGGTTCAAGAAAATTTTGAAAAACCGAACCCGAGCGATCGGTTGGTGTCGGTTCAAGAAAATTTTGAAAAACCGAACCCGAGCGTTCGGTTGGTTTCGGTTTTGAAAAATTTTAGAAAACCAAGGAATTTAGACATGGAAGCAGAAAATACTATTAACAATGAGATAAACAACTGTGTACAAGAAATATGCAACCAAGAAAACTACCTTTGTGGTGATGAGCGAGTCAGATGATTTAACCGAACCTGAACGTTCGGTCAAGTTCGCTTCTTACGTTTGAGGTTGAGAGGTAGTGTGAGGTACTGACTCTGATTCCATCATACCTAGCCCTTGCAGTATTTTGTTGAATGATGCTTCAGGAAGAGCTTTGGTAAAGATGTTAGGCAGTTGATCAGTTGTTCTGACAAAGTGTACTTCTACGTTTCCATCTTACACGTGATCTTTGATGAAGTGATACCTCAGTGCTATGTGTTTGGTTTTAGAGTGTTGCACTGGGTTATGACAGATCCTAATTGCACTTTCAGAGTCACAATATAATGGGATCTTCTTCATCTTGAGTCCATAGTCTCGAAGTTGACTCTAGATCCAAATCACTTGAGAGGTGCAGGATGCAGCGGCTATGTATTCTGCTTCGACAGTAGACAACGACAGGCACATTTGCTTCTTGGATTCCCAGCTAACCAACTTCCCGTCAAGGAATTGACAGCCACCAGTGGTGCTTTTTCTGTCGAGTCCACATCCTCCAAGGTCAGCATCTGAATAGGCTTGAACGAAGAAGCCTGAGTTGGAAGGATACCATAGTCCTAAGGAGGTGGTTCGCTTGAGATAGCGTAAAATGTTCTTCACTGCAAGCATGTGTGGTTCGTGTGGGTTTGCCTGAAATTGAGCACAATAACACACGGAAAACATGATGTCAGGCCTGCTAGCAGTCAGATACATTAGTGAGCCTATCATTTGACGATAGAGCGTGATATCCACAGCCGGTTTGTCTAGAGATGGAGTTAGCTTGGTGCCGAATGCCATTGGGACTTTGACTTTGGAGTCTCCCATCATACCAAACTTTGCTAGGAGCGTCTTCGTGTAAGCTTCCTGATTGATAAAGATGCCTTCGGATCCTTGTCTAATATTTAAACCAAGGAAAAAGTTAATAGGACCCATTGAGCTCATTTCAAATTTAGTCTCCATCAGCTTTCTGAATTCAGCTGTTAGGCTGGGATTCGTAGAGCCAAAGATGATGTCATCGACATAAATTTGAACTATCATAAGGTGGTTACCTTCCTTTTTGCGAAAGAAGGTTGGGTCAACCGAACCTTGTTTGAATTTAGACATCTTTAAGAATTTAGTTAGCGTTTCATACCAGGCTCTCGGAGCTTGTTTGAGGCCATACACAACTTTATCCAGAATGTAGCAATGATTTGGATAGTTTTCGTTCACGAACCCAGGAGGTTGCTCCACATACACGGTTTCTTCGGGTTCTCCATTAAGAAATGCACACTTGACGTCCATTTGGAAAACTTCAAAGTTTTTGTGGGCAGCGTAAGCAAGAAATATTCTACCAGATTCCAACCTAGCTACGGGAGCGAAAGTCTCTTCATAATCAATCCCTTCCTCCTGACAATATCCCTTTACTACCAGTCGAGCTTTGTTCCTTATTACATTCCCTTCCTTGTCCATTTTATTCCTAAAGATCCATTTGAGACCAACAACTGAGGCATTTGGAGGAGTTGGAATGAGGCGCCAGACTTTGTTCCTTTCAAATTCGTTCAGTTCGTCTTGCATCGCTTGAACCCAATCGGAGTGATCGAGAGCAGTATTAACTGTCTTCGGTTCAACTTTTGATACGAATGAGTTAAACATACAAAACTCAACCTTTGAAAATAAGGATGTCTGTTTTGCCTTCAGTTGTGATCGGGTCAGAACCTTTTCGGAGACATCACCAACCACCTGAGAGATAGGATGATCTCTGGTCCATTTGGTAAGAGGAGGATAGTTTGGATCAAAGGTTGGGTCTAGTTCAGCATTGATCATTTCTTCTTGCTCGGATTGGCTTTCGTAGTCAAGTGACATATCACCATGCTCCCCCTCGATTAATGAGCTATGAGAAACTTGAGGTTCAGAGGTTTCTTGTGGTGCTGGACTTTCAGGCGTTGATGCACCTTCGGTTGGAGAAGCACTTTCGGTTGCAGTTGGACTTTCGGTAGCAGTTGTAGAGCTTGGCTCCCCCTCAACATGTGAGCTTGGCTCCCCCTCGACTGAAGCAACGTTGGCTGGAGGTTCATCAGAATTCGATCCTCCTTCATTCATTCTCCTAGCAGCTTCTTCGACAATTTGCTTCATGTGGTTTACCTTGTTGTCTGTTGCGCCTGCTTCTGAGAGAGTGGCTTTCTCTGGTTTGTCAAAGAGCTCCATAAATTTCTCGTATAGATTAGCGATCGAGACTGTGACTTGGCCAGTTTGAGGAAAGATTTCCCCAGCTGTGTCTTCTTTGGCCTGTAGCTTTTTGACATAGCTATCCTCAAAAGTCACGTAATAGGTCTCTTCGATTTTTCTCGAACGCTTGTTTAGGACTCTGTATGCTTTGGAAGTGAGAGAGTAACCCAGAAAGATTCCCTTGTCGGCTTTGACATCGAACTTGTTGCGGTGTTCTTTAGAGTTAAAGATGAAACACCGTGAATCGTTTCTGTTGTTGAGAATCTCATATGGTGTGAGCGTGAATCGTTTGTTGAGATAAGACCTGTTCTGTGTAAAACAAGCAGCACAAATTGCATCAGCCCAAAAGTAAAGAGGTAAGGAAGCGAAACTTAGCATAGTTCGGGCAGCTTCACACAAAGATCGGTTTCGTCTTTCGACAATTCCGTTCTGTTGAGGTGTGTAGGGAGCTGAGAAGTTGTGACTTATTCCCTTTTCTGCTAGAAATTCTTCAAATTCCTTGTTCTTAAATTTCAGGCCATTGTCGCTTCTGATGTTGCGAACGACCTTCTTGAGCTGTACTTCAATCTGCTTGATGAACACTTTCAGCTTATGAGTCGCTTCAGATTTGAGCTTTAGAAAGAACACCCATGTAAACCGTGAAAAGTCATCAACAATAACAAGAATATACTTGCTACCACCTATGCTTTCGATAAATGATGGACCACACAAATCAATATGAAGTAATTCGAGTGGTTCAACAACTTTTGTGTTAATTATAGATGGATGACTTTGACGACTCTGCTTCCCCATTTCACATGCAGCACACAAATGATCTCTGTCGAACTTGAGCAATGGAAGGCCTCGAACATGACCTCCAGTGACAAGTTTGTTGATATCTTTAAAGTTGAGATGAGAGAGTCTTCGGTGCCACAACCAGCTTTCGTTAGATTGAGCTTTTGATAACAAGCATATAGCTGGGTTTCCTTTGATAGGTTTAAGGTTTAGAGGAAACATTTCACCCTTACGCTCCGATTTGAGAATTACTTTCTTCGTCTTCTTCTCAATAATTTCAGAACCTTCATCGTCGAATGAGAATTTGAGACCTGTACCTCCAACAAGCTGAGATACACTGATGAGGTTGTGTTGTAGTCCTTCCACATAAGCCACCTTCCTTATAGTAAAATCACCATTAGTTATCATTCTGTATCCCTTTATGATGCCGAAAGAGTTGTTTCTGAACTTGACGTTGCCACTGTTTGAAAGAGACCTGTATTCCCTGAGCTCTTCTTTCCTTCCTGTCATGTGACGCGAGCAGCCACTATCGATGTACCATTCTTCGTCGAACTGCTCGTCACTTATAACCTGCAAAAATTAAGCAGATTTAGGAACCCAAAGTTTCTTGGGTCCACATGAGCTTTTCATAGGAACATGAATAGTAAGAGAGATATCAACAAGATATGTTCGTTTTATAAGTGTTGTTTCATCTTTCTTTTTTGATGGTAAAGACTTTTATTTTATTTGGATTAGGTGCGTTCGGTTTAGACTCTGGATTGGATGCATTAACCTTCTGTTTGCCTTTTTGTTCAGCTGACGAATGAGATTTTTGAGAACGAACAGAATGAGCTTTAGAGCAAGATGGAGATGAATTGGAAGAATTAGAAGAATTAGATGAATGAGAAGGAGTGGGCTTAGATTGAGATGACTTCTTGGCTGGAGACTCTAGGTGACCCTTTTGCTTTTGATCATTGGTGGGACTGACCTTGGAGTTTGGATCTCTTTTGACTTCTGAAACGAACCTTTGCTTTCGGTTGGAGCAGTTCTCTGAACCGAACCTATGCTTTCGGTTGGAGTCATTCTCAGAACCGAGCCTTTGCTTTCGGTTGGTATTCTCTTCTGAACCAAACCTTGGCTTTCGGTTGTTGTAGCTTTCATGCTTTTTGACAGGATTGTTCTCAAACTTCAGATTCTTGTCTTGATGTGAGAAATATGCATTTTGGGATTGCCAGAATTGTTTCCTTTCAGAGAGATTCTTCCTGTATCTCTGGTTCCTTTCACGTTTCTTATTCCTCATCTGCTTCGGTTGATGATGAATATTGGCTTTCATTTTCGGTTTCTCCTTGGCTGGTTCACTTTGAACTGTAGGAGTTTCACTTTGAACTGAGGAACTAGAGGGAATGTCTTCTTTTGCTGAACTTCCATTCTCTTGAGGAATGTCTTTCGTACCACTAGTACTTGGCTCATCGAAATTATCTGGCTTATTCAAGGGTTCTGGTATGTATCTACCTTTACTCATCCATGAGGTTCTTTCTGATAAGCCTACCGTTTCGTTTGCATTATCTATTGGAGATGACCAGAAGTACTCATCGCAGCCATCAGCATTGTCTTCGTTTACAATAGCTGTGAGTTCAGCGGTCTGATGTTCGGTTACTCCAGTGACCTTGTACACTTGATTTGGAGTGGTCCTGACCTTTTGATATACAACCGCTTTCTCTGCTAAGATCGGGGACTTTTGTTGGGACAGTCGAGCGAACTCCACTGAATTTTCAGAAATTAGATTCTTGTGGTTTTCAGGTTCATTTTTTACACATTCTGAGCAGTCAACTGTGTCCTCTACAGAAATTTCACTCATGTTGTCGTCCTCATTAAGCTCAGATGCATTTTCAACATCAATTTTGTTTTCTGAGCTCAAGTTGGCGTTTAATGAGTCAAATTTTTGTATGGTTTCGGTTTTCAGTTTAAGTCTATCATTTTCATCCAAAAGGTTTTTAAGCATGTCCTTGTGGTCCTTGGATTTAATGAAAGATTCTATTTTGTCCAGTCCATATATGTAGGTCGGATTAATCTCATCAGATGATATCACACTCTCACAATTATAAGCTTCAGCATCGATTTCATCCTCCTTAAACTCAAGGAAGGGCAAAATCATGCGATGGATCTGTTGGCCTATTTCACAGTCCAAGTGAAGCTGAGTAATATTAGAATAAAGACGTTTTGCAATTAAACAAAAAACATTCCGCTGTTTTAACAACTTTAAATTGTCTCTTTGTAAATAAATGTTTTTGTCTTTTATTTTAACTAATTCAGACTCCTTCAACTCGATCCACATGCGCCTCTCCTCACTCTTCGAAGACACCCTGCTTAATTGATCAGTTAGGTTAGAATTGGTGACTCGAGTTTGAGTTAAACTACTATCTAGATGAGAAATTCTTGTATTAACATTTTTTAGTTCTTTCTCATATGAGGATTGTGGTACTTTAAATGAAACGAAAACCGATTGTACCTTCTTGATCAGTTCATCGAGCTCGTTGAACTGCACGCTGAGCGGTTTGGCCATAAAGCACATATCCTGCTGCTCCTTCGGTTCATTGCTTCCACCATCAGTGTTGTATCCCCTCATCTGAGATACATCGGACACCATGAAGCACCTTCCTCCACTGCTCTCCTCCTTTTCCACGCAAGCCTTTCCATGAGAAGGCTTCCTCACTTCATCATCTTCAGAGTCGGTTGAGCAAACTTCCACTCCACCGAACTCGTCATCAGCAACCGAACCCTGCACAATAAGAGCATTCATGGAAGGGTTAGCGGTAGATTTCTTCTTCCTCATCTCATCAAGCTTTTTCTATAGCAAAGCTTCCTCATCCTTTTCCTCATCTTTTTCAGCCATCTTTTTGAGGACACAATCCTTAGCATAGTGATTTTTCCCTCCACAGTAGTAACAGCTTACTCCAGAATCACCATCTGCTTTCGGTTCCTTCTTGGGCTCTTCAACCTTCGGTTCATTATTAACCTTTTCTGAACTATAACTCCCCTTCCATTTTCGGTTTTTGTTGCTGGGGAATCTCTTCTTAATGAACCTCTTGGGGTTAGACACCATCATAGCATAATCCTCAAACGTGAGGTCATACTCCTCCAAGTTGAGGTCTTCATCCTTCATCACAGCTTTACTTTTTGACAGGAGGGCCAACGAACCTAGGCTTGAAACAACATTCTTTTCCTGCAGCACAATCTTCTCCTGAGACTTGAGAATACCCACCAGTTTCGCCAAAGAGTATGATTTAAACTGCTCATGGGCTTAAACTGTTGAAACCACTGCTCTCCATTCTGACCTTAGACCATTTAAGAACGTAACTTTCTGCTCGATAAGCTTCCTTTCGATGTCATGTTTGATCATCCTGCTGAGAAGATGATTGAAGTGATCGAACGTCTGGGTAACAGTTTCTTCGGCTCCTTGCCTGAATTCTCCAAACTCAGATAAGAGCAAGGTTTGGATAGAATGTTCAAGATCCTCGTCTGTAGAGTATAGTTCGCGAAGTCTATCCCAAACTTCCTTTGCCGCCGTGCATGAGCTGACCAACCTGAAGGTGTCGGACTGAAGGGCGAATCTTATCAATCTTAACGCCTTGATATTACACTGGAATTTATCCTTTTCATCTTGCACAATATCTTTGACATCCTTTAGCAGATCATTATACTCCTTTTGAGTTTTAATAATCCTTGACGTTGTAGAATGAGAAAAAGGTCCATTAATGATTGCTTCCCATATGAGGTATCCATTATCCTCAAATCCTATAACGTAGTCTTCGAAGTGATGCGCCTAGACTTCATAATCATGGGTATATAGGATTGGAATCTTCGTGGTTGAACCGATGCTGTTGGAAATATTGATGGGATTTGATTGTGACTCGTCCATTAAGATCAAAAAACCTGTTCAAAGATCAGACTTGTAATAAATCAGATTAGGGCAAAACAATAACTATCAAGATACGTCAATAATGAGATGACGGTTCAATAAATATCAGTAATTGCGGAAAAACCCTAATTGAAACCTTTTCACAGAAAAGATGTGTATCGATTACACAGCCTCCTGCTCTGATACCAATTGATGAGATTAAAACTTAATCTTGAAGATCGATTAGATCTTAAACAGGTAAATAAATATTAAACAACAAGAACACGAAAATAAAGAACAAGTCAAGAATGAATCGAACGTGTCGAATGACTATAAAGTAACCCTCAGAAGAGCTCGATCAAGAACATCAACTGTAGAGGGTTAGAAGGTTTACAAGAACGATAGAGAAAATCAAAGCTATCGTAATTCTCTATCTTGTAATCTAGGTTGTTTTTTTTTTAATTATGCATGCAAGCATATACTTATATAATAAACCTAACAGGCTCTCGGTTGGACAGGCCCAAACCGGAGTACAAAATAAATGGACTAACAGTCGAGCCCAATGATGCAATCTTCAAACGAATCTTTAACACAACAAAAATGATGTTGCTCCACAAAATCTTCTGACTTCTACAACTATGTACCTCAGCTCCCTCCCAGATATCCCTTTCAATAGTGAGCACTTGATCAACTCTTGATCCCACAACTGAACCTCTAAAGGTTACCCATAACATACCCAACAATGTCTCATTGACTACCTTCTCTCCACAACCATCTCGGCCCATTGTAACACAAAAGTCATGAAGTTTGCCTTACCGCAAGCGAAAACTACCACTTCGCCTAAAGTTGATACACTCGACCTCTGACGTCTACTACTCACTAGCTCCATGCGTCCTGAGATCTATCCCATTCCAACGAAGTGACCCACTTAGGTCTAAAACATCCAAGAATGCACAGTGCCTCTCGTGAAGCAACTCACCACTAAATCCAACATCTCATTTCGCCTTCTCGATACGCCACTAGGGCCAACTCGAACTTGAGAGTCTGACTCAAAAGCAAAAATTTGGAACCACTCATCGTAATGAAGTACACAACTCATAACCCATGACTCGCAACTTATGCGTACAACCCTTCTCCATTTCATTCTACTTATGATAACCATACTTTAACTCAGAATATGATAACTCCCAACCATTCGGGAGACCCCAGTCTCGCCCATGGCCTAACCACCAGGTTCCTACAGACTCAAATATAAGGCTACCCAAGCCTAGGAACTCCTCTGCATCATGCTCCGACTAGCGAAGACTACGACTTCTCATGGTTCCACAACAGTCTCTCTTACTGCCTGGCGAATACTACAGCTTCCCGAAGTATCGCCACACCATCTCGCTGACTGGTGGACACTACGGCTCCCCGCAATACCACAACACCCTCTCGTTGACTGGTGGAAACTGCGGCTCCCCGCAGTACCACCACACCTCCTCACTGATTGGTGAATACTACGACTTCCCGTAGTATCACCACACCCTCTCACACTAACCAATGGATGATGCACCTCCCCACAGTCTTACAACACTTTCTCTTACCACCCCATGATCTCATACCCAATCGATGCTATAATGCATTCACTAACTCTTGTTCCGTGGCCCAACATAGATAGGTGCACTCACACCCCTCCAAAAATATGCACCATTACTCCCGTCTGCAGCCGCCATGTCAAAGCCCCTATTTTCGCTACTAATCACATTCTTGCATAATCTCGCTTGATATCATTTGGCCGAAGGGCTCCCACTGGAACCATAGATACCCGCTACACCACATGCCATCTCATAACTCAAACTTGAAATAATTCGAACCTTAGGACATCACACTCGGATATCTTAGAGTACCATTACAAAACTTCACGATGCCTTGCCTCTATCACTAATCTCATACTCACCGCATCATGCTCAGATACCGCATTGCTTCATCATAATCTCGCAACCGATCTTCCTCTTGCACCACTCTCTATTGATCACTACCCATACAAAACTACTCAGGCCACTCCTAAAACTGGTTGACAAACCATTTACTGCCCTTCCTGTGGTATGGATCACAATTTATACCTACACTTGCAAATCTCCGCCATTGCACCCTGAATCCAGCGATCCCACCGCACTCGAATTTGACATACGCAAATTCTGAAAATCCTAGGCCATAATGAATTCTCCAATCGATGATTACATGTCAGGGATCCACTCATCCTTTCCTAAACGCGTACTCGTATCTTTTCGTGCCTGGCACTTTGCCTCATCCTTTTCTAATTCGGGTCTCATATGCTTGTACCATAGTTTTCCATAACCATTTCTTTGACCGCACTTGAACGGATCACCGACCCCTTACTAAAATGCCTGTTCTCCCCCACTCAGGGTTTGAACCATCACCATTCGGCACGACCACAACCTACTCAGAAGACTGTCCCACCATGTATGTCACACTTGACTCTTGGATGTATAACGCAATCCTCCCCGGGACTTCCCCAAGTAAACCAAACCATTCCCATAAGTCCCGTCCCTGACAGAAACTCGGAATCCTCCCCACAAAACTGCCTCTAAAATTTTTAAGGCCTCAGACTGATACACTGCCGTAACCCCACTGTTCCGAATCCCATCTGGAATAGTGCCCTCTCGCACACTTAACTTTAAATCTTCGCTCCGCTTACCCAAATAGGAAATAATCCTAAAAGCACAGACTTCATCCTTATTGTCAATACACAATGCGGACCACAAGGGCCACCGCCCCGGTATACTCATCTCATCCACCGGAAACTGACAGTAACAATATAGCACTCTCAACAAAGCACCTCTTCATAACCATCCGTCCTACTCTCACTAATGACTCTTTCTTGGTATAAGAATACCTCGCAACCAAGATACTGCCCAAATGTTCTGGTGAAAAGGTCAGCATGCTTCCTACCCCACAGGGTTTACCTTCAACTGCATCTCGCAGAAAACTGAAATACCACCACCCAAGTCACAAAAAGTGACATCTCCACTATTGGCCGGTCGCTCAGCCCATACCGTCTTCTTCCATAATGCATCATCCCTACTCATCCCTGAGTCTTGCGACTCCAACTGGCATCTCACCAACAATCCCTTGGGGCTAAATCGATTTCCCTCTCAAGGGATGCTCCAATAAACTCGTTCATCATGGCCTTCTGGCCCCATACTCTTTTACATCTGATCTTAGTCTAGACAATCACCACGGAATAACATGTAAAACCAGAAGCACTAACCGCCACATGTCATGGTACTCAAACCATGTGGCCACCTCTGGATCTGCTACTTATCATGATACTCGAACCATGACATCACATCTCAATCTCCTACTTATCATGGTACTGGAACCATGACATCACCTCTCAATCTACTACTTTTCATGGTACTCGAACCATGACATCACCTCTCAATCTGCTACTTATCATGGTACTCGAACCATGACATCACCTCTCAATCTGCTAGTTATCATGGTACTCGAACCATGACATCACCCCAAGTCCTCCTCCTAGGATTCTAGATCACAAGTACTCTACATGTTATCACACACAGGCCATTTTCCAGTAGACCTCTCACAAGCTCCTCTCTGCTACTTACTCACTCTCGAAGTAACTCACAGCATCAGTAACTCCTAGGCTAAGGCATCAGAAATTAGGCCACTCTAGTCCTAGATATGAATACCTAGCCTATTCTCTAGCATGCATAACATATCACATAATATTCACATAACATATAACATAAAGGTATTTTGGGAAATCACCGTTTGGGCGCTCGCTTATTGTACATACTGCTCCTTTCTGCTTTCTTGAAAATCTTTTACCTATCTTAGAAAATCATTTACTTTTGAAAACTTTTCTCAAATACTCAGTTTGAGTTCAGATATGCCCGAAGGTGTATCGGAATCCCTCAAAACAAGGCTTTGATACCAACTTGTAACACTGTAAATTTTCAAACATTTTTTTTCAAGTTTAAATTACCAACGTCACATATAACGTATTTCGAAATAGTTTTCAAATGTTATTATCAAAATTTAGGATCCTCATTCATGACTCTTTTCTCTTATGTGTACAATCGAGTCGTCACCTTCCCGCGATCCTAATAAGAACTTGAAACACATAACACATAACACGGTAAGCACGCATGCTTAGTGAGTTTCCCCAAAATACCACATACAACACGTATGCCACTCAAGGATAATACTCTATAAGACCTTCCGGTCAATGTGTCTCAGGGGACTTCCGTCCCATTATCCTGGTAGACCTTTTGGTCCCACTTCTCTGACCTTCCGGTCCGTATCATCTTGACCTTCTGGCCCATACATTGTTGACCTTCTGGTCCATATCATAATACTCATAACATAACATAGCGCATACATATCCTATAACAGCATACATCACATACTCATCATAGGAAATAAGACCTTTCGGTCACACATAATTACCACTCTAAGTAAAGTATAGTGAGAAGACTCACCTTGAAAGCAACCAAGTGACAGCCTCGCACTAGGAAATGTCGACCTTGCTTCCGCCTAACACATAGGTTAAACATCTCTTAGCAATACTTACTCATACTCAAACACACCCAAGGATATTCTCTTTCTCTGGCTAACTCTTGAAGTGGGTAACATACCATTTTATCCCTCCATGGCTTCCATCACACATGGTTGACCCAACCCTAAAGTCAACCGTAGTAAAACTCGAGTCCACAGTCCAGATCTGACCCGAATCGACGAGTGCACCCTTGTGACTCGTCAAGCAAACTCACTTTCTCTGAAGTTTCGCGAGGATGCAGATCAACTCGTCGAGTTGACCCCATAACTCACCGAGTTAGTACGCGATTCAACTTGACCAGGAAAACCCTAACCGACTCGTCGAGTCGGCTCATGGACTCGGCGAGTCTATCCAGCCCTTTTCTCATTCAGACGATTTCACTCAGATCTATTACTCTAAACCATAGATCTATCATCTCAAGGCTCAATAATCACGTAAAGCTTCAATCTTTACGTTCATGCATGATGCTATTCTTCAAAATGCCATTACATGACCTCCTTGAAGGATTTAGCTCGTCAACCCTCATTTCGACCACTAAAGCTGGGGCATCTATTCTTCAAGGACCTCACACAGTTCAGATTTGAGGTTTCCCTCCTCAGATCATGTCTCAATTAGCTCATACGCACAAAAGAAGGGGAGTAAAACCCTAAAACTCCCAAGATCATGAAATCTAACCAAAATAGATGAAAAGGATGCAAGTTAATACCTTCTACAACACTTCAATGCGAAGAAATGCGAGATCCACAACCCCCATCTCGTTTCTTGCTTGAATCATGCTCTTTTCCTTCCATAAGACCCACCAAATTATTGGATTTCATCATAAGAACTCTCTCATGGCTCCAATGGCGATTTAGGGCTTCTCACAGGAGGTATGAGGCGCACCTAAGGTCATAAGTTCCCTTAAATAGGCCCCAACCCCGGACACTTAGGATTTTCTCTGCCCATAACCTACTCAGCGAGTCTGTCCTTGGACTCATTGAGTCTGCTCATTAGATCCTCGTGATCACCTCGATGAGACTCGGTGACTCAGACCTTCGGCTCGTCGAGTCCTTCCTAAACCCTCAAAAAAATTGAAACACAACTATCATACCCGAAAATTTTGGATGTTACATTCTAATCCTCAGCAAATGATTTCAATGTAAATCGCAAATAGTGTGGGTGGCCCTACACGTGCCCCACTGCTAGTTGTGGAAGAATACGATCACTGGAAAGATAGAATGGAAAGATTTTTACTTGCCAAAGATAAAGGTGAAGAAATATGGAGATCCGTCACAAAAGGTCCACATGTTCCTGTAATAACTGTTGTAAGAGATGCAGCTGCTCAGCTCATGCATAAAGATGAAACTCGCCCAGCTCCTCTAACTGCTGATGACATCAAAAGCTACATGATGATCAAGTTGCCTTCTAAGAAATGGTGTTTGGTGTTCCTCCTTCACTATTTGAGCATATCAAGCTATGCTAATCAGCTAAAGAGAGACAGGAAACTCTTCAGGACCTGATTGAAGGATCTGAAAATATGAAAGACAAGCACCTCACCTCTGTTGTCAATGACTTTGACACTTTTACCACCACTCCAGGTGAGTCAGTGGCCTCTGCTTCCAACTATTATCGCATTGTGGTAAACAACATGACTGCTCATGGGATTGTCCGAACTCCTTTGGAGTACAATCTCAAGTTCATAAACAGTCTGGGCAAACGATGGGGAAATGTAAACTCTTGTCTCCAAATTAATGGCTCCTTAAAAAAAACTGAAGCTTTATCAACTCTTTGATTAACTTCAAGGCCATGATTCCAACGTTGCTCAAACCATAAGGGAACTATCTGGAGTTCCTCTTGCTCTTGTCAGTTCTTTCAAATCAACCATTCTGAACTCATCCACTTTGGAACCCTTCAAACCCATTGTTCCATCCGTTCAAACATCCAAACCTTCCTTATCGACACAATCCTATGCTGCTGATAATTCCGAAGCTATGGACTCAGAACTCCATTTCCAACAGGAGTTCGCACTACTATCAATGAAGTACAAACGTCCCTTCAATCCTTCTTACGAACCATACCAAAACCTATTCCATGCTCCTTATGAGAACAATCCTCAACCATTTTCAATTCTGGAACCTATATCATCCGAGAATCCTCCTGCATACAAACCAAACCTCCCTAAAACAAGCTCTACTTCAGAACCCTCTCAGAGTTCAAAATCAGACAAACCAAAAATTGTGTGTCATAAGTGTGGAAATGCAAACCATTTTGCTAAAGATTGTCTTGCTGTTGCTCCAATAAAACCAAAGGTCAAGGACTCTGCCTACTATGTCCGAAGAGCACAAGAAATTGCTGAAAGTGAAAAAGCCTTTGTTACAACTGTTTCAAGAGATGTTGAAGGATATTGGTCCTCCGGGGATGAAGATGATATGTCAACTAGAAGGAATATGTGTCTGATGGCAAGACAAACGGTTGAATGTGATGAAGGGTACTGGTCTTCTGGGTCAGAAGATGAAGATAGTGATGTTGTACCTCACTATTGTTACATGGAAACCAATGATCCACCAAGTCGAAGCATTGTTCAACAGGTAAAATCTATGATCTCTGATAATAATTTTGACTTTTCTCTCTGTAAACCTTATTTGACCCAAATTCAAACAGATATGAACACCATCTATAAACCTATGAATCTGCAATAGACGCGAGTCAGAAGAACGAGTGTCAGTTAAATCATCTTAGGTTACGTTTCTAGGACAAAAATTTAAAAATCAAGTCTTTAGAGCATGAAATTGTAATGTTAAGTGATGAATGTATCATTTTGAAAGATAAATGTGAAATCACCTAGTCCAAACGTAATGTTTTGATTTCTGATAATAAACATCTTAATGCCAAAATAGATGCTTTGCATAATTCTTTTGACATGCTTGAAGCGGACATTCAGATGACTCACAATTTTCGTCATCCCGGTCTAAAGCACCTGGTCTCGGAAGCGAGTTTCCGAAACCAATTGCTAGTCCCCTGAAGGAATTCCAAAACTTGACATTTATGGGTGAAGTTCCGAACATCAAACATTCTGACACCCCTGTTTCTCCCTTGTCACCCCTTCCGGAGACTACTGACCATTTTGAGTCCCTAATTCCTGAGTTCAAACCAATTGTTGTCAAATGTCCTGATTCCACGCAAATTCCGCCTCAGACAAACCTGGACCTGAATCGGACCATGGAATTCCATTACAATTTCCCAAATTGTGTAGACTATGTTCCTAGAAACAATCACACTAACAATTGTGTTGTTGAAGAAATTCCTACCTTGAGAACTAAAATTGATACCTATGAGTTTGTATGGGCATCCTTAGATGACAAGGTTGGAAAATCAAGCAGTGTCTCCTCTGATTCTTGTGAATCGGATACCTTAGTTGTTTCAAAAACTAAGTTGGTTCCCATTTCTCCTAAGTTTGATAATCCAGCCGTAGGACAGACCTCAAAGTTTCGTGAGGATTCAGATCAACTCGTTGAGTTGACTCCACAACTCACCGAGTTAGTACGCGATTCAGCTTGACCACGAAAACCCTAACTGACTCATCGAGTTTGCTCATGGACTCGGTGAGTCTATCCATCCCTTTTCTCATACAGATAATTTCACTTAAATCTATTAGTCTAAACCATAGATCTATCATCTCAAGGCTCAATAATCACGTAAAGCTTCAATCTTTACGTTCATGCATGATGCTATTGCTTCAAAATGCCATTACATGCCCTTCATTAAAGATTTAGCTCATCAACCCTCATTTGGGCCACTAAAGTTGGGGCATCTAGTCTTCAAGGACCTCACAAGGTTCAAATCAAAGGTTTCCCTCCTCAGATCATGTCTCAATTAGCTCATAGGCACAAAAGTAGTGGAGTAAAACCCAAAAACTGATGGGTTTTAGCAATAAGAGCATCCTATGTGCTCATACAAACCCTAATGCTTGGATCTAGGTTTCTCTATTGTACATGCAAGTTATCCAAGACTATAAACCCTAGATCCAGCATATGATAATCAATATAACATATAAAGAAGGGTTTAGATCATACCTTGATTGTTATATAGCAATAATAATCACAATTCCTTCTTGTAATGACTTTAGAAAGCTTAGAGTCACAAATGTCACTCCTCTAATGGTTCACAAACACCAAGAGCAAGAGGATGAAGAGGAGAAAAGAAGGAGGCTGCCCAAAACGTGTGGAAACCCTAGAAGAAGTCTTGTTTACATTTTTGGGGCATAAGGGATCCTTAAATAGTGAGGCTATTAGGGTTATCTAACAAGGAAACCCTAATTTGGATGCTTAAGCCCTAAGCAACCCATGGGCTCCTCCCTTAAAGGCCTTGGACGATTTCTAATGGGTTTCCCCACAGAATTCGTCCACTCCTTTTATATGGAGTCCATTAGCTCAATATTCAACTATCATACAATTGATAGTTCAAGTCCCTTAAGTTTAATTAATGTCTTTTAGTCACAAACTTAATTCTTATTAATTATTGACTAATATTAATTAAAAAATATGATTTCTCCTTTAATATATTATTCCCATAACATATTGATAAATCATATTTAATCCTTTCTCTCCATAATTCATCCTATCAAGTTGCTTTGGTGAAGGCAACCCAAACGGACCATGCACCATCAGGTCAAGTACATACCAAAATAGTTATGGACTTAGACACTAATCCAACAGTCTCCCACTTGGATAAGTCTAATAACTATTCCGCGTATTACTTCAGATCCTGATCTTCAATTGTAGCTTTCTAAAGCCGCTGTCAACTCTAATCTTATCAGATACGCGTTTCCTTTAGATAAGGGATCATATATTCCTCCATTCTAGATATCGTATAGACTGAGACATGGATCTAAATCATTCTCTCTGTCTATGTGCTGTTTCCCGAATTCAAATTTATGACGAATGACAACAGACTACAATTTGAACACATCAAATTAGTCCCGGCTTGGCCAAGCGCTTAGATGCCATCACTAAATCATCGAGGGGCCCACAAATATCGCTTTTATCCTACTTTGAATAAAAGGAACGGATAAACTTTGACTCAATGCTCGCTTGCACTCACTCACCGAACACACAACAATATGTTTTATAACACCGAGTTACTAGTGCGTTTACATATTATCAATGTGCAACCGATTCACAAGATACAAATCACACATCTCGGTTTCAAGAATATAAGATGTTATCATCTCACCAGTCACTCGTGATACAATCCATGAAGTGATCCAAGTGAGCGTGGGTTTAATCCAATGCTCAAATCATATTCATAAGCACTCATGAACGTTGCAGAAAACATTTGCTTATGTCTAACGCTCTTTAGACAATCCACACACCAATTCACGACAGTCTTCATTCATATCTACTTCCAACATATGACCGACTGTGGCCAGTTTGAATAATTTGACTGTTCTCAACCAATTAAATTATTCAGGAAGTCAAAACATGCAAACTGAAACACAAGAATAATACTAATCCCATATGGCCTCAAACCTTTTAGTATAAATAAAACACCTTTTATTTATCACCATATCGATTACTCATTATTTGTTGTTTCGGGTAATCAACTTCTTACTTGAATTATTACTACACTTGTCCCGTGCTCTTAGCATTCACACAATGTTTTTCCTACGGTTCTTACTTTGTGAAATAGATCAAATGAACACAATTCGAATCATACTCATTTCACAACTCCTAATCCTTTTCACAAGTGAAAGAATATCAAATTCTTGCCACTTATGGAATATGTTAGATTCTAACATTTTATGCAATGTTCCTTTCGTAATATCAATGTACTAAAGTCACAATGACTGTTGCCAATGAAATTAAAAAGTCCTCTATCGGAGATTGTTACGAGACAATTCCATAGATATGATGTCTCTCACTCAAAGTACATTCCTTTGAACATCCTTTTGCATAAAATTTCTAATCTAGACATTGATTCTCAATATCCAACCCCCAATATGGAAACCTTTCCATACTCATCATATGACAACTCATTCTCAATAAAATCTTATCTATTCATAATAATGTCGATATAGTCCATTCAATACTATACTTCCAACTACTCACAAGCGACCAATCCTTGGCGAACTTTGGATTGTCCTTTGATAGTTGTTTAATTATTTTAGTCAAAACCGATTCTTGTCCTTTTTCCCTCTAAATGTGCTAGAAATTTGGAAAATGGTAGAATGCTCAAATATTATAGCATTTGCCATCGATCCTATACCCGAAGCGTATAGGACACGATGCATAATGTCTTACATAAAGATTTGATACTTTATCAATCTTTTGCCATAATATTTTATGTGCTACGTTCTCACAATTCGAACTATGAAGAGGAATGCCATAATCATAATCAAAATTTCTGAATACGTGTGAAAGCTAGTGGGAGCATAAGTTTTATGTTCATAATAGTCATCGTGATAGTGGGAGCATAAATCTTATGATTGCATGATTATTAAGGAAAGTATTGCAAGTTAGAAATATTAATTATAGAAAAACAAGAGTCATACTTTGCAAAGTTGTAAGAGTTGAATAGTTGTTTTGCTATAATTAAGGGAGAGAGTATTATTAACATTCCACAACCTATGCCTTTAGATTTGAAATGAAGCATAATATTCTCTCCCTTAATTATAGTAAAATAACTATTCAACTCTTACAACTTTGCAAAGTATGACTTGTTTTTCTATAATTAATATTGCTAACTTGTAATACTTGCCTTAATAATCATGCAATCATAACATTTATACTCCCACTATCACGATGATTATTATAAACATAACACTTATGCTCCCACTAACTTTGACACGTATTCAGAAACAGATTAACTTTCAGAAAAAAAAAATGCCTATTGAATTTCTTTAAGTTCATATTTCTAATACCCAATGCTTTGATAATCTTTTGTCAAGGGTTCTTAAACTTATACACCTTTGCCTTAGATAGTTTATATGTGTGTTTTAAACAATTTAGACTAATTGCCAAATCTCATAATTCGAATTACAGAAAGGGATACCATAACCATAATCGAATTCGAGAATGCAATTTTCACAATCACTATCTTTTTAAAATCTTCCTTAGTGAAAGCATTTTCTCACAGTCATTTTCATGAAGGAGGGAATCTTATGACACTTAGAATTTAATGATGTATGTGTTCCTATCCATGTGAGTTTGTCAAAACCAAAGTATACGACAAATTCAAACTCATATGGACCGAACTTTCTCAATTTTGATTTCTTGCCTTATGGTAACACGGCTGCCCACCATGACTTCCAAGTAGTTAAGCAGCTCACCCTTTCCTATCAATGTAATTTCAATTGATCAAGGTCCTTGCCTTTTATTCCTTCAAATGAGAACTCATACGGCTCACATGCATAATTAACTCAATTGGAACGACACAGAAACAAGGTAATGTCAACACGATAGGTTGTAAACCTCTACTCGTGTGCTAGTGATGATCGATAAGGTTTATTCTTGATTCGTTCTTGAAACCTTTCAAGCCCATTAAGACTACCACTGACTCCTTGACATATAAGATTCTCTTGTCAACAAACATTGCTTGACAAACAAATATTCAAGAGTTAGTGTAGCCTTTATCAAGACAAAACATTTCATAAAATTGGTCCTAGTTGGTCTTTGTCTTATCCAAGACATCACAACTTTCCAATTTCAAATGTGTGAGAATAGGAAAGGTTTTTTCCAAATCCTACATTTGATGAATGTTATAAACCTTCCTAAGACTTGTCACTTAATGTCACAATCTTAACTCTAAGACTTGTTTTGGAATGAAGTATGATTGACTTCTTGATTTAACCATTTCTTCAATTCTTGATTCCTCTTCTTATACATACACTTGTACTAAGATTTATTTAGAGGATCAATTGAGATATGGTTCTTAATCATTAAGTCATGTCATAAATTATAAAAGGTACTCACCCTTCTTCTTAGAATAGAGAAACTTTTATCTTTCTGCCTACTTGATTCTTCTTATTCGTTCCGCTATTGATTTAAAACTTTTTTCAATCAATTTAGAATTACACTTAATCTTATAAGCATAATCATCTTTACTAATCCTTTAGTAAATCATGACGAATATCTTTGTTACTCTTGTGGTGGACTTAATCAACACACAACTTTGTGTAATCGATCTCTTAGTCCTTCACTTGACACTTGGTCAATGAATTAGTCTAATTTACAAATATGAAATTTCTCATTCATCGTGCAACCAAGTTGCATGATTCCAAGTTTATGTCCAATTGAAACATGGCTGATGAGAAACTCTCCCTATTTGGTAAATTCTTGACATTTCCACTATTAACATAATTAAGAATCACATCCATTCGTTGTAGAAATATGAAAACATCAATTTTTCATAACAATTTCATTGCAAGGAAATAAATAAATAGATAAATAAGTCAAATTAAAATTTTATTTTATTCATAAAAGCAGTGGAAAACATTTGTCCTTACAATGCAAAATCAACTGAAAAACTTTGTAATCAAATATTCCTAACAACTCTATCATAACTTTCTATGCTCAAAATCTAATCTTCAAGTCCATGTGATCGAGATCCATTTCTTTGTGATTAGATTCATCTTGCTCTTCCATCAAACTTCCTCTCCTTTCACTGATCCTGCAAAACATTCAAATACAATCTTATCACATTATGTATTAAGAATCAATGAATAGGAACTTAACGGAGTTAGATAGTGGATTTTTACCTGAAGCACAACCATACTCTTTGACTCTCCCATCTTCTGGAATCTTCAGGCTCTTAGGGCAGACTTGTATCCAACGACCTTTCTCTTGGCAGCAAACGTAGGTCGATTCTCCTAGAACGTCCTCGGAAGCATGGTTAGTTGACTTTCCCAACAAATATGCTCCATTGCTTTGCCAGATCATTTCTGATTCAGCAGCAATGAGCATGTAAGTTAGGTCAATGAGGTTATCATCATGGTCCATCATTATACTTTCTTTTGAACTCATTATATGATTCAGGAAGTGACTGCAGAACCCAGTTCACAGCCAACTTATCAGGGAATGACGCACCCAACATTATCAACCTATCGATGTGTGATTTCATTACTAGAACGTGGGCACACACGGGTTTACCATCTTCATGTTTCATTTCCAATAGGGATTTAGTGACATTGAACCTTTCAATTCTTCGATCTTGTGGGTTAGGGAGGATAATTTGCGGAGGAGGAGGAAGTGAAACATGATTTCTTGTTCCTCGATCGAATTGTGGAATATCATCTTCATGTGGAATGCTTGTTCCACGGGAATTGGGAAGACCATAGTTGTCGAACTTTGACATCGACAAAACGGGAGAAAACGAATTCAAGTTAGTTGATTGATTGAGTCCTTAATAAATCACCCAAATGAGATATTAAGGCTAGGACCCAACTCAATACGCTACAACCTAGAAAAGGGATGCCGTAATCTAGTTGCAGAATATTTGAAGGTAAGTGAATGGCGATTCACTAATTTCCACCATGAAAAACGAAAAAAAGAAATTTAAGTTTTAAATCTATGAAAACTCCTAGATCCTATGAGATTCGTTGAACATTTCAATGGCATGTTTAAATCTCGATATGCCCCTCTAGTTTGTGACTGGGATGCTGAGGATCACAAAGCGGGTGTGAATAACCATGCAAACTTACATGGTGCCCCCACATGTTACAGTCACCTATTCGATGTGTCAGTAAACCACACATGCTCCACCGAACTATGACAAACATTGAGTCACCCTTTGGTACCTTTGCTTAGAACCATTTATTGTGCCGGTAAACCACACACGCTCCACTAACTTCTTCGCAAGGGCACAAAGTGTAATTTCATGGAATTGCATCAATTCACTTTTGCCTAAGTAACTAAGATTGGGAATTTAGTTACTTTTGTACTTCATTATACTTATAATAGAAGTTCTGTCCT
Organism: Lactuca serriola; assembly: GCF_051521515.1. NCBI lineage: Eukaryota > Viridiplantae > Streptophyta > Magnoliopsida > Asterales > Asteraceae > Lactuca > Lactuca serriola. The sequence continues at coordinate 288,785,563 of NC_136410.1, forward strand.
ATCCTACCCGTTCGGCGAACGAACCTCCACTAGTCAAGGGTGCGGTGGGTAAGAGTGGATACCCATTCAATCGCCGTTTTATAGGCAATTTCCTTAAACACCCCTTATAGACCAGCTTCGTTAATGAGACCTAGTAACAGTAAGACTGACTTTTACTCATACATATATATAATATTAGACTTGTATAGGGTGTATTTTACACTTTTAAAATATTATGTGGTCAAATTTAACAATTATACTTTTAATTCAATTAAATTGTAAACCAAAACTTTATGGATTTATTAAACCTCTTTTAATTATACACCTTAATTAATTCGTAAAACCATAAGGGTGTGATTTGAATCTTTTCAAAACATCATTAGGGTTTTAGAATTTAACATTCCTAAATTAAACTTTTAATCAACTTTTAAATTCCAAAACTTGAGGGCATGTTTTGAAACATTTCAAAACAATAGGGTTTAGAATTTAAATATACGTCAAAATTAAACTTTTAATCAAAATTTAAATTCCAAAACTTGAGGGCAAGTTTTGAAACCTTTTCAAAACATTAGGGTTTCAGCTATTTAAATTTCAAAACTTTTAAGTTCAAATTTAAACTATAAAACCTAAACGGGGAAAATTGAAACTTTTCATACAAGATAATTCAAATCTAAATTACAAATAATCAAATTTTATCTAATAAAACAAAAGGTTATCTAAATTTTGACAATTATCTTCTATTTAGGTAAGGATAATCACCAAATATTGATAAAATTCGGTTTTTATAACAAAAACATGTTTATGGTAATTATCCAAAGCCAAAACAGGAAGAAAATCGTGAAAATTAGCTGTCAGACGTTTCGACTCGTCAAGTCTGGACCTGGACACGTCGAGTACACCTGACTCGGCGAGTGCACCAAGTGACTCGGAGAGTCAAACACTCAGAACCCAAAAATTTCGATTTTTAGTGCTGATTTCGATCAAATATGCATCAATCCAATAGAAACCAATCTAGGCTCTGATACCGTTGATGGGTTTTAGCAATAAGAACATCCTATGTGCTCATACAAACCCTAATGCTCGGATCTAGGTTTCTGTATTGTACATGCAAGTTATCCAAGACTATAAACCCTAGGTCTAGCATATGATAATCAATATAACATATAAATAAGGGTTTAGATCATACCTTGATTGTTATATAGCAATAACAATCACAATTCCTTCTTTTAATGACTTTAGAAAGCTTAAAGTCACAAATGTCACTCCTCTAATTGTTCACAAACACCAATAGAAAGAGGATGAAGAGGAGAAGAGAAGGAGGCTGCCCAAAACGTGTGGAAACCCTAGAAGAAGTCTTGTTTATGCTTTTGGGGCATAAGGGATCCTTAAATAGTAAGGCTATTAGGGTTATCTAACAAGGAAACCCTAATTCGGATGCTTAAGCCCTAAGCAACCCATGGGCTCCTCCCTTAAAGGCCTTGGACGATTTCTAATGGGTTTCCCCACAGAATTCATCCACTCCTTTAATATGGAGTCCATTAGCTCAATATTCAACTATCATCCAATTGACAGTTCAAGTACCTTAAGTTTAATTAATGTCTTTTAGTCACAAACTTAATTCTTATTAATTCTTGACTAATATTAATTAAACAATTACTATTTCTCCTTTAATATATTATTCCCATAACATATTGATAAATCATATTTAATCCTTTCTCTCCATAATTCATCCTATTAAGTTGCTTTGGTGAAGGAAACCCAAAAGGACCATGCACCATCGGGTCAAGTACATACCAAAATAGTTATGGACTTAGACACTAATCCAACAAAAACTCCCAAGATCATGAAATCTAACCAATATAGATGAAAAAGATGCAAGTTTATACCTTCTACAGCAGTTTCATGCGAAGGTGTTTACTTTCATCCTTTTCATCTATTTTGGTTAGATTTCATGATCTTGGGAGTTTCTGCCTTCTCTCCAAGGCTGTTTCTGACGTCAATTGGTTATGGCACCGAAGGCCCGCTCATCTAAATTTTCGGTACATGAATGATCTTGTATCTGGTGAAATGGTTAGAGGTTTACCTCTACTCAAATTCGAAAATGATCATTTGTGTGTTGCTTATGAGTGCGGTAAACAATCAAAGAAGGGTCATCCTGTCATCATCGAAAAATACATTTCGGAACCTCTGGAGCTTCTACACATTGATCTTTCTGGAACTTCCACTGTAGAAAGTCTTCATCATAAGAAATACATTCTTGTGATTGTTGATGATTTTACACGGTTCACTTGGTTCTTCTTTCTTCGGCTGAAATCCGAAACAGCCTCAGAGCTCATCAATTTTATCAATGGAATAGAAGTTCTCATCAAACTCCCAGTTAGGATAATCTAAAGTGACAATGGCTCGGAATTCACTAATTCCACCATTGAAAAGTTCCTCACCGAAAAAGGAATTGACAACAACTTCTCAGCTCCTTATACCCCACAACAAAATGGTGTAGTCGAACGACGAAATAGAACTCTCGTTGAAGCTGTTCGATCCATGTTGAATTTCACAAATCTACCACTCTACCTTTGGGCTGAAGCAGTATCTACTGCTTGCTTTACTCAAAATCAGAGTATCATCAATCGACACCTCAACATGACACCATACGAAGGAATGGATGGTCGGAAGCCAACAATCTCGTTTATACATGTCTTTGGATGCAGGTGCTTCATCAAGAACAACCGAGATCAGCTTACCAAGTTTCAACCTAAAGCTGATAAAGCCATCTTCCTTGGGTACTCCTCAAAATCAAAAGCCTACAGAGTTATCAACTGGAGAACTCGTGTTCTGGAAGAAAGCTTTGATGTTACTTTCGATGACAACTTTGTCCGGAATTCTGGCCCTACTCACATCACCACTCACATTATGGAGTCCGATGCTCCTCCGCCAGAATGTCCGAACCCTCAAACTTGTTAGGTTTTGAGCATTCTAACACTTCTAAATGGACATGCAACCCTAAATACCTTGGATCTATGTTTTCTCTATAATACATGCAAATATGAACTTTCTAAGTTATTCATCCTAACTAGCATAATAACATTGATTGATATGAATATATCAAGTTAGAATTACATACCTCTTTGATGTATAATGTCTTCATGAAGCTTGAGTGCCTAGTGCCCCAAGTGTGACACCTCAAATGGTTCACACAACACCAAATACACTTGGAATAGATTAGAGAGAAATCCACACTTCATGAAAATCGGCTAGCCCTTTCTCTCACATATAGTGTCCGATTTTGTCAACAATAAGATGCTTATATAGTTAGTGACAATTAGGGTGAACCCTAATTGTAATGGCTTTCCATTTCCTTGGATCGATGGGTTCAAATGTACCATGGAGCATCTTATGGGTTTTAGCCCAACTAGACAGTCCATGAAGCATTAGCCCACTATACAAGTATGGATGATTTACACAATCAACCCATATATTTAGTTAGTCTTATTTTGATCACTTAACTAATCCTAGATTAATTCTTGATCAATACTAATTAAATAATCTTATTAATATATTAGAACTTATAATATATTAACAAACCTTAAGTGTTATTTCTCTCATTATAGTCTATCCAAATGCATGATGCCATGCAACCCAAATGGACCATGCCAGGTCGGGTCATGTCTTACCAATTATAGTTATGGACTTAGACATTAATCCAACAGTCTCCCACTTAGATAAGTCTAAAACTATTATTGCAAGTATGACTTCAAGAACCGACTGGCAATCGTAGCTCTCAAAAGCTTATGTCGAACTCTAACCTTGCCGATGATCTCAGACCTTTGTGAATGACTTGTCCATTAGATAAGGGATCATATATTCCTTCATTCTAGTTATCATATGGACTGAGACATGGATTATAATCATTCTCTCTGTCCATTTGTTGTTTCCCGATTTCCGATTTATGACGACTGACTAATTGAACAGATATTGCTTTTATCCCGAAGGTAAAAGGAATGGATAAACTTCAACTCATATGGCTTGTTCTACTACTTGTTGAATCATACACAAAGGCACGTTTTATAACACCAAGTTACCAATGCGTTTTCGTGCAATCAATGTATAACCAACTCATAGTAACAACTCATATCTCTAGGTTTGAAGAATATAAGATATTATCGTCTCATGATCACTCGTGATAAAATCCATGAAGTGATTCCAATGAGCGCGGGTTGAATCCAATACTCAGAACTTATGAGAACTCATGAGTGTTGTAGCACCACCTTGTCCAACATCTTAGACCTCTACAAGACCAACCCATGACAGTCTTGATTCATATCTACTTCCAACATATGACCGATTGTGAATACTCAGAACTTATGAGCACTCATGAGTGTTGTAGCACCACCTTGTCCAACATCTTAGACCTCTACAAGACCAACCCATGACAGTCTTGATTCATATCTACTTCCAACATATGACCGATTGTGGATGGTTTGAATAACTTAGTCATTCAGAACAATGACCTAGTTATTCTCGAAGTCAAAATATGTAAGGTGAAACACAATAATAATCGAATCCAATATGGTCTCAGAACTTATGAATATAAATAAAACACCTTTTATTTATCACCATATGATTACCCATTATTCATTGTATACTGTTTCAGCTATAAACTTTATTCTTGAATTACAACAATAGTTGTCCCATGCTCCAAGCATGTACACTATGTTTTCTAGACACTAGTCATTCCATACACCAAGTATGTATACTATGTTTGTCTATGATCTTTAATTTGTGAAATAGATCAATTGAACATAACTCCAATGATTCTCATTTCACAGTCCCAAATCCTTACTGCAAATGAAAGAATTCCAAATTCCTGCCATTTACTGAAATATGTTAGATTCTAACTTTATATGCATTGATCCGCTTGTAATGATTATGCACAAAGTCACAAAGACTTGACAACAAATATTAAAGAGCATTCCAAAGGAGATCAAATCCACGAAAACATCCTTCTTGCATTAAGTTTTCCTAATCTTACACAGATTGAATAATTTCTAACTTTGAAACATTTCCATATTCCATTTTGACTATCACTTCTGAACAAGAGTTGCCTCATTACAAATTATGTCAATACGGTCCTTCCAACAATTAACACTATACTTCTAACTGTCCCTGAGCAACCAATCTTTGGTAAACCTTAGATTGTCCTAAAAAATTTCTTAATCCTTTTAGTCATATCCAATTCTATACCGTTTCCCTTCTTAATGCCCTAGGCATGTGGAAAATTTAGAAAGCATGAATATTATATCAGATGCAATCGATCCTATATCCGAAGCATATGGGACACGATTCATGACGTCTCACATAAAGACATGATACTAGACCAGTCCTTTTGCTACAATATTTCTATTTGCCAAGTTCTCATAATTTCAGATTATGAAAAGGGATGTCGTAATCATAATCGAATTTTAGAACACAAATAATAGACCCATATATAGAATTTCCTTATGTTGAACCATTCTAACATGAAATTCAAATATATATATATATATATATATATATATATATATATATATATATATATATATATATCATTCACTAAATACGATTAAAACCTCAATCTAAGCTTTTAGATTTGAGATGAAGTATAATTTCCTCTCCCTTAATTATAGCAAAACAACTTTTCAACCCTTGCAACTTCACAAATTGAACCTTTTGTTTTCTATAATTAACCTTGCTAACTTGCAATAATTATTATAATTATCATGCTCCCACTACCATGATGATTATTAGCATAACACTTATGCTCCCACTAGCTTTGACATGTACTCAGAAATCAGCTGAACTTCTAGAAAAGCAATACTTTATTGACTTTCTTACCAAAGTTCATATTTCTAATACTAGATTGCTTTGATAAAACTTTATCAATATCATACACAATATCTTAGATAGCTCATAGGTGTGTCTAAAAAATTTTAAGAACTATGAAAAAGGATGTCATAATCATATTCTTGATTGTTTAGACCTTTGACACTTCTCGCAAGTACATGTTAGTGTGCCGGTTAACCACACATGCTCCACTAACAACTTTGAGAATGCAAATATCACAATTGCTATCTAGCTAAAATCTACTTAGTGAAAGTGTTTCCTCACCATCTTTTTGATGAATCGGAGAGAAACCTTATGACACTTAGATTTAATGGTGTATGTGTTCTAATCCATGTGAATTTGTCAAACCATAATCACAAGACTAGGTTAGTGACAAATCCTAACTCATATGGATTGAACTTGTGCAATCTTAAATTCTTGCCACCTGGTAGCTCAAGGGCCTGCCATTGCTTCCAAGTTTCTGTGCAACCAATTGAGAACTCTAAGAACTCATATGAAAAGCCATCTTTAATTGGAATGGGCACAAAATATGTCAACATGATAGGTTATAAACCTCAAGTCGTGTGCTAGTGAAGAACTTCAGGTTTTATTCTAGATTAGTTCTTGAGACTTTCAAGACCTTTAAGACTCCCACTCTCCTCTTGACATATAAGACTCTCTTGTCAAATATTGAAGAGATATTGTGGATTCTAATCAAGACAAACACTTCACACAATTGGCCTTAGTTGGTCTTTGTTTTAAGCAAAACATCACAACTTACGAATTTCCAATGTACAAGAGTAGAAGACTTTTACTCTTACATTTGACAAGTGTTTTAAACCTTCCTTAAGACATGTCACTTAAGTTACAATGTTCGAGTATAAATCTAAGAATTTTTTTTGGAACGAAGTATGAATCATTTTCTTGATTTAACCACTTCAACAATCCATAACTCCTCTTCTTAACTATCAGAATGCACTTAGAGGATGAATTCTGATAAGGTCTCAAAATCATTAAGATGACCTTAATACATGATAATAAAGTACTCTCCCATCTTTTCAGATTTGGGAAACTTTTATCCTTCTTCCTAATTTGATTCTTCTCATTCGTTCTGTCATACATTGAAAATTTTCCAATGTATCAGAATTACACTTAAGCTTCTACGTATAACCATATTTACTAAATTGTAATAAATCATGACGAATAGTCTAAAAGATTATTTGTGGTGGGCTTGATTAGTGCACAAGAATGTGTACTCGATCCCTTAGTCCTTTACTTGACTCACACATCCATGTGAACAAGTAGTTTGTCTTAATTTTTCCAATGCTTGAAAGTTCTGATTCATCATGTTATACAACTTGCATGATTCCAAGTTTCTATCCAACTGAAACTTGGGTGATGAGAATCTTTCCATATTTGGTAAATTTAGACACTACCACAAATGAAAGAATCAAATTCATATTTCCACTCTTGCTCTTAATGGAATCTTATAAGCAACAATTTTTTTTACAAATACCATTGTAAGGATATTTTAAAATAAATCAAATCAAAATATTTTCTTTTATTTTAAAAACGATGCGGAAAAACTATCCTTACAGTGCAAAAGCATATGAAATCTTTGTTGTTATCTATTCCTAAGCATTATATCATAACTCCTAAGAAGTAGCTAAAGAATCCGATCTTCAAACTATGCGATAGAAATCCATCTACGCGATCAGATTCAACATATTCTTTCTTTAAGTTTCTTCACTTTTCTTTGATTCTTAAAACATCAACATGTGGCCCAATCACATCATGTATCAAGAATCTCAGAATAGAAACTTAGCAGAGTTAGATAGTGGATTTTACCTGAAGTAGAGTCAAACTTATTGACATTAACATCCTTAGGTAAAATTGGCAGCTTCGCAACCAATGCCCCTTTCTTTGGCAATGGACCCTTTATTACGGGATTATCTCAAACTTAGCCTCTCTCTTTACTGGATATCCAATGTCATCATTGTCAATGTCAATAAAGTTTTAGGAAGTTGATCTTAGAAAATAGGTAAGATCATTAAGGGTCTTGTCATAGTCTGTTTCATAGGAGTCCCAAAGGAACTCACTGTGTGACTTAGAAAGTAGTTGAGCCACCAACTTTCTCAATACTTTGACACCCAACTCTCCCGGCTTGTCAATATGTGACTACATCTCCAAGATGTGATCACACATAGACCTTTGCTTGCCAATAGGGCTTGAGTGACCTTAAAATTTCCAAGAACTTGTGGGTTAGGGAGAGTAATTGGAGGAGGTGAAAGAAGTATGATTTTCATGGGACATCATCTCCATTTAGGAAAGCTTGTTTCAAGAGATTTGGGAAGATCATAATTATTTAAACCAGACATATTTTTGGAGATATTGAAGATACTTGACTTAAAGTCCTTAATATAACACCCAATATGAAATATTAACGCTCGCACCCAACACAATATTTTTATAACTTGGAAGAGGGATGTCGTAATCCAAGCTATAAAATATTTGAAGGTAGGTGAATAACGATTCACCGATTTCCACCAAGATAAACGAAATGTATTATTACGATTTAATTGGTTTTGAAACTCCTAGATGCTTTTGAGATTCATTGAACTTTTCAACGGCATGTTTCAATCTCGAGTGTGCCCTTCAGGTTTTGTGACTGGGATGCCGATGATCACAAAACAAGGTGCGAAGTAACCATGCAAATTACTTGGTACTCTTAAGTGTTTACCCCACAATCGATGTGCCGGTTAACCACACACGCTCCATCGATACTATGATAAACATTAAGTTACCCTTTGGCTACATTGTTAAATACGAGATAGTGTGCCGGTTAACCACACACGCTCCACTAACCGACTTAAACAATGTGCAAAGTGTAATTTCATGGATTAACACCTTATTCACATTTTCCTAAGTAACTAAGATTGGGTATTTATAAAAGGTTTAGTTACTTGGTATTTATCATTAATACTTTTAATGAAGGGAGAATTCTAGTCCTTGTCCTACCCGTTCGGCTAATTACCCTCCACCGGTCAAGGAAGCGGTAGGTGGGAGTGAACACCCATTAAACTGCCATTTTATAGGCAGTAACCTTATACCCCCTTATAGACCGGCTTCGTGAATGAGGCCTACTAACGGTAATAGTGACTTGCTCTTATATATATATATATATATATATATATATATATATATATATATATATATATATATATATATATATATATATATATATATATATTAATTTATAATATTATAAAGTATAAGGGTTGAATTTTAACTTTAAAATTCTAAGGGCTTAACTTGGAAATAAAGTATTCAAAAACTTTTCCAAATTCTAAAACTTGAGTGAAAGTTTTGAAAATATTCAATAGTAATTAATTCCATAACTTATGTGTTTAAAGTAGTTTTAATTAAAAACTCTTCAAGTTCCATAACTTGAGGACAAGTTATGGAAGACTTTAAAGTAATAAAAGAATGTAACTTTTCTTTATTTTGTAACTTATGGAATTAATTAAGGTTATACATTTTATTACTTAATGAAGTGACTCTTGAATCTCCATAACTTGAGGACAAGTTATGGAGTCATAAAACCATTTAATGAGGAAAAGACTCTTCATTTTTGTATCATTTGCCATATTTTATAAGTTTTAAGAAACTTGAATGTGACCTTTCATGTAACTTGAGGACAAGTTACACAAACACATTTTAGAATCATCTCTTAGATTAAAATGGATTGAAAACACATAATCAATTAACTTATCTATTAATCTAAGCAACTCATATGAACAAAGATAATTCACATCAAATTTTTTCATGTAATTAGCATAACTTTTAAACTAATACAAAACATGAATCTATTGACAATTATCTTTGAAATTGGATTAGCATGAACATTACCACATCAAAAACAACTTTATAAGTCTAAAAACATCTTAGGGTAATGTTCCTATTCCATTTCTAGCCAAAAAAATCAAAAATATGTTGTATGGGGCTCCTACTCGTCGAGTGTATCAACCTACTCGACGAGTAGGATGATTATCTTCACAGACTCAGCGGGTTCATCAGTGGATTCGGCGAGTGCAGTGCCCAGAAAGCCAGAAAATCGATTTTTTCAGCATTTTTCAGCAATTTGCATCAAGTATAATTGAATACAAGCCTAGGCTTTGATACCACTGTTGGGTTTTGAGCATTCTAACACTCCTAAGTGTACATGCAACCCTAAATACATTGGATCTATATTTTCTCTATTATACATGCAACTATGAACTTTCCATGGTATTCATCCTAACTAGCATAAAAACATTGATTCATATGAACATAT